>NC_139025.1:4329248-6729248 GCF_964662115.1 Mustela nivalis | reverse complement strand
TGGTGTGGTTTGCTGCAGCGACAGACAAGCAGAACACTCATCTTATAAAGGAGGATCGGCCTCAGAATCATGCTGTGAAACATCCAGAGAGAGAGAGAGGTCAAACCACGCTGTGCCTCTGACCCTCAGCTCCTTCCCAGGAGCACGTGGAAGGAGGCAGAGGCCACTGCTTTGTCCCACCCTTCACTCGATTGTTTGTGTTCCTTCAGCTTATTAAACCACTGCGACTTCTTTTACTCAGCAAAGTAAAGGAGTTGTGTTTGCTGGCATCATTTCTACACAGTTAGATGAATACAATGTAATCATGTTCTGTAATGACTATTCAGATAAAAATTATGTTCTCTCACAAAGAGTCTCTCTCCCTTTTTTCTCTCCCAAGTCAACCCAGACTGCAAGAACTATGAAAAGTACAGCCTCTGAGATGTTATTCAATCTGTCAGATTTGCAGCCCTTCATTATAAGCATAATCATAATAAATAAAAGATAAGCTTTAGCGTATCCAAGCACATCACTGAAAGGTGCAAACCTGCCAGCCTGTCTGCCTATGATGCCTGCCGGACCATGGGGGGGATGATGGGGGGACAAAAAACCAACAGGAGGTGGTTAAATGCACCCCATCAGCTGGGGGACTCCGGGATCCCACCAGAACTAGTGCAACAGCCCAGGCTGAGGCCAAGCAAATTCCATCCCACACACTCTGTTTCTTCTCAAACTTCTCCAAGGCAACAGATTTTCACTTCCTTCTAAGATTTCCTTTTGCTCGGAGAAAGAATGACAATAGCACATACTGAGTTCTTACAATGTGAGGCACTGTGCTGGCCATGCACAGAATATCTCCAAGCTTCATAACCACCCTGGAAGGTCAGTATTAGGACAGACAGCAGGGTGTGGGCTACAGAACCCAGACAGAAATGAGTTTGAATACCCTCTCTGACTATTGGTAGTTGTACAACCTCAATACTCAATAAATGAATACTTACTGGATGAAAAAGTAAAATAAAAGTCTTCCCTCCTTTCCCCCCTCCTCCTCCCCCTCTCTCCAGCACACATCCCCATGTATAAGTGCACATAAAAGGTTGAGTCCTGCTTAAAGACTGAGGTCACAGTTCTCAAGGTGGGGCCAAAGCAGGCACTCCTACATTATGGACCCTCACCAAAACACAGGCTCACCATTGCCCGTAAACACAACAAAACCAAGCTTCATGACCTATCTTCACAGTCCTACTTCTAGGGGAGAGCAAAAGTCACAGGTTTCACCATCCCAGCAGCCTGTGGGACCCAGCACAGTGGAAAAAGTGGGGCTGGTATCACAGCACCTTGGAGATCCCTAGAAGAGTTGGATGTGTTGAGGAGTAATAGAAGATTCCAGAAGATGACAGCAGTAGACAGAATGTGGTGCACTTCTGTCACCCCAGGCAGATCTTTGAAAGAATCAGAGGACCCAATGGCCACTGCTCCCCCAGAGAGCACCACGTATTTAAGCGATGTGCCACTCAAGCCCATCATTCCATTCTAATGATATACTTATTACTAAATATCATTGATACATTGTAATTCACACATCACATCTCACATCTTAAACGACTGCCCTAAAACAAACTTACAGTGCTAATAAGTCAGGGCCCCGGAGTTCCAAGTAATTTATAGAAGGAAGATTATTACCAGAATCCCAAACCCCACCTCAAAAGAGATTTTATCCAGGTCCCTCCTAGTGCAAACACCTATTACATATCAGCACGGAGTCTGGTACAAATGCACTTGGCTTGTATCTGTTCACAGAATGAATGGAGGATGCATATTACATGAAGCACTAGGTGTGGTACATAAACAATGAATTCTGGAACACTGAAAAAATTTTTAAAATTTTAAAAATTAGAAAATTAAAAATCAAAAAACAAAGAATGAATAGATTAGGCACCATCATATTTTTTCTATCATTTAAAAACGGATGCCTTTTGTTATACTCTCTGAGCCTCAGTTTCCTAGTCTATAAAATAAGAATATTACCTGGTTAATGGTGTTACAAGATTAAGTGAGATAATATACGCATCTACAACAATCAATATATGGTCAATTAAGTCCTGCAAATATTTAATCACCATCATCATTGTTATTAGCTTTCGTACATTTAGCATCTGCTAAATGCTAGAGGCTTTCTAAGCTCCCTGATTCTTATAATTATCCTTCCAGGTGGATAGTACAGTTGCCTTTATTATGTAATCTTTATGAGAGCTTAAGAAGAAAAAAAAAGTTAGTACAGAAAAATTCAAGAACTTCCACACTGGGAGTACAGCACATCACGTCCTCCAAGGTACCCTGTCATGTCAAAACAAGACTATCCTGAATAACAAGGGCTTCTGACACATTGTTGGGCTGGCAAGGCATATGGGGTCTCTGAATCCCCCACCCCATTGCTTCCCCAAATGTGAGCTAGACCTGAAGCTGGGATGAGCCAACAATGCACAGAGAGAAGGAGTTTAATTGCCCTGAATGTGAGCACTGATAAGAGTATTGCAATTTGCTTTCTGGTCCTAGGACCAAAGTCAAGGCAGAGGAGCTGAACCTAGTGATTCCTTGCAGATCTGGGAAGCTCAAGCTACTAGAAGTGTCTCCCGGTCTTTGGTGGTCCTGAATCACAACAGAACCAGTTAGAAATCTCTGGAAGAAAGCATCCCCAGTTTAGGCCTACAAACATCCCACAGGTTAAAGATAAGCAATGACCCCACAATGAAAAGTCACAGAAACAGAAGGAGGCACATGTCCATGAGTGGCAGTGACAACAAACAACAGATGTAAACATCCAAAGATGGCAGAGATTGAATAGTCTGATACATAACATATAACATCAAGTATGAAACGTATAAGGACAGAAAGGAAGGGATTACAAAGATGAACAATCAACAAAAGATTATCAGGAATGACCAAACAGGTTTGAAAGATAACCAAATAGAAGTTCTAAAAGTGAACATTTTGATTGATTTTTTAAAACCTCAAAGGATGATTATACACAACTCAAAGTAAAATTTATAAGCCCAAGAGTAAGAGTCTGATTAAACTACCAAACTGCAGTACGAAGAGACAGGGAAATAGAAAAACATAAAGGGGAATGTAGGAGATATGAAAATCGGATGAGAAGTGCTAGCATATATCTAATCAGAGTCCCAGAAGGTTAGTGCAGAGACAGGTCATATTCAAAGAGATGATAGTTAAGAACTTTCAAGAACAGATGAGAAATATAAATCCAAGATTCAGGATCACAATATATTCCAAGTAAAATTCAATATTTTAAATTCCCTCAACCTTCCTATGATGAATCTTTAAAATACCAAAGACAAAAATATTTTTAAAGCAGTCAGACAAAAAGAAGAGCTAATTTTCAAAAGAATGACAATAAGAGTGAGGGAAAAGCTTTCGGCTCCAACAATGCAGCCAGAAGGCATACATGAGCACCTTCTACATGAGGAGGTGCATTTAGTGTCAATCTAGAATTGTGTACTTCACAAAACTGTGTACCCAGCAGGGCAATAATGAAATAAAGATATATTCAGACACGTGTGGTTAATGGTAAACCAGCAGATATTCCCTAAGGAAGGAAAGCAAATGATCACAAAAAGAGCAGTACGAGATGCAAGAGGGGACAGAAGTTGACAGACATGTATGTAAAGTGAACAAAAGTGTGGGTCTAAAACAACAATAGTCTAATTTATAAAGTTAAAAAAAATAACAGAATTAAAATACTAGAAAACAATAATATGTAAGTCAAAAAGGTGGTGATTTAATTTTGGCTATTCTTATTATTATTCAAAAGTTGCTACAATAATGCTTTATTTCATGGGTTGTTAAGCTAAATATGCATGATTTCATGTCCAAGATGATCAGAAAAACAATAATAAGAAAGAATACATTTCAAAGCAGTATAAGGAAAAGAAAAATGGAATAAGAAAAAAAAGCAAATGGATAACTTTTTTTTAAAACTCAAAAGGCAAGAAAGAAGAAAAGGGAATGATAGAAAAAAAGTGGAAAAAGAGAAATCACAAAGATAATAGAAACAATAAAAAAATCAATAATCTAGATAAATATAAATGGACAAAAATGACGAACTCAAGATTATCCAAAATGTTTTTTTTTAACTCAAGAAACACCCAGGTGTACCTACTACCTCATTAAGAACTAAGACATTATCAGCAAAACTGACACATCTTTGTCCAAGAGTACAAACCTGATCTCAAACCTATCCTCCCACCAGAAATAAAAAGAGTATCCAATTCAGAGCCTATTAAAATGATCAATTTCATATATTTCACTACAAATGTAAATATTACTATACACACACAAACACACGCACTTTTATTTCAGCACATCTCATTTTTACTCAATATTACTTTCATGAGGTTTGCCCATTTTGATACATTAACATTAGTTCCTTAATTTTCACTGCTGTATTATTTGTAAAAGGCTATGCCACAATTGATTTATCCATTTCCCCTGTTGATTGGTATTGCTATTCTAAAAACTGTTTACATTTGCAAAAGTTTCTCTCCAAGGTAAATATTCTTAGGTGTAGAATTTCCCAGTCATGGAATGTAAATACCTTCAATTCTCCTAGATATTGACAAATTGAAAGTAGTTGTACCAGATTGCCACATTCCTGGCAATGGCAGACTAGGTAATTAGGGCCAACTTCACCACTGTAAAACCTAGGAAATATGGATAAACTTTTAAATTAAAAATCAAATGCCTGAAGGCATTGGAGAGTTATCAAGATAGTGAAGATTTATGGCCAAGGTCCAGAAGAAGAAGGAAACTCAATGAGACAAGCTGAGCATTTGGACAGATTTTCCCCTAAAGGTGCCCACTGATTCTGGAAGGAGAGGCTGAGAGGCTGAAATTTTGACAAATTCATATCACTAGAGAGACAAAAATAAAAGTTCAGCGACGATTCATAAGGAAGACTTAGTAAATCACCAACACCAAAATGGTATCTATTTTTCTTATGATATTCTTTTCTTTTTCTTTGCCTTTTATGGAAGAATTTGTCGGGTTTTGTTTTTTAACTGACTTCAGAGGGATCCACCCTATAATATGCTATCCTTCAAAAGGAATTAGCCCAGTCTAAAACATCTCCACCCCTAATTGTATTAAGCACATCTGGCTTTGCTAGTAGCCTCTGCCAGAAACCAGCATTAAACCCAGTACTCAATTTATCTCTACATTTTTCGCAGTGCATACAAGGCATATAAGGAAACAAAATTACATGGCTGAAAACAAAGAGGCACCACATAAAAGGAAATTTCCCACAAGACCTCCTGGAAATAGAAGTATCAGACCCAGAATTTTGAAATAACGAGCTTATTATGTTCTAGGGAACAAAAGATTGAGGATTACATCAGAGAACCAGAAACTATAAAAATGGACAAAATGTAAATTCTATGACTGAAAAATTGAATAACTGAAATTTAAAAATCAGTGGATAGGTTTAATAACAAGATACAGCTGAAGGAATAATCAGTAAACTGAAAGATCTGTCAGAAGGAAATATCTAAAATGATGCATGGAGAGACATGAAGATAGGGGAAAAGTGTGAGAGACATATGAGAAACCACCAAAAAGTCTAACATGTGAAACTGGAGTCCCAGAAGAACAGAAGAAAGAGTGAGGAAGAAGCAATACCTCAAGAGATAATAGCTGAAAATTATCAAAAAGTGGTAAATTATACTTAAAAGATTCAATGGCACTATTAACCCCCAAGCAAAATAAACACAAAGGGAACCACACTTAGATCATACTAAAGCAACTGAAAACCAAAGACAGAGAAGAATCTTACAAATCAGAGAGGAGGAAAAAAGAAGCACTACTTTCAAAAGAGCAAGAATAATATTAACATCTGACTTCTCTGCAGAACAATGAAGCCAGAAGACAATAGAACACTATATACAAAGTATTGGAAACAAAATTTGTCAACATAAAATTCCCCAGCGAAATAATATCCTTAAATAATAAAGGTAAAATAAAGACATTTTCAGACTGGGAGAAGAATATTTTCAGGCTGAGAAAATACTCATCAGCAGCCCACAAGAAAGGAAATGCTGAAAGGCACTCTAGCAGAAAGCTTGGACATAATTAACAATGACAAAATGATGGAAAGTTGAATGTGTGGGTAGATGTAAATGAATATCAACTATGTGAAATACAGTAATAATGACTTGTGGGGCATGGAATAAAGAACTAAAATGTAAGTAAAATATTTATAAGTAGAGAAGGGGAAAAGTAAATAAGTTAAAGCCCTCTAAAACCCTTGCCAAGGAGCACTTGGGTGGTTCAGTGGGTTAAGCCTCTGCCTTCAGCTCAGGTCATGATCTCAGGGTCCTGGATTCGAGCCCCACATCTGGCTCTCTGCTCAGTGGGGATCCTGCTTCCCCTATCTGCCTACTTGTGATCTCTCTCTGTCAAATAAATAAAATATTTTTAAAAAACTTGCCAAATAGTGGGAAAGTCCTGTTTCATATTAGACAGAAGAAAAAAAAATCAAAGACTTCCACTGTAATCTCTGGGGTAACAATTGTCAAAATGTGGTTAATAGAGCCCTAGGAGTTCTGGAGGGGTCTTCAAGGTGAAAACTATTTTCATAATAATACTAAGGCATCATTTGCCCTTTTTTATCTTGTCAGCATGTGTACTGCTATTGTAAAAGCTACAGTAGATAAAAATGTTGGTGCCTTAACACAAATCACAAGAGTGAAAAGAAACCACAACACCAGTCATTGTAGTCTACATTACAATATGCTTGCAAGGAAAATGTGGGATAGGGGAGCCAATTTTATTCAACCAGCCTTCATAGAATGGTTTTTTGAAAGCATTAATTTTTATTAAATCATGACCCTTGACCACATATTTTTAACATTCCATGTGATGAAATGGGACATGGACATAATGCACAGCTACTTCATCCTAAAATAAAATGGTTGTCTCAAGGAAGAGCACCTGTGTGATTAAGTTGCATTTGGAAAGAACAGCTAATAGACTATGGTTATTCCAACCTGGATATTTGGCAGTCACCCTCTGAAAAATTAACAAAGTTAACATGTTACTTAAGGAAAACAATTTACAGTGTGTATTACCCATGACATAATTTGAGTTTTCAAATTAGAAATTAAAAGTTAATATTGTGGAAAACTTGTATTAGCCACCATGAACCTAGTGGTTCCCCAAGTATATAAAGACTTTCTGGTAAGTTTAATGCTGATATAAATAAGTATAATTTTATGTCATATATTCAAGTATGTCAACATTTGGAAAACCTGCATAACTCAAAGAAGTAATATTTTTCAAATAATCAATTTAGTGTTACAAAATTATGCAGGAGAAATGACCTATTCCAATTGCAAGAGAAACCAATGGATTTTAATGAAACAAAATATTAAAAGTTCATTGATATAGTTTCAATTCAAATTATAATTCAATCGGGCTCTCTGCTCAGCAGGGAGCCTGTTTCCCTCTCTCTCTCTCTCTCTCTGCCTGCCTCTCCATCTACTTGTGATTTCTCTCTGTCAAATAAATAAATAAAATTTTGAAAAAAAAATTATAATTCAAATTCCAAATTATACCTAGCCTTTAAGAAAACACCATTTGTAAAAGACCTCAACATGAGACAGGAATCCATCAGAATCCTAGAGGAGAACATAGGCAGTAATCTCTTCGATATCAGCCACAGCAATTTCTTTCAATATATGTCTCCAAAGGCAAATGAAACAAAAGCAAAAATAAACTTCTGGGACTTCATCAAAATCAAAAGCTTCTGCACAGCAAAGAAAACAGTCAAAAAAAAACAAAGAGGCAACCCACGGAATGGGAGAAGATATTTGCAAATGACAGTACAGACAAAAGGTTGATATCCAGGATCTATAATGAACTCCTCAAACTCAACACACACAAAACAGATAATCATACCAAAAAATGAGCAGAAGATATGAACAGACACTTCTCCAATGAAGACATACAAATGGCTATCAGACACATGAAAAAATGTTCATCATCGCTAGCCATCAGGGAGATTCAAATTAAAACCACATTGAGATATCACCTTATACCAGTTAGAATGACCAAAATTAACAAGATAGGAAACAACATGTTGGAGGGATGTGGAGAAAGGGGAACCCTCTTACACTGTTGGTGGGAATGCAAGTTGGTGCAGCCACTTTGGAAAACAGAGTGGAGATTCCTCAAGAAATTAAAAATAGAGCTTCCCTATGACCCTGCCATTGCACTCCTGGGTATTTACCCCAAAGATACAGATGTCGTGAAAAGAAGGGGCATCTGTACCCCAATGTTTATAGCAGCAATGGCCATGGTTGCCAAACTGTGGAAAAAAACTAGATGCCCTTCAACGGACGAATGGATAAGGAAAATGTGGTCACATACACTATGGAGTATTATGCCTCCATCAGAAAGGATGAATACCCAACTTTTGTAGCAACATGGACGGAACTGGAAGAGATTATGCTGAATGAAATAAGTCAAGCAGAGAGGGTCAATTATCATATGGTTTCACTTATTTGTGGAGCATAACAAATAGCCTGGAGGACATAGGGAGTTAGAGAGAAGAAGGGAGTTGTGGGAAATTGGAAGGGGAGGTGAACCATGAAGAGACTATGGACTCTGAAAAACAATCTGAGTGGTTTGAAGTGGTGGGGGGGGTGGGAGGTTGGGGTACCAGGTGGTGGGCATTATGGAGGGCACAGGGTATTATGTGGGTATTATGGTGCACTGGGTGTGGTTAAAAAATAATGAATACTGTTATGCTGAAAATAAATAAAAAATAAAGTAGAAAAAAAAAAGAAAACACCATTTGTGAAGTTTCAATATCAGGTAAAAGAAGAAAATAGATAATATTTTGGAAAAGCTATTAAAATACTCATCTTTTAAGGAAAAAAATAGAGTAGAAATAGACTTAAAAACAGAAAAGATCAATGAAACCATGAACTGGTTCTTTAAAAAGAAAAACAAAATTGATAAATTTGAAATTGAAAAAAAATTGAAAATTGCTAAAGAGCCAGACCCACCAAGAAAAAAGATATAGAAATAAAATAAATAAAATCAGAAATAAAGGTGGAGAAATAACAACTAACACCACAAAATTACAAAGAATTAAAGAGAATACTATGAAAAATTAAATGTCAAAAAATGAGACCATCTAAAAGAAATGGAGAAATGCTTAGAAATACACAATCTTCCAAAAATGAGTCAGGAAAATATAAAAAACTTGAGCAGACCAATTATTAATAAGAAAACTGAATCAGTAATAAAAAAATAATCCCAACAAACAGAAGTCCAGGACCAGGTGGCCTCACAGGTGAATTTTACCAAACATTAAAGGAAGATTTAATACCTATTTTTCCCAAACTATTTCAAAAAATAGAAGAGGAAGGAAAACTTCCAGATTTATTCTAGAAGGCCATCATTACCCTGATACTAAACAAAGACATTACAAAAACCACAGGCCCATGTCCCTGATGAACACAGAATGTAAAAATCCTCAATAAAACATTACCAAACTGAACTCAACAATGCAGTAAAGGGGTCATTCACAGGTGCCAGGGTGGCTCAGTCAGTTAAGCATCTGCCTTTGGCTCAGGTCATGATCCAGGGGTCCTAGGATTGAGTCGCATGTCAAAGTCCCTGTTCAGTGGGGAACCTGCTTCTCCCTCTCCCTCTGTTGCTCTCCTTGGTTGTGCACTCTCTTTCTCTCAAATAAATAAATAAAATTTTTAAATAAATAAAATGATCATTCACCATGATCAAGTGGAATTTATTCCAGGAGTGCAAAAGTAGTTCAATATTCATAAATCAAT
This sequence comes from Mustela nivalis, assembly GCF_964662115.1. Lineage (NCBI taxonomy): Eukaryota > Metazoa > Chordata > Mammalia > Carnivora > Mustelidae > Mustela > Mustela nivalis. The sequence continues at coordinate 6,719,400 of NC_139025.1, read as the reverse complement.
GTGATGTGTCACATTAACAAGAGAAAAGATACAAACCATATGATTATCTCAATAGAGGCAGAAAATAAGCATTTGACAAAATGCAACATCCGCTCATGATGAAAACTCTCAACAAAGTGGGTTTAGAGGGAACATATCTCAACACAATAAAAGCCATATATGAAAGGCCTACAGCTAACTTCATTCTTAATGATGAAAAACTGAAAGCTTTTTATCTAAGATTAGGAAGAAGACAAGGATGTCTACTCCCACCACTGCAGTTCAACATAGTACTGGAAGTCCTAGCTGTAGATATTAGATAGGAGAAAAAAAAAATAAAAGGCATTTAAATTGGTAAGAAAGATTTAAAACTGTCACTATTCACAGATGGCATAATACTATGCATAGAAAACCCTAAAAACACTGCCAAAAAACTATTTTAATACTAATAAATAAATTCAGTAAAGTTTCAGAATACAAAAATCAATATATGGTTATCTGCTGTGTTTCTATACACTAATAATGAACTATCAGTAAGAGATATTAAGAAAATATTCCCATTTATAATTACATCAAAAGAATAAAATTCCTAGGAATAAATTTAACCAGGGAGGCAAAAGATCTGTACTCTGAAAACTACAAGACATTGATGGAAGAAACTGAAGATGATACAAACAAATGGAAAGATATACCATGTCCATGGATTGAGAAAATAAATATTGTTAAAATGCCCATACAACCCAAAGCCATCTATAGATTCAATGCAATTTTTACCAAGATACTAATAGTATTTTTCATAGAACTAGAACAAATCATCTAAAAATTTGTATGGAACCACAAAAGACCTCAAATAACTAAGCAATCCGGAGAAAGAAGAGCAAAGTTGGAGGCATCACAATCTCAGACTTTAAGATATACTACAAAGATATAGTATCAGAAAAGTCTGATACTGGCACAAAAATAGACACGTAGATAAATAGAACAAGATAGAGCCCAGAAGTAAACACAGACTTATTTGGTCACATAATCTATGGCAGAGGAGGCAAGAATATACTATGGGGAAAAGATATTCTTTCTGATAAATGATTTTGGAAAAAATGGACAATTAAATGCAGAACAATGAAAATGAACCACTTTCTAACACCATACACAAAAATAAACTCAAAATGGATTGAAGACCTAAAATGTAAGACCTCAAACCATAAAATTCCTAAAATAAAACATAGGCAGGAATCTCGTAGACATCAGCCTTAGTAACATATTTATGGATGTGTCTCCTCCAGCAAAGGAAACAAAAGCAAAAATAAGCAACTGGGACTACACACACACACACACACACACACACACACACAGAGAGAGAGAGAGAGAGAGAGAGCTTTTGCACAGTAAAGGAATCCATTAACAAAACAAAAAGGCAATCTACTAAATGGGAGAAGATATTTGCAAACTATATATACGATAAGAGGTTAATATCCGAACTACATAAAGAACTCATAAAATTTAACATCAAAACAAACAATCTGATTAAAAAATGAGCAGAAAACCTAAATAGACATTTTTCCAAAGACACAAAGTTAGGCCCAAAGACATATGAAAAGATACTCAGTATCACTAATCATCAGGGAAATGCAAATAAAAACTATAATGAGTTATCACCTCGCACCAGTCAGAATAGCTATTATCAAAAAGACAAGAATACAACTGTTGGCAAGGATGTGAAGAAAAGGGAACTCTCATACACTGTTGATGGGACATAAACTGGTAAAATGAATGGAGTTTCTGCAAAAAATTAAAAATAGAACTACCATATAATCCAGTAGTTTCACTTTGAAGTATTTATTTACCCAAAGAAAATAAAAACACTAATTTGAAAAGATATATACACCTCCATGTTTATTACAGCATCATTTACAATGCCAAGATTTGAAGTGTCCATTGATAGATAAATGGATAAGGAAGAGATGGCACATATCTACATTGGAATATCACTCAGCCATAAAAAATAATGAAATCTTGCCATTTGCAGCAACATGGATGAACCTAAAGGGTATTATGCTAAGTGAAATAACTCAGAGAAGGACAAATACATATAATTTCATTTATATGTGGAACCTAAAAACAAAACAAAACAAACTAATGAACAAACAAACAGACTGATGATTGCCAGAGGGGAAGTGGATGGGGTGGGGGTTGGGGGGAATGAGGTGAAGGAGAATAAGAGATATAAACTTCCAGTTATAAAATTAAAAATTGGGGAGTCTGGGTGGCACAGTGGGTTAAAGCCTCTGCCTTTGGCTCAGGTCATGATCTCAGGGTCCTGGGATCAAGCCCTGCATCAGGCTCTCTGCTCAGCAGGGAGCCTACTTCCTCCTCTCTCTCTGCCTGCTTCTCTGCCTACTTGTGATCTCTGTCAAATAAATAAATAAAATCTTTTTTAAAAAAGATTTTTAAAATATAATAATAAAAAAGTCACAAAGATGAAAAGTACAGCATAGAGAATGTAGGCAATAATAATGTAATTATGTTATAAGGATGACTACATTTATTGTGGTAAGCACTGAGAAATGTCCAGAATTGTGGAATCACCTGCTGTACAACAGAAAGTAATATAAAACTGTATTGTCAACTATACTTCAATTTTTAAAAAGTAAGATAAAACAAAATACTCCTATTTTTTTCCAACTACATATCTGAATAAGGGCAGATTTTCTTTATGTATCTTCCCATCACAACAAACTATATGCAGAAGTAGATATAAAGATACAACTCTCTTCTATTAAGCTATCCATTGAAGAAATATACCAAAATGGAAGACAATGCAATCTTCTCAATTATTTGTTTCAGAAAAAAACAGTTATTTTTCACAAAAATAAGTTATTCCTACTTACTAGTCTGTATTGCTGTTACTTTTATATGAATTAATAATTATTTTAATTTTTTTCAGTTTTCAATTATAACACAATAAAATATTGATAGGTGTAATCAAGACAAATAATTTGGGGTTTCTCAACAATTTTTCAGAGTATGAAGAAGTCCTGAGATCACGCAGTTTGAGAATCATTGTTCTAGAGTAACCATTAAAAGAAGGTATAAATACTGTAAAGGGAAGGGGTAAAAAGAATTAAAAAAAAAAAAAAGACTCAGTGAATCTGAAAGGCAAAAAAGGAAGAAGAAACAGCACACAGAATAGACTATATCAATTCTTACATTAAGTATAAATGGACAAAGCCTGTGAGACATGATTTAAGAAAAAGACATGGTCTAAGACATGGTCTAAGTATTTACAAGATACACATTTTAAAATATAAGGGATACAGAAAGGTTAAAAGTAAAAGGAGGGTATGATATCTCAATGCAAATCCTAGGCAAGAGAAAGCTGGTCAAACTACATTCTTATCAGACAACATAGACACCAAGGAAGAAAATGTGACTAGCTATAAAGAGGAACACTTTATCAAGTACAAACTCCAATTTGCCAGGAAGATATACTAATTCTAAATATGCATGTACCTAACAATATAGCCTCAAAACATATAAAGCAAAAACTGATAGAGCGGAAAGGAGAAATAAACAAAATCACTATCACAGTGAGAGATTTTAGCACATTTTTCAGTAACTAATCAAACAAGTGGACCAGTTTTGAATAACATAATAACTGATTGCACTTGACATTTCTAGGACACTGCACCCCACAACTATAGAGTATACCTTGTAAACATTTACCAAAATTGACCCTATGCTGAGCCGCAAATCAAGTTTTAACACATTGGAAAGGATTAAAATCCCACAGAGCATGTTCTCTGATCAAAGTGGAATTCAAGTAAGCATGAATAGCAAATTAAGTAGGAGGTTTTGGGAAATTAAGAATTTGGGAGAATTAAGCAATACATTTCCAAGACATACTCTGAACTGAACAAAAAAAAAAAAATCACAATGGAAATTACAAAGTATCTTATGTGAATGATAATGAAACATCTTTATGAGCCATGTGAGGACATATGATGGTAATTTGTGGATTGCAGAAGAGCCATGCTTAGAGAGAAACTGGTAGCACTTTAAATGTATATATTAGAGAGGAATAAAGGTTGAAAGGCAACCATCCAAATTTCTCTCTCAAGAACTGGGAGAGGAAAATAGGAAATTAAGCCCAAAGAGAGTGACAGAAGTAGATGCTGAAGACTCTGGGGTCTGTCCTCTCCTGAGGTCTGCAGAGGGCACTGCCATGGGGAGCCTGTGTGAGGCTGGGTGGTGGGGCAGAGAGTCTGCCCAGCAAGACTGCTGACTCAGTGTCAGTTCCAGCCACCTTCTGTCTTCTGCCCATTATCCTTTTCTGCCAAATATTCTCGCTAACCTAGTACATATGGTTTTAATTTACATTTCCCTGATTTCTAAGAAGGTTGAGACTCTATTCCTAGGTTTGGAGCCTCACGTAGTTTCTTTTCCATGAATTTAAGTTCAGATCATTTCCCCATTTTCCTATTCATGGTCTTTCTTTTTCCTTTCTTTTTTTTTTTTTTTTTTTCTTCTTTCTTCTTTCTTTTGAGAGAGGGAGTATGAGCAGGGCAGGGAGGGGCAGAAGAACAGAGTGAGAGAGAATCTTAAGCAGGCTCTACACCCAGAGCAGAGCCCAACACAGGGCTCCAACTCACATCTCCATCTCAGATGTGATCTCACATGTGAGATCAAGACCTGAGCCAAAATCAAGAATCAGAAGCTTAACCACCTGAGCCACCCATGAACCCCATTCATGGTCTTTTCTTCCTCTGATTTGTAGACGTTCTTCTATTGTAGCCTTTGTTTGTTGTATGTATTGTTGAATGTATTGCAAATACCTTCTTCTGGCTGATAGCCTATCTTTTCACTTCTTTTAGGGCACATTTCACTAAACAGAAGACTCTCATTTGGGGGTGGTTGAAGGTATGAGTATTTCCCTACAGTTTTTCTTGTGGGTTTGTTTTAAAAGTTCTTCTACGTCCCCCAAGTCATGAAGATGTTCTATCATCATTTCTTCTAAATGTGTTCAAGTTTCTCTTTTCCCATGGAGCTCATAATCCTCCTGGAAATTATTTTGGGGGTCATGCAAGGCTGATTCCATTTTTACAGTGAATGAAATGAAGGCTCACGCTGGTAAACGGACTTTGCAGGCTGTAAATGGCTGAGTCTGTGATCAATATTTGATTGACTCATGGCCTTTCTCCTCCACCCCACTGACCCCTTCCAGAAGCCTCCAGTTGGAGCCATGCTCAGGTCCCAATCCTGATGTGGGTGCTGGGAACACAGCCATCAGTTGGACCCAAGCCTCCCTTGGAAGAGCTCAGTGTGATGGGGTCAGGACATGTGCTCTGTCACAGGGAGCGCCTGGGTGATGGGTTCCCCAAGGCCAAGAACTGCAGAAGCAAGCACAGGGCCAGCTGAAAGCCCAGAGCTGAGGCTGGGGAAAACCTGCCCCCAAAGCCAAGACAGCACCAAGCACTGTGCTCATTCCCTAGTTACAAGCGAGCAAAACAACCTTGAAAATTCAAGGGAACCAGCCCAGAGTTACTTACATAAAAGAGGAAAAGTTACTTTCATACAAGAGGAAAGGAGCAAAAGTGATACTGGAAATCAGGCCAGTGGAAATGAAGTCTGATCTGTCTTGCTCTTTTGGCAACGCTATGCAGAGAGAAAGAGGAAAGCAGCAGGGACCCTGGGCAGCAGCTGTGGGCGGCCCACCCACCCCAGCTGCTGGAACCCCATCCCCAGCTGGGGGCCTCTGCAGCCGGAACTTCTGGGTCCCACGGTGCCCTGCCACCATGCAGGAGCTCCCGCCTTCCCCAGCAATGCCCAGCCGCACCAGCTGCAGCCAGGTGTTTCAGCAACCCACCCCCAACATACACACACACACACACACACACACTCCCACCTGCGCACACGCATGCCCTCCCCTGATGCCTGGTGCTGGAGCCCCACCCTCCAGCAGACCTCCGCTCCAGCGCCCTGCACACTGAGCTCAAATTTCAGAATCTTTGCCCCTCAGCTCATCCTTCTACCCTACTGTAGGGGCTGCTGTGTGGCCAAGGCTGGGGGACCCCAGAGGCAGAGCAGACATGCACCCAGGGCTCTGGGGACACTCACCAAGCTTGACTTCAGGAAGCTTATCAGAATTTTGCTATCAGAAAACCTAACCAGAAGAAATTATAAATCTCACCGTCCAACTGAGTTCCGTGTCCGTATGCAAAATCAAACGTGAATTTGGATGGCACCGCGCCACGGCACTCATTCTCTGGCCTCAGCCTGGATCTCAGAAGGAGCTGCACTTGGCACTCATGGTGGTTCAGCCCACGGGGAAGTTTCCCCACCTCGATTCTGGCATGTTCTCTTTCTCTTCTTCTCTGACCCTTCCTTCCGCCTCTCTCCTTCTCTCTCATCCCCACCCCGAGCTACACATAATCATCTCCAACCCTACAACACTTCACATTTGGCAAAAAGCACTTCAGGTTCAAAGTGATTAGAGGTTGAAGATCGGTCGTTTAAAATTTAAATTAAACCAATTAAAATTACAGGGGCGCTTCACATGTTTTAAGCAAATAATTATTTTTTACAAAATAGATCCGAGAGGTTGGGCCGAGCCAAGTATGAACAGGAGTGAGACATCGCCAGCGGCTGACCGCCAGGCCCCAAATCCCAGGCCCTGCTCAGGTGTCCCACTGCAGCTCCCCCAAATTCTGGAACAAAACAGGGCACCCCCCTCCCCTACAGCCGTACTCCTGCTCACTCCCACAAGCAGTCAGGGCCCTAGGCCTGCCCTTCAAGGTCCCCCTTGAAACAATGGGACCCAAAGCACTTCTTTGGGACTTCCAGAACATGGAGTTGGGGCCCAGCAGAGGGGAAGTAGACCTCGGGGTCGCCAGAATGCAAAGAGGACCTCATGTTTATCTAGCCCGTTTTTATGTGTGGACACAAGAATGAAACTGCAACATCCCTGCCTTTGAGGGGCTCAGCCCAATGGAGGAGTAAAAATATAAATGGCAGGACAGGACTCTAAGTAACACAGAAGACTGTAGGAGGTACTAGAATAAAATCAAGATGAGAGCCATTAACCTCTGGGGTCCTCTGGGCTAGCCTAACAGAGAAAGGGCTTTGTAAGCTGGGGTTTGCAGGATGAATAGGAGTTTTCAGGAAGCCAAAGAGCACAAAGACATTCAAAAGATGAACACTGCCAAGGCCCATGACATGGTGTTCCTGCTACGGCGTGATGAGATGCAGCATGAGACCCTCAAGTAACCTTCTCTTACCAAGTTGGAAACTCAGTCTGAAGGGTTTGAAGCTCCTGCCTGAGGTGACAGCGCTAGAAAACAGCAGCTCCCGTCCAGGGCTGACGCTAACATCTCAGGTACTTTCCTTTCCCCCTTTGTTGATAGCTGAGGCCAGAGATCAGTGCTTTGTGCCTTTTGTTTCCTCTTCTTCTTCTTTATTTCTGGCCCAGCTGCAGCTTGGGATCAAAAACCGGCGAACCGCCCCCCTCCCACCTACCCCTGCCTGGCAGCCTCGCCTCCCGCCACCCCAGGCCCACGCCCAGCCCGGGGGGAGGGGAGCTGCTTGCCGGGGGCCCGGAGGCAGCTGGAAGAAAGGACGAGAGAAAATAGTTCACGGTCTGTGTGGCAAGGGGAGACAGGCCGCCCAGCTGCGGCCGGCAGAGCCAGGAGGCCAAGCCCAGCCCAGACATTTCAAAAACAAACCTGGATCCAGCTTTCCATCTCCCCAGGCGGGCCCCGCCCTCCAGGAGGAAGGTAACTGCCGCCGCTCAGGCTCCTCCTGTCTTTGGGAATCCTTGGTTTGTCCTTTGCCTTTCTCCTAATTAGGTTTCCGAGACCAGAACCCAGGCAGCTTCCTGTGCTCAGCCTGGTGGAAGATGTGTGGTGGGTGTTTATTTAGAAATATTCCCCAAAGGGGATAGTGGTTGGGGGCAGGCAGTGGCGGGGCGGGGCGGGGGGGGGGGGGGAGCATTTGGTAAAAAGAACTTTCCCTGGGGCTGGGGGCCAGGGGGAATGGGAAGCAATTCTTCATGGTCCGAGTTTCTGCTGGAGATGTTGACGTTTTAGGAAGAGATAGCATTGCTGGTCACACAACGGTGTGACTGGATTGAGTATTACTGAATTGTGTACTGGAGAATGGTTAAAATGATCAATACGACGTTATGGATATTTTACCACGGTAACAATTAGCTCCTGGGATGTCTTGTAAATGGATGAAAAGTAAAGACAGGTAATAATATTTTTTTAAAAAGACAGTTATCTTCGAGATAATTATTTTACTAGTGGAGACAAAGGGGGAAACACGTCTATGCTTTTGGAAGGTTCTTGACTTATTGGCCTGTTGGAGAGAAGGAAGCAAGTAGCTTTTGGACAGTCTTGGGGGGTGGGGGGTGCGGCATGAAGTGATGTCGTCTCTAAAACACCACACGCTCAGGGGACATGCGTTCAACACGAAGGTCAGCAGGGCTGTTTTCTTTCAAGGAACAGACTGATTATCTGTGTCCAGGTGGTGAGGACCTGAGCTCCTGGGCCCCTCCTTAGAGCCATGTCCCTGGCCACGGACTAGAGCAGAGGTTGTAGAAGGCTTCACTCGGTCACAGTGGCGCAGGGTGGAGAAGTGGGCACAGCCTCAGCAAATGGGAAGCCCTCATTTCAGTCCCCACCTCGTTTCGATCCCCACCACGGTCTGACCGTGCAGGACACCCTCATCTTCTGCATGTGGCCAAAATCCTTGCATGGGATGAGCCAACCCTTGTGTGTGCTTGTCCCTAGCACACAGTAGTTGTCCAACACCTGCTTCTCTCTCGATGTTGCTCCTGAGAGGAACCCTGTGCCCAACTGAGTCAGTTTATTCTTGGGGACCGACAGGGACTCTCACGGAAGCTGCAGCTGGCAGGAGTCACTGGCAGAATGGAAGCCTTGCTCTTTCCTGCCAGTGAGCTGTGTGGTTTTGCACCCAGGATGGGCTGCAGATGGGAGGAGAAGGGGACATGAAATCAAGACCAAACCGCTGCTGGAAAAAAAAATTTTGAGTAAAAATAAATAAAATAATTTTCAATTTTTTAATTAAAAAAAAAAAAAAAGAAAAGAGCAAGTCACCACTGGGGAGCCCCTCCAGTCCTAGGTAGTGAAGGGCTGGTGCAGCTTGTCAGAGCACAGGGCTTTCAGTGAGAGTAGGGAGGTCGACCAGTAGGCCGGGAGGGCCTTTTCCTCTGTACACAGGCACTGTGGGCTCAGGAGGGTGACAGTCTGCCCTGCCCAGTTCAGGTTATGCCAGAATCAGGGGGTCACATTATCCAAAAGACCCTCCTCTTCTACCCTCACCCCAAAAGAAGCTAACTCCTTTGCAGGCAAGACCATTTCCCTTACTTAAAGAGAGAAGACAGGGACCATTTTGGAAGTTCACAGAGGAAACTTCTCAGACACTGTCACCCACCACCTCTGAGTAAGAGAGTTCACAGAGAGGCTACCCCCTGCACAGTGTTTCTCAGTCTCATGTAGCTTAGGAGACCTTTTATCCATGGTGTCTTGTAGGACTCATGTTCTAAGGACATATTTTGGGAACTGTGTCCTTCCTATTCCCTAAGAAGTCTACTAACTTTTTCCCATAGATACGAGCAACCTTGAAGCTGAAGTTCTTGGAGCCTCAGTTTTAACATCTGTAAAGTGGGTATCGTGCATCACGTCCACCTAGACCACTGCTGCTGGGATAAAGGAAAATCTTCTTGGAACATGTGAGACTGGGTTGCTCATAGCTCACTGGGAAATAACAAAGCACCACCTTTTTTTTTTCTTTTTTCCACCCATTACATACCACTCTTACTTACTTATATACACATTCAACAAACATTTACTACCTGACGGAGCGAGAAAGCTGTAATTACTGCTTTTTGTTGTCACTGCTATGACAATAAAATTGAAAACTATCTGTGAGGATGGACTGAGCTTGCCTGGTAGCCCACAGCAAATTGGTTCCAGAGCCAGAATCAGAACCCCGGTCCCTCTGAGCCCAAATGCTGTCTTTTCTCCACCGCCCCAGCTGGCACGGGCTCCTGCAGCTGGCTCTGCAGTGCTATGAGGAAGACAGCATGGGTGAAATCAAAGTTCCTTCTCCAAGGAAGTCACAGCTCCACAGAGACCTAGAAATCTCTGTGGGAGCCTGAGAAGGACCAACCCAGGTGGACAGGGAGGTTTGGAAGACCCAGAAGCAAAGGAGCTCCTTCAGGGACAAGAAGGTGAGTAAGAGGTGGCACCTGGGTGGCTGAGTCAGTTCAATGTCTGCCTTCAGCTGAGGTCATGATCTCAGTCCTGGGATCAAGTCCCGTGTCAGGGGTTGGTGTTGGGGGGGGGGGTCCCTGCTCAGCGGAAAGCCTGCTTCTCCCTCTCCCTCTGCCCCTCCCCCCAGCCCCCCAGCCCCACTGGTTCTCTCTCTGTGTCTCTCTCAAATAAATAAGTAAAATCTTTTTTTCTTTTTTTAAATGTGAGTAAGGAAGGGAAGTGGGGGAAGCACAGCCAGAAGCTCCAGCTAGTCCCTCACCACGAGGGGCAAGGATGCGGTTGGACACGGCAGGCACCAGACTCCGTGGGTCTCTGATCCTGGTTTTCTGAATATTCTGAACGCATCTGAATACTGTGGCGAGAACAGTATGTGGAATGTTAAAATGGTGCGGCCACCTTGGAAAAGAGTCTGGTAGCTCCTGAAACGATTAAAAGGCTTGCCATACGGTCCAACAATTCCACTTCTAGGTGTATCCCCAAGAGAAAGGAAAACATACGTCCACAAAAACATGTGTACAAATGTTAATAGAAGCATTATTCATTGTAACCAGAAAGTGGAAACAACCCAATGTCCATCACCTGAAGACCGGCGAATACGATATGGTCTATCCGTACGCTGGCGTATTCCTCAGCCGCACAGAGGAATGGAGTTTGGACACACGGTGCAGCATGGACACACTTTGAAAACATCATGCTGAGTGAAAGAAGCCAGCCATGAAAGACTGCATATGTGACTCCATTTATACAAAAAGTCCAGAATAGGGTAATCCATTAAAAGAAAGTAGATGAGCGGTTGCGTGGGGCTGGAGAAGAAGAGAGTGGGTGATCGTGGGATGAAGTGTTCTTCCGTGGATGGTGCTGATGGTTGTACTTACCTGTGAATATACTAAAAGCCATTCAGTTGAAAACTTTAGGGGCACCTGGGTGGCTCAGCGGGTTAAAACCTCTGATTTCAGCTCAGGTCATGGTCTTAGGGTCCTGGGATCAAGCCCCACATCGGGATCTCTGCTCAGCAGGGAGCCTGCTTCCTCCTCTCTCTCTGCCTGCCTCTCTGACTACTTGTGATCTCTGTCAAATAAATAAAATCTTTTTAAAAAATTGAAAACTTAAATGGCTACCTTTATGGCGTGTGAATTACATGTCAATGAAGCTGGTTAAAAAGATCATACAGAGCCATCCAATACTTTGTACCTTAACTTAATTAAACCTGACCTGGACAAGGGGAGGTTGACTTTATTTCCCATTTTACAGATCAGAAGAAGGTTCGGAGAGGTTAAGTGACTTGACCACAGTCAGAGCTAGAAAGGCGGTCACTCCAGTCCAGCCCATGTTCCCAAGCCCCAGCTTCTCCCAGGACGTTCACTACAGTAATGTGGGGCTATTTTATCCAGCTGGCCTCCCCAGCCCCGGAAGGCTTCACCACATGCCCCCAAATTCGTTCAGTCGCTCTGTCGACCTGGAGGCTCCATTTTCCTGCTGCTTAGTCTCCCCAACCCCCACCAGCATTTCCCACTGTGGGCGACCTGTCCAGGGCGGGCTCTGCTTCTAGCCCAGTCTTTATCTTCAAAGGCAATTTCCACTCCAAATATTTATGGCAAAATACAGAGAGCACCTTCTTTCACAGGGGCCGGTGTTTGAAGCCATTTTCCCAGCACGCACGTGTTTGACAGTCAAATCTCTCTGAGGACACGTTAAGATCTTGTGGCTGCTGGCGCCCTGCCCTGCCACCCACCTACGCACACAGGTCACCAAGAGCTCCACCAACATTCACGTGGTAGCCCTTCCAAGGTCTTCTATGATGCCACGCCCAGTGTGTTCAGGCTCTGACTCTCCGATGGGTCTGGGCGCACCACAGTAGGGTCCTAGGCAAGGTGTCCTCTCCATGATGGACACTCATCTTTGAGTGAGACAGATTCAGGGACAGCCATTGGAAATCCGGCTGTGCGACCTCGAGCAAACCACCTCCCCTCACTAAGGCCATTCCTTCAACTGGAAAGTGGGGACAACAAGAGTAACTTCAGGATTGTACAAGATCATTTTGTAAGGGGCTGAGGGCTTAGGCGAGTGCACAGTGAAAACTCAAGAAGTATTAACTAGTATTACCTCCTCCTCCTCTTTCCCTCCTTCTCCTGCCCCACCTCCTCCTTCCTTTTCTTTTCTCGACAATTAAACACAGAATTCTGCAAATAAAAACAGCTACACAGTTTTACTACATACCCCGTCATCTGCATGAGGACCTCCACTCCTCTGAGGACCCTGCAGCTCAGGCATTTTCAGACCCTCAAGAGAGAGAGAAAACTAAGGCTTAGAGAAGGGCAGTCAATTGCTCAAGGTCACACAGCTCAACACGGTCAGCTGATTCGGAAGCCCAAGCTCTTCACTACAGCGCTGCTATGTCCCTCTCCCCAAAGGCAACCACAGGGAGTCAGACTTAAAAGTGACCGTAGTGCACAAATGATCAATCAATCTTTTGAATCTTGGAACATATTTATATTTTGAATTGCCAATGAGGGTTTGGGGGACGCTAAAATCAGGACTGTCAGCACATTCCTGTGGTGGGGAAAGTCAGCCCCCGCAGATGACACAGCTAAGCACGGCCCCACCCGGCTCCCCACCCACCTCACTCCACCAATGTGGCTGGGTCAGGTCGGGCGGAGCCAGGCCAGTGCCTCAGGGGCCCCTGGAAAGAGCATCCAACCCCAAAGGATTTTTCAGGCAAGGTGGCCCCCGTCCAAGGAATTGACCAAGTGCCCCTCCCCAGCCTCTGCTCGTTCAAGATTGCATTTCTGAGGACTGGTCAGGACAAGGTTGGAGGAGCATTGCCAGTTCCCCTTGGGCTTTGGGCATGCAATGGAAAGAAAGCTCTCAGGCCCTGGAAGGCAGGGGTGGGACCTCTCACGTAGGGAGAAGATTCCCAGCACCCAGCCGGGCGGTGAGCTCTACAGGTGTGCTGTTCAGGCAGGGAGCCAGCCTGTCCTTCCACCAGGGCCAAGCCCTGAGGACAAAGGCTCAAAGGGGACAGCAGAACATCCCAGAACAGAGGTGCAGTCACGCGATTTGGAGCCAGACCCCGCTGTAAGTTTGACTCCGCTGCATGGGAAGTCTGTTAGGAACTTGACCCCTGAGCCTGGGTCCCTTCCCCGGGAGGAGGGGTCGGTGATGACCACTCCCCCTCCCACCCAGCCCCGGGCTTGTTCGAGGGAGAGGAGACCATTCATTCATTCAACATTCTGTCCCCGTAGCTTTACCATGGACTGGGGATACTCCACCAAACGCTGGGAAAGTGGTTCTTACTCAGGCATTTCATCCTTGGCTTGAGAACCACACACTCTGCCCGACGCACTTGCCCTGCCGCCGCAAATTCCCCTGCTCGCGCGCTCACTCGCTCAGAAAGTCACTCATTCTCTCGTGTCCGAGGTTTAATGAAGTGCCCAGGCCCGACATGATGTTCACTCCCCCTAGACTCCACTCAGCCACTCGCTCATGCGTTTACTCCTCTATCTGTTCCTTCAACAGACATATTAAATGCCCGAGTGTTTTAGGCAAAAGCATCTCTCAACCTAGAATTTTCTTATGAATGAATGAATTCCAAGCGAAGGGAAAATGGGCACTACAGTCCTTCCTACATATATCTCAGCAAATGAAACAGTAGCGGGCTGGAGGGGGGGAATTTGAACTCGTAAATTCTGCCTCTAGGAGGTCTTCTCCCCAAACACCTGCTACGACTCTGCCTCTTGACACAGTGGCCCTGACTGCTGCCTTCTCTTCCCAGACAGGGAGCCACATACGGAATTCTTCTTGAGCTGAAAACCAACATCAGAATGTCCCGTTTACGGGTACGACCGTAATGAGGACACAGAGAGGGCCATCGCCCTCAGGAAGACATGGTTGCCCCAAAATAACTTCCTGGTTGCAATGAGTGGATCTTGCAAACAAGATCCTCGTGTCTTTAAAAAAAAGTTTTTAAATCATCATAATAATCCCATTCGCCACCTGTATCTGAGTCAGCACACCCAATTTTCAAGTCAGATGCTGTGGCCTGAAGGCCCAAGGAGCCAATTCTAAAAATACAGACAGAAGCTGCAGAGTCGAAAGGCCAGACATCCCAATCTGTCACCCTTTCCTCGCTGATAAATTATGTACAGCCCTGGGACAGATACGCCCAGAGGCCTGAGGTCCTGTCTAAGAGTCGGATCCTCACCAGTCAACCTGGGGCCCTGCTCTCCCAACCATCGCCCCCCCCCCCAGCACTCAGGCGGCCCCTCCCTACCTGCTGTCTCCTTTGGGCAGACCAGGTGTGCTCCGTGATGGATTGCCCAATGGGCCCCTCCATCCTGGAGGCAGATGAATCCTTGTGGCGGGAAGCACCCACCAGGTCTTTGACAGACGGCAGGCAGGTCAAAACTGGAAATGAGCCTGTCTTGGGGGGACGTGCGTTTTATTTGAGTGCAGGGGCTCCTTCCCAGCTTCTTTCCTGACCACACCCTGCTCCCCCACCCTCTCCTCCCTCCCCACCCTGTTCCTACCTCCTTGGGGCCCCAAGTGCATGGAGCACGTGAGTGAGAGCCACATTTTAGCCAAAGGGCAATAGAAAGGAACCAAGTTTTCTCCATTTCAGAAGACGTCTCTGTGATCTGAAGAGGAAATCGGAAGGGTGCCATGTCTCCAAGTAGCTTCTTATAATTCAGAAAGACAGTTGCAAGTCATTTAAAAGGAGACACAGGATCTTTAATAAATTTAATCCACGTCTGATTACAAAGGAAGAAAGTGTGCACTTGCTCTCTCTCTCATGTTACAGGACTGGAATATGGCAATAACTGTTCCATCTGATTTTTTAAAAAATAAGATTTGCTAAAGGTCAATGTATCTCCTGGCCACATACGCAGCAACATTCAAATTTCCCCAGCCCAAGAATAAAAAGATTCTGTCATTAAAAATAAAAGCGTAAGGACATCTCTCAAGCCCATGGGGGATTTTAGAAAGAGGAGACATTTCGTTATCAACGCGCAATCATGAGATTTTTAAGCGGTATCTCTAATCTGCCTCCGTAACCCCCCCACCTCCTCCTCCCCTCACAACCCCCCCCTCTTCACAGCAAGGTCTTTTTATCCTTCCAATTTTGCATCTAAAGATGAGGTGAATACCATTAGCTCAATTCAACCTCAAGTGTAGTCAGATGGGCCTGTGATTTCTGAAAAGCGTTCGCTAAGGTCACATTAAAATGTATAAGAGCATTTCGATTCCTGAGAAGGGGGCTTATTATCCACCCGTGGTGTAAAAGAGGAATGTCAGTGGCCGCAGACTTGGGTGAAAACAAAAGAGATACCAGGATTTCAGTCTTTTGTGAGCAAGCTTCTCTGGTTTCTTTTCACGGCTCTCTGGCTCTCCAGCCGAGGAGCTAGGTCTGCAGACTGCAAACTCAGAACTCTTGCAGGAAAAAAAAAAAAAAAAGAAAGAAAAGAAAAGAAAACTTTAAAAAAAAAATAAAAGAAAACAAGTTTAACTGGCTTCCCCTCTGGCCACTTTTTATTTAACCCTTCCAGCTTGAGTCAGGCAAGTCACTGGCTGTTAAGCTATAAATGAGTATTTCCTTGAAAGAAAGCATTTGGTTTGTCCTGTTCTTGTGGCCTTGTTTGTTTATTTGCTTGTGCTTTGTCTGTCCTTTCAGTACACAGAGTCTGTAGATAGTTTGAAAACCATGGATGTTGCAGTCAGACCTACCAGGGTAAGGAGCACTGTTTTGCCATCCGAAGCCATGCGACCTGGGCACCCACTTATTCAGCAGATAGCCGCTGATCATCTGCTGCATGCCAATCATGGCTCTGGGTTTTAGGAATACCCAGGCGAACCACACAGTCTGAGATTTGCACTCTCGCAGGGGCAGGACTTCCATAAGGAAAGGTAACGCAGCGAGACAGGTAGAAATGATAATGGGAAATAAACAGTGTTCGAAAAGAGGGAACTTGAGGAAGGCCAACAGTACAGCGGTCATTCAGGAGGCCCTACAAGAAAAGGGATTTGAGATGAGCTGAAAGTTCAGACCAAGCCAGCAATTCAAAGGGCATCCCTGGTGCTGGGTACCAGAAGGTAACTTGTTTCTGTCATGGACCCCTGTTATTTTGCTCAGCAAGTACCCATACCTACTTCTCCTCCCTCTCTTCAGCTGTGCCATCCTTCCGTGGCATCCTCTTGGGAGGGGAGGGCGGCCAGCCAGGATGTCCTGACATCATCCAGCAAAGAAAAGGATATGTGACCCAAGAAATGCTGTCAGGCCCTCAGTCGGAGTCCACCCTAATGAGAAAACTACTTGGCTCTTCCTCTTCCGTCCCTACAACCTCTCTAGTTCCCATTGTTTCCAATTTTGATTCTTCAGCTTTCCTTCAGAAGCTGTGAGCTTTCTCTTGGTCTCCCATTAAATGTTCTTTTTGCTCAAGTTAGTCAGAACTTGCTATGTGATTTGAAAACAAAGAACTCTAACCATCAAAAAAACCTGTAGCAGAGAATGAGTTTCTAGGAACCTCTCAGGAAAACTTAGGTCGAATGCAAGTAGCTATGTGATCACGGGGACTCAGATTTACATTCACGGTGGGAACCTGGTAACCAATGGCTCATGGAAGTGAAACAGCTGATTAGGATATCAGCATCAGGACTCTCAAAGAGAAGCCACCAGAGTGAAGGGAAAGCGTGCAATAGATTGAATTAGAAGCAGAAGTGTTGGTCTGAGTGCATAGTTTCCAATATACAAGGAAAGGTAGAAGTATAGGCATGCATTTGTGTTTGAGTGTGTCCACTGAGAGAACCTGCAAGCTGTTACACCCAGGAGCAACAAGCACACGTAGTGTCAGATCTTGGTTTCTAAACACCATTCTTCACTCAAAGGAACAAGTGGTCCTTAGAGATCTGCATGATTCCGGAGGTGAGACAGTTGAAAGTAAAGAGGGACCTGGTATATCTTCTGCCATAAAGTGAGCAAGTGCTCAAGGAATGATGGGAACACGCGAGAGCAGAGACCAGCCTGAAGAGGCACATACTCACCAACTTTGCGGAATTTGAAAATTATCTTTGTTCTGATTTAACTTATATCCAACAAAATGCACCTATTTTAATTATAGTTCAATGAGCTCTGACAAATATATGCACGCGTATAACTAGGTCTTTTGTATTTCCATATAAATTTTATAATCAGTTGGTCAATTTCTTTCGGAAACCTACTGATACATTGGCTAGAATTACATTAAATCTATAAACTCACTTAGGTAAAAATGATACAGTGGTATAATGAGAAGTATATTTGGTCTCTGTTTCTGATTTCTGGCACAGAGCTTCTAAATCCTTGGAATTTCCTGAGTGATGGAAGAGTCTTTTAGTATTTATAACAAACCCCTTTCAATCATACCTGAGTTTATGCTCATGAAGTAACTCAGGGTGGACCCCCTCGCTAGCCTCAGGATGGACCTGGTTGCCAGAAAGACCAAGTGATTATAGGGCAGGAACCTCCAGCCCAGCTTAAGAGAGGCTGGAGACTGAGCTCCATAAAAACTCTTAAACAAGGAGATTTGGAGAGCTTTCTGTTTGGTGAAAACAGCAATGTGTGAGGAAGGTGCTACACTTGGAGAGGCAGGTGGAAGTTCTGCATACCTCCCCCATAACTTACCCTATGTATCTTTTCCATTTGACTGCTTCTGAGTTGGGTCCTTTAAAATAAATCAGTAAATATAAGTAAAGTGTTTTTCCTAAATTCTGTAGGCCATTTGAGCAGATTATCACATCTCAGGAGAAATCAAGGGAATTCCTAAATTTGTAGTCAGCCAAGCAGCAATGTGAGTATCCTGGAGACCCCAACTGTGGCTGGTATCTGAGGTGGGAACATGGGACCACACATTTAACCTGTGGGGTCTGCACTAACTCCAGGAGTGGGTGTCAGAACAGAATTGAGTTGTTGAACACCCAGCCGGTATCAGAGAATTGGAGAATTGCTGTGGGGACCCACCAAACATTTAGTGTCAGAAGTGTTCAGGTAAAAACCTTTCAGGTATCGTGACAACACAGAATGTCCAATGTATCTCTCCATTATTTAATATATTTCTCCACATATTTAGCTCTCCTTCAGAAGTGTTTTGTAGTTTTCAGTCAGTATTGCTTTTAATTATTCCTGTTTTGTGTTGCAAATCATTCTTGCTAGTATACAGAAAAACAATAGACTTCTGCATATTGACATTGTGTCAAACCATCTCACAAAATTATTTACTTTGTAGCATTTTTTTTGCAAATTCCTTAGGATTTCCTATGCCCATAATTATATCACCTACCAATAAAGATGGGTTTATTTCTTTGTCTCCCATCTTTATGCCTTTTATTTCTTTTTCTTAATTTATTGCATTGGCTAGGACCTCAGGCTAGTGAAAAGAAATGGTGAGAATGATGATTTTTGCTTTTTCCTGACCTGAGAGGAAATGCATTTAGTCTTTTACTATTAAATATGGTGTCAGCTGAATAATTTTCATAGATGTTTTCTATTATTTTGAGAAAGCTTCTTTCTATTCTGAGTTTTATAGTTTTGATAATCTATGCTTGGCAATATTGTCAAATAATTTTTGTGCACCTTTGAGTTAATCATATGATTCTTCTCCTTTTTACTGGTAAGACTGTGATTTACTCTGATTATTTTTTTAATTCAAAGCAAACTTGCATATTAAAAGTATCTGATGACTATTTCTGGGTTTGACTTGATACTATGTTGTTAAGAATTTTTTTCCCTCAGTATTTGTAAAGTAAACTAGTCTGTACTTTTCTCACAGTTTCTTTGTATCATGACATCACAGCACCAGTTAAGAAATTTTAACTTTTGCTCTATTTTCTGAAAAACTTAACATAATATTGGTATTATTATTTCTTCATCAGATGTTTGATAGAATTAACCAAACTATCTGGGCATGAAGTTTCATTGTGGGAACCCAATTTTAATAGATACAGAATTATTAATATTTTCTGTTTTCTCTTGTGTCTGTCTTGATAAGTTGTATTTCTCAAAGAATTTGACCACTTGATCTAAGTTATTGAAATTATTGGCATAATAATTTTCATGATAGTTCCTTATTATACTTTTAATGCCTGCAGAATCTATAGTGATACCCCTTATTTTATTTCTAATATTAGTAAGCTTTCATAGACACCCTTATTTGATCAATCAACCCAGAGATTTATCAAACTATCACAGTCTGTAAAGAATAAACTTTGGGTTTCACCAATTTCTTCATTGTTTTTCCATTTGCTATCTCATTGATTGTTGCTCTTCTCTTTTTATTCCCCCCTTTCTCATTTTTTTTAAAGATTTTATTTATTTATTTGACAGACAAAGGTCACAAGTAGGCAGAGAGGAGCCACCCAGGTGCCCCATTATTTTTTGTTTCTTTTCCTAATTTTTTAAGATGGAACCTTATATATCACTTATTTGAAAACATTCCTGTTTCCTAATATAAGCACTTAAGATCAACATTTTCAGGATTCCTGGAGGGCTCAGTCAGTTAAGTGTCCAACTCTTGATTTCCACTCAGGCTATGATCTCAGGATTGTAAAATCAAGCCCTTCATCAGGCTCTGTACTAGGCATGGAGCCCGCTTATGATTCTCACTCTTCCTCTCCCTCTGTGCCTCCCCATCTCAAAAAAAATAAAAATAAAAATAAACATTTTCATCTAAAAAACACGAACATCCCAAATTTTAATATGTTTATTTTCATTTTATTTCCATACAAGATATTGCCTAATTTCCCTAATGATTCTCTTTTGACCTTTGTGTTATTGTAAAGTGTGTTGTTTAATTTCCAAGTACTTAGAGATTTTCCAGATTTATTTTTACAATTGTGTTCTCATTTAATGTCATTGTGGTCAGAGAATATACTCTTTTGATTACAATCTTTTTAGACCTTATTCAGGCTTATTTTACAGCCAAGCATATGGGCCATCATGATGAATGATCCACTTAAAAAGAATGTATTTTCTTTTCTCCATTTGTGTGGAGTAGTCTATAAGTGTCAATTAGGTCAAATAGGCTGATGGCATTGTTTAAGTTTTTTCTTTTCTTCTTACTGATTTATTTTTCATTCTATCAATTACTGAGAGAAGAGTGTTGAAAATCTTCAACTAAAGTTAAAGATGTGTCTATTTCTCATTTTGATTCTGTCCATTTCTCCTTTATGTACTTGGAAGTTCTAATATTAGCTCCATACACATTTAAAACTGTTACATCTTCTTGATAAGTTGGCCTTTTATAATTTACAAATGTCCCTTCTTATCTTTGGTAATATATTTCTTCTTGACGTCTAGCTTGTCTAATATTAATATAGCTCCTCCAGCTCTCGTACTATTGTTCACACACATTTCACTTCTATATACCACTCCCAGACTATATTGTTATTTTTATTTAAACAATCATCCTTTGGGGGCACCTGGATGACTCAGTTGGGTAGGCAAACAACTCGATTTCAGATCAGGTCATGATCTCATGGGTCGTGAGACTGAGCCCAGCATTGGCCTTCATGCTCAGCAGGGAGTCTGCTTGAGAGCCTCTCCCTCTGCCCTCACACTCTCAAATAAATAAATAAATAAATAAATAAATAAATAAATAAATTTTAAATGATCAGCTTTTCTGAAAAATATAAATTAGAACAAATAAACATACCCACATATACACATATTTGACATTTCTGACAGTTTTCATTCTTTTCTATACATTTGTGCCTCCATGTAGAATCATTTTCCTTCAAACTTAAAAACTTGATTTAATAACATCAATTTTTTCAGTTTGAAGGAAGATTGTAGGTACTATAGGTCTCCTGGTGTCAATATTTCTCGGCTTTTGTCTGCTTAAAATTATCTTTATTTCACCTCTACTTTTGAAGGATATTTTTGCTGGATATAAAATTCTAGGTGCCAGGGTTTTGGGGGGTTTTCCTTTCAACTCTTTAAAGATATCATTATAGGGGCACCGGGCCGGCTTGGTCAGTAGAGCATGTGACCCTTGATCTCAGGGTTGTGCGTTCAAGACTTACACTTGGCATGGAGCCTACTTAAAAAGTAAAATAAGATAAATATATCATTGTTGTATCACCTTAATTATATTGTTTCTGAGAGAAGCTAGAGGCTGTTTTTTTAACTCTGTTAGCTATATGTAATATATCTTTTATCTCTGCAGGCTCTTGGGATTTTTCTCTTTGTCACTGGTTTTGAGAAATTTGATTATAATATGACTTGATGTGTGTCTTTTTTTATTTATCTTGCTTGGTAGTCACTGATATTTATTGATCTATGGATTCATATTTCTCACAAAATTGGGGGAAATTTTATTCTTATTTCCACAAATAATTTTTTCCGCCCCACTGTCTCTCTCTCCCTTTTCTGGGGAGATATTAGAATAGATATTACACAGATATTAGAATGTGTACTATTGTATCATGGGTCACTGACACTGTTCTTTTTTTTTTCTTTTCAGTCCTTTAATTTTTTTTCTTCATTTTGGATTGTTCATATGACTCTATCTTCCGTCTTTTCTTCTAAAGTTTCCTTTTTATACTTTTAATATGATTTTTCATACATAGATTGTACTTTTGAGGTCTAGAAGATCCACTTGCTTCTTTTTTTATAGTTTCTATTTCTCTTCTCATGATGTTTATGTTACCTTTAAATTCTTTAGCATATTTATAAAAGCTATATACTCCTTGCCCCATAATTCCACTATCTACATAATTTTTAGTCTGACTTTATTAATTTTCTTTCTCTGTGTTATGGGCCACATTTTTCCTAATTTTTCACCTGGCTAGTAATTTTGAACTAGATGCTGGACATTGTGACTGTTACACTGTAGAGCAGGTGGATTTTGCGTTCTCTCATCAAAGAGTGTTGAGCTTTGTTCTGGCAGGCAAATAATTCACTTACAAATGAACATTCCCCTCTAGAAATGTGTTAGAAAAATGTGTTAGAGTAAGTCTAGAGTCAATCTAATGCAGTGGTTCATATAGCCATATCCTTAAGTCATGGTTTTTCTGGAATCTCTAATGGACTCCCCCAGTACTAAACAAGGACCCTTTATTCTGGTTGGTTTTACGTTGAATGACTCACAATTTTCTGTGAGTTGTGGTAGTTTTTTGACTTAGCACTCCACACAGGTTGTTTTCTCTTCTATGGTTTTCTTTGCACAGCCTCATCAAGTCTCACCCTGTGTATTTGTAGATCTACATTCAATCAAAGACTTGTGAAACTTCTAAAGATTTCTGGAGATCATTTTCTGTGCAGCTGTCTTTTTTCTTCTACTCTGCTCCACAAATTCTAACCATCTTAGTTCTCCATAAACTCTGACTTCTGTTGCTGTATCTCACCAAAATCTGCTGTACTCAGCTTGAGTTCCCCCTCTCATGCATCGGGGTCACAAAATTTGTCCAGGAAGAAACCTAAAGTAATAACAGGGTTTCTATTGTTTGTTTCATTTCTTCTAATAATCACAGTCCTGCTCTGCCTGTTGTCAAATATCTGAACTGTTGTTGTATATACTTTGTCAAGTGTTCTGGTTGTTTATGATGAAAGAACAAACCCAGTATCAATAATACTTTGTGGAAAGACCAAATAAGAGACCATTTGAGAACCAATAAAATAATGGTGCTAACAGATTATATCCATTGAATAAAATAGAATCCATGAGTTTATTCTGCTGTAAACAAAAAATAAGTGAGGAGAAAGGAAAGCTTTTTCTTAAAATAACATGCCAACTAATACATGTACAAAAAAGATAGAATTAGAAAATACCTATTTGGCAGCCATCAAAGTAATAATTAATTCAGCCAAGAAATATCAATAGATAACAAAACTTGTAATAAATACTTGATAAAAGTGGGACATTCACATAGTTTCCAATACTTCCCCCCAAAATACTTATTAGTTACAAAAGAAAAAAGGAAACTTTATAGTGGAAAAACTTAACAGATATCGCCAGTGAAAAAAAGTTTCAAAACCGGTAATGGGACAAATATAACTTGATAATGTGTGTTATGGACCACTGAGTGGAGAATTAAGGCAGGGAAATCAAGTAAGACTATTGCAGTTTATGGAACAAATGTTGAAGCTGGATATAATGAATTGAATTGTGTCCCCCCAAAATTCATATGTTAAAGCCTACCCCCTAGTGTGACTTTATTGGGAGATGGGGCCTATAATAAGGTGATAAAAGTTAAATGAACTGATAGGGTGAAGTCCTAATCTGATAGGATTTGTGTCCTTATTAAAAAGAAAAAAAAAAGGAGGAGACATCAGAGCACTCTCTCTCTCTTAGTCTTGCTTTCTCTCCACCATGTGAGGACATGGTGAGGAGGCAATCATCTGAAACCAGAAAGAGAGCCCTCACCCAGAACCAAATTAGCCAGAACCTTGATCTTGGACTTCCAGACTCCAGAACTGTGAGATATAAATATCTCTTATTGAAACCACCCATTCTGTAATTTTTTTATGGCAGTCCAAGCAGACTTGGTTATGCACATGCAGTATGAAACCAGATGAACAGAGCCATCATTTCTGTGACATTCCTAATAAAGAAGCATACCCTGAATTTAATCATCAGGAAACATCAGAGAGAATCAAACTAGTAGGCATTTTACAAATAATTGATCGATAATCTTCTAAAATGTCATGGTTGAAAGTCAAGGAAACACTGAGAAACTATTCCTGTCTTAAAGACACTACAGAGACATGACAAGTTTATATAACACATGATCCTATATTATTTTGCTATATAGGACATTTGGGGGACATTAACAAAATTGAATGCGGTCTACTGATGGATGGTAGTACCGTAACAGTAATAATTTTCTGATTCTGATGGTTGTATTTTGGTTATGCACAATCGTATCCTTTTTTTTCTTTATGCACTGAAATACTCTGCAGTAAGGGGACATGATGTCAACAACCAATTCTCAAATGGCTCTTTGTGTTATCTTGCAACTTCTCTGTAAGTCTGAAATCATTTCAAAATAAAAAGATAAAAATAAATACATCTCCCTTGAAGAATTTCAATCATTAAATACTTGACAAATACAGATATGATAATCCTTATCACACCCATATTCAATTCTACTGTTTCAGTCAATGCAAAACTCTGACAAATTTGGAAAGCGCAGTGGATTTAAGCATAATCAGATGATGAATCCATTTGCATCGACTATTTCTACATCTTGTCATTTTTAGAGAAAACTATTGTAGGGGGGAATTCTTTATGTTTCTTATACTGTACCCTCAACTCATGTATTTATGGCTCTTTTGTTTCCTAATAAATGCACATGAAACTATTAATTTTCCTCTAAATATTACTTTATCTGCATCATCTAAGTTATTATATATAGCGATTTCATTATAATTCATGTCTACGTATTTTAGCATTTCCCTCCTGATTTTTCTGTTTAACTCATGGATTATTTAGAACTTTGTTTTTTTATTCACTGGCTCCAAATGTATGAGAAATAATTTTATTTTTATTTATTTATTATTTTTATTTTATTTTATTTTATTTATTTTTATTTGTTTTTATTGCTGATACTTCATTTTATCTCATTTTGATCAGAGGATGTGGTTTGAATCATGACTATTATTTGGAACACGTTGGAACACGTTGGAACATTAAGGAAGTCTCCTTAATGGCCTAAAATTTCATTTTCTGGCAAATATTCAATATGTGTTTGGAATTAATACATGTTCTCTGAAGAGCAAGTTTCTATATATTTTCTGCCGCATCAAGATTATCTTTGCATATCTGTACTGATTGCTTGTTCATCTGATCGATCCTTTTCTGGGAACTAGGTATAAACCTTTTATCATTATCACAAGTCTTATCAATTACTCACTCCTGTTTTGACAGTTGTTACTCCTTGTATTTTGAGGCTGTATAGTTAGGCGCATAAAAATTAATGATTATTGTGTCATCTTGGTGGGTTGCCCTTTTATCAATGTGAAATAAGCCTCTAATATTTCTTCTAATGTTATTCATACCAAATTCTATGCTGTCCATTAGTAAAACCACTATGCTACCTTCCTTTTGGTCAGTAAATGCCTAGTATATCTTCTCTATACCCCTTAATTTCCAAGCACCTGAATTTTTCAAGTATGTCTATTACAATCATCATATGCTTTTATGTTTTTAATCTAATCTGAAGTCTCTCTTTTAATTTTAAGTTTAACCTATGTACATTTATTGTGGTTAGTAATGCATGTAGACTTATTTCTACCCTCTTGTTTCCTTTTTAGCCTTTTTTGGTTTTTTCTCCTTTTGTTTCTTTTGTTGGATTAATTAAGTTTTCTATATTTCTTTTATTTTCCACTACTGGCTCAGAAGTCATGCACTCTATCATTCTGGTGTTTGCCATTGAATTTTAGCATTGTTTATTTTGCATCGCAATCCTTCCATCTGGAATATTTTTTTCTTGTTTAGGTAATTTATTTAATAATTATGTTAGAGAACATCCACAGTATTCATTTCTATTCTATGTTCTGATTATTCTAAAAATATCTTTGTCATCCTTGCTCTTAAATTATAGTTTGGGTTGGTATAGAATTATAGGTTCATAATTATTATCTCTCGACTTCAAAGATATTCCATTTATTTCTGGCACATGATACTGTTCATGAGAATTTGGATAACAATTTGATTGTTGTTCTGTTGAAGGTAAACTGTGTTTTATTCCCTGGTGGCTTTTAGAATTTTTCTCTCTCCTTGATATTCCACAGTTTCACTATTAAGTGTCTAAGTGTGGAGCTTAATGGGTCTTCCTGCACTTCTGAAAACTTTTCAGCAATTATTGTTTTAAAATACCACTTTGCTGTCCTCTAGCCCAGTCTTTCCCTCCTGCCATATGTTGGAGCTTCATTTTCTATCTTCTATGTCCCTTAATTTCTCTTTCATCCTTTCTTTTTCAGTGATTTATACCCAATTAGATTAGATTTGTGTTGAAGCTTCTCCTTCTATATTCCATGTCTCTTCATTCCTCTCATAATTTCTGTTCCTTTCCCACCTGCCATCTTGCCCATATTTTTCATTGTATAGTGCATTCCTTGCTCATCCATTGACAATCATTCTAAAATATGTAATATAAAACACATAGTATATAATTTGGGGTAGTTTATGATTATGGGCAAAGAAGCCATGGCAGTGATTGGCTAGATGAGCTTTAAAATCATTTCTGAATCCTGAGAACTTTATTTTCCAGCCTTCTTTGTGGTTAAGTCAGGGTCCTTTGAATACTTCTGGTCACTTAACTAGTGATGCAAAGTAAAATTGTATGTGAGAGGGAAGGAGTATGTGGAGATATTGGACTGACAGGGTACAGACAGAAGTGAACATCACTTGTTTTTGCCTTCACACCTGCCTGGCTGGCATTCATCCCCCCTTCTTATGATGACATTCTTCCAATAATGGTTTAGAAAATTACCTAATCACCATTGTATGCAATCTTGATAGAACTGTCAATCAAAGAGCATTGCATTCACCTAACTAATGCAGAACTAGCTACATAATTTGTGAGGTGTCTTGTTTTAAAAAGAGAGAGAGAGAGAAAAGGAAAGGAAAGGAAGGAAGGAAGGAACCTGAAGAATTTCAATATGGCAGCAGCAAAGCATGAGATCAATTACAGAGCTCTTCTAAGGGCAGGGCTCTATGGGACTGCCCAGGTTGTACACCCAGAAAAGTCACCCAACCTAAACTTAGACTCTCCCTCCCAAAAATTTAAACCTTCACCACAATGACATTGATTTGGCAAAATTAGTTCCAGACCATTAGAACAAATTAGTTCCAAACCAAACCCTTGGTTTCTACTATAATATCTCCGGGGAATTCCCGATTCCTATCTTCTCGAAATCTGTTCATTTGATTCAATTCCATCACTCCCTACTGCATTCTTCCACAATTAATTCTGGTTAATTTTTGATGGCATATCCAAGAATCCTAAATCAAATAATGAGAAATTCCATTTGAGTACACTGAACCTCAGTTTCCCATCTGTAAAATAGGAATGATGGTATAAAAATCCAAGACTTTAGCTATAATTTTAACAGATGAATGAATGGGAAGTATACAGTACAATCCCTTGCATGTACTAAGAGCTTATTAAATACAAGTTTTCTTTCTTCACCTCCATCCCTTGCCAGAGGCAACAAAATGCCAGTCTGTCCAGTGATTCAGACAGAAGAACATTGTTCCTCTCAGACCTAAGTCTAGAAGTCAAGTTTTTCAAAGCCATCAGGTATTGTGAGAATATCTCTTGGGTGGACCAAGTGGGGACGTGGCTAGGACATTACTAAGGAAGTGAAAAGGAGAGCCAATTGGGAGTGCCGTGGATTCCCAATATATCTAATTGCCCCATATCTAGTCCCCCTCGCTGAAAACATCTCAGAGTTTTGGAGAAAATTATCTCTGATAGGAATTCCAGAACAAAATTCCCACTTTGGAAGCCTAGAGGATCAGATTCTGGTGCTCCCTGCCCCTGGTAAATGAGGGACTGGACACTATGACCTATAGCCAATCGGGGCCTTCTTCCTAGGATTTGAAACTTGAATCATCACATCAGAGGGATGTGCAGAGAGAAGGAGAGGGAAGTAGTTCATTGCAGCTGTGACAGCAAAAAAAGAAGCGGTGTTGGGTTCCTGGCCAGGCTGCTCCACTCACCAGATTGTATCTGGACTTTGTGCTTCCTGCCCCTTGTCTCTTTGAGTTCTCTTGGTTCCCTTGGTGTCTGCCCATTCCCAGTCTGGTTTCAGGGCTTCTGTCCCATTTCAGGAATTCCTCCATATCCCAATACACATACACCCCATGATATCTTTCCAACAAATTTGCTCAGATTAACCAAGTATGTTTCTATTTCTTACAATCAAAATCCCAAACTACTGCAGGGAGTCAAACTCTATGTCCCTGGGAAAAGCCAATCTTGGGGAACCAAGATTAGGTGGAGACTCTAAAAGGATAAAGAGGGCCAGGGTCAGAGGCTGGTGGGATTAGACAAGACCTCAAGTAGAAGAAAGCCATAGCCCAGCCAGGTCCTTGTGGAGGCGAGCTCACTGCATTGCACTGGCGTAGATATTATGATTTTTTTTTTCCAGAAAAGGAAACTAGTCCTTACAGAGTTATGGGATGTGCCAAAAGGTAGGAACACTGGGATTTGAACCCAAAACCCTATACGATGTTACTGTGCCCATTTTTATAACTGAAGGGCCCATGTTTCCAGATGAAGAGTAACTCAGATTTCCTGACTAACTGCCAAGTGTCAGGTGCTACCCTTGGGCAAGAACTTTCCATGTGTGATGTCATCTAATTCAAATACCTTAAGCTCTGTTTCTGTTTTTCTGATCATTATGATGTTGTTGTTATATTTCAAAACTACTATTTAAATACAAGAACATACATGGCACCTGGGTGGCTCAGTGAGTTCGGCATCTACCTTCAGCTCAGGTCCTGAGTCCAGGATCCTGGGATGGAGTTCTACATCAGGCTCCCTGCTCAGCGGGGAGTCTGCTTCTCCCTCTCCCTCTGCCCCTCCCCTCCCCTCATGCTTTCTTTCTCATTCTCTCTCTCTCAGAATAAACAAATTAAATCTTTTTAAAAATAAAAAAAAGAATAAATAAGTAAATATGAGAACATAGAGTATCGTAGGATGCCCAAAGCGAGCTCCAAGGTTTCCATGCTATTGGGAACTCACTGGCCGAATGTTTGCGTGGAATTGAATCCACTCATCGCAAGTTAGGGGCTGACAACATAACTTCCATACAGGATACAAAAGATATTGAAGGAAAATATGTGATTTTGAAGCTGACAGTAATAGTTAGACTCACCATTAAATGCAGCAATTGATAAAAAGAAACAACAACAACAAAAGAATATTTCGGGGAGGAGCACTCTGTCACTGACATTGTTCGGAGTTGTCAGCGCATTGTGATCATGAAAAACCAACTCGGTCTGAGTTGGTTCTATTTGTTTGTTTAAATTCCCTGCAGACAATGTGTCCCCTCCTTGCCTGCTCCCCCAAGCCCCGCTCTCGGTACATCATTTCATTTTGCAGATAAAGAAAGTGGGCTTTGGAGAGCTTCAGCAATGTGAAGTCCCTGATACAGAGTGAAAGCAGAATTCAAAGTCAAGGCTGTAGGGATGCCAAGTTCACTTTCTTGCCACTCTGCTGGGCTGCCTACATGCCCGAAGGTGCCAACGCGGAGGCTTCTTCCCCTCCCTCACCCTCCCCATTTGCCTCTGAGAGACATGTTCTGTTGACACCTCCCCAGGAATGCACACTTTCCCTGAAAGAGAGGTTAGCTTCAATCACCCAGGACGGAAGAGCTGGGTTCAAGCCCCAGGCCCACTGAGGATGTCTGTTCGAGGATCCCCCGCAGGAGCTCCTGCCTGCACCCCATCTCCCGTGCTGTGCCACGGGGCCACAGGTGGGAGAGCAAGTTGTGAGACGTGGCCCCGCCAGGGTCCGAGGGACCGTCCCGTCTCCAACCTGAGTGTCAGTATCCGCATCCCATGTCTCGAAGGATTCTGATGCCTGCCATCTGGAGGAAGAAAGCCGGACCCGGGGCGGCAGGCCAAGAAAAGCGTTGTTGCTGGAGCCTCCCGGGAGCCAAGCGGCACCATGTGTCTGAGCATTATCATTTACACTGAGGAACTGGGTATTTAGAAAACAGGGCTGGTACCAAGCACGCCATCTGTGGCCAAGCTTTCCCGGCCCACCGCACCATATTGTGGAAGACGCCGGCTGAAGGAAACAGCGGCCCGTGTCGCGCAGTGTTTGTTTGGTTTGGGGCTTTTGTTGTTTTTTGTTTTTTGTTTTTTCAACAAATTCAAATGTGGCTTCCTCACTTCGCAAAGCAGGCTGAATGGCCCCACAAGTCAGAGTCGCTGGAGGGAGAGAAAGATTTGACGGGGTGTGGGATTTGTACTCTGGCTCTGGGAGAGGTAAAAAAATGATCCCACAGGCACGCGCTGAGGGCTTAGTCCCTGGCGGGCCCTTAGCTAAATGTGATATATATGTATATTGGTCTACTTTATGGGTATAAATAGTTCCTTTGATCTGCCCGACAGTCTTGTGTGCTAGGTGCCATTACCATTAATACCATGGACTTGGAAATCAGAACCCTGAGAGGTTGAGTAACTCACCCATGGCCACACAGCTAGAGAAAGGGGGAGCCCAAGCAAGGAGGCAGGTTTAGTCCACCCACATGCACCCTGGCTGGCCTCCAGGGCCTTTCTATCTGTAAGACACATGGAAGTGGCTTCCAGATCTTTCCAGCAGCTTCCATACTCCACCCCGTCACCCTCGTCCTTGGGCCCTGCTGTATTTTCTTCCGTGAGTTAATGACATCTGAGACCATCTTCCTTATGAACTGTTGCCTCTGTTCCCCTCACCAGATCTGTAGTTCCTTGCAGGTCAGGCTCCCGGCTGTGTTCATCGCCATATTCCCAGCAATGGGGCTGCAGGCGGCAGGACACCCCTCACTCCAAACATCGACTTCTTATCTATAAGCTGAGCATGCCTGGTGCTCCTCCTGCTCCACCTCCATGCCCAGCCTTCCTCGTCTGTAGCGTGCAGATCGGATACCTGCCGTCAGGGTTGTGCGAGGTTTACTGGGAAAGGTGTACAGGGCCAGGATAGGCCTTGCTTTTGCGATCCCACGGCCCCGCAGCTCAGTCTCCTGGCACGTGTCACGATGCGTCCACGTAGTCTGTGCCCCTGGCTGTCCTTCACCCGGGCTATCTACCTTCTCTGTGACTCTGCACGGGACAGGCACTCAAGACACTATCACTGCATGGTAAAGAGCCCTCAATGTCTCTTCTACGTTCAGCCTCAGTTTTCCCATCTGGAACATGGTCCCCTTGGCCTCTGAAGTCCTGTCCAGTTCTGACACCCATTTGGCACAACTCCTCCAGCCCTGTGAGAGCCCTGGGCCCGCACGGGAGCCCCGCATGGGGAGAAGGTGGGGAGAAGGCACAGTACACAGCTCAGCAGTGCCAGCCCCGAGGTGCTGCCTCTCCCGCACTTGCCAAGCAAGCCCCGGCCCTCGCAGCGGGCAGCCACCCTTGGGAGGAGCCGGCCCATTAAGGAGCGATTATCTCACCACTGCTAAGTGGCTGCCGGAGCAATTGGGTTTGGAGAGTAGCAGGCAGGCTCCGCTTCTGGAGCACATGGTAAAATTTGGTGCAATTAGTAGCGAAGGAACACACATTACTACTATTATTGTGTTCTCTTGGCACCCTGGCCCTGGTGCGGGCTGCCTTCTTTCTTTAATTTCTTTTTTTTTTTTTTTTTTTTAAGAAGAAAAAAAAAAAATTCTCTTTGGGAACTGAAGCAAAATAAAAATGCCAAGAATTAAAAATGCAAATTCATCCAAGATGTTTTCTGCCCAAGACGGCCATGGCCACATGGCTCGATAACATTTTAAATGTTAAAAAATGGGTAATTTTCAGTAAAAATCAGATTTGCCAGAGCCCGAGTCTACACGAATCCCATACAGTACTCGGGCACCCGGCCAGCATTCACGAACAAGTCCCTTCAGAAGGTGACGCACTATTAAAATGAGGAGAAAACACAAACTTCGCGTATAGAGCGCGGGTCCTTGGGATCCAGAAAACACCGTCGGCTGGATAAGGATCTGGTTCCGCCTTGGCCTTGAGCGGGCAGTTGGCCTCCCTGCACTCGGTTGCCCCATCCATAAAACGGCCATAAATAAAACCCGCCTTTGGGCTTTGATTAGTAGTAAGAGTGTTCTAAAGAACAATAAAGGTTTTCTTATTAAATATTGAACAAATGCCTGGCCCATCAGTTGGTCTTGCTAAATGGAAGCATTGAAGGACAGGGACTAGGTCTGCGTTGCCCTACCCACCCCACCTCCGGACTGTCATGGTGTCCAGCAAGGGGTCTGGCTCCTAAAAGATGCTCAGTAAGAGCTTTGGTAGTAATGGGTCTCAAGAAAGTCGGGTGCCTACCTGTGCTCAGCCGCCAGCCCCACGGTTCAAAGATGAGTCGAGGAGTCAGGGCTCAAGGACAAAAACATCTCCTCCTCCTCCTCCACTTCTGAGTTCAGTTCGCTGCACAGGGCAGGAGGGGGTTGGCACCTGTCTTCCCACCAGACACACCTGGTCTCAAATCCCTCTTCAGCCTTACCGGCCATGAGACGTTGGATCAGGCACTAAACCTCTGCATGTCTCAGTTTTCCCATCTGCTAAAGGGGATCACAGTGGACCCACTGCTGGCACTGTTGTCAAAAAATGACTCACATAAAGCTTTGAACACCTGTGTGGCCCACAGTGAGCGCCCAACGAAGGGAAGCTGTTTCAGTCATTGAGCTAATATCCTTCCCTGAAGTAGCTGTTTCCCTGGCGTCTCTTGTTCTCCAGTAAACCCTGCACCTGACCAAGGGGATCTCCTTCAACCACAAAGTAGGGACCGTGCCCGGACATCCGCCTGTCAGCCTGTCAGGACCCAGCAGGAGACACAGTGCCTCCCCACTCACCAGGATTTTTCACACCCCAGATTAGCTCACCCCTCTGCCTAGAACCCACCACCCATTATGGCAACTCATCCAGAGCCAAAACCAACCCTTACCTCGGCCTTCGAGGCCCTGTACGTTGTGCTCACTACCAGCCTCTCCCTCCTGTTAGCTCCTGACCTCATCCCCCACCAGCTTCCCAGCTCCTGCTCCGTCACCGACACCTCAGCCCACGGCCACCTCCAGGCGGTGGCCTTACATCCTTTGCTGGAAGCCATTTCCCCAGGTACCCATAGGGCTTGCCTCCGCACCGCCTCCCGGAAGGGGCTTCCCTTGCAACAGCCCCCCACGTGCTCTTGGCAACAGTTGACCTTTTATAGAACAAGACCTCCTGGATGTCCGGTTTCCTTCTCTCCCACTAGTGTGAGCTGCAGAGGGCAGGGTCCCGGCCAGCTAAGCTTCTCTGAAGACCAAGGGTCATGGGAGAGAAAGGAAAAGTGATCAGCACCAAGAGGGACATTGGAGCCCTCCAGACACGGAAGACCTGCCTTATCGCTCAGATGGCAAGTGCGGGTTCGGGCGCGGAAGGGACCTGTTCAAGGCCGTGGGTGAGTCATGCAGAGTCTACCTACCTCCTTCCCTTCAGCTTGTTTATGAGCTGATAAATCCCACAAGCGGGGTTCACAAGGTGTCACCTCAGGAGCTTTACTTTGCCTCCTACTGTC
The DNA here is from genome assembly GCF_964662115.1 of Mustela nivalis. NCBI lineage: Eukaryota > Metazoa > Chordata > Mammalia > Carnivora > Mustelidae > Mustela > Mustela nivalis. Next base: position 6,685,903 of record NC_139025.1, on the reverse strand, counting down.
CCTTTAAAATGTATTCAATGGGAGAAGCTCATCCCTGGCCCTGCATGACCCTCAGAAGGCCTCGTGACTTTGCAGGTCACTCAGGCAATGAAAGCACTTTTGTCGCTCTAAGTCACCAAATACTGTGTCACTTTAGCAATTAAAAGTGTCTGTGTCTTCTTGTAATCCGGACTCCAGAGGGATTTAAGGGGAAATCGTGTCTCCCCCAGGGCAAGGCCTGGTGCCCCAGAGCTCCAAGGCAGAGGTCCTGCCCTGCTGCTTCTCTCCGCCGTCTCGCGGACTCCCCCGGCACCCATCCCTGCTTCTGCCCCTCCCTGCATGATCTGGGGCTTGGGCACTGGAGAAGGTTGTAAGAGGATAAGAAATGGAGTGAAAAGTTCTCAGCTGCTGGGTACTGTTTAAGCTGGCTTCTCAACGCTTGGCCTCGAAGAAGTGCTCAGCAAACTCCCTGCAGAGACCAACCCCCACCGCCCCCCACTCCCCACCCCCCGCCCCGGAGTACAGGCAGGTGCACTCTGCCTGCCAGTCGCTTCCTTTTCACGTCTCCAGGAACCCCCAGCTTCTCCCTACGGAGTCTGCTTTAGCTGCCCCGTCACTGCTGGGCAGCACCTGTCCCTCGATGCAGGCTCCTCCCTGTGGGTGTGGAGGGACACACATGTGCCTGCCCAGCTCTGGTCTCTGGAAGTGCAGGCCAAGGTCGGTCCAGCCAGCCCAGCTATCAGACTGCTCTGACTCCTCTCGGACAGAGTCCGGACAGGGGGTCCTGCGCGCCTTCTCTGCGAGGGACACACATGAGCTGCCTCTCACTGAACTTGAGAAGGGGGGGGGGAGGGTCTCCTCGTGCTCCTCTGTGTGGTAGGGGAGAGCTGCCCCCAGATCCTACCAAGGAATCTTTCCCCAAAATATCTCCCTTTATTCCCCAAACCCATCTTATACTCTCAGTGGGAGGGAAGAGTTTTTAAACCCAGATCAATTTTCTGTTAGTAATTTGCCTCTTGTTCTGGGACCTCACTGGGGAGGGTGGTGTCTATTAAATGATGATATTTCCAATTTAACAACCTGTCACGGTTTTCTGTTGGTTGGTGTGTTTCTTTGGGTGGGGGGAACGTAGCTGATGAGAATGTTTATGACACTAACAGAACAGATGATTTTTTGTGAATTTTCTGAAGTTAAATAAAATACGACACATCAGAGATTGGGTCTGGACCAAGCATCCAAGAAGCCTCTCTGGTCTCCACCGATGAAACCTTATCTTCCCTTGAGGGAGACACTACAGCCCCAGCAAGGCCCCTCCATCCGCCCCTTCCCACCCACCCTCAACTGGAGAGCTGCCGTGAAGGAGAGGCCGTATCTTGGACACCACTGTGAGAGAGTGACTGATGGGTACACCGTCACCTTATGGGCTGCTGTCATTATTCTCATTTTGCAAATGAGGGAACTAAAATAGTGGGAACAGCTTTCTTGAGGTTGCACAGCCATTTCGTGGAGGAGCTGGGACTTGAACCCACAGCTATGGAGTCCAGGAGCCTGTGCCCTTTGCCCTTCTCCAACTCTGCCTCCGGGGGGATTCCAACAGACCGAGAGCACCCTGCAGTGAGATTCCTATCTTCCCGTGGGTGTATCCAGTCCTGCAGGGCCATGGGAGATGTCCCAAAGGGAGCCCTGCCCTAGAAGGAGGAGCGGGTGGGAGCAAGCACCACCCAGGTGAGCTTCCTGCCCACACCCTACTGCGGGCACCCATTCAGTCAACCAGCCCTCTTGGCCCTTTACTGGGCAGTCCCGGGCCAGGTTGTAGGAATACTGAGAAAGACAAACTGTAGTCTTGGCCTTAAGGAGCCACACGGTCATGGGACGATGAGCAAGTAAACCAACAAGGCCAGTTGGTAAGAACACTGCTATGGACACCATGGAGGCTATGGATGGGCAGGGCAGGGCAGCCTTTAGAGTGAAGAGCAGGTCTGAGCTACCGTGAGCAGAAAGGGGACCAAGGCTTGCCAGATGGCAAAGGCAGGAATGGACCTTCCAGCAAGGAGTCCTTCCAGCACCTTCAAACTGACCACGAGGGCTCCTTTAATAACAGAGGAAGGCAAACCCCCAAGATCTGGGGATGTAACTCAAAGCGGGCCACCACCCCCCAGAAAGTGCCCCCAACTCCCTTCTATACCTGTGCTTGCTTTTCTGCAAAAACACAGCTTTAAATGTTCTGGGAGTCTGTATGTTGCCGGGTCCAGCCAGGCTAAGAGCATGGGAGCAGCCAGTGAGAGGTTTTCACGTTGGCACTTCAGGAAAAAGGGCCTTTTGTCCACAGTCAGTCCAGGGAGACGCTGAGACGATGAGTCAGGGAGAGCAATGAGGAGGTGGTTGCCAGGGCCTGATACAGGCTCTGGGCACGGACCTAAGGGTGAAAGCCCAGGGTGTGGCCAGGAGGAGCGGGGACAGAGAGGACCCCACCAGCTGTGTTGCCTGGGCATCTTGATATCAGAACCTGTGCCATCGCTTCTCACTCCTGCTCCTCCACCAAACCCCCAGCCCAGGCTTCACCACCAAAGGAACCTGCAGGAACTCCCACCCAGGCCAGCCCTCCTTAGTACAGACTTCCATGGTAACATGTTTCTCTGCCTCCCAGCACTGATCAGAAGGACATTTCACATCTACTTCTGGGACTTCCCAGCGAAGATCTCTCCCCAACAAGGTGGTAGACTTTGCTGTTTGTTGGTTGGCTGCTTTGCTAGTTGGTTTGTTGGTTGGTAAGTTTGTTGGTAGACTGCGTGGTGACTTCGATGGTCAGCTTCTTAGTACATTGGTTGGTAGGGTGGTTGGTAGGGTGGTGGTTGGTGGGTTGGTAGGATGTTTTGTGTGTTATTGATTCATTGGTTGGTAGGGTGATTGGTAGGTAATTTGGTTGGTTGCCTGGTAGGGTAGTTGATTGGTTGGATGGTTGGTTGGTCAGTTGGTTCACTAGTTTATTGGTTTGTTGGCTGGTTGGTAGGGTAGTTGGTGTGTTGGTTGGTTGGATGGCTGGGTGGGGGCTTGGTATATTGGTTGGCTGGTTGTTTTTCTTTGAATCACCATCATTCATCACAATGTGATGTGCCTAATAAGCCCACAATAAATATCCTCTGTGTACTCTCACATCCACACTATCTCATTTGATTCTTAATATCTCAGTCCTGTTGGTAGGAGAGGAAGTGATAACCTCTAAATTACAGATGTATAGGCTGTGAACTCAGCCAGACCAGCCTGGGTTCAAAACCAGCAAGTCGGAGGCAGAGGCAGAGCCAGGCCCTGCAGAGGTCTGACTGTCATAGAACTCTTACTTCTGATGAATGAGAGAAAATCCTTCATGGTAATGTCAAGTTCAAAAATGAAGGAAAATAGCATGTTTGTTCCTTATAAGTAATCGTGCGGCCTCTGGGTTTTCTTACTCTGTATTTTTGGTCCTCTGGCTTTACATAAGCACATTACCCTCACACCACTCTGCAAATTCTGTTAGCTGGCCCTCTCTCTTGTGTCCTTACCACACACCACTACTGTGCAGCGTGAATGACACTGAAAGGCCGTCCATTTCAAATGAGTGTGCTTCTCTCTATCCGTTGATTACCTCTTGCAACAAGGAGTTCCCTACCACCCTTGTCAGTTAGTAGGGCACCTCTCAGCCACTACCTTCCATTTATTGGGATAGAGCAAGGCTCAAAGCCTGCGGACCACTGTCTTCCCCTGGGGCTGCAATATGAAGACAGCGAGTGTTCCCAGGAGGGACCTGCAGGAAGGGGAGACCACCCTTGCTCCCACAGGAGTCCGTCTCGGCTTCAGGGAACTCCAGGCTCTGCTTTTCCACCAGAAAGTCCAGCAGCCTGAACAAATTATTTGATCCCCACCATCCTCATGGGATGAACCTCGGCTGCCCTTCACTGTGTCTTGTAAAGAACGCCTGGAACCGGGCACGTAGCAGTAATATTAGCTGGCACGTACTAAGGCTGACCAGATACCAGACACCTCTCTGAGCACTCTCCGTTCATTATTCTCGGCCTTATCCATCACACAGCCCTTCCAGCCTTCTGTTGTGGTTAAGGCCACCGTCCCCATTTTCAGGTGAAACTGAGACACAAAGAATGAAGTAACTTGCCCAGATTTCCCAACTGGTAAGTGAAGGATCAGGCTCATGGATCCTGTTGGCCCAAAAGACAGAGGCACTGAACACGGCCCAAAAGACAGAGGCACTGAACACGGCCACTGTTGTTACTACTACTAAGCTGGTTCACCTCCTGAGAGGTAAGCCTCAGTCACGGTGAGTCTGCGTATGTTGATGGTGTTGGGCTCCGTCTCCCTGAGCAGGTCAGAGTCTCTCTCTGGCACACTGCCTTGGAAGCACGATTCACAAGTGAAAGGAAAGAGAAATCTGAGCTTACAAAGTCAACCTTAAGAATACTGTTTCCCAAAGTGGAAACGATCAACAAAGACCTCCAGTGATGTGTTACTCCTGCCGCCAGGCCCTGCCAAGCCCAGCCACCCAGCGAGCGAGGAACGCACATGCTCGCACACTCCCTCGCTGTTCCGACTTGCCCTCCAGCTTCCCTCCCCTCTACCCTGTTACAGGATAGGAAAGTAATCCTCACCCCCTCCTTCCCAGCACGAGGGCTAGGAATGCCAGGGCCGCTCAAGGAGGGGAAATTCTCTAACTCAACCAAGTTCCAAGATAAACAGAAAGCTACCGGCTACCAGTCTCCCATGGCTTGTGGAAACGAGACACACTTTCTCATTCACACCATGTTGGTGAGAATGTGTGTGCACATGTATGTGATCATCAGTGCGTAGGAGTGTGTTTGTGACCGTGGAAGTGGGTGTGAGTGTGCATTCTTAGTGTGTGATGGTGTGTGCATCTGAGTGGGAGGGGTGGGGCCTGTTGGACCAGGAGCCCCCATCTGGAACATCGGTGCCAAGAATGGTGAGCTCAGGTCTACACCACAGCTTCTCCGAGCGCATCCCTGGGGAAATTCCCTCTCCTCCTCTGACTTCCTTCTGTCGATCCCCGAACGCTTGCAGAGGAATATCCTGAACCCCTTCCAGCTGTTTTGTGCTAAAGGTGGGGTCTGTTGATGTGCAGACATAAGGAGAATAAGTTGTCTCAATGAAGGTAAAGACAGCGCCCTAGACTGGCTGAATCCCTCCAGCAAAGGCTTGGGGTCAATCAGATCATTCAGGATCAGAGCTGGAAGGAGCTGGAGAGCCCAAGCCAACCTATCTGACAGATGAGGGGGAGAGGGAAGGAAAACCCAGCATAGCCTGGGGACCACCATCTTCCTGAACCTGTGAAAGACAGTCCTTTCAGACAAGAGGCCCTGTGCAGGTGATGAAGCCAGACTCCAAGAGTCTAAGCTACTGGCCCATGAAATCACAAGCGAAACTGAGAGGGGGCCGATATGGAGCCAGGGTTCCTTTTGCCACATGGAAGGAGATTCTTTTTACCAAATGGAAAAATTAAAGAAGATATGATCACCGTCCAGCCTAGGAAGGGAAACAGAGGGCTGCAGGCTGCCATGTTACTCATGAGTTGAAAGAGTACAGACAATGTTTTGTTTTGTTTTTTAAGATTTTATTTATTTATTTATTTATTTATTTATTTGCAAGTAGGCGGGGGGGGGGGGGCAGGCTCCCTGCTGAGCAGAGAGCCCGATGCGGGACTTGATCCCAGGACCCTGAGATCAGGACCTGAGCTGAAGGCAGAGGCTTAGCCCACTGAGCCACCCAGGCGCCCCACAGACAATGGTTTTATACCCTCCTTTGTGCCTGGTGATGGCACATAGTAAAAACTGACAGTCGTAACAACAAATAATCTTTTTATAAGTGAGTATCACAATGAGATTATTTTCAATTGTTATTAAAATGAATATTTAAGATTTTTTTCAATTGTTATTTTAAAAAATCTTGTATTACACCTACTCTGTCATTTGTTGCCCTAAGCACAGGAAGGTCAAGCAATTTGCCCAGAGACACACAGCTAATGAGAAGCAGAGCTGGGATTCAAGCAGATAAATTCAAGCAGATAAGACTATCTACTACATAAAAATAGGTGAAATATATAAAACATATATCTAAGCATATATATTATTAACATATCATATATAACATACAAAAACATATATAGCATATGTGTAATATCTAACAATTGATGTTTTGTATATGATATATAATTTGCATTTTATTTATATATAACATACATAAATCTATCTGTGAGCATTTTACATGTATGTAATGCATGTGTATATAAATAATTTTATATCCATTATAAATTTATAAATATTTATATATAAAATATTTCCAGCATATAAAATTTGCAAATGAGAACGTTATAACATATAAACTGGCTAGAATATGTCCCTGACTAGCTTGAAATGTAGTAATTCCCCCATCCTGGGAAGAGTGCAAGCAGAGGCTAAAGGCTGCCCCTTGGACAAAGGAGATCCTTGTTGGGGAGAGAGAGGAGCAGAGAACTGTGTGCCGATGAACCTGATTCTCAGTCTCATGGGCTGTCCTGCTGGCTTGGCCTGGTGGGGTAGAGAGCGTCACGTGAGCATCCCCTTGAAAGACAGGCAGGTAGGTCTGAGCCCTGGGCAGATGGAGAAGAGCAGAGGAAATGTGAGGAGCAGCCAGCCTTGCCTTCCACTTCTCAGTCTGGCCGAGACAAGGTCCTTGAGGGATGGTCAGCTTTGCTGCAGCAGCCACCCTTCAGGAAGGAAGCAGCTAACAGTGACCCCAGATGGGGGCCCTTTCTGTCAGCGTCACCGGCATCCCCATAGCAAGCCCCCCACTCTCTAGCAGCTGCAGCAGATGAGTTCATCCCCACAGAATCTGCAGAACACTAGAGGAGAAAGGGGTATAGAAAAGAAACCCACTCCAGCATATAGCAGGCTCACTGGATACCAGAGCTTGTGGGAGAAGATGCCAGGAACTGCCAGTTCTCCATGGTCTGTGGGCCGATGTCCAGGACGTCAGCGCCTGAAAGACTTGGTTCTAGATCCCAGCCATGCACTTGCTGGTCTTAGTAAGTCACTTGGCAGTGACTGTGACTTACTTTTCTCCTCTATAAAATGGGATAGTACTAGACCCTTTCTTCTAAGATTGTTGGATACATACACTGAAATAAAGTGTATGTTTATAAAGTGGCTCATTGAAAGCCTGACACCCTGCAGGTGCCCAATAAACGTGAGTTTCCTTCCCCTTTTCCTGGACACATGTAAAATGTGTGAATATGATGGCTCTAAAAACAGACCAGAATCAGAAGACATGATTCTAATCCTAGCCCCATCTCGGTCTGCTTCACAGGGTCCTTCCAGGCCTCATTTCCCCTCTGAGAAATGAAGGGCTTAGACCCCAGGGCTTTCCACGGACCACCCCATCGGATGAACCAAGGGTCTCTGGGCTTGGGAATCAGCATCTTAAAAACTGGCTTGGGGAATTAGACTCACATCAATATCTGAGATTCAGTACGCAAGATGATGCCTCATGTAATGACCTCCCTTCCTTTTCCCCACAGCCATCCTGAGAGGCCAGGGGGCTCTGGGCTTAGTCCCTGTTAAAGATAGGGAAGCAGATGGCCCTGGGGAAATTACATCCCTCCAGGTGGTAGGAACCACCTCTCTTGGCTCTAGCTCAGTGCATTCCCACTCCCTTTCCCCAGAAACATAAAATAAAATCATCATAATAAGGCCATGACTCAGACACCTCTCTCGCCTCCAGCCACAGGGGCAGGGTCACAGCACCTCTCCAATCCTCTGCTCCATACCCCCATCCCAGAAGTCTTGCGGTCACAGCCCTTACTCCACTGCGGGTCCTCCTGAGAGTGACAGAGGAAGACAGAGCTCCTGTACCATAGGGTCCCCCCTCCCTTGGCACAGTCAGAAATAAAAGCCCTTACTCATTTTTTGTACGACAGAGCCAAGGCGGGGAGTCACAGTTGGGTGGGGGTGAGGATCAGCATGGTTTTTGGGGCGGTGGGGGGGGGGGGGCAAGAAAGATGTAAGCGCTAAGAAACCACTCTGTGTATTTTGCTCAATCCCTATGTCTCCTCCCAAAGCAGTTCCTTATTTGGGGAGCATTTGACTATGATCACAGTTCCATTTGCATGAGAAGTTCCTGGGAGGGAAAAAGGACTTGTCACATTTCTCCCACAAGAGTGTGTTCACACCAAGAACAAGGGAGATGCCAACAGTGGCCTTTGCCGTCACCAGACGTGGCAGCTGAGTGGAAGCATTTCTTCCTCTAGGCACATTTCCCCCTGTCTCCCTAAGAACTGACTTCTCTCTAGGGAAAGTGAATCTGGCTGTCACCAGCGCAGTCTCCAGCGCGCCCTCCCCGCTCAGCACTCCGGTTAAAATCATGTCCTGTCTCTGCTACAGGTTTATGAGGCCCTGTTTCAAGGATGACAGTCTCTTCTCCGGGTGAGAACAGGAGAGCTGGGGCCAACTGTTACAAAACAGGCTTGTTGGAAGGAAGCCGGCGGGGATGGGGAGGGAGACCCACAGTCAAACTAGGACAGCATTTCCCAAGAGGAGCCAAGCAAGACTCCACATGATTTCAATCAGGGAAGGACACCCGGCCGTTAGCCACTCCACCTCCCAACCAGAGCCAGACGCATCCAGATGTCTGCACAACATCCTGTCTCCCCCAGGTGCCGAGCCTCCTTGCCCTGCTAGCCTTTCCTTGCCCCTGCGGGGCACACCTGGAACGCGCTCCGGCGCTCACTGCTCTCCAAGGCCGGTCATAATTGCTCAAACCACTCACACATGGGTGTAGTTCACAGCGCAGTTTACGGCTCCCACAACGTTGGAGAAGAGGTGACGAAACTGCCCAGGCCCTGAGCTGCTCCCGGGCTGCTGCTCCTGGGGGGACATTTCAGGGTGATACACAGGAAGTGGTATGGCGGCCCCCGTCGTACTCAGCGGGGGATGTGTTTCCAGGTGGAACAACCAGCAGGAAATGAAACCAATGCCTCTTCCCGGGGAGGCCGCGCGTGGTGGCCGCTGCCTCCCGCACGGCAGGAAGGAGAGCTCGAGGCGGAGAGATGCTGGGCCCAAGTGCTGCAGTGTGCAAAGGGCCTGGGGCGGAAAGCTGTGCCCCGGGCCGCCGCAGGCCGAGCGCCCGAGCCCAAGGCCACAGAGGGCACCCCGGGGGCCCAGAGCGGCCTCGCCAGCCCCTTGGGTGAGCCCAGAAAGGAGCCTTTGACCGAGTCCCCTGACCGCCCGGGAGCCGGCCGTGGCGGCGGCGAGTTCGGAGTTCGGGTTCCGGGAGTGCCGGCCCGGGGCCAGGCTCGCGACCCCCAGCGGGCGGCCCATCCCGTACTGTCCGGCCTGCCCGCCCCGACGCCGGAGCCCGCCTGACCCCAGCCGCGACCCACACCCCACGGGCGCGGCCCTCAGAGGCTCCAGCCCGGCGACCTCCGTGGCCCACGCTGGCGCCCGCCGCGGGTCCGAGTGGCTGGACGCTGCCGCTCGCGCGGGCCCTCCGCGGGGAGAGCCGGCCGCGGCCCGGTCGCCGACCGCGGCTCCACGGGAACGGCTCGCCCAGTGACATCTGGGGCTCCTGCTTCTTGTAAGAAGCCCAAGCCCCTGCCCCGCTGAGTTCAGCTCCCGCTGGGTCCCGTCTGAGACCCAGTCTCGGGGGAAAGCCCGAGGGTAAAGCGAGCTGAGGCCAGCGGGGCTCGGCCTTCGTCCGCCTTTTCCACCTTCGGCCTCTCCCAGGGAGGAAGCCTCGGTTCTCTCCCGGGTCCTGCCTGCCCCACCCCCTCCGAGATCTCCTTGCAGGTACAGGCCTGGTCGCTTTCCCTCCCCTCCGACATGAGATGGGCCTCCGCGGGCCAAGAGGATGTCAGCACGGACACGGGGAGCCTGAAGCTTGCAGGCCAGAGCCCTCGGCCTAAGGACTGCGGGCAGCTTCCGAAGGGCCTGCCGTACCTGTGGGGGCTTGTGCCCGAGTCGTTTTCCTGGAGGGCTTTTGTCAAGGTCTCAAGGTGTTATGTGGCCTAGAAAAGGCTCCAAACCAAAGTGGGAAAAGGGAGGCAGGAACGCCAGCAGCGCTCCTCTGAGACTCAGCCAGCCATTCGGCAGGACGCGTGCAGGGGCTGCTGGGCGCCAGGCCCGGTGCTGGACACTGGGTGTACCGTCGTGATTAAAAATTGACCTTGTGGACTTAGAGTCTCTGGTGGGGACAAATGATCATCAAAAGCGTGCAAACATGTAGAAAGGCAGCTCTACCAGGAAGAGGCCCACCGATGAGCCCAGGAAGTAGAGAGCAGCCTGCTGTGCTGGGGGTAGAGTTCAGGGGCCTGCAGACAGGCTGCTGCCAAGTTCCAGAGGCCCTGGGGTAGCCAGTTCAGAGCTGGCCTTCGGGCAGCTTGCTGTAAGGACAGAGAGGCAGAGAGCCGGCTGGAAGGCCATGGCAGGTAGCGCCGTGGGGGCAGGGATGAGGGGCTGTGTCCGACAGATGGCGGTATGGTGGGTTTAGGCAACAGATGAAGGTCGCTTGAGGTCCTATTGCTGCCTCACAAGAACCTCCATCTTCCAGAGACCCCGTAGTGGAACCTGCAGGAAAGGCCAGACTCCCTGAAAACCTTCTCCTCCAGCCAGATGTTGGGTCTGTGAGCTCCTCGGGGATGGGGCTTATCTAGCAGAGTACCAGGCACATAGTAGGCCATGGAGAGTTGCCTTCATGAAAAAAATCCATGGGGTAGGGGAAAGATGGCTGTGGTCCCGTCAGTGACTCCACAGGCCTCCTCCTCACCTGACGGCTGGAGGTGACAGAGAAGCCCAAGGAGCAGGTTCTGTGTCTCAAAGCAAACCCAGCCCCCAAACCACAGGATGGAAAACTCAATATGGAACCAGACAAATTAATAGTCAAGGGGTGGAGAGTTAAAAACCCAGAGCTGAGCTCTCATAGCTGTTTCCAACGGGAAGAGCCTGGAAGCATTGTGTTTTTGTTCAGAAAATATGGCCCCCATCAGTTGCTGGAGAGTAATTACCCGTTAGAGCCACAAAATGCCAATGCACTGCTCTCCCCACGAACGAGGAACTTTTATGATTTGGAGAGAGGAATAAATTGCCTTAAGTATGACATGTACAAACAGCTGTTCTCTGCCAGAATGCCCTGAAGAACCCATTTTAAATAAACACCTATAGGGGATTAGAATGGGATCCAAGGAAGGGCCTCGTCCAAGGGATTAAAGCCCAGCAGTCCGTGCTGCAAAGCTTCCTCTCCACCCTGACCCCTTCTTCTCCTTTCTCGAAGCCAACAGAGCCAGGTCGTCTGAGGGATCCAGTCGTCCTGGAGGAATTCTCCCTCTTCCATTCCCCCAAGCTCCATCCGCTGGCACATCACCATCTCTCTGCCGGGCGGATGAGCAGGTCCTCATGGGCCTCCTCCCGCCTCTGCTCCAGCCTCCTCCAGATCCCACCGTGAACACATACAAATCCAGGCTAACCCTCCTGGCTCCAAGTCCACCAATGCCTCCTTAGTGCCCTCAAGACCAAGGCCACGGTACTCTGTCTAAGGCTGAACTAGTGAGAGCAGGTGGGCACTGCTTGGCTGCAGCCCCACTCCTCCAGCCTCTCATCTGAACTTCACGTAATTTACTGCTTCTTAGGCATCACCACTGAGAAGTCTCCAGACACCTCAGACTCAGTGTGGCCAGGACAAAGTGTGTTGCCTCTGTCGCACCCATCCGAGATGGCCCTCTTCTCCTGGTCCAGTAGACAGTTCCCTTCCAGCTCTGTGTGTACACACACACGCACGCGTGCATGCATGTACGCACATATGCACATTGGAATATCACTGTCACAAAAAAGGATGAGATCGGGCTATTTGCAACAACATGAATGGGCCTAGATGGTATTATGCTACGTAAAATAAAGTCAGCCTGAGAAAGACAAATACCATATAATCTCATATGTGGGTTCTAAAAAACCAACCAGCCAACAAACAAAAAGCTGAATCAGACCTATAAATACAGAGAACAAATGGGTGGACGCCAGAGGGGAGGACGGGAGGGAATGAACAAAATGGGTGGTGGGTAGTAGGAGAGACAGGCTTCCGATCATGGAGTGAATGAGTCATGGGGATAAAGGCGCAGCATCGGGCACATGGTCAGTGGCATTGTATCGTGCTGTGTGGTGACAGATGGGAGCTACGCTCATGGTGAGCACAGCATGACGTGCCGAGAAGAACCACTGTGTTGTGCACCTGAAACTGATGTAGTGTTGTGTCGACTGTACTCAAGTAAAAAGAAAACGCAGTCCCCCTCCTAGCCAGTCCAGGACCCGCTGGTCTTACTCCCTGAACCTCTCCTCCTCCCTCCGTCAGTCTGAAACCTGCCTCTCTTCGTTCCTCCCACGCCACCACCTCAAATGATTTTTCTGTCCTTAACAGACCCGCTCCTCCCCCCAAGGCAATGCCAGCTGCTGTCATAACGAAAAATCCCAATTTCAAAGGTTGAGCATAAAAGAATTTACTTCTCACTTATGTGAGGGTCTGATACAGGTGCTCCTGATGGCAGTGAGTCAGAAACCGCCGTTCCTTCCGTTCTGTATCTCTGCCAGGCCCTGAGGCCTCACGCTTTTCTGCAGACCTTGGAGGAGCTCTTGGAGGAAGAGTAGTGAGGCTTCTGTTCTGCAGACGCCCAGCTTTACCTCCAGCCTCTCACTGATGGCTTGAGAGCTAGTCATCCAGGCCCACCTGGACGCAGGGGCTTCTGGGAAATGTAGTTCTTCTGAGATGGCCTCATCTGGTCCCTGACACCGCACTGTGGGAGAGGGAGCCTGGGGTGCTCGCTGGAGCACAGCCATCTCTCCGCACCACTCTCTCCGGTGAACGTAACGTCTCAAATCCTTGGAACACACCTGAGGTGTTCTCTGAACAGGTGTGGCTCAGCTCCCCAGCCTGGTCTCCTCCCACAGGTTTGCCCTGTGCTCGCAGCCAGCCGACAGCCCGGAGCTCTCTCTCTGAATGCGTCAGGCTTCTCAGCAGCCTTTGTGGCCACATTTCCCGCCACAGGTGCCAGGGTAGAAACGGGAACCGACCGTGAGGAAAGCGCCATGAGCCTTCAGACAGCAGGCGTGGCTGTCCGAGCCCATCTTAGCCCCAGGGGAAGCTGGAGTCGGGCACAGTGCACCAGGCTTAGGTGCGCTCCTGGCGTGACCGGGGTGGGCACAGGACAGTGATACACCCCACTTTGCTGGAACCTTCCAGCAAGCCTGGAGGAGGGTACAGTCACCACATCCCCTTTGCAGATTAGGAAAACGAAGCACTGGAGGACAGGGTGACAGATGTTTGCAAGGTGGCTCTGATGTGCTTGGGCTGTGAGGACACAAGGGTGGGGTGGGCACTGTTATCCTGCGCCACCACGTCAGGGCTCAGCACAGAGCCCTGATCCCAGCCAGGCCCCTTGTCCCCAGGCAGCTTTTCTGGGCTGGGCCACAAGGCCCCTGGCTGGAAGTTAGCCTCAGCTAACTTCCACCCTCCCCACCTCAACGGTTCCAGAAGAGCTGCGTCCCCGACCTGCTCCCTGAAACTCCGCGAGCTTGGGCTGCATCCTGGGGCCCCAGAGAGGAGGGAGGGCCACACACAAGTGGCCCGGAGAGACCTGGGCGGGGTGGGGAGCTGAAGAGGGGCAGGGATGAAGTGGACATGGAGGTGTGAAGGCCAAGCAGGGAGAACCTGAGGAGAGACGGACTGAGGAAGGTGTTCTAGATGCACGAGAATGAAGAGCTCGAGGAGGGAGGCATGAAGCAGGACGATGTGGTGAGGGCCCCGGGGAGGCTGGCAGGGTAGCGGGAGGCTACGCCTCAGAGCAGTGGACACAGCAGCAGCCCCAGAGCAGGAAAAGCCTTGGGTAAGCCCGGCTATGGCCAGCGTCACCGTGCTAGATCTGGCCATGGGGCTTTGGCCAGAGCAGCAATGCGGCAGCACAACCCAGTTTGTGGACAAGAATAAAGCGGGTGCTGCTGGGCCCCAGAGCCCCCAGCCCACCTGGTGCTGTTCAGTTCCCAACCCCCCAGACCTCAGGAAAGGAGCCTGGGTTTGCTTGGAACAATCCCAAATCCATAATACATCTTGATCAAACAGTGGCAAACCTTTAATTGAAACCAACCATGGATCTGCATTTCCTCCCTCCCGAAGAGCTGTGCTTTTGACGGAACAGAGGGCAGACGGCATAATATCCCACCCGGGGAGACTGGGGTCCTGCCCCAGCCCCGCTTCCCTGCTCCCCGGCTGCAGAAGATAAGCCAGCAGGGAGGACTGTAGGCTCCCAGGTAGGGCTGGGGTGCAGAGCTGGCTGTGCTCTCTGTTCCCCCGTGTGGTCCCCAGAGGGCAGAATGCTCTCGGGGGCACTCCTGATATGAGAAGAGGCTCCCTGATTGCAGGCGCTGTCCCCCCAGGCCTAGGCTGGGTGTAACTGTCTCTGTATGAATGAATGAATGAATGAATGAATGAATGAATGAATATCACAGGGTCTGGACATGCTGGGAGGGCCTCCCTGTGGAGCCTGCAAGTAGCCAAGAAGTGGGGGGGCTGGGAACCCCAGCCTCGGGACCTCAGGCCACTGTCACCTCTTCCTCAGACCCCAGTCTTGAGCACACCACATGCCAGGGGGTACAGCTCCCAGTCATCTTTCCATGAGAGGAGCGCTGGGTAGACTGAGTCTTCTACCCTTTTACTAGAGACTTTGGGAACAAGCGTCCCTTTGGTCCTGGCTCTAATGAGGCCCCCGGGCCCCTGTTCCTGCCCAGTCTCAGTCCCTGGCTCACCATCCCCACCCCCACGGGGAGCCTCTTGGGGCCAGATGGGGCATGTGTAACCACATTGTGCCACTGCATGGAAATGGGTGTGCTAGGATCCTGCTAGGTGTTCTGCTCATCTAGAGCCTCCCTTAGGACCTCAGAAACTCGTCTCCACGGGGAGCCCACCTGAGCCCAAGGAGTAAAGCCTATTACCCAGCACTGTGTCTCCATCCATGCTTCCGCCTTCCGTGACTTCCCAACTCCGTGTGGTACCAGCGGGACCATCATCAGTCATGCATCCCCTTCCCCCATCCACCCCACGGGCCGGGTGTCCGGGGCCGGATAGATGGGGCAGGTGAGGCCAATCACGGGCTTGTGCCAGGATCGATACACTTGGAGGATGTCACTGAAAAATGCCAGCCTGTCTGACCTGCCGGATGAAGCCGAGACGTGGACAGCTGGACCAGGAGATGCGTGAGGGAGTGGGGAAATTTGCCAGCATGGCCTGAGGCCCTGGACACAGCTGTGACTGGACGTTCGGGTGGATAGCTCACTCACCTAGAACAATAAACTCTTTTTGTTCGAACCCGTAGGAGTTGGGTGCTGGCACTGCCCTCAAAGGCTTCCTACTCAATATGCCGTTGAGGCGCTTCTCACCTGATCTTAACTGGAAGCTCACGGAGGTGTGTGTGCTTCGAAGAGCCCAGATGCTGGGCTAGGAATGACCCCACAGCCCAACGCTCATGGCGACGTCCAGCGCCAGCCATGTTGAGGGTGAGGACTGCTTTATAATGTCCAAAAACATGTCACAAAGCCCCATTAAAAAGCACCTGCACTGTCAGTATCCCTAGTAAGATGGAGAAAAAACACACAAGGAATTCAGTAAGCCCTTTTAGTGAATTTGTGTTTTCTCTCCATGAACAGGTTCCACTTACATCAGAGGAAACGCATCCCACAGACACATGTGAGAAGGTTAATTCTCAATCCTGAGAAATGCCTGTGCCCATCTCAGCAGCTCCCCACCCCTCTCAGAGCGAGTCTGAAGCTAAATTTCCCAGCTCCTTCTGGGCAGGGTTGCCAAGCTCCGGGAAACTAGGGAATCATGTCACTCTTCTCCTCCTTCTGACACAGACGCTAGCGTTCACATCCATATAAGGCCTTTCTTTAGAGTTCCAAACTTCAGGTGGTTTCTGAGGTGCCTTCCCCTCCCCGCTCACCACGCTCGACCCCAGTGCTGCTCTAACTTGGCATGCATCAGGTCACCTGAGAAATCACGGAAATCCAGAGCCCCAAGCTCTGTGCCACACTGGGATTCTGTGGGGTCAGGTGGAGCCCAGGAATTTGCATTCCTAACAAGCTTCTGGCGGACCGTGAGCTCTTGCGGTTCATCCCATGTTCTGGCTTCTTTGGCGCCCTGGGTGCACCCCGCAACCCCCGCAATGGGGGTGGACGAGGGACACTGGAGGTAGAGAAAAATCACTTTCTGGTTGGAGTCTCCATGGCACAGAGGCTTCCGTGACACTTCTACATTCCCTGGGGAACAGCTTGACCTCTTCCCACCCAATATCCTGAGCCAAGGCAGCCAGGGTGTCCAAGGTCCCTCCCGCCCAACCCCCACCCCCCAGGCCTCATCTCTACTCCTGTGCTCTGACATACATACTTAGCCAGGCCCAAACTCTTGCAATTCCTCTGTCAACTGGGGTGACAAATTGTTCCCCTCTTCGCTCTGGCAAGTAGGAAGACCAGAACCAAATTTTCTAGCAAGCGTAACGGGCACATGGTGGCATCTCGTGGACTAAGTTCACCCCTACTTTTCATCATCTTTCTCCTCCTCTCTATCTTTTTATCCTGAATTCCTCCTTATGAATTCTTGTCTCTTGTACCGTTTATCGCATATCTCTAGGGGCAAGCGATAAATGACCGAACAGTGACACAGCAAATATGCCAGGAGGAGGGTCGGAGTGTCCCCGCCGGACCCCCACTCTGGAGCACCTCAGCATCTCGAACATCCCTCGGCCTCGAGCAGCCTAGGACCGCAGGGATCTTCTGGACCGAACCCTGGGGAACTTTCCAAGGTCGCGCCGCCCTCCTCATTTTATTTTTCTCAAACTTTGAAAATGTCTCTAAAACCTGATCAAACATTTCCCCATCCCGCACCGCACAAAAAAACAGAAACCTCCCCAGCCGTCCATTTCACCAGTTATCCGGGGAGCACGAGGGAGCTCGGCAGAAAGGACAGGGGTGCGTTTCATTACCCGAAGAAGACGCCGAGACGGAGTAGGATTCACAGAGGTCACCGAGTTCTGACAGGCACCTTTTGCTAAACAATTACCTGTTTTGTGCATTGTCGTAAACTACGGCATCTTCCATAAAATGTCCAAATGTTACCGAGGGTGGAATTGGACCTCGGGGCCCTATTTCCTGCCACATTACCAGGCGGTAATTAACTCAGCTCCGAGGTCCTGGTCTTCCCCTGGCACCTCCACGTTTCGCCCTTTACTGCGCTCCTCTCAATAACACCTTACAGATTCGGAGCTTGAGGACTTGGTCTAGAAAAGGCTCTGCACCTTTCCAAACATCGCAGCACCCGGCAGGCTGGCATACCTTAATCAACCTCCACCTGATGGGTCCCCCGCATGCCAAAGGGATTCTCAAAGGTGCCGTCGAAGGAACGCACGTTGATATTCTCGAGGGAATCCTGTTCTCCCAGCAACCTTGGGACCCTAGTTCCGGGCGCCTCTGGGAGCCAGTCAGTGGCGAGGGAGCCACTAAGCCTGAATCCCACGTCCTAGGAGAAGGGCCCAGGATCTTCCGTGACATGATTGCTTCCCCGTTCCCCATCTTCCTCCACATGCTCCCCACATCCCAGCTTCGTGAAAGAACCAGGCAGTTCTCTGAAGGTGCCGCGTCCTAGAGGTCTCTACGCCTTTTTCCTTGCCGCCCCGTCCGCTGGACAAACCCCACTCGTCCTTCATCAATCTATTCCATCCTCGACTCCTTCAGCATCCTCTGCAAACACGAGCCAGCTTCTTCTCTCTCTTGGCTGCTAGAGCCCCACCAAGCCGAGTCATGGCCGAAGGCAGCGAAGACCAATTGTGAGCTCCCAGCTTGCGGAAGGGGTGAGAGTGTGGCATGGTGGCAAGGGCGCTTCCCTCCCCAGTCACGTCACAGAGTTATCCTCGGCAAACACCACACACCCAGATCCACACAACGCATGTCCATCAATAAATCACACTTTTATCTATTTAAGCTATTGGGGTTCCTTGTCAGCTTTCATTTTAAAATAATAATAATAATAATAAAGTTGCTTTGTGCTTTAAAAAAAAAAAAAAAAAGGTTACTCTATCAGTTTGACACTGACTTCCATGAGGCATGGGATGAAAGCAGGGACCATGCTGTGGAAGGGGTCCTGCCGGGCTGCCTGGGGGGATGCAAAGGGCGTTCAGAGCAGGGGGAGCAGCACGGGCAGAGGCTCCCCGCAGCCTCTCCATTCCTCTGCCAAAGGCCATCAGACGCCCCTGGCTCTCTGCCCCTTCCCCAGCTCCCAGCAATCACGCCTCCAGACCTTGCCCTCTCACCACGTGTTACCCTGCGGATCTCACCAGACCTAGCTGGTTTCATTTACCCCTAGCCACGACTCTTCAACATGCTTTACTCAAACTCTCTCCAGTCACCCCCTTTTGAGTGTGTGAGCCCCTCCCCACCAGGCCCCAGACCTAGATCGCTTACAACCACGATTCATCCATCTACTCAACCTCGAGAAAGAAAAGGATTTGAATTTGTAGCATGCCCACCCGGGGCCAGGTACTCTGTCCATGTCATCTCGTTGGATCCTTGTAAAAATTCTGTCATACAAGTGTCACCAGTCCCTTCTAGAAAGAAGTAGACTAAGGCATAGAAAGGTGGAGTATCTGGTCTGGAAAAAAATAGAGCCTGTTTTCTTCCAATCTTAGAGAGATTTTTTTCTAAACACCCATCTCTCCCTGTGAAGCACCATGACTAAGAACCACCCAGCCTTCTACCTGGCTGTACCAGGAGATTCCTGAATGACGCTCACTGTATGTGACTGATGCTTATCATAGGGGAGGGCGGTGACAAAATTTGTGGTGTTTGTGATCTGTTTTTCTTTTTGTGTTTGTCCTTTTATGTATTGCTTACATTTTTTTAAATTAATGAACACCCATCATTTATAAAAATAATGATTCTAAGAAGTTTAAAAATGGGAGTTTCTTATAGTGCACAGTAAATACGTAAATACATAAGTATTTCCCTGTCACAAGAGCAGGGCTGGAACTGCAAGTGCGGTACCCAACGGCACCTGGATATCAGACATCGGTCCACCCCTCTCACTGAAACAGGCAAGTGGGCTGTGAGCATTTATCTGCATCCTACTCATAGGCAACTTCATAAAAATACTTAGGAATTAATAATTTGTGACCTAGAAATTTGCTGGTATCACACACTACAGTCGTATGACCTGCTAGTGAAAGTGTTTCTGGTCTATATTTCAGGAAGTAAGAGAATCATTATTTCCTAATAAGCCACAAAGAGCCCCATGACATCTAGAATTCCCCCAGAATATACTTGAAACCCCCTGGAGGAGGTCATGTCCAAAGTCCGATCCTTCCAGAAGCGTCCGGATTCTGTGTAATAGAGAGAGAACCTCTCAGGCTAAGTCCAATAATGGGTTGTAGGTGCCAGACATTAACCAAGGAGAATTTAAAGTTACAATCCAATTCATGGGCAAAAGAGCAGTGGTTCATCAGTCAGGTCTACCATGGCCACGGGAGGCACTGGCACAATACAAATGCTGGAAGTTTCTCATCTGGTTCCACATCCTCAGACTCAAGAAACTTAACCAAAACATTTGTTATATTAATTCCTCCAAAGAATTAAAATTTCTCAGAATATTGCAGGATGGTATACCCTCCCCGACCCCAATTCTCCTTTCCTGCTCTCTTGTGAATGGCTGAAATTCAGTTTAGGCATTCGTGTTTTCAATCAGGTTTAGTGATGTGTATTATGTACAATAAAATGACGTGATTATGTACAATAAAACGCACCAACGTTAAATGTACAATTTGGTAAGTCTTGACAAATACTAACAACCGCGTAACCACCATTGTGGTTGAGTTAGATGATAGAGAACCCCATCACCCCTAAAGCCCCCCCTTCCCCTCCTCCCACCCTCCTATTCATCGGTCTGCTCCCTATCACTGTGACGTTGACTGTTCTAGAATTTTCCATCGACCAAAAATAATGCACACAGACTCTTTAGCTTCTTCCTCTTAGTGTCTCTCATTCAACGTACGGCAGTTGAGACTCATCCATGTTCTCGCGTGTATGAGTCGTTCACTACTTTTCAATCCTGACTCCTGTCCTGTTGTTTGCCTACCCACTCCGTCACACCGGTGAACATTAGAATGCCAAGGAACACACCTGTCGAGTCCTACAGGAAGGGTGCGTTTGACTTTGTAAGATGCTGCCAAACTCTTTGCCCAGCAACGTGTAAGCGTTCCAGTTGCTCTCCGTCCTTGTCACCGCCGTTATTATCAGTCTTTTCCCATTTTTTAAAATTAATTATAGTTAGCAGAGAGTGGTATCTTGTTCTGGTTTTACTTGTATTTCCTTAATGATAATGCATTGAGCACTTTCTCCTGTGCTTACTTGACATTCGTGTATATTCTTTAGTGTAACGCTCATTCAGATATTTTGTTATTTTTATCACTGAATAGCAAGAAATCCTCTGTATTCTGGATACCAGCTCTTCGTTAGTTGTGCGTTTTGCAAATAGCATCTCCCAATCTGTGGCTTGCCTTTTCATTTCCTCGATGAGTTCTTTTGAAGAGCAAATGTTTTGCCCTGGAAGCCCCTTGACTCTTTCTTGGGTTTTTGGTGTTTTGTTTGTTTGTTTTAGTTACTGTATGTTGTGATTTATTGTTAAAATCTTTCCCTAACTAATACAAGGTCACGAAGTTTTTCTCCTACATTTTCTTTAAAGGTTTTACAATTTAAGCTCTTGCATTTACGTCTGTGAACCATTTTAAGGTAATTTTTTTTGAGGTGAAAATAAAGGTGAAGTTTCTTTGCATATGCATATCCAATTGTTCATCAAGCTATCTTGGGATCATAGTCAAAACCCAAGTGAGCATGTATGTCTGGGTCTATTTCTGGACTCTATGTTCTATTCCATCAATCTAAAAATCTACCTTTATGCCACTACCACCAATCTTGCTTATTATAACTTTATAGTGAGTCTTGAAATCAGGTCATGTGAATACTCTCATTGTTTTTTTAACTATCTATGCTATTCTTGATATTTCTACATAAACTTTAGAATAAACTTACAAATTTCTGCTTTTAAAAATCCTGCTTGGGGGGCGCCCGGGTGGCTCAGTGGTTTAAGCCTCTGCCTTCAGCTCGGGTCATGATCCGAGGGTCCTGGGATCAAGCCCCACGTCGGGCTCTCTGCTCAGCCACGTCGGGCTCTCTCTCTGCCTGCCTCTCTGCCTACTTGTGATCTCTCTCTATCAAATAAATGAATAAAAAAAAAATCTTAAAAATCCTCCTGGGGACCTGTACTCCTGGAGCTAATAATACATTATATGTTTATTAAAAATTTTTAAAAATTATTTTTAAAAAATCTTGCTGGTGGTGGCACCTGGGTGGCTTAGTTGGTTAAGTGTCAGACTCTTGGTTTTGGCTCAGGTCATGATCTCAGGATCCTGAGGTTGAGCCCCGCATCGGCTCAGCACTCAGCGTGGAGTCTGCTTGCCCCGGTCACTCTGCTCCTTCCCCTACCCCACTCTCTCTCATTCTCTATTTTATAAATAAATGAAATCTTTCAAAAACAATGAAAAATAAAAATCCTGCTGGGATTTCAACTAAGATTGCTTTGAACACATGGATAAATGTAGGGAGACTTAACACTGAGTCCTGTGATGGTAATCAAAGTGTATCTCATCCTTTACTTGAATCTCCTTTAATTCTTCTCAGTAATGTTTTGTAGTGTTCGCTATAAATATACATGTTTTTCATTAAATTAGTCGACAACACTTCTTTTTTTTATATGGTTTTATATGGCTTTTTATACAGTATTGCTTTTAAAAGTTTAAATGACAGGTATTCATTGTTATTATGTAGAAAATGCAGTTGACTTTTGTGTATCGACCTTGTGTCCTGCAACTTTACCAAACTCACTTATCAGTTCTAAGTGGATTTTTTGTTCTTTGGGATATTCCATGTAGAAATAATGTCATCTGGGAAGAAGAACAGTTTTACATCTTTCTTTCCAATTCATATGTCTTTTTTCTTTCTTACCTTATGGCATTGTCTAGGACCTCACATAATGATACATATCACATATCACAAATCACATAATGATACATACGTACAGTAAATGCAAAAATCATTGCCTTGTTTCTGACCTAAGGGGGAAGACTCAGCTTTCCACCGAGTATTATGTTAGCTGTAAACTTTTGTAGATTTAAGAAATTCCCCTCTGTCACTTGTTTGCTGAGGGTTTTTAATCAATATTAGGTGTTCAATTTTGTTAAATACATTTTCTGTACTTATTGAGATAATCATACTTTTTTCTTCTTCATCTGCTGCTATCATGGTGAATTACATTAATTGATTTTTTAATTCCTGGAATAAAATCCATTTGGTCATGATGTGTTATCCTTTTATATACTGCTGAATTCAACTGGCTAAAAATTTGTTGAGGGTTGATATCCAAGAGAGATATTAATATGTAGTCTTCTTTTCCTGTAATATTTTTGTGTGGTTCAGACATCAGGCTAATGCTGGTCTCATTAGAGGAATTGGATTATTCCTTTCTTCTTCTATTTTCAGGAAGTTTTTGTGTACAGTTAATATTATTTCTTTCTTAAATGGTCGCTGAAATTCACCACTGGAGCCAGCTGAGTCTGGAAAGGTTTTTTTCATTTTTTTTTTATTTTGTGGGAAGATTTTTAGCTACAAGTTTGGTTTCTTCAATAAATATGGAGCTATTCAGGCTGTCTATTTCTTCTTGAGTGAGCTTTGATAGTAAGTGTATTTCAAAGAACCTCCATTTCATGTTAGTTATGGGATTTATTGACATAAATGTGTTCATAGCATTCTTTTATTATTATTTTAATATTAGTAGGCCATGTAGTGATATCTCCTCTTTCATTCTTAATATTGGTAACTTGTGCCTTCTCTCTCTTTTCCTAATCAGTCCAGCTAGAGATTTATCAATTTTATTGAACTTTCAAAGTAGATCTTTAAATTTCCCTATAGCTTTTCTGTTTTTTTTTTTTTTTTTTTTTTTCAGTGCTTTCTGCTCTTATCTTTAATACTCCTCCTTTTTTATTATTTTGGGTTTAGTTCACTCTATTTTTTTTTCTAGTTTCTTTAAGTGGAAGGTTAGATCACTGATTTGAGAACTTCTTTTCTAACATGAGCATTTAATTTTTCTTTAAGCACTGTTTTACTGTGTCCCACAAATTTTGGTGTTTTGTTTACTTGGTTTTGGGATTTTGTTTATTTGTTGCTTTAAGTAGCAAATTCTTTTTTATTGATGTCTGATTAATATATTGTATCCTATTTGTTTCAGGTGTACATCATAATGATTTGGTATTTTTGTACACCGTGAAATGATCATCACAATAAGTCTAGTTATATCTGCCACCACACAAAATTAATACAATATTATTGACTACATTCTCTAGGCTATATGTTACATCTCCATGACTTATTTGTTTTATAATTGGAAGTTTATACCCCCTAATCCTTCTGTTTTGTTCACATTTTTCATTCAGTTCCAATTTTTTTTTTTTAATTTCCTTGTGTTTCTTCTTTGACACAGGAATCATCAAGACATGTGATACTTACTTTCCAAATATGTTGGGAATTCTCCAGGTCTCTTTTAACTTCTGGTTTAATCTTATTGTGGTCAGAGAACATATTTGTATGATTTCAAACCACTTATATTTATTAAGACTTGTTTTTATAGCCCAGATAATAGTCTGCCGTGATGAATGTTCCCTATGTTCTGTAAAAGAATGTGTATGCTGCTTCTGTTGAATAATGTGTTCTATAAATGCCAGTTAGGTCATTGTGAGTTGATAGTGTTCATTGATAATGGTATCTCCCAACATGCTTTTTCACTTGCTGTCGATTTGTTCTTCCAAGTGTCAAGAGAGGAATATTAGAATCTCCACCTGTAATTGTTTTTAATTTTATCAGATTTTTGCTGCATAGAGCTTAAAGTTCTATTATAAGCAACATAAGCATTTAGGATTATTATAGCCTAAGTATACATGAGTGTGGGTATGTAGTTGAGACTTTTCTTGGTCTTTTTTTATAAGTGATTCCCAACTCTTGTCTGAAGCTCACTTATGTGGGATAGTGATCCCACAGTTCATTACTCTACCCATTCCGGTTTTCCAAAGCAATGACCAAGAAGAAAAAAAAAAAGATTAATCAAATTAAAACCTAAAAATTATTCTATCGATATGACTAGATAACACTGAAAACCACGTGAATTCAAGATCACATTGATAATTCACTAATAACAAAGTTTCCTTCCCTCAAATGAAGGAAATTTCAACTCCTTATCTACATATTTGATCTATAGGATTTTGTATTGGCAGGAAGTCAGACTTCCTGATGGAATGAATGGTACAGTAAAATCCTTAGTAAACTCCACTAATGCATCACTTTTAATTTATAAGGACTGTATTTGGTAACTTTTAATAATTGAATGAGTTAGTGCTAAGGGAACATCAATCACACATAACAAAAATAAATGGGATTGTGCATCATTCACCATTAAGAACTAGATTCAGAATGTGCATTTTTAATCAGCTTGTGACTACTGGGGCCTCCTTTTCCTCCCACAAGTGGGTCGTGGACAACACACTGAGAAACACAACTCCATACGAGAATCCATTAGAGAAACTCTTTTCAGATTAAAGTGCCTGGAAGCACCTGTTTCCCCTCAAGTACCATGGTTCTTTCCATACTCACATGATACTCATTGTATCCCTTTTCTCTTTGACAGCCAGGAAGCTCAGAGCCAAACTTGCAAATCCTACTCTGGAGCCCCGTGCCTTGAGTATTTTCATTCTCACGTCTTCCATTTAAACCGGCATTTGCTTTAATTGTATGATTCCTACTGTCTCAATTTATTAACATATTTCTTATCAGCCATCTCTTTTTGTCTTGTCTGTGTGTATGTAGAACAAGGAGCCGGTGTACATAAATTCATGCACAACTGAGAGTGGCTCCAGATAGTCCTACCGTCCGTGCATGTTAAATACCTGCTCATAGCTTTGCATCCCACGAGTCCGCTCAGGATCCATCCAAGGGGCTAAAAATACCGTTGTATACTTACAAGGCTGACTCTTAAATTAGAGGAGAAACAAAGTCAGCTTCCCGCCAGCCTTCCTGACATAAGAACACCTGGGGATTGCAGCCCCAGCCAGGGCCCGGTGGGCACAAGGTGAGTGAGGAAATGAGAAGCAATCCGGATGGTACCACATCACAGAAGAACCCGGCTGCCGGGAGATGTCTTGTGCATTCTACTAGAGCAGTTACCAGGGTCTGGAGTCCCGGCGAACATGACATTGTAATCTCAGTTATGTTTTATTTATGGGGAGTAGTGGCACAGCTAGGGTGTGTTAACAAACAAAGATGATTGCTTCTGAGCCACTCTCTCGTCCGGAGGTAATTAACACAAAGTAATGCACCAGTTGGGGGATTCAAAGAGCCAACAACCTTTTCCATAGGAAAATGATCTGCAACACCCAGGCCAAGAGGGCAGAATCGGGAGAAAAAAGGACATGTTTTATCTTTGGTTAAAGGTGCATCATTAAAAGGCACTGGCATAAATTATTCTTCCTTTTAAAAAAATCCATATAACATTAAGAAAACTGCGGAGTGTAAAATGTCAGCGGCCCAGACGTGTGGATTTGCAGCTGTTAGCAAAGTGGGCCGGGGGCTCCCTGCGTATCTCGGATGGCATAAATTAAAAATATTGACTGCAACCAAAATAGCATTTGCAATCAGCTCAATGTTGCAATGTGTTATACAGACCATTTGCTTTTAAAAAAATTAAAATATGAATCAAACTTGGATGACAAAGAAGTTCAACTTCTCAGGAAAAACCAAATACATCATCAAAAGGTCACCATTCGTAGACAAATTGCTGTTAAAATTTATTACTTGTTTGCAAAATGTACTGTTGATCATTGGTAACTGCTGAATGCCTGGGCGCCTCCAACTAAATAAATAAATAAGTAACGCATCCCGCATTCATTAGGGGGAAAATATATATGAAAAGGTACGTGGAATGCCAGAGTCTAACTGAAGCAGGATAAGGAAGGTGAAGCCGATAAGGGAAGAGCTGAGGGCACAGAATCAGAAGAGAGAGAGAGAGAAATAAACACACAGCAGCCAGGCTGACTCGTTAATGCTCCTTGGGAAAACTTGAGATGACCAATAAGTCATAAAGCACAAAAGCCAGAGCATCTCAACACGAACCAGCAAGGTTCCTGAACAGGCTCGGAGATCCTATGCAATTCAGCTAAGCTTTCCGAGGACACACCTCCACCCTCACGCGGGCCGGGTGACATCACTCCACCGGTGACATCACTCCATCCGGCTCTGGGCTCCCTGGCCGCAGAGACCAGGCTCAGGTCCGACCTGCGTCTCTGGGGCCCAGCAGAGAGCCAGACGCCGAGCTGGGCATTGGCGGTTTCTCCCCTAGCACTCCTCCCTTCAGCCCTCCTGCACTGGACAGCAGCCATCCCCTGGGGAGCCGGAGCTCAGGCCTCTGGCCGGGCCAATGCTAAGCCCCCTGCCACCCTGACCGGTTTAGCGAACCAGGATGAAGCCAACTGGCTTCATGGCTTTCATTTGGCCAAAGAATTGGTTCAGGAACGGCCATGTGGTCCGTTTCACGGTGACGGGCTGTGAGGGAAGTTGGCTAGGGAACTCTAGGAAAGGGTCCTTCTTCCTCTCCCGAGAGAGAGAGAGAGGGAGCGCGGCTGGAAACCGCTGTGCTCTCTCCTGCAGGACCATGTGGGGTGGGGCTGCAGGAGGCGGGGGTGGGAAATGGCTGGGAGAGAAGGAGCGGAGAGAGGAGACTGGGCACAGAGACCGAATTGGCCCGCGGCTGGGGTTAGAACCCGTCAAGCCTCCTCAGTCTCGGCTGCTGTGAGGTTTGGGCCATGTCACCACTTCCTGGCCACGGGGGTTGGGACAGGGCGGTACTCACTGCTCCCACGCCTGGCCCAGGAGGACCCCTGCGTGTGGGCCTCCGGGGCCTCCCCTGCAGATGGATGTGCCAAGGATCCTGCGGAGACACGCCCCCACCCAAAGAGGCTCTTGACAGCTCAGCCCCACAGAACTTTCTGGAGCGCTGGAAAGGTCCCGTGTCTGCGCCACACAGCACAAGAGCCATCAGTCACGTGTGGCTTTCGAGGTCTTTTAATTAATTAATTAATTAATTAAAATTTAAACGAAACTAGTCGGCAGCTACCCTGTTGGCCCCCAAGGCTCTAGAAGACCGCGGAACACGCAATGGAAAGGGCTGGAGGCCCGAAGCGCCCCAGACAAAGCTGCCCACCATCCCCCTTGTGGGCCTGGGACGTCAGTGAGGGATAAATCTTTTTTTTTAATTTCTTTTCAGTGTAACAGAATTCATTGTTTATGCACCACACCCAGTGCTCCATGCAATATGTGCCCTCCATAATGCCCACCACCTGGCTCCCCCAACCTCCCACCCCCCGCCCCTTCAGACCCCTCAGGTTGTTTTTCAGAGTCCATAGTCTCTCATGGTTCACCTTTATGACACCGAGCTGCTGCGGGGCTGAGACTGGGGCGGCTAAGCAGGCGTCGCCCGCTCCCCCGGCGAGGCGGTTACAGTCCTTGTCTGGGCGCCGGGCTCAGTATGTCACAGACGCGTCTTACTTAGTCATCTCAGCAGGGAAGGAGGAAGGTGCTGCCGCTATTGTCCACATTTTGCAGAGGAGGAAACAGAGGCGCGGAGTGCTCACACTAGACAAAACTCCTGATTGGGATCCTGGCCCCGGTCACTCTCCCACAAGCGCCCGTCTGAGGCTAAAAGCAAGGGATGATCTTGCAGGCACCCAAACGAAGGCAGTGGCTAGATCGGAGGTGAACCCCAGAGTTTTATCATCTGAGAGGTAGGCCCCGTGGCAAACAACGAAAGAGGCTGCCGGCTACAAGGCAAATCCCTGGGGTTCTTGCCCCGACGCTAACTCCTTCCTGGATCGCCGGTCCACCAGTGCTGGTAAGGGGGGAGCCGCGGACCCAGGGTTCTGTCGCCCCGCAGCGGGGGCTTCCCTCCACCCAGCACAGTGGCTCACCTCCTCCTTCCCCAGCCCACAGCCCTCTGGGACCCGTCATGCTAAAGGCCAGATGGGACTGGTGCAGGTACCCATGGCCTTCGAGCGCAAGAAGCCTGGGAGCTGGGCCCTTGAAGCATTGGGTTGGCATGGGCAGGCCTGCGTGGGGCAGGCCGGGTTTTCTCCCGAAGGAGCGGACCGGACAGCGTGCGGAAAGGCAGGATGCCTGGGGAGCAGGGGCTTCGTCGGAGGGAGGCTTGGCGAACGCAAAGGCAGAGGAGGGGAGTGCTACCACTTCTCTGGCTGTTTATTTAATCCATCCATCACTGTCTGATGTGTGTCTAGGGACGTAGGTCTTTGGAGGTTTTCCTCGTGCATCACCTCATCCATCTTCCCAACCACGCGGTGGGGAGGACTCGTCCAGCCCAGTTTGCTAAGGAGGAAACAGACCAAGAAGTGATGGGGAGTGTCCAAAGCGAGACCTCGGAGAGAGTGGACAGGGGACCGGGAGGCGCACGCGGAGGTGGCTCGGGCAGGGGAGCGGCGGGCTCTGCAGGCCATCATTCACGTGACCCGCACGGGCCTGGAAAACCCTGCCTCTCCGTCTCTCAGGATTCGTCTTTAAAATGCTTATCCCAGGCCCTTCCCCAGATGCACAGACCCAGAGTCTCTGAGCACAGCGGACTGAGGACCTGCATTTCAACAAGCTTCGTGGACGGTTCTCTGCCAGTGACAGTGTGAGAACCACCTGACTAATAAGGTTTTGGGGCTCCACATCTTTAGGGAGACTGTGGGGCATTCCCCAGGAGCAGCTGGCCTCTGGGTAAGGCCACCATTCCCTAGGGCCCCCATCATGGCCCAGGGCATGCGCTGCCCAGGAGGAGGCAGCGTCATGGTCCAGAGAGACGCTCACAGGGGCACCTGCACGGGTCTCCCGTGCAGGGAGGGAGGAGCAGACGTCAGAATCATAAGGAGAGATGGGGAAGGAACTAGAAAGACAAGCCTGAGACGGAGGCAAGGGAGACTCTGAGGCAGACAGATCAAGACAGTGGAGACAGAGACGGGGAGAGAGTACCCGAGCGGGATCCGGAGACGTGAGTCGCTCCCCTCTGCTGGGCAGTCCAGGCCAGACCGGCACCCCACCTCCGGAGCTGGCCCCCTCCCACCTGCCAGCCACCCCCTGCCCAGCTGCCAGGCGCTCAGGGCTGTGCCAAGTGGGTGTCTGTGTGACTGCGCCAGGCAAGGCTCCCCGGAGGCGCACACATGGTGGGGGGGCGGGATCCAGCGAGCCTTCCCGAGTGCGACACCCAGAGCAGCAGGAGGCAGGCGAGAAGGGCCTCTGCAGAGTGTGGGGGAGCGGGGGTGGGGGGGAGGCAGTCCACAAGAGGCTAGAGGAGGGGCGGGGGAGGGTCAGAGGCTGGCTCAGAACTTGGGACCACGACTGGAACACAAAAGGGAGAGTGAAGGACATTTTCCTGGCCTCATGTATCAGATCCCGGGTCTACACTCGCCTGTCTGATCCTCAAAACAGCTGGGCCACGTAGAGACCGGTGCCCTCACGTTACAGGTGAGGGACGAGGCTAAGGGATTACAGACCCCAGGCACTTAGCTGATGAGAGCCGGACCTAAGTTTCCTACTCAGCCTCAAGTGTGCCTAATTCTAAAGGATATGGATTTTTTTCCACGACACGGAAGTTTCCAAGTTGATCAGAAGACAGAAAACCACACACAAGATTTTTAAACTGTGCAATTTAGTGATACCAGACCTGTCACAAGGCAGTCATGATGGACCACAGACCAGGAGCCGTGGGGACCACAGGGAGCAGGACCAAAGGACAGCGGAGCAGATGGAGTGTCCTGGGACTGTTTCAGGGGTGAAGGGAGTTATCTGTTTAAGTTCCTGCCTTACCGCGTTCCGAAAAGTACTGTGGAGGTTACAGTAAGATCACATACACTGCCAAAATAGGAAGTCAAAAACAGGGGTGCTGGGTGGCTCAGTTGTTAAGCGTCTGCCTTTGGCTCGGGTCGTGATCCCAGGGTCCTGGGATCGAGCCCCTCGTCGGGCTCCCTGCTCGGCTCGACTGGAAGAGATTATGCTAAGTGAAATAAGCCAAACAGAGAGAGTCAATTATCATATGATTTCACTTACTTGTGGAGCATAAGGAATAACACGGAGGACATAGGGAGATGGAGAGGACAAGTTAATTAGGGGAAATTGGAGGGGGAGATGAACTATGAGAGACTGTGGACTCAGAGACAAACTGAGGGTTTTGCAGGGATGGGGGGTGGGGGGTTAGGTGAGCCTGGTGGTGGGTATTGTGGAAGGCACATACTGCATGGAGTGCTGGGTGTGGTGCATAAACAATGAACTCTGGAACACTGGAAAAATAAAATTTTAATTAATTAATTAATTAAATCCCCAGTGGATGCTTGAAACCATACTTAGTACTGAAACCTACACACACTGTTTGTTCCATACATGCACATACCTATGATAAAGTTTAATCTGTTTACAAGTTAGGCACAGTAAAAATTACCCACAATAATAATGGAACAATTGTAAAATTTACTGTAATAAAAGTTCCGCGAATGTGGTCTCTCTCTCTCTCAAAATATCTTACTGTGCTGTCCTCCCCCTTCTTGTGACGATGTGAGACAATAAAATGCCCACTTGAGGAGGTAAGGTGAGTGACATGGGCGCCGTGACGTGGCGGTGAGCGACCAGCGACCTCTTGACCCGACGTCAAAAGGAGGCTTATCGGCTTCTGGGCTGCAGGTAATTGAAACCACAGACAGCAAAACGGCTGATGACAGGGACTCTGGTACAAGATGAAACATCCTGACTTAGCAAGAGAGGTCTTTACTTGCCAATGCCAAGTCCTAGAAATCACAGAAAAGGCCTCCAGATGAATACAACGTCACAAACGCTGATCTTATGACATGCTTACATACACACATTTATGTAACTCTATATATAACGTATGCATGCCTAACAGTTTAATTGTATATGTAGCAATACAGTTACAAGCTGTACGACTATATGATTATAGACCTAGCGTATGTTATATATTATTTGTATATATGTACATATAGAGTGTTATATAGATGCCTAGAGCTGTCTAGTTTTGTAATATGTAAAATACATAAATATATAATATATAGTTATAGTATATAGTTATCCATACTGTGTGTGTGTGTGTGTGTGTGTGTGTGTCTAAATTCAAAAGGGAATCCCTGAAAGCAAGAGAAATTGAACCCAGAGTGGTGAGAGCTGATGCCATAGCTCAAGGGTTTCAGACCCGGAAGTAGAAGATGAAGCCAGAAACAAGAGCCCGCGCATCCGTGCACGAGAGGCTGGGTGCCTGAAAGGGAGCCCCTTGCAAGTCTGGATCTTAAAGAGCAGCTGCCGTCAGCAGCAGCAGGACGAAGACATGCTACTCCCACCGGGAAGCAATGAAGCGTGTGGCACTCCAGGGCCTCGGGCGGAAAGAAATGCTGAGGAAAGCATGGAATCCAGAGCCGCACTCCCTTTCTAGACCAGCTGAAGACCCGGAGCTCCCACAGAAGCAGAAGTTGCTCTGAAGGACGGTTTTATAACCCGACCTCCTCAGACGCAGCTGGAGGGAAAACCCACAAAGATGAGCTCACAATCTGAAATCACAAACCACCAAGGAATCCAATCCATGAGAGTGAGTCCTGGACACAAGAGACCCCGGGATTAATGGAACTCACAGAGCAGAACCGTAAAACGGCCGAGTTCCCGGGAGGTCAGCGACATGGCGGAAAGCATCGTAAACCACTTTTCTGTTTGTTTCCTTTGACCATGGAGAAGAGAAGTGCCAGGTGACAGCGGTTGGTTCTTTTTGTAGCCAGCCCTAGAAACGACCCTCGGGGGCAGACGACAATGTAACACCATGAACCTTGTTGTAAGGACTGATGTGGGTAGAGTAGGGCTCATGCAGGCAGGGGATGCTATACCTGGAACAGGGAATGGGGCTTCCAATTCCGAGAGAACGGACGGTCCCGTGGGCTGTTTACTGACGAACATGAGCAGACCCTGCTGAGAGCATGAGACCCTGTCCTCTGAGAGAGGGGGCAGTTCTAGGGGCGCAGAGCTTTCCAGCTGGTTGGTTCACCAGATGCCGAGGCACATGCACAAATAATAATTAAGGGCATCCTCTTCCTAACTCCCTGAGGTTGCCTTGGTCAGCTCGGGGGCCATAAGGAAATCCTGTGCTGGGGGGGCTTGCATGGCCCACATTCATCTGTCACAGTCCCAGAGGCTGGGAGTTCAAGATCAAGATGCCAACGTGTAGTCTTCACCCATGGCCCCTGCTTGTGGCAGCCAGCATTGCGCTGAGTGCTCATGTGACCTTGTCTTTGTGTGCACAGGGAGAGGAACAGAGCAAGCCCTCTGGTGTCTCTCCCTCTCGGGGCCCCACCCTCGTGACCTCCTATAACCCCGATCCCCTCCAAAAGGCCCTGCCTCCAAATACCATCCCACTGGAGGTGAGGAATGTGTGGGGGAGACAAAGGTTCCGTCCATAACAGGTATGGGCTATTAGTATCCCCATTTTACAGGTCAGGTACTGAGGCACAACCAGGTTAAGGGATTGGGCCAAGATCACCAGCTTGTGGGTGTCAGAGTGAGGCTGTGAACATGGCGCTCTGCACCCCTAGTGTTTCTTCTGTTAGTATCTGTTCTCTGCTGTTGGTCTCCAGATGTTTATTCCTGAATTCCCTTGACAACCTGGTGAGATAGGTATTACCAGCATTTAACTGGCAGGTACCTCTAGCTTCCAGAGAAGGTAGTTGCTGGAGAGAACCTCCTAGTTGCCAGAGAGAACCTCAAACCCCTTCCCACCTGCCCCAGGATGCCTGCTCACCTCCCCTAGGTCCGTGAGTGGCAATGAACCTGTGGCTTAGGCTGGAAACACACCGTCAACCTCGACACCTGTTATTCCTCTGCACCTACACCCGTCAATCCCTCAGCACGCCACTCTTCGGTTTCCAGAAGGACTCCTCTGCTTTTACCACCTCCACCTCTTGGGACACAAATCCAAAGGATGCTCCTCTCTCCTTCCCCAGCCGCCGCTTTCCCTGACAGTCTGCCTGCCACGTGTGGCCAGAAGGGGCTCCCTAAAATGTGATCTAGAATCAGCCACTGTGACCGTCTCCATGCATTTCCCTCCAGCAACAGTGGTGACTCCTACATGTCTTCATCAAAGACACATGCTGTTTAAGTCCCCTGTGTCGTGCTTAAAATCTCGTGCCCCATCAGGGACATTGTCCCAGTGCCCTTTGAAACTGCTCCACTAACATCATTTTTGAAATCTGCAGAGTATCTACTTTATTTCCAGCCTTTGCTATGGTAAATACAGCTACAGTGGACATCTTTATAGTTGAATCTGTGGCTGAATGACAGCTTGCTTGGGATGATTTTCTAGAAAAAAAAAAAAAAACGTTTTGATTATTTAGGGGCTTCTGGGTGGCTCAGTCGGTTAAGCATTCGTCTCTTGGATTTGGCTCAGGTCCTGACCTCATGGCTCCTGAGCCAGAGTCCCGAATTGGGCTCCCCACTCAGTGGGAGTCTGCTGGGACATTCTCTCCCTCTGCCCCTCCCCCACCACCGCGTGCATGTCTGCTCTCTCTCTCAAATAAATATGTAAATCTTAACATAGATCTTCTCGATTACTTGATCAAAAAAGACGAGTTTGCTTCTGCTGTGATTGGGCCAGGTTATGGGATGGACGGGCATTTCCACATTGTCTTGTGGTGATTCTGTACAGAGCCTCTGAGTGTCTTGGGAAATGACTAGCCAGAGCCAAAGGGTGCAAGAGACAGCGGATGCTGGTGAGACACTTGCCAGGGCCTACCTCGCAATATTCGCTTCATTTGCAAAAGCAATAGGACCGACCTCCTGAAATTTTGGGTGAGGTATGAGGAAGACATTTCTGATGAGGCTTTCCTTCCAGCACCCACGTCTGGACCGACATCCCCACCCGTGTCCCCTTGAGGGCCATGATGCGGAGTCTGAGCACGTGCACAGCTTCCATTCTTTTGAAAGTTGATATTGTCT
Source organism: Mustela nivalis (assembly GCF_964662115.1). NCBI lineage: Eukaryota > Metazoa > Chordata > Mammalia > Carnivora > Mustelidae > Mustela > Mustela nivalis. Next base: position 6,651,698 of record NC_139025.1, on the reverse strand, counting down.
CATACACAGTTTTCCTACTATTACCAAAGTATTCAACCTCCTGATTCTAGGGGGATATAAACTTCCCATTAGGGACCCTCACTTTTTTATTGTTGAACAGAGAGGCTGTTTGGAAAATGTTGCTATGGTGTGTGTATCCTTCGCTGGTGTTTTCTCCTCCCGACTCATAAGCACCATGCTTATGTTTCTTTTTTCTCTATGGTTCCCAAGAAGCTTAGACTCAACTATACAGTTTTAGGGTAGCCACATGTCACCTTTTCTCTTGGTTATATTCTTACAGAGGTGGACACCCTTTACTCTTGTTTTTTTTTCTCTCTCTGATCCTAATGTTCTACTGGGTTTTTAAAAAATATCTTATTGTGCTTCCTACTGGCCTTCTCACAGCTTTGTGGGATGAGAAAGGATGGAAATTGTTAATAAAGAATTTAATGAAAGTTGAGGCAAAGGCAAATGTGTCTGGGTCTATAGCTCTTCTTCTCTCCAGAAATTGCTAACTAGTATACTTAGTATAGTTTCTGAGAATGACATCACCAGATCAAATAGAACACCATCAGACCTTTAATACACACCACTCCAGAGCTTTTGAGAGAAAACACGGGAATGTGTTTGCAACGCGATATAAGTAACAAACCGAACTCTCCACTGTGCCTCCAAACAAAGGTGGAAAGGCTCATCGTGTGGAGACCTGAAGGGGAAGGGAGCCTGGGGTGCCACCTGCAGCTTTCCTCTTAATTTCTTTCACTTTCCACCTCTTTGGTTCTGCACACCTGCTTCCACCCTATAGCACAGGACATGGAGTAGAAGCTTAGTACAACCTTGCTGGTGGAAAGGAGGATACAGGTGAGGGAGAAGCACTGGGAAGGCAGCACCATGTGTGACCTCCCAGTAGCTCCTTGCTTTGGTAAAAGACTAGCCTGACCTCTGGAAACTTTAGCCTGTAATGCATCCTGAGCCCCAAAAAAGTTGCATATGGCCTGTCCCATGAACGACATGCCAGCATCATCATCATATCTTGGGATCTGGTTGGGAGAGTAACCACCACTTCCCCTAGATAGGACTCCGGGGTTCCCATCCTGGGATATGTCCTAAATTGGATATGTCTTACTTTAAAAAATTTTTAATTGTAAAAGATCACAGAGACACAAATCTATTTTCAGTACAGCCTGTGAGGAATAAACCACAGTAAAGAAAGACCATTTAGACTGGGGCAGGATGAAATGGACAGAGGACAGGGTTCCTGATCTGTGATAAAGAACATTAATGTCCCCTCTAGCTTCCTGCTAGAGCCTGTGCACCCATCGAAAAGCCAGAATGTTCATCGTCTGTTCACTGTCTGCCTCCCCAGCTAACCAGGAGTCAGCCATGACATGGACAGTGTCCCCACCACCTAGAAGCAGGGGGACACTCTGTAGGAACCCTGGATAGTTAAGGAAACAAATATCTGAAGAGATGGGTGGATGTCTTACCCTGCCCACTGAAAGGTAATACCCTGGAAGGCAGGGGTGTGTCTTATTGATTCATAACTCCCTGGCAGAGTCCGTGCACAGCATGGGTCTTTGATGAGTGTTTATTTCATAAGCAACTTGTGATTGGATGGATGAGTGGGTGGATGGATGGATGGACAAATGGATGGATGGATGGATGGATGGATGGATGGACAAATGGATAGATGGATGGATGGATGGGTGGATGGACGGATGGACAAATGGATGGATGGATGGATGGATGGATGGATGGATGGATGGACAGATGGACAAATGGATGGATGGATGGGTGGATGGACAGATGGACAAATGGATGGATGGATGGATGGGTGGATGGACAGATGGACAAATGGATGGGTGGATGGATGGATGGATGGATGGATGGACAAATGGACAGATGGATGGATGGACGGATGGACAAATGGATGGGTGGATGGATGGATGGATGGATGGACAAATGGATGGATGGATGGGTGGATGGACGAATGGACAAATGGATGGATGGATGGATGGATGGACAAATGGATGAATGGATGGATGGATGGATGGATGGATGGATAGATGGATGGACAAATGGATGGATGGATGGATGGATGGATGGATGGATGGATGGATGGATGGATGGACAAATGGATGGGTGGATGGATGGATGGATGGATGGATGGACAAATGGATGGATGGATGGATGGATGGACAAATGGATGGGTGGATGGATGGATGGAGAGAGGAAGGGATGAATGGATGGATGGGCAGCATGCTATACTTTAGGTGTTCAAAGAGGATTCCTTTGTGAGATGGGAATAAACCAGCTGACTTGTAAGGGCCCCAACTACAGGATTCTGTTTGTCCATGGGCTTCACTGTACTTTCCCATCATACCCTCCACAAGACATGCCTTCCCCTCCCCTCCATGTCCTCATCTTCCTGGTGAATCCTTACTCATCTATCAAGGAGCAGCACCGTTTCCCTAACCCCTTCTCTCCCCAGTAGATCAGCTGCTCCTTGTCCCAGGTTCCTTTCACTGCCCACATTACCCCGCCCTGCAGTCTGTTTTCATAATCCATTTCCCTCATTACAAGGAGTTCCTTAAGGGCAAAGACCAGAGCCCAAGAACTTCCTCTGTGCTTAGGCCTGACATCCAGCTCGATCTTTGCTCGGGGGGCTAAATAGACTTCTGAGCTCAAACAATTTTAACTTCTGTAGAGCATTCTAGAAGGTCTGTAACCCGAATCCTATAAAAATCATTTTGAAGGTTATGCAATGCAGACGGCTGGTAACTCAGACTTCACCTGCACATGAGGTCAGAGTCTTTGTCTCCCTGACTTGAAGGTTACGTAATCTTCATTATATTATTTTATGACATTAACATGTTTTAAAGTTCTATTCATCTAGTTTTCTCTCCAAGGCGAAAGGGAATTTCTAACTTTAATTGCTGAACTTCAGCTCAAGAACGAAGTCTTCAGCAGCCTGTTCTGATGCCCCAACTGGGACTGGGACTGCTTGAAAAATGTGCAGATCCTGAGACTTGCAAGGTAACTGAGGACTCCTCCTTGGACCAGCAAAAACATGGGGGTTTCTGTGCTTGAAAATCCATTCTCACCCTGATTTTTGTAATCCAGATAGAAAACATTTCTGACGTTAATGTGCCCACTGAATTCTGTTACTCGGTGAGCACAGGACCTGTGAGCACAGGTCAGGGTCCAACCACCGAAAAGCAAAAATGGGTCTTTCCGGATGACTTTAACTCTCCGTTTTGTAGGTGGGGAAACTGAGAGCCAGAAAAGAGAAGGGACTGACCCAAGGTCACAAAGCTACTGATGGGGCAATGGTGAGAATAGAGTTGAGCCTTTCCTTTGCAGCATTGGTAACCCACAGATTTGCCTTCTTAGAAGGATTGAGGGAGAGGATGGGCCACAAGAAAGCAGCTGAGCCCTTCAGTTCTGCCAGTTGCCGTTTTCTGAGTGGGAAAATACACAATGGCTCAAGCACCTGTACTTTAAGGCCAGCTGGGGAAAAGACTTAGAGTCCAGGCCTGTGGCAAAGAAGAGCATTCCTCTCTGCAAATTCTTGTTCCTTAAGCCTCTAGAAAGCAGGGCAGGTCTTCTCCTGAATGCCTACCAACTCCATGCTTGATGCCGGGGTTCAAATCTCACTTCTTTTCCTCCAGTTCTTAGGCATGGCCTTAGGGGAATGGTGACCTGTTTGGGATAAAAAGAGGACCCAGAGGAACACTCTGCCTTGTTTCTTCTATCATCTCTGCAGACAGAATCCACAAAGCATCTTAATAAGCATGGTTTGTCCTGTCTTCATTTTTTGCAGAGTGTCCTTGCCAAGATTCTTGGGCTGCCTAGGTTGGGACCTAGTCCTTGGTTGGTATCCAAGGACATTGCCCGAATTGACTTGAGTGGATTTTTTTTATGTGTGTCTCTAAGATCCTGAAAGGTAAGAAAAGTGGTCAAGAAGGACCCCATGGGTCTTTGATCCCTTTTCACTCAAGGGTGGGCTCTGACTCTCACTCACGGGGACTAAACCAAAGGTAACCTTGTGCCTTACTGCCTGAAAACCAGCAGAATGCTCTCTTCCAACTCATCTCCATCCGGGCTGCCCTGGGTCCAACCCTGGGAACAGCCAAGTTAAAGGCTAGTTCCTTCTGAAAGGCCTCCTTTCCTCTCCTGGATCTGGGCGATTATCCCTAAAGAACATTTCCTCAAGTCTGTTAACCTCTAGCCCATGGGAGGGAAAGGTATTCCTCCTACGCGGTTTTGTTAAGAGTCACAGACAGTCAGAGATGCTATCCAGTCCAACAACCTCACTTCGCTGATGGGAGACCTAGAGGACCTGACCAAGGCCACAGAACCATCTGAGTGCTAACGGGAAGGGTTCTGTCTCACTCCGATTCCTGGGCGCCTCACCCAGTAGCCTTCACTGGGTGATCAGAAAATTCGAGCTGAATTAGACTAGACCCGAGTCTTGTCATTCCCAGACAAGTACCTTTTCTTGGGAACTACTTGTTCTCCAACGGGGCCGTCTACGAGAATCACCTGCACCACTTTCAAAAATATGTCTGGATCTCACCTCCAGAGATTCTGAGAGTGATTGGTTTGGGTGGGGCCTGGGCACCAGGGCTTTGAAACTCTCCCAGGTGATTCCAATGCGCAACTAGGACTAAGAACCACGGATCTAAATCATTCTGCGCTACCAGAGTAAAGAAAGAGAACTGCTGGTCTCTCGGGCCGCTGTTCCCAGTCTTCCCAAGTATGGGAGCCAAGGGTTTGGGTCGAGAGGAAAATGGAGAAGACCTTCAATTCGCTCTTGGCAATGAACTGTCCATTCCCCACCCTTGAATGACACAGAAAAGGACAAGGTTTGGAGATCAAGTTAAATGTCCAATTTATTTTTATAACTTGAAACCAGAACAAACTTGGTTTTGAACAAGCGTACAAATGAAATGGCAGACACATGCTGAACTCAACATTGTGACATTAAGGGAAAAAAGAGGCCCAAAATCTTGTACAGAGAATAAAAGGAACAATAAATATTTTACTAAGCCATATTGAAATGACCTCCTGTCATCTCAACATTTTATCCATAATAAAAAAAAAAAGTGCCCGTTTCTTAAACAGAGCACAAATACCAAGCAATAATAAATAGTTCCAAACTTGTAGTAAAAGACAGAACCTCCAAGTAAACAACAAAAGCTCATACAATAAGTAATAGAAAAGGTAATAAAAATATTTCGCCTTGCCCGTACAAATGCAAACAACTTAAATCAATGTAACTTTGCTTTGCAGGGTTGAGATACAAAGAGCACCAAATCACGGGTTTGCCTGTGCGCAACAAAACCTTCGCTACGGACCGGGATGGAAGGCTGACTTCCTTACTTTTCACATTTTGCTTATAGTAGTTCAGCCTCCTCCTCTCCCCATGAAAGACCTTCTAATGGCAAGTGGCAGGTTCCAATTTGGGGCAACTTTGAACAAAGTTGTGGCAGTATGGAAACCGGCCTGAGGTCGGCTGGGTCACCCAGGCTCGGGGGGCCCCCTCACTGGGTCGTCTGCTCCAGTGTGGGCTTTTTAAACATGAAAGAGAAGCATAATGCTCTTTTCTCTGCAATCGACAGAGACACAATCTTTGTGCTTTAGGATGGCTTAGTCCTGGCATTCTGGTGACTTTGTGGAAGCTGGTGAGGGCTGGCTAGCTTTCGGAACTACAGGAGGACCACCCTGGAGGCTCCAGTACCTTAAGAGGGCATTGGAAGGAAAGGGCAGCCCCTGGGTCTTCGGATCGGGCAGGTAGGAAACTGATATCTCAGCTTTCTCCCCCCCCCCCTTTCTGTTCCCTTTGCAAAAGGTCAGTGGCAAGGAGGGAAGGGTGTATCAAATAGAAAAGCTCCCAGAAGAAAGATTTCTGCTTTTGGTCAAGAATTGCCCCAAAAGATGCTTGGTTATACTTTCATAACCTGAAATAATGGTTTTACAGTTCCTGAAATAAAAAATGGCTTCCTGATATAAGTTTTTTTTTTTTAATGTATTATTCCCTCATCCAAAAAACCACCACTTTATTATCTTAAAGCTACTTGGCTTTACAAAAAAAAAACAAAAAACAAAAAAAACAGAAACAAACAAACAAAAAAAAACCAGGGGAGTACAGAGAGGGAGAAAGAAAAGAAATTAAGTAAAAATGAAGAGGACAAAATAAAAGTGACAGAGGCTGGAGGACGGGGAGGAAACACAGGGAAGGAGAGAAGCGACATGGAAAGGCACCGGATGCACCCCAGGCCCTCGGCACTCGGAAACTGACGGAATGTAGGTTTCAGCGAGAAAAGCAGCAGAGCAGGTAAGAAAGACAACAGGCCAACACTCTCCATGGAAAGAAAGGCCCTGGGTGTGACGGGGACTCTCTCCCGAAATCCAACTTGCACTGGTCTCAACAGCAGCTCACGTCACCTGTGCCTCGCTGATTCACCAGCTCCTTTTACTGCGTCTTTTGTCTGTTTCATGTTTTCTCAAGGACTAAAGAAAGCTCGGTTTGCATTCCTTTCTGCTCTTAAGGGCGGGAGACGTGGTGACCGCCACAGTGGTGGACAGTAGAGAAGGAAGATGCCCTCTCGCTCTCTCCTCTAACACCTGACATCTTACAGACGGCCTCTTGGAGAACGAGAGGACTCTGTGAAATGTTACCGACATCTTTACAAAAACTGATTTCTCCACTCAACACGAATAAAGAATTTCCCATCCGGTCTGCTGTGGCCACACCAGGGAGCCTTGATGCAAGGTTCAGGGCATTCGGAGAGAAGCCCTGCTCAAACAGTCCTTTGTATAGGCCAATTCCGACAAAAATATATACAACTAAAATGGTTTGTGAACCAAAGCATTTAACGACTTCCTTTTGTTTCTTTTCCTCAAAGGTTGTCAAACAACCCTTCTTCTCCTGTACAATAGGACTAAACATACAAATTTTTTTTTTTTGCAATATTTTATCCTGCCAAATTAAAAAAATATATTATGGCAGCCTGTTTGTTTTTGTTTTTTTTTTCTTTTTATTTCCAAATTCACTAACAAAAAGGTACATTAAATCCCTTTAAAAGGACAAGCTTACAGTTAAAAAATTACAAGCTCCAGTAAAAATACAGCAAGTGCCTACATCATATGAACCAACCAATATATCCATTCCAGAGGGGGCGGGGAGAGAAAAATAAGTAAAGGTCAGAAATGTGATTTTTTTTTTCTGCAAAGCAATAACAATATTAAGCACTTTTTTTTCTACATACTTTTTCTACATGGTGTAGCAATCCCCTTTTAATCCCCAAATACAAGTTTCTATACATTTTTTTGAAATAAAAATTCAACACCCAAGGCAGAAAAGAATTTACTAAAACTCCGACTTTACAGTTACTGTGACAAGAACAAATTTATAGACCCACCATTTAAATTTTACTGCAACATTTTCAAGGAAAAGAAAAGGGTTTTTTTTTTCTTGTTTTGTAAAATGCCCAGGCATTCTCGATTATTACAAATACTGGTCCACTTGTACAGTAATCAAGAAATTTTAATATATATAATATATACTAAAACCCCGTCACCAAAAAGAAAACAATATACACGCAGCCACTGTGGCATTTTTTTATAACCTAGTAAGCAAACTTGGAAAAAAAATGATCGCTCCAACACACATACACACAATTTTTTTTACCCTTGTATGTATCCAATACTGTAAACGTATTTTTAAGACAGAGTGCACTAAATTTAACTTTAGAAAAAAATTAGCCGTTGTTCCTGAATTGTTTTTGTTTTTCATTCAACGATATCAACGTGTAACTTGTGTCACTTGAGTTTTAATTCAGCAGTAAATCACCTCCACGCCAAATCTAAGCAGCGTTGTCCCACAGACAAAGGGGGATGAGGATAATTCAGCTAAGGATGTCCACAGTTGTGCTGGGCTTATCTCTTCATTTGATTGGGTCTTATGGCATTTTCATGTCCTCTATCTTCAACCAGGATTTTTTTAAATTTAATTAAAAGTAAATGTGGCTTTGTTTGTGTCTAAAGAATGTACTTTTCTTGTTTTACTCTTTTAAAAAGTCTTTTCATTTCAAAAAAAAAAAAAAAGTTTTGCATTTGTCTCAAGAGACTCAGATAGGAAGATCAGTTTCCAAGGCACTCACATCAAATTGAATGGCAGTAGAAAAACCGTCCAATAAATTATTTTATTTTGTTCTTTATAGTGCCAGTATTGTGAATGCCAAGCTTAGCAACACTGACACTCGATCTCGGCCGTCCCTTACAGGTTAACCCACCTCTGGGCCAAAGAGAAGAATATGCTGCAATTTCTTGTTTAGAAGCCATTTAATTTAAATGCAAACAAAAGCTTTAAAGTGCGGGTCAACAGAATTCAAATGTCTAATCTTAACAGTCCAATGTTTAGTACCCTCCAACCTAATGGGATAGAAAAGAAAAAAAATTGGGAAGTAGCGCTGGGCACCGTCGGATGGAGCTATTTCCCCGCTTTCCCAGTAAAAGGGAAGAGAAATTCGCAAGATCCTCCCACCTGTCCATCCAATGTCATCAGTGTGCATTAAATGAGAGAATACTACCTTCTCTCAGTTCACCTCATCGGGGCACTTGTCTGCTTGAGACACGGTCAGTTATCACTGGAAGCAACGTGCGACTCGGGATTTCTGTGGTGGGGGGTGATGAAAAGAGAGAGAGAGAGAAGCCGTCAAGCCAGAAGAAGCCTGAAAGAACATGGCTGGTTCTTTCCCTTCTGTATCACTGCAGGTCACCACCATCTACCCAAAAAAGTACCCTCAGCCCATTTTATCTAGCCTCATCTACAGCAAAGAGCAAAGATGGTATCCCAGGGCATGAGAACACTCCAAGAAAAGCACGGTAGCTGCTGGTCATGCACAACTCTAAGATGCTTTTGGGCCATCTCCCGGGCAGTTCTCAAAACCTCCTATTTCTCTGTCAGTGGTGAGTTTTCTGGGGTGGGGGAGGGGGGCTGAGGAGGGGGAAGGAGGGGCCTCTGACTCTCCCCCACCACTAGAAGCTCCCTTAGATGCTGTAAAGGTTGAAATCAACACAGAAAAGTCCTCTGTTACTCAGGAGATCATCAGTGCTACATCTCAATTCCAATTCTGAAACAAAGTGCTACAACGTTAAAGATTGTTATCCGCTGTACATCCACCCCTCCCCCCCCAAAAAAAACAGCATGCCACTTTTTATTTCAGGACTGAAGGAAAAGAAAATGAAGAAGAAGGAATTTAAAAAAACAAAGTAAACAACTTTAAAAGTCATTTAAGTGTTGGCTTCTTCACAAGAAATTACACATGCTTAGCTTAAATCTCAAAAAAGCAGCGCCCTCCCCCCCAAATTATAATTTAAAAGATAAGCTTCCCTTCTACATCGCTTGGGAATCATTGCTCAGGCTACTACTGGGTTAAAAAAAAAAAAAAAAAAAAAACAGAAACAAACAAAAAAAAAACCCAAAAACAAACAAACAAAAAAGGATAGATATCCAACAAAATCTCTTAAAGGAATTTAAACAGAAAGAATAATAATAAAAAGTATCTGCACATGCCAAAAAAATTACAAAACCCAATAAATACAGAAATTATTGCACAGTTAAAAGGCTCCACAATTTTTACTGCCTCTATCAACCCTCGGGTTTCCATAGGACTTCTTAGACACAGGTTAGGTTGGAGCGCCGCGGGCCCTGCGCCCCGGGGCGGGGCGGGGCGGGGGTGGGCGGCGCGGCGCGGGCGCGGGCGCGGGGGCGCGCGCTTCGGGTCAGCATTCTCTCGGGAGGCGGCGGTTCCACTGTACAGGGGCGGGGCGCCGGGCCGCGCGCTTAGCTCCTCTCGGCCTGCTCGATTTTGACGTCGTTAGTCAGCAAGTGCTCGCCGTGCCACTTTTTCATGTGTTTCTCCAGGGTGCTGTAGACGCTGAAGGGCATCTGGCAGATGTCGCAGCGGTACACCTCCTTGCCGATCTGCCCGTGCGTCTTCATGTGGCGCGTGAGCTTGCTGCTCTGCGCGCACGCGTAGTTGCACAGCTCGCACTTGTAAGGCCGCTCGCCGGTGTGGCTCCGCCGGTGCACCGTCAGGTTGCTGCAGTTCTTGAACACCTTGCCGCAGTACTCGCACGTGTCGCTGCGCCGGCCCTCCTTGGAGCTCGGCCGCCCGGGGCCCGGGCCGCCCAGGTGCGGCGTGCTGCCCCCGCTGGCCGTGCCGCTGCGGCCCGACAGGCCGCCGTCCAGCAGGTCCCCGGGCGGCGTGGAGAAGCGCAGGCTGCCGTTCTCGGACGAGTGCTCGGACGACGTGGCGAAGGGCGACTGGCGCGCGTCCGTGAAGCCCAGGAAGGGGTCCTTCATGAAGTGCCGCGACGCCGCGTAGCCCACGAGCCACTGCGAGTACACGTTCTCGGACGGGATGAGCGCGGCGGGCGGCAGCTCCAGGTCCTTCTCCACCTTGATGCGCTTGGCCGCGCTGTTGAGCCCGGGGCTGGGCAGCGGCGCCGGCTTGCGCGGGAAGAGGCCCGGGAAGGGCTCGGCGCCGGGCGCGAAGCCGCCGCCGCGCCCGTTGACGGCGCCGCCCGGGCCCGCGTCGCCGCAGCCGCCCGCGTCGTCGTCGTCGCCCGCGTCGCCGCCGCCCGGCGCGCGCTTCAGGAAGGCGCCGCGCTTGGGCTTGTCGGCCAGCAGCTCGCCGTACTGCGGCAGCGCGCCCAGCCCCACGTTCTCCATGACCTTGCCCAGCACCAGCGCCTTCTCGTCGGCCAGCGCCTTGGCCGCGCCGCCCACGCCGCCCGCGCCCGCCACCCCGGCCACGCCGCCGCCGCCGTTCTCGCGGTTGCGGCTCAGCTCCGAGTCCATGCTGAAGCTCGACTCGGGCCGGCTCTCGTTCTCCAGCAGCAGCTCCTCCTCTTCCTCCTCCTCCTCCTCGTCCTCCTCCTCGGGCTCGTGGCCCAGCGACGGGTCGCTCTCGTGGTGGCGGAAGTCGCCGTCGGCCGCCTTGAGGCCCTCGCCGGCCAGCTCGCTGGTGCCGGGCTCCGGGGAGCTGGCGGCCGAGAGCCCGTCGTCGGAGCGGCCGGCCAGCGAGCCGGCCTTGTGCATGTGCGTCTTCATGTGGCGCTTCAGCTTGCTCGCCTGCGAGCACGCGTGGTCGCACAGCTGGCACTTGTAGGGCTTCTCGCCCGTGTGGCTGCGCCGGTGCACGATGAGATTGCTCTGGAACTTGAACGTCTTGCCGCAGAACTCGCACGACTTGCTCTTGGCGGGCGGCTGCGGCGGCGGCGTGCCGCCGGGGGGCATGGGCGGCAGCGGCGGCGTGCTCAGGAACGGGGACTTGGGGCTGGGCTGGAAGGGGTTCAGGAGCCGGTGCATAGGGTTGCCGCGGCCCGGCGACACGGGCGGCGGCGTGGAGCTGTTGCCCGCCAGCTCGCGGAGCCGCCGCGAGAAGTCCATGGCGGGAGAGTCGATGGCCATGGGGTTGAGGCGCATGACTCGGTCAAAGGCACTGGGGTGCTGGGCGACGAGCCCCATCTCCTCGGCACTGAGGCGGTGCGGGTCCAGGTGGTGGCGCGGCGGCGGGCTGAAGAGCGGCGGCGTGCCGGGCAGGCGGCCCTCGCCGAAGCCCGGGTGGTCCCGCAGGATGGGGCCCGTCATGCGCAGCAGGTTGAAGGGGTTGCTGTCGCCCAGGAAATTCATGAGCGGGGACTGGGCCACGGCCTCGGGTCCCAGCGGCGGCGGGATGGTGAGCCGCGGCGTGAGCGAGCTGCTGGCCGGCCCGGGCTCCAGGTAGATGCGGAAGCCGTGCGTGTTCTGCGCGTGCTGCAGCAGGAACCACGCGCTGTTGAAGGGCTGCTTGCATGTTGTGCAAATGTAGCTGGAAGGCTCATCTTTACCTGGGGAGACACACGGACAGAAAGGCAGACAGAGCGTGAGAAGCAGACTGGGCGCGCACCGCGGGACCAGAGACCTGAGGGCGCGCGGGGGCGGGAATCGAGTCCTGGATCCGCAGGGCTTGGGAAGGCGGCCGCAGGGCCCCTTTGGAGCGGGCGGGGCCCGGCGACCTGTCACCCAGGCCGAGACCCCTACCAACTGCAGAGCTGAAGAAGCCGGCTCCGTGGACGGGGAGACCCGGCAAAGCCCCCATCGGCCTCACCACCGCAGCTAGCACCCGCAGTTCCTAGGCCCCGACCTGCTCCCCCAAAGAAAAGCTGCTCTTGTCGCCGTCATCTCAGAAGCCAAATGAGGCAGCGCTGTGAGACCGCCTGACGCCAACCGTAACACAGCCGGGACACCTGCAACCGCGACAGACCCAGGTTTTGTCAACCAAGGCACTACTGACGTCTGGACCAGGATGACTCTGCGGGGGTGGAGGGGAGGGAGGGCTGTGCTTTGTAGAATGTTCAGAACCGTCCCTGGCCTCTCCCACTACAAGCCAGTCAAACTGCCTACACCACCACCCCCACCCCCACCCCCACCGGAGGATCACAAACCTCTTCAGGCCTGACCAAATGTCCCCAGGGGGACAGGGTATGAAGCTGCAGCTCACAGCTCCCCCTCACCTTGAGAACAAGTGATTAGGCAATATTTGATCCAAGGGGTTTCTAAAAAACCCAAGTTGAAGTCCATTGCCCAGCAAACGTCTTTTTAAAGAGAGACGGCTGATACCTCTGCACTATTTGGGATTCCAGCTAAAGGAAATGCGAGGGTTTCGTACACCAGCATACCGTCAAATTCACCCACGAATTACACAGGAGGATTTAGCATGTTAGGAAGCTCACTGCCCCCCAGTCCCCCTCTGGCCTCACACACACACCCCTAACCATCATGCAGAATCCGGCCTCCACAGGCCCCTGGGCCGGGGAGGGAGAGGGGGCTGCTGGCGTACATGAGGTCCTTTGCTGGAATGCTAACTGCGGGACAATGTCAAATCTGACGCGGCGGTCAGGATGAATGCTGGCAAGTGTGGATCTGTTACATACTGGCTCTGGCGACATCGGGAGCCAATCTTAGTGGACACTTGTGGCACGGAGCCAGAAACGTTACTGTCTTTGTCCATCACTGAGGCAGCCACAAAATGGAGGCTGAACGGTTTCATCCAGAAGCTGTCTTGAGCCGCCCTCCTCAAACTCCGGGGGCAGCGCGAAGCTTTTCCAGTCTGAATTGCTCCTAATGCTTTCTATAAAGGGGCAGGTGCAGGCAGGCCCTGCTTTCCACCAGCAGGCTTGCTCGCTAGCCGGGGAAGGAACAGGGAACAAGACATCACAGCCGGGATCTTGAAAAATCCCTTTTGTTTTTTCAAACTGTCCTGAACTTGGAAGGTTTTAATGCTGATCAAGTATGGTCGCATCAGACTCCCTGGTCCCCTATCCCAGCCTCTTCCCAAAAGACCTTCCAAGATCCCGCGCAGAGATTTATTTTTTGTTTTCCACACACGAGTTCTACTTCCAGGGGGCTTCAGGCTTATCTGTAAAACCCAGGTGAATGAAGGACCCAGTGCCCTGTTCGGGGGGATAGCGGCAGAGAGCAGAGACCTCCCCGCCCCGTGTCGGGTGTGAGCGTCACAGAAGGGGCCGACGGATCCAGCGGGCGGGGTGCAGATCCTCCCAGACCCCCAAACCAACTGGGCCAGAACACCCACCCCTGGAAACGAAGACGGGCCTTAGGAGCGGGGTGCCTCGTAGTGATCCGACAGCTCTCGGCTCCTAGGTTCTGTCTCCGTGTTTGGTGGTGGTCAAGCAGTGGGCGGGGGAAGGCCAGAGAGGAAAAAGGACCCTGAGGGTCGACTTCACTCTGCTTTTGCCAACAGCTCAAGGAGAACTACTGAGGCAATTTTCTCTCTCCAGCATACCCACTCTGTCTGGGCCATTCGGTGCCCCACGCCGGAGTCCCCGAGGAGACTTTTCCCCGGTTGGAAAATGACAGGGAGGCCTCCCAAGGCCCTGGGGCGCCATGTTTCTCATGGGGCGCCCGCTGTACGGCGGCGCCAACCTGGGCCTTCCCTGCCCGCACGGCCCTCAGCTGGCAGAGAGAACGCCACCTCCTGTCCTCGCTTATTAGTTAATGTACTTGGGACAACAGAGCCCTCTGCCTCAGACTGCCTCACGAGAGAGCTGGCCAGAAGCCACGGTGTTTAGAGCCCTGCTCAAATCCTCTTCTAGAGCAAGACAGAATAAATACGTAATAAATAACAAGAAGATAAATAAAATGTGCCTTTCTGACCCACGAGCTAATAACACAAATGAAGTGCCACATCCCACAAGGTCATAGATCTTCAAATTAAAGAGCGTTTCTGTACCCTTCACCTGGGCTTTCGGAAACTCTAATTAATCGATTGATGGTACGCAGCTGCTTTGGCTCTTCGTCGTTTAAGTGGGACCCTCTTCCCCCCCCCCCATCTCTTTGTTCATCATCTTCATCTCCTTGGGCTTCCACTCCAGAGCATTTCCTGTTTCTTGTTCTGACGGCCACGTATTTTCTAGAAAGTTCTATGCTGGTGAGGAATATGGATAACAGAAGAAAATGCAGAATTCCCCAGCAGGCCAGGAATAAAGACTGCTCTTCAGCCGAAATGGCCGATTAAAACCTTTTTTTAACTCAAAATGGCAGCTGCTGGGAAGCATGTAGCTGCATGTTCTAAAGAGCTCAGATGTTTCCACTTCTTGTTTAAAAAAAAAAAGAAGAAAATTTTTAAAAAGACGCTTTTAAAACTCTGGAGCAGCCCAGGAAGGAAGTTACCTGTCCGTAATTCACCAGCAGGTGGGGAAGAACTTCGTGTCCATCAAATCGGATCTCAGGGCCACCGTGGTGCCGGGGTGAGCTCTTACTTTTCCCGTACCCCTGAACCGCTTTGGTTCCCTGACTTCCCTTGCACGATGGCAAGATTCACTGCAGGCGACGGCCTTCCCAGGATCTGACAGCTTCTGACTTTTTTTTAAATCTCGCAGCCCTCAAAGGCCCTCCCTAGACAACTCTCTTTCCACTACCCCCAGCTTTTTTTTTTTTCCCTTAATAAAATGTTCATTTCCATATTAGCACTTCATGGTTCTCTCGTGCCTGGAAGTAGCCTTGAGCACTAGGGCTGCTCACTTTTAACAAGTGAACAATGTCAGAAGTCTTTGAAGAGCCACTCGGAACATTTTTCTATTCAAAAACTCACTAAATATTTTACACTTGCCGCATTCCAGTCACAGGCGGCTCATTTTTAAACGCAATGGGAGACCCTTGGCGAGAGGGTTGGCCCCCTCCCCATCGCAGGACCAGAGGTCACCCCCTCCTCAAGCTAAGGGCCACCTGCCCAGAGGTGAGCTGGAGGCTCAATGAGGCAACCCCTTAGCCGGAGGACCAGAGAGGACCCACCCCCACCACACTGCCCGGGGGGGACCACTGAGACTCCATGTGAGCGGTGGATGCCTGAATCCTTTTGAAGTGACGTCCCCGGCAACATCAAACCGGCCTACAGACCTAGAAACGTCAGCTGCGCTTCGATCACACAATCAGGCTTGGCGACTCCGAACCCAGGGCCCGTGTCTGCCTTGCTCGATTCCTTCCTCAGACGGCATTACTCTCAGTTGGCAGAAACCCAGATGGGACCTTCTTTGCTCTACTGGCTCTAGAGGCAGTCCTTGGGATTTTCTCCACCCAGAAACGCCCCTTGCCATCTCTAGGTTATGGGGGCTTGGGTGACATTCCCAGCCTTGACATTCCCAGCACAGTGAAGTCGCTCAAATCACAACCTCGTTGGGCCTCGATTTCCACATCAGCAGAATGGGACTAAGAGACCTGCCCCTAAAGAGGGCCGGGGGCGCCCAATGAGCTGCCACGAGGGACCCCTGTGGAAATCGAGCACCACGATGGAGAGGCTGAGTGGGGCTTTCTAGGTTTCAGTATATGAACCTGGGGGTGCACATTCAAGTCTGGCAGTCATAAAACCCGCCCCGACTTTTCATGCAGCTGTCTTCATGCGTGAGAGGTTCCAGAGAAGTGCAAACTCACTCGCGGTGAGGGAACCTCCCTCCTTACAGTGACACCTGGGGACCGACAGCAACCGGACCCTCCTGCAATGGATGAGAGTCTCCCTCTGCGGTGAGGGGTTGTTGTTCCTTTTTTTTAATGGGCATTTAAATAATTGTTCCTCCTTATTATGCCGGTTACTCTAATAATACTAATAAAGGTATCATGTCCAATAAAAAATACACCTGTAATGGAGTCATTATTCAATGAAAAGGACACAGTTGAGCGCGCTAGTTTAACAGGTCTCTCCGAAGGCCAAGTGATGCCACGAGGAAGGGCGCCTGCGCCCGTGGGGGATGCAGCGGCTGCTCAGAGGGGACAGCCAGGACACCCCTCAGGCCCCCAGCTCACACGGGGGCCCAAGCAAGATCCCACCTGGGCCATTCTCCAAAGCTGGAGGCAAAAATTAGAATCCGGACTCTGGGCTGCTGACCTAAGAACCGGGTCTTGGGTTCACAGCCCTCCACAGTTTGCACAGCCCTCCGCAGCCGCTTTTGTATCTCTGCTGGCCTGAGCGCCGTCATTGCTCACCCCGCCCCTGAGGGACGCCAGGCAAGGGCCGCGCCCTGCTGGAAAGAGGGAGTGGAAGCTCAGGGGCAAGCAGAGGAGAGTCCCACGGCCGGCAGGGAGGGGCCGTGACCCTCCTCAAGCTTCCCGACCCCAGGCTCGCTTCCCGCCCACTCTCCAGCGCTCAGTACCACCTCAGGGGCTGCTCTCTCTCGCTACACTGTTTTATGATGAAAATGGCCAAGAAGGAGGTTCTTCTTCCGCGCCATGTGTCCCTTCAGTGCAGGGCACCGATTATCCTCTCAGGGAACCCAGTTGAGGCCACCACGGGCCTGGCCCCCGGACGGAGACGTTTCACAAAGTAAGTGAGCCCACTCGATGGGGTGTGGAGTGCAACAGGACCCAGGACCCAGATGCAGGGGCAGGAGGCTGGACCCCAGGTCCCCTATACCCCAGGAGAGGGCTTGGTTCACCGGCCAACCCCCTAGTCCTCCTCCCGAATCTCTAGCTGCTTACAAGATTGTCTCCACTGTTCCAAAATGGTAGTAATTATGATCACCATTATCCTTAAAATGTGTGGACCCCTCATTAGTTATAAAACCGTCTCCCCTTTCATGATCCCGGAAAGAAAAGGTCAGCCAGCCACCTCAGCGATTTTTGTAGGTCTTGTGTGTCTATCATTTCTGAGCACGGCTGTCTCTGAAATCTAGAACCACCCTTGCTTGTTCTGAATGTACCCTGTCAACCCTCAGCCTCTCTCCAAGGTGGAGCTGTGGAAACAGTCACCACAGCAGTAAGCCCAGACGTCATGAAGCCCTTACACGGGCCTGTCCACAGTGAAGCAGGGCTGACCTCGCCCAAGACTCCACACAAGCTGCGAAGGAAGAAAGGTCACTGGCTCCATTTCACGGGGGAGGACACTGAGGCCTGGAAGAGGCCACCAGCCGACTGTGCTCTTGAGCCCCGTGCTGACTGGTAACAGTCAAGAGAGAAACGTGTCCAGACTGGGCCCCCCCGCCAGGGTACCCAGGCATGGCTGTGCCTCGCCTCCTTTCCTTTTGTCCCAGCCCACATGAAAGTGGAGGTGGCAGCTCTGGGCGAGAACCACAGTAAGTCGGTGAAATCGTGTTGACTGCGTCTCACGGAGAAGTCAGGGATGCACTTTGTTGGTCCTGGGGGTCTCGGGGGGGTGACACCCAGCTCCCGTGTGGTCTCCGGGGTGCTCCGCCAGCCTCTGCTCACAGAGCCCACGCCCTCCCACCCCCGTGGCAGCCACGGCCAGTCCACGCCTGCAGCCACGGCCAGTCCACGCCTGCGCTCTTCCTCCAGGCCTCGGAGGCCTCTAGATCTTCATGACCACACAGAGCGTGCCTCTGCCTCTTTGCCCTCCACGGATCCCAGTACACAGAAGCCCAGTAAATGGGGGCCCAGGTGAGACAGGGCTGAACTAACTAGGTGGCAGAGTATGTCCTGCGGAGAGCAAAGACCCCACCAGCCCTTCCTTTGTTCAGTGCACAGACAGGAGCTGAGCAGCCTGGGCGCCCGTCCTCTCCCTGGGTGGACAGTGCGCCCACTGCAGGGAGACGATGAGCAGGACAAGCACTGCAGGTGGGCAGCCGCGGTGCCGGGAGAGCAAAGGATGCACGGGCTCAACTGAACTGGGCCTAGGGCCTGCGTTGTGGGGCTGCTGTCTGCACAGCCCCCTTCAGTCCTCGTGATAATTACACATCGCGACAACTGACAGGAGCTATAAAGGAGTTTTGGGGGAACTTCAGTGAGCTGGTCAAAGCCACAGTATTGGCCCTGAGTTGCTGATTTAAATTCATCATCTGAGCTAGATTCCGAGCTCCCTGAGGACAGGGACTGAGCTGGCCCAGGCCGCTGCTGTGACCATGGCCACCCACACAACGACTAATGGGACACATGCTTCAGAACTGCGGGTGACCCGCGAAAACGCTGTGTCCTCACAGCCAGCACTGCTTCCTGGGCATTCTGGGCACAGGGACCACCCAACATGCCCACACCTTTCAGCCACAGCACCCACTACCCAGCAGGCCAGCATCCCAGGGGGATCCAAACAGAACCAGGACACCAGGCCACGGCCACCGCCCGACCCTCTAAGCCAGCATCAGCAGGACGGGTGCGCAGGCCACCCACCATCCTCCTGTATCCCCTGCTGCCCAGGGGAAGCGAGAGGCCCTCAGCCTTCACTCACACCCCCGGCCCTCTCCTTGGGGCCACATGTTTGCAACCGGGCTGGTACCTGCCAGTCCTTGTACCCGGATTACCTGCCTTTCCTTCTCTGCCTGAAAAATGTCTTTCCAGACCCAGCACCACCGCTACTGTATTCCCCCAGCATTTCGGGAAAACCACCTGATACTGGTAGCACGTAATATCATAATCTGTCCTTAACCTTGGTGTGTTCAATGCGCATGTGATCTGCACGTACCAATACCAGACTTGTCCTCTCAAACAGAGGCTCACAGAAACTCTAGAAAGTGGGTTTTAATCCAGACTTCATATAAAAAAGAAATGAAGTCTCATCCCAGCTAAGTGCAGGACCGAAGGTCCCGTGGTTTATGGATCACAGAACCCAGACTGACACGGAGTCTGAGCCCAGAGCCTGTGCCACGTCCGGACACACAGCTGGCCGCCCCCTCCATGAGACTGCAGCCTCCACTGTCATGGGCCTGGGGAGGGGCCAGAGGAGGCCCACCAACCACTTCACCCGCACCCACGAACACCAGCAAGCTGCAGGTTTCGTGCAGGAAATGCCGTGGGTTTCTAGGCTGAGACTAAAAACCTTATACAGATGGGAAAACTCCGCTCGGCCTCACGGTGCTTGGGGACAGACTGTTGACCCTGCCAGCACCCCTGTGACAGAGGTACACTCTGTGCTTCCTATGCCTGGAGTTAACTAGGGCTGGCTCCAGCCTCCCCCACAGCCTCCAGCTCAAGCCTCCAACATTCCCCTAGGCAGCCAGATGCGCACAAAAACACCACCAAATCTTGCTTCAAGCAAGAGCCATACCTGAGAAGTGAGTGAACCCAAAGAAATTTAACTGTGTCCCAAATGCTCTAGGGACATGCTTTTCTCATTCATTCATTCACTCACTCACTCATTCATTCACTCTTTCATCGCACTATCCAGTCATCCACAGCAGACATGACTCAGAGGGATTGGCCACGACCCCTTGCCTCTAGGAGGCCACAGGTAAGGGCTGAGAAGCGAGGGTGAGTGAGTGGACACAAAGGATGCTAACGCAGAACAGAACCGCGGAGGAAGCTCAGAGCACCGGGGAGAAGGCAGGCAGGTAGGAACACTGCACGGACGGGAGTGAAAACCGGACGCGGGGAGAGGGCCCCTGCCCAGACCACGGAGGGAAGGCATGCAGGTGGAGAGCACTGCACGCGCACCCTCACGGCTGCACAGAAGGGAAAGGCCCGGGAGAGAAAATGGGAGACGCAGCGGGGAAGCGCTGTACCTACCAGAGAC
The DNA here is from genome assembly GCF_964662115.1 of Mustela nivalis. Lineage (NCBI taxonomy): Eukaryota > Metazoa > Chordata > Mammalia > Carnivora > Mustelidae > Mustela > Mustela nivalis. The sequence goes on along the minus strand of NC_139025.1, from coordinate 6,631,695 downwards.
TGCAGACACCTGCTTGTGGTGCAGGGCTGTCCTCACTTGTCCACACTCACTGCCCAAACCCAGGGCTGAATATTAAACGTGCAGAAGAGGCACGGCTCTCAGGTGTCCTTATCCTTCTTGTAAGGTACCCAAGGTCACACTACATCTGGTACCCCGGAAACTGCACCGCGATAGCAAAAGATGAAAGGATCTGTCCCACATCTTGTAGTCACTTGCTCCGTCCCCCTTCCTTGGCTCTACGACACAGAAAGCACCTGCTGGAGGCCAGGCCCTGGGCTGAGTGGAGGGACACAGCAGGATCCTGCCGCCAAGCGCAGGAGCTAATGAGTGCACACGTCTCTAGTGAGGCTTCAGGCCACAAGGTCACCAGGAGGGGCTGTGATAGGAGGCACAGGATCCCGAGGACGGACAGACAGACAGCAGGGGAGGATCAGGGAAGACCTCTCTGGGGAGGAGCTCCTGAAGCTGAAGTCAGAAGGAAGAAGGAAGCAGGAGTCCGCTGTGCAGAGAAAGGAAAGCAAAGGTGTGCCTTGCAGCTACAACGGCACACACACAGGCATGGAAATGGGACCCCAGATTGACGGAGGTGAGGAAGAGGAGGTGGGACTGAAAAGGGGGTTTCGGACCAATCTGAGGAGGTTCTGAAAACACAGAGGAATGGAGCCAGGTACAGGTTAAATTCCGTCACTAACGATTCCACCACGGTGCAAGCTCTAATCTATTTTTTTTAAATATGAAGATTTTCAAACCCACACTCAAGGCCTACTTGAGTCAAAAACCTGTTCCATGCAACAAAATGTCAGTACAACCAATGAAGGGGAACCCCTTGAAGGGCTCTTCTGGAGACCAGATCCACCCTTTCCAAATTGTGAAACCATTAAGATATAAAGAAATGAAACCAGAGGGCCTGGAAAATGCAAAGAAGAAATTTAAAATCCAATCTATGAGGCTCACTAGCCTATAAGGTAGCTCTTAAATCACTGTCTCCAGCAGGAGTTCTATTATTCCAGCAAGATTCTCATCTGAACCTCCTAGGCCCGTGATCCAGCTTCAGGAACAGGGTGGTCCAGGTTCTCAGTGGAACAGAGAAGTATTAGAACTGAACTGCAGCAGCAGGCACCATGCACCCCCAGATTTCCCCAGACAGTCTCGATTTCAACTGCTCAATTCTGTGGTCAGACCAGGTGTGCAGTTCAGGCTCAGGAAACGGCCACCCACCCCAGAAACAAAGCAGTATTGCTGACCGCGGGGGCATCTCGGGGAAGAGCGAGAACGGCGGTGTTTGCTGGTAAGACGGAAGAGCTGGAGGCAGGACACACGGCACGATTTTATATGGGGCAACTCACTCACGGCATTCTCAAAAAACCACGGCACATTCCTCAAGATTATCTTTATAGAGCTTCCCCCTTTTACATAAGGGACGCAAATCAGCTGGAAATAGTATGTCTTCCCCAAAATAGATGAATGCATCATCAGATTCCCTTGAAATCTTTCTGTAGACTTCTCTGAAAATGACCTACACCAGTGCGTTCTGGTGGGCTGAGAGATAAACTTATTTGGGTGGTTTTGTTCTGCCCCCCCCCCTCCCCATGCCCTCCAAATACATGAGGTTTTCTAAAAGCGCTGTAGCACTCTGGGGACAGGAATGTAACCGTGAATGTGAAGCGGAAGCAGAAAGCAAATCCTCCTTATCATTTAATGGAAAAATAAAGAGTGAATTAAGAAATAAACAGGTTAAAAAAAAAAAAAAAACCACCACTCCAGGCGTGAGCTGCCGGTGTGTGCGAGAGAGCTGGTGTGTGCAGGCGTGCGCACACCTCGTGGGTATCTTCACGCGCGCGTTCCGGCTGACACAGGAAGTCTCTCTTCTCCATTATTCATGACTTCCTTCGTGAGGCAGGAATCAGGCTTCCTTCCTTTCCTTAAATCCACAAAAATCTCCACATTCCACCCCAAGAAGTATTGCAGGGGCAGTAAATCTCGCTTTAATGGAGTGTACGTTTAGCTCGGAGGAGATAATTGACGTTATGGAGAGCCTCGCCGCCGAGTCCTATAGGTTAGCTAATGCAGAGGGGACTCGTTACCCACACACGACAAACAAGTAGTAATATATGTATATTGTTCAGAGTGGCGTTAGAGCAAAAGTGTTCCGGTCCGCGGGGATTGATAAAACACAAGAAAACAGCAGACATGCACTTGTAAATTTGTCTCATTTGTCTCTGAAGTTAAAGGTTATTCCCTTGTTCTGAATTTGTAATAAAAACATGCTGGCCCAAGGTTTGTGGAGGATGTTTGAATATTTAAATTGTGTATAATGATAGGCAATTATGGGATGAAAACTGGACCGTGTGAATGGGGGAGCACCGTCTGGATCACTAAGTGTTTTCCCACCACCGACTCATCTGTCTTTCGCGTGCCACCCCTCCCCCTCTCGGAGGGCTGCGGGGACGGTTACCAGGTCCCAGGGCCACCAACCAGCAACCAACCAAGCTGGGGTTTGCTCCGGTGGGTAGGTCCCTCCCCTTCTCCTTTTCTTCTTTTAGTTTTGTTTTCTTCAACATGCGCGGCACATCTCTCCAAGCACAGGCGGAGGAGCCCGAGGCCGCGGCCCCTGGCCGGCACCCGGCCACACGCCGTCCTTCCTTCCGCAGCCGGTCATGTTTCCTCCGGGCGGGAGGCGAGGCCCGGCGCGGGGAGGAGCCTGGCGGCAGAGTTCGCAGGTCCCCCCACCCACCTGGGCGAGTGGGGTGGGGCTGCCGGGAGCCCCCCGCGGTGCCCGTGGTGGCTCCACGGCACCCTGGCTGGTGCCCGAGGCGCCCGGCCGGCCCCGTCCAGGTTAACCAACGCCAGTGTTTGAGTAACTCCAGCCAGCTTGTCACCGAGCACAAAAGTCATCAGCGAGTGAATGTTCTTTTCTGCACCACAATTAAGACGAATCAATACGACGTGCCACAAATGGTATTTTACTCTCAATAAGAACTCGAGCTGAGTTTATTCAGAATATTTTAGCGCTTCCCCGGGGGATTTTGGGCCGACGCAGATGGCAAATAAAGTACTCAGCCTAAGGCTACAGCACATTATGGTAATTCTAATGTCAGATGTACTTTAATATACAGCTCTATTTAATCACCCCATTATTTCACATTTCCATATGAAAAACCTGCGGCACTTCTGCAGCGCTCTGCCTCTGCCACGGTGCCAGCTTCCTCCAACCCGCCGGCAGCCGGGGACATGGTCATCCTCGCCAGGCGCAGCTCCGTGCCGAAGTTTCCGGGCGCTCCTTGCGCAGCCAAGCTGCCCGGCGGGATCCGAAAATCAGAGGATTCAGAAATGTACCAAATGCCGCAGAGGATACAGAGAAACCAGACCGAGCACCTTTCCACCTCCCCCGCGCACAGGCTCTCTCACACTCACACACACACGTGCACGTGTGGAGAGACAATTACATGCGTGCCTTCCACACCACTCGTCTCCAACACCAGCAGCCACGGCACGGTAGCTGGGCAGCCCAATGGCTAGACCCAACCGTGGCTCGGGGCTGGTGGAGGTGTGGCTCCTGCAGAGCCCCTGCCGGTGCGTTCTCACTGCACTGCCCCCCCCACAGTCCCCCACCTCGGGTACATGAAAGCAGCAGCAATGCCAAGGGACAGGGGACCTGTGTCAGTGGTGACAAAGGATGTGGGCAGAGCAAGTGGGGGGTCGGGGTAGGGGGCAGGGGAGCGGCAGCCAAACTGCCTGTACAGGCTGGAGCAGGAGGCCCCCAGGACAACGTTGTCAGGTTTGCACTGCAGAACCTGAAGCCGAGAAGCCCAGGCCCCAGGGGGGATGGCGTCCTGTGAATTCCAAATGGCTCTTGCACCTCCAGGCTGGCTCTGCTGGCCAGCTGGCAGAGAGAAGCCAGCGGAAGCCTGGGTTTTGGCTGAGCCCAGGAAATCACTCTCTCGCGGTCACACGCATACTTGGCCACGCTGTGTTCCAAGGAAGACCGGCACAAAACCCACTGACTGCCGGGGTCTTGATTTCTCGAAGAGGAGTCTTTTGATGGATGAAATGACAGCTGGGCACCTCACCCTCCCGGCTGCCCCAGGACTGAGTCAATGTTAAAGCCACAGAACACGATTCTTGTAAATGGGTACAGCATGTCATCAAAACGAAGCGCCTGCCGTGAGCAAGTGAGGTCCGGTTCCCACCATGGGGTACCAACCTCTCAGGAAGGAGGGAAGTGAGGAGAGAGGAGGGAGGGAGGTCAGAGAGAGCTCGCACAGGAGGAAGGGCAATAAAGAGAGAATGTCCCAGCATGCGATGCCCAAAACACTGGCAAACACCTCACAACCATCAGTTCGCTGGTAAGATGATCAGTTACCCAGTGCTAGAGCTGTCGCGGAAGCTCCACATAGGAAACATTGTAGAGAAAACGGCTTGCTCATTTGAAGGCGCAGACTTTGGCCAATGTGGCCATTCCACCACCTGCAGATACCACCGGGACGGACAGCTCACCGCCCCTCACCGGCCACACCAGGGCTCACCGCCCTCAACGGCCACACCAGGGCCGCCTTCAAACCCAGATCATCCTGCAACTTCTTTTAAAAATTCACTTTGGGGGTAAAAATCAAGTGGGGGACTCATTCTCAATTTCCAAGGCCCTTGAGTCCACACTGCTATTATGGCTGATTTATAACCCTAAAAACGGGTCCTAACAGTCTCCAGGCCTTCTCTGGCTATAAGTTTGGGGAAAAAGGCCAGACTGATGGTACTCAACAGAGGACTGTTCTGCCCCTGTAGGGAGTTTGGCAGTGTCTTGAAACATTCTGGATTGCCACGATTGGCAGAGGTGAGGCTGTGGCTGGCCTCTACTGGGTCGGAGCAGGCGTCCTACGACAAGACACCAGCCAGCCCCAAATGTCAGCAGAGCTGCGGATACACCTCCCAGGGAAAGATTCCCCATTTCAGTACCGACCTCCTTGTAGGCTCTGCGGCTTAACCTGCAAAACTGACTGAGAGAGAGAGAGAGAGAGAAACGGGGAGAGAGCAAGGAGGGGTGGGGAAAGAGGGTGGAGAGAAACTCAGAGTCAGAGAGGAGAGGAGGGGCCGACGTCATTCACTTTTGGCAAGAAGCGAGCTTGGGGCATCCCAGTCGGCTTCATCAGTACAGAAATCGTCTGAATCCCAGAGTCTCTGGGGCCGGTGGGTCTGGGGCTCCCAGGGAGCTCTGCGCCTTGCAAGCGGGAATGCCAGCCTGAACAGGCAGGGGGAGCAGGGGTGGGCTAACGGTCCCCGCACCCCCTCCCCAGCTCTCCTCCAAAAACCCTGCCTCTTGCGGGACGTCCCCCTCCAGAACTGGGCTCTGCCACCCGGGCAGGGACGTCGGGGGCTGCCCCAGATTCGGCTGCTCACATGTGAGCCTTGCAACAGCCGCTGCAGGAGATGAAAAGCCAAATATACTTCCTGAAGTCAAAGAGATAAAAATACAATTTCTGCTGTGTACGGCACTCTTTGGCACGGCTGCAGCACTTACGGGGGGGGGGGGGTTATGGACGGGGGGGGGGGGTGGGGGGAGAGGAGATGACCACGCAGGCTTAAGTAAATTCTTTTTTAAAAAAAACACACGATCCAGAGAGATTACATAAAAAGTACAATTAAGGACCGCTCAGAATCCCGAGGCCTTCAAGAACGTGCTGCCTCCGGAATATTTTTAGAACAATCACTGGAGTGATTCTTCTTAGTTGTAGAAACACTCCAAATCAGAAAGTCAATTTTTCCTCTATTCGCAGAAGCGAGCTGGCCCCACTGGCCGGCAGCGCGTGTTTTGCTTGGCGGCCGTTCGCAGCACTGTCTTGGCAGCGTTTCCTTGGAGCGCACACGGGGAACCTGGCGCTCGCACACGGTAGCACTTGCATTTCAAACGGCCCAGCCACGCTTCCCTAATAACAGCCTGGGAACTGCAAAACCCCTGTAAGCCCAGCCCTTTCAATGGGGAACAGAGCTCGGCCTTCGGGCTTCGGGGCCCTTCTCACCACAACAGGGGTTGTAAACTGGGGCTGGGGCTTTTCAGTAAAGATGTTAAAAGGCAGGGGGGTGGAAAAAACAACGCTGCCACATTCTGGGGAGGGTGCAAGCGACCTTCCCCCTCGCCCCTTGCTTCCCCCTACCCGAGAGGCCCAGCCTCGGCCGGCTCCTCCAGCCCATCTGCCCTCTGGACAGGCACCAGCTTGTCTCGGGACCTGCTGGAGTATTTGCCCAGGAAGGGGCATGGGGGCTCCAGAACCATACTGGGGCTGGGGGTCCTCAAGTCTGACAGATCTGGCTCTCCAGCTTCTAGCCTCGGCTGAACATGAACGTGAACGAGTGACCTCGACGGTGGGCTGAGTTCCCTTGTCCTCCGGCGGCATGACTACGGGGGGGTGTCTTGAGATTGCATGAGGAACCTCGCGTTGGGTCAGTGCTCAGCAGAGGAAGCTGCTGCCCAGAACGTGAATGAGCACATGAATGAATGGGCGGGTGAATGAATGAATGACAGCAGGGGCAGAGCAAGGCCACCACGCAGGGGTGGCCCATGCCTTCCTGGGGCAGCGGCCAAGGCCCCACCCTCCACGCCAGGGGCGCCGTCCCTCAGAAAAGGGACTTCCAGGTACAATTTCCACCCCTCCCTGGCAGCAAGAAATGTAGTTATTTGGGCCTCTGAGAACTGGCTCCTTACCACTGTCTCTGCCTCACACGTTCCTCTTTCTCTCTCTCTGTGTTGTTTACAAAGGTTTCATTATGTTTTCAACTAATCAGAAAGGCCCCGCTAATACACAATTAACATGTGATTATAAAAAAAAATTAAAATAGCTTCCAGAAGAAGGAAATGTAATTAAGTAGAGAATGCTTTTCAATAAGTGCTTGCTTTAACCCATTGTCAGAACACAGTCTACGTTCGTCCACAATGCCTGGAACAGATGCCAAGGGCAGAATGTTAAAAGCAAGTTTAAAAAAAAAAAAAAGGGACATTATTTTCTGGAGGAATAATAGCCATCGAGTTGGCACGACATGCCGGAAAGCTCAGATTCTGCCTGCAGAGGGGTGACCTCCCCCAATCCTCTCACCCCTCTCTCCCAGAAAAATACTTCCCTTCTAAAAAATAAATGAGTAAACCCAAATCCAGGATCATAAGAATGAGCACAAGTGAGTGAAGAAACAATAGTCTCACACACACACACACACACTCTCTCTCTCTGACTCCACCACTCATAGATGTTGTCGTCCAGAGCACGAGGAGAGCCTGATATCACCACTTTCTGATCAAGTCTGTGATCGTTTTGTTTGAAATCATTTGAGCCAAATTTCGAAGGAAACTATCTTTAAAAAGCCCAAGTCTAAAATGGGGTTTTGACCTCCCATTCAAGAAGCGAGCTGACAAACGCAGAGATTCTGTTATTTCCCAGCTCTTCTTGACCCTCAAATCAATTCTATACGCCAGCGCGGGTCCAGCCCCCGGGTGACTGGCCCGTGGGTGACTGGCCCGTGAGCATGTCGTCGGGAATGAAGGCCCGCGGGACCTGATGGTTTCTGCCGATCCTTACGGCTGCACTGCAAATGGCAAATTCGACAAGTTCCCAAGGAAATGGGAACTCGGTGAGAAACACGTGTGGCCCTGTACACGAAGCATCGGTCTTCACAATTCTCCTAAACATGATGGGGAAGAAAAAAGATTGGGAAAGCTGGGGCCGGTGGCAGGGCTGGGGGACCTGTATTCCGTCCTCCAGGCCTGAGCAGAAAACAAGCATTTCCAGTCCCAGACTGTCCCCAGTGGTGGACGCAGCAGATGGTGGATGGCCTGCACCGACTCAGAAAACGCACCCGGGTCTGGTGGGCCGGGCCTGCTAAGGAGCTGGGGCTTCTGGATCAGTGCTCCGGAGTCGGGGCAGAGCCAGGGGCCTGGGGTATGGCTGGCCTCCCAGCTGTGCGGCCCCATTTGCCCCAAGCAGTGGGCACAATGCAACGGGCTTCTGGTCTAGACTCAGCAGTGACCCGCTGGACAACCCTGGGCAAGGCACCCTACTTCTCTGCCTCTGTCATTTGGTGTGACCTCCCTCGACTGTAAAATGACCCCAAGAGTAAGCTCTTTTCTATGTCTTTTGGGGAAAGGAGTGCAGAGTGAGGCCCCGAGGAGGTCCCACGGGAAGTGCGGAGACCCAGGCCTGGACAGTCTGGCTCAAGAGCCCATTATCTTAACCACAGACCGACTGCCCTCAACAACAGGGACCCCGGGAGCGCTGACAGGCGCGTACCACGGGAACCAAGTCGGCGGGGCCTTGCTCTGTCCTCATGACGACCCAGACGCCTACTTGCACTGCCTTTCCAAAATGAGAAACCGAGGCTAAGGGTTGCCTGAGGACTTGCCTGAGGCTACCGAGGCATAAAAACAGGGGCAGGTGACAAGCAAGCTCACCCTGCCGCACTCCCCCACCACTGGCCGCAGCCAGCATCAGATGGGGAAACCAAAGTCACCCAAGGTGGAGAAAGGACTTCCCAAGGTCACACACCAGCCAAGCCCTGAATCAGGAGCCTCACCAAACCATCACAGGCACCAACACGGCGGGTCTACTTGACCCAGGAAGAAGGAGAAGCCACCAATGGCTCCCCTGTCATTTTCCACGTGTCCTCTGCAGGGCTCCCCTGTGCCCTGGTTTCACAGAAGAGACCAGAACAAAAAAGCAGATGGCACATCCATGGCCTACACCCTCTGCCCAGAGTCGTGTCCTTGCTCTGCCCCACCACATTTCCCTGGGACACAGCACCCCAAAAATAATGGCCTGCCCCCATTAAATGCTTGCCGGTACCTCAGTATGTCGTCACTAACCCGTTAGCCTTGCCACTTCGAATTCCAGGGAGAATCCAAGGCTCAGAGAGGTCTCTGCCTGAGGTCACACACACGGGGGCCTGCAGCGCAGGTGGCACTCGAGACAAAACAGGAGTCTCTATTTGATAGCACCTGCCTCCCCCACGTCCCCAGTGACAACAGGCCTCCCTACAACAGGAGCCTTGTCCGGTCCATCCTCATATCCCTTCACCACGCAGCATGGCTGACACACAGTAGGTGCTCGCTTTCCTAACACCTGCTGGACTCCACTGACATGCCTGCCTACGGCCCAGAAGGGCCGTGAAAATTCTGCACTTGGCGCCTGCCCCTCGCGTCTGCCCAGCGCAGCAAGAACTGACAATTCTTGCTAGATAAATATCTGGAAAGAAGTCGGGAAACAATTAAAACTAGAAGCTAATAAATGATGGAGAAGCCCATGAGCCAAGTCCTGGCCCACTTCCCAGTCTTCATTCGTGCATCAGAAAACCCCAGCGGTCCGAGGCTTCAAGAGGGCAGCTGGGCAGTGGGGCTGTCCGACGTAATATAAATGGGAATTAGATATGATCGAATGTACTCATCGCATTCCCAACAGCAGCCACTCTCCCGACTCCCCTTCCCGTGGCTCCCCAGCCAAGCCCCTTCTGGGGAACTCTGGACAGATGATCTTGTAACCAGGCAACCAGGAGGAAAGGTTCCAAAGTTCCTCCACAGGAACCAGGGCGCCGCATTCTGCCGTGGTGGCTACCGGGACACGGCGCTGTGACGCTCTCTTCCGGACCTTTAAAAAAGTAGGGGGTGGGGGTGCCCTGGCTATTCACCCAACATGAAGACTGGAATGTCCTGGTGTTCCCTCTTCCCCAGCAAGGTCTGTGGGCCCACCCGCTCTGCAGGAAGACAGCCCTGTGCCCCCGCCAACAACAGGATGGCCGTCACATGTCTGCAGCCACGGGGCCCAGGACACAACCCTCCCGGTCTCACAGCGTGCAGCACCCCACGCCCTCGGACCGCACACCCTCTGCAGCTGTTTTGGCAAATGCTTCCAACATTCCGGGAGCCAGAAACCTCAGAGGTTGGGGGGGGTCAGCTGCACTTTGGGGAATTATGTGCCCATAGTCAAGGAGAATACCTTGTGTCCTCGGGAGAGGGAGACACGGAAGGGGGATCTTGGAGCCCCTGACAAGACCACAGAAGCTCTGTGTGTGGCGAGGGTGTGCACCCACCCACCCACTCTGAAAAATCCAAACCCTTCTGAAGCCGCATTAGACACCTCAAAAGCCTTGCGTTTTCACATCCGAGGGGATGCTGGGTCCTCTGCGGTTGGCAGGGCGCTGTGATTATCAAGCTGAGTGTGGTCATGGTAGGCTCGGGGCTGCTCGGGGCTGAAGGGGGGACACGGAGCCTCCACCAGGAGCCTCCCCAGTGCTAGAATGGGGCCTGAAGGAGTTGGAGACATAATGTCGTGAGCTTTGTCCTCATGCCTGGGGTATACCCAGACCAGGGATGCAGAGCCAGAAGCCAACTGCAAGTCTGCCCACCCCCCGCCCCCCTGGCCTGGCTCTCCTTAGGGACAGCAAACAGCCTTTGCTGTTCATCTCATCTGAGGGCAGGTACAGGATTACAGAGGATGGCGTCAGGGTGGACACCGAGGGCAGATGAGTGAGAAGGGGAACACGGGCAGACGCGCACACCTGCCGAGGGCCCAGCCCGGGCCCAGCACTGACCCGGGCCCTGAAGAAGCCCCTCGCACCTTCCTGCCAGCCAGCCAAGGTCAGCAGACAAAGTAGGACCTTTAAAAAGTGGGGGGTGGGGGTGAATTCAGACATTCTGAATTCAGGGCAGACACCTCACTGCGTTTCTTTCCCCAGTAACCACAGTGCACTTACTAAAGAAAATGAATGAAGCTGGAGAATTAAAAATTAGAATTTTTTTTCACTGAGAGAGCAAGCCTCTCTCCAGAGAGCACATGAAGACCCTGTTGGGGCGGATGGGGGGGGACCAGCATCCCCGTACCTGATGATGGTCTTCTGACGACACCGAGAGGCACATGTGCACATGCACACACACCACACTCACTCTTCCAGCTGCGGGAAGACAGTGTGAGTCTAACTTCTCTATCCGCAGGGAACTGACCAGAGCCAGAGACTGGGCGGACAGCGGGAGGCGCGGAGACCAGGCTTCCACTAAGCCAACGTCCTTACCAAATGTCACACTTTGGAAGCAGGCACCCAGCCCCGGAAGATGAGGGTCTGGGCCTCACCAGGGGCCCTGACTCCCAATTTGGAGCCACAAGCAGGGAATGGAGATAAGGTCAATGAAAAGAGGGTGTGTCCTGCCTGGGCCGCACTGTGGAAGTCACCGTCACGGCCCGGCTGACGCAAGCCTTCAGCTCCTGTAACCCTGATACACATAAGGGCTGAAGGGTTTTCTGGGACGTGGAAAGAGGAGCTAATGAAGCCACAGGCTTGGCAGAAACCGACACAGGGTGCCTGGCTAGAAACTTCTCTTTCCAATCAGCAGAAGTAACCATCACTTGTGAAATCATCATTGCTGTGCCTCCTGATTTTTAAAGGAATACTTCCTTCTCATAGAAAACTTTACAGATACAGACCAGAATACGGGAGGAAACACACTACCAAAAACACCTCCATGAATATGGTGGCATTCCCTTTGCTACAAACACGCGCACGCACACACACACACCTGCTGACTGAGCCCTTCCCAGGTAGAGCTCTGGTTTGGGCCTCCCTCTCCTGGGTGTCACATTGGGAGCATTTCCCCACATCGCTAGAAACGCCGCGAAGTCATTATTTTTGGTTGCTATGTGAAGTTCCACGTCCGGCTGGGAAACCGCACATTCTAACCATTCTCCTCCCTCCTGGGATCTACTTGCTTCCAGAACTTTCCACCATTACAAGGAGCCTGCAGGTGTGTGCATTTTCCTGCGTATCCATGGCGAGCCTTCAGGATGGCGTCCCACAAGTGGCACTCCCGGGTACGGGGGGTGAAGCGTCTCAGTACACGTTCCCGGGGACCCTTCCAGCACCCATCCCGGCACTTCCTTACATTTCAGCCTAACAGGGCAGCACAGCTAGCCAACCTCACCCTCGGTCAGCACACATCCAGACTTCCCGTTTGATCACTAATTCTGGAAGAACCCTCCCCAGCTGGGCCGGTGGGCGTGTGGCTCTCCTGGTCCACGCCAGACTGACGATGCCTACCGCATGGGGACGGCTGTCTCCCCGGCACACCCCAGAGGCAGGCCCGGCGCTGAGGACACACCAGGGAGCCTTCCTCCAACTCCCTGGCTGCCAGCTCCCTCCTCAGAATGATGCTTTGCATGGGGCCACTGTCCACAAACAATCATTTTTCAAAAAACAAACAGAAAAAGCGAGTCGCCGATACTTTTGCGCAATACTTGTCCGCTTCCTGAAAATGCGAGATAATGAATAAAAATGTTCATTACTGAATTATTCACTTTCCTCCCTGATTCACGTCCTGGTAATTACCGTGACCAGCCTAATAAAAACTGCTACAAACCGAAGGTCAACTGGCAGTTAGAAGTGTTCATTTTCATTTCAATGTATTCATCTCTGGCTCCTAATGGCCTCATTTTCTCCCATGCTCCTTAATAAATACCACTGAATTACAGGTTAAATAGCTAAATTAAATTATTGCAATTACAGCGTGCAGAGCCCTGAATCTGGGTTTACCTTTCCCAGTTCAATTAGAGGCGAAGTTTCAACAGCCGTGGAATTCTGATTGCTGTCAATATTCTCAATTGCTGAGAATCCGCACGGGCGCCCAGATATTTGGTGAGAGGGTTTCCTTCCCCCCGCTTGTTTCTGAGGGGCTGATTGGAGCTCTCGACTAAAACAAAATCACACAATCAAAAGTGGTTTTTGGAAAGCGACCACAAGGCATAATTGATTCCTTTCGACTGAAAAGGGAAAAGACTTAGCAGGGTTCTGGCTAAACGTTGTGTGTGTGCGTGTGTGCGTGTGTGCGTGTGTGTGTGTCCACACAAAAGAACACCCCCAACTTCTGAAGGGGAAAGTACATTTCAATAAATCCAGATCCTCTCTCCTTCATGCCACTGGCCCACAATTATTTTACGGGTCCACATTAAAGAACTTCCTCATTATTTAAATATATTCTAACGCTTGTTGCTATTGCCTCGCCACAGGATTAATTATCCAACATCCCTTATAAGACAGAGTGTCTTAATAATACGGAAGGCCTGGGAAGGGGGGAAAAAAGACCTCGCCTCTTCTGTTTCCCCAAACCCCAAGACGTGAGAGTCTATTTCTTGTGGAAGAGCTCCCCCTTACTTCTCTGTCCCTCTGCTTCTAAAGGCACCAAACCCCACCGCTGGCAGGGCTTGTCTTTTTTCTTTTTTTTAAACAATCACATTAACACACAGCAACAGCACGGGTGAGCGGCGAAGGCCCACGAGGCCCACCCACGAGTGTTTAGAAATCTGGGATGCGGCAGAGAGCCACGTCATGGGGAAGAGAGCCCACCCACTTCCCTGGCCCCCAAGCCCAGGCCTGGTCAGACTTGAGGGGAGAGCCGGCTCCACCCCGGGGGGCAGGGGAGGGGCTGGCGGAATGCCGTCATCCACACAGGAGGCTGCTTGGAACTCTGTCATCCCGGCTCAGAAAGCCCACGGCTGAGCCACAGCCAAGCATAGAAAGGCCGGTGCCCAGAGCGAGAGCCGGGGATGTGGGCAGTGACTGCAATCCGGGCACGGTGGTCATCACGCAAGAGTCTACTCAGAGAGCTCTGCGTAGGAACTCACATCTGGAAGCCTTCTAACCATGACAGGCCTCTCTCTGGGGGTCTGGGGCTCTCTGTCTGTTTCCCAGAAAGGTGGAGGTTTCTCTGCCCCAGCCCAGGGAAGCCACTTCGCATGTGACACTGGAGTGGGAGGCATCTGTGTTCGCACCACATGGCCCTCTCCTCCAGCCAGGGTCACAGCCAAGGCCCAGGGATCCACTACAAATGCTTGTTCTGGGGCCTGGGCCACAGCCCACCGAGGCCAGGTGCCCCTATACGGCAGGTGACTGACACAGGCACTTCCAGACCAACCCAGAATGGAAGCAGAGAGAATAGGAACAGGAGCTGCTTGAGGACAGGGCCTCCCTCGGGCCTGGCCCAGAGCGACCCTGGGTCAGTATCTGCTGACCCAAACCAAGAGCAAAGCCTCCCCGTTCTCAGCCAGCTGCCTCAGGCAGCCCTTGGAGCCTTTTTCCTCCCAGACAAAACTTTGCTGACATAAGGAAGTTGGCACGGCCAGGCCCATTGTGGTAGGGAGGAGCCTAGGCACCCAGACAGGTCAGGGTGGACACACATCACCCCAACTGTCCAGGCACCCAGTGTTTTCCTAAGGGCAGGATCCATACCACAGAGCACCCGGTTTCCCAAGAGAAGCGGCCAGTGGCCCATGCAAATATTTCTACAAAGGAAAAAGCAACTCTAGCCAGAGATTTCTAGCACTGGAAACCAAACCAAGACTCACTTTAAAGAATGTCTGAGAAACAAATTGACCATCAACTGCTTAAAACCAATCAGTAGTTGAAAAGCTAGCACAAAATTAACACTTCAAATACTCGGGGCCTTTGGGGGTGGGCCGCACGCGGTGATGGGGCAAGTCCCCCAAGTACTAGGCACGCTCACACCGAGACCCGCCCTTAAACCCTGCAGCAACCTGAGGAAACAGGTACCACATTCCTCTTCATCATCACCACCACCGTCATCCCACTGCGGGGGATGCCTCCAGTTTATAGATGAAGAACCGAAGGCTCAGAGAGGTGAAGTGACTTATCCAAGGTCACACAGACAGGGGCCTCCAGGTGCCCATCAAGGGCTGTCACCTGGGGAAAGAGCAGACCCTGCACCCCTGGCCCCGAACTCATCTTGATCTGCTGCCAGTGGCCTTCTGCACTCTGGCCTCACCCATAGGCACCTCCACATGGGGCCCTGCAGCCACCCCAAAGTCCCAGAAGGGTCTCCTCCCTCACAGCCCAGGTGTTCCCTCTGCCTTGCATGGCCTCTCATCCTCTGTGCCACTGGGGCATGTCTGCCTCCCTCGCGTCGGGCTCAGACCCCCTTCCAGGGCTCCTCACCTGCCCTGCTGGTCCTTGGACGCACCACACTGCTCTCTGGCCCTTTCCTTGGGGCCTGCAGGGACGGCACCCCTGTCCCGGTAGCCTGGTGCCCCCAGCGGGTATCAAGCCCCACCCCAGCGGGAGGCGCCCGTGGCACCAGTCGGACACACCAGCCTCTGTGCTAGCGCCCAGGAGGGGCTCCCCAAGGCAGCTGCGGCT
Organism: Mustela nivalis; assembly: GCF_964662115.1. Lineage (NCBI taxonomy): Eukaryota > Metazoa > Chordata > Mammalia > Carnivora > Mustelidae > Mustela > Mustela nivalis. Next base: position 6,616,527 of record NC_139025.1, on the reverse strand, counting down.
GGCCAGAGGAGGCGCCGGGGAGAACTTTGTGGCTCAGCCAAAAATGTGCCTTGAAGTGAAGAGGAAAGCCCAGGCCCCCTCCTGAAGCTGTCTCAGTCCACTGGGACTGCTCTCACAACACCACACACTGGGTGGCTCGGAAACAGCAAACACTTATTTCTCATGGCCCCAGAGGCCAGGAGTCCAAGACCAAGGTACGAGCAGATGTGACATCTGGTGAGGGCCCCTTCCTGGTTCACAGACAACTCTTACAGCCATGTCAGCTTGTCGCAGCAGGGACGAGGTTGCTCTGGGGTCTCTTTTTATAAGGGGACACTAGTCCTCATGGCCTGATCACCCCCTAAAGCCTCGGCCTCCTAATACCATTGTTCTGGGGCTTAGGTTCAAGTGTATGAATTGGGGACAACGCAAACACTCAGACCATAACACCATGTGACAACTCAAGGAATGGAAGTGAGGACCCACAAGGCTAAGTGGAAACAGCGCCCCTCACCTGGCACAGGTTCCCGGGGCAGGGCCCCATCCTTCCAGAGCTCTGGGCAGACACAACAAACCACCTTTTGGCCACCAGAGGCTGTGTCCAACAGCCCTCACGTGTGCAGAACAGTCTGACCTCCTGGCCCGTCTCACCCAGGCCAGTGCGCGATGGGGACAGTGAGGCACCTCAGTGGAAGGAACAAGCATGGGCTCTAAAGCAGATCCACCCCTGCTAAGTGACCCCAACAAGACCCTCTCTGGGCCCGGGTCCCTAGTAGGGAAGGGAGTCGGGCCAGACAACTCCCAACCCTGCACCAAGAATCCAGGACATCACGGCCCCAGTGCTCTGGGGGAGGGGCAGCCACTGGAAATGTATGTCCAGAGAGAACCCCGTGGGGGCCCTCCTTCCCGTCCTCGGCTGTTCACGACCCACACCCCACTCCGACAGAATAGCTAGTAGCTGCCTTTTCCAAACCCCAGCAGGCCCAGGCTCCAGGCTGGGCCCTTCCAGGCATTATGCCACTGCCCAGAGAAGGGGCCTGAAGCTCCAACACGGGAAGCAGCTTCCCCAGGCGAAGAACAGGATGGCAGCGCCATGCCACTGCCCACCGCCCCCTTCTCGTCCCTGCAGCCTTGGCAGGCAGAGCAGGCCTCCACGGCAAGCACCACGCGGAGGGTCCCCACGGGCTCGGGTCAGCACCTGTAAATCCTGTCTACGTCTCAGCAGAAACAGCACACATCCTCAGGATGTGGGGCGGACAGGACACAGAGTGCTGTATCCGTGGCCTTAATTTCTTAAAAATGGGTTCAGCACGGGTTCTTCGTGTATTTGTTTGTTGCACAAGCATTTCCTGAGCATCTACTACACGCTGGGCACTGCGGGGATCCCGGCAAGATGCCCCCCTTCGAAGAGCCCATTCATTCGCGCACTCATTCACTCGCCCATTCTTGGCTCTTTCATTTCACTAAGGGGTCGATGACCTGCACCTTCCGTGCTGGGCTCTGTGATGCAGCTTTGAAGGGATCCCCATCCTCCACACCTAAAGGCATCACCACAGCCCAGCAGAGCAGGAAGAGACCCCTCCCTGCCCCTCGAGGGCAGCCCCAACCTGTCCTGCTGCCTGTGCCCCAGCCCACAGACCATGGGCCCTCAGGGACCGTGCTCAGTCCAATCCTAGGCTTGGAAGAGAAAAGACCACCCTGGGTTTGATGACCAGGGGTGTGCCGCTGAAAGGGGACAGCCACTGCCCAGGGGTCTGGAGTGAAGGCATCTCCATCCCCGGTGTCATCAGCATAGAGCCTGGGGCACCTGTGAGCCCTGCTGGCCTGTACCTGAGCGTCCCTGTGCATTTCCTGCTTGCAGTGACCGCAGGCCTGTCACCAGAAGTACTGCCCCAAAGGGGAGAGGGGGGAGGGGGCCGGCAGGTGGGGGATTCAGAACGTCGCCCTCCCCCGACAGAATGTCACCCCTACAGTGCACAGGAAGGCGGGTAGCAGACTCAGGGATCCCTCAGCTGCCCCCCCCAGCACAGCCACTGAGCACACCCTCCACACCCAGGCCAGGGCTGCGCAGCTGGGAGCTGGGCATAGACAGGTGCTGACAGGAGTTCTAAAACCTGCTACTTCCCCGGAACATCCCCTCTTTCCCTGCCCCCAGGGAGAGCACGAGCCCAAGCCCAGGGGGCGGAAGACAGGTTTCAGGCAAAATGGAGCACCAGGTTCTTCGTTCCATCCTTGGGTCCCTGAAGCTCATCATGAAGGACAGTGTTAAAAAATGTCCCAAGTGCTAAAGAAATTTACAAACGCACAAGGGCAAAGTAAAACACAGTTGCTTGGCTTGGAACCTAAATTAAGCCCACTCAGTGTGATAGCACCATGACCACCACTGCCTTGCCCACGGGCACCTGGGACAGGCCAGGTGGGCCAGGTCTCAGATCACCTGTGGGCAGGTGTTCAGAAGACGCACCTCCAGTTAAATTACTTCTAAAGGGAGAATGAAATGATTACTACTTAATGGAAACACGATCTTTCCAAGCAGTGGGAAGGGAGAGTTAAAATAATGCAGGTCCTTGAAAGTAAGACCAGCTGGGCAGCTGAGAGAGAATTCTGGGCCATTTTGTCATGGTGGGGTTGGCCAGAGGTCCTCCCTCACTAGGACACCAGGGCCAGCTGAGCCCCCAAAGAATTCCTGTCCACTCTGGTGCCCTTATCCATGTTTTATAAAGCTGGAGAAAATTCAAGGATTATCCCAAAGGCCGCACCACCCACTTCTGACAACCGTTAGTGAAATGCAACCAGACTACGAGGCATCGGCCGCTCTAGTACCTAAGGAAAGAAGAACATTGATCCTGGGAGCGAGTCCCGCCTCTGGCTCCTTGCTCAGCAGGGAGTCTGCTTCTCCCTCTCTCTGAACCTTCTCCCTGCTTGTGCGCGCTCTCTCTCTCTCTCAAATAAATAATAATAATAACAAAATTAATGAAAGAAAAAGCCAGCACAACCACCTCCTTCCCAGAGCAGCTTGGTACTCAACAACTTGTGAAGCTTTGTGAAGCCAGTTCAAAGGTCTGCCTGCAAATATCTGTCCTTTGCAGAAGCAAGTTGTTGAAGACAGATCAGCCCCAAAGGGATGGTGTGGTCTCACAGGAGGGGAGCCAACCACGCCAGTTCTGGCTTTCTGCCTGGAGCCCAAGGCTTCGGGAAGGGAACAGCCGAGCTGTTCCGAGCCAGCCCAGTGGCCCCCCGACCAACTATTTATCTCCATCTCCAGGGACAGAGGGGCAGAATGACGTCTAGGGGAATGGAGAAGAAGAGGACCAGACCCTGAATTTCATGTTTTGTCTCAACTTCCACCAGGGCCAGGAAGAGAAGCTGCGTGTTTTGTATGTGCTAATGTTACAATGATCTCTCAGCGTGGTGTTGATCATTCCTTATCTTGGAGAGCCACAGACTACTGGCCACGTGTTTTTTGTAAATAAAGTTTTATTGAAACGACAGTCATACCCATTTGGGACACACTGCCCATGAAGGCTCTTGCCCCGCAGCAGCAGAGCTAATTAGTTGCAACAGAGGTCACTGGCCCACAGAACCCAGAATATTTACTATCTGGACTTTTCATCCTTGATAAAGGCCCTGCCTTATCTAAAACACCATGGGAGGAAGTCTCCCAGGCTTGAGGTTGATGCAAAAAATCCCTCCATCCCAAACCATCTTTCTTTCATAAGCAAACCCGAATTCCCCCACGTTTCCCTTTCCACCAGGTTGCCAGGAGGTTCAGAGCCCAAGTCTGTGCTCCGCTGTGGGACAGAGTCCTGGAACGACCCTCTCCCATCCCTTGCTTCTCATCATTGTTTTCAAGCTTCTGCTCCTGGTTCATTTAGAGCAAGAGACTTGATATTCCTTTATTACGGAAGCAACTATGTTTAAATGATAAAGAAGAGAAAAAGAGCCTGAGAACGGAATGGCACTGCAGCTGGGGGGAGGGGGTCCCTCTGCACTGTGACAAGCCTTAGCAGATGCCGCTCTCAGAATTCCCCCGGGGAAGGCTCCCATACCTTCCCTTCCAGTCTGCGCTCCCAGCAGCTGAGCTCTCTAGACTGGAATTCTCGCATGCCACTGGGCAAGCTTCAGGCACTCACTCTGGTCACTTCTAGTATGCTATCCGCTTCTGGTAGGCGAGAAGGTTCCAAACACACCCCTCATTCATGCAGCCCCTCCTGGTGCCAAGGCCTGCACTGGGAGCTGAGGCCTAGAGACACACATAGAGCACAGTCCATGTCCTGGGAGCCCCGCCGTTCCACTCAAGGATACAACCTCGTCAGCTTGGCCCAGCGGTGTGTGCTAAGTGCTGCCTGGGCGAGCTTTTCCCGGAGTAGGCTCCAGTGACCTGGAGACCCAAGGACTCTCTGGGCAGAGTCTGGCCGGGTTAGAGGACAGAGGTGTCCAGGGTCCAGCAAGAAACCCATGAGGCCAAGCTCAGATACGCGACAACAACCAGCCCTGAGCCCTGGGGTTCTGGCTGAGCAGTGTCCCACAGCTGTACCTGGAAACGGGCCATGTATCGAGGGGGGACAGCAAGTGAGTTCCAGAGGCTCTGCGTCCCCGTCTCCTTACGCCAACATCACGGCAGCAGTCTCAGGAGACAACAGGTGTGCCAGCCCCGGGAGAGTGGGTGTCTTATAAACAGCCGGAAGCTGTAACTGCGGCCCGGCCAGCATGGCTGAGCCCAGCAGGCAGCACTGGGAAAGGAGTCCAGAAGGCCCTGGAGGCCGTGAACCCAGCCACGGGGAGTCTGCTCTCCCATGGGTGGGTCGCTGAGCCCAGATGTTTCAAAGCCAGAGCTAAAGGACCTCGTTCCTTGTCCTTTCTGAGCCACAGTTTGAACGTGAGCTCACCCAGGCGAGCCGTCCCTCCCCTCCTCAGGAAAGGCTACCGCTAGGAAGTCAGCCACAGGCTCGGGGCCCTGGACTCCAAGTATGGACAGGGACCTGCCCCCACGGAGGCCAGAGTCTCGAGGGCTGCCATCCCGATAATCACCCTATTATTTGATTGGAGTTTATTAGGAAGTTGCTGCCACTGGCTATTGGCAGGCTCTAATATTTACACCTAGCCTTCTTGAAGTCTCCAAAAGTACTGAACTAATAAAAGGGCCATTGCTACATACCACAGACAGGGAACTAACCAAAGCAAGACTGAGTGCAGGGTTGCATTTAACAAGAGGAGAGGGGTTTTTCAGGTTCTTTGGCTCCAGACTTCATGATTCTGGTTATAATGTTCACCTGGGAGGCAACCTACCCAGCAGCCTCCATCCTCTGGAGGCTGGGGGCAGAGCCCCTTTCCAGAATTCAGCTGGGCCCCCTTTTGAGCCATTCCTGGCCCAAGGCATGATGGGGCAGCATGAAGGCATGCCTCCCCATCCACCCACCTACCAAACACTGTCCCGAGTGGGCCAGGCACGATGCTTACGTCAGAGCCATGGAGGGCATGAGACTCAGTCCCTGCCTCAGCCAAGGCCAGTCCAGAGGAAGCATCACGCATGGGCAAAAACACGGCAGCTGGGCTGGGCAAGTCCAGCAAGTACAGGGGGAGGGAAGGCACAGCCCGCACAGGGAGCCAGGATGTGTCCGAGACAGAGCAGGGTTACAGCAGATGAGGCTCTGAGAGCCATACCGGGACAGGCTCTACTCACGTCAGGCCTCAAGATAAGGAAAGGAGAGCTGGACCCTCACCAGCCACACATGGGCCTCCACGGCCACTTCCCAACCGTGTGGTTTTAAGGAGAGCCTTGACCCTGAGCCCTGGTTTCCTCATCTGTAAGACAGAGCTGGCGCCCCCCATCCGGGAGCCATGAGAAGCGTTCAGGAGGCAAGGGGGAGCAATGGGGCCCATGGGGGACACGCTCCCACCTCAGCTCTCTCAGCTCACATTCCTACTGGACCCCAAAACTCTGCTTCTTGTTGATCAAAACACACAGCCTCACTGACATCAGCAGGGAATTCTCAAGCGACCGGAGACCAGGCCACGGCCCTGGGGTGGAAATCCACGGAGACCACAGAGGCCATGTGACAGAACAAGCCAAGTCCCAGGCCAGGACGAGGTCAGTGCAAGGGCTCCTGGCTCGGAGCCGCAAGCGACCACGGAGCTGCCGTGGCACGGAGACAAGCAGGAAAGAGAAGCACACAGTGATCTCAGCAAGGGCCGGAACGTGCCGCTCTGGGGAGCCTGGCTTGGCCTGTGGGGCCACTTCGGCCTCAAGCTGGCCGGCATCCACTGCTCCAGGCAGCTGAACCAGAGGAAGGCCTGGGGGTGTCTAGGGAGCAGGGTGCCCGAGGGAGGAAGGAGGAGGTTGGTGGCGGGACCCTGGGGACCACCGCCCTCAGGGGAGCTGGTAGCCCCGGTCGACCATCCCCTCTGCCTTTCAAGTTGGAGATCCCAGACCAGAACCCTGCCTTCTCCACACACGGACAGCAAAACCACACAACAGCAGTCTGCCGTGGAGGGGGCAGGCCGACCCTAGGAACGCCAGCGCTCAGCCCATCAGCCGTCACCTCTGCAGCTGCCAGACCTCCCCCATAACGCCTTCCCCCACAGTGGTCGAAAGACACTGTCTCCAGGGGCTAAGGAAACGGCGTGGGGCGGTATCTTCCTCCCACCATTTCCTCAGGTGTGATGCTCAGTCAGGGCTACCTAACCTACCCCCTTGAGGTGCCCGGGCCCCGCCCAGAGGACAGAGGTGCACCGATCGACTAGTGATGTCTGCCATGGGTACAGAAGGCAGCCCCGGAGGTGTGTGTGCTGTATCCACCACTCACCCCTATGGCATCTCTGCACCACTGCATCCCCTTCCTTCCAGAAGAAACAAACAAGAACAGACATAAGGACTGTAGAAGATAGGAAAGCTGGAAGAGCTGGTCCAAAAGAGCAGCTGAAACCAGGGAGGGAGGAAGAAGGTTGTCTAAAATCTCCATAAATCTCTGGGCTTTATGAGCCATAGTAAACGCAAGGGCAGAGTTTTCCAGTCCACCTTGCCTGCAGAGGTGTTTACTGAGAAGGCTCTCTCCAGGGAAAAGTTACTGAGAATAGATCTCTCTACTCAGCTAGCTGGCTCTCTGGCTTCAGCCCCTTTGCTCCAGACCCGAACAGCGCGCCCCCAAGGAACTCAAGCAGCTCACACCCGAAGACCAAGAAGCTGGTATCTCAAGGTTGGGGCCCAAGGCAAGGTGTGGGGGGCCACTTGAGGAAAGAAAGGGACACAGGCCAGCAAGCAGGAAAGCTGGTACCTGGCAGGGGACTCCAGGAGGCCTCAGCAGAGACCCTGAGGGCAGAGCTTCCCAGTGGGGACCAGAATGCCTCCAAAATCAAAGCCAGGCACATACCGCAGCCCCAAAGATCAGCTCACACTGGCCCAGAAGGGGCGACTTAGATACTCCCGAACCTGGGATCTCTACATCTAGGGATGCCGGAGGACCCCGAGGCGGGAGGGAGCCCAGCCCTCGCCACCACCCGCTTAGCTGCAAACCCCTGGGTCACTGCAGAGAACATGCCTTCTCCTCTACCTCCTGGGACAACCGTCGTCATGAGATCAGCAATAGCTCCCCTTGTTGGGGCCTTCCAGTGCCCCAGGCCCCAGGCTAAGCACCAGACACACCCTACAAGCTGAGGAGTGCTGTCATCTCCCTTCAGGGAGGGACGCAGGCTCCGAGACAGAGGGGAAGGGCCTTGGTCACCCGGTGAGAAAGGGGCAGAGCCAGGGCCACCCCAGACCTGGCAGCTCCACAGCAGGACTCTGTGCCCAGCAGGTTCTGCTTCTGAAAGCAGCCTGTGTGCACCCAAAGGAGCAAGGATCCCGGGATGCTCAGAGGAGCCCAGGGTCAACTCAGGGGTCATTCGGGCACCTCACTTCCTCCTGGTCCCGTGCACCTTTCTCCGCTCCCTGACCCTTTCCAAAGCATCCAGAACAGCTGGCCAGAGCCTGGTCCCGGACATTCACACACGCAGGCACACGCACACCCGCACACGTACCCGGACATTCACACACGCAGGCACACGCACACCCGCACACGTACCCGGACATTCACACACGCAGGCACACGCACACCCGCACACGTACCCGGACATTCACACACGCAGGCACACGCACACCCGCACACGTACCCGGACATTCACACACGCAGGCACACGCACACCCGCACACGTACCCGGACATTCACACACGCAGGCACACGCACACCCGCACACGTACCCGGACATTCACACACGCAGGCACACGCACACCCGCACACGTACCCGGACATTCACACACGCAGGCACACGCACACCCGCACACGTACCCGGACATTCACACACGCAGGCACACGCACACCTGCACACGTACCCGGACATGTATCTGGATGCACGCATCAACACACACACACACACACACACAGAGTGGTGTGCGTCCACCACTCTTACTTCCCTGACCTCCTTAACATAAATGAACGTGCCGACATGGGGCTCTTAGGGCTCCGGTGTGCTAGCCACCTCCCACCCAGGGATTCTCCTGATATCCTTCCCCAATGCTGGTCCCACCATTCTAAATCCTTGCTTATTTTCCAGGAAAGATAATGAGTGAAAAATTTCTGCTTTCCAGCCCCTGCTTCTCATTAGCTACATGAGCTTTTACTTCTTATCAAAAGAGGAAGCTTCAACTTAACAGAAGTAAATGAACTTGAAGCCCTGCCCACCCCAACCCCGCATCCCCCCCCAAAAAAGTGATGGTTCCACACTCAGAAACCACACTTTGTATCCAATTCCAGATCCAAGAGCCTCTCCCCTTCCAGTCAATGACTTCGCCGGTTCTGATGGGGCCCACTCACCTTCTGTCCTTCTCAGATACGTCCCTCTGCACTGCCCCTCCTACAGGAGGAGTCACCTGAGCGGCAGGCAGGATGGAGCATCTTGCTGAATAAAGGAAGCAAAAGCAAAATAGAACCTCCAAAAAGGCTACATTTCCAAAACTCAAGTGCACACCCAAAGTGGGAGAGACAGAACTCAGGTTGGTCTGACAGCTATGCCCTGTCGAGCTGCAAGTCTCAGATTTCTTAAATACACAAAGGACATCCCCTCCCTCCCTGCCCCCTGCAAGCTACACCTGGGGCCAAAGTTCAGCCCACCTGCTGGTCTCCATGAGAGGGGACAGCCAGGCAGTCAAGGACCCCTGCCTCACGGTGCTCTCCCATTTCCCCGGTGCGGTGCGCCTGGCTGCTTTCCCCCAGAGCAAGAACTCTCCAGCTATGTCCCCTCCCCACCAGGGACACTTCCCTGCCTTGGTCCTGCCTTGGTCTCCAACTTGGTTACTGGAGGTTTCTGGAGAGGATACAGCATCACCAAATCTATAGACCAGTTTCTTTGAGGGAATAAAACCTAGCCTGTCTGCACCCTCACCTGAGCAGGACACCCACCGTGGAGAGGGGACCCTAGGGCTGTGTGTCAGGCATGGAGCAGGGAACCCAGTTCACTCCCATCTGCTTCCAGTACACATGAGCAGACGGACGTGGAACCTTTTAGCTGGACATTAATCATTCGCAGCAACTGGACACCCGAGACCTGGCAGAGGGAACGGAGACAGCAAGGCTCCCTGACTTAGGTGCTCCCGCATAAAGGGAAACAGAGGCCCTGAGTCTGCTCTCTCAGGTGCTGCGTGCAAGGCCCCGCAGCCATCAGACTGGAGAGGCTAGCGGTGCAAGACGCCCAGCAGATCGTCAGCAATGAGGTATAATTGAAAGGATTAACATGAATGCGATGTTTCCCTTCCAAAAATTCGAGGAACGCCACAGCAACTCTCATCTGGGCTGGTATGACTCATGTTTTTAATAGAGGAACTTAATTTCCACTTCTGAGGAATTTGGACTCAGGGAAACATTGTCTAAGAAGTGTTCATTTTACTCCCGCGACAGTAAGCCGTGACACCCTGAAAGTAAAAATAAAGATCCCCAGTCTGTCCCTTGTCTCCCAGAACTCACTGTGAGCCACAAGAGGGTCCTCCACGGACCTGCCCGGAACATGAGGTCTCAGGGGAAAGCGTGGGGTATGAGGTCAGCCAGGCAGCTCCTAACTCAGCGTGGTGGCCTGGGGCCAGGACCTGCCTGTCTCCGGGACACTGCTTGAGCCACGCCCATTCAAAGGGCAGCTGGCCCTGCTGCGCAGGGGCCTGGACAGGGCATGTCATGTGAGCAGAACATGAGGCTGTCCACCAGCATGAAGGATGCCAGGGCACAGCTGGGCCGGGCACCTTCTTCCTCATCTGGAAGGCTCCAGGTAACGCAGTGCCCAGTGCCTCCCGGAGAGGTTCACCCCATCATCTCGACCCTATGGCATGCTCCCAGAAGACTGAGCCCTAGGACAGACTCCTCCCTCTGCTCAAGGCTGGGTCCTCACACTTGGCGAGGGTCGACAAAACCAAGGCTCAGAGGTCAGAACAACCTGTCGCCATCCCCAGCTGCCCCACTAGTGGAGGGAATGAGACGTCACAGGAGCCCCAGCCACGCCTGTCCCATCCCAAATCCTCCCTCCTGGCAGAGTCAGCACGCCACCTCCATCTCCCTGCTCTGAGTGTCCACAGAGACCCCGCCTCCCAGGCCCGTCCCAGCCCGGCCCCTCCACTCCAGATTCTGAGGAGTGTCAAGTTTTACATAAAAACTGAACCCGGGCTGAGCATCTGGGGTGCAGACTTCTCGAAGCAACAGTACTAGGCAAGACCATTTTTCTGCCTCTTTACCTTCCCAGAAGCATCTTCTTACTCAGACGGCGCCCGGCAGGTCCCCCCGGCACACACGTGTTTCCAGCTGACCCCTGGGTCCTGAGGGGGGAGGTGGGATCCTGGGGGCCAAGAAGCTGATTCGAGGCACCGCCTTCGCCATGCTGAAGAGCCCCTTCAGGTGAGAGTTTCCTAATCGAGCATGCCACAAGGGAGGATGCGCCAAAAGATCACTGTCCCCGGGACGCTCGTCGCCGCACCCTGGCAGCTCGGTCACCCGGCCAGCTGCGGCAGGACGTCCCTCGCGACCGCCGCACGCCACTCACCACGGCTTCCACCAGACCCCGCAGCCCCCAGGAGGCCACCCACGACCCCCACCCCCATCCTGCCATGAAGAACAGCGATCCAGATCCCTCCCCAACTCCTCCCCACCTCTGCTCCGGCCAAGGGAGAGGCACTCATTTATAAGTTGCAGATAATGTCACCCACCATTCATCCAAATGTGTCACTAACATCCCATTAGGCTGTAATTATTTTTTAATTAAAACTAAGAAAACTGGCATGCCTGTGCCGACTTTATGCATCTGTTATGGGTTAAAATAGCTTTTAAAAAATGTTTCGGAGACCGCAGTCTATTGTGGCCGCGGCCTCTGCCAAAGAAAACGCAAGCTTGCTTATTTTCTCCATGGGGCGCAACAGCGCCTGTGTGTGCCGGAACAGGATCGGCTGGCCGTGAAAAGAATTCTAAATAAAACACAAACATGGAATTTGGCAACGCCACAGAAGCAAGCTTAAGACTAATTCCAGCATGCGGACGGCTCTCACATAGTAAGTCTGGCTCCAGCATAAATGAAACCAGGCACTGTAAAATACCAAGCGAGCCGGAGTCTCAGCTTAAAGGGACAGAGCGCTGGTTCCAGGTATAAAAGCTTATTAAGCCGGCTTGCGCTGGCTCCATAAATCCATAGGTTATTAGCTGTTTGCTTTCAGCCAATCCCTCCTTAAAGAGATGCATATTAAGAGAGAGAACAACAAATGAAAACCATCACTTTGCACTTGACTTCCAGTGCAGCGGTTCTGGAAATACGGTGCTCATTACCTCAATGAGAGGAGAGACTTTCTGAAACCTCAAATAGCCACACTCGAAGGGGAGGAGGGAAGGTGGGTAGAGAGGGAGAGGGGCCACAGGGGGCCAGGTAAGGCCTCCCCATCCCTGTTGGAAGGATGAAAAGGACGCCGAGAACCAGAGCTGTCAGCCGGCAGGACTCGGCCACAGGGGGAAAAGCCACGTGGAGGCTGGAAAACCTCCACCCAGGGAAACAGCAACGCTAATGGCTGTGAGAGTAATAATTATAGCTGTAATGACAGTAAAAATGTTACAGTAGTACCTGCCAACACTCACCACCTTGGTACATCAGCTGCTGCTGAAGGTGGCGTAACGGAACCAGGAAAGGGTTTCAAGCATGATGAGACACTTAAGGGCCCCGAAGTCAGACTGCCTCAGTTTCCCAATCTATAAAATGGGAACGGCAGTGCCTTCCTTGCAGAGTTGGGATGAGGGATACTGAGGACCAAGCCCACACGAAATGTTTGGCCAAGTGCTACCTATCCCACTAAGTGGCAGCCCCCTCATCGTACGGACCGGGAAACTGAGGTTCCTAAGGCTAGGTCACTCACCAAGGTCAAAGAGCTGGTAGGTGTCAGAGCCGGGATTTCAGACCAGCCGCCTGGCTGCTAAGCCAGCGGTCCTTGCACATGCACCCCCGGGTGGGTCACACCCGCACTGGGCTCGTTTTCCAGGACTGTGAACTGGGGTAGACAAGTGGATGTGGCCTCCCCCAGAAGGTAGTGAGAAGACAATTCTTCCCCAGAGAGAGATTCGCCCTCAAAACCTCTCAGCAGGCCGCGGTACTGAAACTCGGCTGCACACCGCAATCCAGGGAGAATTACAAAGTTCAGGACGGAAAATAATCAAAGGGCCTCTGCCATAAACACCCTGCACTGGGCAGGGGGAGGGGACCCTTGCTGTGCCGATAATTCCCCTCGGCCACCACACGTGCACACACAAACACAGACACACAGCAGACACGCTTGAGTTAACACTGACGTGTACAAACACACAGCATACACACATGAACACATGCATATGCATGGACCTCCCCACAGACACGTGTACAAATACGTGCACACACATATATTCCCACGCCCACACACATATGTATGCACGCTCACAGGTACACACATACACACAAATACTCACATGTAAACACACAAACACACAGGGCCTTTTATTACGGGGTCTGTGCCAGGCCCAAGGACCCTGGCAGAGGCAATGGGAAAAACCAGGGAGAAAATTACATGAGGCAATGTTTGGCTCCAAATAAAAAAGCCATGGAATGTTTTCCCTCAAGTCCTGGCTATTTCCCGCAGGTCCACTCAGACCCGGATCCCGCGCGGAGGGCAACGCAGCTCAGCCTTGCCCAGAGGAACTCCCGACCGCTGCGTCCCCAAGGTGAACCAGCTGCAGCCCTCCCAGGGCTACCAGCCACCTGATCAGCCATGGCGGGGACACCCCAGGTAACCCACAGGGGCCACAGTCCATCCGCTCGTGGCCGCTCCTCAGTGAAATACACGCTTAGCAAAAACAGGGCCCAGGACCCTGTCCTGACCCTCTGACTCCACCCCCTCTCCTGCTCTACAAGCCTCCGCCGCCTGGTTTGGTGACGTCACACTCCAGTGGGCTCCGAGCTGCTCTTCCTGAAAAGATGCACGTCTTAGAAGATGCAGACTAAAAATACTCCTGGCTTCTCAGAGCCAGTTTACAAAAATAATTATATTTTCTTTAAGAAAATAGATTATAGGCAAGTATGTGTCCGGCTATTTTTAGTTCCTATTCAACTCTGCTAATTTTTTCTCATAATAATTGCCGCAGACTTTTTTTTAAAGCCACCCCCCACTCCGTTAATAATTGTGTTCTGACTTGGCACAGGGGTAGGATTGGTGGGGGGAGGGGCACACAACCTTCCATAAACATAGAGGTCTGAGCTTTGCCCCAAGGTGACAGCATCTGAAAATAACTGGGACAAGGAACGTCTGACCATCTTGTTGGAGACCAGCTCAAGCCCAACCCAGTATTCTTTTGGGTGATCTTCTGTATATACCTTAACCCAAACCTGGGTTGTTCACAGAGGACATCAAACTGGGGTTCCTGCCCTGAAGGGGCCTACAATCCAGCAAGGGGTATGTTGTGGGTCGAAGAGTGTCACCCTCCCACCCCCAAAGCCCCACGTCCATAACCAAATCCTTGGAATCTATGACTGTGGCCGTATTTGGAAAAAGGACAGTGGCAGAGATCATTAAGTTCAGGATTTGAGATAAGATCATTCTAGATTATCCGGGTGAGCTCTAAATGGAGTAACCACTGTTCTTGTACTGTGGGAAGAAGACAGGTCCCAAGGATGAGGCCATGACTACAGATGCAGAGCTAGAAGATGTGGTCACAGCCAAGTCATGCCAGGAAATCACCAGAAGCTGGAGGAGGCCGGGAACAGATTCTCCCCCTGGAGCTTCCAGAGGGAGCACAGCCCTGCCGGCCCCTTGAGTTTGGACTTGCGGCCTCACGGAACTGTGAGGTGACAGTGGTCATCAGCTGTGGCAGCCCAAGGAATTAACACAGGACAACAGAAATCACAGTCACAGCATAATCCTTACTGCAGTCCCATGATTACTTTCCCTCTAGCACGAAGGACCCGAGGTCATGTGATCACAGAGGCAGACACTACAGTCCAACTCAGGATGCCCCCTCTCCAACTCCTCCCAGCCCGGCTGGGAAGCCAAGGGCGACATGATAGTCCCCAGGGGACAGGGACCCAGAGAGGGGTGGGGCCCAGGACACCTGCCGGCTAGCCCTTGCTCGCAGGTGTGCTGGCTCTCGAGGACACAGTTCTTTCTGCTAAACCAAGCCCAAACCGTCACCCAAAGGACACAGCAGAAAGGAAAGTGAAAATTGTCCACTTGCAGAATTTTCTTCCCCCAAACTCTCAAGCTAGCAAAATGTTCCGCTGACTGCTAGGAACCAGCAGGCCGGGAGACAGGCCGTCACCGGGAAGCACTTCGGAGAGACGCAAGAGACCCTTACCCCAGGGTGAGACCTGCAAAGGCAATGTCCTGAGTGAGGCGGCCACTGGAGCCCGGCCACAGGCACCACGTCCGAGCTCAGCAGGAGCCGGTTCCCTTCTGGACCCTCATGTGACTGGGGCCAGTGGTGACCCCCATCCCTGAGTCTCGGGGGGGTCAGGGGAGGACGCGAGAAACCGGGACTCTGGAGCACTGCGGCAGGAACATAAAATGTGGCCGCTGCTTCGGGAAAGAGGTGGGCGTTTCCTCAATAAGTCAGAACCAGAATGACCACGTGGTCGAGCCATCCCACCCCGGTGTACACGGCGAGCACTGAAGGCAGGGTCTCAAACCAGGAGCTGCACACCCCTGTCCATAGAAGCACGGTTCACAGCGGCCACAGGGCGGGAACGAACAAGGGTGCATCCCAGAACAAACGGACACACACGACAGCAGTGTACCCACCAGACGGGATATCATTTGGCCTTTCCATGGAAGGGCATCATGGCACGGGCTACAGCATGCACGAAGCTTGAACTCGCTGTGCCCAGTGAAACGAGCCAGTCGCAGGGGGAGAAATATCGTCTGATGCACTTCTGTGTGACACCCAGAGTCAAACTCGCAGGGGCAGGAAGCAGGATGCAGGAAGGGGGAAATGGGGAGTTAGCGCTTCTCGGGGATAGAGCTTCAGTTTGGGGTAACCGGAAAGTTCTGGAGATGGACGGTGGTGGTGAGAGCAGAGCACAGCACATCAGGAAGGTACTTAATGTCACTGAACTGTCACCCAAAAATGGCTGGAAGGGTGACTTTTGTGTACTACATCAGGACAAAAAAAAAAAAATCCAAGAGCCCTATCCTCACACCGCTGCGAGAAAGCATCACAGCGGCCACAGGGGTGTGCAGCTCCTGGTTTGAGACCCTGCCTTCAGTGCTCGCCGTGTACACCGGAGCGGGATGGCTCGAGAGGGTGCACGCAGAGCCCACGGTGCACAGTAGGCCCTCGGGCAATGGCTCCTTTACTATCAAATCAAGACGTGGAGGTACCTGTTAATAAAGCACAAGGAAACTCGAGCAGAGTGTGCATGGGGGGGCAGCCAGGTACAGAGCTAAGGGTCAACTTGTGCACCCCATGGGCCTGTCCCATCGGCCGTTCCTCACCTCCCATTAACAAAGCAGTAATTAAAAATGTCTGGCTTTATGAAAAGATTCCAAATGCCCCTGTCTCTGCAGGTAGTGGCTCTGCTTTCGCATTAACCTCTTTCAAGAAGATCTAAGACCTCTGACTCCTTCCGCTGAAATCAAGTCCTGGCCTTCTATTTTCCAGGAGTGCAGCACCCTGGGATTCAGCCACTCATGCCTCTCCCTCCGGGGCTCCCACTCACACCTGCCAGGTAGAAGGCCAGCGGGACGGCTGTCCACGAGCCAGAGAGCAAGGCTGGGAGCAGGCTGTATCCCCCAGACCCAAAGAAACCTGGGTTCAAATCCCACCTCTGCTGTCCACCAGCTGCGCGATTTCAGGCACATTCCACCACCTTTCTGGTGTGTCTCCTCGCCTGTAAGGGACAGACTAGGTGACCTCCTAAGAAAGGTGATGGGAGACCTCAATATCTGGAAGGCCCCTGCAGAGGGCCTGCCTGACACACAGTAGGGGCACAGAAATGGTAACGTGACTATAACCCGGTGGCCCCATTGCCAAGTGTAAGAAAGACACTGGTGCGAGAGTTAGAGCCACGGCTGACGCTTCCACGCCCGCTGACCATACACCATGGTCACACACCAGCCCCTAAGGAGGGGCCTGAAGAGATGAGCAGGCAACAGCCCCCCCACCAAGGTGTGAGGGCAGGCTATGGGTGAAATCCCCCCAGAGGGACCCCTGCCCACCAACGGTTTCTCCCCACTGATTTCTGGATTAAATTGGCCAGCCTTGATTATGTTTGGATAAACTATATTTCATGGTTTAGACTATTTGGGTTTGATTGTGAAATATGTACAGCACACAGCCCCTCCCCCTTGCCCAGCCTTCGGGTTTAAAAAGTCAAGTACATTTTGTTCCCACCATCAAGGAAAAAAAAAAAGACAACACCAAGAACACCTCAGGCTTTAAGGAGAACCAAAATATGTTTCTCTCCAGTGAAGAAAAATCGCTTCTACGGGACTCCGTGCAAAAAATGAGAAGGCGGGGCACTGGCCTGGCTCAGTGGGAGGGCCATGTGACTCTCGATCTCGGGGTTGTGAGTTCAAGCCCTATGTTGAGTGTAGACATTGCTTAGACATGAAAACTTACACACACACACAAAGTGAGGAGCTGACTGAGAGCATTCTGTGTCTCCTCTTTCTCTCGGAGACATGAACTCGACCTCTCCACCAGCATTTCCCGAGCCGGGCCCTGGAACCCTGGAGACACGGCAAACCCATGTCACAGGGACCTGCACTAAGGCTGCGATAAGGACACCTACCGGGTCCCTGCCTCCCAGCCAGACCCCAGAAGGCCAGTCTGAGGGTGATGAGAACATCTTTCCCAGTGCCCCAAGCCTCTTCTTTTGCGCCAGAGTTCCCTTTTGAGGACTAAAGATGGATTCTCTGGGTCCTCATAAGTCACTCACAACTTGGACCCCACAGGGGCGCCCCGAGCTGGAGGAGGCTCGCCAGGTCAGCAGACTTCTGGCTGACACCCATACCCACGTCTGTCACTGGCCACACATTGAAAGAAGCTGTCCAACCTCCGGCCTCACCTTCTCCATCGAGAAAACCTCAGAGGATCTGTAGAACCCTCCCTACTCCGGGAGGCTCAGTCCTTTCAATTTTTTTCTGCAGAGAAAGCATTCCTGTCCAGCCCAGCCACCGTGGCAAAAACCCTGCTGAGCTCATTCCTGGACCCCCGTGTCCTGCCCCAGATTAGGCAGCAGCATGGCCAGCAAACAAAGACCATAGGGACCCTCCCAGGACCATGTCTGAATGTGATCTGGCTTCCTCGAGCGAGCTGCATTTCCTATGCCCCTGTTTGAGCCATTCGGAGACCATTCTGAGACAGGAGGGCAGAGCTACAAGTTCTGAGCCCTAAGATCCTCATGAGCAAAAGGGAGACCACCTCTTTTTAGGGGAGTTAAGAGGATGGAGTGGAATGAGCAAAGTGTGCAAAGTATCGAGGACAGTGCTGGCACATAGTAGGCCTGCACAAAACCCTGGCAAGTCGCAGGAGCAGTGACAGTGGTGATTTCCCGGGCAGCAAACTTGCAAAGGGATGGCAGCCAAGTCGTCCTCTCCAGGCATCGGGCGGGCGGACCCACGTCTTCTCCAGAGCCCAGCTTCATCCTCGCGCCTCGCACACCTCCCACCGCCTCTGCTTCCCCATGCGCTGGTGCTCAGCGGTGGCCTCCCCGACACAGTGGCCATTCAGCAGAACCTCCAGTGCAGGGACGACGGGTGGATACTTCCAGTGTCCCCAGTTCACACGGAAGGAAACTGAGGCTTGGGGAGAGGAGGTGGCCATCCAGAAGTCACAATCATACCCAGGTACCTTGAGGACAGGGACCAAGTACAGGCTCAACTCTGCAGCTTCCCACAGTGCCTCCAGGCCTCTCCCAGCAGCATGTGTCCACAGTGACATTTCGTTTCAAACACGAACCCATCCACAGAGCCCCGGGAAGGGATGGGGCAGCCAACGATCCAAGCACAACCACGGAACGTCTCAAACAGAGGACACACGGAGGCGTGTTCCAACCACAGATGGCAAAACTGAGGGTCCAAGAAGCTAAACGTGCAGGGCTCCTCAGAGCAAAGACTCTGCTGCCAAATCAGATTGTGTGCTTCATGTGGCTGTAGCTGGAGGCCAAGCCCCCAGCCTGAACTCAGGTGGGGGTGATCTGGCCTGGTGGGCAGAGCCCTAAAGGGCACAGGGCCCATGTCACAGTGTCCGTCTCAGCAACCCCATCTAGATCACGAAGGGGTTGCATGGGATGATCTCCTGACGCCCCGGCCCTAGGTCATGAGAGACGAACTGAAGCCGTAGGTCACCTGGAGGGAACCCACTTCTGGACTACTCCGCCGCATGCCACGTGGAGGACCCCAGCCTCCTCCGCCACATTCCGATCCCCTTCAAAGTGGCAGAATGCGGCCGCCTGCCCCGGGATCTCTGATGTCGGTGGCCAGTGCTGGTTCCTCACATCCACTAACTGCTTTAAAGCCCTGCATCCAGCACTGCATTAAAAATTAATTACACATGCTATTTTATTGCTAGTGCATAATGTAATAAGCACCAGCTGTGCTGAACAGTCAAACTCCTTTTTAAGACAGCTATAAAAAAAAAAAAAAAAAAAAAAAAAAAAAACGGAAAGAAGGAAGAAAAGAAAGAAAGAAAGAAACTGCACTTCCAAATGCCTCTCCTGTCAGAGCAGAAAAACAGCAACATCTTGTACGGATTTGAACAGAATTCTTTGATTTAGCTCTGCCTTCAGAACGTCTGAAGGGCCGGCTCGGATTGAAACAGAATCTGGCATGGTTGCAGTGGTCTCCTCTCCGGGACATTGCTGGGACCCCTTTTATCCAAGGACAGTCACACTGGTAGGTGCCCCTGCACCGTCCCCGCCCCCCAGCAGGCAGCCCTGCCCTCCTTCTGCCCCCTGGAAACGCGGCACCCAGCCCCGTAAGTGCTGGAGCAGATGGGACTCCAGGACCGTCGGCTTTCCTGGAGTCCTCCCCAAGCCCTGCTGCCCTGTGCCACCTCGAGCAGCCTGGAGAGTCGCTTCCTCTGTCCCGGGGCCCTGGCCGTGCTCGGTGGCTTCTCCCAGTACCTCCCTCAATCACGAAAGGAGGCACCTGGGTTCTACAGATAGGTGGTCCAGAGCGGCCTCTGCAGCAGTGTGACCCCCCAAAGCAGGCAGACACTGAGCAGAATCCACTGAACAGGCATGCGAGAATCACCCACGGGTGGCAAATGCCGGACCACCAGCCCCCTTGGCAATGCAGACATCGCGAGGTGTACAGATGACTCTTTAAATTTTTAATGACTCTCCTGAGAGCGCTTTTCCTCCAGTGAGCCAACCCCCACTGACGCTGGAACCTGGTCAGCCCCCAAAGACTCACAGCAAACATGACTTTGCCGAGGGAATCACGGGAGCACGTCTTGAGCCTTCCCCAGACCGAGGGCTTCTGTCCACACACGTTCATCCACACTCAGTTCGCTTCTTCCCGCTGCCCATACTCACCCCTCCCTCCAGAGTCTCCACGGAGGCTCTCATGCCCTACTGGGGAGCCCCTGCATCTCGGGCAGCATCACCCTTTGGCTTCCCGCTGATCCTCCAGTGTTAATCAAACCCAGTTCAGAATGAAACTACAGCGTGCTTCTTGTTCTGGTATGAAATGTGCAAAGCACAGACCATATCATTAACATAAAACTTCCAGAAATAAGGCCACTTTCCAGACAGACTGTATTAATTGCATCAAGCTTCTACAGCTGGGGTGGTCTAATCCACAGTGTCCCATTGGATGACTCCGGTTATAAAAACCAACACAAACGAACACTGGGATATAATTGAAGGAGGAGAACACGATAGATTCTACTGTTACACCCTACTATTTACTTACAGGTATTCTTTTATCTTTATTGTCCCTTTAACCCATGCCAAGAAACCCCAGACTAGTTAAATAACACAGCAAGCAATTTCAGTAGAAAAGTAAATTGAATTTAACTTTACAAGATTGCCCTGTGATTTCAGCATCTACTAATGACTGCAACTGACTCCTTCTATTAAATCCAAACACTTCCACTTCCCCGAGCTGGGATCCTGTGTGTTCTTGCGTGAGACCTTGAACTTCACCGTGCACATGTATTAATCACAGGAGCTGATGACCATTTGTGGCTTTTAAATATGCAATGAAGTTTCTAGATTCCTTTTCCACCTCACAATGCCGGTACATGATCTGAGCCAGCCAAGAGGCTAACTGCCTTTAAGAATGGAACCTGGAGATCCGGCCTGATGTAAAATTTCAGACAGGCAACCGTGTCTTCTGCACAAGCAGGAGTCAGAACTTCTACAGGGCTCACTCAGCATGAGGCTCGGGTCACAGAACCTGGCGATGTATAACCTCACTCGATCCTCAAAAAAGCTTTCAAAGCATGAACTATCACTGCTCCCATTTTATAGGTGGGAAAACTGAGGAACAGGGAGGAAAACGGCTTGCCCAAGGTCACAAAACCATTCAGAACAGCACCCTTCATTTGGGCAGGGGATGACAGTCATGGAAACCCTGGAAGGGGAAACAGTTCAGAGCTTTCCAAGACCCAGATGTTTCCGAACCGGCCTCTGAACACCCCACCCCT
This sequence comes from Mustela nivalis, assembly GCF_964662115.1. NCBI lineage: Eukaryota > Metazoa > Chordata > Mammalia > Carnivora > Mustelidae > Mustela > Mustela nivalis. The sequence continues at coordinate 6,595,384 of NC_139025.1, read as the reverse complement.
ACTCTGGGGACGTGAGCCAAGTCACGTGCCCAGTTGTCCACAGCAGCCAGTAACTGAAACACATCAACATCATCTGTTCTAGAAGTCAAATGTGAAGCCTCATTTTTAAACATCACGTATGTATCGCATGATACACGTCCGAGGGAGAACGGCTCCTTCAAGGTCACCAGCCAGGTGGAGTGAGGGCCAGGACCATAGCCCAAGCTTCTCCACTCCACCAGTGCCCTGGGGAGGTCCCTACATGAAATTTCTCAGGGAAGAAACTTCAGTTTCCAGGAACGCCCAGACTCAGAGCCCTCCCAATATCTCAGCAGGGTCAACAAGCAAGGAAGAGCCCCAGTCCCTCCCCCCGTGACCATCAGGAGGTCGGCGGTGGAGGGCCTGGGAGGCAGGGCTGTTGGGGACGCCGCCAGCCAGAGCGGGACACAAACACACACACAAACCTGTGTGGCTTGCTCCCCATAAAATCACATCCTTCTATAAATAACTGTGAATGCCTTCACGGGCATGCAATTAACCTGTGTGAAACACGGTTACTCCGGGGTTTTCCGTATTAATTTGAAGAGATAGGTTCAGTGCATCCTGATCTGAAAAGAGACAAAACAAAGTAAGGATGGCGGCCCCTCTCCGTCTTTACAGAGGACTGCTTCTTCCTAACGGGTTACTGCGAATTCAATGACTCCATTCCAACTACTAATTAAACAGGCACTAAAAACACTTCAGCAAACAGCCCAGTGCCAGGGACAGAAGCCACAAAGGGACAACAACCTCCAGAACAGGGTATCTTCAGGTAAGGAAACTGGTCGGAAAGTCTGGGGCAGGCAAATGAACGGGGATCCGACAGCGAAAAAGGACAGTGCCAGAAATCGGCCGGCGCCGCAGGCCCAAGAGCCGTCTCCAAGGAAGGTTGGGAAGGGAGGTCTCAGAGACCCCAAGAACAGACCCCACCCTGCCTTGAGGCCCTCCCTGGGCGCTCACATGCATTTGGGGACCGCTCACAGACTCTACGCCCTCATGGCATCAAGTTCTAAGATCTTAGAGGGCCTCTAAACCAGATGAGCCAATGCGAGAGGCGAAGCAGGTTTCGGATGACCAGTCAGGGTCAAACCCCCCTCTGCCCTTCCATCCCCTTCCAAGAATGGTCTCTGCGGGTGCCCATTCCCGCACTCCCCGTCTCCACCCCTGCAAGCTGCGGGAGGGCCAGACCCGCTGTGCCTGACTCCACCTTGGTTTGCGCAACGCCAATGTCGTGAAACAATGACTGAACGTGGGCCATGAGAAGCCCATCTCCAAGCCTCACTTTCTCATCTGCAAAATGGGGAGAAGAGACTACCTCCTAAGGTCACTATGGGAATTAAATTCAAGAATGCACACCGAAAGCCCCTTGCAATCCTGCACACGGGATAGGCCCTCCACATGTGGCCCTTGAAGGAAGGGGCGGCGCTGTGGCTGAGGGCAGACGTGTGGCTACCAGAGCCAACAGAGGGTTAAGTGAAGCCCCGGGCGCACCTCTGCCAGGGGGAATCATGTTTCTGTACCACAGAACTTGCCTGAGTCTAGTCAGAAACACTCAGGATGATCGTTGAGAGCACGCCCCCCCCCCCAAGGCGGCGGCAGGAGGCTGCAGAACTCATTACAGGAAGCTCTGAGAGCAGGGCAAAGCACCCCGACGAAGGAGGCACCCCTCGCTCAGCAAGCAGACATCACAGTGCAGCCCTACAGAGCTGGGATGCGAGCTCCGGTCACTCCAGGCACTCGGGCGGCCCGGGGCAGGGAGCCGGCCGCTTTGCTGGCAGGGTCGACTCCTTCCTGGACAGTTTCAGTCTTTGCTTTGTGCATTCAAGGCATGAGCCCAGGACTATGATGCCACCATACACCACAGCGGGAGCTGCTGAAGGCCGCAGGCCACTTGACCAGCAGGAAGGCCTGCGAGGCTCTGGCCCCCCGCAGAGCTGACAGTCTCTACCAGGGACCATCCTTCAGGACAGCTTCAACTAAAGCAAAACCTGTCCCAGAAAAATAGTTTTCCCTTCACTACCCAAATCAAAAGAAAGCCTGCAACAGGCCTGGTGACAAAGCTGGGGCAAACTGAATGGGCCCCAGGCCTGCACAGCTCCCCCACCTCTTCTCCTGACCGCGCCCGGAAACCAGACCTGGGGTGCTCCTCCCCGCCTGTGTCTGTGTCAGCATGCCGGCACCAGGCCCTCGGGGGGAGAGGCTGAGATGGGAGGCCTGTGCCCACAAACTCCAGGGACCCCAGGCCCCAGCAGGAGTTGGGTTGTTTCCGGAGAGAGAGGTGGGGGGCGTTGTGCGGCGGCTGCCCGTGCGTTCGTCTGTACGAAGGCCAGCCACACAGACCTGCCAGGGGGCACACAGTGGGGACGTGCAAGGCCCTAGCCCACAGGCACCCCGCAAGGCTTCACCCCCTCCCATGGCCACAGCTGAAAGTCTCCTTCAGAGCGACTCTTTTTGTTTCAAAGTTAATAGGCAACACATTCTGGCAAAGAGAAACTTGGCATTTTGGACGGCTCCGGCTTTGTGCACAGGCAGCCGGGGAGTCTCCCCCCCAGTGCTGTCTGCAGGGTGGGGGGCAGTGACTGGGGCGGGGAGGAGGCGGCAGTGGCGAGGGCAGGAGAAAACTTCAGATGTTAAGTGTTATCCAATCAAGCTTTAGCCAAACAGCCCAAAGACATGAACTTTGGAAGCTGCAGGAGTGCATTCTGGGAGTGAGACCCTCAGAACGGACAGACGTGTTGGGGGACCTCCTGACAAATGGGGACAGGGGCACAATGACGTGCTTCCCCACTTCCCCTGCGCCCCCCAAAATGCCTTTAGGGGTGCGACTGCACATCCTCCCTGGGGCCCCCCCTTGCCCGGCCCACCTGGGAGAGGCAGCTGCCAGCCTGGCCCAGGGCACACCCCGCCATCCCTGGGAGCCCGCCCTCCCCACCGCGGCCGTCTGTTACCTGACAACTGACACTGGCATCCAAAGGGAGCCTCCGTCTGACCCTCACCCTGAGTCCCGTCACCCGAGACCGGGCGCGCGCTGCAGCACGGCAGGGGGAAGCAGGGCGGCAGAGCGCCCAGGGTGCGCAGAGGCGGAGTGATCACGGATGGGTGAGGGTGGGAGGAGGCAGCTATGGGGGCCGTCGCCGGCAGCTGGGCAGGCCTGCACGGCCCTGGAGAAAAAACAATAAAAAAGACTGGTCAGTCGGGCCCTGGACCATACAAGGGACCCGGGGTGTGGGACAGGGGCCCGGGGCAGAGGGCTGCAGGCCACCCTTCCAGAAAGGGAGGCCCCAGGGTGACTGGCCCTGCAGGAAGGTGACCAGGCACAGGCAGGCGGCAAGAGGCCAGGGAAGTGGGTGGGGGCCTCGTGGGCTCCTCCTTCCACAGCTGCCAGGATGGGCTGTCTTGGGACCAGACTCCCATCCCTGGGGGGCTCAAAAGAGGTTGTCAGAGCCCTTGTACCTGGGAAGCCCCCCCACCCACCACGTGGAGGCTTCCGGAGGGTTCCGGAGCTGGCTCCCTTTGGGGATTCATTCCCAAAAACCTGGTCCACCCCCCTCTGAAGGAGCTGAGAAGCTCCAAGCCACCACTGTCTGCTATATCAGGACAGGCTGCTGGTACAGGCCGTGGACACCTCAGTCTACCTCTGAGCACCTGGGCACTGGTTAACCTGCGGGCCTGGAGGATGGCCAGTTGGTGTCTCTCTCCAGCCCACGGTCACCCTCAGCAGCCGGAGCTTCAAGCACACAGCACACAAGCCCCAAGGCCATTCGGAAGGCTTTGAACCCCACCCCCCAAAAGAAAATCCTGGCACTGCCCAGCACCTGTCCTCACGCCTCGGGCCTGCTGGGGGCGCCTCCCCCATCTGACAGCCAGGACGCAGGGCCTGGAGCTCTCTTGCCTCTGCCCAGCCCCATGGCTCGCCCGACTCCCCGGCAAGGCCTGCGTTTGATTTGGCCGTTTATCTTAAATGGCTAAGAGACCACCAGGGCAAAAATCTGTGTGAAGCCCTTGCCAAAACCACAAGTGAAGAAGCCCAAATTCCCTGGGTAAATAATTGAGCAGGGAAGCATCAGAGAGACAAAAAGAAAACACCAACAAGATGAGGGCAGCTGGGCCCCCGGCCGGCTCTGCCAAGGAGGCCACCCGACGCCGCTCACCATCCCACACGGGCCTGCAGGGAGGGGGTCTGCCCACCTCGGGGCCCCCCATGGGATCCCCCCACCCAGGAGAGCCACAGGGCACCATGAGCCCACTTCCAGCCAGGATCCTGTCAGACCCCGTCCTGAGTGAGCCTTCCAACATGCCCAGGGCACAGGGCCTGGGAGACCCACTGCACAGACCGGCAAACTGATGACGGGCCCGCTGCCCCACCAAGTCCAGGCCACCTGGCTCCAGAACAGGGCTCATCCGCTCTGGCACCTGCCTCTACAAACCGTGTGCTATCCAGGGCCTTTGAGAAGATGGCAAACGTCCTCCCAAGAAGCCAAAGCTACGTGGACTCCTCAACATGACTAAAGACCTCCTACGAGGCGAGGCTCAGGGCCCGGGGCATGGCCGAGCCCATGACAGCCCCAGAAGGGAGGGCATGGCCAATGACCTCATGCCGCTCCAGCCACAGACTCAGTGCTGGCCTCCACGTAAAGTCAGCACCTGAGACCAGGTTCCCCCACCTCCTCCCAGAAGCCTGCCCTGGCCAGTCCTCGCCTAAGGCCCTGCCCCAGCACCGGACACCGCACACGCCATCCTGTCTGCCTCTCCTGCCTTCACACCGCAGAAGGCTCCCAGCACGGCTCTGTGCCAAGCACCTAGCATAGCACCACAACAGGCCAAGGCCTCACTCAGCTGAGAAAACCAGCCCCCATCCCACAGAGGCTACTGAGGCTCACAGAGACCTGGGACTTGAACCCAGTTGAGTCTCCAAAGCCTGGATACGCCGTGCCTCTCCGTCGGCCTGCAGCTAGGGTGGAGGGACCAGGGTGCCCTGGGATGCTGAGAAAAAGGGCCATGTGGGGTGGAGGGAAGCCAGAGGGTCCTTGGGCTCACTCGGGCCATGGGAGACTGAAAAGAGCAAATCCAGGCCCCCAGGTTCTGGGTGAAACCGTGACACAGACACCACCATTTACCATGGCTGAGTAAGAGAGACAGGAGTGCCCAGGACTGCCGAAGTAGAAACGGAGCAGAACCTAGGTCACCAAGGTTGGGAGAAATGACCTAAGGGCAGGTCCAGCCATACCTCTCTCCTTCTAGAAAGGTCAGGCTTAGACCAGGGTCTTTAAAGGCAAAGTCATGTCCCCACTTACATAGGGATGCAGGGCCAAGCTGCCCCCTGGAGGGGGTTCCATATGCCTCATTAAGAATTCCAACCTCACTGAAGACCACCTGTTCCAAGGGCTAGCTCAATGGAGACAGGGGAGGGGACAAGAGTGAGTGGCTTCTAATCCAAGCTGCCCACAGAGAACACTCCAGTTGCTCTCAGAAGACCTCTGCCCTGGGGGAATCCCTCTCCCCAGCCCTAGCAGCTTAACTCAAGGGTGAACTCCAGAAAAGCCACTCCTGAAGCTAGAGTAAACACAGAAGGCAATGCTAGAAGTCGTTTGACCACAGGAAATGTCCAGAGTTGGCAAGTCCATAGAGACAGGAGAAGGTAGACAAGTGGTTTCAGAGGCCGGGGGTGGGGGAGTGTAGGCTAATGGGAACATGGTTTTTTCCTGGGGCCATGAGAATGTTCTGGAATTAGACAGTGGTGGTGATGGTTGCACAACATTGTGAAGACGCCCAAAACATGGGACCCTTGGGTGGCTCAGTCGCTAAGCATCTGCCTTTGGCTCAGGTCATGATCCCAGTGTGCTGGGATCGAGCCCCCGAATCTGGGTCCCTGCACAGCAAGAAGCCTGCTTCTCCCTCTGCCTCTGCTGCTACCTCCTGCTTGTGCTCTCTCTCTCTCTCTCTCCAATAAATAAATCTTAAAAAAAAAAAAAACCCAAACCACTAACTGTCCACCTTAAAGTGATTAAAAGGGCAAAGTCCAAGGTGAGGACTGTCCGGCCTCAGCACCCATCCCAGGCCGACTCCCAAGCCCTTGTCCACCCTCCAGGAAGGAGGCCTGCAGTCAAGCACCGGCAGGAAGTCCAGAACACACTGGACAGCGCCCTCGAGGCCTGCTGACAACAGACTGACACACAGAGGAAGTCTGAGCTCAGGCGCAGGCCTGGAGCAGAGGCCTGGGCCCGATCCCCTCTGCCATTTCTTGGCCATGTGACGTGGGGTGAGTCACTCGCTCAGAGCCCCGCCCTTAAAGGAAGGTCAGGACAAGCCTGGCCAGAGCCTGGCTTCCAGTGAACACTCACCGAATGGCCACTACCGTCCATTTGTTTTCCACTCTGGAACCATTGTGCCCCCCCCACCCCGAGCCTGGCACGGAACGTCTGTCGGGTGCTATGGGCTGCAGAAGGCACCCAACAAAGCCCCTCAAGACACTTTTTTTAAAGGGTTTCTTCTGCGGTCTAGTTGGGTCCCCTCTGGAACTGGAACCGCACCCAAGGTATGCGGCAGAGGGACACCAAGACGCCATCTCAGCTTTATGCAGGATCCAGGCGGCTTAAACATAAAACCCTGGCTGGCCCGACTCCTTACGGTGGAGGCTGGCTTTCATGAGGGGAAAGGAAACAATGAGCACGGAGATCCTATCACTTAAGGCCAGGAGCCTTTCCAGGAGTAGGTGCTATGACCCTCCCCCGTCACCAGTGACCAAACTGAGGCGCGTAGGGGTTAGAACATCGCTCTAGGCCACCTGTACAAAGAGGCACAAAAGAGTCCCAAACTACGATCCCTAAAATGTTTCCTAAGCCCCAAATCAGGGTACAAGGCAGTTTTTACTGCCTCCATGCTGAGGGTGTCTGGAACCTGTCTCCCTTCTAGAGGGGCCCCGCAGATGTTCCTGCTTCATCCTCACACATGCGCACTACCCCGAGGGCACGCCCACACCCACCGGAGTGTAGACACAAAAAACTGCGCCTGGAAAAACCCCAGCCTGGCGGGGAGGGGAACATGCACCCTTCCCAGAGCCGGGTCCTCCGGCACCCCTCCCGCAGGGGAGGGTTACGGGTTCCGAGCTGGCGAGAAGAGCTCTGGAGAATGTAGATTTTTCTCCCTACTGGTGCTTTTCAATTGATACATTTTTTAAGCCAAGAACTCCTACTGATAGTGCAAAAATGAGTCATAGATCAAGGAGGGAGACAGACAGGGAGCGAGCGCTTGTGAGTGAGGGCCACTGGCAAGGAAACCTGACAATCCCCGCGCCCCCTCCCCCCATGCCAAGACATTAATTCTCACAAGTCGGAGAAAATTACTATGCATGAATGCAAAAAGCATGATCAGGAGTAATTAACATGGCTTCATATGCAAATTTTATTAATGCAGAAGTACAAAGTCATTATGCAAATGAAACTTACGTCAACTCTCTTGACAAATATTCATCTCTGAGGCTCAAGTTTCTCCCTTTTTATTTATTTATTTAATTCTTCTCTCCCCCACCCTTTTTTCCCGGGTCCTTTTTTTTTTTTTTTTTTTTTTTTTTAAGAGGGTGGAGGGTCGGTTAGTGGTGGTGACCGCTTCAGCAGCAGCAAGCCATGAGGACTGTTTGACAAGTTTGCAAAGTTGTTTTTCAACCAGAGAAATTTATTCTTGCATTGTTGATTTTTTTTTTTTTTTTTTGGTTGTTGGCAGGTACAAGACAGCTCATAGGAGAAGAGGAAAAAATAAAAAAAAAAATTAAAAAATAAAAAAAGCTCTGGGCAGCAGGCAGCCAATCAAAACGCCAGAGCCTGTAATGAGGGCGATTGATGGCTGTTTGGCTTTTACTGCAGGGTAATGAACTAGAATCCAGTCTGAGGAGGGGGGAAAATATGAATATTCATGAGACTGTGCTCCTGCCTTTGATGATTAAAGAAATTTTTAATATTCAAATAAGCGCTTGCCAAGTGATTAACAAAGAACATGCACGCAGAAATATGGAAATGGGAGCCGGGAAAGATTTGAGAGGCGAACAGACTGCTGGAAAGGCAGCCCCAAATTTCATAAACAAGATCGGCAGATAACCCAATTCGCACACGGGCAAATAAAAACATTTCTTTCGGATCGCTTAAATATTTTGCCAGCTACTTTGTCTTAAGGATGATAAAAATGCTATGTATTAAGGGGGGAGGGGGGAGAGACAGAGAGAGAGGAACCGCATGAAGTCAGACACACTGCTCCTGCTTAAGAATCTATCCCAATTCTAGCCCCCCTCCCCCCAGCCCGACGGGAAATCAGGACTCTTTTTCTGGTTTGTTAAAGAGAGAGGATGGAGGGAAGCCAGCTCAGACTGGAAAACTCAGGGCTGGAGGTTCAGGTCAAATCACGTCTAGGCTGACCTACGGCCCAAAGACAGGAGACTAGGCTGTCTTTGCGGGGCAGGAGGTGGTGACTTGAGCCCTCCAACCTAGAAAGCTCAGGGCCTCCTCTGGACTCAGGCCCCGGTCAAAAGACTGAAAGACGGGGTCACAGGGAATAAAGGGGGCACACACATCTCGAGAAGTTGAAAGGCCTCAGATTTCCACACGGGGTCTGGCCCAGGCATCTTTGGGGCCACCGAGGAGGGGGTCCCAGCGATCCCACAGGCTTCACTAGCTGTGAGCTAGGGCCGCACGTTCATACCCTAACAGCTCCACCACGGGTTCACATTGAAGCACATAATAACAGTATTAGCTGGTAAAACGATCCTGCAGTTAAAATACATCTAATTAGCAGCCGATGACATCCATTTTGGCAATTTCCTATTTAAAAGAAGTGGAGTGCCACCTTAAATGAGACAGGCAGTGGGTACTCACCCAACAAGACCTAGGCTTCCCACCATTTGTCTCTCTCTCTCTCTCCATTTGGGGTGAAGGGGGGCTGAGAGAGCAGAAAGGGGGGTGGATTCTAAGCAGTCTTCTTTGTTACTCAATTTCAGAACTGCATGGGTCTGGGGGAGGGGGCCCTCCGCAAATAAATTCCCTCACTCCACAGATACTATTTCATCTTCTTCATTTTTAATCACCAAGGTCTGGTAACCAGCAAATGCCAGAACTTGTTTTTCATTTCATTATAAAATACATCATCATCGTCATCGTCATCGTCATCATAAACAAAACAGAAAGGGAATCCAAGCTGAGATGTGAGCACCGTAAGTGACCGTGAAAACTGCAAGGTCAGGGCAGGTCCCCAAGACGGGCCAAGAGAGTTGGTGGGTGTGCAGCACGGCTTAGCTCAGAGCACCAGAGCACTGGGGGCATCCAGAAATTCTCTGCGGGGAGCTAAGACTGCCAAGTCCCACCTCCCACTTCTGGATTCTCCTTCTAAGTCAGGCAAGTCTGAGCACCCATCACGGGTCTCGGGTCCTTGCTGCAACAGGTTTGAGTGTGGGGTGCACACGTTGGTGGCCTTTAAAAGAAGAGCAACAAGAAGGGCCAATGAGATCTCACAAAGGTTTGCACAGCTGTGTTTCAAGACATCCTTCAGGGCCATCACAGAGGGGCATAAAAACAAAACCCAGCCAGAGCCAGGCCTTGACTCAGGCTTCCTGCTGAAAACAGTTCTCGGACTGGGAGGGTGGGATTTCTTCCAGTGCAGGGAAGAAGGCCTGCCTGGCTTCCCTTGTCACTGCCCGGATGTGGCTGGACCTAGAGAGGTCTACTCTAGGGTGCCAGGCAACAGGGAGAGGGGTGGGCTTGCCAGGGGCCTCCAAGAACATCTCTGGCCTTAAGGCCGATCCAACAGTCACTTCCCCGGTAAACATCCACAGACCCTCACCCACCATCACAGCCCTTTGGGGCCACCAGGGCACCAAGAAGCCTTGGCCACATAGAGGGGGCCAGAACCGCGTCCCCTCCAGCACCCTGGAAGGCCACCTTCCGCCTTGCACCTCCCCCTTCGTGCACTCCTGAGATCTGTCACAGTGAATCACCACTTCAACTATTTTTGCTCCCCAGCATGCGCCACATTTAATGCATCCCCGAAAGAGGAGAGGCAAGGCAAAGGAACAATTGTGTCCCCCCCCCCCATCACCAACGCTACCCAAACCGGTTTCCCTCCTTCTGCCAAGGCTTAGAAAGGGAACATCCACCCGGCCACGGCACCTTGCAGATAGAAGCAGGCCCATCCCATCGCCAGGTCCAAAAGCACCTGTTTCAATGGCTGCCACAATTTCCTCAAGATTCAAGCAGCTGAAGTATTCCAGGGCAGCACCCTGAGCCAAGGAGCGGTGAGGTTACATCACAAACTCCAAAACCTTCTAGGGCCCTTCCAAAAGGCCCAGGGAGGAAGCCCAGGAAATGTCAGGTGCTACTGGGGAGGAAGGATGTGTCTGAATCATATTCCGCCAACTCTCCAGGGCAGGCTGACTGAGTGCTCCGGGGTGACCAGTCCACTCCCGGAGTGGGCATCTGCAGGGGAAAACGTGCAGCTTCAACTCTTTTGCTCATCATTTGGGGAATTCCCTGGAGCCCGCTCAGCCTCTGGAATGCAAATAAGCCACAATCGCTTGTAACTCTGGCGGAGACACGGAGGCCTAGGCACCACGGCCTTGAGGGACACACAGGAGCACAGAGTCCTCTGGGGTGACCTCAGCAGTCAGGGTCCACCAAATTGGGGCCCACGCTCCTGGAATGGACAGGCCTGGGGAAAACAGAAGGTGAAACCAAGGGTTTCACCAGTTAGGAAAATGTGCGTGTGCACATCTATTATACAAAAATTATACATATATGCGTACACACATACACGCAAATACCAATACCAGCCATGTGGACGTGTTCAAATGTGCGCAGGGCTGCCCCAGAATCCACAGAGGCCAAGGACAACCGGGAGTTGATGATTCTCTGAATCTCAGTAAAAGAGTAAAAAGAGCTGGCCAATACCTAGCAGAGCAATTTCCTCCTTTTCCCCTGATTCAGGCTTTCCGATCAGAAGCCGGGTTTGGCTGCTGCAGTCTTCTGCAGTTTCTGTACTAAAACACAATTTATCCAAGATCTTTCCGTCATTTTCTATCATGTTGCATCAGGAGCCACTAACAGTATAGGACACATCACTTCAGCAAGAACTCCAGACAGACAGTGCAGTCTATAAACTGGAGTCGGAAGCTGGCTAAGACATATGGATTCCAAACATGAAGTTCATGGCACTTGGGGTCAAGACTCTGTGCCCCTCTCCCAGAAGGCACGTCGTGGCCAGACTCCCATGACCACCTTAGTCTGGTATCCCTTCGACACGTCTCCAGGGACACTCCCCATGGAGTGCATGAGTTTAGAGTGGTAGGGCACAGGCATGGACCACCATGAGGACAGAAGCCACACATCACATAAAGGAAATACACCACTCTTCAGATCTGCTGCCTAAAAGCCTGAGCTTTAAACTAAGGACATGCCCCGCCCCTGGCCCCCATCAGCATCCACTGTGTCTGACATCTGAAGAATGACCTGGAAATCCTGAATCCTGACACTTGTTAAAAATCTGGTCCTCTAGAGAACATGTTTAAAAACTGGTGAATTCAGGAAGTTGTGGTTTGCAAGCCCCGCAAACCCCAACCCTGGCTTTGGCTCAGCCCCCATGCAGAGAGCGCAACACCTGAATACAAGGGGGAGGTCTGAACTCCGAGAATCCCAGAGAACTGAAAATGACAACCAAGCAGCACAGCCAATAAAAAGAACATCGAGAAAACAGAGTGCCCAGGAAGGAGGTTACTGCCAGCACTCAAGCCAGAGGCAGCAGGAGAGAGGACAGCAGTCCCAGGTGCCGATGGGGTTGTGGCTATGTGGGATGTGAGCAGCATCAACCTCTATCAATATGGGACCATAAAATCCCTAAATGCCCAGTAGGGGAATATGCAACCAAAGGCCAGGAAGGTAGGCTTCTTGGTTTTTAGATGGAAAGAAGTTTAACTAGGTCAGTAGGTGGAAGAAAGGAAGGAAGGAGGAAAGGAAAGAAAAGAAAAGAAGAGAAGAGAAGGAAGGGAGGAAAGAGAGGAAAAACAAAAAAGGAAGGAAGGAAGGAAGGAAGGAAGGAAGGAAGGAAGGAAGGAAGAAAAGGGGCCACTGCTCTAGCTCAAATGCATTTTGGGGTTTCAGCTGCATTGCTAGTGTTACATGCAACAGAGTGCTACTGTCATAATAAAAATATCCAGCTCTCTCCTGGCTTTTGTTGTTGACTGAGTCTTTTTTTTTTCTCCTTTTTCATTCTTTTTACCTTCTACTAATGGACATCCAGAACACTGAGGTGCGTTGCCTTGCATCACGCAAGCACAGAGTCTTTCCGTGGCCTCTTTATGTTTCCAAGCCAAGTCTGAAATGTCACTGACTAAAACACTGAGCAGGCCTGTAATTACTTTCAACAAAGTAGCTCCTTTAACAGAGTTTTCCGCATGTAGATGGCATGTAATATACATATTGTGAGCCTTCCTTTCAGCATGGGTAGCACTTGACGGCTACAGTCACAAATTTTCTTCTAAGGGAGCAGTTCTGACAGCCACCTTCTTCCTGAGTTTTTGACGTGAAATCCATTTTCATCTCCTAACACACCGACAGTAAGGTACAGTGTGTGCACAACAAAATTTGTAAAAATTAACAGTTTGCGGGATTAATTGAATAAAGATTGTTAGCACATTAACACGGGGAGTGCTGCTCGGATTCAATCTAGCCGCGCTCCCGGGGCCGCTGCTACTGAAACAGGGCTTACATCAGCTGAGGTTTATACCGCTATTTAATGTAATTAAAGAAACCAGTGGCACAGTCCTCCACGGAAATATCATTTCTATTGCAGGGTATTCCCATTAGAAATTGGGGGAAGTCAGAGCACGCGGACTTTGATTTTGTTGTAATTTTTTTTTCCCCCTTGGCTGTCTTTGAAACAGAGCCGATGTGCTGGGCCTCAGACAGAACCCGGTGCAGAAACCCCGCAAAGATCGCCCAGTAAGATGAGCCCAGGCTCCTGGCAGAAGCACTCCGCGTTTGTCTTTTGTTTTTCTTTTTGTTTTTGAAGCTGTTAAAAAAAAAATATATATATATATATATATATATATATATATATTTTTTTTTAATCTGCTGTATTTCTCTATATTCAGCTGTAATTCTCTGCCCAGCAAACACCGGCACACCATGATGATGACTTTTCAGATACCAGCTCTCCCCCCCCCCCCCCCGCCCCCAAACAAGGCTGTGGATAAAGACACGGAGGGAGGGAGGGGTCTCTTTTATATAAACAATGACAGTGTGGCCAGGATCCCAAAGAGCTCCAGACCCGGATCGGGGCTAGAATCTAGCTGTAATCTCCGAGGAAGAGTGCAGAGCAGGCGCCCGCCCCTCAGGAGGCCTTGGAAATGAAGCACACAGAACCCACCAGGAAAAAAAGAGGGAAACAAAATCTTTACACCACATCAACCAAAATGGCAGAGAAAATTAAGTCTTGGGGCTGAAGGGAAGGGAGCCTGACTCAGCTAGCTCTCGCGGCCCTAGGCAGCCTCCCCTCCTCTGAAGGCTGCCTCTTGCCCTTGGAGCCGCCAAGTGCAAACAAAAGTGAGACCCATCTCTGAACCTGCTCAACGCATGTCCCTGCGCCACGGCGATAACTGCGTGGGCTTTGTTTTTCTTTTTTTTTTCTCTTCCCTAAGTGCATTTTTTTAATACTCTTCTTCTACATCCTAATTTCTTTGAGGGGAAGAAAAAAAAAAATCAGTGTCACTAAAAAAACGTCACTCTGTTTTGCAAAATCCAGCAGCTTCCTTGGCAGCGAGAGAGGCTGGCTGGCATTATCCCCTCATTTGACAAAACTACTATTTCTGGGCATGTGCTCAAGAACAGGTAGGAAGCAAATGCTGAGAAATAAGGAAGTGAAAACAGGCAACAGATTTTTCACTACCAAGAACGCCAAGCGCAAACACGATTTATTTAGCTGTGTTTAACGTGTCTGTCCTCCGCGCAACGAGGAGCCCACTTGGGCTGAAGGGAGGGTGGGGAGGAGGGGACAGGAAGAGGGAGCAGGGGGACAAGGGGGACAGAGAGAAGAAACTAACGGCTCCGTACAAGGACTTCCTGAACGGTTCTGTTCGGTTTTAGAAGAATCTTCTGCCCCAAAACACACGTAGGTGTCAAAAGAAGGCGACACTAATCGGCCTGTTAATTAACGAGCCGCCACTAACAAAGATAGAAGACCCAGTTCATGCAAACACTGTTTACTCGGGCGCTATCTCCTTGCCCACTTCCCTTGCCTTTTTGCAAACCCTAGGGGCTGGCGGCTGGGACAGGCCCCGAGGCCCCTCAGGTTGGGGTGTTCCCAGCTTCTTCGAGTCCAGGCAAGGGGGAGGCGGGGGAGTACCACTGCCCTCCCTGCCCAGCCTCACACGGCCACGTGGAACTGACTGAGATCTGTATTCAATTAAGGAGCACCAGACAGCTTCTGGCTCCTTGCCTACACCAACGCAGGCTCTGGGTATCTGCTGTGCCCCCCCGCCCCACCCAGGCTCTAATGCCAGGGAACAAGGGCTCTATCAAGTCCCCTGTGGAGGAGGCAAAGTGCCACACTCCCCCACCCACACCCCCAAACTCAAGCCTGAGGTTTGGGCCCTGCCAGGGTGAACCAACCAAATACACGAAGCAAGGATCTGTATTTTCTAACCAGCAAGACTACACCGGAGGTTTTGGGCCCTGCCAGGGGTTATTCCTTTTAAAAATCTAACTCGGGTTTACTCAGCATTGGCTGGAAAAAAGGAACCTAGCATCATCAAAAGGAAAACAACACAAGAGGAAGATGGAGTCCCAAAAGGACAGTTGGGGCCTCCCGTTTCCCCCAAGAAGGTGCCAGGTCAGAGCGGCCTGTGCGCTCTGGGGGCTTAAATGCCCATTTTTGTTAGCTTTCAGAGGTGGCGGCCAAAAAAGGGGAGAATTTCCTCACCAGCCTGCACTGCACTGAGTTCCTTCCTCATCTGCATCTAATAAGACTGTGCACTTAAAGGCAGCCTGCTGTATGCATTCCTCCCCATCCCCCAAGTCTACACCCCCTCTACCCAGCTCCTGTCTGGGGGCAAGACCCCAAACGTCAGTAAAGATACCTTTTCTGGTATATTCGGGGCAGGAGTAACAGCAAACCCCACTCCATATTAAGATTCTGACTCACGTGACAGTCCCCCAAAATGAATGGGGATGGGGCAGTATTAGGTTTTTAGATTGAAAATTCAAATCCTCCCCCTTGGACTCCCCACTAAATCCCCTAATTCTTCCCCCTTGCATTGAAAATGACACGCTGCGCTAGTAGTTACTTGATTCCTCTCCCTTTTGCAAATTAGTCACTCTGCCCCCGTGCACTGAACAATGGCGAGTCTATGCTTTTACGATGTCTTTGAAATAAGCAATTACTTCACTCCTACAGAATGGTCTGTTTTCACATCAGGACGGTGGCAGGAGTGTCAACAATTGGATATCCCCATTTTATAGATGAAGACACTGAGACCCGCCCGGGGACTGTTTAGGAACAAACACAAATGAGACTGTGCGAACACCTTGACTGTGGTACTTTGACAAATGAGGCGGCCCAGAAAGGATCCAGAGGCTCCCGCCCTAACCAGGGCTCAGGTGCGGCTCTGGGAAACCACACTTCTAGAAAAACCCTGCAAGAAAATCTAGATTTCTCAAAGTAATAAAACAGAGAGTGCTTAACTGCGTGTCCAAAGGAGGCCTCCGCAGGATGCCTCTGGATCACAACCCCACTGGTCTTTCAACACGATCTGGCTGCCAAAGTCCCCCATTCCCAAGCAAGTCTCCCACCCGTGGCTCCTGAACAAAAGCAAAGCAAGTCATCTGCACCCTGCAGATGACGCGTGGTTCAGAACACCACACCGCAAGGCAAAGCAGCCCAGCCTGCCCCTCGGACACAAAACCGTGTGTGTGTCCTCCCAAGGCACAAGAGCACCCGGGGGCTGCAGAATCCTCTCTTCGAGGAGAATTCTAGACAAGATACTTCCACGGACTCTGGACAAGAAACTTCCACCACTCTGCCCCATAATTTTTTGCACTGTTGAATCCTCAAAATAAAGAAAGCAGAGGTAAGTTGGCTTCCTTCTGCTCGTGTCATAGACATTAGGTCAGCCAACCACACAGTTACCTGTCTTTCAAGCCAAACATGGACAATTCCCCCCATAAGTACCCTGATTCCAAAAATCCTAAAATTTACGACATGCCTCTTCAGGAACTGCAGAAACCTAGGATGGAGCCCCTCAAACACACATGTAATTAGTGCTTCATCCATCGTTCTTTCTGTAAAGGAATCCAGTAACATAAATATTAATCAAACACAAGAATCTGCCTTTCTAGTCTTGGACCATTATGAGTGCCGGATTGTGATCTTTACCCGTATTTACAGATATTCAAAGGCAGATTCCATCATGTTAGAACTGTTATAAATGGACGTCTGAGAAATCAACGAGCAAGTTCAGGCAGATATGAAAACCTTCCTGTCCAGGACTGCCAGCAGCTTTGAGTTCCCAAGTGTTGAATTTGTTACCTTTTCTGCAGGCCTTTCAAGAAAAAAATAAACTGACAAGTGCCTTCAGATTCCTCCAGAAGAAAAGCTGGCTTCTCAAAGTTCGGGTTAGCTAAATCTGAGATTTTCTTAAGATCAACTCTTACTCTAAATGCCATGAAGGCATTGTTTACAAAATACTTTAGCCTTTGATAGCACAGAAAGTGCAATATTCTGTTATGATTTGGGTCAGCCCAAATCAAAAAGAAATATGTATACTTATTTTTTTTAGATTACCTTGACTCTTGTTACAGCAAATATATTCTGTGTGGTTCAGACCTATTTCTGAATAATGGAAAATAGAGACGTGGCTCCAATTCTAGCCTAGAAAAGCTGTCACACTGAAGGTAAACTTTTAATCTTCTATAGGCAAACAGCATACATTTTTATTTCTGGAGTAACAGCTTTGGGAAAATGTTTGAACATTTTCTTAAGAGCTTTGTGGTAAATACATTGGGCGTCCAACCACTGCTTTTCTGACTCTTTAAGGGTCTGTTGGAGTGCTTTAAACAATTGGAGGCCAATTTTTAAGAAGCAAAAATAAAGAGAGACTCCTACCAAGGTGACCATTTGCATACAAATTCTCTTTGGGGGGGTTATTGTAAGAGAAGTCGGGCTGGAAGAAGGACTGACATTAATTCCCTGTAATTCCAGGAGGCTTTGTGTCCCACTCTAGTAGAGGGCTCCATTCCCACACAATTGGGGAACCACTTTTGTTCTTGAGTGTTTTAAAATCCCAGCCCCCAGGAATTCCCTCTAGAAAAGCAGGCTCCCTCTCCTCCCCCCCCCCCCCCCGGGGAAGGGAAAAAAAAAAAACACCCTACAAAGAAAACCACTTTGGGACGGGACTGTTTGCCCAGGATGGACACAAAATGCACAAAGGAACTCTTTGAGGCTCCCTCCAAACGGGCCTCACCTGGATCCGGGGAACTGCCGGGCTCTGTCGGGCCAAGGTGGGCTGATGCCGAGTTCGGTCGGGCGCGACCCTTTCAGAGCGTTCGAGGCGGGGCGAAGAGGGGATCCCAGTGTGCCCCCAGGACCACGAAGAAAACGCCCAGGAAGGAACGCCACCCCAGCGAGGAGCCCCGCCCCTCGCGCCCTGATTTTTGAGGATGGGACCACTGGCAAGAGTTTTCAGGGGTCCAGAAATGCAATTCCCCACGCCCGGGAAGGTCACTAGTGCGAGCGCGCGCCCGGGGGTCGGGGAGGAGAGGGCGGGTGGAGGAGGGGCGGACCCCAGCGCACAAAGGGGCCCCAGGCCCGCGGGCTCCCCGCCCTTGACCTTGGGTCTCCGCCTCCATCCATCTCCGCCCGCTGCCAGGGAAGAGGGCTGGCCCCGGGCCAAGGGCGAGCTCGCCGGGCTGCTGCGGGGCTGGGGGCCGACAGGGGGCCGCCGAGGGCGGGGGGAAAGGGGCTGGGGGAGGGGGGAATGACTCGAGGGCTGCAGAATGCTCGGAGGAAACCTGCATTCCAACTCCCCCAGCTCCTACGGGAGCCGGGTCCCGGGGAGGCTCCATTTCACTGCTCGCCTCCCGCCCCCCCAAAGCAAAAGTTGCAGGAATGCACCAAGGAAGACCCCCCCCGGACTAACCCCACGACTTGTCTGCTCCCCGCCCCCCTCGGACACAGGCCGAGAGGGGGAGGAGAGCTGTCACCGGAGGAAGAAAGAAGCGCGCCTCTTCGGCGAAGCCAGACGCGGGCAGGGTCAGCTGCGCCTCCTCCCGCCCCTCACAGCCCCGCTCGGGCAGCTGGCCCATTAAATCCCCGAATTATGCATGGGCCTGGAGCCCCCTCGGCCCTCCCGCCCCAGGAAGATACAATCAACGGGCGCGGCGGGCTTGGGCCGGGAAAGCAGGAGAGACGCATCCGCCGAGCCGCGCGCCCCGGGGCGCAGGCTGGAGAGGCCGCGGGCGAGTCGGCGAGACCGGCTGCCTGGAAGGGAACAGGCGCGTCCTAAGGCCGGGAAGTAGCTCCTGGGAGCCTCCGCCGGGACCGTAGCCGGCGGGTAGGCGACGGGCACCGACCGCAGGGGAGGCCGCTGGTGCCATCACGGAGTCGCCAAAGTGTCGCCCCGATTCCATGCGGGGTCCGGGAGGTGCGGGCCGCCTCGCGCCCCCGCCAGAGCTCGGCACCACACGCCTTGGGAAAGGCCATTGTGCGCCTAGGCTTGGGAGTGAGGGGAGACTAATGGACCCCAACCTTGGCGCCCCCGGGGAGGAGCCCGAAGTCCCCGGCGGGTGTGTCAGGAGTTCTGCCCCTGCCCCTTCCTACGTGGGAGGGGATGATTTGCTGGGGGTGACACCGTGTGTGGCGGGGGGAGAGGCCGGGAATGGGTAGGGTCGCTGGAGATCCGGGAAGGGGGGCAAGATTAGTCTTGCAAGTTGCAACCGTCGGGACACACGGGAAATTGCATTAGTGGTGAGGCAGGTGGCGCCTCGTTTCATGGGAGCGGGAGAAGACGTACAGTCTCAGAGTTGGGAGGATTTTGATATCTGTCTCCCTCCCCCTCCCCCATAGTCTTAGAATGCGCGCAAGACCGGGAGACCTCAGACTCTCTGCGCTCCACAGCCCCCCTGGTTTCTCGTCCCCACAAAACGCCATTTTCGGTGTCCAGGACCCCATGCTGCGGACAGCAAGGCCCCGCCGACCCGGGAGTGTGGAACTTGTTTGCTGTCTTGGGCCCCGTTTGTTTCTGGCAATGAGTTCCCTCTTTTCCTTCCCCTCCAAAGCAAAGGCCAGGTCAGGAAAATTACATACTACTTTTTCCCAGCGAATAAAGGCGCCTCCTTTGCAGGGAAAGTTTTACAAGGCAATGATGTCAATGATGCAAAGAGAAGACCACACTGTTTAGGTTTCTTAATTGGCTGACTTTGAACTCTTGGTGGGAGGAGGAAAGAATCCACTCTGGCTCCTTTGGAGAACTTAGTGTTGTGGGGTCTACCAACCTCAAACCTTTTAGCCCGTTGCTGGGGTGGGAAGAGGTCATCAAAGGTTTGTCCTGTTTCTCCTTAAGGGAAACAAAGAACCTTAGATGGCTGCGAGACACAGAGCCCAGGGCAGGCATTCCCTGGCCCCCAGCCTCAATGGAAGACCCCCAGAACTCAGCTGGGGGACTACACTCCCCGCACGCCACGCTCTGCCCGGAAAAGTCTTTAAAACAAAGCCAGTGTTTTCCCCGAGTACCTTCAAGGATTCTTTTGGTACCCGAAGTCAGGAAAGCAGAACTGTGCATTCTGGACACCGCCAGGTTGGACCGATGTCCTCACTGGAGTTTCATCACAGTGTAGGCCCTAGAGTGGTCAGATGGCAAGGCTCTGTTCATAGGGGTTCATCTTGGGTGGGCGCTGACCCACGCACCTGCGTGCCTTTGAATCCGGATGGATCTGCTTGCATCTAAAGCTGTGTGCACACTTGCAGCCTGAAGTCATGGGGAGCTTTGTGGGTCCTCAGCCCCCAGGAGTCCACAGCCCTGATCCAATATTGCCTTGGCTTGGAGAACTAGCTGGGCTGGGCGCTTCACCCTGCCCTTGACAGTGCATCTGAATAGCTACCTTCTCCTCTCCACACCAGGAATGGGGGTTCTGACTTCTCACCTCCAACAAAAGGTCATTTTGTTAATATTCCTCCACCCAAAAGAACCCGGGATCCCAGTTTTTATGCTGGTGGGAGCAGCGGGCAGCCACTTTCCCAGACTTCTCTCTCAAGTGATCACACCTCTTTCGGCCAGACCTCCCTCTCGCCCACTTACAGCCCCCTCCCTCAGCACAGACTCCTCCTTCCTGAGCCACCCCATCCACCCACCCCCACCTCCAGATCAAAATCAGCAGACCAGCAGGAGGACGACTCTAAGGAAACCCACTGAAAAACAAAATAAAAATGAAACCTAGAAGCCTAGCCTTCTCCAGAAAGTCTCCTGGTCGGCCTCTAAGTCCTAATCACACCCTGCCACGTGGAGCTCCTCCCTGGACTTAATTTGGTCAAGGCCAATACCCCTACCCCCTTAGGTCACTGGTCACGATCTATCAGTGCATGGGTCAGAGGGGGTTCCAATTGCATGGGGTTTGAGAGTCATACAATTCAGGAGGTCCTGTGAACAAAAAAACAAATACCAAACCACTCTACAACATTAGGGACAGTGCCTGGAAGAGGCACAGGAGGGGCCCTGAACCTAAACTCTGCACCAAATCCTTCCAGGGGAATCTTCAGGGCTTGAAGCAGAAAGAAACCCTGTTTATCCTTTAGTATGATAGTTTTCATTTCAGCCACCAATTTCTTCAAAGAAAATTTATTTCCTAAACCCAAGATGTAACAACCGAGGGCAGTCTGTTGGGCTGCTGGGTGGGAGGGGGATTTAGGTAGGAAGCTGGAGCTTACTGCCCCCCCCACCCCCCCACCTCCCCCACCCCCGCCATGGGGTTCTTGCAGCTGTTCAAAACCACTGGTAGCTCCTTCTCCTATTTCAGCTCAGGAAGCTCAGGCCCAAAGAGGGGGAGGGTCGGAGGGTCTGCTCAAGGTCACACAGCCTGTGGGCCCCAGGGCCTAGACACCACCCCAGGTCTTTGGCCAGAGTCCACCACGCCTGCCCCTCCCCACCCTGCATTCCATAGGCCCAGCTGCCTCCCACCACTCGACCTGACTGGGTTGGCTTTGGCTCCTAACAAGACGGGTCTGCACAGACAGCAGTCAACATGAAATCCACAAACACGTGTAGGACAGGTGGAGGTCCGCCGTCCTGCTTCCTTCAACTCACACGAGACCCCAGCTCCCATCATGGTGCTTCACCCCCGGAGAAGAAATCACTGGTGGCCGGCCAGGAGCAGAAGCAGCCTGTACCAGACCCTGTTAAAGTACTGCATGATCCCCTGGGCCTGGGCTCCCCATGAAGTCCACCAAAAATCAGGAGCCTGGTGTCTAGGCACAACTCTGAGGCTCTTAACCTCTCTATGACTTGGTTTCCTCATCTACAAAATGAAAGTAATAACTGATTTACCACCTTTCGTGGGGCAGAGACAGTAGATAGGAGAGTAGGATGAACCACCACCACAGGCAGCGCTGCCTCGCCACAGGGAAGACATGACTGCTGGAGTTCACAGCCCAGGCCCCTACGCACAGGCTGTGTGACCCTGGGCAAGTGACTTAACGTTTCTGGGCTTCAGTTTCCTCTTTGGTAATGTGGGCTTGATACCAGCACCTACCTCAGGGAGGTGTGAAGGAGGGTTAAATCAGTGAATTGTTGCAAAGCCCTTCAAACAGGGACTGGCACAGAGTTAGTCCTAATAAGTGTATGTACAGTTAAAAACCCAGGTATGAAAATTCCATGTTTTTGTTTCCTCGGTGAAAAGATAAACCCAAGGGCACAAGGATGACAGCAGACTGCCCTACTTATATAGTTTTACTGACACAGAGCCCCCTTCTAACAGATTCTAGAGCTAGTGGTTATGCATTAGTCAGGCATGAAAATGAGCACACACACACACACAAAAGCAGGCTGTCAAGTGCCTAATAAAAAATGTAAGGCAACTGCTAACTATTTACTGTCAAACTAAAAACCAATAATAATGATAACAGAGGCTCAGGGTTGGTTAGGTCCCTCACCTGGGAGCCCCATGACCCTCCCTTGCTCTCTTCCCTAACTTCCCGTCCTTTCCGAATTGCTTCCGGAAGCATGGAACCTCCTCTATGAATCACAGTCAACAGGGGCCCCAGACCTAAAGGAAACCTAGTAAGGAGATTAAAAAAAAAAAAAAAAAAAAATTACCCTGTAGCCAACTAGAATTTTTGGTTTTCTTTTTAATTCAATAAGACTTTGAATTACAATTCAGTGCTACAGTCGCACTGGGTAGCTGTTAACACTCTGCAACGGTCTGCACAGTCTACCTTTAGTCTCTTTTGTCCCTGGGAGGCCGGCAGGGCAGGGACTGTTCACCCCCCGCTGACGAATCAGGACACTGGGACTCTACCGGGGACACAGCTCGCCTCAAGTCACCAAACTGGGCAGCCTGGTGTGACAAAAGGGCCACCTGACTTGAGATGACTGGGGTGTGGCCTCAGCCCTGCCAGTAACAAGTCACATATGCTCACTTAAGAACGGGAGGAGATCCTCACCAAAGAGATCCTTCCAGCTCAGTCCGGAGGCCAGAATCCCCACGTGGATCCCTCCGGTGGTTCTCTGTTATTAGTAACAGCTAACAATCCACAGGGACCTAATACAGGAATGCACTGTCTAAATCAAACCTTGTAACAAGTCTACAAGATAAGAAAGATTATCTTTACTCTATAGGAAATGGGAGTTGGAGAGGTGAACAAACGGCCAAAGGTCATTGGCAAACCCAAAATCCCAGCCCAGATCCATCCACCTGAAGTCAGGTCTTAATGCTTTCTTACTCACCACCACCCCTCCAAAACCTTCATGAGACAGGCAACCATATGAGGAAGGCGACCCACTGACTGTGGGTCAAGGCCTCTGGGGGTCTGAGGGCTCCTGACTGTATCCACAGAGTCAGATCAGGATGGCTTCAGAGGTCCCCTGTGATAGGGTCTGAAGGTAGTGCCTGCCCCTACTGGCCGGGCCAGCCAGACAGAGTTAGACTACTCCCTAAAAGCCTCCATTCCCCGTGCCATCTGAGGAAGTCAGGCAGACCTGAATCTGACTCCACTTTGCTGTGTGATCTTGGGCAAGTCCCTTAACCTCTCTGAGCCTTAGCTCAACGTAGGATTAGAAAGTAGCTATTTCAAAGTGGGATTAGAGTTATCTGTTTTAAGTTTGGTATCTATTTCAAGATGAGATAAACCAAGAAAAGCACCTAAGCACAATGTGGGTTACCAGGTGGGACCCCTCTTCCCCATGAGCTACCAGCCCTGCCCCCGTTCTGGGGTCAGCCCTAAAGCACCCAGTCCAGGACTGGGTCTCTCAGACAGGACACTCCACTGTTCCTCGGTGCAGACAGAACTAATAATTAGCTGTCCCGATTTAATAATACAGAAAGATAATCCATGCTACAACACACATGGATTTAACTAATCTTAATTTGGACGCAAAATAACAACTCTAAATATATCAAACGCAAGTTTTTAAAGACAACCTGCAAGTGGGGTTTATCTCCAGTTTCCAGCACAAGCAAGTTATTTAGTTTCTTCCACTGGCCAAGCTAATATTCTCTTTTTCACATTTATTTTATTTATTTTTTAAAATCTGAAATGCGCATTTGCCGAACAGCATGTAAAGCCTCCAGCTGATCAGAAGCCCTTTTCTCCAACACATTGGGCCTACTGATGGGTCCCTGGGACCCTAAACCAAACACCCTGTCTGCGCTCTGCCTGCTACCTCGGACCCCCCTCCCCGGTTCCAGGGGCACCCCAGACCCTTCCTAGGTTCCAGATGAAGATGTACAGAGTGGGTGGGGCCTTCGGAGCAGGAAACCGCCTGCCACTTCCAGCCCAGGGGGATCTGCCACCTCCTGGCACCCGCTGCCTGTCTCCCACATTTCTCCAGAAATCTGACATTTGGGGTTTGTGGCGGGGGGAGGAGGACAAAAAGGCAGAAGGCAAACCTCTGACTGACAGCTGACGGCTCATTCCCCCGGGTATAGCTTCATTTGGTTACAGAAGGGGTGACAACACGGGAAAACGAACTACCTGTGATCAAGAGCCTCCCCTCCAGTGGCGATAAAATGGGGATTCTAAGGAGGAATCGGTGGCAGTGGCTGAGAGAGATATCCGATCAAGATTCTGACTGAGAAGCCAACACCTCGAGCTGCCAAGTGGGGTCCACACTCTCTTGAAAGCTTTTCAGGAAGCGTCCACTTCTCAGTCATCGGCTACAGCCAGAGCCTGGGCTGAGTGGGCACTCTCTGGGTCTCGTCCCTGTTCGTTCTCAGCACAGGCCTGACAAGCAGGGACAGACGAGGAAACTGAGGCCCAGAAAAGTGAAGCGGCTGGCCCGGGCAGGCACTGGAATCACACCCCTCCCCACTGGCACCCAAGTCCATGCTCCTTTGATCCCCCCGGCTCCTCCCAGAGGGACCCACCATCAGAGAGGCCGCCATAGAACAGTAACAACGTGACCAAAGAGGGCTGGGGGAGGGGAGCACACAACAGCTCTTCGGACCTTGTGTCTGATGGTGGAGTTCTCTGAAGCCAATGGAAGTTTCTCCAGCCAATGGTGTTCCCAGAAGCCCTCCATTAGCTATGCTGCCACCAGGAAATGGAGCTGGGGAACCAGCACCAGTAAGGGGGGAAGGTGCCCGTCTCGGCAGTGGGTATCCTGTGCGCCAGGCAGGTACGCATCATTTCAACACCGCAGTTACTGTTAAGAGGGCTCCGTCAGGACACTGCAGCTCAGGAGGTCAGGTAACATGGCCCGAGGCTGGCAGGCGACAGAGTAGGGCTCCGACATGCACTGGGACCCTTCCCACGTGGCAGCACGCGGCCTCCCTCGCACGGCCACGAACCCCAAACACCCCAGGCCCCTTCTCCCCACCCCTCCTCAAGACACCCATCCCACAAAATGGCTCAGAGACTCCTTGCTCTTTGCACACCCTGGAAGCCATCTCAGCTGCCCCCTCACCCCCACACCAGGATCAGCTACTCCCACGTCCCCGAGCTCTGCCAGAAGTGGGAGAATGCAGTGGGAAGGGGGCTCAGGAAAGGTAAAGCACTCCTTTACAGGCAGACCTGAGTCAGGTCTCCAGGCCAGAGCCCCCCACCTCGGCTCTGGGCCTCAGACACAGGCTGCATAGCCCTGCACACGACCAAGGTGCAGGGCCCCAGGGCCACAGCTGCACACATCAAGTGCAGAGCTGCTACTGCTTGCACTTGGGCCACGTCCCCCAAGGGGGACAGAGCAGCAGCCCCGAAGGCCGTCCTCCCACCATGCTCCCCGACCCTGGGCAGGGGAGTGGGGGTTCTGTCACCTCACGGCCAGGGAGGGGGATGCTCAGGACAGAGGAAGAACAGCAGGTGCTTGTTTATTAAATGAGCACATGAATGAATGGATGAATACCCTCTGAGTCACAAAGCTCCAGAAAGTTCCTCCTTCTACTGTCCTACTTCTCTATCATTAAAATAAATATATAAAGGAAAGAAAAAAATGATTAACCACTCCTCTTATGCCCATCTCTGGACTCCAGTGTCCCAAAGGAAAGGGCCAATCCAGGATCCAGCCCTGGTCCAATGACTGATAGAATTCCAACTCCGGTGTCACGCTGGGAGGCACCCCTAAAGGTGGAAGGAACCCCACCTATTCCAGGGGCCAACCCTGCCCATCTATCTCTGCAGCCCCGCCTCTAGAAGCACCTGGCAGCAAGGAGGGCTAGGACCCATCTGGACAACACTCAGATTGTTGGTTCCCCGAAAGGCATGACCCTCATGGTCACGGCAGGCACCTCCCTTGGGACAGCCAAGCCAGAGGCCACGTCCCAAGTGTTAACAGCCACCCGCTCCCCAGCAACCGGTCCTGGGGACAAGGGCAGGGCTCGGACAGGCTGGAGCATCCCTCCCCACCATGGCCGGGAAGCAGGAACAGGAGAGGCCTGGGAGAAGCCAGCGGTACCAGGGGCCTGGGCAGCAGCTGTGCGGATTTCCGGAAGCCCGGGCGGAGAAGCGCCTGTGATTCCTAGTCCCCCTCTTAAAATATAAAGACTCAATTATCTTTGAGCAGCTTGCTTTACACATGAATTGACACATTTATTTTACAATAAATAACTGAAAGTTATCTGTGTTTCCTTTACTGTTAATCTACACAGAGAAATAATAAACAGGGCTTGTCTACAAAAATGCAAGTAGTGCAGTCCTCAGAATTCAATTAAGCTAAAATAATTAATGCTCCCACCATATTAAATTACTTTATACATTTGAGCCACTGAAGTTTTATTCTTTAATCTTTCCTTTTTATTAAATAAAAAAGGAAGAAAGAAAAGTTGGTGCCGAGGCCGGGAGGGAAGAAGGGGAAGGAGAGCCGGCGAGGAGGCGCGACGGCCGCCAACGGGCCGGTCGCCTTCAGCCGACACAGCATGCGGACTGTTTTGTGCCTTTGATTAAAATAACATTTTAAAGGCTTTGAACAAACATATCTCTTTAGACTTCTAAGGGATTATTTTACATATTTCTTCAAGAATGAAGAGATCCATTCGTCCTGTTGCTGAACAGAAAAGGCCAAGGATCTCTTCCGTCACACACAGAATAAAAATACTGTAGGCTGCTGCCGTACTACGACCCAAGAAAAGGGGCACAGGGGGCTGGCTCGGGGGTGAGGACAAAACCGCCTTGCAGATTAACTTTGCCTTTTATGAAATCACACAACAAACCTACCCACAATGATCGGCAGCCTCTCGCTGGGAAGTACCTTCATCGTGAAACGAGGATTCGGATGGGTTTTGGTGAAAGCAGAATGCCTTTCCATGGAAATAGAAGTAGGGACCAGAGTATCATGGGCAAGGCCTGTGGTCACTGACACCGGGTGTTTATTCCACTGCAGAAAAACTGTTCCTCTGGTGTCAAAGAAAAGAAACGCACGGGGACCCCAACAACACCAACAAAAGGGACCCGGCACCTTTCTGGATGGGAGCCTCCAGCTCTAACGAAGGCAGCATCATTCGTCTCTGCAAGGCACCCTGAGAAGCCAAGGTTTACATGACCATGGCCCCGGACATGCTGGACATTTTTCTCAAAGCCCTTGGCAACTTGAGAGCATGGAGACGTCCCTAGAGCTCACCAGCCAGAAGGGAAGGCCCACAGGCCAGTATAATTTGGTGGGGTCTCCCCTGCACCTAGCATGCACCAGCAGGAGTCTGCATCCCACCACGGCCTCTCACTAATCCCTAAGAGAGATCTCACAATCCCATTTGAAAGATGGGCAAATTGAGGCCAGAGGTCTCAGACTTGCCACGTGGCTTGCTGCATTACCCTGCCTGACTTCTGGGAGATGCGGCTCCATCCTGCCAGCGGCAGCAGGTGCCTTGGGCTACAGCAGGCACACCCTCCAATGAGGAGCCCCCAGAGCCTCAGTCCCTCCAGCACCTCTGCTAGCTTCCATGCCCAAAACACAGCCGGCCCCTCCTTACACACTGCAGCCCCAGAGGGCACCCCTGAGAGGAAATTTCTGCTGGCACAGAGCCTCTGCTCATTCAATGTTCACACCAGGCCCACCAGTATTCTCACTCCCTGTTGACAGATAGGAAACTGAGGCCTGGACCCAGGAAGCGGCTTGTCCAGAGTCTACCAACAGGGTGTGACCTCTCATGTACACGCTCGCTGGTGCCATCTTGCTGCGACACCAGCTGCCGCTTCCTACAGCCACCGTGGGCCTCTATCTTTGCCAGGCCTCCCAGGCTCAGAAGTCGGACCTGTGGCAAATACGGGGCCTTACACAGAACACAGGCTCCCTGCAGGAGACTCTGTCATGCCATGGCCACGGCCCAGCGGGATACGGTGTCAACTCCCTATGGCCAGAGGACACAACCAAAACACTCATTCTTCAGGTGGGAAAAGTCAACTGTCCAGGTGGTCAGCTGAAAGGGGTGCAGCGCTCCAGTAAGTTCCCACGAGCCCTTCCCTAGACCTGCCAAAAGGATCAGGCAACATGAGAAGGCGCCTCTGGGAGCAGGGCACCTCTTTTTACAGATGGGAAATGGAGGCCAGAGAGAGGAAGAGGAGGAAGGGAGTTCTCCCACTCCTAAGTGCCTACCAGGCCCTGCGCACAGGCCACGTCTCATTAGACCTCACCACAAGCCTATGGAGATCGGTCTCATTAGCTCCATTTCACAGATAGAAAAACTGACTTGTCCACGTTGTGAAGAACAGATTCCAACCCAAGACTGTCTGGCGGCACAGCCAGAGACTCAGCCAAGCACACCAGCAAACCGAGGGTCACCTCGCCTTCCAAACTTCCATTCTGTACTCCCAGCCACCTACGGATTAGGCCCCGCAGCAGAGTGTCATTGCCAAAAGCAAAGCAACCATTGGCCAGCTGTGCTGCTCGGAGCCCCAAGCCCGTGTTGTCCTGAGGGGCACCCAGATAGCAGCCCCCTGGAACGGGCGAGCCCTGGCTGGTAGTCCTATACCGGTAACCCCCGACCCTTCCCAGGCCCGACACCCGGCACGACAAGGGCACGGGCGGGCGTGGGACCTCGGAGGTGGCTTCCGCGGTGGCCTGGCCAGGGCAATGTTCCATACCTGCAATGTTCTCCTGCTTGGGGCAGATGCCTTTCGTGGGTGAGAGCAGGTGCTCATCTTCGTCGGGGGTGACCTGGATTCCGATCTCCACCGGCTCGGACACTTTCCTGAGCTCGGAGCGTGAGGAGGGCGGCGGGCTGCCTTTGTCCAGGCCTTTGTCATAGCAAGCACCCAGGCCACCGCACTGCTTCTTCTTGTGCTCTATAAAAACCAGGATGTCCCCCAGGGGGAAGTTCATCTGACACTGTCCACAGGTGAGCAGGTCAGGGTCGGGGCCACCCACCATCAGCCCCAGGCTGCTGGGCTCCTCTATCTCCAGACCCTCGTCTTCTTCGAGGATGGCGGCCTCCACATGGTCAGCCTCTGCTGGAGAGAGAGAGGAGAAAGGGGCAGAGAAGACAGAGATGGGCTTAGGCAATCACGGGCACCCGTCACCCATTCCAACCCTTCCCCGCCGAGACGAGGCCCCTCCACTGCAGGGTCCCAGAGGTCACCGAGTCCCCACATGACTCCTGGAGGCCACAGACGGGCAAACTGAGGCTCTGACAGTGACATCGCCGCCTGTGGAAGTGGTTGCTTAACTGATGCTAAACTTTCTGCTTTGTCATTTATCTACTGTTAATCCCCCCCCCCCACATACCAGGTAAGCAAATCCATGTGCACACATCCCCCATCCCACTTTCACCAGAGGCTCGGGGTCCTGGGCCCCGTACTTCAAGCTGGAGACGTGTCTCTCCCACTTTACATCATCTGAGAATCACCTAGGGAGCCCTGAACCCTGTGCCCAGGCAGCACCCCAGACCAATTACAGCAAGATCCAAACCTCAGATTGTTTTTTTTGTTTTTAAGACTCCCCAGGTGATTCCAGTGGGCCGCCAAGGCTGAGAACCGTGCGCCAGAGCCGGCTCACCCTGCCTGGGCTCGACCCGCCGCCCCTCCCTTCCAGGGCTCATTCATGTCCTCCCCATTCACGGGGGCCCTGCCTGCACTCCTCTACCTCAGACCTGGCTGCGCACCAGACCAGAAAACGCAGCCCCACACAGGCGTCAGGCAGCCAGTCCTTAGGAGAGGAAGAAGCCCACATGCTCAGAAAGCAACAAGTGAGCGCTGGTTCGAAAAGAAACGTGGAAGAGGAAAAAACAACAACAACAACAATGCAGGGGAAAGGACTCTGCAAATCTGCTCTCTGAAAGAGGGAGCCAGCTCTGCTCCTGGTCACTCTGCCATCACTTTGTAGATTTCCAGCACTCATCAGCTCCCACTGTCCTTTTTGTTTGTTGGTTTTATTTTCACTCCCAGAAAAAGAAAAGAAAAAAAAAAAACCCTCTTCAGACTCCAAAAGCATTGCTTGGCAGATAACAAACCACACTCTCAATGGGCTGTACATTTTCATATTTCTTTACCAGCCGATATACTTCCCCTTTTTTTTTTTTTAAATTTTGGTGGGGACATGGGACCCAAATATTTTGAAGCCAGTAAATGCCTCAAAACAGGAGCACCCCCCCCCCATCGGAGAACAGGAGGACTCGGCAGCCAAAAGTGTCATAAATAAGAGCACTGGACGATGAGGTTGCACATCCCCTTGGGCTCTGAGCAAACGTGGGTTGGTATTTCTCAAGAGCAAACAACTTGGTCGTGGAGACGGCACAAGTGTCAGGGTGCTGGGGAGAGCCACGGGGCGGCCAGAGGTCTGACACCCGAGCAGGCAGGTAAATTCTAAGCTGCACGGTATTTGTGAGATCCAGTGAAAACCACCGAGGAACGCAGGGAAGGGGCGGAAGGGCGGGAAAACACATTCCGGGGCAGTGAAGTTACTGACGGGCCAGAGCCAAAGAACAGATAATTTAAGGAAAAAATTCTGTGGCATCTTCCATCCTACATATGAATCCCTGTTCTGTATTCTCTGAACTCAGCTTCTTCAGGGCCTGTGTGAGTCCACGTGTGATGTGGAATCTAGGATGGACGATGTAGGACAGGTAACACGTTTGAGCCACATGTGAACAGGTTGAGGCATAGGTGTTTCTGGGAAGGGAAGTTAACATTGGAGAACCTGCCTATGTTTAGAGACGAGCAGAGAGAGTGCTTCATGAATCACCCTTGGACATGCAGGAGACCCAAGGCACGCAAAAAACTACCCCAAAGATGAGGAAATCTGAAATCTGTTAGCTCCATACCTCTGAAACACACACACACACACACACACACACTGACCGAGAAGGTAAGAGAAACCGTTTTCACCAAGCCAGCCCCGGGAATCATTAATTACACTTTAAAAAAAGAAATCGGGAGTTTACTTAAAACAGAGTTGGAAGACAATGCTACATAATTAATTTACCAATTTATTTTATGAAAAGGTGCTTTGGTATGGCTGAAATGTAATCACAGCCCTCACGCCGAACGGTGGTTGTAGGGGGGTACCAGATTCCTGTGAACGGTTTGTCAGAATGGAAAAGGTAATTATTCGATGCTTCTTTTCCCTTTAATGATCTAACATTGAGCAATACTGTTTATATTGAAAAGCTTGCACCTTTAATTACCAATTACATATACATAATTTCAGAGCCAAAGGAGAGGGCTGTGAAAACAGTTCTTTA
Organism: Mustela nivalis; assembly: GCF_964662115.1. Classification (NCBI taxonomy): domain Eukaryota; kingdom Metazoa; phylum Chordata; class Mammalia; order Carnivora; family Mustelidae; genus Mustela; species Mustela nivalis. The sequence goes on along the minus strand of NC_139025.1, from coordinate 6,564,029 downwards.
GAAATATAAGGATGTATTGTGCGCCATTTCTAGAGCGGGAACTCTAATAGATGGGAGGAGGATGTCAAAATATTGTTTTGTTAAAAAAAAAAAAAAAAGGAGAGAGGCACAAAGGAAATGAGCTGAAAAGCAAAAAAGGACAAAATGAAACAGACTTCAGAAGGAGCAGGGGCAGGCTCTGCGGTGGGAAGGGTGAAGGTACCCGCCCGAGTGCCACTTGCCCACAGGCCTGGAGCTCCTCTGCGTCCCTGAGGCCACCACACTTCCAGTGTGACCATTCCTGCTGGGGATGGGGAGGTGCTTCCTGCCGCTTAATAATTTAATCTTTCTCGTCCTTGTTTTGTTTTGCTTTTCATTAACTTTTTCAGCCCTGCCTGTCTGTCGTCTCCCCTGGGAGGAGTTCTAGGAAGCCGGGAGGACCTCCTCTCTGCTAGGAGGCTTTAAGCTACATAATTTCAATTCGATCTTCTCATTCAAAAGAAAAGGAGACTACTTTAAAAATTAGCAAAGGTCATATAAGTCTGTTCGCAGGCATTCCTGCCTCTCTGTATTCTACCTTTTGCTGAGGACTTGGTACCAGCACTTTTTTTTTCTTTTTCTTTTTTCTTTTCTTTTTTCCTTTTCCTTTTTTTTTTGAACATCTGGTATTCTTTCCTTTATTTGGCTCTCTCTGCCTTTTCACTTTCCTCCTGCAGCAGTCACTGCGTCTGAAAGTATCCATTCGCTGTGCTACAGCTGTGAGTCCTGCCTTGGCCCCCTGGCAGCCAAGCCCCCCTGAGCAGCCAGGCCCTGCCCCAGTCCCACAGATGGCCCTGAACCTGACCTTCTGGACCCAGGACCCTGGACCCAGCTCGCTGCCTTGAAGGGAATCCAGGGGCAAAAGAAACAAACAAACAAATCTTCCCTCCCACTGTCAGTGTTGAAAGTAAAACTCAAGACAACAGCAGGAGGGGTGTTCACCCTGCTCCAAGAATGGGGTTTCCTCTCTCCCCTCCTGGGGCAGGGGATAAGGGGGACTCTGTGCTTCATCGGCCGAGGGAGATACTTCCCAGGAAGGCGGCAACAACGTAACCCCCAAAGTTCAGGCAGCAGAGGCAGCATGAGAACCCCTCCACTGTCAAGTTTTGGGTCACACACAGCATGTCGACCAGGACGGCTTGTTGAGCCTGAAGGCTCATGCTCTGGCCTTTGGAGACACCCCCAAAGACGGGCTGTGGTTTCATTTCCGCTGGCAGGCGGATACTGAGCAGGGTGTGTGGGGTGCGTGTGTGTGCGCGTGTGCACGGCCCTTCTTAGAACCATATCGATAATGGAAGAAATAAAAAGAGAAAGAAAGAGCCCCCTGGCCCAGCTCAGCGAAGGGCAAAGCAGGCTGTGTCTGGCCCTCCCCGCACCCTCCTTTTCCGGTCCTGCGGGCATCCGGAGCCTCACGGCCCCACACAGCTCGGAGAACCAGGCCTCTGCTGGGAAGGCCAGAGCGCCCACACCGCCACCCAGAACTAAGAAAGCACCAGGAAAGAGAAAAGACACATAACAAAAACAGTTTTTTGAATTCCCAGACCCAACAAACCAGCCCCTCAGGCTGTCCCGTCCGGCAAACTAAAGACGCAAAGACGCGGTCTTTCCCCCAAGATGATTTCTGCTTTCGTGAGAAAGTCCCCAAGTGTCAGGCAGCGCTGGGAAATATTGCTGCTCTCGCTATTATGAGCCGAATAAAGTGCGGGGTTGCTAAAACGTTGGACTCATCAAGAGGAAAAATGAATGGATGCAGCAGGCACCTTGCTCAAATGTACGCTGACACGTCGGGGTGGGCTCTGAAATGCGAAATCCTAAGGCTCATGGACAAATACATAGTCTCTCTCTCACACACAAACACACACAGAGTTAATTTTCTTTTACAACAAAACCACATTTTATTTACGAGGCTACACCTCCTCCCAGCTGATACACGCATTTAGAAGCAATGAAATCAGGGTTCACAAATAATAATGGATATTTGTTGTTAAGTAGATGGGGAAGCACTCGATCCGAAGTCAAACTCCCCCATGCCTGAGCTCCGCTGGGAAGGAATTTGGGGCAGAAGACAGAAATGGAAAGACATCATTAACACTGACCCAGCCAAGCAGCCAACAGGCCCCCAGCAGCTGCAAGGGCTTAGCATGGCCTTACCTGGCCAGAGATTTCCCCCACATGCAGGGCTCCAAGGGCCCCCCCTGCCCTGGTCCATCTGCAACAACTGCCCCTGCACCTGCCTTTTGGGGAATTCCAGCCAAGGGGCCAACTGCCTGCTACCCACCAAGCACAGTGCGTATGCACTGCTGCACCCAGAGGACACAGGCCCATGGCCCCCTTACCCTGCACTGATTCAGATCCAAATTTCTAACGGCTAGGCTACAGTCCAGAAGAAACATAGGAAGAATTATTGTTTCAGTGATGGGGGGGCATGGGTAGAAGGGTGTGGGGGGAGGGGTGCCGGGCTCTTAAAATCGTGTGCCACCAACGTCACAGCCACCATCCTGATGTGTACGCATGTTTACAAGAAATGCTCAGCATCCCTCCGCCAGAGCTCTGCATCCGACTGGAGACTTTACACCTGCTTCCTACGAAGACGGAGCCTTTGCCAGCAAGCTCATGCTCACCGATAATCTGCGAAGGATCTTTTCATTCTCCTCCCCGCAAACATTCCGGGAGGGGCTGAGACTCCAGGCGACACTGAACCACCACCAACACGCACTCTCGACGGAGCGCAACACTTTCTGAGCTGCCATCAATTTTTAATTTATTGGATCCAAGAGAAAATAACAACCATGGGGAAGGGCGGAGGGAGATGGGTAGACGGGAGAGAGAAAGAATCAATTCTTGGTGGAGAAAATAATCTATGACTAGATGACGCTTAAAGGCACGACAAGAGGTTTTATGAAGTTCTCCGAACATTGGGAATAATGAAGTGCCCGGCAGAGGCGGCAGAGATCAGAGCAGCCCGTCGGCCCAGCCAGGCAGGCATCAGGAGGAATGTCCTCACAGGGTCAAGAGGGATTAGAACGCCTCTGAGGGTGGGAGCCCCTGTCCAGGGCCCAACCCCATTTGGCCACCGAATTCCTGCAGCCATCAAGGCCTAGGGCCACCACTGGCCCTGCTAGGACACAGCCTGGAGGGTGGAAGCAGGCCACATTGTGCAGATGAACTCCCTCCCCTGACCACCTGCCCTCTCCGGAGGACAGCTGAGCAGTGCAGCCGGGCCAGGGGTCTCAGAGCTGCTGGCCCAGGCCCCACACACCCCTGATACCCTCCAAAGGCTTCCTCCCTACCACCCTCAGATCGCCTGGAAGAAAAGGTGCATGCCGGAGCCACCCCTCCCCCCGCCCCCATGAGGCCCTGTCTGTTCCAGGCCAAACACAGCACAACCCTCAAATGAAATTGTCCAGATTTCTGGCATCCGGGTGAAAGGCAGGGAGAAGACTGGGGGTGCACGTGGAAACGACCGAGGGTCTGGCTGAGGAGGTCTGCAGGAGGCCTGAGCCTAGCCTGCATTCAGGAAGGTGGGGATTCCTGATCCGCGGGGGGTGGTGTGGGAGACAAGAAGAACCTCAGTCACATGACCCGGTGGCAGACACTGGATGGCAAAGTGTCCCCGTGGGAGAAAGAAGCCCATGTATACTTGTTACCCTACAGCCCCCAGCCTGGTTTCAGGATACTCTGACATATTAAAAACAGCTCCTAGGAAGACACTGCCTCTAGCCATGGACTGTCCAACCTTCCCTTCCCCACACCTCATCTACTGCTCTTGAACTCCAAAAACTGAGCTCACGGGGCCTGTTCTTACCCATTCAAAAGCAGGGGGAAAAAGGCCAAAGGAATAAGGAAAGCAGCGTCCAGGTGCCTTCACAGATCCTGTCCATTGCTAAGAGGCTACTAGTAAAAAGCCAAGTCCACAATACCAAAGAATAGAGTGACCTATGTTTTGATAAATAAAATAGTTGCTTTAAAAGAAAAAAAGAAAAAAAGATTTACCACCATAGAAACCCTCCCAAGCATGTTCAGCAGAGTCCACAAAGCTGCAAATGCCTTAAATCTTCAGAGCCACAACAGGGCTCATAATGACGGAATATAAAAGAGCTCTTTGACGCCAAATGAAGAGATTTGTTTTATTTAATGCTGTGCTTTTTTCAAAGGTGCTAAGCAGAAGGAGAAAAAAGGACCCTCCATACAGGACACCGGACTGCAAGCCTTTTGCTGCAGGACATTCTCCGAGGCCCGCAACAAAATAGCAAGGACACAAGCCATTTCAATATCTCCCTTCCAAGGTAGAAATTTAAACATGACCTCATTTAAAAAAGAAAAATCCTAGCAGCACACCCACTTCTGAAGCACACGTGCATCACAATAACATCGGCATTCAACTTTCTTGAGTCATTTTTATACATTGTTTTAGCAGAGAGCTCATCGGAACATCCACAAATGTATTTCGATTTCAGTGGAAGGGGGTCATAAAAAAGTTGTATGCAACCGACGCATTTTTTTTTTACACTGAAGTTACTTAATTTTGTGTGGCCTGGGATTTCATTATAGTTAAAACAGCTCAGGCTGGCTAATTCAACACCCAAGCAGATTATCAGCTCTCTTGGAAGAAGAAATAAAGAATGAATTTCTTCAATTTCAGCAACTACACAAAAGACTTGCATATGTCAAAACGCCGGACGAAAAGTCCCAGTGAATGTAGCACCATTAATCAAAGCTCGATCTGGTGTCCCTCTTGCCAGTAAAAAACGATGCTGTTCCCCTCTCCCCGTGCACCGCCCCCCCCCCACACACACACACTAGTTCATGCAGAATATGCCAGAAGTGTGAAGGAGCATGTCCCTCTGCTTCCGTGGGTCTCCAAATTGCCTGCTGTTGGCTCTCCGTATGCAGGCCTTTGGGGAGACTACGGCTCCAGAGAGGCAGTCAACAAACGGCTTTTCTCGGGGAGGGGTAGAGAAACGGGGACCTGGACCTGAGCAGGTCTCAGGGGCATCTGGCTCCCTGGGAAAGAAGAGAGGTACACGGAGTGGGGAGCGGGGTGAGGGGTGTAGGGGGCAGAACACCCGAGGACTCCAGACCCTGTCATGGGAGTAAATAAAGAAGTGACAAAGCCATAGGCAGAGCAGCTTGATGACAGACTTTCATCCCCGGTTCTCTCCCCATTAAAAAAAAACCCCATCAGTGTGCCTGCAGCAAACACCTCCTTCAGAGAGGGCTGCTCGGCCAGCAGCAGTCACTGGACTCTGTGGTGCTGGGTGCGGGCCCCAGAGAGCATTTCTTTTCCCTTGTCTTCCCAGGTGAGACCCCAGCACCAAACCTGGAGTCCCAAGTCCTTGGAGAGCTTCGGCTAAAGACAGACCCCAGCCGGACAGCCAGGGGGGCCTTCCTCAAGCCACAGGGGAGGCAGGAGGCAGCCTCCAAAGGTCAAGAACCCCATCTCTCCCCTCCCCGCATGTACCGTCTTATCAAGCATCGTCATATCTGCAGTCCGTGTTTAGTTACAGCTTGCGAGCACTCTCCCAGGTTCCAAGGCAAAGGGCCGGGGATTTCTAAAGTGAATTCTTTTAACGGTTTTCTACAGGCCAAAGGCCACTGCCCAGCCCAAGGCTGCGAGGTGACCGTGCCGCTTCATCTCCTGAGTTGTCAAATGAGCTCGCTGCCGCGATATGCTTACAACTGGCTCAATTCAAACATTAAATGAAGTAGAGAAATCATCAGATAAATTGCCGGCCCTCCGTACGGGAGAGTGAAGGCTCTTTCTCAGCTGATGACAGCACTAGGCTTTTGTCTGACCTAATTTATTTCTCTTTCAGGTTAGAATAAAGCACTCTTTCCTGTCTCAGGGCAACCTCTTCTGCCCATATATTGAACTCAACCATAAGACTCGAGGTTAACTGTGCTGTCTGCCTATTTCTTGAACTTGGAGAAGACATTATAGATCCAAAAATCCCGTGATCAAAAGCACACATATTCCCCAGCACTAAATTACATGTTTAGGAGAAAAAGGGTCTCATTAAAAGCCATCCATTAAGGGCACTGTTCAGGGTGAAAGGTATTAGCGACGCTGGGTCTAGCAAGCCCATACTCCTTCCAAACAAAGTTTTACACGTTATTTGAGTTGGCATTTGATATCTTTGGGGAATGGTGCTATTTCCCTTAGTACAGTGGGAACATTACCTAATAAATGGAATTGAGAATCCAAGTGTTATAAAACCTGAGCTAAAAGGATTTCCATTCATCAAGCTGTTTTAGGAGCATGACTCCCAAAAGCAGCAATTCTCGACCGTTCCCTGGGTCTGTGACATGCAACACAGAAATGGACAAAATGATGTACGCTCTTCCCAGATCCCTTCATTCCATTGCGAATGCCTGAACAGTTTGATGGGATTTTCAGAAAGTCAAGACCACAGACTCAGAGGGGAAAATGCACCCATTCAAAACTTACCATTTTAATTGTTTAAAAAGAAAAAAAAAAGGAAAAGAAGAGAAAAAAAGAAAAATACTCCCATCTGCCTAGTGAGGGCTTATAAATCAATGCCAATAGCTTGAAAATAGATTTCTCAAACTTTATTCTCATTTTGTCCTGCTCGAATCTCCGCAGGAAAATCAATATTACAACTTCACACTTAAGACATTTTGCAGCAAGGCAAACTGCCTGGGCTGCTGGTGGAAGCCCGTTCCTGGCCCATTGTAGCAACGGCGCCAAGCCATGACACGGGCACCGAGCTCCCCCTAGCTGCCAAGTGGCACCAGGCGCAGCTCGGCGCTTCAGGCTTGCCATCAACGAAAAGCCAATTCAACTGAAAGTTTATTTTGGAAAGTATTTTATCACAACAAGCAACAGAGAATGCAAAGCGATCAAGGAAGGAGATGAGAAGGAAGAAGGGAAGGCCTGGTGCAAGACATGTTCTAAGCTAAAAGACAGCGCCAGGAGCTCGAGACTGATAAGGCGCTAGAAACTGGTGCTCTCTACAGTCGGAAGCTGCTATCTGTAAACGAACTGTTCCGTGAGCTTCCATCTCACCTGAGACGCACCGCTAATTACTGTCAGATGCACCCAAAGCTGGCCTTTCTCTCCGGTCAGGGAGACCCGTGGAGTCCTGCACTGGGGTCAGCAGACAGCCACACCCAGCCAGCTGACCTCAGCCTCCCTCCACGTTCCTAAGGCCGGCTTCACCAAAGCAACTGCATTCACTCTAGCACTTGAGCAATGACTCGTTTTCTTGTACGAAATACTCTGAAGGCCACACAAAAATCATCAAGGCCAAAGCACAGGCAGATAGCAAGCTCCCACCCTCAAAGAAAGAAATATGCATATGTACATAATATTCAGGGAGGGAAAGAATACCCTTTAAAAATATTAAGGGTTGTTAAAATACGCTCACGGCTGTTTTCTCTCAGGTGTGAATTACAAATGAATAAAATCAGCCTGGCATAACACCTTTGATGAACACATTTTTATTCTCCCGTGGAATCAGAGCAGCTGACTTATATCACACTTCTAATGATATGGGGTTCCCTTCTGTGCAGAAGGGAGACAACCTTCACTCCCCCTTCCCCTGCCAACTACCCCCCCCCCACAAAAAAGAGGACCCTCATCTTATGAAATTCATCAGAGGCCCAATCTTGAAAGATTGTGGACAACTGGAAATACACTATACCCCAGAGAGTTAAGGTCGTTGTGAACCCAGCCGCCTCCAAAACACACAGCTAGAGCAAAACCCAGTTTAAGAGGCAATTGTGAAATTAACACAGTTAGCCTAACTTCCGTGTCAAGCCTTGGGTCTCTAGTTGTTTTTGCAAAATTGGGAATTCATACGGAAAATTACTGACCTTCCAAGGAAACCTGTTGGTAGGTTGTTGACAAAAATCACCTTCACTGGGGCTGTATCATTTACTAGGAACATCTCACTCTTCGGAAAGCCTTAGAGCACCTTCGTGGACCCGACTCCATTTCAATTTCCCCTACCCTCCCTGTCTGGCACGGGGCTCACAGCCCTCCCTCTGCCTGGTCAGCCACTGCCCCTCTTCTTCCCTCCTCACTATTGTCACTGTTGTTTTGTGTTTGTTTTTATTAATAGCTATGTCTGTCGTCCTCCGCTTCTAAAAGCCATATCCATCTGGGTCAAACATTTTGAAGCAAACCAGAAGCCCAGGTTTTCATCCCCAGCTGTCCCCCACCCTGTTTTATACTTCACTTCTCCTCTCGGGCCCTGTCTGTACATTTAACAAGGCTCACTACAGATGTCTTCTGCAATGCCCCCCACCCCAAGATCATTTGCTGTTTGTGTACTCTTCTTGTCTCCCAGACCAGCAGTCATCCTAAGTTACATTGTCTCTAAAGAACCAGGGGCAGCCACCCCACGGAAACTGCACATTTTGGGTAATTTTAAAATCTAGAATGTGAACCCTCTGGGGTAAGGGCTATGACAGCGCTGGTCCTGCTGGCCAGGGCTCCAGAGCACCCTAAACCCAGGACTCCGGCATCACTGTGGAGAGGCACTTCCACAGGCCATGCAGCCTCAACTGCATCCAATTCCTGCCATTCTCCTGCCTGCACTCCCACCTCCAGGGTGACACAGGACAAACAGAGAAGCCAGCTGCTTTTTGATAATAAATAGCCTTGTCTGAAAACTGGTTGGACCACTCTCTCTGCCTGACCCCCTGCACATGCCCTGGGCTCCATGTGCCCCTGAAAGGCAGGCAAGATACCCTCTGCCCCTGTCTCCTCCTCCTCCTCTTCCTCCTCACCTCTTCTCCTTTGCCTCTTTCTTCTCCCTCCCCCCCAGCTCCAGTGGCAGCGGCATTTTCCCCAGCACCGTTGCAAGGCTGAGAGAGAAGGGAAACAAATGAAGGATGGAAGGATGTTGCACCAGCAGGCACGCCTTGTCCCCCACGACCAGCTGCCACCAGTCCTTCTGGCCAGGGCTTTCTCTTGATGTCCCAGGAATGCCAGAGGGGAAGAGAGCAAAAGCAAAGCAAACCTACCTGCTTCTTCCCCCCCTTACATACAACTGCAAACCACTCCTGGCTCCTTTCAATGCTTCCAGCTTGGCAATGGAGCCCTGACGACTCCCCCTTCCCCAACCCCCCCCCCCCAACCTCCCCTTCCTCAAAAACAACCCTGGCAATTATAGAGAGGCTACTAGGGGCAAATTGCCTCCTAGAGAAATTAACCTCTGCAAATACATACATTGTAACAACCAGTACACCACCTAAGGGGGGGGGGGGGTGCGAGGAATAAGCAATGGTTTTGGCTAGGTAAAGGACGAAATGTCAACTGGCCAAAAGGACCTTGATCAAGCCAGGCTCAAATCTGGTTGTAAAACATTTTGTTTAAAATGCAACCAGTGAGTCTTCTTTAATGTTACAATGGTGAAAAATAAAAGAGAAGTTCTGTTCCCTCCCTCCAAAACCGAATCCCTCTCCCAAGGCAAACCCCACTTTAAAATCTATTCCCTGCCCCAAAAAACAATAATAAATCCACAAATTCTTACTAATGTATGTGCTGTAACAAAGGAGAGGTGGCAGCAGCAAATGCTCCGAGCAGATGGCTCCTGTGCTGGGTGTTCAGGGGAGGGGAGAGCCCCTTTTATATATTTATTTATTTATTTAAATTTTTTAAAATATAACATAAATATTCGGCTCTCGGCCGCCCCGCAGCCAGTCCTCGGCTGCGGCTGGACGCGCGCAGCCCTCTCCAGCTCCGCAAGGGCTGCCCGGCCCCAGCCTCAGCCCGACGAGGTGCTCCGAGGATTGCAGGAACACAACCTGCCCACGGTCTCGATAGCACTCAGAGAACGTTTTATTTCTATTGCAATCAAAAAAAAAAAAAAAAAAAGGCAACGGCGACCTAGGCACCGCGAGAGAAAGGACCGCGGGGAGATGTTCGTGCGCCGCGAAGCAGCAGCCCCGCGGGCTCCGTGCGCCGGGCAGGGAGCGCTGCGAGCAGACCTTCGCGTGCAACTGCGCGGGTACTCGGGGCGAGCTCCCCTGCAAACACCGTACCTGGCCGGCTCGCGCTCGCTTTTTCCCTTTTCTAAATAAACCCAACTGGGGCGCTGGAAGCTGCTGAGTCTCTGACCCGCTGCCTGACTTTGCCTGCCCGGCCACTTGCTTGAAATCCACACGATTTCGACGGGTGGATTTCCACTGCGACCTGCCTTGTTTATTTAGAGAAGGAAGATGAAAGATACTGAGATAGAAAGATGGGTAAGAGATTGATAGGGCTCTTCTCCTTTTCTCCCCCCCCCTTTCTTTTTTTGTTCTTTTTATTCTTTCCCCCTATTTTACAAGCACATCCCAGTCTTCTTCATCCTAGCTGACGATCCTTCTTTTTCCCCCATGGCAGGGCTTTTTCACCAACCCCCAATCCACCTTTTTTTTTCTTTTTTTTTTTTTTTTTTGGAATGGGGGATAGAAGACAAGATCATCCCAGGAGACAGACGGAGGTGGGGAAATGGGGGGGGGGGGGCATGAGCCCAGCAAACAGCCGCGCAGCTGGATTCTTTTGCAAATAGCAAGAGGAGGGAGAGAAAGGCGCTGGCGGAATCCTAGGACCGGCGTGGCCGGCGCCCTGCCCCGCCGGGTGCAGCGACCGAGGACTCCGAGCCCGCAGCCGCCCCTCGCCCTGCGTCTCCCCTAGGCCCAAGCGCACCCCGCTCTCCTCCGCCCGCGCCGTCAGCGCGGACCCACGCGCTCGCCAACTTTTCCCCACTTCCCGGCTCCCCCCTCCCCCTCCGCTCCCCCAGCCCCCTCCCCCTCCTCTCCAAACCCCGCCACCAGCGCCGCCGCCGCCACACACGCCGCTCGGAGGGGCGAGCGTCCAGCCAGGCTCCGCGTGCACACACACCTCCTCCAGGCTTCGCGCCCCCTCCCCGGCCCGGAGCCCGCTTCGCAGGCCCTCGAGCCCGAGGCGCGTCTGACTGCACAGCGCTCCGACTCCAAGGGCTTCAAAGAAACTTTCCTATGCCCCCCCGCCCCCCACCATGCTCTGGGCCGCCGCGGCTGCCTCTGCGAGCCCGCGGGCGGCCCCGGCGCTCGGCCCGGCCCTGTGTACCCAGCCCCGGGCACCCGGAGCCCCATCCTCCGGCCCCTAGCGCGCACGCCGCAGACACTTACGGGTGATGAGCTCCCTCTGGGACAAATGCTGCGGGTTGCCCTGTTTGCGGCGGGACATTGCCCCGGCATCTATTCTGGCATCGCCCGGAGAGCTGCACTGATGGGGGTAGCCGGGGGAGGGGGTCCGAGCTGCCGCCGCCGCCGCCGCCGCCGCTGCCGCTGCCGCTGCCGCCGCCGCCGCCGCGCCTCCTCGCCTCCTCCTCTGCCCGGGTTGGTGTTTTGTTTTTTTTTTCCCCCTTCCTCTCTTGCCCTCTCTTCCTCCTCCTCTTCTTCTGTATTTTGCTCTTTCTTCTATGCTGTCTTTTGCTTTGTTTTGCAAAAAGAAAAAGAGAAGAAAAAAAGGAAAGAAAAATCTCTCGATCTAAAATAGGAGAAAGAGGCAAAAAAAAAAAAAAAATCTGCTGTTGCTTGCCGCGAGCTGGCTGGTTTCTTTAAAAATATATTCTTTTGAAGGAAAAAAATCGCTTACACTTCTTCAAACTGCTTGGCCTCCTGGACTTCCAAATGTCTTCTTGAACTTAACCGGATTTTGCACCGGCTCCTGACACTTTCTTTCAGGGTCTGGTAGGTGGAAAGCGCACTTCTACCAGGAGGGGGGGTGGGGGAGAAAAAAATGCGAACAAATAAAAAAATAATAAAAGAAGAAAAAGAAAAAAAAAAGCAAAGAAAACTTGGGGACTTGTCTCGTACCCCTTCACCCCGCCCCCTCAAAAAACCCAAAGCAATGTAAAACTGCCCCGGTTCGGTTGTTTCTGGGCTTTCTGCGGGCTGCCTGTTTTTTTCTCGGAGACTGACCCTTCCGAGGCTCTGGGGGGACTCCAGGAGCGGATCCTTCCCAGTTCACCTGGCAGGCTGGCGCCGGCCGGAGAAGCTGCCGGGTCCCCGCGAGCGCTCCCCAGCGCTCCCCTGGCGCCGCGGGCCCGGGGGGAGCGGGGCTGAGGGGCGGCTCGCCCAGTGCGCCTGGGTCGGTGCGGGCGCGGACTGGGAGCTATAGATTGCAACGTGAAGATGGCGGAGTCCGGGTTCTCTGGGAGCTCTCGGTCTCTCTATGGCTGGGGCTGCCTCTGTACAATGGGATAAAATTCAAGTTCAAGTGCGGACGTGACGTTTAATCTGCACTAGAGACAAAAAGACCCAGAGAGTCGGAGCACTGGGGGCGACTAGCGGTGGCTTTTTAACATTGTACCCTGTAAGAGAACAAGAAAGCACACACAGAGACACGCGCGCGCGCGCACACACACACACACACACACACACACTCGCCCGTGCGCACACCCGCAGTCCAGGCCGGCCACACGTGCAAACAGCGTTTTTGTGCGCTCCTCTTCTCCCCGTGCACTGGCACCGCAAAAGGGGGAGGGGGAGGAGGATATTTTTAAATAAAAGAAAATTCGCTTCATCCCTCCTCCCCTCCTGGGAGCAGGACCCCCTGAGAAGGGAGGAGGCGAGCTGAGTGCGTGAAAGTAAGTTGAATCGACGCTAGTCCCCACCCACCCATCCAAAATCTCATCTGGATTGAAAGGGGGAGGGACTGTGTAAAAGGATTGGGGTCGACACGGGAACTGGGGGCGATGGTCAGCTTGTTGCACCTCGCTGGAGAAGTAACTTGGTTTTACTTTTGTTTTATTGAGGGGTCGGGGTTAAACTTCCAAAAAGTGTCTCCATAGAAATCTTGATATTACAAACTCTGGGAAAGCCAAGTGGACAAAATAAAAGACACTGAGAGAAGTAAAGAATTTAGAGCACAATCGGGGGAGAGGGAACATGAGACCTTGTGTGAGTCCCATTCCGAAAGGAATATTCATCTGAGTTTTTTCGCTCCCCCCATTAACTCCGTGGGGTCAAACACGGGTCCCACCCTCCAGTCTGTGGAAGCGTGGGGGTAAGGGGACAGGGCTCCGCGTGGGAGAGGGACTTGCACCGGCTGACCCAGAAGTGGGCGTGGCCAAAAATCGCTGAAGAAGAGGTATCAGGTCCCCCAGTCTCCTCTCGCCCTCCTGACAATTACTGAAACCTGGAAGCAACGGGCGCCCCCCCCCCCCACACACACACACACCCACGTCCTGTGTGCCTCCGCCCAGGACAGGAGTTGAAATCGCCCCTTATATTGGGAAGGACACAGCTGCCTTGTCAGCCGTTTGATCTCCAGCCGGCGAGGACAAGAGCAGTTGTGGGGGACTGTCCGTGGCCTGGGGACAAAGCCAGGCCGCAGCCGCGTGGACATCTCCCCCATCCCGCGCCCCGTCCCTCCCCAAGCCGCGGCCAACTTCATCTGTTTGATGACCCGCCTCCATGGCTGGGCGCGCTAGGCGCTGGGCCCCTCTCCCATCTCAGGGTACCTCTGGTCTGGGCCGAGAGGCGGCCAGGGCGGGTCGGGGCCTGGCTCAGGGCTGGGCTTCGCCCGCGAGCCCAGCTGCACCCACTCCACCCCGCCCCCAGGCCGGGCTCGGGCGGCTACACTCAAGCTAGTGGCTGGGCGGTGACGCCTCCGGGCGCACCGCCTCTCTCGGGTCCTTTTCCTTGGGGGACACATGGAGTTTTTGCTCGCCCTCAAGGTCTTGGGTGGGGCGAAGGTACCTACAACTTAGAACGCAGTGAGAACAGAAAAAAACTTCCTGCCCAAACGACCCCCCTCCAAAATTTAATAACAATAAAATGAGCCCTAGCATGCAATTTTGCGGACTGGGCTCCAGGGTCCGCGTCCGAGGTGGTGGGGACTGGGCAGGGAGGCGTGGGTAGGAGTAGGCATTCCCCCCAACCTCGACTACACACAGCTGCCCACCACCCCCACCCCACCTCCTCGTGGTCCAAAGTCCAGAAGCACTTCTATCTCTCTTCCCTTCTAGACCCACCGTGAAAAATCTTTCCAGGAAAGTGGCCTAAGTAAGAAAAAATGCTCACACGCACCTTTAATAAACTTCTTAAGAAAACCATAAACTGGTCATCCTAACCTGCCCAGACTCCTAAATTTAGGAGGGCTCTGAGCTCTCCGCCTGAGAACTGGCGTTGTTAAGTCCAGAAAGGGTTAGCGTTTTGCCCAAGGTCACACAGCGCCCGGGGCAGGTCTGACTTAAACCGCCGCGGCGTGCCAGTTGCCGGGCTCCACCGGCAGTCCGGCGCCCAAAATCCCAACCTGCGACGCTGGCCCTTGGATGCTGATTACAAGCACTGGGGACCCGGTCTGTGGCCTGCGGGAACGCGACAGCCCCCTTCAAGAAAGGGGGGGCCCATCCGCGTACTGCGCAGGACGCTCAGGAACTTCGGCTGTAGCTCGGGCGGCGGGGTCTGCCGAGAGGGCACCCCTGCCACCACCACCCCACCCCCCCCCCCCCGGGCAGGAAGTAGCGGGCAGGGGGGCGGCGCGGGCCGCGACGGACCCGGGGAGCACTTCCTCATTGGCCCCGCGCTGCCCCGACGGCGGGAAGAGGGACGCGCGGGCGGGCCGGCGCAGGACCGGACACGCCGCCACTCGCCGGCGCGCTCCACCTCGCGGCGACCGGGGAGAGGCCGCCCTGCCCCTGCCCAGCCCCGCGCTGGCCCCCTCGCCCTCTCCTCCCCCCCTCCTTCCTCCCTTTCCTCCTTTGCCGCCTGCTGCTCCTCCTCCTCGCCCGGGAGCTGGCCGGGTGCAGGCAGCGAGCAATCCCAGCTGCCGCTCCAGTCTCCTTTTTTTCCCTCAGCCCGTCTGGCACGGGCATCATTAGCGCTGAAAGCTGTTAATGTCTGGTCTCACAGCTCCCCCTTTAGTCTTGCTGCGCTCTCTGTCTCGCGTTCCACGCCGGATCAATAGCCGCCTCTCCCCGGACCTTAACCTCTCCCCTGGACCCCGCCTGGCTTTGGCAGCTGGCCCCCAGTAATAGGTCCCCTCTCTTGATGCCCAGGCAACAGGCAGGAGGTGTGGGAACAACGGGTGGCAGAGGTTGGGCCCTACTCCTGACTCAGGACCCTAAACGGGCAGGGTGTCCGGTACCCTGCACACAGGCACTCCCACCTCACCCCTTGATCTACCAAACCTTTTTACAGAATAAAAGTCTTTCCCATCCCCAAAGAGGGGAGCTGTGTGTGTGTATGTGTGTGTGTGTGCAGGCGCTTAACATAGGAAAATAGAAGTACAGTACGAATGTGCTCCTGAAGGAATATTACAATATCTCAGACTCATTTCTCCACTACCTTCTATGGGCCTACTGTGTGCCTGGCCCAGGACTGGGACTTTGTGCAGACTAGAACCAGGAGGAAAGAAATGCCATATTTTCTGCACTATCTGAAAGAAAGAAAAGAAAAAGAGAGAACAGCAGATGTCAAAAGGCTTTTGGAACTCACAAATATTTCCCTGCTTTTCTTCTTCTAGCTTCACAGAGCATTCTAGCAGATAATCCCCCATATTCTCAGTCACTTTAAATTTCTTTATAGAGGAGTAGCTCAGAAATCATAAATCATTTCATCAAATCAGAGTGCATTTTCATTAACCTCGTGTGGGGTTCTGATTCCCTGCGTGTGCTGCGTGTCGCACTCCATGCAGTGGGGACAGATTAAACAGACACGTGACCCCCTAAGCCAGGCTTCTTGTTTGAAATTCTTTGAATGATTCTCAATATTTAGCTCTTAGCTGAGGTGGGGCTCTATTTGAGATCCTACAATGTTATCTTTGCCTTCTGAACGGTTATATTTTACATTATGTCTTTGCAAAAATCTGGAAAGAACCAAGATAAGTAGCATCAATAGAAATGGGAACTCCCAATGTTTCTGTAGAAAGAAAATCCACATTTCGTTTGTTGTTTTTTTTTTTAAACAGGAATCCACCCCTCTGAAATGTAGTCAAATAACTTTGTAGCAATATAAAAACTGAGCAACACATCTTACCAAATTACTTTGGGCTTCATTTCTGGTGCTTAAAAAGAAAAAAAAAAATCTGCAAAGGCAAATCTTTTTATATTCATGGGCGTAGGGCGAACTCAGAAGCCAATTGCCTGTTAATTTCTATACCTCAGGATCTATATACATACACTATTGACTAGGAAGAGGAGAATAAATAAAATGCACCAATCTCATCAATGGACTGTTTAAACTTTTTGAGGAAACTATAATGGAGAGACAAAGCAAATCCTGCTAATACACGTATTAATAAGGCTCTCAAGATGGCCCTTATCTCCTTCCTTCCAGTTCTAGAATCTCTAGGAGCTCTCCGAACCAGAAGCATAAAAAGACGGAAAGGGGCCTTTTGCACTTCCTGGCATATCTTCTAGAATTATTCAAAGCCATTTCTGAAAATTACGACAAATTTCTAAATGCCATAAGGACTCAATTAAGGCTGTGCTGGATTTGGAGGGGTTTTTTGCATTGTCAATTTACAGCAAAGGCAGGACCACAAAACTTGCCTTCTAGCAATCATTTGGTTGATTCCCTCCATGTAATGACTTTAGCAACACTGCCTTTTGTTAAGACACGGTATTCTTGTACCTTACTTGTCTCTGCAAGTAACACTGGGCCTTGGTACCTTGGTAGATTTCTGACTACTGCTTTAAGGACAGGTAAGCTCTAGGAAAACTAAGAGCCATCACTGCCTGCTGTCTCTATAGCTGCAGCCTGCAGAGGGTTAAACCAAAGTCACTGTTCCTGATTCATGTATTATTTTCCTTAAAAATACTTAACCAACTCTCCGTATATGAAAAAGACTCACACCCACATTGAATGTTCCTAGCTCTGTCCCTGTCATCAGAAATGATATTGAATGGCTCAGTACTAGGGGATCTGGAACTATTTCTACTGCTTTCTCACCTCATTTGGAATTTTCTTGCCTTGCTAATTTTAATTCTGAGTCATCAATTCAAATTTGGTAGGGACTGGCATCACCCAGTTGGTCGACTTGGGAAAAAATATTGTTCACAAAGATGATCAAACTCCACCAAATCCCACCCCCCACCCCCACATACACAGAGATAAGAGTGAGAGAGAGACTGTGTGTGTGTGTGTGTGTGTGTGTGTGTTGCACAGAAAGGGTCTCTCTGCTGCTTTTCCTCTAGTCACTGAGCCTACAAATTGTGTAACTGAAAATCCAAAACATACACGGATGCGGGTGCACACACATGCTAGTTTAAATTCAGTGGTCTGGTGGTCGTCAATCTACCCTATTTGGAACATAAACAAGGAAGAGAAAGAGAGTTGAAATGGTTCATTTGGGGAAAGAATCGGGATCCAGAAGGGAATTTTCAGTTCTGAGCCTGGCTGTCAGCCGCTGTCGTCAGGACTGGCACTACAATGAGGTCTGGTGATAGGAAATGGGGAGGAGCTGGGGATGGAGGCAATGATGATCACCTTCCGAACAAGGGTTTTATGAGGCTGCGAGGATTAATTAGTTTGTATCCTTAAGCAGTTTGAGAAAGAGGAAGTTTCAGTAGATGCTAAACTGGAGTTGTAGGTGAGTGTGACTCAGTGGCAAGCTCTGTCCCCACCCCCAATCCTAGGCTCTGAAAACTCCTGTCTGTGCTGTGATGCTCTCTACAAAGGAAGTGGTGGCAAGGGAAGTGAGGGGGAAGTACTCGCTTAGGGAAAAACAGAGAAGGGGAGAGAGGCATGAGTCAGGCTAGCATCCCTCTGAAGACACAGCTAATAAAAATGCTGCAAGGGGGCGCTTACCAAAAAATGAAAATAAGAACCAGCCAGCACCTTGCTTCAGATATGCCTTCCAGAGCTGGAAAAGAAAAGGGGATCTGGGAGGGCTCATCGTTGTGCTGTAGTTTCAGGAACAGCCAGGAATGCTTTCCAGTGAATTTAACAAAGGTACTTTGTATCCTAGAAAACACTTAAGTGGCTTCCCCTCCGTTAATAGAGAAGGGTTCAGGGTGCAGGATGACAAACAAACAAGCCTCTACCACACCAAGTTTGAACCGCAGGCACGTAACTGGGGATGGAATAATAGATCCAGAGTACGTGGAAGTTATAAAAGTTGTTTCATTGTGGGCATATTAAAACATTGCATCTGCTTGAAGACACACTTTCGGCTCAATTTACAAGGCAGACAATTTGCTACAACAAAAGATAATTAATGCCACCCAGGGAAAACCGAGACGCTGGGTTGCTGTGCATTCTGGTATTAGTTTAATCTGGGTCCT
Organism: Mustela nivalis; assembly: GCF_964662115.1. NCBI lineage: Eukaryota > Metazoa > Chordata > Mammalia > Carnivora > Mustelidae > Mustela > Mustela nivalis. Next base: position 6,545,781 of record NC_139025.1, on the reverse strand, counting down.
TTAAAAAAGATGATTTCACTGTGATTTTAAGCCGCTGGGATCACTGCTACAACAATGGCTGCTAAAATACAGCTGTGGCAGTACCATTTCCCATGTGAACTGGAGACAAAGCCCCCCCTCCCCTTCTACATGTGTCCTGCAATGCGACCCGAGACAGGAGCACGGACACCCATCTCTTACCTGTCTGCACTGGGCTGCCATAGAAAGAGTGCAGATTTACGGGCCATGGTGGTGGTGGTGGTTTGTTTGTTTAATCTGACTTTGGGCCTCCATCTTCATATGGGTAGACTCCTCGGCTGTTGGGATTCAGCACAGGCATCTGCAGTTTCATTATTTGTATCTGCTTAACAGGAACAATTAGAGAACTGAGGAGTGAGGACGCCTGCTTGGGGACCATTTCGGTATTGTACCCAGACCACACATTCCGGCTGGGAAGGAACACAGTAATGCAGAAAGCATTAGTGGATTTAACACTCTGCGTTGTGTTTGGGGAATCGAATTGTCGATGTTTCTGGCAAGAACTCATACTCCAGTTGAAATCTATCAAACACCTTAATTAGCTGCGGGTACCTACAAGCACCCAAAACAGAGGCAAGCTGGAAATCAGGAGGAGCAGGAGGAACGGACAGGAGCTGCAGGAAGGAGACCGCATGGGGCCCCTCCCTCCGACCCCTCCCGCTGCCACCATCCTGTGGTAGCCTAGGCCTCCTCTGTTCACAGACCAGGGTGCAGGGGCTGGTCTGACATGCGACAAGGCCAGGCTTTCACCGCGGCAGCCTTGGGGAAGCCGGCAGCGGAGATGCGGACCATGTGCCGGGTGCTGGCGAACGGGATGGGAAGAGACCGCAGTGACACAGAGCTGTTGCCCACGGTAACTGGAGTCTTTTCCTCAGCCAACCGTTCCACCTGGACCTCAGCACAAATTATTGTTTTCAATTACCACCTGTGTATTCCTTCCCATTCAACTTATTGATGTAAAATTACAGCTACACCGGTATAAATAAGTTATGCTGCAGTTGTAAAATGGAAGAAATTCTGTTGTAGCAATTATGTTCAGCAAGATGACAAAATAAATTTCCAGAGCGGTGCCTGCAGTAACCTGGGGAATTTAAACCTCATAATTTCCATTCATTTCAGATAATTTGGAGTAATTTCTATATGTAATAACTTTGTAATGAAAAACACAGCGGTGCTGAAGTGATTTTGCTCCACTTTTTTCTCCTATGGTATACATGGCACAAAATAAATGATAAAAATAATATTTCCTTTTTATATGTGTGTGTGTTGAGTAATTCCTTCAGCAAAAAAAATCATAAACTAATACCCAGACTAAATCTCTGTCCACAAAATGAAAAATAAATTGAGTTAAAGAAAGTGAAAAAGTATGAAAGGCTTTGGATGTTTTATTGTGAGCTTATTGAATTGTCTTATTCCCATGCTCCTTCTGATCTCTAAGGGTTACAGTTCCCAAGTAAGGGGCAGAGGCACACGGGCCCCCAAACTCCCAGGCTGAGGCTGCGGGGGACCCCCAAAGCTAGGACGACCGTGCCAGTTGGCGGCCATCTCTCCCCCAGAAGCACTAGAAAACACGGTCTCTTCCTGAGATGAGCTGGGCTGTGCCTGGCTGCCACTCCCCACCAAGCTCTTCCGTTGCAAATTTCCCAGTAACGAGAAAGGACCTGCTAGGCTGGGCAGCGGTCACATAGATCCTCCTTTGAGAAAAGACATGGCCCGGGTTCCCTAGCTGCATCTGTGCCCTGCCCAGCCTCTGATGGTGACACGCACCATGCATTACATGGCCCTTGAACATCCCCATAATGCAGTGAGAGCTCCCGCGAAATTGTTAGAAGGTGACAGGGATCACGGTGGCTGCATTAGCCCCCAGCCCCAAGCCGGCAGCTGCAGCCAGCAGTACCGTGCCCATCAAGGGTTTCCTCTGAGTGAAAAAATGGACACTGGGGCTGGCTGAGGCGTCTGTCCCCTAAGCCCTGCCTGCCAGGACTGACAGCCGGGCCAGTTGTCCAAAGGCATCTCCCCACCAGCCAAGAGGGCTGCCTGCTGCGTCAACCCCCTCCCCCGCAGCCCTGCACTACATGCAGCCAGGGGCACAGACCTGGCATCTCAGGCTGAGTAAAAGGCCCATGGGAGCTGCATGGTCTGGGGAGAGAGGGGAGGGTATTCATTTCCCCACTAGGTGATCTCCATCGTCAGGCAGGGCTTCAAAACACCTGTGGGCTGGCAGTCTCAGCAGACGCAAGCAGGCCTGGCCCAGGCTCTAGCACAGAGCAATCACTTCATCAGCATCACTGATTTCATCTTTCCAACAGCACTGACAGGGAGCCTGCTCTGTGCCCAGTCCACGTGGGATGCTGGGCCCCAGAGAGAGCCACGCTGTGTGATGGTTTTCAGACTCGGGTTCCTCAACCAGACAAACTTGAATTTGCCAGGTTTGTCACCACTCCTGCTCCGAGGAATATAAAGGTAGAGCAGAAGTCAATGACATGATGAAAGGACTATCCGAGTCTAATACAACCCACCAAAGTGCTCCACCAGTACTTGAGACTTGTCTCAAGTGACACAGGAGCAAAGGAATAAGGTGCACAGATGACAGGAGTCCCCAAGATCCTCAAGGCCTATTATGTCAGAGAGATGGTCTAATGACACTGTTGGTGGTTTATCTGATCTGGAACACAAGGACCTTCAAACGCAGGAAACCCAGGGCAAGCTGCTAAGAGGCAGGACCAGAACAAACCCTAGGCTGTCTCTACCTGCAACAGCACCAGCCTCCACCCAGACTCAGTTTCCAGCCCTCCTGTGGGGCCACCAGAGCAGGCAGCCGGAACCACCACCAGATGTGGAAGAAGAATGGCAAAGGTCAAGTGAATGCAGGCTGAGGAAACAGAGGGAGAAAGAGAAAATTAAAACAGAAACAAGGTCTACAATAGGGTCCATAGGAAAAGCTTTTTTTCTTTTCATTCAGGATGGCAAAATCCAGAAAAACATGACCATGGCTCTGAAACCAAATAACAGAAGCAGAGAAAAATGGGACGAAGGACAGATAAAGATCTAGAGATATTAAGTCCCAAAGAGAACTGACCAGAAGAAAGGGGCCTGTACAGTGAGAGGGGATGGAGTAGCCAGCAGAACTCCTAGTGAGAGTCTGAAACAGACAAGTAACTTACAGAGGTGCAGAGTGTCCCAGGGGACAAAGGCCTTCCCCGGCCCTGCTTGTGTCTGCACTTCCAGCAACCTTGGGAGTCGTGCAGGGTAGGGCACAAGCAACCCAACGCGTGCCTCTGGAGAGGTGCAGGTTCTGGTCTCCACTGGGGCAACTGGGAGCTGATGACCTCACACAAGCAGCTTCCCTTCCTGGCGTCCCAGGTCCTCCTGTACGACATCTGAGACTGTCATGCAGAGTATGTCAGATCATCTCTCCACAGAGCCTGGCACACAGTAGGCGTGTAGTAAATAATATATATTATTAATTTGGAAGCCTTGCACCGGGCTCAGGAGGAGAACCTCGTCCACCTGGTCTAGGGCACACACTTCAGCTCTTCATCTCAAGCATGAAAAGAGTAATGCCACAGGTTTCACTCGTGAATAGATTCAACAAATATTGATGAACCTCCTACTTTGTGCCAAAGACCCAGCTAACCTCTGGAGTCCCTATTGGCCAGCAGGTGTGCCTCTTCTCCGAGTAGGTCATCAAGGAGTGAGCCAGCTAGACCTAAGCACAAGACTAATAATCAGCAAATCAGCATGGGGACTGAAAAAGCTGAGCCCACAGAACAAAGGCTGGGGGGAAGACTCTAGTATGTTAATAGGTTGTCACTTGAGATACGGGGACCACAGAGCTACCGGTCATTCCCTCCTGGTAGTCCTGAAATTCCCCAGAAACAGCACTGATGCCTTTTATGGTCAGCCCCCCAAAAGTTAAAAAAAAGTTGCAGCAGCAGTGCTTTGAGGTGGGGGGGAGCCTCCTATGGAAATAAGACTGGAAGGAGATATTGGAATGACAGCACTACTAGGTTAGGGTTATGGGATTAGAAGGGCTTTTAGAAGAATTTCATTTCCCAAACCTTCTAAAATGTCATTAAGGACTTGCCATGTTTTGTTTTTTTATAAAGGTTTGTGAAAGAATCAAAGAAGCTGGCACTGGGCTGTGAAGAGTGCCACGGGGCATCTGGCCTTGAGATGCTCACAATCGCAGGAGCACCCTGGCCTAGCACGGGGCCATCCTGGGTGTGGGGAGACTGTTGGACAAGTTTGGAGGAGAACCTTTATAAGAAGCAGCTTTGTTTTTCCCTCATTCCCTTCTGTCTGGGGGCCTCCAGCATCTGAAACTGCTCTTTGAGCTAAGATTGTCTAATGTCCACACAGGTTGATTTTAAACGCCATCTACCCCACCCTCCAGGGATGCAGAGCTCATGTTCCTGGTCCAAGTGGAGCTCAGGTTTCCGCCCCGTAGCACTGGCCTCAGCCTCAGAAAGCAGCCGGGCTGGGCTCTGTGCTGGGTGCATGCTAAGTGTGGGGTACTTTTAGACACTCACAATGAAGAATGTCCTCTTGAAGCTTCCCCCTCCTTCCCACCTTCTGTCATCCGGGGAGATAATTCATTTATGCAGCTTTCACAGAAGACTGACATTTTCGACTTTTTTAGCAGAATAAATTTATAAGGTAAATTAGGGGGTGGGAGCCCTAGTGTCCTAGGCAGATTCAAACTGGTAATTACAGAGGGCCTAATTATGTATTCACCACGGAGCCTTCTGGAACAGGGAAGTCTACAGGATGGCTCTTATTCTTCCTGCAGAGGACATTCACCCCTGGAACTTTCACAACCTACGTTTGAGATGCCTTTGCTTCCAGCCCTGAGCAGTCATGGGGAAACACCTTGTTATCAGCACGGCCACCCTGATATTTGCAGAGAATATCCCAACCTTGTCAGGGCACCCAGATTTTCCCCCAACAATCATGGGGTCAAATAGTTTTCAGACCAGGGGTCCTGATTTGGATAAAATAAAACTCAAAAAATGGGCAGGTTTAAAAATAAAAATTCTTGCTCTGTCACATCTTTCCCAAATTCCTTATAGGGTTCTGTATCTATGTCTACCAAGCTAAGGTATTCAAATCACCACTGTCACAGCTACCTTCCCTCCTTGGCTGGGAGCTCCTGGGGAAGGGAAGCGTATCTTGTACTTCTTAGCCTGGGATCTGGCCTCAATATAGTCACTGAATGAATGAGTGACCAACAAAAGTACACAATGGCCCTTAGAAAAGAAAGAGCCTGAGCCTCAGCAGAGTGGTAAACTGGAAAGAAAGCATTTCTTCCTCACGGTCACAGCATACCATGATGTGTGGATGGATACAGGAGCACATCTGATATGCAAAGCCTCCTCTCTGTGCCCCGTTCTGCCTCATTTCCCCCTGCCCTCTCTGCTCCCAGGCATCTGATCTTCCACTTGAATATGGATTGTGAATATGGACTGTGCTCTGTTGTGGGTTGAATTGTGTCCCCAACCCCCAAAAATATATTGTGTCCCCAACCCCTGTACCAGTGAATATGACCGTATTTGGAAATAGGGTTTTTGCAGATGTAGTTAAGGTGATGTTACACTGGATGAGGGTGAACACTTAATCCGATGACTGCTATCCTTATTTAAAAAAAAAAAAAAGGGAGTGGGGGCACCTGGATGGCTCTGTGGGTTAAAGCTTCTGCCTTCGGCTCAGGTCATGATCCCAGGGTCCTGGAATCAAGTCCCGCATCAGGATGTCTGCTCAGCAGGGAGCCTGCTTTCTCCTCTCTCTCTCTCTGCCTGCCTCTCTGCCTACTTGTCTCTGTCAAATAAATAAATAAAATCTTTAAAAAAAATTAAAAATAAAAAAAAAAAGGAGTGGACACACAGAGAGGGGAGGGTCATATAGCCACTGAGACAAGGAATGCCCAGCAGCCACCGGAAGCTGGAAGAGGCAATGAAGCATCCTCCCCTAGAGTCTCCAGATGGAGCACAGAACTGCCAACACCTCAAGATCAGACTTCTGGCCTCCAGAACTGGGATACAGCAAATGTCTGTTATTTTAAGGGCCCCAGTTTGTGATATTTGGTCATGGCCGTCCCAGGAACTTAATAATGCTACTCTGTGAGTGAGGCACAAGGGAGCAGAGCTGAAGAGGACCCTACCCTCAGACAACTCAGAGGCCACAGGCCTTCCCTACACCCCGTGCATGTTATATTTGCAAAGAATGTTAATGAGAATCGTTGACCCTCCTTGTCACCCTCAGAAAAGGGTAGTAATGACTGGACTAGAAGTACCTCCAGGCCAAGATGAAGGCCGACTCATCCTTCCATCCTGAAACCCACGGGTACATCCCACACCGATCTCCCGTCCTAGCTCCCCGCTCCGTGCCTACTTCAAACTCCGGGGATAAGGGCCGACGCTGGGGAGAAGCCACACTTCAGTGGAGCGAAGGTCCTGGAGCTCAAGAGCCCTTCCAGCAGCCGCAGATCACACCCCCCAGAGGAAGCACACTCAAAACAAGCCAGCACCTTCCGAAACTCTCAGACACTGGCGGTGTTGGCGCGCTGGGTGTTGGGGTTTCATTTTCACTTCGGGGTTTAACAAGCAAAGAATAAAAAACATGAGACAACAGGAACCGACGACAGTAGCAACTGACCACCAGTGCTCAGGAAAATGGAACAGGATCAAAGAGCGGTCTCTTGGGGTTTTCCTGAAACCATTTCGGATGTAATGAAGGGACGAAGCGCTGCTTTCCCCCGCCCTCACCACACGTCCCTGAAATGATTTAGGCAAAGGAAACCAGCCCTGCTCGTGCCTGTGGAAGACGAGAAAGAAGGCTCTTTGCCTTCTCATTTACCTGCCTTAAGGAGGCTCCGCGCTGCGGCCGCGCTGACTCCGGACGGCGCTGCCGCCTCTGGTCCCGCGTGGGCAGCCACAGGAGAGGCAGGCGGAGAAGTCACACCGCCGGGAAGTGCCGGGGTCCCGCCCAGACACGGGCACCTGCACCTCTGACCCCTGCACCCCCGCCACCTGCGGATGGCAGGCCGATGTCACTCAGCCCACGGAGGGGACAGTCTCCCCGTGCGGCTGTGGAGCTCCGGAGCGAGGGCACTCACGGCAAGAACTGACATCGTCCGTGCCCCTCCGGGGGCCAGGCCCTGGCTGGACGTTTAAGCGCGCTCCTCCAGCACACCCACCCCATCGGTGAGGTTCTGCATCCAGGTCTGCGACGGAGCGGACGCGGAGGGCCGGCGCCCGGCCAGCGCGGCACAGCCACGACGGCGACCGCAGAGGCGGGACCGGACGGCAGCTTTTCCAAGGGCGAGGCCGACTCTTTCCCGCGTCCTCACGTAGGCAGGATAGGCCAGGCTGCGCTACAAACTGAGAGGCCCACAAGTGTTCTCCGGACGCCACCCTCCTGTCGCTCGGCCACCTCTCCCATCCTCTGCGGCCACGGGGGTGCAGGGGGACAGCGCAGCGCGTCCCTGGCTCCTCGCGGCCCCTGCCCACTTCCACTCACACCCCATTGGCCACAGTCAGTCACATGACCCCGTCTAGCCGCAAGGGAGTCTGGGAGACACGGATGCCCATCCGGGATATCAGCCGGCTGTACCTCTCTCGGCCACCGTAGCCAGGAACCGCGCGCTCGGACCGCATGCCCTGACGCAGGGTGAGGGGTTGAAGTAGGAAGTTGTTCACGGCTCAGTTGGGGGAGCCGGAGTGCGGCCCCGGGACATGGGTAAGACGCCTGACTCGTGACAGAATTGTACTGTAGCTACTTATTCTGAGCCCACAGGGCTTGTTGTTGTTGTTGTTTTCCTCGGTCCTCTGGTGTCTACTAACGGCGCTGTGTCGTCATCCTTCTCTTCCGGCGCCGACCGCCTCGCACCGGGCGGGTCCGGGGCCTGCCGGGCCGCCCGGGGGTCTTAGTCCGCGAGGACTGGGGCTGGCCGGGAGCCGGCCGCAGGGTCTGGGAGTGACCGTCGGCCGCGCGGGGCCGACGCGGACGCGGACGCCGACGCCGCCCCTCGGGTCCAGAGGCGCGTCCGTGGGTCGCGCCCGTGGGAGAGACCGGGGAACTCGAGGAGGTGTGAGGCGGGTGTGTGGGATAATGTCAAACACCCCGGCTGCGCTTCCAAACCCTCAAAATAGTGTTTGATGGATGGATTCAGAGCAGAGCGCTTGTGCGCGGGGAGGAGCCGAGCGATGATGCTGTCCACCTACTTCAGGGGAGAGGCTGGGGCCGCCAGGGCAGGCGCAGGCCCGGGGGCGCGGAGCCCTCCCGGGGAGCCGCGAGGCCCCTGCTCCCTGGGTCTGTGGCCGCGGCCCCAGCCCTTCCCCAAGTCTCTCTACACCTGCAGTCAACCAAGGAGAAACGCGGCGTTGGGAAATCGCCGGACTTTATCTCCGTGGGGCCCGCAAAGGCCGGGACCACACCAAGGGACGGGGCGCGGAGGGGCGTCTGGGAACCTCCCGGCACCCGGGAAGGCGGGGGCTGGCGGCGGCTTCTCGGGGGACGGGTGGAGCGAGCGGAGGACAGCGCGGGGCCTGGCGTGCGCGTGCAGAAGGGTCCGCGGCGCGAGAACGGAACCCGGGTAGATGCGCAGCGCCCACCAGAGTGCGGCGGTGCTGCGGACACGAGCGCGGGGACCCGGAGCCCAGAGAGGCAGGGTAGCTGACTGGGCACATCGTGGAAAAGCCTTCCATGACCCCCCGGCGGGTCGAGGCACTTTTCCCAGCTGTTCAAGCCTCAGCCCAGCACCGCTTCCTCCAGGAAGGTTTCCCGGACTGCGCGGATGGTTCAGGCCCCTCTGCAAGGTCCCGCTGGCCCTGGGACTTCCCCCATCACAGTGCATCTCACACTGGGCTGTCTCAGTAGACCGGTCTCTGGGACAGAGATGGTGTCTCCTTCACCTCTGCGTCCCTAGAGTGTCATAGTGAAGACACACTCTACGTATGGAGAAATGGCTCTGGTCTTTGTGGTTTTAATTAAAATATGCTGTCCTTTCTTCACATCTCCCCCGGGTGCCACCCCATTTCTCCAAGAAGAGCATATTCTTGAAAAGAGTTGTCTGTACTTACTTGGTTGAATTATGATCTTCCCATTCCCTCTTGAAGCCACTCTGTTGGCTTTGGCTCTCTAGCTCTGCCCAACTGCTCTTGTCAAGGTCATCAGTGACCTCCATTGCCAAATCCAAAGGTCAGCACTCAGCCCTCGCTGTACCAGACCCGCTGGCTATAGTAAGGCTGACCTCTCCACGCTCTTCAGTCGGCTTCAAGGAATCCATATGCCTTGTTTGTTTCTTCCCATCTTATTGGCCAGAAGATTCTTTCTTGGTCCCTCTTCATCTCTCAATCTCTGGACATAGGACAACTCCAGAATCATCCCTTAGACCTCTTGTCAATTTACAGTCACTCCCTTGGTGACATCCACCTGTCAAATGGCTTTAACTAGTGTCCTCATGCCAATCACACCCAAATTTGTATTCCTACCCCCTTGAACTCTTCTTACACATACGAACCACCTGCTTTAACTCCTCACTGGGTGCGCAAAAATAAACTAATAATACCTCTCCAAGACCAAGGTCTGAACTTTCTCCCTCCTGTTGCTCCTGCAGTATTCCCTAATGAGTCAATGGTCATTGCTCAGACTAAAACCCTCAGAGTGTTCCTTGTTCTTTTCCTTTATCCCACACCCACCATCCAATCTATCAGAGCATCCCACTGGTTCTGCTTTAAAAGGTTTTCCAGATGTGCCTGTTCTCACTACATGCGCAGCCACCTTCTTGGACCAAGGGCATCCAGTCTGGTCCTTCTCTCTCTATCCTTCAGTCTATTCTCAATAGCCAGTCTGACTTTTGAAACATAAGTCGAATCACAGCACTCTTCTGCTTGAAACCCTCAATCACTCAGAATAAAAACCAGTGACCCTACAATGGCTTAGATGGTCTTAAGTGGTCTGGCCCCCATTACCTTGCTGACTCCATCATCATCACTCACTCCCTCCCTCTCTCACTCTCACTTTTGCTCTCCACTGGCCTGCTTATTGTTCGTCAACACACCAAGTACATGCATGCCTCAGGGGCTTTGTATCTTCTCTTTTCTCTCTCTGGTTTTATTTTATTTTATTTTATTTTATTTTATTTTATTTTATTTTATATAGCTAGAGAGACAGAGAACACAGGTAGCTGGAAAGAGAAGAGAGAGAGGGAGAAGTAGGCTCGCCACTAAGCAGGGAGCCCAATGCAGAACTCAGTCCCAGGACCCTGAGATCATGACCTGAGCATCTGCTCAACCAACTGAGCTACCCAGGCACCCCTCTGATGTACTTTTCCCCATTCATCTTCATTGTGTGTGCTGCTGCTTCTCCTTCAGGTGGCTGCTAATATATAGCTTTCTCAGAAGGGCTCTCCTGGACTGACCTATTTTACTTTAAAACACAGACAATTTAGAATAAATTGACAAATTCCTTAAAAAACACGACTAATAAACTAATAATAAACACAACTAATAAAAACTGACCAGAAGAAACAGAAAATTTTAGCAGTCATGTCTGTTAAACGTCTGTAATTTAAAACCCTCCTCTCCTCCTCTTTCGTCACCTTTCCCCAACAAAACAAACAGGGAAAAGAAAAAAAAAAAAAAACTCAAATGATTTCACTGGCGATTTCTTCCAAATGTTGAAGGAATAAAGAACACCAATTTTATATAATTATTTTCCAAAAAGTAGAGAAAAAAGGAACACTTTCTAACCCCTTTTATTATTTTTTTTTTTTTTTTAAAGATTTTATTTATTTATTTGACAGAGAGAAATTACAAGTACACTGAGAGGCAGGCAGAGAGAGAGAGAGAAGGAAGCAGGCTCCCTGCTGAGCAGAGAGCCCGACGCGGGACTCGATCCCAGGACCCCGAGATCATGACCCGAGCCGAAGGCAGCGGCCCAACCCACTGAGCCACCCAGGCGCCCCCTAACCCCTTTTATTAGAACAAATACCAGTAATACCAAAACCTGACAAGGATACCACAGGAAAAGAAAATTACAGACCTTTATCACTTATGAATGCAGATGTGAAAATTCCAAACAAATCGTTAAGAAAATTAATACCATAATGTATTAGAAGAATGATATGTCCTGATCAAGTAAGCCCTATTCCTGGACTGTTTGATTAATTTATTTTTCAGCAATTGATATACTGAGGTGGAGTGATTTCTAGGATGTAGCCAAAGTGAAAAATGGAAGCATACTATAGTATACTACATTAAGTGTAAGAGAAAAAAAGAAATAAGGAAATATGCACACATCTGCTCATTTGAACAAAGAGAAATAAGAAACCAAGGACTAGTGAGGTTGGTTACTGTGTCAGTTTGCTGGGACTGCCATAACAAAGTATCACAGACTGGGAAACAAAAGAGCAGAAATTTATTTGTTAACAGTATGGAGGTTGGAAGTCCAAGATCAAGGTGTTGATGGGGTTGGTTTCTTCTGAGGTCTCCCTTCTAGGGTAATGTGTCTTTCAAAAAAAAGAAAAGAAAATGAACAAGGAAGGAGACTTAAGTGAGAATATAAACAGATACTTCAAACAAATAACAACTATACTGAAAGGAAAGAACTAAGTGACTTGAACCTGGTATTTGCATTATATGCCCTCAGACAATTAAAAATAAGAACTTTAAACAAATACTGAATTTGAATTAGTAGTCTTCCTTTTTGTAAAGAAATGGGTTATCAATTCTGAAACTACTCTCTGAACATTCCAGAATAGAACAAATAAGTAAATATATTGATAATGGGAGCCAGGGTCCTCACTGTCCAGAAAAGAATTGCAAATACTGAGAGAGTGAAATATAAGATGGACTATGAGGCATTGTTTGGACTTGCAGTTATTAACGTGAACTCAGTTTTAATGTACATAGATAACTAGATACAGAAATAAATATAAATGTATATGGCTGCATATAAGATTGTGTGTATATGTGTGTGCATAAAATCCCCCAGTTCTGTGTGTTAACAGAGCTGAGGAGCAATCAGCATATGTATAGACCAAATCTCTGTTTATAAGTAACCCATTCTTCACTAAAAGGAATCAATGGCTGATTCCAGGGTTGGAGCAGGGCAAGTACGAGAAGAGCTTGAATATCTTCTTGTGGCAAAAAGTAAAGAAGTACCCCAAACTGATGGAAATATGTGAAAATTACAGAGCCAGATTAAAGGGGGCTTTCACTGGACCAATTTGAAATAAAGCATCAAAATAAACAATGAACATCAAAATAAATAATGACAACAAGGGATATAACCTGCAGAAAAAACTAAGAATCTATGAGGCCATTCGGAGCAGAGTTGCGCAGCGGAAGCGTGCTGGGCCCCTGAGGCCATTCAGATACACATATAAAAAATAAATACATGAGAAGTAAAACTCTTCCTTACAGTAGAAAGCCAACGAAGAAAAGTAGAAAGAATGACATAACTAGGAAATCACCATCTGGTAATAATGATGATGATGATGATGATGATGATGATAAGAACACTAATAAATAATTCTGCCTGAAGTTATCAATGATGCCAAAACTAGTGGATAAAAGTTTGAGGAATAACAAGATATCTATGTAGTCTCGAAGTGTCTCCCCATATAATGCTTTTTTCCCCTAAGATTTTATTTATTTGACAGAGAGAGAGAGATCACAAGTAGGAAGAGAGGCAGGCAGAGAGAGAGAGGGAAGCAGGCTCCCCCCTGAGCAGAGAGCCCGATATGGGGCTCGATCCCTGGACCCTGGGATCATGACCACAACCAAAGGCAGACACTTAACCCACTGAGCCACCCAGACACCCCATCCCCATGTAATGCTTTTTAATTACAAAAGGTGAGAGTAACTACACTACATTGGAGAAACCTAGTGAAAACCATGCTAACCAAATGATTATAGCTCACATTACCACCAATACAGTTAAATGACAATATATGCGTCCTGATATGATGCATGAGGACATATCCCTTCTGTGATTTTCCCACCAATATTTCCTAACCTGAATCTGATTCTGAAGAACCATCAACAAACCCACAGAATCACTGGCCTGCACTTTTCAAATGTGTCAGCACCATGAAACAGGAGCCTGAAGAGGAATGACAAATGGGTAGAGTGGATGACCTTGGGTGTTCTTCTAGCACAAAAGGCATCATTGGGACAATCGATGAAATCCAAAGAAGGACAACAACGTAGATAACAGTTTTGTACCAATATCGGTTCCCTGATTTTGATGATTGGACTATAGTCAGGCAAGAGAAATCTTTGTTTTTAGGCAGTAAGTATTTAGAGGTAAAGGAGCATAATATCTACATTTTATTCTTAAATAGTTCGTGAGAGAGAAAGAGAGGGAGGAGAGAGAAAGAAATAGGCAGAAAGAAGAGAGAGGGAGAGGAAGCAAATGTAGTAGAATATTAACATGTGGGTAGTCTGGATGAAGAGTGCCTGAAAAATATTAGTACTATTCTTGCACATTTTCTGTAAGTCTAAAATAATGTCAAGTAATTAATTAGTCAATGCACTAAATTGCAAACCATTCCTGTCACTTCCTATCTCCTTCCTGTGCTTTATTTTCTTGTGTAGCAGTTCTTGATAAATCTATATAGCATATTTCACTCATTTTATTTATTGTCTCTCTTTACCTAACAGAATATAATCTTCATGAGGGCAGAGAGTTGGATCTCTTCTATTTCCTACTGTGTTCCCAGCCACTAGGACAGTAGCTACCACAGGATTTTTTTTTTAAATAAATATTTGTTAAGTCTATGATTTGCACAGTTGTGTTTCATATCTATTTGTTGAGTGCATGAGTGGGAAAAGTGAATGTCAAGCTGGGCCTGAGAAATGAGGTCCTCTCTAATGCAAGACATCTCTCGGGTGAAGGTCTCAAAATTAGTATTTGAAAACAAATATTAATGGAGAGATCCTAATAGAGGATCCCCCAAGGATGTCACTGGAACCTGTGCAGTGAATTAACCTTGTTTTGATGGCCTAATCCCACCTCCAACAGAAATGAGGCTGCTGTTGGAACAGCCCGAAGAGAAGTATCTGAGACATGGCTCTCCTTAGCCCCCAAAGTGAAATGGAAATCAATTCTCTGGCAGCCACCAGAACCCACAAAGACCCAAGACTGTGAGTTAAATCTCCCTAAATATTATCTCCAAGGATACTCTGCTTTTACTTGTAGGCATGGCTGGAGGACAGAGGAAGATCCCCAAATGCCTGGTTTATAACACAGGTTTGGGAACAGCTTGGAAAGAGACAAAGAATCCAAGGGAGTTAAGGCTGCAGAGAAAACACCTGTGTAGCTGTCCCCTCCTCTCTCTCATTCTCTCCCACTTTCTCTCCCTCTCTTCTCCCTTCCAGAACATTTATAATCAGCTGCTGTGCTTTGGCAATCCTAGTCAATATATCTTCGTCATTTTAACCCCATATTTTAGAGCACTATTTCTCCAACTAGTAGAAGCACGAGAATCTCCTGGGATACTACTGATTCAATCAGCCTGAGGGAGAGCCCAGGAATGTGTATTTTTAACAAGATAAAATACCAGGATTTGAACCCAGAAATCTGGCTCAGAGCCCATGCCCTCACCCACGGTGCTATGCGTTTCTGATTCTCTGACAGAGCCACAGAAGTGTACAAAAAGGAGCTACAAAGATGTCCATTGCATGGTTTTTAATGTCACAGAAGACTGGAAATGATCTGAATGTTTAGCAATAAAAGTGTGATTAATTAAATTATGAGGTAATGGAATTCTGCTTTCAGTTAGAATGAAATAGCTTTTAGGAGACCAATGTGCCTTTTAAGAACAAGTAGAAAATCAAAATAAAGTTTAAAAAACATTTTTGAGATATTGGAACCATAGTGAGGACCATAAAGCAATTACCAACAAATTTGAAAGGATTGAAATTGTTCAAAGTTTGTTCTGGGGCCATAGTGGAATTAAGTCAGAAATCAGTAAGAAAGGGGGAAAAAATAATAATCATTAAAAAAAATTCCAGGGGCACCTGGGTGACTCAGTCTTTAAGCGTCTGCCTTCAGCTCGGGTCATGATCCCAGGGTCCTGGGATTGAGCCCCGCATCAAACTCCCTGCTCTGCGGGAAGCCTGCTTCTCCATCTCCCACTCCCTCTGCTTCTGTTCCCTCTCTCACTGTCTCTCTCGGTGTCAAATAAATAAATAAAATGTTTTAAAAAGAGAGAAAATGGAAAATTACAAGCCAATCTTTCTCATGAAGATAGGTGCTGAAATCCTAAATAAAATTTAAGCAAGTTGCATCAAATGATTTATTAAAAAAAAAAAGATATGTCACGACCATATATTATTTACTTCAGAAAAGCAGGGATGGCTTAATACTTGAAAATCAATCCATTTGATCCACTACATTCTCAGAAAATGATGCAGGAAAAGGATTTATTATGATTTGATAAAATTCAACATGCTCTCCTAATTAAAAAAAAATAGCAAACAGGATAGAAATAGATTTCCATACTCTGGTAATGAGTATATTTAAAATCTATAGTTATTATCATCTCTATCTTTTAGAAAAGAAGACAAGGATAGCACTACTACTCTTTAGATGAGTATGGTTCTGGAGATCCTTAATGGTGCAATAAAGAATGAAAAAGAAATAAAGGGGGGCGCCTGGGTGGCTCAGTGTGTTAAGCCTCTGTCTTCGACTCAGGTCATAATCTCAGGGTCCTGGGATCGAGCCCCACATAGGGTTCCCTGCTCAGAGGGGACCCTGCTTCCTCCCTCTCTCTCTGCCTACTTGTGATCTCTTGTCTGTCAAATAAATAAATAAAATCTTTTTAAAGAAGAAATAAGACAAAGAAAGGATATAAGAATTGGAAAAGATGAAATAAAGCGGTCATTTTCTCAGGCAACACAATAGCATATGTAAAAAAATCAAGTAATCCATAGATGAAATACTAAAATTAATAAGGGAAGTTAGCAATATTGCTAGCTACTAGCTTATTATAAAGATATCATCCTTATTCATTATCATTCTTATTGCTTATTTTTTATTTTCCTTCAGAAAATAACATTCTGAAAATTAATACCTCTTAAATTATTGGCTTATTGTAATGGCAGAGTGAATTGGTTGGGCAACTACTTGCAAAAGTAACAATTATAAGGTCCAAGGAAAACTTATCAAAAGAAAAGCCATTTGAAGGTATAAAGGTATTGGGTTTGTTTGTTTGTTTGTTTGTTTAAGATTTTATTTATTTATTTTAGAAAGAGAGAGAGAGAGAACGCAAGCTGAGGAAGAGGAAGAGAGAGAATCCCAAGCAGGCTCTATACCCAGATGCAGAGCCTAATGTAAGGCTCTATCTCAGGACCCCAAGATCACAACCAAGCTAAAATCAAGTGTTAGGTGTTCAACCAATACCTCCATCAAAGGGGTTGTAAAGCAATCAAAAGAAGGCAGAAACCAGAGACTTTTGTCAAAAAAGATGACCATTGTAATAGGAAAGAACTGCAAATATATGGATTTTTTTTCCTCTGAGGTGACCAAGAGTGATCTCCAATCCTCAAAAATCCTATGGCAAAAACCCCTTATGCTTACAGGTTTGAGGACATGGGGGAGATAGCTCAGGGCTAGCAGAGTAGCTGGAAATTTACCGGTGGGAGTTGGAGGGGAGGGGGGGTCCTGAAAGCAAAAGAGCAACAGAAGAATGAGGTTCAAAAGTATCAGTGTAAACTCTGCCCCAATCCCTGGCTGATTGCTAATTTTATATGCATAGAGAATTCAGCGAGCCCAGAAAAAAAATAAAAAGGTGGAAATCACAAAAGAATCTTCCTTTGAAGGAGAGAACTACACTGGAAAAGATTTGTAAGTTTGCTGCTTTTTTTTTTTTTTTAACTAAAGTTATTCCCCAACATTGAGAGCTCAAGCAGCAGAAAATTGAATCCTTACTGGCTTTAGAAGTCACATCTCAGGACTGACAGACAGCTAAAAATTTAAGAGAGAAACAAAGGAACAAGAAAGTCAGACAAAGAATGAATACCAAAATGTAGGTATGAACTCTGTTCAAATCCTTGGCCAACCACAAAACTATAGTGGAGTAGGAGTGTGTCCAGAGAACCAAGCTAAAAATACAGCTAGAATTTGAGAAATTGAAGATGAAAGGTATAGTGTTCAAAGGCTGAGTCCTGCCAAATTAACTGCCTTCTAGGACAAAAGGAAAATAAAAACCTAAAAATCCTTTAAAAACAGAATCCAGAATCACTACAATGTATTGTCTATAAAGTCTAGTTTTCAACAAAACTACTAGACATGCAAATAAACAGGAAAATGTGATACATATGCAGGGTAAAAAGCCAATAGAAACTCCAAATGGGCACAGACATTGGGTTAGCAAACAAAGACAAAATATTGATTATTTTTAAGCAGGCTCCATGGCCACCATGGAGCCCAACATACTTAAACTCATGAACCTGAGATCAATACCTGTGGTTAGATCAAGAGTCAGGTGTTTAACTGACCGAGCCATCCAGGGGCCCCAGAAAGGTAGTATTTTAAAAGACTAAGCAAAAATGTGAGTTTAATGAGTGAACAAATAGGAAACTTTAACAAAGAAGATGAAACTATTAAAAAGTCAAATATTCTATGAATGAAAAGTACATAACTGAAATGAAAAATCAAAATTTATTAGAGGTACTTAACAGTATATTGGAGATGGCAAAAGGAAAAATATCAGTGAATTTGAAAATAAATGAATAGATATTATCTAATCCAAAGCAGAAAGAAAAGATGGAAGAAAAATGAGTGTCAGCGAACTATGAAAGAATATCAAGAAGTCCAACATATGTATAATTGAAAAAAAAAATCTAGGAGAACAAAGAAAGAAGTGGTCTAAAAAAAAACATTTAAAGAAACAATGGGGGCGCCTGGGTGGCTCAGTGGTTAAGCCACTGCCTTTGGCTCAGGTCATGATCTCAGGGTCCTGGGATCGAGTCCCGCATCGGGCTCTCTGCTCAGCAGGGAGCCTGCTTCCTCCTCTCTCTCTCTCTGCCTGCCTCTCTGCCTACTTGTGATTTCTCTCTGTCAAATAAATAAATAAAATATTTAAAAAAAAATAAAGAAACAATGGTCTAAAAGTTCCCATATTTGGTGAAAAATGTAGACCAAGAAGCCAAACAAATCCTAATCAGGATTAATACAAAGAAAATGACACCTAAGCACCCCATAATAAAAATGCTGAAATCCAAGAAATGGTGACATTTTTGAAAGCAGTCAAGAAAAATGGCACATTACTTAGAGAGGAAAAAGAATACAATTAAATACTGACTTCTCATCAAAAACAATGAAGACTAAGATGTACTCAAATTACATATTCAAAGTACTCAAAGAAAAACAAAACTGTCAACCAAAAAACTGTCCTTCAAAAATAAGAGCAAAATAGAGACAAAAAAAAAAAATTTTGTAATTAGTTCCAGTTTACAAGCAATAATAAATGAAACTGGAGACAAATGACACCAGATGGTAATTTAGATCTATAGGAAAGAATAAAATGCTCCAGAAATGGCAAATGTGTGGATACATTTTGGGATGTATATATTTTTTTGTCTTAATGTCTTTGAAAGGCATATGATTGTTTAAGCAAAACTACTAACAATGTATTGTTGGGTTTACAATGAAAACAGATGTGATATATGTGATGATAGCTTTAGAAAAAACCATTGTTTCAAGAGTCCTATATTTATCTGAAGTATTTCAATATAAACTTTAAGTAGATAAATTAAAGATGTCTATTGTAATCTCTAGGACAACAATTAAAAAATAATGCTAATATAGAGCTCTAAAGCTATCAAATGAATTTAAATAAAATATCAGATAATTTAATTAACACAGGAGAAGACAGATAAAAAGAAACAAAAGAACAAAGAGGAGACATATATAGAAATCAAATATGAAAATGATAGACCTAAACCCTCCAAATGTATTTAATTACATTAAATATAAATGGATCACACTACACCAAAAGGCAAGTCTGTCAGGCTAGATAAAAATGCAGGGGCTCCTGGGTGGCTCAGTGGTTTAAGCCTCTGTCTTCGGCTCAGGTCATGATCTCAGGGTCTTGGGTTCGAGCCCCACATTGGGCTCTCCACTCAACGGAAGACTACTTCCTCCTTTCTCTCTGCCTGCCTCTCTGCCTGTTTCTGATTTCTCTCTGTCAAATAAATAAATAAACTCTTTTAAAAAATGCAAAACCCAGCTAACTACTATTTGCAATGGATGTACATTAAATGAAAAGACAGATAGTTCAAAAGTAGATAGTGAAAGGTTACTTTAAAAAATATTATGGTGCACTGCAAAGGCAGTCCTAAGAGGGAAGTATATAGCAATATAGATCTTAGCAATAGATATAGACATATATATATATATATATATATATATATATATATATAGATAGATAGATATAGCAATATAGATCTTTCTCAAGAAACAAGGAACAAGTCTCACATTCAAAACCTAACCTTACACCTAAAGGAGCTGGAAAAAGAACAGCAAATAAAGCCTAAATCCAGCAGGAGAAGAGAAATAATAAAGATTAGAGCAGAAATCAATGATATAGAAATTTTTTAAAAAGTAGAATAAATCAATGAAACTAGGAGCTTGTTCTCTGAAATATTTAATAAGATTGATAAACGCTTAACCAGACATAAAATAAAGAGAAAGGACCCAAATAAATAAAATTATGGATGAAAGAGAAGAGATCACAACCAACATTAAATAAATATAAATAATTATAATAGGATATTATGAGCAATTTTATGTCAATAAATTAGGCAATCTGGAAGAAATGGATGCATTCCTAGAAGAATACAAACTACCAAAACTGAATCGGGAAGAAATAGAAAACCTGAACAGACCCATAACCAGCAAAGAAATTGAATCAGTAATCAAAAGTCTCCCAACAAATAAGAGTCCAGGGCCAGATGGCCTTCTAGTGAAATTCTATCAAGCATTTAAAGAATGAATACCTATTCTTATGAAACTGTTTCAAAAAATAGAAATGGAAGGAAAATTCATTGTATGAGGCCAGCATTACCTTGATCCCAAAACCAGACAAAAACCCCACCAAAAAGGAAAATGACAGACCAATATCCCTGATGAACATGGATGAAAAAAATTTGCACCTAGATACTAACTGAAGGATCCACGAGTACATTAAAGGATTATTCACCACAACCAAGTGGGATTTATCCCTGGGCTGCAAGGGTGTTCAACACCAACAAATGAATCAATGTGATACACCACATTAATAAAAGAAAGAACAGAAACCATATGATCAACATTAGTCAGCATCAAGGAAATACAAATCAACTCAGGAAACAGCAGATGTTGGTGAGGATGCAGAGTAAGGGGAATCCTCTTACACTGTTGGTGGGAATGCAAACTGCTGCAGCCACTGTAGAAAACAGTATGGAGGTTCCTCAAGATGTTAAGAATACATCTATCCTATGACGCAGCAATTGCACTACTGAGTATCTACCGCAAAGATACCTGGATTTAGGCTTTATTTGCTGTTCTTTTCCCAGCTCCTTTAGGTGTAAGGTTAAGTTGTGAATGTGAGACTTGTTCCTTGTTTCTTGAGAAGGATCTATATTGCTATATACTTCCCTCTTAGGACTGCCTTTGCAGTGCACCATAATATTTTTTAAAGTAACCTTTCACTATCTACTTTTGAACTATCTGTCTTTTCATTTAATGTACATCCATTGCAAATAGTAGTTAGCTGGGTTTTGCATTTTTATCTAGTCTGACAGACTTGCTTTTTGGTGTAGAGTGTGATCCATTTATATTTAATGTAATTACCCATTTGGAGGGTTTAGGTCTATCATTTTCATGTGAAAATGCATTCCCACCAACAGTGTAAGAGTAGTCTCCTTACTCTGCATCCTCACCAACATCTGCTGTTTCCTGAGTTGTTAATTTTAGCTATTCTGATGGGTGTGAGGTGGTTTTGATTTGTATTTCCTTGATGCTGACTAATGTTGATCATATAATTCTTGTTCTTTCTTTTATTAATGTGGTTATTTCTTTTATTAATGTGGTGTATCACATTGATTGATTTGTGGGTGTTGAACACCCTTGCAGCCCAGGGATAAATCCCACTTGGTTGTGGTGAATAATCCTTTTAATGTACTGATGGATTCTTTAGTTAGTATTGAGGCTCCTTGAAAAGTTAAAAATAGATCTACCCTATGACCCAGCAATTGCATTACTAGGTATTTTTCCAAAGGATACAAACAGTGATCTGAAGGGGCACATGCACCCCAATGTTTATAGCAGCAATGTCCACAATTGCCAAATATGGAAAGAGACCAGATGTCTATCAACAAATGAACAGTTCAAGAAGAGGTAATATACATATAAAGATATATATGTATAAAATATATATAGATAAAGAAGAGAATACACACACACACACATACACACACACAGGAATATTTACTCAGCCATCAAAAAGAATAAAATCTTGCCATTTACAATGCTGTGGATGGAACTAGAGGGCATTATACTAAGTGCATTAAGTCAAAGAAAGACAAGTACCATATGATTTCACCCATATGCAGAATTTAAGAAACAAAAGAGATGAACATAGGGGAAGGGAAGGAAAAATAAAATAAGAGTAAAACAGAAATGGAGGCAAACCATAAGAGATTCTTAACTATAGGGAGCAAACTGAGGGTTGTTGAGGAGAGGTGGGTAGGGGAATGGGTAACAGGGTGATGGACATTAAAGAGGGCACTTGAAGTAAGGAGCACTGGGTTTTGTATGGAACTGATGAATCACTGAATTCTACCTCTGAAACTAATAAAACAGTATATGTTAATTTAATTGAATTTAAATAAAAGCTTTAAGAAAGAAAAAAATTATGTTGCATCTACACTATAAAATGTCATGTAAACAATTTTTTTAAAAAAGATTTTATCTATTTGAGAGAGAGAAAAGAGAGAGAGCATGAGGGGAGAAGGTCAGAGGGAGAAGCAGACTCGCCATGGAGCTGAGATCCCGGTGCAGGACTCGATCCCCAGAATCTAGGATCATGACCCAAGTTTAAGTCAGTTGCTTAACCCACTGAGCCACCCAGGTGCCCTGTCATGTAACCATTTTTTAATGCAGTAACTTTCCCTTTATGTACTAATTTGAAATGTTCTTTACATACCTTAAAGAAAAATAACCCCCCTGAAAAAATCATATAGCATGATATTAAATTTTAGAATGGTCTATTTATTACACACATAGGCATGTGTGTGTGTGTGTATATATGCACACATTCATTTTAGAAGGGTGGATAGCTGAAAAAAGAGGTACAAATTAGATAGTTTTGAATGAAGCACAAACATAATAAATTTGAAATTCAGAAGAGTCCCAACCAATATGAAAATTTTCAAAGAAAATATCTAAGTCAGTGGCATATCATGGCATATGAAATATAAGTTCATGAGCATATTCTACCCTGTGTACAGACAATTATCTACAGGTAATTTTAAAACAATAATAAAACAAACAAAAAGTTGATCTGCTTTTTATTAACACCAGGCTTTGTCTGTTCTAAATAATGTCAGTAATAAAATACTTTCCTTGGAAAAAAAGTTTTTGTTGGTCTAAGTTCTAAATAATTGCTGTTACTACATTTGAGTTTCAATAATATGTAGTTTCAAATTAGAACATCTTTATTACTTATCCTTTCTTGAATATTGCATCCTACAAAGAAATTAATTCAAAGAACTTCTAGTTAAATGATTTGCCCCCAACACACATGCACTCAGTTACATGTGTTCACTTGGAAAGTGAGTTCATAATGTTGGGGTAATTGTTCAAGCTTGTAAACTGGAAATGGGTAGCAGTTTTGTTTGATAAATGAAAATTTTAGATCACAAAAGACTTTGCTGAATTTAAATATATTTAACATTGGTATTTCTTTTTTAATTGTTAATTATTTTAGAACTAAAAAAAATCAACAAAATAATGAGTATTACTGATTATTGCATAATTGTTACTGAAAATAATTTTATTATATTGAGGAGGGAACATGTTTAAAAAAAATCATCTGCTGCAGGAGTTAAACACACATATATGCTACTATTTCCCAAGGATACTATAAGCATTCAGTAAGAAAAAGTATACAAAGTTCATGGATAGTGCCTCGTATATAGTAGATACTCAATGCATGGTAGCTTTCATTGTAAACATCAACAAGTGTTGGTCCCCTATCCACCTTCCTCAGCCTCTTATCCCTCTATTTGAGAAGCTGAGATTCAAATTGAAATCAAAGTTCCAAATATGCACCACGTCCTGTGATTAGTGTTTTAATTATCTGATTATTTCTCATATTATCTAATTTATTTCTCACAAAAATCATGTGAACACTATTTTTATCCCTATCTAATATATTACAAAAATACAGACAGTTCAATTTTCTCAAACTTACTCAGCTCAAAGTGGAAGTTTTATGATCAAGCCTAAGTGTTTCTCATACTAACCCTGCACTCATTCTGTGTATCCATCCTGCAACTTGTGTTTACCATTATCATCATCACCATCATCGCCATCATCACAACCACTGATGAACACCTATTCTATATGCACACATTGGTGTTCCCATATGTTGTTTTATATACTCCATATAAAGCCCTTTCTACCCACATTTTAGCACTTTCTTAGTTCTTCATTCCTTCTCTCACTTCCCACCTTTCATCTGGGATCACTTCCTATCTGCTTAAAGTCTATTTTTTAGAATTCCTGTAGTGAGGGTCTACTGGTGACAGATTTTCTGGGGTTTGTTTATATTAAAAAGAAATACCTGTATTTAATTCCCATTGTTAAAAGATACCTTCACTGGGTATAGAATTGGTATTTTTTTTCCTGTACATTTAAGATATCCCACTGTACCCTGGCTCTAATTGTTTCTGTTGATGTCAACTGTCACCTTGTCCTTCCTTTATGTTAAATCTATTTATACTCTCCTGCTTACAAAATCTTTTCTTTGTTTTTGCTACAGTTTCTTTGCACTGATTTTCTTTTAATTTAACTTGCTTAGAATTTATTGGGCTTCTGAGGATTGTTCTTCTCTCAGTTCTGGAAAGTTCTCAGCTATTATCTCTTCATATTATTGGCTTTGCCCCATTCCCTCCCCTCCTTAATCTCCCATTATTCCTCTACTCTCTTCTCTCCTTTCCTTTTGGAGATGTGACTAGGCTACATTTCATTCTTCACTGTATCTTTTAAGTCTCAGTCTTAATGTTTTCATCTTTGTCTCTTTATCTCGGCTATCAATAATTTTCTTATTTCCATCTTCAAATTCACTAATTCTCTCTTATCCTTCATCTAACCTGGTGTTAAATCTGTCCTTTGAGTTTGTAACTCCATTTAAATGCATTTTCTTTTTCTTTTTTTTCAGGAATTCACTTTCTAATCTACTTTTTACTCACTTGTTTTATTATTTTTTTTAAGATTTTAGTTATTTATTTATTTGTCAGAGAGAGAGGGAGGGAGAACACAAGCAGGCAGAGCAGCAGGCAGAGACAGAGAGAGAAGCAGGCTCCCTGCTTAGCAAGGAGCTGGATGTGGGACTTGATCCCAGGACCCCAGGATCATGACCTGAGCCAAAGGCAGTGCCTTAACCAACTGAGCCACCCAGGCATCCCTCACTTGCTTTAAACTTCCATTTACTTCTCAAATATATTAAATATATTTTTTCATTCAATGTATAATCCTAATATCTGCAGTTCTTCAAAGTCTGATTATCTGATTCTGTTCTCTGTCTGTCTCTCTCTTCTGTTTCCTGGTATGTCAGTGATTTTTAATTCAGATTTCTCATTTTCCATGGAACTTTATAGAAATTGTTTAAAGCCTAGGATGGAAGTCATTTCCTTTTGTGTTCTCTTCTGTCAAGTACCTGGGATCACTACCAGGATGGGACCACTTTAAGATAAAGTTTTGGCTTGAAGTTCTTTGGATTCCCAGATTGTGTTAATTGAGGCTACAAACTGTCTTGGTGACAAATTCTGAGAAGAATTGTCTTCCACTCAGTCCCCAGGTTCAAGACAGGCAGTGCTCCTTGTGGTCTTAGGAGGGGATATTGATTTCTAGTTGACTCTTAAACTTTTTACTTCCTTGTCTCAGAATATGTAAAATCAATGTTCAATTATATCTGGCTCAACAAATATCCTCAAGTCCAAGCTAGCTTCGGCCCTCTGCTCACTTTCCTGAGTCTCTGTCTTCATTTATTTACTGGCTGTGTATACCTTATTTCCTTGCCAACTCATAAATGTGTTTAGGATTCTTTCAAACCCAAGATTTTTAGTTGGCTTCAGTAAGAGAAGTATCCTTTCGGTCTACAGTGTTGCTAGAAATAGAAATTCCTGGGCCTCAGCTTTTCTATCTTCAATGTGGGCTACCATCCTTACTCTCCGGGTTGGTTGGAGGACCAAATGAGCTAGCAATTTTGTAAATAAGCTGTAAACCAATGTTTCATCTGTGAGAAAACAGGGTCAAACACCTCAGAAAGCAATGGGGATGCACACAAAGGCCCAAAGTCCAGGGCTTCAAGTGAATCTCATTCCAAGAAATGGAAGTCATTCCATGCCACAGAAACCCTTTGCATTGCCCACTGAGACCCTTGGCATCTGAGTGCCATGACACTCCATTCCCTGCAAAGATTGTGGGAACACACACAGGCTTCAGAGACATTGTGGCATATGAGCCAGGGCTTGAAGGGGCTTCAGACTGGGTTAGGAAGAGACTGGGAGAGAGCATGCCAAGCAGAGGAAACAGCACCAACAGAAGCACAGAGGACTGCAAAGGCAGAGTGATTGCAGGGAACCACAGGTCCTCCCATGAGGGGAGGGAGGTTGCAGTTAGAAGGGAAGGTGTGTGCTGGGTGGTTGATGCCTGAAATGCCAGGCTGAGCAATTCCCTCCCTGCTCTTAGGCACTGGGGAATCCTGGCAGGTTTGTGAGTTAAACTAAGATAGCAGCTATGTCTGTTTCACTCATCAATTTCTGTCCAACACAGCACATTGTGGCACTCAGCAAACATTTGATGGATGGATAGATGGATGGGTGGATGGGTGAAGTCTATTGGTGTGGCTTCTTTTTTTTTTTAAGATTTTTATTTATTTATTTGAAAGAGAGAGAGAGGGCTTGAGATGGGAGAAGGTCAGGAGAAGCAGACTCCCCATGGAGCTGGGAGCCCAATGCAGGTCTTGATCCCGGGACTCCAGGATCATGACCTGAGCAGAAGGCAGTTGCTTAACCAACTGAGCCATCCAGGCGCCCTTGGTCTGGCTTCTTTAAATTGAGGCCATTTAATGTATCTTTGATAGTTTAGTCTGGATTTCTTTGTAGCCAAATATTTGGATGGGACATTAAATAATTTTAATAAACATTTCTAAGCATGCATTCAAGGGTTCCCTGAGTGATCTGTGTTGCTGTTGGTTACTCACTGGCAGTTCCAAAATTCCCTTGCTATCTTCAAAGAGTTTCTCTAGACATTCCCAGACAATTCCCTGGACATCTACACACTTTTCTGAGGCCTCCCATCTTACTGCTTTTTTAGCTTAGCACAGCTCCCCTGTTGGGTGGCAGGGGAACTGGCCCCACCTCCTAACCACAGGAATGAGCTCAGAGTCGAGGCTGAGTCTGCTGGTCACTGTGATCGGTCCAACCATGGCTGTGGGATACAAGATGACCAGTTGGGTCCTTCTCCAGCATGGCTTCTAGAGAAGGCTTATCTTCCCTCTCAAGTCACTAAATGGAAGGGTATGATTCAGGAACTGGCTGGGGTCATAAACTCCTCCTGGATTTGTTTTGCAGGCCCATGGAGGCAGAATGCAGAGAGAAACTGAGATTATAAGATGAAGAGAGAGAAAGATGGGAAGGGGAGAGAACAGTGATGTCTAAGCCTCTATCTCCCTTCTCCTACTATCCCAAGGGCAGCTGTACCCCTGCCCTGAAGGACATTTTATCACATGAACTCTTTCTCCCTTAAGGTAATTTGAGTTGGAAGTCCATCATTTGTAATCAAAAGATTTCAATGAATTCAGAAAATTGTATTGTGTGTTACTTTGATGACATATATAGACTTCTTTGTTTATTCAATCAATTATAGTCTAAATGCAAACAGTTCTCCATCAATTTCCTCTGGCAATTAGTAGAACAGAAGTTTTCCAGACACCACCTCCACTTTCTTGCAGCTACTTATAACTCAGAAACTCAGACCAGGTGCTCTGATCACCAACCATTCTCTCTCTCACTCTTGCTCTCTTGTTCTTACTCCGTGTGTACGTGTGTGCATGTGTGTGTGTGTAGTCACCGAGCTTCCCCAGGCTCTGGCTCTTCCCCTGGCTCTGAACCCCCCCCACACCACCCCCACACACACCTACACACATGCACACACATTCCACCGGGGTGGCAGCAGCTCACCCGGAGGAGATGCCTGGAGCTCCACCAGAGTGAGAGCCCCATTCTCTCCAAGTGCATCCGGCATGCACCCTGCACCCTCATCAAGGTGAGCTTTTCATGACTTCCCTTTGCGCTGTCCAGGCACTGAGACCGCCATCTTCCAGCCAAAAACACTGAGACTCAGAGATGTTCAGATGCCCCACACCAAGCAGCTACCAGGAGGTGGAGCTGGAAACCGAGGCCAGGTTTCCCAATTTGTGTCCAAGATATTTCTTCTGGAGACTAGGAGGTTCGTAGGAGAGGATAAACGGAGATATGGACACAGGCGGCCTCCGTTCTGCCACCTTTTTTTATTGCTGAGCAACCCCAAGCAATTACCCAACCTCTCTGATCCTCTGCTTTGACCTCTTTGGAGAAGAGAAAAGTGCTTGGTCACTACCTGGAACAGGTTAACTATTGCTATTTGTGCATGATGCCGGACAGATTAGTGGGATGGAGGGGGTCGTGAGGAAAGGGGTGGATGGAACTAAAAAGGGGCCGCATGAGGGAGCTTCTCCATTATGGAAGAGAATTCTGCATCTTGACATTGACGGTGGCGTTACTAATCTACAGGTGTGATAAAATGTCAGAGGACTATTCCAGTAACGTGCTCCGAAACACAGCACATGCACACACTGGAGAAATCTGAGTGAAGTTCTCTAGTCTAGTTCATCGTATTGTGCCCACCAATGCCCTGGTTCCGACAATGTACATAATCATGTTAGATTTCACCCTTGGAGCAAGCTGGGTGGTGGGTAAATGAGACCTTTCTATGATTTTTGCAATTTCTTGTGAGTCTATACTTATTTCAAAATAAAATTGTTTGCGGGATGCCTGGGTGGCTCAGTTGGTTGGACGACTGCCTTCGGCTCAGGTCATGATCCTGGAGTCCCGGGATCGAGTCCCGCATCGGACTCCCAGCTCCATGGGGAGTCTGCTTCTCTCTCTGACCTTCTCCTCATTCATGCTCTCTCTCACTGTCTCTCTCTCAAGTAAATAAATAAAATCTTTAAAAATAATAATAAAAAAAAATAAAATTGTTTGCAAAGAAATCTAGGCCAAAAAACAGAGGAGGGAGACCCTCTCTGAGGTACAAATAGTGCCTATAACTTAGCTCTTGCAAATATCATGTGATGTTCGCTCATCCTTACTTTCAAATTACAGTAGTTGATAATCTAGTAGTTGGTAAGCGCTTATGATTTAATACACTCAGAATGAAGCGCATGTATTTCTATATCTCAAACTGGATTTTAATACGTTGGCCATTGTATTTCAATATAATCAATTTCCTTTGCAATCATCTGGTTGTATATTATGCATTAAGAAAACATGGTTCTAGGAAGAGGTCCTTCAGCTTCCAACAGCACAGGAAAGATTAAGAACCTTCCTGGGGTGTGGACTGTAGGCTGACCACCATGGTCTGGATGAAGAATCTGAAGCCTAGACAGGGGGTCTAACAACGCCTCAAGGTGTCTGATTTGCAGACTCACCTGGAAGAAAGTATCTCTTCCAGGAGAAAAAGAAAGCTCTTCGCATTGTCACCGGCCACCTCTGGGTGAGTGTTTACTCTGCCAGGTGGAGTCCATCTGGGTCCACTCTGGGGCCACACAGTGGCCTTTGAGATAGAGAACAATGCCACATTGTGGCCCTGGCTTCAGATGAAAGAGAAACTTGGCCTGATTGCCCAAGCAGCAGAGACTGTCCTCTTAATATTAATACAAGGAGGGTGTGCCCCTTGCCCACACCCTCGCCACTTTCACCGTTGTGGCAGTTGTGTAGAA
Organism: Mustela nivalis; assembly: GCF_964662115.1. Taxonomy (NCBI): domain Eukaryota; kingdom Metazoa; phylum Chordata; class Mammalia; order Carnivora; family Mustelidae; genus Mustela; species Mustela nivalis. The sequence goes on along the minus strand of NC_139025.1, from coordinate 6,516,503 downwards.
TGTGATCCCACTGCCTTCTAATGGATGGTCAAAGGCCAGCACACCGGGCACTTTTATTGTCAGCTGCCTCAGTAATCTTTAACCTCCCACTGGCCAAAGGGCTGAAACCCAGAAAGACAAAACAAACATGGGTTGGGCACCGGAGTAGAATGACTCAAGAGAATCAGGACTGGAGGAAGACCGTGCACCCCCCACAACCCGCCGGCCATGTCTTCCCAACATCCCCAAGCCACAGAGCTGGTCTGAATGTTGGGGGACAAGTGCCGAGACCCACCCCCGAGATGCCATCAACATCTGTCCCTTATTGGTGGTGGAACACAGGGCACTGGAGAATGGCTATTAGCTTGTCACTGCAGGTTCAGGGAACAAAAGCAGATGCCACAAAGCCCCTGCCTACCCCTGGCTTGGGGCTAAGATGCAAGTCTAGCTGGGCCTACTCCAGGAGCAACCCTTCTGCTGGGGTCAGTCAAGGGGGGAGAGGCACAGGGTGGACAATAGGATGGGCGAGCATCAGACAGGCCTGGCTGGCCCAGCTCCACCATTCCTCTGACCATCTCACTGGAGCCTCAGTTTCCTCCCTGTGAAATGCGACCACTCACATTTCCTCTCAGCCTCAGTACGGGCTGCCACCATTGCTGAGCATTTACTATCACTGAGGACACGCTTTGCTCCAACTCACAACACCCAAAAAGTGGGTCTCGCTGTCTCCGTTTTGCAAACTGGCAAGCGTCGTGCAGAGGGCTGACTTGCCCAATGGCGATGCCGAGAGCTGAACCCAAGTCTCCATGACTGCAAAGCTGTCCTCTTTCCACCTCACTGCACATGGCAAGCCCTTCCAGCAAGCATGCACGGAGCCCTCTCATGGCGGCTGTGAGGTAGGGATCATGGCTCGACTTAGAGGATGAGGACAGTGAGGTTCGGCTCCCGTGCAAGTGAACAGGTTTCTGGTTGAAGCCTGGGTCTTTTGATTCCATGTCCCCTTACTTCCTATCAAACTGAGGAGGGCTGCCCACACCCATGGGCAGCGATCATCACCATCATGAGAAGGTTTAGACACAGAGCCAGGGTCTGAGTCCATTTTAAGGTGCAAAGAGGAGACCTGGGGGTCCCTAATGGGCCCCGGTAACATGGGAGTGCCTGTTCCAGTCAGCCACCCCACTCTTTGATCAGCGCCACTGTCCCTGTGCAGGGAAAGGACAGACAAGGAGAACCAGGCTGAATTTCACCCCGTCCCCACCCCCAAGGAGCAGGGGCCACAGACAGTTGGAAAATACACCAAGAGATAGGGATTGGATTCCTTAATCCCTTTCCTTCTAAAAGCTGGGCAGCTCTGGGTCTCTGCTGCACTGGCAGAACTACTCCCCCCACCCCACACCATCCTGGGCTGGGGCCCCAGCCAAGCCCTCACCAGCCCTTCTAATAAAGTTACTTTCTGTGCCTGGGGCAGAAGGTCAGGAAAAGCCAGCAGCAATTTGAGGAAGGTTATGGTCTTGGGATCTGCACTGGGGTGGGGCTTGGGGAGGGAGAAAGATAGGAGTGGGCCATAAAAGGTAGTCAGAAAGAGACAGTATGTGTGTGGGGGGTGCGGTGCTGGCACAGAAGCGTGGTCCCCAGCGGTACCATCTCTTTATGACCTATAAAGGGCACATAAACAGGCATCAACAGCAGGTTTATCTCCCCTCCAATCTGTAAATGATCATCCAGAGTCCACTACTGGTCTCAGAAACACACCTGTGCTGGTCAACCAGTGGGTGCTGAGCCGCAGGGGACAAGGCAGCCCAGGACGGAGGGGCTCTGCTTGGCTCTACCCACAGTGGGGAAGGCCCTGGGCTGCTCGACTCCCTCCCTGGGGCCTCAGAACCCGTGGCTGCTGAGTGAGGGGCCCTGGATGTTTCCAGTGGAACATAGTCTCTTGTAGGCCAGGGCAAACCCTGTGTGGGTGGTGGGCACCCTGGGGTAAGGAACCGCCTCCTTTGGATGGTGAAGATTGCCAGGGGTCATCTTTTGTGGCACAAAATGTGGCTAGCCTGCAGGATCGTGAGGAAGGGGGGACCGATCCCTACTGTGTGAACAGCCCTTTGTGCATTTTGTGAACCACTAACTCAGAGGCATCCCACACACACAATCAGTGGTCACTGTGCTTTTTGCTCATTGTATTCCTTGTGCCAGGCCTGTGAGACGGGCCTTACTCTCTGGAGCCCATGCAAATGCCCCGAGCGGCCTCCAGTGTCAGGCGGCCGGATGGACCTGTGCCCTCCCACCCCCCACCCCCCACCCCCCACCCACCATGCCCTGTGGTGCTCTGGAAACCGTCACCACCGCATTCGCATTAAGGCCAAGACCTGGCTTCCCACAGGCGGCTCCAGCTGAAGCATGAACCCACAGGTCCTCACTTCCACCGTGGAGGCCCCCCTCCTCTAACACCTCTTTAAACCATGGGGAATGTCACGGATGTGGAATGAGCCTTTTCCTGATGGCCCGGCCCCCAGGGATTAGGAGACTGACTCTGCAGACTGTTTCTTGGGTGCCACCCCTTGCCCACCCCATGAGTCACTCTCTGCCCTCCTCCGTCCTGTTCTGGGGCCCAGGGGCCAGCTGCCGGCCCTTCCTAGGCGGCTCTGCCCTCTGACTTCCTGTTGGGGACCAGCCAATAGGAAGCCCAGCTGGGGACGAGATGGTGGGTCATGGCTGAGGTCGGGGTATCCTTGGCTTACTTAGCTTTCTCCTCACGCGACTGCAGCATTGTCAGGTGACATCCACCTCCGCACACACAACCCACACCCCCCACCCTGAGCCGGGGTTCCCAGCCTCCTGCTGCTGCTGGCCTCTGTTAGTGCCTTTAACCTGGTTTACACGTCTATAGAATGTCTCGGTGTAACTGTCCCTTCCTGCGGACCTTGGCTGGTGGAGAACCAAAGCCCACCCTCAGGGAGGCTGAGAGGCCGGTGGCTACCCCGTTGTCCTTGGCCATCACCCCCAGGAAACAACAGGGAGTGACCCGGTCGGTTGTCTTTTGGGGCAGTGGGTTGTCTGACCGGCCCCAGCCCGTCTCCCCGCAGGGGGAGAGAACAAGAGGCAGATGGTGGCAGTGGGGAGAAAGCAGAGGGAATTCTGTTTGGCATGACTCCTTCCCTGGGCAGGCACGCACCCTGTGCACCGTGCGCAGAGCAAGGTGATGAGGTCTGAGCTCACCCGAGACAGCCACCTTCGAGGAGAGGGGATGCCCATGGGCCATGGGACAAGGCTGAATAAGGCTGCGTTGGACAAGGCTGAATAAGGCCAGCCCTGCCAGGCCAGCAACGGTGCAGTGGGACAGCCCCACGCACCCTCTCTACTCCCCCCACTCCCCGTGAAAGCCAGCGTCTGGACGGCGCCAGCCGCCCTGGGACCAAGAGGTCATGGGTTAAAAGAGGGCAGGGGAGATGTGGCATTGTCCAGATGGGGCCAGAGAGTGGAGAAAAGGCAAGCCCTTTTGCGTCTGAGCCCCACCCAGCTGGGGCTGGTGAGTAATTCCTGTAAGGCTCCGGACCCTCTGCTTTGAAAAACCTAAGCCCAGAGGATCCCAGCCAGTGTAGCTGGAATAGAAGAATGACTGCGCACCTCCACGGCGCCCCACTGTCCCTTCGCCTCTGTGCTCAGTCCCCTCCTGTGGCCACACTGTCCTTTGCCAAAGCAGCTGCCTCAGAGCCACCTGCTTTACTCCTGGGGCCGCTGGTGCATGAGCCCACTGAATCAAGCTGTCTCGTGGCTGGGTAGAGCCCACAGGAAGGAGGGCGCCACACAGGGGTGAGGAGTTTGACCTTGAATGTCAGAAGACGTGGGGGATGAAGTCACTGTGTACCTGTCTCCTAGTCTTAAGCACCTAATATACACCTACTGTATACCAAACTGACCCAGGGCCTCCCCTTGCTGTGCAACCGCATGTCTCTGAGCCTCCATGTCCTCTTGGACTGAGCATGCGGGGCCCTGGTGTCTGGATTGCTTTGGAAATGGAGTGTCTGTCAATGTCTCTCCTCTGAAGGGCTGTGGGCCCCGTGTCTTTGGCGCCCCAGCCCCATGGATTAGGCCCAACATGGGGCAGGAAGCAGCTATGGAAAGTGTTTTCTGGGATAATGAATCCAGTTATTTTACTTTTTTAATCAATCGTTTTGGGGTTTACGATTTTCAAGAAGAGTTTAAGCCCACATACAGGTGACTTGCATCTTCCAGGAACCTCCCATACAAGGATTTGCTGCGGCATGACCTGGCCACATGAAGGAAGTCGGAGCGAATGGACAAGACTGAAATTAAGAGAAACTCCCCCCATGCCACCCCCCATTTAAAAGCTCCTCAAGGAACCAGAGAATTTCAGCGCGGGTGGGGCAGAGGGTCCTGTGAATGTGTTTGTTGATCTGCCACAAGGGGGCGCCACTCTAGCGGGTACTCCCTGTCCCAGAACCTGGTCCCAGCTGCCCTGCTGGCGGGAGGTCTCAGGACTGGCAACCGGGGTGCAGAGAGCAGGTGGGTGGTTCCAGGGGACCGAGGTGGGTGGGAGGCCCACCTGGAGGAGCTCCAGGAGGACACCCGCTGGGGCTGGTTAGGACAGACTGGGAGGCAGACGAGCAGAAAATGGTCAGTCCCAGGGAGGTCAGGAGGCTTCTCAGGGGCCCAGGGAGGCCAAGGTCAGAGGCCTGGGGCAGCTGCAGGGTGGGGTGTGCAGAGCTGTTATGTGAGCCCCAGCAGAGCAGCGCCCCCGCCCCCGCCAGTGCTGGGCAATTGTGGGGGGCCACAGAAGGGTGACCTTCCGGAGTCAGAGCCTGGGCCGGCTGGCTGACCACACAGATGGGCGGCCGGGCCGGGCCTTTGTGGAGGGGTGAGAAAACACCCCGGAGCTGAGCTGCGTTCTCACCTCCGCCCACCCAGGTGGCCTCTGCTTCCACTTCCTCCCTGGACTGTCCTCAGGCATCTGGCCCTGGCAGGCCACGCTGTTGGTGTCCCTCGGAGGACATCCAGGAGGAAGGACATGCTTCCCCTGACCAGACGTGCCAGGGGGCACCTCACCCGGCACAGCTTCCCTGCTCCACCTGTCAGGGCTCAAGGTGAGCTCACATTTCCAGGATCAGACGCAAGCCCCTGCCTGCTCGGAGTGAGGCGGCTCCTTGGCTGCCCTGGGTCGTCTGCCATAGTGACCCTGAGATCCTGGCCGCCTCCTCAGGTGTTCCTGCCCTGCTTCTGGCCTCTTTTCTTGGGAGACAGGCCAGAATCTCTGAGGTCAGCCAGCTGAGGACACCTGGCTCGCCTCAGCCCTCATGGATCCTACAGTCACGGGGCCCTGCCACCGAAGCACGGGTGACCAGCTGTCTACATGCTGTCCTCGCCCACTCACAAGTGATCAGCAGATTACAGGGCGTGAGCCCACCACCACGCCCTGACTGTACAGTCCCGTGCCTGCGGAGCAAATACACCCGCCCAGTCTGTGCCCAGACACGCTCTGGGTGCCACGGACACTGGTCTGCCCAACTTGGACCTTTCGTGCATCTGTTCATTGACCACTGCTTATTGAGGGCACTCTTATTCACATGCACACACACAGCCAGACGTGCATGCACACACACTCAGCCACGCATGCGTACACACACTCAGACATGCATGCACATACTCAGGCATGCGTGCAGAGACACAAGCACACACACTCAGACACGCATGCACACACAGACATTCATCACTCAGACACGCAGTTGTGCATGGGTACACACACCGAGACACACATGCACACACTCCCTACCCCAGCGAACACTGGCGGCCTCAGGAAGGAAGAGCCTGTGGATGTCCAGGTCCTGCTGTACGATGTGTCTGGAGCCCCAGCCAACTCCTTCTCCCACCGCTGCCTCTCACCTCACTGACCCAGCCCCTGAGACAGAGGATGTCCCTTCCTCTCTGTCCCAAGACCCACTCCTCAGGTCAAGTCCCAATATGGGTAAGCCCCTCTTCTTTCCCAGCATCCCCCTGGTTCCATGGCCTGGTTGCTGGGAAGTCTCTTCAGGAATCAGACTGGCTCCACACACCCAGACACAGACCCTGGTCTCAGGCTGGCGCTTGGGTTTAAATCCTGACCTCACCGACCTGTTGCTTCCTGTGTGCTGCTGGGCAAAATTCACCTAACCCTTCTGAGCCTCCACTTCTTTGTGCTGGCATTTCAACATCTCAGATAGATGCATGGGTGGAAACACACTGGCCTCCCCTCTTTTCCTCTGGCTTAATTCCAGCTCACTTCCATGGCTGCTTCCTCCTGGAAGCCCTCCTTGATCTCCCCAGGCAGTCAGCGACTTTGCTTTCTGACTATCTGGTCCCTGTCACCTCTTACTCCTGTGTCTCCCTGTACACACTGTGACTCCCTGAAGGCGAGGGCTTGGGTAACCCTGATGCCATTGTCAGAAGCCGCTCAGAGCCAGGCCGTAGAGACTCTAGTCACTGTCCCCGGAAGGCACCGGAGGAACAGAAAGGAAATGGGACAGCAGGCTGTGGAGGGGCGGCTGCCTCTCCCGGCAATGTGGAAGACGCTGGTTTTTCCATATGTTTCTCTCCCCCCGTCTCTCCCCCAACGGCATTCGCCTGAGGAGCGAACTTTGGTTTTGGCAGCGACCCCAGGACTCTGTGTTTCTCAGTTCCTTCCAAGGCTCCAGGAAGCATCTTCCTGCCCAACAAAGTTTGGATCCTGTGAAGGGGGCTCCCCGTTCCCAAGGTGGTTCTCTCTTCCGGGTACCCCCGTTTCCTGCCTCTGGTTCTCTGGAGTATTGGAGGGAAGCTCTGGGAAGGGGCCAACTGGCCTGAACCAAAGCCCCTGACCTGACGTTGCCCTGGGAGGCCTGCCACAGCTGAGGGTGCCCCCTGCCTTGGCTTTGTCCCCTGTGTCCCGGCCCACTTCCTCCCAGGGACGGGCACCCGACCTGACCTCTTGCAGCTGCCTCTACACCCTGTCACCTCTCTCGCCAGCTGCAGCTCTGACCCCAGGCCCTGGCCTCGGAAACCACGCTGCTGCAGGGAGGGGAGTACGCCACAAATGAGACATTGAGGTTTGACCTTGGCCTGTTATGTCACTGTGAGACCTGGGCCTCAGACGTTCTCCCATGCAGAACGAGGACCTTGGCCCCGACCCAGGGGGGACTGCAAGGCTCAAGTGTGCAGGTATGAACCTGTTCCCATTCCTCCCGCGCTGCTTCTGTTCCTTGCACAGGCCAGCAGCCTACCCACCCCTGCACCCCGACTCTGGCCAGACCCAGCCTGGAGCCCATCCTCTTCTCCTTCCCCGCTCTGGTGTCTCCTCCTCCAGGAAGCCCTCCGGTAGCCCAGCCTCAGAGACGGCTCTCCCCTTGAGCCCCGCCCTACTCAGCATCAAGCCCCAGACTTCACCGGATGGCCTGGTCCTCCTCAAACTCTTCCCCTATTAATTTCTCAAGAAATTAAGAGAAGGCCAAGAGGAGTTTGGCTCAAGGCCAAGCACTGTGTGCGGCCCATAAGGGGTTTGGTCTGGGTGTCTCGGGCCTCAGGGAGTCAAAGGAGCCCTGACTCCTCCCCTCTGGACTGCCAATCAATTCCCCTCTCTGATCTCAGCCTCAGTTTCCTGCCCTGTCTAATGGGGATAAAAAGGTGCTGCCTTCTAGAATGCAGTGAGAATCCACAAGGATTGCCCCGGGCGCTCAGCCCGCATCTGGCACGCATTTAATAACCAGCAACTTAGAAAAGAAAGCCCGAACCCTCAGGCTTCTCCCTCTTGTGCCTGTCTTCCTTAAAGAAAAGCTGGCTGGTGATCCCTCCTTGAATTCCGGTCCTGGGCCGGTCCGTCCAGCAGTCCACCGGCCTGTCTCCTCTTCCCAGGAGCTCAAGCACTCCGTCTGGGGCTGTGAGGACGTGGCCAGCAGACACGGCCCCGAGATGGGCTCTGTGGGTCTACAGTGTGACTCAGGTGCTCAGCGGTCACGAAAGAGCCCAGAGCCCAGGCCAGGGCAGCAGGGAGGCCCAGCTGGCTCAGGTGCAGCCCAGCTTCCTACGCACCAGAGACCACAGCGGGAACACCGAGTCGGCCTTGGCCTCTGGCTAAAACCAGGCATCCAGGAGGCCGGCAAGAGGACAGGCTGCTTGGGGCCACAGCCACCCCGGGAATATGTATGTCCCTCACAGGAAGACAGGAAAAATGTATGCATTAGCACGAAGCCAGGCCGCCCGGTGTCTTCGTCGGCTTGCATGCCCCGTGAAACACCACTGACCTGGGGGCCTACCCAGTAGACATCGACTTCGCACAGCCCTGGAGGCCAAAGTCGAGGTGCCTGCAGGGTTGGTTTCTTCTGAGGCGCTTCTCTGGATCTGTGGCTACTGTCTCACTGTGTGCCCACTTTCCTAGCACGAGAAGCAAGAGAGCCAGCTTTCTGAGGCCCTTTTCCTGCGGACGCTAATCCTATCAGATCAGAGCCCCACCCTTCTGACCTCATTTAACCTTAATTACCTCCCAGGAGGCCCCATCTGCAAAGAGAAGCCCATGGGCCATCAGAGCTTCAACACGTGCATTTAGGGGGCACAAACATTCAGACCGTAGTAGCCACGTTCGGATCCTAAGATGCCCCCCGCTGTCAAGAGAGTCAGGAGGGAAATCAAGGGAGAACGGTGCCCCCAAAACGTCCCCCGCCAGCCCTCATGTGTTCCCTGGATTTTCAGCCCAGGGAGGCCAGGGGCTGACCACCTGGGTGTCCACCCCGACAGGCCCCCTCCCAGACACACACACACACACACAGGAATGGCCCCGAGCACACGGATGCTTGTTTGTGTGGCTGCAAGCACGGGGAGATATCCTGACGTGTTCTTGGGGACACACGTGTTGTTTTGTGGCCATGTATACACAGGAGATCACACGGAAGCGCACAGACCATGTTTCCCTACGCCCTCCCCTACGTTTTGCTACCGTTGTCGTTTTCTGATGATGTTTTCTGCCAAATTTGAGTGCCTGCCCTTGTCCCACAGTTTCAAGACTCATAGCTGGCTTTTAAGAACCTCAACTTGCAGAAGCAAACAGGAACTTGAAAAGGAATGTGGGCGGATGGGGTCTGAGTCACCGGGATCTTAACGGGCAGGTTCAAGGGCCCAGCATCCCCTAGAATGGCTCCCCAGACATCCCCACTCACCTTGAGAGCCCACTGTGGCACCCACGAAGGACAGAGCCTTGCCCGCACCTCTGTGGGCTGTTGCCGGAGACACACTCAGCCTCCGGGGTCATGGAGCAGCTGGCCCAGGCCCTGGCAGCCACAGGACGCTGTAGCTGAGCGTATCCCCGGGGGGGACCAGAGCCAGTGAGGAGGAGAAAGACAGAGGAGACAGAGAAAGACAGGTACGGCAGGTAGCGTGGGGCCATGGAGACACCGCCTAGCTCCTGGATCCTAACTCTTTGTGCTCCCTGATTTTGTGGAATAGAAAACACTTTTGTTTTTCCGTACTAGGAGGAAAAAAAGAAAGTTAATTGGGAAATTCAGCTCCCGGGAGGACAAGCCAACCACCTCCAGCCCCTCTGTGTGCCTAAGGATGGTCACTATGGTGCCCCTTTTCCCACATAGACCTACAAGCAGAGATGTTGTTCATTTGCTCAGCAAATGTTTACTGAACGCTCTGCCCAGGCCACACCGTGATGATTCTGTGTCGAGCAAGGCAGACGGCCTGGCCCTGCCCGAGGAGGGCTCCCTGTCACTCAGGGGGCCCAGCCGCCCGAGCTGCAGGAACACGGCCTTAGAACCAACTGCACAGACTCAGGTTCGGATCCCAGGTCGGCCCCTCTCATGCCGGGACTCTGCTTGCCCATCTGTGAGATGGGCACAGCAAGCCCGCTCCCCGTGGCTCCTGGGAAGTTCACGAGAAGAGATACCTTTTTCTGAAGTTTTAAAAATGTAAAACCAGACCTACCTCTTCTCATACTTCCGTGTGGAGACCTGGATCACTTTCTTGTTTAATTTCACACACGAGGTCAGGAGTGTGGCCCCGGGGGGAGGGGAGAGCAGAGGCCCTGGGTCGGGGGAGGAAGTTATCGACAACGTCCTGGTTCCCGTGCTCAGTCGTGGGTCCCAGGGTCTCTCACTGACGCACATAAACCATAACACACCGGGCCGGTCACGAGCGTGTGGCGTACTCCGACGACCGTCTCGGGACCCCATCCTGTGCTTGGAGGCCCTGGCCAGGACGACACCAGAATGCAACGCTGTCTGCGGGGAGCCTGGCTCACAGAAGGCACTAAGTGAATGCCTCCTCCCCATCTGCCTTCCTGCCATATGACATTTTCCTTGCTTTTACGGGGCCGATTTGTGCCATCCCGGTGCATTACAGAAGAGAAGAGAAGCACATCTCCCTCCCGAAGAATCAGTGTTCACCGCAGAGCCCCTCAGTGGCCGTGCGGGCCGGAGACAAGCGCCCACTGCGCCGGCCTGTGCTGGGCCCCCCCAGTGCCTCAGCTGCGCTCTGGTGCCCACCGGCCCTCGGCACACTCACGTACATGGGGCCCACCACAGGGAGCAGCGGCAGCTCCTGGGGGCCATTAGGACGGGAGCTTCTGACTCCCCGTCACCATGGCTGCTGTCCCAGTCAGAGCTCCCCAGACAGGCGGGACCCATACGTAATATTTAGGAATTAGCCTTTATGTATTACTTATATTTATCATAAGGAATCATTATTATTTTATGATAAGGAATTGGCCGACATGATTATGGAGGCTGAGAAGTCTTCAGCTCCGCAGTCAGCAAGCGGGACACTCAGGAGAGTCGACATGATGACTCTAGTCCAAACCTGAGGCCTGAGCCCCAGGGAAGCCAAATGATGGTTGCCGTGTGGTCTGGAAGGCTCGAGGCCCAGTGGTAACTTGCATTTCAGTTCAAGTTCAAAGACTGGAAAGAACCAATGTCCCAGCATAAAGCCGGTCAGGAGAAAGAAATCCCTCTTACTCGGAGGAGAGGCCCCCGTTTTTGCGCTCGTTGGGCCTTCACCTGCTTAGGTGGGGCCCACCCACTTCCGGGACAATAATCTGCTGTGCTCAGGCTCAGCACTCACAGGACACTCACAATAATGTTTGACCAAGTATCTGGGTACCCCGTGAACCAGTCAAGCTGATATATAACATTAGCCATCACGGCCGCCAAGTGTCCACACGGGAACTCAGTCTCAGAGCACCCGCAGACTGGGCCTGGCAGAACCCCACTGTGCGTCATGCCCCCGGCCCACATTAAAGACAAGACAGGAAGTTGCTGCCGGTGAGTGCATTGAGGAGGCCGGCAGCCCCATGCCCCTCTCTCCCCTGGGTGATGGCTGCCAGATTTAGCAAACAAGACTACAAGGGGTGCCCGGGTGGGTGTCCGACGCTTGATCTCAGCGCAGGTCTCAGCCTCAGGGCTGTGAGCTCAGGCCTACCCTGGGCTCCACATTGGGTGTGGAGCTGCTTTAAAAAAGAGAGAAATTTTTAAAAATGCAGGACGCTCCATCAATGTAAATTTCAGGTAGATGATGCACATGGTTTTAGTGTAAGTACATCCCGTGCCTGCCTCTTACGTGCTTTTCGCACTCATGGTTTCACTTGGTTTTCCTTCATTCTGACTTTCTTTTGTCTTCAGGTTTAGGGGATGGACAGAGAGACTAGGAATGGGGCCAGCCTCCTCACCCTGCCCTACTCTGCGTGAATCACCCTTAACGTGGCCCCGTGGTATCCACAGGACCCCCGTGCGGTTCTCCACCTCGGCCTTCCCTCCGCCCTGGCAGAATTCCCCCTCTCCTCTGTCTCTGCCTCTGTCCTTCTCTCTTCGCTCTCCTTGGCCCTAAGGGCTTTGTTCCCTTGGTGCTCACTCTGAATCAGACCGCGCTGGCTGAGCACAGGCTCCTTCCTCCTGATCGCCGGCCCGCAGCCCCAGCTGTGCTGGTTCCTTCCCCCACCCCCGAGTGTCTCCTGAGGATCCAATGCCCTGAGTCCAGAGTCTGATGGAAACGCTAGCACCATGGTTACCCGGTGGAGAAGATGCGTCTGCTTAGGGGACCTGCAAACCCCAAACCCTGTCAGACAGACGTGCCTGGCTTGTGACCAGCCAGCAGAGGTGCGAATCCGGGCAGACCTGTCCACACCCCACCGGCCACTTCAGGTTACTGCGTGAATTTCAGCAATGACACCACCCTTGTTTCTTCATTGCCATCGGCAAGGGTCCTGCTTGTCGATCGTTCTAAAGTTTGTCCTTCTACCCCAAATCTGTGATTCCGTATAGGGGTAGAGCAGATAAGCTGGCTGGTGCCAAGATGAGCAAGACGGAGAGCCTCAACCAGTATTCAGTCTGCCCCAGAATAAACATTCATCCATTTGTTCAACAAACACCAAAGGTTTGCTCATTGGTGGTGCACAGAACGAATCACCCACACACTTGAAATGCTCACAAATGCTGACTTCCAGGGCTGCCAATTTAATGGTGGAACTATCGGAAAGGTTGGTTTGGTCTTCCAAGTTTAGACACTGGCCAGGCCTCTCTGGCTAATGCCAGAAGGAGCTGGTGAGCCCTGACCTTAGGTGGACCCCACGTGTTGCCACTCTGTTCGTTTCGTGTTTAGAGGAACCAACGGCAGAGAGGAAAGGGTCCCAGGCAGCCCGAGGGCTGGTGCTGGAGGCCGCTGACCGTCCTCTCTCTCCTGCCTGGACCACACAGGATATAAAGTGAATCTTTGCGGGACAGGTCAGCAGGTCAGGCATCGACTCCCCCATCTGCCGCGACGTTCGGCACCATCTTGGTGCTGCCAATTTTGTCCCCAAATGACAAATGGTTACCAAGTTCCCCCATAAGAGCGTCCTAGAAGTTCTTCAGATCCTCCACCACAGAAATAAGTCATTCAAGCCCTAAAGAACCACTAACCTTCAAACTGAGAGCATGTTTGCTGGCTAGCAGGGGTCCACACCCCAGAAATCAACCTAATGGCTCCAGAAAACAAAACATCCGTTTCGAAGGGACTCTCTGTCCAGTGTTTAGACGGCGACGGTTAGACGATGGAAAGATTTCTCTGCTGAGACCACATAGACATCGCGCTGGTTGGGCGGGGTCTGGAACCGATGCTGCAGGGGGAGCCCAGCGAGCCCCTCCCCGGAGCCCCCGCATGCCACAGGACTCTCCCGGGTCTCTGAGCTTGACAAAGGGATGGCCCGAAATAGACAGACGAGATGAATTCCAGGAATTTGATCTTTCAACACCCAAGTTGCTGGAGCCTAGAGCAAGAAATTCTTCCTGCCTCTTTAAATGGCTTCTGTGCGTCTGGGACTTGGCGTCCGCAGGTCCTCTTCTGATCTGTGGTCATTCATTCATCCGTCCACAGAGGCAGTGAGGGCCTACTGTGACCCCGGCCGGCGGGGCACAGCCGTGCTTCCCCACCCACTCCGGGGTCGGGACCCTGTGCCCTCTCTTTCGGGGCACACATCACCCCATCTTCAACCAACCTTTGGTGTGTCTGATTTTCCCAGCAGACCATAATGCTCACAGGCAGAGCTAAAACAGAATAGGGTTAAGGTGAGGTCCTGAGGGTAGACCCTAATCTAATCTGACCTCCTCTTTATCAAAGATGAAATTTGGACACAGGCACCTGCTGGGACAGTGCCTTGTGAGGGTGAAGGCAGAAATTAGCATTTTGGATGTGTCTGCCAGCCAAGACCACCAAAGACCACCGGCAACCAGCCAGCCACCTGGGGCCAGCCCAGGAACAGATTCTGCTTCCCAGTCTCAGAAGGGACCAGCTCAGCGGACACCTTGACCCTGGACCTCCAGCCTCTAGCCTCCAGAACTGTGGGACTGTTGGGTGAGCCCCCAGTGTGTGCTGCTTTGTTACAACACACCTAGCAAATGGAAGCAAATTTTGGTGAGAATTTGGTGGGAATCAGAAGGCAATGACGTGTGTGCCAGCATCCCGCCTCAGACGGAGGGAGGAGGGCTCCGGAGTCAGATACTGACCCTAAGAACACCGGGACTCGCTGAGCACTGTTGTGCAGCAGACAATTCCCCAACCCTCTCCGTGTTTCCTCACCTGCCCACCCCGCCCCACCCCCGTAACCTGCGAGGTGGGCGCTGGGCTCACAGAAGTGAGGAAGCAGAGGCCGGCGGCTGGCTTGCTGGGGAAGCCGTGGGATTCAAATACGGGCAGCCCAACGCGGAGCCCGCCATCTTCCCAGTACACTCCCTGCTCTGTTGGGCACGTAGGGGGGTCCCCACTCTGCCTCTTCCAGCTGTGCTGTTTGAGCAAGTCGCACACCCCTCTGAGTCTCAGTCTCCCCATCTGCAAAAGGGAACCACCCCGGCCTTCCGTAACAGGTGGTGAGGAGAGCCCAGGACCCAGCCTGCAGAAGGGCTTCCCTGGGAAGTGCTACATTCAGGAGGCTTCCGTGCTTAGACCCCTGCCCTCTGACCTCAGCATGCTGGATGCTCCCGTTCCCTGGGACCCCCAGGGAGGACCCACAAGCCCACAGACCCTCCCCCATTTCACGCAGGACTTGCCAGGGAGGGGTTAGCCGTCTCTCTAGCCCCCCAGGCATGTCTGAAGACAGCTTGGGCAGGAGAGGGGGGTGGGGGGGGGCTCTGCATCCTCTCACAGCTGGCGACCTGGTCTTGAGCCCCTGCAGAAGGAGCCCACTGCCCCCGCAGTGGTAACCCCCCGCCTCCAGTAATCCGACTCCCCGTTGCTGGTATGGATCTGGGGACCCCTCAGGGGAGAGCCAGGGTCCCCAGCAGCACTCACAGCCCTCATGCCTGGCCTCCTGCTGGCGGGGACCCCCAGATCCTCGTGGGCCACCTGGCTTCCCCAACACCGGGTGCGGCCCCCACTGCCATAACACCTGCGTTTCTTCTGCCCCGATCACCCCCTGCCCTTCTTCACCTGCGGAGGCTCTGCTTTCCCTCCATCCCCCTCAACGGGCCTGACCCTGTAGAGCCTCCCAGAGTGCCAGGGGACCTCCCAGCGTGGGTCTCACCGTCCCACCTAGAACTACTCAGCACCGAGGAGAGGTCAGCTGAGGTTCCCTGAAACATGCCAAAGAGCGCGTGACTCTCCTGCTCAAAAACCATCCATGGCTCCCACTGCTTATGGGACAGCCCCAGGTCCACGCCTGGTCTGCCGCCTTCCCTGGGCCTGCTGCCGGCCACCCCCCACCGCTCCCGCTTACAGCCTCTGCTTATTCTATGTCCCCTTTAGGGCAGGACACAGCTGGGTTTACTTGTCTGCTCCGTGTAACCTCAGACATGCTGCTGAATGTCTGTCCCCAGCTCTGAGTGGGAAAGATTCAAGACGTGAGACTCTGAAGTCCCTCACAGCTCTGTGACTCCAAAGCCAGAAGGACCACAGGCTGCGAAGTCCCTTCCCGGGGCCACCACGCACCCCGGAAAAGTCTCCCTGGCCACAGCAGCCAGGAGGAACATCTGTGAAGGGCTCCCATGTGTGACCCTGAGGTCTGCTCTGCAGAAACCACTAACTAACCTTTGGAGTCTCACAGAAGACTAAAATAGGAAGCCGTCTCTGCCTCCCACACGGGGTAGACAGTTTTCACAGTTCACACGGCACTTTGGCTCAGAGAACCACGGCTGCCATTCCAGCATTTTCAGACGTGACAATCAATACTTGAGATCGGGTAAAAGCGGAAAGGTGAGTGGTGGTGCCGGCAGGCTGCCTGCTTCCCAAAGCCTCCTCCTGCCTTCCAGAACACCTCCCCTGGCTTCTGAAGAGGTCCAAGGTGGGACCTGCACACACGTGCACACACACATGATGAGCATGCGTGCAAATGTACTCACAGAGAAACACGTGTCAACATACACACACACACAAACAGCCACATACACCTGCGTGTGCGCGCACGCGCGCACACACACACACCATCACCTGGGCACAGGCACGGCTGGTGGCCAGGCGCATGGCAGGTAGATCATCCACTTGTGTACGTACCCCTCTCCTGGGTGGTGTCCCACCTGACCCTCTGTCCGTTGCCCCAGTGCTCCCCTCTTGATTCCAGCCCCCCTCTGGCCAGATCTACAAGGTGACGTGCAAAGACACAAACCAACACACGCCCACGCACCCTCTTCGCTCCCTGAGATGTACACACATGTGTAAGCACATGCCCGCGGGCTGATGGCGGCACACGTACAAGCACCAGCTCTGAGGTGGCCGTTCTGTGCTGTGGACAAGCTCAAGCTTCCAGGAGCCCCAGAGGGAGCAGAGGGTGGGTGGGCACAGGGGAGCCACGAGTCAAGGCTGGGAAGTCAGGTCCTGGAGAGGCAATTGTGCGACAACACTGAGACTGCTCTGCCTTTGGGCCCCGCGCTGGTGTCTCATCCTTCTACAAAAAGAGAAACTGAGTCCCAGAGATGGGCTGCCAGAGGCGGTGGGAAGGGCTTCTGGGCTTGGGCTCCAGTCCACTCCAAAGGCTGGGCTCCGGGAAGTGTCCTCTGCTCCCTGGACACAAAGACTGGCTGAACCCCTCCTGTGTGCCGGGGTCCCTGGGGGTGGAAAAGGCGTGTGGGGGAGAACAGGGGCGGGGCGGGAGAGGCATTCAGGAAGGGGATGCAGGGGTGACGGGGACAGGAGAGCTTGCAGAAGCTACAAGTGGTTTGAGGCGAGAGCGTGCGGTGGGCGGAGCGGGCTGCTGGCGCTTGCCGGCAGTTTGCCTGGGAGCCAGGGTGGGCTTCTGGCTCCAAACCGCTTCTTCTGGAGCTGCTGGTGCCAAGAACCCAGAGGAGGAACTTCCCTCGGTTCCTCGCTGACAGTTTGCTTTTTGGGCAACCTTTACCATCTCTGAGCTGCACGCTCGGCAAAGACGGCGGGGTGTCGCGCTGACATTTCAACTCCTCCAAGCTGCTTGTCACCTCTGTGTTTTATTTCTATGCAGCGAATAAGAGGGTGGTGTCTGGCCAGCCCCGGAGCCCAATGAACAGGTCTGGCCTTTTCTTGGGGAACATTTGAGAAGCTCTTGGCAGGACCCTGAATACACATGGTTGGTGGGGGGGCTGCCGGGCCCACTGGAAAGACTCCAGCGGGGGAGAGAAGAGACTTCCAGAAAGCGAGGGAACTTTCTGAGCCTGCAATCTCAGGAAAGCACCTGCTGGCAGGCTCCCCCGATCAGGGGTTCGCCGCGGGCAAGGCCATAAATCCAAGAAAGTGACCCCTGTCCATTGCCATGTGACATGGGACCCGTCCTCTTTGTAGCTGCGGGGGGCTGGTCCGCTCGGCGAGGGCTCTGAGCTTTGGCTCGTTATTTACAGAACTGGGAGAATGATCAATCGCTCAGAGGGGTCTTGCGCTTTGTACAACATCCGTGCTTTGTAAAGTGGAAAACACCATCTGCCCATAAGTGATTATTGTTTTCGTTAGTGACAGGAGGATGGAGGAACCGAATGCCTGAGTCACTGCCAGGAGCGGAGCCGCCCACCCAACGAGACACCCCTGCGGGAACGCCGGACCCCCTTCCTGTCTCCATGGCGTCCCTGGATCGGGGGCTCTTCATGAGCACGGTTTGCCCCCGGTCAGGCATGTGCCTCTGTACTCACCATCCCGGGCTACGCGCCTTCCCTGAGAGCCTCATGTCCCGCGGGCCGGGCAGTGTGCAGGTCACCCGGCAAACTGGTTCCGGGGCTGAAAGAAGCAGAAGCAGCCCGGGGTGGGCCCAGGGTTAGAACACCAGAAAAGAGGATGGACAGACAAAGCTTTCAGGAAGTCTTCAATGGGGGGAGTCACAGGGGGTCAAGGAAAGAATTTTAAGATTTTTTTTTATTTATTTGAGAGAAGACAGTCAGAGAGCACAGGCAGAGGGAGAAGGAGGCGTCCCGTTGAGCAGAGAGCCCGATGTGGGTCTCGATCCCGTGACCTTGGGAGCATGACCTGAGCCAAAGGCAGACACTTAACTGACTGAGCTACCCAGGTGCCTCCAGATAAAAATTTTAAAAAGATCTTTAGTGTGTTGAAATATTGATGGGAAAGAGCCAGATTTGGGGGGGGGGGCACGGAAAAGGTGCAAGTATAGGAAAGAGGTAGTTAATGGGTTGTATGAGGTCCCTGAGTTGGGAAGGAGTTAGGGTCTAATGAGAAGGTGGAGGGTCAGGCTGTGGGTAGAGCAGGCCCATGTCAAGGTCACCACAGATAGTTAATACTATGAACCCCATTAGTACTTAGCTGGGTGGTCAGCACCCAGGAAAAACTATTCTCCTGTTAAATGGTGCTGCTTAAGAATGGGAATAAATGATCATTTTGGCCAAATGTTTTTTGGGCATCAGTTGAGATCATCACATTTTTTTTTTTCTCATATGACCTATTGATGCGATTCTTCTACGATAGATTACCTGCACCATGAAACCATTCTCACACTCCTGGGACAAAGTCTACTGGACTTTGATGAAAAATTAGCATGCTCCTGAACTTGACATGTGCGTGTTTTATTAAGAATCGTCATATCTGTGTTCGTAAGTGAGACAGGTCACTTGTTTTGAGGTTAGCTTTGATAGATTTTGGTGATGAGATTATTTCAGGTTTGCAAGAATATTATTTGGGGAGCATTTGGTCTATTCTGTGCTTTGGAAAAGTCACACGTCGGATCCTAAATATTCTCAATAACTTTTATACGCAAAACTACCAGGCCTAGGAAAGTACCTTCTTTTGAAAGTATTTTTATTAAAACTTCAATGGGTGCTATAATCATGGGAGAGTTTGATATTCTCTCAAGATTTTTGGTAATTTATAGCATTCCAGATAATTGCTTATTTTCATCAAGATTTGCAAAGCATTAGCACAATTCCATATATTATTCTTTTCGTGAGCTCCCTCTCTGCAGTCACATCTTAGCCAGGGTGCACGTGTATTGTGTCTTTTTATTTAATTAGGGTCCCTGGATTATTAAAGTTTATTTTTATTTTTCAGATCCACTCACGTTTCCCTGTCAACTGTGTTTTTTTCCTGCATTAAGTTGGGCTTTACCTTTTTTATTTTATTCTGGTTGCACTTCCTGCTTCTCTAGATTATGGAATTGAATGCTTCACTCATACCTATTTTAGCTTTCTTTTTTGATAAATAATGCATTTAATACCGTGAACCTGCGAAATTTATGGTTTTGGGGTTGTTTCTTTTGTTGTTGGTGGTGGTGGTGGTTTTTGCTGGGTTTTTTTGGAATGCAGTTGGATTTTTAAGACCTAACAAATCCAGGGCTCTGGTCATGTTCCACGGACGCCTAAAAATAAGGTGAATTCTTTATTTCTGTGCACAAAAGGAGACACTTCATTGTGACTATTATTCTGCGAGTCTTTAACTTTTATTAGATGTTTTGCTCACTTTTATCTGTTCTGTGGGAGGGGAGGGGCTGTGGAGGGAGCGTCTGGGGTGGCGGCTTCGTGCACTAGCGCGCTGGCTGCTCTGGTGTGCTGGCCAGAGCGTGTGAAACTATAGGCTGAAGCATCGAGCTGTTGTTTGCACATTCTAGTATATGTCAGTAAAGATGATTTTTATTTTTGAATTAATTAATTAATTAATTTAAGTAACATGGGGCTCAAACTCACGACCCCAAGACCAGGGGTCCCATACTCCACGGACAGAGCCAGCCAGGCGCCCCAGGGAAGCTGATTCAAAATGCCTGCGACCTTGTTGTTAAAGATTTGCCAAGTCCCTGGAGATGCGCCCTGGGACCCCAGCCCCCTGGCCCCTCCCCGTGGCAGCCTCCCTTCCTGGGGACAGCCCCAGCGGGGGGACCTTCCCTTCGCGGGCAGACATGAAGACACCCCTGTCGTGACGTTCTACATCTAGCGTCCCTCGCCATGATTCGGGTTCTAGCAGCTAGCTCTCCTTTAAGCGACGCGAACGCACAGCCCGGCTTCTATTTCTAGATGTGCCCACGTCGAGAACAGTGTAGCAGCCTGGCTGCGTGCTCTGTGCCTGGAGTCCTGCTCCAAAACCTCCCTTCCTTGCTGGCCCCCAAGTCTTGGTGGCTCCAGTTCGGGGTTTCAAATCCAGTCCCTTCTTCAGATAGTTTTTAATTTTATAAATCTATTTTTTTTTTCACGAATTTTGGGGGGCTTTTTCCATTCTATCATGCTGCTCTGCCTAGAACAGCGCTCATACCTCCGCCTGGGTTGGCCTCAGTGCTGGGGCTGGCCTGGGACACCACCGTCTTCATTGTGACTTCTCTCTCCCTTGGCTATGCGTCTTTGGATAATTGGTTCCCAGGAAGGTGACAAGAGCTGTTGTCCCCCAGTCTCTGCCTATCTAAGGATATGTCCCCGTGCCATTCATTCGCAAGAGACACGTGGCAGGCACATGCTCCTGGCCCCCAAACGTTTCCCCCTCAAAGGTCTGAAGAGAGCTTGTATTTGCTTCTATCCTGCAGTAATCAGAGGAGAAATCTGGAGCAGCCTGTGTTCTCTCCCTGCTTAGGGAGCCTATTTTTTAATACCTCTCCGCTCGGTGAAAGAAACTTAAGAAACACAAAGAAAAATAACCGATCACCTATAATCACCCCAACCATGGATAAGACTTAAATACTTCAACGCCTTTTCGATCTTTTTTTCCCCCCATAGGTAAGACACTGCTTCACATTCAAAGCTGACCAGAGAAGAACTACAAACAACAAAAGTGTAGGAAATGTTTGCTTAAAATTTTCAGTGACTTGGAAGAGAATTAGCAAGTGACTCTGTTTCTGAATACAGTTTTTATTAATAGAAAATCACCTTCTCTTTGAGCTCACAAACTTAACTTGAAGCAAATATTTAAAGAAGATGCATGGCCCTGGGGAGCAGCATTAATGACGAATTCGTGTGTGCTGACCACAGGCCTCGCCGTGAAGAAAAAAAGCCATCTGTCATTTTGTGCGGCGATACCAGGCCAACCATTTCCTGTTGGCCTCCTCAAGGCCTCTTCAGCCTCTTGTCCTCCTGTCCTCTCTTTTTCCCCCTCTGTGGCATCACCCCATCCCTCACTGGGACCACCACTTGGTCTCGTCCACTCTGCTCACCTCCTGGCCTTTCCAGATTTCTCATAAGCATCACAGATATTTCGCCAGAAAGGTCTTTGCATGTCATGTGCTCTTCCTTCTTCCAGAATGTTCTTACCTTCCATGACCAACTCCTTGTCATTGCCTCCTCTCTGGAGTTCCAGCCACCCCGCAAGACCTTTCTTCCATCCCAGTTCAGCATTATTTCTGTACCTTGATCAGAGCCCACCTCCTCCAGGAAGTCTTCTCTGACTTCTTCTGAACTCCCCAGCATGTTCTGCTTCTCAGAAATGCATGCCACTTTCAAGGATGGTTTTAAAAGGTTAAGTTTTCCCAGTGACCGGTATATTCACCAAACCAGACCTCATTGTGTGTGTGTTCTTCCCAGAACAAATATGCTCTGAGGAGCAGAAGAGAACACAGCACTTAATGAACCTAAATTTTTCTGGGAAGGCTAGGATATGTGGTTTCTAGATTGTTCTGCTTCCGCTAAGAGAAAGTACAACAAAAAGGAGCCGGGCAGACCAGCTTCACCACTTACCACCCCACAGCCTCAAGTTTGTCCCTATAAAATGGGCCTAATATTGATCTCACCAGGAGCACTCGCTGAGAGACGGAGGAGGAGGAGTTAATATGTTTATAAAGAATGAAAATGGGCTTTGGAATTACAAAGTCTGTGAGTGCAGATGAAAAGCCCCCTGTGGTGGGTGCCATGAACATCTCTTCTCTGGGTCCTCTCCTTCTCCAGTGTCCCTGTTAGGGGACACTCAGAGAACATCCCCTCCACCCGGCCTTAGAATTTCTATCACCATGTAACTAACCATTCCCCCCTCTTACGGAAAACAGATGGGATTAACAGATTGTAACTATTGTCTCTTGTTCTTAAGCAAGGTACACAAGGATCTGTGTGTCCCCTTGCAGAAGACAGCCTCGAGAGCCACCACAGGGAAGGGAACATGTGAGGTCCGCAAATACCCTCAGGGTTCCCCTTTGTTTAGAAATCAAGTTTGCTTGGTATATCTATTGGACCTGCGTTCAACCACGTGTGCCTGAAAACCCCAAAAAACAGTAATTCAAACGCTAGAGAAATTTATTTCTCTTTCACTTTAAAGAGATCCAGAAGCAGAAAGCACAAAACTGGGAAGGGACACAGGGCCATCAAGAATCTGGGCTCTATTAGCATACTGTTCCACCATTACTATGCTGTGACCCTTATGATCTGAAATGGCTGCTGGTGTTCCAGCCATCACATCTGCATTCCAAACAGCCGGACAGAGGAAGGATCAAAGAAGGGCATGCTTCTAACTTGTTAAGAGAAATTCCTGGTAGTCCCACAGGATATTTATGCTTACCCTTCACTGGCCATAAATTATTCACTTAGCTGCAAGGGAAACTGGGAAACAGTCTTTCTGATGAGTAGCCATTTACAAACTAAAATTCCAGGTACTGAAATGGCTCAATCATAGGCCCACTGACAGAAAATTCCAGGGACTCCTGAAGGGGAAAGCACGGTGAGGAACAAGAGATCTTGCGAGGTGACCCTTGGTTTCTTGAGGGGGCACCGTTGTTGCTGGAACATGGTCTGGTTCAGCCACCCGGGGCCATCCCTCTCTAGTGGCTATGATGAAGACCTCCGGCCTCAAGGGGGAGTGTCTGAGTCGGATTTCAGTGTGGACTCAGGAACCAAGGTCTTTGCAGAGTCCACACGGGCAGTTCTTGGATGGTGATGAGAGACTTTAGGAAGGGAAGCAGCACAGGGCACTCCAGAAACCACCGGGAGGGGCTCGTAGTGGTTAATATAAATCCTACACGGCTGTGGGTTCATTTTTGTAGCCCAGTCTGCTGAAAGAGAAATGAGCGATTCCAGGTGGAAATGCGGGGTTGGGTCTGAATGTTTGTGGGACCTGAGCCCCTTTAGGTGGGGCCTCTTCAGGTTGGAGGCAGGAGGGTGTGATGGGGCCAACTGAGACACATTTGCATGTGCGAATACCATCACCAAAACACCTTAACCCAGAAATACAGAGAGCCCGTTCCAGGAAGTCTGGAGCCGAGAAGGGCCCTTGTGGACCACACGCGTGCACACACAGGCACACACATGCACACTCACACATGCAGCCTTCCTTTACAGGGGAGCAGCGTGGCCAGAGAGGGAAAGACCCGGATGGGGTGGCACAGGCCAGCATCTACTGGGAGCTACCAAGGTGGGGAGATGAACTCCCACCTCCGTTTGATCGGGAAGATGGTGGGAGATGATTCTTCCTGAAGACAGATCAGCCAGTTCCCAAGGAAGTAGGGGGAGGGGGCATCCAGGGCCTTCCTGATGACGGTCACATGTCACACCTTCTGATGATGGTCACCCACAGAGCCCAGCTTGGAATTCAGCAAATGAAATCTGTCGAGACGCAAATGTGGCCGGCCAGCTTCCAAGTAGAGGAGTGACCAAGTGTGACCACATGTGACTACAGGGCACATCAGTGTGTCCTGAAAATGTGCCAAACCCAGTGTCCCATGTTCCTCCGTGTCTGTCCCGTGGGGCATGCAGGTTGATGGAAAGAAGGCTGCACCAGGACCCAAGGACCTGACCCTGGCCTCCAAGGAGTCTCCGGCAGGTCACATGGTGTTTCCGAGACTCTGTGCCCTCATCCTCCATGCAAGGCGTCTGGACCCACTGTCCCCAAATGTCGTCACATCTCTGAGAGCTCTGCTGTCTGCAGGGAGCTCAGTGGGAACGGTATAAGCCTAATGCGGGAAGCAAGGATGGGTCAGGGTGTGGGGAGGATGGAGAAGGGAGAGAGGGAGGAAGCATCCAGGACGTCTGTGCGCTGGGATCGAAATTTCAATCTCCAAGGAGCCGTTTCTTCGCCATATACCTGTTTCCTCATCAGCAAAATGAGATGAAAGTCTCCGCCCCGATTACCTCCCAGCATCATTGTCAGGACGGAAGCAGAATGCTTTGCCACCTGCCAGCCACTAAGCACTATGCACAGGTGGGCAGTTCTCAGATTTTATTTTTAGCTAATTGGATGGAGAATGGAGAAATGCAGGCTCCAGTCTGGTGACCTTGGGTGAGCCCTTCTCTCCGATCTCTGATTTCTCATTGCTCCAGGGGGAGGCTGGCCCCGCTGGACTGGCCCCAAGGCTCCTTGCGCTCATGTCTTCTGCAAGCCAGGTTCCTGCTCACCAGAGCCTTAGAGTCCTGGGAAGCAGCCGGGGGAGGCCGTGCAGAGACGGGGTCCCAGAGCCTGCAGGGAGCACGGCGTCTTGCTGAAGTCACCGACTGTCCTCCACCCTGCAGGGTGGGTGGCGAGGCTTGTATCGTAGCATCTAGAATGGCCCACTCATGATTACATTTGTGCCTTAGTTGACTCTCAGTGCCTTGTGGACCCACTCATGTTCCCAGAGGAGGCATCTGTCTTGCTGATCCTGGCTTTAGCTCATTTATGGGTCCATCCTGGCTGGCTTGAGTTGTAAGTCCCTTTAGGTAGATGCAAAAAGTGAGGCCCGTGCCATCTGTCCGTTTTGACCCCATCACCCTGTTTAAGCAATGCATTCTTTGTAAGCCCCTGAGGACCATCCTCTAGAGGTCTAAAGCAAAACAAGACTACAGAATGCTCTAGCACTCTGCCAGGGCTTCTTGACACGTGGTATTGTCACCTGCATGGGGATGGGGTTCTACGTGGTGTCCTGGCTCACACTCGTGGGGTTCTCAGAAACCCTGCCAGTGTTCTGGGGGAGCTGGTGGGAGATTTCCCCAAGGGAGATCTCTCTCTTACCCTCAAGATGAGAGAGAGCACCCGCTTGGTCTCAGATGGGACGTGGGAGGAAACCAGAAGCCCTGGTCTGGGCATGTGGTAGATTCCAAGGGCTCGAGATGCCAGGGGTCAGGGGTCGGGGTTAGTCAAGCCTATAGTATTATCCTTTATTCTTAGTCTTTCAACTCCCAACCCCCACCTTGACTCATGGACGGTCCCTCCCCTCCTGCCCCCTCCTCTCCCACCCAGGGGCTTGGCTCTGTGCACGGTGGCCGCGAGTCACCAAGACCAAGGGGCTGAGTGCAAGTCCAATGCTCACCCGTGTTCCAGCCTCTCGAGCCCACTAAAATAATACATGACCTTGCTTCTAGCGGACCTTCCTCAATCTGGTTACATCAGCGCCCACAGACAGTTTTGTATATCTTTGTTTAAAAACCCCAAGAACAAATTAAATATGAAAGGTTTTTCTGTATGCAGAGTAGCCTTCTATTTCCAGAACATGGGACATCGGGTGGAGGGACAAGGGTTGGATTAAGCCAAGAGAGAACCACTGTCCTCTGTCCATGGTCTAACCCCACTGAACCCCAGCGTCAGGAGACCAGGGGCCCAGCTTCATCACACTCCCAACCCCCTCCCCCAACCTGCCCAGCTCGAGACTGTGCTCAAAGCCTGGTAAGACGTCCACTGATATGTTCGCTTAGTGAACACACGTGGGCCCACACTTCACTGCTTTCTGCTCCTGCCAACTGATGTGGGCCCCTAGCACTGCGCAATCAGCCCACTCCACACGCGCAAACACACACACACGTGCGAGTCTTTGGGGGAATCCCTCCTGGCGGGGTCCTACAGAGGCTCGTGTGCAAGAACACAGCGTCATACCCCCCGTCCGTGCACCAGGACTCTGAGCGCCAGCAGGAAGTGTCCTCTGGCCTCTCAGACGGTTCTGGGAGGAGGTGGGAGAAGCCTTCTCCCCAGGTTATGCTACCTTTCCCCACGAGGGAGGCTGGCAGAGCCGTGGAAGACCCTCCGCAGCGCCCGATATCTGAGGCGTAAAGCGTGACGGAAGGAAATGTCGGTTTTTCCGGGGAGACTCAGCCGTGGAGTGTCAGTGGGACCCACGACCGTCGAGCAGGATCCGTTCACCCACGAAACGGTTTTCTTTCGACCTACACCGGGCTAGGTGGTCTCCGGACACGACGTAGACAGACTCACTGATTATGTTTTAGAGCTTCATCAGGTAGAGGAATCCGACACCGACTTGATCTGAATCAAATAATCAAATAATACAGAAGAGTACATTCGTTGAAAGCAGGAGTCAGTAAACTTTTTCTGTTAAATGCCAGAGAGTTTCCAGCCTTGCGGGCTGCGTGATCTCTGTCACAGCTACTTGACTCCGCCGTCGTAGCTGGACAGCGCCCCTAGACCCCGTGTAAGTGAACCGGCAGGTGTTCCAATAAATCTTTATTTATAAAAGTAAGTGGCAGGCAGATTCGGACCTTGGGCTGCGGTTTGCTTATCCTTGATGTAGGGTAATGTTAGCTGCTGCCATAAACCAACTCAAAAGCATCCTCATAGAAGAAGTTTTTCTTTCTCTGATGAAAAGCCCCAAATAGGCATTTCTGGTCAGTGGGCAGCTCTCCTCTAAGCTCTGATTCAGACTCCCAGACTCGTACCCTTATGGAGTTCTAGCATCTTCCAGCAGGACTCTGAGCTCTGTGCTCATCGGCCCGTGAAAGGGCAGAAGAGAGGTGGGAGTCCTCCAAGCTAGGGGCCAAGCCTGGAAGGGCACAGCATCCTTTCCCTCGGGTCCCTTGGCAAGAGCTAGTTCTGAGGCTCCACTGAGGAGCAGAGGGGCCTGGGAAAGTCCCCGCCGCAGTGACTCCCCTGAGTCAACTCCTGGCCTCTCTGCTCTAAGCTGGAGGGAAGGGAATCACCAGAAGTATCTGTCTGTGAGACACAGAAGGAATACGGATTAAATCCAGAAAGGACGCAGATTTTGAAAGAGCCACTGGCATCTCTGAGACTCAAGAGGGTTGAAAGGGTGTTTTTAACTGAGAGAAGCCCACCTCAAGACCAGGAGCGAGTGGGACGTGCTGGGAGCAGAAGGACGGTCCCAAGCAAGGTGCACGCAATGCTCATGACCCCAGGCTTCATCGTTGGGGGTGGGGGGTGGGGTGGCGAATATGTGAGATGTGTGTCTCGGGTTATTCGTGTCGTTGTCAGGAGGACGGCTCAGGAAGGAATGCGGTCAGAGATGGGGAAATCACAGAGTTCCTCAACAGGATTTACAAACAGGAGAAAAGAGGGAGCAGCCTAGAACATTTAGGATGGAACCCCATAAAATGTGTCAGTGACCTTGTAGGCATGCAGGTTTCTTGGTTGGTGACTGGGTGGGTGGTAGGGACCCGTGCAGAAATCAGAAAGCCAAGAGGAGCAGACCTGGAGAGAGAGGGTGAGGTTTTGGACCTGCTGGACTGTCAGCGTCGGGGGACATTGGGTGAAGAGGGAATGCCCACCAACACTGGGCCCAGCGAGCTTCCAACTGAGACCCCAGAAGCCGTGTCACCGGCTGGACCAGCAGGGAGGGGACCCGCCCGCCAATGCTTTAATGGGGAGCTGTCTGGAGTGAGACTGGACTATGGCACAGTGCAGAGGAATACTGACCAGAGAATATTGATTTCAAACAGGTGGGAGACACAGCCAGCAAGGGAGATGGGAAAAAGACTTCATCACCCATTCATCAAGGGCTGTGGGTCAACAAGACCAGATGTCGCTGCAGCAAAAAATGCAAAGAATTTCATAATTCATCCCAGAGACCTGAAGAGTCTATTAAGGCCGGAGCAGGCAGCCCGGAGTTCCAGGCCAAGCAGGACGTCCAGGCGGGGGAGGGGTGGCGAAGGTGACTGCCCGTTACCAACCAATGCCAGGTGGGGTCAGACTTGCTCCTCCTGTGACACCAGCGCTGAGAGCAAAGACACTGCCATGGAGAAGCAGCAACATCTGGATACAAACATCCCAACGTTGGGCTCCTGGGGGGAGCCTTATGACCCAGACATTCTGAACACTTTTCCCAGGGACACCTGTGATCCGAAAACCCAGTGTTGCTACTGTCTTCCTTCTAGGGGGCCAGACCCCCTGCTGGGCAGGCCCATCCTACATTGTTGGGTCCCCCCACAACTCAGGCCATAGGGACTGCTCCTTTCATTTGCCTCGAGAGGAGTCCAAGTGATCAAGAAGGAAGGTATTTGTTTGTTCCCACTGCTGGGACCCAGCAAAGCCCATTTCCACACACGTTTTGGAGGTCAAATAAGTTATTATTTCTAATGTGCTTTAAAAAGAAATGTCTGGTCAATTAAAACTCAGCTGGGACTCCCAGATCCAGGTTCACTCTATGAAGCTGGATTGGTGTCCATGGCACTTGTGATGGTGTGTAAGAGGCACCTGGCTGTCTTACACAGGTGATATTATTTCCCTGTGCATGTGACAGAAACCAGAGTTTTGACATTTATCGTCCATCACGGCAAAGCCTTGTGTCCTGTAAAATCTAGATCTCTCCGTTCATAGGGCCCAGATTCCAGCTGAGTCTGTGACCCCCTGGGGAGGGACCAGGGGGTACAAGCTGCAAATCTCCAGTGGCCCAAATTCTCAGTAGCACATTACAAGGATCATACACCATGACCCAGTGGGACTTATCCCAGGGAGGCAAGGATGGTTCAACCTCTGTAAATCAATCAGTGTAACCCAAGTGGAATGCAAGGTAAAGATCATACAATCATCTCAATAGATGCAGACTTGACAAAATACAACATCCTTTCACGATAAAAGCCCTCAACAAACTGGGACATACCTCAACATAATAAAGGCCATATATGACAAGCCCTCAGCTAACATCACACTGAGCATTGAAAGGTTGGAAGCATTTCTTCTACAATCAGGAAAGACAAGGATGCCTACTCTTTCTGCTCCTATCCAACCTGGTCCTAGAAGTCCCAGCTTGAGCAAGACAAAGAAATAAAAGGTAACTAAACCGGAAAGGAAAAGTAACATTGTCTTTATTTGGAGATGATATGCTCTTATACATAGAAAATCCTAAAGTTCCCACCACAAAACCATTGGAACTAGCCCAAGAATTCAGTAAAGTTACAGGATATAAAAATCAATGTAGGGAAATTGGTGGGGATTCTATGCACAAGTGACGAAACATCAAAAATAGAAGCAAAGAAAACTCTCCCATTCAAATTCTAAATAATAGAATACTTGGGAATAAATTTAACCAAGGAAGTGAAAGATCCTTTCCATTCCATTGTAAATAATGGTAACTATAAGACTTCAAGAAGGCACAAATGGAAAGATAGCCCATGTTCATGAAACAGAATTAATATTGTTAAAATATCCATACTACCCATCCGCAGATTCAATGCAACTCCTACACAAATTCTAAATGTTCCAAATTTGTCCTTGAAAGAGACCTCGTTAAAAGTCATTGGCCCATCACAGACCCTCTCCCACTCTCCAAATGACCCTGCAGCCATGGCTACTGCTCTGCTCAGCCCACCAAGAGTTCTGTGGGATGGCGTCCAACACATACTGCCCACCTGGGAGACATCCGCAGCAGTGGGGTGTGCACACAAGTGCCCCAGAGCAATAGTGATGGGAAACCGCAGGCCAGGGAGAAGGACATGCAAATGACTGTCTTGGGGTCAGGATGTGCCCGCAGGGAAGGGACTGTGTGTCTCTGAGCCCACCCCTGGGCCAGGCAGGTGGCAGGTGCCCAGCAAGCACATGTGGTAGGGACTAGAGGAAATGGTGAGTGGAAGAACAGGGGGGTGGAGGCATGGGGGGCAGGAGGCAGGGAATTTGGTAGAAAGGAGCAGATTCCAGGCAAGAAGACCCAGAGTCCATGGGGATCAGAGGGTCCAGGAGTGGCTGTCTCCATGGTCCTTAGGATAAAGAAGTCCCTGTCCAAGTTCTATATGGGCCTTGGTCCTAGTCCCCTCAGACTGGGTTGGGGATCTCTGCTGGTTCCCATGGTTGTTTCCCCTACAACCCTAGCATCAGGGTACCACATTCTTGTCCCAATTTCCATCTCCCCCACCTGCCTGGGGCTCCACGGGTGCAGGGGCACAGGGTGGGCACATGCGGGGGGGACTCAGTACCATCCGTGAGAAGAAAGTACGGGGGGATGAGGGCTTGGAATGGGGCTGGTCAAAGAGGTGGGAGGAGTGGGCTTCCTCCTCTGCCCCCACAGGCCCCCTCAGTCCCAAGTGGCTGGGCCCCAGCGAGGAAGCCGGCAGACAGCGGCGTCTTGACTGCCGGGGGCGGTGACTCAGCCGCCATCTGTTATTGAATGAGAAGATGACAAGCCAATTGGCGTGTTTCCCCCCTTCTCTTTAATATGGCAAATCGAAAAATGTGACTCTCTTGATCTATATTTTAATGATTCTGACTTGCTCGCTCTTACTTCTCCTAATTCCGCAGTAAATAAAGCTGTGACCTGCCCAGGAATCCCTATGGGGACTTCTGATTCTGCCTAGGGGGTTGGGATCTTTATATGGGGGCGGGGGGGGGGGTTGCCAGGTCGCCCATTTCGTGACTGCCCCTGGAAGGGACCAGCTCAGTCGCAAAGTTGGGTCTTTGAATCACAAAGAAACGGGGCCTGGCAAAGCCCCCCAGCCCCAGCGCCCTCCAGAGAAGACAGGCTGCCATGGCCTCATGACTGGTGACAGGCTGGCCTCGAGGCCAGGGGGAGCCCCAGGCGGCCTGTCCCAGGAGTGTGCTGCAGCTGACCCCACCGGCCCCGGGGCGGGTCCTTCTCCTTCCCGAGCTGATCTCTGAGCTCTCGGGCTGTGAGGTCCTGAGATCAGCCCTGCAGTTGGGCTTCTTGTTCCTCTACTTTCTAGCGGTTTCCATGAGCACCATGTTCCAGTATTTAAGAGCAAACCCTGCGTCCATCACTCACTCCTCACATGCCCTGGGCAGGCTCCCCACACATGGACAGGCTTTTGGTTGGGGTCTGTGAACGGGGAAGGACAGCGCCCACCTTCCTCGCAAAGCCCCAAGTCGCCCTGCCCAGCTCCCAGCGGAGGGAACCCCCCGGGGAAAGAGCAAGCTGCACCCCATTTTTGTCACGCGCTTCCTGTTGTGCGACAGTGGCTTCCATCGGTGACCCAGACACCCCTCCCGCCCTGTGCCCATCTCTGATCCCCGAACCCCAAGCAAAGTGGGCAGTAGTCCAGGCTCAGGAAGCTGCCAGGCTTACTTGGAACATGGAACGCCGCAAACCAGGGTTTGAATCTGTTTCTCGGCTGTGTGCCCTTGGGGGGAGACAGACCTCCGAGACTCAGTTTCCCCACCTGTTCAGCAGGGCTGAACTGCCCATTCACCACGGGGAGGAGTCAGTAAGAAAATTCAGGGTTCAAAAAACGAAAAGTCGGGTGGGGGTACTGCTGTGTCTGGAGAAGAGACTGCTGGGTTTTCCTCGTTGGCAACAAATTTGGCCCGACTGTCCAGGTGCCGCCTCCCCCCTGCTCCAGTGGAGCCACTAGACCCCCACCTGGACGCAGGGCCTGTGGGGGCGGGGCAGGGGGGTTGCTATGATCTGGCCACGTGCTCTGCCTCAGTCCAAAAGCCACGCTCACGTGACCATCGGCAGTGGATTGATGAAATTAAGCACAGATGGCTACTTTGTTGTTGTTCTTTGAACTGACAGCTGCTGGTATAAAAATAAATTAAATTAAATTTCACATAAGTCAGACTTTTTGTGTTTTTTTTTTTTTTCAAATGATCTAAGTTTTTTTGTGTTGTTGTCGTTAAATTGTTTTCTTTCTTTTTAACATACGGAGGCAGAGAAAACTTCAGGGCAGCAGAAACAGGAATCGCAAGGAGAGCGCTCCAGGCTGACCCCCAGATCTGGAGAAAGGTCCCACCTTACCTTCCCATAGCCCCACACCCTTCAAAGCTTTGAAAGCCACAGAGCTGTGAGGTTAAAAAAAAAAAAAAAGTCTTGGCTCCTTTGTCTGAAGAGCCACGGGCCAGGGAGTCAAACAGTGCTGGGTTTGCATCCGGATTCAGCCACCTGCTAACCATGCGCCCTGGGGCAAGTCATTCAGCCTCTCTGCACCCCATTCTTCCCATCTGAGGAGGAGGGATAGCAAAATGCTTCCTGAGGAGACACCTAAGTGCTAGTAGTTCATGGCTTATTATCAGCTGCAGGCCCTTTAGTACGCAGAGAGTCTCCACCCCAGGGAAGTAGCAGCATTCGGATTAAATGCAGGAATATATGGAAAGAAGTTCCCTGGCCACCTGTGTCTGGCCGGAGCTCCAAGCCCACTCGCCCAAGCCCTCACTCTCACTTCCCACACCCTGTGCTCCGGGCACAGGGGGCACAGCCGCACGTCTACCCAGCGTGTGCGGCCCAGGGCTGGAGCGGGCAGCCCTCCATCCCCTGCCCCGGGGGCTCCGACCCCCACCCCATGGCTTCGCTCCCCAGCTGACGGGTCCAGCGGTGAGCATCCGGCCCAGGCAGACCAATCAGAGCTCTTCCCTGGGGTTTTTCTTCCATAGGGAGGGTGGGGAGAATCGTCTTGTGTTGCCTGCTAAGCTGTGAGTCTTTGGAGAAGGTTCGGAAGAGACGGAGGATCCAGCCAGAACACGAAAGAGGCAGAGATGAGAGATGGGGCGTCAATGCCCTGGGGGCCTTTCCGACCCCGGCCACTCTGCCCTGCCTCCCTCCTGCGTCCTTACCCTTCCCACAACGCAGCGCGTGAACTGGACCGGGCCTCGTTCTGCCGGAGCTGGCTCCAGGGGGGACCCGCAGGCCCTGCTCATCTCGCCCCGCCGCGTGGACGAGGGAACCTGCTGTCGATGAGAACAGCAGGCAGAGCCCACGGAGGCCAGAGGAGGGCCGAGCCGCCCCGTGAAGGAAGAGGCCCGTTATGACAGACTATGAGAGCTTCCTGGAGGAGGCGGTGCTGGTACTGAGGCGGGAGAGCCAGGCGGGCTTTGGACATGGGACACAGGGAGGGGCTTCCGCGCAGGGGGAGAAGAGCAAGCACAGGCTGCAGAGGGGAAGATAGGCCTGGTGTCGTGTGCATGGTGGGGTGAGAGGAACAGGGGGAGAGAGCGCTAGGGGGGTGGGCAGGGTCAGATCATAAAAGGCCTAAGTGCCACCTAAGGGATAAATGTCTAAAATAAGGGATGGCAAGCATATGCACGCGCGCGCACGCGCGCACACACACACACACACACACACACACACACTGCTCTTCCCCCCCAGGCCCCTGGCAGGCACTTCTAATTGACCCCCGTGCTCCTCCCCACTGAGGTGGGACACGGCGTTGGATCCCTTCCTACGGCTAATGCTCTAGGCTGACTAGAGGTAGGAAATGAGATCAAGTCCGTTTGCCGTCCTTGTCGCCCATGACGGGGATCTACTGAGCGGCACGCCCCCCCCCGCTGGCCTCAGGGTGTGACTTGGTCTGGTCTGGACGGGAGCACGGCGCGGGCTGCTGGGAGCAAGCCAGGGAAGACACAGAAAACCAGGCAAGGCTGTCGCAATAAATCAAACGGCGGAGGGTGGGACTGAGGAGGCAGAGACAGAGGAGAGGTGAGGCGGGGCAGGTGCTCAAGGACTTGGCGCCCAGCGGCAGGTGAGCGAGGAGGGAAGGAGAAGCAGCGGAGGCATCTAAGATCACGCTTGGGGTCTGAGGGCAGGACAGGGTTTGGGCAGATAACGGGTTGGCAGGGAACCCATGACCCCTCCAGATGCTTCATTCCCAAGCCATCCCCTGACGCAAGACTAAGGCTCAGGCCCCAAGCCTCCTGGGCAGGGTCCTCACAGCCCCTCTGTCTAGAAGGACCCCAGGGCAGCCCACAGCATTGATGAAAGTAAAGATTATTTATTCATTTATTTGACAGAGAGAGAGAGAGCGCAAGCATGAGCCGCGGGCGCAGAAGAGGCAGGAGAAGCAGCCTCCCCACTCAGCAGGGACGTGGGCTCGATCCCAGGATCCCGGGATCACGACCTGAGCCGAAGGCAGATGCTCAATGCCTGAGCCACCCGGACGTCTTAAGGTTGATGAAAATCAGCACAAGGTGGGGCCCAAGGTCAGGAAGGAAGGTGAGGTCACCCGCTCTTGAGAAATACCTTCCTGAGAATCTAAAAGGATGGCCTGGGCGCCGGAGCCGGCTCCTCCGTTGGTCTCTGTCGGTCTCCGTCGGTCTCCGCGGGCTTCGGGTAGGACCCTGCCCTTCCCGGGTTCCGTTGCCGCCCGTAAAACAAGGGAGATGAACAAGACCAAGACCAGTAGCTTCTCAGTTTGTTACTTTATTTTATTTTTTACTTATTTTTTTAAGAGAGAGACCGCACACACAGACACACTCGAGTGATGCCGGGGGTTTGGGAGAAATGGAGAAGGAGAGGCAAGGCCGCCTCCAGGCCCAGCACAGAACCCAACACGGGGCTCGACCCCTCAACCCCGAGATCACAGCCTGAGCGGAAGTCAACAGTCAGACGCTTTACGACTGAGCTGCCCAGGCACCCCCGGAGTTTGTCCTTTGAAGCAACCCTTTACTCAAATTCCACAAACCCCCTCCCCAGGTGTATAGAAAGGGGTCCCGCTCTTCTCTACTCTAGGGACAGGTGTCAAAGACTCACCTTGGTTGTCATAGCTCCCTGTCCTGAGGGCAGAGCTGGGTCCCCTGAAGGTGGACAGAAAGAAACCAATCAGGACTCCTGAGTCCCAAGGGTAAGGAAGGGGAAAAGGAAAAAAGAAAAGAAAATGGTCCCACGAAGGCCGGGCCCAGCCCAATTCTGATGGGTCCCCTGGACTGTGGCCACCTGAGGGGCTGACGTGCAGAGCCCCAAATCCTGCGGCAAAGCTTGGCCCCGGGAAGTGGGCACAGGGCTCCTCCCATGGGCAGCGGCAGGCCCCCATCCTCCAGCAGCCCGGCAGGAGGCTTCTGGGCAGCACGGGCCACGCCATGAGGGAGCACGGAGCTCAGAGCCAGAGTCTGTCCAGTTGGGTAGAGAAGGAAGATGAACGGGTGCCCACTGGGGAGGCCTGTGCTCCGGGCTGACCGGCTCTGGAGGAAGACGAGCAGAATCCAAGGCGGAGGCTCGAGACCTCCTGTCCATCGGGGAATGTGTGCTGTTTCCTAGAAAATGATGGGGAAGCATGAGAGATTTCTCCTGACTCTCGTGCCTGCCCGTCTGCTCCAGCAAAGTGGCCCTCCGGATCCCAAGTGCCTGATGGGAAACCACAGGCCCAGAGAATTTCTAAGAGCCCCCTGCCCCTCCCGCCAGGAGCCGCAGGTGCCCACCCCGCGTTGGGAGTGCGGCCGGCCGGCACAGCAGAGGACGCGAGCGTTTGCAGTTGTATTGGATTCTAACTGCAATAGCCCCGTGGGGCCACCAGACGGGCCTCCCGTGCTGAGGAACACAGAGCCACCTCTGATTCATTTCTTGCATCCTGACGAGTCCCGGTGAAGTACCAGGCGCTGGGCTGGACCCGAGGACGCAGGGTCTGAAGGCCCCGTCCCCCTCATGCTCGCTGTGATTGTGAGAAGTACAAGGTCAGTCCGGTCTGTCGGTGGCAATGACGTGACTCTGTGCTCCTCGAAGAGCAGCTGCCTCCCACCTGTTCAGGGGTCCCCGTAGACATCTCGGGTGGGACCCTCCCTCGCCCCATGACATTACCCTGCCCCAAAGCTCCCGGATGCGGACCACGGGGACCCCACTCTAGAGGCCTCTGCTGACCGGGCACAGGGCTCCCCCGGCTCTGATGACAGCACATCGTCCAGCAGGCATTGCCCCAAGGGTCGTTCCCCTCAGACATCGGACGAATCCCACGGGCTGTTTGCAAAGCCTGGTGTCCTGGGTTGTGCACGCAGAGGAGGAGCATGAATCCAGCCCCACTCAGTCTCTGTGGAGCCCAGGTGGAGCGGGCATCCGCTTCCCCTGACTTGGTTTCCCAATTTTAAAATGATAGAGGCTGGACCAAGTGACCTTTTGGTATATGACAGCTGTGATTTTCTCCAATCATCTAAGAACAAAGACGATGACGAGGATGGTGGTTGCTGTTGTTTTAGGAACACTTCCCTGCTGCTGGGCTCCCTCCTTCCATGCAGGGACAAGGGATTATTGCCTTCCTCTTGTGGGCAGCGAAGCCAAGGCTTGGACAGGGGAGATGGTGGGCCCGAACTCACGGAGCCCCCTCCCCCGGGGCCAGAGCCCGCAGGACAACTGCAGGCCACTCCCCACGCCGCTCACGGTCTGATTCTACTTGGGACCCCAGGTCCCTCCCTCCCTGCCTCGCAAGGGTCGGGAGAAACAGGAGACCAGGATGCCCCAGGTCCCAAATAACAGACCTAGAGGCATCACGTGATCCCATGCCCTCAGTCAGAAGGTGGGAACCATGACCTTGAGGCCGGAAGGAACTTACTTAGGTCCCATGGCCAGGGCGCAGTGGCCCATCCCACAGAAGATCAGGTTTCTGTCACTTGTGATGGGCTCCTTGCTGATAAGTGAAAGAAGCCCCTGAAAGGGACAGACAGACTGACCTAGACATAGCTGAGGCTCCTGGGTTCTTGGA
This sequence comes from Mustela nivalis, assembly GCF_964662115.1. Taxonomy (NCBI): domain Eukaryota; kingdom Metazoa; phylum Chordata; class Mammalia; order Carnivora; family Mustelidae; genus Mustela; species Mustela nivalis. The sequence goes on along the minus strand of NC_139025.1, from coordinate 6,480,192 downwards.
GTCCATCTCCATCTGAAAACAAGGTGGCCACGACTCTCTCCCACTGCAGGGACAGTGGGTGCTCTGTTGGCACAAGGGAGCAGCTCTGGGCCCCTCTCTGGGTGCACCGTAGGTGTTCGGAGAGTCCTACCATCCGAGGACTCACAACCGCCGTCCTCTCTGTGAAGCACAGGGCCCAGGGATGCTCAGAAGTCCTGGTCAGGTGAGGGCTACCTGGCTGCCAAAAAGCTGGTTCCTTGGGAGATGCACGGAATTGGGAACCCAGCCTAGGCCCCTTCCCCCCAAAGGCTGGTCCTCAGGGCTGAGTCCCCAGTCGCGTGGCCACCAGAGCCTGGCAGCTGCCCGTCCCAGTAGCACCAAGAGAAGAGGATTTCAAGTAAATTAAAAACAAGCATGTGTGTTTCTCCTTTGCCCATCTGTGGCAGTTTCTCGAAGCACCAGCTCTTGGAGGGGGGGAAAGGAACAAGGCGGAAGTAGAATGGCTCTTGGAGAAGCTGGAAAAATTAGCAATTAGGAGGGAAAATTGTAATGAGAAAATGAGCCTTAATAAGGCAAACACAATACTGCGGCAGCTTTTTTCTTGCTCTCTCGCCGAAAACAAGCGGTGACTTCATGTCTGGGTTTCTCTGCTTTCCTGTGGCAGAGCCAACTGGGAAAGAGCTGGAGAAAAATGTCTCCATTGTCCCTAGACAGGGACCCTGGCATCCGGGAAGGAGAAGCCCCCTTCACTGTGACGGGCAGGACGGTCAGTCCTGCTGCCTTCTGGGGAACACCCACTCTGCCCTTGGCCCCGTGGGCTGGGTGCGTCCACTCCACGAAGTCGGGGGGCTACGCGAGGATGCAGGAGCCACCCAGACCCTCGTGGCTTAACTCAACAAAACTGACTTATTCACTGGGTATTGACACAGGCTGCCCACGAGCTCACCCAGCGTCATCCTTCAGGAGGGGATTAGCTGGAGGGGCCACGCAGGTGATTGCCCGGTTGCCCTGCGGCAGGGGGGAGGGGGGAGGGGCATGGAGAGGGGACAGAATGTCTCACTGGTGCTTCTTACAGTTTTCACCCAGAAAAGACACTTACACTCACACACTTACACTCACCTTTCATTCACCAAACCTTGAACTGGGCCACGCCTCACTTCAAGGAGACCGGGAACTACATTCCTCATCCACCCAAAGAAGGATCTAGAAAATCTGTGACCAGCCCTAATGACTTCCACACACGTGTTCTCTGACCCTCCCTGCCGGAGGCGGACAGTCGTTACGACGGCTACTCTCCCCCCTTCACGGGGAAGACAGCCTCAGAGACGGGTCGTGTCTCATCCGGTCACTCACGCGTGGATGCGGCCGGCCTCGATCACGCACCCAGTCGTTCCACGACGAATGATCTCGACTTGTTAATTTCCTATCATCCATTCAACGTTCAGCCAGAGTTTCTCACGGACTAGCCCAGTGCTAGGCAGGGGGTCGGGGGGCCACAAAACACACAGACCCTCGTGTCGGGGACCTCACATTTTGCAGGAGACGCGCGGATTAACAAGGAAAGGACAGACGACGACGCGTAAGAAGGACGTTGTAAGAACTGTGCGATGCGCGCGCCGGAGGAACCAGTGCGTACAGGCGTGAGCAAGCGAATGCTCTCCAGCCTACCCCGTCCAGACCCGACTCGGGGGGGCTGACGGGCCACGAGAGCCGGGCTTCGGAATCAGAAATCAAGTTGCAGGCTCCTGCTCTGCCGTGTCCCAGAGACAGGGTCTTAGGTACCTAATCTTTGCAGGCCTCCGTTGCCCCGTCTTTATAAAGAGGGTGAGGAAGCTCGCCAAAGAGGGCTTCATGTATTTCAAGTGTTTACGTATATTGTCTGGCGCAATCCGGGAGCCAGGGCACACTCCGTCCGTGGGGCACCCCTCACTGCCGCCCACAGAATACAGGTCAGGTGCGAGGAGAGGGCCCTGGGGTCCCTCAGACGCAAAGGAGCCCGTGAGCGGAGGACTGGGTGTGTGGGGGCCGGGCTCGGCTCCGGCCAGTGAAGGGGGAGTTCAGGTTTCCTGGCTCTCGGCTCTGACATCCCTGGGCCCGGGAATGACTATCTTTAAGGGCCAACAGACAGGCCCCCGCCGCACGGAAACAGCCGTCTCTTTTATAAATATTGATGCGGGTCAATGCCGCCGCGTCCTGCCATATCTAACCTCCCGGGCTGTCTGCGGACGCTGGAGTTCACGGGCGAAGCCGTGCCTGGCTGGCTGCCCTGTTCTGGGCCTCTGATCACTTCAGAGGGCCGGTCTGGGGACGCCCGGTGTTTTCACCTGGGAGTGTCAGCACCCTGGGGAAACTCAGTCCCAGAGCACTGGCAGGGCATCTGAGCCACTGGGAAGACAGGGCTCGGCCCCCACCCATGGTGGGGATTCCTACACAGTGGCCTTCCTGGAGGAGGTGAGCCGCAGCGCATGTGGGCATCCCGGAGTTTTTACAGCGTTCCAGAACAGGGTCAGTTCCTACGGGACAGAGCTCATGCCCACCACTGCCCACCTATGCTGGCCTCTGGCTCCGCCCCTCCCCCACCTACCCCAGCAAGACTGGGCCCAGCTCTGCAGGCAGGTAATAGTGTGGCACTGTCTTCAGGAGAGCAGGAGATGCCCACTCCCAGCCCCTTATATAGACGGGGGACGGGCAGCACCTGCGCCTCGTCGTCTGGCCTCTCCGTGCCCGCTTCCTCTCCCAGCTGGCTTTGCACGCCTCAGCCCAGCTCGCCGGGCCCCAGCGCCGTACCTGCTGTGGATGCAAGGCTCCTCTCTGCCAACGAATGACAACAGGGGCGCGTGAAGGCCCCAGAGTGGCGGTGCGTTTCCGGCCCTCCCACAGCCAAGCCCGTCCTCCAGCCCGGAAAGGCCAGAGTGAGGGAAACAGCGGGGCTGCCTGTGCCATGCGCGCTAATGGGAGTTATAATTCCTCCGGCTCTCCATCCAGAAATGGGAGCGATGTGCATAATTTATGGGGGTCTGGGTCTGCGCAGCCAGGCTGGGCGCCCGCTTGCTCACAGAGGAACGGATGTGGGAGAATGGAAAAGCACCCGAGGGGGTCTGCCGGGAGTGGCCGCCCTGACCCGGCCCCTCCACCCTGTTCTTTAGGAAACCAATCATCGGGGGCTGGAGGAGAGGCCAAGCGCTGACATGACCCAGGGCCCCCGTGGCTGGGGACAGCAGGGTGAAAAGGGGTCCTCGGGTTATATTATAGCTTTGATAGCTCCGTGTCCCAGCCCAGCTGAAGAGGGGGCATTTGAGCAGTCCTGGGTCCTTCCATCCTGATGCCGGGCCGGGTGTTTCTCCCCGGCTCCCCTGCTAGATTATCAGTGACAGGAGCGCGAGGGTCCCTGTCCGGTTTGTTGGCTACTGTTGCTGCAGCATCTGGAACAGGGCTCGGCCCACAGTATGTACCCCATAAAGACTTGTTGGAATCTTTATCCTGAGGCAAGCTCAGGGTCGGAGCCGGAAAGAGGAGGATGGTGTTTTGACTTCCAAGAGACGGACGGGAGTCTGAATCCTAATTCTACCGCTGACGTGCTGTGTGACTTTGAAAATTTAACCCCCTTTTAAAACTCTCTGGTCCTCTGTTTCCTTCTCTGCAAAGTGGGGCTACCACGATTATTCTTCTGGGATCCTCGTGGGGCATCTTCAAGTCGGGAACAGGGGCCAGTGAGGCAGCAGGACGGTCGCCAGGGCAACCGTGAGACCCACCTCGGGAATCACCGCGGAGCTCAGGAATCCGTCCCCTAGACCGGTGGCTCCAACCCGAGGAGATTTTGTCCTCCCAGGGGACGTCTGGCAATGTCTGGAGATGTTTTTGGTTGTCACACTGGAGGACAGCCCCTGCCTTCTAACGGACCGAGGCCAGGGTTGTGGCCGAAGACTCCAGAATGACAGCAGAAGATTGGCTGGTCCAAAATGTCTCGGCGCTGAGCTTGAGAAGACCTGGACTAGCCCAGGGCAGCTCAGAGTCCCCCTCTGCGAACCAGGAAGAGGACAAGAGGATCACAACACGGTGAGACTCCCACCAAGTAGGAACCTTCAAGGCCCCCAAACCTGCCATTGCCCAGAGGGCAGGGAAAGGGAGAGGCGCCCATGAACCACGGGTGCCCCCCGGCGGGGGAGGTGTGCGCCCCCAGCTGCCGAGGGAGCAGACGAGTGAGCTGTGGCTCTCAGGTCTCCTGCCCCTCCCATAAGTCAGCACAAGTCAGCACAGAAAGGCAGAGACACCCTGCCCTGACTGACTGCAACTAACTATGTCATAGCTGAAGAACTTTCCAGTATTTCTTCCTTAATCGTGTCTTTAATGGCAAACCACGGGCCTTCCCTCTAGCCAGGGGCCCCATAAACCAGGCTTCCTTAGATGGACTCTGCCGCAGGAGGCTCAGTAGGGAGCAGGTGAGCTCCGTACAGTGTGGCTCAGTTTTTCCAGCCTGGGCGGCTCCCCCGGGTTCTAGAACCATCCACTCTGAGGTTCAGAAAATTGCCCCAAAGTCCTAGAACTGCCCATCGGGATTCTAGAGCCCATGACTCTGGATTTCCAGAACTATACACGCCATGACGTTTGGGCTCTCGAGAGCCATACCCAAGGTGATTCTGGAAGCACAGGCTTTGCTATTCTCTCTTGGGTGCCCCATTCACACAGAGCTCAACTGTCACAGAGAACCAGGGTTTGCAACCTGACGGTTCTAGCATGCCCACAGCTCATGGCTGACACAGCGCTACAAGCAGGGTGTCTGCCCCGAGTGCCTGGTTTTCTTGCTAGAGGTAACTCCGTGCAGGAAATGAGCCAGGAGTCTCTGCCTCCCTGGTCCCCACTGGTCTGGCACAGCGACCAGCTCCCCCTGGGGGTGGGTTCTTTGAGGCTCCCACCAGGGGGACACAGCTGCGCCATTTGGTCCAGGAGTCTGGCTGGAAAGAGCCCTGTGCTCAATAATACATTCTCCCCAAATGAGGACATCCGTCAGGTGGCAGAGGCAGCGTGCGCCCCTGCCTGGGTCGGGCCAGGATGACGTCTCTGCCCCAGAGCCTTGCAGCTTCCCCAGCCCCCAGGGGCCTCTGGGAGGGAGCAGCGCCACCAGCCCTGACAGATTTAGGCTCTGTCCAACAGCCTGAATATTCCATGGGCTTGAATAATGCAGGCCTCCCGCATCCCAGCAAACCTACCGGGGCTGGCGGGAACCTGCAATAGGAAGCCGGCGGGGGTGGGGGTGGGGCTCCTGATTTGTTTCCTTGACCATTCTGAAGTAGAGGAGGTTCCCAGGATGCTGGGGAGGAGGCCTGCTCCGTGGGGCAGGTTGGGGACCGTGGGCGGGAGGGGCGCCGCTCCTCCCCGGGCCGCTGCGCTGTGGGAAGCAGCTGAGCTGCAGGGCAAAGACCGCTGAAGCCAGGCCCACTCAGGTTCTGATCCGGACTCCCCGGCCTGCTGGTGGTGGCCCCTACGCAAGTCACCTGACCTCGTGGGGCCTCAGTTTCCAAATCTGTACATGGAAGCTCCTCCTTGGAGCACTGCACGCGGGGGCATGGAGAAGGGAGCGTGCCGGCCGGAAACCTCAGCCGGAGTCCACCCCTCCCCTCCATCGCCGTCGCCGGCGTCTTCGCCATCGTCCTCGTCCTCACCCCACGGTCACGGTCCTCCGTCCCAGGCACCAAGAGCCATGCTCCTGCCTTGCTTTCACCATATCCCGTGTTTCACAGAACTTTCCTGACTGCTTCAGAGAATACGGCCAACCAATTTGGACGATGGGAAGGAGGAACCTCACAGAGGACAGTTCAAGTATCTAACCCTGGGGCACCTGGTGGCTCAGTCGTTAAGCGCTCGGCTCAGGTCATGATCCCAGGGTCCTGGGATCAAGCCCCGCGTGGGGCTCCCTGCTCAGCGGGAAGCCTGCTTCTCCGTTTCCCATTTCCCCTGCTTATGTTCCCGCTCTCGCTGTCTCTCTGTCAAACTGATAAATTAAATCTTTGAAAAAAAAAAAAAAGTGTCTGCCTTCGGCTCAGGTCATGATCCCAGGTCCTGGGCTCCCTGCTCGGAGGGGAGCCTGCTGCTTCCTCCATCCAGCCCCCTGCTCATGCTCGCTCGCTCGCTCTCTCTCTCACGCTCTCGCTCTCTCAAATAAATAAGTAAAATCTTAAATAAATAAATAAAATGTCTAATCCTAGAAAGTAAAAGAAAAAATGGAGAGTCTTCAAACTTTGCAAGCAAACCTCTCTTTTTTTAAAATCCTTATTTTACAAATGCAAAAAAGAAAGGGCGGGGGACAGGCTCGTTACAACAATTCAGACACTAAATGCATATTTAACAGCCTCTTCTCTCCCCAGTGCAATCCCATAAGATAACCAATGTTAACAAAGTGAATTAATACAAATTCATTTCTATTTCCGCTGTTACTCCACATGGATCTGTGAGGGCTGCCGTACCCCAGTACCACAGACGGAGTGACTCAAACAGACACGTGTTGTCTCGGGGTGACCTGGCCTCCCTGGAAGTCGGGGATCCGGTACACGCAGGGCCCTGCTCCCTCTGAGACGCTGGAGAAGGCTGTGCTCCAGACCCCTCCCCAACTCCCGGTGTCTCCTTGGCTTGTGACAGCCTAACTCTGATCCCCACCTGCTGTGTCCCCCCCTTCTTATAAGGACCCCAATCACATTGGATTAGAGCCCACACTACATCCGCACTCATTGCTTCTACAACAACCTTATGTCCAAGTCAATTTCATGCTGAGGGGTTAAGACTTAAATGTATAAATTGGGGCGTGGCGGGAGGGTGTGGAATACAGTTCAACCTGTAACAGTTTGCAACTTTCTTTCTTCACTTAAGTGTTTATCATAAAAATCTCTCCAGGTCAGTATAATTGCCACAACTCATCCTTTAAACACACACAAAAAACAAAAACCCAAAAAACCACACACACATGCATACATATGAACAGTTTAATTGAGATATAATATACACACTGTACAACGGCCCCCTCTAAAGCATGTAATTCAGTGGTTTCTAGTGCGCACACAGGTATGTGCAACCATCATCACAAAGCATTTTAGAACATCTTCTTCCCCATACTGTTCACCCCCTTGCTAAGTTTACCCTTGATCCACGCCCCCCGTCCTCCCCAGCCCCCACCAACCACTAACCTACCTTCTGTCTCTGCCGATTTTCCCATTGTAGGCATTTCGTATAAAGGGAACCATGTGACTGTGGTCTTCAGGGGCTGGATGCTTTCACTGGGCAGCAGGTGTTCAAGTTGCTTCCGTGTGGCAGCAGGTGTCTGTCCTTCCTTCCTCTCTGTGGAATTCATTTCACTGTACGGCGAGACCACATTTGGTTACCCCATCATTGGTTAGTGGAAGCTTGGGTTGTTTCCACTTTTGGGCTCTGATAAATAATGATGCAATAAAAGTCCATGTGAATAAACATCTGTACGAAGGCTTTGTGTAGACAAATCCTTTCATTCTTCTTGGCAACCACGTATGTGTGAAATTGCTGGGTCGTACAGTAACTTTGTGTAATCATTCAAGAAAACTGCCGGGCTATTTTTTTTTTTAAGACTTCATTTTTAGGGGCACCTGGGTGGCTCAGTCGGTTAAGCATCTGACTTCAGCTCAGGTCATGATCCTGGGGTCCTGGGATCGAGTTCTGTCTCCGGCTCCCTGCTTGTCATGAGGAGCCTGCTCCTTCTCCCTCTGCCCCTCCCCCTGCTCATGCTCTCGCTCTCTCCCAAGTAAAAAAATAAACTCTTTAAAGAAAAAGATTTTATTTTTAAGTCATCTCCACACCCAACATAGGGCTTGAACTCACAACCCCCAAATCAAGAGTCACTCAAGCCACTGATGGAGTCAGTCAGGAGCCGCCGCCAGGATTTTTGAGTGCCACTGCCCCGTTTTATATTCCCAACTGCCATCTACGACGGTCCTGATTTTTCCATATCCTCACCATCACTTGTTATTGGCTGATGTTTTAGTCTGTTCTTTATAGGTTGTGGACACAGTTCCCTTCTCAGATAGATAATTTGCAAATATTTTCTCCCATTCGAGGTGGGTTGCCTTGATTGATAATGATAATGTCCTTTAAAGCACAAAAATTTCTAATGTTGATGAAGACCAAATGATTTAGTCTTTCTTTTGTTGCTCATGTTTCTGCTGTCGTACCTAAGAATCTATCGCTGAAACTGAGGTCCTGAAGGGCTACTCTTGTGTTTTCTTCTAAGAGTTTTATGGCTTTGGTTTGGTTTGGGTTAACTCAGAGAGTTCTTTTGAGTTAGCTGTTGTATGCGGTGTGAGGTAAGGATCCAGCTTCATTCTTTTGCACATGACCAACCAGTTGTCCCAGTACCACTGGTTAAAAAGACCAAAAAGACTGTCCCCCATCAAATGGTCTTGGCACCTTTGTGAAAAATCAGTTCCCCATAGACACATGGGTTTACTTCTAGGCTCTCAATTCTGTTCCATTTATCTGCATGTCTAGCCTCATACCCATACCACACTGTCTTCATTACTGCTGCTCTTTAGTGACTTTAGAAAGCAGGAATGTGAGTCCTCCAGGTTTGATTCTCTTTTTGAAAATTATTTTAGGTGTTCTGGTGCCTTGTAATTCCATGTGAATTTTAGAATCACCTTGGCAATTTCTATAAAGAAGTCAGCTGGGATTCTGCTACGGATTATACTGAATCTGTAGATAATTTGGGGAGAATTGCCATCTTGACAATAATAAATCTTAACTGTCTACAAATATGAGATGTTTTTCCATTTGTTTAGATCTTTAATTTTTTTCAACAATGTTTTGTAGTTTTGTGTGCTTTTTTTAAAAAAAAAAGTTATGTCCTGCATATTTTATTCTTTTTGATGTTATCATACATGGAATATTGCAGAGAGTTTCTTCAAATATTTTGGAAAAATAGGTTTATTCCCACTGTGAATGTGGTTTTTCTATTTCCATTTCTGTCTGTTGCTAATATAAAGAAAAGTTATTTTTTGTTGTTTATTTATCTAGTAACCAGCCACTTTAGCTTTTTCTGTTGAATTGCTTGAATTTTTGAGACACGCTGTTATATAACCTGCAAATAAAGACAATATTATCACTTCTTTTCACATATCTAGATTGCTTTTGTTCATTTTCCTTCCCAGTTGCCTTAGTTAGAACAGTATTGAATAACTGTGGTGATAACAGGCACCTCCTCTTGGTCCTAATTTGAATGGTAGTGGCTTTAAAATTTCTGTTTACTGTTTGGTTTTGGGTAAAAGGGCTTTACATATTTAAGTACTTTTCTTATATTCTCTTTTACTTCAAAGAGCATAGTAATTAGAAGTGCATATTCTAGGGGCACCTGGGTGGCTCAGAGGGTTAAGCCTCTGCCTTTGGCTCAGGTCAGGATTCCAGGATCCTAGGATCGAGCCCCACATCAGGCTCTCTGCTCCCTTCCCCTCTCTCTCCGCCTCTCTGACTACCTGTGATCTCTGTCAAATAAATAAAATCTTAAAAAAAAAAAGTGCACATTCTGGAGTCAGACGATGTAAGTCTGAGTCATAAGTACATTTGTTACTAGATTTCTGACCTTACTCAGTCCTTCTCCTTCCTTATCTGTAGAGCAGGGCTAATAGCAGTACTGACCTATATTACAGGGTCAGTATGATGACCATATTCTTCTTCTGTCTTCTGACTTACAGGGTGTCAAAGAGAAGTCTGATTTTTGTCTAGATTCCCTTAGTAAGTTAACTTTATTCATCTGTCTGGAATTTTGAAGGCTTTATTTTTTTTAAAGATTTTATTTATTTATTTGACACAGAGAGAGAGATCACAAGCAGGCAGAGAGGCAGGCAGAGAGAGAGGGGGAAGCAGGCTCCCCGCTGAGCAGAGAGCCTGACACGGGGCTCGATCCCAGGACCCTGAGACCATGACCTGAGCCAAAGGCAGAGGCTTTAACTCCCTGAGCCATCCAGGTGCCCCATGGAATTTTGAAGGCTTTAAAAAAGTTTTCTCAGGGCACCTGGGTGGCTCAGTGGGTTAAAGCCTCTGCCTTCGGCTCGGGTCATGATCCTGGGGTCCTGGGATTGAGCCTTACGTTGGGCTCTCTGCTCATCAGGGAGCCTGCTTCGTCCTCTTTCTCTGTCTGCCTCTGCCTACTTGTGATCTCTGACTGTCAAATAAATAAATAAAATCTTAAAAAAATTTTTTTCTCTGGAATTTAAGGATTTCCCCAGGCTAATCCTACCCAAAGCTTGGTGTGTCCTTTTGATATGAAAAATGGGAACTTCATACTGGCAGGCGTCTACATTACAAGACACTTTTTTTTTTTTTTTTTTTTTTTTTTACATTATGTAATAACGAGAAGACACGCTTACACCATGACCCCTACCACCCAAGGATGTGTACCTTCGAAGGCTCTGGCCCATGAGCACTAGGAGACTGGTCCCGTGCAAGCAGCACTGTTCTGATGACACAAAGCTTGCCGGGATGGGGAGGGTCCACAGACGGCCTCAACGTTGATGCGTCACCTCCTGTCTTCAGCTAGGTGGTGGGTCATGAGGGTTCCTCTACTGTTACTCTTCTTACCATATGTATTTTCACAAATACCCTTTTGTTGGCCTCAGTATTTGACTAAGCAGACATTTTATAAAGAATGTGGTTTATGAGGGCACAGGGGTCTGCCGTGGAAGGAAGTTAGAAAAGCAGGGAGGTGCTTGGGGCCACGTGGAACAGGCTGGGAGCGGTAGGAGGGACCCCCTCGCTGTGCTGTTTGTGGGACTCCCAACGTAGTTAAATAGACTGAAAGCCAGTCCCACGCTCAGTACCACCACGTGCTGCAATTCTCCATGATGTCAGTGATAAGGAGCCCTCCCTGGGGAAAAGTCCTCCGCCGGCCCTAGTCCTGAACGGTTGCTGGAGTAGCTTTGTCATCGGCATACATGCAAGGTCAGGTCAGCACATGCTATTCCTTACCCCTGCCTAAACGTGGAAGTCTACGTGGAAATAAAATTCCATCCGCCGCAGAAGCACATAGACTCAGCCACTCCCCACGCAGAGCTGTGGGTCTCCTCTGGGTCCCCAGCCACAGGGACCCAGCCCAGGTCTCCTGCGTCCAGGTCCCGGCATCCCACCTCAGGTCCCCGGGCACCCCCTCCTCGGCACACAAGACTCCCGGACTGACCTTGGCATGACCCAGCCGCCCCTCCCCCGACGCCGGCCACCCCACTCCTCCCACTTCCCAGCCACATGGCTACGTCGCGCACGAAACATCCAACCTCTCGCTGCACAGCCCCATTCCCAGCGCTGCCTGGGAAACTCAGCCGGCCCGTAAAGCCCGTCTTCGCTGTCCCCTTCAGGAAGCAGTCAGTGGCTCTTTCCTCACGGGACCCGCACCGTCCTCCACAAAGCACGATTTTGTGGCCTGGCCCTTGCCTGGGTCATCTTTGCACCCGGCACCTGGACACCCTCTGGCAGACACTTAGCATGTGTTGAGGAAATGAGCGGTTTTGGAATCGATCATTCCAGGGCAGGATGTCACATCCTGATGAGATCCCACGAGAAGAGTTCTGGTGGCTCTGCATGACTCGGGCCACTCACTAGGCTCATTCCTGGGCCCCAGGGCCTGAGATAGGCTCAGAGGCCCAGTGGGCTCAGGCTGTCCATCTTCAACAGAGAGCCTGCTCCTCACTGCAGCCTTTTCCCGGACCCTATCATAATGCTAAGCATTAATATTTTTTCTCCATTTTAACCCCCCCATAAATCTATAAATTCAACACAATTCTAATCAAAACCTGATCAAGATTTTAATAAGATTTGACAAGCTGATTCTAATATTCAGATGGAAGAGTAAATGTTCCAGAATAGCCAAGACAGCTTGAGAAAAGAAAAAACAAAGAGGGGAATTTTGCCCGACAAGATGTCAAAGCATATTATAAAGTAATTTTAATAAATATAATGTGATATTAGCACATGAATAGATAAATAGATCCTTGGAACAAAAATAGAAGATAAAAAAAATAGACCACGTATATACCGGAATTTAGTATGTGAACAAAGGTAGCATTTCAAATCACTGGGGGAAAATGTGGATTGTTCAATAAATATTGGAACAATTTACTACCTGGAAAAAAATAAAATAAAATTCTGACTTCATGCCATTAACAAAAACTAATGGAATAAAGACATAAGTGTCTTTTTAAGAACCCTACAGGAGTCATAGAAGAAAGCTTAAGAGGATATATTTATGAACTTGAGGAATCTTACGCAAGATTTAAAGAAAAGCAAAGTTCATAAATTTAACTACAGATTTTAAACATCTGTATGAAGAAAGATAATGTAAAGTTAAAAGAGAAGTAGCAGATAAGGTGAAAATATCCGCACCATATGTAACACACTACGGATTAGTATCCAAAATACATAAAGAATTGCTAATTAAAAAAAAAATATATATATATATATATAAAGAATTCCTTTAATAAGAAAATAGAAAAGAATCTGAATAGACAAGCTGCAGAACAGAAATTATGAAGGGTTAAGACGCGTATTAACAGATGCTCAAATTATTAGTTAAAAAAGGGAAATGTAAATTAATTAGACATATTTCCCCTCCCCTCGATTGGCAAAAATTTAAATGCGTCACCACCGAGTTTTTTAGAGAGCATGTAGGGAAAAGAGTTTGCTCATGCACTGCTGGTGAGGTTGCAAATGGATAAAGTCACTTTGGAGACCGATTTGGCAACAGTTACTCAAATTTAATATGCAGCTTGCCTGCTGGGGTTTTTTCTTGCACATTCAGACCTGCAGCCCTTCGATGAGGCTGCGCAGGGTAGATGTGCCCTCACCCCTAAAGGAGGAAGGGAGTGGGCGGCCCAGCGTGGGTGTGGGAAACCAGATGGGCCCTCGCTGGGTGCAATTTTCCTTGTTGAAGGCCAATGATACGGGGCATCAAACGGCCCGCGTGGGCTGAGGGGTGTCGGGACAACAGAGCAGATGTTTATCTCTTGATTCCTTGAGGAATAAGTCAGCTTTGTGATTTGGGGCAAAATCCTGTAACTCAGTTTCAACTTTCTCATTGGGAAAATGGAAACCACACCAGAACTGGACTGGTTGGTCTTCTGCAGCTACGTGGAGAGAAGCTAAAGTCACAGTTTCCGCGGGGAGAGGAGGGGCTGTTCCCCACCTGGACCCCTGGACCAGAGAAGCTCCTTCCTACTCCTCAGAGACCCAGTCCGTGCCGGCTCCTCTCTCCCCCAGGAAAGGCCCCAGGACGCAGGTGGACCAGGGGAAATCAGACAAGTCCCAGCTTCAGTCTGGTCAAGGCAGCAGACACAGAAGCAACCACGACACAGCGGGCCCTGACTTGGGGACCCCCGGCGGGGGTGGGGGCAGGTGGGGGAAGACCACAGCTGCCCGGGGTCGGAAGTGCAGGACCACGAGACTCAGCTGGAAGGCAGGGCGTCCTGTCCAGCTCAGCAGGGGTGCACAAAGTGACCATTGGCTCTGGCCGTCGTCCGTGGGCTCCCAGCTCTGGGCTAAGCCGTCCCGATAACGCCTCCCATGTCCTCCGTAAAGCAGCCTCGTGATTCCGGGGCTGTCGAAGCTGAGGCCTGGAGAGGCTGACTCACCTGCCCAGGCAGCTCCGAGGCGACCACAGGCGATCCTGCTTCGTCCCACGACGAAGAATCCTGCTCCGTCGCTTCCCTGCAGCCTGCACGCAGGCCGGGCCGTCCTGGCCGGGCCGGCACCTGTCTGCCCCCGAGGAGGGTCTGATCAACACCTCCATTCGTCCAAGAAGATTCACATTTTTTTATTAGAAATGTCATGGAAAGTCCACTCGAACCCTTGAAGCCACTGCCAAGCAGGGGCGCGTTTGATATTAATTAAAGCAAAAGATGACAGACTCCAGGAAAAGGAATAATTTTCTTCTCTTGGAGAAGTGACCTTTCGGGAGAGCCTGTTCTTCAGCTCTGGCTGGTCATTACCAGAAATTACTGAGCATTTTCCATGAAGCTGGGGTTGCCAGCTCTGTTTGCAGAGCTGGGCCCTGGTCTGGGGAGAGGCCGCGTGCCCGGGGAACCCTGGTCCAGGGTGGGTTTCTCCCGGCCCAGCCAGATGATGTCCTTGGCAAACAAAGAATGAAGTCAGCTTGGAATGCTGCTCTCTGTCCCTGGAGGGTCCCCACGGCCACCTCAGGGACAAGTCCTCACCCACCAGCTCAGCCCCCCTTCCAGCTCATCTCAGACCCCCCTGACCTCCCTCCCCCTCCCCCCAAGAAGCAGCACCAGCATGCCCCTCCTGCCCCCCAGCACACACCCCACCTTGCAGTCTGGAGCTTTGGCCCCACGCCGCTCGCTCCCCACCCCCATGAGGCCAGGACGGCCTTTCTGTGCTTGAGCAACCTCCCCCGCAGGTGTCCCCCCTCCCCGAGGGGCCTGTCCACTCCAGCCACCTGCCAACCTGCCAACCTGCTTCCTGTTCCTTTCAGAGTCTGTCGTCGTCGTCTAGAAGCATCTTACCTGTTACTGCTTTGTTGCAGGATTCTCCTTCCAGATGGGAACCGCGCGAGGGCCTGGGACTGCTGCCCCCTGCCCTCCCTGATGCAGGACCCACGTGGTCCAGGAGCGCCCCAAGCAGGGTGAGGCATCGGCCCCGCCCAGCCGGGTGGGAGCTGGGGTCCCGCAGTCCAGAACCAGCCCGCCTCTCGGAGCCCTGTGTCCTCATCCACAGGTTGGCCGGCCCCTCCCGGCCCCCACTTGTCTCTGGGCAATGCCGACGTCTGATGGGACCGCAAGTCTCCGCGGGGTGTGCTTGTGAAGCTTCTGCAATGAACCAGCCTCACGCTGGCCTCTCTGGGCTGAGCTGCCCCTGAAAGCTGAGAAAGGCCCCACCGGTACCCATTCTATGCTCGGCAGGAGCGCTCCCACGCAGAAACCCTTCTCCGTCCTGTGGTCTGCGCCTGCTTCCCCGGTCCCTCGGCGATCTGGGCAGACCATCAATTTCAGTCTCGCGGACTCACTTAGATAGTAAACGCTGAACCTCTTTTCTCTAATGGAGAGTAAGCATCTCCAGGATCATGATTTCTTTTTCCAAGATGAACAGCGAACGGAAAGCAACACTGCGTAATAGAACACAGCCAAGGAGGGGAGCGTTTTAACAGAGGTGGATGCAGCATGTGGGTGGTGACGAATAGTTTCGTTTGTTTTTGAAGAAGAGGAAAGAGAGGTGAGAACTTCATCCTGCCGGTAGCACCGGGGAGGCCGAGGCCGGGCGCTCACGGCCCTGGGGGGAGCTCCAGAGGCCGGTCCCGATGTGCTGGAAGGAGACTGGGAGCCGTGTCCCGGGGCCAGGCGGCAAATCACGGCTTCATCTTCCCATCAAATGCGAGGAACGAATTTGACCTCCGAGGCCTGAGTTTCCACCTCCAGAAAATGGGGTAATAAAATCTACCTTCCTCCTGGCCTAGTGGTTTCGCATCGTCCTTCCAGGGCGTGGGGGCAGAGGAGGGCTTGTAACGTGAAGGAGGCAGGAGAAGAGGCTTCCGGCCGCGAGGACTTGGGAGACGGCAAGAGCCACGCCGTGGTCAGCACCCGTGGGTGCGGACACGAACGGCCTTCGGGGTGGGACCCCGGGGTGGGCAGGACACGGGGTGCAGAAACGTGGCCGTGTCAACGCCGCATCCGTCGCGTCTCTGACTTGGAGGTGTCCGGTTTGGCGGCGGGGGCAGACGGGAGCACAAATCACCAAAGGCCTGCTGAGAAGACCAACAGAAGGGGCAGCCAGAGGGACCTGCCGATTTTGAGGAAGGGCCATCTGGGCAGCATTCTGTAGGACAAGGGTCTCCGTGGCCACCACAAGGTTGATCATTTCAGTCATGGTCGCAGGGCCTGCTAATACCCCAGGGGCGGCTTGGACCCAGGGCATGCCCCCCGAAGGGACGCCTCGCTGGGCCTCTCCCTGTCTCTGCCCCTCGTGGGGTTTAGTTTCGCCCTGGAGAAAGCAGGTGATCCGGTTTGCGGTGCCTTGTGGGGCTCTGCCGCGAGCCCCTGGGTCCCAGGCGCACGTGTCGCGCACTGGCAGAAGCACACTCGGACACACGCGTGCGCACACACACCTGCACTGACCTCGCCAGGCCCCAGCTCCCGCGGCTGTTGAACGAGATCGGAGCCTCTGAGAGGCGAGCCTGGCCCCCGTAAATGCCTGATACATGGGCGGCCACTTGGTCCCAGAATTAGTCCTGCCTCCTGTCTCTGCTGCTCACGGAGGGAACCCAGGAGGCCTCAGAGGTAGACCAGAAGCCAGCCCCCTTGCACTGCCCAGGTCCTGGGGCAGGAGGGCTGCGGTACCAGACTGGCAGGCTATTGGCTGCATTTTTTTTTTTTTTTAATTGTGCCCTAAAGATTGTGTCCTTTTTCCTTTGTGTGGTCTACCAGCCTCCCCGCATTTCATTTGAAAAACAAAAAAAGCACCACTGGGACCCTGATGACAGCCACGGGCCCAGGGTCCTGCTCTGAGAGCTTTCTGCCCTCTCACTGGGACCAGTCCCCATGGGCCAGACGGGGACCCTGAGGCACAGTGCTGAGTGGCAGGAAAGGGTTCAGACCCTGCTGTATCAGCCAGGACACAGGGTTTTGTCTTGGTCTCGAGAACTGTCTTGAGGCTTACAGAAAAGCCCTAAGAATGGTGCCATGTCCGTGCGTACCTCACCGAGCAACCTCTCAAGCCCTCAGCTTCCACCTGGGTCCGGAGTGTGGTCAGCAAACACAGGTTTTCCACTGGTGTCCTTTTCCACCACGGGGACCCCACTTTGCTTGTGCTGGGTCTCCCGCCCCCTCCACAAGGCTGTAACACTTTCTGGGCGGTTCTTTGTTGGCAACAACCGCACAGGGGCGAGGTTGTGTCTCGCTCATGCCGGCTGTCGGGGTTCGTGGTGTCCATGTGCGGTCACCGTGATGACGACCTTGTTCGCCGGCCCTGGTGGCGTCTGCCAGGCTTCCCCACCTTCAAGCTTCCATCTTTCCTTGGTAACTACAAATGTCTTGAGCGAGATACCGTGAGAATTCCCAAACTTTGGTCCGCGGATTTTAGCTCCTGTTGGCAGATTTTGCCCAGAACAGTTACTGCTTCTATACTGTCTGCAAAATGGTGGCTGTTTTTCATTCCCTCCTGGTAACCGTAGGAACTTGACTCTAAGGAAGAACTGTCCCTGCTCCCCATGTACTCACCGACCTGATGCAATCAGTGTGGCTGTTCATTGTATTGTCTGTTCTCATCCAGTCCTGTTATTATTTATTTTCTTGCACAAATTGTCCCCGTTTGTGCTGCGGGACCCGCTTCCTTTGGCCTCCTGTGCTCTCTCCACAAGCCCCACCATCTTCCTGACACCGCAGGTTCCCCCAAGCTCCTCTGGTATCTTTGCTGCCCCAAGGCTGAGACCACCCCTCCAACGAGCTCTTACGGGGGGCGCTCCTTCGAAGCCAGGACGGGTCTCCAGGGGGTGCCCGTTGTCCCTGCGGCTCACGGCTTCCAGGCCACTCGGCAGACGGAGCTGGGCCCACAGGCGCTCGCCCTGCGCGGAGCCCCAAGCACACGCATCCGTGCTTCCGCGTCCGCCCGTCACAGCGCACCGTGCAAGCCGTGAGTTCACAGGGACTCACGGCCTGGCGCCCTTCTCCGCAGCTGTAGCTTGCTTCTCCAACAGAGAGAAACCCCCCTTGGTGACTCATCATCGTCATCTAGTGCCCGTGACTCTCGAGGGCGGTTTCAGAGCGGCCCACCTGCCCCGCCATGAGAAACAGCCCAGTGGCCCAGCGGTGCACCCTGCAGGTGCAGCTCCTCGGCCCACGGCCCCGCGGTCCCCACCAAGACATCGCCACCTAGAGGTGCCTCCCCTTGCCTTCCAGGGTGCTCACCTAATTCACCTGTGTGGCTCATGGTGGGGCTTTTACTCCATTCGGGGCGCCCCCCATCCCGGCATATTTGTGTGATTTGGGGGGCTGTGTGAAGGGCTAGGAAACATGGCCCAGCTGGCGAGTCAGCCCCAGACTGAATGGCACTCAGAGCCCTGCCAGCCCTCCCGCTGCTGGACGTGTCTTTAGTGTGGATTTTATCCTTCCCATATAGATGGTATGCAAATGAGCAGGTGCGTGTGGCCTGTCATAGATCTCCCTCTTTCTTACAAGGATCAGGTGCCACAGAACTCCCTCATTCTCTGTTGTTTGCACTCAACGGTACGTCCTGGAAGCCACGCCACATCAGTTCACAGAGCTCTGGCCCTGCTTCTTCACGGCTGGGTCATGCTCCACAGTGTGTGGTACCAGACTTACGCAGCCCTTCTCCTATCTGTGAACTTCTGGGTTCTTTCCCTTATTTTGCACCTACAATGTTGTCACGAGTCACCTTGTGTAACTCTGTATTTTTGCAAGTGTGTCTTCAGGACCGAGCCCCAGGAGTAGGACTGCAGTATCGAGAGGTAAGTGGCCACGCACCCGTGTGCGGTTCTGTTTGGTGTCACCAAGTTTCCCTTTAAAAGCTCTGTGCAAATTCACATGAGAGCCACATGCTACATGCCTGGGGGGCCCCCACAGCCTCGCCAACAGAGAGTGTGGTCACGTTTTGATGTTTGTTAGTCTGATAGGACAGAAACGGTGCACAGGGCTGCTTTGCTTGCATTTCTGAACAATGAGTGGGTTGAGAGGCTTTTTCCAGGTTTGATGACTTTATGTGTAAAATGTGCATTCATCTTTCCCCACTTTCTTTCAAGTTTTTGGTCCTCGGTCTCTCAATTTGTAAGAGTTCTTTTTTTTTTTTGTAATTTTTTTTTTTTTTTTTTTAGTGTTCCAAGATTCATTGTTTATGCACCACACCCAGTGCTCCATGCAAGTAAGAGTTCTTTATGTAATAGAGATACTAGTCCTTTGTTCACAGCAAATGTTGTAGATGCTTCCTCCCAGTTTATTGACTTTGGACTTTATTGTTTTAAAGATTTATTTATTTTTGTTTGGGGGTGGGCAGGGGAGAGAGAGCATAAAGCAGGTGGGGAGGGACGGAGGGAAAGAGAAAATCTCAAGCACACTCCAAGCCCAGCTCAGGACCCTGAGATCAGGACCTGAGTCGAAACCAAGAGTCAGACACTTACGACTGAGCCACCCAGGCTCCCCTGGACTTTGTTCATTATGGTGGAGTTTTCCTCTATGAGAGTAAAGGGGAAAAGTCCCATCTATTCATCCTAAATCATCCCTGGGCTTTGAGGGACAGTCCCAGCCCCTCCTCTCATGCGCACAGGCCTTCACCTCGGACCCCAGCACTAGCAGGGCCAACAAGAGGAAGGTGGAGGCTTTGCTGGAAAAGGAAGACGGGGCAGCTTCACTGTGACTTTGAAAAGCTGATGAAGGGGCTCACAGCAGTGGCTCCACAAACACTTCAGATTTGGGTAAATTTGCCAAAACTGAGTGAAACACCCACTCCTCATGAAGAATGTGCTGTGTTTCCTGGTGAGACACGCCTGTGCCAGTCCTCACGTTCCTCCCAAGGGTTTAGGTTCATGCTGGTCCTTTCCACCCTCCTGACCTCGCTCCTATTCTACAGACCGAGAAACCCGAGTTCAGTTAAAGACCCTGCCTCGATCGACGAGGCAGTGGTGGAAGAGGGGGTCTGAGGCAACCCCCAGGGCGGCCTTTCCTTCTCCACCTGCCCATGTCCACTGCTGCAGATACCCAGACACCGCCGTGCACCAGCCTAGTCCTCCCAGTGCACCAGAGGGCCCCACAGGGACCTCAGAGAAGTTCAGAGAGTCCCTCCTTGGAGAAAAGCCAAGCTTGCCTGGCATGGACAGTCCCGTGACAGGGCTTAGGGTCCCTTTGGAGGGCCCTTCCTCTACCGCACTCAGCCCCTGGATCAGCCCCCCAGCCCCAGAATGGCCAGCACCACCGACCTCCCTGCCCACTGGGAAAACCGCCCTGGCTCTCTGCTGGGGTCGGGCACCCTCCATGTGGTCACTTGTCCTTCTGATGTGCCCAGACCAGCCCTGGTCCCATCTGGGGGAAGAGGAGGCGGTGGGGAGTCTGGGTCCCAGTAAACACTGAGCAAATTGTAGGTCAAATAAAATCCATGCGGTGATCCCGTTTGTAGCAACAGGAGCCATCGTCGGGGCAGCACAGAAAGAGGAGGGACGGCGTGGGGCGGACAGGCTGAGGAGGTGGCCGAGGAGGCCAGGAGGAGAGAGTGCAGGAGGGCCGAGCGCAGGTCCCGCGCGGTGCCGGAGGGCCGAAGGAAGAAAACTGCGAGACCGAAGTCATCTTTCCTGCACTTTCCTGGCGAGGACACACAGCTTATTTTAACACCAAGCCCCCCGAAGGGCTCAGACATCAGGTGCGCTCAGATGGAACCCACGTCTGCAGCCCGCGGGGATATTTCGGGGATCGGCAGATGCTGCTCTACTCCCCGGCTTTTCCTCCCTGTGTCGTCCGTGCAGGTGGCACTCGCCGCAAATGCCACCCGTTCCCGAGGACTTGCCGCTTCCGCCCTGGCACCCCGTCCGCCGGCGCGGGCTGGTGGCATCGCTGGGAGCAGAGCAGGAAGGCAACGTCACCCCTAACAATCTCTAGCAGGACTGGTTTTGGTTTTAGTCACACGCTCACGCCCTCTGGCTGCGCTCACGACTTGGACTTCCTTTTACTTTGCCCTTTTGTGGCCCCCGCCACATGCAAGGACAGCACAGGGCTGCTCGGAGGACCTCGGAGAGCCACTGCAAAGGGTCAGCGTGCAACGCAGGAGCAGCCCAGGCCTCCGCTCTAGAGTTTAAGTACAGAGAAGCAGGTGGGGCCGTGGGGGAGGGCCAGAGGGTGGGGGCGGAGGACGCAGGGCGCTGGCTCCGGGCGCGGCATTGGTGTAGCGGGGTGCACAGGTGCAAGATACGTGCGTTTTCGACGTACTGGTTCTTGAATGTTGAGCCCATCGGTACCAAGAAGGCCGTATTTCTGCAGCACAACGGCAGCAACAACAAAGCCTGCCTTCCGGTCAGGCTCTTGGCTACGTCTGGAAAGGGACCTGCTCCCCAGGGTACAGGATGCAGGCACTGGGCTCCCTTTCTCTGAGCAGCCTCCTGGGGACGGTTGGTCCCGGGGACGCTGCCTCCAGGGGGCACTGCCGGAGCAGGGGACCGGGAATGGGGTTGGGGGGTCGCAGGTAGGCGTCCGCAGGAAGGCTTGTGGGGAGTTGAGCCTCAGCGCTGGGAGGTTTCCACGGCAGCGGGAAGGGCGGTTTGCTTTATCTTGTTTACGTGGCAAAGGAGGGCTTTGTGGGCTCTCTCTGCTTTCCGTTGTCCGTTCTGGGGGGTGGGGGTGCCCACGGGGGCGATGTGGAGAAGCGGGGCGCAGGGCTCCGACGGCGCCCGCCCTCTGGTCAGGGCTACTCGGCTGCCTCGTCTGCCGTTGGCCCATCTGTGGGTGCATCTGAAGGACGCAGCCCGGCAGGTGACACGCTGGTTCTTAACTCACGTCGTACTTGGTGCGAGTTTGCAGAAATCGCTTATTTTAAAATGTGCAGATTCAACCGTTGAAGCCTGAAGTCTGCGTAGCTGAATGGCTAGGACCCGGCGGTGATTTAACAAGTGCACGTACTCATATTATCCTAACTAACTGTGCACAGTATTGGGGCTTAATTTTCCTATTTCCTCAGCTTGTAATCTACCCCTGGCCATCAGATACACAGCAGCTCCCTTCTCCCAGGATCGGCTGTTTCACGACCGTCAGTCTGACAGCGGAACTACAGCCTGCACTCATTTAATAACTACTTATCATCCTCTATCTGCCCATTTTCAAAAAGGAATAAGTTAAGTGCTCCAGAAATTGGAAAAAAAATTGAAATTTGACCTTTATTAACTGGGTTAATTGTCAAAATCTCTGCTTGTAAAAAAAAATTAATGACCAAAAAGTGTAACTTTAAGAGTTTCAAAGATTAGGTTAATGTCCAAGGAAGTATAAACTTTGACCTTCCTGACACATGTCGTAAGTAACATCTATCCTAATAAATTGCTACCTGTGGGCAATTATAAAAATTTCCCTGTATCCAATCACGCAATTTAATTGCTGCTGGAAGTCTCGGCTTCCTTCGAGTGAGGCTGCAGTTATCTGATGCCTTCGCGAGTCGTCTTGTATTGGTTTCAGGGAAGCATGCTTGTTCACTTGGGTTCTAGACACTGCAAGACACTGTTCACGGACAGAGAGCCTGGCCACTTCGACCAAAGGTGGCTCGAGCCATGAACGACAGGACGAGCCCCAGGAATGAAGCGGAAACTGAGGACAGCCTCTACGCCTGACTCAGTCTATCGCTGACCCCGGACCCTCTCCTTTCCTTGTTAGCGGTCCGTGGAGGATGGGGAGGCCCTGTGATTTGTCCCATTAACTGGTAGACAGGTCAACACCCCGCGGGATCAACAGGTCGTTTCTCAAATGCTCTCATCCGGGGACGGGCGTCTGCCGACAGGTCTGGGGAAAAGGGGAGAAAATCCCCACGGGGTACGCTCTCCCAGGCCAGCCTCGGAACACGTTTGTTTCCGCAAAGCACACAGGGACCTCACTGTCCCTTACGGAGTCCCTCTACAGCGGTGACGTCGGGTCCCCTCTTAGAGTTCCGCCACTCACTCTGAACATCCCAGAATGTCAGAAAACCTGAAGATGACCCCTGTTCCCGGAGACACGTTCTCAGAGCACTGAAGTGGAGACGGGAAAAGAAATCAGAGTCACATTCTCTGTTGTTTGGTGACAGAAATGAAGGGGTGATGGAGTGAGAGGAAGGGGGAAGGTCAGACGGAGAAAGAGCAGCTCATGTGTGATGTTGTAGGTGGTGGAAAGAGAGCCCTGGTGGGCTCCTTCCTGTTACGAGTAGGAAAAGGGAAGC
The DNA here is from genome assembly GCF_964662115.1 of Mustela nivalis. Lineage (NCBI taxonomy): Eukaryota > Metazoa > Chordata > Mammalia > Carnivora > Mustelidae > Mustela > Mustela nivalis. The sequence continues at coordinate 6,457,314 of NC_139025.1, read as the reverse complement.
CGTGACATCCTCGGGCCGGGCCGGGGGGGTCCTCCGTGAGCCCCCACCCCGGTCGTCTGCGAGCACCTGCGCCGTGTATTCCGGAGCGTGGTGTGGCGCCCAGCGCAGATTGGTATTGGGTCACTGCTGGTCACTGCCCCAGAGTGCATCCAGGAAGCAACAGGGGCTGAGTCCCGAGGGCACTGAGACCCGGGGTGACCCACCTGTGAGCTCCACATCATGACCGGACCCGCACTCTGTCGTCTGTCCCACTGGGCCTTGGCCATCTGCCTCTGCCACCTGGGTGGGGGTCCCTGGGCACCACCTAGGCAGCAGGTCAAGTCTGTCTGGGTCCTGGTGGGGAAGCCCCTGCCCCTCGAGCCTGTTCAGTCAAACCTCCGCTGTCCCGAGCCCCTGAGAAGACGGCCTGGCCCACTGGACGTCCTTCCTCACCCCTGCCCCTCCCCTGGCCACATCCGACTGAATGGCCCAGTGCGTCCCTGAAGGAGACAGCCTCTCGGCCACGGCGAAGTAAGAGCTGAAAGCCAAGTGTTCCCGGGCTCCGGCACGCCGTGCGCTCACCCCAGTTACTAGCGAACAGGCCGGGCCCACCGTGTCTGCAACCCGGTACTGAGCTGGTGGCTTTTTGTGGACGTCCCTGCCGCAGGGGTCCCGGCTTCCATAGCACCCGCCTGCGCGTGTGGCCGAAAGCCCGCAGCAGGCCACCGCACCCCACCCCCGCCGAGCACCCCAGTGTCGGGACAACAGCCCTAGGTCAGGGCTCTTCTGTCGAAGGCCACCTCTGTCAGAGCGGCCGATATGGTGAGGGCAGCACCTGCTGCCGGGGGGGGAGGCGGCTGGCGACATGGGACGGCGGCGGCGAACGTGCCCTGGTTGACTGGTCTGACGCCCGGCACCGAGCACAGAGCGGGGGAGGAAATCCCAAACCCCCTCCCCGGCTCCGACTTCCCCGAACACCCGTCCTGGTCCTTGGAAAACCCGAGGTGTGTTCCACCGGCGCTCCCGGACCGCCGTGACCTGTGGCCTCCACGGCGTGATACTTAATTCGTGAGAGGACGTAACCCGAAGCTGTGCATCGTCACTACTGCCGGGGACCGAAGAGACCCAAACTTGCCCTGTAAGTCTCTTGTGAAAAAGCAGGAGGTGTTTCTGCAGGTGCAGGTCGGGACTCACCGACACCAGGACCGAAGCCGGCTAGGGCACAGGGGGGGTCCTCGGGGGCGGCCCTCACCTGTCACGGGGCCTGCGCTCCGGGGAGGGTTTGCTCTGAGCTGCCTGCGAGGTTTACTTGAGAACCGAGAGCCAAGAAAGTCAGATGTGCCTGTGCTAGGACGGTCTCCCTGCTCAGGACAGGCATGTGGGAGAGAAGCAAGTGCTGTCAGTTTGGGAGATGTGCCAGGTCGGGGCGTCGCCTGGGGGATGCGACCATGGCACACGGTACGGGTCCGCCTTCCCGGACCACAGGCCTGATGGCAACACGTGGCGTCCACTCCCTCAGGATGTGGAGCCTGGGGTCCCACTGCCGGTGGAGCTCCCGGGTTCACTGCCACGACACGTCTGTGACACGGGAGCGCGTCCCTGAGCACCTACTCTGCTCCTGGCACCGCGCCAGGATCTCCCAGAAACGCACAGCTCCTCCTCCCGGCAACCACCGTCATCAGCCCATGCTGCGGAGAAGAAAATCAAGGTCTTGAACTCAAGAAGCTGCCGTGGCGCCCAGACCACCGTGGAGAAAGGAGCGCTCAGGGTTCCGCGTTAGGTCTGCCCAGTGTCAGCGCCCGTCGGGTTTTCTGGACGAACAGCTTCTTCAGGTCTGTAATGTGGGTTGTAGGTTCAGATGCAGATATTCTTGGACGACGGAGCCTCGGCGGAGCAGACGTTCATATGAGGGTTTCCTTCCCAGAGAGCAAATGTCCCGTGCATGAAAGACGGACAGCATGTGAGGATGGGGTAAGAGCTCTGGCGGGGGCGGGGCACGTGGGGGAGGGGGTTCCTGGCCCTGTCTGCAGAAGGGAAGGAAACAGGGCACCACGCCCCGAGAGCAACCACCCGGTCAGGCACCCCGACTTCAGCAGCCCTGGTTAGCCTAGAAGTAGCCTCTCCAGAGCCATGCCCTGTTCAGACAGGAAAGGCTGCTTTGAGGTTCAAGCCACGACACAGTCCTCTTCTACTGGAACACTCTGGAAGGGTTGGGGTGCAGAAGGAAACAAGGGGAGAGACTCCACGCCAACCTGGTTGCAGGAGGAGGAGGCGTCGGCTTCGTCGGGGAGCCGTGCAGGGCGCGCCCAAGGGGCCGGTTCCTAAGCCAGACACCGGGGCCGTGGAGCACCACCTGCACGTGCCCGTGAGCCGGGATGTGTCGGGCCTAGGCCATGCCTGGGGGTCTCTGTGGCCCGGACGTGTAGATGCGCGTCTTGACAGAGTGCTGTACACGCGCACATATGCACACACGCAGCCACAGGCATGTATGCGTACGTTCGTGTCTGTGTGCGAGTGTGCACCATAAAATGTACGCACACGCACACGAACACGTGTGAGTCGAAGCCGATACGAGTGTGACAACCTGCGTGAACGCCCCCGACTCCAGAAACCATGCTGAGTCCCCAAATACAAGCCTCTCTGCCTTCCTGCTTCTGAAGGAGACGCCAGCGGCAGCACCTGTGTTTCACGGGGCTGGCGATCGTCCCTCCTTCCATCTCAAGAAGCTTCTTCATTCCCAGTCGGTAAAACCCCTGCTGGAAGCTGGGCACAGGCTTCGGGACTCAGTCCCTGCGGGATCCCTCCTCCCTGGGAGGCGGGGACCTCCTGGCTGTCCCTGTCCCCGCCGCAAGGTGCACAGACCCCGAAGAGCCCGTCGGAGGTCTTTCCTCTGGCATTCCCCCCCCCGAATACCAGAGCACAGTCCACCCCTCTAATGACTTGTGGCAGGGTCGGCCCGATCCTTTGTTCAAGCGGCCGTCCCACCTCGAGGGCAGCCAAGGGTTTCCTGGGAATCTCGAATGACTCACAGGAGCTGCCATGGCATCAGGGTCACAGCTCCCGCTGAGTCTGGGTCGGAAGCTCCTCAAACCCACGGACAGAGGCAAGCTGCGTGTCGGCAGAGCGGGGATCGTTTTTGCTACCCGCAGTCCCCTGAACATTTCCCGCGTCCTGATGACGGCTCACACTTACAGCAGGGCAGTAACACACATTTCCTGAATGTTCAGCAGGTCGCCAGCCTGGGTATGAGCTCACTTGCTGGGCCCGGACCTACTGGAATCCACACCCTGAGCCACCGCGGATGGCCTCCCCACGCCTCCGCAAAGCCGTTAGTACAACCAGAGCACTGGGACGTTTAGAACGCCGTCTTCACCAGTCACCCTGGTGGTTGTCCTGAGAAAGTGCTCCCTCCCTCGGGGGCCCTCTGCCTCCCCACCCCATGGCCCCGGCTGTGCCTCTGTGGAGACTGTGACTGAGCCCACCGCCCCCTGCTCCAGGGACATCACGACTTCCTCCCCCTCAGCCCGGCGCACCCAGGACCAGCACTGCAGCGCCCGTCATGGGAATAACCCGTCCGCCAGTGCATTGAAACACAATCCCAGTTACTCCGTTTCGGTTTACACCCAGGATTTTAGGACTACATTACGTAAGGGGCTGCGGATGAGAGCAGTCGGCTGACCCTGGTGAGGCGACTGAATTCTACTCTGTGCTGCCCGAAGCTGACAGGCAAAGCTGACTGAGCCCACATCCCGGCTTGGGGCATCCGCTACACCCTGCTGAATGGGCCGCTTTGCCAGATCAGTAATATGAACACGGCACAGTGTATCCCATAAAAGGCTTCTTCCCGTAGCCATGGTTACAGCACTTTAAGATCTGGGCTTTTTAAAACTCACCCCCCAAACCAGACGCCGGGATGACTCCTCATTTTCTTTACGGACCGTCCTGTTTTTAGTGCTAAGTTCAAGTCACAGGTACTTTCTACGGTTTGGGGTTTGGGTTTTTTTTTTCTCAATTCTTTCACTCCAACAAGTACATACTAACCACCAAAGAAATACGGTAAGTCACGATTTACAGAAAAATCACTACGTTTAGTGGAGGCTTAATTTAGCATAACCCTGTGCATCGCACTGGGAACCTGAGAATATTTTTAATGTTTTACCCTCTCTCTCAAAATACATACACACATACATACCTGCATACATCGTTGTGAGCCTGCTCTAGGAACTATTGGGGCAAGTCACCTATCAATTGCCAGTTTGCGTGGAGAAACTGGGTGGTTTTTCTAGGCTGGTGAAATCTAATTGCTAAGTGTTTACACAAATAACACACAAAGCTGAGAAACAGAAGCAGAGGCTGGCATCCGTCCAGAGACTAGCCTGAACAGCCTCATATCCAAAAGCATTAAGAAAAAAGTAAACTTTGTTAAAATGATTTGAGAGAAAGGTCTATTTTCATGACAGATGGCAATGAGGGTTCTTCAATGCCAATTTAATCACTTTTCCTCGATTTTCAAATGCTTGAGCTGTGGTTCCAAGTGTCTGTGCACCAGCATTGGCTCTGCGGCACCCAAACGGGGCAGGAGGGTGACGAACGTGTGCCGTGGCCTTCCCGTCAGCCGAGGGCAAGTCCGGCCAACTCAGGGAAGCGAGGTTGCTCGACAGATACTCTGTCCTCCTACCGCAAAAGTTCTGCCCTTGGGGCACCTGGGTGGCTCAGCGGTCGTGATCCTGGGGTGCTGGGGTGGGGCGCCCTGTGGGGCTCCCTGTGGGGCTCCCTGCTCAGGGGGGCATTGGCTTCCCCCCTTCCCTCTGTGTGCACACTCAGGCTCTCTCTCTCAAATAAATAAATCTTTAAAAAAAAAAAGAGTTTAGTTCTTATGAGGGTCATTTCTAGGTCACAAATGCAAAGACTGTCCTTGAATCAGAGCCTAATTTATATAATCACTTTTTGGTCCAGTTATCTGCACAAACACACCTGCCACGGGGGGAGGTAGTGGTCAGAGCAATCTTCACATTTTTAAGCAGGGGCTTCTGATAATCACCGTGCAAGGAAGAGAAGAAACAGAGTCCCAGGGGCTGTGACGAGCCCCATCAGCGGTGCGGTGCGGCCAGGACCCGGAGCCCGACTCCCACCCACGGTTCTGCCGGCTCCGTCTGGACTCGCGTCTTTTCCGGGGAATATCTGACAACCACCCAATCTCCTGACACTATTTTACATCTCAGCTGTACATAATTTTTCCAAGGTTGTATTTAATCCAAGACTTAACTTGGAAACCAACGAGAAAATATATCTACGTATCGGTGATTCAAGTCCTGGTCTCCGGGGGGCTTCCCCGCCAGGGCAGACAGCACCTCAAAAGCTGACCCGTGGGTTTTACAGGCGCCGCGCACCTTGGGGAAGCGCTCTGATGCGAGCTGACGGGCGAGTCTGCTGTCGGGTCGGAGCTGCAGGCCGGAGCTGCAGGCCCACTGACGAGGGGCTACGGGCGTCAGCCCCCATGGGAAGACGCGGCCAGCGGCGTGGAAGAGTGTCACCTGCCCTTCGTGTCTAACCGCCCCCTGGGCTCTGGGAGACAACGCGTCCTCGCGCAGGATTAAGCAACTCATCCGCAGACCGCGTCTCCCCCGAGGAGAAACAGGGAGCGCATTCTGAAGACGGTCTGCGTGCAGCACTGGTCCCAAGACGGCGGGGCTAGTCACTCACACGGGAGTGATGCCCTTCACGGACCTCAGAGACCATGTGCGAACTCACAGCTGAGGAAGACCGGCCATCCGCGGCCCGAGAACTGGGGGCTTTTGGGGCTCACCATCCCGGGCCTTGGCCTCCCCAAAAACGTGAGAGAGCTCCTGCGGGTGTGTGCCTGCTGCGGCCAGGCCCTCCCCCTGCAGGCCAGGGAGCGGCGACCTCGGGCCCATCCTGCTCCTCTGCCTCCCCAGGGCAGGCAGAGCTCGGGGGCAGGCTGCGTTCACACCGGCTCTAGCCTGCTCCGAGAGCAAGCAGGACGTCTGCATCAAGGCTCAGTTCAAAGGCTCTGTCCCCACTTAAAGAAAAGGAATAGACAGAAAATATTAATCATGTTTTCCTTTTAATAAGGCTTTTTACTCAAAAGTGTAGCTTTGAAAATCTCTAGCTTGTTGTGAAAACCAGAAAAGCCAGGGAGCCGCCTCACTTTGAACACCGCCGCGGCGAGCGGGGGCGGCCGCCGTCCACAGCCGCTCCAAGACGACGCGGGCAATCAAACGCGACACCGTAAAATCAGAGTCAACGCTGGAAATTAGAATGATGCATGTCCTACTGTGATTCAAGGAAGAAGGACAAGTTCTTAACACAGGAAAACAAAACACAAAAGGCAGATGAATCTTTAGAAATCACTAGATGTGTGTGTGTGTCTTTATATCATTAGGATTATCATCAACATTTAAAACTATTAAAAATAAGGTTGCCACCTTCACTTTTCTTTCAGTACCAGGTGTTATTTTTTTAGGGGGGAACAAAAGGTTTTGCCCCGACCCTCAAGTTGCCAAACCCCAAGGCCGTTCTGTGCTGTGCAACCGCCCGCCGCCCCCGCCCCCGCTGAGCCCCCAGAGCGCCGCCACCCAGTCCCGCTGCAGGAGGCAGAGCAGCTCCCTCGGTTGTCAGGATGACGGGCCCACAAAAGCACAGCTGACAGCAGAACCGCATTCTTCCCCAGGAAGAAAACACATTTGCCCACAATGGGTCTACAGAATCTTCCAAAGCACCTCGTGGTGGCTTGATAACTTGTTTTGCCCAGAAGCAAGATGGCAATCTTAAAGAAGGAAGCTAGATTTTTTTTAAATAACTTAAAAAAAAATCATTTTTATATAAAGCAGCAAAAACATGTTTTCCTCTCTGCAGAAAGAAGAAAGTGAACAAGAAAACACAGCGATGTACAGGGCTTCGCGAACTTCCACTCAACCGCACTCCCCGCCGCCGGCGCCCTCTCCGGGCTACTGCGCGCTCCCGCCCTCCGTGCTGTCCGAAGAACATTCTTTGGTGCTTTCCGTCGCTCTTTCACTTTCCTCCTGACTTAAACTTTCCTTTTCTGACCCGGTCCCGTTGGGGATAGAGTTTTCGCCATTCACGAGCCCGTTCTCCACGGCCTTCGCCCTGCTGACGGCCTCCGTGAGGGTGAGGGCCTCCTGCGCGCCGGCCTCCTCCAGGTTCCGCAAGGCCAGGGGCAGCCTGGCGCCCGCCGCGCCCTCCTCGCACCGGGGCAGCGCGGCCCCCGCCTGCATCTGCTTGCGGTAGTGCTCCCGGTTTGCAGACGCGCTCTTCACCGCTTTTTCCAAAATCTCCTTTTCGCCTAAGCGCAGCTTGATGGCCATTGCTGCGCGAACAGAGAGGTCGTGGTCTTTCAGGAAGGATTTGTCTTCCTGGGAAATGAAAATGAGCAACATTAATTATAAGAAGCCTAAATCAGCAAAAGCACAGCGACAGAAGGCAGATCAGTTGTTGCCAGGGACGGGGTCACCAGGGAAATGCAAGGGGTGACAGAAGGTTCCAGAACTTGACCGTGGCGGTGGCTGCAGGACTATGCGCTTATATCAAATTGTACACTTTACAAGCCTACGTTGTGTTGTATTTATTTACACCCCAAGAAAGTGATGATAAAACCACAATGATGAGCCCAAATCAAATGGGGTCCCACCACATCTGACAAGGAACTTGACTTATTTAAAAATGGTTCCAGTGTCTGTCTCGTGCACTGCCAGCCCCAGGCTCAGCGACGGGCTGAATGAAGGAAGGAAGGAAGGAGGAACGGGTGAAGTTAGTGGGACAATGGTAAACCTGGAAAGCACAAAAGAAAACTTAAAATTCTAGACAAGTGTTGAATCATTTTTAAGATTCTCCTTCTAGCCAACAACGCCTCAGTAGAATTCTTTTGGTCAAGTATAAATGTGTTAAGTAGGAAAATATTAATAAGTTGAATGAACAATGTCAGATATACAACAATTTTACTGATAAAAGCCAGTTACATTTAGGACAGAATCTCTTCTTAAAAATCCCCGAAAACATGCCAAAGCTCAAATCCTCATTGAAGCCATTGAATTACCTCAATAGTTGTTTTGTATGTTTTTAAAAGAAGCGAGGCTCGATCTTCAAGAAATGTCCAAAGTCTGACCTCATTGTCCCAGCTAACAGGGTATTCAGAATTACCCAAAGTGAAGATTCTGTCCAGAGCATTATCTCCCAGCAAATGTTCCTTCAGTTCTTCTGCAGAAATACAAACAGCCATCTGTGAGGGAGGAAACAGCACGGCTTCTCATTTTAACAAGCAGCCCACCTTGGAAAAGATCTTCCCCAGCGACGTCACCCTCCTGTGGAGAAAAGCTCCCCCGGATGACGGGCCTGGCCATCGCAGGCTCTTCCAGAGAAAGTCAGGCCCAGCTTGCCTGAGTCGGGGTCCCGACCAAGCCTTGGCGCAATCCGCCATCCCTCGTAGCCTTTATGGGGGACACTGAGAGCTTTTAGGCAGTTTCACAGGATACGTTTTAAGGACAATCTACAGAGACACATCCCCTATCCTGACCACAGCGGGCTCGCACACTCAATCACACCAGCGGGGTCAGACACACGTCCCGGTGCACAATGTCAACAGTACGAACAGGTGACAGCACCTGATCCAGCGACCCTTCTAAATTTAAGTCAGACTGGTGCTCACGGCAGCAGGGGACCCGGCAAAGCTCCTTATCTCCTCTTACAACACATAAACCACAAACTGAAAGAAATAAGAAAATGGACTAGAAGAACCTTAGTTAATGAAAAATGTGCCTCTATCCCTCGCTTGTCAGGAATTTAAACAGAAATTACAAATAAACACCAGCGAACACCTCAATTACCTTGAAACATAGTTAAGAAGAGGAAAGGACGGAGCAAGCGCTCGGAGCACTCCCGCTCCCGGCACAGGATCTTCGAGACCCAAACGTGCCGATCCTGCTCATGCTCAGGAAATCCGCCCCGACTCCTTATGTAATTACGAGACACTACCCCTTTCCGAGCGGTGCCCCACAGCTGTCACTATTTACAATTCAAACTGAAGACCGTGCTGCCAGCAAACCAAACTTTTATTAGTATTAGAGGAATTCAAAGAAGAATACATCAACTATCTTGACATGACGAATTGTCTTTCTATGACTAAAGAGACACAAAAGACAAAGAGCAGACCTAAAGGGTTCCAGCCGTTTGTTTTTTAAGAAAAAAATAAGTTAATCTAATGTTCAAAAAGGAGATTTATTAAGTAGCATTTGTTAGCAGAAGATCATGATAAAATTCAGGGGTTTTATATTTTGGATCCTAGTTTATATAAAGCCCTGAAAATTTTAAACATGCTTCCTCAGTGGTAGAGAGTTCTTTTCAGAAGCCCCCTCACCAAGGTCACCGGTTTTGTTTTCTTCCTAAGCCCACCCAGGTTCTGCCCTCAGTGCTGGAAAACTAAGGGGCAGGAACAGAGCCTTCTCTCTCTGCTACTTTTAACAATGAAATTGGGCTCATTCACTCTATTGGGGACATGAAGCCCCACGGGGGGACGTGAGGCCGCGTCACCATGTGACCGGAGGCTTCGTGAGTAGCCCCTTCCCCTGCTTGCCTGCAGCTAACAAAGCCCTGACAGATCCTCTCTGTCCCCACGGGGGCTCTGCGCCTTCGCCCAGCACCACAGGAGCGCTTGTGTGGTCACCCCAGAGAGTGGGCAGGGCCCTCGCTCCTGAGCCTGGCTCCGTGTCAAACGCTGGTTCGTCTAGACCCCCGGGGTACCAGATCTTTTCCACGGATCCTGTTCTTTGCAAAGCAGCAGGAGCCACATGGGATGCTTGGGACGTGGGCTCTGCGTGAGCAGCGCCGGTCCTGGCATGGGGCCTCCACCTGCTAGCTGAGGGCCAGGTCACTCCTGCTCTGCGAACCAGACTTCCCGCATCAGTCACGTGGGGATCCCTAGGCCCCACAAGCCTGACGGGAACTTACATGAAGTCCGCACCACGCTGAGCACCGTCACAAATGACAGGGACGAGTATCACCGTCCTCTCTCTTAGCTATAAACTCCTTTAGGATACGAACTGTCACCTTCGATTTTCTACCTTGCCTTGTATGCAAGAAGAGCCCACAGGACACCCTTGACTCGGGTTCGCCAAAATGAATCAATGGGCCCCAAAGTACACACCCACCGAAGCTCTAACTTGAGGGACAGTGAGTCTCCAGCAATGTGGCCCCTCAGAAGGGACAAGTGCCATCTCGCCACTCTGTGGGCTCTGTAGTTGGCGTCTGCGCTGCCTCTGTCTGGGGACAGTCTCAACCACCTCCACCCTGATGTCAAACCCTGGACTGGCCAGCATTTCTCCTGCATCCAGACGTGAGGACAGGGGCCCGAGGACCGCAGAGCCCAGCAGACTCCCCACCACAGGCCACAGTTTGCCTCTGGGACCAATCCATCCTTTCCCGGCCGCTAGGGCAGCTTCCTTCAGAGGAGTGACTGTTCAGTCAGACGGTAACTCACTTGCTCACTTCTTCCTACCCAATCTGGTTTGCACAGGATTTAAGTTAATTTACAAGAGCAAACACGCATGCGCGCATGCGCGCGTGCGCGCGCGCACACACACACACATACACACACTCACACAAGTGAAACCTCAGGGAAGGGGATAATAAAGATCAGAGCCGAAATAAATGATATAGAAACAGAACAAAAACAGAAAACAATAGAACAGATCAATGAAACCAGGAGCTGGTTATTTGGAAAAAATTAGGAAAACCGCTAAACCTCTAACCAGACTTACCGAACAGAAAAAGGACCCAAGTAAGTAAACTCACGAACGAGAGAGGAGATGTAACAACCACTGCCACAGAAATACAGACACTCTTAAGAGAATATTATGAAAAATTACAGGCCAACAAACTGGACAATTTGGAAGAAATGGGTAAGTCCTAGACACATGTAACTGAAAGACACGACCAAACTGAAACAGGAAGAAACAGAAAACTGAGGAGACCAATCACCAGCAAAGAAACTGAATCAGTCGTCAAAAGTCTCCCAAAACACAGAAGTCCAGAGCCAGGTGGCCTCACAGGCGAGTTCTACCAAATATATAAAGAGGAGTTAATACCTACTCTCAGACTATCAAAAAAATATAAAAAGAAGGAAAGCTTCCAAATTCATTCTATGAGGCCAGCATTACCCTAATAAAGACACCACAGAAAAAGAGAACGACAGGCCAGTATCCCTGATGAACACGGAGGCAAAAATTCTCAATAAAATACCAGCAGATCGAATCCAACAGTACATTAAAAGAATCATTCACCATGATCAACTGGGATTTATTCCTGGGCTGCAAGGGTGGTTCAATATTCACAAATCAATCAACGTGATACGCCACATTAATAAAAGAAAGGGTACGAACCATCTCATCCTCTCAACAGATGCAGAAGAAGCATGTGACAAAGTACAGCCTCCTCACCGTAACAATCCCTCCACAAGGTAGGTTTAGAGGGAGCAAACGTCAATGTCACAAAGGTCGTACATGGAAGACCCACACCTAACATCACCCTCGACGGGGAGACACTGAGGGGTCTTCCTGTGTGGTCAGGAACAAGACAGAGATGTCCACTCTCCCCATGGTTATTTAACATAGTCCTGAAGTTCTAGCCACAGCAACCACACAACAAAAAGAAATAAAAGGCATCCAAACCAGCAAAGAAGATGTAAAACTTTTACTATTAGCAGAAGAGATGATACTATATATAGAAAACCCAAAACACTCCACCAAAACATTGCTAGAACTGGTAAGTGATTTCAGTGAAGTTGCAGGATACAAAATCAACATCCAAAAATCTGCTGCATTTCCATACACCAATAATGAGACAACAGAAAGAGAAATTAAGCAATCAATCCCATTTACAACTGCGCCGAAGACAGTAAGATATTTAGGAAGAAACCTAGCCAAAGAGGCAAATGATCAGTACTCAGAAAACAGTGAACACGTACAAAAGAAACTGAGGAAGACACCAAGAAATGCAAAGACAATCCATGTTCGTGGATTGTGAAGACAAATACTGTTAAAGTTTGTACACTACCCAAAACAATCCACGCATTTAGTGCAATCCCTATCAAAATGCCAGCAGCATCTTTCACAAGAGCTAGAACACACAACCCTGCAATGTGTATGGAACTACAAAAGACCCCGGACAGCCAAAGCAATCATGGAAAAGACAAACAAAGCTGGAGGCATCACAACTGTGGACTTCAAGTTATACTATAAAACCGCAGTAATCAAAACAGCATGGCAGTGGCATAAAAACAGACACAAATATCAATGGAACAGAACAGAAAACCCAGAAATGAACCCACAACTACATGGTCAATTAATCTTTGACCAAGCAAGAAAGAATATCCAATGTTAAAAGACAGTTACTTCAACAAATGTTGCTGGGAAAACTGGACAGCAACATGCCAAAGAATCAAAGTGGACCATCTTCCTACAGCACACACAAAAGTAAACTCAAAATGGATTACAGACCCAAATGTGAGGCAGGAAACCATTAAAATCCTAGAGAAGAACACAGGCAGCAACCTCTCTGACATCAGCCATAGCAACTTCTGAGGCAAGGGACACAAAAGCAGAAATGAACTATTGGGACTTCATCAAAATTAAAAGCTTCTGGAGAGCAAGGGAAACAGTCAACAAAAGTAAAAGGCAACCTAATGAATGGAGAAAGATAGTTCCAAAGAATATATCTGGTAAAGGGTTAGTATCCAAAATGTATAAAGAACTTAACAAACTCAACACCCAAAAAATAAATATTCCAGTTTAAAAATGGGTAGAAGACATGAATAGACATTTTTCCAAAGAAGACAGGCATGCATGGCTGACAAACACATGGAAAGATGTTCAACATCACTCAGCATCAGGGAAATGCACAAAACCTCAATGAGATACCACCTCACACCTGTCAGAACAGCTAAAACCAACAGCACAAGAAACAATGTGTGTCAGTGAGGATGTGGAGAAAGGTGAACCCTTGTGCACTGTTGGTGGGAACACAAGCTGGTACAGCCACTGTGGAAAACAGTATAGAAGTCCCTCAAAAAGTTGAAACTAGACTACCCTATGACCCAGCAACTGCACTATTAGGTATCTACCCAAAGAATACAGAAATACGAATTCAAAGGGATACGGGCACCTGAATGTATACAGCAGCATTATCTACAATAGCCAAAATATGGAGAGCCCAAATGTCCACAGACTGATGAATGGATAAAGAAACTGTGGTATATATACACAGTGGAATATTACTCAGCCATCAAAAAGAATGAAATCTAGCCATTTGCAACGACATGGACAGAGCTAAAAAGTATAATGCTAACTGAGATAAGTCAGTCAGAGAAAGACAAATACGATATGCTCTCACTCGCAGGTGGAACTTCAGAAACAAGACACAAGACAAACAGGCAAAAGGGAAACAAGAGAAACAGACAAACCAAGAAACAGACTCTGAACTCTACAGAACACACTGCTGGTTACCAGAGGGGAAGTGGGGGGTGCGGGGGAGACGGGGAAATCGGTGATGGGGATTAAGGAGTGCACCTGTGACCCGCACACGGCATACGGGGAACCACTATGTTGTCCACTGTACACTGTATGTTAACTAATTGGAATTTAAATAAGAACTTAAAAAAAGTAGAAACCTGAAGTGAAACCTCAGGACCATGGGATTTGTGGGAGGGGGGAATAAATTTTCAGACAAAGAAAGAAAACACAGGGTGCCTGGGTGGCTCAGTGGGTTAAAGCCTCTGCCTTCGGCTCAGGTCATGATCCCAGGGTCCTGGGATCGAGTCCCGCATCGGGCTCTCTGCTCAGGAGGGAGCCTGCTTCCTCCTCCTTCTCTCTCTGCCTGCCTCTCTGCCGACTTGTGATCTCTCTCTGTCAAATAAATAAATAAAATCTTTAAAAAAAAAAAAAAGGAAAACACAACCACGAGAGGTCAAATCTCAGTATAAGAAACCCCAAATGGCTTGTCTTAAGCAAACATAAAAAGTAGAGGCTCAATACATAAATTTAACACTTTCTGTACCCGAAATCAGAGGCTACAAAACATTTTGTGATGTAAACAGACTCTGTTTGCGGCATTGACGACTCTCAGGATGCCTGACGGTAAAAGCGTGCCGGCAGCTTCGGATGTGGAAAGCAGAGCCAGTTGCCTAGTGAAGTCCTGTGGCCCCCGTACACCACACTGACCCCACGACGCCCGGGGTACTCACAGATGTCAGCGCACCGTGACAGAGAGACTAAAGGCCACAGACACAGAGTTTTACATGCACTCAGGCGATCCCGGATGTTTTAAGTTTTCTTCCCACGCAATAGAGAATCCGTTGTTTATGACAAATGAATACTGCCGACACATCAAGGGTTGAATGAAACGTTTCCAGAGTCCAACAGATCCACTCTGGCTATGGTGCCATCCCCCCCTCTCCAAAAAGCGCTCTAGTTTAACACGTGTATCTTTAATCTGAATCTATGATTTACAGGTCATTCATTTCTTTAAAAGTCAACACCCCCCCGCCCCCCACCGACATCACTTACCTTCAGTCATGCAGAATACGCGGAGAAAAGCCAGGAGCTGGGCAGAGAGCGGCGGCTCGGTGGAGTGCAGCGCAAACACACTGGACCTGACAAAAGCGGGAGCCGCGTTAGTCCCCCCGCCTGGGCACCTGCTCCCGGCAAGCGAGAGCCCTTCACGCCACACTCACACCGTACGATCTCCCTCACACATGGAACTTAAGAAACAAGACAAACCAACAAAAGGGAAACAAGAGAGACAGACAAACCAAGAAACAGGTGGGTCACGCTCGAGGGGGCCCAACCCGTACGACTGAGCCTGTCCCCGTGCCGGAACCACACGCAGTACCGCCCTGGCTGCCCGGGAAGCACATAGGGCAGGCTCCCGCGGGGGACGGCGGGGCCGCCTCCACCAGCCTTCACCTCCGGTGCACACAACACACTCACAGACTCAAGAGTGCCCGTGGTTCTTAAAAATGTTAGCAATAAGTTATGTTGAGTTCTCATTTCAATCATTAATTAAATATTGACAAGTTCAATAAAAATAGGTCCGGATAATCCATTTTCATTAAGAAAGGTTCCTCCAATCCCTGGAGAACTAATAAATCATAATTCTTGTCTTATCATTTTGCACCTCAAATGCAAGAAAATCCTCAAGAATTTAGCCAGAAATTCTTGAAATCACTGGGGATCGTGACTTCATTACAGAAACTAATGGTGGCAAAGAATTAAATGAAACAAATTGATCCGGGTCATTAACCTTTTCAAGGTGAAAGACACTAATGATCCACAGTATTTATTTAACTGAACGAGGAGTTCAGGCCACGTCCCCTGGAACGGACCGTGAGTGCTCCCAGCGACACCATGAGCTTTCTCTTAAAACGCTGCTAAGTCTCCCGGCGCCTCTGGCTAAACGTGCTGTGTAGCAGGGACAAAGACACGGAGACAAACCACTCTGGAGAAGTTGTGTTAACAAACCAACGAAACACTATGCAACCGGAAACACTTCAAGGAACACAGGGAAGAGGTGCGCATTTTTATACGTACGTGGGGATGCCGGCGCGAGCCAGGACCTCGGCCTTCATGGCATACAGCCGGTCACTCTTACTCACTCCCAGCTTTATTTTCACTCTGTCGTGTGAATTATTGTCAAAGAAAAAACCACTGTGGATCACAAACTCTGCATTTGACCGAGTGCCATAAAAAATGTAAATCTGAGATGCGGTAAAGAAAAAATAAAGGGATATAAGAGAAATTTAACATCATTCTCGATACAGAGCAGGGTGATGGGTCAGTTCTCTACTTCAGCTGGCCTTCCCACTAGGGACACACCACAGCCCTGCAGTGACTGTACCTCTCCTGTGGTCCCGAGACCCTCCGCCACCCGGCCCGAGACAGGTGACGGAGGGCAGCCACTCCCGCCGCCGCAGGAGCCGGACTGCCTCCCAGAGGAGCCTGGGCCGCGGGCGCTCCCTGCCCGCCCCCTCCCCCGGTCCCCGGGACAGCGAGACTAGTTCCTGACGGCCGCACCTGACCATTCGCGACCGCTCCCCCTCCTTCTAATACAGGGGTCTCTTCTGGAATGAGGTGTCAGACAACGTCCATCGGACGCTGTCGCGCCTAGCAGGAGGGCCTCTAACTCCTCTGCAGGAAGAGCCCATCAGCACTTTGTCGGAGGATGACTGTTCGTTTTGTCTCAGTTGGAACGTCGGCGGTCGACGTCAGTTCCGCTTTTTGGGATTAACTGCTTGGTCATAAGCCCAACAGGCAGAAAGCAGGCATCAGAGATGCGCGTTTTCAAACGTACAGAAAGGCTTGGCCCTGCCCCCACCCAGGTTAGGGGAGAAAAATCCACAGATTAAAGTGGAGTACCCGACCCACGGCTCCGTCCCCTTGTTTTTGCCGTCGATATAAACAGCCTGTTTATAAATAAACAAGGTTCTAATCAACACAGAGTACAATGCAGCTTATGGAATCGAAAACTGTGTTCTACTGTCATAACACAAAGTTTATTTTCAGTTGACAGGATCACAAATGTTAGGTCAACTGTGCAAATACATGTGTTCCCATTTTTTTCTTTGTGGACCCAAAGCACAGTACATTTCTTACAACTTTAGGTCACAAGCTATATTCCCTAAGCAGTCCTAAATACATATACCCCCCATTTTCTGTCTGACTTAACACCCTCTCAAGCCGATCAGCGCATTATTAACCCTGTGCCCAGTGGCCAGCCCACCTTCTGCCACCTACCTGCTCTCCCGCGCGAAAGTCCCGCAGGGCGACACACTCACAGCGGTCATCTTCCAGGTTGTAGCCGGTGGTGATCTAGACAGAGGAGTGGGGGACAGCTGTGAGCACCATGGTCTGCGGTCCCCTCACTCATGAGGGTCTTTGTCAGCAGTTAGAAGATAAAGGATAACCAAACGTCCCGCACCCCGCATGCCTTACTAAACTGCGAGAAAACTGCTTGGTTATTTTCATTAACCCTGTTTATACCAGAGATTCTTATATGAGATTCCACCCCTTGAGTAAAGGCTCACTCTTAGGAGAATGCGGTGTGTAGGTTCTCACTCACTGGCCTCCAGCAAGCACAGTCACTTGTCACAAAGCAAGCCCCACAGATAGAAGCGAGGTCTCCTGGAGAACGCTAGCTGACTCGCAAGTGTTTCTCCCATGTGTGGCCACCAAGAAACGACAGTGTGTCTTCCGTTGGATAAAGAATCAGGGAAAAAGAAAAGCCTACTTCTAGATTACGCACATACTTTACCCTGAAATTAGAGGAATTGAAACTTTCAGAGAAGCACTTCCAGCTGTGTGCTATGTTCTTAGCATCTCTAAGAACTGCGCGCTGCCCCAGACCTGCCCCAGACCTGCCCCCTCCACCAGCAGCTGCATCTCTCCCCCAGCTCTCCTGTTCTGAGCGGCCAGGCGAGGCCACATCTTGACACATAAGGCACAAAGATATTCCTGGTGCCACTACTGGTCAGCACCTGAACTCCCAAATTATCCTTTGGGCTCTCTCCTTCCTTGTCATTCCCCTGCATGGCCGAGGTCCTTATCATCTGCACAAACCTTCCAACTACCTTCAAACTCCTTACTGTCCCTCCTGCATCTCTAGTGACACGACAGTGTTGACTTCCTACTTCAAACCTTTCGGGGCCTCCACTCTACCCACAGGAAAAAAATCCAAATTCTTGAGCATGGCCAAGGAGGAGGTGGCCCCTGTCGCCCTCGGCCTCATGAGCTGCTATCCCCCGCTCCGCCGGCCTCTGCTCCAGCTCCCCCATGCCCAGGACCTTTCACACCTGTTTTGCCTGAGTCTTGACTTTTTTAGGGGTACCTGCCCTCCCCCTACCCAACCACTCTGCACTCCCAGAGCCCCTGTGCTGTCACCGCTCTCACCCAACACCTGCCCCACCAGCCAGACCCGGAGCTCCCTTGCCACTTCTGTCCCCAGGGCTGAGTACTCTGTACCCAACACCTGAAACACTTTGATAATATTTACTTGATGCGTGAACCACCAGGTCAGGAACAGGATCCCCGATTTACGTCAAAAGCTCTTTCTTAAGACATCTGCCCTTCAGAGCAGCCCCCCAATCTCTCAGATTGTCTGAAACCGTTGTTCATGAATTACTCTGACCTCCTCATTCTGTCCTGAGAATCAACATTTCAGACCATTGCAACTGCTACTTGCTAATAAAGGTATCAACAGCTTGGATCCAAAAAATTACTTCTGAGTCCAGGGCATGGCATTTTTTAGGAGGGAGGGCCGTGTGACGATCATCCTTAAAGCCAGTATCCCCAGAACTAACGGTCCATGAACCGCATCCGTAGAAATCCCTCACGCTGCTGCTCTGCAAACCAACAGAGACACAAAAGCCACGACAAATGAACGCAGCCAGGTATCCGGCACGTCTTCACTCACAGCACAGTTAAGACACTCGATAACATCAGCTCTGTGAAGATCCTGCCCAATGTCAAAATCACTCAAAACAGGATTCTGATAATAAGGATGGAATAGGAACCGCCCATGAACTCCCAGCCCTGAAAGTCTGCAGCTGCAGTGTGTTTACACGGGGCCTGGCAGGAGCAGCAGACAGCAAGAGCGCAGTCAGGGAAGCAGGAGGGACAGGGAAGGGCTAACAAGAAACAAAAAAAAAAAATAGGGAGAAACACAGGAGATAAACAGGTCGGGAAGGTAGGCTCACTGAAGGGGAGGCCTGGCGATGTTATACAGGGCACCCAGGGCAGCCTGCCTGGAGGAATTCTGTGAGTGGTCTTGCGGATATCAGGGGAGTAAGTGTTTCAGACAGCAGAAACAACCTGTGCAAAGGCCCTGAGGTGGGCGTGTGCTGGCATCTGAGGAAGCCCAGGGTCTCAGAGCTGTGTGTGTTGGGAGTATAGCGGGGCCAGGCTGAGCAGGGAGCCTTGTCTGCTACTTACAAAAAGCTGAGACTGCACGTCTTTGTGACTGGAAGTCTTATATAAACCTAAATGTTTTGGATGTTTTAATACTCAACCAGAAAGACCCTGAAAAAGAGACTCTCTCAATTCTGCTTGAATTTCCCAACGCCCTTCTATCCCGACCGGGAGAGTTACACAGTCAGTGCAAGGGCTGGTTCCTCCAACACACTTTAACAACTGGAATGGACACAGCGGCCTATAAACCACTTGGTGTGTCGCTCTCTGCACAAATGGAACGAGCTCAAGAAAGGAAACCTGCAGCTTAATTCTAAACCAGCCGCGCAGAACTGAAAAATACATCACATCTTACAATTTAATATGATGTCCATGAACTCGTCTGAGTCAATCTGTTTCTCCAAGTGGCTAGGAAATGGGTTCCCATGTGCCGCCACCTCTGGCCCAGGTGCGAACCCTGCCTTTTTTGTTCTTCCCCGATTCTCTGCCGCTCCTGGTTTGGAATTACTGCCACATCTCGGCTCTCCCATCTCCACTCCCAGCACCAGGTTTTTGTCAGAAGCACAGCGTTGCTGGGTTACAAATTTCTACCTACTCCCTCAGTGACAGAACAGACAGACAACGAATGTCAGGACAGACACACACACGACAGTCGACTGTCTGAAAAGCCAGGCCTTCATTTCAAGGACCTTATTTTTAAAAAGAGATGAAATGTTATCAAATGTGATATACTATACTTCATAGTGTTAAAATAGATTCTCAAATTCTATCAGACACAATCTCCCTTGAAGTCTCGGGATGACCACGGAAAATGGTTCAGGCGAGGTGTACGGAGTTCAGCATTCAGGGAAAACAACCGCTGTAAGGAAAGGCACTACCATCCTGCAGAGACCTGCTGAAGGCCAGCAAGGCTTCGCCAGCTCTGCGGCGGGACGCAGACTTCACGAACAGCACTAGAGAAAGACAGCATTCATGCTTGTCCCCGGTGCATTATTTTTATTTTGAGATGAACTAACTTTTTGTTTTTTACTCTTAGAGGCAAAGAGTGAATAGTTTAATCCCATTTACACAAAAGCAACACCAGCACCAGCATGGGTGTGAGGGTATGAGGGCAAAAATGCACACAGAGAGAAAGGCTTGCACAAAACCACAGACTGTGTACCTGCAGGGTGCTGAGCGGAGGGACCCGGGCCACAGGGAGGCCGGGTGCTAGCGGGTTCTGGTGGGGAAGGGAGCCTCCACATTCCATTCCCACAGGAGCATCCGTTAAACTCCTTTTGTTTGTTTACAATAGAGTACGGAGCTTTTTAAATTTTAGAAATAAAAAAATAAACTCGAATGATCAATCAAGTTTGGGACCCAGTGAAGCAAAATACTACAGTCAACCATTAAAAGCTTTTTGAAAAATTTTAAAAGTTTGATCTTATAACCAGTATAAGGTAGCCCTGAAGGGGAAAAAAAAAGAATGGAAGTAAATAAAACATGCTGCTCCTTCCTGGCTGACTGAGTGAAGCGCGGCTGAACTAAGGCAGGAATACAAGTATGGGGGGTGTCTCTTCACTCTCTGCACGAGTGCGCCTGCCACTACACCTTTCCAAATTAGCACCAGCATGTTCTAGCTTCAAGTGTCTGGCACAGGTTAACATGTGTTCTGGCCGTTCTGTGGGTTTAGACGTGAAATACTCACAGCATTTTTTAAGCCTGTTCATAGGACCGCTAATAGTACCGAAGGGAGCTGATGTTGAGAACAGAGTGAACGTGAAGGTGACCCAGCTGGTGTTCCCGCATAATGCTTAAAAATGCACAATATTCTGAAGTTGATCACATTTCTGGGCGCGGATATCAGGAAATCTCAGACAACCACCTCAGCACAGAGCGCGCGTCAACCTCTGCCGCTGCCAGGGATCCAAAGACCGCGGAGGAACAGGGAGCCGGCTTCCACGGCTTCCTCCCCTCCCGCATCGTAATTAACAATCATCCCCCAATTCCCTTATTTTCTTAGTGTCTCCTACCCGTGCTTCCCACGCCCGAGATGCCAGCGCTGCAGGCGAGGCCAGGAGCCAGCCGCCCCGGCGCGCCTCCTCCTGCCCCAGCACCAGGGAAACCAGCAGCGGCTCCTGAACAAAAGCAGGTTACTAAGCGGGGCCGAAGATGTGGCGGTGTGTCAGGCGGAGGGAGAGGGAACAGGAAGCAATCAGAGAATGCACACAGCCGGGAATGTAGTCAGCAAAGAAAGTAAACAAGGAACAGAAAAGGAAAAACAAGAAAGAAGAAAGTTGTTTTTTTTTTTTCTTCAATCAATCAGTATTTTAAGGAGAGTAAGAAAAAAAACCTTTGGGTTAGCCTGTGGTTCAATAACATAAGGAAATGAATGTTTAGGCTGGAATTATGGCTTAGCAAATAAATGCAGTTCACTGTGGTTTTTGAAAGTGGAGTAAGATTCAAGTTCCTGGTTTTTAGGATTAAGCAAATGCAGAAAGAGAAAAACACCAGCTTCTCTTTGTGGGAGGCTGGAGGGGTGTCTCGGCTTGGTTCTGCTTGTTCCCTATGGAGAGCGGCAGTACAGGGGCCTGATCTGTCGGTGGAATGTCCCCTCTAAAGCTTATTCACCCCAGCTCCCCGGATTAAACACAACGCAGAGGGGGTCATTACCAGGCCGTTGGTGTGATTGCACATGTCCCATAACGGAATCAGCGCCAGGGTCACCCGGGAACCGTCCTCCGTGGGAATTTGGTTTTGTCGAGTCATAACAGAAGAGACTGCCCACCTGTAAGGACCAGAAGACAGGTGAACTGCAGCAAGCACATGGCAGAGCCCAGTGCAGTGAGACCTCAGCCAGAAACTACGGTTTGCCTGACGCCTCACCCACGCTCACAACCTTCTCCGAGGCGCCCCAGGGGATGGCTGCCCGCCTTCGCCATCATTTAAAATTTAATCTAGGGCTGAGGGGAGGGATGGGGACCCAGAAGGGAAACGGAGACAGAGAAAACTCAGGGATGAGGATTAAGGGGGGGATGTTCCAGGGAGACAGAGGGTCTGGAAGGAGGGCCGGGGACAGAGATCTCCAGGCCTCCGGTCTTCACCAGGGCCGGGAACCCTGCCCCCGAGCCCACACCACCTTCTCCTACCCAAATGCTGACTCTGCACCTGCACAAGCCTCAGTGAAAGGCAAACAACGTAACTCCTTTTTGACCAGAGACCCCCTAAGAGTCTATCAGATGAGGCGTGCTATTTTTTATTATGCTGCACAATTAAGTCTTTTATATCATTTCACTCATATGTGGAATTAAAGAAACAAAACAGAGGATCATAGGGGAAGGGAGGGAAAAATAAAATAAGATAAAATCAGAGAGGGAGACAGACCGTAAGAGACATTTAACTCTAGGAAACACACACGGCTGCCGGAGGGGAGGGGCGTGGGGGAACGGGGTAACTGGGTGACGGGCAGTAAGGAGGCACGTGGTGGAGTAGGCATTGGATGTTATACACAACTGAAGAATCACTCAATTCTACCCTGAAACTAATAATATATTATATGTTAATTAACTGAATTTAAATTTTTATAAAATTCACTTTACACTGAAATAGTCTATAAAGGGGGAAAGTCCTCATGACCAGCCTACATGAAAGTTCATCTCCACTATCACTTGCCCACCTCAGCTAACCCCACCACTACAGGGGGAGGGCTATTTGTGTGTTAGAAAAATGCCGATCCTTACCCCAGCTGCTATTAGAACTTCGGCAAGACTACCCTGTCCCGGGGCTTTAACTGGTCACAGCAGGTCACCTCTTACTTAATACTCAAGTAAGTACTTAACTATTTAAGTAATTCCCACTTCCAAGATCCCCAGATCACTCAGAAACCACCCCCCAACACACACAATACACAACACACACCAAAGATGCAAACAACCACACCCCACATCGATCCCTTGCCACACCCCAACACACACACACACACACACACACACACACACACACACGCATAAACACACACACACACACATCCTCCCCACACCAACCTGTAGTCCTCATAAGTGAAAGCATCTTTCAAGGGCAGTTTGTTGGCATGAGGATGGGTCTGGGAATTAGAAGTTTCAGAAAGCAGACGTGCAAAGAGAAAAGGGGAAAACAGAAATCAGTCAGCAGAATTTCATTATTTAGCTGCCTAACAGATCCTAACAAGAGCCAAATGAAGCAGGAGGCGTCCAGCCGCACTACTGAGGGATCACCATGCTCTCCGGCTCTCATACATCACTGTCAACTTAATTTGTTGTGCCCAGCAGCCGCCATAAATCTGCTTCCTCATATTTCGATACCAGAACCCACAGACACCACAGAAAGAGGATTTAAGGTGGACTGACTTTACAAGCGGTGGGCAACCCACATTCTGAGAATCTGATCCAAACGGAAACCGGGAGCCTCCAAAGTTGGGGCTGCCCTGGCCTTCCTTGAATCTTCTCCCCATAACAAGCCGCACATCCCTCAGGAATACATTGCAAATCTCGCCTTATATCGATAAAAGGAACAATTAAAGGCACTCTAATAAATTGAAGCTTCTCTCATTTATCTCCAACTTAAATCATTTGGACGGAAATCAACTTATGTGCAGATGAATCATAGACGTAAGTGTGGCTCAAGTCCGGAGAATCAAGAAACGCGCTGTGTGAAATCATAAATTTTACAAACAAGACAGAGATTGGCTACCTTTCTTTCCCTCTGGACAAAACAACATTTGGTAAAAATGTCCCAAACCTCACACTTACGAGAATGTTTTATCTGTTCCTTTTCTCTCATCACAACAACCCTCCCACCCTGGGCCTTTAGAGCGGACAAAAACTTTGTTTCAGTTAAGAAATTAGAAGTTGTTCGGGGCCTGGGGGTGCTCAGTGGGTTGAGCCTCTGCCTTCGGCTCGGGTCAGGACCTCAGGGTCCTGGGATCGAGCCCGCATCAGGCTCTCTGCTTGACAGGGAGCCTGCTTCCCCGCTCTGTCTGCTGCTCCCCCCTGATCCTGATCTCTCTCTATCAAATAAATAAATAAAATCTTTAAAAGAAAAAAGTTGTAACAGCATAATTTTAATCTCTGGCTCCAGTTCCGGTCTGACAGACAGACGGCAGCAAGTGACCAAGGGAGCACACGGCCATCTCTGCGCCACAACAAGACCCCGCGGTCCGGTCTCTGCACCGTTGTTCATGCTCGAAGTCAGTGCGCACGCAGTCTGGACTCCTGACACATTAGCATCACAAGTGCACGGCCATTTATCATCGCTCCCTGTAATGTACTCGCTGGCACCGCGCGCAGGACAGTAGGGGATGAGGTAAAAGTGGCTCAAACCGTAAATCAATTAGAAAACAAAAGCTTGTGCTCAGTGCGCAATTTTAGGCAAATTATATATTACAAAAGGCTGCCAATTGGGTGTTAGCTCCCAGGTGCCTGCGCTCCCTTCTAATTCTTCACCCAGTTTTAACCCTTCGGAAGGAAAGTCAAAATATAGAATTATATGTGTGTAATTTGGAAATGCTGCAGGAACATAGATGAAATTTAAAAAGGTAGGTTTCAAGTCAATATATAAAATGACTTATTGCCCAGAGTAAATGTCTAGCTGCTGGTGATAGATCGGGATTTTCTACTTCTGTTTTTAAAAAAAAAAAAAAGAGAGAGAGAGAGAAAAACAAAAAACAAAAACCAAAACCTGATGCTCTGGTCAACCCCAGCAAAGATGCAAGAATCCCAGAGCCTGAAGCTTCTTTCCCTTTTCTCTGTAATGAATGAAAATGCAAAGGCCATGTTCTAAGAGCCCTAAAGATGCTGTCCATTTACCTTTATAAAATTTAACCGTAACAGTATTCAGGTTTTTCCTTATAAAAGTACAAATTCAGCAGGTAAGAACTGCCCCTCCACAAACCCAGAACCACTGTGCGGGTAAGAAGCACCACAAAAAGGGCCTCGGCTGCCGAAACCCCCTCACTTACAACACGGTGACACCTCACAGCTGTGCCACCGCGGACGGGGGCAGGATGGCAGGATGGCACGCACACACCATCGCTCTTCAAACTCTAGGAGGTGGGAAGCATTATTGTTTCTGCTATTTTAACATGCTTTAATTCACTTAAACTGTGGAATGCACTATGGTATTTGAGAGTTGGTAAATTCCAACACTAAATCCCACAGGTACTAAGAATTTGACCCACCCTCCCCAAAAAAGTCTGACTTACTGAATGAGAGGAAGGATGACAATTTTCAGAACTAGAATGCTGAATGTCAAAACGACCTGAGCAAGGGTCTCCCACCGCTCAGGACTCTGAAACCTCTTTCGATCTGCAACCTTACTCAAATAAGGCGACCTCCTCAAAAAGGCCAAAAAGACAGAAAACAAACTCTCCAAAATGTTTCCCTTCCTCCTATTTAAATGCCTTTCTTACCAAAAACAGAAGTTCATACTCATTGTCCTGATGAAGTCATAAAGACAACTCATGGGGGAAAATAAACAAATGCTTTCTTCAGATTAATTGTGACAATTATTTTGGCTGTACACACAATATTTGCAGAATCTGTTAGAAATAGTTGTTCTTACATGCTTAAAAATTAAGGTGTGCCTCTTGCACGTAATTCTGATATAAAAAGCTATTCTGCCACAGAACACAGGCACTTAACAGTTATGCTGAAGCCCAATTTAATTTGACACTAGGGAGAAAGGCAAACGCCTTCCATGTCAACAGGGCTCTCACCACTGTGGCACGATCGCCACCTACTGGCCTCAGATTAGAATAGGCAGAGCCGCAGAGTTCCTGGATTCCTGAATTCCTTCCCTGGGTAAGGCCTACATAACAACTTACGGATACCCAAACTAGGATTTATCTAGAAGAGCTACTGTTACAGCTTTACTCAAGCAAAATTTGTTTTGTTAAAAAAAAAAAAATCAAAACAAAACAAAAAACCTACCCTATCTCTTAAAAGTATTGTATAATACTTTTACAAGAATCCTGAACCACTGAAATACTGAAAATGATTTGCGTGTGAAAAACATTTAACTCTGAAAAGAACTATTTTCACATATCCTGAAAAAATGAACAAGAATAAGAAAAACACCTCCTTCAAACACTCTTGAAGCTCTGGACAGAATGATTTTTTTTTTTTTAAACACCAAGTCTTTTTCCTGTTGAAGATCAAGTTAAGGTTTAAAACCACATCTTGCAAAAATGTTAATACTAACCCAAAGTTATTTGAAAGCTCCTAAAATGTCCTTAGATAGTAAGTCTTTAAGGTCATCCTTTACAGGCAAGATAACAAACGTTCCTCGCTTTATAAAGCAAAATCTGATCAAGATTTTGTTTTTCATGACATATCTTCTCCAAGAGAACACATTCCTAACTTGTACTTTAGAAATAAAAAAGTTTATTAAAGCAGAAAGCTTACACATTGTGCCCAATTAGTCTCAGCTGTGACTCGTTTCCGAGACCCGGATCTACGTGGGATGGCAGGAGTGCCGCCATGCAGTGTCAGGGCAGGTCTGGGATCTGCCAAAGCGTTCGCTCCCCCCCACCTCCCACCCCCATAAAGACAGGGTTAGAAACTAGCCACAGAATTTTCTGCAGATTTTCAAATGATTGATATTTTTGCTTTCTTGAGCATTATAAATATTTGAAGTTGGAGAAATAAAGAGCTGGCGAAGCTCATAATCAGTCTTGAAGCCCGAAAGAGCTTTTACTCTTGAAAGAAGACTCCAGTTTCCTTACGCCAACAGGCAACCCAGTGAAGTCCTCTTCCGCTCCCTTTTCTGCCAAAAGGAGGTATTCCAGATGAGACACAGTAATATTGTATCTAGTACAAAATAATCACTGTGTTTGGGAAAGATTAATATCTAAAATCGCTTGTTTGGCTTCAATAAAAAGAAGTAATATTGCTAAATATGTAAGTATGACATTTTGAAGAATTTACCATATTGCATGGGTCTGGTAGCTATGCTTAAGGAAATTAAAAACCACTACAGTCAGCATATTTGATCCTTATTAAAGTTCTGTCTTGAACTATCAGTCACATAAAACAAAAATAAACCGAGAGGAAATTTAAATAAAACCTATGGATTACAAGAGTTTGAAGATGAAAAAATGAACAATATTCTGGCTTTAAAAAATTGATTTAGCATGCAGCTTCTCTTTATAGTCCCTTGATAAAAATGAAATCTCCCTAACAAACACTTAATAAAACCTGTCAATATCTCTGGAAAGAAAAATGACACAAATGCATTAAGTATTAAATACCCTTGGAAAAAGTCACATATTCCATGAATTTTTGATGCACTATCTTGACATTAATGTAAAACCTTGATATTTATAATTGACAGAGATTTAATAAAGTAGAAAAGAAGATGGTTGCCGCCTGGCATGCCGATTGCTGGGCTGATCCGAAATGAGAGACACAGACGCGTGCTTAAACTAAATCAACAGTTAATATGTGTTACACAGATCAGCTGCAGCCTTATTTTAAGCTCATACAACAAACCTTTGTGGAGAACCAAAATAAGCAGACTTCGTTATTATGTGAATTCCTGATTCAGAAACATCTAGTATGGGAAACAGCTTTGCAACAGCTCTGCACACGAACAAAATGCGTTTGACTTAAAGTTTGTTTTCTTTTTAACATCTAACAGAAAGCATTTTTAAAATAAACCAAACCAAAGTTAAATGCTCCCACATACAGAGAGAGCGGCATTTCCTAAAATAATTCTCTGAAGGAACGTATTCAACCTGAGGAAAGATTCAAAACCCTCTAAGGGGGGAAAAAAAAAAGGATTAAAACACACAAACGGCCTCTGAGACACAACACCAAACACTTTTCAAAATCAGATCTTTACTTTTCTAAAGAACACTCACCTCCCCCCTATGCAGACTTTTATGAGGAAATCAAGTTGAACACATTCAATAATCACCTCACAGAGGCATTTAAATATACTAAAAGGAGAGTGGCTCAGTTCATAAAAATGACTCCTAAATACTGTGTTTTAAACAATTTATAGCCTACTAGAATATGTAATTGTTAATTTCAAAAATATATGTGGTAGTTCAGTGACTCAGTAATGGCTCCATAGTACCAGAGAGGGCAAAACACGTAATGCAGAAGTTGCACCTGGTTTAGGCTGATTAAAAAAAAAAAAAAAGGTAATAGCATGCAATTAAAATTTTCCAACTAAAATATGATGAAGATTATATTCAGCTTCACTTCTTAAGTCTATATTGAAAGGGACACCACAGTTAGCTAGCTGTGGGCAGTCACACCTAATTCTGGTGATGGGTCCATTTCTCTCATTTCTACAAGGATAAAATCCATCCCCACACCTCAGATCTGAACTGTGGGTGGACACAATGACACGTCTGGGGGCCGTGACCCCTCCTCACAGAAGCAAGAGCTTTTTGGTGCTTTCCATGCCCCGAGAGACTCCTCCACAGAGCAGCCCCATGGCATCCTCCCTAAGCCCAGCGTGGCTCGGGCTCACAGAAATGTTAGGTCGGCGCAGACTAGGAGAAGAGCGAGGCGAAGGCAGCTCTACCCCCCAGTCCCGGCACGGGGGCGGACCCCTGCTCTCCGACGCGATTCCACAACGTCACAGAGGGAAGGAGGCCAGAGGGTGATCAGAAGACAAGAAGGGCTTCCCCCGCAGGACGAGGAATGAAGGAGACAGGGCAGGAGGAAAACAAAAAAGACAAAAAGGGGACCGTGGTCAGGGCAGGGGAGGACAGCAGGCGAGGAAGGGGAAAACGCAGAGCGGGGTGGGCGGTGGTGCCGAAGCGTCTGGCCCAGGAAGGCCGCCCGGGCAGCACTTTCAAGCTCACCCCGCCCTGCGTTCTCTCAGCAGACACAACACAGCTGAACGGAAGGACAAACTGCAGAAGAGCCACGGATGTAAAAGCTGGCTTGGATGACCACACGTCAGAATCAGAGCAGGGCTCGTGTATTTGGCTCTTGAGGGGAAAAAAAATCGATTTTTAAGACTTTTATTTTTCAAAGGCAGATTACATTCAATTCTTCAGGGGATTTTCCACCATAAAGTTCTTTGAATTCACTCAATCTGATCAAATAAATATGTCAATACACATAAAATTAAAATTATTTGCTTTTCACTTATATACATATATTTAATTTTTCTAGAAAAATGTGTATTACCTTGAAATAAAAATGTTTAAATTAAGAAAATAAGATTAGTGGAAAAAATATCAACATTCAATAAACTTACAAAATTACTCTAAGATGGAAGAATTGGTTTTTTTATTAGAAGTCACTGAAATCTGTAACCTGTATTCAGTTTAAATTAAATTGAAATTTGCTGAAACACTGCAAAAGATATGCCTCCTCAAAAAACTTTACTAGTCACCAACTGTAAACCCTGAAGATAGACAACCAGGAACCAAATACAGTCATGATCAATCAGCATTTTCTGACCGCCAACCATGTATCCACTCACCAAATGTTTACTGACTCAGGGTAGAAAAGAAATGAAGATAGGTTAGGACTAGAAATTCATTCATTGAACAGATATTTTATTTGCTGACCATGTGAAACGGAAGATGCTCTGGCAGGTGCCGTGTGACGGGTGGACAAAAAGGCATGGCAGTGCCTCGGGGGTTCTGCCCAGCGGCAGTCAGGTAGGTGAGTCCCTTAACACAAGCCAGGAGACCCCTCTCCAGGGCCACCCTCACCAACCACCCTGGGCTCCCTGCTCTGCCTCCTCCGACCCCAGCCTGCTGCCCCATGACTGTGCGTGTGCAAGTGCACGTGTGCACACATATGTGCATGCGTGAGAGCATCTCAGGCAGGTTTCTAGTGAGGCAGAGGCCTCACCTGTTCCGACCACCAGAGACTCTGCAGGGGCTCGCCTAGTGCTTCAATCAAAGAACTCTGCCTCCTTCAAGGGCGAAGGAGACATTCTACCCTTTGCTGGGTGGCAGAGGAGGCGCAGACCTTGTGGAATTAGATTTCCTCTCTATGGCTCCCTTAACAGCCCAGACCGGAAGCAAGACACAGGTGACAACTTCCCAAACCACCATGACTCCACCGGCGGGGGGGGGGTGGGGGGGGGTGAGCAGCAGGGCCAAGGGACCAGGTGAGCTGGCTGCAGTGCGGCTCCCACCAGGGAAACCGGGACCTCCCCCTCCTGGTCTGAGAGGCGTCCACACAGGCTGCAGAAACACAGCTTCCTTCTCTGTTCCTTCCCCCTCCCATCCAGTGTGAGGAGGATAGTCTCCCAACATCTAGGGGTCAGAGAATATTCTTGCTTCCTCCCACTCTTCCCCCAAATCTACCTTTAAACACATTTATCTGAGAGCGCTCTGCTCTAAGCGTCCAGGAGGGAGCAGAGGGGACCACGCGCGGCAGTCCTCTGTGCCGGATGGTCACGAGCACCCCTCCTCCCAGCAGCGCGTACCTGTGCAAAGGTCAGCCCGTCCCTTCCTGTGTCATCTCGCACCGCAGCCCAGCACCCTGCGCCTCCGTTTCCCTGCTTGGAAATGGGGCTGGACAAGTAACCTCTATCTTCTTTTAAGTTCTAAAATCCTTTGTTTCATTGTCTTTTGACACTCCCCACCTATCTCAATCTACCGATTAAGCTAAGGATTCGACTCCCTAATCAAGAAGACAGTTCTAGCACATAATCTGTGCTCCTCCGACTTCTCAGTCATGAAAGGGGAGATACACAGCACGGTCAACATCAGTCATTGTTTCCGAAGGACACATCTGCGTTAAGGAAGCAGGCTCGGAATTCCTCGTCATCAGCTTCTTAGTACCTTATGTTTCATTTCAGCTATTTCCGATTTCAGTGATTGAGGATAAAGACTCTGGACTCTGGTCAAAGTAATCAATCCAGCATGGTCAGGGTCCCCGTCACTCGTAAGACGAGAGCGTTATGACCACCACTGCGAAACCGATCTCCTTGATGGGACGGCTGACACTCAGAGCATGCGGAGAAACGCTTGTCCTAGAAAAGGAAGTACCATGTTTGGTCCATAGGACGGCTCTCTGCATCCAGGAGAGAGACAGACAGGAGGCAGGGAGGGAGAGAGGTTGATACCAGCGGTGGCCATTCGCTAAGCACTCTGTGCAAGGAACTCTTTCGAGAACTTTACATGTATTTATCTACGGCTGACCTTGAACAACACGGTTTGAATTGTGCAGATCCACTTATCTACGGATTTTTTTACAGTCCAGTCCTATAAATGTATTTTCCTCTTCCTTGGTATTTCCTTAATAACATTTTCTCTCCTCTAGCTTACTTTATTGTAAGAACACACTACATAATACATATAACAAACTACATGCTAATCAACCGTCTCCATTATCCATAACACTTCTGTCAACAGGTTATTGGTAGTTAAGTTCTTGGGGAGTAAAAAGGTGTATTTTCATTGGGGGTGGAAGGGGTCAGTGTTCCTAACCCCCGCATTGTCCCAGGGCCAACTATAATTTAATCGTTGTGATGGCCGGGAAACAGGCACTGTTATTACCTGTGCTGCTGCCATCACTGATGGGCACAGAACAGTATGGCCAAGGTTGCCCAGTAATAACTGGTGGGACTGGGGAAAGACTCAGGCCACTGTTTTCTGGATGTTACTTTAAGGCAAAGGACAATCAGTTGTCCTACTTTCATAAATACAGTGTAAGCTCTGATATGGTAAGTACATTTTTTTTCTTGATGGAATTCTAGAAAAATGTTTGGTAAATATTTCTATCATTTAAAATTCAGGATAAATTCCTGGGTGGTTCAGTCGGTTAAGTGTTTGCCTTTGGCTCGGTCGTGATCTCAGGGGCCTGCTCAGCCCAGAGTCTGCTTTTCCCACTCCCTCTGCCCCTCCCCAACTTGTGTTCATTCTCAATAAATAAAATCTTTTAAAATTTAAAAATCTTTTTCAAAATTAGCAATTCACACACCCATACCCCTGGGGCTAATAATACATTATATGTTAATAAAAAACTAAAAATTTAAAAAAAAAAGAAAATGAAAAAAAATTTCCTTTTCAAAATTAAAAAAAAAAAAAAAAGTAAAATTCAGCATATTGGGCCACCCGGCTGGCTTAATCAGAAGAGCACATAGGACTCTTGATCACGGGATTGTGAGTTCAAGCCCCACACTGGGTATAGAAATTAAACAAACAAACAAACTGAAAATTCAGCATAAACCCAAACCTGCCACCCCAGCAGAGCAGCCTGCTCTGGGAAACTCCCTCTGCGCACTAGAATGCCTACAACAGCCAGAGCCAGGACCGTGCTGCCAGCCGTGCCAGAGACCTGCCCTACACACAGTGGGTGCGCACCAGCTGCAGCCCAGCCACAACCGAAGGGTGCAGGCAGCCCACACAGGGCTCATCCCCAGGGCACCTGGCTTGGGTGACCATGGCAGTTCGCTCTAGTGGGTCCCACAGGACCTTCTGCATAAAGAAACTCCTTCAAGGCCGGGAGACATAACTGATCAAACTGATACATAGATATAAACAGAGTCAGGCAAAATGAGGGGATAGAGGAATATGTTCCAAATAAAATAAGGCAAAACCTTCGAAGAAGAATAAATTAAAGAGTTAAGTGATCTACCAGAGAAAGAGTTCAGAGTAATGATCATGAAAATGCTCTCTGAACTCAAGAGAAGAATGGACGAACACAATGAGAACCTCAACAAAGGTGAAAATAGAAAAAAGACTCGGAGCTGAAGAATAGAGTAACTAAGATGGAAAACACCCTTCAGGGAATCAACAGCAGATCAGAAGATGCAGAACAGAGCAGCAGTCTGGAAGACAGGGTAGTGGAAACCACCCAACCGAAACAGCAAAAAGAAAGAAGAAATTTAAAAATGAGGATAGTTTAAGGGACCTCTGAGACAACATAAAGTGCACTACCATTCACACTACAGGGCTCCCCAAGGGAAAAGTAAGAGAGAAAGGGATAGAAAATCTATTTGAAGAAATAACGGCTGAAAATGTCTCTAACCTGCTGAGGAAACAGACATCAGATCCAGGAGGCACAGAGAGATCCAAATAAGATGAACCAAAGAAACCCATACCAAGACACATTATAATTAAAGTCTCAACAGTTAAAGAGAGAATCTTAAAAGCAGCAGGGGATAAACAACTAGTTTTGTACAAGGGAGCCCCCGCCTAAGACTCTGAGATGAGTTTTCAGCAGAAACTTTACAGGCCAGATGGGAGTAGCACAATAAACTCAAGGTCCTGAATGGCCAAAACTTACAATCGAGAATACTCTACCCAGTAAGGCTGCGTTGTCTCTAAGGAGCTTCCCAGACAAGCAAAAGCTAAAGGAGTCCATCATTACCAAACCAGCTTTGCAGGAAATGTTAAAAGGATTTCTTTAAACAGAAAAGGCCATAACTAGAAATTAACACACACACACACACACACACACACAACTCACTGGTAAAGGTAAATGTAGAGTTCACAGCTGATATAAAGGTTAAAAAACAAAGTAGTAAAATCATCTAGACCTACAATAATTCATCAAAGGATATACAAAATAAGATAGGCACAATATGAAGTCAAAACATGAAACTCCACCAAAAACCTATCAGTAGTAATAAATGAACTCAGTACAAATAAATACAAACTATTTGTATTTGGGATACAAATAATACACATAAACTAATAGTACATAAATCCATTGCATTTCTAAATTCTAATAATAAATTATCAGACAGAGAAATTAAGGAAACAATCCCATTTACAAGTGCATCCAAAACAATAATATAGGGGCACCTGGGTGGCTCAGTGGGCTAAGCCTCTGCCTTTGGCTCAGATCATGATCTCAGGGTCCTAGGATCGAGCCCCACATCAGGCTCTCTGCTCGGCAGGAAGCCTGCTGCCCCAACCCTCTGCCTCCCTCTCTGCCTACTTGTGATCGCTCTCTGTCAAATAAATAAATAAAACCTTAAAAAAAAAAAAAAAAAAAAAAGAATATGCCTAAGAATAAATTTAACCAAGGAGGTGAAAGACCTATACTCTGAAAACTACAAACACTGATGAAAAATATTAAAGATGATATTAGAAAAATATTAAAGATGATATTACTAAATGGGGAAGATATACTGTGTTCATGGATTGGAACAATTAATATTGTTAAAATGTACATACTACCTACAGCAATCCACAAATTTAATGGAATCCCTATCAAATACCAACAGCTTTTTCACAGAACTAGAACAAATAATTCTAAAATTTGTATGGAGCCAAAGAAGAGCCCAAATGGCCAATGCAATCTTAAGAAACAAGAACAAGGCATACCCATCCCAAGTTTTGAACTATACTACAAAGCTACAGTAATCAAAACAGTATGGTACTGGCAAAAAACAGATGCACAAACCAACAGAATAGAATATATAGAGTTCAGAAATAAATCCACAACTCTACGGTCAATCTTTAACAGAGACAGGAATACACATCGGAGAGAAAGACTGTCTCTTCAATAAACGGTGTTGGGAAAACTAGACGATTACATGCAAAAGAATTAATCTGGACCACTTTCTGACACCACATGCAAAAATAAACTCAAACAGATTAAAGACTTATATGTAAGAGTAGAAACCATAAAACTGCTAGAGAAAAAAACCACAGGCAGTAACCTCTTGAACAAGTGGTCTGAGCAATATTTTTTGGGTATGTCTTCTCAAGCAAGGGCAACAGAAGTACAAATAAACAAAATGGGACTACATCAAACTAAAAGGCTTTTGTACAGTGAAGGGAACCATCAACAAAATAAAAAAGCAACTTTCTGAATGGGAGAAGATACTTTCAAATCACATAATCAATAAGGAGTTAATATCTAAAATACATAAAGCAGCTCAATACTTTAAAAAAGCCAAATAAACCAATTAGAAAATGGGCAGAGGACCTGAATACACATTTCCTGAAATCTTACAGACGGTCAACAGACACATGAAAAGATCCTCAACATCACTCGGCATCAGGGAAATACAAATCAAAACCACAATGAGATACCACTTCACACCTGTCGGAATGGCCAAGATCAACAGCACAGGAAACAACAGGTCTTGGCGAGGATGCAGAGAAAGGGGAACCCTCTTGCATTATTGGCAGGAATGTAAACTGGTACAACCACTCTGGAAAACAGTATGGAGATTCCTCAAAACATTAAAAATAGAAGTATCCTATGATCTAGCAATTCTACTTCTTGGTATTTATCTGAAGAAAATGAAAACACTAATCCAAAAAGATATATGTAACCCTATGTTCACTGCAGCGTAATTTACAAGGGCCAAGATACGGAAGCAATCTAAAGTGTCCATCGATAGATGAGTGGATAAAGATGTGGTGTGGAGGGGCGCCTGGGTGGTTCAGTTGGCTAAGTGTCTGCCTTTGGCTCAGGTCATGATCCCAGGGTCCTAGGATCGAGCCCCGCATCGG
Organism: Mustela nivalis; assembly: GCF_964662115.1. NCBI lineage: Eukaryota > Metazoa > Chordata > Mammalia > Carnivora > Mustelidae > Mustela > Mustela nivalis. The sequence continues at coordinate 6,421,935 of NC_139025.1, read as the reverse complement.
GCTCTCTGCTCAGTGGGGGAGCCTGCTTCTTCCTCTTGTCCCTGCTCATACTCTCTCTCACTGTCACTCCCTCTCTCTCAAATAAATGAAAATCCAAAAAAAAAAAGATGTGTGTGTATGTATGTGTACAATATCCATTATAACATATTAATTATAATTATAATTAATTAATTATAGTGATACAATCACATATTATTTATTATACCCTTCACCATAATACATAATATTTTAATTATATATATATACATATACATAGAAAGAGAGAGAGCTCATGCAGAGAGAATGGAATATTATGCAGCCATAAAAAAGAATGAAATCTTGCCAACTGAAACGGCACGGATGGACCCAGACAATGCTATGCTAAGTGAAATGAGTCAAAGAGAGAAAGACACATGTGGTGTCGAGATATGTGGAATCCAAAAATGAAACAAAACAGAAACAGACTCATACACACAAAGAACAATCTGGTGATTGCCAGAGAGGAGAGGGGTAGGGATGGATGAAATTGGGGAAGGGGATTAAAAGGTATAAACTTCCAGTTATCAAATAAATAAGACCCAGGGATGCAACATACAGTTTAGGGAACATACTATAATAAATTTGTATGGTAATGGATGGTAGCGAGATTTATCATGGTGACCATCTTGTAATGTATATAAATGAATCACTATGTTGTACACCCGAAACTAATGTAATATTGTATGTCGATTACACATCAACAAAATAAAATAAAAATAAAATGCAACAGAGATATTCCTAAGGACAATATAAAGCTTAGAGGTAAGTGATATTAGTGAGACTAGACAGTGAATCTATGATTTTGCAACCATCAGGAAGGATACCATATTTACTTAAAAGTAACTTCCACTGTCATAAAATCCCAGACCTAGACAGTAACTCAGAAATCACCTGGCCCAATTCCCTTCATGTCGGACAGAAGAATGCTGGCCCCAGAAATCACATGTGTATCAAATACATGTAGATACATATGTTCCCCTTCCCTGCATTATATTTGGAATTTGTATTGGTATTCAATACCAAATAATTGGTATTATTTGGATATTATTTGGTATTATTTGGATGTTGGAATTTCTTTCCAGTATTTCCAGTATTTTCTTCACTAGAATTATACCACACTAGTGTTCCAACAGCTTCCAATATTCCATTATCTGGAATTCCCATCATTCGCGTGATAAGTCTGAACAGCCTCTAAAACACCCCACAGGTGTATCAATCATTAAACCTGTACTATCTCCAAGTTCTTAAACGACAATATCTTTTTGGCTACTTTCAACTCTCCTAGTTATCATGTTGTTAGGGAAATGAACCTTGGCCCCTTAAATGTTCTGCCTGTAGGCCCAAAGGAAACTGAAGGAGTCTGGAAGTAGCGAGTAAGGCCGAACTCCAAGAGTGCAGCCTGGAAGCTGAGACCCCGCAGCGCTCAGACTGGGGGATTTTGATAAAGATGGGCCAACCGCTGACAGGATCATTCGACCCTAATGTCATAAAAGGACCCCCACAGTCGGAGCCTGTGAAACGCCCACATTCTCAGGCATACCACTGAGGTCCCCACACATGCCGTCACCAGCTGCCACAAGTTTACTTGGTCAATCCCAACACAACAAAATCTAGGGCAAAGGTGCCTGCTGGTCACAAGAGGAGGGTGGGGATGCGTGTCCGAGAACCCAGCTCCAAGGTGAAGTTGGTATCCCCACGGCCCCTGCAGCCGCTTCTATCCACAGAGAGTTCGTGGACGTGTCAGCTGTAAACTGTCCCAGCGCTATTTCCCTGGGTCACTGGTCGGACAGCAAATTGCAAAAGTTCCAAGGGAAGAGAGGGGTAGAGGCCTCTGAACTTCCGCTGGCAAACTAGGTTGCCGATAAAAAGTCTAGCTCAGAAGTCTTAATAACCAACCTTTATACCTCCTGAAAAGAGGACTTTCAAAAGTATGACCCTGAGATATGACAAATATTCAACATTACTGGTAAAAAAATATCCCCATTAAAACTGCAATGAACTCGGGCGCCTGGGTGGCTCAGTGGGTTAAGCCGCTGCCTTCGGCTCAGGTCATGATCTCAGGGTCCTGGGATCGAGTCCCGCGTCGAGTTCTCTGCTCAGCAGGGAGCCTGCTTCCTCCTCTCTCTCTCTGCCTGCCTCTCTGCCTACTTGTGATCTCTCTCTGTCAAATAAATAAATAAAATCTTAAAAAAAAAAAAACTGCAATGAACTGAATTATAAGATTATATTTATTCGAGTCAGAACAAAACATTCTCACACTCAGTCAGGACACTCACTGACTAACCAAACGTAATTTCAAGTGTCCATGACTCTGGATGGAGTAGCTCAGAAGCAAACAGATCTGATATTCGTCTTTGGTTGATAAAATTTCCTCTCTCATCTCATTAGAGTCCAAAATAGGTACCAAAACTCTTTAAACATAGTTGTACCACAAAAACCCAAAAGCAAAAACCAGGCCCCAAGATGCCATCAGTACGTACTGGCTATTTCCCCATCAGTATTAACACTTCCCAGGGGCAAATAAAGATGTCATTAAGAAAAATTCTTCCGTGAGAAATAGAAGAGTTAGATTCACCCTGAAACAGTGTAGGGCATGAAGTGATGTAGGACCCGGCCAGGCCATGCAGGGACTGCCCTGAGCTTTACCAGCTCCCGTGTCAGGGCAAGACTAGTGAGAGCCACGCAGAGCCAAGCAGTACCAGGCAGAAAAGTCCCATCTGACTGGTTCCTTCTCCAAAAAAATTACAATTTGCCTTATATTTTCTTAATTAAATGCTTTACTGATCAACAGTTATGGAATGGATTTCACTCTTGTTTTGTTTTTGGTTTTCTGTTTTTTGTTCTTCAGAAGAAATGCAATCTCACACCCTTAGAATAATGCTATTTTGATGGAGCAGTTTCTGGACACAAATTTCCAACGGAACAGTTTAAAAATTTATTTGTGAGAAAGAGAGAGCGAGCGAGCATGAGCAGGGTGAGGGGCAGGAGGAGAAGCAGACTCTTCACCGAGCACGGAGCCTGATACAGGGCTTGATCCCAGGACCCTGAGATCACAACCTGAGCCAAAGGCAGATGCTTAACCGACTGAGCCACCCGGGCGCCCCTCCAATGGAACAGTTTAATCAGTGCCTCTTCACTTGGAACAGAGAGGTAAAAATCCAATATGTTGACTTAAGTCATCTTTTGATACAAGATGATTTTTGATTACAGTCACAGTGAGAAGAGATTTTAGAACTGGGTTTTGAAATGCAGATCTGATCCTGACCCAGAGTCCTGCAACTTGGCGAACTCGAGGACAATGGGCAGCGAGAACAGACGCGGGAACGGGTGACTGACAATCCCAGCACCCATCAGAGGGCACGGCAGGGCAGCGGGAAGGACCTGGGCTACAGGGGCCAGATGAACTCTCGAGTGTGGAATATTCTTGATAAATGGCATTAAAGGCAGAAGGAGAGCAGGACATTATGTCAAAGGACAGGGACTATGGGACAAAGCTAGGACAGCATCATCAGAGAGCTCCTGGCATGGGCCCCAGCTTGCCTTGGCGACTGGCTGGCGGGGTGGGGGAGGCTGTTCTTTCTCAGCCGGACGAAAGAAGGTGAAGACACAACTCCGACATGGAGACAAGAGTTGGCCGGAGAGGTCTCCCCTGAGAAGCGGGACGGAGGGGAGCCTGCAGGGAGTCTGAAACAACCCCCAGGGAGAGAGACCCAGGTTGGCAGGCCGAGACACCATGTTTCTCTGCCGGGCTGAAAAGCTTTGACTCAGCTCACGACCCTCAGAGGCGGGAGCTGAGAAAGTGGGCTGTGAGGATGAGCAATACGCAGGGAAGTCAGGGCAGGAGAAACTGGGGACTGCTGTGGGGTGACCACCATGGAGGCTGCGGTAAGTCACCCACGGCAAGGTGTGACTGGCCATGTCCTTGGCAAGGCCAGGTGTTCTCCAACTATGCCCCACGACTTTGAAACCAACCCGTGGCAAGGGGCACCCGGAAGGCTCAGTCACTGAAGCGTCTGCCTTCAGCTCAGGTCATGATCCCAAGGTCCTGGGATCGAGTCCCACATTGGACTCCCTGCTCACCGGGGAGCCTGCTTCTCCCTCTGCCTGATGCTCCCCCTGCTTGTGCTCGCTCTCTCTCTCTCTGTGTTTGACAAATAAAAAATAAAATCATAAAACAAAAAACAAAAAAGCAAATAAAAAAACCCTGCAGCGACAAAAAGCAACCAGGCTAGATGTGACTTCGGTGCGGACGGCAAACTGCCACACCACCCCCAGAGTAGCGCTCCACCCCCAGGTCGGCCTGCCAGGAGGCAAGCAGACGGCCACTCTGAGGTGCGCGGTGGCCGGCAGGACCTTTGCCGGGCACTCACGGCCCTGCTCACAGCACCGCGCGCACAGCCCCAGCCCGGGCCCCCAGGCATGCGTTCACAGCCAGGGCCAGGCTGTGCGGAGGACCGGGGCAAGCGCCGAGGCTTCTGTGCAAGCAGTCAGTGTCACCAGCTATTTGTTCTTCATTCCCGCAGCACTGGCGCTACCCATGCCGGTGGCAGGGGGCCCTCAGGCTCCCGGGCTGTGCCGGCAGATGCCCTGCCGCAGGCCTGCAGACGGGCCCGAGCCTGTAAGTAAAGAGCAGCAGCCGCCTCTTCCCTGAGAGACAGGAGGCAAGCGGAGCTCAGATTTAGTCTCAAACTACGCAGGCTGGGGAAGGTGTGGAAGAGAGCCTCTTCCCAAACACTTAATGAATCCACTGCAAAAAGAAAAAAATCTGTTTCCCCATCTGCACTTCCAGACACATATAATAAATGACATTTTCCAACATAGGTTTTTCTAGATCATTAGCTTTGTCAGTTAAGACTCCACACTTGGCAAAATGACCACTGCGCGTTTTTTTCCGATTTATCCTTCAATTTCTAAAAAAAGTTGCAAAATCTGGAAGTAACCTTATTTATCCTTGATAAAATCTGATGTGGAAAATAACCATAGTCGCCCCTTGAACAAGATGGGATTAGGGCACCAACCCACCCACACTGTCAAAAATTCGCATCCAACTTTTCATTCCCCCAAACTTCACTAAGAGCCCACTGCTGACCAGGAGCCTTACTGACGACACAGTCAATAAGCATACATTTTGTATGTTTTTATATACTCTGTTCTCACAACAGGCAAAGCTAGGGAAAAGAACAGGTTAATAAGAGAATCCTGAGAGAGAGAAAATACACTTACACCTGGGCTGCACTTACTGAAAAATATCCACATAGAAGTGGATCCACACAGTTCAAACATGTCGCTCAAGGGTCAACTGTATGTTCACAACTAGTATTTGATATTATTTTACCACTTAGGATAATTTACCCCTTGCACTGATTCACTAGCCCTCGGACGGCTTAATATGACCTTCATATGACCTCCTGACCTCTGAAATTCTAACACACACACCTGGCAAAACACTACCTGTACCCACTTCCGCACATCACGCACTGCCCTGTGCTGCCCCGGGCGTCGCTCCGCAGGATTCACGGAGCGCCCGTCTGTGGGGGAAATCCTGTGCCAGAAACGGAACACAGCGAGCATGACAGCTCTGGCTTCTGCCCCCAGGCAGGTGGAGGTGGTCTAAGGGCAGGGGTTAGGCGGCTGGAGGGGGTCAGCAGAGGGAGGACTGGGCTCTCCCACTGAACCTGCCAGATACAGGGAGTGGAATCACATGGGCTGCCGTGCTCCAGCGGGCGGCACCCGCGTCCCCCCGGGGCAGCAGGTGGGCGCAGTCAGCGGGAGCCGGGGACACTCTGGCTGGTTCTGAAGTACGGGCAATCCGGGGAGCTTAGTGTGCAGACGGGAGCATCCTGGGCACTGACCTGTCTCCCTCCAGTTGTTACTATAATTCCTACTACTGCCGCTACTGCTACTATACTAACTACTCCAAGTGTGGTCATTTTGCAGATTAATCTTTTACTTTGAAAAATAAAGCTAAGTACTTCAATTTACACCCAGTAACTTAACGGGCACATGGTGCGGACAATGAAAATGTCCTCTGGAGAGAAGAGGACAACTTCACATTTGATTTAACAACGCCCACTGATGCTGAGTGGACGTAAGGCACGCATCATAAGAATAGCCAAATTAATCACATCTTTTAGCCTCCTCACTGTGCTTAAAATTTATGTCCATAAAAAAACAGGACATAATGCAATAAATGTAGTGTTGACTATGACGCTCTGTGTCCTACAGGATGAAATATATCTGCAAAAATATAGGAAGAGGGGGGCGCCTGGGTGGCTCAGTGGGTTAAGCCGCTGCCTTCGGCTCAGGTCATGATCTCAGGGTCCTGGGATCGAGTCCCGCATCGGGCTCTCTGCTCGGCAGGGGGCCTGCTTCCCTTCCTCTCTCTCTGTGATCTCTTCCCTTCCTCTCTCCTACTGTGATCTCTCTCTCTGTCAAATAAATAAATAAAAAATCTTAAAAAAAAAATATATAGGAAGAGGAACAACTGTTACGAAACTTAAATACAAAAAAAAAAGCATTTTGATCAGTCTTACAGAAGCTGTGAAGGCGAAGCAGCTATTATTTCATATAAAATAATGATAAAAGAGTAAAGTCATAAAAGGGCCACACTTTCACCCCAGATCTTTGAAAGCAGATTCCCGTACCTTCCATGCATTCTAGCAAAGCTTCATCCATCAGTTCTTCAAACATCTCTGTCTGCTAAATGTAAGGCACTGTGGGGGGAACAGTGAGTAAGATGGGCTCCCTACTCCCAAGAAGCTAATAGCGTTGTCGCAGACAGTCCAGATGGATAAAATATGACGCATCGCACCAGAATAAACGACATGTGTCGGCATTACAGAGAAGAGGTTGCAGACATTGTTGGAAAGAGAGAGATCTGGCCATGACTTGTGGGAGAAAGGTATGTGAGTTGGGTCTCTGAACAGGTGCGAAGCAGATAAAGCGGGGGGGGGGGGGAGCGCGGTGAAGTTCAAGAATCTGATCAAGACTATGGGTCTGACAAGGCAACGAACTCAAGGCAGCCTCCGGCCAACTACCAGCATGGAACTGAGGTCCTAGGAAGGGAAACTTGCCACCAGTTACGTGAGTGGGCTTGGAAGCAGATCTTCCGAAGCTGAGCCTTCAGACGGGACCACGGCCCATGAGAGGCCCTGAAACAGAGGGCCCAGCTAGACCATGCCTGGGTTCCCGTTCACAGAAATAATAAATATGGGTTTATTATAAATATGGGTTCTTTTAAGCCCTGACAAACAAATGAACAAACAAACATGGGCCAGGCCTAACTTCTGCAAATAATTCACAGGAGCGTATACATATGGTATCAGTCAGGACAGGCTGGGGTTTGCTGTGGTAACGAATGTCTCTGAAATCCCAGGGGCTTCAAACAATGAAGTTTTATTTCTCGCTCAGCTCAGGCCAACCATGGCTCAGCTGTGCCTCTGCTCTGCAGCATCCTCAGTCCGGGCCCCAGGCACTCAACACACGCTAGTGCCCTTGTGCCTTTTAGGAAAAAGGAAATGAACATACCTGCCAGAGAAACCGAGGTTGATGCAGGGCGGGGAGGAAGCAACACAACAGAGACTTGGGGGCAGGATAACCACCGTGGGCACAGGGGGCAGGACAGAAGAGGGAACACAAAGAGAAAGCGTGCAGGTAAGGGGGAAACTGAGAGGGGCAGACAGAAGCCAAGGAAGCTAAAGTAACAAGACACCCCAATTCTCTTCCAATCAGAGGCAGGAGTCTTTGCTCAGAATGAGTGGCATTTGGTCTGTTTTATGATCATCATTCATGTGGTGATAAAATTGCTGACCCCTTTGGCCCCCACTTATGCTCAGCACTCAGTCACCAGAGAACTAAGATTATTTCCATCCCAAAGCCATCGCTTCTGGAGCTCTCTGCATTCTGGTTCTGATGCTGAGTGCTCTGAATAAAGACAGACACAGGAGCTAAACTGAGAGAGACGGTTGCTTTGGCAGCCTCAAATCCAGAAAAGCCCTCGAAGTGTCTTTAATTTCTAAAGTTCTTAGGAAAACAGCCAACCTGAAGGCCTCCATAAGGCCTGCCTTCTATACCTATGAATTTATTTTGGTCTCTTTAGTTCCATACACCTGTTTTTTCCTTTGAAACAGATGAAAATCATGAAGCATAGAGGAAGCTGTAAGCTACTCCAGACAGGCTCCGACCGCAAGAGCCCTGCTACCCTTAAGTCATACAGCCCAGGACACTGAAGTCCGGTGCGCTGCAGCTGGGCCCGCGGTCTAGACCGACGGACTCGGAGAGTGGAGTCCTGGAGGCACTGAGTGTGACAAGTGTCCCAGCAACACATGCTCACTCAAGCTGAAGCCAGGACCTGGGTCTACTGCCAGCTGCCGCCAAGGAAGAGAACAGGAATGATCTGTGCCATCTGATGAAACCTCTCCCTGCTCTTCACATGTGCGATGGACACACATATGAAGGATGGCAAAATGCTAAGAGAAGCTGCATTTCCCATGAGGGTTTCTGGCCCCTTCTTCATCCAGATTAGCCCACTCGAGGCTCTGAGTCACTGAAACCCTGCCAAACAGAGTAAGACTTACGTTTTCCTCCTTAAGCTATGACACTAATATTTTCTAAGATTCTTCTGTTATACCTATGTGCGGTTTAGAATGTTTTAAAAGTTTCACATTAAAAAAAAGTCGAAAAGGTCTCTGACGCCATATGACCGAAGATTCTTGCCACATTGCTTTTTCCTCAAGATCACGAATACAGTTTTGGACCTGACCTGCAAAGGAACAAAATGTATCCAACAGACATTGACTTTGTGCCAAACATCGGGCTAGTGTGGGAACAGAACGGAAGCGAGTTGTTCTCACCCTTCCTGGGGCTCGGAACAGCCCTGTAAACTGGTGAGACCAAGCAGGTGGCGTCAAGGACCCATCCAGCTCCTGAACCAGCTCCCCAGTGAGGCGGTAGGCCAAGTTGGGCGTCTGGCTCTCATCTCTTTCTCTCCCACAGCAGACGCCCCGTGGCCCACAGCCCCTACTCAACTTGACAATGCTGACGACCACAGCTTTGTATTTCGACAGCTAATCCCACCTGTTTTCAGTGGACTGGTCAGTATACTGAGGAAAGTGCTGACTGAGGCACGACCTGAATTCCACTTTTCCAAATCAACTTGAATAGCAACAATAAAAATAAGAATTAACATTTACTGAGCACCTAGTGTGCACCAGGCACATAAACTGTCCTAGCCATTTGACAGAGATAACCTCTCAACCTCACAGTAACCCTGTTAAGATAGGCACGAAGAGCACCCTCACGCTACAGATAAATGTCGGGCCAGCCACCCAGCTGGGAAGTGGAGGAGCCTTCGAACCCATTCCCTGAACCCCTCCATGTGCGCTCTCTCCACAAATAGAACACATATTGGAGGGAGAAATTTTTTAAGAGTGGGGTGGGCGCACAAGGTGGGTACCTTCCATTTGTGTGAAGGTTTGCGCTTCCGGAAGGGACCTCCACTTCTCATTTACTCTTCCCAGTTCCAACGTGAGGCAGCAGCTGGTGCCACCAATACCAGAGGAGGTAACGGGCTGAGTGACCTGCCAACCCTTGGGTCACTTAGAGGCACAGCTGTGACTCAAACCCAGCACTTTCTAGTGCACGCCATTCACAACTGTTAGTAAAAGGGGAACTAGCAATGCCCCCAAAACAGCAACATGTGTTCTTAGTGACTTTAAAGTTAACACCAAAGGCTGTAACCCTCGATCAACTCACCCCCTTGTCCGTTTCAACAGAAGAGCAATTAGCAGCCGACAACACATCTGGACAAGGTGGTTCCCCACCTGCCGATGCTCCAGCATTAGAGTTTAATGTGAGAATGCTGTGAACAGAGTCGGCATCATCATCAGAGGCCAACGTTCTCCAGCAACTCTTCCCTCCTTGCCGTCCTCATGGAGCACAGCTTCCACATGTCTGAGCACACCACTCCTGCAAGTACTTCCTCCTGCTCCCAACTATCCGAAAACATCTGCGCAGTTAGGCGCACGCTGTACAGAAGATCTGACGAGCAGACACACAACCGAACTACAGCAGGGAAAGAAGTAACGAATTCCCATCAGTCTGGGAAATGCCTAGTTAACCACGACAGTTCCACACAAAGAACCAGGTAAGAGTCTGATGAAAACGGCACATGGGCAGGTCACTGTGTTTCATGAATTGTACTTTTTGGTGGCGTCTGTCCTATGGCTGCAACCTGACAATTACAAAGCAGCAACAACAAAGCTGTAAATCAAGTCCTTACTAATCACGCTGGAAGGAAAAACCTTCCATCTTCTGCACATGCCACTCCATTGACATTTATGCTCCAAACACTGCTCTTAGGCCACCAACTCCCAAATTTCCCTTCTGCCCGTTACTACATTCCATATAAAGCTCCTGATCATGTACCGAATTTTGGGTTAAAAAACAGGTTAGGGACACAGATGTGCAAGAATCCAGATTTCTCTCAAGTTCTCCTCACACACACAGGGGCTAAGGAGAGGTGGGTCCTAGACTACCTGTGCAAGGTGAAGCCGCAAAGCTTCCAGAAGCACACATTCATGGTCCCATGCTAGACAAGTTTCGCAACTGCAGCACCACTGCCCTGTCAGGCTGCACCATGCTCTGCTGTGGGCTGTCCTGTGCGTCGCAGGTGAACAGAATCCCTGGCCCAGCTGTGACAGCCAAACTGTCTCTGCCCCCGAGTGGCAAACCGCTCTCAGCTGAGAACCCTGGGGCCAGGCAAACAGTTATTGAAAGAGACACAAAAAATACCATATTTGGAAAAATAAAACCAATACACCGGACTTTGTTAAAATGAAGAAACTCCGATCGTCTAAAGCTTTCATTAAGAAAGGGATGGGGCACGCCAGCAGGACGACACAGGCATAAATCATAAAGGACACAGACCAGAAGAAAACACCAATTACTAATGAGTGATTCACAAGGGGGCAGGGGTATGGGGAGTCCTTGCCCAGTGTTTACAGAGGTTCTGTTTGGAGTGATGAAAAAGTCTGGCGGACAGCGGTGACAGACACACGGCATTATGAATGGAAGCAACACCACTGGCTTGTACTCTTAGAAACAGTCAAAATGGCAGACTTTACGTTACATATATTTTACCACAATTAAAAAACTTAATGTAATATACTCCCTGCCAAAAAAAAAAAAAAATGCACTGCACTGTCAAGATTTTCTTATAAAAAATGTAGGATGTATCATTAAGTATTTTATATTAATAGTACATTTAAAGAATACTCTTCCATATATACTGAGTTAGGTAAAATACATTATTATAATCGTGTCTTAAATGAGCAAGATTTGATTGGGCACTCCCAAAGGAGGATATCCAAGTAGCTAATAAGCAAACACAGACACACTGGACCCCACCAGTCACCACGGAAGGGAAGTCAGAGCTCTGAGGAGACGGCCTGCACATGCAGAAGAAAGCCGAACAGAGCACTGAGGGCGCAGGGGGAGAGCAACCAGAACGTTCCTGCACTGCTGGTGGCATAAGCCCTGGTTTGGCCAGTGTGGAAACCAGTTTACCAGTGTCTACTGAAACTGCACATGTGACTGCCCGATTCCCCTCCCCACAGAGGGCCCAGAGGAAAGGGACACGTGTCCGCAAGCAGATGACACAAGATCTCTGACAGCAGCTTCCTATACGGTAACCCCAGACCAGAAACCGTCCAAACGCCGAGGCACAGCGTGGACACGGGACGGGGGGTGCACATGATGGAGAGCCGTGCAGCAGGGACAGGAGCGGGGAGTCCCACGGACAGCGCAGGCAACGGAAGCAGCCAGAGGCGGGCAAGTGCCCTCCATGGGTCTCCCACTGGAGCACTCACATTTGCAAACTCAGCTGTGCCGACAGCCACAGCCCGACAGCCGGAAGCGTGTTCCCTCTCGAAAAGGGAGGGTGGGTACCAGCTAGGACAGGATGCCGGGGCTTCCTCCGGGGCCAGACACGGGCCACAGCTTGATCTCCGTTTTGGTTACTTAAGATAAAAACTAATCGACACTGAATCCATGTACTTGACATGTGGAAGTTAAACCTCAATTAAAGACAATCAAAAATCAACAGAAAATGACCCGAACTATTCTTCTTTACTACAGGGGGTTACTAAATGTCCCCAGGCTTTTTTTCTAAATATATTTATTCTGTTACTATGGGCCATTTTCAAGAATAGCTGATTTAGTCCAAAGCCACCTCAGTCTGACAGGATATCATTCATCCGTAGGCACACATAACTCACCTTTTTCTGTTTCTTGCCATGCACAATGTCTGGAGAGACGGTTCATTAATCTTATCTTTAAAAGTTTATAACGTTCAACGTGCGAAGCTGTTGTCGACCTTTACTGCCTTTAAAGTGTAGTACTGCTTTTTATGTGGTAAACTCTTAAATCACTAAAATCTTCCGGATTCTGAAGTTCTCTTAGCAACCTTCCCCTAGAATTTTGGTAACTGATCCTACACGAATGAGTGAACTCCTCCTACTGCCATCAGCTGTCAGCCTGATGTACTGCCAGCTTCCCTCACTTACGCAGTTCCCCCATTAGCTTGTGAGCTAGGGACTGTGGAGAAACAGGTCAAGTGCGTGCCTTCCGTGCACACAGGTGCCTTGAAGGGACAGCCTCCCGCAGTTCACTGCGCTGAAGAACCACCAGGGGCCAGCGGCGCCTTCCGTACCTCACCCAAGACGCAAGCTTTTTTTTAAAAATAAATACGCATTTGTAGAATGCTCCCATCTAAAACCCCTTCCCTCCATTTCTCACCGGCCTCTCATTTCTGTAGGGGAAACTGGGCACAAAGCTGAGTTTGTGACTTGTCTGTGGTCACAAGTGTGCCAGCAATGGAGAACAGGGGCCAGAGCTCTGACGTCCTGTCCCCAGTCTCCCCCACCACACCTCCTGCCTCCAAATGACTCCGGCTCAATCCCATCCTTCTTGTGGATCAGAGTTTTCTGAACCAAGACAGACTTGATCCACTTACAAAGCCTCCTTGGTTTTCTACCATCCAGAAACTTGAGCGGCGTGCCTCCTAGGTCTTCACCCCTATCCCACCAAGTGTTAAACACAAGGCCAGTAAGTCAGCCTCAGGGGCCTCTCTGTGGCCTGACGCCTGCCATCAGCCCTCCCTAACTGCATCCACACAGCACTCTACTACAGAATCTGGATGAGTCCCGTCTGCTGGGACTAAGCACCTCTTTAAATTAAAAAGTCAATAAGGGGACGCCTGGGTGGCTCAGTGGGTTAGGCCGCTGCCTTCGGCTCAGGTCATGATCCCAGGGTCCTGGGCTGGGATCCTCGGGCTCTCTGCTCAGCGGGGATCCTGCTTCCCCTCTCTCTCTCTGCCTGCCTCTCTGCCTGCTTGTGATCTCTCCCCGTCAAATAAATAAAATCTTTTTTTTTTTTTAAAGATTTTATTTATTTGTCAGAGAGAGCAAGCGAGAGCGAGCACAGGCAGACAGAGTGGAAGGCAGAGTCAGACGGACAAGCAGGCTCCCTGCGGAGCAAGGAGCCCGATATGGGACTCGATCCCAGGACGCTGGGATCATGACCTGAGCCGAAGGCAGCTGCTTCACCCACTGAGCCACCCAGGCGTCCCAAATAAATAAAATCTTTAAAAAAAAAAAAAGTCAATAAGGTTGGCTTAGAATGCCTTTTTCTTGCACATTTGATGGGGTCCGTGGTCCTGTTTTTAGGGTCCTTTAGCACGTAGAGCTGCCTCTCCAAGAAGGCAGTGCCTGCCCACCCTGGAGAAAAATGCAGAATTGTGTTGCCAATTGCGGAGAGTGCGACCTCAGTCACCACCCCCTCTTGGCCCCAGCCTGGAGCTGATGGCTGAGTCCTCCGCTGTGATGGCACTCATTGTCTTGTGCCTGAACAACACAGGCCGACCCCTGTCCCTGTGAGCTTCCATTTCAGCAGGACTCCAGAGAACAGCAGCCGAAGCCTGGAACATCGCAGCAGCCCCTGCTGAAATACCCACCAGGTTCACGGCGCGGCGGCTCGATCAGCGCTCGCGGCATGAAGAGTCACGGGATGAGTGCCAGGCTCCCACGGTTATGAGAAATCAGCATGGCACGGGGGAGGAGACACCGCGGAGTCGGACGCGAAGCCCCGCTCTGGCGTGCCGACAGTGAGGTCTGCATGTAAGTCCTAGAACAGGCAGACCTGCCAATGGGCCTCCATTTCGTCACCCCCCAAACGGGAGTAAGAGCCAACCGACGCCTGTGAGGCTGCTGGCAGGGTCGGGCACAGCTGGGATGATGCAGGCGGCCCTGACAGCCGCGTGCCAGTCCTGCCCCTGCCCTCTGTCCCTCCACGTTCTCTTCCTCTCCCCGGGCGGCCAGGCTGTGCCCTCTGCCTGGTGAACTCCCAGACCTTCTTCAGGGCCAGGGGCCATCCCCCTCCGCGAAGCCCCTCCAGACACCCACTCTTCCTGCTGTTGCCCCTGCCTCTGGGCTAGCCCGGCCCCCTCAGAACTGCCATTCCGTCCCTGTCCTGACTGGGCTTTCCACCAGGCTGGGAGCTCCGAGAAAGCAGAACCCACGTGGTGAGCTCCCTACGGCCCAGCAGCACCCGACGGGTGCTCGTGTCTCAGCAGAGCTGCCAGAGGAAGGCCCCGAGGCGGTGAGACTTCTGGTGCGGGAGAAGTGCGAGGAGACGGACTTCCCGGCACAGCCTCCTGGGCTCTGGAATGCTGTCCACGGGTCCCCAGTGCACCCTGCTCTGGCACCTCACTAACCCAGGGGAACTCCAGGCCATGCCCGGTCCCTGGAATCCTCCCTTGTCACCGCATGGCCCACATTAGGTGATGGTGTCGGGATTTACACACAGCAGCGGGATCTAGCTGGTCTGGCGGGTAGTCAGCTGGCCCATTACCAGGAAGTCGATGTCCAGCATTTCTAGAAGCCACGCCACTACTTCACTCTAGGGGAATGGTAGGACCACACAAGAGTGAAGACTTCAGAGCCGACGGTAGCATTTCTGATGCAGACGCTGTCAAATACGAACTGGTTTATTAATTTTAAAATGATTTAAAGAAAAAGCATGAAGCTGGCACAAAGATTTTAAAACTCGTTACAATCGGTCCTGAGATCCTGGATATATTTAAATTGAAAGCTGCTCTTCGGACAGCTTTTCCTTCAGATGTGCCACTGTGTGCACGCCACTGCGGTTAAGGTGGGGCGAGCACTTCCACTAAAACCTTCACTTTCACCAGCTTTTCCGTTCACAATAAACATTTGCTCCAGGATTGACTTTTGCATACAAAAGATTTCTGCATAAATTATGTATTCCAAAATACAAAATAAAGCTGTCTGGATGGAAAACTCAGATACAAGTTATTTCTGGTGGGTCTCGGGTTGAAACAAGCTAGAGTAAGTTAGAAATTTAGGATCAAAAATGTCCTTTCTAGGGGCGCCTGGGTGGCTCAGTGGTTTAAGCCTCTGCCCTCAGCACAGGTCATGATCTCAGGGTCCTGGGATCGAGTCCCGCATCGGGCTCTTTGCTCAGCGGGGAGCCTGCTTCCCCCCTCTCTCTGCCTGCCTCTCTGTCTACTTGTGATCTCTCTCTATCAAATAAATAAATAAAAATCTTAAAAAAAAAAATGTCCTTTCTAAAGCACAGAAGTTATAAATAGAGGCTGGTAGAGTCAGTCTAGGAGCGAGGGGAAGACGCACCTGAGCCAGCACACTCTAGAAATCTCACAGTCATCCTAGCTCCTCAGATCCAGCGTGTCACAGATGCTACCAATTCTACCTCTGAGTACCTCTCACATTGCTCAGGCTAGCTGGTCTTCTGGTCTCCCCGCTTCTGAGGTCATCGACCAGCAAGCAAGCAAACCCAGGCCGCTGTGGCCCAATGGCTGCCGTGGCTCCCCATCGTATGAGGACACAAACCCCAAGGCCTGCTAACAGCCCTCGAGCCGGGCTCCTGCCGCATTTTCAGCCTTGTTCACTCCCTCCTTCTGTCTATCCCTACCCCTCTGTGCCCTCCAACCCAACTCCTGTGAGCAGGCCATTCTGTTGCATCTTCTTGTTTTTTATATCCAGTGCAGGAAATTCCCTTCACAACATTGCTGAAGGGCACTCAAACCCAGCAGCTCATAATGACACCAAGAGCAAGGTTGGCATTTTATTTTTTATTTTTTAATTTATTTGAGAGAGAAAGAGAGAGGGAGAGCGCACAAGCAGGGGGAACAGCAGAGGAAGAAGCATCCCTGTTGAGCAGGGAGCCCGACGTGGGACTCATCAGGACCTGAGCCGAAGGCAGACTTAACCAAATGAGCTGCCCCAAGGCTAGCACTGTAAAAACACATTTATATCCACTGATATCTCAGCTGCACTTGCAAAGACAGCCTGGGACAGGCTCAATTGTAATTGTGGAAACTGAGGCTCGGGGAGTATGGGCGATGTGAGTAGGTATCACACACAGACCAACCACCTAAGCCACAGACAGCCCTCTTGTCCCACGCACACTGGCCTGAGCCACAGAAGCGACAGACACCCTGCGGGGGTTCAGGCGTCAGACTTCTGGGAGCTGGTCCCCACAAACCTGCAGTGACTTCCCTCCAGTCGGGGGCTGGGCCTCTCCTGGGCTTGGGCTGTCCTTCCAGGCTCCTCTGGCTACGCCCGGCTAACCTCCACATCCAGACCTTCAGTACTGCCCTCGGTCAGACAGTCCTGCCTTTCAAGCCACAACCATCTGACCGCCCCAGGCATCCCAGAGCTCAGAGAGCTGTCACTGCCTCAGTTTACCATTTCTTCTGTGTTTCCTGCCAACTGGGTGCCTCCTGTCTCTACATAAACTCTGAAAAGGCAAGGACCTCCTACTCTTTGATCTCCTTGTAGCACCTGCCACTGAACCGGAGACCCAGGCACTCCGGAAAACTCCATTACTATCAGCAAATATTTCAGATAGTTATTGGACTTACTTAAAAAAAGAGAGACTCTTACAATTTTTTTCCCTGATGAGATTCAGTGTAAATAAAGAAGATAAACACAGTTTTCATGCTGTGTTTCGGACTACTACTCCTTAGAACTCACTTCTTTTAGGCTGAAAAAGTACAGTTGACTTGCGAAAGGAAAAAGTACCCAAATCAAATTATGTGGCAAAGCCTGAGGACTACAGAACAGAGGGGGCCAAATGCAACAGCTCTCCACGCGCTGATGGTCGCGGGGCACTCTGCGGCAGTCTCACGTGAGGTGGGACGCCCAGCAACCTCCAGGAGGAATCCCTCAGCAAGAGGGTCAGGAAGAACTTCCCCGCCTCAGGTTATCTCCAGGTCACCAAGCAGAGCGGAGGAGGGGTGGTTCACTGGCGCGACACAGAGAGCCCCCATGAGGCTCAGCGCATTCACAAGCCCTGCTGGGGAGGCTCACCAGGGGACCCAGTGGCGGGAGGATGTGCATCATCTAAAAGAAGATCCACTAAGAAGGGGTAGAAAAATGGTCCAGTTGGAACTGGGGAACTACCCTCAGAGAACTGTTGGAATCCGAGCATAAGGCCAGGCAGTGAACACGGGGTAAGGACGAGAAAACAGGAGGGGCGCCTGGGGGGCTCAGTTGCTTGGGCGGCCGCCTTCGCCTCAGGTCCTGATCCTCGGGTCCTGGATCCAGCCCCAGGTCTGGTTCCCTGCTCAGCGGGGAGTCTGCTTCTCCATGTCCCTCTGCCCCTCCCCCTGCTCATGCTCTCTCTTGCTTGCTCTCTCTCAAAAATAAAATCTTCTAAAAAAAAATTAAGTAAAAGCAGAGGATCTGATAAATTTTTCCTTCACTGCAAACTTCTCTGGGAAGACACAGGAAAGAAAGGAAGGACAGGGATGTCCATGGCCACCGAAGCCTCAAGCAGAGGGAGGAATGTTCTGTTAGACACAGGACAGTCCTCACGTGGGCTCCTCTGCCATCCCATCAGGTTTAGCATGTGTCCCAGCAGGGAGAAGAGTGTTTGCCAGGGAACAAACCAGAAAAAACTGCCTGTCTATAAAGACCCAGCTCTGCAGAGACCAACTTGGGGAGTGAGGACAGCCCAGACTCCAGCCCCTCACCTCCCCCAGAGGCCCTGGCCACACCTGGCTTCCGTGTGCAGATCTGGAAGGCACCTGGTCCCCCTGCTCAACAAGCTACGGCCAAACCTCCTGTGCGGTGGGCACTGTGCAGAGCAGTGGCACACAGTGCCCAGGACAGAAGGGCCCTGCCCGTGGAGCTCGCGCTCCAGAGAAGAAATGGATAAATCCAAGAGCAGGTGCCGTGGGAGAAGCAAACAGTATGCTCACTGTGATGGCTTGCTTTACGTGGCAACTTGGCTGGGCCTCGGTGCCCCGACACTTGGTTGTTCCGGATGTTGCTACAAGGCTCTTCTGGGTGCAGCTAACATGTAAACTGGTTAGCTAGGAGGAAAGCCGACTGCCCTACCTAATGCGGGGGGCTTCAATCAGCGAAGGCCTCCGCAGAGCCAGCTGCAAGCCAGAGGGAACCCTCCAGGAGAGCACCTCTGGAATCCAACCGCAGCGCCCGCTCCCTCCAGGGTCTCCCCCTGCTGGTCGTCCTGTAAATTCCAGAGCTACCAGCCTCCAGTATTACTTGAGGGAACTCCTGAAAATACATCTCCTTCTCTATGTAAGTACATATTGTCGCCTTCCTTGAGAGCAGCTGATGGCTACACAGCGGTTGCAGCCTAAACCATTCACGCCAGCAGACATCACGCACAGCACAGCTCTGCGGGGAAGGAATGGAGCTTGGGTCGGCCAACAAGGGCGCTCACAAACGCATTTACTCACAAGGGGGCTTATCCTGGGTCTCAGAAACAGGAGCAAGTCTCATTCAAGTCTCAAAATCCTGTCCCATAGGTGAGGGAATTTACAAATCCAGACCTTAGGGGAGACTGATAGAAAAAAGCAGGTTTCAAGAAAGATTTTTTTTTGATGCTTGTTTTTAAACTTGCAGGGATTTCACAAAGTTCTATTGCTCCGAGCAGTGGGGAGAGCCAGGGCTGGTCAAGCAGGGCCGGAAGACGGAAGGAACTGTGAGAAGCACGGGTCTGCAGAGATGGGAAGTGGGACACACAGCCCCCCGGGGGGGGGGTGCGTGGGGCATTCTGGGGCGTCAGTCCTGACTCACCATCAGCAGCTCTGGCCAGCGTTCCCACCCTCAGCCTGTCTCCTCCCCGAAGAGGGTGATGCCCAGCGACGAGGTAACAAGAAGGACTAGCAGAGCCTCACCAAGGACCCTGGCCCACCAGTGCCACATAGAGGCCTAGGCTCAGTGAACAGTGCCTTAGGAACAAGGCCCCGTCTCTGACTCTGAGGCTTGAACTACTCCACACACAAATTTAACTACCAGGGACCTGGTCCTGGCATTGGGGGTTTCTTTGAAATCTAGTTTGGCTAATTCTGTGTCAGATTCATATGGGAAGACACCAGTTCCCAGCTCCTCCTCACCACGAGAATAACAGGAGAGAAAGTCCCCGTCACAGTGCCTGACACAGCAGGCATGACCACAAATGCGGATTCCCCTTCCTTCCGGCGTCCTGCCACCAGGGACATGTATGCACAATCTTGCCCCGTGGCTCTGTCCGCCATACCTGTGGAGGTGCCTCTAAGAACATGCTTACGCCTGGGTGATACATAAAGTAGGACACGGGGACAATTTACGGGTCTGCTCTGTGGGACTTCTGTCCCTGACCCTGATCAGGCACAACGGAAGATTTCTGAAGGATCCCAGGATCCCGGGGCGCCTGGGTGGCTCAGTGGGTTAAAGCCTCTGCTTTCGGCTCAGGTCATGATCCCAGAGTCATGGGATCGAGCCCCACATTGGGCTCTCTGCTCCACGGGGAGCCTGCTTCCTCCTCTCTCTCTGCCTGTCTCTCTGCCTACTTGTGATCTCTATCAAATAAATAAATAAAGATCTTAAAAAAAAATTAAAAAAAAAAAAAAAAAAAGGATCCCAGGATCCCAAGTCAGGCAAGCAGAGAAAGGCGAGGGAGGCTGTGGCCCGGGAGGAGGGCTGCAGGGACAGGCAGGGGTGGGAGACGGGGCAGCTCTAGCAAGCAGGGCAGACGGAAGATGCCAACTCTGCATGTGAGAACTGCAGCAGGAGGACATGGAACATGGGGCTGCCCAGCCTCCCCTGTACACACACCACTAAGCACCCTCCGGCAACGTCCTCCCTCAGTCGGCAAGACAGGAACACCAACCACTGCCAGGGTATCAGGCCCACTCTCCACAATTAGAACCACGAATACAGAGAAAAAGCACTTCATTCCTTGAGCTCCCCAAAGGCTGCTGAAACTTAAGCTGGAAAAAACCAGAGGAAACAAGGCCCACTCACGGATTCCGGAAGGTGAGGTCCACACCCGTCTGCCCTGCTCTACGGGATGCAAAACAAGTGAACAGAGTTAAAGACACAAATTAGATTTTTTAATGACCTATCTGCAGCCTTTTTTGATGAAAATGATGAAGGTCAGGCCGTTTCAGGGAGACAGCCAGAGGCTCTAACAAAGACTGGAAGGGCACTGGAAACTCTCCAGAGAATCCGCAAGCTGCACTGATTTCCTAAAGCTCTAGTGTTTTCACGTTTTCCACATCATTACAAATGGAATCAGTAAAGATAACAGTAAGAGAGGAGTGCCAGCTTCCCCACAGCTTGCAAGGAAAGCCAGCGGCAGTGGTGTGGGTTCCTCTGAGAGGGAGCCTCTCCGGCCTCTGCACAGCACGAAACAGGCTAGCCGGGAGGGGCATCTCTACAGCTGGAAAAAGCGACCAGAAGGTGAGCCCCATGCGGGCTCCTGCCCTGACCCCAACCAGCAGTGGCCTCACACCCAGCAGGCCTCCCCCAGCTTCTGTAAGAGAACCCAAGGGAGATTTTAAATAAGAGTGTTCTGCCCTGGGGCGCCTGGGCGGCTCAGTGGGTTAAGGCTCTGCCTTCGGCTCAGGTCATGATCTCAGGGTCCTGGCTGGGATCCTGCTTCCCCCTCTCTCTCTCTCTGCCTGCCTCTCTGCCCACTTGTGATCTGTCAAATAAATAAATAAAATCTTAAAAAAAAAAAGTGTTCTGCCCTTAAAACCAGAACACTTCTTTGTCTCAAAATTAAGACCAGAAATAACCTTAGAGATTCAAGGACACAGGCACGGGCATGGAGCTAGCAGACCTGCTCTGACCCCAGCCCAGGCTGTGGGCGCCCTGGGGCTCTGGCCAGCTGCCCCACATCTTCACAGCTGTGAGTCCTCAGCTGCAAAGGGTGAGCAACCAGCCCCTCGCAGGTGGAAGGATGACAGTCCTCCAGAGAGCAAGAGATGAGCTGGGCTCTGGGTTTCCTGCCCTGTGTTCAGGAGCCCTCCTACCCACCTCGGCCCGGCCCAGCCTCCTCTGCCAGTCCCAGGAGGCACAGAGCACGGAAAGTCCTTACCTGATGGGAAGAGGCCCCAGTCAACTCAGACGAGCAACCTGCGAACAGAAATCTTCCTGTCTCTCTGCATCCCGCAGCCTCGACCCAGCCCGTTACCATGGCAGCCAAGGAATAAATACGGGCTCATGCTCTTGCATCCGACACCTCCAAACCTAGCCATCAGCCTCCTCTGCCCTCCTCGTCACCATCACCTGCGACTCTGCTCCCTCCCTCTTCACTTCTTCACTATTCACAGATGTGGCGTTGCCGTGAAGCTGGCTGAGAACAAAAATGTCCCCTTCAGAACGTGTTTGCCTCTGAGGAAAAACATGTAAGCGGGAACGAGGTCAGGAGGCTAGAATCCTCATGGGTCCACTTTCAACTTTGTGCTACGTGCGCAACTTTTCTGTAAGCCTAAAAGTCCATTCCAGAACAAAACACTGAAAAAGAAAATCTCTGGGCACGCGTGGATAGCTCAGTCATCTGAGTGTCCGACCCCTGATCTCCGCTCAAGTCCTGGAACCGAGCCGCACATCGGCTCCGCGCTCAGCCGGGAGTCTGCTTACTCCGTCCCTCTGCTCCTCCCGACCTTGTGCTCTCTATCTAAAATAAATATAAGCTTTTTTTTAAAAAAAAAAAAAAAGAGAGAGAAAAGAAAAAAAAATCTCTATTCCCAGAGATCCAGGTATGCTGCCCACCCCGCCACACACACTCAAGTACAGTTGAAAAATGCAATAACCTAGCGGGCACACAGGCTAAAAACAAAAGACAGGGCAGTAAATCCAAGGTTGGGAGGAGGCGGCAGGTTGGTGTACGCGCAAAGGAAGACTCTAAGGGCAGTTTCCAGGCAGAGGGGAAGGACCACCAGCACAGGAGAAGCTGACCATGGAGACCCCACGCCGCCTGCCCACAGGCTATCTGCTGCCAGAGGAGACAGTGACAGGAGGACACACGCAGGTTCTCCCTCTCGGTGCTGCTCCGGCACACGTTACCTACACGCAGCTCTACAAACAGCTCTGCGTGGTGAGGGGTGTCTCCCGAGAGGCTCTGGGTGCCGGGGTCTTCAGAATAAGCTAGGGCCCAGAGCCTTCTGCTCTAACTGGACACCCGGCCCCGAAGGCACTGTGTAGGAGCAGAGTCTACGAGCGGACTGGAGCTTCAGGAAAACATAGGCTAAATCCATTCGACAACGCCCATCTCGTGCTACTCTTGTGTGCCTCCGTCAGAGACCGTTAGAACGGCGAGAAGCGGGAAGAGCAACTGTTGGTACCGGGCCACAGCCGTCACGGGGCGCCAAGAGCCGAGCGTGACATCTTCCTCTGCCTCTTGGTAGGCTCTGTTTGCGGCCAAGTTGTGAGTATGACTGCTCAAATCTTCTGCCACTACAGCCCAGGCTAGGTGGGAGAAGTGGCCTGTTCAAGGAAGAAAGCCAACTCAAGGCCGCCTAACTCCGTCCCGAAGCACAGGGCAGGCAGAGTGGAAGCTCGCTCAACGGAAACTCACAGCAGCTAACACACAAGTGGGCTTCTCCATCTCCATCCCTTCCGCCCGACCTCTCACGCTGTCTGAGCGACACAAAGGACAAAACCCAAGTAAGGTGGACAAATCATGCAAATTAGAAGATCAATGGAAAACCAGTCATTCTACAGATATGCCTCTATTCTAACAAACTTCACACAGTTGCATTTTCTTCCGTGAGCATCACATTCAGGCTCAGCCACTCAGGAAAATGTGTATGTCCCCGGAGAGCTCTTAACCTCAGGACAAGCGGGCACCCCATAGCGCGGGGCCTGGTCCAGCAGGTGGGACTACAAATCACACTGTCCACTCATAGGACCTGTTCATTTGTTTTTCACTGGCGCGGGGGAGCGATACACAAGCTACGATTCATCTGTGTTAAGTCAGGTCAAATCTGATGGGATTTCTTCCCTTCACACAATTACACTACTTCAGAGCTGGGTTTAAGCCAAATCCTGCTGTTCCACTGATGTCTGTCCCAACATTGGTCCCATATTTCCAGGCAGGAGTCTTACCCTAGAGCTGAACTTTCGAACGTCCTGGTCTGCTAAGTGACTCTTACGGGTTCAAAGTTCTGCCCTGGTTTTAAAGGGCCAAGTTCTGCCTTCTACCATTAATCCTCTGTCCTGCGCTGGTCCCCATTTCACAGACTGACAGAAATTTTACCACACCTTACGGTTCTCAAACCACACGAGCCTTTTCCAGGATCTGGCTGAGCCACAGCTCCTAATTTAGCTTCCTGAGTCTGAGCGGGGACACTTCTCAACTGTTGGGCTGCAGTACAAGACTTTACCAGCAGGCGCTCTGTCTGCGTCCACAGTCCGCTCCCCTGGCTCCCTGAGTCCAAGGCTCCCGGTTACACGCCATCCTCTGCTGAACACGTAAAGGAAACCCTGTATACTGAACATCTCAAGAACACCATGTCAATACAGGATAAAAAACTGGAAAGACCATAAAGCCCAAGCCCCTTCTCTACCCATGAGAACCAGCAGAGGCTTGCAAACACTTCGGAACACAAAGTACGCTGAACTAACACCCGGCCGCTCTAAAACTCCCTCGTCTATGAAAATACCTCTGGCAGAAAAGAGTGCAGGGAATTACTCTTCTAGTGGTTAGCTAACAACAACCAAAGAGAAAGACAGACAAACATGAAAATAACGAAATTCAATGAAGAGAAGTCTACCTAAAGGAACTTACAATGACTAGAAGGAAGCACTGACAAGCCCTCCAGCACCGGAAGCAAGACGTAAGGCCGAAGCACATACTGCCCTTTTCTGCACCCTTTCCCAGGGTCTGGGGATCACTGGTGCAGACGCCCGGAACCAAGTCATGCCTGCACTCACACTGCTGGTGCGAGCAGAGCTAGTGGCTAAGAGCTGTGGCTGGCAGACCTTCGAGCCAGCATTCGGCTCAGAAGAAAAATAATGGGTTTCAGGTGCAATGCCCAGGCCCAGGCAAATGACAGTAAATGGGACACCGGAAAGGAACTGGGACCCTCCCTCAAATGGTACATAAACATTCATGCTAGACGGCATGCGTCCATTTCTCTGGGAAGAGGGACGCCAGACCCTTAAAAGGTTAAGAGCCACGGTGCCCCACAAAACAAAAGTGAGGGCAGGGGACCGCAAGGAAGACGTTAATATGAACTGAGGCAACACGGCTCACTCTCTCTTCTTAAGTGGCGACGCACTGACGGAGCAACCCTCTGCAACGGAGCAAAAGCCTCACAGCTGGTCCTGGGACAGCATGAAAAAGAGGCAGAGTCTGGTGCCGAGGTGAGAAAACCTGACCTACAAAACAATGCTAACATTTGTGTTTACACTGGATCGTTACTGAAGATTCCACGAGCAATGAGAACATTCTAAGACCAGAAGAGCAGTTGGTCTCAAGCTCTAATTTTTAAAAAGGTAACTTCTGCTTGAGTCTGTTTTACTTGATGAAGAATGCTCATGGGAGGGGAACCCTCCCCTACCCCAGCCTGGATCCTTCTCAAGCCATGGCTACTTGCCCCATCAGGCTTCCTGTGCTCCTACCTCAACTGGCACTTAATTCAAACCACTGACTAGGAAATTTCCCACAAAATCTTGTTAGGATGTACTTCAGTTTGTAATGATTCCCTTCTACTAATGTGAAGGGGGTGTCCCATGTTTTTCTAAAAAAGGACCACAGCTGGACGGACCACGATGTCAGGGTAAAAGTGTTTACTACAGGCAAAGCCGGAATGGGGGCTCCCCAGGCACACACAGGGGCAGGTACAGTCCCGGGAGAACCCGGGGCCGTTCTCCTACATTCCCAACCTGACTTGATGGTATGTCACTGAACAAGGCTTTTAAACCAGAGCAAACAAACATTTGCATGAACTGTTGATATTTTAAAATGTGAAACTGAAGCCAGCAACAGTAATGACAAAAGCTCAGGACTCTGAAGCAATTCGGAGTCTGTAATGGGCCGCTCGAGGAGGGGACCGTCATCTTGCAGGAACACCCTTCATCGTTCTTGGTGGCGAGGGTGTTCAGTTGGGAAGGTTAACACACACTAATGGAAGTCCCTGCAGACACAGGGGGAGAAGCCACGAAAAACAGTAAAGAACTCGAACTGAGTGACACGGTCTGAAGGAACAAGACACAGAAGAGTAACCCAAACTGAGAATTTCTACAGCAAACACTGCTGTCATCAAGGGCCGTACATACTCATCTGGTCTGCTCCGCAACCCTGGAGTGTGGTGCTGTGTTATCCCATTTTACAGATAAGGAAACAGGAGCACAGAGACACAGGCAAATGGCACAGCTCTCAAGGTACTGTGGGGTCTGGACCCTGGCAGGCCAGCTCTGGGGCCCAGCACTCCAAGGAACACATCGCCCCAATGGAGGTGGCTTCAACTGAGATATCCTTCACGGTTCCCAGAGGAAACTGCACTCCTAACGGCCACAGGCGCCGAGGCCCGGCACCGCACTTAGGTGCTCTGATGAATAGCCCTAGTTGGGCTCACGATAGTTACACTGAAAAATGGGGCAGATATTTTAATCCTACAGATGAGGAAACCAATCAGAGGGGTAAAGCACCAAGAGCTGACCTCCAAGTTAATGCAAGGGATGCGGTGCTGACCCCCACCCAATCAAAAAATCTACGTATTGGGGCACCTGGGTGGCTCAGTGGGTTAAGCGTCTGCCTTGGGCTCAGGTCATGATCCTGGGGTCCTGGGATCGAACCCCACGTCAGGTTCCCAGCTCAGCACGGAGTCTGCTTCTCCCTCTCCCTCTGCCTGCTTGTGCTCTCTCTCTCTTTCTGTCAAATAAATAAACAAAATCTTTTCTTTTTTAAGTATACATATAACTTTTGACTCCCCAGAAACTTAACTACCAATAGCTTACTGTTGAACAGAAGTGCTACCAATAAACTAAACAGTTGGTTTATGTATGTTATACATACTATATTCTGTATCCTCATAGTAAAGAGGGAGAAAAAGAAAATGTTATCAAGAGAATCGTAAGAGTAAATACATTGACAACACTGCACCGTACTTATCGAAAATGACCGTGTATGAGGGGGCCTATACCGCTTAAACCCATGCTGTTCAAGGGTTAACTGTAAATCCAAATTCTATTTCAATAGCAAGTGAGATATGGAATCTAGATTTCAACTCGGGCTCATCTTACGACGAAGCCTGAGTTCTGTCTGTTCAGTCAGGTCCTGATGAGATCATCAGTCAGGAATGATGGCGATCGGCATCACACTGGCACCTGAGACACTCTGTGCTATATATACCCACAAAGCAAGATTACTTGACTTTAGCAATACTAACATTCTGGGTTGGAAAATTCCCCATTTGGGGGCTGCCCTATACATCCAAGGAAGTTTAGTATCACCCCCACTGCCACGTATCAGATAGAGCAGCCCCGGAGCTAGTTCTCGAGCAACTGAGAAAGGGGAGAGTCGGGGCAGAGACACTCCCTGGTCTCAGCTCGGGAGGGAACCATGACACTTGCTCTGACTCGTCTCATGGCAGTTCAACAGGAGAGGAAAGGTAACACCAGCTGAACTGCCAAGACACAGAAAGGAGTAACCAGGTAAAACTCAAATGTGCACAACCATACGGAAGTTTTTATAGGACACTTTCACTTAGAACTAATTAAAATTAATACACAGCACACTCTGAAAGACAAAAGAACTCGGCATTCTAAGTTAGCAAATTAACTGTCACTATAATTTAGTAAAATACATGTCAACCTTTATATGAAAAACCCAGAAAGGGTCTTTCATTTCCCTGGAAAATTTATACACGGAGCACCTTTTTGTATTAGACACATTTTACAGCTTCTCGAGTTCTGTTGTAATCTTTCCTTTTCAGAAAAGCTCGGAGACTTTCCTAACTTAGGAACGAGGGCTGCTTATATTAACACCGGAAATCAGATATGTTCAAACCACACTTCAGGGATATTTCTGTACCAAAACAGACAGTGGACTAGAATCAGAATGCCTTTTACCTTAAAGAAGCACGAAGTTTAAGCATGTGTAATAAAATGTGAGGCAGAACATTTAGGCCATCAATTTCTCTTTCTTCCTCACTCTGTTAAGTGTACATGTGAACAGTAAGCAGCCACTCACCTGAATGACCTTATAGAAGTAGGCGTACTGCCGAGCCGTGTTCTTATATTGGCTGAAGACGTCGTGGATAGCTTGTGTGGACTGGAGGTCTCGGACTTCATCTTCCTCAAAGTAGAGAGGAGTGTCGTACTCGCTGGGGAGGGTCTGAATGTAGGGCTGCCAGAAAGAGTTCGGGTCGGCGCGCTCACACAGCAGGTGAAAGGCCAGTGTGATATTTCCCATAGCTTGAAGAATCCGGTCTTGAGAATACAAGGGCCCTGAATGAACCCAGAGGTTATCAGCGTTAAGTTAAAAAAGCGCCTTAAAAAGTATTCATTCAAAATATACATTAAAGTTACAGAAATAACTGGAAAGTCTTGTAATATTTAAAGTAACATGCAACTTTCTTCTGACATTCTTCTACTATGTCGCATTACAAGCATGCCAAACAATGTGAATTTGGGGGAATATTTCGCTAGTTTGAGAAAACACCCAAATATGGTCCTTAGCACCATAAAATAAAATTTCATATTTTTATCATTTGCACTTTGCCTTGAACAGTCAGAAATTATTCTCACCCAACACTGAATTTTTAGCAGATTCAACAGTCATTAGTAATTTTCGTGGAACCCATAAAAATAATTCTTCTGCCTAGGAGAAAAAAAATAAGAAAATCATATAATCATCAAAACATGTCACAATCTTCAGCCCCCTTCATCCGCAGTCAGAAGGCCAATCACACAACCACACATGAAATACTGTTTAAGGTTGCACATTAGCACTCTGTTTCTAACTATCAAATGTACTTTTATTTTTTTTTTTTTTAAGATTTTATTTGAGATAGCAAGACAGAGAGAGACCATGAGCATGGAGGAGGGGCACAGGGAGAGGAAGAAGCAGGCTCACTAAGCAGGGAGCCTGATGTGGGGCTTAATCCCAGAATCCTGAGATCTCGACCCGAGCTAAAGGCAGATGCTTAACTGACTGAGCCATCCAGGCACCCCGAAATGTATTTTTAAATGTAAGTATTTGTGATTTACTTAGATAAGTAGAAGCAGGGTTTAAAATCCTATTTCCAAGAGAAAAACTAACCATAGGGGCCCCTGGGTGGCTCAGTTGGTTAAGCATCTGCTTTAGGTTCAGGTCATGATCCCAGGGTCCTGGGATCAAGCCCCACATCAGGCTCCTTAGTGAGCAGGATGCCTGCTTCTCCCTCTCCCTCTGCCTGCTGCTCCCCCTGCTTGTGCTCTCTGTCAAATTAATAAATAAAATATTTTTTAAAAAAGAAAGAAAAACTAACCATATATATTGAGAAAACAGATGAAAAAAACGGGACTTTCAACTTTAATCTGAAGTAAACATAGCCATTTGGAGTGAAGCACAAAACTATTCTTTGCCGCACTTGCGTTTTTTAAAGTTCAAAAAGCAAAACAAAACAAAACCTCGATCTCCAACAAAAATCTGAACCTGTCGATGTAAACTGCTCCTGCTATTGCATTTTTGAAGCCAGAGGAACATTCCTTCCTCAATATGCTTGTCTTTTGTACAACGGTTACCAGCAAAAGCACAGGTCTCTAGGACATATTTTGGTTTACTGAGTTTTTTCCCCAAAATATTATTTCTTTCCAATATAAGAGGTTTTTTTTTGGTACGTGCTGTATATGTATAGCTTACAACATGCAAAGAGTAGTGCCTTGACTGTGGTGACGATGTCACAAGCATGTGCACACGTCCAACCCCTCACAGTGTCAACACTGAACATGCAGTTTCCCCCTTCTACCTCAATAAAGCTTAAACATGTACATGGTGAAGACAGACCACAGCTAAGATAACTGGGGCGGCGTCCACAGAAATGACGCTTCTCGGATATACGAGAAGAATGTGCAACATCCTGGTTACTCTCGCCTTCTGCCAAGGTCTACCATTTGGATTCTGTTTATGTGTGTCTCTTCCCCTACTACAGATTATAAACATCATGAAGGAAGAGACCGCAGTTTTTTTTGGAAGGCTGGTAAAATAATGAGCAAGGTACTCTTCACATACTAGACATCTGATAGGTATCTAGTAAATGGGTATATGCTTTATCAACGTATCAATGAAAGGTTAACTACAACTTGACCAAAAGCGTTGCCAAGGTTTGAGGGGGCCTGAATAAATAACACTCATTTCCTCCATCCAAGTTCTGAACCCACTGAGAGAGACACAAGACGACAACAGATGGTCACCCAAAATATCACCTACTGAATCCCAGAATTAGACCGACTCCCCCACCTAGTTACAGGCAGAACTGGAGCCCCACGGGCCTCCCCACGTGTGGCCTGCCCTGTAAAGCACGGAGTGGGGAGAGCACAACGGATGCATGTGGGCAACCAGCTCCCACCAAGAAACAGGCCCAGACCCGTTCCTTCTTCCCAAATCATCAGACAGATTAGGTTACACCTCCTCACTAAGAGAGGCAGGACTGAGGGGCAGAAAGAGGCTGGGAACGTCAGGGTGCTGCTGCTGCCTTCATCTGTAAGGAAAGACCCAGAGCAGAGGAAAAGCACTTGTCCCTTAGCAGACGTACGGTGCTCCCCTTTCCCCTTCCGCTCTGGTGGGACGGTGTCAGCAGGTGGCACTGCCGACCACTCAGTTACCCCCTCCAGAAGCAGTGAGCACCCCAGACCCTGCCCAGCCTACACCCCAATGCCCCCACCTCCCCATCCCCTGTGTCACAGGTCCTGTGCGCTCCTCCTCCTAACTGCCTGAGCCCACATCCTTCTCTTGAAGCCTCAGAACCCTCTGAGGCATGTTCTGTGGTCTCCTAACAGAGTCTCTGAAACATGAGCTGACTCGCCCTAGCTCACTGGTTAACAGCACAGCTCCCAGGGACGATACACCGGAGGGGGCCGCCTAGAACACTGGCAAGGCTCTTCCAGGCCCCTGGTTAGCCCAGAGACCCCGCGGCAGGAGGCGGAGTGTTAACGGCACGCTGCCTGTCGCCTATATGAGGTCAGAATCAGCCCAGACACCTGTCTCCACAACCTGTGTCTGCCCCGTAGCACAATCCAAGCATGCTGAGGGTCCCCGAACCAAACAGTCAAAACTCACCTTGATATCTCTTGTCGCCCTCAAACCAAAGCCCTCTTCTTTGAAGTTGACCATTTCAAAACCCTCAACGGAGGCTCCATTTTCAGAGGCCCACTTCATTAGGTCAGGAAAGTAATCTTCTCTTTTTCCATCAAAAGTAACAGACAGACCTGTTTCAATCCATGTGTCAGAAAACAAGAGCTACGTTTAGGACCCATACCATTCTTTCTGCTCTCAGAAACTAAAAATCACGCACTGAAAATAGTGATAACGCTATAATCTTGAAATCAAAACTCATCACCAGGTAGAGACTTATGGGGGTGACCATTCTGTAATGTATGCAATACTGACTCCCTATGATGTACACCTGAAACTAATACAATATTTTATGACAATTAAGCTTTAATTACAAAAAAAAATCTTTGAAAGAAAAGCTTAAAAAATAAATTGTTTAAAAATTGCTTAGGGGCACCTGGGTGGCTCAGTGGGTTAAAGCCTCTGCCTTCGGCTCAGGTTGTGATCTCAGGGCCCTGGGATCAAGCCCTGCATCGGGCTCTCTGCTCAGCAGGGAGCCTGCTTCCCCCTCTCTCTGCCTACTTGTGATCTCTATCAAATAAATAAATACAATCTTTAAAAAAAAAACTGCTTAAATAAACTGAAAAGGACTGAAGTCATACAACATTCTCTGATTACACCATAATCAAATTAGAAGTCAACAACAAAAAAAAATCTTGAAAATTACCAAATATTTGGAAATTAAACAGAACACTTCTAAATAGCCCCGAGGCAAAAGGAGAATCGAATCACACGGAACAAAAAACAAAACAACAGAACAATAAGTCACGAAGCACAGTATACATCCTAACTAGTAGCAGGAAAGGTGAATTACAATCCTAAACTCCTGTCTGCTGTGGAGAAGCATGTGCTGAGCCCAGGACACAGGACTACTGACTGCTGGGCTAGGCGAGGCGACACGGTGGAAAGGGGAGGGCTCTACCAGCTCACACATAACAGTAGCCATCCCCCCCCACCCCCTGTTAAGGCCGGCATGCCCAGTCTCACAGGCAGCTTTGCTTCAACAAAATTCCCAGGAAAACAGAAATCAGTAGCTGACATGTGCACAGGAGGCACAGGAGGCGCACTACAGGCCTGATTCTGAGAGCACAGAACTAGTCAGCTCTGCAACCTAACATGGTTGAACATTTTAAATGAGTTGGATCATAAGTATCTACAAAGGTAACAAAATATAACATTGTGTTTTTAAAAATTCCAGTGCTCTGGGGCTCCTGGGTGGCTCCTGGGTTAAGTGCCTGACTCTTGGTTTCAGCTCAGGTCGTGATCTCAGGGTCGTGAGATGGAGTCCCGCTTCAGGCTCTGCGGTCAGCAGGGAATCTGCTGGAGAGTCTCTCCCTCTCCCTCTGCCCCTACCCCACTTGCGAGCAAGCACTCTCCTCCTCTAAAATAATAAACAAATCTTTAAAAATTCAAGTGCTCTCATACCATTTATGCAAATTTTTTAAAAATACCACTTGATACCCTCCCTTCATTTTTGTGGCGTTATCCATGAAAGAGAACACAAAGGGACTGGGACAGAAGCACGGGGCTTCAGCTACATCTGCAACGTTTATTTCCTAAAACCAAATAATGAGGGGCGCCTGGGTGGCTCAGTGGGTTAAAGCCTCTGCCTTCGGCTAAGGCCATGATCTCAGGGTCCTGGGATCGAGTCCCGCATCGGGCTCTCTGCTCAGCGAGGGGCCTGCCTCCCTCTCTCTCTCTGCCTGCCTCTCTGCCTAGTTGTGATCTCTGTCTGTCAAATAAAAAAGTAAAATCTTTAGAAAAAGCAAATAATGAAAAGAGAACAAAGGACGGAGGGAGGGACAGGGATCAGATCAGCAGGTGGGCAGGAGGGAGAACTTGACTGGTGGGACTAATACAGTTTGGGTAGAAGATTCTTAGGCGTTGTGTTATTTTTTGGACTTTTTGGCATGTTTGTGATATTCAAGGAGATGAAAAGCCATGCCGAAGAAAAACCAGGTTTATCTGACAAACAAAAGGAGAGGAACAGGAACTTCACAAACGTGAGGAGCAGGGTGTGGAGCCCAGCCCAGGTGCCTGTGGCCATGCCAACTCGCCACCATCGGTCATCACCTGGCTCTGGGCAGCAGGACGGCCCGGCACAGGCGGCACCACACCGCATATGCAGAAAGCTGACTTTGTTCGGGACATGCTGAGACTGAAGTCACTCTTTGCTGAGAACTCAGGAACACTCTAACCTCAGGATGAGTTGTAGTTAGCGGTCTCTGCTGACAATAGACACTCAGGACATTCAAAAACTGCCACACTATAGATCTGGAGAGCCAAGATTGGCAGCCTACCATTTAGAGCAAAGAAATACATTTTAAAGGAACCTGTCACCATTTGCAGTTCAAGACCATCTAAGCTAAAGACTGCATGTTTACAGAAGTACAAGGGAGAGCAATGAAAGCTCAGGGAGCAAATAAAAAAACAAACCCTCTTCTGACTCACTTTCGTAGCAGTAAATAAAAATTATAAAACCCTAACCCTAAGAAGGTTCTTCTCACCCTTTTAGACGCAGGCTACTTATTATGTTTTCTCCTTCCACCTTCCATGTGGTCCTGCATACCAATCTTTATTTTTTGTGCTTTACAGAACAAAAACAATAGGTATATTGAATAGGCTTTTTCAAGCTGACACTTGGCCCCACTGCCGGCCTGGCTGAGAATCATTAAGATGCCTACTGAATACACCCTGTAAAAACACAGCTTCAGAAACAGAACTATATCTCTTATTTAACCAAGACAGGTTTGAGTTCTTCATAAATCCTGCTAAGACATTAATCTATCAGTGTGTATCTGTGTGTCGACCACTCATGGCATTATGTACTCACCTCAAACCCTCAAGGAAACACAATGTGGAAAAAGCAGATCTAAATATATATTTCATAAAAAATAAAAGTTGTGTCATTTTATTTATTTAAAGATTTTTTATTTGAGAGACAGAATGAGCGACGGGAGAGGACTGAGGGAGAGGGACAAGCAGGCTCCCTGCTGAGCAGGACACCCAATGTGCAGCTCGATCGCAGGACCCCAAGATCATGACCTGAGCCGAAGGCAGGCACTTAACCAACTAAGCCACCCAGGTGCCCCAAAAGTTGTCAGTTTAGCCCCTAGATACAAACACTTTCCCACTATGGCTCAACATTTTTACCCTTTCCAATGCAGGAAGCAGCACCTCAGAAATGGGAGAGATCCCAGGACAGCTTCCTAGTCCATCCTCCCAAACTCCGAGCCCCTTCCGCTGTGACCTTCTACTGTGATCTTCCACACGCAAGAATGACAGCAAGGCCTTCACTAACCTCAAAACATGTCTGACTTGTGTCAAGTCTTTACATGATTCTATTAAAATAATTACTCGAAAAAACATACCTTTTTGTTTTTTTCGTATTTTCTCGACTAGAGACCGGATCTGCACATACTCTTCCCACTCCTTCCCTGGGCCAGGTGCGGGGCTACTGCATTCTGTAACACAACAAAAGCCATGGCACTCAAACACTGCTTGCTTTCAACTTCACCAGCTAGCCTGCAGCACTAAGAGGGCTGGGGTTTTGTTACTGCTGCTGATTTCCTTTTAAAGGACAAAGATATCACAGCCATGATGATAAACGTGGGAAGTATAAACCAGGTATACTTTCAAAGCACATAAACCCTCCAAAGCCATCCATGTGCCTCTTACCGCGCTGGGACCCCCATGCCTACGTGTGAGCACGGAGCCCGCAGCTATCTTCCTCCTGCTGCTCTGAAAAATTTTCCTCATAATATACTTGAACATGGGAAAATCTAAAAAGCAAGGCTAAAAATGCAAAACATTTCCCTAAAAACTTTTCTGGATGGATTTAAAAAAAAAAAAAAAAGGTAATCTTAAAAGTCAACGTTTCTTTCTAGTTAAATCCTAGAACAATGGCTCTCTAAAGCAACCAGTTAAATTGGACATAAGGACAATTACTCAACAAACATTTCACATCCATGTGTAAGGCTCTATATTAAGCATTCTGGGGGAGTCGCAAGAAGAGATGGCACAGGCACTGCTGAAAAGGAAGCGGAGACTCTGCTGGAGGGCCAGAAGCAAAGAGCAGCAGCCCTCAAGAATGGTGCCGGTGGTTCTGGAAGGCTGGGTCCGGGACACCTGGCCTATCACATGATCTTTCCTTTTTAAACAACTGTGTGAGTTTAAGGAGAGAGGCTTCTTCCCATGGCCATCTTTGTTCTCTGAAGAAAAGAGTACATGTGGTATATAATTACCACCACCAAGTCATAAGGCTGGGCTGACTCCTAACTATTAAGGTTAACCAGTCATTCTTCCACCAACAAATACCAGCTGGCCCTGCACTATAAGAAGCCAAAGCCTGTCTGCAAGCTGCCCGCAGTCCAGTGCTGGACAGAGGCGGTAAGCAGTTAGTACCTCAGTGCTCTACAGGGGGCCCACACTGCTCAGAGGGCCACAGGGGTCCACAGGAGCATCTGGGGAAAGACCTAACCCCGGCCTGGTTGCTGCCTGCTTCTGGCAGGGAGAGAAAGCTAAATTTCTATTTGGGGTTTGACCTGTCTCATGTGAACAGAAGAGGCAAGGAAAACGAGACAGCGGAGTGAGCAGAGTGGCCACAGCTAAGTCCGGAACCTATACAGCACCCATTTAAATTCACAATTAAGAAGTTACTAAGTTATACAAACTTACTAAACCAAGTACAAGCACTTAATAGATACTTAGTTTCCTTGAACCAAGAAACTGGAAAACTATTACTGAATCACTGAAACTAAAGGGGAGACATTCGAACAAGGGGGCAGAGCTCCAAAGGTCTGCACCTGGGGCCTGATAGCCACGGAGCACCTTGATGTGCCCCAGCTCGCACGGCCCTCCCCTCCCGAGATGGTTTTCTGCTTAAAACACGAAGACTCAGAGGGATTACGTGATTTGTCCGCGGTAGTCAAGTAGGTCCCTGGAGCCCCCAGAAGCCCATGTTCTGGGTGGTTCGGTGTTTCATCCAACCCTCATTAATCGCTACGCACTACCAATATCCCCGGCTTTAAAGAAGGAGGAGACCGAGGGTCAGAGAAGTTCTGACGCTTGCCCAGGTCGCATGGCCAGCAAGCTGGGATTTGAACCCAAGCCTGTTTCACTTCCTCACTGCGCCAAAGACTGTCCCTCGCAGCCCAAGGAAGTGAAGGCATGAAGGCGTGAAGCCATACTGCCCCTCAGGAAGACAGGAAGCCCTGGGCAGAACTTACTCTGCAACAGCTCACTAGTCAGGTTCAAGGTTTCCTTCGGTGACACACTTGCTGTAGCACCAGTGCCTGATTTTTGCGTTTTCACTCGACTCTTCTTACCCATTTTCTGACTGTAGAGAAGAGAGAGGAAAGACAAAAAGCGTTACATCTCCAGAGAATCAAATCAAATAATAAAATGTGGCACAGCAGTGGCTTAGCCTCGAGAGGCTAATATCTTACCTCTCGTGTGTGCCACAGTCTGAAGTTTACTTCCAGAAAAAGAAATGTGTACTAAATATTAGTATTTGGAGACTCTCAAATGAAAAAAAAAATCAATTTGTAGTCTCTGGAAGAAAAGTTCATTCCTTTTCACCTACACAAACTGCAGTACAGGCAAATTTTACTCTGGAACTTGGTCAGCTTACACAGATTCTACTGTGTATACTAAAATGTGTTTCCCATGACACGAAATGATACAGGTTTTGTATACACACATGTGCCACAAACTGCCATATGGACGCCAAAACCTCCATCTCCTACCCCCAGGAGGAGACAGAATCTTCAGAAGACTAGATTCTTTGGAAGAGTCATCTCCCGTGAAGAGCGGCTGTACCACAAGCGGTGGACTAGGCCTGGGGAGAAACGCTGCAGACATGGGGAGCTCCGAGCCGCTCCTGAGAGCCACCACACCTCTGCAGGGCGGCCTCGCTGGGAAACTCCAGGCACGAGGCCTGGGAAGCACGGGAAGGTGATGGCAGATCCTACACTGGAGCAAGGTCTCCCAGCACCTCCCACCAGGGGCAAGTAAGGGATTGGGATGTGGGAAGAAAGGGGAGGGCGATCCCCAGGTAAGGTCAGGAATGGGGGAGGCCGGCCGGAGCCCAGGAGGAACCGTGCCTGCCGCAAGGACAAGAGGCCCCCGGGGAGCCGCGGGGGCTAAGCTTGCCCTACGAGTCCGCGCCCTAAAGGAGGGCTACGGGTGCTGCCTGAGGAGTCTGGCCCGAGGGGTCCTCCTCCAGAGAGAAGCGCCCCAGGCTGAGAGCCCAGCAAGACAGACGGTACTCAGCCAAGAAGCTACTGCAGCAGTCCACACGCTCATTAATAACCAACACCGCGAGGCCTCTCCGTGGAGCCCTTCAAGTCACATGTGACCTCAAAGGGGAACCAGAAAGCACACTCTGACCCATTTATTTTTGCAAAAGGAAATGACTCTTAGAGTGTGGAGATGAAGGATGGGATAAAAGCTTCGAAAGACAGACTGTCCCACTGTATGGGAACCACAGGCATGCAACACGGCCCCTGTGCTGGCCCCCGTGCTGACGTTAGAGAAAGCCGCCTACCTCCAAGGGCCGGGGTAGGTTTCTTCCATCTCTAAGGTGTGGAACAGAACATGTAACTTTATGTATCTAATAAGCCTCCTAAAACAGTGAGCGGTACACAGTGCATGTCATCCTGAAATCAAAGGCAACAGGGAAGAATAGCTACGTCTGCCCCCACGGAATTAGTTGCTTTGAGATCAAAAGCAGAAAATAAATAAATAAATAAATAAATAAACAAACGGAGGTGGGGAGCAGAAGGAGGAAGAGCATAAGCAGCTTTTTCGGAACTGAAGGACTAGCCCCTCGAAGGAGCACACGGCTCCCCAGAGCGCAGGCAGGGCTGACTGGGGCACCGCTGCTCTTCTCCGATCTCAGGCTCTCTGCGGAAACCCGCGGAGCCTGACCCCTAAATAACTAAAACCACCCAGAAGTCTAGAGAGAAAGACTTTTCTTAGTGTGGTGATTTTTTTTTCTTTTAATTCTATTCTTTTTCTTTCTTTCTTTCTTCTTTTCTTTTTTTCTTTCTTTGGAAGAGCATAAGCAGCTCTTCATACATCAGATTACCTTCAGGTGTGACATACTGACTCCACATTTGCATGCACTGCAAAGTCATCACCATGAACCTACCCACCAACTGTCACCACGCCAAGTTGTTACAATATTATTAACTATGTTCCCTATGCTGTACATTACACCTCTGTGACTTATTTTATAACTGGAGGCTTGTGCCTTTTAATCCCCTTCCTCTATGTTACCCGCCCCAGATCCCCCCTTCAAAAGGCCTTTAATCAGACGTCCAAATACAGCTCTGCAGGAAGAACCACAGAAACCAGCCACCGCCAGTGATGGCTTTGGCCTCGCCCTTCAGCCCTGCCTGCAAGACTTTTGCATATCAGGCTCCAAACAATGTGAAAACATCACTTTGATGAAGATTCCCGGACCCTCGCCTTCCCCTAGCAGGCCTGGGGAAAGTGAGCCCGAGACAGCCATCGGCCTACACTGGCCCCCACAGTGTGGGGACCCACTAGCAAACAGGCTTCTTCCCTCTGCCCGCAGTCCCCTACCTTCCCCCGGTCTTCGTGCAGGGATTCCCGGGCTGCTGTCACTCCCAGCACGTAGACACCTGTCCAGAGATAACGGTCATTAATGAAAGCAGCACCCACGACCCTATATGCATGCGGTGCTTACAATCTGCCACGTGCTGGGCTAAGACACATCTCATTGGATCTTCTCAGGCCTCTATCAGTAGATCATAGCCTCATCTTTTTTAAGATTTATTTATATGAGACACAGAGAGGGAGAGGCAGAGGGAGAGAATCCCCAAGCAGACTCCACCCTACGTGCAGAGCCTGATGTAGCGTTGGTCCCACCACCCACCCTGAGATCATGACTTGAGTCAAACCAAGAGTCGGATGCTGAAGTGACTAAACCACCCAGGTGCCCCAGATCACATCCTCATCTTCTAGATGGCGTTCTCAGAAAGGCGAAGTACTTCAGCTTTGTCCAATGTCACACACACAGCTAGAACTGGAACTCAGATCTGCGTGACTAAAGCCTGGCCACGGCCCCACTGTCTCTGTTTAAATGCAGAGCAAAAGCACAGCACACTGCAGGGGGCAGAGAGGCTGAAAGTTCTTTGGATGTGATACTCAACAACACCCTGCCAAGGGCCCACCCCCCTGGATGTAGCCAACTGCCCGGCACCTGCTCCTGCCTGCCTCCTGAATTTGTCTCTAGCTTACACTGTAACACTAGCCTCTTACAGGTCTCTGTGGCCAAGCCCATCACTCCCACCCACATCTGCGCCAGCCCTTCAGGCTCCACCACAAACAACGGCACCTAGTCCCTCAGACAAGTGTCCTCTCCTGCCTCCTCGCCCTGTCCCTCTATCTCCCCCACCCCACCCCTTACCGGCAATACTTGAGTCACTTGTTCAGTAACCAGCTTTCTCTAAAAGCCCAGCCTGGGTTTCACCTCTTCCTGGTCCTCCTAGCTGTACTATTCCCCGCTCTGTACCACCACTACTACCACTGGATCTCACTGCACTGCAAGACTTGCTCACGCACTGGCTTTCCTCCTGGATAAAAGGCTCCTTGAGGCACCCTGTCCTATTTCTATTTGTTTCCCCAACTGCCAGCCCAGAACCGAGCACACAGCAGGCTCTCAGCACAGGGCTCATGAGCTCCCGGGGAAAAGCATCCCCTCCTTTGGGCAGCTCTTAGGTCAGAATATGGATTGCCGAAGCTCCTACCCAAGCTTCTAGCTTGTGTCTAAGACCCATCGCAGGTGAGAGACCATTAAAGATCTGGTCACAGTGGTTTGAACACACAACAGAATCCTTTGGCAGCAGAGCAATACTCTATAGTGTTGAATGCTTAAAATTCAACTGTTCTCAAAATTTCTTTTCCTCAAGCCAGAAAACTGCTGGCTTTTAGAAATGAGTAATAGGCACAGAGATACAACGCAGGCCAAATTTCCAAACACAACCGTCAAGTAGCCCCAGGGAGAGCAAGTACATGTAGCATAACCTTCAAAGGCGGGAGAGGGGGCTTGGGGGGTGCTCCGTTCAGAGAAACGGTCTGCGAAGCCACACCCAGTTAAAACCGTCACCTCCAGCTCCTTCCATCCTTCCTCTTCATTTTCCCGCCTCCACTCTCCTTCCCCACCACATGGGCAGTCAGCCTTTATACATGGAGGTATATAACATGCGCTGCCGGCTAAGTGCTGGGGCAGCACCTCCAGTAAGGCGCCAGCCCTCACGGAGCCTCCCAGGCTCCTTCCCAGTCACAGCCATCCTCAGCAAGGCTCCGTTGTGCTGACCCAAGTGCCATCACTTAGTTTGGTCTGTTCCTGAACTTACCATCATGAACATGCAGGATTCTTTTGCTCAACACAAGGTCTTTGCACAGCTCACAGGGTGGTCCCACCTCCCCAGCACAGCCCTCGAGGTCCTTCACACCCCACCCCATTTTACCCGCCTGCCTTCACTCAACCCATCACCCCCTATTTTTTAAAAAATTTATTTATTTGACAGAGATCACAAGTAGGCAGAGAGGCAGCCAGAGGGGAGGGGGAAGCAGGCTCCCTGCTGAGCAGAGAGCCTGATTTGGGGCTTGATCCCAGGACCCTGAGATCATGATCTGAGACGAAGGCAGAGGCTTAACCCACTGAGTCATCCGGGTGCCCCTACCCATCACCCCTTTACACGGCATACTCCCGGATCTGCTCGCTCCCCCCATTTACTGGAAAGAAGTTATCCTCCACCACCCCCTCTGTCTCCTCCTGACAAAAAGTTTTACAAACTTAAAGACGCAGCCAAAACATCCCCAATGTCCTTGAGGAAATTCTAGGCTCCTCTATTCATTTCATAGACGGAACCCATGAAAGTCAGTAAGAACAAGCCAAGTTCAAGGTGATTAGCAGATGCTAAATTCTTGGCTTACCTTGAGATTCAGTCTTTTGCAATTCTCTTTGGACTGTTTCCCTCCCACGGGGATACAGACCCTACTGGAGAGAAAGCGGCTTGCTTGGAAAAGGCAATAAAAAACTTACATATAGACGTTAACTCCCTTCACCTTAATTAAGGTGAGGCAGTTGTCTGTCCTTGTCCCTAGTGAATGTACTTCCCAAGGGTACAGAATCTTAGGTCCAGGCCAGGTCTCAATCTGTCCTTCCAGAAACCGGGTTTGCACTGACCCCTCCCAGAAAGCTCCCCAGCTGCCCTGAACTCGCTCTGCCTGGGAGTCCCCACCATGCTCAGGCCCCTGTGCACTGAATCAGAAGGAGTCACGGGCTTATCACCCAGCCTTTAGTTGGAGTGAACACAGGATTCCAAAGGGAGGGGCTCTCTGTGCCCAGCTCTACAGCCCAGCAGCCAATCTTCTGAACTTGCTCAGCCATCATCCATGTCTGTGACACGCATTTACCTCTAGATCAGATATGGTTTGGCACCAATTCTAGTTTCTGCAAGATACCACTAACTAAAATATACCTGGAAATATACATACTTACTTCCTTTCATCCCACAGACCATCGCTACCACCATCTGCCCCACGCCAACATCTGGCACAGTCCACCAGCTCCCCTACACACTGCCCTCCCTCAGCCCCTGGCCTGGCGGTCATTCCCTGACCCTCACTCTTTCCTCCATCACTGAGGACTGCATGCCTTTCCCGTAGGGTGAACACCATGTGTCCAAGTCTCCGCCAAAACCCCACCATGCCTATGGTCGCCCTCCCTGCACTGCAGGAGCCCAGCTCCCAGCCTCTAGGGGCTTGTCCACCGCCATCTACATTACTGATGTGCCTATTTTGCCCGCTGTCTCATGGCAGGAAGAAAACCAAAGCTTCCATCTCTAAATTACCTACAGCATCTAGCATAGTGCCATGGACACAGATGAAGGTCAAATACTTGTTAAATGATATAAAATCTCAGCATATCGTATTTGGATATATCAGTGTTACTACTTGTGGATGAGGTTTACCTCCCATCACAGCAGTAACATTTTGTGTCAAAGAACCACTTCCCTATGTTCTTCCATCTGTGAATAAAACAGTAGTCAAAATGCAACATTTCCTAAATATTTACCTACTTCTGCTAAAGAACTAAGAGGACTCTTAAAGGTAACAATGTAAATTTTTATGTATACATGAAATATACAGAATTTACCCTTAAAATGAAAAGATAGTTTCGTTTGGAAGTCCCACAGTTTATCTTTAGAAGTTTTCAGATATTCTCATAACAGAAAATTTCTGATAAACACAAACCCAAATTTTTTAAGTGTCTTTGGTCTCTTAGAAAGCAACAAAGCAGGAACCAGTCCACTTCCAATAGGATTTAAATTAAAAAAAAAAAAAAAAAAAAAAAAAAGAGTTATGGCCCAAACACAGCTTGAAACTCTGTGGGCCTTCGTGACCAGGGTGCTCCATGTGGCCAGATACATTCGCGGCCACAGCTGGCAGAGGCCAGCACTGCTCGCGGACATGCTGGGGGGCTTCAACATGGCTGTGACTTGGCTAAGAGTCCACAACCACCAAACCACCATCCACAGCTTCAAACCTGAAACGCTGTATCATTCCCAGCACCCAGGCAGGCTCTAAATACAGAGCCTGCTCTCCCTCACCCAAGCCCTCCTGCATCTGTGTGCCTAGGTCTACGCCAGCCGCTGGAGAACACAAAATGAAGGCAGGCCAGGCCTGCAGGCTTCAAGGATGATGAGGTGGGGAACCGAGACTCACAGCACGGG
Source organism: Mustela nivalis (assembly GCF_964662115.1). Taxonomy (NCBI): domain Eukaryota; kingdom Metazoa; phylum Chordata; class Mammalia; order Carnivora; family Mustelidae; genus Mustela; species Mustela nivalis. The sequence continues at coordinate 6,379,489 of NC_139025.1, read as the reverse complement.
TAATTCCTCAAAGACCCAAGAGAAGGAGCTGAACCGAGAGGGGCAAAGGGAAAAGTACAGTTAAAGAAGAATGACTAAACTTTAAGACGCAGTTTGAAAAGGTGTCAGAATCCAGTCTGAGTGGTGTCCTAAAGTCAACCGCCTTCTACCTTTTTTAGCTAATGAACATTTCCTCCACATTATGGATTAGAAGTCACTACCTGCCCTTTTCATTTATGATTCAAAAACGTGTTACATACAATGAATAATTTTCATTGTGATTTTAGCTGATCTGGGGCTAGATTCCAAGTTTCAACAAATGAACAAACCAGTAGCCTGAGCATCCTTTATACCCCCACTAGAAAAAAAAAAACTTCCTATTAGAAATTCATCAAGTTCCTATGGAGAGCAAATATTTACCTTGAATATTTATTTCAAATATTTATGTAAGCATAAAGATGTCTAAATCAAGTATGTGTACATACATGTATACACAGACACACACACACTCAAGTTAAATTCCAGATATTACCCAAAAGGTACAACACTAATTGAAAGGTTTTCTCCCCAAAGTTTAGACTGAAATTAGGTACCATTTATAAATCTTTATGGAATTACCTGGAGCAAACCAAACTATACAGTAAAAAAAGAACTTAATCAATACATAAGACAAAAGAAACTAAGCAAAAAGCAATATAGGACTGCTAGACACACAGACTCTACAGTTATAGTTCAAAGGAAGGGAATCTATGAAAATAAACAGGAAGCCAGGAGTTGTCACACAGATCTACATTTCTTCATCATCAAGATATTTTAAAAATCTATAGAATCCTCATATGTGGCTCCTGAAGACACTATAAACTATATAGGAAGCCCACCAACAATCTCTCCCTTTAGTAAATTAAATACATTAGAAACCATAAAATAAGTACAACTGTAGAATATTCAATTATTTAAATTACTGGCTAATACAAACTGGCATCTATAATCAATAGCCACTTCTGACCAAGCAAGTGATTCTTTGTATAATCTGTACAGTGGAATAAAAAGTCAGAGGAATAAGATAAAGCACATTCAGGAAACTGGGCTAATGGGTGAGGGGCAGTGAGAGAGGGAGCTACTTTACCCATCGTTAGAAAGTCTAGCTCACATACACTGAACACAGGGAGATATGATTCAGCTGGGTAGTTTTTGTGTTTTTTTTAATTCTAAATGAGAAATATAAAAATTAGTATTTTTCTTAAGTTGCTTTCAACTAGATACAAATAGAATAAGCATTTTTGATTACACTTATTTGGCAATTTAACCAAAAAATTTTAGCTCTAACCCAGCATCTGTTTTTCAATGTATCCTGAAACTACCCTACTTTACAGTTGGATTAACTAAAGCAGAGAACTGTCCTATGGCTTCCTCCTCCTACCTCAGGCACCCAGCTGTAAAAGTACTTGAAGGGAGTATGAGAGCCTGCCTAATTTTTGTGCAGGAAGAAAAGAATCTCACTAAAATATCTGGCAGGCCATTAGAATAAGATCACTTCACTCTGAATTAAATATACCAATTACAGGATGATGGCTTAGGAAAACGAAAGCACTCTTAAACTGAAAAGTATTTTTGCAGTGTTTTCTGTCCTACAGAAACTGACAAGGCATCCACAGACCTGTGCTCCTGCGGCCATGTTAACTGGAACTAGAATGCAGGAGAAACATGTACTCTCTACACGGTAGCAGAGCCTAATAGTGAACTCAAGCCATACTAACTTCACCACTTTAAGTAGATACCTAGCATCCTTCATCCCAGTCCCTATCAAAGGAGGTGCTGATGTGCCACAACTCAAAAGTACCAAGAAGTCAGGGCAAGCAGGCAGGCAAGAAGGTGGAATTAATTTCAAGTCAGTAGCTACTTAAGTAGGGGGATGAATAAAGCTGTAAGTTGCCTGTAACAGTCCATCTCTATACTGAACAATTTGGGCTGTCATATAAATAGGTAGATAGACGAATAAGGATAGATAGATACATACAAGTTTGAGATTTAACAAAATACAGATGTTTCTTGCTTTCTATAGGGTTTTTTGCTAATTTTCCACTAACTTACATGGTAATTTTAGATGCGCTTAAGCTATTTCTGATTGACTTTTCAATACATAATAGTTTCAGTTTAAACTGCTGTTCAATTAAATTGTAAATACACTTAAAATGAGGCTCCTGTTTAAAGGAAGTTGAAAAAAGAAAACCTCTCATAAAGCAAAGAATCATTTGCTATCATGAATAATCATTTCCTATTATCTCTTTGAAAAATAAAAAAGAAAAATGTTAAGGGAAGAAACAGCTGTAATCTGTCAAGAAATTACCTTCAAACCACCCACATTCCTCCCATAAGGATTCGAGATTCTAGGACTGTGGAATACCAGGTTCGGAAGAGACTTTCGGGGTAAGCTGTGTTAACCCTCCAGCTCGCACATGTTTAAAATAACAACACCTAAGGCAGGAAGCAATGACAGGTGTCAGAGCGCCCTGCTCTCCACTAGCAAACTCCAGTCTGAAAGCCCCTGGGAGAGGCAGGGAGGAGCAATGTCACGGCCAAGGGCAAGAAGTGCACCCCCGGAGGCCTGCTGCTGCTGAGCGGTCCTGGCAGCGCCCCCTGCTCCCCCACACGTGGCGCCGCTGACTGCGAGCTGCCGCTGGTGCACCTCCACATGGTGAGCTGCTCCGGCACACAGTCGGAAGGTTCATCATCCTGACACCTCCCAATTCCGCCTCTCAAAACAACTTCAAATTTCAGAAGACAGCTCTGTCCCCCCAACAAAGTATTCTCTTCTCCAGGCCTAGCGTATCCTTTCTCAAAAGTGGACAAAACCACTGTGGTGAATAGCTTTTTCCCAAGGCAACAAAACCCTTCAGATGAACTCTGAGAAGGACACAGCTCACGGGAATCTCCTCCCGGAGCTCAAACCAAGGGGATCTTACTCGAAGGGGTAAGGGATAATCAAGGGATATTATCAAGGGGATAATACTGGGAGACTGCCCTAGCTTTCCCACGAGTCAGGTAAACAAAGGAGTGCGTCATTTCAGTGCACACTTCTCAAGCATCTGATCTGAAATGCACAGATGAGTGACACATGTGTGCATGTCCTACAGCCTTTAAGGTAAGACGGTAATCAGCTAAGACCTTTGTCACCTAAGCTATCTTCAGCAAGACAGACATGCTCTATCAAACCAGTGTCTGAACCCAAATGCAATTTTTCATGCTATTATGTTGCTTGTTTCCAGGCTACTGAAGCCATCATCCCTGCCACACAGAGTCCTATGGCAGGACCCAACTTGATCTTCTTCACCATAACTGCATCAGTCAGCCACTTACTACAACGGGACCCAAGGTAAGCGTTCTACACAACAGATAGCTGTCATACCCACTCTGCAGATGAGCAAGCTGAAGTTTAGAGAAGTTAATAAATTCTATGCAAAATGAAGACTCAGTTGGTGATAGAGCCTCACCAGCACACCTTGATGGCAAACTTTACTGATACTCAATAGTGTTTCATGGATTCAGCTCAAAATCAACCCACTTGTGAAGGCTCTGAAGTTCAACATAACAGTATTCCCTTTACAGCTGTAAAACATGCTTCACAAAGGTTTTATCCCCTTGGCCTTTGAAAAGTATAGAGCCATCTTGCTGGCCTTGTCCAAATAAACAGGAGTGGCCTCAGCTTAAATGTGAAACTATGAGCAAAACTTCTAAATAAACTTCTGCCCAAGACCACATAGCCCACGCTGAGATCTGCAACGCTCCACTCTTGTCGTCGATCAAGAAACCGCAGCAGGGGCACCTGGGGGGCTCAGTGGGTTCAAGCCTCTGCCTTCAGCTCAGGTCATGAGCCCAAGGTTCTGGGATCCAGCCCCACATCGGGCTCTCTGCTCAGTGGGGGAACCTGCTTCCTCCTCTCTCTCTGCCTACTTGTGATCTCTGTCAAATAAATAAATAAAGTATTAAAAAAAAGAAAGAAAGAAAGAAAGAAACTGCAGTAACCTCTTAGTAACCTCTTAGGTGACTATGACATGTAGTAATGCTAAGTCATTACAATCCATAAATGGAAAACTTTGTTAATCATTAGTAAGTATGGCAGAAGAAACTTTAATGATTATTTTGCAACACTAATCCTTTCTTTTAACTGTACTCACTGGAAAAGCATTGATATTGAAGAGTCAAGCCTATTTTCTGAGACTGAAACCTTTAAATCACTTTGTCATACAGTTTTTTTAGACCTTGCTATGGTCTAACAAAATATATCCTTAAAAAAGTGAAAAGTGGGGGCGCCTGAGTGGCTCAGTGGGTTAAAGTCTCTGCCTTCGGCTCAGATCATGATCCCAGGGTCCTGGGATCGAGCCCCACATCAGGCTCCCTGCTTGGAGAGAAGTCTGCTTCTCCCTCTCCCTCTTCCCCGCCCCCTCCCCTTGCTTGTGTTCCCTCTCTCACTGTGTCTCTCTCTGTCAAACAAATAAGTAAAAATCTTTAAAAAAAAAAAAAACAGTGAAAAGTGAAAGTCAGGATCGCAGATAGGTAATAAGCCTAGAACACTGCGTATTTATTAAGAGTTCTGTGTGGACACCTGATTACATTCTCTGGACAACTCCTTAGTCCCTTCTGAAAAAGAATGAGAACAGTTGTTCCACTTTGTGCCTTTTCCCTGCCCACCCTCCACATCCCCATCACTGAAGCTAGACAAGTAACAGGTTAGGGTCTTACTTGGCTTGGTAATCATTTATCACTCAGATGCCTTTCAAAATCTTAACTTCAGGGTTGGACTTGTCATCCACTTGGACTTATCCTGATTATTAATTAACTTCTACTTAGAAAGTACTAAAAGAAAGAATTTCAAGGTCTTAACTTTGGTATTTGAATTTATAACCATTTGAAATTATTTTTCTTCCATTCAAATATATTTTAGTAGCAAACTGTCAATACTTGTGTTTATACCTCTTGTTTTAAAGCTGTTTATTTCTAAAACCTAGAGGAAACCCCCAAATGGAAATAGAGTTGAGACAGCTAATCTCTGGCTTGAGTTACTGGATAAATTTAACAACAAAAGTAGGACTTCTAATCTTGCCAGTTCCGCTAACTAAGCTTTCTTTACATAATACTAGTAAGTGACTAAAAAAAAAAAAAAAAGCTCAATTCCATTATAGTAGAAAGATTATATATGTATTAATATTTGGTGAAAAAATCATTTTTACCTTAATAAACACGAAGCAAATTAATTCTATTTCCACATCAAAACATTTAACATCCCCAATTTTAGGAATAGGAATACAAGATGTCGGGCATGCCAATGTACAGAAGACACTTTTGCCAAGTAAGGTACACCTATGACCACAACAAGAATGAAACCTAGAAACATGTGAAAGCAAGGAACCCTTAGTTCATTACTCTTAACTGGTTAAAGAGAACTCAGAATGAACTGATGTCCAAGATAAACGCATCCACGACTGTAGCAAGAGAAAAAGGTTGCAGAGCAAATCAAAACACTCTTCAATGGTAAAATAACTGGCCCAAATACAGTGTTAGCTAACTGCGAAAATAACTGGCCACAAGCAACTTCCAGGGTGACGTAAGAACAAAGATATATTCGCAGTCTCGTTAAAAATGTTTAATGCCATAGTAATAAATGACTTCTGCTCCTCTAATAGGGGAACAAAATCATGGCTTTACTCCCAGGACTTAGGTACAAGGAGAGGAGACACACTTGAAACTCTTCGTCCCTACAGAAGCACCACGCACAGCGGCCAGAGACAAGAAAACCAGTTTCTAAAGAAAAAACCTCCCAGTCCAAGACAGTCCTCAAACTACACACACAAAAAAAGACACACTATGATTAGTTACATTTCTAAAAGCTACTTCAGATTAAAGATAAGAAAAAAAGGAGACCATGTAATTCAAACATTTTAAGAAACTAGAAAACCTCAAAGTAAATGGACATCTAGTAAAAAGAATCCAGAATAGCCCTCTGCTAGTAAGATTTTTACTATTTCTGCTAAAATTCCACATGGTACAAACTGCATACCTGGTTTTACTGAATTCAGTCATTGTCTGCTAAACATTTCCAGGACCAGCAGGCCTCTGTTGTGCTGATGCTGACGCTTTCCTCTAGCGGTCATCTGTCACGCTCTTCTAGATAGGAAAGCATCGAGTTTTTAGGAGGCCGTTGCGAGTGCTCATAACCACAAGTTTCCCAGTGGTTGAACTTTAGAACGGGAAGATGTCTGAGTACAACCTTTACATTTCCCTCACTTTCCAGGAGCTTCTAAAGCAAAGATTTAACTACTTAAAACATGGCCTAATGTTCACCACATGGAAGAGAAGTTCAGTAAATGTTACTTTCTTATTGACGATTTACTGCACTCATTGACAGAACTGAACAGAAACTTTCATTTCCATAGCATAAATGTTTCAGTCTTCAAAGCCAACACCATTCCCCCACCAGGAGCAAAAGCACCAAGAGATGTCAGCAAACGGAAGAGATGAGAAGCAGCAACCCTTTTACCCTCTGGGGCTAGAGCTGCACTTCAGACATTAACTTCCAATTCCACGGAGAGAAAGGAGGGCAGACAGGAAGGGGTAACAGAAGGCTAAAAACTGAGGTTGTTTGGAATTCCAATGAAGAGGTTCTGTAGCTGTTTGAGAACTTGGCTTTGCAAACTACTTTCTCCCGCCAGCGAAAAACCTCCTCCTTAAATTGTTGGAACTTGACCAGAATATCAATCACAGCAGTCCCTGGGACTAATTTGGTAAGGCGGGACTGCATACACGGTAGCCCGCATAGACATAATACATCATGGTTCAAGCAAAAGTCCTGCAAACTCTAACAGGGGAAAGCTGCTTTTATTTTGCTACATTCTTGAGTTAAATGCATTCACCTAAAATAATAAGAAAAACCTCCCCAAGATTATTACTGGTTATTCCAATTTTGAAATACCAGTGGGGCCACTGAGAAGAGAAATAGGAGAGGAAAAGGTGAAACTCACTTTTCGGTGTCCACGTCTACACGGGGTGACACACGCACACAGCTGTGTAATCGTGCACGGCAATCAAGCGACGAGCAGGTTCATCGCTCAACGTTTAACTCTTCGGAGGGTTTTACAACACACTTCGCACGTACGTTTGCTTTCGAAACACCCCCTCCTTCCTTTGGAAAAGCAGAGCAACACCCTGCAAGCGATCCCACACGTGTCGGCGCGCGGCGGGGGCGAGGCCGCGCAGCGAGCGGCCCGGCTGCCCTGCGGCTCGCGTCCCCCGAGGACAAGCGGGGCAAAGGCAGAGTTGCAGCGCCGGAGCGGCGAGGAGGAAGAGTTGACGGCCAGAATGACAAACTCCACAGCCCCGAATTCTTCTCCCTAGCAGGGCGCCGAGCGTGTGGACCACGGCCAGGGCGCGTGGGAAGGAAGATGACCTATTTTCAACGCCTGTTTTTATAACTGGGAAGTGAGGGAGAGAAGCAGGGACTGGTCCCCGGCGCCCCGGCGCGCACCTGAGGTCTGGGGAGCGGAGCACAGACGCCACAGCCTTCCCGCGGGGGCCGCGGCGAGGGCAGGGAGGGAGAAAGGAAGGGAGCGCGAGGCGGGCGGCCGCACGCACAGCCCGGCCGCCCCGCCGCCCCGCCGCCCCGCCGCCCCGCGCCAGCCAGAGCGGCCCGGGCCCCACCCGGCGGCCGTCCAGCGGCCGCCGCTCCCTGCACCTGCCTCCGCCTCCGGGCCGGGCGCCCCGAGGGGCCGCGGGGCCGGGGCCAGCGCGCCCCCCGCGCCGGCAGAGCCGGGAACCAGAGGCCGAGCGGCGCCCCCGACCCGCCGGGCCCCCGCACCCAGCACTCCCGCCCGGCCCCCGGAGCGCACACCGCCCCCCGCACCTCGCACCTCGGGCCGGGCGGCCGGCGGGGCGCGCGCAAGACCCTGGCCGAGGGGCGCGGGCCGGGGCGAGGGGCCGCCTCCCCGCGCGAGTCTGCCCGCGGGCCGCGCGCGCCGAGGGGCCGCCGCCGGCACTCACCTGCCCGGTTGCCCCCTTCGCGCAGCGGCGGCGGCGCCACACTCGGGCCCGGACCCACCGTCCGCCTCAACCAAGCCCCAGGCGGCGGCGGCGGCCGGACGGGAGGGGCGGGACGGCGGCCTGAGACGGCCCCGCCGCCGCGGCCCAACCCGGCTCCGCCCGCCCCCGGGCCCCGCCCCCGGGCCGCCGCCGCAGCCGCCCATTGGCCCGCGGCGCCGACGCATGGGGGCGCCCGTCAGCCAATCAGGAGAAAATAGAGCTCTCCAAAGAGGAAAGTGTCGCCAGTCTCTCCCAGGCCCCTCCCCGCGGGTCTGCGGTCGCCGCGGGCCGGAGGAGGAGCCAGTCAAGGAGTCCATCCTGTCGGTCCCGCCCCCCGGGGCGAGAGGGAATTCGGGAGCAACCGAACATGCTAACGGAACTTAGATACGGGAGGCGGGGCCTGGGCCGCCCGTTCCCCAATCAGCGCCTGGAATGGGTGCAGCCCAGCCAATTGTGGCCCCGAAGCTGGCGGGGGCGGGGGGGCCGAGACCGCTCTGGCCCGCAGGCCCAATGGCTGGGGAGGAAGTCTAGCAGAACCGTTGGGGGGGGGGCGGGGCGGGGTTGCGACCGGTCGCTTGTTTTTCGACGCGGACGCAGCGCGATGACGTGCTTCCCCGACATTCCATGTCCAAAATGGCCACAGTCGGCGAGGAGAGACGTCGCTAAGGGGCTTGCCTGAGGCGAGGGGTGAGTGACCGACGGACCGCGGGCGGCGCCGCTCACCTCCGCTTCCTTGGAGGTCGGAGTAGGGTATGACCTCTTTCCTCCATCCACTGGCAGACTCGCTTTTCTCGGATTCCGCCTCGCTCCGCTATCCCCCGTGCAAATCGAAGTTAGCGGGCGACGGCGGGGCTGCGGGACGGGCTTCGGGAGAGGGTCTGAGGCACGGGCGCGAGGCAGGGAGGCCGGCGCGGACCCTAAAAACAGAGAGCGACCCTCGGACTGAGGGGCGGTTAGGGTTCGGGGACTTTCTAGCAGGTGGGGAGGAGGGGCGGGGGTCTTTCCGCACGCGCCGGCACGCTCGGAGCCGCACTAGCGCAGACCACCCACGTCTTCCCACCGGTTCTTCGGCCGCGTGCGGGTCCCTGTGGTGGTGAGGCCTGGGACTTCGCCAATTATTCCGCATCCGGGGCGCTCCGACTTTGGGAGCCGGAGGACCCTGGAGCAGGGTGGGACTGGGGATAAGGCAAAGGCACTTCCGCGCTCAGATTCGTTCTCGCCGAGACGCGGTCCTTGACCGATCCTTGCCTGGGTTGGGTTTGTTATAAAGGAACTGTCCTTGAGCAAGTTGAGGCCCAAGTCCGGAGCTTGTCTAGAAGCTCTTAGACTCCCACCAGCACGAACGCGTGGTGGGTAGAGCTCCCTAAATTTGGACTGCCAGGTACACCGAGCCTTCGCTAAATCATCCGACTTCAGGCACGGTTTCTAAGAGCAGTTGCTCGAGAGTGGTGGGTGGTCTTCTGTGTTTTTAAGGTAAACTTGATGAAGCTCGTGTGTCTTGCTCTAAATCGCTCTTTAGAGGTATCTAGCCTAGTGCCTTTCAGTTGCAGACGCTCATTACAGGTTTGTGGGCATGATGTTGTTAGAACGAAACCTCCAGGAGCACCTAGAACGCCGCGTGAGCTGTAGTAAGCTTTCTGGATCGCTGGATGACGGTGGTAGTGCTGGTATTGGTAGACATTTTGTCAAGATCGTTAGTGTCCTTGGGATCTTGCATGTTAAATAATCTCGATTATAAATGTAAGAGTTATCCTGGATTATTTTACTTTCTTTACAGTGAGAACTACTGATACCTAATTTTAAGTGGGGGAGGTTGCTGTCTCATTTTGATTATATTGGGATGCATTATTCAAACATATTAGTTGATTTTTTTTAGTTGATTCTTGCATAAAATATACTTAACAATTGTTTCATTTTGAAAATGTAGTTTGCGCCAACAAGCAATAAAGAAACATTCTAGTTGCTAATAAGGTCCTTAAATGCCACTTCTGAAATTGAATGTCCTGAAGAAAAGACTGGTCATGGTTCTGGCCTACTAAATTAACTACTTTACTTCAGGAGATTATGTTCAAAAGCATGGAGTTCACTGAGGAAGAAAAACGTTTTGTTTGCTTTCTCTAAAAACGGAGTAAGGACAACCAACCAAAAGGAATTAAGTTCAAGGTAATTTAGGAGATTAGAAAGAATATTAAGCTGGGGCGGGGCGGGGGGGGGGGGGGGGTGCACCTGGGTGGCTCAGTGGGTTAAGCCTCTGCCTTCAGCTCAGGTCATGATCTCAGGGGTCCTGGGATTGAGCCCCACGTCAGGCTCCCTGCTCAGTGGGAAGCCTGCTTCCTCCTCTCTCTCTCTCTGCCTGTTTGTGATCTCTGTCTGTCAAATAAATAAATAAAATCTTTTAAAAAGATATTAAGCTGGGTTAAATCCAGTTCATATTTTTAGGGTCAGATAAATTATATTCCAGAGTATTCGCAGGTAAAATTGTAAAATTATTATTCATAGGTTTTGAGGAATCAAAAAAACACAGTTAGTGAGAAGACCAGAGTCTGGTAAATGTCTCAGTGTTTGCAGAGAACAGATGGATGGCTCTTGGGTGCTAGAACTTGTTAAAATTTGGGGGATTATTTTGGGGAGAGCAAAAAGAGTTTGTGAATACTTAGGAGAGGAGAGCTGATTCCCTCAAACTGGCAGAGTTTTAACTAAAAAAAAGCCAGGTGACATACATCTAATTACTTTTCTTAGAAGTTTACTGTACCCTGGTGGTGAATGAGGGATTGTTAGACACGGATCCATTCAATTTTCTTTAGGATCTTGAACGTAATCTCTCTTTCTTTCCTAGTAGGCACAAGAGATAAATGTGCCCTGGGTAAGGCCTTTTTGGATGGATTTATATCCTTTCCAATTACTGAACCCAAAATGTTGATTAATGGTTTGATGTCAGCCTTAAGAGAGGTCTTCAGAGATGACCTACAGGGCTCTGGTCTTATGCTTTCTTATTACCAACTTAAAATATATGAGGCATGCTTCTATAATCAATGCACCCAAAACTTGTAGCTATAAAGAATCCTTAAAAGTTGAAACAATAGACCAAAACTAATAAGATGTGCATTTGCCAAGTTGAATTTACAGAAACTCAATTACATGAATTTGAGATAAGGAAGACTTGCCTTGAAAAAAAGGATTCTAGGATGTAATGTTCCATATGTGGAAGGGAAGTGTAGACTTTCCCCAGATTGAAGGATCTAATGACAAATTGTGGCTCTGCCATTTAAGACCTTTGTGAATTAGGCAAGTTGCTTCTTGTCTCTTCAGTTCTGTTTTCTCCGCGATAAATTATGAGAATAAGAAAATAGAGCTTGCAGGCATGCTGTGTCTCAATGGGCACACAGTGGACATGGTGCTGAATATTAGTAACTCCCTTCCCCCACTTGCTATGAAGATCGTATAAAAAGTGCTGTTTTCCATTTTGGTTGCTAACGTTTAGGGGTTATCTTGAAACACTAAAAACCATGTTGAGAAAATGGAGATGTTTGTTTACCCTGGAGAAGAGAAGGGAATGAAAAAATTCTCTTCACATATTCAAAAGGCAATCAGATAAGGGAAAGGTATTTTCAAGGCTTGGAGAGCAAGGTAGGAGCTTCAGAGCATTGTGGAAAGGTAGAAAGATCAATACAAGATAAATACAAGAATTAAGGTGCAGTGCTATAGGCTGCCTGCTAAACAATTAACATCCCATTAATGAAAGTGGCCAGATGAAGGTTAGTGACCAAATTTTACTGTTATTTTACAAGAGTAGTGCTCTACCCCTGAGCTATGGAGCCTTCCCGTATTACTGTTACTTTAGAGAGAATTTCCGTACTAAGCAAGAAGGAAAGGAATGGTCAAAGAGGTGGGAAATCTGCGACTTCAACTGCAAGAGAAACCAAGGGATACTGGCCATAAGCCAGATGTGGTAGTCAACAGTGACGATTGCTTAAAAAAATGTTAAAGAACCAAGAATTAAGGAAAGGTTACTTTGGTGATTAGTTTAGAGACAGTGAAAGTAATGGCCGCACAACTCTGTACTAAAGACCACTGACTTACACACTACTTCAAACAGGTGATTTGTATGGTATGTGAACCATCTCAATAATTATAGCAGAAATATACACATGCACAAATAGAATCTTTACAGAAGTGCAATGGGGGAGAAGGAAGACTCCAAGGGCAAGGAATGAATAGGCTATGAAACAGGTTATTCTTGTTTATTCAGCATAAAGTAGAAGGGAGAGTCTGAATCAAGAAGGGAAAGACCCACTAGAGGCTGAATAAGCCACTGAGGGCTTCACTCGCTAAGAGATCATGGAAAGCATAGTTAAAAAAAAGTTAACCTTAGGAAGGAAGCTCTGAGACAGAGGGAAGGAAAAGTCTGAGGAAGATACTGGAAAAAACTCATTTAAGGGGGAGGAAATAAATCATAAAACTCCACTGGGAAGTAGAGTGCCAAGTCACCTACTGAGACGACAGAGGCAGAGTGAGGATGAGGGCTGGGACCCAGTGCGGATGAAACATGAATGGAAGATAATCCCAGTCCCAGCAGATAAACCACAAACAGATTTCAAGCCTGTTGTGCCTGCTGTCAGTGGCCAAACCCCATGCTAATGATCCCGTGTAGGTGCCTTTAGACTCTGGGGCCAAACCAACCAGTACCTGAGAGGAAGTGAAAATAAATGTACACAAACAGAATAAAAACAGCCCTCTGAATCATTCATCCCCTGAAAAAGTTCTTACATCAGTTCTATAGCACTGTTCCAGGTTACTCTTTATTTTTTCATGAGACCCTAAAGTTATAGGTTTTCTCATTAGCAGTTCATGATTACCATGAAAATGACAGAGAAGTTTATGAGCTCCACAAAGTAAAAATCTCTCAATAAACAAGTAGCGTGTCAAAGCATTTTGGCAACACTTTTCAGGAATGTGCTTTGGATGTATCATTTTACAAGATGAAAGAATAAATGCATTTTTAAATTTAAAATTAAGGACACTTACAATTTGGAAACAACAGTGTAAGTCACAGTCCCTTGGTTTCTCTTGCAGTTGAAGTCGCAGATTTCCCACCTCTTTGACCATTCCTTTCCTTTCTTTCCTTTACTGATTCTTCTGCTTTCTCCGGTTCTGTTCCAGACCCATCTGTGTTCACTCTCCAGCCCTCCACCTGTCATCATGACTTTAGTTGTCAACTCTATATAGATGAATCCCAAATAGATGTGTTCTTTCAGATTTCAACGGTCCCATTTATCTGTCTGATGGGTGTTTCCACACAAATGTCTTATGGGTTCTTCAAACCTAATATTTTTGGAAACAGACTTCTCCCTGCTCCAGGTCCCCCCATCAAAACCATCAAAGCTAACTCTTTCTCTTCCTGTTTTTGTGTGTGTGTGTGTGTGTGTGTGTGTGTGTGTGTGTGTTTAGTATTACCTTTTCCGTCAGGCAAACAAACTTGAAATCATCTCTTGCCACTTTTTTTGCCCCACAGCCGGTTGTGGCGCTTCCTCTTTTCTTCAACACCATCTTGTGAGGACAAAGCCTTCATCATTTCTCCTACAGCTGCTCGAGTCTCCTAACTGGTTTTCTTCCTGCAAATCTCCAAACAGCCTCTGCTTCATCCATCTCTCCCCTTACCATACCTTATTATTTTTCATGGCACTTGCTACTCCCTGACAAGTAATAACATAGTTGTTTTCTCTCTGTTTCTACCACTACAGCATAAACTTGTGGTAGGGCAGAGACCTTGCCTCTTATTTCCTGCTGTGTCTTTGAGGCCTGGCTTGTAGTAAACACTCAGTAAATAGTTGAATGAGTAACTACATGCAGAACTGTTGGGTTAATGTATCCTAACATAGTATTCCCTACTTGTGTACTATGAATAAGTTACAGATAGTTTGAGATGTTGATTCCCTCAAGCCACTTGGCCACTTGCTTTCTGCTCCACAAGAATGTGCATGAATGTTTGTTACTGTTAATAATGAAAAACTGGAAATACCTTAAGTCTTCATTCACAGTAGAATGGATAGGTAAATTGTGTTTTATTCATAGAATGAATACTGTACAACAGAGTTTCTCAACTTTAACACTTGATATTTTGGATCATTTCATTCTTTTTGGAGGGTTGTTTCTTGCCTTGGAGAATGTTTGGCAACATTCCTGGCCTCTACCCACTGGATGCCTGCGGCAACTCCCTAGTTATGACAACCAAAACTGTCTCCAGATATTGACAAATGTCCTTGGGGAACAAATTGCCCTTGAAAATCAGAATGAATGAATGGTGTGCTTTATGCAACGAGGATAAACATAATGTTGATCGAAAGGAAACAGTTGAGACAGAGTGATACCCTGCCATTCCACAGTCTTTCAGAAACCTGCAAGACTAGTTGCTGGGAATAGACGTCAAGATAGTGGTTATCTTTGGGGGACACGGGATTAGAAGAGAAGTAAAGAGAATGCCCGGGATGTTGGCAGTATTCTGCTTCTCAGCAGGATGGTGTTACACAATTGTGTTCACTTTGTGAACATTAGTAAACCATACACTTAAAATTTTCTTTCTGTAAAATGTAATGCAGTTACACATTGTTTGAATTTATAAATTCATAAGCAAGCATTCTTTGGCTGCTGAGAGTCTGATTCAGAGGGGATAAGGAGGACCTGGTCTGGTAAGCCGTCTGACCTGAGTCTCTCCCACTTTTTATGAAGGGAAAGAAGAGTACAGGGACTCTTCCGTAAGCTTGTTTACCTGTGGTCTAGACCAGAAACCTGGTCACGCTTTACTACCTTTACTGTGCAGGCCTGCGTTGTCGCTGAACTTTTTGTGAGTAAATTGCAGACATGATACTTTACCCCTAAATACTTCATCCGGCCTGAGAACAGTCATTTTTGTATATAATCACAATATCATTATTACACCTGAGAAAGTTAACAGTCCCTAATAGCCTCTAATATACAGTCCATATTAAAATTTCCCTACTTGTTCAAAATTCCTTTTATAGCTTTCTTTTTTCTTTAAAAAATAAGGATCCAATCAAGATTCACATATTAGTTTGAGCATTATGCTTCTGTAGTCTTTCCAGATCTAGGACAGTTCCTCCCATCTTCTTGCTTTTTCATGACTCTTTTGAAGCGACCAGGTCAGTCATCTGGTAGTGTCCCATTTCTGGATGTGACTAATAGTTTCCTTGTGCCATTTAACTTGTTCTTCTACTCCCAGCATTTACGGTAAACTAGAAGTTAGGTTTAACCAAGGTAGCTTGTTTGGATATAGCTTGAGCTTTCTGGAGGTAAGAATCCACAGGTGGTTGATATTTGCCAAGCTTGATTGTTTTTGTTGAGGTAAAGGTACTTTTTTCCACAATAACTAATACCAGTGCTAGCAAAGAAGACTCTTGGATCTTTTACAATCAATCCTTGCAGTTTTTCTTTTTAATATTCACATTCCCTGAGTTTGTCCAGTGAGAGCTGATGGCTGACTCCTGTGTCTTTCCGTAAGCTTCCATTATTCTGAACACATCCCAGGCAGACCCCTACCCCGAACCAGAAAGGAGAGCGGAGACGTGGTTCCTTTTAGAGGGTAACAAGATGTGGGCCCTGATGTGTTTCTGACTATGGGAGTGTCATTGCTTCTAGATACTTCCAGTGGACAGGGCTAAGATATAGATACACATATCGATGTGTGTGTGTGTGTGTGTGTGTGTGTGTGTGTGTGTGTATTTTAGCCATGATTTATTGTGATATTTTCAATTAATATTTGACCTTACAGATTATCCCTTAACCTTTGATCTTGTGCATATATGTTTCCTTTGAGCTGAAAATCTTGATTCCTAACAACATTAACATTTATATATCTTTGCTTTATCCTACAATAGACACACACACACACACACACACACTTATGGGAAAGTTTAGGATTTCTTTGCAGTTCTTTAGTCCTTAGAATATATCTCACTTAGGATGGAACAAGATCAGGAATTCTTACGATGATTTTCTGGTGGTTTTGTTTCCAATTTGTTATACACTGGGTTTATTTTGAGTTTTAGGGTTTGCTTTTTTCTTTTTAGTTAAGTTCAAGAATATGTTCAGTATTTACATGATTTGAAAGCAAAGTTGCAGAAGGACTCCTAACCCAGCCTGTAAGAGCTGTTTCCAGGGGCTGTAGCTGGAATTGTTTGGGCAGCAAAATAAATAATGACCATACTGGATTATAACTCAAAGAATGAAACAGATATTATTGAGTCCATACTAATATAAGTAAATGATTGAATAAATAAATGAGGGAGAAGGAACAGATCTTTCTTTAAAAAGAAACCAAATAATGTTGAAGTACGAAAGGAAATAGAAAGGCAGGCATCATTAGAGCACCGTGGTAATTGTTGCAGGCAAGATCCTCCAATGGATGCTAAAATTAATAGGCAAAACTTTAAGAAAAACAGGTAATTTGCTTAGAATTTTGCATTGCAAAATGTTTTCTCTAAAATGCTTACTAATTACTGTGGTAATGATAGTCTGTGTCCCCACATTCTTTGATACCCCTCCTTCCAGGAGATGTAGCCTAATTCCCTGCCCTCTAGGCCGGGCTAGATCTTGTGATTCATTTGTAAGGAATTGAAAATGGCAATAAGGAGAAAGCAGTGGCTTACAGTGAGAAACTGGGCACAACCCCAACTTCATATCAGCAGGGGGATGTGAGGTGAGGTGACGGGCACTTCAGATCTGTGCCAGTCTTCCTCGGAACTCCAGGCTGTTCCTGGGAAACGTCAGACAGACCTAAACCAGAGACAGTTCAGTCACCCTAGGTTCTCTTCAGAACTGGTGAGCTCATGAAAAACCAGGAAAGACTGAGAAACTCTTACCAGAAGATGCTAATACAGCTCCTAAATGCTGTGTGGCATCCTGGATTAGATCCCGGAATGGAAAAGGGATTTTTGGAAAAACTCAAAGTTTGCATCAAGGCTGTAGTTGATAATGTACCAAGATTAATGTCTTAGTTGTGGTAAATGTACTATGGCTGCTTAAGATACTAACATTGGAGGGAACAGAGTGAAGGGTATACAAGAATTCTTTCCTGTCTTTACAGCTCTTCTGTAAATCTATAATTATTTTCAAATAAAAGATACCTTAAAAAGTCAAAACTGTCTAAAAATGTATACCCAGAGAAGTACCCTTCCATTCTGTTCTTCTCTGTTCCCTAGAGTAATCTTTTCTTTGTAATGAGTTAAAAAAAAAAAAAATAGAGATATTTATTCTAATTTCTTCTCTTTTCTTACATGTATACTAATGGACTCTCTACACTGTCTTGTGTCTGGCTGCTCCTGGAAATGTTTCCTTACCAGTACTTAAAGAAAGATCCTTTTCAGTCTCTTAATACCTGCCTGGTACACCATTAGTGTTGACGTTAACTGTATTTTATTCAGCCAGTGCCGTATTGAGGGACATTTGGGTTGTTTACAGTTTTTGCTATTATAAATGAAATTTTTGTGAAGAATCTTGTGCATATGTTGTTTCATACTTGTAATGGTATTTCCAGAGTGGATTCTTCGAAGTGGGATTACTAAGTAAAAGAGCAAACGCTTATGCAAGTTTGTTAAGTAGTGCCAAATTCCCCTCTGTGAGAGTTGGTGCATTTTGTGTTCCCACCAGCGCTATATGAGATCGCCTGCTTCTCCCTGGCCTTGCCAACAGAGTAGTCATGCTTTTAGATTTTCTGCCAGCTACGAGTTGAGAAGTGTATCCCAATATGACATCTGACTGTGAACTCTTCATATGTACTGATCATCTCTCTGTGCCCTTTGCATATTTACCTAGGCTAACTGACCCCCCTCAACCCCCAGTCATTGCCCAGTTCTGTCACACACACAAGTACATGTTAGTTGAAGAAGATTGCACTTCTCCTTAAACTTAATTTCTTCCTTTTGGAGGAACAATCAGATTTTTAGGGTTCCCAAGTACAAGGAAGAGGAGGGATGTACTCAACCTGCTGAAATGAGGCAGAAATGAGGGAGCACACAGAAGAGGTTAGGCTTCCAGATTAACTGATGCCTCTGGCCCAGACCCAAGGTAGGGAACAGATACATTCTTGCTGAGCAGACCAACCTGGATCTAATGGCCTCTAAAATCCTTCCACTGGCCTATTTGAAGATTGCTATTCTCTGATCACATTACAGTTTACATATTCCAGTGGCCTGTTGATGAAAGTCCTTATTTTTTCTTTTCTTTTCTCAATGGGTCCCTTTTTTTTTTTTTTTTTTTTTTTAAGATTTACCCATTTGCATGCACGAGAGCGCACACACATGCGTGCACACAAGCTGGATGAGGGACAGAAAGAGAATCTCAAGCAGACTCTCTGCTGAGCATGGAGCCAGACACAGAGCTCGATCTCATGACCCAAGATCACTACCTGAGATAAAAGCAAGAGTCGGACGCTTAATCCACTGAGCCACCCAGGCACCCCAGCTGACTCTTTTAGAGAAAAAGAGGATGAGAAAGCTAGAACATACTAAAGGAACTCCTCCTTCCCTTGTGGGCCACCTCTGTCCTCCCGCTCCCTCAGAATCCCTGCACCCATACCTGAGTTGTGCTGCTCAGTTCACTGACTCATGCAGATCTGAAATCATCCAATCTGGTGGCTTTCTTTTTCTTTTTCTTTTTTAAAGATTTTATTTATTTGACAGAGAGAGACACAGCGAGAGAGAGAACACAAGCAGGGGGAAAAGCAGGCTTCCCGCCAAGCAGGGAGCCTGATGTGGGGCTCCATCCCAGGACCTGAGACCATGACCTGAGAAAGCAGATGCTTAATGACTGAGCACCCAGGCGCCCCTCGGGTGGCTTTTCTAAGTGAAATGAAGTAAACCAAAAAAGCAGAATTTTGATTGGGTGGTAAATGGAAGAGATGGATAATTTTAAAGCCTAAGTCTTTTTAGTGGGGTAAGACAGGCCCAGGTTTTACTGAAGAACAGAACTAGACCAGTGTTGAGGGGATTGGAGCTACTGAAGAAAGGCAGAAAGGTACATGAGACAGAAATGCTTTTCCTTATAAGCTACCATGAAATTTGGAATTTATTATGGTGTGGGTCACTTAGGTGTTAAGTTGGCTTTGGAGGTGAACCTGGGCTTCTCTATCAGTCACTCAGTAGTGTTGCCTCTCTGGGAAATTTTGTTCCAAAATTAAGTATAATCTGTGACTGCAGACTGTTTATAATAATCAGGATTGTTTAATATGAAAAGTTCCTTTCCTGCTTTGCTGTTGCTTCTCTTTTAGGGTTCTAACATTTTCAGAAAATCTTTTGGAAAGAACAAGTCTACTTCAATAAATGAAGGAGAATAAAGAAAATTCAAGCCCTTCAGTAACCTCAGCAAACCTGGACCACACAAAACCATGTTGGTACTGGGATAAGAAAGACTTGGCTCACACACCCTCACAGCTGGAAGGACTCGATCCGGCCACTGAGGCCCGCTACCGCCGAGAGGGTGCTCGGTTCATCTTCGATGTGGGCACACGCTTGGGACTGTATCCTGAGTCTCCCTGGAATGTGTTATAGACAGGCTCCCCACCGCACCACCACCAAGAATTAAATTAGATATTATAGACAAAGTATATAGTACTGTCTCTGTACTGAAACAGTTCTTAAATTTTTATTTATTTATTAAGATTTTATTTATTTGATAGAGACAGCCAGCCAGAGAGGGAACACAAGCAGGGGGAGTGGGAGAGGGTAAAGCAGGCCTCCTGCAGAGCTGGGAGCCCAGTGTGGGGCTCTGTCCCAGGACCCTGGGATCATGTCCTGAGCCGAAGGCAGACACTTAACGACTGAGCCACCCAGGTGTCCTTAAATATTTTTATTTAAATGTTACTTCTCATTTACTTGGCTCTTCAGGGGTTTTCTGTTTGCCATTCATCATTTAAATGTGTAGAGTTAGCCGTTGAGTGAATGGCCACCGGGCCCAGTGACTATAGTAGAAATGGTACCTAAAGGAAGGTGAAGCCCGGCCTTGTTGTAAGTATAAACTTCAGCTTGACGATTGCTGTGTCTGACACCCTAAGACCCCCCTCGGCCCACTTGGCCACAGGTAGTATGTACTTTAACACTGAGTTTGTTTTTATTATTTGTCTTTATTTTTCTACTTTTAACTAAAAACATAACCAATAAAAATTCTTGGTAAAGTACTTAACCAGAACAACAGTCACTATGATACTCTGGCAACTGGAATAATTTATTTTCATCGCTTCTATATGTTTCATTCCTTCAAGCAATTCCCAAGATATGTAAGTGTTTGAGTTTTATTATAATTTTCTATCACATGTTATTATTTTCACAGTTTAGTGGACTGGTTATAGTAGTCTCTTTTTATTCTGTTTTCCCAGAAGGTATTTATTTTTATATAATACGGGCTATCTATAAGCAATCAAGTTGGGAGTTTTTTGTTTTTTTCCAATTAACTATATTTAAATCTTTTTTTATTTAGGCCACTGTGGACCATAATCATATTGTACTTTGTGTGGGATTTACTTCCTTCTTGCCTTTCACAAGATAAATTTGGGCTTATAATTAACACACACACACACACACACCCCAAAAAAGGCTAAGATGGAAGAGAAGTTCTTTATGCTGTATCACTCATTCTTCAGTTACTCCTTAAAAACATCGTATGTCTCGTACTCTTTGGAGAGTCAGACAGGGAACCTGTAGCCAGCACGCATAGTATGACATGTACAGAACACACGGTCAGTAGTGAAGCCACAGGAGAGGGAAGGAAGGAAGGTTGGCGCGTTCAAAGGAGGGGTTAATTACATTTTAGAGGGATTAGGGGGAAACGCCAGTGAGAAGTTGCCGGCAGTTAGGTAAGCCTTGACTGCAAGTAGGGCGTAGACGTGCCGAAATGGGGCAGAGCAGTTAGTCCAACAGCAGCTGGCGTGAGCCTCGACAGCAGGACGCTGTTCAGTGTCGGCCCAGCCAGGGGTCCGCCTGGCAGGAGGGGAACGGTGGCGAGGGAAGATGGAGCCGCCCGTAGTGAGCCTTGGAAGCTGGACCAGGGAAATCCGACTTTAGTAGGTAGACTGGGAAGGTATCGAAGGATTTCAGGAGGAAGACAACAGAAGTCTTATCAGGAAATTGGTCTGTTGGAGATCCTTCCTCTTACAGTTTTACCGAGTTTTGTGTACGTCTGCCATACTAGTTTGTGAAGTTCTAGAGGAAGGAGCCTGTAGCAGAATCAGCTTGCTGCCCCGCACAGCGTCTGACGCCCACTGCGCTCAGGGTCCCGTGGACAGGGGCGTGCCAAGGAAGCTGGCGCAGGCAGAGAACAGCCAGAAGCCGCGCAGCGAGAGGCCGGCGGTGTAGGGACGGCGTGGGGGTCCGGGCAGCTGCAGCAGGGAGAGAAAGTGCGGGCAGTGCTGTCCAGATGGACCCCACAGGACACGCATTCATTGTGCTCTTTTTCTGAAGCCAAGCTCACTGTTCAGGGAGCCATTATCTTTAAGACTGTGATGTAAAATGACAGTTTGTTCCTGTGAGTCTTCTCCTTCCTGGCATCTACTTTGTTTACATGTTGTTTTCTTTAAAAAATTAGATTTAAAATAATTTATGAAGTCAAATGGGGAAGGCCAAAAATTCTTGCTTCTATTTCTCTGTGAGTTTTGTTAACAATATCTTAAGAGATTCTGTCTCCGTTTTAGGTGACGGGAGCCTGTTGTCTCTTTCTGGCTGGGAAAGTAGAAGAAACGCCAAAAAAATGTAAAGATATCATCAAAACAGCTCGTAGTTTATTAAATGATGTGCAGTTTGGCCAGTTTGGAGATGACCCAAAGGTAAGAATCTTAACTTCTTGCCTTCAAATCTTGATTTCTCGTAGCGGCATTGTGGTAAAGTTCCTTGTGTGGCCCCTGGATCTGCCAGTCCCCTGAGCCCTGGGGCCCTATGCAGAGGGTGCTCATGCTTGCTTCTGTCAGAGGGAGGAAGATAATGGGCCTACATTTAAAGCACTTGCTAATGCACCGTGCTGGGTACTTGGGGGGCCAGAGCACATTGGATATGCACAAAAGTCCCCTCATGACCACTGGCTCTCCTAGATCCAGAAGTGGTTTGGTTTCTTCAGTTCAGCAGTGATGGCAGGGGCCCAGGCTCCAGCCAGCCTCTGGGCAGGCAGAAAGTACACGTGATAGATGGACGTGCACTTGGGTCTGCCTATGCTGTGTGTCTTTTTGCTTTCTAAGAATATTGGCAAATATTAACATTTGCTGCTATTTTCAGACACCGAGACACCGCTGTTGGACATACCGTCCATCCTGTCCCTTCCCCACAGTCCCTGACAGCGTCAGGAGATGGCACTAAGATAGCTGTACACATACTGTCATTAGGTGTAAGAAGGCCAGTGACAGAGCCCAGGGGCAGCTTTCCTCCATCCTTGACTCTTGCCAGGGTCCCCCCATTGTAACCCTTCGGCTCCTGTGCGTCATGTTTCACAACAGTGATTGCAGCTGGTGGTGGGGTAGATGGTAATCAGATAATCATGCCGAGAACTGCCCGCTTGTCGACTCTAAGATCTGAGAGAGTGAAGACCATGTCTGTTTTGCCTGGTGCCTGGCACAGAGGCTGGGCAGGGTGGGCACTCAGCAGCTGCTTGTTGAACGATGAGAAGCTCAAAGGCGCAGGTAGGGCAGACCTGACCAGGGCAGGGAGGTCCGGCGCCGTCTGCTCCTGCTTTTCCTACCGCGCTGCTGTTGCCCGCCACAGTAGACACCGCTGTCTGCCGAGCAGTGCTGATAGGTGTGTGTATTAAAACATGTTCATTCTCCTTGCTTCAAGGAGGTTACAGAGGCTCAGAATGCTTTTGCATATATTGTGGCTGCGATGAGTACTAACAACTCTATAAGTATTGTCCATATGCCTAACTCTGTTCCTTGTACCGATTTATAAATCTGTTCACCTGTTTATGAAAATGTGAGTCTGTTAGGAATTCTTGCTAACAATGATCAAAATGCAGTTTAATAGAAGTAATGTAACCATCAGTTACCTGTGGGTGTCTGATTCTGACGCCATAGCAGACCGCTGTGGGAACGCGTTACGGGCACGTGCAGCACACTGGTGTGTGTTGTCCTCGGTGCCTTTGGAGAAGTCCCCTCTGACTTCAGCCTTTACCCACCCACTCTACTTTCAGACCCAGAAACTAGGACCTGGTCATACAGAGTGAGGTAGAGGGTCTGCAGCTCCAGGTCCCCAGAGGTTGGGAAGAGGGGGATGGCCGTGCTATTCAGACCTTTACAGCAGGACCTAGCCTGTCCCAAGTGGACAAAGGGGCTTTGAAACCTGCCCCTCTTTCCTATCATGCACAGTCTCCCCAGAAACAATCTGGAGTACAAGGCCACACGAAAGTACCCTGGACCTGGGAGCAGTGAAGCCGCCGTGGAGGATGTTTCCTTTGCTTGAGAGGAGAGTGAGCAGGCCCGTTAACTTGGGGGAGGCGGTGCGAGCAGTTAGGAAAAAGAAGATCGGGGCTCGTGTGGGTCATTTTTGCCTTAATTAGCTTTGCTTCAACTGTGTGGTTCCCCCCCATCGTATTAATTTCTCGTGTGTTCAGCAAATACTTATTCCAGCCACTGTGTGAGGCCCTAGACCTAAAAGAGGTGGCAAAATAGACGTGGCCTTTGCCATTCTTGAGCATTTTGTAGTGGAGTTGAGATAGATTTTAATGAGATAATCCTATAACTATCTGATTATGAGCTGTGGTGAATGCTATAAAAAGATTATTTAATAGTGTAGCGAGGGCGTTCAACCTGGGAACCTGGACAGGTCCCCCCAGACAAGTGTTGTGGGGCTGAGGGCAGATTCCCTGAGGAAGGATGCTGCACACAGACCTATCATTACCCCATTACTTGAATATTGGAAACATAAAGGGAGGCCAGGCCTCGGGCTATCCTGTAATACTGTATGGGCCACAGCCTCCAAACCTGTAGGTGCACTTGGTGAAAGGCTGTTCCTAATTTAGAAGTCATGGTGAGACTTCTGGGAAACAGGTGGTGACAAAACCAGGCAAAAACAGGCAAGGTTAGCAGGGGAAATTTGTGAGGTGGTAGAAAGCTTTCTGGGAATGCTTGCAGTGCTAGGGTAGAAGAACCTTTGTCCTGCCATGCTGCTTGGAATAGTTAATCTGAGAGAACCGTCTGTGTTCTGTCAAGTGAGGCCAACCTCAGTGTGAAAGCCGTTCCCGGATCCTCTTCTCTTTCTGAAGTTAATGGACTTGTGCATCTGTTGGTGATAGGATTTCAGGCCTCTACCAAGCCCTGTCTTCCCAGGTGTAAACAAGTCATTGTCAGTGTAGACCACATTGACTGGGATGCCCCTTGTCTTTCAGTGCCGGGTGTGGCCAGGCTGCACAGAGGCTGGGCTCAGGAGGTACCTAATTGTGGGTGTTAACTAGTTCCCAAGCACAGTGAAAGGGGAGATTCCATTTACAACAGCAACAGTAAAATAAAATGTCCGGAATGAAGCCTTGTAAGAAACTGTGGAAACCATGGGAGCTGAGGGAAGGAACTTAAAACCACTGAAGGAATGAAAAAATTCCAATAAATAAATATTTGATAAGAAGATTCAAAGTTAAAAATCTCCATTTTCCCTAAATTGTCCTAGGACTTGATGAGTTCCCAGTCAGAACACTGATAGCTTCCTTTTCTTCTGGACTGACACTAAGTGAAACAATACCAAAATGAAGTGTGGGGGACGGTCACGAGTCATTACTGCCAAGATGACCAACAAAAGAAGGAAAGTGTTGTTCCAAAAAGCACCGTGGCCACATGCAGCCTGTTCACCACACCAACTGCACCCATTGTGTGCCCAGGGACAGTGCCATCAAGAAATTCATTATTGGAAGGGTGCCTGGTTGGCTCAGTCAGCTAGGCGTCCAACTCTTGATTTCAGCTCAGGTCATGATCTCCGGGTTGCGGGATCAAGCCCTGCATCAGCTCCTCGCTGAGCATGGAGCCTGCTTAAGACTCCGTCTTTCCCTCTGCCCCTCCCTGCACTTATGCACAAACACTCTCTTTCCCTATCTAAAAATTAAAAAAAAAATGAAGTTCATTATTGGAACCAAAGTAGTGGCCGCCACTGTCAGGGACATTTCCAAAATGATTGATTTCAGTGCCTTTGTCCCACCCGTGCTGTATAGGAAGCTCCTTTTCTATGTGAGACAGGCATCGTTCTCGTGACTCCTGAAAGGCCAAGTGCCTCCACCCCGTGTAGACCCTCAGGTGCTGCCCCACAACCTCCACCAAAGCCCATGTGAGAGCCAAGATATTATTAAGACTGAAGAAAAACTGTCCTCTGGAAACAGGAAAAGGAAAATTATACTTAAAAAGTAGGTAGGGGGGTGACATGCGAAACAAGGGGTAATGATTACACCCTCCCTTCCAAACACGACATTCCTTTGATCCTCGGACAGAAGGAGACAAACATACGAGTAATTAGAAAAGGTTTTGTGTGTATGGACAGGTTAAGAATGTAGTTTGCTAGAAGAGAAAGTGACGACATACTCTGTAAAAACACACGTGCTATGTAGGTATGTATCAGATACTGAGTCTGAGTTTGCGTGAATCTGCTTCATCGTCATTGCTTGTTTGCTTTTAAGTTTTCAGTAGAAATCCCTGAAGGATTGTGGTTTTTGATGGAAGTCTGGAAAGAAACTAAAGTTAAATTGTCTATAAAGTGAAGGTCTGTTTTGTAAAGAGGGGCTCGTATATGCAGAATAATGACATTTCCAGGGTGCCTGGCAAGCTCAGTTGGGGGAGCCTATGACTCTTGGTTTGAGCCCCATGCTGGGTGTAGAGATGACTTTAAAAAATAAAATCTTTTGGGGGCGCGTGGGTGGCTCAGTGGGTTAAAGCCTCTGCCTTCGGCTCAGGTCATGATCCCAGGGTCCTGGGATCAAGCCCCGCATCGGGCTCTCTGCTCAGCGGGGAGCCTGCTTCCTCCTTTCTCTGCCTGCCTCTCTGCCTACTTGTGATCTCTGTCTGTCAATAAATAAAATCTTTTTTTAAAAAAATCTTTTAAAGATTATATATAATATTCCTAAGAATGTTTCCAGTGTTTTTAAAAAACCAGCTTCGATTGTTTCATCTTCCTCCTTTTAGTTCTTTTCAGAATTTCTCTTTGTCTCTGAGCAAGATGAAAGCCTGGGAGGGCCGAGGAGAGAAGGGATGAAAGAGAGACGCTCAGCCGGAGCTAGAAGAGAGGAAGTGGGAAAGCCGAATGCGGCTTCAGACCGAGATGGAAATCCTATCCCAACAGTTGTTATTTTATTTTTAGGAAGAAGTGATGGTCCTGGAGAGAATCCTACTCCAGACCATAAAGTTTGACCTACAGGTGGAACACCCGTACCAGTTCCTCCTCAAATATGCAAAACAACTCAAAGGTAAGGGGGAGAAGTTACTTGAAGAACTTTTCACTGTGAAATCGAGTCTTTATGATTGATTGCGTTCAGATCATGCTTCTCAAAAGAGTTCGAAAGCAGAAGAGCTGGGTCTGTGAGTGTGCGTGTGCGCGCCTGGGACATCAGGCTCCCAGACAGCCCGGTATTACTGTAACTGTTAGTACCGCTTCCTGTCAGCTACAGACAGATTCTGCGATTCAGTTGCCAAGTGATAGGAGGCAGGAAAATGAGTCAGAGTTTTTTAAATAGCCTAATAAAATCTGCCTTGGAGCAGGCTTCCCATAAACGGTGGTTCAGCGCAGGTCGTGTGGGAAGAGAGTAGACAGAACTCAGACCCACCCGTGTGCCCTCTGTTCCCAGGCAGCAGCCCTTTGCTGTGTGTTGGGGCGGTGCGGAGCGCAGCGTGGGTTTGAACTAAATGCTGCTTTTTATGCACTTTCTCACTGTTGCTATCACTACTAATTTGCCTTTTTCTTCCTGTTTCTAGGTGATAAAAACAAAATTCAAAAGTTGGTTCAAATGGCATGGACATTTGTAAATGACAGGTACGTGTGTTCAAGTGTCGATCTAACTGTAGTTCTTAAAATAGGCAGGGACTGTATGGCTGATTGGATCCAGGCTCCCTAGTTTGTGTCAAGGACTCTGCCTCACCCAGCCTGAAGGGCCAGCTAATGGCAGAGATGGGGCCAGCGTCCGGGAATTTGGCTTCCCAGCAGAGGGATGCATGGCCGTGTCTGGATAGAAGAAGCAAAAATGTCATCCCCAGTTTAAAACATAGTCCAGAACACCAGAGAATTGTGACAGCTAAATACTTAGAACCCGTTTGGTTCTGCACAAATAGAATGCCTTGTAAATGGTTTTAGAGCCTTGCTGTTCTTAGAGCCAGGGGTCCAATGAGGTGGTGTGTGCGGACAGATGGCCTCTGCGTTGGAGCTGCTGTCATCTGAAATCACAGTTCAGTGACGAGGATTTCAAGTTTAACGGACATAAGCTTGTTCATTTGTATTTTGTGGTACAGCAATTTTTTAACGTACTAGCATTCTGATTCTTCAAAGAACGTATTAGTAACTGGTGAGTGGTGAGTGGGCCAGTAACTTATTTTGGTACCTTTAGAAGACTTAAAACTTGCTGCTTTTATTTCTAATTCTTTATGTGGTCATTTAGAGAGGAGTGAGCAAACCGACATTACGTGTGGCATCTGCTCTCCATTCATTGGATAACATAGCTGTTTGCTCCAAGTCACGTCACCTCTTTTTCTTGTTGAACTAGTCTCTGCACGACCTTGTCACTGCAGTGGGAACCAGAGATTATAGCAGTGGCAGTGATGTATCTCGCAGGACGTTTGTGCAAATTCGAAATACAAGAATGGACCTCCAAACCCATGTATAGGAGATGGTGGGAGCAGTTTGTGCAGGATGTCCCTGTGGACGTTCTGGAAGGTACTGGCATGCTGGGCTTTCCTAAGGGGCTTCCACGTTTGGGGGATCCTTCTCTGTCAGCCTCAAGTCCCAGGAAGGGAATTCCCCACATAGGTAAATGTAAGCCATTCTTCAGAAGCACCTTTATTAGTTCAGTTCTCTCCTAACGCCTGCTCTGCCCACACTGTGCACAGCAGAGTTTGGGAGAATTGCAGAGGTGATCCCTTCTCATTGGTCCCTGTAGGGGAATCCTAGCTGAAAGGGAAATGGGCTGATTTTTCCCTAGGCAGATGAATTTGTGACAAATGTAATTGTTGTCCACCATTCAGACATCTGCCACCAAATCCTGGATCTGTACTCACAAGGAAAACAACAGATGCCTCATCACACACCCCACCAGCTGCAGCAGCCCCCACCTCTCCAGTCTACACCACAAGTGCCACAAGTGCCACCGCCCCAGCCGCCTCAAGGCTCTGACCCGCCCCCGCCACAGCAGAAGGATGCACAGCCGCCTGCCCCCCAGCCCCCGCCGCAGCAGGCCCCACAGCCCAAGAAGCCGTCCCCACAGCCCAGTCCTCCCCGCCCAGCGAAGCGAGCCGTGGTGAGTGGGCCAGGCGGCCCCGGGAGCGGCCGGCTCTCCGGGGTGGGGGAGTGGCCAACCCCACAACCGAGCACAGCCCCTCTTCTGATCTTCTGAGGACTCATACAGGACACTGAGCCAGGGGCACCCCGACCTCTCCTTCTGGCTGCGCATCCACAAGGAGCCTGAGAACTGCGGTCAGAGGAGGGGGGCCACAGGCAGCCGGGGAGAGCTCCATCCCCCTCCAGCCACCACTGCCTGCGTGTGTGTGTGCACGCACACGCGCGCGCACGTGTGTGTGCATGCGTGTCCCACTAACCGGCAGGGTATCACATCTGTGTGCTACCTGCTAACATGAGTCTCTCCAGTCTCTCTGGCTTTTCTCTTTGGTGCTCTGAGTGATATGGAGAGTTTGTGGAAGTTTCTTCCCCCAGCAACAGCCCAGCCAGTAGGAGAGACCATGAGGGACAAACACATGTCAGCAAACCACTGATCGAATTTAGGCCAGCACATTAGAGGCCCTGAAACTTAGTGTTGTTCAGAAGCCACTGTTGGAAATCCTCGGGGGTCCCATCAGACCCGGGAAAGGGAAGGAGGGAGGAAGCAGAGGGTGGCTTCTCAGGTGTCTGCCCTGCAGCCCTAAGCCGGAGCTGGTTCTCGTGTGGAGCCGGAGCAGCTGTTGCTGTGAGTTCGTTCGGTCCTGGGTCATCTGTTCGTCCTCCCTGCACCCCCAGTCTTGGTTAACACGTGTGTATTATCTCTTGTAACAGGTTGTTTCTCCCAAAGAAGAGAACAAAGCAGCAGGTAACTTCCCATTCTAAGGGGGCTTTTTTAGTTTCTATGTCCGTTTATCAAAACTTCAAATTCTTAGTTAACATTTCTGCAAGATTTAGATTGCCCTTAAAATTTATCATTATGGTCCATCCAAAACTTCACCCTGCCTGCCAGAAAAAGTGCCCTGTGTGTTCAGATTGTATTCGGACCAAAGTTATCAAAAAACAGGAGCAGCGATAAAGTGTACTTCGCAGCCTGTGTACACATGTGGTCACGAGCGAGGGAGCGGGGATGCAGCAGCATTCCTTGCTGGAGGTTTGGTTCAGCCCATCGCAGTAGACCGATGGGGGCCTGGGGTCCCCATCTTGAACACCAAGTGGCAGAGTGGGGGGTGGACAGGATGGCAGTGACAGGCAATGCTGGTGCCCAGAGAACCACCCTGTGCGCCAGCCCTGCTGCTTATGTGGGCCAGACCTCTTTTAAATACAGCTTAGGTTTAGGTTTGGGGTTTTTTTGTAGAGCCCAAAGTTGGTTAATTTGTTTCTACATCGGAAACAAATGGAAAGGGCAAGTAAAATCTAGAAGATCACAGAACAGAAATTTAGAAGCATTTGTCCATGTGTCTTGGGCCCTGATGTGCTGAACTCTTGGAAGGCAGGACAGTGTTTACTCATTTCTGTTTCTCTTTTGCTTAGTTCCAGGGTGGAAGTTCAGTGAATGAGTTATTGAACTGTTGTGAGATCTCCAAGTTACAATAAAGCTACATTTCTCTCAGGGTCTTTGGGGAAGTGCTGAGTTCAGTACAGGTGAATTTTTCTTCTGCTCCATCTGGGCAGAAAGTAAGTGTGAGACCCAAGATCGGGCTGTGCTGCTTGCCTTGTGGATATAAACTGAGCTGAGCTGGTGTGCGGTATAAGGCAGAAACAAGCCAGTGGCGACCTTGGAGGAAGATGGGCCTTTGAGCACCTGGGGCTGAGCTGGGGGGTTGAGCCTGTAGGTGGAAGGATGCACGTGGGCACAGGAGCGGGACAGGTGGGCAGGAGGTCTTACTCTATGAAGAGGTAAAAGCGAGGAGCTCTGCTGGGACTTAAAGTGTGACTGGAACCAGACTGGAGCCAGAGTCCATGTGGGGGAGTGTGGATGTTTGCATAGGCAGCGGGAGCCACTGAAGATGTTTGAGCAGGAGAATGGCAAAGTCTGAGTTCATTTTAGAAAATTTGCTGGCGGCAGTTATAGGACAGATGGTTGGGAATGCGGAGGCGCTCGCAGGTCTCTGAGTGAGACATGGTGAGGGCAGTCAGGGTAACGGCCTGGGGCCCGCAAACGGAGGGTGTGGACACAGCCTGCAGGTAGGACCTTGAGCAGGCTGTCTGCCCTGTGTGACTAACTGCAGGTGGCTTTCAGGCCCTGGAAGTGTAGCCATCCCAAATCATGGTGTGCCATTTGTGCAAAATACACACCAAATTTCTAAGCGTTACTAAGAAAAGAAGTGTAAAAACTCTTACTGATGAATATTTATGTTGATTACACACTGCAGTGATCAAATTTTTATACATTAGGTTAAATATTAAATTAATTCACATCTTTTTAAGGTGACTCCCAGAAAATTTAAAATCACAAGTGTGGCTCTTCTCTTTGGGGGCAGTACTGATCTAGACAGCGTCAGCTTGGCTGGAGGGCAGGGTCGCAGGTAGGCATCTGATGTGACAGTGACGGCAGTCACAGCAGAGGTGGGGAAGGCGTCATGTGAGCTGCTGGGTGGAGCTCAGAAGTCAGGTCCGCGGCTCTAGGAGAGAGAGCAGCTTGAGGCATCGATTTACAGTTCATCCACCCAGAGGAGAGGGGACTTGATCCCCCAGAAAGCGAAGACAGACGACATATCCCCGAACTTTGAATATTTGGCCTGTTTGGAACAGGAAGCAGGACAGGCTCAGCGACGCTAGAGCAGAATCCCCTCAGAACAGTGTAGAAGCCAGAATAATGTGAGCTTCTGGAAGAAAGCGTCAAAACATACAAGCTAGCACAAAGACGAGAGTTCTTTTTCCATGAGGTGTACCTTCCCTACTCCCTACCCTCATAAACACCAGCTACTGGGCTTGGTATAGCCTGGCTTAGTGTTGTCGCTGTGGGTGCTGGTGGCCTGCAGCCTCTGGGTCTCTCCTGGCGTCCTTAATGTCCTGCTTCTGACATGCTGCCAATGGGAACATGTGTCTGTGAGGAAGAAAATAGACTTAAAGTGTGCACAATGAAGAATACAAAGGTGGTGGCTTCTCCCGTGAGCCCTCGGGGCTGGGTGATAGGATTGTGCTCTAATCCTGTAGACCCGGTAGACAGACAGACAGACATACTCCCCATAACTGAGATGGTACTCTGCTTCTCTCCTTGTTGGAAGGCCTTGTCCAGGACCGTCCGCAAGGGAGTTGGGTAGATGTGGAAAGAGCTGTGAGAAGCCAGCGGCCTGATTATTTGGGCTGGAGGATGTGTGCTAGACTTGTTTGGTTCTGGTGAAAGGATTCGCACCTCATGGTTAGGCTGAGGCCTCCCTCACTTTCCTGAAGCCTTGGTTACATTGGTTCTTTTTCCCCAGAGAAACTTGTGAATGGCACATTTCCCTTTTTCTTCTTCCTTTTTGTCTTCTATGACATGTTTATTCACATGAAGAAGTAAGTTGCTTTTCAATATCCTTTTCCTTTTTTAGAACCACCACCACCTAAAATCCCCAAGATTGAGACCGCTCACCCTCCGTTGCCTCCGGCCCACCCTCCTCCAGGTGAGTGGCTGCTCAAAGCAGTGTGGGAGGCCGGCCTTCCCGTCTGCTCTTTCAGAGGGCTGACTTGGGGAGGCCTGGGACAAGTCCACAGAAGGGAGACTTGGTAAGCCAAAATTTTAAAAGAAGATAGTGACCAAGTATCTTTCAAAAAATGGTGTGTGTTTGTCTTTCACAAACCAGATCTTTTGAGGATGTTATAAATTCCAGGTATATCTGGATATTCTCTGGCCTGTCATGTGTAGAAGGGCTAAGCTACACAGGATAAATGTAGAATCAGCTTCAGGAAGACAAAGCCCTGACAACTTAGGAACATTGACCTGGCAGGATCGCTGTGGGTCTTAGACCCCAGTCTCCCTCGCTCTGCTTCCTGGGGGCAGGGTGCCGTCCGGGGGCATTTGGAGGAAGGAGCAATTGCTCGGAGTCGAGCGGAGAATAAAGCGTGAGGAGTTCCCACCCGGACTCAGGGAACCAGGAAGCTTCCTTGGTGCCACGTAAGCCTGGAGGAGAAGCCCTGTGAGGGATGTAGCATTCTCTTCCTGGGACAGCGCTCTGGAGGATGGAGCAGGCCGTGGGGTGGGCAGGAGTTGTGTGTGTTCTGAGCATTGCTGGGCCAGCCTGCCTCACCCAGGGGCTCGCCCTGGGGCTCTTAGCGCCACGTGCCTGTGGCAGAGGTACCACGCATTCTCTTTCTTTCTGCTTATGGTCAGTCCTAGCACTTGAGAAGATTGGGGAAAGTAGGGGCATCATTTGCTACTTTGGGACAAATCTTATAGTCCTCAGTCTAGGATGAAGCCTGCTTAAAAAGACACCTACAGTGGGTCATTTCTGTACTTCCGTGGCGTCTCCGCCACAAGCAGGCACGGACCCGCATCGCCTGTGCCAGGGGTATGGCTGAGAAGGGGTGTGGGGTCCTGGGAAGCCCAAGGTAGGGAGAGCTGCACACTGGGGGGTGGGGGTGGCCTGAGCATGGTGTCGGGAGCCCCGCAGAATGCACAAAGCTGGCAGGAGGGGTGAAGGCACTGGTGGCAGGTGGTGGGAGCCTGCTCGGCAGCCGGAAGGGCCGCGGTGGGCGCCGCGGTGGAGTCTGGCAGCTGCAGGTGCTGAAGGCGGAGGTGGAAGCGGAGGGGTCGGTGCGCCAGGCCGCAGGGGCTCATTCCCACAAGGTCCCATCACTGCTTCATAGGGGCCTGTGGCCGAGGGGAGGCAGATGGAAAAGAAGACTCAGGAGGAGCAGGGGTCTGTGGTCCGGGGAGCCGCAGGCCCTGATGAGGCGCAGGAGGCGCATCCTCCGCAGGGATGTCTCAGAGGGCGGCGGGTGGCGGCAGGCATCAGAGCGAGGAGAAGAGCACGCGGGTGCCTGCCCAGACCACTGTTCCGGGTTCGGTTACAGAGGACAGGCGAGTGAACAGGTGACTTGTGGCGGCGGCACGGTGTGACAGGAAGTGACATCTCAAAGATGGACGAGCGTGTTCGTGGACCCAGGCGCCCTAGACTGACAGGAGGAATTCAAGGTGGTGGACCCTTTGTCCACAGGCCTCCAGTTCACACTCTGTTCCTTCATCAGCTTCGGAACTAAGAGGCCACTGGCCCTGCCCTGGAGCCCAGACACACTTCTCCATAGGCTTACCCGACCTTGCGACTTGGCTGGGCGTGCTGGTTCGTTCAGGCCGGGCCCCAGGGCCGTGGCTGGTGCTGAGAGATGCGCTAGCCAGCCGGAACCGCTGCCCTCACGCACGTGGCGAGAGCAGGGAGGGTCCCGCAGACACCACAGCGCCGCCCTGGGCACGTGACACATCTGTGTCTGTGCAGCCGGGGCTGCTCCGAGCTCCAGGGAGCACATGAGGCCAAGTGCTAGGAGACCCAAAACCCCCTTCATGGCCCTCACTTTCTTGTGTTCTCTGGACCCTGAGATCTTGGCTCCTGTGATTTGTCTTTGACTCTGGGCTGCCGTAGGAATTACCCAAAGAACACACTTCCGCAGTGATTGGCCTCCCCTGGTGGGATGTCTCCAGTGTCCTTGTCCAGGTGTCTGGTCGTGAACGCAGAGGGGAATCGCAGGGGGAATGTGTGCAGGGAGGCTGTGGACGAAGGGAGCCGGGGCTGCGCTGGGAAGCCCCATGGGAGGGCAGCCCCCCAGAGCTCGGCAGTGCTCCCTGACAGTACGCACTGGGGGCTGATGTCCCTTCTCTTCGTGAGCTCGAACCAGAATTCCTCCTTTGGTGGCTTCATCGGGAATGTCAGAGACTTGCTCATTGTGTTTTTTAAATGTCGCCTCATTCACTTGACCAGCTCGCAGGCTCTGCGCTTGCTGCCGGTGCTGCAGACAGGGAGGTGACGCGGCCCCGGCCTCGTGGTCTCTAGAGGCAGAGACAGGCAGGCACAGGGCCCCGCTCCCATCTGTACTAGCAGGGGGGCTCCATGCACTGCAGGCACTGCCTTGGCCCGAGTGGTGAGGACCAAGGGAAGGAGACCCGGCCATGCTGCGTGGAGGGGGTCCTTTGCAATGGCATCGGGCACCGGCCACAGAGGGGAGGCTGCTCGCTGTTCTCTGTGCAGTTGGCCATGGGGGAAGAGCAGCAGCCCTGCCAGTGCTATAATGGGGGCAAGAAAGTGGGGGAGGGTCGGGGAGAGCAGGAGAACTGCTGTGTGGAGCTCCTGGCTTCCGGGGCGGCCTTCCCCACCCTGAGGTCATCAGTGGACATGTCCCCTGCACAAGCAGACCCAGGAGCCAGCCCAGGGCCAGGCAGTAACTTGTCTCTTCTCTGCAGACCGGAAGCCTCCCCTCTCAGCTCCCTTAGGTGAGGCAGAGCCCCCGGGCCCCGTGGATGCCAGTGACCTTCCCAAAGTCCAGATTCCTCCTCCGGCCCACCCAGCCCCCGTGCACCAGCCGCCACCGCTGCCACACCGGCCGCCGCCGCCACCACCCTCCAGCTACATGACCGGGATGTCTACCACCAGCTCCTACATGTCCGGAGAGGGTTACCAGAGCCTGCAGTCCATGATGAAGACCGAGGGCCCCTCCTACGGCGCCCTGCCCCCAGCCTACGGCCCGCCAGCTCACCTGCCCTACCACCCCCATGTCTACCCCCCCAACCCACCCCCGCCACCAGTGCCCCCTCCCCCAGCCTCCTTCCCTCCACCTGCCATTCCTCCCCCAACTCCTGGCTATCCCCCGCCTCCCCCCACCTACAACCCCAACTTCCCACCCCCGCCCCCACGCCTGCCCCCCACCCACGCAGTCCCACCTCACCCTCCTCCAGGCCTGGGCCTGCCACCTGCTAGCTACCCACCTCCAGCTGTCCCCCCAGGAGGACAGCCACCTGTGCCCCCACCCATCCCCCCACCTGGCATGCCTCCCGTTGGGGGGCTGGGGCGGGCAGCCTGGATGAGATAACGTGATGCCTTTTTTTTTCCCTTTGTTTTTTTAACAAATGTTTTTCTAACCAACTTGAAGAGTAGTTTAAGTGGGTAAGCAGCAGGGTACCTTATCTATTGCTAGAGAGCTGCAGTATGGGAAGAAACGGACCGGAGCTGACATGAAATTGGGCTGGTCCTCCACATCTGGAGAATGGGGCCAGCGGCTTTCAGCGTAGCCTGGGCAGCGCCAGTCTCGATCCCACCACACATTTGGTCTCAGCTGGTGGAGTCCTGCACTGGGTTCTTTGTACTCATGGAAACGTTAACCAGCCATATTGGCTCAAGAAATAGCTTCAGTAAGGAGTGAATTTCCTTCTAGAAATCAGTGCCTATTTTTCCTGGAAAATCCATTTTAAATAGTCCAGTCCCATCGGAAGTCACGCTGTTGTCATCGCTTTCATTCTGTGACGGTTTTTCCCAACACCCAGTAGGTCAGACGAACCACAGTTTTGATTTAGAGATATTTACGTCCTTTGTATTAATCTTATTTTTTTGAAGGGGTTGCCTTGTTGGATGGCTTTGTTCTTTTTCTTCCAGAGAGAAAGGGAGAAATGTACTTGGAAAGTAATGTATGTTTACATCAATTTGCAAATTCCTGTACATAGAGATATATTTTTTAAGTGTGAATGTAACAACATACTGTGAATTCCATCTTGGTTACAGAC
Source organism: Mustela nivalis (assembly GCF_964662115.1). NCBI lineage: Eukaryota > Metazoa > Chordata > Mammalia > Carnivora > Mustelidae > Mustela > Mustela nivalis. Next base: position 6,343,375 of record NC_139025.1, on the reverse strand, counting down.
GCGGCTCCTTCGGTCAGTTATCCAAATAAACCTGTTGTGAAACGACCGTTTTGTTTCTTCCGCACAGAAGGTGGGGCCCCAAGAGGCAGTTCTTGCCCTTGGCCCTGGGGGCTGAGGGGCGGGCAGCAGAGGGACATTGGCCTCGCAAGCCCCAGACCTGACCCCATGTCACCCAAGGCAAGCGCCCCCAGGGGTCTGCCCTCACAGACGAGCTCTTAGACCCGCCCCATGCCTGCATGGGCTCCCCTCGGAGGAACCTGGGTGGTTCCGAACCAGCCTGGAGCTCTCACATGCACCCATGCAGATGGGCTCCTGGGTCCCACGGGGGCTCAGATTGGAAATTTCTTTCCACTCGCACCATCCGAGTGGCCGTTTGTGGTCTCCAACACTGGGCAGAACCCCCATGCCCAAGGTGCTCCCCAGGGCTATGGCACTCTACCCAGCGGCTCCCCAACCCCGAGAAAAGCACTGCGCACCCACCACAGAGGCTTACAAAGAGCCTTTATTTATCTAGCGCAAAGTATACACTATCACAATCTTCTGTTACTCCTTTTACTAAAATAGTTCAAATCAGTGTTTTTACCACACTATCAAAAGTTCTAGCGCTTTTTCTCTCCCCAAATCAAAGTGGTTCAGTGGAAGGTAGAAACGGGCACAGGGGTCCATAGCTCCCAGCTCCACCTGGAGCCGGGCGAGGGGCCGGCCCCGGTTCTCACGGCGGGCACCCACCACAGAAAACAGCATGGCTGACGGCCCGGGGCCGGGAACCAGACGTTCCAGCCCGATTCCAGAAAGCAGCACAAATACCCCCCACCCACCCACCCACAGTATGAAAAATATACACCTCTACCGCTCCGCTCATGCATTTTGCTTGTTTCCTTTAAAAAAAAAAAAAAAAAATCAGTAGTATGTATTTTGTTTCTTCTCAAGTTTCCAAGAAAAAAAAAAATGAAAGGTCACTTTTTCTGTTTAAACACTGATGTGTAGTGTAGCTAATAACTTTTGGATAAAAATGTGCCACCCTAAAAAAATGTGCTCAGCAGATTCTGATCCCAGGAAGGGCTTGGCCACCTGGGGCGAGGCTGGAAGGGTGACATCCATCACAGTGGGAACTGAAGCCCCAGTCCAGATGTCACACGGGGCTTCAAGATCTAGAATCAGTATGAAACGTAAAGGGACCTTTGTGAAAGGGCACCGAGTTCAGCAACCCCCGTCCCCCACCACGAGCTTCGACAGCTAAGGCTCCAGAGGGGAGATCACCCCACATCACCTGATGCATGTCCGAGCTGCTGGCAGGGCTGGGACTCGTGCTTGCCTGGCCCCTGGCTGTCCCTGTGGTGAGGCTCCTCTGATCCCCTCCAGCCTGTGGCTCCCACTGCATCCACCCAACCCCTGCCCTGTGGGGCCAGGCAGAAGTGCTGCTGGCTTTTTATTTTATTTAATTTTTTAACAGCTTATTACGTCAGATGACTGTCACAGGTACAGTTCTGTCCTTGAAAGCCATCCCCATGCACTTGGCTCAGGAACACGAGCAGCGGTGGGAAGGAGAGGTCTGCGCCCGGCTCTGCTGCCTGTGTGGCGCACAGGAGGATCCAGGCAGAAACGCCCCACCTGACCCCCAGGTACCCCATAGCATGATGGACAGGGTCACCTCCCTGAGGCGGGGACGGTCCCTTCGAAGCTGTTCTCTGGGCCAGTGTACAGGAGACCTGCAGACACCAGGGCCCTGACTTATTGCTTATGTTCAGTGGTGGCCAGGCCGGCCTGATCCAGACATGACAGATGGGCTGCCGGATGTGGGTTCCACCCAAAATGGACCCACCCCCCACCTCGGGCCGCTCTGTGGTTCTTTGGACTCCCAAGATCCAGAGGGGAGCCTCTGTCCCCCAGCTCACTGCCCACTAGGGCAAGAACTACTTGGTACCATGACCAAGGATGTTCCCTAGCTTTCGATGCACACCCTAGTGAGAGGGCACTCACCACCTGACCTGCGGGCAAGCTCCCTTCAGGGAGAACCCAGAGCCCCCTGTAACACCCAGGGTGAGAGGAACGTGCCTGTTGCTGTCACCACACCCACTTAGCATTCCCTGGGCACAAGGGGGGCTATAAGCCTTTCCCCTGAGAGTGTACAACTCCCCCACGGGCGCCGATGGCCGACAGGCGGTGGGAATGGCGCGAAGTCCCTGCTGGGGCTCTAGGAACAGGGTGGCCTCCCCCATCCCCTCGCCTGGCCCCCGTCCCTTGTGCGGGCCTGGATGAAGCCTGCTCGCTGCAAAAGTGGCCTCCTGGGCTCTTCGAGTGGTTGAGGCATGGAGCCAAGCCCCACCAGCCAGCGGAGGTGGCGGGAGCGAGCAGCCATCATGGCCGGTGCCCCCCACCACTTCCCAGCATCTGTGAGCTCGTCTGTAATGTGCCCCAACCACCCACCCTCTGGGCCTCACCTTCCTCAGCAATTTCAACATTTCTCTATCTCATCTGTATTTGTATATGGTCATTTACACGGAAGGTCTCGTTTGATCCCGAGCCCCACGAAGAGGGCCTGAGGCTGTCCCTTCCCAGTGGAGGACACTGAGGCTCAGAGAGCGAGGTGGCAGCACCTGTGAAGAGGCAGCAAGGCAGTGGACCCCACTCGGTCCCCGGCTCCGTCCGGCCCGGCCAGCAGCGGCTTCTGCAGCAGTGGGAGCGCCCGGGCGTGCGGGCCACGACGGAGACCCGGGCTGAACCCAGCTGGTGGCCTCGGGTGGTGAGCATGGCCCAAAGAACCTGAGACCTCGTCTTCCCACCAGGGGCCTGGAGAAGCTGAGTGACTTGCTGAAGGTCACACAGCCAGTTAAAGCCAGAGCCAGGTCGGGCTCCTTCCAGAGAGGGCAGAAGTCCCCCACCGGCCAGCCCGTGCAGCTCCGTCCACAGTGACCCTGGCTGGGGCCGGGCTCTGGGGGATACCAGAGGCCCAGCTCGGCCCGGTGCTGCCCACCTGGAGAGAGAGCGTGGGGCTCGGCCCAGAGACTCTCCACACAGCCTCCTAACTCCCTGGCCCATCATGTGAAACCACAGAGATGGAGATGTCTCGGGTCCTGGGCAGGAGGGACCCAAAAAGCTAGGGCATGACCTGCCCCGGAGTGGGAGAGGAGACTCTGCAGCGAGTGATGTGTTCGGGGCTGGGGGAAGCACCCTGAAACCAAGCAGCAGCTTGTAGCAGGGAGCTGGGTACGGGGCAGGGCAGGGGGCAGCAGTGCCAGAGGAAGGGCCTCAGGGCCGCCAGCCACAGACACCAGGAGCTTCCCTGTCCACGATCGGACGCGGGCTCAGTGAGCTGGGGTTCAGGCCGCAGACGGGTGAGAAGGGGTGCCCCTTGGGTCAGGTCCAGCTGCCGGTGGCCTCTGTCCAGTGTGGGTAGCAGCCAGCGGGTAGAAGGCTCGATGAGGTGCCCCTTGGCCAAGGCCGGGCCCAGCCTGGGATGCCAGGCCCTGAGTCCCCACGCAGCCTTCAGCCTCCCGGCAGCGGGGCCCCAGAGCAGGGAGGAGGCTGTCTGGGCCGCTCTGCCATGGGGCATGGCCGCAGCCTCTTGTCTTCGTGTGCTGGTGCGTGAGGAGGGAGACGGAGGCCCGGCTGTTATCGCGCTGGACCCACGGGAGCCGGGGCACGGCGGGCAGTGTCCTATGTACAATTCACCACAGGAAACAAACACGGGGGCCTGCAACTCATCCTGGGTGCCCTGCAGGGCCAGTCCACGTCCACAGAGAAGCAGCCCTACAAAGGCCCCTTGAACTGGTTCCCAGACAGGTGCTGCCGGATGGAGGGCTTGGAGCCGGCCGCGTCCCCTAGTTTTCGCCAGACCACCTGTGGGTGGGGTAAGCTGTGACTGCGGAGCCCACCCGAGCCCCCCTGCTGACCCAGGCACCCACACTGCCTCGGGCCCCTCAAAATCACCCAAAAAGTCCCCATAGCCGTGGGGCCCAGAGGGGAAACTGAGGCCACGTGAGGCCCAGAGAAGCAGGAGACAGCAGAGGAGGTGGGTACAGAACACCTGGCCGCAGGTGAGGCCCAGGTTCTGCCCCTGCTGCCTCCTAAAAGGGTCCAGAGATAACACACCCCAACCAGGCAGGTCAGGGCTGAGCTCCCCGTCCTGGGCAGCCACAGAAACAGCCCAGCTTCCAGGAGCAAATGCGGCCCCAGCCTTGCAGGCCCTCAGAGCAGAGGGTCCTGCCCGCACCGCTGGTCTGAACACCACCTGTGTGGCCAGCAGGCACTGAGGGCCACTGTGGGCCACGGGATGGGACATGCAGGGTGAACGGACCAGTCCAAGGGGGCTGGGGGCGGAGCTCCGAGAACGGACAGGCCTGGAGAGGTCAGGGCCCCCACTCTCCGGGGGACGTGGGACAGGCAATGGGGGGAGGACTGGCCAGGGCTGTCCAGGCTCCGGTGCCTTCCCCCAGGCCTCCAGGTCACTCCGGGACCCGCCCTGCTCGCAGCCCCGCCCCCTGGGCCCCAGACCCCAGACCCCCGCCACCAGGCCCCGGGGAAGTGTCTCACGTTGCACATCTCACGGACGATGGCCTTCTCCTTCTCACTCAGGTCCTCCTCACAGCTGTCCTGGAGCTGCCGGTCCAGGTTCTCGTGCACCTCAAGGACCTGCGGGGAACCGGCCCCAGGGTCAGGGGGAAGGCTGCCCACAGATGCCAAGGATCCCAAGCCGCTGGGTCCCAGCCAGCATGAGGGGCATGGAGAGACCCATGGGGGGGTCCTCCTCCCTCACCCTAGCGACCCGCCCCCAAGATAACATCACAGCTGGGGGTGAAGCTGAAGCCGGGTCCCGGGGAGCAGGGAGGACAGGCTGGGGGGGAGGGGCAACTACCCTCAGACAGGTGCGCTCATGCCAACCGAGGGCCCCCAGCAAGCACCCACTTGCACACACAGGGTGAGTGTGTGTGTATGTGTCCCAGTCACTGTCCGCACCAGTTTAAGAATGCTGTTATCTGTGCAGACAGGCCTGCACACCCGGGGCATCCTGTGGGTGAGGGGCGGGGGGCACAGCCACAGTGGGTGTGGCCCAGTGAGCCAGCCCCCCGGGAGCTGTACCTGCGAGTGAGGACGGGCCTCGGAGGCCGGAGCCTAGTCCCACCCCAACCCTGCCCCCACCTCTCTGACTTAGAGGGGGTGCCCGCCCTCCCCTACCTGGCCCAAGTACGTTTCTGTCACTGGGATAGCAGATGGGTGACAACCTACTGCCAACCGACACCTCCAACTCCCTCCCCCAAGGTGTTCCCGGCTCAGGGCCCCTCAGGGCCCCTCCCCACCGCCCTGCTGCTCCGCCCCGCGCGGACTCAGAGCACATGCAGCTTGGAAGGTCTGGGGTCCGCACTGCACTAGGGACCTGGGCACCACCCACCCCTACCCCCGCCCCTGGGGAGCAGCTTCTGGGTGTGGGTGGGCAGGGCCTGGCCCTCACCTTCATGGCGTGCACAACAGCCTCGGGCTTCTGTCCCGCAGAGCTGTAGCCGGCGGAGGGGGGCGAGGACAGCTCAGGTACCGTGCAAGCTGGGCCCTGTGGAAAGGAATCGCGGGGCTTAGCTGGGCCCCAGCGGCCCCCGGGGGGTGGCCAGAGGGGCACCCGGCGGCAGGGAGAGGTCCCTGACTAACGCCGGAGAAGCTGGGGGCCGAGTGCTGCTGGTGAGGAGACGGGGTGCAGGGCCCAGGCGGGGGCAGAGGACAGGGGGCCGCCCCAAACCCCATCGCAACTCGCAGGCTCCTCTCCGCAGCCCACGTGCAGGGTCTGTTCTCTGTTTGCCAGAGGAAGTGAGGGCAGCTCAGAGAAGGGCGGGGGCTGGCAAAGATCTCCCAGCAAACCCCAGGGCTTGCCCCCTTCCCCCGACTCCAGGTGAGTGGGCTAGACTCCTCCCCCCCGCGGGGACACTCTTCTAGCCCTGAGCCCTGCCTCCCAGCCCTGAGCTTCCGGCCTGTCTGGCCACCTGAGGTGTGCCACCAAATTCAGCAAGCATTATTTTTTTAAATAAAATAAAATAATGAGTGCGTTTATTTATTTTAGAGAGAGAGAGCAGAGAGCATAAGCAGTGGGAGGAGAGGGGCCGAGGGAGAAGCTGAGCGGGAGCCCGAGGCGGGGCTCGATCCGAGGACCCTGGGATCACCACCGAGCCGAAGGCAGACACTTAACCTACTCAACCACCCGGGCGCCCCTCAGCAAGCACTTCAGATGGCAACCCGGCGCCCAGCTCCGCACAGCCCGGGGAGCAGGGGACAAGGCCAGGTGAAGAGGCGAGTCCGCCTTCTGGAGTCAGGCCCACCTGTGTCAGAGGCCCCACCTGTGTCTGCCCAGGGCCTCTAGCTGCTTTCCAATGGAATTACTGGACACGTTGGTGTACCTCAAGCGGTAGAGGGGCCCCGACTTCGGGCCCCAGTGGAGGAGGACTGGAGGATGGAGCTCCCTGGGGCCAACACAAGCCGGGAGGTCAGAAGACCCGGGAGTGGGTCTAACGGGAGCCAGCAAGCGCGGGAGGCCAGACAGAAAGCGGCAAGCGCCCTGGGAAGCGTGGGTGCAAGCAGCCGGGGGAGAGGCCGGGGAGCGGGGTGCCCTGCACATCCGTCCCTCCTCTGAGTCTCAGTTTCTTTCTCAGTCACTGAACCCAAGTGACCAGGTGGACTTGGTGAGCTGGTTTCTGGGGCCATCACCCGGGGAGCCTGCTCAGCCCAGCCATGCTGTGTGGGCTTGGGCAAGGCTCTGAAGTAGGGCCCAACCCACTTCGTGCCTCAGTTTCTTCATCTGGATGATGGAAAGGGTTCCGGTGTCCCAGGTTGTGTGCAGAGCTCCGGCACGCTGTCCGATGGGTGCAAAACACACACACACACACACGCACGTGCGTGCACGCACATGCCTGCCCGAAAGCAGGTGCACAGTCTGAGGTGAAGGCTGGGCGCCCTCCACTGTTGGCCAGCAGGGGGCGACAGCCACACGCACTCAGCCCTGGGAGGTACCAGATGCCTGGCCCCTGGCACCTCCGGCCTCCCGTCCCAATCTGTGCGTAGGGTTCCCTGAACAGCCTGCTCCCTCCGTAAGGGCACCGGGGGCTGCTTCCCAGAGCAAAGGCAGGAAGGAAGCCAGGAGTGTCCCGGACAGCCTTTCCCTGACCCGCCTCACCAGGCTGCCAATGAGCACGTGGCTGCAGGTCCTGCCCACGAAGCCCGCACCGGAAGGGTAACGGGTCAGAGGTCAACGCCGTGGGGCTGGAGCTTGCGGGGGACGCTCCCCACAGACAGCTTCTCCCAAAGGCCTCTCCGGCTGCAGCGGGAGGGCCAGCCCGGCGACACCTCCCACTTTCTCGGCACCCACCCCCGCCACCCAAGAAACCCCCTGACTTGCTATCTTCCTGCACCCCCATGTGACAGATGAGGGCAGGACCATGGGTCTGACAGAAGGCTCACAGCAGGGCTCAAACAGGGTCTGGGGTTCCAGAGCTGGTGGCCAAAGTGGGGAGCCGAGTGTGTCCCCAAGAGAACAGAAGCCACACGACCAAACGACCACTCGTCCAGAGCATTCGCAACGGTGCTTCCCATGCCGGGCGAAGCGTGGACACCGCCCAGACGTCCAGCCGCTGAGCAGGGGTGGGGGAGGGGGTGCCTGCACCCATGGAATATCGCTCGACAACAAAAAGGGAGGTTCGAGCCCATAGCATCGCCTCCAAAACACAGCACCCTGCGGATGCGGGCAGTCACAGAGGGTGGCCTGTTACAGGGCTCTGTTGCTAAGAAATGTCCAGAATGGGCAAGTCTGCAGAGGCAGGAGCACACCAGGGGTCGCCCCGCCAAGGCAGGGGAGAGTAGGGAGGGGTGGCTAAAGGGGGCAGAGTTCCTCTGTAGGGTAAGGAGATGTTCTATTGTGATAACTACAGCAATCTGCAAATATGCTAAAAACCAGTTAAGTGAGTCCTCAAAAATAAAGTCAACTGACGGGGCGCCTGCCTTCGGCTCAGGTCATGATCCCAGAGTCCTGGGATCAACCCCTGCGCTGGGCTCCTTGCTCAGCGGGAAGCCTGCTTCTCCCTCTCCCCCTGCCTACCACTCGTCCAGCTTGTGTTCCCTCTCTTGCTGTCCCTCTGTCCGAATAAATAAATTTTAAAATGTTTTAAAAATAAATAAATAAAGTCAACTGACTCGAAAAGAAGAAAGGCAGACGACCAGTCTCCCCCCAGGGACTGTCAACAGCCTTGCCCCTGTTCCCTGTACTCAGCCCCCTTCCGCGGCCAGCTCCTTCCACGGGGCCTGGAGTCCCAGGGCCTGCTGGACCCTGCCCCACGGCACCCTGGCCAGTGACCCCCATCAGGGAAAAGCTCGGGGGCCCTGGGCAGACATACAGCCTCTGACTCAAGTGGGCAGGGAGTAGGGGAAGTAGACAGAGACAGAGGTAGGGAGGGCGGGGTGAGCCTGGGGAAGAAAGGGGGTCCAGGTCCCTCCCCACAGGGTCACCCGTTTCACCATGGGATCCTCCGACCTGTGGGCTATCTGTCCCCCAACTCCCAGGACCTCACAGAAGACACACCAGGTGCGGGAGATCTGGGCCCCCAGCAGCGTCAGGCATGGAGGGTCCTTCCAGGGCCCAGCAAGGGCTTGCTGCCCTAGCAGCTCCCCAAGAGTGTTCCTATAGAACCTCTGGGCCTCCCCTGGCCCCGGCAGGTCACGAGATGGGCTGAGCCTCACGCCTGCCCTACAATGTGGATCAAGGACCCTGGAGGCACGGGGTCCCCAAGTGAGTGGTGCGGCCCTAGGGAAGGGCTCTTACGTTCTGCAGGGAGTCCTGGTAGGTGGGCGGGAGGCTTGCCAGCTGGGACTCTGAGTGGTACGGGGAGAAGCCTTTCCGCAGCGTCCGGAACTCTCCAGGGCCTGCCTGCTGCGAGGGAAGGGGAGAGGTTAGAGGGGAGTGGCTGTGCCGTGCCCTGTCAGGACATGGTCAGCTGCTCCTGCCTGCCCCTCCCCCAGCACCGGCTACACCCTCCCTCCCTCTCCCTGCCCCATCGTCCTCACGGCCACCCTGTGTTGGTGCCACAAGGCCAGAGGGCTTCAAGCTGCCCCCCAGTGCGTGCTTTATCAAGGTTTCTCGAACAGAGGAAACGAATGAATGAGTGTGGCCTCCCACGCCCGCCTCCTTCCTCTGCTCCAGCATCCTGCACTGGGGCCCCGCGCCTGGCCTGGGGAACACTCCCTCCAGCCCCGGCGGGGGTGGGGTGCTCCCGCCTCTCACAGGTGAGTCTGTCCCTGTGAGGTGCTCAGGCTGCCCTCAGCCTCTGCCCTCGGACAGGAGCTCCCAAATGTGAGCCCTGCGTCCTCCCCTCTCTGTCCACAGGAACCAGGGCCTGCTTAGGAAGGGGGGAGGGACAGAAGGCAGGAGTGCACGGACATCTATTTGGCCGCGGGATTTCCCTCAGGGCAAAGCAAATGCCCCCAGGAGCTGGAAGCCGGATCCGCAGAGGGAGGGGACCCAGGGCTCACGCTTAATCCGACATCGGCCCTCTGAGAAGGAGCCATCATGGCCTCTTGGGCCCTCCGCATCACTCAGAGCCCAGGGGGGGTTTCTGGCCCAGACAGCCTTTTCGACTTCAAAGGATCAGAGGGCATGCTGGGGGGCAGATAAAACACACAGAAGGTCCTGGAAGTCCCCAAACAAAGCCTGGAGGGCAGGGGTGGGTGGTGAGCAGGACAGCTCAGCAGCCACGCCCCGGGGGGGGGGTCACTTCCTCCTACACACCAGCTCCCCCCCAGACGCTCCGCCGCACTCCCCGCCTGCTCCCCTCCCGCCAACTGCCAGACCCTGACCCGGGTCTCACGAGTCTCCAGCCTCACCGACTCCCTGCGATCGGCTCTCCTGTCCCCATCAGACCCAGGCCCGACCCCTCGGTCCCAGGGGCCAGGTCAGAGGGCACAGAGCAGCTCCCTGTAAGGGTCTGGGAGACTGGAGTAAAAATGCAAGGCAGGCAGGTGCCCCTTGCTCTGGAGGCTTCCAGAGCAAACAGCCGACAGCAGATCCAAGCCCTCACCGCCTGCTCTCCACCCCCACCCAGGCACCCTGGCCAGAGCGGAAGGATTCCCATGGCCTCCGGGAGAACCTGAGTGTGAACAAAGGTCACCAAGAGGCACAAGACAGAAGTGGAGACGCCCCCTCCAAGGATGGCCCCTGAAGTGTGGCAGGGTATCCCCAAGAACCCTTGATATGTGATTGCCCCCCACCCCGGGGTTACGGCTTCTAACCAGAGCCATGTTAGTCCTCCCTGGCCCAGCCAGCGGTCCGATCTAGCAGCGCCCCATCACCAGGCACCAGAAAGAGGCCACAGTGCTGACCCTCACTGCCCACCCTGGGGGGCTCCTCTGCCCATCAGAGCACCTATGCCTCCCTGACTCGCCCACCGTGGGCAGGGGCGTCAACCCAGCTTCAGGCGAAGGCAATTCTCTCCCTGGCCAGGCGTCTGCGACAGTTCTAAACTCTTCTCCAGCAGTGAGTGTTCTAAACCCAATGACACTGCGCATCAGCATCCAGTGCCACCAGGTCCTTGTCGGGCCCTCTGACCCTATTCTGCGGGAACACACCTCACTGGCCTCACCAGGCTGGCAGAAAGGGACCAGGTGCAAGGCTCAGCCCAGCGCACACACATTGACATTTGGCCACATGGCCAAGGATTTGAGCCACCGCTCTCTCCGACCGGCCCCTGGCACCGGGACAGCTGGACGTTGCCCTGCCCTTCCCCCTCGCCGTCTAGATCCTTCTCTGTGCTCAGTCTCACCTCCCACACAGCTCCTCTGGCCCAGGACCCAGTAGGTTCAGAAGCAACTCACGTGCTGTTACTGAAAACAAAACAGGTTTGTGTGGCCTCCTCCCTCCACACCAGATAAATTCCTGGGGAGGAGGTGTGTGCACAGGGGGGCGGGGGGAGGGTTTAAATCAGCTTGTGCAATTCCCACCCCTGCCTTCAGCGATCATCTATAAATATTCGCACGTCCACAGAACTTTATTAGCGACCCAAAAAGCTGGCGGGAAAAACACACAATCTCTCTCATTAGGGGCAATGTGACTAATGATGCATCAAAATGAGGGACCATAATTGCACTTAAACCCAAATTAAAAATCCTGGGATGCGCCTGTCGGTGCCCTAGAAGAATGAAAGCCCGAGGTTTTTAACGCGGAGGGGCAGTGGAGCTGAAAGGGCCTTCTGGGGTGGTTGGGCCTGCACCTGCGGGGGGCTCAGGGTGGTTCAGGAAGCAGGGAGAGGAGGTCTGCCCCGCCACAGTCCCCAACATGGGTCCCTCAGGACACAGGGAGAAAGGATCTGTCACACAGAGTGGCGGGACTCCCACATCCTTAAAAGTAAAAGAAGCATCACGTGCGGACAGACTTGCCCCCTCTGGCAGGGAGGGAGAGACCCAGGTGGCCGCAGGGCTCCCAACTCCACTTAAGGACACAGAGCCTCTGTCCAGGGCTGTCACTGCACCGCCGCCAGGCTCCGGGCCGCCGTGCACTCTGGCTACCCCAGCCTCTCTGAACCCCTGGGGTCCTGCAGCGAGCTCCCCAGCCATCGCCTTCCAGAGGACTCCTGGGAAGGGCCCTGCCCACCTCCCCCACCTGCCTACTTGGGGCTTCCTGTCTGGGCAGCAGCTGCGGGCGGGCTCACTCAGGGCAGCTAGCCTCACCTCTCCTTCCTGCCCCCAAAGGGCTTGGGTCCCCGTGGGACCACGTGCCGCAAGAGCACTTCCATTGTGCACCCAACAGGGAGGCAGTGTCTGACAGGTGACACGGGGACTGCTGTGGGGTATCCGGGGTGAGCCCTGATGCTGGGACATCTGGAGACCACTCAGACCCCCGGGCACGGGCTGGGAAAGCTGGGTGAGAAGGGCCGTGGGAGGCCGGGGGTCCCCGCTCTACTGCCATTATGTGCAAAGCTGCCCGTGAATGCCAGCTCGGAGAGGGCAGAACCAAGGCACCCTGGTGGTGGCCGGCTCCCAGGAAGGGACAGGAGAGGACCCGCAGAAGACAGAGAAGCACACAGCACTCAAAGCAGTCCCCACGCCAAACACCACTGCAAACATGTCCCGCCAGGCAGCTCTACCTGAAGCCAGCTTCTCGGGCGGCCGTAGGGACGGGGCAGCTGGAAGGGAAGAGGAGCGGTGTCACCCAGCAGATGCCAGCCACGACCCTCCTCCCCGCCATTCCCCTCCCCGGATACCTGTTCACCCAAAGCTGCCGGGACCTCAGTTGGGCCGGGGTGGGCACCTCCAGAGAGCCCCCATGTTTTTAGAAACCCCCGTGTCTCCAAGGGCTGACCGGGAACCCGGCCCCCTCCCAGCCCTCCCAGGGCTCATGCGGGGACCCCGCAGACCCGAGAGGCCAGCCCACTACCCTGGCCTGGAGGGGCCCCAAGATCCTGGCATGGCAGCCGGCAGAGGCAAGGAAGGGGCACTGCGAGGCTGCTCACAAGGGCATCCTGCTACTACCTACCAGCCAGAGTTAATCTCCCTTAGTTTTCAGAGAACCCGTCTGCAGACCATCAAGAAAGACATGGCTGCTACGTGGCTGGGGGCCCAGAAAGTTCTGCCTCTAAGTGCTCCGAGCGAGCCGGGGAGGTCCCATGTGTGGCTAATAGGACTTCTCTGCAGGGAGATGGCACCACATCCCAACGCCCCACGCCATTTCTGGCCTTAGGGATGTGTTTGCTGCCAGGACCTCGTGGCTGCGGCTGACGGGACAGCGTGTGGTCTCACCCGCCACAGTCATCATCGGCCCTCACAGGTCCCCATGACAGCCCAGTACTTGTTCCAATAAGGTGAGCGAGGGACAGGCGCAGGACCCCGCAAGAAGGGGTGAGGGATTTGGGGGGCAAAGACTCATGAAAACCCAATCCCACCCGGGCTGGGGGAGTCAGGGCAACTCCTCAGCTCTCCAGGGCTCTGTTGTTTGCACGGAAATTAGGGTCAAGAAGGGAACCCGGCCACCGGGTGGCCCACGGCTCTCACCGCTGGCCAGCCCTGGTCCTCGGGCGTTGCGGGATCGTCGTCCCTTTACACCCGGGGCAGGTGCTCTTAGTGTCCCATCTGACAGATGAGAAAACTGAGGCCCAGAGAGGTGAAGCCCCTGGCCCCACACCACCCAGCTGGTAAGGCAGCACTTTGGTGATGTGAACCTGGCCCTGTGGCTCTGCCACCCAGCATGGGGCTCACAGTGGACAATGATTAAGCCTCGGGGACAGAGGTAGAACTCCCCGTCTCTTTCTGCCCACGCTGCTAGCAGACCATGTGCTCGGAGGCCAGAAAGAAGGGGTTTCCTCTCTGGCTCAGGGAGAGGCCGGACCAGCTAGAAGGTTCTGCTAACAAAGTAATGAGAGCCCTCCAGGGGTGCAGAGACCACCCCACCCCAACAGAGGGAACAGGACGTGGCCACCACCCTAGACGGCAAACAGGCAGAGCAGGGACGGCTCAGAGCCGGATAGCCAGCGACCTGTGTGGGAACACAGCACCGCGGAAATGCCGGAGGCCAGCTTCCCTGGAGGGCCTGGGCAAGGAAACCAGCCCTCGGGATCACCCGTCCTCCTCGGGGACTCACTCAGATGACAGAAGCAAGGTCCCAGCACAGGCTGGGATGGTGGCAGACTATTCCCCTGTCCCCCAGCCCAGATGGCTCAAAACGCAGACAAGGGCCATGGAGGAGCCATTCATTTAGGGACACAGGGGTGAGGAGGAAGGGGGTGGACCCCCACGGCCGCCTCCACTCCCTTCCATGGCAGCTCACGTTTTCTCGGCTCCTGGGCAAACAGGGAGGCTTCATTCACCACCCCAGTTGGGGTGGGGGTGGGGGGGGACCAAGGGAACCAAGAGCCAAGCCCCAGCATCAATGCCAGCCGCCCCCACCCCAACCCAGCCGGGCACAGAATCCCCCAGAAAAATAATAACGTGTGCAGGGGGCTCGAGATGAATCATCACAGAGGAAGCAGCTGTGTTGATGAAATTTTAAAGCCAACGCGAGAAGGAAAACACGAACTGCAATATAGTAATTTAGTTCTGTGAACACGCCGGCACATTTTTAATTAAAGCTATTTTAGAGTTAAATAGAGGCCATGAGGGGAGGGGCGGGGGCAGTGGGAAGGGGGGGCCGCAGAGGATCTCCGCCCTCTGGCCCAAACCCTGAAGCCACGCCCCCTGAAGGTGGTTCGAAGACGAATCCTGCTCTCTCCCGCTTTTCCCCAAAAGGGAGGTGCTCTCGGCTCTTTGCAGAGCTGGAGGTTTCTGAGCAATTTGATTTCGGTGAGGAGACTTATGTGCCAGCATCATCAAGTCAGACAAGCCAGGGCCCATGAGGTCCAGGCAGAAATCTCTCTCCAGGATTCCCAAATCAATCCCTTGATTACCTCCAAAGATGGCATACTCACTACCTTAGTGAAGCAGAACTTCCTTATTTTGGGCAAGAGCCAGCCTCCCCTCCTGCCTAGGACTCTGGGTGGGTAGTGGCCAGGGCCTCCCCAAGATGTAGCCACCCCAGTCTAGGTGTGCTAAGCACTGGAGAGGCCGATGTGACCACTGAGAACCAGCATCCCAGTACTTGAGTGGCTGACAGCCGAGCAGACCTGGGGGCTGGGCTCCCCAAGGGAGAATCTCAACAACTAGCAGCTCACAGGGCTGAGAACCCAGACTAAGTGCCGAGCCCCCTGCAGGTGGTTGGGGAGGCTGTCGGCAGGAAGCCATGCCTGAGCCAGAGGCCGGGAGAAAGAAGAAAAAGTAAACCCCTTCTTCTCTGGACTCTCCTAGAATGGGGCCAGGACTGTCACTGTGGGCCTGCAGCAGCCCCCTGTGCACACAAGTCCTGCTAGCTGGGGAAGGAGGTGGGCAGGCCTGGGCCTGGTCACCCCCATGCCCCTAGGACCATCCGTTACACGTAACATGTGCACGCCCATTTTCCAGGTGAGGAAGCAGAGCGGTGCCATCTAAGCTGCCACAGGAATACAGAAGCAAGTGACATTTGAGTGCCACCAGGAAACCAGGAGCAGGCCAGGGGGCCCCCCACTGTCCGTGTCGCTCTCTCTCATCTCTCCTGCATGGCTCAGAACAGCGGCGCCTGCTTCTGCAGCCAGCTCCACCGACCCACCCTCAAGGCCAAGCTCTGGTGACAGCAGGTGACAGGGACCAACATCCTGCCAATGGTCATGGCTCCTGGGAGCTTTTGCAGACTGTAGGTGGAGGGCCAACACTTCCACAGCAAGAAGGGGACAGGTGCACAAGGCCCTGGGAGGGGAGTGGGGCGCCGAGGCCCCAGCACCACGAGGCTGCCCCCTTCTTGGGGTGCTGGGTGTGGCCCTGACCCCTCTCACTGGGAGACCCCGAGCAGAGGCCCCACAGAGGAAGAGGCCAGAGAAGGGCCCTGGGTGCCCTGCCCCCCAGGACCCACACAAGCCCACATAACTACCATCACGGCAGCCTGCCTTCGAGAGTCTCCATTCATTCAGGAGAAAGGAAAGTTCTATCAGGGAAATAAGAGACTTGGGGCCCATGTGGCGGGTCTGAGCTCCCAGCATTCGCCTGCGTATGGCCGTAAGCCAGGGAAAAGCTCGTTCTTGTGCCGAATCCCAACCGCCTGCAGCAGCAAGCCGGGATCCCGGCGAGGGCCTGCATCCCTCCGTCTGATAGACATCTTTCCCCAGCAGGCCAGGCGTGGGCACAGGAGGCCGACAGAACTTCTGCGGCTGCCTCGGGGCCATGACCCCACATCTGACCCCTGGGAGCAGGTCTGAGCAGGCATGGGGGAGGGGGAGGGGGGCGGGCAGGAAACCCACTGCCCAGGTAGCTGCCAGCCCCCAGATGCCCAGACACAGGCACCCTGACAACCTCCCCCTCCATACATGTGGGCATGGGACCAGTGGACACAGCTATGGGGGGCCTCCCTTGTGACCCTGGGGTGCCCCTAGGCAGGATGGAGTAGAAGGGCCACCCCTCTGTGGCCTGAGCATGGGCACATTTCCCCCAAGTCCACGGCCAGGTCCACCACTGGTAACTGGGGTGTATTTTCCCAATGGGACAATGTGACCAAGACAGCAGGGGCCACGGGGTCAGGGACACTCCTGTCTTCGTGGAAAAGAGGCCACAAGCAAGGCCCAGTTGGACCACAGAACAACATGGCAAATAGCACCCTGAACCCAGGGCTCGGGTGCTCACCCCGCTTCTACGAGGGAACCGTGAAACAACAGGGAAAGACTCACAAGGCCACTGACCCGAGGCTTCGGGTCCAGATCGTGGTCCTGGCTTCCACTCTGCCGTCCAGTAGCTGCAGCGAGCAGGACGGGCACCTACTCCAAAGCAAAGGCCCCTGAGCCTTAACAACAGCCCCCACCACCCCCACTCCTCCTGGCGCCACTTCGGCCTCTGCTCCTGCAGCCCAGTCCACACCCCGTCCCCAACCCATGCCAGACCCCTGTGGAATGGAAGGTACCCCAGACCCCAGCCGGGTGAGACCCCAGCCCCCAGGAGCCAAGGGAGCCAGCATGCCAATGGCCAAGCCCTTCTGCCCCACAGGACTGAAAACCATATAAAGTTCCCAAACCAGCCTTGCAATTCGATGCCTGGCTCTACACCTGAGCGAGGGCGCGGCGGCCGCGGGGATGTGGGGGTCGGGGGTGAACCATGCACTCTGCCCCATCCTGCTAGGCTCTGGGAACTGCCCCCAAGGCCCAGGCAGGGGCGAGACACGGGGCAGCAGTGGTGGGGGCCGTGCTCCGTGCCGGGGCCCCGAGCCTCCCAGCAGCCGCCCAGCGGGCAGACAGGGTGCCGCGGGCTTCCGAGCAGGACAGCCAGGACAGCGGCGCCAAGCCTGCCGGTCGCCTAGCAACAGGGCCAGGCAGCTGAGCCCTCCCTAGGGTTGGTTCCCAGAGAAACGCTCTGGGCATTCTGGCTGCCACATATGGGGGGGGAGTGGGGGGTATGGCAGGGGAGGGGGAGGGGAGATTAAGCCCAGGATGGGTACAAGGGAGAGGGAGGCTGGAGGGGCTGGCCGAGCCGGCTGGGCCCCCGGACCTGTGCAGGGCTGACTGCAGCCTCCCATCCCCGCCTCACCCATACCACAGAAGGCCCTTGTCCTAACGGTCGCGACCCCTCTCTGTGCCAGCCACACTCAGCAGGACTACAGCCGCCTGTCCCCCGTGCAGGCTGTCCCCCTGCCCAGCCCCCCCGCTGCACTGCCCTCATCCTCCGGCCTCTAACCCGCCGTCCCTGTGCTGCAGACGTGCTGGGGATGAGGCAGAGCCTCATCTGCCTGTGGGCACCGGCCAGGCCCAGGAGGGAACAAGGTGCGCCCCAGACGGGACAGGATCAGCGTGGCGGGAGCAGGGAGGTCTCCGTGTGGGTGACAGTGGGGGTGTGCCACCCGCTTCCCAGCCTCAATCTGCCTGCCTGAGGGCCAAAACAGCCCCTTGTTCAGCAACTGTGCATTCCACACCATCTCTGGGACAGGCCCAGTGCTGGCCCCAAGAGCTCACAGACCACCGGGAGACACCCCAAGGCCATGGAGGGAGGATTAAGTCCATGACCCCCAAGTTCCAGGGGATGCCTCGGATGGCTGCGGGTCAGGTGGGCCGTTATGGGAGTTGGGGGGGAAGGAAGGCCCCGGCCAGCGGGGACATGGGTGGGCCCTGGAGTGGGGGCGGGGGGCAGGGCTCATGCTGGACCTCAGGGTGCAGTAAGCACTCTCGCCTGCAGTCTCCCCCCAGCCGGCCTACCTGTACGAGGGGCTTGTCCCCCTCCAGCAGCCTCACCTTGGTCTCCAGTTGCCTGATGTAGGTGGACGAGGGATCTGTAACGACACAAGTGGGGAGCACATCAGTCGCGGCCAACTCGGTCTCCACTGAGACACCCACACGCCTGCCTGAAGCCTCCCGGCCAGGGTTTGCAGGACCTGCAGGAAGGACGGGGGTTCCCCGCCTGTTCCCTTGGCCTCTGTGCTGCTTCACATCCAGAAAGTACTCCCCAGCATCCCCTGACGGGACCCTCACAGCCAGGGGGCAGCGCCCAGCAGGGCATGGGGTCCAGGGAGCCCCCTCCCCAGCACGGTGGGGAAAATGAGTCTGCTGAGCATACGGGGTCAGTATCCGGGGTTCCTCTGCTCCCCCCACACCTGACACACAGGAGCGTCTCAACAACCTGCAGCCGGAGGGGGCTGTCCGTAGTGCAGGTGAGATGCCATCCTTCCTGACGGACTCTAAGAACGAGAGGAGCCAGGGGCCGGGGCCCGGGCCAAGCCAGTGACGCACTCCCCAACCACGCACCCCCAGTTTCGGAATGCGGCAGGGTTCCTGAAATCCACCCTCCCTCACCACACTGACCAGTTTTCCAATCCCATCAGACAGGCAGGCAAAACTCCACCACCCTAACTCCCAGATCAGCTCGGCCGGCAGAGGAGAAAAGCAAGGACTGAGTCACTCCAAGCCAGGCTGGGTGAGGGGGACAACTGGGCTGGGACCCAAGGGCAACCAGAAACAGAGGGGCCCAGGGATGGATGCGGACCACGGGGCAGGGAAGGCGAGGCGACCAGACCATCTCGGCAGGTGCAGTCATGCAGGTGGAGCATCAGGTCCCAAGCCAGAGGCACGGGGCACCTCCGCGCCTGGTCTGCAGCCACCCAGCATGGGACAGGCTAGGCACCTCTCGTCCATACCAACACCTCACTGGAGCTCACACGGCCTACACTCCCGTCCACTGGGCCAGTCACGGCTCCACTCTTGCACCCACCTCCACCCGACAGGACACAGAGCCCATTACACCAGCCTTTTAGCTCAGAAGTCACCAGAATTTCGACCAAAGCCACCTCTCTACACCGCAGCCTGGGGAGATGGACTCCACAGGACTTTGAACACACCGGGGTGGGCCAGGGGATGAGCGCGGTGCTAGGACGCGCTGGGCTATCATGCAGTGGCGGGAAAATGAAGACTCTGTCCATCCCGAGCACACAGCTGGCACAGCCATTGAGCCCGGGCCCTTGGGGACACGGATGTCATGCCCCTCCCACTGGTGCTCACCTGGCAGCCCCCTGCCCAGAATGCCATGACCTCACTCCACGGGGGCTCGGCCTGGGCCTCAGAGCTCCTGCCCATCGGGAAGGCCATTCTCTGAGGGCACCCCCGCTTTTGCACACAGGTGCCCCTCCGCCCAGGGAGCGACCTGCTGTGGGGCACTCTGTTATCCAAGGCCCCTCAGGAGCTCCGCCCACCCAGCGCTGGACCAGGCCCAGGAGCAGCAGCCCAGCCTGGGACAGGAATTGGGGGCGGCCGGGCCCACCCACGAGCTGCTGGGGAATTACACAACCGGCTCCTCCTGCCCCAGGTCAGCACCAGTCAGCACTCAGGAATGCCGGGCCTTCTCGAGAGGGAGAAGGGCCACTCCCCGCCAGGCCTGCCACCCTCAGCCTCGGGGATGACACTGGTAAGGATCTGGCAGCTGGGCTGGGGGTCGGGGGTTCTAGGGAACCCCCCACAGCAGGAGGCTGTGCCCCCCAAACTACCTCGCTGAGCCCCCAGCTCTACAGAGCTCCCGCTGACAGCCAGGAAATCACGGTTCTAGAGCTGAAGGGGCTTGTTCACGGCACAACTCAGGGCAGCAGGAGGGTGACCCCACGGGCCTCCCCGCGTGGACCCTGCGTGCATGCCTGGCAATCGGCGATCCCACCTGACCAGGCAGGGGACCCTGGCCAGGCCTTCCTCGCACCCTTCTCCAGCCGGCGGTCCCCCAGTCCATGCCCCGTGCCTGCCTCCCCTGCCCACCCCAGGGCCTCCGTTCACTCAGCCAGCCGGGACGGACAAACACTTCTTCCCACATCGCTCCCATGAGAACGCGCCTCATGGGAAAGGCCTCATCGCTCGGTGTGCCAGGCCCCCCCGGGCACTGGGAGGGAGAGGGGTGCAGCCTGGGTTCCCCACCTTTCTGGCTCCTCTGCGTGCTGTCCGCAAGAAGGGTTCCCTGGAACACCCACTGGGAAAAAGGACAAAAACGACCAAGATCCCTAGCTCTCTCACCTTCACACGTTAAGACAAGGAGACCCAACTACCTAGCAGACCCCTGCGTGGTCTCCCTCCGGTGGGCCCAGTGGGGGAGGGGAGACCCACCACCCACCTGGCAAGGGTCCAGCAGACCTCCCCATTCTCCAGAGGAGGGGGCTAAGAGGGACAGTGTCCCCCACCTGCTGCCAGGTGAGCTGGGGAACCCCGGGCCCAGCCTGCCAGACCCTCTCCCCACCATCCAGCTCCGCCCCCAACCCCCCTGTGGGTCAGTGCTCAGGACCCCAAGGGTCTGGCCGCTCTGAGCAGAGCTGACAGCATCGAGCCGTTGAGAGACACTGGTCCCAGAAAGAAGACAGGTTCCTGTGCACGCCTCTCTCCGGGACGCTGCACGACTGCCCAGTCCTCGGGCGCCACGACAAGCCGCCCCCCGCCACCCCGCTCTCCGCAGCCCCCACCGTGGGCCCACGCTGCCAGGCACGGGAGAGGACCCAGGACAGGACAGGACCCATCCCCTGTGTGCATCCCGGCCACTCACTCACTTCCCTGTGCGGCCACTGAGCCACTGGAAGAGGGGCCCGCTGCCCCTGCCCCCAGTTCCCTGATACAGGGACAGTTCTAGCTATCCGCTGCCAATTCCTCTGGGGTCAACAGGGAGCTTCCCAGCACTTCCTTTCTCGGTCAGACTGCAGCCACAGTCGTGGACCAGGCCGGAGTCAGCAGATGCACCAACCGGCCCCGGCACCCTCGCTGGGCAGCAGGCGGGTCTGACACACCGCGGGTCCCATCAGAGCAAGGGGGTCCCCCGGCCCCAGCAGGGTCCGCCACACTCCCCAGGATGGCAGTGAGGACAGAAGAGGGGAGGCCAAGGGCCGGAGCAAGGAGAAGGGGCAGAGGCAACGCCGTGGGGGACAAATGACCCCACATCAGCCCACCTGCCCACCCACGGCCGCCAGGGCCCACGGGCCGGCTGTCCTCACTCACAGGCCACATGCGGGCACCAGCCGAGGGACTGTCCCTGACCCGCCGGCTTCTGTCAGCCCCGAACCCCAAGCAGCTTCAGAGAACCAAGTCCACTTGAGACCGTCGGGCTTCAGTGGGCTTTCCAAACCACAGGGGCATTCTGGAAACATCTTAAATCACCCGGTGCTTCCAATAGCAACCATCCTAAAGAACGAATTCTAATAATAAAGACGGTGTAACGGCTGTGGCCAGAAATGGAAATAACTGTTTGTCTGGGAGCAGCGGAGGGTCCAGCCGTCACTCAGAAGATGTTCGGAAAGGTTCTCTTCTTGACAACACGGAAAAGCCTTCACACGCCGGTGGAAAGCTCCGGACCCAAAGCGAGAGGTAGAACTGCTCTCAGCGTGTACAGATACCTCTGCGTTTAAGTGAATTCCAGAAGGAGGCGCGTGGACATGTGGCCGGTGGTGCTCACAGGAGGGAACAAGGGGGTTTTTATTTATTCACACCCCTTCTCGTTAATTTTCAAATAATCTATTTCCAATATAGGCGGAAAGTCTTTCTTTTATAGAAAAGGAGAAAGATTAAATTACGGCAATGGCGTGGTGCAGGGCCCCCCGGTGACACCACGGAAGCAGAAGGGTGGCCGGAGTCAGCCCATCAGAATTCTCCCAGCTCCGCTCTGAGGGCCCCTCCCGAGGCCCAGGGACAGCCAGGTGTGCCCATTCCCGGGGAGGTGAAGAAGATTTGGGGCTGCCTCCCCATGTCCCCATGTCCTAGAGGGGCCTCCTCTCCTTCTGCCACATGCAGCTCCCCAGACCAGGCTCTGACCCCTGCCCGGGGCCCAGGAGCCAGACCCCGGGCTACCCGTGGGTCAGAGCAGGTGTCCTGCGGCAGGGCAGGGTGGCTGCAAGACGGGCCTTCTGGGGCAGGGGTGGGAGGCCCCTGAGGGCTTCTCCCTGGGAGGATGATCCTTCCCAGCAGCCTTGGGCAACTCGTGATCCCGCGGGGCGCCTCGGAGCCCCAGCCTCTCAGAGATGAGCGTGTAATTAAATTAATCCCAGGGTTTGCAGTGGCGAGGAACGGGGCCCCAAGGGAGGCATGCGTCATTTCCCGGCTTGGCTGCTTGCAGGGAAAATGAAGGAGGTCACTACAGAAGGGACCCCAGGATGGGCTGGCCAATGTGTCCCCTCAGACCCTCCCCAGGCCCCCCTGGACCAATTCTGGAGGAGTCACAATCCAGCTTCCATCTGGGCGGGGGAAGAGGGTGGCAGCAAGGGGCCGGGACAGGCGATGCTCTTGCTTAAAGCGCCGGAACGTCAGCCCTCGCTTCGGCCTCCTAGAGGATCCTGTGTTCCCCGGGGAGGGAGGAGGGCCGTGCAGCCCACGGATGGGAGGGACTCATGGAGCCCGCAGGTCTGCGAGCTCCCCAGTCCCCCGGCCCTCCCAGAGGCTGAGTCTGGGGCCAGGTCCCATGGCTCCCCACTCTGATATCCTGATGGCCTCCTCAGGTAGGCAGCATGGCCGCAGCCTCCCTGTTAGTCCTCATGGTAAGAACTTGGCAGCCAGAGCGGGTCACGCCATCCCATTAGCCCCGGAAACCCTCCTTGCCAACTCCGCTCTAGGCACATAGTAGCCTCTTGTGTGGGAAAAGCCTGAAGACCTAATAGGAAGGCATCGTGCCAGGGGTGAGTCTCCTAGCCTATAGGTTCCGGCCGGCAGCAGGCGCCCAGCCTGAAACAGCACCCACGGCCCGCACAGAGCACCCCGACACGGCACTGCCAGAGACACAGACGGCACAGCATCCTGGGTGCGAAGGGCAAGTGTCACTCAGAATGTCCCTCGGCAGCAACAGTGGCCACACCAGGAGCCCACGTCTCCGTCGGGGTGAGGCAGGGGGTTTGGGTCCACACAGGGAATGGGGAAGGTGACCCCGGAAAGCCCAGGGGCAGGAGTGGGAGACAAGGCAGGGACCAGAAGGAGCGGATGAAAGTAATTCCATTCTGCTGGGGAGTTTGAGGGGCTCAGCGTTACCCCCTGCACCAGGGCTCACTGGTGGGGGAGGCGCTGCTCACAGGGGACAGAGGGGCTAATTCCCAGCACTGCCCCATTGGGCAGTGGACAGGATGAGCTCCCAGAGTGGCAGGTGCCAGCAAGTTCCAGCAGGTGCCGCGGGCCGTGGACACAGAAGCAGGAAGTGCCACGGGGATCTGGGCAGAGTGCCAACCATGTCTGTCGCTCCTTATGAGAAAGTAGGACCGCCCCCAACCCCACCAGAGGAAGAAGTGGGGGCCGGGGGGGGCGCACAATGACGCATGGTGACACACAGGGCCTGACCCTCCAGCTGCTTCCCCTTCTAAGCCTCCTCCTGGTAACGAGGCTGCCCACAGGGTCTTGGGGACAGGCAGGCTTTGTGGTAGGTCATCAGCAGGACAGCCAGCCGCACCCGGCCGGCCTCGGGCCTCCTCCGTGGGGGTGGCTGACACTTCCCGGCCGCCACTCGGTGATTCAATTCCCTTCTCCTTCCACTTCGTTAAGAGGGGTCGGCTCAGGCCGGGGGCTCCATGGGGGCAGACGCGCCTCCTCGGACAAGGCCCCCTCATCATTCCCGGCTTCCATCTCTGTCCCCAGAGGACGGATAGGATTCCTGAAAGCATCTTCGTGACTCCTGAAAGCCGGCTTCTTCGCTTGCTCCCTTCTCCTCCGGAGCCCCCAGCCAGGACTCAGCCCCAGGGGGAAGGCAAGTGTCCACCGGTACCCGCAGGTCAGGTCGCGGAAGTCAAAACGTCACAGCAGGCCTGGGCGGTGGGGCAACTTCCAGACGAGGTAAGCGAGTCCCGGGGAGGTGAAGGTCAGAGACCACGCAGGGGCCTCGCCTTCCCTCCGGCTCAGGGGCTCAGGGCAGCCCCGGGCTCTAGACAGCAGCAAAGGCCACACTTCCTGCAGCACCTGGTCCTGCCGGCGGGTGCTCGGTCCCCAAGTGGCTTCTGTCCCCCCAACCTTGACCACAGACCAGATTCAACAGGTCTTGGAGCCGCCTGCTCCAGCTGCCCTTGCCCCTGACCCAGGGCACGTCTAGGTGTCCCTCAGCAAGGCCCCAGACACGGATCCCGCAGAAGCTGGAAACGGTCCATCTCCTTAAAGGACTCGGAGGATGTTCTAACCCCAGCAACTCCCTGAACCCTGGGCCTCTGCTGGACAGAAGCCCCTAGAACGCTGAAGGCTCCAGTCACAGGTGAGGAGGCAGGAGAAGCCACTTCCGACCCCAGGGCAGTGTGCTTGCTCTGCCCCTCCCAGGAACTCTGCCAGGAGGGTGGCAGAAAGCCTGGCCTCCAGAGGAGGAAACAGAGGCTCACAGAGGGAATGGGTCTGCCCAAGCTCATAGAGCCGGTCCCCGGCAGGACCAGCAGTCACACCTGCTTGTCCAGGGGCATGGTCCCTCTCTGTGAGGATGCCTCCGCCCAATGAAGGAGCCGCAGGAATAACCACATTTGCTCCAGGGCAGAGAGCAGAGGTGCAGGCGGGGGAGAGGGCAGAGGGCAAGGAGGAGCTGACAAGGAGAAATCAGGGGCTCCGTCCTGTAGGAGGAGGCATCTGAGCTGAGCCTTGAAGAGCACATAGGACTCTGACAGGCAGGTCGAGACAGTGGGGTGGAAGGCAAGTCTGAGCAGGGCACAGCAGAAGCAAAGGCACAGGGGTAGGACCGTGGCAGGCAGGCGCAGGAGCCTCAGAGCCGACCTCATTAGCGTCTGCTTCCTGGCACGCGCTACGGCCCTGGAGATGTGGGCTGAACGTGAGACACGTATTAGTTATGGATGAAGACAAGGGGGCTGAGGGAGGCATATCAGGGGGACATCAGATTCCCAGGAGGATGCCTCCAGGAGTGGCTGTACCGAGCCGGGCACCTTGGCCCCCACTGCCCCCTCCTCTGCTGGGCCGCCCACCCGAGCTGCCCTCAGACCCATACAGAGGTGCCTGGGCCGAGACAGCCAGTCACAAGCTCAGCATGGACTTGCAGGGCCCTAGACGCAGTTAAGAGTTCTCTCGCCCACGCGGGGCATTGAGAAGGGAACCCGTCCTCCCCTGGGCACCCACAAATTCTACTGAGCATCTACCGGATGCCAGCAGGCACCGAGCAAAACCCTGACAGTTGCCCCTGATCCTCACAGCAAGCCGATGGGCTGGGCCCTGTTATCACTGGGCCCTGTTATCAGAGAGAGGTTAAGTACCAAGCCCCAAGTCACACAGTAAAAACACTGCCCAGCAGCCTCTGGCTAACAGGCTGGTACCCGACCCGTCCATGCCAAGACAGGCAGGATCACGGAAACCTTAGATCCCCCCAACACAAGAGATGAAAAGGAATGACCACAACAGGAGCCCCACCCTCTCCACGAAGGAAAGAAAATGAAAGGGGGGGGGGCGCTGTGAAAAACAATTGCATTAATGAAAACGGGGAGCTCTCAGCCTCTCCTGAAACCCATGGCCGTCCCCTGGCTACCCACCTGCCCCTTTGCTGGCTCCAGGCGAAGTCCCAGGGACCCCGGTGGATCAGCACCCTGCTTTTCAGGACCTCAGGAGTGCCTGGCGTTTAACTCCAGGGAAAACTACAACCCCCACCCCCACCACCATACTGCAAGGTCAAGGGGGCTGTGCCCAGCTTAGCTGATGGAAAACGTGCCCACTTTGGATCTGCTTGGTAGCCTCTGGTGTTCTTGGCCCAAACATTCAACCTCATCTCTCCGTCTAGTGCTTGGGAAACCTGGTCGTTCCAAATGAAACCGTGCCATTATTTCCAGCCAGAGGAGAAGAGGAAAAAAAGAATCCCCTTCCTGTTAATTTCATGCCCAGAAATTAACCTGTGTGTGCCCGTGGCGGGCACTGTGAGTCTCCTCTCCCAGCAACCCCAATTCCACGCGGAATGACTGGAAGTTACGGAGAGAGGCCAAGAATCGAAGTCTACCAGCCTGTCCGGCAGGGTCGCCGAGCCACACAGGTCGAGGCACATGCAGCCCAGTGGCTCCTGGCATAGCTGCACGTACCCTCCCTGGGGACTTTCTAACATCTGATCTCTTCCCCCGTGAGACCGACCGTATTAGACTCCAGGGGAGGCTCCTGGATGTTCATATGCGTTTCAGATGCCCTCCAGGTAATTCCCACACACAAGTGAGGCCGGGAGCCCCTGATCCATGATCCACGCTGAGCGGTGACTGCTGAAACCGTCCGCCTCTCAGCTCCATCTCTGAGGGACTCCGTCGGGCCCTGATTATTAACTGGGGGGGGGGGGGGCTAAAAACCCCTGCAAACACCGCCGAAATGCAGGGATTCGGACAGGGCTAAGGTACGCAGGACTCACATCTGAAGTGGGGTGGGGAGATAAATATTTACTGAGCCCCACATCTACACACGAAGCCCCTTGGTAGCAAGAAAGGGAGACCTCAACTAGGTTGGGGGAAAGGAAGGGCTTTGTTTTTATCATTCGTTGTCAAGCAGGTGTCTCCTGAGTGTCAGGCCCTGCATGATGGGGCCAACTGTCCTTCAGAGGAGGCAGGAACAGTGGGGGAGGCGCTGGCGGGGGCAGGACACCAGGGGACTCCAGTCATGGGCAGAGGAGGCAACGTGGGGCCCACAGGGCCAGCCCAGGAAACTGGGAAAATCTAGGTGGGGCAGGGTCATCAGAGCCAGGAGGTCCCTGTTCCCAGACACTGGGGAGCCAGAGGTAAGGCTGAGAGCTGTGACCCCGTGCATGAGAAGCAACACTGGGGCTCCAAGGCTAGGGAGCAAGAGAAGGTGGGGGCTCCCGGCGGTGACCTCAGGCAGCAGCATCCCCTCCGGACAGGGCTTCCCTGATTCAGTGAAAACAAGAATAAATTATCACGAGCCAGGTGGTGGGGCTGCAGGAGCGGTGACCGTCCGGAGAGCTCCATGCGGAACGGACTCCGTGGAAAGACGCCAAACCCCCGTGGTGGGGGCGGGGAGGGAGGAGAGGGGCAGACAGGAACCCAGAGAAGCTCGCAACCTGCCATGTGGCCCATGCGGCACTCTGCGCCCGCGGGGGAAAGACGGAGTGTCTCGTGAGCGGAGCTCCAGCCGCTGCCCGGCCACCATCGAGAACAAAATTGGATCCCAACCTCACACCACACACAGAAAGCAGCTCCAGCTGGGTCAGAGCGGGCTACGTGAAAGGACAGAGGGACAACTGGGGCTTTTCTGACACAGTCTGCAACATGTGGAACGGACCTTAACAACCTGATGCTCTAGGAAAGAAGTCGGTCCCAGAAGACCCCATTTGGTACGATTCCATGTGTCTGAAATGTCCAGAATAGGCAAGCTCACAGAGACAGAGAGTCGGTCGGCGGCTGCCAGGGGCCGAGGGGAAGGGGCACTGGGGAGTGACAAGGATCGGGTACAGCCTCTTTCTGGGGTGATAAAAACCCTCGGGAACTAGTTCCGATGGTTGCGCATCTCTGTGATTATACTCAACAATGCTCAACTGTCATATATATACAAACCGTGTGAATTCTGTGTCAGTGCAGCAGTTATTAAAAAGGACAACTTCTGCTTCCAGGTAAAAAGGCTTTCTCCGTCAAGAAGCAAAAAGAACAGGGGTGCCTGGGTGGCTCAGTGGGTTAAGCCTCTGCCTACGGCTCAGGTCATGATCTCAGGGTCCTGAGATCGAGCCCCACATCGGGCTCTCTGCTCAGCAGGGAGCCTGCTTCCTTCTCTCTCTCTCTCTACCTACCTGTGATCTCTATCTATCAAATAAATAAATAAAATCTTTAAAAAAAAAGAAAAAAGAAAAGAAAAGAAAGAAACAAAAGCACAAACCATCAAAGAAAGCGCTGTCAGCCCGTGTTGCGGGAGCATCACAGCCGCTCCCGACAGCAAACAGATCCGTGAGCACTGTCAGGAGGGCAGCGGCCGTCCGGGAAGGGCTGCGTGCAAGTCGGGTGCAGAGCGGACGGAGGGTCGCACGGACGACACACAATGCTCCTACGGATCAGTACGGGAGTCCGCGGGTACTGGGAGCAAAGTCTCCACAGAAGGTGAGTCACAAGGGGAAACAAGCGGCAGGACACCTGACAGCACCTCATCAGAGAAATGCAAATGAAGACAGGAAGATGCCACTGCAGCCAAGGGAGCAGCAGAGAGTGTTACCCTGGGAATTCGGCGAGCGCTGAAGAACCAGGGGACGCAGGGTACCCCCCCGGCGCGGCAGATCGGAGAGCCGCCCGGCGTGGCTGCGGGCTCTAGACGCCGCACACGCCCCCAGCGAAGCCCGGCACGGGTGCGGGAGGACACAGGTAGAAGAGCATATCCCCAGCACCCACTACGACAGCAAAAAATTGGAAACCACCTAAATGTCTTCCCAGAAAACAGGAAAAACTGGTTTCAACCAACAACAAAACAGTAGAGGTAGAAACAAAGAGCTAGAGGTACCAACGGGGACAGGTCTCCGAAGCACAGTGGGCGCAAGTAGCGAAAGGCCATGTGCAGAAAGGACCTCGTTCCTACAAAGTCTCCCCGTCACACGTGGTTCATGGACCTGTGACGGACGAGAAGTAGAAAGCTCTGCAGGAGAGTGATAGGCACTGAACTCCAGGCTGAGGGTCTCTCGGGGGGATGGCGGGGCCACAGGAGCCCCTCATCGACACCTGTGGCACTTGTTTCCTACAAGGAAAGGCTCTGGAGCGGACATGTATTCTTTAACAATCTGAGGAAGGTAGGCAGTGGAAAAAATAGTTGCCTCATTATTGTCCAAGCTTCTTGCTTTTTGTAGAATTCCTAACCAAAATAATAATAATAATAATAAATAATGCTTTTTAAGTAAAATGGAAAAAGGGCAGCACACAAACTCCTGGGCTCAGCCCATCTCCCTCCCCGGCTCCTGGTGACCAGGCTGTCTCAGAAGACCCCCAAACGCCCCCGGCCCTGGGCTCCTTGGGGGCCATCCCCACCCCATGGGAGCAGTCCAACCTCAGCAGGTCAGGAGCCCATCGGGAGGGGGGTCCCCAGGATGGAGAGGCTGACAGGTGGAAGTCGCCCTCCTGTGCCTAGTTGGGGGACAAAAGCAGACCCCTTTGTCCCACCTGCTCTGCCGTCTCAGAGAGGCCCCTTCCTCCTAGGCCCCTGAGAAGTGGAGCAGGAGTCCCAGATGTCCTGGGGGCTCCCTGGCAGGACAGGGGCGACTCAGAACCCCTCAAAGACGGCGTCCCTACAATTAGGTGGGGCAACAAGGACCCGTCCAGTTCAATGACACAGAGCTGGCACAGGGGACAGCAGACCGTACTCCCATTCCACATACGACCCCCAGCAGGACAACAACTGACAGGAGGGTCACAGGCTCAAGGCCATCACCGCTCCCCCAAGTTCTGGGGAGGTGGCGCCCCTCCTGCCACCGGAGGACCAAACAAACCCCTTCCGAGCCTGGAGTCTGTTGCAGAGAAAGACCCAGGCGGGCAACGCCAACAACAGCCACCATGTGCCCGTGGCCTCGGCCGCCGAGGGCCCTGCAGGGACAAGGCAGAGTGGTGCGCGGAGGACCGCAGAGGGGCCCGTCCCCAGGAGCTCCGTCCACGTGGCCTTGATTTCCCCATGTGACGTCCCGGGGACTTGTTTGGGATGGAGATCGCAGCCCGGACTAGTGACGTGTACTCAGCAGACAAGCGTCCCCACAAAGGTGCCCACACCCGAACCCCGGAGCCTGGGAGTGACCTCCCCCGGCAGCAGGGACTTGACAGAGGGGACGAAGGCTGCGGAACTCAAGGTGGGGGGCCGCCTGGCCCATCTGGGGGCCAAATGTTTAAGCGGAGACAGAGCACTCCCCGCGGCGGTCCCAGGGTGGTGTGACCACGCACAGAGCGGGGAGGGAGGCCGGCTGTGGGCCCGGAGGGTGCGGAAGGGGCCCCGAGCGAGGACTGGATGGAAAGGCAGGAAAGCAGAGCCCTGCTCGGGCCTCCAGGAAGAGCACGGCCCCCGCCGACACCCCGACCTCAGCCCTGGCGACCTCTGGAACCGAAGACAACACGTCTGTGCGAAGACACCAACGTGGGGTGTCTGTGACAACAGCCGCAGGAGCCGAGAGTCGCGACTGTGACTCGCTGACTCACCCAGGCCCACGGACTCCACGTGTCACTTAAAAATAGGATAAAAACCAAGCTTGGGAGGCTTGTGAGGTCTGAGAGAGGAAAGGGTCCGAAAGCTCCGGGGACAGGGCCGGGCACAGAGCAGACACTCAGTGTCAGCTCCACGCCCCACAGGCAGACAGCATGACCTTGATGGGAAGGAGGGGCGAGCGGAAGCTTCCCCGCCTCCAGGATGAGCCTGGGGACAGTGGTGCCACCTGGGGCCACGCCCACCTCCACGGGCTCACCCAGGCCTACAGCCTTGTTCCCAGATCTCAGCCAGGCTGGGGCGTCACCTACAAACCTACAAACCTTAGAAAGTGGGGTATGAATCCGATTTAGCCCTGGGACCCTGCTAGGATATTTGAAGCAGAGTCCTCTTTGGTTATAAAGCCAACCATCCTGCCTGCCAGGCACCTGGTCACCCCAGGTCGCTGAGCACAGGCCAGGGGTGGGCTCCTCAGTGGAAGAGTGATCTACCCTGGCAGACGCAGAGACAAAGGTCAGGAGAGGAGGGGGGCCAGCTGGGCCTCTCTGTAATCACAGATGTGTGACCTCGCACTAAGGCATCAACGTCTCTGAGCCTCTGCACCGTCCTCTGTTAAGGAAGGAGTGATGTCCCCCCACGGGCTGCCAGGAGGACTCTGGAATACGCGGGCCACGCCATGGCAGCTCGGGAACTGGAGGGCGGTTGGCAATCTCCTCACAGGTTCTTCCACAGCCTTTGCAAGCACAAGCTTGGAGTTCGAGTCCTCTCATGGCACTTAAGCAAGGGACATCCCCTGAGGTCTGGGGGTCACCATCTCAGAGGGACACCCCGTTCTCACAGCTATCCTTTGGAGAAAGCCCACACTGGGGGTCCCACCAGGGTGGCACCTGGTGATTCTGGGACTGTGTGCTAAGCACCTGTATGCAGACCCCAACTCCCCCGCCCCCCCCCCCCACTGACCTGGGACCACCTGGGCAGTCTTGCTCCTGTTGCCCCATGGAGCTGTCCCTACTGCTTTCCGCCCAGTAGCGCTGCTCCTCCTCTACCCCTTCCTGGAGGGCTGCTCGGCCCCACACGACAGCCCTCCCACACAACTCTGGAGAGACCCCCAGCCCCCCCAGCCTCGGCAGGCCAGACCCCACCTAAACATGCAGAGCCCAGGCAGAGTCCAAAGCAGGGCAGCGTCACACACCAAGCCTCCTGGGGTCTGGGGACTGTCAACAAACCTCACCCCCTTGCACCCTGCTCTTGATCCTCGAAGCCCCGCCCTGAGACAAAGTGGAAATCATCAGCCTTTTCCGCAGGGTCCAACACCCACCAGGGGCTGGGAGACGTGCCCAGGGAGGCTTGTCGCTGTAAGAAGGGCACACAGACACCCAGGCACCTGCCGTCAGGGATGCACTCAGAGCACTGGGGGCCTAAGCTCCAGTTCCGGCTGTGTTACCACTTGCTGTGTGGCCCTGGGTGGGCCCCTGCCCTCCCTGGGACCCAGAACACCCCTCTGGACAATGAGGACGGTGAAAGCCTCCAAGGGCCCTTCGGACGCAGGTAGGCACGGGTGGGCGTGGCGGGCAAGGTGGAGGCCACTGCTGCACGCCACCTGCCCACGCAGCTGTGTTTCTTGAAGGACGATTGGGAAAAGAACAGACCCGAAGGTCAGGAGACCAGGTGCCAGGGTGAGGTCAATGTTTGGTTACTCACTAGAATAAACATGCCTGTCTTGTGGAGGAAGCTCCACCCCCTCCAGGCCAGCCTCCCTCCCCTCCGCTGGGGAAGCACCAGGAGGAAGGCAGGCAGCGGGGTGGGGCACGAAGGAATATGTCATCACTCCCACAGGTGACAGGTGACAGCTGGCCACCAGGAACTGCCCCACAACCAACTCCAGGTCTCAGCAGAAGAACAGCACAAGGCCTGGCAAGGGACCCCGACGGGAACTTGGTTGGGGCTGGGGGTCAGGACAAGGAGGCCTTCAAGGTCAGCCTGTCCAACCTCCCCTTCTGACGTCAGGGTGAACCAGGGACCCCAAACTATCCACCCCACTTGTCTGAGGTCACAAGCCATCCGTGGCACGGCCAGGACAAGAACAGGCACCCCAGGCCCCACAGTGACCCTATGAGGACACGTCACATTCCAACTCCTTCTCCTCTCTGGCCGGCAGCCAGCGGTCTGTCCTAGGCAAGGTGACCATGACAATCCTAATGAGAGCTGGGGACTACAACCACGTTGGATAAAATAGAATCCCTGTGTCCACACTGATAAAAACGACATGCACACACGCCCGTGTGGAGAGGGGGGAGGCCCTCCTGGCAGAGTGCCGACAGCTAAGTAGAGAGGGGAAGAGGGAGCCAGAAGTCACCCCTCACAAGCCAGAGAGGCACCCAGTGGAGGCACGCGAGGGTCCGGTGAGGACCAGGCACCGCCGTCTCAACGCGCCCCCATGGGTTACCGATGAGTCTCAAAGATCTACTGTGCTCGCCTCGCAGTGCGGAGACCGTCTGGAAACCTCAGAACCCGACGGACCAAGTCCACTGGGACCGGTGACGGCACAGGCCAGGTGCGTCCCGACCGGACGTGCCATCCCTCGGCGTCCCCACCCGTGGTTTCTGCCCCAAACCCACACACTCCGACTCCAATCGCAAGGCAACATGAGACACACCAAACACCCGGCAGGTCCCCGCTCCTCAAAACCTCGGAGGAAACGTCACAGGACGGCTCCGCGGGGAAGAGGCTGAAGAGCGCCCGGTGTGCGGCTTGGGACGGGGCCGGATCCGCAGAGCTCCGCGTCCGGCAAGCAGCGCGGGCGCTCCTCCTGCTCGCGAGGACCCCCGGGAGGTCGCCCCGGGAGTGAACGCAAGCGTTTGTTCGGGAAAAGCAGTGCACGCACCCAGCAACGACGATCTTTAGCACCACATGGCCACGTCCCCAGAGGTACCTGGGAGCCCCGGCAAGAACCCGACGCCAGCCGCACCTGCGCCCAGCCCGAGGCGGACGGCCCAGCATGGAAACCAGTAGGGGGACACCAGGGAGCAGCCAGTACATCAGGCGACCATCCGTGTTTGTCCCACAACAGGTGAGGGTCCATAAGTTCTGGCTGACCCACCCGAAGGGATGTTTTTACGAAGACCGAGGGAGGAAAGAGTCTGATGCCACGTTGAGCACAAAAACTCAGGCTCCACATTAAAGCTGTGGCGAGATACCCAGCAGCCCAAACACACCACCACGGAGAGAACAACAGCTCAACCAGAGAGGGAAACCTCAGAGCAGGCACTGGCGGACGGTGCTAGGTGTGTGTTTTGGTTTTCTTGCTACTTCTCCAAACCCTCCTGTCTCTAGCAAACGCACATCCTCTCAGAAGCAAGGAAATGCCTCGGGCCTCCTGGGCGCACGGCATGGAGCTGCTCTTCTCCCCTTGCAGGAGCCGCTCGCGCCAGCTGCCGCCGCCATCCCAGGAACGGGGTCCCGGGGGCTCTGGGGGAAGAGCAGCCTCTCTGCAGACACGGCTGGACGCTGCCCTCCTGTCCCGGCAGCAGACGGGCGCACGGGGGTGGCTGGCACACGCGGTCCGCACATCTGCTCACGCGTGCAGCGTGGGAGGGGTCTCAGCTCAGATAGGCAGCCAAGGTCAGGCCTAGGGAAGGATGGCCCATGAACCCACTGAGTCTCAATTCTCCCATCAGTGAAACAGTGATGATCACACACACACACACACACACACACACACACACACGGTGGGATCGCCGTAAGGAACTAAGCTTCCTGTTACAATTCCAGAGTCTTCCATCACACCAGCTGCCAGACCGGCCCCCAGCACTCCTAATTCTGCCTCTCAGGACATCCAGGGGTCCTGCCCAAGCCCCTTCCATGTGGCCATTTAAACCCATCACATGAAGATACAGAGGAGAAGCGTTCTTGGAAGGCCCAGGAGGGAGCTCAGGGACTCAAGCACGCCCCGTTCCGCCACCAGCCCCATGGCCCAGAGAGAGAAAGGGCCACGCTGGTCACATACCCTACAAGGGCACAGTTTGGTTAATCAATAGCCATGGCCCAGCTCTGCCCCAATGCCAGAGCCCATGGGAACCTGAGAAATCCCTTCTACAAGAAGAAACCAAAGTCAGGAAAGGAGCTGAGCCTCCCTGGGAGTCACAGAGCCAGAAAGAGAAATCAAGCCCCCACCTCAGGGGGATTCTAGCTGTATGGAGCAGGCCAAAGAGCTACTACCCCCAACCCACGGCCAATGAGCCTACCAGGGAGAGAGCCGTGTTCTGGAGAGCTACCCCCGCTTGGCCAGGGTCACATCCCACTGCGGCCACAGGCCAGAGCCCTCCGTCCAGCTCCCTGGCATGGTCCCCGGAGAGCATCGGCAGCCTCTCGGCACTAGACCAGCTGAGCCCTGGCCTGCTGCCCCTCGCCGTGTGGCCCCAGCCAGCACAGGGGCTGGGCCAGGTGACCTCTGCTGTGGTTCTCCACTCCTGGCCGAGATCCTCCTACTACACGGCCTGGCCCCCAACGGCCTGGCCCCGGGAGGGCTGCCCACACCTGGGCTGGGCACTGGGACAAGCACCGAGCGTTCCCCAGGGGCGGGATGCACTGTGGAAGGGGGCTCTGCTGCTCTTTTCCGCGCAGCCCAGGAGCCACTGTCACCAAGTGTCCCCTTGGTGCTGAGGAGCTGCTCTATCACATAACAAACAACGAGGTCAACCTTAACCATGAGACCAAGGTGGGGGCCAGAAATGGGCAGTTACCCCTCGACCAGGCGACTCTCTGGTCCCTTGGGACCCAAGGCCAGAAGAGCCTCTGAAAGGACAGATATGAAAAGACGTACCCCAGGCCCAGCGCAGAGGCAGGGAGACCCATGTTCCCTGACCCGAGGCCTTAGGGAGATCAGCAGGCCCCTCACCCCGCCAGTGGCCTCGGTGGAACTCGGCACGTGGCCAGTGGCTCAGGGGGTGGCCGGGGCCCTCCCACTGGAAAAATCAGGGCAGCATGAAGCTTCGGTACCTAGCCTGGACGCAGGGGCTGGGACACCTTCGTTGCTACCCGATGAGACGTCACTACAATCAGGCAGACCCCAAAGTCCTCAGTTCGTAGACAAGGAAAGAGCCCCCACAAGCGTGCAGGGGCCCCGTCTGCCTGCCCAGCCACACCCGGTCAAGAGGGCGTTGGGGGATCCCGACCCTCGGGCCTCCCGAGGCTGCCCACTATGTCCCCAGTCGGTCACTTGGAGACATGACCTGCGTCCACTGGATAGAAGCCTGCGGTGACACGTTTGATGTGTGTTACTGCTGGGGTCCCCTCCCTGGTGCCCGGAAGCACAGGGCCTGCATGAGCACAGGGAGCTCCCAGAGAGGGAGCCAGTGAGAGGCCCACGTGAGGTGGGGTCCTCCACGGTCACAGACCCACAGCCCTGAGAGTATCCCAGCCTCTGCCCTGCCCCCTCACCAAGCGAAGACCACCCAGGGGCTTCTGGGGGTCCACCCGCAGCCAACCACTTACCCCTAAATGCTGCCTGGGCCCGAGCCCACCCAACCATGGGAGAGAAGCCTCGAGCAGCATGGTTGCTTGTCGTGGGCTCAGAGGGGAGAGAAGAGAAGGCTCAGTATACATTTCCTGGCACTGGACATGGTCCTAGATCCTCCGGACAATCCACGGGGGCCCACCTCCCCAGGCCCACCACTACCTCCAGCCTCTCCACTTCAGGGATCACAGAGATGGGGCAGAGCAGAACAGGCAGCAAGTCCACAGGGAGCCACAGTGCGAGGCGGCCCTGGTCGGGTCAGCCCCCTGCCCCAGCCTCCGTCCTGGGCCAGCAGGTGCCTCCCTTCCTCCCAGGGGAAGAGGACCCAAGCCTGCAGCTCTGTGGGGAGGGGCGCTCACCAGGCGGCATCAGGGGCTGTGCCCACCGGAGGTCCATCTCCCCCGGACCCCAGGGGCCCTCAGCAAACCGGAGCACCCCAGGGCAACGGTCTCACGGCGCCGCTAACATGACAGGCAAAATTAAGCCTCCACGTGTTGGGATCTGAGCATGGGGACAGCGTGAGCTTGGGGAAGTTACTCCGGCAACCGATCGGCGCTGGCATGACTCCACGTCCCCAGCCTGGAAAGAGACTCGCTCAGGCAAACTGCACTGGGGGCCAGACGGGCCCCCCCCCGGAGAGGCAGGGTCCCAGGGAGGAGCCGGGGACCCACAGCTATCTCAGGGGCACAGACCCAGGCCCAGATGCTCGTGGCTGCCTCCTCCGTGCCCGGCCCTGGCGTCACAGACCCGGAAGACAAGGGTCTGTCCCAGGAGCTCACAGCAGCCAAGGCGGGGGGGTAGGGGGGGCACCAGGCTGAGGCATCCACAGGAAGGGGTGGCCCCACAGACAGAAGCAGCTTCCAAAGGCCCGGTGGGGCCCATCACGTGCCACACTCCTCCACAAACACAGCGTGGCCGTGGCTGGGCCCAACAAAGGCGAGACGCTGTCTCAGACACTCCCAGGGGCCTTCAGAAAGCACAGCCCAGGCCGGGGACATGGGAGGGGCCTGTCTGGTCACGCAGGCACAGCTCGGGAGAACGGCAGCCTGGGTGCTAAGCTCACCGTCAGGGCGCCAGGCCGGGTCGGGGGGAGGGGGCACGGGACGTGAGGGGAGGATGCAGGGTCAGCCCAGCCCGGGGACCCACAAGCTCCTGGCACCAGGTCCGGCTGGGGCTGGGGCCTAGGAAACCTCACTGGGAAGGAGGATTGGGGAGGCTCAGACGGGGGTCCAGAAGGCAGGGTGGGGAAAAGAGCACATTGTGCCCGGCCTCGCCTCGTGACTGGGGCACCTAAAGGTCACTGAGCTGCCACTTGCTCAGCTGTCAGAGGAAGACCTCTCCGCAGCAGCGCTGGTGAGACGCCGGTCCATGTGCGGGGCCCAGCACCAGGCCTGGGCCCCAGCAGTCCGTGCGCCCCCTCCATCCTCACCGCGCTTCCCGGGGCCACCCGCGTCGCGCCTTGGTGCAGATCCACCAACTGGGGCTCCAGCTGCCTTCAACGGCACCCTTGCCCAGAAATGGCCAGCCAGCACAACACGCTGTGCCACGGTCCGCACGGTCTGAGGAAGGCCACCCTTCCTCCAAACAGAAGGACAGTCTGGGGCAGAAAACAATGACTTTCTCCCGCAGGCTGATCCCCGCGACCCTGGCAGGTGGAGATGCCTTGGCTGGATGGGGGCAAGATCGCCCCCCACAGGCCTCCGGTCCTGCTCCCCCTCTTATCTCTGCTGCCCATGACCTTGTTCCCCCATGGCACCCCTCCTGGTCACTCAGACCTCAAGGGCAGTGGGGGGCCAGGGTCATCCACAGACTTGGAGTCCGCACGCCTCTCAATCAGCAAAGGACAGCTGATGTGCCCCGGGTGCCCAGCCCCCAGCGGGACAGGCGTGGTCACCTCTTCATCTGGGTGCTGAGACCGAGCCCGGCCACTGCCACACGTTACCAAGAGCTGAGGTCGGAATCAGGGCGGCCCCTCACACAGGAGACCACATCCAAAAGCCAGCTGGTGACAGCCAGCCTCGCAGGTGAAAGGAAGGTTTCTTCAGGACAGGGCCCTGCCCGCCCGGGATGATGTGTGCCACAGGAGCGGTCCTGGAAAGCAGAGATCCGAGAGGAGCCCCCTCCGGCAACCCCCTGCATAGGCACACATGCACACACCTATTCACACATTCACACCCATGTACACACACGTGCGCACCTGCACACACATGCATATACACACTCATACCATTTGTGCACGCACACTCAGGCATACACGCATGTGCTCACACTCACGTGTGCATGCACATGGCTATGCACAATCACAGCACTGCACACCCACATATGCACACGCGGGGTTATGCATACACGGGTATGTATAGCCACACTCACGCACACCCACGCACATAACAAACACAGATATGCACACACATGTATGCTCACATGCAGTCACACCCACGTGTGCACCTACATACAGGTGCCCACACTCACACACTCATGCCGTCTCTTTCTCTGGGGTCTCGACACTGAGGGAAAACACCATCGAGTCGAGAGCAGTCAAAGGGTCATTTATTTTAATTATTAAAACGGCAGCCACTTATTCTCGAGCCGTCCATAATGCCACTTAATTACCTAGTACATAAAACTGCCTTTGCATCTTAGCAGAGCGATAAATCAGCTCAGAACCAGAGTTGTTTAAAGCATTCTCGCTGAGATTCAGGGGGACAGGGAGTCATCCGTCACCCCCCAAGAAGCGATGACCCAGACCTCAGCTCTGCAGCGGTGGCCTCGCCTGGCTCCTGCGGCCGGTGTGCGGCCGGTGTGCGCTCGGAGGCTGGTGTCCTCCCCCCTGCGGCTGGACCACTCCCGCCCCGGCCCCGGCCCCAGCCCCGGCCCACCATGCTCCCTCCTTTATGCTCTCCACAATGGCCCCGCCAGATGGCGCGGCGTGGCGAGCCGCCTCTTCCAGCCAATCGCTCATCCTGTCGGGACCCAGCAGGGTTGCGGGCAGGACACCTGGGCACCGGCCCAAGCCACGGCCTGCACCACACTCCCCCTGCCCTGTCTGCCTCCCAGGCCCCCGCTCACAGGCACGAGTGGCTTAGGGCACAGCTGGGCCATCGCTGACCTGCACCTAGGTGCACCGGGGGAGCAGGCAGAAAGACCGAGTGACTCAGTGGTGTCTCTGCCTCTGTTCGATATCAGGATGAAGCAGGAGGGTAGGAGAGCAGGCAGGGACGTGCCAGGCACCGCTCTCCCCCAACGCTGGCAGAAGACACGGTGCAGTGCTTGCCAACAGGCAGACGTGAATAAATCACTCCCTCCCGTGGGCCGCCCAGCCTCCAGGGGCCAGCACCCCCCTCACACTTCTCTGCGCACAAGGGGTCCTGTGAACGGCACACGAGAGAGCAGGTGGGCTGTGCTGCTCCTGGGCGAGAGCCAGACCAGACTGGCAGAGCCCCCTTCCCTCGGAGGATGTCCCCCAGAGCGCATGCCGGGCGGTGGGCACTGGCTCTCGGCAGGGACCCCAGGGCTGTCTCCAGACTTGCTGGCAGTGAGTGGCCGGGGCATGTGCCACTTGCACACGTACCAGTTCACCTGCAGGATAAGTTCCCAGCAGCGGGAGTGCTGGGCCAAAGAGGACTTGCCTTTGCAATTTTCTAAAAATTACTGAATTCACACTCCCATTAGCGTGAATGAGAGCGTCCCTCTCCCATTAGCATGTAATGAGAAAAGTTTTCTGTGTTGTCCTTTGTTCTTTGTGGAAAAGGAGGTAGCCAGTTAGAGGTCTTTGAGCTCTACATGCTGCCTCTCATCGCTTTCTGGTCTTTTAACCCAGGAAGTGCTCCTTCCTCTGTCCCTTGTTCCCCCATCACGCAGTGTGGCTGGAGTCGCTGGACAGGGGAGCAAGACCCAGCTGACCCCAGGACATACCCACCTCCCCCGGGCCTGCCTTGCAGCTGGGCAGGTGCATCCCAGGGTCAGGCTCAGCAGGACAGAGTCAGTGCTCCTCTGAGGCCCCTCCTCCACGGAGCCTTCCAGGATTGCCCCGAGAGGCCATGTGTTCTACCTGCCCTCTGCAATGCTAAGCTTTTTTTGATTCTTACCTCCTCCAGTAATGTTTTCCCACCCCCAAATCAGCCTCCTCGCCCTGACTTGAGCTCCCTGAGGGCAGGAACTCTTCTTCTGAGGTGTGTTGCATTCCCCAGGTCTGGCATGGTGCCTGGCACGGGTCCCCAGGGTGGGAGGTGCCTGGTTAAGACCGTTA
Organism: Mustela nivalis; assembly: GCF_964662115.1. Taxonomy (NCBI): domain Eukaryota; kingdom Metazoa; phylum Chordata; class Mammalia; order Carnivora; family Mustelidae; genus Mustela; species Mustela nivalis. The sequence continues at coordinate 6,303,519 of NC_139025.1, read as the reverse complement.
GAAAGGTAAAGTGGGGGGCTGGTGGTTGGTTCACTCAGGCCGATCTCACGATACCAGGAACAATGTCCAGCCTGTTAAGTCCCCTCAGTGACTGTCCAAATTAAATCATCCTTACAGAACGATGGGCATCCAGCCAATCTGAGACCTTCTGGACAGATCGGGCCGGCTTAGGGGGAGCCAGAGCGGGAGGGGGGCAGATGCAGGAGAAAACAGTCAGTGATGAACGTGCGTTCATCCACAGAATGCTCTGGAACGACCAGGAATCTGCGCGGCAGCAGCGGCCACCGGGGACAAGCAGTCCCTTTAAAAAAGGGAAACCAGACCCTCCCCCGGCGGCCTCCGGCCTCTGAGCATGCAGCCAAGCGGCTGTGCCTGGGCTTAGTCACAGGCCACTGAGCACACTGTCCCCCAGCCGGCTTTGCCAACGAGAGTCAGCCCACACTAAAACAGAGCCACTTGGGGACCCTATTCCCAGGTCCCTGGTCACCTCACGCTACATGAACCACTGCCACCCGGTTCCCTCCGACAGCCCAGCTTAAGATGCCGCGTCTGGTGGGAAGGAACTAGCTCCCCAGGGTCACCCTGCAGGAAGGTGGCAGGTGCAGGACCAGACCTGGTCCCCGAGAGGCAGAGTGTGCAGGTACATCACCGAGGGGGAGCTGACTTGTGACTCAGCTGGCAAGGGAGCCCCCACGGCACAGGAGAGCCGAGGGGCAGGGCAGGTCTGGGCTGGCAGTGACTAGGGGGGTCATGGAGGGCATCGGGGGTCATGAGACGAGCATGCACCCCCACCTTTCCTGGGCCTCATTTGGGGACGAGGCCCCATGGCTCCAGCCCTCGGCACCTCACCGTCACAGGGGCAGGAGTGCACGCCCCTGACAACATGAAGCCCAGCAGGCACGCTCCATGGCTCTTGAAGGTCGGGATTGACAGACAAGGCTCACTCACCCCCTCGTGATGCTGCAGACTCACAACAAGCCCACTGACCAGCTGCTATTGTGTTCCCCCATCTTCCGGATGAAGAAACTGACGTTCAGAGAGAGGCCATGACTCACCGAGTTTACTGCATGAACAGGGGCACCCGGATTTGTGCCCAGACTATCTGCCTGCTGGCCCAGCGCAGCTCGGTGCCCCGCCGAGAGGCTGACTGACCCTCTCGAGAGGATCACCCGGCCTGGTACAGACACCCACCTGCCAACTGGAGTGAACATCACTGTAAAACAGGGGACTGGGGGCACCTGAGCACCACCGCCCACATGGCACAGTAGAGTACAGCTCTGTGCTCACTGAACACCCGGGAGTTAAAAACAGGAGTGGTCTCAAGCAAGCCCCGGACGCCGGTTCCCAGGCCAGGGTCCCTGGCACATGGGGACAGAGCAGCCCAGCGGGTGATGGGACTGTAGGCAGCCCAGGGTTTCCTCCTGGAAACTGAGGGCAAAAAGGCAGCTGAGTCCAGCTCTCGGGCTGAGCTAGGGGCTCCCTCTGCATTCCCCAGACCTTCCTGCAAGCAGGCAGTGACTGATTTGAAATCTCAGCTAACAAGGGCTGCACCAGGCACCAGGGGCCTCCAGGAGCCTTGGGAAGCAGCCTAAACAACCCTCCCTTCCCTCACCAGCCACCCAGTGAGATGGCCTCTATGCTCATTCATGTGTCTTGACATGCTGGCCCCTCCTTGTGGCCACCGCAGCCACCTTCTTGTGGCCAGGATGCGAGCTCTAAGACAACCTCCCGGGTCACGGAGCACTCACGTGCCGGGAAGCTCTGACCCCGGGTACTGCGGGCACCCTCCCTGGCACACGATGCCCAGCACTGGGCTGAGAGCAGAAACAGGCAGAAGGTACTTCAATCACTCCCTAAAAGTCGGACAACCAAGGACACCTATGAAGGCGGATCCAAAACCCGAGGAATACTAACCAGGGACAAAGGCGAGTTCTAGCATAACTGAAGGCCTCCGATTCACTCTGGTGGCACACTCCACACTCACAGACCCAGGGGCACCGTGGGTCCCCTGACTCACAGCGCCACGGGAGAGGGCTGTGTGTGCATCGGCCCAGGCTGTAGCGGGCAGCTGCCTCCGCCGCCTCCTCCCGCCACGCGATGGACGTGGGAGCCCAGGGCGACGCCAGCACCCGCCAGCCCCTGCTGATTAATGACCCATTGTCTGGCTCTTCCATTCACAGAGGGTCTGCCCTGGACATCCCAACTCAGGTAGAAGAGATACCAGAGCAGACACAAACAGAAACAGGCACCCGAAAGGCCAGGGCAGACCCCAAAGTAAAGGCAGAAGGATGCTCGAGGGGCACGCTTGGCGGCCCCAGCCCCGGGCCGGGGAAGGCAGCCGCACTCGGCCGAGGAGACGGCTCCAACAGCGGACCGACGGCTGTGCTCACAACCACGGAAGAGCCAGACAGGAAGCTGCAAAAGGGAGTCCGCACTCTCCCAGCCGGGCACCCGTGCAGCGTGTTCCTTAAGAGGAAACTGGTCTCGGGGCGCCCACGTGGCTCAGTCGTCAGGCAGCTGCCTTCGGCTCAGGTCATGGTCCCAGGGTCCTGGGATCGAGACCCGCATCGTGCTCTCTGCTCAACAGGGAGCCTGCTTCCCCCTCTCCCACTCTCCCTGCTTTGTTCCCTCTGTCTGTCTGTCAAATAATAAGATCTTTAAAAAAATAAAAATAAAAGGAAACTGGTCTTTCCTGAGCACCAAACTTGCCACACCCATCTCGACCACTAAAGTCCACACCTGATGACTCCACGCCAGGCACTCGGCCAAACAACTGTCTCGGACCTCTGAGGTAGCACTCTTGGTGCCCCGTTTCACAGATGAGGACACTGAGGCTCTGGACAGTGGATAACTGCCCACATCACCCACAAGGGCAGCTGGTAGACCTAAGATTTTGAATCCAGGACTGCCCCACCCAGAGCCAGGTTCTTCTTCAGCATGAACACACGGGGTCCCTCCTCACCTCTCTCTCCCAATCCAGGGTTGGGGGTAGCCTTTACACACTCCTGAAGAGTAAGCAAGGGGCCAAGACCCCTCGGTCCCCCAAGACACAAAGCCCTTTCCCCTGCCTGGCCGATGAACTCCATACCCACGCATATCAAGAAAGCCTCACGGTATCTGCACCGGCACCCGCCTCTAGCTGGGCAGCTACCGCCTGGAAAGGCCTCAGAGCAAACCTTGGCCCGTGCCCAGGGGCCGCCTTGGCACCTGGACAGGAGTCCCTTCCAGGCTGGGTGCTTGCCTCCTGCAGGTGACAGGAGGCTCCTGGGGGCCGAGTCCTCAGTCACTTCCCCACTGAAGGGACGGGCCCAGATGGCGGCAGCGGCAGAAGACGTCCCCCACCCCCCCGGCCTCCCAAGGTCAGGGGCCGCAGAACCATCCAACGCAGATAGAATACCATGAGGTAGGCCAAGGCCACGCAGACGGCTGCCCCAAGAACTGGAGCTGCTGGTGCCTGCCTACCTGGCTAGCTCAGCCTATCCCTGGGCCTCTACGTGGCTCCCTCACCCGAGAAGTGGGAACGGTAGCTGTGCCCCAGATCCTCGTCCAGGCTGACATATGGAGGAAGGGACAGGAGCTGGCGTGGGGCTCTCTGGAGGAGGGCATCTGTTCCCTGCACGTTCACAGTCCTGTCATGGGAGGCTCTGGGCGCACTGGAGCACGGCACGGTGACGGCTAAGGGAGAGCTGCCCACAGGACCTATGGGAGCATGGCCAAGGGGACCCCGGTTCATCCTGGGGAACCCCAGGAATGACAGACATTCTCCAGGTGGGGGGGGGGCAGTGGCCAGAAGAGAAACCACCCGTGCTAAGGCCCGGTTAAGGCTCATAGGGCTTTCCAAGAGAGCTCCAGAAGAGCCTTCCTTACAGCAGAAGGGAAGAAGGGACCCCTGGCCGGGGACAGAGAGATCCAAGCTCATTTAGGATAGGGATGGGAAACCTCAAGGGCTTGAGTCTGTGACCTTCCCCTGCTGCCCACTAGCCTGGGACTAAATCTGTGCAGGGCCACTGGATCAGACCTGCCCACATCAGTGCACGGAGCTGCCTCCGTCCCCTCATGCCTCTGCCAGAGGAGGGCCTGTCTGGGACCAGGGGGCCAAAGTCCAGGGCCTAGTTCTGCTTCTGCCACTGGGGGGCTTTTAGCCATTTTCTGGGAGTGGAGGGCCAGTCTTCTGCACCTGGGAAGGTCCATGGCTGTACAGCTGTGCAGCTGCAGGACGGGCCTGTGGCCTCGAAGAGCAATCTGGGTCTCTGGCCCCAAGGTGGGGGGCTGCTGGCCAGGTGTGCGCCTGGCCATGGGGCTGAGCCCAGGCCAGCTTCTCCGACCTCCTCTGCACCTCCTCACACCGGAACCTCTGCCTGAGGCATCTCAAGGCATATCCCGAAACCCCAGCTCCCCTGTGGGGTGGGGGGCAAGTCCCAGGGGCCCTGGACACACGCAAACATTCGGAAGACAGCACCCGGCTGACGGGCTTGCAGGCGCACCCTAAAAGAACATGAGGACGCTGCTCAGGAGCGAAGTGGCCGCGGGACCCTGTGTCAACACCAAGGGGAGATAGGGCAGCTGAAGAGGACACGGGCGGGGCCCTCTGGGAGGACGAACCTGGGCCTTCCTGGGGCCAGGGACAGGGCAGGCCAGGCCACACATCCCACAAATGGAAGAATTACTGTGTGGTGCGTTATTAGTGGTTTGGCCAAAATCCAGACACAGGCTCCGAGAAAAGGGCAGATAAATCCTGACTTCAGTCAGGCTGGCAACAAAGGGGAGGATTACCCTGTCATCCCCAGAACTGGAGCCGATGAGGGTGGGGGAGGGCTCCGGTCCGGCTTCCGCAGAGTTCCCGCCCTCGCCCCCCCGCCCCCCGCCCCGAACTCGGTCCTTGAAGGCAGGCGGGATCCTCTCTCTGGGGCTCTGGGGAGGCTGGTGCCTGGCACAGAAGCAGGAACGTGGGCCTCAGAAACACAGGTGGGCTGACCCAGGGGACGGGGCTGGGGGGCGGTCCCAGGGATTCCAGGAGGGGGGCAGCTGCAGAGAGGCTGTCACAGGGAGGCAGGGGGCACACACGGAAGGTCAGATCCCAACGCGCAGCCTGACCATCTGGCCCCTGTCCCCAAACGCAGCCACGCAACCAAGAGCCAGGCCTCAGGCATCATGAAGGATGATCCAAATGCTAAGTGCCAGGGGTGGCCCTCGGGCAAGGAGGTAAAAACCGGGAACCTGAGGATCACGCGGCACAGCGTTGTGGATTCTGGAGTGCTCCTGTCCCTGAGCACACAAGCCGCCCGGCCAGCCGGTCTGCGCTGAGCAGAACCAGGAAGTCTTCCAAAATGTCATCCGCGTCCCAGGGCACCGCGCCACTCCCTCCTGCCTGGTGCCTATAAGCAGGGACAGGCTGGCCCCGGGGGCTGGGACAAACCCGCAGCCGGGAGGACCAACACTGTCTACCCAGAGGGCCTCCAAGAAGATAAGTGACAGGGACCCGGCCATCCGAGGCGGGAAAGCCAGGACACTCCAGAGCCCACGTCCGAACGCAGACACCTCCGGCCACACACTGGGGGCACCGGCATCCCAGGCAGCCTCATCAGAGCCGGAGACGGCTCCCCGCCAGGTCTCCACTCCTCCAAGTGCCAAGCGTGGCCTACCCACACAGAAGATGGGGCGACATCGCCCCGAAGATCAGAGTCCCAGGGCGGGGCTCAGAACCCACAAGCAGACTCGGGAGGTGTGTTAACGCTGGAGGCAGCGAGAGCCATCCTGAGCCCACGGCCGGCCTCCACAAGGAGAAAAGGATCTGGGCTCAGAGACGGCTCCCAGGAGGGAATTTCTGACGTAAAGCTGGCAGTGCGCCTTCCTGAGACCCAGCCAGCCCTGCAGTGACGTCCACGCACGGCCACCGTGGCCTCGCTCCTAACACACCTATACCTCTAACACACTCATTCTATGCAGCCTAACCATGCCCCTGCCGTAAGGAAGGTTCTAGCATTTACCCACTGAACTATGAGGAAAGAGGCACATAGAGGCTAACCAGCAAGCCCAAGGCCACACAGCAGCCAGTCCTGGAGCCTGCTGAGAGCCTGGTTGGGCCCCAGACAGAGCTTCCTCCCAGCAGGATCAGAACAATGAGAAAAGTAGGGGCTTCCGCGTGCCTGGCCCCTGCCTGCGCCCAGACCCGATGACACTGGTCTCCTACTGATTCAGCTTCAGAAATAAGGAACCACAGCAGGAACTAGAGGGGCCCACGCAGAGCCCCGGGCAGCGGGGGTGGGGCTGGGGATGGTCATACCAGACTGAGGCTTGGAAGGGGACAACTCGTCAGGAGGGGAGGGTCAGAGGGAATGCACCGAGCTCTAACCTACCAGGCCGGTCCAGAGACACAGAGACACACAGCGCATTCCAGGACCCCGAGAGACAGCCTGCAGGCGCCCGGGATAGCGCTGCTCCCGGAGCCAGGGGCACCTTATCTGGTCCTTAACGTTAACCTTCCCAGACACCCATCGCAGGAAACACAGACCTTCCGGGCGTATGGAGCTCTGGAGGAGCCGGAAGACCCAGGCTGAACACAAACAGAGTGACAAAAGCCAGAAAGGAGAGGAGGGCAGGGCCCGGTGAGATGGGCATACATGCCTCTAGGCGAGGCTGGTAAGCTGTCTGGGTGGTCCCAGAAGGACACACGGAGACTCCTCCTCTCCCACCTCCCAGATTCCAAGCAGCAAGGCCCTCCTGGAAGGTTCCCGCCAGCACCATGCCCACCTGTGCCCAGGCAGCCCCCACAGCAGCGGCATGCCACCCCCCAGCAAACCACTCCACCAGGACAGCAACGGCACAGAGGAAGGATGAAGACAGAGGAAGCCCAGGCACGGAGGCCACCAGAGATATGGCCCCAGGGAGGGGGCTGGGACACCAAAGACCAGCCTTTCCAGAACTACTATGCCAGCCTCCCCCAGCCCCTGGACCTCTCGCTGAGGTCTGCGGCCAGGGGCCACTATGACAACGTTTCACAACTGCAGCCGCAACACCCCATAATAATCACGGCTGCTAATTTATAACACACACCCCAGCTCCACCTGCTGGGGTGACCAAGTGCCTTATGTATGCATACATGTGGCGCCAAATGTGCACAAGAGAGCGGCACCCATGGCCCATCTGAGACGCGGAGGCTCAGAGCCACAGGGACCAAGGAAGGCAGGGGTCGGAGGGTGTCCCTGGGCAGAGAAGTTCGGGAGGGGAACAGGCTGAGGCCTTGACCTCCAAGAGGGCCGGACCCCGCCGTGGCTGGTCGAACAGCCCGCAGCCCCTCAGATTCTTGTCCTCCCCCACCACTGGCAGGATTTATGATGCCCGGAGCTCCTTAGAGAGAAAAAGGTGAGAGGGAAATGGAATCCCAGCACACAGTAATTTCTGGCCTGTCCGGGGACCTGACGGATGTAAGTGTTTCGAGCTGGTGGAGGTTCCAAGCCCCATGACTGCGTTCGTGAGCGCAGCTCCACCAGGCTGATGAGAAGAACAGATCCCACCACTCCCTCTGTCCCGCCTCTTGGCACTGGGAGCATCACACCTGCCCAGCCTCCTGCCCCTTTATCTTGGCCTGGAGCCACAAGAGGGGCTGACGGGGGCAGGGGGAAGGGACACAGGCAACAAGACTAGAAATCGCTGGGCATGGGCGTCCTACCCTCACAGGGGTGACTCCAGAAGCCAGAGCCCAGAGCCTCCCCACACAGTGCCTTATAGCCCTAAACTTAAGCCAGCCCCTGGAAGTCTCTGGAAGTCAGAAGCCTGGGTCAGATTCCCCACATCCCCTCCTAAGCCCGCTGGCTCATGACCGCAGGGCAGTGGGCCCCGCAGGGAGACTGGAGGATACCTCCCGCGACCCCGGCGCCACCCCAGCCAGCCTGCAGGTGCCTCGGGGACGGCTTGTGAATGGCCATGCTGCGGCCCGCCCTGGGAACCAATGCCTCTGCTCCTGCGGCCCGCCCTGGGAACCAATGCCTCTGCTCCTGCGAGACAGCGGCACCTCCTTCAAAAATGAACTGGTGTTTTGTTTTGTTTTCAGATTTTTTATTTATTTGACACAGAGAGAGAGAGAGAGAACACAAGCAGGGGGAGTGGGAGAGGGAGAAGCAAGCTTCCTGCTGAGCAGGGAGCCCCATAGGGGGCTCGATCCCAGGACCCTGGGACCATGACCTGAGCCGAGGGCAACCACTTAACGACTGAGCCCCCAAGCACCCTGAAAATAAACTGTTTTTTGCAAGAAATAACATGAAAGTCCGAAGGTCGAAACGCTGGGAGTGTTCATGCCGCCATGGCCATCTCCTCCCCAGAGCTTGTCCAAGGGCCTGACAGCTGTGCCCTCGTCACCAGGAAGCCACAGGCCTCCAATAAGGCACCGCACATCCTGTCCCACACCCATGCTCCCCTGGGGGGTGTCCCCGCGGCCCACCTCTAGATGGGATCCTAACTCCCACAGCTCCATCCACTCCGTCCCCGCGGTCACCAGAGTCCGGCCATGACAGCCTTCACCCTGCTCATCCCTCCTCCCCTTCCAGACACTTCCACCGACGCGTCCCTGACAGCTCTCACCAGGGTACAAAGCTGTCCCTCCGCAGACTCAGTGCTAGCTCATCTGTCTCCCCAACAAGACCACTGTCTGTCTTGCTTCTGGAAGGATCCCAGCATAGAAATGGAGCCCACAGGAAAGGCGTGCTCGACAAAGAACACACACCCCAAACACCATGGAGGGAGAGGCACTGAGGCCAGGTTACCGTTCTGTTTCTCTTGCGGCATCCAGACCACCCCGACCAGGCTACTGGACCTCTGAGCCTCCCATCCCTGCGCGTGAGATGGGATGATGGCAACCTCAGACCCAGGGCATCAGGGGGACCGTGGGAGACACAACATGGGAAGGCCCGAGGATGCAGCCTGCTGGCGAAGGGGACAAGCAAAGCCGTTGTCATTTCTGGGGGCACCTAGAAGCCAGGCAGAGCTGGCTACCACGTCCCCATCGTGGCCCTGCTGCCACCGTGCAACATGTCCCCAGCGCCATCCATCAGCCAACACCAGAGGGGCAGAGAGGAGGGCAGAGAATGGGACGTCCTGGGGGCTCCCTGCCGGGTAAGGAGGCACGGGAAGCCGAGACACCACAAAGAAAGGGAGCGCCCAGGATGGGGCTCTGCCGGGCTCGTGGGCTGGTGTCCCAACGGTCTGTGTGTTCCCACGAAATCCGGAGGTGATGGGCCTCTGGCAGGCGCTCAGGCCAGGAGGACGTTCTCTCATAAAAGAGATGTTCTCTCATAAACGAGATCCAGAGAGGTCCCAGCCCCGGCCACTGCGCGGACACCGCGGGAAGGCCCCGGCTTGTGGGGGGAGCGGGCCCTCGCCAGAAGTCAACCGAGCTGGCGCCTTGACCTTGGACTCCCAGCCCCCAGAGCTGTGAGCAGTACATTTCTGTTCCTCGTGAGCCCGCGGGTCTGTGCTGCTTTGTCACAACACAAGCAGACTAAGAAGGGTGCTGCCTCTGAGGCCGCACCTTAGGGAAGTCAACTTGGAGCGCCATTGAAGGTCACTGAGTCCCCCACAAAGCAGCGCCGGACCCTCAGCTGTTACAGAGGACAGTCCTGAGCCACCCGACCACCGGGAGCGTCAGCTGCCAGGGCCGTGCAAGCAGCCGCAGAGGCCACAGCATCCACGTCAGGTGCCCCGCCCTAGATCTGGGCCTGATCCCCACGGAGGCGAGGGCCACGCGGGCCTTGCTGGCAGCAGGTGGCCAGGGAGGAGACCCTGTGCCTGGCTGCTCGGGGGTGGGGGCAGGGAGGGCAGCCCTCCAGGGGAGCTCAGTGCTTACACCCACCACCCCGCACCCGAGACCCTCCACACCCCTTGTGTCTCCCCCACAGAGGGGTGAGAGACGGGCACACCCAGGCAGGGCCCCCTGCACCTCTCAGTGAGTGAGCAGGACTCCTGGTGTCTCTGAGCTTCAGATTTCTGGAAATGCTGATGCCTGCCTCGAACCCAACCTGCAGAGCATCCCAGGATGCCACACGCTCTCAGAAGCTGCGAGGCAGGGCACCTGGGGGCTCAGTGGGTTAAGCCTCTGCCTTCAGCTCGGGTCAGGGTCCCAGGTTCCTGGGATCGAGCCCCACATCGGGCTCTCTGCTCAGCGGGGAGCCCCTTCCTCCTCTCTCTCTCTCTCTCTCTCTCTGCCAGCCTCTCTGCTTACTTGTGATCTCTCTCTGTCAAATAAATAAATAAAATCTTTGGGGAAAAAAAAAAAAGCTGGGAGGTACAAGGGTGCTGCCCCAGGGCTTCTCCCAGATCCTGCCTCCCTAGAATTAGGCTCTCATCCTGGTGTCTGAAGGGTAGATGCGCCGGCCGCCGGCAGGAGCCGTCCCGTGAAACCCCAGATCCTGACCAGACACCCTCACTGAGAAAGGACACCCTGGCTGCCTGCTTTGTGCAGGGGTTAAATTCTCAGACAAATCCTCGGTGAAATCCGGCTCTTTAATCCCGGCCCCGGCTGCGCTCTCTGACTTCTCCCCACCCCACGGCCTCGGAGGACGACTACAGGGCCCTGCCCCGAGGCGGCTCAATGAAGTGAAACCGCTCTGGGGACTCTCTGCGGGGCTCTCGGCGGGAAGCCCGCCCGGACCGGGAGGCAGAGGTACGGCTGGGCAGCATCTCACCGCAGCGCGTTTCCTCCCCGCCAGGACCGGACCCTCGCCCGGCAGGGTCTCCCTGTCCCTCCCTGGCCGAGGCCCAGAGAACCGTGCAAAGCTCGATCCAGACCCAGGGCAGTGAGGAGAGGAAGCTGAATGGCACAGACACGGACCACGAGGGAGGTCCACCGGGCACAGACACGGACCACGAGGGACGCGGAGCGGAGAGCCCGGAACGGAGGCGGTCGGTGTGCCAAGCGCAGCGTGGGGGCCTCGTCTGCAAGCAGTGATCCGGTTCGTCCTCATGCCTGTCCCGAGGGCTGTACTGGTTGGCAGGCCGGGTCAGCTGGCCTGTTGGCCCTACCACTCCCAGCTCTGCAACCTGGGCCCGTTCCTAAGCCCGCTCCCACTTCCACTTCCGCAGAGCAGGACCGACAGAGGGCCTGCAGCGGGGGAATCTGGAGGGTAATGAGCTCACAGGTCAGGTCCTCCCCCAGGGACGGGCCATGGGAGCCGCTCAGGGGGGCACTGGCCATCCCGTGGGTCATCCCACTTTTAACACCCAGAGCCCCCCCAACAAGAAGTGGGTGCCCGTCAAGGGCACTTAGCAAACGGCTTCAACTAGATTCAGGGAGGAAAGGCTTCCTGGAGGGTGGGGACTACAGCCAGAGGGTGGCCCGGCGGAGCTCACCCGGAATCCGGCCAGGTCCCAGCCTCTGCAGGGACGGTCGGTGCCTCCTCCTTCCTGTTTAACTGGCACCGCCCCAGGATCCGTCCTGTTCTGCCCAAGCTCCCTGACTCAGGAGCTGCGGGGTGGGGCCTGCTTCCTGCCCCTCGGCCAGCACTCGGGATTAGGATGTTCCAGGGGCATTAGCCCAGGCTGCAAGGGGCATGACCAAGACCTCGGGAGACACAGAGGCCCCGTGACTCAGGAGCACGGATCCTGGGGGCCCCTCTCTGCTATCAGGGCCCCACTGTTCACGCGGGGCCCTGGCCGCTCCTTTCCGTCGCGAGGGTACCACCGGAGCAGGGCTCGGCAGGCTCCAGCACCTAGTGATCACTCAGGAGAGCTCAAAGCATTACAAAAATGCCTGCTGGCAACATCAGAGGAAATCTCTCACAAATGTTTGTGCGGGAGGCTTTCTTCCCCTCAAATTGGACAACAAAGTGGCAGACGGGCCTGCTGCAGGCCCTCTGAGCCGGGCTCGGCACACAGCAAACATCTAAGTTCCAGGCCCGACAGCGGGCTGCCAGGACCGTGCAGAAGAGATCGCCCCACTCCAGGCTTCCCTGGCCTTGCCTTGATTGGCCTGGACCCTCACAGGCCTTCGGGGTAACACAGAGCCAACGGGAAGGCAGCTTCTAGAACAAGCGCACCCTGGGACACCGGGACTGATGGTCTGATGCTGCCCCACGGGCTGACCCTCACAGACAGTGTATGGGTCTCGGCTGATGGCTGAGGGGCCAGGGGACCAGGACAGACATTAGGAAGGCGAGCCACCCTCTGGGCCAAATCAGATACCTGTGAGCAGAGGTGATCCCCCACACCCACCCAAACGCAGGGAGCAGTGGAAAACCAGCGTCATCCCTGCTCACCCACAGGCCTCCCCCGTGCCTGCGCCTCTCGTGCGGATGGCTAGACGGATGGTCCCTTCTCCTTCCCACCCCCGCACAGACACTGCGATCCCACGGAGGGGGATGAGGGCACATCAAAGGGGCTTGAAGGATCACTAAGTCAAGCTGTGATGTTTGGTGAGGAGGCCCAGTCGCCTTAGTAAACTCAGAGTGTGGCTACTAGCCCTTCCCACTGAGCACATCTGAAACCCAGGGCCAGAAGCCCTGAGGCAGCAAACATGGTCCCAGGGTCACTGCAAGTCAGATGAGCTGGCCAGACAGCACACAGTGTCCTCTCCTGCTCTGAACAGGACGAAGCTGCCCCAGAAGGAGCCCCCGGGGGGCTCACCCCACCTCAGCCTGGTAACACACAGACCCTGGGAGGTCCACACACATGCCACGAACCCCACCGTGGGCCCTGTCCCTCTGTCCACGACAGCCTCACCTTCAAGAACCTGTGAGACCCAGGACTATCAAAAAGCAGCCCAGTCCACATCCATATCCACATGGGATCCCAGGACAGGTGGGAGCGCTTCCCGAGTCTGCCCGCAGCTCCCCGCAGAGCCTCCCATTCGCCCACACCCCGTCCCACCCAACCTCAGAGGCTCCGTGGAGGGCTGCCTGGAAAGCACCGAACATTTCCCTGCATGGCCTCTTCTGGGATGACCGCACACTGGGGACCCGGGGCGGGGGCCCTGTCAGTCCCTCAGCAGGAAATCAGGGCTCAGAGATGGCAGGCCACATGCCCGAGTCAGCAACTCTGCCCATGCCACCTTCCCCACTCCACCACCCCAGATGCCTTCGTCAGAGCCCCTACCCACACTGTCGGACGCGCTCTCCAACCACACCCAGGCCGCCTGGGGGCACAGGGGGCACCAAGAACCAGATGCCCCAGGAAGACCGCTCCCCCATCGGGGAGCCCAAGAAGACATCAGCCAGGGAAGTGGTTGCACCTGCCCCCAGCCAGGCCGGATCCAACTTCCCCAGAAGCAACACTCCCAGCCCACCTGCCGTGTGGTTCCCAACCTGCGTCTGCCGTCACTCCTGTGCGAGGCCCTCAGTAAACGGGACGAACACACAACCATCTGAGAACCTACTGTGTGCAGGGCTGTGACCCCGATCTGCACTGCACCCCCGGCCTCCCCCACACAGCCCCAGGGCACCTCCTCCTCCATTGGCCGAGGGGTCCAGACTGTGCCCCAGGGACACGGCGGTGAGGATGGTGCCCACCACGGTGGGCGCCCCCACCCCCCATGTCTCCAACTTATTGGTCCAGGATCCCCCTGGGCTCCATCTCACTGGGGAAACACACACACTGGAACCCGGGGGCATCTCAGGGCTCCTTGGGCGTGACCTGGGCAGCTTCCGCCATGCTCCGTGCCTCAGTTTCCTCACCTGCAATGAGGCTTTGTAAGCACGAGAGAGGACGGGGCTGCATGTTCTCAGTGCTGCTTCCAGCACCCACCCGGGCGCTGGGCAGAGGGTCACCCTCCACGTGGACAAAGGGGGGGCACCATGAGCACCACATGTCACCTAGACCCTTCCATGGGTGCAGTCACACCGCCCAGTGGGGAAAGAGCTCAGGGAGGCCGGTTCTGCTCTTGGGAGGAGGTGACAGAAGCAGCGTTGATATGAAAAGAAATGGAATTATGCTCTCTCCCATTTCCCATGCTAAAGGCCACGCACCAGCGCCCCAGTGGTGGCAAGCCATCCACCGAAGGGGGAAGCAAAACCAGAAGCTGTGATGTGGCCATACACGTCCACTCACGCAGACATGCCGTGTAGACACACACACTCACACACTCACGGAGACATGGTCTCAGACACGCACTCACATATACTCACACACGTAGACACACACCCACAGGCACACTCTTATTCATGTAAATGCGCTTTCACAGACTCATGCATATACTTGCACACTCAAAAAAACACTCTCTATACATGATACACTTACACACTTACATAGACACGTGCACACTCCTGTAGACACTCACACATGCTTATACACTCACGTAGACATGCTCTGACACTAGTACATCCACTTACACACGCACTCACGCACATACACTTACGTAGACATCCTCTCACACACTCATACAGACATACACTTACACACATAAACGTGATCTCACACACACATTCACAGGCATGCTCTCTCACACTCAGTGATGTAGACACACTCACACTTTATGCAGACACACTCTCACATTCTCACGTAGACACACACTCATACATACACTTACACACTCACAGACACTCACACTCATGTAAACACACACTCACACACAGCATCTCTCTCTCTCACACACACACACACGCCTTGTCCCACCCCTTGTCTGCCCCAAGCCAACCTCCTCAGCTCCCCTACCACCCAGGGACCCGTTCCCGGTTCCTGCCCCAGGCCGGGCCCTGGGCACAGGGCAGGAGGGAGACAAGCTGGGGCCCTGCTCTCGCGGAGCCTGGTCAAGAACACTGAGCGGCCACGCAGCCCTCGCCTCGGCTTCCTCAGTCATTGTCGGCTGCTCAGTTCATCGTTCCTGAGTAGCTGGTGGCCGCCACCACAGGTGAGGAGAACCAGGGCTTGGGACAGGCAGGGGAGCCCCCACCCCCAGGCTCCTACGAGCTCATCCCACAGGACCCACAGCGCACTCAATAAGGGCCCAGAGTGTTCCAGACGTCCAGGGGCAGCAAGGCAGCCCCTGTCCCCTCTGAGCCTTCCCAGAACCGAGCCCCAAACAGCCCAGGCAAGAAACAGCGAACGGTGTAGGCCCAAAAGGCAAGGAGGCAGGTTTGGGATCACTGAAGGCAGGCCAGGGTAGGACAGAGGTTGACTGCGGGGGGGGGGGGGGGGGGGGACTCTCAAGCCCCGCCCCCCCCCCCCCCCCCCACTGAGGGGCCCTGACTAGAGGGAGGGCAGCCGGGGTGAGGCTCACGCACCAGCCTCCCCCTGCCCTCGCCCCTCCTGACATCACCACCGGCACCTGACTAAGGAAGGCACAGAGGGCTCTCAGGCTGTGTGCCCCGAAGTAGCCTGAGGCCAGACCCCCCTGTGCAGCTGGGGCGAGTCTCGGGGGCCGGCCCCACCCACCCAGCCCCCGCCCCAGCCTCACATTCCCAAGGCCACCACTGGAGAGCCACACTTCCAGGAACTCGGCCATCCAGTTGGCCAGAGCCACCGGGTCAGGAAACGGCAAGCCCAGACCCCTGGGTCCCCAGGACCAGCACCGACCTCGGAATCCATGGCAGAGGCCCGTGTTGAAACAGTCACAACCCAGACAGAGTGAAATACATCTCCGAGATCCATCCTGAGCATGGGGGCCAAAGGGAAGAGGACCGTGTGGACACTGGGGGAGGGGAAATCCGGAAAGGGGGGTGGCATTTCAGCCGCAGCGGGAAAACAAGCAGAATCTTCCAGCGGAAGGGAGAGCAGCAAGGAAGGGGGAGGGAACTGGAGGTCAGGGAGAAGACAGCCAAGGCCAGACCAAGCCCAGGGTGTGGAAATGCCGGGATGGTATTCAGGGACTGGCCTGGGGTCTCAGAAGCTTCAGGAAGAGACCGGAGAGGGTGTGGAAAAGGAGTCTGGGTCAGAGCCCAGAGCACCTCCCAGGAGCCGGAACTCGGTGCTGAGGAGAGGGTCCCTGCAGGGTCGGGGGCAGGGCAGGGACTATGTTTCAAGAAGAATATTCCAGAAGGGCAGAGTGAGAGCTGGAGGGGACAATCCTGGAGCAGAGGATGGGAGCAGGAGGGCGAAACCCCAGCACCAAGATGGACAGAGAGAGGAAGTGAGCCCAACAACTAAGATCCCCCCAGTCCCACGGCACAGGTCCACATACACCACTGTGCTCGGCAGAGTGAGGACCGGGGCAAGGCGGGGTGCACCGGGCCCTGTGAGCAGACCGCCCGTTAGGCCACGCCAAGTGGGTCTGGACCCCACCGGCAAAGGACACAGCCCCAGAAGTCACACGCCAAGCCCCACGTCACAGGACGGCGCTGCCAGGCAAGGACGGGGCACGGCACCTCGGGCCCAGGGTCTGGCCTCCATCTGGCCTTCTCCTCCTTTGGAGCATGTTCGTGGCCACACCACTGGTGGGCAGAAATCCAACAAGCTGCCCACTGGCTCTGCCTGCCCTGGCCCGGGGCACCTACTGACCCTGACCAGACGGGCGACAACTGGGCCTTTTGTCTTGTGGTCCCCATTGTGCTCAATTCTCTCGCCTGCCTGCCCCAGAGCCAAAGGAGGATTTCCAGAGGGATCGCTCAATGGGCTGGCGTTGAAACATCCTGTCGGCAGGACCTGCTGCTGTGGCCCGGCCCTCAAAGGCCACAAAGGGGTAGGATCAACGACCCCTTGGAAATAGCCCTCATCGGAGTAGCTATTCTAAACCCAGCAATCTCCGGGCTGTGCAGCGGTACTCGGGAGCTGGTCACAGACGAGGCTGCTCTGTCTCCGACTCTTAAAATCTGCGGTCCTAGCTGTTACCCTATCTCGGCAAGTCCCCGCCCCCAACCAACAAACCAGCCTGGGCTTCTCTTTCCACAGGCTGTTTAGGACATCTGAGTGTGCCCGGTTTCCCTGGGGGAAACTGAGGCTCACAGAGGCGACGGGACACACCCAGATGGTGGGGCCGGTGCGGGCAAAGCCGTGCACTGATGACCTCTTCCTCCACCCTACCCCACCCGACCGCCTCGCTCCACACCCAAGTGACCAGATTCGGTCTATCACAGATGCATGTCCTCATGTTCACACACGTTCAGCCGTTCCAGGCGATACCCCTCCAGGAGGGGGCCCAGGGGATTCCGGGGGGCGGGGGGCTTGTGTGCCTCCAAAGCTGTCCCCTCCTCACCAGGAAGGTTGTGCCAGACCTGGCCCCTAGGACCACCCTGTCAGGACAGGCTATCATGACCAAAGAAGCCAAGATGCAGCTCAGCCCCCCTTGGGAAGCTCCCCTGGCGGGGGGAGAGGAGCGGGGTCTGTGCACGCGACGGAAGGAGCAAGCAAAGACGTGTTCAAAGAACAGTTAGTGACGCGGTGAGATATTCTCAACATCTCATGGAAAAAAGGCGAGATTACCAACTGCAGGGATATTATGTGGCAAACTGTTCTTTTAAAACGTGTGTCTTGGGGGTGCCTGGGTGGCTCCGTCATTAAGCGTTTGCCTTCGGCTCAAGTCATGATCCCAGGATCTTGGAAGTGAGCCCCGCATTGGGTTCCCTGCTCAGCGGGGAGCCTGCTTCTCCCTCTGCCTCTGCTCCTCCTCTCTCTCTCTCTCTCTCTCTCTCTGTGTCAAATAAATAAATAAAATCTTAAAAAAATTTAAAAATAAGAAGTGTGTCTCAGATAGGATGCGAAACAGAAAGACGACATTAGGTAAAAGCTACGGAAACCTGAAAGGAAGGTGGATTCTCTTCCTACTAACGTGTCAGTATCAGTTCATTCATCGCAACCAAGGTGCAACAGCCCCGCGGGAAGGTCCCGGCGGGGACGCTCGTGCAGGCTTCCGGGAGCCCCACGTATCCTCTCAAGGATTCTGTGAATCTAAAAACAGTCGCAAACAGCAAAGTTTATTTTCAAAAGAGCAAGACAACGCCATACATGTGACAAGGTCTCATGAAACTCTGCACACTACACGCAGGGAGAGCTCCGTGCCATCCGAGTTAAGATCTGCGTCTAGCCATTGTGTCGTGCCGATGTCACGGTCCAGGTTGGATCCCACGCTAAGAGGTCGCCCCTGGGGGGATGCGGGCCGAAGGGTACGCGGGAGCCCTGTCTACCACTTCTGCAACCAACCTCTTGAGAAGCTGTAGTGATTTCAAAATAAAAAGCTAAAGAAAGATGTGTGTAGCGCTCCCTTTGGACCCAGCATTCCCTGATCTGGGAACAGAGCAAAACGCTAACATCACTTCTCTCCAGAGGGGAGAATTACAGATGATTTTTAAATTTCAATTTTCAGACTCCCGGTGTCTTCCAAGCTCTCCACAGTGAGCAATGGATTGTTTAGGGGGGACGGCTGCTCTGCCTCTCCAGCAGTGATAAATCACAGGGTGGGGTGGGGGGGAACTGGAGCCTGCAGCCTAGAAGGACCAGGTGAGCGAGCAGCTGCAGGAGGGCCCCCCGCCCCCAGCGGGGCAGATGTCTGTTGGAGAGACACCTGGAGCCTGGAGCCGGGAGCATCCTCACCCCCCTCCCACCCCCAGCGGGGTTCCCGTAGCAGCAGACATCTGGCCTCCTGGAACCCCTGTCAGGGGATCCCTGGACCAATCAGCAGCACTACACATCTCGCATCAAACCAAAGACAGAGACGACACCCGGGCGTGACATGCCAGAAGAAATCTGTCATGTGGCAAAAGTAAACCCAGCATGTCCCCAGAGCGAAGAAATCCCCAGAGCCTGAGCTCACCCAAACTCAATGTCCATGTCCCCGCACCTGCCCCCCAGCCCACAGAGAGGAGGGAAGTCGCACCAGATACGAGAATGTCCCTGATCATCTCCTGGACACGCCCATTTCTACGGCCGTCCACCAGGGGAAGCGAGGAAACACACCAGTTACTGACAGTATCCCCACTGGCCGCAGCTCAGTGGCTCACAGAGGCCGCGTCGGGGCTGGGGCCCAAGGTGCCTGTTTCTATAAGTTCTCTGGAACAAATGGGTGGTCATTTGGGAAGAAGGGAAGCTATGGCCAGGAAAATGCCACTTCGGCACCCGGGGGTTTACCTGGTCTAGGATCGCAGCAGTGGACCCGCGATCAGAACTCAGGCGTGAGGACCCTTCCTCAGGACCCGCTCAGGTGCCAGCCAGGTAGCCCAATCATCACGGGACCAGAAGGATACAATCTAGGGACAGGAGGAAAGGGCACTGGGGTGTGTGGTTGCCCTACTGTGGTCGGTCACTCCCTTCCAAGACCTTCTTCTGGCTCATCCTCTACAAACCACGACCAAAAACAGCTTCAGCGAGTGATGTGAATGGTCAGCACTAAGTCCCATTCAAGGTCTCTGATGGAGACCATTTGTTAATTTCCTTATGTATTAGAAAAAAAAAATGGATTTAGTCTGATGCTGTGAGGTGGCCCTTAGGGGTCCCCAACCCAAGGGTCTGCTTCACAGATGACAAAGTAGAATCAGGAGTGGGGCGGCGGCAGGGGGGAGGAAAGGCGGGCTCGTCCCCTCCGAGGGCCTCCACAAACCAGACTGCCACTCACCACTCCCTCTGAGGGAGTCCCCAGCCAAACTGGACTGGGGGGAGGGTGGCAAGTGACCCCTTGTGAGCCTGGTGTGGTGGGGAGCCACTGGCCAGAAGGCGCCTTGCTTGGTGGGAGGTGGTCCTGGCCGAGCAGGTGCCCCTGCATCAGAACTACCCCTCCATGTGCCCTGAGAGTCTCCCTGCCCACGCCCATGGCCCTACCGTGGCGGTGGGCTGAGCCCACCTCTCCCAAAACCTCACTCCCAGGTGCAGGACAGGGCAGCGGGCGGTCCTGCCGGCCTGCAGCCCCAGGCCCTAAGCTGACTCAGAAATGTGTGCTACACCCATGAGCAGAGCCACAGCACACGCGAGCCAAGCCTCAGCTTCCTCGTCGGCAGGGAGGACCCAGCAAGCCCATTTCAGCACCCCTTCCATCTCCCCCCGGCCCTACCCACTCTCCTGGCCGCCCTTCACTGAGCCCTCCCTGCCCACCTTGCGGCCGCCCAGGCTGCCCAGCTGCATTCGCCCATGGGGACCCTCCTTCCTGCTTCTTCCAGCGGACAGTCAGCAAACCACCGAGGGGCAAACGGGGATGAGGCTGGGGAGACAGGCATCTCAGGTGGATACAGGGCTCCTCCCTCCCCACAGAGCCCGCCTGCCCACCCCACCCCACCCCCTCCCCGCCCCGGTACCCAGGATGCAGAAAACACCAGCCAGCATGGGAGTAAATTAGCACCTTTCAAAGTCAAACGTCCTTGGCTGGGTCAGTCCGGCGCCCAGATCGCCTCCTCCACACTCCGGGGCCTCCCTTGGATGCTCCCAAGCCTGCCATTTTCATTAAGGCAAACAAGACACCAACGCGGGTGTGTTTAGCCAGAGAAAAGGGAGCCTGCGGGACTATTCAAAAGTCACCGGAGGGCCGGTCTGTAGGAGGAGGAGGGAGGGATCAAGGTTGCGTTGAAAAGAAGAAAATGAGAAGACTTTTCCATTTTTATTCTGCTCCTGCTGGCAGCGGCTGGGCTGCGTGGCCGGCAGCCTCGGGGACGTGGCATGGGAGACCAGCGAGAGGACAGGCTGGGAGGAAGAAGCCTTGGTGGGGGGAGGGTGGCAAGTGATCCCTTCTGGCTGCTGGCTCTGATTCTGGGTCAGATCACTCCCCCACCCGGGCAAGCACTTGCATGGAGAGGGCCTGAGGTTAGAAACTGGGCCACGATCGATTCTGAACGCTGCAGAGCAACAGGTGTATTGGCGGAGGGGCTAGAAAAAAGAAAAAGAAAACCCACAACCCAACCCAAGAGATACTGGTTCGGCCTCACAGGAAGGGGCCAGGCTGGGAGCAGCCTCACGGACGAGGCTGATGCCGAGGGAAGGCCCAGGCATCTAGAACTTCACCAGCAAGTCCTTCCAGCGTCTCTGAGTCTTTGAGGACCCGGTCCAACGGCCTCATCTCACAGACGGAAAAACTGAGGCTCCGGGAAAATGGGCAGAAATTAAGGCCAAACAGAAACAAGGAGTGAGAAGTCCAGGAAGCAAACATTTACACGAAAACATCAGCAGATCCCCCTAAAGACGGGGCGGCCGGGGGCAGGCACAGACCTGGTCCTCCAAACCTGCCAGCCACCAGCACCCGTGTCCAGGAGGCCCAGAGAGCTGAAGGGAAGAGACCTGCGCACACCTCCCCGGCTGCATGTGGAACCTGAGGGGACTTTCCTGAGGGTGGGCAGGCGGGGAGGAAAGGCTGCAGGGAGGGAGCTCAGGAACCCTCCTACGGCGGTTGCTGGCCTTTCCCAGGCCACGGAGCACCAGAAGTCCAGTCAGAGCTGGGCCGTGATGTCCCAGGAAAAACGCACGACTCCAGTCGGTGACTGCACCTGCTGACAGGTGCACATGGAGGGGAGGGCAAAGCTGCCCTGAAGGCAGCTGGGGTCTGCTGAGGGGCCAGAATGAGGCTCTGAGCTGGCCCAGGCATCTCCCTCCTAAAATAAAGCCCCAGGTTAGGACGTTCCAGGGCCCCAGCTTGTGCCAAAGAGCTGCAGGACAGGAGGGCAGAGCCAGGGGGCTGGCTGCTCCGCCTCTGCTCTCCCCGGGGCTGCACCAAAAAACGAGGGGTCTTATCATAGGCGTTTCCCAGGGCGTGTGGTCGGCTCCACACACTGGGGAGCGGATCACGTTGCCCACGGCCAGGCCCTCCTGCACAGCAGCAAGGGCTTAACTCCAAAGACCGGGATTAAGGACTCTGTAGGGGGAAAGGCGAGATGAAAGCAGCGTCAGGCCACCCTTGGGGTGGGGACCTGGGTGGTGGGACGGCTAGGGGCATCCCCAGGGTGTCCTGATCACACTCTCTGCCCCTGGTGGGCAGGAGGGATGCTGAGGCTGGGCAGCAGAGGCAGCTGGGCAGGACGTGCCGGGGACGGGAGCAGCAGCAGGAGAATGCCCACCCGCTCACACAGCCTTGTAGGGGGAACCTCCAAGGCAGGACGTCAAGGGTCCTCCACCCACCGGAACCCCCCCACCATGGACACTGTCCGAATTACCACAGTAAGATAAGGGCTCTCCCCTGACCTTCCCAGCCCCCAAGGTCATCGAAGCCAGAACATCAGCCCCTTTTCCCAGGACCTGGCAGGGGAGAGGGCAGAGAGCTCCATCCCGCTGTGATCTCACAGATACCCCCCTGGCCACACACCCCCCTACACACACACACACACACAGAGCGGGCTCAGTAGCTAGGACACAAGGAGGCACAGCAAGCCAGGGGGCCACGCCCAGAGCCCCAGGTGTGGCACACACAGTCACATCTGCCAGAGACGGGCTGCAGGAAGGGCCCACAGCTGGACACAGGAAGCTCCCGTCAACCCGAGTTGAGGCGGCGAGGCCGCCCACTACCTGGCACAGTCACAGCCCGGGAATCTGGAAGGGCAGGCGGGGAGGGGAGGGGTGGCTCAGCTGGGTGAGTGTGAGCGTCTGAGTCCGACTCTTGATTTCGGCTCAGGTCAAGCAAGATCTCTGGGCTCCGCACGGAGCCTGCTTGAGAGCCTCTCTCTCCCTCTGCCCCTCCCCCCGTTCGCACTCAAAATAACTAAATAAAAAAATAAATAAAAATATTGAATTAAACAAAAGGAGGGGAGCCATGCTCAAATTTGGTCACCCCTGGGCCAGGGTGGGTGCGCAGCCCCTCCAGAATGCTTCCACTTGGGGGCTGGCGGGGAGCACAGGCTGGCCTGGGTACATTCCCCCGCTCGCCCCACCCCACCGCACTCTACTGCATTAAAAAGTCATTTTCTTTTTATTTTTCTTTGTTTTCTGATTCTGCAGGCCTCTTGGCCTGGTTTGGAGGATCAGGAGCTGGTGGCTGGGCTCAGAGCCTCCTGGAAGGCGGGTAGCCTCTCTGGACTTGGGTTTCCCTGCATACACGTGGACCCCCACACAAGGCCACCAGCAGAGGTGGCATCTGTAGCTACTGGGGCTCGAGGCTTCCGAGTGGACAAGAGCACCCCATGCACCCCATGACTGTCCACCTCCAGAGGCTAACCCAAGCCTCAAAGGAAGCTTGGGATTTGGGGCAGGGGGGAGATCAGCCCTAAGGATCTGCTGTGTGCCTGAAGCCCGCAGGAGGGGGGACAGGAGGAACGCCTGACCCCATGCTCAGGCATCAGAGATTCCTTCTGTGGACAAGCAGACGTGGCAGGACCCAGCAAGGAGTTACCTGGGTCAGCACCGCCCAACAGAACTCTCCAGAACGACGGGAATGTTCTGTTTGTGCTTTGTCAGCAGGTGCAAAGCACGTGCAAGGGGCCAGTGTGACTCAGGAAGTGAAACTTTCCGTGTTACTTGATCTTAATTAAGTGGAACTGAAGCAGCCACTTGTGGCTCGTGGACGGCCTAAGCTGGGAAACCTTGAAGCAGGGCGGCCACCAGTGAGGAAGAGGGTATGCGCACACAGGTGAGAGAGGAAGGGACACAAATTCAAAGAGCAGAGTCAGCGACTCAGGATGGCGACCCGTGGGCCACTGGAAGCCTGGGCTGAAGGTCGGCAGCAACAAGTGAGACAGACTGAGGGCTCAGGGCAGGAGCGTCAGAGAAAGAGCCAGAAGCTCATCAGAGAAGACAGAAGTAACCAGCACACTGCCTGGTTCTAGAAGACAAGCCCAGAGTGGGCATCAAACACCACCTGAGGCCAGGACAAGAAGCCACCGGACCTTTCCCAGGCCGGGCCTGCCCAGCAGCAAGCAGCAGCAGGTGGGAAGGAGGCAGGCTGGTCTGGGGAGGGGGGAGGGGGACAGGACAGGACAGAAGGGACAGGATTTTGTTTACTGCTTTGGACGAGGAAACATGAGCCTGTTTGCAGGGGAAGAAGCACAAGAGGAAGGAGACAATGGTGTTGGGAGGTCCGGCAGGAGGGGCTGGGGGAGGGAGAGGGGAGGCACCCCCCTGGCCAACCAGGACAGAAGGCGCTACGCAAGGGAGAAACTCGCTGCTTCATTTTCGGTCCAGGTATAAAAGTGGTGTGTGTGTATTCCAGAAAACACAGAAAAAGGAAAAAGGGCCGGCTGGGAGCTTCCCATTGTCCCACGAGCTCGGAGGGGCGCTGGGCAGCGGGGAAATGGAGCCTTCTGGAGCCCTGGCTCAGGCAGCGAGGCCGGAACCCATCACAAAGGGCCACTCCCAGAGCGGGCTCATTAGGCAGAGGACGGGACAGGCGGGCACATTCAGGGCCCGCACACAATCGGGCCCTTGTGGGGGGCGGGGGGCGGGTGCTCAGGGAGCTTCTGATTCCAAGACAAGAGTGTGCCTCCTTACCACCTTACAACCTGGGAGACGGGAGACGGAAAGACTGATTTGGGGAGACAAAGAGACGCTTCCCCTGACAGTAGATGGGCTATTTTTGGAAATGGGTCGACTCTTCTCAGTAGCTGCTGTCTGGATGCCACCGGCCTTGCCTGCATCTGTCCCCTCGAATGCAGCCTGAAAAGGCCCCTACCCTGTCTGGGGCGGGCCAGCACCCCCCAGTGGGGGTGGGGAAGGCGGCGCCTGGCAGTGTGACAGTGGCAGGGGGTGGGGGGTGGGGGGGGACACCTCGGGGCGGGTGGGGGGGGATCCAGGGCCAGGCTAGGTACTCAGGACACGCTCATCCCCATTCAATCCTTGCTTTCCACTCCCGCCAGGCCACGCAGCCCAGGTTAGCGAGGGGAGACACAAACAGGCCCCTTTCTCCCCTACCGCTAATAGGAGCTGACACCAGCCTCAGTCCCACCGGCTGGGCTCTTCCATGCCTCAGCGTGGGGCGGCGTCCACCTCCCGCCCACCTGCTGACGGGCCATCTCAAGCTTGGGTGGCCCCAGCAGGCCCAGTGGCTTTTCTCCCAAGCTTCCCACGGTGGCTCCCACCGTGGCTCTGAGGCTCCAGCTGCCCAGCAGAACCCCCAGGAAGCTTCTGCAGCCACTGAAGCCTCCAGAACCAGTGGGGCCCATCCCTGGGGGTGCCCATCCTGGCACTGGCATTGTCTCAAGTTCCCCGAGTCATACCTAATATGCAGCCATGGTTAGGAACGACTGGTAAACGCAAGTGTGTAGTTGGTAGTAATTGTTTGGAGAAACAGGCAAGGGGAAACAAGCAACCCCCGCCCTCAGGGGGGAGGTCTGAGTTGCTTTTTTTTTTTTTTTTCCTAAAGAAACTACGGGCCATTTGGCACCAAATGGAGCAAATGGGGAAAAGGGGGCGGGGGGGGGCAGGTGGCCCAAGTGGGTTGACCACTGTCGGTATAAAGCAACAAGAGAGGGGGCGGCGTGGCTCCGCTAGCGAGCCATCTACCTTCAGCTCAGGTCACGGTCCCGGGGTCCTGGGATCGAGCCCCACATCGGGCTCTCTGCTTGGCAAGGAGTCTGCTTCTCCCTCTGCCCTTCACCCTGCTCCTGCTCTCTCTCTCAAATAAATAAATAAAATCTTAAAAAAAAAAAAAGAAAGAAAGAAAGCAACAAGAAGGAGCACCACATGAGAGCCTACTGCATGCCAGGAAGACGTGCCTGTGAAGCTGATGAACCAGGCAGAAACAGGACTGCATGTAGGGGAACCTCAAGTCCAAGACAGGCAGCTCTGTCCCGGGGAGACCCCACACCAGGCACCGGAGCCCCACATACTCTCCAAGTGCCAAACCTGTTACCTAGTCCCATAAGAGCATATCAGATGGCAGAAGCAGGTAATTCCATCAGCCCTTCATGAGGACAGGCTGGCCAGGCAGGAGCCTGCCTGAGCCAGCGCTGGACGGGGGTCACCTCCATCACCCCAGAAGCAAAACTGGGAGGCCTGGCCCAAGCTGAGGACCAACCACTGGGCAAGACACGAAGCTACGATATGACCGATGACCACGGAGAGGCAGGAGGGTAGGACAGGAGGCTCCTTCCTCGTGGCTCTGTGCATTGTAGAAACTCGGGAGTCAAGGGGCCAGAGAAGGCTAGGGTCTCTGGCAGCCTCAGCACAGCCCACCCACGCTCCCCAGCCTACGGACGAGAACGTGAGGGCCTGGAGAGAGGAGGGCACTTGCACACAGTGGGGTCGGGAGTGCGCCGAAGCCGCTGGCTCCACCTGTGTTGTCCAACGCACAGAACAGCGCCGGGCGGCACACTGTGTCCTCAAACCCCTAGATGTGGGGAGTGTGTCAGCTGACGGGGGCCAGTGTCAGCCCGAGCAGGGAGCCCAGGGGCCCTGGGAGTAGAGGAGGGTCTGTTTCCCTCCCTTCTGGCTGCCCCATCAACCAGGGGCCTTTGCCCTTGGCCGTCTGCCATTTGTTATTTCCTGGATTCAAAAACAAGCATCTTCCCTCCAGTTACAATGTGGGGTGCCTCTCTCCATGCGGCCGCTCACTGTGGGGTCTTCCCCTCCCGGCAGGAGCTGCTGGGAAGCGCGCAGGGCATCTGTGACTGATGGTATCTCGCGGTGGAGGAAATGCCGTGCCTGGGAAAGCCGGAAACTCCTGAGCCAACGGACCGGAGTCGTAAGGCACCGGGGAGAGCTGGAAGGAAAGAGGACCCGCCCCGGGCTTGGCCCCGCGGGAGCTGGAGCCCTTCCTGGCCGCCCTGCCGGGGGCCCTCCATCCCTCATCTACCTCTGAGCTTGTGTGCCCGCAGCCCTGGTCCTCTTGACGCACAGCCTCGGCACAGAGGGGCAGCTTCCAAAACACGACTTTTGATGGGCACCAGACATGCCCGGAGCAGTGCTGGGCGCTTCCTGGCTCCCACGGCAGGGACAAGTCCTGCTGGGCCCCACGGAGATCGAAGCTTTGCCCAAGAAAAGGCTCAGAGCAGTGAGGCAAGTCCCACTAGGTCACGTGGGGGTATGGGGTGGGGTGAGGCGAGAAGGTCCAGTCCGCAAGACTCTGGAACCTTCCCGGCCGCGTGCCTGGGTGGCCCTCTTGGCGGGTGTGATTATTCGTCATGTCCCTTCCGCTCCCTCTTCGGGGTGCTTGGAGCTCAGCTCAGACAGGGTGGCTAAAATCAAGAGATGAGATGAACCTCAAAGGCACAGCAGGTTTGTGCAGGCAAAACAGACCCGGGGAGAGGCCGGGCACAGCAGAAGGAACAGCTGGGGGCCCCCAGGCACGAGGCAGGCCTTTGTCTGGCACATCTGGTTCAGTGCGGAATGCAGGACTGGGGGCTGCGTGGTGGACAGGCCCGGCCAGGTGGGATCTGTGAAGCCCCTCCCACTGCACCTGCCACCGCACCCCCCCCAAGTCCCTGGTAGGGCTTCTCCTCAGGCCCTAGGCAGTTCCAGCTACGACCTCTTCTGATGGGCTTCCCTAGGGGATCCAGAGATCTCTGCTAGCGGTCAGCTTACAAACCTTCACACAGCAACATCCCCTCCCTTCCCCCACCCCACCCCCACTTCCCACTTAACGAATATACCTTTATTTAAACATCACACACCGGGTGAGCCCGAGAACACTTAGAGGAGAGACAATAACGGTCCTGAGCTTTCTGCCCTGCTCCCTGGAAAGCTGGAGTCCATCACTTGAATAAGTGACTTGTTCAAAACAGGTATCCCCCACTAAGTAGCCCAGCTCCAAATCTGCCCCAGGACCCTGCAGGGGCAGGGGACGGTGGCAGGGGAATATGTGGCCGTGACAAGCTCTAGGTGCTTGCTAGGAATGGGACCGTTCCTGACTTTTCAGGATCAAAGGAGCAGCACGTCCCTTCAGCAGGCAAGCTTGTTCCTGTCACCAAACCTCTGGGGACGCCACCTAGGTTGCCTTGTCATCCTGCTCCAGGAAGCTGGAACTGCCTAGTTCTCCGCTGGGAAATCCCAGAGTCATTCCCTGCCCGGGTCCCAGGCACGCAGGTTGTAGGCGGGGACAGAGAGTGCCAGCAGGTGTGAGTCGATGTGGAAAGAGGCTGGAGCCAGACTGTGAGAGCCCCTAGCAGTGCAGGACAGCCTGAGACCAGAGCTCAGAAGTCACGAGGAGGCCAACAGGGGCTGGGGACACAGCTTCGCCACCTCACTGGATCTGAGAACCTGCAGAGAAGGTTCTGTCCCATGGCAAGGACCACCATGGCCATCTGGGAGCCCCAAGCTTCCTGCCCTGCTGCTCCCAGCCGGGCCTCACCCTGACAGCCGGGGACAAATGCTCCTGACCGGGCCACTCCCCAAGCCAGGCCACATGAATCACTGTGCGTGGCGCCCACAGCTCAGACAGAGTAACCTCAATAAACGCGCGCTGATGCGGCCCTTCCGGCTCGAAGGGCAAACTCCAAAAACCGGGCCCGCCCGCCGCCGCCTGCCTCTCCGCCCTCGGCTTGCACCACTACCCTGGCAGAGCTGTCTGTGCTGTCCCAACGCCATGGGCATGAAAAAGCCCTCCCTTCTCCAGCTGCCCAGGCTGCTGCTCGCCTCCAGAGCCAACCTGGTCCTCCGTCCAGGACCTCTTCTTGATGGTCCCTAAAGGACGGTCTCTGCCACTCCAGGGCTCCCCACCCGCGCCAGGGGCTGGACACAGCCCCTGGGCTGACAGCCTGCTCCCTGGCCCCAAGGCTTTCCTTCTCGGGGCTCCACAGTTCTTCCCAGTTCTTTCTGTTCACAGGTCCAGGCCCAGGGCCACCCCAGCTCCCCGCACATCATGAGAACACCTCACAGGCCTGGTGCCCTCAGCAACGGTGGTCAGACCCTCGTGCAGACCTTCCTCTGCCTTATTCCTGCTGAAACGCTGCCTCCCTTCTGGTCAACTAGACACGGGCTCACCTGGCTCGGACACAGGGCAGGCACAGGCTGCCCTTGCAAGCATGTGACAGGAGGCCGGTCTGCAGGGCGTCCACGTGACTCTGGTGACATCCTTAGGACAGGTGCAGAAACTGAGGCTTACAGGTTCAGTATGCTGCCACACCCACCCAACAGGTGAATGGTCAGGTTCACCACACTCCCCACCCCCACGCCCAGTTCTCGAGGGGGCGGGGGACTGGCCTGTGGGAGACAGTCCCCACTTCTCTCCCTCAACCCAAAGGCCGGTAATAGTCTCCCACTCTGTGCAGAGGAGAAAACAGAGGCCCACAAAGGTTCTGGAACTCCCCGGAGGTCTCAGTGCTGACCTCAGTGCTCAATTCTCTGTGCTGAGGACGTCGACAAGCAGAGGGCAGAAAATCCCCGTGGATGGAAAACACAGATTATAAGCAGCAGAGGATTTCCTTATAATCATGCTGTTCCGGGGACAAGGTTATAAACGAAGTTGTGCCCCAGGGGCTCAGAGGCCAGGCCGTGGTGAGGTGTTGGGTGGGGGCGCTATGGAGGAGGAGGAGGGAAGCCAGCCTGGGCAGAAGTGAGAGAATGAAATACCGGAAGGAAGGACTCCCTGTGAACAGAAGCCTGCCCGGAGCCCATGTTCCCGGTTTTACAGATGAGCCACGTTGGCTCAAGCCAGAACGCGCGAACGCAGGAACGAGGCACGGGTCTGGCTTCCCCAGGAGAGAAGGA
Source organism: Mustela nivalis (assembly GCF_964662115.1). Taxonomy (NCBI): domain Eukaryota; kingdom Metazoa; phylum Chordata; class Mammalia; order Carnivora; family Mustelidae; genus Mustela; species Mustela nivalis. The sequence goes on along the minus strand of NC_139025.1, from coordinate 6,274,125 downwards.
GCCATACCCTTGCTACACAGGTCCAGCCTCTGGAGCCCCCCCAAAACCCCCAACCGTCCCCGTGTCCATGTGCAGGTCACCGGAGCCCTGCCAAGGACCAAGCTCTGGAAGGTCTTCTGTTGCTCATGGGGCTTCCCCGGGAGTCTCCCCAAACCCAACGGACCCAGACTATCCTCCCCCAGAGGGGCAGCAGGCCCAGGGTGGCAGGCCCAGACTCCGACACAGGAGACCCAACACCAAGCCCAGGTCCCCCATGCAGTCCCACCGGACCCAGAGCAAGTCACTGCTCTCTCCAAGCCTCGGCTTCCCCATCTACAATATGGGACCATTTAGGAGCTTGGACCACAATGGAGCGGGGACGAGGAGGCTCTGTCTGGTAAGTGTGAAGTGCTGGGGACGTCCTGGCCCTCCCCAGGCTGATGAGCCAGTGAGTCCCTCCAGGCCTGTCTTCCTTTTGTGATGGCTCTGGGGGTCCAACACCCCAAGGGCCCGGATGGAAGGTCAGGGTCAGGTTGGGGAGAGAGGGGGGAAAGGCTTCTCTAAACCACCTCCATTGTCTTCACTGACCTTTGCTCCCAGGCCTGACTGGGTTTAGGAAAAGCCGCCTTATTAGTGATCCTGCCCCTGGGGCGCTGAGCTGGGAGGCCCCTAATAAAAGACCTATTCTGGGCCAGCATGCCGACTCCCGCTGTCTTTTTTTAAAGGTCCAGACCACCCTCGCTCCATCCTCCCTTTAAACCAACAAAAACACAAGCAGGAGGACAAAACCGTCTTATTTTGAGAAGCTCAAATTTTTAATCCAAACTTTTAAAAGTAAACAGGGCCCATACAAAGGCTTGCTGGAGGTCCTAGTTTCTCTGCGCTAGCTAAAGGGGACGGGGCCACGGCGATGGGGGGAGGACAGGATGCAGACACAGGGACTTGGGCGGGGGGAGGGGAGGGTGGGGGAAGGGCAGGAGAGACCTTGTTGAAAATGCTTTTGTTTGAAAACTGGCAGTTCAAGGGGGCAAACCTGACTTTCGAGAGTTTGGGGTTGGCCTGCCTCAGTCTGCCCCACCAGAACCACGGCGAAGAGCACTCTAGTCCAGGCCTTGGGTCAGCACAGCCCAGAGCTTGGTCAAAAACAAGGGAGGGGGAGGTCATTTGCATATGCATTCTCGCTGGCCAGGCCCAGCCCAGCCCAGGACTGCCCAGAATACAGATGGACCCCCTCCCACCGCAGCCTCAGGGAACCTCCCCTCACACCCCCACCCCCCTCCCTCCTTACCCCCCTCCCCAACCCGTGGCTGCAGGCACACCCCACAGATTCCAAGAGGACTAGCAGGCCACAGGCCCCCAGCTCATCAGCAGGTGCTGTGGTCACAAACACTCAGGCGAGCTGTCTAAACAGCAGAGTTCTGAAGACAACACCAAAGTCTGCCTGGCAAGCCCCCAAAGTGGTCCCTCTTGCTTTTTCACAAGCATGACGAAGATTCTGACAACTATTGAGACTTACTGCGTGCAGACCCTGACTGCCCTTGGCCATGGCGGCTGAAGGGGGCAACGCCAGGTTTGGCCCCACTTTGCAGAAGAGCAGGCGGAGGCCCAGAGAAGAAACCTGTCCCCAGAGAAAAGCAGGAGGTGGATTCGCACGCAAGATGGTGTGACCTCTCCGGGTGACAGGGTTATCAAGCATCTGCTCAGTGGTCACCGATAAGGAAATGACATTTCCCAGAATGTGCGAACCAGAGCAAACCTGGGTCAGGAACCGAGAATAGGGAGTCACCAGTGCTGTCCGCTGACTAAGTGTTAGACAGTGACAGAGGCCAGAGATGTAAGGCAGCTGTCAGCCTGCGCCATGTAGGAATGCCCCCAACGCCCAGCAGCCCCACCCTGGGGGACCCCCCCCCACACCCCCAGGCTCACGCTGGCAACCCCACCCAGGCAATGGTGAGTGGAGACACTGCCCGTGGCCATGGTTTCCCCAGGCAAGGCTCAGACCCTTGCTTAGCCTCCACTTGCTTTGTCTGAAAATGGGACTACTACTACCTCCCAGGTTCCTGGGACGACAAACTGAGACCAGCTGGGGGGTGAGGGGGCAGGCACCCAGCATCTGACCCCACTTTCCCCATCACCCAGACTGAGGTGCAATATCTTTCCCACCTCCAACCCCCTCCTCCCTCTACTCAAAACTACCTAAAAGGCATTTTTAAGAGAAGGGCCTCTCCTTGTTTCTGGGCATCCTGTTCGCATTGCTGGGAGACGAGCTCAGGGCCATGCACGACTTGAAGAGACCACACTGAACACCAAGCTGCCTGTAACTGAAATTGGTGAAAACGGGGCTCTCTCCCAACGTCAAGCTTGACCACCACTAGACCGGTGGCAGGCCTGTTCTGAGTGAGCACGGGACCCCAAGTGAGCACAGGGGGCTATGGGGTGGCCACAGCCTCTGCAGGAAAACTGGACACCTCAAGTCCCAGTCACCCCCTGGTCCCCTGCCCTGGGCACCATCCCCTGCTGTGGCCCAACACTGAGCCACACAGGGGCCACGTCTCTGTGTCCAAAGCAAGACAGAAGTTCCCTGCAAAGACACTGCGACGCTGGGCACTCCAGTGCCAAGAGTCACTCGCGGCAAGTGTCACTGATGACGCAGCCAAAAACTAGCAACATTTCCTAGCCAAGGACTGCAGCAATCCCTCCTGGCCCTTGGGAGAAACTGAGGCCCAGAACCTGGCCCCTCACGAGGCCCGCAAGAAGGCGAGGCCAGAGGGGCTGAGACAGGGACTCCTGACTCCCCAGGCCTAGAAACCCCCACAAATGAAACCACCAAACTCTGAGCTGCTTCCTCTGGCCTCCAGCCGCCTGTGGTGGGAGGTAGGGTCAGATACAGAGTTACAATGGGAAACCCGAGTGCTAGTGGTAGATTGCTAATCGGTAACAAAATATCCCTCTCAACCCAGTCCTGCTCTGAACTCAGAGGCTGGGAAGGTAAATAAAGGAAAAATTGCGGCTGGTGGAGCACCCCACCTGCATGGGTCCGATTCCTACCCCAACACCCCACATAGGCCACTCAGCCACCAAACCAGAGAGACAGAGTCCCTCCTCTGCTCAGGCGTCACTCTGGGGAAGAACAGTCATTTAAAGCCTAGACACATTTTTCTCTGAACCAGGAAAGCCTTTAAAGAGAACCAGGAAGGGCTGTTTAATCTCCACCTTCAGGCAAATAGCTCAGGGAGTAGCAACTGCCACTAGAACTGGGAGCCAAGCCACCAAAAATGTGGAAGAACAGGGAGGTAGGGAGAGGCACGAGTGGCGGAGCCACGGATCGGGGGCTGGGAATGGCAGCGGAGGTTCTGCTCTACAGACCCAAGCTGGGGCCACACAGGTCACATGGGCGTGGAAGACACTAGCCAAGCTTTCCTGAGGCCAAAGGTCCTCCACCCACACCCAGGCCACCTACCACCACCACACTTCCTCTAAGGCGACCAACAGTTTACAGGTCCCTTGGGAGAATTTTTATCTCCCCCTCAAATCCACAAGGCAGGGATCAACTCCGCTCTACAGATCAAGGAAACTGAGGCAGGCAGAGAAGAAAAGCCAGGACCCATTCCAAGCACATATTCCTCTGGAAAGTCTTAGAGCCTCGGCTGAGAAAGGTCCGTCTACCCTGAGAAGTTCAGGACTGATAGCAAACTAGAGGCTCCTGGCCGCGTTCCTCTGGCGGGGCTGCCTGGCAGTCTCAGCCCGCAGGCGGCACAGAGAACCGCAGGTGAAATTCCAGCCCCCCACACGCACCGACGCGGCCCAGGTTTGGGGTTGCCTGTTGCTCCAAATAAGAGGGAAATTCACCGGTACTCAAACGGCCTTTCTTCCCCCGCCCCCACGCACCTCCCCCACGCAAGAACTGTCCACTCCTGAACCAGGATTTCCAGGTTGGGATGAGGCTCCCCAGCCGGCCTTGCAGTGCCGACACGAATGCTGATAATTCCACAGAAGAGAAACTTTTCTGGGGTCCAGTGGGTCCCCGGCCCGGCTGCGGACTTGGAGCTGGGCAGGGTCACGCCTCCATCACTTGACCAGAAAAACGTCACCCAAAACCCCACTGCGGGTGGGCGCGGGATCCCCCAGCCCTTGGGTCTGGATGCCAGCTGGAGGAGGGGTCTGGAGTGGCGACCGCCCCGGAGGAAGGGGCCGTGGTCCTGAGACCCGCGCTCCCGAACCGGAGCCGTCCTTACCGTGCAGGCCGTTGGGGATGCTTCGGTGGTGCGGTGGCGCCGACAGGTCGTCCAGGGATCTGCGCGTGGCTACTGCCTTGCCATCGGAGGCCTTGTGCGGCCCCGGGGGCAGCAGCGGGGGCGGGATGTGGTGGTGGTGGTCCGGGCTGCCTCCGCTACCCGCGCTCGACGTGCTGCTGCCGTCGCCCACGTCGCGGGCCCCAGCGCCCGCCGCGCCGCCGGCCAGCGGCCCGCTCAGACTGGCCTGGCTGTCGATGGAGCTGCGGGAGCCCGCGCCGCCGCCGCCGCCCCCGCCGCCCCCACCCCCCGCCAGCGCCGCGCGCTCCTCGTCCAGCATCAGCACCAGCTCCTTGAGCTCCAGGTTCTCGCGCAGCAGGGCCTCCTGGCGCGCCTCGAGCTCGCGCAGTTTCTGCTGCGAGCGGGCCACCTCGTGCCACACGGCGCCGGCCGCGTGGCGCCCGAAGCGCTGCCACTCGCGCGCCAGCTTGCGCCCCTTCTGCCGGTCGTCGTCGAGGAAGCAGCAGAGCTCGCGTAGCTCCTGGTTGTCGTCCTGCAGCCGCTGGTTCACGTCCTTGAGGCCGCGGATCTCCAGCAGGTGCTGCTGCAGCCGCCGGTTCACGTCGCGCATCAGGCCGCCGTGCTCCAGCATGAGGCCCACCTTCTCGCCCTCTGCGCGCCGCAGCCGCCGCGCCAGCTCCTCCTTGCTCCAGCGCAGCAGCTCCTCGTCCGGCACCTGGCTCAGCTCCTCCGACGCCGCCGCCGCCGCCGCCGCCGCCGCCGGGGGCTTCGCCATGGCGGGGCCGTCACCGCGGCATCGCCCGCGCCCTCGCCCGGCCGGCGCTCCCCGCGCCGGGGCGGCGCTGGGCCGGTGCGCTCACGGGCAGGGGGCGGCCGGGGGCGCGTGCGGGCCGCCCCGCGCCTCCTCGCGCGCCCTCACGCAGCGTCCGCCCGGGGCCGCCCGGGAACCGCGGGTCTCGGGGCTCGGCGAGCTGGGACCGCTGCTGCGTCGGCGGCCGCCGTGCCGGGCGCTCTCCGGGCTCGGGCGAAGCAGGCGGAGGCCCGCCCCCGGCCCAGCTCCCGGAGCCCCGGCCGCCCCGCCCACTCCGGGCGGGGAAGGGGCGGGGCGCCTCGGCCGGCTCCGCCTCCGGGGGGAGCGAGGGGCTGGGCAGAGGCGCGGTCGGCCCCCGACGTCCCCCAGCGCCGTGCGCCCGCCCGCCCGGCGCCCTGCCAGAGGCGCATTCGAGCCTCGGTCCCGCCCCCTCGCCCATCCGATTGGGCCTCTTCGGGGGTGTGTGGGAGGGGCGGGGCGCGCGCGGGGGACGCCGAGGAGATGGTACAGTCCAGCCACCCGGCTTCCAACCCCCCTCCAGGCGGTTCAAGTTTCTGCGCCCGGAGGACGCGGCCTTGGCCAATCCCTGGGCTACAGGGCGCTTTTAAAATGCAGGTACGGCTGCGGGGAGGGGGACGGTGGGAAAGGTAGGGCAGGGCTTTCCTTAAAGGAGACGCGCGGAAATGGACGCCGAGCCCCCTCCCCGGCCTGCGTCCCCCGCGCACCCTCCTCCGCCCCAAATAAACAAATACCCGGGAGCCGAAGGACAGCGCCGCTTCTCCCTCCCGCGGACACCCGAGCCCGGCGTAGTGAGAGACACGACGAACAATGGGACTCTGACTCGGGGGTCGCTGTCCCCGGAGGCAGGGCGGCTCTTTGTCCCCGTCCCTGTCCCCGACTCCTCCGCCCCATCTCCACTCCCGTCCCTTGCCTGAGCACGCGGAAGGGCTGCGTTTCCACTCCAGCCCAGCGCTGTGGCTCCTGCGTCTGCGCCCGGGAGGGCCAGGGCCTCGCCAGACGTGTCTCCGAGCACGGTCTGTACCCTCTCCCCTGTCCCAGGGGGGCGAGGGCACAGGGAACTTGCCCCCAGGCCGGAGCCGCGTACAGAGCACTGCTCCCCCGCCCACCCGACCGCTAGTCCCCCGGCTTCGAGGGAGAGTCAGGGATTCGGAGGAGGAGATCCCTGGAGGGCATGGAGGAAGGTCTCCCCACCGGGGCCTTAACGGCAGGGCCGGGGGTCGCCGACCCACCAGCAGAAACCCCATCCCACCGGCAGCCTCGTCGGGCACCCGGGGTGTTGCCCCCCAGCCTGGGAGTCTGTCTCATTATCCTCGAGTCCCCCGAAGCGTGTTTACAGCGCGCCTGCTGCTGGCTGGTCCGAGGGGGGCGTCCCTCCCCGGAGACCCGCAGTAAGATAAAACCCGCGCGCCCTCGACTGGGAGCCACCAAGGCCTGGAGCGCGCGCCCGCGCAGCAGCTGATGGCCCCATTTCCAGTTGCTCAATCATTCGCTGGCCAACTGCGCACCCAGCACCTTCTCTACATCGGCCCTGTTCCAAACCCCCGGGAGATTCCACAGGGCAGGACAGCAGAGGTCACTACCCTCTGGGGGGACGTTGCAGTCTCCTGGGAGGAGGAGAGGGCGATGATAAACGCTAGATAAGCAGGAGGCCGCTCCTAAGTGCCGGCGCAGGGGATTAAGACAAGCCGCTGTCACAGAAAGTGATAATCAGTTACTTTAGATCCTGTGGTCAAGGAGGACCACTCAGGAGGTGCATCTAAGCTGAGACCTGAGCAGAAAGGACAAAGATGAGGGGGGAAGGGCCCTCTAGGTGAAGGGAGGAGAGTGCAGAGGCCCTAGGGTTGGCCTGTTAGTCGCCCTTACAAAGAAGGCAGGTGGGGCTGGGAATGGGCCAGGGAAGGGCTGAGAGATGAGAGACTGCATGAGTCTAAGGCAGCTGGGAAAGCAGTAGGGGGTTAGCGCCAAGCAACCTGACCTGATTTGCCTTTTAAGAGGCTCACTCTGGCCAGCTAGTGAAGGGATGGGGAGGTGCACAGAGAAGTCACTATTCAGTACCTCATTCCCCACCCATGCGCCCCTCTTTCCAGGTGGTTGTTCAGGAGGATGTGGTAGGGAGGTGATGAGTGGGAGGAGCAGAGCTCTGAGGGTGAAGCCCCAGAAGTGTTCAGGGTTCCCATGACTTGGCCCAGGTGAGCCCCAGTTCTCCATAGGCCCAGCCCAGCCCGGATGAATCCGGGTTTGGAGAGGGCTTCAGCTCACATCTGGGAGGCTGCAAGCCTGTCTTAGCCCAGGAAGCCAGATCAAACAGATCCTGAAGGCTGTGCACAGAGCTGCTTCTGGGATCGGTGAGAAGAGCATGTGTGGACTCACTAGGGAAGTGGTGGAGATGGGTAACCCTGAGCTGAGCTTGGGAAGGCCAAGCTAAGACAGAGTCCTGAAGCAAGAGGGACTGGTCAAGCCAGGCCCCCTCCCTAAGGCCCAGTGTCCCTCACGGTCCAGCAAAAGGTGCCAAGTTCCCTAGAACATTCTCAGTCCAACAGACCTTGTACTCCAAGCCATGAGCTCAGAAATGTCCTATGTCTTGGTGTCTAACTTCCCGGTCATGAGAAGCTCAGCTTTGTCATGAAAACAGTAAAACCGAATCATGGCTCTCTAGCACAGGAATTCTCTCGATGCCCCATATAAATAGTTGGGGGTCTTTTAAATAATAGAGATATACCCCTGACTCTCCTATTTTATTTTCCTTCAAAATCTCCCAGTGCGTGTCCATTTAAAAGCACATAATTATTCTGGAGAGCCAGTATACGGACACATAATAGACAAACTATTTCAAAACACAGGGTCCGTGCCCCTGGGAACTGCTAGTAAGACCACACTACGGCGGTAAGCAGCCTGTCTCCCCACTGGGAAGGGAGCACAGAGCCCAGAGCAGATGCCATCTGATGTTTGCAGGGTGAATGCACGACCCTTCGGCACGTGACTGATGCAATCCGAGCGCCTCATTTTGAAGTTGAGGCAACTGGGCCACAGAAGGGAAATGACTTGCTCAAGGTCACTTCCCTTCTTCATTGGCTTACTGAACACGCAAACATAGCATAATTCGGTAGTATGTCTCCATGAAAGCATATGCACGCATCGACATATGCTTCGGCATATATGGAAAATGCTCTTGGCTGTGTTGCGGTGAGTACCCCAGAGAGACGGGTAGGACATACAATCAAGGCAGCGTTCTGAAGCACCGGGCTGGGCTTCCTGGAGGAGGTGACATCTGAGTTGACACTTTTTTGTTTTTAAGTAATCTCTCCTCCCAACATGAGGCTCAAACTCAATGACCCCAAGACCAAGAGTCAAACGCTCTCCTGACTGAGGCAGCCGGGCGCCCCCTGAGTTGAATCTTGAACACTGAGTAGGAGTTTGTGAGATTTTGGAGGGGGGCAGAGAGCACTGGGATAGTCCAAATGGAGGAAAATACACAAGCCCAGACCCCAAAGGTAGGTGACAGTGATCTGGGTGGGGGGCATCAGCGTGAGGTGAGGCAGTAGAGCGGGGTGCAGCGGGCTCTGGGAGCTGCAGGGGGACACCTGTGTGGCCTCTCCCGGGGGCCAATAGTCAATAGCAATATTAACAAACCACCTACCACTTACCCAGCGCCCAGAACGAGCCAGGGACGCTGGCCAGCCCACATGCGCTGATCAGAGCAACCCGCTAAGATGCTAGTGAGTCCTTCTAGGATTCTGTGTCCTTTGTCTTGTCTTGCTTGTCTCCACGAGTTCCGATGACCATGTGAACTTATGGGCAATGTTCAGAGGCGTGTGTACGCGCAAGGACTCTGGTACAGACAGCCGGGGGAAGGTTACCCGATGGCTGATTTTTTCTTTCTTCTCTGCTCACCCTGGGGGACCCTGAAAGCAGGGAGTCACCACGTAGGGCTGAAAGGCCTCCGTGCCTAAGAAATCAGGGCCCATGGAATAGTGGCCATAATTGCTTTTTATTAGAAGCCTCTGTGTAGAGGCGCCTCGGTTGCTCAGTGGGTTAAGCCTCTGCCTTTGGCTTAAGTCGTGATCCCAGGGTCCTGGGATCGAGCCCCGCAACGGGCTCTCTGCTCAGCGGGGAGCCTGCTTCCCCCTCTCTCTGCCTGCCTCTCTGCCTACTTGTGATCTTTCTCTCTCTGTCAAATATATAAATAAATAAATAAATCTTTAAGAAAAAAAAAAAAAAGACTCTATGTATTTATTTGAGAAAGAGCCTGGGGAGGGGAAGGGCCGCAGGAGAGGGAGAAGCAGACCTATGGCTGAGCCGGGAGCCTGAAGCGAAGAGGTACTCCATCCCAGGACCTTGAGATCACTGAAGGCAGACGCTTCACCAAGGCACCCAGCCACCCATGATCATAATTATTATTAATAAAGTGACTGAGCACTTTCCATGTACCGGCATTGCTAGGGTTTTATACAGCTTTGCACGGATTATGTGACTGAGTCCTAACTACAGCCCCATTAGGTGGGAGCCCTCGACCCCCCTTTTACAAGAGGGGAAACTGAGGTTAACCTAGGTGAGTCACTTGTCCAAGGTGACACAGCTTGCAAGCTGGTGAGCTGGGGTTTGAACCCAGGACCACCTGAGCCCAAGGGTGCCCCTGACCTCACACACTACTGCCTCTTCTCAGAGAGGCAAGTGGGCCACATGCTTTGGGCATCCCCCGCACTGTGACTGTGGTCCTACCATGTTGGGGGCCTGCACTGTGCCAGGCCCACGGCCCCCCACACCGCTTCCTCCTGCTGCAGGCCTTCCATGTTGTAACCAAGCCACAGAGACTCCCCAAGCCTCTGGATGGCAGCCAGAGTCCGAGCTTCCCAGCTATTCCTGCTGACAAATCACTGCAGGTTTGGAGCGCCATGTCCTGGCTCCTCCACTGCTCATTTGCTGGGTGACCTCAGGCCACTCCTTTACATAACCTCTCTGAGCCATGGCTTCCTCCTCTAAGCCCTTCCCAGCAGGGCCAGTGTCAAGCACCTAGCAGAGCTCTTGCAAAGCCCTGGAAAGGTGAAAAATGCCCCTGCCCCCTGCATGTTCTTCCCATCCTCTGGACCAGCACAGTCTTCTGATAAGGACGTTTGCACCCATTTTCCAGAGGCCAACACTGAGGTACAATAAAACAAGGGCAGTCCAGGAACCTAGTGCTTGCCCCTGGCAAACTGGGCTACAAAGGATGTCAGGCAGGGCCCTGGGCTGCCACCAGCTTCCTTTGAGGATGGGAGCAGCCCAGAAAAGGGGAAACCTCAAGAACATAAGAGTTTGTGATCAAGGGTCTCAGCTCCCACGTTTCAAGGTGAGGAAACTGCGCAGAAAGTGGGGCCACCACTCAAAGAGTGCTTGGATGTTGGTCCCTGGAGAGCAGCCGTGGGAGGTCTGGGGGAGGTGGGCTCCTTCACTCACACGGCTGACCAGTGTGCCCACAGGGGGCAGGAGGCCCGCAGGGCACAGGACCGATGCCTAGAAGCGCTGACGTCTCCGTTGGACAGGAGGAGCTGAAGCCACAGGACCACAGGCAGGCAAAACCCTGCAGCTTAACCCAGGGGAGGGCCCTGGGAGGCACAGGGTCCTAGAGCAGAAACCCGGCCAGACTTTTGTTTGGCAGAGAGCGCGTGACAGGTGTGTTGGGAGGCACAGATCAGAGAGGGTCAGCTCAGGCTGCAAAACCAGGCCAGCCAGAGACAGGACAGAGGGATCCCCTTGGGTTCCTGGGGTGGAAGGCCCTAATAGGGACCAACTGGGAGGTGTCCACATCGGCACCCCTCCCTTCCCAGCTAGAGCCCCTGAAACTCCCCCCTCCCCCTTCAGCTGCCCACATCCCCTCATAGCATTGCCCTGAGGAGCAAGGCAGGAAGGAGGCTCCGCCACAAGGGAAACTGAGTCAGGGAGCTCGTTGCAGGACTACCTCTTACCTTAACACACTTAAAAACGTTATTCTTGGGGTGCCTGAGTGGCTCAGTCAGTTAAGCGTTTGCCCTCAGCTCAGGTCATGATCGCAGGGTCCTGGGATCCAGCCCTACGTCGGCTCCCTGCTCGGCTTGCTTCTGCCCCTGCACCCCTGCCCATGCTCTCTCTCACTCTCTCTCTCTGTCTCAAATAAACAAATAAAATATTTTTTTAAAAACCCACATTATTCTTACGAGGAGCTATCTCAGGAGGTCTTTGCTGGCTCAGTCGGTACCACTCTTGATCTCAGGATCGTGAGATCGAGCCCCATTGTTGGGCGTAGAGATTACTTAAAAATCAAATCTTTAAAAAAATAAGTGATAATTTTTAAAAATAAAATCTTAACATTAAAATAAAAAAGAACTATTTTATATTCTAACAAACAGAGACACAGCAGGAGCCGGGCAGCCGCGGCCCCGCATAGGAAGCCACTGCCACTTTTGAAGGCCCCTGGGGCTCCTCCTGGTCACATGCCCCAGCCCACCTTACCCCACGAGTCTGAACGTTGCATTAATTATTCCGTCAGCATCCTATATTTCCCCCTTATAATAGACCGCTTGATGTTCATGCTTTTGAACCTTATTTAAACTGTATTGTGCTCTCTGTGTTCTTTGGCCACGTGCTTCTCCCTCATTATTTCCCTGGTACACAGAAGCTGTAGTTCGCTCACTTGCTTGGCTGTGTAGCAAGGCCGACATCTTAGACTTTATGTCTTTGGCGTAGGGACAGAGAGGAGCTGTCTTGTGCATCCTCAAATGTTTACCAGCATCTCTGGCCTCTATCCCTTGGGTGGTAGTAACGCCGCCACCCCTGGTCACTGGGGCTGAAATGACCTCCAGGTCTTGCCAAATGGCCCAGGGAAAAAATCGCCCCCAGCTGGAAATCTCTTCTAATATCCGCTGCATACCTATGTCACTTTTACCTTTCTCTTAAAGGACATTCATTTCCCGTGTTTCGCTATAAACACCAACGCCGCCGTAGACATTCTGGTACAGTCCGACGTACGTGAGCTCGAACTTGGACCCTAGACCTAGGCCCAGAGTGGCTGGGTCGTACGGCACACGGCTTCTGTCCAACTGGCTGAGGCCAAACATCTTCACAGCCCGCCCAGCAGGGTCTTGAATGTTGTCACTCTGGTGGACGAACCTTCGTGTGCTTTCCACACCCACTCCGCCTCCCTCGGGCTGTCAGGGCACATGAGAAGCCCAGTTCAATTTCACACTCCACGTGCCCACTATATTAGGAAACAAAACAAAACAAACCAAAAACAACAGAAGAGGAAACAGTAGAGCAGGTTTGAACACTTGTAACTTACTTGAAATGTTTGTTTTGATCGAATTGATGCAGGTGCAATCCAACACTGTAGGGTAATTAGAGGGTTTACTGCCTGTGATAAGTTCCAGGTCCCAGACACTGGGTTTCTGAGCCCAGCTGTGTATCCCTGTGACTGTCACCACCGTCCTGGGAAGGGTGAAGCCCAGGCTGGCATGTCCCCCCGTGATGGGTGGTTTCTGCTCGCCTCCCCCAACTGTATGCTCACTCCTTGAAGACAAACCTGGCCCTTCTCTGAGACCCTCCGGGAATAGCCGTGGTGTCTGCAGGTGCGCCATCTGTGTCAGAGACCTCTGGGCCACACCTGCCCGCCCCCATCCCCCCAAGTGCCCTGCACACCAGACAGGGGGTGCTGCCTTCATCCCGGGTCTACAAGCAGCAATGCTCCCCGCTGCAAAGATCAGGGACCAATCTCCTCTGAATGTTTCAGTGCCGAGTGTGGAATAGAAGTCGGCAAAGACCTTAACTGTTACCGCAGCTTCTGCTGCTGCGGGCCGGCATCCCAGCCCCCTCCAGGCTGCCCCCCCATCCCGTCTGATACAATCCCATCAGTAACAGTAATTCCCTCCACCCCCACCTCCAGCTGAGCCCACTGCTGGGCAGAGAGAAGATGGGAGATGAGTCACTCTAACAACCGTCCCATCGGGCCACCATTTGGTCACCGCTCTTCTCAGGGCCTCTCAGCATAGAGCCTGGGAATTCAGTGAGTGTTCATTGAATGAGTGAATGATGAGAGTGAAAGTTGGGTTAAATAGAAAAGCCCAGACTCAGAGTCTGGTCTCTGGTCTGATACTTGCTGGCGGATGGCCCTAGGCAAGTCACACCCCAATCCGAGCCTCCGGATCTCACCTGGAGATGGAGTCAACTCAAATGCACAAGAAAGGGCTGTTGGGAGCCCTGAGCTGCACAGTGAGGCAGGTGGGTTGCTGTTTTGCTGGGGGAAATAGCTGACAAGCCTGGGAATACACCGGAGTCCACATGGGACGAGCATCTTGAGACTCTGAAAAACTAGCAGAAGAGCTGCACCCTCTCTCAAGAAGAGCCTCAACCTGGCTAAGAGCCAACACCAAGACCCAGCTTTGCAATGGAAAATCACCACCTTAGCATCCTGCACGTTCAGAGCCCCTGCAGGCAAGTCAGGCCCTAATGAGGCAGCTGGTCAGGTTCTGTAAACAAGGCCGGTGGGTCAACCCAGTGGTTCTTGGTCCCCGGCACTTGCCCCACCTCCCACCAATTCAATCAGAATATCTAGAGGATGGGGTGCCTGGGTGGCTCAGTGGGTTAAAGCCTCCACCTTCAGCTCAGGTCATGATCTCAGGGTCCTGGGATTGAGCCCCGCATTGGGCTTTCTGCTCAGTGGGGAGCCTGCTTCCCTTCCTCCCTCTCTGCCTGCCTCTATCCCTACTTGTGATCTCCATCTGTCAAATCAATAAATAAAATCTTAAAAAAAAAAAAAATATCTAGAGGAGGGAAGCCTGGTGGGCAGGGCGGAGAAGCACTGCGTAGGTTCAAGGTCTTATGTATTGGCATCAGGCTGCACTAGGAGACATCCTTACTTCAGGTGGGGGATGGGGTGGATATAGAGATAGTTCTCTAAGATTATCCAAATTCCCCCACATAATCCTCAAATGTGCTGCCTAGGATAGGGAAGGGGGCTAGGGATTCTGGAGTCTCTGTGGTGTTCACTTAACACCCCCTACTCTTTGTCCTGTATCTAATGGGAGACAATGGAGGGAAGGGAAGTATTAAAGATATAATACCAAACAAGTATCAAGGACTGCTGGACACAAAAGGCCAGCATAGAATTGGGTGGCGGGGGGCAGGGGGATGACCGTACTGGACAACCCTTGTGAAATTTCAGAACACCAAGACTGAGGGGATCCTAAAAGCATCCAGAGGGGCGCCTGGGTGGCTCAGTGAGTGGGTTAAGCCTCTGCCTTCAGCTCAGGTCATGATCTCAGAGTCCTGGGATCAAGCCTCACATCGGGCTCTCTGCTCAGTGGGGAGCCTGCTTCCCTGGATCTCTCTACCTGCGTCTCTGCCTACTTGTGATCTCTCTCTGTCAAATAAATAAAATCTTTTTAAAAAATGAAATAAAATAAAAGCATCCAGAAAGAGAGATGGAGAGAGGAGGCCACACACAGAAGATCAGGAATCATAGTAATGTGGACAGTCTCAAGGCAACTCCAGGAGCTGGAAGATCACAGAGTGATGCCTTCGGTGTCCAGAGGAAAATACGTCAGGACCCACGCCATCAAAGGGGTAGGGTAAGACATTCTCAGATTAAAAAAGAAAAGAAAAGGGGCGCCTGGGTGGCTCAGCCAATTAGACATCTGCCTTTAGCTCAGGTCATGATCCTGGGGCCCTGGGATCGAGCCCCATGTCAGACTCCCAGGTCCGAAGTCTGCTTCTCCCTCTCCCTCTGCCCTGCTCATGTTCTTTCTCTCCCTTTCTTTCTCTTGCTCACTCTCTCTCTCAAATGAATAAATAAAACCTGAAAAAACAAAAGAAAAAAGAAAAGAAAAACTTTCCCGGACAACCTTTCTCCAAAATTAGGAATGTAACCAAGAAATAGGAAGACTCAAGGAAATGAAATTTAGGAAACAGGAAATCCCCAAGCGATGGGGCAGGAGAAGCCAGACTGTGAAAGTGCTGGAGCCCAGAGCAATCACTGTGGAGCGGGACAGAGAGTGAGGGCTCCCCGAGGAGCTGGCCAAGCAAGGGAGCCCAACCCATGGGCTCTCCCCGGAGCTTGGCTGTCTTAGAAGGAATATTAGA
Source organism: Mustela nivalis (assembly GCF_964662115.1). NCBI lineage: Eukaryota > Metazoa > Chordata > Mammalia > Carnivora > Mustelidae > Mustela > Mustela nivalis. The sequence goes on along the minus strand of NC_139025.1, from coordinate 6,258,975 downwards.
GCGCTGCCGGAGTTTGGTGGTTGTATTAGTGATAAGCACAAAAGTAAACCAAGCAAGTCAAACAAGGAGGCAATTATTAATCCCCTGGAAAACCCGAAAGTCCTGCAAGGAAAGATATGCAGTCATAGGACATCTGGTGGCTCTGTTGGCCATAATGTTTATATGTAGAGTATACTACATAGACAAAATGGCAATATAGCTATCCTAGGAGGACAGGGGAGGGCACAGCAAGTGCCTGCATTGACTAAACCCTCCTGGTCCCTAAGAGAAAGGCAGTGCTAACACTGTACTGGAGAGCCCGTGAAGAGCAGTGTGTGTTGTTTGCAAATATGCGGGTAAGTCACAGAAGGATCTAGTTGCCTCTGGAAAGCACACACCGGGGTGGAGACAGGAGGCAGGGGACTAGGTTATTTTGGTTTCTTCCTTTAAAGTCATATAATTTTATTTGATTTTTGAAACTCTGTGCATATGTTTTTAAATTAATAAAATATTTAAGAAGCCCGGCATTGGACTTCTCATTAAAAACTCTGCAAGCTAGAAGGTCCCAGAGCAATCAGTTTGCCTTAAAGGTCTGAGGGATAAAGGATCTCCTGCCTGGATTCTATGCCCACAGAGAGAATCAGCCAAGTGTGAGGCTGGATATAAACTTTTTCAGAAATGCAAGGTCGCAAAAAAAGAAGAAGAAGAAGAAAGTCACTACTGTATATCTTCCAGGAAGCTTTTGGAGCACATGCCCTCGTAGACTCTGAGAACAGACACTGGAACAGGACAGCTAACCTGGGGTGGGGGTAGGGGGGCTTCCCAAGGCTGGCTGGGCTCTAGCCCCCAGCGCTCAGAGGCCCCAGAGCAGAGAAAGGAGCCCTCAGCTTGCATGGGCCCTGGTGAAGACTAGGTAAGATAGCCACATGCCTGGGGCGCCTGGGGGGCTCAGTGGTTAAGCCTCTGCCTTCAGCTCAGGTCATGGTCTTAGAGTCCCGGCATTGAGCCCTGCATCGAGCTCTGCATCTAACCCTAACTCTGCATTGGGCTCTCCGCTCAGCGGGGATCCTCTCTGCTCAGCAGGGAGCCTGCTTCCTCCTCTCTCTCTGCCTACCTCTCTGTCCACTTGTGATCTGTCAAATAAATAAATAAAATCTTTAAAGGAAAAAAAGAAAAAAAGAGAGAGAGAGAGATAGCCACATGCCTGAGCATTTAACACCACTGTCTCTAGGAGTATGCTGCATCAGCTGGAAAAATTAAGAAGACACATTTAAATGCCTTACGAGGTTGTTCTGTTTTGTTTTTCATGCGTTAACGGCAGGGCACACACAAACAGAACTACAAGAAAAGGAACTGTCACCGGCCACTTGGTGACTCCCCCCACCTCCAGTTAACATTTACATAATCCTAATAAAACCCTTGACCAGTGGTTAAGGAAGAAGCGGGTAGAGCCCTCCAGGGGCTGCGAGGGAGAGAGAAGAGAGCTGAGCCTCATTTGTCCTGACCTCGAGGCAACCGAAATGACTAGAATTGAAAAATCAAGAAGCAGCAATGCAAATGCCTTCCTGAGAAACATGGAGGCCAAAACCAGAAGGAACACGTATGCGTGGAAACTGCTATTCCCGGGAGCAGGAAAGGGAAGGAAGGTGGCGGGGGAGGGGTTGGGGGGGGACTCCTGGGGGCTCCGTTGGTTCATCTTCTCTCGGTTTCAGCTCAGGTCTTGATCTCAGGGGAGTGGGACTGAGCTCCAGGGCCCCGGGCTCCGTGCTGGGGCGGAGCCCTCCTAGGATCCTCTTTCCCTCCCCTCCCACTCCCAGCCCTGCTCATCCTCGCGCTCTTCAAACAAATAAAGAAATCTTCAAAAAAAAAAAAAAAGGAAACACATTAAAAACAACAACAACACAGAAAAGAAAGGGAAGTGCGCGAGGGAAGCGTTTCATTTCCTTCTGATCATGTTGGTGTCCTTTGACTTAGTTTTTAACCTAACTGCATGCATTACTTCGTTTACAATATAAATATAATTTCTCTAAGTTATCAAAAAGACATACCTCAGGGGGCGCCTGGGTGGCTCAGTGGGTTAAGCCTCTGCCTTTGGCGCAGGCCGTGATCCCAGAATCCTGGGGTTGAGCCCCACATCGGGCTCTCTGCTCAGCGGGGAGCCTGCTTCCCCTCCTCTCTCTGCCTGCTTGTGATCTCTGTCAAATAAATAAATAAAATCTTAAAAAAAAAAAAAAAAAAGACATATCTCAGGGCAGTGGGATGTGGACCAAGGGAGGGGCAGCAGCAGGAGAGCTCCCTAATGGGTGCCTCCAGACCTGACCGCCCCCTCGGCGGCCCCCAGGCCACAGGGTCTCGCCTGCTGGAGGGCCCCTACCGAGCCCCACGTGACCCAGAGGCTGTGCAGTTCACAGAGCCATTGTCTCCTGGGCCATTTTCTCCTTCCGTCCTCCCAGCAAGCCTGCTAGGGAGGCAGGAGTCATCATGCCTATTTGACCCCCAGAAGCTGAGGTTCAGTAGCATATTTGGGGGTCCGTGGTGGGTCCCTCCCATGGCAGGTGCACCCTCCTATGAACGCAGGTGGAGAACCTGTCCAAGAGCCAGTGAGAGGCGGCACACAGGGAATTTCAGATATGGAGTCACCCCTCGTGGTCCAGGGGCTCTCAGCATGGTGGAGATCCCCACAGAAACATCCCCACAGCTCCGGGGTATTTGACGTCCTCAAACCAGTCCATGTGGCCTGGGTGGAGTGGATTGATGTAAATTCCTTTTTTTTTTTTTTTTTTAAGATTTTATTTATTTGACAGAGAGATCACAAGTAGGCAGAGAGAGAGGGGAAAGCAGGCTCCCTGCTGAGCAGAGAGCCCGATGTGGGGCTTGATCCCAAGACCCTGAGATCATGACCTGAGCTGAAGGCAGAGGCTTAACCCACTGAGCCACACAGGCGCCCCACTGAGGTAAATTCTTTGGCAGTCCCAGGACAGGGAAAGAAGGGAGACTGAGCCCCAGGAAAGGGAGGAGGGAGGGGGAGGAGGAGAGGGAGACACAGGCTCAGTGAGTGGTGACAAAAGCTGCCAGAGCCCAGCCTCATTGGGGCCATCGCTAACCCTGTCCCCACCCCAGGGGCAGGCTGTGGAGCTAGGCCCATTTCACAGATGCAACCACCAAGGCTTCACAAGGCTTAAGCAAATGGCATCCCTGAAGCTGTGATTTGAGCCAGGACCAGGGTTTCTCACACATACCTGGTGATAAGAATCTTGTGGGATGCTTGTCAGCCAGATTCCTTTCCTGGAGGTTCAGACCCACCCCCTCTGGGTGAATCCCGGGAGGGGAGGGGTCTCTTCAAGGAGTGCCGGGTTGGGGGTGGGGGAGGGGTGGAGATGCGGGGTGGGGGGGTGGGGGGGCCTTCAGGATTCACAGGGGGCTGATCCAGAGCCTCCAAGCCCCCCTCCCCGCCCAGCTCACCCTACCTCCTAACCCTGGGGTTTTTAAGCAGCTGAGGAGCTTGGCGGCTCCCCCGCCGCTGGACACGGGGGTTATTTCCGGGGCTGGACCATTATAAATAACTCCTGTGTGGGACATGTTTGTGCACAGCATGGTTTTCCTGTTGGATTGTTTCCTTGGGATAAGTTCCCAGAAGTGGGATTCCTGAGTGGAAGATGGCCTTTTTCCCACTCCTAAGCCCCAAACCTAACGTAGCCCAGCCCCAGGACGGGGATCGGCCTTCCCGTGCTTTCAAGGAGGGGCTGCCAGCACGTCCCACCTGGTGCTTCCAGAGGAAACCGACCGATTCCTGGAAGGGCTCCGGCGATGCGATTCGGGCCCAGGTGACTCAGCGCCCGGCTTCCTGGGGCCCGCCCAGGCCGCTCACCAGCCGGGATGGGCTCTCCTTGGCGGTCACGGCCAGCGAGGAAAGGGTGCCTCGCTCCCTGGGGAAGCGGGTCTGTCGGCAGCTTCGGGAAAGGCCAGAAAGGAGATTTGGAAATCCGGTGGGCAGATCATTTTTGGTGCTTTCTGACAACAAAGGGCTCTGGCCCTGGCCCCTCTGACCTGCCTGACAGGAATGACCTGCTGTTCCCAGAGGAGGAGATGGCCCCGGGGCTGAGGGTTAAGGAGGCCCCTGCACTGACCCGGGGCCTCTGGCCCCGTGGCCTTCCACCACCTCCCCTTCCAGGTTAGCGTGGCCTCAGCTTGGGGGCAGGGTGTCCCAACACTTTGGTTTCTCCCCAAGGCCGTCCCTTCCCCCCACTGGCGGGGCAGGGCAGGGCAGGAGTAGCCCCTGACTGCTGTCCCTGAAACATGCCTTTAGTTGGTCACCCCAGGGAAGGGGGTCCCCAGAGTCCGCTCTCTCCTGAGGGAGCGGCACATGAAGGTGGGGTACGGTGAGTTGTGGAACAGTCCCACTGGGGGGCTCTGGCTTCCTGGCTCCCCACAGGAGGGTTGGGGGCCCAGCCTTTGCAGGCTCTGGGCAATCGCCTGAGCATGAGCCACTCCCCCAGGGCCTTCTCCTGGGAACACCCCCTATCAAGACAAGAGGAGTCAGCCCTGTGAGGTCATCGGAGCCTGATGCAGTTTGCTTCCTGCACAAGATTGGGAATGCTCTGAAGGCAGGACCCGTGTCTGCGGTGTTTCAGACTCAAGGGAGTGAGTTCTCCGTCTCTAGAGGTAAAACAGCTATAGTGTGGACATGTCTCAGAAGCAGAGAGGGACGGCTTGCTGGCTGGGTGGGGGTTCCCGTGGGCTGAGTGCCCAGCCTATGCCACCATTTGGCCAGTACTTATGCCCCCTTATAGCTGAGCAAACAGGCACAGGGGCTGGAAAGGCCTGGAGATCTAGAGCAAGTGGGCTCTTCATAAATCATCAGCTGTTCACCCAGCGCCTGCCGCTGTGTGCCAGGCCTCCTTGCTTCCCGAGTCTCCCTTGACCAGCCCGTCCAGCCGCTGCTCCTAGTCCATCACAGGCAAACGTGGCTGCCCTCCGCCTGCTCCCGCAGGAAGGGAGTCACCCCCGACACCCACCCCCGAAGCTGCTGTTCACCCAGCCGAGGTGCTGCCAGGTCTCGGGACAGCCCGCATGCCCTCCTGGGTGGGGTGGGGGCCTGTATGTGGGCTCGGGGGGCCCCAGCCGTTGCGAGCTGCGGGAGCCTCACTAGCTCTGCTGGGCAGGACCCCTGCTGGAAGGCGTTGGCCACCTTCTCTGAAGGACTCTCCCGAGGCCAGGACACGCAGTGATGCAGAGCATGAGCAGTGGCAGAGGCAGACAGAGGAGCAGACTCCCCGCTGAGCAGGGAGCCGGCCTGATGTGGGGCTCGATCCCGTGACCCTGGGATCATGACCCGAACTGAAGCCAGACACTTAACCGACTGATTCCCCCCCAGGTACCCTGTGACCACAGACTTTTTATAGAAGACCTTCTGTGCACAGGGCCAGGAAACCCCTTAGCCTCGGGAGATGCAGGTTTTAAAGACGATGGGGGCCAGAAAGAAGTCTGGGCAGGAACTTGTCAGTCTGGGCAATTGGCCATTTGCACCCAAATGCAGGTTATTCTGGTTTTCCCTCTTCAACTGTGACCGTGTCAGTCCCTAGTTCCGTTTGCTGAGGTTCTTGGAAACGCCATGTTCCCATGCAAAGCGTCCATCGGCACATCAGCACAGCAAGCCTCCCACGGCCCAGTCCAGATGCTTGACTGAAGCAGGCAGGCCCGAAGGCTGAGCCCGGTGGCCGACCCTTGGGGACTCTCGGTTGAGCTGCGGTGACTTACAAAGCATCATCTCTGGCTGTCCTGTCCGGGGAGCTGACCTGCTCCTAACCACCCCGCTCTCCAGCCTGCACTTTCCACTCTGCCGAAAGGACAACATAAAGAGCTTGTTCCCCAGACACACTATTATCTGTCACACCTCCACGACTCGGCCTACAGGGTTCGCTTTGTCCCGGGCATCCTGTCCCTCTCCCGCACCTGGCTGACTCCCACATCAGGACAAAGGTTTGTCGAGTTCTGCTCGCTGGCTCCCTGGCAGCCCGTCCGGCTCCCGCAGGCCCTGGGTCCCCCGACTGCGGTACTGCTGGGCCGTGCCGGCCCCGTCTGCCTCCCCGCCCCACCCCTGTCTACACCCTGGCATCCCGGGGCCTCCTGAGTGCCCCCAGGGTCAGGCCCCTGGAAAGAAGGCACAGTGCTCGAGGTGGGGGCCCACCAAGGCTTGGGCAAGTGACCCTCGGATTCTTCCTCTGTCACAGGACGATCCTCACCACGTGAGGGGTTATGGGAAGGACCCTGGACCGATGAAATGTTCAGCACACAACCTCGGTGTTCACCGGCCCATGAATGGCTGGGAGTGGCTGGAGTGGGGGGCAGGCAGAGGGACACGCCAATGTCCTCCGGGAACCTCCGGGAGGGCACAGGGATTCTGACAGGGGCTGAAAGGGCTTCGCAGTCCCGGAGGAGCGTGGCTGAGCCTGAGCGGGGCTCCCCCGTGTTACAGGTCACGGAGCTGGGGAAGAAGAAATCAGGAGGAGAGCCTGGGGGTTGTGCTGTTTCCTGCGGCCCCACCAGCGCGGGCGTCCGTCGTTTACTGGTGTGCGCCCCTGCGGGTCCGACTTCAGAGCGGTATAAGGGTGTTGGAACACCTAACTGCCTTTCTCTGAGCGTCTGTTTCCCTTTAAGGCTGGGTCTGAGAACTGTAATCCCTTAGGGAATGAGTCAAGAGAAGTCCTTCATTAGCTCAGAATTGTGACATGAGCTCAGCCCTGGAGAATGTGGCTGATTTGGGGGAAGTGGTCCTTCTGAGATGAAAAGGCCACCCTTGATGGGGGGAGGGGCCGAGGACCCGAGCCTGGCCCCGGGGTGGGGGGGGGGTACTGCCCCTGGGATCTGAGGAGCAGAGAGCGGTTTTCCCAGCTGCCGCCTGGCCAGACATGCCCCAAATCCCACCAGCACGCCTGCCCCTTCTTAGGACAGGCGCTTCTCTGAACACGTAAATATTTTGTCTGGGAGAGGGAACGCTTTGCTCGACGACTGAGGGAAAGGAAGATGGAACTGATTTACGGCGTGCCCGCTGCGGGAGATGGGCACCGGCCACACCGCCGTTAGGATCCCCTCATCCACCTGGTGAGGGGAGAGGTACCCCCGCCCCTGCAGGAGGGAGGACAGGGCGCGGAGGGTCAGCGTGCAGGCAGGCGCCCGGCAGAGCCAGAGTGCGGACAGCCCCGGCCCAGCCTTCTTGGCACGCGGCTCCCTGTAGGAGGAGACGAGACGGCGCAGCGCAAGGGTTCTGGGGGCACCCAGCCCTGGGTTCCTGGGTGGTGCTGCCTCCCACCAGCTGTATCTTGAACAACCTTCACCTCCTGGGCTTTTCCCCACCTGCGGATGGCAGATGGCATGGTCAGGGCACCGACACTGAGCCCCAGCCCCAGGCTATTGTGGGGACCGAAGGAGATATGCAGAGTTGGTGACACCCTGTCTGCACTGAGGCTTGGTAAAGTCAAGGACGGTGTGCTTATATTTTTGTTTGTTTGGCAAAGAGAGAGACAGCGAGAGAAGGAACACAAACGGAGGGAGAAGGAGGCTTCCCGCTGAGCGGGGAGCCCCAAGCGGGACCCAATCCCAGGACCCCGTGAGCATGACCAGAGCCCAAGGCAGATGCTTAACGACTGAGCACCCAGGAGCCCCAGCCTGTGTATTCTTACCAGCTCACACAGGTTCAGGAATGTACAGCCCCAGCCCGCAGCCCAGGGATACCCCTGCCCCTTCTCAGGCAGTAGCAGGAGTCCCCTGTGGGATCACCTTGGGATCTGTGCAGAGAAAGCAGGTGACGGTGGGAGCTACAGGCCTGGAGTGGGACCTTGTTCATGGGATGGATGGCTTCTGGAAGCTCCCTGACCCCCGACAGCCACCCATGATCCTGTGTGCGAGCACTCTCTGTGTCCCATTCTTTCTCTGGGAGCCTAATTCAGGAACTACATTAGGGAGGCCAAGTTCAGAATCCTTACATGAACCCTGAGCTTTTGCCCCTAAGGCCAAATGCAAGGGACTGGCCTCCTGTGGGCCTCAGGCACCCTATCTCTAACATGGGCAGCCTGTCCGATTCCTATCTTCTTGAAGGAAAGGGATCTGGAGAAATAATGAGATCTGACCTAATTAAAATTGCAAGGTGCCTTGAGGATGAAGTATGTGAGCCTCAGCCCGAGGGTGTCCTCTCAGGGCCCGAAATTGCTTATCGGGTGATGACGGCGGCTGCGGAGGCTGTGGGAACTTTGAGACTGCAGTTTCTGTGGGATGCAGGGGGCTCACTCTGAAAGCCCAAAGTGGGGGTTGCAGGGCCTCCCTTGCTCAGGCTCTGTCCCTGACAGGCTGGCCGGGAGCCCCAGGTGGTCCGCAGAAACAAACGCCCCCGGCAACTTCATCCCACCTTGCAGAAGAGGAAACTGAGGCAGAGGGAAGCCCAATCACTGGTCCAGGATCCTTCAGCGATAGGTGTGCCACGTCTGCCTGACACAGAGTCTGGTCTCCTGACCACGACGCCAAACTGTCTCCGTGGTTACTGCCATCATCCCAATAGAATGTTAATGATAGCCCTAATTAGCATTATTGCTGAGGGCAGTGCCGCAGGCAGGCAGATCTGGGTGACTGCGTCACTGGGGCCGCGTCCTGAGCCAGTGCCTAGAACTGGGCAGCGTCCAGTCCCAGCCGGCCCCAGGACGATGCTGAGGATCAGAGGTCCCCTCCATGCAGCCTGGGTCACGGCATGGGGTTCTCCCCACCCCCCATCAGACCCTGCACCCAGGCAGCTGCTCCTACCCACCTGCTCCTGGATGTGTCTGGTGACAGACCAGCGGAGATCCGTGGGTGGGAAGAAGGAAAACTCAAGCAGAGGCAATCACTGTTTTTATAAAGCACCGCTCCCTCCCTCTGCACACACTTAGCACCCCTGCTCCCAAAGATGGTGCTTCCTGCTGGTTAAGAGCATGGACCAAGGCCCAGTTGGCCTGGCCTCAAGTCCTGGGGCTTCTGCTCACTCCCTGTGTGTGCCTGGACAAGTGACTCACTTTGTTGCCTCTCGCCCTAGCACAACAGTACACACCCCAAAGCCCCTAGGTGGACTGGGTGAGCTCAAACTGTGCCTGCCCCAGCCTGGTTGGTGTCCAGGAAGGACATAGATCTGGACCCCTCCAGGCCGTACCCCTGAAGCAGCTGTTGGCCTGCTGCTGGAGGGACACGGGGCTCCCTGGGATGTGACTGTAGATCGACTTTGTGGCTGAGTTTGACTCTGGAATGGCTGGCTTCCCGTGTACCTGATGAGGCGGGGACAGTCCCGCGGCCCCAGCAGGTGTTGGCTCTGACTAGGGGAAGCGGGGGGACGGGGGGGCTTGCTGGCCGTGGGGACCCAGGCCCATGCTTTGTGATCCCCCAAGGCCATAGCAGAGCCCACGGAACAGGTTTCCAGCTTCCTGGCTTCAGGGCTCCAGCTTGATCTTGTTCTGCTAAGGGAAAGAGATGCGAATAGCACATGATCCTGTCCTGGCCTCTGGGACACGGCCCACTCCCCTGCCTCAGCTCTGGGCTTGGAGGCAGAGTCTACAGCCTCAGGATGGGGACATCTCGGCAGGCATGGGGTTGGGAGGGACAGGGGCGCCCGGACAGAGGCACCAGCACCAGCAGGAGCAGGAGAGGTAGATTTGCAGGGAGGTTTCAGGAAGAGGCAAAGGGCCAGAGCCGAGGCCATGAGGTCCCCCAGGGAGTGTCGCTAGCGCTGGGCCTGAGGTCCAGGTGTCGCAGAGGGGATAGGACAGGGCAAGGCGGTGGCTCTGGCTGTGTGGGTAAGACCACCTGTTCTTCTTCGTCTCTCTGAATGAAAGCAACAACAGAATCGATTGCTTGAGAACTTCTCTTCTTTTCAGGAGAAGTGAGGGGGTCCCAGGGGACCTCAGCGGCTCATCCCCGTCTTCGTGGACAAGGAAGACAGCAGGAGGGTGGAGGAGGGCAGGGCAACTCTTCTGGGAATTGGAGACGCCAAGGCCCAGCCCAGGTGCCTGCCGGGGTGCCTCCCTCCCTCAAGGAGTCTCCCGGGTTGTCCTGGTCATCTCCGGTGGTTGTGTGGCCACTAGCACAACCGGGCAGCTCCAAGGAGCCCCCTGGTGGCCCAAGAAGTTTCTGCAGCCACATGGGCACGGGCTCTTGCTCCTGGACATCCCCTGATGTGGGACCTTTCTCAGGACCCAGCGCTGTGCCAGGCAGCTGGCTGGGTGCCACCAGGGAACCATCATCATCGGCAGCCCTGTGAGGTGGGCGTTGCCCCATGTTATAGACGCGGACCCCTGGAGGAGACTGGGTTAGCAGGCTGCTGCCCAAAATCCATTGTCAAGGAAAGAAGTGTATTTACTTTTATTTTTATTATTTCTTAAAGATTGTATTTATTGGGGCACCTGGGTAGCTCAGTGGGTTAAAGCCTCTGCCTTCGGCTCAGGTCATGATCTCAGGGTCCTGGGATCAAGCCCCGCATCGGGCTCTCTGCTCAGCAGAGAGCCTGCTTCCTCCTCTCTCTCTGCCTGCCTCTCTGCCTACTTGTGATCTCTCTGTCTCTGTCAAGTAAGTAAATAAAATCTTTAGAAAAAAAAAAAAAGAAAAGAAAAAGAAAAGATTGTATTTATTTATTTGAGAGAGAGACCATGAGAGAGAGAGAGAGCGCACGTGCACAAGCAGGGGGGAGTGGTGGAGGGAGCAGCAGACTCCTCGCTGAGCAGGCTGCCAATGTGGGGCTCGATCTCAGGACCCTGGGATCATGACCTGAGCCAAAGGCAGACGCTTAACCACTGAGCCACCCAGGTACCCTGAAAGTGTATTTATTTTTAAAATAATGATCAAGCATGCAGATGCTTGCATAAACTCTATAAGACCATGCAAGAAGCTGGCATCACCACGGGCTTCTGGAGGGCAAGCTGGGGGGCTGGAGTACATGTGGGAATGAACCATTTTCACTGGGTTTATTTTGTGCTTTTTGATTTTCGAACTATATGGAAATATTGCCTGTACTTAAAAATGCATGCAAGATTTGAACATTCGTGGATCTTCAGTGACAAAAAGAACCTTGGGAGGGACTGAATTTCCTCCCAGTTATAGTTGCACGGACAGGAGGCTGCTCAGCAACTACTTGCATGCCTCTGGTGGTGGGGAGCTTACCCCTTACTTGGGCAACTCCCGGTCTGGAGAGATCCTTTCTCTGTGGGCTGGAACAGATCTCTCTGCTCAAAACTCCCTCTTCTGGGATGAACTTCTGGCTCTCTGTAAGCTGTCTGCTATTAGCTGAGCACTCTCTGGGTGCCAGGGGACATGTTTCCAGCTCTCAGCAACCTCAGAGATCAGTTTTTGGAATTTTAGGAATGGCCAGGACTCCGAGGCCAAAGTAGGACTCACCCTCCCCACATGGGGCAGGTCCTTGTTTGTAACAATGGAGAGGAAGCCTTATTGCCCCAAACCCCTGTCTCCTTATTTTGTGGTGTCGCATCACCTCGCCCTCCAGGGCTGTGGGGGTGAGCCTGATCTGAGACCAGCCAGGGGCTCTCTGCAGCGAGGATTATGATGCAAACTGCATTTGGGAAGCTCCATGGGTCGCTGTGGAAGGGTTCTGGGCAGAGGTGTGACAATCCGATGAGACTTGACAAACGTCCTAAAATAGGTTTCCCTCTCCCACTTATTGAATCATCAGGTAAGGAGAGCTGTCTCCACGGACTCAAGGCTCCCGTCCTTGTGGGAGACTGAGAGAAAGCAGAGGAGGGGAAGAGGCAGCCTCCGTTTCCTGTCTTTAAAATGGTAGCCTGGGGGCGCCTAGGCGGTGCAGTCCTGTTAAGAGCCCAACTCTTTGGGGCACCTGGGTGGTTCAGTGGGTTAAGCCTCTGCCTTCGGATCAGGTCATGATCTCAGGGTCCTGGGATCGAGCCCCGCATCAGGCTCCCTGCTGAGCAGGGAGCCTGCTTCCCTCTCTCTCGGCCTGTCTCTCTGCCTACTTGTGATCTCTGTCAAATAAATAAATAAAATCTTTAAAAAAAGAAGAAGAAGAAGAAGAAGAAGAAGAAGAAGAAGAAGAAGAAGAAGAAGAAGAAGAAGAAGAAGAAGAAGAAGAAGAAGAAGAAAGTGTCAAACTCTTGGTTTCGGCTCAGGTTGGAATCTCAGGGTTATGATCTCAGGGTAGTGAGATCAAGCCCCACGTTGGGCTCTGCGTTCAGTGCTTGAAACAGTCTCTGCTCCTCCTCCCATGGTCCTCCTCTCTCTCTCAAATAAATAAATAGATAAATAAATCTTAATTAAAAAGTTTAAACTAATAGCCTGTTTTCCAGCTCTGATGTCCATGGATTTTCCCTGGAACTTTGGTTGTGAAACAAGCACTCTGCTATTTTCTGGTTGGGATTCCCCCTCCCCGGCATGCCCAGGACAGGATTGAGCAAACCATGCACAGTGTGTGAGAAGAGCACTGGGCACAAAGTAGGGCAAGGCCGTAGCTCCCAGGTCTGGGACCTTGACAGGACAGGAGCAAAACTGGTGTTTACTCCTCTTGGGACCTGGGGATGAGGATGGGGAGTCTGCACTCGGCTTCCCAGGAGGCAGGAGCTATCATGGTAGCCTCCAAAAAACTCTCCCAGCCCTGAGCCCATGGAGCAGGACACAGAGATTGCATTAGGTCTCCCCCGGGGTTTCTGTGCAGGAACGAGGGTGGGCCTCTGTCTGGGGCAAAGGGTGGAGGTGCCTCTGCTCTCAAGATGCCGGGGGCAGGCAGCACCAGTCAGCCCCTTCTGGGGCCCCTCCCATGGCATCTTCCACCTAACTCTTCTCTGCTCCTGCCAGGCAAAAATTCCTTTTTACAGACAAGGAAACACAGCTCTGAGAGTTCTGCCTTAGTTGTGTATGAAGGCAATGGAGGAGAAGAGTATTAATAGGTATGCTGGGAATCAGATGTCTTACTTAAATAAATGTAAGAACAAGGCTTTGGCTGCAGGACTTTTCAGAGCCTTTAGCATGCAGAGGTATGTCTTGAATCTCGAGAAGGTGCTTGGAATGGGGCGATTCCCAACTTACCTGACCACGACACCCTATACTGCCCCGACCCCTGATAAGAAGACCCAGAACCCTTGGTCCGCAGAACAGAGCACAGGAAATGTCAAAGGAGAACCCTGGAAATCTCAATTCCCCAGAACATCTGGGCTGTCTGGTGGTGCGGATGTGGACACTGAGGTTTAGGGTGGGACTCCCCCAAGGTCAAGGCAGAAACAGAGTGCAGATCGAAGCTCAGGGCTATCTGGTGTCCGGCCACTTTCCTGGGGGAGCCAGGGCCCTGGACAATCAGCAGGCAGTGCCCACTCCGAAGGAAGACAAGAGTGCTGGCGCCAAGACCTCCTGTGTGCTCGTAACTGAACCAGCCACTTGGTCAAAGCCACAGGGAGCAGTGAAGAAGCAGCGGATGCTGGCCAGCCTGAGTCCTGAGAGGTGTCACGGAGGGCTGGAGCCCTGAGTCCCCACGCTGTGACTCCACCTGGGCTTTCACCCTACGGGCCTCAGGGAAGGGTCCTGCCACTGAGCCCGGGTTCAGATTTCGACCTCTCCACTTCCTGACCCCACTACAATTCCTTGTTGTCGGCAAGCTGTGCCTCAGTTTCCCCATCTGCACATGGTGAAGAAAGCAGGGGCAACCCAGCCTGGTGTGGGTGGGGCAGGGAGGGAGATGGTGGGGCCACAGCACACCAGCAGATGTGCCCCCGAGTTCTTGTGAGACCCCTGAAGTTCAGAAGAACAAGGGAGACCCAGGGGGGTCCTGCCAGCCCATGGGTGGGGGTGGGGTAGCATCTGGGGGGAGGACGATCCCCGTTTCCGTGGCCCCACTGGGACCTGAGGGCTGATCTGTGTCCCTGGCAGCTCCCCCGTACAGTGTGTAGTACGGACGGGTGTGAGGCCGGCAGGAGGTGGTCTGGGCAGAGGCCCCGGCAAGCCACAGTCTGCTGTAAACACTAGTTCTGTCTTCTGCTTTTCTTTTTTCTTTTTCCAGGTTTATTTATTTGTTTGTTTGTTTGTTTTTAAAGATTTTATTTACTTATTTGACAGAGAACACAAGTAGGCAGAGAGAGAGAGAGAAGCAGGCTCTGCACTGAGCAGAGAGCCCGATGCGGGGCTCGATCCCAGAACCCTGGGATCATGACCTGGGCTGAAGACAGAGGCTTTAACCCGCTGAGCCACCCAGGCGCCCCTCTTTTTCCAGGTTTAAACTTAAAAATAGAGGTTCTGAGAAACCAGCAGATTGGCTAGCAGGCCGGTCTTCAGGCACAGTCTGAGCTGCCTTTCGGGGATTTGTGACATCCGTAGAAGGCGGCATGTACGAAGACGGACACTGCAGACAGCAGTTAGAGAGGGTGCCCTGACTGGGGGGACAGATCCCAAACACCGGACGGAGGGCAAAGAAGCGAGTCACAAAAGGAAAAGTGCAGCAAGAGATCATTTATACAAAGTTTAAGAACATAGCAGGTGACCTGTGTAGCCTGTGGTCTGCACCTTCAGGAGAACCTTCCAGTGCGGGCAGAGGGACAGGCCATGAGGCTGGTGGGAGGGCGCGGGCGTGGGTCTGTAATTGCTCCCACTCACTGAGGACACACTCTGTGCCATGCTCTCTTCTGACAGCCTTGCCCACCTTCCCCATTTCACAGATGAGTAAACCGAGGCACAGAGAGGTTAAATGGCCTCTCCAAGGTCACAGTAAGCCAAGTCAGGGCTCGAGCCCATTGCTCTTGGTTATTAACTCACACGGCTTCCCGCCTGTGGCTCACAGTACCCTCATGTCTTAAAATGACCGAGGACCTCTGGAGCAAAGGCAGCGAAGTAGTCACTTTGGCAAAGTCTGGTGGTGTGATCTTGGGTGTTCTTTCCTCTCTTCTTTATAATTTTTTGTAGGTGTGAAATGTTTACAAAAGCCCTTAAGCTCTGGTCTGAGACCTCTGCTGGCCACAGGTCTTGTCCAGCCATAATCCACACCACACAGGCTAGTCCGTCCAGTTGCCAGAGTGGCAATGACCCGCTCATTTCCAGGGCTCGCCCGGTGCCTCCTAGCATGTTCTTCTGCTGCAGCGACGGCCACAGGAGGCCTGGGGCCTGGAAGAAAAGGACTATTCAACACAGGGCTTGAGACTGGGAGGGCAGGTTGCCCAGTGGACGAACAGGCTGCCCATGGCCTTCTGATCATTCTGGAGAAGGAACTAATGACCATGTAATTAACAGAGGTCTGGTCGCCAGGAGCTGATGGCATAGCTGTCCCAACTGACCCAGTCTGGACAGAAGTGGGCGTCCTGCTGGCCTGTGTGTCCTGGTTTGGGCAGCCAACAGTGCCCACTAGGTTTCTGGAAATGTGGACAAAGCTCCTGGACCCTCAGGCAGCTCTCAGGACCGAAGGGCTGGGACCCAGAGAGGCTAGCAGTGGCCTGGGCTCACTCAAGAGGCGGGAAAACTAGGGCTGAGGGTGGAGTCCGGTCCTGCATGGGGTTGGCGGGGGAGTCCACAGCAGAGCTGTGTCCCCTTCATGCCACGCTACCTCTGGATGGGCACCAAGGGGCCCTGAATCATTTGCTGACAGCATCAAGCCTGTATCGGGGGAGGGAAATCTAGAGGCTTTTCTCAGCCACGGGGCTGGCTTCCATGGTTGTTTCCTGGGGTTTGCGAACACACAGGCTCAAAGGACCAGCTTTGTCCCTGCTCCCAGGCAGTGTCCTCTCCCTGTGTCCCCATAACATCCTTGACTCCCAGAAGGCATTGGGTGAAATTGTCCAGTCCATCTGACCCAAGGCTATGGGAGGAGCTCAGGCCTCGCGGAGACAGCAAAGTCTGAGCATTCATTCATTCATTCATTCACTCATTCACTTGCTCACTCCTTCCTTCATCCCACCCGTGTGCCGATGAGTCCATAAAATTGACAGAATGCTCGGCACAGGCCAGATGCTCCACCCGGGGGGGTCAGCAGCCACGACACCTGCCCTCGGGGAGGTGAGTCTAGCAGGGACTAGAAGATCCAGTTCTTTTCTTTTCTTTTTTTAAGATTTTATTTATTTGTGAGAGAGAGCACGAGGGGTGGTGGGGGAGGGCCGAGAGAGAGAGAGAAACAGACTCTGCACAGCGTGGAGTCTGACTCAGGGCTCCATCCCAGGCCCCTGAGATCATGGCCTGAGCCGAAGGCAGATGCTTAAGCACTGAGCCGCCCAGGTGCCCCCAGAGGACGCAGGTTTTTTTTTTTTTTTTAAGACTTTATTTATTTGAGAGAGAGAGAGAGAGAGAGTGAGAATGAGCAGGGAGAGCAGCGGAGGGAGAGGGAGAAACAGATTCCCCACTGAGCAGGGAGCCTGCTGCAGGCCTCAATCCCAGGACACCAGGATCATGACCTGAGCCGAAGGCAGACGCCTAACGGCTGAGCCCCCCAGACGCCCCTAGAACCCAGATCTAATACTGACATTTGCTTTGTCTGAAGCTAACATAGCGACTTGGGTTTCTTTTGATTAATGATAGTGTGTAGTATCTTTCTCAACCCCTTTATTTGCAACCTGTCTGAGTCTCTACATTTAAATTGGGTTTCTTGTACATAACCAACAGCTGGGCCTTGTTTTTTTGTTTGTTTTTTTAGATTGATTTACTATTTATTTATTTAGACAGAGAGAGAGGCAGAGCATGAGTGGGAGGAGTGGTAAAAACGGGAAGAGAGGACAACCTTTAGCAGACTCCCTGATGAGCGGAAGCCTGTCTCAGGGCTTGATCTGAGACCCTGAATCACGACTAGAGCTTAAGTCAGATGCTTAATGACCGAGCCACCCAAGGGTGCCTGTACCTTGTTTTTTAATCCACTCTGACAATCTATGAACTTTAATTGCTTTATATCAACGATTCACATTTAAAGTGATTAATATCTTAACACACTACCATTCCAAACTGTTTTCTTTCTTTTTTTTTTTTTAAGATTTTATTTATTTTATTTGACAGAGAGAGAGATCACAAGTAAGCAGAGAGGCAGGCAGAGACAGAGGGGGAAGCAGGCTCCCCGCTGAGCAGAGAGCCCGATGCAGGGCTCGATCCCAGGACCCTGAGATCATGACCCGAGCTGAAGGCAGCAGCTTAATCCACTGTGCCACCCAGGTGCCCCTCCAAACTGTTCTCTAATGATTACACATGTTCTTGGTTTCCCCCTTTTTCTCTGCCTTCCCTGATTTTAATTGAGCATCTACTACTATGATTTCATTTTACTTCCTTTCAAAGAATATCAGTTGTGCTTCTTTTTTAGGATGACCTTAGTGGTTGGTCTAGAGTATGCAATTTACATTTTACTTATGACTTTATTTCAGAACAATTTTAGACTTATAGAAAAAGTCCAGCAGAGAATTTTCTCCTGTAGGACATAGACATTTTTATCGAATGTAAGTCCACCTTCAATGGATACCATTCTGTTCCCTGCATGGTGCAGGTACCTTGTAAAGAAGTATTCCCACGTCCTGCTTTGCGCCCAGCAGTCCTGCCATCACACATTTACCCAACCATATGCTATCATCATCTGATACATTGAGTTTCTGACTCTTATCATTTTTCTTCTCCATGAAGAATTTCTTTAACATTTTTTTTGTAGGGCAGGTCTACTGGTGAGGAATTTTGGGTGGATTTTGGTTTGTTTGTTTTTTTTTTTTCTATTGTTTCTGAAAAGCTTCTGCTCTGTGCTCTTCCTGCTTGCATCAGCGATGTGGCATGGAGCTCCTTTGTCCCTCTGTAGGTAACGAGTTGGTGTTTCCCCCCAACCCCCCCATCTGGCTTCTTTGAAGCTTTTCTTGTCATTGGTTCTGAATATGAGACACCTAGGTGTCAATTTGTTCGGTGTTCATCCTGCCTTACATTTTCTTAGATTCCCAGATCTGTTATTAGGTATTTGCCATTAACTTTCATTTTCAGCCCTTGTTACTTCAAATTTTTCTTCTGCTACATTGTCTCTTTCTTCACTTCCTGGTTTTCCAATCACGCATGTGTTTCACCTTTTGAAATGGTCCCATAGATCTTGGATGTTCTGCTCTGTTTGCCTCTTTAACATTTTTTCCCCTCTTTGTATGTTAGTTTAGGAAGTCCCTACTGACAGGTCTTCCATGAGCAACTTGAGTCTCCCCTTGACAGCGACGGGTCCTCTGATGATCTCATCAGAGGCGTTCTTCATTTCTGTTTCAGTGTTTTTGATTCCTTTTGAAATAGTTTCTTTTAAGTTTTTTTCATCAAGTTTTCATCTCTCCGCTTCCCTTTCCCATCTGTTCCTGCACGCTGTCAACTTTTTCCATTAGAGCCATAACGTATTAATCATACTTATTTTAAATTCTCTGATGGTTCCAAATTCTGTGTCTTAACCCGAGTCTGGCTCTGAATGCTTTTTCTCTTCAGACTGTGTCTTTTCTTGTCATTTATCACGCTGTGTCATTTTATCTTGAAAGCCAGATGTGTTGTACTGGGTAACAGCGATTGAGGTAAATGGGCTTTTAGCATGAGGATTTAGGTTGATTGGGCTGGGGTTGCATTTTGGGCTCTGTTTGGCATAGCTGTAGGAACTCTCAGCTTCAAATTCCCCTGCTGGCCTTGTTTGGGTCTCCCCTGTTGTCTTTGAGACTTCCTAAGACCCTGAGATCCTATGATTCCCTTAGATCAAGTGTGTGACCATTGTTACTACACTGGAAGACTGTTCGGTGGCGGTAAAGAGAGAGGAGAAATGTTCTGTAACATTTCTTATGTCCTTGGGCTGTAACACTCACTAGTGTTTCTTAGTAAGCCTCCAAGTTTAGAGGGGATCGGAGTTGGGAAAATGCCACCCCCCAGGGTGAATAAGTCTCTGGTACTGCCTTTTCCCCTGGAAAGCAAGTCTTTGATACCGAGAACTCTGAAGCTACGGTTCACGGGGGTAACTTGTCCTCTGCAGAGTTTTCTGGAGATCAAATCACGAAACTGTAGCCTCCTCCTTCGGACTGTGGCCCTCCCCCCAGGAGCCTCTCACTTGGCACTAGTCCATACTCAGCCCCCCACGGTTCCCAAAAATGACCATTCAAGCCATCCTAGGAGTTTCTGGCTTCCAAGACTTTGGCTGCAGGTGAGCAGATCTGTCTGTGACTCTCCAGGTCCGCGGAAGGCACTTGACTCTGAGACCTCTGTTCTCTGATGGGTCTGAGAAAAAGTCACCCATTTTCAGTTTGTTCAACTTTTTTCTTGTTGGAAGGACAGAAGCCACAACGCGCAGCTCCTCAGGTGTCAGCAGAAACAGAGGGGGCCTGGGCTCTCCTGGACAAGCTTGCTGTGTGAGGCTGGTGAGCTCTCCAAGCTTCTGGAGCCTGTCCTCTTTCATCTGTATGGCCGGACCCATAACCCAGGCGGGTGATGTAGGGCAGGAGCAGGGGCAGGGGCTGCAGGACAGAGAGCGAGGTGCCCATCCGGGAGGTGTGTAGGAGGGGTTCGCAGAGCAGGCCCAGCAGGACACGGCTGTAGGGAAATCTGCTGGCTCAGGCAGGGAGAAAGGGAAGAAGCCTGGGGTGGGGAGCGGCCCCATCCTCCCTCCCCAATCTAGGTCTCGGTTTCACTTCTCCTAGAGTCCCGGGCAGCACGCCTGCCCCTTACCCTGTCGCACTCCTATTTTTAAGTGATTCGGTGAGAATTCCCGGCCACTGTGTCCCTCCCCGGCCCAGTCGGCGGGACGGAGTCTCCGCATCTCCTGGGCTAAATAGCGCCAGGGGCGGGGGCGGGCCGGGGGTGGGGGTCGGGGGTCGGGGGGCGTTGGGAAGCCGCCGCCTGGGCGGAACCGGGAAACCGTTGGCACCTGGGGCCGCTCGAGGCCAGGCCGTCGCCATTGTATTAAGAAAGGCTCCCGGTCCTGGAGGTAGGGGCCGCTGGAACAGCGGGAACAGAGCTGGCGCCGAGCTCCGAGTTCCGCGCCGCGCCCCTCCTCGTTCAACCCCGCCGGGGCGTCCCCCGACCAGGGGTGTCCTCCCAGCCGCGCCGGTCCCCAATCTCGAGGCCCCTTCCCCGCCGCGGCGAGCGCCCCGGGAGGGTGCGGGCCGGCGCAGGGCCGGTGCCCGGGGCGCGGTCGGCGGCTCCCGGGGCGCGCGGGGCCGGGACGCCCGCCCCCCGCCGCCGCCCCCTCCTCCTCCTCCTCCTCCGCGGGCCGGGCCGGGCCGGGGCGGAGCGGCGGCGGCATGGCGGGCGGGCGGGCCGGGCCGGGGGCGCTGCTGGCCCTGCTGGCGCTGCGGGCGCTCGGGGCGGCGGCGCACCCGCAGTGCCTGGACTTCAGGCCGCCCTTCCGGCCGCCGCAGCCGCTGCGCTTCTGCGCGCAGTACTCGGCCTTCGGCTGCTGCACCCCCGAGCAGGACGCGGCGCTGGCCGGCCGCTTCGGAGCCCTGGCGGCGCGCGTGGACGCCGCCGAGTGGGCCGCGTGCGCCGGCTACGCGCTCGACCTTTTGTGCCAGGTGAGCCGGCGCGCGTCGGGGCCTCGGTGGCCGGGCGGGAGGGCGCCGGGGACAGCCCCCGCCGGGCGGCGATAGAGGGCGGGCGGCGGGCTTTGGAACCGCGGGCCCCGGGCGGGGTCATCCCGCGCGGGGCGGGGAGCCGGACTTTGCCATTCATTAGTTTCGTGACTTAGACATTCTCCCGGCCTCAGTTTCCCCTTGGGAAGCAAAGAGGACCAGACACCCCGATGTCATCGCTCCCTTGGAGTTCGGGGGTCCCCTCTGTTCCGGGACCTCCTGAAGTCAGCCCCTCAGTGTCCCGGCCTCCAGGAGCCCCGCCCTTATGGGGCTACCAGGATGGGAAGGCTTTGTCCCTCTCAATGCTCCCCCCCCCACTGCCCCTGGGGAGGCGGGAACAGTCTGGACCTGCGGGGAGCAGGGAGCGGGGTGATGAGCTAGACTTGGGTTTGTGGAGGAGTATGGGGGACGCTGCTCCCAGTGAGGGCCCCTCCCCTGCCCTGCGGACACCATCTCAGAGCCCCCGCCCCCTTCCTGGACCAACTAAGGGGCGCTCACACCCTGGGTGAGCCAGGGCGACGTCTCTGGCCCTTCCCGCCCCCACCGGTTTCTGCTGTACCCTCCCTGGGAGCGCCCCCACCAGGCAGAGGGGCTCTCATCCTTTCAGACCACCTGAGGGACATATCCCTTTGGTGTAACCTCTCAGTCCCATCCCCTCTGAGGGCAGAGCCCCTGCTTCTGCCCCCACAGGACTGTGCTCTGGCTGCTCCTTTTCCTCCTGCATGGGTCTGATTCTGGAGTGACTGACCAGAATCCCTGGGGAAATGGAGTCGAGGCCAGAAAGCCCTTAGGCTGGCCCTGGCCCACTGTCCAGGCAGTGAGACCTGGGTGCAAGTGTCTTGCCAGGCAGCCTAGCTGACAGCCTGCAGCCAGCCGGGGGAAGGGCAGGAGGGCAGGCTTGGAGTTAGGCTTACTGGGTTGATCTGGGTCCTGCCGCTTCCTGGCTCTGCAGCCCTGGGGAGGTCACCACGGCACATCATTGCATCATCTTTAAAATGGGGGCACTCCTAGCCGATCCTCAGAGTTGCCACACAGACTAAAGGGCACATACTCAGGGCTCAGTGGAGGATTCTGGTGGGATTTCTCTAGTGCCTCTTTGGCCTTCAGTGGCTTCTCAGCCCTAGGCAGGGACACAGTGGGGCCCAGAGGCCAATTCAGAAAAAGCCCAGAGAGACAGGGACTTGCTCAGTGGTCACACAGCTCAGGCATGGCCATGCTGGGCACTTGGCGCACACTCGGTGCCATGTGAGTGGGCCATCTGGGTCAGAAATAAGAAGGCCTGGGAGTGGATGAGGAAGGGAGCCCTGGGGAGCACCAGAGTGCAAAGCCCCTGTGCTGGGCATCTCAGGGGAGCCAGAATAGTCTGGTCAAGCATCTGTCTCACTAGCCTGGGGGCGCCTTGGAACCCGGCCCTTCCCCGCTGTGGTCACATGCTGGTTCATGTAGCTACGTCACATTTGGTAATTGAGCACTTACTACATGCTAGGCTCAGCAAGGAAATCAGGTGGGCGGGTCCTAGGAGGAGGAAGGGAAGGGTCAGTCCTTCTACCCCTCCCTGCAGGAGGCTCTCCTCTTTCCTTGAGAATCTTCCCAGCAGGGCTTGGCCTTGGGCAACCAGTGGTGGAATGGCCACTAGCCCTTTACCCCAGGCGTCTCTGAGAGTGACCTCACGTCTGGAGTGAACTTGGATGGGAGTGGAGGTTGGATCACAGTTTCTCTGGCAGGGAGGGCAGGAGAGTGCTCGGGGGAGGCCCATGATGCCTGTGAGCCAAGGCCCTGTCTGGATTCATCACCTCTTGATTTCCACCCTGGGAGGTGGCCACGGGCCTTATTTACAAAGTTCAGTCAATGACAGCACTGAAGCATTCGCATCTGCCATAGGGAGGCGGGGGCCCATGGAAACATGCTCGCTCCCACAGTCCCCTCCAGAGCCTGCCCCCCGTCAGGCCCCTGCAACTCCTTCAGGCGCCCAGAATGGCTCCTTAGCTGGAGGGTGACTGTCCCTTGTGGCCCCTTCAGACTCTTTCTGAGGGCTTCGCCCTTATCCAGCCAATGCCTGTGTCATCAAGAGGAAAAAAGGCAGCTTGGGACACATGGCCCCCAGGTTCCTAGTGTGCACACCACGACCTTCCTGGATAACTGAGCTTGCCTCTCTGTGTAACCAGAAGTCATCCAATCTGGTTTCTGATGGAAATCTATGTGGAACATCTCCTGTGGGCACATGTACTGGACCAACGTTTCCCCAGAGCCTGTTAGGACCTGGCCCTGTGCTGGGTCCTGGGCCCAGAGGCAGTTGGCAAGTCACAAGCCCAGCCTCAAAAGTCCCCTTGTTCAAGTCAGGAGACAGACACACCGATCTTATCAGAACACATAAAAGCCTTCCCAAGGGTGACTGAACACTATGGGGCATGGGGACAAAGGCTGTACTTTCCTTGGAAAAGTCAGGGAAGCCTTCCTGGAAGAGGAAACATTGAGAGTTCATCTAGTTTGAGCATTTACTGAACAACACATGCATCATCTCATTTATTCCTCCCAACAACTATGAGGTTGGAATTCCTTTCTCCTTTTACAGATGACGACGACACAGGCACAGAGAGGTTAAGGAACTTGCCCAAGGTCACACAGGGAATAGTACACTCAGTTTGCAGTACACTCTAACTCCAAAGCCCTTCCCTTAATAACTCTCTCATATTGCCTGTTTTCTTGGAGCCCCACTGTGTGCTGGATGGTCTCATAGTCTGCGGGACAGATAGACATACCAAGAGATAATCAAGTCCTAGGCAGACAGACCGGCTGAGTCATCTCTCGCCATGGGGAGGTGCCAGCACAAATGGAAAGTTCACCCCACAAGCCACAGTTACATTCTGATGATGTTGTGTCTGAGGTGCGGACAGAGAGCCGGGAGAGCATGCAATAGGGCCAGGGGTGGGAGTCCTGGGAGGGCGTGGGGGGAGTCAGAGAAGGCTTCTCAGTTAGGCCTGGAGCCATAAATAGGAGTTTGCCAGATGTGGAAATGGGAGAGGAGGAAGTATCCTCCCAAGAGAACACTGTGTGCAAGGTCTCAGCCTTCCTAAGGAACAGGTGTAGACTATAGAAATTTTGGGGACTCAGGGCGGTGAGTCACGGATGTCCCCAAGCTCACAGTGGCTGTTTCTGGGCAGCAGGCTGTTTGCTTCCGCGCTGAATGGCCCAGGCGGCTGAGCAGTGTGATACTGTACCAGTTTTTCTTGGGTTTTCTCCTGCCTCTTCCATTGATTGTCCTTGCCAGCAGTGATCACGACACTCCCCTGTCCTGTCCTGCTTTTGGATTGCTTGGGTCTGAGGACCACGTTTGCATTGTGTTTAAGTAAGAGTACACAGGCCACGAGTAAGGGCTTGCCAGGCCCAGCATTGGGTGCGTGGAGGCTCAAATTCCAGCCTGGCTGTCCCTGGAGGCCTCTGTGCTCCCTCTCTAGCTCTGGGCTGGGCTTTGACCAGTGGAGGGCACTCAGACTGGCTTCTAGAAGTCTCTTCTAGTCCTGTCATGTCTCTGGGGGCTGAGGACGGTGTCTAGCACATAGTCTGAGTCCGGTCAGTGCTTGCTAACGGAAACACTGCTCACTAATCCGGGGAGAGCGGCGGTCCAGGAGTCATGAGGGCTGGGTCTGAGCCCTGGTGTAACCACTTCTTGGCACAGGGCCTTCCTAGAGCCTCAGTTCCTCATCTATAGAATGGGAGTCTCAGTGACCTTACCTTGCAAAAATTAAGTGAGGCGTGTGTGCGTGCCGACCCTTCCTAGCCCAGCCAGAGCTGTTGGCCGGACATGTGGGAGGCTCCGGGGGGCTGTGAGGGAGATGGTACTGCGTAGCGACCTCATCAGCGAAGGGTGACACGGGAAACGTGGTCTTCGTGTCTGGGCCCGGGACAGCGGCTGACCAGAGACCAACCACACGTCGCCAAGTGGCCCTCAGCCTCACAGTAGCACTAATGTGCCAGGAGGACAAGGCCGTGGTGTGACCACAGTCGTTGAAAGGGAGGGCGTCACCCTTGGCCCAGGGCCTGAACACACACGCCAGAGGGCAGTCTGCCCCCTCCGGTCCCTGGAGGCCTCCTGCTGGAACCCAGCCTGGCCCAGCCAGCAGAGGGGGAGCGTGGTTCCAAGAAGCCATCCCCACCGTGAACCAGGACCTTCTGCTGGACAGGGTGGAGGGCAGAACACTTTATCCAGCAGCTCCCTCCTCCCAGGGCTCAAAGTTTGGCCCCAGGAGGCATGAACGCTCCGTATTCCAGATCGTGCCCATAGGGGTACTGCGTGGGGCCCCCAGTGTCTCATCAGTGGGGGACCCTCAGCAGGGGCCAGGGAGGCCGAGGGTGGCTGCGCCATCTGCCCCCAGAGCAAGAGGTCAGCTCAAGACCCCACCTGAGGTTTCTGAGCAAGGGAGGAAGAAAGGGCTGGGGCCGGCGGGGGAGGGGGGTGGACACGTGGGCAGGCGTGTAACCAGCTTGCCACGAGCCAGACTCCTCAGAGCTGGGGAGGGCGGGGCTGACCCCAGACCAAACCCTTACCCCTCCGCGCTGACTGAATGGCATTGAATGACACTGGGGGGGACTTGTGCCCTGGTCCCCCGTCTGCAGCACTCTTCCGTTCGTGGGCCTTTGTGAAGGTTGAGTAATGGAGGAAGGAGAGCCGTTCACTGTCTAGGGCAGGTCAGGTAACTTAGTGCCCAGCACACGCCCTAAGCACTCACTCTGGCCCCGCTCTGTGCTAGGCACTGTGAGGTTCTGGGACACACAGTAACCAGACTGGCAAAACACCTGCCCTCGTAGGATTTAGGCTCCAAGGAAGATAGACAGTAAACACTCAGACACATTAAGTTTTTATTATGATACCGAGTCCTGGTAAGGTTTTTTATTTGGGGTTTCTTGGGGGGGGGTGGTTTAAGCAGAGTCGGAGGCTAAGAGGTACTTGGGGTGGGGGAATGTGTGCTCTCTGAGGAGCTGTCCCTTAAGTGGGGAGTAAGTCACGCTGATATAGGGCTGGGGCATCGTATGTAAAACTGTCTCAGACCCTTTCTGGCGCCCAGTAGGGGCTCAAGGTCAGCTGCTGCCGCTAGCGGTAATAGTAATGGTTGTGGCTGCTCGTGCCGACAGAAGCAATAGGGCAAGAGGAAGAGGATAAGGGGACAGGAGGGTGAGGGTTGCAGCCAGTGAGGAGAATTCCCGTGTTGCTAGACAGTTGGCGTTGTCCCCACTTTACAGGCTGGCAGCCTGAGGCTCTAGCAGGTGGGTACCGGGCCAGCGGTCACGCAGCTGGTATGCACCTGCCCACAGCATCCCGGGGCTGGCCCTGTCCCTGCAGGAATGCTCGCCGTACGCGGCCCACCTCTACGATGCCGAGGACCCGTCCACGCCCCTGCGCACTGTGCCCGGACTCTGTGAGGACTACTGTCTGGACATGTGGCAGACGTGTCGGGGCCTGTTCCGCCACCTGTCGCCTGACCGAGAGCTCTGGGCCTTGGAGGGCAACCGGGCCAAGTTCTGCCGCTACCTGTCGCTGGACGACGTGGACTACTGCTTCCCCTACCTGCTGGTCAACGAGAACCTCAACTCCAACCTGGGCCGCGTGGTGGCCGACGCCAAGGGCTGCCTGCAGCTGTGCCTGGAGGAAGTGGCCAACGGGCTGCGCAACCCCGTGGCCATGGTGCACGCACAGGACGGCACCCACCGCTTCTTCGTGGCCGAGCAGGTGGGGCTGGTGTGGGCCTACCTGCCCAACCGCTCGCGGCTGGAGAAGCCCTTCCTGAACATCAGCCGGGCGGTGCTCACCTCGCCCTGGGAGGGCGACGAGCGGGGCTTCCTGGGCATAGCCCTCCACCCCAGCTTCCGGCACAACGGCAAGCTCTACGTCTACTACTCCGTGGGGTTCGGCTTCGACGAATGGATCCGCATCAGCGAGTTCCGGGTGTCCGCGGACGACGTGAACACCGTGGACCACGGCTCGGAGAGGTGCTTTCCCTGGAAGGGCCCCGCCGGGGCTGGGAGGGGGGCAGGGCTGGGATTGGGCTGGTGGGGGCTGGTACGCACAGGGTGGACCTGCACCGGTCTTAAACCCTCCATCACACCCGGTGAGGGGGCTGAGCCCGTGTTTTGGGCTCGGCACCCCAGAATCATGTCCAGACTTCTGGGTCAGCCACTGCGGGTGGTTTGTTGCATTCGATTCTCCTAGCGCCCGATGAGGGTAGCAGTAGGCTCCCCATTTCCCAGGTGAGGAAGGGGAGGCTTGGAGAGGTGAAATACCGGCCAGGCCACACGGCGGGAAGCCTCAGAGCTGGAATCCCGGTGTGTCTGTCTCCTGAGCTCCACCTTCCACTTCCCCTCCCCCGGGCCCTCTACCCCCCCACCCCAGCAGGTGTATTCAGCCCCCTCAACGTGAGCCCGCTCTCTGTGTATTATCTGTGCCCCCCATGAAGGGCATTTGCATCAGTCTGGGTCCAACGGGAAAATAAATCCCGTGCCAAGTAGTAGGTCAACAGGCAGGACTGGATCCTGGAAATTAGTCCCTCAGGCATTAGAAATGAAAGAGCAACCTGGGGAGGAAGTAAGGTAAGCCTGAATCTCCCGGAGGAAGCTGTCTCCACCTCTTGGGCTGGAGGGTCCAGGTGAGAAGGTGGGGTTGCTAGAGCCCAGAGCAGGAGGCAGCTGGAAACACGGTGGGTCTGGGCAGTGGAGCCAGGGAGGAAGTGGAGCTGCGGCCAAGGCTTGTCCAGCAGAGAGAGAGAGAAGGCAAGCGCGTGAGCGCGCACGCTGGGGAGAAATACCCTGGCTTCTCCCTTCCTCCCACCTTCCAGTCTCCTGCCAGAGCCTTCCATTGGCTGTCCCTAGCTGCAGGCCAGCCAGCAAAGGAGCATGGGAAATGTAGCTTGCAGGATCCGAGTCTTTGACTTAGAGAGCAGGTAGGGGCTGAACAGGACTGATCTGAGGCAAAAAGGCAAATAATGGCACATTGGACAATTAATAAAACTAAAATCTTGAAAGTATAAAAAGGAGAAGGAATCAAATAGGCTGGCTAACATGAAGGCTAATGTAGGTCTTGTCATGCAGCGTTAATTTTGACTGTGAGCATCCTGACAGCCAGAGCGAAAGGAGAAAGCATAATTCGCATTATCTGATACGAGGCTGAGCAACCCGTTCTCCAAGAGATACCAAGTTATCACATGGCTCACACCGAGAGACAAAGGGACAGAATGGATGTGCTTCATTGCTAACTTTTCAAAAAGGATTCCTGGTAAAAACAGAAGGTGGAACACACAGTATAGAGAGGAGTCTATTTCAGAGTGAGTGTTCAGTGAGGGTCCTCTGGGGACCTGTCAAGCACAGGCCTCTAACTTGACTCACACAGGGAGAGGTAGGGGCTCAGGGAGGGGCCAAGACCAAGTGGTCACCCTTGCCCAAGTCAGCTGTCAGTCCTTGTTCCCAGGGCTGGGATCCCCGTGGTGGGTGGACGTCTCACAGTCCGAGCTGTCCTTTCCAGGGAGGACTTGGTGTCTGGGGCTCTGTTTCACCCCCAAGTGATGTATATTGGCCTCGATGGAGAGATTTCCAGTCTTGGTTCCGGAGCCCTTAAGTCCTGGGTTCAAGTTACTTGACCTTCCTGTGCCTTGGTTTTTCTTCTCAGTATTAATAAGAGATTAGTTAAGTCAGTGACCTATCCTGGAAAGCCTAAGCAAAAAGGGATTTGGCTACAAAGGAACTGGGAGGATCTGGAGAAGGAAAAGGGGAAGGTCAAAGTGACCTGAAGATTAGTAATTGCAAGAACCCGGGGGATCAGAACAGAAAACGTCTTTCTGCTGCTAAGTTTGCTGCTCCTGGTACCAAGATGTCTGGGTGGAACCCAAGAGTCCCCCTTTGCGAGCCACTGTTCCCATTCCTGCAACCACCCCTTCTGGAGGCAGTGCCAGAAGCCAGCGAAGTGCGACTTCTCCTGTCTTCTTGCCTTTCCACTCTCCACTGGAACCCTAACCAGAAGCCAGCTGGCTGGCCATGCAGCAGAAGGCCACGGCCTTAAAGGAGATCCCTGAGGGCTTGAGTGTGTAACTGAGCACAACCCACCCCGTGCAGCCCACCTCCTTAGAAATTACAGTACACAACGAATGACAGGTGTGTGTAGAAAGTGCTCGTCTCATGTGGCTGGTAGGCAGGTAGTTATGATTAAGAAGAAACCTTTTGTGCCAGTGACTTGGGCACTGGGGAGGTAAAAGTGGGGAACAGTAGGAAGACCTGAGTTCTAGTCCCAGCCCTGCTACCTATGGGCTGTGTGACCTTGGACAAGTTGCTCAACCTCTCTGAGCCTCTGGTTCCTCCTTAGCACAATGGAATGAATTATCCCTGCCCAGCCTACTAGACCCTTACAAAAATCACCTGCTACAAAATATATGAAAAGTCTTTTCAAGTGCAAAATGGCATCCAAGAGAGAGGTTTTATTGGTGTGATCTTGTTTTGTGTTTTTGGCTGAGGTTGGTGTTTTTTTGTTTGATGGGTGTCGCCTGTCTTCTTTTAGGATAATCCTGGAGATCGAAGAACCAGCCTCGAACCACAATGGGGGCCAGCTGCTGTTCGGGGATGATGGGTACCTCTACATCTTTACTGGTGATGGCGGGATGGCCGGAGACCCCTTTGGGAAGTTCGGAAATGCCCAAAACAAGTATGTTCTGCTTTGGGCTGGCCAGTGGGTTGGTTTATATACTGTTCTGCAGGGGGACT
Organism: Mustela nivalis; assembly: GCF_964662115.1. Taxonomy (NCBI): domain Eukaryota; kingdom Metazoa; phylum Chordata; class Mammalia; order Carnivora; family Mustelidae; genus Mustela; species Mustela nivalis. Next base: position 6,229,723 of record NC_139025.1, on the reverse strand, counting down.
TCCTTCCTCAACCATGCAGCATAGGGCAGTAAGTAGAAAGGGCTTGGGGTCCCAGCTCAGTCTGCAGCTAGCCAGTGGGGGACCCCCATCAAGTCACTTCTACTCACCGGTTGGAGAGAAGAATATAATCTCCAGGGGGAGGCTTGTCATGAGGAGTAAAGGTGATTGTGTTTGCGAGGGGCAGGCATAGAACCCACTTGTCACGGATGCCTGATAAAGGACATCAGAGAGCCTCTGGGAAGTCAGCCCAGCCCTGCTCGAATCAGAGGAAGGAAAGGGAGCCTTCCCAGACCAAATGGGGAGTGTGAGCTGGTCAGAGCAGGGCTGTATGGGAAACAGGCTCAGGCTTGCTGTTGTACTTCTGGGCTTGAGAAGATGGCCTGCTGATCTTCGATCTTCTCCTACACACACACACACACACACACACACACACACACACACACACATGCACGCTGTCAATGAGGATATCTAGGGCAGCCTCTTCCATTCTCTTCGCAAAAATGACAAAACCTTCCTTAGCCCAGAAAGTAAAAATAGCGAGGGTGATGTTGATTACAGTAATTAAAGTGTTCGCAGTCCGTGACGTGCGCTTTCATACGTGACAGTGTAAGAATCCCTGCAGCCTTCTCATGTTTGGGATGTGTTTAGCGATGTAGTGGGGAAAATAGAAATTAAGGATTTGGGGATAATTGGACGGAACTTAAAACATTATTTTGCTGCTATGAGTTTTGCCCACTTGCATCATAAAGCTGGCTGCGAGGCATGGGGGCTCAGGGTGGGATCGGAAGCTTCGTGCCCAGCGGGCTGGAGCGCGTCAGGGGGCTCCTCAGAGCAAGACATAAGAGACCACAAATGGGGGATTAACCATGGGGGATTCCTGGGTGGGAGCCCCTTCCAGGGTTAAAGAAGGCACTGCTGAGACGTCTGATGGTGAGCTGGAGGCTGAGGTGCGGACACTGGGCTGGAATGAGGGTACACAGCGGTGCACACTGCTCAGTCCTGCCGGAAAAGCAGTGGGGCAGGGCAGGAATGGGGGGGCACTAGAGTGCTCAAAGCGAAGACACGAGCCGGGTGATAAGGAGGTGCTCTAGAGACCTCTCCTCGCTCTGGGGGCCCCAGAACTCATGTTGCCTGGTGCCAGGGGAGGGGCCCAACCAGCCCAGAGCTGCCTGGGGGGAGTGGCAAGTTGTCCCCCTCGGCAGCCTGGGTGGCCTCATCTCTGAGGTGGGGGTGGTGGGTGTGGCATGTGGGATGAAGGGCTGCTGAGGCCTGTCTGACATGGGGCCGTTCTGCCCCCTCATGTCCTCGATGGTGAGAGAGAGAGCAAGGACCCCAGCCTCGCATTTCCTGCTGAGATCTGCAGCGTTTTCTCTCCCCGTGCCTGAGCCCTCCCCTGTACTTCTGCCCTTGACTTCGATTACGGCCGTTCACTCGCCAAACACTGAATGAGCCCCTTCCACATTCCGGTCACTGTCTTGAGTGTTGGAAGAAAACTGTCCATCTGAGTCTTGGGGGAGTGTTTTCACTCCCTGGGACAACCCTGTAAGAAGACAGGAGGGAAAGGGAGCACCCTCACCTGGCAGCGAGGAGACAGGCATGGGGAAGTTGGGAAGAGTGTTGTGGCCGCGAGCCTGGGTTTCTGGGGTCCTGCTGTGTGTGCCCACCTTTTACAGCCCACCCTTTACTAGCCGTGTGACAACAGGGCACGTTATGTGACCTTTCTGAGCTCAGCTGCCCCATCTCTAAGGGCATCACAGTGGTACTCACCGACCTAAAAGGTTGGTGGTGAGGATGAGATGGGACAGCAGAGGGTGAGTATGTCCAACGCTTCCCGCTGCTTGGCACATGAGAAGGTGCCCCAGAAATGCTGAATGAATCAATGAATGAATGCATGCATGCCTGAATGCCGGTACCCAGCTGGTAAGCAGCTAGGGAGGACTTGGACCAGGGTCTCTGGCCCCACAGCCTAGGCTGGCCTTGACCTGGCCCGGCACCTTCCGTAGGCTGCCCCGGGTGCCCTGGGGTGAACCCTGGCGCTGGCTGAGCCGAGCTGCGCCTTGTCCACCCCCCGACCCCCGCCCCGCAGGTCGGCGCTGCTGGGCAAGGTGCTGCGCATCGACGTGGACCGCAACGAGCGCGGCCCCCTCTACCGCATTCCGCCGGACAACCCGTTCGTGGACGACCCCTCCGCGCGGCCCGAGGTCTACGCCCTGGGCGTGCGCAACATGTGGCGCTGCTCGTTCGACCGCGGCGACCCCGCAACCGGAGCGGGCCGCGGGCGCCTCTTCTGCGGAGACGTGGGCCAGAACAAGTTCGAGGAGGTGGACCTGGTGGAGCGCGGCGGCAACTATGGCTGGCGCGCCCGCGAAGGCTTCGAGTGTTACGACCGCAAGCTCTGCGCCAACGCCTCCCTCGGTGACCGCGCCCCCGGGGGCCCACCTCCCCGGCTCTGCATCCCCCGTCCCATGGTTGTGCTCAGTGCCTCCCTTGTGCCCCCCGCGCCCCCGTGGCGCATCGAGACCGCCCCGAGCTCCTGGAGATGCTCATACCCCATGCCACGGGGTGTGCGCCAGTGCCTGCCTCCCGACCTGGTGCACCCCCTCCTGGATCTCCCCTCGCCTCTCCCCGCCTCCCCAGCGCTGCAGGGCTGCTCCTGGCTCTCCCTACTCACCCCATCCCTGCAAACCCATGCTCTCTCTTCCCCACCCTATCCAAGCCCTAAGCACCTTCCTCCTTCCTGACTCCGTGGGGCCCTCAACTCCAGCCCTCCCGGTGACCTCACCTCTTCTTGCCCCTCTAGACTCAGACCACCTACCACGCTCATTGTGGGGGAGGGGCTGCCCGGCAAGCTCATCCCAGCTTCTCCCCTCTCTGCAGATGACATCCTGCCCATTTTCGCCTACCCGCACAAACTGGGCAAGTCTGTCACCGGAGGCTATGTGTACCGGGGCTGCGAGTACCCCAACCTGAATGGCCTCTACATTTTTGGCGATTTTATGAGTGGGTAAGTGGCCCATGGGCTCCGGTGCCAAGCAGCTGCTGCCCCTGGCTTGCTGTAGAAAGCAGGGTACGGGTGCGCTGTGTGTGGTGCCCGCAGGGGGCACATGGTCGCTGCCCTCTGACTGGGACCTCCGAGCAGGAGCCAAGCAGGTGTCCTCCTCTGGGAGGAAGTCGGGAGTCTCATCTCAGGAAGCAGCCTAACCCGCCCCCTGTCTCCCGATAGTCTTCCCGAGCCTTGCAGGCTGCCTCGAGTCAGCGCCACGAAGGCTCGACTCCCAGCCACAGACGGGAGGCTTGTTGACGTGCAGCCCCCTTGGGCTTCCCCTCCCACCGGACAGTCATGGGCTCCAAGCCTGACAGCGGTGCTGGGGGGCAGGGAGGGCACAGGTGGAGGTGGGGGCAACAGGAACAGCTTCCTCAACAGACTCTGGGCCGCCTGGTTTCCCCAGAAGCCAGGATCTGCCTCTCATTTCACGGACTGACTGGGTTTCTGGGGAGAATTCCTCTAGAAGAGTCTGGAGAGGTCATTCTGCTGGGGAGGGGGGAGCTGGGGCTCCAGCCAGGGGCTGACTGTGGGGGTCCCTGGTGCCTTGTTGAGCCAGCCAGGGGCTCCAAGTAAAGATTTCTCTCCCTTCCTTCCTTCCTTCCTTTCTTTTTAAGTTCATGGGGTACCTGACTGGCTCAGACAGTAGACTATGTGACTCTTGATCTGGGCCATAAGTTCAAACCCCAGGTTGGGGGTAGAGATGACTTAAAAATAAAATCTTAAAAGAAAAAATGTATCTGAGATTGCTGCGTCGGATCCTGGCCCACTTAGTCGCTGTGTGACCTTGAGTCAGTTACGTCACCTCTCCGTGCTTCCCTGTCCTCATCTGTAAGAGGGAGATGATAACAATACTTGCTTCCTCAGGTTGGAGGACTGAGTCAGTTAAGACACATACACCACTTGGAATCTAGTTTGCGCTCAGTATCTGGTGGCTCCTAGTTATTCCTAGCTGGGGCGCCCGGCTGGCTCAGGTGGTAGAGCAGGAGACCCTTCATCGCAGGGTTGTGAGTTCAAGCCCCACACTGGGCGTGGAGCCTCCTCAAAGAAAAAGCAAAATTAAAAAAAAAAAAATTATTCCCACCCTAGCCTCTCCACATGAGGACACCTGGACAGGGTCCCCAGGAGTAAAAACAAGGAGCTATGGAAGCTCAAGGCTAGCCAGATAATTCCCATCTCTTGCAGGCTGCTGCTGTGAGATTGGTTTGTGGCCTGCACATGGCCAGCTGGGGCCGAGGGAGAAGCCTGACCTGGGCCTCTGGGTGCTGGGGCCTCTTCCCTTAGGGTCTGCCTCTCCTGCTCAGCTTTTCCATCTGGGAATGGGTCTAGATGAAGCCTCTCTTTCTCTCTCTCTCTCTCTTTTTAAAAAATTTATTCATTTGACAAAGAGCACACAAGTAGGGGGAGTGGTAAGCAGAGGGAGGAGGAGAAGCAGACTCCCTACCGAGCAGGGATCCTGATGCAGGCTTTGATCTTGGGACCACTGGGATCACAACCTGGGCCAAAGGCAGATGCTTAACTGACTGAGCCACCCAGGAGCCCTCTTTTTTTTTTTTTTTTAAGATTTTGTTTTTTTTTAAGTAATCTCTACATCCAGTATGAGGCTTGAACTCACAAGATCAAGAGACACATGTTCCATTCACTGAGCCAGCCAGGTGCCCCGAAGCCTCTCTCTGTACCTGATTCTCTTTTCCCCCTCCTGCTGTCCCCTAGGAGTGCTGAAGCCTCCTGTCCACAGAGATTCAACTAATTTTGCTAGCTTTTCCCAAGCCCTTCTGCTGGGTCCGGCTTTGTGCCACAGTCAGGGCAACAGAGCTGAAAGCACCTTGAGCCCAAGTCAGGGAGACAGACCCATGCTTGGTCCATTCCAGTCCAGCCTCAGGGAGCCTGTGCTCGGTGCTGGGGGCTCCCAGTGCAGGGGCAGTCAGGAGGGCTTCCCAGAGGAGGGTACGTCCAAGCAGGGTCTGGTGACTGACGGGAGAAGAAGGGAATTAAGGGCAAGATGGGTATACTCTGAAGATGCCCGAGCTCCACCTTGCGTGGGAGTGGAGGCTGCTCCAGAGTCTGCCCGGACTTCTGATCACCAGCCCTGGAGAATTCCTCGGCTCCTGACTGCCTCCTGTGGGTCAGCAGCTGGGGCTGAGCTGACTGGGTAGGGGACAAGCTGGTCACCTTCCCCCGCCCTTCTCTGGTGCAGAGGAGGTACCCAGGGAAGGCTGCAGGCTGGGCCGGCTTTATGAGGGCAGCGGATCCTGACCATCAGACTACAGGGGAGTGTCGAGAGCCTGCACTGTGGGTTGCGGCCCGTGCGTTTGCCAGGACCCCGTGTTCCGAAGGCCCGCACCTGGTTTCATGTTCAGCTCTCGCTGTCTTGAAATCCTTAGTACTTTTGGAACAAGGGGCCCTGCACGCTTACTTTACACCAGATCCTGCAAATGCTTTAGGGTCCTTCATGAATAACACATGAGTGGGTGGGTACATGGATGGACCGTGGGTGGGGCTCCCCTGCCAGGCGTGACCGCACAACTCCTGCTTCTTTGCAGGCGTCTGATGTCCCTCCGAGAGAACGTGGAGACAGGCCAGTGGCGGTACAGCGAGATCTGCATGGGTCGAGGCCAGACCTGTGTGTTCCCGGGCCTCATTAACAACTACTACCCTCACATCATCTCCTTTGCTGAGGATGAGGCTGGTGAGCACTCCTGAGGCCCCAAGGCCTCTCGTTCTGGGCCACATGCGTGGGACGGTTCCCCTGCCCTGTGGGTCCTCTGACCTGGGCGGAGTCTCAGGCCTTCTGGCCCGGGAGCAAGTGGGCGGACCTCTCTCAGGTGTCGGTCCTCAGCAGCCTGGGCTTCTGTCTCCTCATCTGGAAGGTGGGAGCACAGTCCCCACCCCCACTTCCAGCACACCTGCTTCTGGGCTGTGGAGTGAGGGGACCAGGAAGGGGTTTGTCATGGTGGAAATGCAGGCAGGTGGGGGAAGAGTGTGTCCCAGACCTTCACTGCCCTGGGCGCCTGATGGCCAAGAAATCTGGCCTGTAAAATTAAGCCACATGATCTTCAGAAAGTGGGTGGACACCACCTTCTTGTTAGTGGGTTCCCATTCAGGCTCTTATATTTTCGATGCAAGGAACAGGGAGGGAGGAGAGAGGATGAAGGGCCCTGGAGACTGGATCCTGCTCCAGCCCCTTTGTCCTTGGCCCCGATTGTCCCTGGACAAAAGCTGAGGGGCCCCCAGTGGGGCCTGGGGGATGCTTGGCAGGGTTGCTAGGCAACGCCCACCCAGGGGCCTTTGGAGGGGTATCCCCTGCAGGGCCCAGTGCCCAGAGCCCCCAGGCCTAAGTCTGGGAAACCTTTGTTGGATGACACCATCACAGTCTAAATTTTCAAAAGGGCAGTCCCAGCCCCCACTGCCCTCTCAAGCCCACTGGGCTTTGAAAGCCCTTTCTTTCGGTCAGTAGGGGGTTAATGTGTTTGGGAAGGAGGTGCCCCAGGGGCAGGGCCTGGAAGGTGCAGTTCCCAAGGGGCCCTCGTTCAGCCATCTGAATGACATCAAGTAACCTTAGCCAGGAGGAGCCCAGGGACAGCACATGGCCCAGGGACAGCGTGCTAGTGAGCTTGGGCAGGCAGCCCCTGGAGGGCACAGAGCCCTGGGGTCCAACACAAACAAACCTCCTCCAGCCACCGGCTCTGGCTCTCCAGTTGTTCTTCTGACACTTGCAAATTGCAAAACAAGGACCTCTGCTGGCCCGATGTCCTCCAGGGACAGTCTACACCCCAGAGAAGAGGACAGTGTGGCCTGGGTAGGGCTGGGCAGTGCTGGGTGGGGGAGGGGGAGGCTCCCTGCCTATGCATGGCATTGGGGGCCGTTATTCCCAGCAGATGCGACTGACAGGCCAAGGAATGGGCCTGGTCACTTTACCAAGGTGGGGCTGGGGGTACTGCACTGGACCTGCCGCCCGGAGGCCTCCCAGAGGAGGGCCCTAAGCTTCAGCTTGGTCAGCCAAAGGAAGGCCCTGGAGAAGGGCCTTCCAGCCCAAGGTAGCAGCCCGTGCAGGAGTCTTGGGTCGCTCCACAGGGCCGGACAGTTGGTGTGAGGGCTACATAGCCCAGGACGGGACAGTGGCTCCCAGAGGCTTCTCTCCAGAAAGAGGCCCAGAGAGGGAAGTGACAGCCCAAGACTGCACAGCAAATTCATGCCTGTGTCTCTGGGGGGCGGTCAGAGGTCCCTGAGCACTCAGCACCCTGCCCTCCCCGGCCCCCTGCTACCCCCGCAGCGTGGTCTACCCCAGTTACACAAGTCGGCCCACCAAGTGTCTTTGCCTTTCCTGAGATCCCTAGGTTTCCGGGGCCTTGACTCTCTGGCCCCACCCCCGGGCAGCCCTCCTTGACTGCACCCATCCCCACAAAGATGCTTTCCTCAGAGTTCGCAGCTCTCTGCCTGTCTTAGTCTCTCCTCGGGGACGGCCCCCGTCTTTGTGAGAACTCTTCACTGTCTTGCAGAGAAAGAGGTGTTAGCATGGCTGAGCCATCACATCACGCATGGGCTGTGTCTGGGCCCCCAGCCCCCATGCATCCTGCATGGGCAGGCTTCGGGGGCAGCAGGCCTTCCTGAGTTCCAGGAACAGCGGTTGCTGGGGAGCTGGACTGTGGACCCTCACTCGTGCCCAGAAGGGTGTGCACCGGGCATAAGGCCAGACAGGGACGAGGGTGGGGCTGGGTCTCCAGGAGGAGGCCAGAACATGGCTAGGTCCACACAGAGCGGCCGGCAGCTGGGGACACTGTTGCCTTTCTCAGCCTCTGGTTTCAGCTCTGGGCACTGAAGGGCTTCGCAGACCTCCTTGAGGTTGGGGTCCCTTTCAGAGCCTGAGGAGAGCTGGCCAGGGCGGGGCAGGAGGGCAGGGGACAGGGTCCTGGCCGGGACCATATTCTAAGCAGTGTTCTCACTCCTTGCCTGGTTTCTTGCCCAAAGGGGAGCTGTACTTCATGTCAACAGGTGTGCCGAGTGCCGCAGAGGCCCGTGGGGTTGTCTACAAGGTGATCGACCCTTCCAGGTGAGCCCTGCCCACCGCACTGCCTGGGCTCCTGCTGTCTGCCAGCACTCCTCACCTCCATTGCCCTGTTTTCCTCCCCACCACCCCCTACAGGAGGGTGTTATCCATAGTCCCATTTTTCAGAAGGGAAAACTGAGACCCAGAGTAGGGTAGTGACCGGCCAGGCCCATAGTGCTGGTGAGGGGCAGACCTGGGGCTCAAACCTGGATCTACTGCCTCAAATCTAGCTCTACTCACCATAGGGGGTGCCAAGGACGCCGCCTGGGCCAGATAATCATGGGTTTGACCTCACTTTCCGGCCTGCTGTCCGCCCGACCCCGTCATTTCTCCTCTCTGACTCCCCCCTCACCCCTCATTTCCTGGGCCACTGCACCCCTTGCTCCATCTCCCTGAGCCCCCGACTTGCCTCTGAGGCACCCTGATCTCCGCCTTCTCCACCACAAGGCTCCCCTCCCCGCTGCAGCCCCACCTCTGCCTGGGCAACCCAAGCCACCGGCTCCTGTCTAGAACACGCTGGGGCTTCCAGAACTCCTCCTTGGCCCTCCCAGTGCCCATCTCCATCTGCTCTGCTTCTATGTAGAGTCGCTAATTTGGTGCCAGGCAGTGCTCTGACTCCTTCCTCGTAAAACTCCTTGACGGCTCAGCCGCTTTGTTTACAGAGGTGAAAATCCTATAAAAGTGGGCACCCCCTCCCAGCCAGAGCCAGAGCTGGACTCGGGACGGGCAGCTGGTTCCAGAGCCCTGCTCTGACCCCATGACTGCATGAAGCTACCCCTTCAGCCTTAGGCCTCACTGCCTCAGAGGGGCCTTTCCAGCGAGGCCTTGTCCGGTGCTCCCCGTGGCTCTCACCACTCAGAACCATAATCTGTACTCTTCCCCCGGCGGGAGAGTCTCCAGGGCCAGCTCTGCCCCTCCACCCCTTCAGAGGCAGTGCTGGCCCTGGGCCTGGTCGGGAGCACAGAGCAGAGACGCAGGCATGTTTAGCCAATGAATGGGTGATTGGGTTTCTCAGTCCTTCTCAGCCCTTTGAGTTTTGCTTCTCAGCTGGGCTCCCACCGCTTCGCGCCGCGATTCAGCACCTGGGCGAGCTGCCCCACGTGGGCACATCGGCACCCACCCCCAGCACTAACCTCCCCCCCGCCCCAGGGCCCTCAAAGCATCCACTTACATCCAGCATTCAGCAGCCCCCCGACGTGGACAGTTGCCCTAACCTCTGAAACATCCTAGGTTTGGAAAAATCCTGAAACACCACCACGCTTCCAAAAAGCCGTTTTAAAAAATTAGAGGAGGTTTAGATTGATGGACAATTTGCAAAGATAGTTCAGAGTTTCCCGTGTACGCCTCCCCGATGTCCTCTGTCATTAGCATCTTGGAAGTCATGGTATGCTAGTCGCAGTTAATGGACCGATGTTGCCACATTTCTATTAATTACAGGATTTCTCTAGTTTCCCCTAGTCTCCTTTTTCTGTTCTAGGATCTTCTCCAGAATCTCACATTTCTTGGTCATAACATTTTTTTAGCTTCCTCTGGTCTGTGACAGCTTCTCAATCATTCCTTGTTGACCACATTTTTTTTTTTAACACAAATCTATTCATTATTGACATCATTATTTATCAAGAAACACATAAGGACTTCCTCCTTTCATGCCTCCTTCCCATGTCCCCCAGGTCCCCTCTGGCTTTATCTGCTAGCGCCTGTGGGACTTATGCCAAACGTGGCATTTTTCTTTGTTCGTTTTCCCTATTTTGTGTAAACATTTCCAAGTTGCAACATCACTCAAAAGCATCATCTTGAATGGCTGTGTAATTGGCTGGTGAGTCACTGGGCCACAATTACCTTACCCGCTCCTGGGACATTAAGCTTATTTCCCATTTTTGTTTTTAAAGAGTGCTTCTCTAAGGAAATATCACATATATGGAGCATGTAATTCATGCCAGATGCTGCCTTCGACCTACCCTCTCCTTTTGCCACGAGGCACCTTTCTTTCGCTGTTGACTCATTCCCCCCGTACAACTGAAGGGACCTGAGGCTTAGGGGGTTCTCCGGCTCAAGGGAGCCAGAAACAAACTAGACTCCTTCCCTCTCTTCCTCCCTCCTCTCTTTCGTGTTTCTCTTTTGGAATGCATGTCTTTCTTTGCACCCACAACATCCTGCAAAGAGGCTGCAGATGAACACCGGAACGAAGAACTGGGGAGCGGGCAGTGGGCGAGGAGGGTGTGGGCATCCCTCATTGCCCAGACAAAACCACTGTAGCATTTAGGGGTGCATCTCCTACCTTTTCCCTAACAGAGATTTTTTTTTTTTTTTAAACATTATTTCCTTACGGAACAAAACCGTGCTGGGTCTGTCTGAAGCATGTGGGTATTATCTGGGCTTCAGAGCAAAACCCAGTCTTTCTGCAGCTTTGGGAAGCCTGTGTGCCTGGCTGTGTTTCTTCAACCTCGGGGGTGGGGGGGGGAAGACCCATACCCCTCCTCAGTTTCCCTCTTTGGCCAAGCCTGTCTGGAAGCCACCTCCTGTCACATGGCCACTTCACCCCTGGGGCTTTTCCCTTGTGCTGCTGGAACCTATTGAAGTCTGGACCCACGTGGGCCAGTCCCAGAATAGTGTCGGTCCCATTCAAAGACTCACAGATCCACAGCCAAAAGCTAATTAAAATAGAATTCCTTGCCTTACTTGTGCCCCTCGGGGATGTCAAAGGAGACCCGACTCAGAGTCCTGGAGACCCGATTCAGAGACGCTCAGAGACCCGGTAACCCTTCTCAGAAGCGGGTCTCCCTCCTCTCTCTGAAGCCCCGCCCTCCAGGCCCCAGATCCCTCCGCTCTGCTGCCAGCCCTGCGGCTTTCTCCGACCCTTTATCTATAGATGACCTTACCTTTCACTCCACTGCGGCATCACCAAAATCCAGGGCCAGAGGAGCAGAGACAGAGACAGCTCCTCAAAGGCCGTGGGGTGCGTGCGGGGGCCAGGATGGGGCATGGGGGCCAGGGTGGGGTGCGGGGGTCAGGCTGCAGTCACGGTTCCGGCAGCAGCGGGGCTGGTGGTGGAAGGAAAGGGGCTGTGACTTCCCATCACGCTCCCAAGACAGCTCATGCTCTGAAGCAGAGGCGGCTCAGGAGAGGCTGAGCCACTGGCCTTCAGGCCCTTGAAAAGCAGATGCGGGCCGGACTCTAGGCAGAGCGTCATCAGGACTTCTGTCCTGGGGCCGCGCTCCCAAATCCCTGGGGCCACGCGGCAGGTGCTCCGCCGGTGGCCACCGTCCACATCCCCTTGAATGCACAGGTGTCTGGCTACCCGGGGAGAGCGGGCGTCTGAGGGACAGGCTCAGGGCAGGCTCCCAGGGTGGCACTCATGACCTCCGTGTGTTGGCAGACGGGCACCTCCCGGCAAGTGTCGGATCCAGCCTGCCCAGGTGAAGGTGAAGAGCCGCCTCATCCCGTTTGTGCCCAGAGAGAGTAAGTGCCTGCCAGCCCGGTCACAGCGGGGGAGGGGAGCTCCTGCGACCAGGACCCAGCTGCTCCCCCCCAGATACGGGTCCTTCCGGCTGGCCCTGGAGGCCCTTTCTGGGCCCCCATGCCTAGCCCTGGGAATGGCACCCATGAGATGCTCAGTTAAAGTAGGTGCAGCTCCTTGAACCCAGGCCATGGGTGAGTGGCCCGAAGGGTGCTGCAAGCCTCAGAGGGGACAAGCGTTGGGGAGGGGTGGCTGGTGCCAGGGCAGGTACACTCAGAGCCCTTGGGACAGACAGAGAGCGCGGTACATGGTGTGGGAGCGAGTCATCCTAGTTGCAGGTGCTGTAGGGGGAGGGGCACCTCCTGGGGCTGCTGGAAGGAAGCCGGTCCTGTCTGATCGGTTTGGGGAGGGAGGTGGGCGCAAACCCTCAGGACCTGCGGGCCAAGCAAGGCCACAGATGATGACCCCTGGCATCTGGGGCCAACCGAAAGGGTAGGCATGGCGACGGGTCTGCTCCCCTGGGCCCGGGCTGTGTGGGAACATAGAGCCAGGGCTGCCCGGCCATCCAGGTCCTAAGAGAAGTGGGAGATGGACCCATCCATCCATCTGTCCGTCTGTCCAGTCACTTACCCCACACATGTGCTGCCTGCCAGGGACAGACCGCTCAGCCAGACAGACAAGGTCCCTGCCTCCTTGGGTTGTTACATACAATCTCTCCATTTGTAAATTTTGGCACCTTTGGCTCAAAAGCTTAAAAATCACCCTGCAGGCCAAAGGAAACACTTCAGTGGGTCCAGTGGCCCAATAGATAGGGGACCTGTTGGTTGACTGCGGAGCAGGGGAGCAGCAAGGGGGGAGGCTGGGCACTTGGCAGCTGAGGGTAGGCGACCCTGAGAAAGGGTTGTCCCCAGCAGAGGACAGTTGGAGGAAGGAATGAGCTCAGTGTTTGAGGAAGTTAATTCTAGCTGCAGCTGGTTTCAGGCCTGGACCAGTTTTCCATTCATTCAGCAGTTTCTGGCACTTTTGATAGTCACCCCTTCTGTGCTGGATGCTGGGGCCACCAGAGAAGTCAGACTCTGTCCTGCCGGGGACAGACAGAGGAGTCAGTTACTGTCCCAGGGCTGTTACCGAAGTGTGTGCCAGCTGCCATGCGGACCCAGAACCGTGCAGGGCGGGGGTGGGGGCTCCTGCAGGCTGAGGGTTGAGGCCAGAACATAGAGAAAGGTGCGCTGGGGGTGGGGGTGGGGGATTCTGGGCAGTTGGACCAGCAAGAGCCAAAGCAGAAGGCTCCCTGGCAGCGCGCGGAGCCGGAAGTCCTTCCCTGCATGTAGAGTGGGGGCCAGGGCGCAGGGAGGGGGAGCATCTGGCCCATGTCCCTGTCTCCTGGCCCTGACCTGCTCCTTGCCTTGAATCAAGGCCCTTTCTCAGCCTTCATCTCAACTGTGGTGGGGGGTAGAGGACTTCGGACTGGTGACCCTGGCTGGGGTCCCTCCCCATAGTAAGGAACTAGTCTGGGCGTTCACCTCTCCTGGCGGAGTGTCTCAGGCAGGGTGAGGTTTATCTCCGTGGCTGACCAGGGCCGGGTGTGAATGTCGGGGTGCGGCAGGAACAAACGGGGTCTCTCCTCGGCTCCCCGTGCTCACTGTATGCAGGCCCTGTGGTGGGGTAGATGGGGGGCCCTGGACCTCACACTGGCTCTGGTCAGTGTGGGCCCCAGGCCCCAGCCAGCGAGCAGCCTTGGGAGTGTGGAGTGGAGAGTTCCAGCCTGCCCTGACCGTCCCTTGGCAGCCCAGTTCCTATCCTGCCTGTCATTAGATCCTCAGCAGATTTTCCCCATCCACTGGCCTCAGCTGCCTCAGCCCTAAACCAAAGACTGGAACCAGAAAGTGTCACTTGCCCCAGAAGCCCTCCTACACACTTCTCTTCCACTGGGTTCATGAGTTGACAGTGTGAGGGGCTGTTCCCCTATGCCTGCTTGCAGAGGAGGGACTCCCAGGAGGGCAAGACTAGGAGTGCTGGGAGATCCCAGAAGCCGACTGGCACAACTGGGCGGCTGGGGTCCCTCTGACCGCAGGCTCTTCCTCTGCACAGAGTTCATCCAGAGGGCAGAGAGCACCCCACGGCCCACAGCGCGTGCACCCACCCAGCCGCCCCGCCGCGGACGCCCCACAGCTGCCCCGCCCCCGCCCCCGCCCACCCCCCGGCCCGCACGGCCCACCCCGCGGCCTGCACGGCCCACCCAGCGGCCTGGGGGCCGGAGGGGTGGCGGGGGGCGGCGGAGGCGACCAGGCACGGCGGATCCCGCGGCCTCAAACGGCGCGGTGCGCCTGGTGCGGCCCGCGGGCCTGAGTTCCGGCCGGGGGCGTGTGGAGGTGTTTGCGGGTGGACGCTGGGGCACCGTGTGTGACGACGGCTGGGACATCAAGGCGGCTGCCGTCGTGTGCCGCCAGCTGGGCTTTGCTCACGCCCAGCGGGCCACCAAGCGCGCGGAGTTTGGCCAAGGCCACGCGCTGCCCATCCTGCTGGATGACGTGCGCTGCGCCGGCACCGAGCGCAACCTGCTGGAGTGCACGCACGCCGGCCTGGGCACGCACAACTGCAGGCACCAGGAGGACGCGGGCGTCGTGTGCAGCCACGAGGACCCTGACCTGTAGGCGAGCACCATGCATCCGGTCGCAGCCTGGCAGGGCTTCCCCGCCCTGAGTGCCCACAGCACCGCACCACTCTGCGGACACAGGCGTCCCGTCTGTAACGCTGTCCTGTGGACGCCTGTGAGGTGTGTGCAGTGCTCACGTGCTCTGTGTCCCTGCCTGTGTGTCTCCCGCAGACCAGAAGCCACAGCGTGTTGGGGTCTGTGTGGCCACGGGCCCCAGGTTTTCTTTTCTTACCTCCAAACATCTCCGGTTCGTTTAGGAATATAGTCTGGCCATGGACACTGAGTACTGAGGGCTACTACCTGTGAAGGGAAGACATGGTCCTTGGCCGTATTAACAGAGGCATAGCTGGCAGACTGAAGGAGGGGATCAGGCCTGACCTGCCCAGGGCTAGAATGGAAGGCCCTGGACCATCTGGAACATGGCCTAAGGAAGGTGACTCAAAGAGCATGGGCAGGTGGCCCAGCAGGTAGAGAGGTTCTGAGGAGAATAGGAAGGTATCCAGTGGGGCAACGGGAAGCTGTCAGCTAGATGGGTCCAGGGTGAACTGTGGGCCATGGCCATCTGAGCAAGGAACAGGCTTGCCTGGGGAGGGGTGGCTGGGGGCGGGGGTTTCTGGATGACCCCTGGGAGAAGCCTCTTGGTCATCTTGGACTTCATCGTCATGCTGGTTCCACGGGCGTGCTCTGGGGACTCCGTGGGACAGCAGCCACCCACCTGGGCACTCCAAGCACCGTGGCCCCCAGTGAGTGAGTGGAGTAGCAGTTTTCTCTAAAAGCTATGCTGAGGCCACTGAAGCCACCTTGGTCATCTCCATCCCCACACTGTGCAGTGAAATCCCAGGGGACCCTCTGATTCCTCCAGCATCTCCCACCCAGCCCCACCCCCGCAAATGTCCAAAAAGACTACTGATGCTGTCAGCCGAAGCTGTGCTAAAGACGTGACTGTTTACAAGCCCCTTCCTGCCTCCTCTTTCTGACCTGTACTGGGGGCTGGAGATGGGGGTGGAGGAGGGGGCTAGGCCTGGAGCTTCCCTCCTGCTCACAGGGGGATGTTCCTTTGCCCACCAAGGGCCTCCATCCTGCCCCCATGCATCAAGTACAGTTGGGCTAAGCCTCTGGTAGGGGAGCAGAGGGGATAAGCAGATGGTCTCTGGGCGGTGGGGACAGGGTATAGCCCATGTCAGGGTCTGTGAGGTCTCTGGGGGTGTCAGCCCAGCCCAGCCCGTCCATTATTCTGAGAGCTGAGCCAGAACCCAGGGTGGTGCCCCCAGCAGAGACAATGGTGCGGGCGAGTCTGGGGGGTCTCCTGGCTGCTCGCCAAAGCTGAGTGTGGAGTACAGGACTGCCGAAGAAAGCTCAGGGTCACCTCTCGGACCCCTCACACCTCTGCCTTGAGTGGGGTTGGTGAGGGCCTTGGGCCTTCGCTGTTTGCCTGGCCCCATGGAGCCCCGTGCGGAAACCAGAGCCGTGCCAATGAGCATGGCCTGTGTGCGGGGCACCGTTTTGAGGACAGTGTGGCATGTTTGAACTCACTGGAGCCTTTCAGCAGCCCCTTCTCCCCCTCCTTTTACAGATGGGGAAACTGAGGTGCACAGCCAGGGAAGGGGGAAGCTAGATGAGAACCCACACGGCCACACGGCCTAGCTCTCGCACCTGAGGGACCCTGACCGTTCGTTGCACTGCCTGAACCTGGGTCTGCCATGCCAGCTGTCAAGGGGGCTAGACCTAGGGGTTCCTCCGGGGCTTCTGCCCACTTTGGGCTGGGAAGCCGCTGGTGGAGACCCCTGCCTCCTCCCACTGCCCAGCAGTAGCTAATAGGCATCTTGCCCAGACACAGGGAAATTCTGAACCATGCTAGGAGCTGGGAGGGCCGAACTCCTCACTGCATCCATGGAGAAAGGAGCCCGGGGGGTGCTGAGTGTTCCAGGCCTGTCCCAGATGGGGCTGAGCCAAGGTTAGAGCCCAGCGTAGAGGGGTGGCCCTCCAGAGCAGGGTAGTGCTGTGCCCATATCCAGTGGGGTGACCCAAGCTGTTGGCTCCCCAGACCCAGAATGGTGGTGGTGGTGAGGGGGATCATACGGCATCTTCCTGGGGCTCCTCCGTGCTCTTCCCTGCCCTTCCTCCCCCTGTCCAGGCCCCTCTTCATTTCAGGGCCTGAAGGCCACGATGCCATCGGGTGTGGCCTGGGAAGTGGGACGGAAGTGACAGGAGGTATCTCCCACAGCTGCTCAACAGTGATAGCCTGAAGTCACCATCTGGGGCTCCTGGTACCTCCCCTCAAGTGGTGGAGTGCCCCAGCCCTCAGCGGGGCCCTGTGTGTCACCACTGTTTGGCAGGCAACTGGGAGCAGTCTCAGGCCCTCCACTCCTCTGGGTGGGGCGCTCCCCTGCTCCAATCCCTACCTCCTGACCCCTCAGGCTCCAAACGAGGCTTAGGCTTCAGCCTGCCTCCTGACAAGGAGGTTGACACAGGCTCACTGTCCCTTAAATAGCAACAAGGGCGGACCGCTGACGTTTGCTGCACTCTCACTACGTGCTGGGCACTGCTGCAAAAGTTGTACTCAGCACCCACTCACTTAATCGTCATATGAACCCATGCAAGCAGTGTTCTGCTCACCCTTCATTGTGCAGATGTGGAAACCGAGGCCCAGGGAAGCTTTGTTACTTGCTTAATGTCATATAGTCAATATTTGACTATATGAAAAGTAGGCAGGAGGGTCCTGGAGCCCCAGCTTTGGACTGTCACCCTGCTGCCTGAAGAGCATTGAATTCAGTGCCCCCCCTTCCCATTGGCCCCTGTCATTGGGTAGATGGGGACACAAACCCAGAGAGTGACAGAGTTGGCTTCAGACTCCTTGTCCAGTGCTCCTTTCACTCCACTGCCTACAGCTGCCAAGGGAGCATTCCCAAGTGACTCAGTCCCCAGGGACTTTGATCCAGCCTCGGAGTCCTTCATTGTCTTTGGGGATAGGGGCTGACCCTGGCGAAGTCTCCCTTTGGATCCTTGGATCAGCCTCGGCCATCACCCCCCATAATCGGGCTTCCAGTCAGCAGTTAGAGTAACCTCTCAGAACCTGGCCCAGAGAGGGGCTGCTTCTACCCAGCATCACACAGCTTAGTTCTTGAGCCCTTGGAGTCCAGTGTTGCGGGGATGTCCAGGGGTGGCCGGCACCCAGGACGGCATCTGGGGTGTCAGCCTCGGGTAGCAACACCCCAGGCTTCTGAGGGGCCTCGCTTGTTCCTTGTGTGCCTGTCTCCCCCTAGCAAGCCTGAGCTGGGCCAGGCCTTGGTGCTGTATTCAGGGGAGAAGCAGCTTTGTACCACTTGAGGGAGGGCAGCCCCTTTAGAGCCTGGCTTTGGAGAAGCCAGCTTTCGGAGTCTGCAGCCTCGCCCAGCGAACCTGCTGGGGAAATACGTCTTCTGTCAAACGTGAGCAAGAAACTCTTGCAGGACTGGTGAAAACACGAGGGGCTGGAGGCCTGTCAGAGTTTTTGACTCAGTAGATCTCAACGGGGCTGAGAATTTGCCTTGTGACACAGGATGATGCTGATGCTGTTGGCCTACAGGCCGCATTTTGAGAACCATCGTCTCTACCTGCACTGTCCGATAATATGAGCCACAGAGGTCAATTTAAACTTCCCAGTAGCCATATTGAAGAAGCAAAATGAAATAGGTGAAATTTATTTTAATCATATATTTTCTTTAACCCAGCATATTCTAAAATTACCATTTTAACAGTTAATCCACATAAAAATGTTAATGCGATTTTTAAAACTTTTTTTTATATGCAATCAGTGTAACCCAGTGTCTATTTTATGCACACAGAACACCTCAGTTTGGGCTAGCCATGTTTCAAGCGCAGGACTGGCACATCTGGCCAGTGGCTACCATATTGGAGAGCCCTGTCCAAACCTTCCTGGGGAAGGGCCAGGCTGTTGGCCACGTGCTTCCAGGCAGTGCCCTCTGCTGGCAGCTTGTAGTCCTGCCTGCCCAGGCAAAGGGCAGGAGACCCACCTGCGCATTGGGGTGCCCTCTCTCTCATCGCTCCCCATGTGACCACAGAAGAGCTGGGAGAATCAGATGAGGCGGCAGTGGGACAACAGTAGACTTGATACATGGGGAAGGGACACTGGTCAGGGGCAGGGGTGCTCTGTTGAGAGAGATGCCAGGTGAGCCCCGGTCACATTGAGCCAGAGGTTACGGGGGTTGAGTGACGCAGGAGAGGTTTAACGCCCACTCCTGTCCTTAGCGCTAGTGGGACGGGCTTAGGCTCACAAATGTACCCTGAGGCTGCCCCATGCCTGCCTCATGGGAGACCCCAGACGGTGCCCAGAGCAGTTTAAGATCTGGCCCTGTCTTCAGAAAACAACGGTCGGGGTCCTCCCTTCAAATTGCCCCCAGGCTCTGGAGCTTTCACAGCCCAGGAGGGTCTGTCTAACCTGCCCCCCCCCCCCCCCCACCAAAAGCAGGACCAGCCAGCGGCTGCTTCTCACCGCCACATGGGGGCGCCCCGGCAAGCTAGCGTCTCCCCGCCCCAGCGGCAGATGCGCCCGGCTCCCCGCGCCCGGGTGGACGCCCAGGCTGCGGTGGTCGCGGACAGAATTCCTGTCTCTTCTGGGTCCAGTTCTTAAAGCGTGGCCCTCTCCGTCACCCTGCATCCCCCCCCCCCCCCCCCAGTCATGTCCCCGCTGCGGACTGTCCCCTGCTGCGCCTGGGAAGAGGTACAGACCTCGGTTTCCCAGCCCCCAAGCCTCTCCGCGACTGGCCCACGAGCGGGGCAGCGGCATGTCCCCTTCTCAGGACCCGGCAGCATCTTTGGGCACCACCCCCCGCCCCCCGCCCCCAGCCCGCTGGAGCTTTATCGGGACTAGGAGCGCGCACAGCCGGCCCTTCCATCCACGGCTCGCGCTCGGGGTGCCCCCGCCCCCCGCTCCCAGTGCGGGAACGAGAACCGAAAGTGCGGCGCTGGGCATCCGCCGTCACACCCGAGCGGGCGAGAAGAGGGTTACATAAACGGCACGGAAGTCTCGGTTATTACCTAACAAACGCCCTCTGGCCACCGCGGGCACATCTGTCGCCTTCCGTCGCGAGCGACCTCGCGCACCCAGATTTGCGCGCGCTCCTACTCCGGCTCCCGGGGACCCGGGTCACTGCCTCCGACCCGACTCTCCGGGGTCTGGAAGGCTGCGGAGGTGCCGCGGCGCGAGGAGGGCCGACCGACTCTGGTCCAGCCGGGCGCTCTTCGCTCGCCGACACGGCCCCCCTCTGCCCCCGGGGTCCTCGCCACCTGGCCCGTGGGCCCTGCAGGGAGACCACGGGCGCTCGGCGGGGGCCGGCCGGGCGGGGGGAACCACTTTGGGGCTGGGGGCTCCAGACGGAGGCGTGGGAGCGGTCGGCGTAAGACGCGCGTGTGGAGGCTGGGATGGGTTCCCAGGAAGGTTTTAGGGAGAAGGGAGGGGGCCTAGGACCGCGCGCGGAAAACGCCGTTATTTGAGGGCGCCCCGGAGAGCGGAACCAGCCGGCGGGACTTAGCGCGGCCGCCGGGGCAGGAAGCGCGGAGGAATCGGGGTTGCCCAGGACAACGCGTTCTGGGCGGAGCTGCTGTGGGGATGGAGCTTTTTGAGAGGCTGGGGGCGGGGCATGGGGAGGCGGGGAGGGGGCGGAGCATGGGGGTCTGAGCCAGAAACGGCGTTGTGACTGGCGGAAATCCCATGCTCTGGGCGGGGCCTGAGCTGGAGCTGTGTTGAGGTTGGGGCGGGGCTTGGGGAGGGACGGGGGCGGGCCCCGAGAGCGGGGGCTGGAGACGGAGACGTGGTTGGCGGGGACGGAGCGCCCTGGGAGGGGTCGAACCGGCGGGGGCGGAGCCGAGCGGGAGTAGGCGGTGCTGGGTCGCGCCGGGCCTCGGGCCGAGGCGGCGCGCGGCGCTGACAGCTGAGTCGGCTCGCGGCCTCCCGCCCCCTCGGTGCCCGGCCCCGACCCTGGCCTGGCCTGCCCGGGAGCCATGAGCCCCGGGCTGCTGCTGCTGCTCGGCAGCGCCGTCCTGGTCGCCTTCGGCCTCTGCTGCACCTTCGTGCACCGCGCTCGCAGCCGCTACGAGCACATCCCCGGGCCGCCGCGGCCCAGGTGAGCGGGGGGTGGGGGCGGGGGCCTGGATGGGGCGCTCGAATGGGGGGCCGGGGGACCGCGTCCAAGCCGGCGTCGGGGCCGGGGGTCCAGCCTCGCCGTTGCGCGTGGCCGCTTGGAGACGGCGGCCGGGAGAGGGGCGCTAACTATTCTTAGTAACAAATTACTCACAGCCGCGGCAGCTGCTCGGCGCCCACCGCGCTCTGCTGGGCCCCACAAACGTGATGGCAGCGACAACCCTGTTAGGTAGGCGCTATTGTTACCCCATCGTTCAGACGCGGAGACTGAGGCGCGCGGAGGCAAAGTCACCTGCCCAAGGTCACACAGTTGGTAAGCCTAGATTTAAGCCCGGGTCAGCCTTGCCTCTGAAGTAGGCACTCTTAACTTTAAGACTCGGAACGGGGTCACTCAACCTGGATTGCAACACACTCTACTCTGGTCACATTCCCCTTCGTATTTCTGTCCTGGTATATCCTTTTTGTCTTCTCCTTAGTACTTCCATTCCATCCTTGTCCCCCACCCCCACCCAATTTACCTACCCCCCCCCCCCCAAACAGAAGCTTACCTTTCTGAAGCTAAATCAAACGTGTCATTTCTCTGCTCCAAAAGCTTTCCATCACTTTAGAAGGAAATCTAATTCCAGATTAAGTCCACCCTATGGCCAGCAAGGCCCCTGCTGAGCTCTCAGAACCCACTCTGTCCTGTTTTCATCCCCCCCACCCCCCGGCTTGCTCACTGCTGCCCCTGTCTTTCTGCAACCCCCCCTCCTGCAGTTCCAGGGTCTTGCTGTTCCCCATCCACCCTGTGTAAAAGCCCACCTAGCCGCAAACTCCTTAAGGGGCCATCACCCCTGAAGTTACCTTCTGTTCACTTGTTGACTGTCTGTTCACCTGTTGACTGTGTCTGTCTCCCCCCCTTTAGAATGTGAGCCCCAGGAGGGCAGGGACGCTGTGTGTTCGCTCCTGTATCCCCAGCACCTGGCACATTGCAGATGCTCAATAAATATTTGTTGAATGAATGAATAAACAATGGTATTAGACACACTTTTTAAAACCCCAGGACATGAACATTCTGGAAGGTGGCCACTTCCAGCCCAAGCCAGATGAACTGGCATTGGAAGCCTGAATCTCTATTTGGTGGGTTTGGGAAAGATCTCAGTGGCTGGTGACACAGGGAGGTGATTGTTCTCCCTGCTGGCTCTCTGTCTTCCCAGGTGCCCTCGCCCACTTGGGGTCTTCCTTTTCCCGTGCTTAGCAGCTCTGTCTTCCACGCCACTCAGATGGTTCTTCCCCTCACCTTCCAGGCTTGGCTTCAATGCTAACAACTCAGGGAGGTCCCACCTGCTTCCATGCCTGAAAATATCATGTTCGCTTTGTAAACTCTATGTCATTGTAAGAGTTGGGTAATTATCTGTGCAACCTCTTGTTAAGTGTCTGTCTTTCCCATAGGCCTGTGTCTGTCTTGTTCACTACCATGTTCCTGACATCTGGCACAGCCACAGCTGGTACATGCATAGTAGACACTCAATAAACAGTGATTCAAAGTGGGTGGTAGAAATTGCCTACCAGCTCTGTTAGGTACACTGTCACCCTTCCAACTTTTCAAATCAGCCAAGAACAGCTTGGGGTTGAATGAACATTGTGCTCATTCTGCTGGGTCTCATCATGACTTGGTCTTCTCGTAAACCCATGTACTTCCAGCACCGCAGACCTGGTCTAGTCTCTTTGTCTTGAGAAGGCAGAACTTAAATCAAGCCCCTTTTGGCCCCTCGCCCATCTCTTTTTTTTTTTAAAGTTGCATTTTAAATATAAAACTGTGCCATAAGATTTACCCTTCTAAAGTGTACAACCAGTGCTTTTTAGTATAGTGACAGAGTTGTTCAATCTTAACTGCTGGTTCCAGAACATTTCCATCACCCCAAACAGAATCCCACTAGTTGTTGCTCCTCATCTCCCCTGACCCCTCATCCCCCGGCCCTAAGCAACCACTAATCTGTTTTGTCTCTAGATTTGTCTGTTTTGCACATTACATATAAATGCAGTCATACAAGATGTGGCCTTTTGTGGCTGGCTTCTTTCACTGAGTACCGTGTTTTCCAGGTTTGTCCGTGTAGTAGTATGTGTCTGTATTTCTTCCCTTTTATGCCTGAATTCTCCCCCAAATCCTACACTGCAGAATCTACGTGTGACCTACAGGTGCGTGTGGGTGGGTGGAGGAGTGGGAGGAGGTTAATTATATAATCCTTAATTATATAATTAAATATAATTAGAGTTGGGCGCTTTAGTCTAAGGAGTTGAACTGAATGAGGCATATGCAAAAAGATTGGGGATTAACAGTTGTTTGGTGGTCACATATAAAACTGCATTAAATGAAAATTCTGGAACCTCTTCTAGCACAGATCAGCTGCTTTGCTATTCAAAGGCTGGATCCTCAAACCATGATTGGCAACACCATGACTGGCAAAGAAGTGTACATATTGAGTGTCTAGTACTAACATTTGCCGCTTGGTGCTTCCAGGCTTTGCCAACTTTCAGGCAAGCATCCCTCAGCCTTACAAGGGGCAGCTGCTGTGCTCCCCCGCCCCGCCCATCCTCCTCCTTATTCAGCGGGAGTCACCGGGATGCCCTCTCTTCCAGGATGCCCTCCTGGAGTTCCCCACAGACAACATCCTACTGCAACCCTCCGTGTAACAGCTGAAAACTCAGACCCCACGTTCGGATCCCACACAAATACTTGTTTCTTCATTTTTCTCTCACTGCTCTCAACTTCCTCATCAGCCCCCACTCTCCCGGTAGCGTGGGATGGATGTAAACTTGACAACAAAAAAGTCTCTCTCTTCCAGTTTTTACTTATTTTGGCATCGGTTTTTCAAGGGTGGCTTCTGGGGGGCATCATCCCCCTCTTCCCATTCCTACTTGCCAGGTTGCCCGAGGTGGGGTCTGTTCAACAAATTGCCAGTTGGCTCCTGTGATGGTGGTGACCCCTTGCTGGCTCCGTTGGGTGGCACGTCCAAAGGACCTTCGGGTGCCCAGCTGAGCGCTCACCACCCCATTCTGGCAGGAGGCACAGGCATGGCCCCTCACCCTCACTCAGCCATTGTGGGGGCTCCCTTCCTCCCTGGGGCTCGCCTCCCAGTGGGCTCTCCAGACGACCTCCGCTTCTCCACCAGCCAAGACTGTCCTCTGCCCTCAGGAAACCTTGGATTGCCCCAGTGCCAACCCCAGTGCAACAGACCGGGCTGGGAGGGGGATTTTCCCCCTCCTCCCCCTCTCCCTGGGCGGCTCCGCCGTATCCCGTCCATCCCCAGGCCAGGCCCGGCGCTACAGCATCCTTGCCCCGGGCTTCCCGCGCGGCCTTTGCCTCCCCAGCGCCCCCTGCAGGACCTGGAAGGAACGGATTTTAGTTCCTTTCTTGCGGGGCGGGGGGGGGGGGGACCTCACGCCACTCTGTCCCCTGGGCCTTCTTGAGGGGTCACTGCCCTTCGTCCCCAAATGGCAGCGGGCCCCAGGGTTTCCAGTGGAGGCGCTCAGACAGGCCTGGGAGGGTGAGGAGGGTCGAGACTCTGTTCTCGCTCCGGCGATTCCAAACAGAACGTTCTCCCGACACGTGCAGCTAAGGCGAGTGACCACGGACCCTAGATTATTCTGGAAACGCAGCCAGTCCTGTGCGATGTCCAGGGTCCGTCTCTCCGGCGGTGGAGCAGAGTGAGTTCACGGTGCTCACCCGGGGCGCACTTCCGCCGCCCGCGGCCACGCGGCACTTCTTTCCTCACGCATCCGCCCTCCCACTCTCCAAGTGCTCTTGCTTCTTTTCGGTCCCTGCCACCTCCCCCTCCATCCCCGCTCTCAGCCTTTATTCTTGCCTCCTACCTCCCGAGTAAATGGAACAGCCTGGAAGAACTTCCTTCCAGGGCCGCGGGCTGCTGCTGCCCCTTCCCTGCCCTGGGCCCACGCGCCCTTCCCACCCGGACCTCAGGGCTTGCGGCCAAGGAGAACCGGCCCCTAAGTTCAGCAACACCCAGCAGCACCCCCGCTGCCATCGGTTTTCCTTGTCTCCTGCATCATTCCCATTTTTATATAACACGTTGTTTTAAAAAAAAAAAAAAAAGAAAGAAAGAAAGAAAGAAAGAATGAAAGGACAAAAAAAAGGAAAAAACCCACCACCGTCTCTTCCCTTCCGGTTCCCTCCAACTGCCGCCCCCTGGTTCTGCACCCCCTCAGCAACCCCCTGAGAAGCCCACCTACCTTTGGGCTCCCATTCCTCCTCCTCTTCCTCTCTTGGGCCCGCCACCCGGCCTCTCTGCCCACCCTGCTCTGGCCAAGGTCGCAGTGACCAGTGACCCCTGTAGCTCCATGCACAAAAACACTTCAGTCCTGGTTTTGCCTGGCCCCAGGGCAGCCTGGGGGAGCGCCCGTCCCTTCCCTGTCCTGCTCTCTCTGCACTCTCTCTCCACTCCCCACAGCTCGCCTCCAGCCTCCCTAGCAGCTCCCACGCAGTCTCCCTGGTTGGTGGTCCCTTTGCTGCCTGATGGCCTGGCTCAGTCGTTGGGTCTCTTCCCCGTCTACACTAACCCCGGTGGGGTCTGATTCCATTGCCCGGGCTCTAAGTGCTGCCTCTCTGCTGCAGACTGTCACATTCCCATCTGTAGCCTGGCTTCAAGTGCGTACTCACCTGCTGCTTCCCTTAGTAGCTTTCCTCTGCAGACGTGACACGTTCAGAGCCCAATGCCTAATTTAAACCACTTGTCTCAGTTTGGTCCCCAGGAGCCGATCCTGAGACAAAAATGGAATTGTAAGTGGTTTTGGGGGGGTGATCCTGAGGGGAGCTGGCAATTAGATAGAGGGAGGAGGTCAGAAAGCCAAAAAAGCAAGCTACCTCTGGGAGCAACTGAGGGGCACCCCCTCCCCGGGGAGCTCTGGGAGAGCACCCAGATGGAGGGCACAGGGTCATTGGTGGAGGCTGCCCTGGGGGTGTGGAGCAGAAACTTCTGGCCCGCCCTTCCGGCAAGCAGAGCTGGGCACCCCCTGGCAGAGTCTCCATACTGGTCCTCAAATACCCAAGGGCAGAGGTGGGCATGGTGGGGTCTGCCACCCCCCACCAGCTCCTTTTCAGTCCTCCTCACCTTAGTAAATGGCAGCCCCATTCATCCTTCCGACACTCAGCCCAGGAGACTTGGGTCAGCCCTGAGACCACTCTCACACCCACCCCCACAGCAAGTCCGCTCTGCTCTTCCTACAATGTACACTAGAAATGGGGCTTCTCGACTTCACGGGTCTGAGCCATGTCCCCTTTCACAGCCCCTCGCTGGTACCTCTGCCTCCCTTCCTGCCCTCCATCCATCCCATTTACTCCCAGCACAGCAGCTGTGAGTGTGAGCCATTGAAAACCCATCAGACCCTGTCTCTGCTCTGCTCAAAACCCTCCAGTGGCCCCAATTTCAAGGTCAAAGCAAAAGTTCGACAGCAGTCCACAAGGCTATGGGTGATCTGCCCCCTACCTTGGGAAACCTATTCTGTACCACATCTCCCTTAAACACCGTACTCCAGCTTCAACACCTGCCCCCCGTTCCTTGAACGTACCAAGTACACTCCTACCTCAGGACATTTGCACCTGCTATTTCCTTGGCCAGGAATGCTCTTCTCCCAGATACCTGGGCAGCCAAGTCCCTCACTTATGGCAGCTCACATGTTACCTTCTTACAGGGCCATTTCCTGACCCTGCCTCTGATTATCCACCCCTGAGCTTTTTCTCCCATCACTCTCCGACTGCATATTTACTTACCTATTTGTTTATGTGCTCTCCATCTCCCGCCAGGAGGTGAGTTCTCTGACCCAGAAACCCCATCTGCAGTTTTGTTGTCCATTCTAGATGGTGTGCAGTCAGTGAGCTTGACTGGAGTAAGTCATGCAGGGGATAGGAAGCACCTTAAAAGTTGCCACAAGCTGACGCCAAACAGACTTGATCACATGCTGGTGATCACACCAGACTTATGCACACACTGCAGACTTAGCATCACCAAACAATCCCCTGGTGAGAAGGACTTTGGGGTGACCTGGTCCCCACCGTGCACGGTGAGCAGATGATCACCTCTGTGCCTGTGCTGCCGCACCTGTAAGACAGGTTAACAACAGATCTACCTCCCGGCAGTAGGGAAGGTCAGCTGGAATGAGGCAGAGGATGGTGTCCAGCCTGCACTCAATGTTCAGTGGATATCTCAAGGTAAATGCGCACAATAATACTGTCCACTTTCCACGTGCCAGCCCCCCGCCCCTGCACCAGGGAGATGGTCTCTTCCTTCTCTGTCTTCTCTATGGAGACGTCTGGAGCTGGCCAGACCTGACTTTGTGTTCTGCCTTCATTCTTACTGCCCGGTGCCCTTGAGCCAGCACCATACCTCCTCGTGCCTCAGTCCTTCCATCTGCGAAGTGGGCCTAATAACGCCGACCTCACGGGGTCCTGTAGGAAGGGGGGCACTCTTTAACGGTGACTTCTGGTGATCTTAATATTTCCCGTTTCTTCTAGTTTCCTCCTAGGACATCTCCCCTACTTTTGGAGGAAGGATGAGGTTTGTGGCCGCGTGCTCCAAGATGTGTTTTTGGATTGGTGGGTCCCAGTTGTCATTTGTTGCCCTTACTCCAACCCAGGTCCCTCATGGGGCACCACCCCCTGTCCCTCAGGCCAGTGCATACAGTCCCCCCTCCCCCGCCAGGTTACTGCTACCCCCAAAGTTCCTCCCCTGAGTGGAGAGGCAGAGGAGGCTGGTTCAGAAGGCAAGCTCTGCCTTCCGCCAGTCGTGCGACCTGAGACCAGCCATCAGACATTCTGAGCCTCAGTTTCTTCATCTGTAAGCTGGGTGGGGGGTATGACTCGGTAATAGTCAGTGTATGTGGTGGTGTTTTACACTTGCCAAAGCATTTTCAAAGACGTGATCTGGCTTGATTCCCAGCAAAGGAGAAGTGTAGCAACCCTATTTCAGGGATGTGGAAATGGAGACCCAGTGTGTGTTTTGGGGGGGGGCGTGTGTGACTCAACAGGGAGTCCTAGGATGGGACACCCTGATCTTCCCGCTGGGTGGTGATGGTGATGGTGATATTCACGTCTCCCATAGCTGACAGCCTCTTTTGGGTCATTTTGGTTTCTAGGGCTAAGAAGTATGGCCCTGTCGTGCGGGTCAATGTCTTCCACAAAACCTCGGTCATCGTCACGAGCCCTGAGTCGGTCAAGGTAGGAAGCCGAGTGGTTCCATGGGGAGGGCCCTTCCGTTCCCAGGTTGGGGGCATGAAACTCAGATCCCAGGGACTGCAGGAGATATGTTCTGGAGGCACCAGCATTTGGGCTGGTTTCCCAAGGATCCAGAAATGAGTGGTGTCTTTCTCTCTGACCACCCACCGTTTGGGAATGTGGCCCAGGTAGCACACACATTTAGCTCGCTCATCTCTTTCAGCCTTGGTTCCTTCATTTTCAAGGTAGGATCTTAACCCCTCTGTCTCCGGACTAGAATGAGAATTAACGATCAATTGATTTATTTCACAAATATTTGTATAAACATTTATTTACAAAGAAAGGGACAACAGATACCTAAACATGCACTTCTTTATGTACTTCACGATTATGAATCCATTTAATCCTCACAGGGGGAGAGCCTTTCATTAGCCCCCACATTAGAGATGAAGAAACAGGGAGCATGGATCAGTCTGTACTATGGACAGGAGGACACTTGCCATGTGGGTACTAAGCACTAAGAATGGCCAGCAGATCATTGACCTTGGAGTTGGCTGAACTGGGCTCAAGTCTGGTGGTTCTGCCATCACTCTGGGCCTCCGTGTCCTCATCTATAAAATAGAGATGATGCTGGAGCTGAAATAACACGTGTGAGTCACCCAGCCCGTGCCTGATACCCAGCAATTGCCCAATAAACGTCAGTGCTTCTGTTCTCACGCTGGGTACTTAGCAGCTGAGCAGGGTGATTCTTGGCAGGAGACAGAGGGTCCAGATCAGGAGAAAAAACTGAACCACCATGGTGTCTCTAAGAGGATGCTGAAAATCATTTTTTTAAATTAATTTCAAATATAGACACAGTTTATGCATTTTTAAAGCACTAAAAACCACATGCAAAGAAATTGGTAATGCCCAGCAAGAAAAGTTGAGCGATATATGTTAATATGATGAATGCATTGGTTAGTGTTCAAGTGTTAAGCCAACCTTGCATTCCTGGTCATGATACAATTTACTCATCTTCTGCCAAGAATTTTTTATTTCTATATTTATTATTTTCTTAAAATGCCTTTGTCTGATTTGGGAATCAGTTTAATAGACCTTGTAAGGGGAGTTGGGAAATGTCCCCTCTCCTCTGTCGTCTGAGGGCATTTGTATGGGGTAATGCTATTTTTTCCATGAATGTTTATAATAAGACTCACCAGTGAAGCCATCTGGGCCTGGCATATTCTTTGAAGGAATTGCTTCTTGTTTTGTTTTAATTACTCGCTTTCTTTAATTGATTTATGGCCATTCCAATTTTCTATTTTTCTTGGGTTTAGTAATTCATGTCTTTCAAGACATCTGTCCATTTCATCTAATTGTTAAAATCATTGGTATGGAGTTGTCCATAATATGTATTGATTAACTTTTTCATGTCTACTGGCTTTGTGGTGATATCCCTTCTTTCATTCCTACAAACAGTTATTTGGGTTTCTCTTATTTTCTTCATCAGGGTAGCAGAAGGTTTATCAATTTTATTTATCTTTTCAAAGAACCAGATTTTGGTTTTATTGGATTTCTCCATTGTTTGTCCATTTTCTATTTTATTAATTTCTGCTCTTTATTATTTCCTTCCTCTACTCACTTTGGATTTAATTTGTTCTTGTGCAAATTTTTTAAGGTGGAAGATGAGAAATTTGATTCTAGACCTTGTTTCTTTTCTAATATAAGTGCTTACAGCCATATATCTCCTTGTAAGTACTACTTTAGCACAAATGTAACATAATTTCAATATGTTGTGCTTTTATTTTCATTTGGTGCAAAACAGTTTCTAACTTCCTTTGTGATTTCTTCTTCGATTCATGGATTATTTAGATTATGTTATTCAATTTCTAAATATTATGGTATTTCCAAATACCTTTTGTTATCAATTTCTAGTTTATTTCCATGAGGCCAGAGAAAATACTCTTCATGATTTCAATTGATCTAAACAAATTGAAGCTTATTTTATGACCTCCCTTATGATCTTCCTTAGTGAATGTTTATGAACACTTAAAAAGCATGTATATTCTGTGATTGTTGAATGGAATATTTTAGAAATGTCAGGAGAAGTTGGTTGGTAGTGTTAGCTGAATCTTCTAAGTCCTCACTGACTTTCTGTATAGTTTTTCTAGCAATTACTTTGAGAGGAATGTCAAACTCTGACCACAATCATGGGTTTTCCTATTTCTGCTTTTGGTTCTATCTATTTTGCTTCATATATTTTGAAGTTTTGTTATTAGGCATGAACACATTTGGGATTGGTATGTCTTTGTGATGAATTGACCCTCTTATCTTTAGAAATGTCCCCCTTTATCCTTGGTAATATTCCATTTCTTGAAGGACATTTTGTCTAGTATTAATGTAGCTACTCCAGCTGTCTTCTGCTTAGTGTTGAAGAGTTGATCTTTTACCATCCTTTTACTTTTAACCCATTTGGGCATATATATATATATATATACACACACACACACACACACACACACACACACACACACACACCAGGTGTCCTTGGGTTTTTATATTTAAAGTGGGTTTCCTATAGATAGCATATAGTTGGGTTTTGCTGTTTTACAGTCTGACGATCTCTGCCTTTTAATTGTAGTGCTTAGATTATTCATATTTAATGTAATCATTGATATGGTGAGGTTTAAATCTACCGTACTGTTACTGTTCTCTGTCCTATCTGTTCTTTGTTCTCCTCCCCTCGTTTCCTGCCTTCTTTTGGATTAAGTATGTTTTAGTATTTCATCATATCTCCATCATTTGCTTATTGGCCCTCTTTCTTTTTCTCTTAGTGGTAGTCCTGGGATTTATAGTGTAATCTTTAACTTATATCAGTCTACTGATATACTACTTCATCTCTGTCTACTCTAAAGATTTTTTCCTTATCACTGGTGTCAGAAATTTGATTATGATCTTCCTTGGTGTACTTTTCTTTCTGTTAATGCTCTGTAGGAGTCTTCGAACTTCTTGGATATGTGCGTTCCTTGTGAGTATTTGCAATATTCATAATAAATGTGTTGAAGTTCCTGTCTGAAAACTCCGTCATCTCTGTTATTTCTGGGCCTGGTTATAGGTAGACTTTTCTGCTCTTTGACATGTCTAGTGATTTCATGTTGGACCCTGGACATTGTGAGTTGTACATTGTTGAGTGCTCACTTTTGTTTCATTCCTTTGGGAAGTTGAACAGTTCTTGGGCTGTGTAAGCTCTGAGAATAGTTTAGCCTGTAGTTACTCCATATTTCTCCTTTTCCTAGAAGTTGTTTTGAATTCGGTCTTGTGTTCACTATGTGCACATATGGGTCATTCATCCAAAGATGTAGGGGATCCCTGTGCAGATTTCTGCATAGGACCTCTTCCTATGCATTGTTCCCTTCCCTCGGGTGCTCTGTCTTATAAATTCTAGCCTCCTCTGGCCTGTCTGGATTCTGATTTCTATCTTACCAACTTGGAAAGCCTGCTGGGCTATATTTCAGTTTTATATTTTATTGCCTTTATCTTGAAATTATAGAAAGTTGGAGTAATCTTAGGTTGTAGGGCTCACATCTTTTTTTTTTTTTCCTTTTTCTTCTCTTGGGATTCACAGTCCTGCACATCCTTTTGTCTAGTGTCTGAAAACAGACATTTCATGCATTTTGCCTTTTAAAAAATTTTCTTTTACTGCTTATGGCAAGAGGTCAACTTCCCAGCAGTTATCCCTTAATGTGCAGAAGAGTGCTGTCAGTATGGACACTCAGAGAAGGCAGCAAAGGTGCTGAGGGTGCTGCATTCACCCCTCATGTCCCAGAACCTAGCTCACTGGGCCTTCAAAGGATCCCCAGCCCCAGGGACAGCAGACATGGGGACCCCCTACTATAGGAACACATGATTGGAGCCTGTGTTGAGGCTGCTGTACCTCAGTGTGGAGATTCCTCAGTTTAGGTTGGGGGGTTAGCACAGACCTTGGGTTATTTAGGGATGTTTTAGAGGGACCTGGGAGTTGAGCCTTTATTGTCATAGGGATGGAAACTGTAGGAGTGGATAGTGACAGAAGTTGGTTTATAAGTGACAGTGTTTCGGGGATGGGGGGCTGGGGTTCTCAGGATATGGCTCATGATCCAAAGTCAGCCATTTTGGGGGTTTTCTTTCCCTGAAAAAATTGATATTACACCCCCCTAGGCTCAGCTCCTGGATACCAGCAGTCCCTGGATTAATGTAGAGTAGAGATATCGCCTTGCTTCCTTCCAGTGCCCATGGGATAAAGCTCAGTGAGCCATAGGCAGACCTCTGGGATCCAGCCCCACTGCTGCCCCTCCCCACTTCTTCCTCTGCCTGAAGACAGCATGTGGCCTGGGCTTTCTCTGCCTGGATCACAGTCTTCTCTTTCCTCTCTCCCATGGCAAACTGCCTGGATTCAAACCCTAGGTCCGACATTCACCGTGTGTGTGACCTCAGGCATTTTAAATCTCAGTTTCTTCATCATATGTAAGATGAGCATAAAAATAGCACCTACATCTTCAGGATGACTGTGCACTAAGTGAGCTATAGGATGCTGGTGTGGCCCTGGCATTTATGGAGCAGCTGCTGTGTCCCAGTGCTCTCAGACTTTTCATGCAGAGTGAATTTACTCTTCACAGCAACCTTCCCAGGCAGGCACTCTTCTTACCCCATCAGGGGAGATGAGGAAGCTGAAGGCAGAGGAGATGAGTAACTTGCCTGTGGTCATAGAGTTAACAAGTGGTAGAACCAAGATGCTGAGCCTGGGTCCAAATTCAAGCCAGCTGATTCCAAATTCAAGCCTGAGCTTTGGCTGTACTGGCTCAAGATCTGTCAGCCAATGTTATTATTGCTACCATCGAGCTTGCGGTGAGGCAAGTTGAGATCCTTCCTCCAAGAAGCCTTCCTTGACTTCTGTGCCTAGGTTGGCACTAATGATACTGAATCTGTGCTGAGGGTCTCTCCTGTGTCCCAGAAGGCCTCCCTTTGAGTTTCTCCCCTTCCCCGCTCTGGTTCTCGCTGCTTTGGAAGATGGTGTGTCCTGAGGTCCATGCGTGGGCACGGAATTGAGGACCCCCCCACACTCTCACTGTGTGGCCACAGGAATATCACTGTACCCCTCTGTGCCTTGCTTTCCTCATCCCCAAACAAGATGCTGTTGCTGGAAGGCAGGGCTCCTGGAGGGTTAGGTGAGATTGTGCTAGACGAAGTCCTCACGCCACAGCTGGGACTCAGGTAATGGTGACTGCTGGGGCATTGTTTCCCAAGAGTTCAGAAAACTACTTAGTCCTTTGTAGCCTCTCACGGGTGCACGAGCTCATGTTGGCTTTTTGGGGATGTTTAGAAGTTCCTGATGTCCACCAAGTACAACAAGGACTCCAAGATGTACCACGCAATCCAGACTGTGTTTGGTGAGAGGTAAGGCTTGAGGAGGGGCCGGGGGAGAGGACGGGAAATTCTCTGGTGGCAGGCAGGGGGGCCGCAGGACCCAGGGCACTGGGCATAGCATGAAGGCCTGAGCCCTGGCTTCCAGGCATACAACAGGTGCCCCATATAGTGGCCACCGCTCTTGTCATTGTCACCTTCCTTCTCCTCTTTCCCCTCTGGATAGCGGATGGGCGGGTGGGGGGGTTGCAAGGTTGGGGCACACGGCCATCCCATTTCTTAGTTATTTTTTGTCGTGGTAAAATTCACAAAAGTCATCATTTTAACCACCTTGGAGTTACAATTCTGTGGCATTTGGTCCAATCACAGTATGGTGTAGCCGTCACCACTGTGTAGCTCCAGAACATTCCCACCATCCTGAAAGGGGATCCCATCTGCATGAAGCCATCAGTCCCCCTTTCCTCCCCATTTCTCACGTCAGACCTTTGTCTCCGGCAGACTCTTTGGCCAAGGCTTGGTGTCGGAATGTGACTATGAGCGCTGGCACAAACAGCGCCGGGTCATGGACCTGGCCTTCAGCCGCAGGTGAGTGTCTCCAAGATGGCGGGCTTTGGGAAGGGGGTGGGTTTCACAGGAGGGGCTTCCCCCCAGCTGAAGGGAGAGAGGAGCGGGCATTAGTAGTCAGAGAGAGAGCAAGGCAGGCTGCCAGCGGTGTAGGACTGAACATCACGGAGTGAGCGGCAGTGACGCCTGCGGGTGGCGGTCTCCCCCCCAGGGACTCCGCCACTTAGACCACATCAGTCCTCCTCTGGGTTTTTCATTTTCTTTATCATAGTTCTCACTTTGGGCTACATTTTGTGTTTTAAATAGCTTTTATTGCGGTCCGGTTTCCATACCATACAATTCATCACTTACAATCGAGTGGGTTTTCGCCTAGTCACAAAATTGTACAACCATCACCACAGTCCATTTTAGAACACATTCATCACCCCCAAAAAGCAAGCACTCCCCATTTCCCTTCAGTGGCCTCAGCACGTGGAAACCATTAATCCTTTTTCCGTCTCTGTGGATTTTCGTATTCTAGACATTTTGTATAAAGGGAATCCTACAACATTTCTTTTGGCTTCTTTCACTTAGCATAAGACTTTGGAAGTTCATCCATGCCCAAGCATGATTCAGAATCCCCCCCGAATTTTTTAAAGATTTTATTTATTTGATAGAGAGAGAGAGAGCAAGCACAAGCAGGGGGAGTGGCAGGCAGAGGGAGAAGCATGTTCCCCACAGAACAGGGAGCCCAATGAGGGACCCGATCCCAGGACCCCAGGACCATGACCCAAGCCAAAGGCAGTCACTCAACCAACTGAGCCACCCAGGTGCCCCGGAATTTCCCTTTTTTATTACCAATTGGAATTCCATTGTATTGGACATACCACATTCTGCTTATCCATTCAGTCAATAGACATAGTTGAGTTGTTTCCAATTTCTTGGCTCCTTCAACGGATGCTGTTCCCCCAGCTCCTTGGTCAGCTTGATGGAGACGTTCAACGAGAAAGCTGAGCAGCTGGTGGAGATTCTGGAGGCCAAGGCTGATGGGCAGACCCCGGTGTCCATGCAGGATATGCTGACCTGCACCACCATGGACATCCTGGCCAAGGTGATGGGAGGCTGGTGGGCCACGGGAGCGGGGTCCGACGCGGTCAGGGGCTGCTCTTCTCTCCCTCTTCCCTTTCCTGGCATCCCCCCCACCCCGCCTCCTCCTCCACCGGTCAGCCCCTGCTCTGGGTGGGGAGCTTCGTACCTCCTTGAATATTCAACATGCGCTCTCGTGAGACCACACCTGCGAACTCATTCTCTGCGAGTGGACCCTGAGAGGTGTGGGGACTGGCCTCTGTCGGGTCAGTGGCAGAAGCTGGACTGGCTCTCACGTCTGCCTGCCTCCCAGCCCAAAGCCTACCTCCCCTTAAGTGCCTACCCTGGGTCTGGCTTGGCTCTGCACCCTGGTAGGCTCAGCAGTGGCCCAATAACTCCCCCCGCCCAGGTAAGGGCAGCTCAGGCAGCTGGAGGGCACGCAGATGGTGACGGAAGGGTCATTGTCACTCAGTAATTCACTGGGAGGCTGGGTATAGAAGGGACACCAAGGAAGCCTGCATTTCTGGGGAAACGCATCTCGTCAGGGAGGGAAACCAAGTTTGTGGAGTGGCTCCTGTGTGCCATGTGGTCCTCACTGCCTTCCGGGGGGTTGGAATCATTGTGGGTCATCGTAAGGAGTTGATGACATGACGCACGTAAACCCTTAGCCCTGGGGCCTGGGTCTCTCTAGCTGAGCAGTGCCAGGTTCTGCGCTGG
The DNA here is from genome assembly GCF_964662115.1 of Mustela nivalis. Classification (NCBI taxonomy): domain Eukaryota; kingdom Metazoa; phylum Chordata; class Mammalia; order Carnivora; family Mustelidae; genus Mustela; species Mustela nivalis. Next base: position 6,194,452 of record NC_139025.1, on the reverse strand, counting down.
GTTTTCAAGTCTTCAGACCAACCCAGGGATGACCTCGCCCTTCTCTCTCCCCCAGGCAGCTTTTGGGATGGAGACGGGCATGCTGCTGGGTGCCCAGAAGCCTCTGTCCCTGAAGGTGAAACTGATCCTGGAGGGGATTTCTGCATCTCGAAACACTCTGGCGAAGGTACTGCCTGCGCCCCCTCCGGTGACCAGCCACCAGAACTGGCGTCCTAGTTTGCTGGACGTTCACCTCCTCCAGTTACCTTTTTCCAGAATGGGTTTTGAGCACTGGTATGAGCGAAGTGAATCTGTGAGGATTTGCATACATCTTCTAACATAGAGAATCAAAAGCAAAGTGACTTAAGTAAATTAGGAGTTCATCTTTCTCTCATGTAAAATCATCCTGAAACAGACCATGGAGGATGGCTGTGATAGCAACACAGTGTCTGATGGTCTTGGAATGTTTTGTCTTTCCGTTCTGCTGTCTCCAGCACATCAGCTCATTGTTATAAGATGGCTGCTGCAGCTCCAGCTATCACTGCCTTGTTCCAGGCATGAAAGAGGAAGAAGGAGAAAGGTGGTACTTGAGTTGATCCTCAGACAGATGCCCAGGGCCTCTTCTTGTTCCCTGGGACTTCAGCCTCTGAGCTGGGGGTCCCCTGATGCCACCCCATCTTTTCTGCTGTTGATTCTACCTACTCCCCTGTGGCTGTGGCTTCCTCCTTCCTCGCAGTCCTAGCTGCCTCCATCCTCAGGCATCCCTTCTTATTTTCCAGGCATCTTTCCCATCATATCTAGGGATTTGGTACAGGAAGGGGAAGCCGATGCTTGGGCCCAGCCTGCCATGTTGGTCAAGTCTCCTTGGCGGCTTCCTCTTTGCTAGGATTTTCGCGCAATCTTCTCATCTCCCAGGTTCCCAGGGCCGCAGTGGGTTTCTAAAGCCATTGCAGAGTTGGGGGAGCGGGAGAGGTGGACACGTGTGCCTGTTCGGCGTCCCGAGTGGGAGCCTCTGTTCAGTTTATGCCAGGGAAGTGGAAGCAGCTCCGCGAGACCCGGGAGAGCATTCGCTTTCTGCGCCAGGTTGGCAAGGACTGGGTCCAGCGCCGCCGGGAGGCCCTGAAGAGGGGGGAGGAAGTACCTGCCGACATCCTCACGCAGATCCTCAAAGGTTCGAGGGCTCCCGCATGGGCCTGGAGATGGCCGGGCGGCAGGGGTGCCCCCATCACGGTGGCTGATCACACTTGACTCCCAGTGTCTCTCTTTGACTTTCGGGGAGAAGGACGTTTGCTTCCTTGCTCAGCTGCAGGGAGAGGGAGGGAGGGGTGTGCGTGCAGCGGGTGTCTGCGGCCGGGCCCTGAGACCCTCCTTGTCTTTCAGCTGAAGAGGGGGCCCAGGACGATGAAATCCTGCTGGACAACTTCGTCACCTTCTTCATTGCTGGTCTGTACCTCCAGGGGTGGCCAAAGGCTCAGGACTTTGCAGGAATGGTGGGAACCAGGCATCCCCTAAACCCTGACTTGGGGTGATTTTTCAGGCTGTCTGCGCAGAGTTCTGATGCAGAAGTGAGGGGCTGGGATAGGGGAGCAGAAGTCCTCTCTCTGCTCGGGGAGGTCCGGGAGGCCTTCTTGGTGGCTGCTGACCTGGTGATAGAGCTGGCCACCATGAGGGGTCATAAAGCTGCCTTTTTTTTTTTTTTTTTTGACAGAGAGATGCAGTGAGAGAGGGAACACAGAACACAAGCAGTGGGAGAGGGAGAGGGACAAGCAGGCTCCCCGCTGAGCAGGGAACCTGATGTGGGGCTCGATCCGGGGACCCCGGGATCATGACCTGAGCTGAAGGCAGATGCTTAACGACTGAGCACCCGGGCACCCCGTGAAGCTGCCTATTGGCAGGAGAGCTTGGCCATGTGAGCTCAAGGCTCTGCCCCACTCAGGATTTGTGGGGAGGCCTTCCTCAGACCAGCATAAAAAGATATGCCCGGCAACTTCATTCCTTTGCTCATCAAAATTTTTTTTAAGGATTTTATTTATTTGAGACCCAGAGAGAGAGAGAGAGAGAAAGCATGAGCAGGGGGAGCAGTGGAGGGAGAGAGGGAAGCAGGCTCCCCACTGAGCAGAGAGCCCAACATGGGGCTTGATCCCAGGACCCTGAGATCATGACCTGAGCCAAAGGCAGAGGCTTAACCTACTGAGCCACCCAGGTGCCCCAGAGGGAGCTTTTAGGGTGTAAAAACCAGACGCCTGGGAGCAGATGCCATTTATTGGACTTACTCTGGTGAGCGCAGGGGATCTGCGGGTGGGCAGCCTCTCTCCTTCCTATCTGTACGTGCAGCGCAGATGCAGGGGGCAGAAGTGAGGACCTGAACTGCCACCACATGCTCAGGGTCTCAGAGGCGGGTGGGCCGGGCCAGCAGCAGCCCGGTCACCCCGTGTGGAACTGCCCCTCTCCATTCCTACAGGCCATGAGACGTCTGCCAATCACTTGGCATTCACGGTGATGGAGCTGTCCCGCCAGCCTGAAATCCTGGCAAGGTATGGAATGGGGAGATTTGGGGGTCAGGCAGCGGCTCCCCTTGAAGCTGGTGAAGGGATTCACTGATGTCTTGTTCCTAGAAGACAGACAGCTCCAGCTTCCCACCACGGAGCCTCCTCCAGTGTGTCCTGCTTCTCTTTACCCCAGGGCCTTTGCACATGCCAGTCCCTCTTCTGGAAGCTCCTCTCCTTGCTTTTCTCTCAGAGAACTCCCTGCCCAGCCCCACAGAAGCCTCCTCACACCCGTACAGCAGTCATTCTATGTCCCCTCCTGGCTTCCTTCCAACTCATGAATGCCTTTTTCTCCTGGGCCGGCTTGCTTTGAGTCTATTTCAGTCATGAAATGAAAGCTCCAAAATATCAGGGATCACGGCTCTTTCCCTCTCCACACCATGCTCAGTGCCTGGCCAGGGGCTGGCACTGAGAACTGAACAGAATTCCCAACTCAGCACTGAGGAAGGGCTTATATTCAACTTGCAAGACAATGGAGGGTGCCTGGAGATGGCCTTGGAGCTGGGCCATTGGTTTCCTTAAATGCAAACGGTTGCGCAAACCAACTGCACCAATGTGAAAGCACTCTGAAAATGCTGATAGGCTTGGGGGTGGGAGCCCTGGAGGTGGGGAAAGCCTTGATTACAGTTATTAATGGGCAGTGTCCAAGGGCAGATGTGAAGGATAAAGTGGTTGGTTAGGGTTTTAACTGTATCTGTAATACAGATACGTAAATACAGATACATAAAAAAAGAACATAAATATGCTCTTTATAAAAATTTGGAGAAAGCAGAAAAGTTATACTACTACTAATAATAATAATAATAACAATTACCAGTATTATTATTATTCTACCCACAGTGCCCTGCCCCCTGGAGGCAGCTCACAACTAGCTACTGAATTTCACCATGTGTTTTATCGCATCGCCCCACATTATTTATTATAAACTCTTCTCCCAAATCCGCTCTTTTATAGTGTGGATATAAACAAACACACACATACATGCATAAAACTGGGCATTGTAATTTTTTAAGGGCATAGTTCAGCGGCATTAAGCACATTCCCATTACTGTGCAATTATCACCACCATTTCCAGAACTTTCTCATCGTTGCAACTGACACCATCTCCAGTAAACACTAGCTTCCCAATGCCCTCAGCCCGTGGCCCCATTCTACTCTCTGTTTCTGTGAATTTAACTCCTCTGGGGACCTCCTACAGGAATCACACAGTAACGGACGTTTTTGTCTGGCTTATCTCACTTAGGATAATGTCTTCAAGGTCCGCCTTTGTTTTAGCAGGTGTCAGAACTTTCCTCTCTTTTAAGACTGAATAATATTACATCGTAATAGACCACATTTTGTAAAAAGACTTTTTTATTTGAGAGTGAAGGAGCAGGGGGAGGGACAGAAGGAAGGGAGAAGCAGACTCCTCACCGAGCAGGGAGCAGGACATGGGATTCGAGCCGGTGACCCTGGGATCAAGACCTGAGCTGGAGGCAGATGCTTGGGTGACTGAGCTGCCCAGGCACCCCATGGACAGACCACATTTTGCTGGTCTATTCATCTGGTGACGGACACTGGGGTTGCTTCCGCCCTTCGGCTACTGTGACTAATGCAGCCATGAACTTGGGTGTACAAGTATCTACGAGCCCCTACTTCTTTCTATGTGGGGGCACACACACCCAGAATGGCACTGCTGGAGCATACGGTAATTCTACATTTCCCGTTTGGAGGAACCGCCATCCTATTTTCCATATACACCTGCAGCGGGTTCCATTCCTACGGACAGTGCACAAGGGTTCTGACTTCTCCACATCCTTGCTAACTCTTGTTCTTTTCTGCCTTCCTCGTGGGTGTGACGTGGTCCAAACCCACTCTTGGTGCTGCATATTCTTCTAACGGTCCCCGTCATTACTCAGCCAGCATCCCTGCACTGCTCATTCTGTTTCCAGCTGTCGGCTGCTACGAGCCAGGCTGAGACAGGCTGCTTAGTGCAGAGAGCTGGATCGGTGGTGCGTTTATTTTCTGCCACCAGTTCCAAGCAGCAAGCACGAAGAGGGAATTCGTACAGGCCCTGAACACAGCTGCCAACTGCTCAGGCATCTCGGTTGGGACACGGCAGTTCCTGGATGTCTTCAACAAAGGGGCGGACTGTGCGTGCGTGTATATGTGTGTGCGTGCACGCGATGGGCTGTCCCAGGAGGCTCACTTCTTGCTCCCCTCCATCCCCCCTTCCTAAAACTAGGCGGTGGGGGGGACCTCTCCTTGGGGACGAGCTTGTCTTCATCTGCCCCAACAGGCTGCAGGCGGAGGTGGATGAGGTCATCGGTTCTAAGAGGCACCTTGACTGTGATGACCTGGGGAGACTGCAGTACCTGTCCCAGGTGTGTGAGAAGCTTCTGGGCATTTGGGGGTGGTTCATCAAGCCAGGCCTTCTGCACCTGGAACCCTTTCTCTAACTTCACTGCACGTGAGAATGTCCCAGGAGATTTAAAAAAAAAAATTCCCATGACCAGAGCTGCCACAGATCAATGACATCAGAGTCACTGGGGCAGGCTAAGGTGGGTCAGGAGGGGCCGCAGCCTTTGTAAAGCAGGTGACTCCAGTGCGCAGCCTAGGTGGGGAAGCAGCCCTTGATGGAATGACGCTGTTTGCACTTCCCAGCTGGGCCGGGCACTTCCAGGAGCCTCAAGCCGGCCTCCAGGGGCCAGACTCAGCGGCCTCCTCCCCACCCCAACAGAGCACAGCCGGAGGCCTGGCTTGAGCTCAGGGGGGCCCCTCTGGGATGGTGGTGCCCTGGTTCAGAGAGAAGGCCTGGGTCCTGGTCTAGGCTCCGCCACAGGGATTCTGCCCAACTCTCTTCTCCTTTTGGGTGTCAGTTTCTCCTGTGACAAGAGGGGTTGGACAAGAAGCTGAGGCTAACTTTGCAGGGGTCTGGGACCCAGTCCTAGACATGGGTGCATATTCAGCCCTGGGAGTGGGAGCAAAGGTGGGTCCGGGGCACGCCACTAGCGTGATCTGGGGGATCTCCTGACTTCTCTCCTTGTCTCCCCGTGTGGCTTCTGTAGGTTCTCAAAGAGTCGCTGAGGCTGTACCCACCAGCGTGGGGCACCTTTCGCCTGCTGGAGGAGGAGACCTTGATTGACGGGGTCAGAGTACCTGGCAACACTCCGCTCCTGGTGTGTGGGGGCCCTCCCTGCCTGCCCCCAGCTCTGAGGTCGGGATATCCGTGGCCCCATTGTCACCACTGGGGGTTCTCATTCAAGCTGCACTACAGCCATGTGAGGTCTTTCTTCCCTTTCACACAGTCCAGTGTAAAGTTACAGTGGATGATTCTGGAAGGGAGGCACCTTGTTTACATCTGAGGACACTGAGGCTTAGAGAGCTTAGGTCACTTTCCTGAGGTCACATAGCCGGCCAGGGACAGATACAAGATGTGCCCAGTTTCACAGCTGACCCCAGGCTGTCCAGTTCCTCTCTCTCTCCTCCACCACCCCTTCTCCTGTGGAGGTGACTTCCCGCCTCCTCTTCTTTACTTGTTTGTTTTTGGTTTTTGTTCTTTAAAGAGCAAGCACGAGAGTGTGACTAGAGGGGCAGGGAGGGGCAGAGGCAGAGGGAGAGAGAAAAAATTTTTTTTTTCAGTTACAGCATTTTGCCTTTATTTACTTTTAAATTTATTTATTAATTATTTTTATTAATGTATAATGTATTATTAGCCCCAGGGGTACAAGTCTGTAAATCGTCAGGCTTACACATCTCACAGCACTCACCATAGCACACACCCTCCCCAATGTCCATAATGCAACCCCCCTCTCCCTACCCCCTTCCCCCCAGCAACCCTCAGTTTGTTTTGTGAGATTAAGAGTCTCTTATGGTTTGTCTGCCTCCCAATCCCATCTTATTTCATTTTTTCCTTCCCTACCTCCCAAACCCCCCACTCTGCCTCTCAAATTCCTCATATCAGGGAGATCATATGATAATTGTCTTTCTCCGATTGACTTATTTCGCTTAGCATAATACCCTCTAGTTCCATCCATGTTGTGGCAAATGGCAAGATTTCATTTCTTTTGATGGCTGCATAGTATTCCATTGTGTATATGCGCCATATCTTCTTTATCCATTCATCTGTTGATGGACATCTAGGTTCTTTCCATAGTTTGGCTATTGTGGACATCGCTGCTATGAACATTCGGGTGCACATGCCCCTTCAGATCACTATGTTTGTATCTTTAGGGTAAATACCCAGTAGTGCGATTGCTGGGTCATAGGGTAGCTCTATTTTCAACTATTTGAGGAACCTCCCTGCTGTTTTCCAGAGTGGCTGCACCAGCTTGCGTTCCCGCCAACAGTGTAGGAGGGTTCCCCTTTCTCCGCATCCTCGCCAGCATCTGTCGTTTCCTGACTTGTTAATTTTAGCCATTCTGACTGGTGTGAGGTGGCATCTCATTGTGGTTTTGATTTGTATTTCCCTGATGCTGAATGATGTTGAGAATTTTTTCATGTGTCTGTTGGCCATCTGGATATCTGCTTTGCAGCACTGTCTGTTCATATCCTCTGCCCATTTCTTGATTGGATTATTTGTTCTTTGGGTGTTGAATTTGATAAATTCTTTATATATTTTGGATACTAGCCTTTTATCTGATATGTCATTTGCAAATATTTTCTCCCTCTCTGTTAGCTGTCTTTTGGTTTTGTGGACTGTTTCCTTTGCTGTGCAAAAGCTTTTGATCTTGATGAAATCCCAATAGTTCATTTTTGCCCTTGCTTCCCTTGCCTTTGGCGATGTCTCTAGGAAGAAGTTGCTGCAGCTGAGGTCGAAGGGGTTGCTGCCTGTGTTCTCCTCAAGGATTTTGATGGATTCCTTTCTCACATTGAGGTCTTTCTTCCATTTTGAGTCTATTTTTGTGTGTGGTGTAAGGAAATGGTCCAGTTTCATTCTTCTGCATGTGGCTGTCCAATTTTCCCAACACCATTTGTTGAAGAGACTGTCTTTTTTCCACTGGACATTCTTTCCTGTTTTGTCAAAGATTAGTTGACCACAAAGTTGAAGGTCTATTTCTGGGCTCTCTATTCTGTTCCGTTGATCTATGTGTCTGTTTTTGGGTCAGTACCATACTGTCTTGATGCTGATGAGAATGATATTTGCTTTGTAATAGAGCTTGAGGTCTGGAATTGTGATGCCACCAACTCTGGCTTTCTTTTTCAACATTCTTCTGGCTATTCATGGTCTTTTCTGGTTCCATATAAATTTTAGGATTATTTGTTCCATTTCTTTGAAAAAAAATTGATGGTATTTTGATAGGGATTGCATTAAATGTGTAGATTGCTTTAGGTAGCATGGGCATTTTCACAATGTTTGTTCTTCCAATCCATGGGCATGGAACATTTTTCCATTTCTTTGTGTCTTCCTCAATTTCTTTCATGAATACTTTATAGTTTTCTGAGTACAGATTCTTTGCCTCTTTGGTTAGGTTTATTCCTAGGTATCTTATGGTTTTGGGTACAACTGTAAATGGGATTGACTCCTTAATTTTTCTTTCTTCTGTCTTGTTGTTGATATATAGAAATGCAACTTATTTTAGTGCATTGATTTTATATCCTGACACTTTACTGAATTCCAGTATAAGTTCTAGCAGTTTTGGAGTGGAATCTTTTGGGTTTTCCACATAAAGTATCATATCATTTGCAAAGAGTGAGAGTTTGACTTCTTCTTTGCTGATTCGGATGCCTTTAATTTCTTTTTTTTTTTTTTTAAAGATTTTATTTATTTATTTGACAGAGAGAGACCACAAGTAGGCAGAGAGGCAGGCAGAAAGAGAGGAGGAAGCAGGCTCCCCGCAGAGCAGAGAGCCCGATGTGGGGCTCGATCCCAGGACCCTGAGATCATGACCTGAGCCGAAGGCAGAGGCTTTAACCCACTGAGCCACCCAGGTGCCCCCTAATTTCTTTTTGTTGTCTGATTGCTGAGGCTAGAACTTCTAGTAATATGTTGAATAGCAGTGGTGATAGTGGACAGCCCTGCTGTGTTCCTGATCTTAGAAGAAAAGCTCTCAGTTTATCTCCATTGAGAATGATATTGGCTGCGGGTCTTTCATAGATGGCTCTGATGATATTGAGGTATATACCCTCTATCCCTACACTTTGAAGAGTTTTGATCAAGAAAGGATGCTATACTTTGTCAAATGCTTTTTCAGCATCTATTGGGTGTAACATATGGTTCTTGTTCTTTCTCTTATTAATGTATTGTATCACATTGATTGATTTGCAGATGTTGAACTAACGTTGCAGCCCAGGAATAAATCCCACTTGGTCGTGGTGAATAATCCTTTCAGCATACTGTTGGATCCTATTGGTTAGTATTTTTGTGAGAATTTTTGCATCTGTGGTCATCAAGGATATTGGTCTGTAATTCTCCTTTTTGATGGGGTCTTTGTCTGCTTTTGGGATCAAGGTAATGCTGGCCTCATTAAATGAGTTTGGAAGTTTTTTTTCCATTTCTATTTTTTGGACCAGTTTCAGGAGAATAGGTATTAGTTCTTTTTTAAATGTTTGGCAATATTCCCTGGGAAGATGTCTGGCCCTGGGCTCTTGTTTTGGGGAGATTTTTGATGACTGCTTCAATCTCCTTACTGGTTATGGGTCTGTTCAGGTTTTCTATTTCTTCCTGGTTCAGTTTTGGTAGTTTACAGGTCTCTAGGAATGCATCCATTTCTTCCAGATTGTCTAATTTGCTGGCATAGTGTTGCTCATAATATGTTCTTATAATTCTTTGTATTTCTTTGGTGTTGGTTGTGATCTCTCCTCTTTCATTCATGATTTTATTAGTTTGGGTCCTTTCTCTTTTCTTTTTGATAAGTCTGGCCAAGGGGTTACCAATCTTATTAATTCTTTCAAAGAACCAGCTCCTAGTTTCATTTATTTGTTTTACTGTTCTTTTGGTTTCTATTTCATTGATTTCTGCTCTGATCTTTATGGTTTCTCTTCTCCTGCTGGGTTTAGGCTTTCTTTGCTGTTCTTCCTCCAGCTCCTTTAGGTTTAGGGCTAGAGACCTTTCTTGTTTCTTGAGAAAGGCTTGTATGGCTATATACTTTCCTTTCAGGACCGCCTGTGTCCCACAGATTTTGAACTGTTGTGTTTTCATTATCATTTGTTTCCATGAATTTTTTCAATTCTTCTTTAATTTCCTGGCTGACCCATTCATTCTTATTAGGATGCTCTTTAGCCTCCATGTATTTGAGTTCTTTACAACTTTCCTCTTGTGGTTGAGTTCTAGCTTCAGAGCATTGTGGTCTGAAAATATGCAGGGAATGATCCGAATCTTTTGGTATTGCTTGAGACCTGATTTGTGACCCAGGATGTGATCTATTCTGGCAAATGTTCCGTGTGCATTAGAGAAGAATGTGTATTCTGTTGCTTTGGGATGAAATGTTCTGAATATATCTGTGATGTCCATCTGGTCCTGTGCGTCATTTAAGGCCTTTGTTTCCTTGTTGATCTTTTGCTTGGATGATGTGTCCATTTCAGTGACGGGTGGTGTTAAGGTTCCCTACTATTATTGTATTATTGTCAATGTGTTTCTTTGATTTTGTTATTAATTGGTTTATATAGTTGGTTGCTCCTATGTTAGAGGCATAGATATTTAAGATTGTTAGAGCTTCTTGTTGGACAGGCCCTTTGAGTATGATATAGTGTCCTTCCTCATCTCTTATTATAGTCTTTGCCTTAAAATATAATTTATCTGATATAAGGATAGCCACCCCAGCTTTATTTGGATGTACCTTAGCATGGTAAATTGTTTCCCACCCCCTCACTTTAAATCTGGAGATGTCTTTGGATCTAAAATGAGTTTTTTGTAGATAGCATATTGATGTTTTTTTTTTTTTAATCCATTCTGATACCCTATGACTTTTGATTGGGGCATTTAACCCATTTACATTCAGGGTAACTATTGAAAGATATGAATTCAGTGCCATTGTATTGCCTGTAAGGTGACCGTTACTGTATATTGTCTTTGTTCCTTTCTTGTCTTCTTCTTTAAGGCTCTTTCTTTGCTTAGAGGACCTTTACAATAATTCCTGTAGGGCTGGTTTGATGTTTCCAAATTCTTTATTTTTTCTTTGTCCTGGGAGCTTTTTATCTCTTTTATTTTCAATGATAGCCTAGCTGTAGTATTCTTGGCTGCATATTTTTCTCATTTAGTGCTCTGAATATATCGTGTCAGTCCTTGAAGCCTGCCAGGTCTCTGTGGATAAGTGTGCTGCCAATCTAATATTTCTACCATTGCATGTTACAGACATCTTGTCCCAAGTTGCTTTCAGAATTTTCTCTTTGTCACTAAGACTAGTAAGTTTTACTATTAGATGATGGGGTGTGGACCTATTCTTATTGATTTTGAGGGGGGTCTCTATGCCTCCTGGATTTTGATGCTTGTTCCCTTTGTCATATTAGGGAAATTCTCTATTATAATTTGCTCCAATATACTTTCTACCCCTCTCTCTCTTTCTTCTTCTTCTGGAATCCCAATTATTCTAACATTGTTTTGTCTTATGGTATCACTTATCTCTAGAATTCTCCTCTTCTGGCCCAGTAGTTGGTTGTCTCTCTTTTGCTCAGCTTCTTTATTCACCATCATTTGGTCTTCTATATCACTAATTCTTCTGCATCATTTATCCTAGCAGTAAGAGCCTCCATTTTTTATTGCGCCTCATTAATTCCTTTTTTGATTTCAGCTTGGTTAGATTTTAGTTCTTTTACTCCCAGAAAGAGATTTTATTTCTCCAGACAGGGTTTCTCTAATATCCTCCATGCCTTTTTCGAGCCCAGCTAGCACCTTGAGAATCATCATTCTGAACTCTAGATTTGACATATTACCAATGTCTGTATTGATTAGATCCCTAACCTTTGGTACTGCCTCTTCTTGTTGTTGTTGTTGTTCTTCTTCTTCTTCTTTTTTTTTTTTTTTTTTTGGTGGTGAGTTTTCTGCCTTGTCATTTTATCCAGATAAGAATATATGAATGAGAGAATAAAATACTGAAAGGGTGGCAAAGACCCCAGAAAATGTACACTAACCAAATCAGAGGAGACCCCAAACTGGGGGGAGAAGAAAGGGGATAAAAAGAAATTTATACACACACACATATATTAAACTGGTGAATAAAACAGAGCCACCCACTTGATTTTGGGCATATTTTGATCTCTTAGAAGAAACTACCTCCCAAAATTTTAAAGAAAGAAAAAGTTATATATGTACAAAAATAAGGGTAAACACAATGAAGGGATGGAATATGACTGTAAAGATGAAAATTTAAAAAAAAATTCTAAAAAAAGAATTGATAAGATAAGTTGGTTGGAAAAAGAAAGAAGATTAAGAAAGGGGAAGAGAATGTGCACAGGCTGGAGACTAGAATAAAGCCATGTGCTAGATTTAGAGTATATTTTGATCTTTTAGAAGAAATCTTATCCCAAAATTTTTTAGGAAAAAATAACCCTATACGTATAAAAAAAAATAAGGTTAAATACAATGAAGGATAAAATATGACTATAATAATGAAGGCATAAAATATTTTTTTAGAAAGGTAGTGTTAAGATAAACTAGTTAAAAAATGTTAAAAGAGGAAAAGTTAAAAAAATCAGAATAAGAAAAAAATAAAATTAAAAAATTTTAATTTAACTTTGAAAGATTAAAGGATCATGGGGGGAAATGCCATGAATGTCCCTCAGTGGAGCAGACTTCCATGAATTCTATGTGCTGCTTTCCCTGAGCTGTGGAGTTTCACAGTTCTCACTGATCGATGACCTTGGTCTTGGCTGGATATTCTTGCTAATCTTCTGAGTTGCAGTGATTCTCAAATGTCTTTGCCCGAGGCAGAATCGCACTGCCCTTGCCAGGGGCCGGGCAAAGTGATCTTCTTGGGTTCGCTCTTGGGAGCTTTTGTTCCCTGAAAGCTTTCCATAGAGCTCTGGAGGACAGCAATGAAGATTGAGGCCTCCCATTCTCCAGCTGGAGGAGCCAAGAGCTGGGGCCACCACACCTCAGTGCACCCTCAGAGGAAAGGGGTCAATCACTCCCATCTCCCTGGTCTCCAGCCATGCTCTGGGCTCACCTGGCCTGAGACCAAACATTTCAGTCTCTGGCACACAGCCCCGTTTGGAGTCTCCAAACCCAGCAGATTCCTGCCTCCAGAGGAGGAAGGTAAGTCTCCCAGATGTGCCACTTGTGGGGTCCCTGCTCAAAGAACAGTGGCCTGACTATGCCATGGATCATGGTTTAAGGCAACCACGAGCTGAGAGCTCATTCCTCAGCTTTGTCTCTGTAGCTGGCTTCCCTGCTCCGCTACCTGGGAGTTCTGCCGTACTCAAACAGCCCTGATCCTTTTGTGACCCCGGAGGACTTGAGACCACACTCCCTGCAAGGGCTCACCCTCGCCTAGCCACTGGAGTGATGTCCCTCAGTGGAGCAGACTTCTAAAAGTTCTGATTTTGTGCTCCGTTGCCCACTGCATCCCGGGAGCCAGCCCCTCCCCCCGTGGTCTATCTTCCCCTCACTTTGGATTCACTTCTCTGCACGTCCTACCTTGCAGAAAGTGGTTGACTTTCTGTTCCTAGAATTGCCACTCTTCTCTTCAATCTCCTGTTGAGTTTGTAGGTGTTCAGAATGGTTTGATGACTATCTAGCCGAACTCCTGCGACCTGATGTCATTTCAGTCCACTACTCCTCTGACATCTTGCCTGGGAGAGAAGAATCTTAAGCAGGCTCCATGCTGAGGATAGAGCCTAAGTGGGGCTCAATCTCACGACCCTGAGATCATGACCTGAGCCAAAATCAAGATTCAGATGCTCAACTGACTGAGCCACCCAGGCGCCCCTACTTGTTTCTTTGTTTACACATACATTCTTTTATTCCCTCATCGGGCATCCCTTCATGCACAGTGACCTCCCAGAAACCCACCCCCAAACTAGAAATGTGTCACTGTCCAGCTGCCCTCCAGAAGCAATCACTGTTCTGAATCTTGCCATCACCTCGCCTTTTCACGTGCATGCACATGCATGTGTGTGTTGTGTGTGTGTATGTGTGTGCCCACACGGTAGTATCTCCCAGGATTGCTTTGTGACTGTGGGCCCTCCGTTCCCTGCTGTATCATATTTTGCTGTGTGTAGACCAGCACCCCGTTCTCAATTCTGGGTCAGTGCATCCTGCTCTCCTGAGCACTTGCCAGCATGACCAGTGGGTGGGGCAGACAGGGATGGGAGGGCTGGGATGTGGGATATCTAAATGGTCAGCTTGGTAAACTAGTGCCAAAGTGTTTTCCAGAGCACCTGGGCCAACCCAGATGCCCATAGATGTGGTTCCTTATCCTCCCCAGCACCTAGTATGGTCCAGCTGCCTTTTTTTTTTTTTTTTTTTTTTGCCAATGGAATAAGTGCAAGGAAGGTACTTCCCTGAGGTCTTGATTTGCACTTTCCTGGTTCCTTACTGTGAGGCTTGCAGCCCTGTGCTCCTTTTCTTCTTCTGGGTTGTCTCATCCCTGTGCAGAGCTCTCTTTAAAAATTCTTATGTTAATCCTTTGTCGGGTATGTATGTTCCAAATTTCGTCTTTAGCTTTGTGGCTTCTCTTTGCTAAAGCGTTTTAAATGATTTGAAGTTCTTCATTTTGTAGTGGTGCCTTCTCTTGTTTTGTCTTAGGGAACCGCCCCCACCCCCGGCCCCGAGCCCCCATCCTGAGGTCAGCATTGTCGCTTAGAATGTCTTCTAACAATTTCACATTTTTCTTTTGCAAGTTAAGTTCCTATCTACCTGGAGTTGATTTTGTGTATGGTGTGAGGTAGGGATCTGGTTCTGTCTCCTGGGGCTGCCGGAACAAAGCACCACAGATGGGCACTTAGCAGTGGAAATGTCCTTTCTCGCAGTTCTGGAGGCTGGGGGTTCAAGTTCGAGGTAGGATTGGTTTCTCCTGAATCCTCTCTCCTTGGCTTGCAGATGCCACTTTCCCACAGGGTCCTCCCAAGACCTCTTCTATGTATGTCTGTCCTAATCTCCTCTTCTTCTAAGGACATGAGCCAGACAGGAGTATAGAGTCTGCCCTAATGACCTCATTATAACTTGAGTATCTCTTTAAGGAGACTATCTGTCACATTCTGAGGTTAAGACTTTAACATAAGATTTTTGGGGGGACACAGTTCAGCCCAGCACATGATCTGATTTTATTTATAAAGGAAAGCGACATGCCTCCAGTTCTATCCATTAGGCAGCCCCCTCCCCCCTTCCCCCTCACCCAGACTTCCCAGGACTCTGCTATGCCCTCTCCAGCATGTATGAGAGCTTCCCGATATGTGTTCTTTATTCTGTTTATCTGCCCCCTCCTTTTTTTCTGCACAACCCTGCACCAGTACTACCTGCCTGTGACCCAGGAGGTGGTTTAGAATCCCCTTCCGTCTGGCTGGGCAGGGGTACAGATGTGAGGGCCTTGAGTGGCAGACCCCGGCTCCAATCCCAGACCCTCTCTGGCAGGCTGAGTCATCTCTGGGCCTCAGTGCCCTCCTTGTAAGTTGGGGATGATGATGCCTGAGTCGTAATTTACTGAGAAGAGTCAAAGAATGACATATGTCACATGTCTGGCACAAATCCCTAGCACACAGTAGGTGCTCTTCGCTGATCTCAGACCCCCTCTCCACCTCATGCTCCCCCTCACTTTTCAGAGCTTCATTCCAGACCCTCCCTTCACCCTGCCTGCCTTGGACTCTCAACACAGAGAACCAGGGGACAGAGTGGGCTCAAGCCGCTCTTTTGTGCAGGAGTAATGAGGCAGAGGTCGGGAACCAGGGCCCAAGTTATGGGGGACACATATGGCCCATGGAGGTTAGGGGCACGGAACATTAACCCCAGTAGGGAGACAACTGAAAGGGTGGTGGGGACCTGCGGGTTCTCTGCCTCACTCCCCTCCCCAGCCCCCGACCTCTGAGCCCCAGATGCAAACCTTGTGCTGAATAATGGCTCTCAGAGATCTTGAAAAAGATGCTCTTGAAGCAGACCTGAATTTGAATCTCAGTTTGGCCAGGTGACTTCAGGCAAGTCAGCAATTTTCTCTCTGAGCCTCAGTTTTCTCATCTGTAAAACAGGGCTAGTTGTGGTCCCACCACAGCACAGGGCCAAGCATGGGATGATGCTGTAGCCAGCTGGCCCTTGTTGGTACCCTGGGCTGCCTCCTCCCGTCATCTGAGGCACTTTCCAGATGCTGGTGGAGTCCCACACTGGCCCACATGTGTGGGTGGAGTAGAGGGAGGGGGGTCTTCTGTGCTCCTGGTCCCTCCACGAGGTGGCCCCGGTGGGTCGGGGAGGTGTGAGGGTGCTCATGTTTGGAACCAGAGACAGCTGGATCCTCTCCCCTCAGTTTAGCACCTATGTCATGGGGCGGATGGACACGTACTTTGAGGACCCACTGACTTTCAACCCTGATCGCTTCAGCCCCAAAGCACCCAAGTAAGTCTTCAAGCTGTGCATGTGCGAGAAGAGTGGCCCAGGGACCTCGGGTCTGAACTGCCAGTGACCCCGGAGCCCATGTAGCCTCTCAGATCACTGTGAGGGAGTCACGATTCCCTGCTCTGCCTCCTTTCATGGAGAGGAAATCACAGCACAGAGAGGTTAGGTAACTTGAACAAGGGCACACAGCCAGGAGCCGCAGAGCTGCGGTTTGAGGCCAGCTCAGACTGGTTTCAAAACCCATGCTCATAACCCATCCCCTGTACTGGGAAACACTGTGATTGGCGCCAGGGGACTGTCCCTCCCCCTGCCTTGATGGTCCTATCTGAGAAATGGGAATCCTGTTGGCTCCCCTCTGCAGCTCGCTATGGGGGTGAATGCCTGAAAGTACAGTTGGGGCTGGGGGTGGTGGCCAGGGTCCGGGGACAGGCCACCTGCGTCCAGACCCAGACCCTGCCCAGAGCTGCATATGTGACTGGTCGAACATAGAAGTGCCATCGGATTGCAAGCTCTTTAGTTCCTCCTTCTGTGAACTGGGGATAATAACGACTCCTTCTGGAAGGCTCCTGAGATGGCTAGAATGAGAAAATGCTGATGCAGAGCCTGACAGAGCCAGCTGTTGATGTTTTTAGTGCGTGCACAAGCCAGCCGTGGTGCATAGCCATTCATCCGCGGGGGATGGGTTTGTCACCGCTGGGGTTGGGGGTCTGCGGCTGGGCAGCCCCCTCCTGACCGCTCTCTCCCTGCAGGCCGAGGTTCACCTACTTCCCCTTCTCTCTGGGACCGCGCTCCTGCATCGGGCAGCAGTTTGCTCAGGTAGGAGTCCAGGGCTGGGGTTTCTGCCGGAAGCTGGCTTCAGGGCTGGTGTCTCATCCCGGGCCAGGAGGCATTTCCGAGCCATTGGGTGGGGGGAGGCGGGGGGACGGGTCAGCCGGCTGCAGGCTCTGCTGCACGCTCATGCCCCGGGCCCCCTGCCCGTCCACACTTCCGCACACAGATGGAGGTGAAGGTGGTCATGGCCAAGCTGCTGCAGAGGCTCGAGTTCCGGCTGGTGCCCGGGCAGCGCTACGGGCTGCAGGAGCAGGCCACGCTCAAGCCGCTGGACCCCGTGCTGTGCACTCTGCGGCCCCGGGGCTGGCAGGCCGCACCCCCACCACCCTGCTGAGTGGGCCTGGGGTGGATGGGACTCATCGGGCAAGGGCGCCACACCCACGCTCCTCTGCAGCCCCATGGCCACCCACCCTGCTCCCCTGCCCCCTTCCTCAGGGGCACCCTCCACGCTGGCTCCCAGTGGGTCCCCTGCTAACCACCACCTGCTTCACAACCCCCCCCCCCCCCCGAGCTCCCTGCCCACTGCTAACTCCACGCCCCTCCTGGACTGGACCCTGCCTAATTCCCAGCTGCTGCCCAGATGTGCGGTCTCCTACCCCGAACCTCTTTGCACAGGCCACTCCCCCTGCCACACACCCTAACTCTTGCTCACTTCCTAAAACCTTCTTCAGGTGTCCCCTCCTCTAGGAAGCCCTCCCTGCCACCCCCCGGCCGGGCCAGGGGCCCCTCCTACTCTGCGCTCCCTTGGTCACCTGTGCTACCTCTAACACCACACTGACCACACTGTATTGTGAGTGTCCTTTGATGTGACCGGCCGCCCTGCCAGGTTGTGAGTGCCTCGTGGGCTGCCAGGTCTGTGTATGATTCGTCTCTGAGCCTGCCCCCGGGCCTGACCCAGAGTCGATGCTCAATAAATATGTGTCGACTGCATGAATGAATGGTGAAACCCAGCCAGAGCGCTCGGGCCTCAGTTCCTCATCTGGTAAATGAGAGTGGTGTGGAGGCCAGTCCGAGGGCTCACACAGCCTGGAAGCTAACCCCGCAGCTAATCCCAGACATCTTGGGAGAAGACTGCCCAGGGGCTTTCTGTGTTAGGAGAAACATATTCTCTTTGTTGGAGGCAAGACCATGTTTCTGTGTGTGGTGTGAGGTTGGGATTGCAGGCAGGGTTTTGAGAGCTTGAACTGACAGGGTCCAGGGCCCTGGGGCCTGTGAGGTCTAGGCGACTCCCAACAAGGCGCTGATACCCCAGAGGGCCTCACACAGCCTAGAGCCCCCAGGACCTCTCCTGGGGACAGCTTGGTGGAGCAGGGCACCTGAGTGCCTGGCCTGGCACCTGCTCCCTTCCTCCGCACCTTCTGGCACAGCGCTTCCCTCCTGACCAGCTTGGAGGAGGCGAGACTGGGACTCCCACAGTGGGGGAGGTGCGTGGGTGAAGACGTCGTTCTTTTCTCCCCGGGGCCTAGAGGTGGCCAAGGGGCAGTAAATACTAGACCAGCCACATCCTCTGGGCCCATCCAAGGAAAAGGACCCCCTGAGTTTCTCCTTCAGCACATGGGAGCATGTTTTCCTGCAGAGAAAACCAAACACCTGAGCCCACTGCCTGGGGTACCTGCCCTGGAAAGGGCCCCTCTCTGCACCAGGGAGGGCATAGATTTGGGCTGGCCCTTGCTTTACGTCAGTAACTCAATGCTTGTGCAGTCTTGAACTGAGGCGATCTTCCTATTCTGCAGAAGAGGAAACCGAGGGTCAGGGGAAGAAGTGACATGCCAGTACAGGTGGGTATATTGTACGAGAGTAGAGCTAGGCCCCCCAGCCCAGGTGGGTCATGGGACTGGTACCAGTAGTCTGCCTGGCCTCTGGGCAGAGGCTCCGGCCTCGAGGACCCTCTGTAGCTGCAGACGGCCTGCACACGGAGTGCTCCCGCTCCCCCAGCCCTCTGGCCACACTGAGCACTGGGCGAGGCGCTTCTCAAGCTACACTCCCACCCAGTTCCCTGTCTGGGGGGCTCCAGACCCTCCTATGGTCTGAGAACAGTGTGCCTGGGCTCTGCCTCCAGCGCTTGACCAAACCCAACCTTTGCTTGTCTCTCCTCAGCTCTAAAGCGCCCCTTCCCACGGCCACCCAAATGCCACTGTTCTGAGCCTTCAGCCTTGCTGTGCTCCCAGGGACCTGTTGTGCAGGGACCCCTAGGCCCCGTCCTCTACAGCCATCTCTGAGGTTCACCAGTCCCCCCTGCAGCCCTCCAACAGCCCCACGGCTGCCCCCATCCCACAAACTTTATGGCCCACACGTACCCTAGGCACGCCCCACTAGGCCCCCAAGCCAGCCCTAGGCACACCCCACTAGGCCCCCAAGCCAGCCACCCCACACCAACCCCCCAGTTCTCCACCAGCACCCCGTGCTCCATGCCCTACGTCCTGCCATGGCTCAGCTTGGCCCCACAGGACAGAACTTCCTTCAGTGTATGTCTAAGAGGTCCACAGGCTACCAAGCCTCAGCACTCCAGGGGCATGACCTCGCATTGCCTGGAGGGGTCGGCTCCCACTGAAACTTCAAATTGCCTTTACCATGCTCTGACTTAGCAGATATCTATCCATTGCTGAACCTGAGTCTTCACACCATTATTTCTTCAAGTCCTCCTGAGTATGACCCATTTCACAGATGAGAAAGTTAAGGCCACAGCACACAGCCAGGCCATAGCGGAGTAAAGACTCAAACCTGTAGCCCCTTGCACTCTGGCCTTCCACCATCTCAGCAAACCCTGTTGCTGAAGGCCTGGGCTTGCCTCCTGGGGCTGGAGGCCTGAGGTGAGTGGGAAGAGCAGAGCCTGTGTCCCGCCCCGTGCTGCTCGGCTGTCACCGTCTGTGGGTCAGTGCACCCATCCTGACCTTCCGGAGCCACTTTCTCCTCTGTTAAAAGGACTTTCTGAGTGAGCACGTGGTTCTTGGGCTTGGCTGTGTCGACCAGTGGCTTGGGCCAGCTGGATCAGCCGCTGGGGTGGGACCCCGAAGCCTTTCCTAGGCCGCCTGGGGAGACTCCAGTGTGCACAAAGATGGTGTCAACCCTGGGGACCCAGGCCAGATGGAAGGGATTAAAACCAAGGCCTTGCAGCCAGGCTTCGTGGGGTCAAATCCGACCTGCACTGTCCCTTTTATGTTTATGCGACTTGGGCCTCAGTTTCCCCGTCTGTAAAGGAGGACGGCTGATAGGAGATCCTAAGACTGATGGGAGAATTTAGAGCGTGAGTATCTTTATCGCTAATGACCTCTAGGGAAGGAAGGGCTTTCCTGGGAGGCCAGGCAGTGCAGTTCCCAGAAGAGCCACACGGTGGCGCCCCGGCGCAGCTCTCGGGTCGGCGCGGCCGCGGCAGGCCGAGTGGGCGGTGCCTCCCTTTCCCGCGGGGACCGGAGGCCCGGAGGGGCGGGGCTCGCAGCATCGCAGGCCCAGCCTCCTGGGGGCGGGGCCAGCCGGCAGGGCGCAGACTCCGGCGGGCCCAGGCGAGGGTGGTCTGTGGGGTCCGCAGGCCACTCGGGTGCGGGTGGGCAGGCGGGCGTCGCCATGCCCCTGTCGCAGGTGGGGCCGCCGAGACGCGCAGCGGGTGGGCCCCTAGAGGGACAACCACGCAGGCGGGCGTGCCGAGACCGCGACCTCTCCTGGCGATGGGCTGGGTCTGGCGGTGAGACGCTGGCTGGCCGGTCCCGGGGAGCTTGGGCAAGAAAAGCCCCGCGGAGGAGAAGCACACTGAGAGGGGGACAGGGGAGCAGGCGGCTTCCTCCTGCCTGGGAGAGCTGGGGGGGCGGGGCAAGGGCCATTCGGGGCGGAGCTGCTCTAACACTTAACTTGCTCTTGGCCGAAGAACTGAAGCCACCACCAGGGCCCTGCTGCTTGAGGGTCCTGGAAGCTGGTGATGAGGGGGCCTCCCGGGTGGCCTGTGGCCAAGGTCAGGCTGGTGGTTGGACCCGAGAGCCTTGGCCTGCCTGCGCTGGGGCTGAGAAGCCTGGTGCAGCTGTGGGAGGTTTTCTTCCTCTCTGCTGCGCAGACTAGGACAAGAGGCTGGCTCTGGAGTCACCTAGTGGCCCTGCTGGGCCTCAGAGGTAGCCAACGTGAGTGGACAGAGGGCCACAATTAGCTGACCCCCCCCCCCCCAGGCAGATTCTGGATGGAGCTTGGCCCCTCCTGATTGTCTTGGCCAGTCAGGCCTGGTGTCCTTTATGGTGGCCCAGAGTTTGGTAGGGCCACCCCGGGTCAGCCTCACGAACAGTATGGGTGTGTGTTTCCTGCATGATTAATGAGAGAGAGCACGGCCACCTGGAGGGGACCTCAGGACGGGAGCAAGAGGGTGCTCAAGCCAGTGCCTCTTCCTACGTTTCCTCCCCTCTGCAAGGACGATTGCTTTCCTCTGGGGCAAGAATCCTGCCTCTTCAGCAGGCTTCCTGATGAATGTAAGACCCAAAGGAGGCTCTCACCCCCCTGGGGCAGATGACTCCTAAATCCACTTGTCTGCCCGGAAGTCATCCTGGGCTCCAGACAGCCTTGGGCATCTCCGCCTGGACCTCTAAATATAACCCGAGCTTGGGGGAGGGGCAGACACTGGGGGTATTTCTGGCAGGGAAGGGAGACTTATTGCCCGAGGGCCATTTCCCTGAATCAGGGCTGGGGTGGGCACACGTGGGGTCAAGGCCCTTCCCTGGCCTGGAGCTTGAGGAACATTTGTTTCTCCCAGAACACGGCTTCCCCAGCACTTCCTGTCCTTGCTTGAGGAAGCCATGATCACCCCCCTGGTGTTGCCCACCTTAGGTAGTCCCTGCTGGTGGGCCGGACCCTGAGCCAGCCAGGCAGAGTAGAGTCACCGCCTGACTAGGTAGCCAGGGGCAAGTGTGCCAGTCCCTGCGGAGGTGCCCCAGACCCCCAACCCACTGGCAGCCCCCACCATACTGTGCCGAGCTCCCAAGCCTGACCTGGAGGGTGGTCCTTGGGCCACACGACAGTGAGGCCAGGCAGGAACAAGGGGGACACTGGGGCCTTCCGTGCGGGGGCCTGGCCTCCCAGGTGGGGTGTGGAGGGTCCCCGGGTCAACGCTGTGCAGACAAGGGCAAAGGACTAGACTCCCCTTCCTGTTCCGACTCTTTGGGCCCAGCTCCTCTGCTGGTTTCTGCTTTGGGGGACAGAGCGGGACAATGCCAGCAGCTCTGCTAGGCTCCTCTAACCCGTGCCCAGGGGGAGAGCCTTTATCTGAGCCCCTTTGGTGGCCCTGGGACCCTGGGTGAGGAGGAGCCCGAGATACCAGGAAGACGCGGATGATGCTTCCAGCTCACGCCTCCGAGATCTGAGCCCACTACGCTGTAAGCCCGCCCCTAGGAGGCGGGGCCTCACTCTTCCTGTGGGGGGTCTCACCCCTGCTGTGAGCCCCAGAGCCCCAGGAGGAGGCCAGAGCCTCCCCAGCAGCCCCATGTCCCCGGAGCCACGCCCACCCCTCACACTCCCCAAACGAGGGCTGCTCCTTGGCCCCCACCCAGAGGTGAGGACGTTGCCCGCGAGGACCTGAGAGTGGCCCCCACCCTCCTACCCCAGGAACGCCTCCTGCTACTGGACACCTCTCTGAGCTTCTCTGCGGGCTGCGAGCGTGGAGGCTGTGGGGCTCCTCCAAGGCCCCCCGGGCGGCCATCAGCCTCAGCACCTGGGCTGGACAGGGGCCCCCGGGTGCGGGAAAGCAGCTGCCCGAGCCACACCGCCCGTGTGTGTCTGTGTCTACTTGTGTCTCGCATCTCTGCGTTTCTGCAGCCTCCCTGCCACGGCCTGTCTGTCTCCTCTATGTGGGTCCCAGCGGCCATGCCTGTGTGTCTCAGGCTGCGACCTGCGCTGTAAGGAGGGTCTGTTGGAACCTAAGGCAGCGAGCAGACCCCGGAAGGGTCCTGAGGCCCCGCGGCGCCCAGGCCCTCACAGTGCCGCGGGCAAAACCTCCCTCCGATGTCTGGGAGGTGAGGGGCCCTGCCCGAGCTCACACACCCAGGAGGCCCCCAGAGTGGACTTACACTGTCCTTCCTCATGTCATGGCCACTGAGGGCCCAGGCGAGGCTCTGTGTTCAAAACTTTCCTGCCTCTCTTTTGTGGGGGGCCCAAGGCCCAGGAAGACAGGATCTCCAGCAGGGAGGAGTTCCTGCCCCCCCCAGACCAGCAGGTGTCCATGTGAATCTGGGGTGAACAGGTGAGCAGGCAGGAAACGGGCCTCCTCCCTGACCCAGCATGCTGGGGCGGCCCCCTGCTTTGATCAGACTGGGGCGCCCCCCCACCTTTGATCAGGCCAGCCCGGACCCTCCCTTCCTCCGGCGCCCTCCTCGAAGCACAGGGCTGGCGGGCTGCAGTATGGGGCGGGGGGATGTTGTCCTCCCTTGAGACCTTGACATGAGGCAGGCCTGGAAGGGGCCTCGCTCAGAGCTGGCCCCACTGTAGTCCAATAAATGTGTTTACACCCCCCGACATACGTGCTCACCCCCCCCACTCCCCTGCACGCATACACGTGCTCCCACACATAGATGGGCACACGCCCGTGCTCACTTGGCCCGTGCCCACCCACGTGCATTGTCACACACGTGTTCACCAGCGCACACACAGCCACACGTTTGCACTTGCGTGCCGTGGCCCATGGCTGCTGTGGTGACCTCAGGAGCAGAGGAATCGAGTTGTTTTTTTCCCCAACACATGTTCCCACAATAAAAAAACAACCAACAGGAAAGTGCTTGGGGTCGGGACAGGAAGGGGAAGTGGCCTGTGCGAAGGGAGCCAGCTCTAGCGGGGGGACACGGGGCGGCCTGTTCGGGTGGGACTCAGGGGCCGGACAGGCTGCTGGCCACAGGGTGGGGAGGTGCAGGGTCCCTCCAGGGCATCTGGGCCTTGGGGCTCATCCCACCGCAGCCTCCCACTTTCGGATGAGAAGCCGAGGCTGGGGTGGGCTTGTCCCTGTCTCCGAGGAGGGCTGGCAGAGTGGCGTTCGGCCCCGGGGCGCGCTGACCCTCCGTGCATCCTGGCCGCGGTCCTGCGGTGGCCCCAGCAGCGGTGGAGGTGAGGGAAGGCCTCGGTCTGGGATGCCAGGTGGCTTGGCGGGACTCTTTCTGTGGCACCGCCTCGTGTGTCCGGCCCTGGGCACAGCCCAGTCCCCCTGGACTGGGCTACTGGCAGTCAGCGGACGCCCGAAGGCGCATTCCCCATGTGCTCCTCTGTCCACACCACTCGTGCCAGGTTGCCCAGAGCAGGTGCTGCAGAAGACGAGGGCCGAGCGTGGCCCCCTGGGACCAGGCACACCTCTCGCCGGGGACTCTGAAGTTCTTCCTGCCCTCAGCCTGGCCCAGGGCCAAGTACACAGGAGGTGCTCCTACATACTCCCCCGATGCAGAGGCAGAGGTGCGGAAAGGAGCCACGACCTCCTGGGCGACCCCAGGAGCGGGTCTGACCCCACCCAAGGGCTGAGTGGAGGGCTTGGCGGGTGGGCTCCACGGCCCCTTCCTGGTCCCACACCTCCCTGGGGATGAAGCTGCCCCTTGCAGAGATGGCCACACTGTTGCTGGGCTTCATCTCAGGTAATCCTCGAAACCCAGCAGGTGAGACTCTGCCCCATGTGCAGGTAAGGACGCCCTCAGGAGCCTCTCCTCTCCCTGCTGACCTGCATCCGGTTTCCACTCACTCCCAGGGCTGCCCGGGAGTGGGATCCGGTGGTGGGTGGGGAGGAGAACCCTGCCCAGGGCGGGGGGAGGGGGCTGGGGGCTTCCAGGGACAGCCCCTGTCTTGCTTCATCTCTCTCTCTCCCTTTTTTCTTTTCTCACTTAAAAATCTCAGGAGGGACCCACGACAACCAACAGTCCTTGTTTGCCTATGATTGAGGGGTCCCAGGAGACAGGCAGGACTTCCGGGGCCGAAACAGGGCAAAGCCCATGGAAACCAGGACAAGTTGGTCACTCTAGAGGGGCCCCAAAGGCAATGAACCAACCCAGTCTGATGCTTGAACTCCCTCCCCATGTCCTCTTGCAGTGGTTGTCCAGCCCTGTTTACATACCTCCAGGGATGGTGAGCTCATTATCATACAACAAGAGCCAACCAAGAGGTGTGCAAAACCAGGGCCAGGCACTGACCACAGTGAGGGCACATTGTGCAGGAGGATGCAGGGGCCCCGGCCCACCTTCAAGGACAGTTAGACAAGGCTACACAGAGGAGGAGAAGGGGGAGGAGGACAGGGAATTCCTGACCAAGGGAACAGCACAGGCAAAGGCCGGGAGGCCTGGAACAACCTTACAGGGATTGACTTCCTACGCTGTTATCTCTGACAGCTAGTGTGACTCTGCAGGTCTCCCCCACCCCATCACCAAAAGGCAGTTCCTTTGGAACATGGGGGCCTGGGCCCTCCTGTGTTCATGCCCCAGGTGTCTGAGCTGGGAAAGGCCTCGGCGTCTGAAGGGCTGCTGTATGCCTCTGAGCTGTTCCACCCCCCTCTCATTTTTCTGAGGCTCATGGACCCTTGAGCACCAGCCTCTGCCCCCTTTTCCAAGAAGCCTCCCCTGACTTCCCTAGCCCTGAAGCCTCCCCTGCCACAAGTCCCAGCCTCCTCTCCTTGGGATGACCATGACCTCCAGCCCCTGCCAGCCTCCAGTCAGGCTTCCCCAGTTCTTACCTTCGCACCTGCTGGTCTCTTCCCGGAATGCCCTCTCTTTCCCTGAAAAAGCTTTCGTAGTCTTCAAAGACATAACTCAAAGGTCAGCTCTTCCAGGAAGCCCTCCTGTATCTAATTGGGGTTGATTACCAGCTTCTCTCCTCTTTAAGCCGCTTCCCTCCTTCTGTGCCCTGCAGGCAGAACCAGGTAGGCCTTGAGCCCAAGGGGGCCCCGTGACGCGGACACTGGGTCACGTGGCTCCCCCAGGCGATCACCTCCATCCCCTCGGGCACCCCCAGCACACGAGGAACCGTTGGCACCCAGGAGGTGCCCAGAAGCGGCTGCTCTTGGTCTGCCTGCCAGACAAAGGCGAGGGCCATGCCTTCCCGTAACCTTGGAGACAGACAGTCGGGCTCCAGAGTCCGGCTCTGGTCACACCCCTCCCTGGCCGGGTGGCCTTGGGTGGGTCATGGCTGCTCCGGAGAGCCGAGTGAGAAGACACGTGCGGCAGCACCAGGCGTGGGCTCAGTGGGCGGCATCACTCTTTTTCTACAATGGCCATAAAAGCCCCTCACCGGCGCTGTGGGTCCCTTCCCAGAGAGAGCGACTCAGGCACTCTGGGGTCTCCAGGGCTGGGGTTGGGGTCTTGGGGACTGACCAAGTACCCAGGGGTGCAGCAGTTTCTCAGGCAACATTCCGAGGCTGCCCGGGAGAGGCCCAGGGCAGGAGAGGGCAGGGCCCAGATTTATCCACCAATCCGGCGGGCTCCTGGCTCGAGAGCCTGTTCTTATCTGCCCAGCCCAGCATGGGGGGGCCGCTGGGCCGGCTGCGGCGGGACGCTGCCTGGGGACTGGACACGGAGCAGGCCCGGCAGCCCCAAGCCCCACCAGGTGGGTGACAGCCACTGACGGTTCTGAGCGTCCCTGCAGGCTGGTGGCCGACTGCCCGCCCATCTCCTGCACCATGTCGGACGGCGAGGGCCCCTCGGCCGGTGAGTGGCAGCGCTATATTTACCCACCACGGCTCCGGTTGCAGGGCCAATGCTGCTGGGTGCAGAGGGCACTGGGCGCCCCCGCCCCAGGCTGCAGGCAGCTGTGGGGCTGGACCCCCTTCCTCCTAGCTGATGCCTGGGGTGGGTGGGGATGGGGGGTTGCTGCGCTCCTGGAAGGGGAACTGGCCTTTCGGAGCTAAGTTCTGCTGCACCGCGGGCTTCCCGGTGGGGCTGGAGCAGGAAGCTGTGCCCGCTGCGAACCCCTCCCGCCGCTAGCCAGGGAGTCGGGGGCTGCCCCATGGTGCTGCGGGCGCTGGACTGTGCCTGGGCACGGGGAGCCACAGACCCCTGGAACCACATGCAAATGAGTGTGTGTGAACATGTGCCTGGGGTGGGGGGGCCTCCAGCTTCCGGCTGATTCCCCAAAGGTCGGAGACCTCTGGGAAGTTCAGAGGCCTGGGTCTGCTTGCACAAGGCAGGCCCTCCAGGAGTCCCCAAATCCCCTAGGTTGGAAATGGCCCGGGACACAAAGACAGAGGACCAGTCAGAGACTGTGGTCTGCACACAGACCCTCTGTCCTCCCCGGGGGACTGGCTGCCTGTGCGGCTGGCTAGCTGCCCTCAGCTCCCCCAGCTGAAGGCAGGTCTGAGACGGACATCCCTCTGAGCTGGCCATAGCGGGCCCAGGGCTGCAGACAGCCTCCTCCAGGTGGCCCGGGTTCAAATCCCCAATTCTCTCACTTCTAGATTGGGTGACTGACCTGGGGCAAGGAGCTTCCCTGCTCTGAAGCTCCGTATCCCCAAGTGGAAAAAAAAAAGGCAGCGCCAGCCCTCCCCGCAGGTGGTTGTGAAGGCTGAATGTGAGAAGGAGCGACCGCCGATCTGTACCGGGGCACTCAGTCATGGCCTCGCGGAAGCAGCAGGTGGAGAGTCCCAGGCAGGAGCCTGCGTCTCCCGGTCTGGCCACTCCAGCCGCACCTTCTTGCCTAAGCCACTGCACGTCCGTGGCCCCTGGAGTCCTTATCTGTCCCGCAACGCCACGCGGGGACGTGCCTAGACAGGTCCGGCCAGCCTGGGGGTCCTGGACTGGTTGTGATGGACAGCGGTGGGGTCCTCCTGGCATGGTGTCTGGTAGACAGTCCCGGCGCCGGGGCCGGGCCAAGTCAGATTTGGAACAGAGAGCGAGAGTGTGTGTGCGTTGGGGAGGGGGACACCGACAAAACTGGCCTGACCTCCCCCTCTTCCGCCAGGCATTAGGGGTGCAGGCTGCCAAGAATTGTCCGCCGAGGAGCCGGTATGTGGGGGCGGGGGGGGGGCGGCAGACGGGCCCTTTCTGGCTGGCTCTGCCGGCACCTGACACAGACCCGGAATAGCTCTCTCCTTCCGCCAGGGACACGGCCCTGCTTTTAGCAGCTTGTAAAACCACCCGCACAGAGAGGGGTATTTCAGGAAGGCCAGAACAGTATTTAGCCTGCTGGGCTGATGGAATGGGCGCCAAGCGTGTGTGTGTGCATGTGTGTGTGTGTGTCCAGGAGGCTAGAGGAGACACGGCCTTTATGTCCCTGTATGGTGTAGGAGAGGGTCAGCTGGGCGGGGGGCCGGCAGGCGCGGTGGTGGCTGTGCCCACCCTGGCTGGGCGGGTCACCTGGGTGAGTGTGGGGCTTGGCTTCCTACAGAGCCCTGTGGGATGGTTTTTTCTCTGCTGTGCTGGACTTGCTGGGGAATCTGGTTGGCAGTAGAGGCAACACGTGGGTGCAAGGGCGTGTGCGTGTTTGGGGGGTCTCCCAGAGTGTGTTGTCCGAAGGTCAAGACTTTCTAGGATTCCAACTCCATGGCCGTGGTTGGGTTCCGGAGGATACCGTGAAAGATTTCTACCTCTTTTCAGAAACCAGTCCCTGGGCCTCTGTCTGTAGCAAGAAAGTTCTCAGCTGCCCAGCCGTGACCTGTGTGACCGCGGGCAGGTTACTGAAGGTCACTGGGCCTCGGCTTCCTCATCTGTCCAGTGGGCACAATAATAGGACATTAGTTCCTCAAGTCCCAATGAGGATTAAGTGGCGGAGAGCATATAACCTGCTTGACATGACGCCCGGCTTACTGCCAGCACGGGTAACTGTAATTACTGTCCCCTAGTAAGTGAGCTGCAGCCAAAGAGGAGAACGGACGGGACAGACTACGTGCTGCGTCTTGTCCTGGCCACCTTGGAGATGTTGTTTGATCCCTGGAGGGTGTGCATGAACTCCACCGTACAGGTAGGGAAACTGAGGCTCAGAGAGGGAGACTGGCCCCAGGTTGCCCAGCTGGTACATGGCAGAGTCAGGATTCGAACCCACCTCCCCAGACCCATCCAGGAAATCCTACCCCGCTCACCCACAGTGGGGGCTGGGGGGTCTTGTAGGCCCTTGTGGTTTTCATCTGAACAACAGCCCTTCTCCTTTGGGACGCAGCTAGCTCAGGATTGGCTCCAATAATTTGGAATCTGTGCCCCCAAAAATGTGGTACCTAGTTAGGGTGTCCAGAAAACTGCACGGGGCAGGAGCAGAGTGGCAGGCGGTCGACTCCAGGACTTGTGGCCCTGCGCCTGGACAGGGGAGCCTGGAGGCTAAGGTTACCACGAGGCAATGTTGTATTTATAGCAGGAAGCTGCCAGCCCGCACACGCCGTCCAGGGAAGGGGCTTCCCTCACAGCTGTCTGGATTCTAGACCTGGCTCCGCCCCTGAGCAAAGCCCAGCACGTCACGGGCCCCTTTCCCATCAAGACTCAGTTCCCCCATCTGTAAAATGGGGCCCTTCCATGTCCCTTGCTGGGTCTGGAGACAGTGTCTCTAAGGGCTGGTGTGGCCTGGACGGAGGGGCCGGAAGGTGCTGGCTCCAGGCACTCTGGGTCTGTTGATTGTCCCTTCCTGCCTTTGACCTCGTGGCCGGCCCCTCCCCTCCCGGCAGAACTCTGCAGGAAGAGAATCCAGCCTCTGCGCGGGCAGAACCCACGTGTTTGGGAGGGCTTCCAGCAAAGCCGTTTTACAATTCCAAGCACCACAGAATAGGCCGTTGTTATTCTCAGCAGAGCAACGAGGGCAAGTCTTTCCGAGCCCAGGGTTCGAATCTCGGCTCTACTGCCCTGTCCCCAGGCTCTGTGGTCTCGGGTGAGGCACTTGGCCTCTCTGAGCCTCAGTGGTGGGTTTCCACTCGTCTCGCTTTGGGGGATGTGATGAGGACGTGATGAGGGCTCAGCCAACAGAGTGACTCTCTTTGTCTTTCTGCATAAACTCTCCCCGAGGCAATGGCCCCTTGGTTCATTGCAGTAGACAGTGGACAGACTAGCTACTGCCTGTCCCCTGTCTTTATCCTCTCCCTCAGCTCTGCAGCTCCTGGACCTGTTCTGAGCCAATTTACCCAGGGGGCCAACAGCTCTCTGGGGTCCCCCCAAAGGTCCCCATAGTTGGCTCCCCAAGTGTCTGTCTTTGCCTGGTAACAAGGGTTATTTCCCAAGGGCGGAGGACCTGACATTGCAGTAGGCCACCCCATATCCCACTCACTTCCTCCAGCATCCCCAGAACCCAGAGAGAACCCCACTTCCTTTTCCCTCCTCATCCTGGCCTGGATTTGAGTCTCCTTGTTTACCATCTGGCCTTGGGGTCTGCAGCCGTGTCTACAAAGAGATTTAAGCAAAACATTTTAGTTTAGGTCCTGCTCTTGGAAAGGAAGTGTCTTCCCCCAGGAGAGGCAGGCTTGGTCTCAGGGTTTTGTCATCTCTCTAGGGTGTCCCCTCCTGTTGATGATGGCTTCCCTCTTTCTAGACAGGATTCGGGTTTCATCTCTTGGGCAATAGGGAGCCAGGGAGGACCCGAGCTGGTGATACCTGGATTGCGTCAATGTGTGTGGGGCAGGGACCAGAATCTGGAGGCCAAGAGGCCCAGAAGGAGGCTGGCAAGGATGGTCCTGGGGAGAGAGGCTGAGGCTGACTCAGGAAGCGAGGGATGGAGGAGTAGGGGACTTAGCAACTGAGTGTGGGGGCCATCACAGAGGTCCAGAGGACAGATGCTTGTCTCCAGGGGGCTGGGGGTGACCTGGCAAGGGCCCAGAGCTGGTCTGTAAAAACATATGGGGGTCAAAATAAAAGACAGAAACTGGGGGCATCTGGGTGGCTCAGTGGGTTAAAGCCTCTGCCTTCTGCTCAGGTCATGATCCCAGGGTCCTGGGATCGAGCTCCACATCAGGCTCCCTGCTCAGCATGGAGCCTGCTTCCTCCTCTCTCTGCCTCTCTCTCTGCCTACTTGTGATCTCTGTCTGTCAAATAAATAAATAAATAAATAAAATCTTTAAAAAAAAAAAAAGACAGAAACTGATGGCCAAGGGGCGTCTGGGTGGCTCAGTCAGTTAAGCATCTGCCGACTCTTGGTTTGGACTCAGGTCATGATCTTGTGGTTGTGGAATCAAGCCCTGCCTTGGGCTCTGTGCTCAGTGTGGAGTCTGCTTCAGGTTCTCTCTCCCTGTCCCCCATGGGCTCTCCCTTAAATAAATAAATAAAATCTTAAGAAAAAGATAAAGGAAACTGGTGGCTGAGATGAGTTAGCGATACCCATTTTCATCCAATCCTGATTTCAAATCTTTGAAACGCAGACCGTTTGTTTTTTGCTGACTGTAGGGCTGGGGCAGACTCAATGTGTGCTGGGAAGAAAACAAAAGCAAAAAACAAAACACATAAATCTCAGCGGCTTAAAGCAACAAAGGTGTATTTCCTGTTCATGCACAGTCCTTTGCGGATCTGGGTAACTCCTGGGCGGGTTGCCTAAGCGGGAGCTCAGCCTGACGCCTCCATACGGACCCATGCTTTCTGGGTTATGAGGCCCGGCAGAGAGACAGAGACACCACGGAGACAAATGCTCCCACGCCCAAGTCGCCCGTCCTGCCACTGCGGACATGTCATTGGCTGGGCATGTCACATGGCCACACCTAATGGCCGGGAGTGGGGGTACCGCTCTCTGTTTGTGAACGACAGTCCTATCCGCCCCCCCCCATGGACTTTTGTCCCCAACTGACTTTAAAAAAAAAAAAAGTAATCCATTTTAATTATGAAATGTTGGGAGCGTATCATCGGAGCTGCGGTCCTTAAGCATCTGAAATGCAAATTATGAATCATTCCACCATGCAAGTCACAAAGCAAGGGACAAGATTTTTCAAAACGTGTTCTTTCCCACAGATTTGAATTTGCATTTAAAAGCACAGACATAAGCGACGGAGCGATTGTGTCACCACACCAATAAGGAAAAGCATAACCAAGAGAAACATGAGCCGTTAATTGCCGCGAGGCTCCATTGATTCATTATTTGCTGGCGCACCGGAGGGGGTGCTGGCCGGACAGCTCCCGAGCCCGCTCGGCCACCGCGGCCCGGGGATGAAGAACGGGGGTCTGAGCTCAGGGGTAATGACGGTGGGAATAGATGGGGAGGGGGATTAGGGGTCCGAGCGCCATCTCTCTGAGGCAGACGCTATTTCCTTGATCCCGCGCCGCCGCGCCACGCAGGGGCCGCAGGAGCGAAACCAGCGTAACCGGAGGGCTGTGGTCGTGAACGCCGCGTGTCGTTTCGTATGGGATGAGACCTGGCTTCCCAACATTTGCAAACACTAGAGGTTGGCTCTATGCCTTTCCGTAAGGGTCGATGACGTCAACCGAATAGCTAGAAACAAAGCTGGATTTTAAAACATTAATATTAGTAATTAAATATAATTTTTATTCATCGATTAATATGATTAATATTATAGTGATTAAAATAAGTTAAATATGAACCGCATTCCTAAAGCTGGGATGGAAGAACTCTCTGATGGGGATCACGTTCCCCTGAGCCCAGGCCCCCACAGTCCCGCCTGGAAGCCAGACTGTTTAGAGAGCTCTCGCCCCAGTTTAAACACATCTTCTAGGGTTCCTGCCTGATTTATTTCAGATGGAAAAACGTGTCAGCGCACGGTGCAGTTGCAGAAAACACTCTCCCTTCTGCTTTTCTCTGGAGGGGCCCATGGTCTCAGTGGACCACCTGACTTGGCGGTACTTATCAGACTTATCCTGTGTGCATGGGTCCTGCCAGGCCCTGCCACGTGAGGGAGAGCTGGGGCCCTGGCCCATGGAGCCCCTGGGGGGCCATGTGCTCAGGGGACTTGTGCTCAGGCCCCTCTGAGTCCCCAGCAGTGCTCAGGCTGCAGGCTCCAGGCAGCGCCCTGGGGCCCAACCCGGCACCGTAACTTCTGGTTCTGGAAGCGGCGTTATTGAGCGGCGGTTCATACATCTCCCACAGTTCACCCACCTCGAGTGTCCAGGGCGGCGGATCTTACTCCATTCCCAGGGTTGTACCACTGCGCTCACATAGCCCGCTTGGGGATATTTTAATCACCTTGGGAAGAGACCCCCACCCCTTTGCAGTCCTTCCCGGCGCCCCAGTCACTCCTGTCTCTGTCTCTGCGGATTCGCCGTCGTGGCCGTTTCATTCTTATAAGCAGAATCGTGCAGCGTGGGGCCTTTCCCCTCGTGGGATGTTTTTAGTCTCCCCCTGCGTCTGTGTCTGTGCTTCATCCGTCGTGTGGCCAAATGTCCTCCGGTCGTGTGGAGAGACCACACGTGACTTATCCAGGCACCAGGTGACCGATGTTTGGGCCATTTCTACGTTTCGGCTGCGATGACCAACACTACCGTGGACACAAGCGCACGATTCGGGACAGATGTCTCCATCTCTCTCGGGCGTACGCCTCCAACAGGCTTGCTGGGCTGGAGGGTGTCTCCGTGGCACCTTCTGAGGACCCCTGGACCATCTTCCGCAGGGACAGCACCCCAGGGGTACACAAGTGCCCCCATTTCTGCACATCCTCACCGACACTGCTTGTTACCTGTTTGATTCCAGCCATCTGAGCGGGTGGGTGTCTCACTGTGGTGTTGACTGGCCTTTCCCTGCGGCTGGTGGTGTTGAGTGTCTTTTCCTTTGCTCCTTGGCATCACCCCCTTGGCTCTGAGACCGTAAGCCTCAATGTCCTCATCTGTAAAATGGGGACCAGGGCAGTGCCGCGTCCCGGGCTGTGGTGAGCTTTCACTGAGATCATGCCAGGGTCTTGGCCCAGAGCAGCTGCCCAGCAAATGTTTCCTGCCTGAAGCTGCGGTCTGGGCTTACAGGGCCTCCCCTGAAGGCTGGTGGGAGGGAAGGAGTCAGAGAAAGCTAGAAAACTGGAAGTTTCTGCAAGTTCCAAACTCATTTAGGAGAGGGACAAACCTCATCAGAGAAGGCGGTGACTGACACGGGTCCAGCCCTGGTGATTTCTTCCCCAGTTGCTCGTCTGGGCCGGCCAAGTGAGCCGGCCACGTCTGTACAACCCAGATGAGGCAGGTGTCCAGACCGCAGGCTCGGGGAAGATAAGCCTGCCCGCCATTCGGGTTTCCGGCTAGGGACACCTGTAAGGGTTTCTTATCTTGTTTGGCCTCCCCTTGATTACTCTCCAGGCTGGTCATGTTGCCCTTCCTGGACTTGCAAGCCTCCGTCTGTCCATGGAGAGCTCTGGAAATAGGCCAGGAGCATCCTTGCACGAGCTTGGGCAGGAGCCTGGGGCCTGGCGGAGGTGCTGATGGGATGGTCAACCTGATTGTGTGGCTGTAACCTGAGCCGGGAGCTGGGCGGGAGGTGAGGGAACACAATCACCTCCTCACAGCGGAAAGCAAACCTGGCTCCAGATAGCAAGCTCATTAGGCTGCCCCGGAGGGAACAAGTCCAGTTCTGTTCTGGGCCCAGTGGGAGAAAGGCAGAGTTCACCCCGATGGCCCTGGGGCAGCTTGCCATCCTGGGTCGTGCCCCAAGGGGACTCCAAGCTCTGGGGCTGGGTGTGGATGCTGCCACTGTGTCCACGGCCCCTCGGGGCAGCAGGCAAGGCTGGGAATCAGTGAGACTGGCATTGTTCGAGCTCAGCTACCCAGTGCTGTGTGACCTTTGCAAGTCACAGAACCTCTCTGGGCCTTTGTTTGCTCGTGGGTAAAATGGAGCTGATGGTACCGTAGAGGGTGGCTGCCAAGCACGAATGGACTAGTGCTCATGGTCAAGGGCAGGGTGTGGGGGGATTCTAGAGGTGGGAGTGAAGGTTCGGGTCTACACATGCTTCCTTCTCGTGGGAAAGGTGCTCAGGAGAAAGCAGGGAAAGCGGGAGGGAGGCAGGACAAGGCTTCCGGCAGAGAGTAGCTTTATTTTGTTCGATGTCTGTACACTTGAGTGTCAGCCCAGTGAAGGAGGAGACCAGGCCTTTCTTGGAGCCTCTGCCTCTGTGTGTGTTGGGGGGGGGGGGTGGTCATCAGTCTGGCTGTGGCTCTGCATTTGCTTCCCGGGGCTCCCGTGACAAATAGCCACAAACTTGGTGGCATGAAACCACAGAAATTAATTTTCTCACCATTCAGGAGGCCCAAAGCCTGCAATTAGACGCACTGGGCCGAGACCAGGTGTGAGGAAGGCTCTGCTCTCACGGGTGAGAAGCCATCCCTGGTCTCTTCTGCGCCCTCGACTGGAGGCTGTGTCCCTCCGTCCCTGCCTCCTTGGTCACGTGGTCCCCCTTCTCTGCATCTGATCCCTGTGTGCCGCTCTCCCTCGATACTCTTGCCATGGCATTTAGGGCCATCTGGAAAAACCAGGAGAGCCCCTCCCCCCACCCCATCCTTAATTTAATTACATCTACGAAGACCCTTTCCCCATATATGGTAACATTCCAAGGACCTAGGGAGTAGAGCTTGGCGCCTTTAGCCTGCTGCAGGCACCGACACAGATGCCCGAGAAGCTTGTGGCCTCCCGGGGCTCTGGCTGGGGACCCAGGGAAGCAGCCTGAGGGGCTCAGACCCCCCAAGAAGGAGCTTTGCGCCCCATACCTTCCTGGCCTCGGAGCCCTGCTCTTCTCCCTCCCTCCTGAACCGCCCTTGGCTGCTGCACCGAAGCTTGCCCAGGGCCAAGGGCAGCTTGTCTCCCCTTCCTTTCTGCCCCCTGTGAAGAAAGTGGTTGAAGGCCTGGAGTAAGCAGGGTCGGGGGGAGAGGGAGCCCCGTGGGCCCTGACCGCAGGAAGGAAGAGATGCTTCCTTTCAAAAATAACATGTTAAAAAAATTAGACTTTTTGAAAGAGCAGTTTAAAAAAAATTAAAAAATAGCGGAGCCTGAATAAGGAAATAAACCCGAAATTATGAGGGTGATGGACCACGTCCTCAGGGAAGCCGAGAGGGAGCGTGAGTGAGAGCCAGGCCTCTGTGGGAGGCGCATGGCAGGTGACTACGTCTGGCCGAGCCTCAGTTTCCCTGCCTGGAACTCAGGGCCCGCCTGAGGGTGGCCAGGAGCAGGACGCGGGAAGGTTGCTCGGCAGGCAAACACCTGGAGGGGGTCCCACCTGCAAAGACAGGGGTGTTGCCTCTTCCCCCGGAGAGGCGCCCCCCACCACCTGCCCATCCCACGGGGCACCTCTCTTCCCAGCCCTGT
Source organism: Mustela nivalis (assembly GCF_964662115.1). Classification (NCBI taxonomy): domain Eukaryota; kingdom Metazoa; phylum Chordata; class Mammalia; order Carnivora; family Mustelidae; genus Mustela; species Mustela nivalis. The sequence continues at coordinate 6,158,536 of NC_139025.1, read as the reverse complement.
GGCCCTAGCCCCCTGACACTTCAGTGGGTGGGAATTCTTGGGGGCTTTTCTCCACTGGAGCGTGGTCTAAGCCCCTCACCTGGCACACATGGCTTCTCTAGGGGACTGGCCAGCCCTCCCCCACCCCCCGCCCCAAGTACAGCGAGGAGCTAGAACTCAGCACTTTCTGGGCCATTTCTCACCTTGTGGTTCCTCCTCCGGGAACACCTCCTCATCCCTAGCAAAGCCTTTCTTCTGTCCTAGCCTCTCCCTTCCTGCCCTGCCCCTACAAGATGGTGATCACTGTGAGGGCGGCATCCACGTCTGAGTCCGTGCCCAGCAACTGGCACATAGTAGCTGCTCAGCAAATGGCCTCGTCATTCCCCACACGCTGCCGGCTGCTCTTCCTCCTGTGGCGACCTTTACGGAGGAAGCACTAGAGTCCAGACCCATCCAAGGCCCCTCTGTGCACCCCGTTCTCTCTCCCCCACAGTCCCACCACCAGGGCTTACCCTCACTCCCACTTTATGGACAAGAAAACTGGGGGTCAGAGGGTGTGGATCGTCACATGTGAGGACCTCCCTCGTCCCTTCCCTGCGTCACTGGGGTTCACGGACAATCCTCTCCCTCTCTGGGCCTCAGTTTCCTGATGTGGGAAGTGGGGGTGCTCTCTGAAGCCTTAGCCCTGGAGGTGGGGGCACAAGACACCGCCGCACCGTGTCCCTTCTTGTGACATCCCCTTAATCCTGGGGCAGGGGTGTGGTCTGCAGGGGAGAGGAACACCTCTCAGCCTGGAACGCCGCCTCCCCCACCCCTGCTTCCCCCAACACTGGCATGCGTGACTTCTGGGTGAGGCCAGGCCTCGACTCCCAGCCTGGTCTGCCCGGGGTGGGGTCTCCCCATGCTGGAGGAGAAGAGGGGGGAACAGTGAGGCACAGGGACTGCAGACCGACTCCCTGGGGCTCCCTTTGGTGATCTGGCCTTCTTGTCTTCGAACTCTGCTTGCCCAGCTGTAAAGTTAGAGTTTCTGGGGTGGTGGGCCGGGTTTGCACACACGAATTCACTTGTTTCTTGTTTTGAGGACTGATGAGTCAGCTTGCCGTCCTCGGGCAGAGAACACGGGCAAAGCCATCCACCCACTGAGTGGTCTGAGCAAGCCTCAGTTTCCCCACCTCACTGAGCCTCAGTTTCCCCACCTCTAAGGCGAGACCGGTAGCAGCTGGGCTGGGATGTGCTACGTGGACCCCCTCCCCCACCCCAGACCCCTGCAGATGGCAAGCGCCTGCCTCTCAGACACCGGCGTGGTTACAGGGGGACAGGTGGTCATAAGGAAAAGCTGTAAATCTAATCAGTCTTTTTAAAAACATCTAACCGCTCTTAATCCTGCTAATGGTTTCTCTTCCTTTCGTGAGAAGGAGGTCCAACTTGCGGCACTGGGCCAGGAACAACAAGCCTTTGTGTTCTTTGGGAAAATCGAGATGGAGCTCAGAGAAGGACGAGTCAGGTGTTGGCGCCTTATCTCTCCTGGCAAAGCCTGAGCCTCTGGGCCAGGTCCCTGCTGGCGGCCGAAGGGAGGCGTGAATAATGGAAGGGCTGGCACTGGGCCCCCTGCCACCGGGGCTATGTCGGGAAGCGGAGGGAGGAACCTTGGGGATAGGCAGCCTCAGATGGCATCGGGCTCCTAGAGGCCCAAAGGGTCTGGAGGCTGGGCTAACACTGGCTCTGAGAGGCCAGGTATCTCTGCATTAGGGTCCCAGTGAAGGCCCTGGGCTTCAAGCTCAGATTACACTGGCTGTGTGTCCTTGGGCAAGATGCCTAGCCTCTCTGAGCCCTCGCCTCCTTATCTATGACATCCCCACCTACATCTTGTGATGGTTTCAAGGGCTCCAGCAGGGGGGTCTGCGGGGTTCCTGGCACACAGTAGGTGCCTCCCAGTGGCAGCGATAGAAAAAAGCACTCAGGGCAGGGCCACTTCCCCTCCAGGGAAACGGGGGGCTTTTCCTGGTCCCCGGAGCTTGTAGGACTCCAATTCTGATTTGCACTATTGATGATCAGTGGCTCAGTCACCATAGCCCCCTCGCCATGGGGCTGGGGTGGGGAAACTGAGACGCGTCCATTGGTCAAGCAGGGGCTGCCTGGAGGAGGTGTGCCCGAGGAAGGCAGAGGGCAGGAGTCAAGCCCCAGCAGAGAGTTGGCACAGGGGCGAAGAAACTGAGGCTCGGAGAGCTCAAGGAACCTGCCAGGTCGCCAGCTGGTGAGGGGTCGCCCTCTCCCTGCCATTACTGTACTCAGCGAGGGGATAGCGTCTTGACCCTGGGACGGCTTTCAGTGAAATGGAGCTCCGGAAGGGAATTACCCTGGGTGAGGTCACCAGGTGCCATCAGTCCAAGGGTCAGCACCAGCCCTGAGGACCCTTCCCTGTGCTGCTGGAGATGGCACCACGGGGACAGGTGCTGCCGATGACCATCATCACTCAGATTCAGGGCGGCTCTGGGTGTGGGATGCCAGGCCCAGAACACGGGCAGGAGCATGGCACCAAGGAACAGGGTCCGCAGCGGGACCCCCCACCGATCAACCCGAGAAGTCAGGGTAGCAGGTCTGGCCCCGCCCTGTGCTGCAGGGAGGTGGGAGGGGAGGGCTGGCCCTCAAGGCCACTCCGTCCCCCTCCAGCATGAGTCACTGCTTGGCTCAGGGCCCAGGCAGCCAAGGGAGGCCTCTGGCCGGGGTTCCCTGAGGTTAGCAGCCTTGGTGTCCAACCACTCCTTGGTGTTCCTGGCAGGCTTCTGTTCCTTTGAGAACCTGAACTTGAGATGCTAGGGTGGGTGGTGAGCTGGCTGGAGCTCGGGGATGTTCCAAACCTCCCTGTAGAGGATCGCGGGCCTCACTTTTCAGTGCTCCAAATGTACAGCCTGGGGTTCTCAAACTTTGGTCCTTACAGCTTCGTGGGGTGGGGGTGCTGCCCAGAACCGTGCATTCCTGAGCCCCACCCAGGCTCCTGGGATCTGCATCTCCGGGCTTCCCCTGTGGCTCACGGTCCTGGTCTCCGGCCCCCCTTCGGTCATCTGTGAGGTTCTCCACACCCTTCGTCTTCACACTCTCCAGTCCTCACACATGCTCCTCATCCGTATGCTCACGCCCACACTGCCCGGGACAAGTGAGCCAGACGTGCAGACACACACACACGTACACACACACGCACGCACATACACCCAGACCGGTCACATAATTTGCAGGGCCCCGTGCAAAATGAACACACAGGCCCTGTTCAAGAATCATCAAGGAGGGGCACCTGGGTGGCTCAGTGGGTTAAAGCCTCTGCCTTCGACTCAGGTCGTGATCCCAGGGTCCTGGGATCGAGCCCTGCATCGGGCTCTCTGCTCGGTGGGGAGCCTGCTTCCTCCTCTCTCTCCGCCTGCCTCTCTGCCTACTTGTGATCTGTCTGTCAAATAAATAAATAAAAATTAAAAAAAAAAAAAAGAATCATCAAGGATCACGAGGTGGTGACAGCAAGACATCAAACCAAGCCTGGGGCCCCGGGTGACAGCACAGGTCACACATCAACAAGGCCAAACCCTGCACACATGCAGGCCACACACCCTGGGGTGCTCGTGGACGAGCCTGCCCACTGCACACACACACACGCACACACATGCACACGTGCACACACACGCATATGCACACATACGTATGCTCACAGACATACACACATGCTCCTGCGTGGTGAGGCTTTCAAGACCGCTTTTTATTGGGCTCAGGAAGTGTGCTGGTTAATGTTTAATAAAGCAGAATCAAAGTTGAGTCACATGTGAGTTGCTTGTAAGCAAGAAATGCCAGATGGGGTATTAGCTGAATCACTGTCTTGGGTTTCGTGAGTAACATTTTTACCAGGTTGTGACTAGTTTGGGAAAACTCCTACGCTCCCTCCCACGCCTACTCCAACATCGAAGTTAAACCGGCCTTTATTTCACTCTTCGAACGCCACAAAGGGCACCGAATCAAATGTCGACTTCAGCATTTCTGCCAACAGGTTTCTCTCCCAGACGAAATCCAGGAGTGGGAAGGGGAACCTTCCTGCTACCTGCCCACCTGCGCACTCAGTGAGGTGGCTTGGTCTCTCACCTGTTCGTAAGCCCCGGGCTCCCCGCCCCGAGCAGTCAGGGCTTTGGAAGGGAGCGCTTAGGGCTGTACAGACGCACCTCGGAGATGCTGTGCGTTGGGCTCCAGACCGCCGTGATACAGGGACGGTCACTATAAAACAAGACAAATGGATGTTTTCGTTCGCATGGCATATATAAATGATCTAGGAAGTGTCCAAGAAACCAGCGCACGTACCTTCATTAGAAAATATTCCTTTCTAAGAAATGCTGACCACGCTGAACTTTCAGCGGGTGCTGATCACTGAGCACAGATCCCCTGTTTTTCTTAAAGATTTACCCACTTATTTATTTTTGTGAGAGAGAGAGTGTGAGCCCACACAAGCAGGGGGGAGGGGCAGAGGGAGACGCAGACTCCCCCCTGCACAGGGAACCTGATAAAGGCCCGGATCCCAGGACCCTGGGATCGTGACCCAAGCTGAAGGCAGACACCTTATGGACTGAGCCACCCAGGCAGCTGAGCCCTGATCGCCTTAACAAATACAAGAATAACAAGAAGAATAATGAAATTTCTAGAGAATTATCAGACCGGGACCCAGAGACATGAAGTGAGCGAATGTGCTTGGGAAAATGGTACCCGGAGACTTGCCCGACACAGGATGGCCACAGCGCTCGTTTGTAAAAATCGCGGTGTCTGCCAAGCGCAGCAGGACGAAGGATGCCTGTGCTCCTCAGAGCCAAGGATCGCACTGATTGTCGGACGCACGTTCTCCTCTGAACCACTAGGAAAGGGAAAACCTGCCCTCCGTACCCCGATGCCAGCCGAGGCGTTGATGGGTGAACTCGCTCCCGGCTCAGAGGCGTTCAACTGTGAAAAGCACGTCTTAGAGTGGGTGCGAGCAGGGATCAGCCTCCCAGTCCACAGATGGGGAAGACTGAGGTCCAGACAGGGTAAGAACCTGCCAGGAGGCTTGTGGGCTCCTGCTATCATGTGAACAGAGCCTTAAGAGGGCTTATTCCAGAGTTCTACCCACGACACACGCAGCGTTGCTTTTTCTGGGCTGAAGGGAGACTTGCCTCAGTTTCTCTGAAATGCTACTGGTGCGCCCCTCTCTGTGCAGCCTGGGGGCTCAAGGGTTCCCACGGTGGAGGCTCTGTTCTGGCACCTCCCCCCACATTTGACCAGAGGTAGGCACAGTTGGGAGCATTTTCTTCAAAGCAAGTTTTAGAGATAATAGTAATTTTGAGGACTGAGTCCTGCTTTGAGCCCAGCCCGCAGCTTCCCATGCAATAATTCATTATGGGAGATTTTTCAGAGACAGCCACTGGCCTTGGAAGGCGATGCACTCATGAATATGCATGGATCATCCTCATAAATTATGCATTCGATAGGGAGGCTTCCTGGGGAGGCCAGGGAAGGCGAGGAGTGCTTGGTCCCTACAAGGCTTGCTCACAAGCCCTTCTTGTAAAGCCCAGACCTGCACGCCCTCCCTCCCCATGACAATGAAATTGCGGGGTGCCGCTGGGCTCCATTCAAACATGGCACTCTGGCCTTCTAAGAACCTGGAGTTTACTTGGCTGTTGCTTCTTTAAATTGGCAAGGCTGGCGCATCCGGAGGGGGCAGAGCAGGTGTGCCCTCACCACCCCCCGGGAACTCGCTTCAGAATCGTAGACCTTGATAGTCTGACCGCACAGAGTCTCCCACAGCTGAAAAGCTGACGCCCAGACGTGTGATTTACATGTTGTTTAGATTTCAAGGGCTCGTATCCCTCTGAATGGGAGCGTGCTCCGGTCCCAGGGGCCCCGCATCTTGCAATGAGCCCTGGGCTGAGAGTCAGGGTAGGACCCAGGGGGTAGCAGGAAGGGAAGGAGGTGTCTGGGGAGAGCACAGGCACTGCCCTCCCCCAGAGCCACCCTCGGCCTCCCAGATGGTTGCCATGTGAGCAGTGGGCACAGGGGCAGTCAGGATTCAAGGTGAGCTCTGCATGGTCTGCTCAGAGGGATGGAGGCCGCCCCTCCCCCGTGTCCGTCCCTCCTCTTGCCCAGCTGCTGACCCCTGGGCCCATCTTCGCCGGGCCTTTCCGGATGTTCCTCCATGTCTTACGGGTCACACCTCAGCCACCCTTGAGGATAGTGCTGGGCCGGGGGGTCGTGTTTTTCTGTCTACGTCCTTCTGGGACTGGCAGCTCCTTTTCTGCTACTCACAGCCTCTGTGTATGGGCACAGCAGAGCCTTCCTTCCTTTCCTGCCTTCCTGGTCATGACCCAGGCCTCAGCCGGAGAGGGAAGGGCCTGTCCTGGTGAGTGGCTGGGAGGCGGCACTGCAGGTTCGGAGAGCGCTAAAACCTAGGCTGAAACCATTCCATCTTTCAAAAAATAAACTCCCAAACACTTACAAGAAGCAAAACCTCTACGGAAAGTTCGAGACGCAGAGAACAAGAAAGCACTATCACGGCGGTCCCTTCGTTTGGAGATGCCGCATGCTGGCCTGCGGGCTTCCCTCCCCGCCACGCCGGTTGCTGAGCAGGACGGTGCCCACAAGCCACCCGTTAGAGGGCGTCTCCCGTCCCTCGGTCTCACCATCACCTCCTGAGTGTTTCTCACGTTGCTGTGTCAACTCTAGAATTACTGCTTCTAAGGACTGCGGAACCGAGTGCCTGGAACCATTCCCTTCTGTTTGGGCGTCACTGCGAAGGGATTTAAAAAGTCACTGCTCAAAGGAACTGAATTTCATCCATCTACTAATTTAATTCTTCCGTCATGTCACATGGAGGGCAGCTACCGACCCGTCCCTCGTCCACACGACTAGCCGCCCACGGCAGGAAACGCGCTTCCCTCCCCAGCCTCACTGAAAGGGCCTCGAAGTCAGGATGGGAGCCCGCTCCGCCCCCAGACACACGCTTACAGCCCCACTGCTTGTTTTGTCCCCACCAAGGAAGCACCCATCCTGAGCCCGACGGTCCCCACGCTGGCATCACCCATCCCGCATCCGGCTGAGCAAACCGCGTCTCACTCTGTCCTTGTCTTCAGCCAGTAAGTACAGGGCGGGGGTTCAGATGCTGCCCAAGGGCCACCGATCGACCAACACCCGACCTGGGGGAGCCACAGGCAAGCAGGGGGCCATCCAGCCTGAGGGTTGACGCCGGCGGAAACTGATGGCCAGTCAGAGAAACGCCGCGGAGGTTGAACCGACTCCACGACTGAACAGAAGTGGGGATGGGTCAGGAGAGGGACGCCACCCCCTGGCAGTGACCTGGACCGTCGGCGTCTTCACCGTCCCAGCAGGGCAACAATGCCGCCTGCGCCTGGAATTCTTCGTAAGTGTCCTTTTGTTTCTTTTAAGATTGTGTTTATTTGAGAGAGAGAAAGCGTGAGAGCGAGAGAGCATGGTCGGGAGCAGGGAGGCAGAGGGACGAGCAGGCTCCCCGTGACGGAGCAGGGAGCCGACGCGGGGCACGAGCCCAGGACCTGGGATCCTGACCTGAACCGAAGGCAGACGCTCAACTGACTGAGCCGCCCAGGTGCCCTCAGTGTGTTCTTTAAAGATTCACATTTAGTGTGCAAACATACAGCAAAGTGAGCGCGTTGTAAGTGCTCTGCGTGGTGACTTTTCACAAAGTGTCACCACTTTTCACGCCTGTGTCACCAGTACCCTGACCAAGAGACAGGATGCGACCCCCCGAGTCCCCCAGAGACCTCCTCCAGGCACTACCCTGATGCCAGACACGTTCTAGATCCCGCACTATAGATGGGCGTTGCTTGCTTTAGACGACGTCCGTCCTGTATTTGCAACTACGAAGGCTGGGCAAGAGCCACGGCCGCTGGAACTCACACGCCTTCCGGCCGGACTGTCAGTTCCTAAAAGCATTTTGGAAAACCGAGATTAGCTGCTAAAGCAGAATGATGCCATCGGGATGCCTGTAGACGTCTGTGTGTGTGCGTACGTGTGGGCGAGCATGCAGGAACACACCTACGACTCCCAGGGATGGCCCCAAGAGACAGAAATACATGTATTTACTGAAAGACAAGAATGTTGGCAGCAGCAAGTTCACGAAAGCTTCCGACTGGACACTGGCTACGTGCCTGTCGACGCGAAAAATCGGTAACTAGACCAGCGCATTCCCACAGGAGAGCAGCGCTCAGCCGCGAGAAGGGCAGGGCACACAGCCGGACCGATCGCAGAAGCTAAGGGAGGCCGACCAACCGGAGGGCCCACAGTGAGGTTCCCTGGGCCGTTCCCGGGGTTACAGAGCTCGGGGCGGCCCCCGCGTGCCCGGCGAGCGTGGCTGTAGCCGGCGTCACTATCCCTGAGGCTTCCCTCTGCAGCGTCTGCTGAGCTGGACAGATGGTCGACGGGTTTTGGCTTTTACCGTTGGTGTTCCTTCACCTCTTCAAGCCTCGGCACGAATAAAAACACGTGTGGGAGCGGCGCCTGCAGGGCTGAGGCGGTGCAGCCCCGACTCCTGATTTCCGCTCAGGTCGGGTCGCGATCCGAGGTGGTGAGATTGAGATTGAGCCCCGCGTTGGGCTCTGTGCTCGGCGTGGAGTCTGCTTTCCCCGTCCCTCCGCTCCTCTCCCCACTGCTTGCTTGCGCACTCTCTCGGATACATAAAATAAAATCTTTTAAAACGAAATGAGCTTGGGGAGTGATGGGGACTGGCCGCTCAGGGCTGTGGGGGACGCCCCTTCGGCCCCGTACGCCGGTCAGCACGCCCGCTCTGCTGGGCTGGACCAGGCCGGGCCAGGGGGAGGCTTTGGCTCCCAGAGGTCACTGACCCGGGGAGGCCCTCCCTCCAAAGCAGGGTTTAGGTGTTGGGGCTGGACTTTGCTTCTTGCTGGACCGCAGGCCAGCTCAGGGCCTTGAGCACTTCCTCGAGGAGGAGAGGGTTTGCAGCCCGGAGGTCTGGGCAGCGGAGTGGGGGCGCCCGAGCCAGGCAGGAATCCCAGGCCGGCCAGGGATTCGCAGCGTGACCTCCGGGGACGCCCTCCTCCCGCCCTCCTTTCCTCTTCCTTTCCTCCAGGGCTGCCTCCTCCTCCCCCTCCTCCCCTTCCTTCGCTCCCTCTCTCTTTTTCCCTTCCTTGTCTCCGCAGCCCTGCAGACCGTAAAGTGCTGCTCACAGAGGCCACTGACCTACGCCAGGTCCCATGGACAGAAAGAGCCGGGGCCAGAATTCAGCCCTAAGTGTCCTCCTTTGTGCCTTCCTGCCCATCACTGGGGCTAAGGGTGGCCTTTCCCACTGGACACAAGCTCAGCTGCTCCTGCTGGGCCCTTGTTCAGAAGACCTCCGCCTGCCAGAACCCCTTCCTCTTGGTCGCTTCCCCAAAGGAGCACAAAGCTGGGGCTGCTGCCCTGTGTGTCCCCCTAGACAGCTGGACCAGGAAAATGGCAGCCCTGCCTGCCCTTGGGGCCAGGTCTCGTGTGAGACTCTGAGCGGGGGAGCTGTGCTGCCCCCGCTCTGACGCGGGGAAACCAGGCTCGGAGGAGGCAGCATGAGGCTCAGCCTTGCGCCGTGGGAAGGGTGAGGCCAGATCCAGCCCCCACACAGCCAGTGGCTCTCCTGTGGGGTGTGACCTCCCAGAGGGGGCTGGGCGTGCAGGGCAGGGGTGGGGGTGGAGGGCTCAGCTCAGCGCCTCTGTTGCTCTTTCTCTGTGGATGACAACCTGAAGACGTGCGTCCGTGTTGCCCCTTGGCTGAGACGCTGCTGTGATCTGTATCTAAAGGCTCCTGAGTACAGGCTGGTTCTTTCCAGGAAAGGGCTGCGGCAGGTGGTGGCCTGAAAGGCGTATTCTGCCCAATGAACGGTCTCTGCCCCCCACATGCACACCCATGTGGGGCCAGTCGGGGCCGGCCTTGAACAGGGACAGAGTCGGGGCCGAGGAGCCCCTGGATGAACGCCCCGGACTCTGCAGACAGACAGAAGCAACAGGACGCGCGCGCAGGTGTCTCTAAGAGGAGATGCGCAGCAGGAATCGGCTCACCTGGTTGGAGGCTGAGAGCCTGAGAGGTCCCGCCGCCTCCAAGCTTGAAAATCAGGAAAGCCAGTGGAAAAACTCAATCCAGTCCGAAGGCCTGAGCACCTGGGGGCCAGTAAGTCCCAGGGGGTGTGAGTCCCCGTCTGCATCCCACAGTCAGGAGCACAGGTGACCCAGGGGCGGAGCCAAGATGACGAGATGAGGTCCCGGCGAGGACACTCGCCTTTCCTCCACCTTTTTGTTCCATTCAGGCCCCGAGGGGACCGGGGGTTCCCCCACACCGAGGAGGGCGATCTTTACGCAGCTGTACATTCACACATGCTTCCCGAGACACCGGCACAGACACTTCCAGAAATAACGTTTGACCGCTGATCGGGGCATCCCTTGGCCCAGCCGGGTCAACGTGTGAATTCGCCACGACACCCACGGAGGGTGGGAGGGGTCTGTGTGGAGAGCAAAGAGCCTCTGTCCTACAGACATCCCTCTCTCTTGGCTGGAAGGACGGACACCTTTGGGAAGAATCCGAACTCTTCTCAAGATACGCTCATCGACGCTAAGCCATGGCGGTCACCACGCACAGCGGGGGACGCCCCGTGCATGTTCCGTTCCAAGGGTAAGCGGGAAGGAGCTGCTGCCCTGTGGGTGACGTGGGGCCCCCAGAGCCATGCTTCCAGGAGAACCGGCTCCAGAGCAGGGACAGCAGGGCAAGGAAGGAAAGAGACCAAAGGACGCGGAACTGCCTCCCTCAGGGGGCTCTGCATGGGAATGGTACCTCAGTCTGCCCCGGGGCCAAGGGCAGGCCCTTCGTGCTCATTCTCTGCGCAGCTGTGGGTTAAGAGCTATGGGGTGAAAGGAGGGGGAGGGGAGAGGGTGGGGCTGCGCTTCTGCTCACCTGCAGGACTGTTAAAGCTCCGATGGCTGAGCCCAGAGATTCTGAGTCACTGGGCGGTAATCTGCATTTCTCACAAGCTCCCGGGTGCGGCTGGTGTTAGGTTCTGCATTCCTGTTTTCAAAGGCCAGAGCCCAGCGGAGCTCCGGGCCTTGTAGAGAGACCGAGGGCAAAGAGGGCCGTGGAGGGTCAGAGCAGGCTTCCTGGAGGGGACACCCGAGGTGCTGCTGGAAGGAAACTACTTGGTGGCTGAGCAGAGGAAGAAAGGAGAGAGGCCCCCACCAGCCTTGCAGGCCAGGTACAGGGCAGAAAAAGCGGGACGAACTGTGCATGGCCACGGAAGCTGGCATGCTGGGTGACGGATGCTAGACCTTTGGCTTGGCCGGCGGGAGGTCTGTGTCAGGGTCCCGGGACACCCAAACCATGGCCTTACCCGTTCCTCAACTGGCATTGTTTTCTTGTGATAAAACACACCACATTACCCGTGTTTAAGTGCGCAGTTCGGGGGCGTTAAGCACATTCACACTGTGAATTCGCCTCCGTCATGTCTCCAGAACTCTCCATTCTGATCGCTGATCCACAGAACAGAAACTGTGTTCATTATTCATTAAGCGCTGACTCTGCCTCGCCCCTCCCCCTGCCCACGGTAACCACTGTTCTACTTTCTGTCTCTATGAATTTGACTTCTCTAGGGACATCATAGAGGTGGAATCATACAGGATTTGTCTTTTGTGACCGGTTTAGGTGACTGCCTTTTGTGATTGTCACTTAGCATTAATGTCCTCAACGTTCATCCATGCTAGTCGCGGGGGTCAGAATTCCCTTACTCCCCGCCCCCCCCCCAACCTTAGGTGAAGAGAAGTTTATTCTCTGCAAGCACCAGAATTTCCTTACCTTAAAAAAAATTTTTTTTTTTAAATTTCAATTCTAGAATAGTTAACAGTGTTACGTGAGTTCCAGGTGTGTAATATAGTGATTCAGCACTTCCACACGTCGCCTGGTGGTCATCACAATAGCGAGACTCCTTGTTTCCATCCCCTACTTCCCCCCCCAGCCCCGCTCTGGTAACCACCCGCTTGCTCTCCATAGTTACCAGCCTGTTTCTTGGTTTATCTCTCTCGTGCTCTCTTATTCCCTTGGCTCGTGTTTTATTTCTTGAATTCCACCTGTGAGTGAGACCATACGGTATTTGTCTCTCTCTGACTTATCTCACCTAGCACAAGACTCTCTAGCTCCATCCATGTCGTTGCAAATGGCAAGATTTCATTCTTTTTCAGGGCCGAGTAATATTCCATTGTAGATATCTAGACATGACCTCTTTTTTATCTATTCATCAATCGATGGACACTTGGGGTGCTTCTGCAATCTGGATGCATGTATCCCTTTGAATTAGTGTTTGGTAGAATGTCTTCACGCATTAAGGCTGAATACTATTCCATTTTATGGATACACTGACTTTTGTTTCTCCATTCAGCTGTCCCTGGGCACCTGTTGTCTCTCGTCAGTAGTGCTGCTGTGAAGACAGGCTTGCAAATATCTGCTTCGCACTGTTTTGAGTACACAGCCAGAAGTGGGATTGCTAGATCTTATGGCAATTCTATGCATAATTATTTTGGGGAACTGGATCAGTATTTCTTATCACCCACAGATTGACCGAGAATTTCAGGGAGGCTTAGCAACGGTGGGATGAGCCGGTCATGACCCTCTCACACTATTTAATGCTTGATTAATAGCGTCATTATCTTGGACTTAAAAGCCAGGTTAGAACTCTTCATCGTTGAAACTGCATTAGACAACGTTAAATATCCACCCAAATCCGCATCAATAATTTGTTCCACTTGGCAAGGGAAAATGTTTAAAATGCAATGAAGCTAGCAGATACCCACAAGTCTGTGTTGCCAGGCAGCAGTCCTGCTCACAAACGGCCCAAGCCTTTCTTGTAAAGAGAGGAGGAGGCCGGCATCTGCACGGAGACAGCGGGTCTGTCGCTAATGGAGAGAGGCCGGGCCGTGGAGCTTCTACAGGAGGCAAAGAGTAGTCCCTCATCTTGGAGTGCGTGCTTTGAAAGCGCGGCCCGTCCACTGGGAATCACAGTTTTCCAAGGTCCTCTTGCTGGTTTTGCTGATTCATATTCCCACAATTCCTTCACCGCATAATATTTTCCCATTGCCATGGTGACCGTGTGAGGAGAAGGCATAGGGAGAGACTTCAGAGTTTCCTGCTCATTTCACAGAGCTGAGATCCGACCTTCTGCTGGAGAGTGGGCTACATGTTTCTATTTTAAAGGGAAGAGGTAGGTTCCACCAAGCCGAGTTTTCTCGGGCTCAGAGAGAGCAGGAGTCAGGGAATGAGAACAGCTGGGCAACTGGTCCTGGTTTCAGCACTTTCTGGCTGCTTCTGGCACATTCTGATTGTTGATCTTGGGTAAGGCTCTTTCCTTCTCTGAGCCTTGGTTCCTTTCTCTGTGAAATGAGATGCAGAATGGCAACTAGGGTTCTCTGGGGAATTGATCGAGAAAATGCAAGACATTTACAAATTGTAAAACTTTATTTAAAAAAAAAAATCCCCCCAAATTCCTCAAATACAAAGCCCCTTAGTACCGGCCAAGGTGCTGCTGCAGGTGGTTTTAACTGGCGGTGCTCTTGGCTGTGTTCCTTCCGACCGCCCCAAAGCCCCCATTCACACACACGGCAGCCTTGACCTCATCAAGGACAGGAACTTTATTGTGTCATTCCGATCCCTCCAATTTGCAGAACACACGACTTTTCCTAGTGCAGGCTTCAAGAAATACTTCCACTGAGCTCAAACTTGGATCCAGCAAGCACTTGCCAAGTTCAATCTGTACCAGGCTGTGGGGCCACGGACACAACTTGGAGGAGGGAGCTGAGTCACCCCACTTCTGAGACCAGCCTTTGATTTCAGAGCAGCCTTTCCTGTGGGTGGAGGACAGAGAGAAGCACACTTAGCTTACAAGGGCACAGTGAAATGGAAGATTCAACCCTATTTCAGAAATGTTCCAAAGTGGTGTGTCCTACAGCTGCGAAACTGCTTAATTACAATGCCACGTGTTATGAGAACGTCTCAGTACCTCTCTGTCGGCAAAGGTGACCCAGAAAAGGGAAGGGGACATTCATTCTGTGTGGTGGGGTGGGGTCTCAGAGAGTTTCGGAGAGCAGCTGTCCCGGCTGAGGGTGAAGGACTCAAACTGCCGCACTAACCAGGCTGCCACAGAGGAAGAGATTTCGTGGTGCCAGGACAGCTGTGCGCAAAGGCGCACAGCGGCCGGCTGGGATTGAAGGAGCTGTCAGTAGCTTCGTGAAGGAGCTGCCAGAGCGTAGAAGGGGAGGGAAGTAGACAGACGCAGGCAGGTCAGGAATGACTGCATGCGCTACAGCACTCGAGTAATGCACACAAAGAGAATCCATGCTCAGATCGTGTGTCCTGGGCACCAGACTGCTGGCCAAAGTGGGAAACTTCGAAGTGCGTTCGAAAAACCCCCAATGTTGGTTGTGTCTTTTTGTCCCCAGTTTAGGGCTCCAGAGTGACTCAAGCTGGCATTGGCTGGGTGTTTTGATGTGGAGTCAAGACAGCCAAGAGCTGCCGACCCCTCCACCACTGAGGGGATCCCGCTAGAGGATCCTCTTCTGGTCCTTTCTCCGCAGAACCCACTTGACCAGCAACTGACTTGAGAGGCATAGCAGGGAGGAGTGGTCACCCTCTCTTCTGGCGAGTCAGCTCAGCAGGGATTTTGCAGCTGTGATGGGGACTCGGGGAACTGGGGCTGTCAGTGAGCAGACAGTAAGACCTGTCCTGCAGATGGTATCCTGGTCGCCTGTGCAAAAAACTGACCCAGTTTAAGGTCCTCCCGCGGGAAGAACCCATCCCTGAGATGCCGAGAAAAGCACTGTTTCGAAGGTCATGGCTCAGGTCCCAGGGACCCTGCCCTGGGCGCCAGGAGGAGAAGGCTCTGGAGGAGTGTGTGCAGGAGAGGGTCACAGAGAAGCCAGAGTCTCGGCAGTGGGAGGGAAACAAGAGCCTCTCTCATGTCCAGGGGTCCCTTTCTCACCCCCAGCCATGCATTCAGAGCAGATAATCCAAGCCTGACGTCACTCTTTTGGGGGCCTCATAACCCAGGAAGGGGGAGCTCCCCACACTACCCATCCCCACCCTTTAAAACACCAGTCTGGGGGAACCTGGGTGGCTCAGTGGGTTAAGCCTCCGACTTCGGTTCAGGTCATGATCTCAGGGTCCTGGGATCGAGCCCCACATCGGGCTGTCTGCTCAGCGGAGAGCCTGCTTCCTCTCTCTCTGCCTGCCTTCCTACTTGATCTCTCTCTCTCTCTCTCTCTGTCAAATAAATACATAAAATCTTTGAAAAAAAAAAAAAACAACACCAGTCTGGACCAAGGATAAGGCGTAGGTGTTTCAGGATCTGGACAAACGTCGTGGTGTCCTCTAATGTACCTGCTGTTGATGCTCAGGTTTTCTGGGGACGGTACATTGGAGACACTCAGTTTAAAGGCTGAGAAAACTCCCCCCGGTCCCCACCAAGGAGGGGCAGGCAGGCAAAACACTCAAGGCCCCTTTATTTGGTTACTATCCCCTTTCTCCCTCTCGCCTGGAAATAGAAACAGGGGCCAGCTGGACTTGATCTAGCCCCCGTCACCCTTCCAGCTCAGGTCCTACCCATCCCTCCTGCTCCTCGAATTCCAGGCACCGGACATCCATAAATGTCACACACAGACCTTCCTGTCTCCTCCTCTCGTGTCCACAGGGTTCACATGACATCTGAACCCCATTGTAATGCTGTTCCCCACTTTCCTCCAGAGTGAAGAGATTGCCCTCTCTGTCTCCTTCTGGTCCTTTTCGGAGAGTCAGGGCCACTTCAAATTCCAGCTCTGACACTAGACCAGTAATTTTACCTCCCTGGGCCTCAGGTGCCCCATCTGTAAAATGGGGGTCATAAAGCACCTGGCCAAATAATGAGAATTCTGTAACCGTGTGAGGTGTTGAGCGTAGAGCCTGGCACCCAGCACCGATGGAATAAACATTAAGTCCTTCCCTTGCCTCTAGCAATTTACACTGTGATGGGAATGATCTGTGGCTATGCTTTAGTCCTTAGTGTTTGCCCCAGCAGAGTGATTTTGTCTTTTTTTTTTTTTAGAAATGAGTCATAGTAGGAAATATATTTTATGTCATAACCCATATGTATAAATATCAATTAGGTCAAGATGTGTTGGGATCCTCTGTCATTACTGATTTTTTAAAAAATGGTCTAGCTGTTCTATAAATTGCTGAGAGAGGGATATTAAAATCTTGTATGATTGTGAAGTTATCTATTTCTCCCCTTTGTTACTTTTTCAAAGAATTTTAATTTTTAAGTCATCTCTATACCCAATATGGGGCTTGAACTCACAACCCCGAGACCCAGAGTTGCACGCTCTACTGAGTGAACCGGCTGCAAGTCCCTATTTCTCCCTTTTAGAACTGTCAGTCTTGCTTTGAGGCTCTAGTTGGCACAGACACCTTTATTATGGGTATGTCTTCTTTTGACTCTTCCATCTTTAGATGGTGTCTCTCTTCAACTCAAGTGATATTCTCTGTCCTGAAGCCCATTTTGTCTGGTATTGATAGAGCTACTCCAACCTGGTCATACCTACGACTGGCATGTCACATCCTTTCCAACCCATTTACTTTCTGTCAATGTGACTTCATATTTAAAATGGGTCTCTGGTAGACATATATGTTTACCTGTGTCTCACTTCTTGTACCATTCTAGTAACCTCTGCCTTCTGACTGGAGTGGTTGTCTGTTCCCACTTAACATAATTTATTTTTTATTTCCCCTTTGTCACCTCTGTTTTTAATTTCTCTTATTCACCTTTCCTGCTCATTTTTTAAAGATTTATTTATTTAGTTACCGATTTATGTATTTATTTTAGAGAGAGAGAACTCGAGTGAATGGGGCCTGGGGCAGAGAGAAAGAGAATCCTGAAACAGACTCCCCACAGAGTGCAGAGCCAGATGCAAGGGTCGATCGATCCTGACCTTGAGATCATGATCTGAGCTGAAATCAAGCATCCAGTGCTTAACCAATTAAGTCACCTGGATGCTCTTTTTGGGAATTATTTGAATATTTTGGGAAATTCCATTTTAATCTACCCATTGACTTTTTAGCTACACCTCTTCACACTCTGTCTTTTTAGTAATCATTCTGGGGATTATAACATACATCTTAATTTTTCACTTATGCTTCAGGTTAAAATTGGGTGATTCACATAAAATGTAAGAATTTTGCATCCATTTGGTGCACTTATCTTCATTCCCATCATCCTTACACTGCCACTGCAATATGTATTATAGTTGTATCAATTATGAATTCCACAAGACGGTGTTAAAATTTTTGCTTCAGACAGAAACAGGTAATTTTCTTTATATTTTTATTTATTTATTTAGAGAGCAGGGGGAGGGATGGAGGGAGGGGGGAGAGAAAGAGTATCTCAAGCAGGTTCTGCACTGAGCATGGAGCCAGACACAGGACTCAAATTCATGACCTCACAAACTCACAACTCATACTCAGTTAAGCTGAGATCTTGAGCTTAATCAAAATAGAGTCAGACACTTAACCAACTGGGCCATGTAGGCACCCCAGAAATGGATAATTTTTTAAGTAAAGAGGAAAATGGTCTTTTGTATTTGCTATTTCTGATGCCATTCATTCATTCATGAAAATCTGAGATGTTCTCCTTCTTCCTTTGCCTTCAGACTGAAGAACTTCCTTTGGCATATCTTGTAGCACAGGTCTGGTGGGCACGAGTGACCGAAGTTTCCTTTATTTTAAAATGTCTGTATTTGAGGCACCTGGGTGGCTCAGTGGGTTAAAGCCTCTGCCTTTGGCTCAGGTCATGATCCCAGGGTCCTGGGATCGAGCCCCACATTGGGCTCTCAGCAGGGAGCCTGCTTCCTCCTCTTTCTCTGCCTGCTTCTCTGCCTGCTTGTGATCTCTGTCTGTAGGCACAGACAAATGAATGAATAAATAGAATCTTTTAAAAAATAAAATAAAGTGTCTTTATTTTATCTTTATTCTTGAAGAATACTTTTGCTGGATATAGACTTCTGGGTTGATAGTATTTTTTCTTTCAACACTTTAAAGCTGTTGTTCCACTGTCCTCTGGCCTCCATGGTTTTCGATAAGATGTCTGCAGTCATTCAACGATTGATTTCCTTGTATATAATGCATGGTTTTTTCTCTGTCTGCTTTCCAGCTGTTGCCTTGATCTAGTTTCCAGGAGTGTTTTGTGATGTGTCCCAGACATAGCTTTCTTTATCCTATTCAGATGTGCTGAGTCTCTTGAAATTTTAATTTGTGTTTTTCTTCAAGTGTGAGAAGTTTTCAGCTATTATTTCTTCAGATAACATTTTCCACCCTGTTCTCTTCCTTTCTTCTGGAATTCCTAAACCTCTGATATTGTTTTACTGTCCTTGAGGCACTGTTTTATTGTCTTTATTTTCTCTCTCTCTTTCAGATTGGAAAATTTTTATTCATCCCTTTTGAAGTTTATGGATTATTTTTCCTTCTCATTCTGAGTCCAGTGAATTTTTTCATTTCAAATACTGTGGTTTTCAGTTCTGAAATTTTCATTTGATTAACTTAAAATGTATAATTCAGAGGTTTTTTAGTATGTGCACAAAATTGTACAATCGTCACCACTACATAATTCTAAAACATTTCATTAATCCCAAAAAACCCACAATATTCATTGGTAATCACTCCCATTCCCTCTTCATTCCAGGTGCTGGCAACTACTAATCTACTTTCTGTCTTTATAGAAATCTCCTATATATATTTCCTATTATAGAAATTTCCTATAATGGAATCATAAAATATGTGGTCTTTATGTCTGGTTTCTTTCACTTAAGAATATGTTCAAGGTTTATTCATGTGGTAGCCTATACCACTGCTTCATTTTTTTAATGGCTGAATAATATTCCATTGCGAATATACCACATTTCATTAACCCACGCATCAGTTGGATTTTTTCCTACTTTTTAACTATTACAAATAATGCTGCCAATTAGTTCATTTTTATATTTTATATCTCTTGGTTGAGACATCCTATCTTTTCTTTGTCAGAACATACTTTTATTGTTTTTTTTTTTAAGATTTTATTTATTTATTTGACAGACAGAGATCACAAGTAGGCAGAGGCAGCAGAGAGAGAGAGAGAGGAGGAAGCAGGCTCCCTGGGAGCCCAATGTGGGGCTTGATCCCAGGACCCTGAGATCATGACCTGAGCCGAAGGCAGAGGCTTTAACCCACTGAGCCACCCAGGTGCCCAGAACATAGTTTTCTTTACCTCACTGAATATTGTTATAATAGCTGCTTTAAAGATCTCATCTAATCATTCCAATATCCGGGTCATTTTAAGGTTGGTTTCCATTGATTGACATTTTTTTTTTTTTTTTTTGAGAATAGGTGGCATTTTCCTGGCTCTGCATATACAGAGTAATTTTGGATTGTATTCTGGACATTATGGGTGTTCTGTTGTAGAAACTCTGGATTTGGTGACATTGTTTTGAAGATGGTTGATGTTTTTGTTTCAGCAGGAACTAACTTGGTTAGATTCAAACACTTGTGGTGGGTGGGAGCCCAGATTTTAGTTCAAGCTGCTTTTAATGTGCCACATGCCTGTGTGGTTTGGAGGTTGGCCAGAAACTTGGGCAGAGTTAACACACACAATTTTATGTACTCCTTCTCTGGCTCTCTCCATTATAGGGTTCCTCCCCACTATCCAGCCACTTTGGTTGTCCAAGCCTCCATCTTCTGGTTCCTCAGTCCAGAGGGACAATAGGCTTCCTACTAAAACCCTGTCCCCCCATCACAAATGTGCCTGCCTCCAGGGAAAAGCCACAAAAATGGGAAATTGCCCTATGTGGGTTGATCCTTATAGGTTAAAAAAAAGATTTTATTTACTTATTTGAATGAGAGAGAGAGAGCATGAGGGAGGGGCAGAGGGAGGGGCAGAGGGAGAAGCAGAATTCCCACTGAGTAGGGAGTCTGATGTGGATCTTAGGACACTGAGATCATGACCTGAGCCAAAGGCAGTTGCTTAACTGACTGGGCCCCCCCCCCCAGGCACCCCTCTTCTAGGTTTTAATGTTTCTCCAAAACCCGCCTGCTTATGTTTACTCTCCAGGACCCTCAAGATGTTGTTTTTGCTATTTTGTCCATAGTTTGTTTATTTGTAGACATTGTCTGTGGGAAGGTTGGTTTGTGAGGAATTTACTCCTCCATGCAGAAGATGAAAACATATATATGCATGTGTGTATGAATATATGTGTATATTTGAATATATTAATATATTTGAATATATAGTCAAATACATGTATATTTGACTATATATTTAAAACAAATGGTTTCTGAATCAATACTTATCCTACTCCATGTTTACACATGATATATTCTGATATTTTCTGCTCTGCTCCATGGTATTTCATTTAAAAAATGCTGGTTTCAGTCCCTTGCTAAATTGATTTCATGGGCTAAGAGTGGGTCACGACCCACAGTTTGACCCATGGTTCTCTAATGTTTGGCAGGCAAGGGGCAGGTGCTCTTACTAGAAGAGCTCATTGAACAAAATGCAAGAGGTCCCCCCTCCCCCGCCCCAGTTTTTGAACATCCTGGGAGCAGGGTCGTCGTAATGGATGTTCTCACAGATGGGTGAACATCTGTGTCCCCTCCCATCCCCCTCCACCCCTGCCCCCACCCTAGGTCCTGCAGTGACCAAAACCCAAAGTAAGAGTCCTCCAGGGTCCAGGGTTTGCTGCTACACATCATTCACAGGCTTTTGCTTGCATGGCCCTGACCCTCCAAGGCAGCAACATAACGGTGTAAACTTTTTATTTCACTAAATGAGGACATTTAAAAATAATGACCATCTACTCAAGCCATCATTTTGTTAAAAAAAAAAAAATCACAAAACATCAGCTAGACCATCTCAGAACAAGGCAGAGAACTGAAGTCAAATTCATTCTGCGCATCATGAAAACGCACTCCATGGTGGGGTGTTTGGGGGCCTGTGATCCAGCCAGGGACACAGGAGGTGGGACTAGAAAGACACTGGGAGGTTTCAGAATCCCCCTCCCTCTTGTGTCAGGCCCAGAACAGGATGGACATTTGCTCAGGGTCCCACACCTGAAAAAGAGAAAATGTTTTCCAGTTTTTCTGCAGAAAATTCACCAAAATTCCTAGTAGCTCTGACTGCAGACGCGGCGCTTGCTCCCAGATCCCATCTGTGCTCCGTAGGCTCCCCAGATCACTGAGCTCATTTCACTAACTGCCGCCCATCCCCTGGGGTGGCTTTCTCTGCCCTACTTGCCACCACCCAGATACGCCGGGCCTTGTGGCGGAGAACAGAGACGGGGATGGGAAGAGGACCCCGCCAGGCCAGGTGGGTGTGCTCCTGCCACCCCCCGCCCCCACAGACCCGCCCTGCTCCCAGCCGCTTGGGAGGCCCAGAGCCCCATTAGTGCTTGCATAATGGATGCCTCTCTTCTTGGAAATCACCAGCCCATCTTACTTAATGACGACAACGAGAGAAGCAGGATACTGGCGCTCTGCTCCTGAGGCTGGTCTCTGCCTCCTAGCCCCCTTGGAGGAGGGGCGGCCAGGGACTCCCGCCAGGAGGAACTGGCCAGGTGTCTTTCTTCTTCGCAAAGACTGGGTGAGCATCTTCTCCCTCCCAACCTCAGGCTGTCCTGCTGAGGGCTGGGGTACTGGGCCTCTGAACCATGCCCAGGGTGGATGGGGTGGGCAGGAAGAGCTTGGGTCGGGGAAGAGCCGTTCGCGGGGCTAAGAGGGGCCAGGGTCGGAGGGATGGAGTGAGGCAGAGCTCCAAGCAAAGAACAGAGGGCTTGGAAGCGACAGGGTGGGATTCTAGGGGTGGAGGACTTTCCCTCGCCCTCAGAATGGGTCTGGTCACCAGAGCCAGCCATGCGGGCACGGCCTAGCACCCATCCCTGCTCTTTGCCGCGGGGTCCTGGCAGGGCCTGGAGTCAGCTGATGCACCTGGTTTGGCCATGGCGATTGTTAAGATTCAAGTACTTGTTAGGACTCAGGACATTTCTGTACCGCTCCGTATTGCTGGAAGGCTGCCTCTTCTCGCAGTCCCCCGCTGAGTGCACTCTATTGTCCTGCCACCCGGCCTCCTTCCAGGGTCCCTCCGACCTCCCCATGTCCAGCAAGGAAAGGTTCTCCTGCCAGACACATCAGGGGCTCCAGGCCCTTGCTGCAGGCCCGGCCACACTGGCTATTGCAGAGTTCATGAAGTCCTTTGGACCATCTTTATGCCGGGCTGCCGGCTGCATGACCGCCCACTTACACCTTGTCTGCTCATGGGGACGAGCCAAGAATGTCAGCTTTGCTCATGGGTGACCCACAAGTTCAGGGGTAAGGAGCTGTCCTGGTGCATCCTTGGGGAGTTTTGGGTCAGGAGAAGATGCAGAAAGAAAGGGCTGGAGAGGGGGTGGGAGGTTGGGGGTTGGGGGTGGGGGGTGGGCACATTGCTGGCATCCCCCTGAATGGTGGAGAAAGTTGAGAGCGAAAATTCTAATTGCAAATCCCACTGACAGCTTGAGTTGAAGGGGAAAGATGAGCTAAATTTAACCTAGTCAGTTAAAGAGCCAGAAATGCAATTTACTAATTAGCTTAAAATGGAAACGAGTCCAGTGACCATAAAGAGATTTTCTAGTTACAAAATACAAAAAAAAAAAAAGAGGTTGTTCCTTTCTTCATACTGACATGCATTTTTATATTCTAATACTGTTATATAATTAGGAATGTAGCCTGCTGGCACAGTGTTAAGACAGGCAGAGCATCACAGCCCGCTCGTAAAGTTCCAGGAGGCTGTGTGCCCGTGGCAAATTCATTTTCTAATTACGGAGCATTGGGAGGGATCCAGTCTGGATTCTGAGAGAATGCAGAGCCCACTGGGCACCCAGACAAGGTCCCACACTGGAGTTCCTCTCCACGGCACTGGGGGCACAGGGGCCCAGAGGAGGGGGTGGGGCATCTGGCAAGGAGGGAGGAGGGGTCCCCAGAATGGGAGGCATCTGAGATGACCCCTGAGAGAAGGTGACTGGGAAAATGCAGAGTGTATCCACAGCCTGTTTAGGCTGTTGTAACATGATACTACAGCCTGGGGGGCTTAGACTCCAGAGATTTGCCCTCTGGAAGGTGAAGATGGAGGTGCCGGCAAGTCTGATTTCTGGGGAGACTCTCCGGTCCTGCAGATAGCCACCTTCCCATCGCCTGCTCACATGGAGAAGAGAGAAAGCTCTCGTGTCTTCCTTTTCTTAGAAGGACACCAGTCCTGTCACATGAGGGCCCTACCCCGTGACCTCATTTAACCTTGAGTCCCTCCTTCTCTCCAAATGAGGGTGCATCAAGGGTTAGAGCTCCTATATAGCAAATTGGGGGACAAAATTCAGTCTGTAGCAGGGAGCAATGAGAAGAAACAGCATGAAGTCTGAGATGGAACAGAGTGGGATGTGTACCCCGAGAATGAAGGGTTTCATGTCACAGGTGAGCAGGCTGAGGCGTGCGCAGACGTGCTAGACTCCCCACTGGAGGGTCTGACTTGAACCCATCACATCAGTTCGCAGGTTGGGCTACTCTTCGGTCTCCAGGCAGTGGGGGGTCCCTGGGGACTTCTGAGCAGGGTGGCGATGGCATTCGAGCTGCATTTTAGCAGACCAACCTGGCCGTGCTTGGAGGATACATTTCCATTACCATGGGATGTACTTCGTTGAATATCATTTTTGGACCAATTTGGGAGGCATGCCTAAAACAGGGGTCTAACTTCTGAGCCTCTGCTGTTTCCCACATAAAGGCAGTGCTGGGGTAGCAACAAAGACTTTGAACACAACATTTGTAGATGGGTCCAGGACATTATAGTCATCGCACAAAAGGTAGCATTTGGGAGAAAGTGTCTCTTAGCAAATTTGCATGGTACAGTTTATGTTTTTACTCTTCCATTTGAAACAGATGGTTTTCCCAAACTATGGCTATCTTTTAAGAATATTTCCTGCTGCTGTAATTTGGTGCAATAAAATGTCCTTTGGGCAAAAATAAAATCTTAGCAGATAAAACAGATGTTCATATATTAAATATGTAGAAAAGTGTGTCCTTGAGGTCCTCATAGTTGGAACTGAAAAGAGGGAAGTCCTATCTGTTTTAAGTAGAGAAAGTGTAAAAACCTGTGAAATTAATTACTGCAGAATCCAAATGACGTCTAGATGAACATGTCATTATCCCATTCATCGGATATGGTTAGTTTTTAATCAGTAAATGACATCATCAAAAATGCACATAATCATGTAATTAAGGACCACATCACAGTATATAGTATATAAATGAATTCTAAGTTGTTGTCATTCGTAATATTGGTCATAAATTAATCCCTCTCTTCCCAAATGGCTATATGTTGGCCATAAATTTGTTCTCAAACTACCTTTCCTGCCAACACCTCTATTTCTTGTCAGAGTGGCCAATATATTAAAAATAGGAGCCTACACATTGACCACTATGGGGATTTTTTTTCCTGGCAGGTTTACTAGAAGGCCCTTCTTACTGGAAACTCCAACTACATTGTCCCAAGCCTTCCGCCAGTTTTCAAGTGCAAGAATTAGAGTTCTTCAGAAACCCACCTACTATGTAAAAACAAAGTAAAAAGACACATAAATCTTTAACCTCTTTGATGTTTTTCTTATTAAAAAGGAAGGTCCTTTAAGGGCAGGAGCTGAGAGTTCACCTTCATTGCTACAGCACCTGACTTTCAGAAGAAGGTTCCCAGTAAATGTCTGTAGAATGAATACACGAGCAAATAAACAAACTAAAGAACAAATAAACAGATTGAAGCTCTGGAAGTTAGATTAAAATGCACATTAGTTTTTAAAATTAACTTTGGTTCATTAAAGCCATAGTGCACATATTTTTAAAAACCAGGTAGATTTACAGGGCTTAATACAAAAAAAAAAGGGGGGGGGCAATTAGCTCCCTTCTTGCTATCCCCACATTCGAACCTCCCAGACGTAACTGCTACTTCCAAATATTGTATCTCTTCCTTTTAGTATGCATTTATCTTTCTTGAAATAGCATGGGTATCCTGATTCTTCCTGATCTTCTAGGTTCAGGAATGAAGGTTCAGGAGGATGAAGACCCTTCCTGATCTTCTAGGTTCAGGAATGAAGGTTCAGGAGGATGAAGACCTAGCTCTCATTTACGCGGCTCGTTACACACCCACACGTCCACACACACTCCTCCCCCTCTATCCAGTGTAGTAGTCATGCTGTAATTTATTAGTATTATTACTCAAGTATAAAAAACATAGTGGCGTATTAGTTTCAGGAGTATAATGTAATGGTTCAACAATTCTATGCATAAGTCAGTGTTCATCATAAGTGTATTTTATTTTTTAAAGAGAATCGGATGCCCAACTGCATGAGCCACCAAGGTGCCCCCCCAAACTTTTTTGATTATGACAACAATGTCGTATATCTTGAAATCTGGAATTGTAATACCTCCAGTTTTATTGTTTTTCAAGATCGCTTTGGCTACTTGGCATCTTTTGTGGTTCCACACAAATTTTAGGATTATTTGTTCCAGTTCTGTGCAAAGTGTTATTGGTACTTTGATAGGGACTGGATTGAATCTGTAGATCATTTTGGGTAGTACGGGCATTTTAGCAATATTGGTTTCCCCAATCCATGAACATGGAATATCTTTCCATTTGTCTGGGTCATCTTCAATTTCTTCCATCAGTGTTTTATAGTTTTCAGAGTATCGGTCTTTTACCTCCTTGGTTAAGTTTATGTCATGTCATTATTTTTTATTTAATATGTGTTTATATTATTCTGATGATGCAATGCTTTCCATGGTTAAGCCATGTAGTATATGATTGAATTTCCTTTCTTCTACATTTTTTTGTTTGTTTGTTTTACTGGAATAACTAACTGTCTTTGGTTTTACATGTATCTATCACTAAGTCATTCCCAAATACTCCAGCTTCTGTGTAAATCTCCTCTCAATAGTTTCCAGTTCCATCTTCTTGGTGTCATTTCTCCAGTACCTCCATCCTCAGGCAGGCATCTGACTGGCTACCTACTAGAATGACAGTTATTGTGCATGGAACAGCTGATGTCTTGAGATCTCTTGTCCCATCTTCCTGGGGGTTCCTTTCACCTCTCTGCTGGATCTGATTCCCTATTGTCATCGTTGTTGTTGTTTGGATCCTATATCTTTTTCTTTCTTGGCAACTCCCTTGTTTTGCTGGACCACATCCTGCAGTAGCTTCCTGAGAATGTAGGCACACAGGAGCTAAATTTTGAGAGCTTGCAGGACTGAAAATATCTTGAGTCTACTCACACACCTGATCTGCTGGTTTGTCTGGGCCTGTGATCATAGGTTGAAAACAAGCAGCCCTCTAAGACTCAACTTTTTGCATTTCTTTATCATCAGCAGGTAATAAGCGCTATGCATTGCTACTTGGAAATCCAAGTAAATCCATTCTGGTTCTCTATCCTTTGTCTGAGACCCTTTGTTCACCCTGGGAGTTTTCTGGATGATTTCCTTATCCCCCATGTTCTAGAGTGTCTTAGGGTAGAAACTTGGTTTTCTCTCTCTCCATTGTGTTGCACATGTCATAAGTCCTTCCAATCTAGGAATCTCTGTTCCTTTGTCCTGGGATTTTTTTCTTGAATTATTTCTTTGATGATTTCTCTAATTCTATTTTTGCTTTCTGAAATTCCTGTTTTTAGACACTGAATTTTCCAATAGGATTACTAGATTTTCCCCCCTACATTCTATATTGCTTTATCTTTTTGTGTTATTTTGGGGGGAGATTTCCTTAACTCTATTTAGCCTCTTCTATGCACATCTTATTTCTGCGGTAATACTTCGATTCCCTAAAACTCTCTTTTATCATCTGACTCTACCACCTTGTCCTCATCTTGCAGCTGCAATAACTTGGATCATTGAGAATGTCGATGATTGTTTTATTTTCTTCTGTTCTCCATATCGTTTCTTTCCTCATATCCCCCTCCTTTTATCCTTTTATATGTTCTCAAACCCACTGATGAGACTTATCAACAAGAGAGACTTCCCTGTGATTTCTGACCTTCCCCACCTCCAGGTCTTTTCCTGAGTCTGTCATATTCCCTGAAGTAGGATCTCCCATACTCTGCTCTGAAGAGCAGATACTTGGCTGCCCAGATTCTCAGAGCTGAGGGTGGAAGAAATTGGGGTGATGGCTTCTCATTCAGCCTTAGGCAATGGATTCTTTCTCCTTTTGAGGATGGTGCCCCCTGGTATCCATTGGTGTAGAGAACCCCTTAGTTCCCCTGTTGCCAAGATTAAACTTCCAATCTTCTGCAGAGAGAAGAAGGGCATCAGGAAGGGTCTAACTGCTTTTGTCAAAGTCACCTTGGGCTGCAATAACAAAACACCTTGACAAGCAGAGGGGCTTACACAACAGAAATTTATTTGCTCCCAGTCCTGGAGGCTGGAAGTGCGAGATCAGGGTGCCAGCAATGCTGGTTCCTGCGGGTGGGAGGGGGCGCTTCCTGCCTGCTGACAGTGGTCTTCTCATGGTGTCCTCACATGATGGAGTTGGAGAGGGTGGTGGGCAGAGAGAGATCTTCCTCTTATAAAGCTTCCAATCCTACCAGATTAGGGCCCACCGTCATGACCTCATTTGACCCTAATTACTTCCTAGAGCCCTCAGGTTACACATAGCCGCTCAGGTTAGGGCCTCAGGAATTCGAGGACACACAGTTCTGTCCGTATCAGCTTCCTAAGCATACTTTTGGCCAATACTTCTGTGCCCCTCATTTCCATAGGTGGTGATGCTGCCCATGCTTGACTCTTTGTGTGTGGGGGGGGCTCTGTGGTAGCAAATGGGGTGCTTCTTTGGTTGCCCCACCCTTACTGGCCTCAGCTGCAGTTTGTTGGGGGTACATGAGCCCTGACATGTCTTGTCCTGGTCCCCAGCTTGCGGTTCCCCTTCTGTCCTCTCTGCCTGTGGGTGTGAAGAGCTTCAGAAGAACATGCTCAGTCTACTTCCTTCCCCTGGAAAGCCACTATTAGATCTTCTTTTCGAGGACAATTATGTTGCCAATCAAGACTTGTTGAACAAATGAATGAAACCTCACCTTTTTGGTGGCTTTACACCCATTTTATCCTTCTCACCCTCTCTTCTTCCCAGAAGATGTGCCCTCCCTCCTCCTGTCCAAAGACACTCTCCTGCATACTGTGTCCTCTGGAAGCCTGTCCCAGTAGCCACCTCCCGCGTTCTTGAATCATCACCACCTTCCCTTCCTCTGAGTCTTTCTTCCTCCCAACAACTCTGCTTGCTCTTCCCGTCCTGACAATGTCCCTTCCCCATGCTGCCCCTGAAGTTGGCTTTCCTGCTCTTTTCCCCTCTTCCCTTGTGACTGCCTGATCCTAACCACCTCCAGCCCTCAGGCCTTGCCAGTGCTCAGCTGTCCAGCCTCCGTGTCCCCAGTGGCATCCTCACTGCCAGAGCCATGGCTTCTTGCAGGCCCCCCCTCCCTTCCTGACAACCCACTCTGCCCCCAACCCCTTGTCTCTTAGAAGACATCCTCCCTCCGTGTCCTCTGAATCAGCAACCTGGTCTGACCAGCCCATTTCCCACCCAGCTGGGAGGCCCGCACCCAGGCCTTTACCACCTCACTGGGAAATATGCTAGGCATCCACTAGTTTGTTTTCATGACCTCAGGGTCCCCTGGTCCAGTTGACATGCCCTGCCCCATCAGCCTTCTGGAAGCACAGCCTAACTGTGTGGTGTTCAAGGGGATTCTTACTGCCCATGGGCCAAGCCCAACCCCTTTGTAGGTAGGGGCTTCCCCCCTGCCCGTGGGGCCTCCAGTTTGACCTCCTCTCCCACGCTTGACTTGAGCAGAGCTGGATGGCTTACCTTTTCCCAGATAGGCTGGGCATGCAAGCCTCTTCCCTGGATGGCTTTCCCTTGTCTTGCCACTGTCTTGTCTCCCAGGCCATTAGGAGCTCTGGGTCCATCCACCCTGGGCTCCTCTCCATCTGCCCCAGCCACTGGGGAGGCAGTAGTCCTCACGCCTTCACGTGTCCCAAGCCCAAGCAGCAAAGACTTTCCGCATGTGCACAATGAGTAAGGTGCATCTGGACCTGGGGCTGCACCCTCCAGGATGTCCGAGGCCCTACCTTATCTCGGTGTTCTTCCTTCCCGCGGGCAGCGGGCAGCGGGCGTCAGCTTTTACTCGAGTGAAGTCTCCCCTTCCCTCCCGCTGGCTCTTATCTCATCCTCAGCGGCAGAGGGAATAGTCAAAGCACAACAGGGAGGGTCTGGGCCTGATCAGACCAGATTTTAATCTTGTCTTCACCACTCACCAGCCCTGTGACCTCAGGCCCGGCACCTGCCTCTGCTACAGGGGAGTTTCCCTATATGTGTAAAAAAAAAAAAAAAAAAATTTTTTTTTGTTTAAGTTTTTATTTATTTATTTTGTAGAGAGAGCTAAAGAGAGCAGGGGTGGGGGAGTGGGGAAGGAGCAGAGGGAGAGGGACAAGCAGTCTGCACTCTGGGCACAGAGCCTTATGTGGGGCTGGACCCCATTACCCTGAGATTGTGACCTGAGCCTAAATCAACAGTCTGACACTGAGCCACCTAGGCAGCCCCCTATGTGTGAAACTGAGGCAGTACTCCCTACCCCACAGGCTTGTAGCTTGGGCTGGAGCTGATTCACAGAGGGCAACTGGGGGGTATCCCCAACGGGCTCCTGTGTGCCTCGGTCCCCTCCTGTGTGTTTGTGTTTGCTGTGTTCCCATGCATAGGCTCCCTCCTGGACCCTGAGATCCCCAGGGGGTGCGCTGGCGTCTTATTCCCCTCTGTGTCCTCTGTTCCGGGCACACAGTAGTCCCTCAGTGTGTGCAAGGGAGTGAACCAATGGTCAGCGCCCTCTTTGAGATGAAGCATTCAGTGAACAAGCCATGACTGAGAGGGGAGCCGCATGGCCTCACCAGTGATCCCTCGACAGAAGACCCTTTAACCCTTCGTCTTCTCCAGTAGGATAGCTGGAGTCGGAAGTCCAAAGGCAAATATTTTGGCAAGTCTTCCAGGACTCTTGGTTAATTACAAATGAGTACCGTGTGGCTAGCCCACAGAGATGTGAAAGCCCCTGCTGCGGGTGGTGGGAAGGAACCAGGCAAACCTCAGAAACAGGTCTATTTACTTGGCGTTCCAGATAAATATTCAGATTTCTGGCAACTTTCTTTCTTGCAGCTTTGATGCCATGAGGCAGTTTAAGGTAGAACTTTGAATACACCTGTGTGAATCTCAGTAATTTTTAAAACATACGATACAGATAGATTCTAAGTTTTTCCACACTAGCTGGGATTACCGTATAACTTGTCATCCAAACCAGAATACCCCAGAGTCCCAGGGGGACTGCTGCTGATCACCCCGGGCACGGGCCCAAGGCCAGCTGCCTCGCACTCCAGGACAAACAGCCGACCTAACCCTGGTGTCTCTAACTGTGGTTAGTCGGTCGTATGCCAAGAACTGCCATGAAACCTCGCGGGTAACACAATGGAGAACACAAACTCAGATTCCCAAAAATGACGTTGTGCAGCGGAGCCGGTGCAACGGACGTTTTGTTCGCAATCGGCTGCAACACCCGTATGACTCTTAGGAAACCCAGACAATCACAATGCCGAGTCTCCTCGAGGAAACAAAATTTTAAAAGGGGGAAAATGGAATATGACTTGTAAATTTCTGCTTCATTTCAGAAACTCCCAGATTCATAAATTATTCTGATGGAGGCAAATCCTCAAGAACCTTTTTGAGTGAATGACCCGAGAGGAACAAAGCCATGGGTATCTCAGATCATGAGAAGTGTTCGTGTCCATCCGGACTACGAGCACATTAAGTTGGAAGGCTCAGATGTTCCCGGTTCTGCGGTGCCGCTGTGGGGTAATGAGGCCCGAGAGGCTCTCCACACACAGAAGCTGTGTGTGCGGCTTCTGCACCTGCATATCTCACCTGTCCCAGCCCGGCCAAGACAGGTGCTGCACAGGTAGTCAGGTTCCCCGCACTGCAGCTGACTCACCTTTGTGGGATGGGCTTTGGATCTGCCCCCAAACGTGAGGACGAGGCTCCCAGGGGCGAAGCCAGGGTGAGCGCTATGGAGGCTCCATGCCAGCTGCTGGGGGGCTGGTGAACAATCGTGAAGGACCGTGAGAGGAACAGGGGCCATGAAGGACTCCGAAAGCCGTCTGCATATCCTGGACTTCGCTTTGTGGGTTTCTTTCTCTCCCATTGGGAGAACAGCTGTAAAACTGGAATGAGTAGAAGAAGCCCCCCTGGAGGCATTGTCAAGAGCCCAAAGGCAGGTGAGAAATGACAGAGGCTCCTTAGTGACAGCAAATATGTCGACAAACCATCTTGAACCTCACCAGACGGGCGTTGCAGAAAACTGGGAAGGGAAAAGTGTCATAATTTCCCCCAAAGCAGAAAAAGTTGGATTCTGGAAAATACGGATGATAAATTTGATATTAATATTGGTTCTGAGCAAAATTTTAACAGATCTTTGAGGAGCTAATGTGTATGATTTGGAAGGAAAGGCCGTCCCCAAGAGCCAAACCAACTTTTGCTCTCTGTTTTTCATGGGGTTACCAGACTGGATTTACAAAGCACTGATAAAGATCCTTCACTGAACACTGTGCACGACAGAGAAAAACGGGCTGGGTGAACAGTTGGGGAATTTCTTTCTTTCTTTCTTTTTTTAAAAGATTTTATTTATTTATTTAACAGACAGAGATTACAAGTAGGCAGAGAGAGAGAGAAGAGGAAGCAGACTCCCCGCCGAGCAGAGAGCCTGATGCGGGGCTCGATCCCAGGACCCTGAGATCATGACTCGAGCCAAAGGCAGAGGCTTAACCCACTGAGCCACCCAGGCGCCCCACAGTTGGGGAATTTCATGTTGAGCTGGACAAACATGTTTAAGGTACAGATGAATAGATTCCTGGAGATGCGGCCTGCAGAGCTCCTCCCCCTCCTGCGGGGGGTGGCTTTGTCAATTCCCAGTGAAGGGTTTGGTACTGCACACTTCCTGTCGCCAGCAGGCTGATGCGTTACATACCAGAGTTCAGAGTTTAAAGATTTGGGTTGGCTAAGAGGATGGGTTGACACCAACAACGTGACATTTAACCGGGGTAAAGATAAATCATCTTTAGTTTTTTTTTTTAATCGATCAACTCAATACAGGTTGGAGAAGGCGCAACAGCCGTTCATTTGGAAAGACTGATGGGTTTATCACTGGCCAGAAGTTCAACAGGAACCAACAGTATATATCCTGACTGCTCCAAAAGAAAAAAAATCAATATGGACTTCGGTCGCATTAACAGAATCATGACATCCAGGTTGTTCAAGGGAAGGGTCACACAGGTCTCCCCTCTGAGGTTATTGTGTTCAGCTCTGGCTGCCAGGATTCAGGAGAAAAGAGCCCACTTGAGACAGGTGGGCATCTCTTGAGACAAGGGGTTGAGAAAGTACGTCACGGGATGGCCAGGGAGGAGATGGAGGGCTTCAGCCTGGAAAGCAAGAACACTCTCTTCAAAGTCTTCAAAGCATTTGAAAGCCTATTGTGTGTGAGGAGCAACTGAATTTGTCTAGCGGGTTCAGTCATTTCATTCATTCCTCAGCGTGTACTCAGAGCCAGCTATGCCCAGCATGAGGGATGTTTGGAGCATCTAATCTCCTGGGACGGATGGACACACACGCGCACACACACAAGTTCCTACAAGGCGAGGCCACTTAACATAAGGGATGGAGTAAAATACCAGCAGATGTTGGAAGCGCAGCGGACAGGATCACTTGGCTTCAGTGGCGGCGGGCGGGGAAGGCAGGCACTCGGGGCTGGGGCACGGGCAGAGGTCCAGAGCTTTCAAGTGCACGGCATGACTGAGAGTCCTGAACGGGAGCTGCCGATAGCGTGGTGTGGCAGGAGTGTGTCAGATGCCAAAGACCGCATTTGCCGCGGGAGCTCAGACACACTTGAAGTCTGCGCCAAGATATTTGCACTTAATGGGGTAGGCAACAGAGAATGAAATGCCATCACTAACCCTCTCTGGGCAAGCTAACCCGGGAGTCTCAAAACAGAGCCGGGAAAACAGGACACAGGCTGTGACCGCAGCGTCTCGGAATAGACAGGCTGCACCAGGACACGGGAGACGAGATGGACCGGACGAAAGTGGGATCGCTGAAGGATGCTTTGGGGAAGGCGATTTGGGATAGGAATAACCAGCCATCTTTTCCATAATTCAAGCTTTTCAGCTTTGAAATGGCCAAGGGAGCATTTGTCAGGGATGTTGTAGGGAAATACAGCAGTCTTGGCAGGCAGGTGCGAGAGTTCAATGTTCTTTTCTGAGGCTAGGCATCTCTCATGGCCTCTCGTTTGATTCAGGGACAATCTTATCATAGGAAGCGTATTTTGTATTCCAATATCAGTAATGAATTTCTGGATCTATGGTATAGCTAATTCTTGACATTGGGATTCTATATTGACTCTGTTCGTTTGCCAGGGGTGTTGTAACCAAGTTCTACACGCTGGGGGAGGGCAGAAGTAGCAGAAATTGACTGTCTCTTTGTTCTGAAGGCTAGAAGTCCAAAATCAAGGTGAAGGCTTGGTTGCCTCCTTCGGAGAGCCACGAGGGAACCAT
Source organism: Mustela nivalis (assembly GCF_964662115.1). Classification (NCBI taxonomy): domain Eukaryota; kingdom Metazoa; phylum Chordata; class Mammalia; order Carnivora; family Mustelidae; genus Mustela; species Mustela nivalis. The sequence continues at coordinate 6,124,834 of NC_139025.1, read as the reverse complement.
CTGTCCCAGGTGTCTCTGCTTGGTTTGTTGACCACTGCCTTTTACCTGTGTCATCACGTGGTCTTCCTGTTGTTTGTGTCTGTGTCCTAACCCCTTTTTCACCTGTGGACATCAGTCCCATTGGATGATGACTGCAACCTAATGATCTCATTTTAACTTCATTACCTCTATAAAGACCCTGCCTCCAAAGAAAGTCACATTCCAAGGGCTAGAGGTTAGTGCTTCAACAAATGAATTTGGACCGGCACAGTTTAACCCATAACACTAACCTAAGGGCAGCTTTCCTTGGATCTTAGAATTTAATCAGAACCGCCATGTGAGCAGGCCATTCTTCCTGCTGGGTGACCTTGGCGGTTCCTCAGCTGGTCCTGGGTCCTGATCTGGTGAAGCGGCTTCCCCTGCTCTGATTCCCTCTCTTACCCTCCGTCCGGTAGTCACGCTCTCTGGAATAATCTGAAACTCTTCTCTCTTCTGCTTCTGTTTCCTAGCACTTATCACAATTCATTATTATCTGCCTGTCTCCTTGACTTCGTGTCCTATAGGGAGAAACACATTTTACACCAGGACTCAGTACACATTCCAAGTAAAAACCAATGTTTCAAGTAAAAACCCTTATTCTTAGGGAGTTCAATGTATTCTGATATTTCTTATTCCATTTCTTTTTCATTGGTTTTAAAATATGCATAAAATTTGCCATTTTAACTTGTAAGGGCACAGTTCAGTACAATAACCCTGTTGTGTAATAAGCACCCCTTCCATCTCCAGAAATTTCTCATCATTCCAAACTGAAACTCTGTCCCCGTTGGACACTCACTTCCCTCCCATCCCCCTCAGCCCCTCACACCCACCATTCTACTTCTATCTCTGTGAACTTGACTCCTCTAGGGACCTCGTGTAAATGTAATCACTTAGTATATGTCTCTTTGTGACTGGCTTCTTTCCCTTAACATAAGGTCCTCAAGGTTCATCTACATTGTAGCAGGTGTCAAAGTGTCCTTTCTTTGTATCTTATTTATTTTCAAAAAAAATTTATTTATTTACTTATTTGAGAGAGAGCCGCACACGAGCTGGGGACAGGCAGAGGGAGAGAATCGCAAGCAGACTCCGAACTGAGCCAGATGTGGGGCTTGATCTCATGACCCTGGACCAAAATCAAGAAGTCAAGAGTTAGACACTCGAGCGACTTAGCCACCCAGCCTAATTCCTCTGGGTACAGACGCAGAAGTAGACTTCCTACTTCATTCTTTAAAGTGCACATATGAGGGACGCCTGGGTGGCTCAGTGGGTTAGGCCACTGCCTTCGGCTCAGGTCATGATCCCAGGGTCATGGGATCTCTCACTCTCTGGCAAATAAATAAAATCTTAAAAAAAAAAAAAAAGTGCACCTATGACTCTTTACATCGACGACACACGGCAACCTGCAGTCTAGAAAGTACTGTGTTCTGTGGCTGTGTTCCCAGCCCCAAGCACGGTGCCCGGAACTGTACCAACTATTTCTGGAGAAACGTTGAATTAAACAATAGGTACACAAGCTACATTTCTGGGTAATTTTAAAAATTACTTCCCCACGAATAGAGGCTACAGAGCTCCTATTTTCCTTTCTCTTTTTTTCACGTCCTGTACAATATGCTGCTATTAATGCCACTGAATGCTGTGGTTAAGTTGTCCTGGAGAGGGTACGTCACTTATCACAGTGACAACAGTTCTTGGTCTTGAGCCATAAATGATCTCAAAGTGACAGGGAATAACAATCTGTTAAAATGTTTGGGCACAAAAATCACGCATCATTAATTAAGCGTTCAGAGATTTTTTTTTTTGGACTTTCCCCATGGATTTTTTTCAATGCTGTGTCGATTATACCTAATTGACTTGATATGCATATCCTTGTAATTATACTAAATTTTGCTTTTTTTTTTTTTTTTTTAGAGTGAGCTTTTGCCATTGTGGGAAAAACATAGCCGTTAAGTATTCTAGGTTAAGAGTGTAATAATGATCTTTATCATCTGAAAAGCAAGTGGACTGAGTTCTTCACTGTTGTCTGTAATTTTGCTTTAGCGGAAGTAAGCTCTTCTACAAAAATCTCCAGCTCAATTTCTCTCCTGCCCTGCTTCTGAATTTTCTTTGTTCTTAACTCGTCTTAGCTGTGGTCCAGTAGCATTCCTTGAACACAATAAATCAAGAATATTAACATTCTTAAGAAGAGCCATGTTTCAATCATTTATTCATAATTATCCTTTCCTTTCCAATGTGAAGAATGCTGCAGTCAGCTTTCATGTCAATTATCTGCTGTATTCTCATGCACAAAACTGCAAAGTGGAGTGGAGGGGCTATTAGGACTGGGTTTGAAGTGGGGAGGGTGGGAAACGAGAAGACAGACCAGAGCAAAGATCAAAGTGCACCTGTGTTCATCCCTGTGCTTCCAAAGCCCCTTCTCTATAGCACCTGCCTGACTTTTTATTTAATATTTTATTTATTTATTTGATAGAGAGAGAGACACAACAAGAGAGTCAACAAAAGCAGGGGGAGTGGGAGAGGGAGAAGCAGGCTTCCCATTGAGCAGGGAGCCTGATGTTGGGCTCCATCCCTGGACCCTGGGGGCATGACCTGCGTCAAGGGCATAAAGACTGAGCCATCCAGGTGCCCCCTACCTCTTGCTTCAGAGACGAGGAGGTTTCATCTGTGCTGGGCGGTGGCAGGGGTGGCTTTATGTGACCCCTCTGCCTCCCCAGCCCTCTGGAGTTGGCCTGAATTTCCTTTCCCTGCCAAAGTTCTCAAATGTGCACCCACGTATGCTCTCCGTTTGATGACCAGCTGCCCGGCTCCCCCCCCCCCCCCCCCACGGCTCACCAAGATGCTCCAGGCCATCCGGCAAGCCCTCTGCTACCCGATACAAGGGCCCTTGCCCAGCCCTGTCCTCCTTGACCTGTCCTGCAGAGAGTCCTGTGAAAATACCCACCCCTCTGCTACTTTCTGTGCTCCCAGTTTGATGCGACTATATGCCATGCGAGCTTCCGGCCTCTCTTTCCAACTCCTTCGGACTTTCTCTCCTCCCATCCCAAGGCTCTGGCCAGCTTCGGTTGACCTACCATCTTCACCTTTAGAAAGTTGTTTTTTTGTTTAAACATTTTCTACTCGAATCCCATTCTTTCCTTGGGACGCCCTCTCCACTCTCCAAATTGCTTGGATCATTTCTAGTGGGAAGCGTGCTGTCTTCTGTCGGTTTTCCTGCGTCTCCAGCTGTCTGTCCTATAGGAAGGTCTCTCTGACTGTGGAGGCGCTCAGGCCTCGCCAGGCCCTGGGCCTCCCCAGCTCCCGGCCCCGGCCCCCGCTGTCCTGTCCACACACAGACTCCTCTCTCTAACGCAGCTCCAGCAGCCTCTTGCCCCCACCTCCCTCCTCTGTCTGCCACCGGCTGCCTACAGGTCCTCTGCAGGCCGGGGCCCATCCCACCTGGCTCGCCCCCACCGGTGCAATCTCATTTTTCACCTGTCTGCAATACAAGCTCTTCGTTCCTCTCAGAGCAGCCCTTTGGCTTGTCAGCAGACCCAGGATCAGGAATGCCGGCTTCCCACTGTCCTTGGAGCTCTGGGCCACGCTCCACCCCACGCCTGCAGCCCTTCATGGTCCTACACACACTTTCCTCGTCAACGATCCCTCTTGTCCTCTGTGCCTGGTCTCCCTGACCAGGTCCAGGAGGTCTTCAACCTCCCTTCCGCCCACAGCTTGCGCTGCCGGTGGTGGCGAACCCACAAGCCAAACGTGCCACTTGCAGCCACAGAGCCCCTGCTCTGAGCCCGGTGAGGCCCGCTCGCACTCCTGACGGTAACGTTTTACTCATGTCACCCACGGGATGTTCAGGCCCTGCCGGCGAATACCTACGACTTGAAACCATTCAGGCCTGTAGGTGAATTAGAACCTGTAAGCGAGTCACGTGTAGTTAGGAGGCGGAAGTTAATTGTCACCGTCGTGGAACCAGGAGCACAAATGCTGGCAGTGTCTTCTGCACCCTCCGGCCCAAGGGTCAGTGGCGCACGTGTTCTTCTCCCCACTTCCCAGCACCCGGACTTCAGGCGGAGCGTGATGGAGCTCCGGTCGTTAATGCAGTGCGTGTGTGCACGCGTGGGCGCGTGTGATGTGCGTGTGTGCGCGTGTGCGCGCGTGCTGGAAAAGTTAGAGAAGGCTGGTCCGGGGTCTCCCCCGATCCGGAATTTCGTCGGAACTCTGTCTTCCCGAGGCAGTGCACCGGCCGTCCGCGGCTCCCGGAGCCGGTTAACAAGTGTGTAATGTGACAAATCTGTGCCGCGGGGGCCGATCAAGGGGAAGGAGCGGAGCAGATGTCGTGGCTCCTGCCCAGGCCGCCCAGACTCTGCGGCCCGCGGGAGCTGAGCCGCGGCCCTCCCCGCCCTCGAGCAGAGCGCCGAGCGGAGCCCGCGCCCGGGGTCACCCCTCCCTCGGGGCCGGGCGCGCCGCGGCGGGGGACCTGTGGGGAGAGGGGCGCGCCGCGCCGGGGGACGTGGCCCGGAGTGGAGCGGCTCCGGGCGCGAATCGCGGCCCAGGTTTGGTCCTGGAGCCGCAGGCGAGCGCGCGGACGGGGCCTCCGGGGAGCGCGGGCCTCGTCGCCCGCAGGGGAGGGCTCCCCCGGCCGGGGCGGCGCCCGGCTCCCTCCGCGCCCGCCCCGCCGCTCCCTTTGTCCCCGTGGCCCCCGCGGCCCGCCCTCCGGGGGCGCCCCAGCCGTGCGAGGAGGCGGGGCCCGGCGGCAACACCCCCGCAGGCCCCCCGCGCGCCGGGACCCCGGCGGGCCTGCCGCGTCCCCAGCTCCCGGCCCCCGGCCCCGCCCCGCCCCGCCGCCCCGCCGAGGCCGCCCCCTGGCGGGCAGCGCGGGCAGCGCCGGCGTCAGGCCCGCGCGGCGGCCGCGGCGGTGGCGGCGGCGGCGGCGGCGGGCCCGGGGTTGCCATGGTAACCGGCCGCGGCCGCCGCCACAGCAGGGCCGGCCCCAGCGCCAGCGCCGGCCGCGGCTCGGCTCGGCTCAGTGTGGGGGTGAGCGGCGGCGGCGCGGCCGGGCCGGGGGAGCGGGCGCGGCCCGGCGGCCTCAGCATGGAGGACGGCTTCTCGAGCTACAGCAGCCTGTACGACACGTCCTCGCTGCTCCAGTTCTGCAACGGTGAGGGGCGGCGGCCGCGGGGGCGCGGGGCGGGGGGCGGCGGGCCGGGCCGCGGGGCGAGGCCGGGGCGGGAGGCCGCGCAAAGTTGCGGCGGAGGCGCGCGGTTCCCGCCGCCGCGGGCGCATTGTGCAGGCCCGCGGGCCGCGCCTGGCTCGCCCCCGCCGCCCGCGCCCCGCGCCCGGCGGCCCCGCGTCCGCGCCCGGCCCGCCCGGGGACCCGCGGGGCCAGCGCACGGGGCCGGGCGGCGCGTGGGGAGGCCGGGCCGCCGCGGGCGCGGGGACGTGTTGCTCGCGGCTGCCGGACTCGGGTCCGCCCGCGAGGCTCCGCGGGAGGAGCTCGGGGAAGAAATCCCCGGGATGCAGGAGCTCCTCGGAGACCCGCGCCGGGTCGGGGGCGGCTGGACCCTCGCGAGCCGTTCGAGCTCCTTTGGTGCAATCGCCCCGGTGCAGCGCAGCGCGCGGGCGGAGTGAACCTGGCTGGAAAGTGCTCGCACTGTTTTGTTGACGGGATGCTAGATTTTGTTGCATTTTTTTTTTTTTTTTTAAACAGGAAGGAAACAGTCTTAACTGGCAATGTGGCATCTTTTACAAAATGTAAAATCCTACGTGCTTGAAAGATTTTAGTCTCCCTGGCAGGGTGGAAAAAGATTTTCACATCACGCAGCATATTTTAGGAGAACACGATGTATGATAATTCATGATCAAAAGTTAACCAGGTTTTTTTAATTTTTTTCCTACGTTGGATTTACTGCTTGATCAGTGGGTCCCAAAAGTTTGTTAAAGGAGAAACAATGTGTATTTTACAGAATTCGCCTGTAGTGCGATCGGAATGATTTAGAATTCTAGGTGCATTGACGACTTGAGCAATTTATTTTGCAATCGTGATTGTGATTTAGGGGAACTTTTCCAGCTCTTTGACACCTGTTTGCAAATAGGAGGTATTTGCTGGAGCCATAAAGGTGACTGTGTGGATTTTTCCCTCCATGATGGTATTTTGACCTCGGGTGGAATTGATCGTTATCTTTTTCATGGAAGAATTTTTCTGATAGTTTCAGCAGTGATTAATTTTCATGTTAAGAACATGCAGGCCTTCATTAACTTAGTAATGCTCTCTTCAGTGGAATTAAAGGAAGTTTTGACTCTCCAGATGTACCAACAGTTTCCCAGAGCAGAGCCCCTGTGTTTTTGGTCTTCTGAAGATGTTGAGGCACACCGAATGTATTTGGTTCTCCATGGGCCACTGGAATCCCTTACAGTTTAGAGTTATGGGAGCATTTGGTTCTCCCATACGCTGAATACAGTTCCCAATTAAATTTTGAATGGTTTCCTTAAATGACCTACAATCCATCCTATCTGAATTACTATTTTTGGTGTAAAGGCAGTACAGCCTCCCAAGCGTTTATGAGAGAATTCTCCTTATGTTAGTTGTGAAAGGCATGTGGCTGAAAAATTATATTAAATGAATTTCAGGCATGAAGGATTTTAAAAAATTAATATGTGGGCATATATGTTGACAGTTTGATTTAGGTTATGCAGATGAGCCTAGGTATTTTTATTTGAGCAGTTGTTAGGGAGCCTGGTTATTTCATTCCTAAAAAGCACTTCATTCCTCAAGTTGACCTACACATCTGTTCCTGACTGTTTGGGTTTTCTGCCTTTTCTTGTTAATTGCTAGTTTAGAGAGATTGGTAACATAGCTTCCTGCTAATGAGACCTAGAAGAAGGTAATGGTCAGCCCTTCTGTATTGTATGGGTAACAGTTGAAGAAAAATCACTTTCAAACCATAAGATCACTTCCTAACACAGTTGAATGAATCATAGCTGTTGAATTTCTTTTCTCAGAAAGTTCTCGGCTCTGTTTTTATTATGTTTTGGTTACCATATGAATAAACTTTACAGCAAGAGTAGTTTATGGGACAGAATGGGCGTTAACTAATGATGTCGCCAGCAACAGATGTTTTCATGTGAAATTATTCATTTCAAGAGGCTTCCATTAAGGAAAAGTATAAATGAATACAATTTAGCTAATTACTGTGATGATTCCATTAAGGCAGCGGATCAAGGAAACACCGTTTCACCAAGAATGAAATTAAACATGTGCGTATTTCATTAGCTGCACTGAGAAAAAAAAATTTTTCTTTTTAAATTAGAGATTTACATGACAATGGCCCAGCTGACAACAGCGTAATATGTGGACTCCTCCATTTTCATATGTTGATGAAACCTCATGCTTCCGATATAATGACAGCCGCTAAGAAGCCATAGTTCTAGGTCAGCCTCAGCAACTACAACCCATGCTTATTAGCTGGATGACTGTCCCAGCGTCCTCCGGGAGATAAAGATGGAAACGAATGTCTATCGGAACGAGAAGGAAAACTTTGTTCAAATGAATGCACTCCTAGTCTTCCTCTCTTCCTTTTTTCCTTTGCTCTGTCTCCTATCTAATTTGCAGTGGATTTTCAGTGTAAAGTCAGGGGGTGTCTAGCCTTCCCCCAAAGACCGGTCACTCTCATCTTTCAGATATTGGCGCCCTCATTGTAGGAGGAAACTCATGCAGCATTTTTTTTCTCCGAAGTATTTAGAACTCTGCTCAAGGAGCGAGAAACCACAAACTTCTTTTATTGCTCCAAGAAAAACCACCGTTGTTGAAAAGTGAAGGAAAGTTATCATTTATACGCCAATTCATGATTTGGGAAATACTTACCATTCTTTTCTCCATATTTCTTCAAAGCCTCCCTGTGCGGTAAATCATAGTATGTATGAGAAAACTGAGGCTCAGAGAGATTTGGGGATGCGGTACCTGGGAGGCCCCGGGGGTTAAGGGTCCGACTCTTAATTTCGGCTCAGGTCATGATTTCAGGGTTGTGACATGGAGAGGGCAGGCTCTGCACTCAGCAGGAAGTTTGCTTCTCTCCTCCCCTCTCCCTCTGCCCTGCCCCCCTAAAATAAATTAATAAATCTTAAAAAACAGAGAGAGACATTTGGTGACTCTCGAAGGCTGCATGACCAGTGAGGCTTGGACGCCAGTCTGAATCTTTCCATTTGTTTGTTTCAGTAACATCTTTGTTGAGATGATATTAACATCCCATAAAAATTCACCCTTTTTAAGTGTACAATTAAGTGGTTTTCAATATACTGACCAAACTGTATCAGCATCACTGATACCTAATTTTAGAACATTTTCACCACCCCAAAAAGAAGCCTGGGTAGCAGTTCCTACCATTTCCGCATCACTGTAGATCCTCATGACTGCTAATCTGCTTCTGGTCTCTGATCCTATGAACATTCACATGCAAGCTTTTATGTGTAGACATATGATTTCATCTTTCTTGGGTAGGTACCTAGGAGCAGAATTGCTGGGTCATGTGGTTAAGTCTGGCTTTTACTGTTTTGGGGAAACCAATCTGAACTTTTTGAAATCTAAATATCATCCTCTTTTTACATTACACCCTTGGATTAAACAACAAGGAGTTGAGCTGGATCAAAGAAGGAAAGAAGTGGGAGCAAAGTATAAAATGTTGCCATTTCACTTCTGTGAGTCACTTTGGATACTTTTCTTCAATTAGAGCTCACCAGAAGGGGTCTGCACTCACCCTTGCTCAGATGCAGTAGGTTAGAAGAATCTCGGTGTTTGAGGGGACTTAACAGACATTTCATCTTGTGGTTTCCTTTCTTCAGACTTTGAGCTGTTTCTTCAAAGTACCACTTACCCAGGAACCCAAATGTCAAGCAGATGAACATGGAGCTGCTTTAGTTGAAGTAGGAAGAGGACAGTAGGCTGGCCCTCCGATCCAGGCCACCCATCCCTCCAGGGCCTGGAATTTCTGGTGTATGTGAGAATGCTCCAAATGTTATTCAGTCTCTGCTTGAGCAGTTCCAAGGGACTGGAAACTCACTATCTCTCCATGCAGGCCATCACTTCTATGGATAGTTCAGATGGTTGGTTCCTGTGTGCACTCAAAATTTGGCCCAAGTTCTGCCTCTTGGGTCCAGAGAATAGGTTTAATCTCTTTTCCATATACCAAGTTGTTACATGTTTGAAAACAATTATGATAGCTCTTTCTGAAGTCTTCTCCTAACTAAACATTACCTTTGGAAAAAAGTAATTCCTTATAAGATACAGTTTTAAGCTCTTAATCATTTTGGATTGCCTGATCTACATGTGTTTCTTTAAAAGGTCCATGGACCTTTTAAAATTGGACACAACTGAATGTGGTATTCCAGACACAGTTTTTAAACAGAGCAGAATAGAGCAGGATATTTCACCTCCCTTATTTTAAAGTTTATACTTCCTGTAATGCAGCCTAAGATGATATTAGCCTTTTTGCTTGTCACTTCACATTGTTACTGCTTACTGATTTTCACTTAAAACTCTTATCTTTTTTATATGTATGATGGATAAGTCCTTAATTTTCTTACTTTTACCTTTCTTTTTTGAGGGGGAGTTTCTCCCAGAAGACAGAGCCCTGTCAATTTATAATACAATGTAATCTGGGTGGTGATGCTGTAAATAATCATGGTGCTCATATAAAATACTTCTGCGCTATCATAATGTGGAAATTGGTCACCGTCTTAAAGGGTTATGATTCTGGATAGCAGCCTTTTCTCCATCTTCCTTTGGAAGGTGTCTTGAGAGACTATCAAATTCCTTCTGAAGCCTACACAGAGTTTAACGACCCATTCGTTCCCTGATCTATTATCATCTTTTGAGCTACTGCTATTTATTTTTTCTAGTTTTGAAGTGGAAAATCTTTTAAATTTCTAGGGACTTATATTTTTGAAAATTCAGAATAATTTATTTAAAATCTTGAATATCTTTTGGCATCTGTAACACATGACTTCCTCCTAACTAGGATTAGGTTGGGCTTTTCACGTGGGCACATAGTTGGGTATACAACAGGATCAAGGAGCTCTTGTGAGGAAATCATCTGAACTCAAAACTAGGAAGTATTTTCAAACCTCTTCTGCATTCCTGTGTGGTGACTGGGCACTGACTTGGGCTTTCTGTGATAGCAAAATCAAAAGAAAATGCTTTCATGGAAAGTGCAAAGCAAGCCCCCGTGCTAAGTAAGAATTTCTTCTTGATACATGTGGTACTCTGCCCGGCAAGGAATTTATTTTATAGCCAAACCACAAGCATTTATGGCGTTATAAACAAAACCGGGCATTTTGGTGGAAAATTCACAAAACCGTGTTTAAAAAATAACCATTAGCTGGTTATTGTTAATTTCTGAGATAGCGTAAGCCTTTTCATATATTCTCTTAAGAAATAAACACTTTGGTTGAGTGGACGGTAGATAAGGACAGAGAAAGAACATATTGCTTTCTAGTGTTACAGTCTGTTCAGGCCATAAAACTAGTAGCGTGAAAAACTTCATCAAGGTGGCATTGAAAATTCTACATTAAAGCATTGTTTTTATTAGTTGGGACTTGAAATAAATGGTATTTGTGCTACTAAAAATCTTTCAGGAAAAATATTTTTATTCATCTTTAAAATCCTAGCTTATTATTAGAGGATTTCTAATAGTAGCAAAATGTTTTAAATGCCAGCAGAGAGACACCTGGGTGGCTCAGTGGGTTAAATGTCTGCCTTCGGCTCAGGTCATGATCCCAGGGAGTCTGGGAACGAGCCCCGCATTGGACCAGCTCCGCATCAGACAGATTCCCTGCTCAGCGGGGAGCCTGCTTCTCCCTCTCCCTCTGCCTGTTTCTCTGCCTGCTTGTGATCTCTCTTCTTTCTCTGTGTCACATCAATAAGATCTTTTAAAAAAGGCCAACAGAAACATTAGTAATCAAAAAAACTATGTTGTAAACTCTAAATGCTGTGTAATATGAATCAATACAGCTCCTGCCCCCAGAAGCTTGGTGAATTTCTCACTAGATGTTTGACACCTGCATTTACTCTTCTGCTGGAAGCAAGGTAATTGTTTGAGTGCTGTCCTGGCCTGGGAGTGTCCTGGGGTCTGAGTGGCCACAGGTGCCATCCTCTTTGGCTTATTGTAAAGAAATAGCTGTTTGAAAGAGTTTATCTTTCTTTAAAGTCCTACTTTTTAAATGAAGAGTTAGGTAGGCGCACTTCCAATTTTGTTTCCTCTACAGCTGTATATTTATTGGAAAATGCTCTTGGTGTGGAAAACCACATGTTTGCAGAACACTTAGTTGTGTCTTAAAATGCAGTATTTATTCTGCCAGCTTTCTGGAAAAGATCTGAACTCTCTGGACTTAATAAACTACCCTAGATTTCCCTGAGAATTGTCTTGGACTTTTCTGTGCCACATCCTTCCGTCTCAGTGGGCCCTGTGGGTTCTGCTCCCCCAGCGTCCGACAACCCAGCCCTTCTGCTCAGTTCAGAGGCTCATCTCTTCTCGGCTGGGTTTTTGTCTGTGTTTTTGAAAATGGCCCCAAACTAGTCTTTCTGCCTGCAGTCTCAGCCCCCTTCAGCGTGTTCCTTTTTTATTAAATAAGTAGAATATTCACGGTGCTCGTTATTTCAGTGATGGAAGGGGGTTCTGGAGGATGGGCATGGTCAGTGTGGCCCTTGCCTTCCGGAACCCTGCACTGCTCATTGGAATCTAGACATTCCTTGCTTTCTTCTGATGAGTGACGTGATGAGCCCCGGGATGGACGGTCCTAAGTATCAGGGACCGTGTAGAGTGTTGCCGGGGACAGGACTCGAGGGATGTGCCTTGGGGTTTCTTTCCGGGAAGGGTGGAAGTTAAACCCTGCAAGGGGGTGGGGAGAGGGTGGGGTCAGGGGAAGAGCCGTCCAGACCAGGGAAAGCGATGAGCAAGTGGACGGTGGGAGCACCTTTTGGAAACGGAAAGGTTTCATAGGAGGAAAGAGCAAGGAGTGGATTGAAATGAAGCTGGGAGTGTCCTGTGGGGCTTCTGGGCCACACTTGGGGTTTCTCGGCCACATTAAGGCATTTGGTCTTATTCTGAGGAGCAGAGAGAAGGTGGCAGAGGATTTTGAGGCAAGGGAGTGAGGTGGCCAGATCCTCAGGGATTTTTGAAAGAGGGGTCCCCCTTGCAGCATGGAGGGTAGGCCAGGAGGGGCGGGGAGGGTGGAGGCGGGAGTCCGTGGAGTGAAGCCAGGGGACAGTGATGGGGATTTCCACTTGAGGGGTGCCGAGGGCCCGCCTTACCAGGACTGGTGTCGTCCAGGGCAGGGAGAGGAGGGAGTCAGGCTTCTGGCTCACCCGAGTGACGGCCACTTGCCGAGATAAAGGAGCTAGAAGGATGGGCAGGCAGATGACTGTTCCGCTGTGGCTTGCGGGTGTGAGGGCCTGTGGAACTGGCCAGCTGAAGGGCCGAATGGGCTGTGGGGTCTAGAGCCAGGGAGAAGTCTGGAGCAGGAGTAAAAAATTCGTGGGGCGCCTCGGTGGCTTAGTGGATTAAGCCGCTGCCTTCGGGTCAGGTCATGATCTCAGGGTCCTGGGATCTAGCCCTGCATCCAGCTCTCTGCTCAGCAGGGAGCCTGCTTCCCCCTCTGTCTCTGCCTGCCTCTCTGCCTACTTGTGATCTCTCTCTCTGTCAAATAAAATAAATAAAATCTTTAAAAAAAAAAAAATTTGAGAGCCATCAGTAGGTAGTAGCCGAATCCATGGCACAGATGAGCTCACCTAAGGAGAACGGTGACGTTTCTGGAATGCTCTTTCTGGAAGACAGATCTGATCGTAGCAGGTTCCTGACTGAAAGTCTTCAGAGCACCCCCTCCCTCCCAGGGCGTCTTCGGGGTGGGGGACTGCCGGCTTAGCCAGCTCCCGGCTCCTCCTGGCTCCCACCTGCCTGAGCAGAGTGAGGTCTTCCCCTCGTGGCCATGTGGTTATCTGGCATAAATCTCTGTTACCGGGATTATCCCAGAAGCCTGTCACTGAGGCTTAGTCTCACGTCCCTCACGAGGCTGTCACCACCTTCCGGGCAGAGTCTCCTGGCGAATGCTCTTGGTGTCCATGCTTCAGCAACACCTGGGACCGAGGGGGTCTCCTGCTGAACACCGGTAGAGTGGGATCAGGGGCCTCCACCATCCCGGAGACCCCCTCCCCAACACACACACACCAGCAAAACGGCTCCCGGGTAGCAGGTGCACGCTAAATTGTGGTTGGAGAATGGACTCACGCCACTTCTCCATATGCCTGAGAAGCATGTGTATTTATGTGTAGAGCTACCGGGTCGGCAGGTGGGCCCACGTGTCCTGTGGGTGTGCATACGTGCATACATCCTGTGACGTTCAGCCGTTTCCCACATCAAAGAGCCAGTGGACTTGGGTGTTCAGAAGGGAAGGCACTGTAGGCCAGGGGACCTCATCGCGAAAGGCCCACAGCAGGTGACATGTGATGGGGACGAGCCCAGCCTGGTCGGCACAGACGGCCCAGAATGCCGGGAGCTGGACGCCAGCTCCCGAAGGCGCAGGAGGAACGTCTGCGAAAAGCACTTGGCGGTTCAACAGGCTTAAAACACAGTATTTTCAGCCAACGTAATTGACACCGTGAAGTAGTTCTTGGCAAAACCAGCGTTTTTAACATCAGAAGAGATCTGGCGGTGAAACAGCCCCCCGAAAAAGTTGTTTTGTGTAACAAGAATTTTTACCATTCTTAGAAAAATATGCTCCCGTCGGGAAACGGTTGGCCGGACTTAGGACTCGCTTGCACTAGAGCAGTGGGACAGGGACACGCTTTAGCCCCAGTTACCGCCCTTCAAGCAGCTGAGAATCCCTGGGCCGGGGCTGAGCGGCGCCGCTCCTTTAGGAAGCCCTCGCGATGCCGTCCCGCGGGAGCCGCTCCTCGGGGACCGGATGGGGAACCTAATAAAGATAATGACCTGCTAGCCTGGCTCCGCCAAATTAGTCCTTTAGAAGGTAATTAAGCAGGACTGCCCACAGCCAGTGCTCTCGGAGGCAGATCTGGCTCCATGCGCACTCTCTTCGCCTTCCCTGAAAATGGGCTGGTAGCGAGTGGATATAATTTCATTACATAAGAATATGCGTTCATACCACATCCTGGACGGACGGCTAGTGCTCCCGCCACAGTCGCCACAGTCGTCGTGTCCAGCCTGGAGCCTGTGCTCTCCGAGGTGGGGCTGGGGCCTGCAGGGCTGCGGAGGGCTGGGGGAGGGGCGGTGCTCTCCGCAGGCGCGGCGGGTGCTTTTCGGGTACCCCTCCTCCATCCTCATCACACCCCTTAGAGGTGATGCCTGTTACCGTCTCGGGTTTGACTGATGAGGCAGCAGAGGCCCCAGGCTTTGGGTGACTTGCTCGAGGTCCCCCGGCCAGTGCTTGGCAGACCTGGGATTTGAACCCAGGCACTGGGCTCCGCTGTCCACAGCCTGCTGAGTGCTCGGTTCTGCTCGGCGAGCAAGTGATGGGTCGGGGTGGGGGCGATCACGGACACGGAGGGAGCCTAGGGGATGTGTTCGGTCTGGGCCTTGCTTCTCCAGGGGTGGGGGCACATGCCGAACCCTGGCTCAGACCTGTGTGCCTTTGTCTGGTTCACTGTGGGGTCTCAGGACACGTTTCCTTGTCTTCCCCCGTTTCCCTTCCCATCGTCCCGCTTCAGCACTTTCTGAGGCGGAAGTCCCGTTTATCTCTGAGCTGTTCAGAGTCCCACGGAAGTTCCTCGTAGCCAGGAGGACAGGGGCTGGGTCTGGAACCGCCTCCCCCTGGCCTCCCTGGCCCGGGGCCTCCTCTCCCCGCAGGCGGCCTTGGATTCTGCCCCCCGGACTTCTTCCTGCTGTGTCGGAAGGTGCCGCCTGCCTGACGGGCATCCTCAGGGTCGGGGCCCTGCCTTCCCTGTCCTTCGTCACCTGCCCGCTCCTCGGCTGTTAGAACCCAGCTCCGTGCCCCAGAAGCCTCCGGAGCTCAGCGGCTCGAAGCCAGTTCACCCAGTGGCCCCAGCCTCCTGTCTGAGTCTCACTGCAAACCCTGCTGTCGCTCTGGACCAGTGGCCCCCAGACGACCACACCGCGGGCCCGCTGTGCCCACACACTGACCCAAAGGCCAAGCCGTTTTAGTCTGGTGACTGCCTGCCGAGGAAGCTTCGTCGTTCTCTCTGAGCGGCCCCTGCGACGGCTGTCACCAGCCTCCGTGATGCTGGTCAGTCTCCCCGAAGGCAGCTCTGGTGCTTTTCGCTGCTCTCTAGCACCCCTTGTACTGTCACTACTCCCTCACTTTCCCCCGAACCCTTATAAAAAATCTTTAACTGGGGTAAAACGCACGTCGCCTAAGCCACACCCTTTTAACCGTGTGATGCTTGCCATCGGGTGGCACTAAGCATAGTCACGTCACCACTGTCCATCTCAGAACACCTGTCATCGTGCAGAACTGAAACTCCCTTAAACCCAGACCCCCTGTCCCGCCCTCAGACCCCGGCACCCCCATTCATCTGCCGGGAGTCTGACTTATTTCACTTGCTGAACACTTTTTAAAAACTCTTGTTTCAGGAAGTTCTAGAATGCCCAAACTGAACCCTGTCTAACTCAGGGTTCACAGTCGGGCATGAAGAGTGGGATAATTACCTCAAAGTTCAAGGCTGTCAGAGCGTCTGCTGATCACACCCACATGCGGTCCAGCAGCTCTGCTCAGACTGTTTAAAGTCTAAGCTGCTTATCTCTGGGATCCCTGCAATAAAAAGTGTGTTCTTCCCCCCCCCCCCCCCCAGGCTAGCGTCACTATGAGGCCCGGCTCCGGAAGGGTGGTGCAGAGTTCTAGAAGCAGGGCTTAGGCTCAGAGTCCTTAACACCCATGCAACAGCAACAGGGGCCCCCCACAAGCCGAGCAGGGTCACAAGTGTCTAAGTTCTCTTAAGAATGGAGGAGGTTGGGAAAAAACGTTAGAGCAGTTTAGAAAAAATGATGAGGGGCATATGTCTGCTAAAGAAATTCCGTGACATATGCCTTCTGATCACCAATAGCGTGCATTCTCTCGCAATTAGCTGAGAACCTAAGAAAGGAAACAGCAGATGTGGGACCCATGATCTAGGAGGGATCTGGGCGGGAGGCTTGGAATATCTCCTGAGTTTCTTTCTTTTTTAGGGATCGCTGCTACACATTCGGCACCATCCATGACATGACTGTCTCATGCGAGCATCTCATCTGCAGGACCGTTTAAAACAAAAAACAAAAAAACAAGCCAAGGCTGCCTGTGTGCAAAATGAATCATTAGCTCTTGAGAAATAGCACAAAAGATTATGTGCGTCTCTTCCAAGACCCTCGGTGGTCTATCAACGAAGCACTTTTTCCAAGGGTCAGAGCGTGGGCTTTGGAGAAGGACAGGTCTGCGCTGGGATCGCGATTCTGTCCACTCTGAGGGAGCCTGGGGCGTTGACACCCTCACCCCACGCTCCTCGCTCCCTCCCATCGCCTCTCCGTGCCCCGCCAGGCAGACTCTAAAGAGCCTGTTCCGCCACCCCCAGCCCCAGCAGCCTCCCGGCACGGAGGACAGGGCAGAGGAGCGGCGGGAGGACGTGGAGGGCCCACGCGAGAGGCCCAGCGCTGTGGTCCACGGCCGAGAGGTCCGTGTGGGGCAGTGAGCATCGCCCTCCTGCTGTCTTGACGGTCGCAGCAGCGTTGATCTAGCCTGGTTCCTGATGCCACGGAGGCATCTCATCGATGTTGGATTTGGGGTCTTAGCCCATCCCTCTGCCTACCATGTGCGTCGTTCCTCCAGTGCGCCGGGCGCTGCCGTGGCTCGGTGGTCAGGACTTCTCGACCTCATCCCCTCCTGTTCCCACGCTGAGGTGCAGCTCCCCCCGGGCCCTGCTAAGACCATCCCCTAGCAAACTCCACGTCCACCCGGGTCTACTTCTGCTTTCCTCTGCACCTCCAGACTGTGGCACATACACGTGTGGCTGGTGCGTGGCTCCCGCCAGCGTGCGCAGGGCTGGGGTTGGCTGCACAGCCTTGGTTCCCACCAGCAGCCCGCGAGTTCCGTGAGGGCAAAACCCTATGCTGTCCTCGGCTTCGCTCCCTTCTGCTGCTCTGCAAGGTGCTTTGCACGCCGAGTATGTTTGATGGGTGCTTGTCGAATGAAAAGTTGACGGTAAAATTTTAGAAAGGGCCGTGCTACCTTTAAATCACCACGAAAGGCCAAGGGAGAACTTCCCAATCCTGAAGAGCTTTACAGTGTTACCAGAACCGCTTCTTCCTTGTTCACAGGAGTGTGATAGCTGCGTGTGCGCACCGAAGCCCCTTAACGAGCATGGGGTGGGGTCAGCGCACAGACTCCCAGCACTCATGGACGGCACATGTGTGTGCCTGTAGTTGGTGGGAAACTAGATCTGTGAATAAAACCATATGCACAGGGGCACCTGGGTGGCTCAGTGGGTTAAGCCTCTGCTTAGGTCATGATCTCAGGGTCCTGGGATCGAGTCCCGCATCGGGCTCTCTGCTCAGCAGGAAGCCTGCTTCCTCCTCTCTCTCTCTCTGCCTACTTGTGATCTCTCTCTGTGTCAAATAAATAAAAATTTTTTTTTTAAGATTTTATCTGATTTCACCCCGAGATCATGACCGGAGCCAAAGGCAGAGGCCCAACACACTGAGCCCCCCAGGTACCCCAAATAAATAAAATCTTCCAAAAAACCCCAAACCAAACCATATGTACAATTTTATTTTGTTTTATTTACCCAATTTCTATTCACCACGGCCTCTAAACATGGTCCAACTGTCATTTGTTCCAGCATTGGAAGGATTTATGGAGAGATGGGGCAGTTGTACACAGAACCCCATACACCAGGCACTTTGGACTAAGGGAGTTTTCAAGGGTAATTTTGATGCTATTTTCATCCCCTTTACTGACCTGAAAATACAACCCCAATGGAAAACAATCTCCCCTCTAGTGTTTTAGAGTTCCAGAAGCTCCTTCAGGTCTGTTTCTCACTTAATTCTTACAAGCAGGCTCTGAGGTGAGTAAAGTTCTTGGCATGACACGCATTGGACACAGGGTCCGGGAGACGGACGCATGCTGCCTGCTCACCACAGCCGCTCGGGCAGGGACAGGCCCCACGGGCAGGTCTCCATCCCGGGCCCTTGGAGCCGTGCCTTTCCTACCCGGTCCTCGCCCGAGCAATTACTTCCATCTGGTAATGTACCTTTAGCAGAGCACTCTGTTTAGAAACAAAACAAGGCCTGGATAACTGCCTCTCCTAGTCTGCAAGTGTTGTTGTTGTTCGCTGGGTCTTGAAAATTATTAATGCGCTCTGCTTTAGGAAAAGCTGACATTTAGAAACCTGGATGCCTAACACGTAAGCCGTTATAAGGTTACGGGATTCCATAGCATTTTCTTGAAAGTGTGAATTTCCTTGTCTTCTTAAATACCATATTTACTGAACGTGGACCTTATACTTCAGGACCACATTCTGGGTAGAGTGCCTTGGTTTTGTTTTGTTTTTTAAACTCCTGTTCTCTCTGAAATCACCATCTAATGGTTCTTAAAGGCTGGAGAAAGTGTTGGAGTCACAGCGGCACCTCCTTCTGCGCGTGGTTTTTCATCCCGGCCGACGTGTAGCCAGAAGTGTGTCCTGCGCTCGGACTGGTGCCTTGGAGCCCAGGCTGGGGCTTTGCCTGTTTGCTAGACCCACCCCTAGCATAGGCTGGGTCTCGGATGCCCCGAGATCCAGCAGCCTCAAGGAAGAAGGAGCTACTAAGTCAGCCCATCTCCCTTATCTGTGATTTCAAAGTCCAGAAGGCTCTGAGCACCAAATGTTTTTTAGTAACTCGTTTGTTAGTCTTGGCCTGCTCTGAAATCACTTGGTGAGGAAAAAAACCCCAGCTCATCTGAACTGAAGCATGTGGTTTTAATGGTTTATATTTCTTTCTCTTAGATGCGAGTTCTGCTTTCCTGTATTTTTGAGTATGTTTTTATGGACGCTACCTCAGGGGCTTCTGGGGCTACTGGGTAATAGATGTGTGTTCTGGGCTTCCGTTTGGAGGTCAGAATCTGCATTCAGAAGCATATCAGGCACCGGGGCTTTAGGGGGTAGGGGTTGTGCGCCCCTGGGACCCGACAGCCAAGCTGGCCCCGTGGCCAGGGCGCTTCCTGGTGACACTCTGCACACTGGCCTGATGCTTGGCGGACATTCAGGGGAAAGCCCGGCTCACAGGTGCAGGGGGTCCCCAGAGGGAACTGCAAAGCCGAGATGGGGCAGCCGCCTGCCCCAGGGCCAGCCAGGTGCCCACAGAGCCAGGCGGCCAGCTGTGCCTGATTTTGTGGGGAATTTTGTCCCAAGAAAGCAAAGCTCAGGGAGAGTGCCCGGACTGCGTTGTCTTCCTCTCTCCCACCCACCCTCCCTGGCATCTGTCCCCACGAATTTGTGTGTCTCCTTTTAACAAGGCCGGGCGCTTGCCTCTCGAAAAGCAACAGTGACGTTTGGCATCTGCTTGCTGTCTCCAGTAGGTAGGCCGTTGGGGTTCCTCACACTGTTCCCGGTGGGACTGGGGCTGGCCTCTTCCAGAAGTAGAGGAGCGGGGGGGTGGGGGCGTGCTGCGTGGTTTGGGGACACCCAGCTCTCCAGCCGCAGACCGCATGCTTGTGCTCTCCAGCCGGTGACCCCACCCCGGGGCTCTCGCAGCGGCCCTCCTAACGATTTGTTGATTTGGACCCATTTCTCTCTTTTGAGATTCATCTTTTCAAAGCCCAATCCTAATGGAGCGGGGGCTCTTTTCAGAGTCCAGGGACAAAGCCACGAACTTCGGTGTGCCTCGGTTTTCTGCGCTGCAAAGTGGGCTCCCTGCTCCCTGCCCATGAGTTAGTCTGCGTGGTCCTGCCTTAGGCACAACCGCACTCGCCCTGCCCACACGGGGAGGGGGGGAGGGACGGGCTTTTCCACCCCGGCAGGCAGGTGTGTCTTAGTCACCTGTGCCTGCGGGCGCTTACTGGGCTGTGTCCCCAGATCACCTGGGGATAGACTGAGGCAGGTCAGTCAAATGCACATTGTTTAACTAACTCCAAAAATGTAGATTTTAGGCAACATTCACACGTTTCCTTTTTTGACCTTCTGTAGCTAGAAATGGTAACTGGGAGGCTGGGGAGTCGGCATCTGCGCCCTCGAGGGCGGCATTCAGGTGTTCCTGGGAGCCTGTCCCCTGCCAGGAGCCTCTTGGTGACCCTTTCTGGTTGATTGTGCACTCCCAGGGTGCCCGGCTCTCTTCCCTCCCCAGACAATGGTTCTACCAATTTGTCTGCCTCAGAGGTTTCCTCCATACCAACAAGACTCAGAGTGTTAAGATTTAGGGCCCTTTTGAAGTAGGTGGGTGGGAGCGGGGAGCACAGGCTTCTCGGCAGGGTTGCTGAAGGTTTCAGGGGTCAAGGAAATAATATAACCCTTTGAATGGAGGCTCCAAATAGTTTGGAGTTCCCAGCCGCTAGCATCTCAGTTACGACTGCTTTGTCACAATTTGCTTTTCTTTAGCTAAACATTCTCACATGGTTTTAAAAGCAAGTGAAGGGATGAAGCTTTTTTAAGTGTGATGATTCTCTCCCCGGATCCATTGCTAGCAAGGGGAGCGCGGGCAGAGGGCCCTTCAGCCAAAGGATCTCTAATTCACTCTGCCAAAAAATCCGTTCCACACTGTCAGCCCCACGTCTTTCTCCTCGAAGCTGAATAAATTAGGTGCCGCCCTTGGAAACGCAGGGCCCTCTTTGGCCCGGGAATCTTCGCTAGCTACCTTTCTTGAGGAAAGATGATTAATCTTATTATGCCCAGCAAAAAGGGTTACGTGGATGGCCGAACCAGTTTTGTGTGCTCTGAAATAGCAACCCTGTCACTTTCATGTTTCTTGGTGAGGGAACAACAAGTGACAAACTCGTGCAAGAGAAATACTGGCTTTGATTTAAGGGGAAAAATACAACAGTTGCTTAGCTTTCAAAAAAAAAATCTTCAAAGCAAAAATTCAGACATTGTAACATGTACATTTATATGGGTTTTGGTTGCAGAAAGGACAATCTGGTAGATTCTCAGACTGACAGAAGTTAACTACCTGTTGATAAAATGTAGAGATGTAAAGAGACAGAAAACTTTGCATATGATTGTCCTAATCCCGGTCAGTAGTAAGTTATCAACTGGAGGTAATAAACCTTGGACGACGTGGATCCTCAGGTTTATGCGCTGGGATTTCTGACGCAGACTCCGTTTTGCACAGGGCATGGAGGTGCTAATGGGGTTTGAGGCCGGGATGCAGGGGGACCCACGGGGGCCACGGTCCTGTATCTGACACCCCGACAGACTTCTGCAGTGTTTTGTGTTCTTGTAATTCCTAACTCAGAGACCACACTGTTCTCCCCCTCCAACAATAAAGAATGCAAAGCCGTTGTCATTTTTCTGTAAGCCTCGAGATGGTGGGGACCTGCCAGGCCTCAGGGCAGAAATTTACCTTAAAATAAGAACCCAAAAAGAAAGTCAAAGGAACCAAGTTTATCATAAAGCAGTTTTTAAATTAATAGGTCATAAGGCAAAGAGTGGAGTTTGTTAAAATACAAGTTAAGGCTGTTTTCTAGAACACGGAGGCCTGCATTCTCGCCCCATGGAGTCTGTTGAAGCTGGTCCAGCTCCCTCCCCTCTTCCTCCCTCCCCTGTACCCCTCCCTCCTCCCCTTCTTTCTCCTCTTCTCCCCGATGTGGACGATGTGGACGGTCACCTCCCATCCATGAAGATGACTCTTCCCACATTCCTAGGCCACGACTGTTCCTCTGCAGGGTGTCCCTCAAGCAGGCAGGTCTCAGTGGTCCTATCCGAGCGAGCTGGTACTAGGTACTGTGCCCGGTCGGCGCGTTCTCTGCTCTCCGGCAGTCCTGTGGCTGGGCAGGCTGAGTTAGTGCACGTTTATGGGTGGGACACCGAGGCCCAAGGAGACCTAGTAGTTTGCCCAGGGTCGCACAGCTAAGGGAGTGGCAGAACCAGCATTCACACTCTCTTGCTTTGGTTCCAGAACTTTCCTATACAACCCACAGCTCGGGGTTTGGGGCATTGCCTTGTCGTTTTGAAAACTGTGAGCTTGAATGTTCCCCTAAACAGATCCACGAGGCTTTGTTTTTAGAAACAAACGGTTCATCTTCTAATACGGTGGTGGTGACGACGTATCCCTTGTTGTGTGGTGGTTAGCACTGATGTATTTTAGAGAAAATTGTAATGATCTCTCTTTTGTCTATAAACAATGGTTTCTTTTTGTTTGCCTTTGTTAAATGGGAATGAATAGATATTTATGTTCAATAGCCAGATTTCAGCAGGTCTTTGTCATACTTTCTGCGGTCTGGGAGAACATTTCTGGTTGGATGGCAGAACTAGAGATTTGTAGTTTAACTCCTAAGTGATCATGGAGGAACATTTCCAAGTTGCTTATTGGTGGGTTACCATACACTAAGGGGATTTTTAGGGTGTTGGTGGTTTTTCTTCTGTCTCTTCTTTATGGTTTGAAAGATAAATCATGTTGGTGACACTTAACATTGCTTGTCTCATGAAGAAGCTTCTATCTAAGACAAGCATTTGGTGTGGTTTTTTCCTCGTTCAAGTATAATTAACATACAGTGTTAATTAGTTTCAGATATTCAATATAGTGATTCACCAATTCCATCGGTGACTCAGAGCTCCTAGTGGAAAGTTTACTCTTAACCCTCTTAACCTATTTCCCCGTCCCCCACCCGCCTCCGGTTGGCAACCATCAGTTTGTTCTCCGCAGTCAAGAGTCTGTGTTTTGTGCATAATATACACGCCACCTCTTCTTTATCCATTCATCTATCAATGGACACTTGGGCTGCTTGCATAATTTGGCGATTGTAAATAAGGCTGCTATACACATTAGACTGTGTACATCTTTTTGAATTAGTGGTTTTGTTTTCTTGGGGTAAATACCCAGCAGCAGAATTGCTAGATGATACCGTAGCCCGATTTTTAACTTTTGGAGAAAAGTCCATACCGTTTCTCACGGTGATTGTCCAGTTTGCATTTCCACCAACAGTCTACTGGGTTTTCCCCCACATCCTCACCAGCACTTGTTGTTTCTTATAGTTTTCATTTTAGCTTTTCTGACAGATGTGCGGGGGTATCTCACAGCAGTTTGGTTTTTTTTTTTTTCATTGTGGTTTTCATTTGCATTTCCCTGGTGGTCAGTGATGCTGAGCGTCCTTCATGTGTCTGTTGGCCGTCTGTATGTCTTCTTTGGAAAACTGTTTGTGTCCTCTGCCCATCTTTTAGTTGCATTTTTGCAGGGGGAGGTGAGTTGTATGCATTCTTTATATGTCTCAGACATTAACCCCTTATCAGATGTCAGTTGCAAATTCTCCCATTCCGCAGGTTGCCTTTCTGTTTTGTTGACTGTTTCTTTAGCTGTGTGAATGCTTTTTATTTTCATGTCATCCAGTAGTTTGGTTTTGCTTTTGCTTTTCTTGCCAGAGTAGATATATCTAGAAAGAAGTTGCCATGGCCTATGTCTGAGAAATTAGTGCCTAGGTTTTCTATTAATTTTATGGTTTCGGGTCTCATACCTAAGTATTTGAGTTTATTTTTTCTGTGTGGTGTAAGAAAGTGTTCCAGCTGCATTCTTCTGCATGTGGCTGTCCAGTTTTCCCAACACCATTTGTTAAAGAGACTGTCTTTTCACCATTGTATATTCTTGCCTCCTTTGTTGTGGATTAATTGACCATATAAACACGGGTTTATTTCTGGGCTCTCTGTTCTGGTCTCTGTGTGTCTGTTTCTGTACCAGTACCATCCTGTCTTGATGACCACAACTTTGTAGTTTATCTTGAAATCTGGACTTGTGATGCCTTTAGCTTTGCTTCTTTTTCAAGATTGCTTTGGCTACTTGTGGTCTTCGGGGGTCCCACACAAATTTGGGGGTTATTTGTTCTAGTTTTGTGAAAGATGGCTGCTGGCATTTTGGTAGGGATTACATTAAATCCGTAAAATGTTTTGGATGGTAAGGACATTTTAACAATATTGGTTTTCCCGATCCACGAGCATGGAATATCTTTCCATTTGTTCGTGTCATCTTCAATTTCTTCCATCTGTGTTCTACAGTTTTCAGAGTACAGGCCTTTCGCCTCTGCGTAAATTTATTCCCAGGTATTTTATTCTTTTGGGTGCCATTGTACATGGTGTTGTTTTCTTCATTTCTCTCTCTGCTCCTCTGTTACATGTATAGGAACGCAAGAGATCTCCGTATGTTAATTTCAGACTCTGGGACTTCACTGAGTTCTTTCTGTATTTGCTCGGGGGTAAAAGGTGGCTCCGGCAAGATAGAGATCTCAAGGAGGGAGAATGTGGGGATTCCTGTGTAGCGAGTGCTTTCTCAGGGGGTGTCTGCTGGTACTTCAGAGTGTGAAGGTTTACACGCTGTTCTACTTTTCCCTTTTCCTGGCCTTTCCCCCTTTCTTTCTTTCTTTCTTTCTTTCTTTTTTAAGATTTTAATTTATTTGGTGGAGACAGAGATCACAAGTGGGCAGAGGCAGACTGAGAGAGAGGGAGAAGCAGGCTCCCCGCTGAGCAGAGAGCCTCAATCCCAGGACCCTGAGACTGTGACCCAAGCCGAAGGCAGAGGTTTGACCCACTGAGCCACCCAGGCACCCCTCCCCCTTTCTTTCCTAATACTGTGTTTGTCCCATTGATCTTCTTTACACCCCCGCCTTTCAGAGGGTTATTACTGATACCAGATGCTGTCGGGGAGACGTACAGTGTGGCCTGGGGACCCTGTAGTCAGAGGTCCGACAGGAGGTACTTTCCCTGTGTTTTACTGGATTCCCACGGGGCACTACGCTCAGGCCACAGGTATTCCAAGCTGCAGATGCAGACATGGGGTTCCTAGGGTAGGATGCTCTGCTCAGCTCACCTGGTGTCCCTGGCGACAGCTGGGGCCCAGTTCCTGGGCTTCCTGCTCCCCAGGCTTTCTCCGTATCCCCTCTCCGTTTGGTCCAGGTTTGAAAGTTCTAGATCTTGTTTGACATGAGGAAAGCCTTCATTGAAATGGCATATTGGTCAGCTGCAAGTACAAAGCACACTTCCCACTGTGAGGGCTCACAAGCCAGTTCCGAAGGAGAGAAGAGAGCCCACTGTCATGGAGATGTGTGTGCCTATCTTTCCCCTCGTCCTCTGGGTTGACACTGGGGGTCAGAGGTCACACCTTCTGGTCCATCTAGCATCTGAATGGCTCCTGGACCTCTGCGTGGTTTTGGTCGCTTGAAAAACCACTGACGCCCTGGATGGTGGGTCTCACCCAAGGGTTGACACGGTTCATTACATGATACCAACAAGATCACAGGGCTCAATGTCACCACCGATACTGTCAGAAAAGACTAAGTATTGGGAAGCTATCAAGCTCACGGACGCGGGTACAAATTTTCCAAAGTTCTGTCTTTTTCTCGAAAGCTCAGTTTTTTATCATTGGCAACAAATACTGTCAATTGTCGTTCCTGAAAGATCAAGGTCACTCCACTCATGCTTGAGAAAATGACTACAAGCACTCACGTCCAGATAGCCACGCTCTGTCTCTCAGCTGCTCCTGCCGGGGGAGATGCTGATTCCTGGGGAAAGGTCCAGCGCAGTTGCACAGAGCTTTGCCTGAGGACAACCAGTGGACTTTGGTCATCGCAGCAGAAGTGCTTTCTATGTACTTGCCGTTTGTCGCTCAGATTATTAGAGACCTGTTCTTAATGGGGTGAGTTCTATTAAAATCACTGTTGTTTGCAGCTTCAGCAAAGATACCCCTACGTGCACTTGGCATTTTTACTGTCAGTGACAGCGAAGAGCCCAGTGACCTGGTGGCACCGCCTCGACTGGGCCAAGATGCCCGTGGTTTTACCCGCCGCCACTTCTGCACATATCCACATAGTGGCAAAGGCAGATAAAGTCTTGGTATTATGATGAAAATAGTTTTGACCTCATGACCTCCTAAAGGGGCCTCCTGGGCTCTCAGGGGTCTTGGACCTTCCTGTTAGAACCACTGCCACCAGTACTGGGAGCACCTTCACACGGCATCTCTACCGAGGGCTGGCTTTGTGCCAGGTGACCCCCTAGGGGGTGGAGGTACCAATGAGAAACATCACAGTCCCTGTTTTCAAGCTCACAGTCTGATGGAGAATGGGTCAAGTCAGTGAGGTGATAATGGTCAGAATCACCCAACGCAGCTCACGGGTCTAGAGGTGGTGATGAATGTTTCTTGGAGGAGATAGCAAAGATCTGCTGAGCTTCGGAGAGTAGAAGTAAGCCAAGTAAAGGACAGGGGAAGGGGTTCCATGAAGATCAAGTGGCTTGGGAAGAGGCTTGGAAGCAGGAGAGAGCCTGAAGTCCTTGGGGAACTTGGAGCCCCAGAGCTGGTGGGGGTGTGGGCAGCAACCGTGTATGCAGAAGCTGGATCCCAAGTGCTAAGTATTTTCTCCCAAAGACAGGGAGACTGCTAGGATTTGGGCGGCGCTGTGAGGTGGTCAGATCACTCTGATGGAGCGAAGAATGGAAGGGAAGAAGGCTGGTAAGACTGTGGGTAGGTGAGCCAGTTGCGGTGCCCCCAGGAGCCCAGAGAGCGAACCCCAGGACCCAGCAAGGTGGGGCTAACGGACCTGGGGTCCACTGACAATCGGACAGCTGTCTCATAGTCTCAATGCTGAAAAATTTCGAGTGGGCAGGATTTGATGATTGATTTGACATTGAGGGAGGAAATATGGAAACAGTTAAGGACAGGCCGAGACTGTAGATTAATGACTGGCTGTCAGCAGTGCGTTCAGGGGTGAGGGAGTGCGGGAAGGTGATGACAGCCAAAATGGCAACTTTAACTTCATGGATTACATTCATCTCTGCACATACACACACACACACACACACACACACACGCACACGTATATATACTTACGTGTGTGTCTGTGTCTGTAGGTGAAGATGTCCATGGGCTGATGGGGTCAGGTCTGGAGATGGGGACAGTCTGGGCCACAGAGACTTCAACTGCAGAGTCATCCGTAGAGAACGGAGGTCAAGGCTGAAGCCCCAAGAGCGGACGAGACCACCCAGGAGGAGAAAGGCTCTGGTGCAGAGAGGAGTCAGGGCGGGTCGGCAGGTTGGGGGGAAAGAAACCCAAGACCTGGGTCTTTCTGGTCCTGACATCTCTAGGAGAAAGTAGAGAAAAGGTGAAGAAGCTTCCAGTCTTCCACTAAACGCTGCGTTCTGATCTGAGCGGGCTTCTAAGTGTAACGTTCTGAGCGGGACCCTTCACGAGCAACACGGCCGCATCACGCATATTTCTGTCTCTCAGCTAGACCCAGACTTCAGGTCTGGGCAGCGTGATTAAAAATACCCGTTTCAGTCTGCAGTCTACCCCTCCTCCCCCAGCCCAGCTATTTTGCTTTTGCAAACAGAGCAGCTCTTTTCCCCATCTATGGTTTCATAGTTCTCAGGCATTTTACTCTTCTTTCTTTATACTCATGATGTTTTAGAAATTAGGATTTTCATTCTGTCCAGTGGCCAGAGACGGAATTGTAATGTTGGAGGTGTCATCTTTCCCGCGGCTGTGGCCTCGTGGGGTAGGGCGGAGGGACACATGCTCATCTCAGAGCTGTCGTGTCAGGAGCATTTTCTAGAGGTTTCCATCCACAGCAGTAGGTGAAGCAGACACGGACGGGGAGAAGGGGGAGTTTGGAATGGGGCAGCTCAGCCTCTCCGTGCTCAGCATCCCTGGTGATGCCCCCGCCCACCCTGAATGATGGCTGGGCACCAGGCAGCCAGCCCATGTCCTGTTTTGCATTTCTCCTTACTTTTTTTTTTTTTTAAGATTTTATTTGTTTATTTGACAGAGATCACAAGTAGGTAGAGAGGCAGGCAGAAGAGAGGAAGGAAAGCAGGCTCCCCGCTGAGCAGAGAGCCTGATGCAGGGCTCGATCCCACGACCCTGAGATCATGACCTGAGCTGAAGGCAGAGGCTTTAACCCATTGAGCCAACCAGGCGCCCCTCTCCTTATGTTTAAAAATGTTTTTCTAATGTGATTCCGTACTTCTAAAATCAAGAAGGATTAAAGGTCAAAGGAGGTCCCTTGGTGGCTCAGTAGGTTGGGCATCCAACTCTGGGGATTGGCTCGGGTCGTGATCTGAGAGCCCCGATGCCAGGGTCGTGGGTTCAATCCCCAAGGCAGGACTCCACGCTCAGCGGGGCATCTGCTTCTCTCTCTTTCCCTCTGTCCCTCCCCCCACTCACACTCTCTCTCTAAAATAAATATATTTTTTAAAAAGGATCAAAAGAATCTCCTAATTCCAAACTTGTGGCACACAGACCATTCACTACCAGTCGGGATGTCTACTAGAGGTGTTTCCCCTGTGATTCAGCATCTGGGGGGCTCGTGCCGGAAGAACCTGCCGCGGGAGTCGCTGTCGTCCGCCCAGGGAACTGGGCAGCGAGGGTTTCAGCAACCACCTGGGAGGGGGGTGCACACGTTCATCTATCTTGAAATATATTTTCATTTAAAGCTTTTTAGCTCTGCCTATACACTGTACTTTTTGAAGGCAGAGGAGGGTTAACATAGTATTTTATTTTACTGATAAATCATTCTTGGTTTTGTATTGACTGAAACTGGACTGTAGGGTCTTACTCTTGCTGTGACCGATGCTGACACGTCATGGAAAGCCAGTCGCTCACCACGCTGCAGGTGAGAATACCTTCAGAAGGAAACTTCTGTGCAGCTTGGTTCTTCCTGGCAACTGTCAGTGCGCAGCTGACAGGTAGGGACCTTGCAGGGACAGGGTTCTCGGGGATAAAGAGGAGCACCTTTCCAGACTTTCTTTCTGCATCAGGGTTTTACTCTTTGGTTTGCAATGACTTCTTAGCAAACCAGTCCTACACATACCCAGACAGACCGGGAGCGCGTCCCATCAGAGGGACAGTCCTCCTTTCCCCACGAACCTCATGCGCTTCCTATGAGCACACTTGCTCCTCCGTACAACTCGCACAGGGACATCAGACGAGGATCCGCAGGTCAGCTCAGAATCGAAGATGTGGTTTGCGTGGTCCAGCTCTGGGTAACAACTGTGTTGAGTGGCCCTGCCGCAGCCGTTGCCGGAGAGGGACCCAAAGCATACTGCTGCCAAGGCGATGGGGGGAGCATGAAAGGAGGTGGCTGTGCTGGGAAGACACACAGAGCCTGGGGCAGGGTTTGGCTGTGATTTTGACAAAGCCGGTGCACTTCCTAACCGTGGAATCACCTGCTTTAGGAAAGTACCATCCCCCGAATTTGTTGGCAGGTGGAGGCCAAGGCTGGGTGCTAACGGCTTTACTACTGCTGGACGCATTCTGGCACGGACCTCTAAATCTGTCCTGCTTTTATATAAAGCTCTTTAAATGTGAGTGTTTCAACATGGTGACCCCGTGAGATAGGGTCACTATCCCTATGATACAGACGAGGGCATTGAGTCTAGGGTTCAATGGTCTCTTTGGGGTAACATGCCTCAAGCCTGGGCCTTTCAAGGGCTCTTTCTCTTTGTCACACTGCTGTCTTCTGCACCAGGAGAGAGGGGACACTTACTTTCTTCCAACTCGAGATATTCTCCCCCATGTGACAACAAATGATGAAACGGAATTGGAGCAGATCTAAAGATCACTTAGATAAGGACCGACAATTACATTTCGATTTGCTCCTACGTGGATTCCATAATGTACTTCCATGGCTAACCACAGACCATTAACAGGAAGCGTATCTGCGGTCAGATAGCCACAGTATTCACTCCCTATCAGGAGGGCAGATGAAGCGGCGGCCTCGAGTGATGGCACATCACCGTGGAGCACTGAGTGATGTGAGCAGACAGACAGCCTGGTGTGCAGAAATGAGAGATTGCGTTGCTCTTTTCTGAACAAAGGCATTTTGCAGCCTGTGAGGGGGTTGCAGATTATTGCAAATAGGAGCTCTGGCATCTAACCGAAGAGCAGACAATGTGTCTCTTCAGTGCAGTTTGAAGTACTTATCATTCTAAGGTTCTTTTTCCAAAAAAAATTTCACTTTTTTTAGACTATGGCACTGTCGTTAATGGTATTTTTGAGTACCAAATGCAGGAGAATGCTGAGAATATGCAGGAGAAATTAGAAAGCAGGAGAAATGCTAAGAGAATATGCATGTGTGTGTGTGCGTGCGTGTGTGTGCGTGTGTAAGGGGGGACCCGGCAGCCCATGTAAGAACATTCAGTTGTTTGAATAATGCCAGCAGTAATAACCGCTTACATACAGAGGGCACCGTGACATTTTCACGTACTTTCACGTGCGTCATTTGAATGGTAGCTGAGTGAGTCCTTGAGCTCCTGCTAGGGGTGTGGTGGGGGCAGGAGATCTGCCCTCCCCACCCCTTCCCTGCTTCTGGCTCTGATTCCTTCCTTCGTCTGTCCACATCAGTTCTCCTTCTGTACCCTCCCCTGTACGACACCTCTTGCACGGGGACTTCCAGGACCTGTCCCCTTTGTCTGTCCCACTTTGAAACATCATTGATTTTCCTTTTGTGTTGATGCGGGTCCCCCATGGGAGACATTGGACTTGAACTTGCCTGCACAGGGTAGCAGGAGAGGAAGCTCCGTTGGAGGGACTTGCTAGCCCGCCGTGCCCCGCGGCGGTCGGCTGTGTTTCTGATTTCCATCGCTTGGTCCCCGTTTCAGCCTGCTGACACCTCCCTCCAGCCTCCTCATATTTTAGCACTTCCTCCTTTTGGCCCAGTTTGCCCCACCAGACATGCTGGTTGTCACCGGTCCAGTCCATCTGTGTCTTCTGGATTCGCACCGGAGCGTCAAAGCCTTGACAGGCTGGGCTCCCGCCTGCCTAAGTGCTGGGCCTCCAGAAGCCACCTCCTCCGGGAAGAAGACCAAGGCCCCCTGCCTTTCCCTCTTGAGACTCCCCATCCGCCATGCCTGTCAGTTCCAGGGGACGGTGGGGGAGGCGGCCTTTGGCTGCGTAGCTCGCGTCTTTATACTGACTCCATTTCTTTTTATAAAATTGCTGCTCTGGGGACCGTGCTGCTAGTGGGATAGCTTCCTCTCCCATGCCTGGGCTGGCTCCCGGCTCCCGGCTCCCTGCAGCATCTGCCACGTTCGTGGGCCTCGTTGGCTGCCGTGGGGGTCGATCTACTCCTGGCCTCACCAGAGCCAGGTCCCAGCGTAGCCATCAGAGCCAGGCCCCTTCCCGGTGGGTCAGTGTGGCAGAGTCACAGGTCTTGGAATCACAAGGCCTGGAGGAGACCGTGGGTCTCAGCCTGAATTTCTGTTGCTACAAAATTGGATCGAGTGATCATATAGTACCTATCACGGTGCCTTGCCTCTCGTACAAGCAGGTGCAACAGCGTGTGCAGAAAGACTGCGGGCGAGAACAGCACCCGAGGACAGTCTGCTGTTTCCTCCAGCACATATTTACTGAGTGCCTCCCGCGGGCCAAGCCCACGTCTAGGCTCTAGAGAAAGAGCAGTGAAGGGAACAACAACAAAAAGGTCCTTATGGCCTAATAGGGGGGCAGGGGAGGGACCACAAGCAAGGAAGCAAGTCAGTGAGCAAGGGAATTTCCTAGAGTAGTAAGTACTCTAAAGAAGGTGAACTAGTGACAGAAATAATTTGGATTAGGCAGTCTGGTTGTCACTGTGGAGCACTAGCATTCAGCACCATTTCCTCCAGGAAGCCCTCCCTGATTGCCCCAGGCTAAAACAAGAAGAGTTGTGATTTGTTAGGAGGAGGACTTCAGTAGGCATTGTTTCTTATCTTCACTCTTCTATGTAACACTTAGAGAGCACTTATAATATATGTAACACTTTACAGTCACAAGACCCAGGCTCAGAGAGATCAAGCCGTTGCCAGTATCTCCTAGCTAGAACATGGCAGAGCTGAGCACCTGTCTTCAGTGTCTGCCCTTTGCACCACCTCTCTGATCCTCCCAGTTCCCCCGGGACCTTCTGGCCACCTCTGTCCCATCGCTCCCTGTAGCCCATGGACTGACGGTTTCCTGTGGTTTTCCTTGTTAGCTCCGAGCTCCTGACGGACGGGAGCTGTTACCCTTTGCACCTGGAGCAGGGCTGAGCACTTCCAAGTTCACCACATTCATCGCTAGCTCTAGCCAGCCCCTTGCCATGTAAAGGGCACCATGGATTTCCACTTACGGGTTCCAGAATTCTGCCCTGTAGACAGTGATGGGAACGGTCAGGTGGGGCATGTTTGGAGAGAGCACGGGAAGTGAAGTCTCCTAGACCCGACGCATCTCTGTTCACAGGGGCTCCGACTCTCTGGCCGCTCAGCTTTGCCGTGAGCAAGCGGAGATCCGTGCCTCCAGCTGCCGGAAGCCCTTGGCACAGTTAAATAGTAACTGGCCATCGTGTCTGCCTCCCCGAGCCTGTGTTCTTGCGAGGGCTGACTGTCTGCTGCATGTCGAGGGTGCTTGCCTCTGTTGATTTTGAGCAGGGCTAGGGTGCAGGCAAGTGGTGGGGGTTCGTGGAGCAGCAAGCAGTCAGGGCTGGGGTCCTCCGTGACCCCTCCCTCCCCCGAATACAGTTGCCCCGAGCACCTTTATGTAAGCAGCGTGTCACCACCTCCCTGGGTTCCCACCAGGCTGTGAGAATGCTGGTGCCCCGGACACGCGCCCTCGTTCACCGGCTGGAGCAAGACCAGCACCACAGAGCCCAGTGCTGGTGTCCCAGGGTCACGTTGTCCTGCTCCTTGAAAAACATCTTAGGGGAAAAAAAATGAAAATACTGTTTAGACTACTTGAGGATTCTGTGAGCGCTACAAATGTGATGGCATTGTGGAGGGGAAAAAAGCCAGCGTGCATGCACACTGAGGCCAAAGAGGGAAAGTGAGTCAGGAACAGAAGGCGTGTGTGTGACTGTGGTGCAGAGTATTGCAGAGGGCTCTTCGAGGTGGTTCCAGATACGATGTCATGAGTCTTTTATTCACTTGGAGCAGGGCATCGTACACTATTGGGGGTACAATCAGGAGGGCAGTGCAGAACATGGTGTTCGTCCTGCTGCCAGGAGAGCCCCTAGCAGGCTCTAAATCCCTGGGCAGAGCAGCCCGACCTGGTGGGGACTAGTCGTGCGTAAATATCTTTGGGCGTTGAGGTCCTAACCGCCCAGCACCTCGGAAGGTGACTGTCGTTGGAGGTAAAGTCTCTAAAGAGGTCATGGAGGTTCGGGGAGGTCCCTAGGATGGGCCCTGATCTATATGACTGGCATCCTGTAAGAGGGGAGATTGGAGGGCAGATGGGTACAGAGAAGACCCTGTGAGGACACGGGGACGAGGTGGGGTCTGCTCGCCAGGAGAAACCAGCCCTGCCAGCACCTCGACGTGAGGCTTCCAGCCTCCAGAACACTGGGAAAATACGTTTCTACTGTTGAAGAGCCCCGGCTGTGGGTCCTCGCTACGGCAGCCCCAAGAAACCGATCCCACCCTTGTAAGGCTGCTGGACCGTGTCGGCAGGAGTACTGCAACTATCCTAGCAGAAAGCCTGCACCCAGGGTCTGGACCCTCTGCAGGGCCCTCGCCCGGAGAGAGGAAGGCAGGAACTGGAAGTTGTACCTGTGCTTGCAGGCTGGTTCTTGATTTCTGGGCTCATTTCCTGGATGGCTGATAGTCTGATAGTCACACTTCTTTCTCCTTGCGGCCCCGGTCATCATGAGCTCATTCCCGCCCCCCCCATTTGTTCCATTTTTGTAACTCAAAAAATAGGGGTGCAGGCTCGTCAGCTGCTATTTTGAACCAGGCACCTGTTGGGATGCCTTCTTTTTTCTATTTGGCAAACTGCTTTTGGTCCTTGAAAACTCAGCCACCACTGACTTCAGCACCAGGATGCCCTCTAGATGCACCGAGCTCCCCTTAGAGCCCCATCCGTGCCTCTGGGGAACATTGGCTTGTACTCTCGCCCTTACACTTTTCTTGGCATTGTCACCTGTGCCCACGAGGATTTGCACTTCGCCTCTGCTTCTGGCACGGGGGTGGGGATGCATGAGTATAGGTTACCCCTGAGCAGCACAATGTGGGGCTAAACGGCGCGGGTCCACCTGTGTTGGGGGGTTTTGTCGATACACACAGTGCTGTCACTGTATTTTCTCTTCCTTATGTTTTCCTAATAGCATTTACTTTTCTCTAGCTTGCTTTATTATAAGAATACAGAGCACAGTACGTACAACATAGAGCATGTGCGTTACTAGACTGTTCTCTGTGAGGCTTCCCGTCAGCAGCAGGTAATCGTAGCTAGGTTGTTGTGTAGTTGAGTTCTATGTGGATTTTGGACTCTGGTGGGGGTGGGGTCAGCATCCCTAACCCCCTGTTGTTCAGGGGTGAACTGTATATCATTTTCTTGGAAGCCAGTCATTCAAAATGGTTGAAGAAAGATTGCATATATATATTTAATGTGATAAATATATGTAACAAAATTGGCTACTTTAACCATATTAAAGTGTACAAACCTGACGACGTGACTCACTTTCACAAACTTGTGCAGCCATCATCACCATCTATTTCCAGCATTTTTTCATAACCCCAGACAGAAACTCAGTCCCCACGAAGCAATAGCCCCCTTCTTTCGCTGTATCCCCCACCAGCCCCTGGCTGTCTGCCTTTATGAGTTTGCCCAGGCTAGATATTTCATATAACTGGGATCATGCTCTATTTGTCTTTTTATGACTGTCTTGTTTCACTTTGGCATAATATTTTCAAGTTCCATCCACATTGTAGCAGGTGTTCGAACTTCATTTCTTTTCATTGCTAAATACTATCCATTGTATGGTTACACTGTATCTTCTTTATCCATCAGCAGGTCGACACTGGGGTGTTTCGGTCTTTAGGCTATTGTGAATAACACTGGTCTGGATGCGAGTGTGCAAATATCAACTCAAGTCCCTGTTTCTAGTTCTTAGGTGTACAGCCCAGGAGTGAAATGGTGAGTCTGTGTTTAATTCCTGCAGGAACCACCGCCCTGTTCTCCCCAGGGGCAGTGCGTGGCACTCGATTTCTCCACTTCCTTGCCAGGCCTTGTTACTTTCAGTTTTGTCGCTTCTCGCCATCCTAGCACGTGCACAGGGGTGTTTCATTGTGGTTTTGCTGTACAGTTTTCTAATGACCAAAATAATGTTAAATATCTTTTCATGTGCCCATTGGCCATTTGTGCATCTTCCTGGGAAAAATGTCTGTTCAAGTCCCTTGCCCATTTTTTTGTTGGGTGGTTTCTTTTTGTTTTTGAACAAAATGGTCAGAACTTTAAAAAAGTGGGCTCCTAGAAAATGTGTACTCCTCCTAATACTTGACTTTCTAGGAAGCTTATTCTCTGAGGGTCTAGAGTGACAAGGTTATTTTAATCATCTCCTGTTCCTCCCCACTCCCAGTCTCTTGACTTTCTTGTACTTTTTTCTAGTATTCATGTTTCAGATTGAATTTTAAATGGATCTCAAGTAAAAAATCAAACTGCAAAGTTTCACTTTGGAAAATGCTACAGCTCAAATGCACAGGTATCCTTTTCACATGCATTTAAGAAATTGGAGAATTCGATGGTCAATTCCTGTTACTCAGAAATGCTTTGCAAAGTGATAACATTACGGAAATGTACTCTGAGCTGTATTTCCCAGTGTATTTGATTGGGGTTGGAAGCAGGGTTTTGAATGTAGAGAGCCAGATGTCTTCTTGGCTAGATCTGAATACTCAGCTCCATGGTTTAGTAGGGTGCTCGAGGTCAGTATCCCCCTCCATGGAGGGGGAACTGGTGGTGACGGGCACAGCAGCCCCCAAGGGTGGGTGGGGCAGAACACATTCTGCATCCTCGCCCTGAGGCAGTGCTCCCGTGGGACTGTCAGCAGCTGTGGAATTTGGAATGAGGAATTCCCAGTGGGATTTTGAAAGCTAGTCTAAGAGAATAGAATTGGGGTGGGTGGGAGGTGGGAGAAATACAGTTGCACTATGATTCCTA
This sequence comes from Mustela nivalis, assembly GCF_964662115.1. Taxonomy (NCBI): domain Eukaryota; kingdom Metazoa; phylum Chordata; class Mammalia; order Carnivora; family Mustelidae; genus Mustela; species Mustela nivalis. The sequence goes on along the minus strand of NC_139025.1, from coordinate 6,088,808 downwards.
GAATATGTAATTCCTGGCTGATTAGAAATCTTCTCCTTTTTTAAAAAAATAAAAAAATCTGCTATAACCTTTAGGTCCAGAAACAGTCCAATTTATCTTTTTTCCTTTCTTTGTTCAAACAGAATATTTTTCTTTCCTTCCTTCCTTCCTTTCTTTCTTTCTTTCTTTCTTTCTTTCTTTCTTTCTTTCTTTCTTTCTTTCTCTTTTTGCATCCTGCATCATTTCATGAAGATTTTGATATCTTGTAACACACGAGTAGGTTTTCTAGATTCATTAAAATATATTTAATTTTTTCTCTTCTTTTTTTTACTGCAAGACTGGGAAGTGGTTGTTTGTTTGTTTTGCTGCTGCTTACCTCCCCTTAAAAAAGAAACTTTATGGAAGTATCGTTGATGCATAGTCATCTGAACATATGTAAGTGGACAATTTGGTGAATTTTGACGTATGCATGTATCTGTAAAACCATGAACCGCAATAAAGAGAGTGCATGTCATGATCCCTTGAAATTTTTTTTTTAAAGATTTTAGCCCCTTGAAGTTTTTTGTGCCCCTCATCCTCCTCCATGTCTCCCCGCACCTTCCAACCACTGACCTCCTGTCCCTATAGCTTAGTTTGCATCTTGTGTCATTTTGTATAAACAGACTCATTCAGCACCTACTCTATTTTCTGGCTTCTCTCACTTAGTGTAATTATTCTGAGACTCATCACGCTGTCGCTTCTATCAGTAAAATGTTTTTATTCCTGAGTAGTGGATCCATTCTGCAGACACTTGTTTCATTGGGTGATGGACATTTGGGCTGTTTCCAGTTTTTGGCTATTAACAGACCAAGCTGCTCTGAACTTTTGTGTCCAAGTGTTTGAGTGGACATGTGCTTTCATTTGTCTTGGGTACACACCAAGGAGCGGAATGGTTGGCCCAAACAGTGGGTGTGGGTTAACCACTTTCCAAAGTGGTGGCACCATTTTGGATTCCTGCAGCAGAACATCAGAGACGCAGTTGTGCCACCCGCAAACCCACACTTTCTGGTAACAGATCTGATTTTGACGTTCGGGTCATGCTGGCATGGAGATTAATCGAGAAACAGTCTCTCTCTTCAGCTGTCTGCAGGACTTTGTATAAAGTTGGTATTATTTCTTCCTGAAATGTTTGGTAGAATCCACTAGTGAAGTTATCTGGGTATAGGGTTTTCTTCGTGGAAAAGTTAACTATAAATTCAGTTCCTTTAATAAAGCTATTTAGATTATCTGTTAGCTTTGGTAGTTTTATCTTTCAAAGAACTTCCATTTTATTGAAGTTGAATGTATCGGTATGAAGTTGTTCTTATTATACCCTTCTTGTCCTTTTAATATCTATAGATCTGTAATGATGTTACCTCTTATTCCGGATTCTAATATTTTGTGCCCAGTCTCTTTTTATCCTGAGTAATTTGGATTCAGTTCTGTCAATTTTATTTATTGTCTCCAAGAACAAGCTCTTGGTTTTATTGATTTTTCCCCATTGTTTTTTGTCCTAGCTCATTGATTTCTGCTCTGAAGCATATCACTTCCTTTCTTCCACTTCCGTGGGGTTTCTTCAGTAGGTGAGGTCATTTTCCTTCACCTCCTCCTCTCCTTTTCTTTTAAAGACTTATTCACTTATTTATTTTAGAGAGAGGGAAAGAGAGAGCGTGAGCGGGAGGGGCAGAAGGAGAAGGAGAAAGAATCTGAGCAGACTCTGCCCTGAGCGTAGAGCCCGACACAAGGCTCGATCTCATGACCCTGAGATCTCCACCAGAGCTGAATGAAACTACTTAACCCACTGCACTACCCAGGCGCCCTAGACTGTATGTCTGTTCCTTCACCATAATATGATGTTTTGATTACTGTAGCTTTTAATAAGTCATAAAGTCGGGGGGTATCTGTTCTCTAACATTGTTGCCTTTCTTCAGTATTGTGATGGCTATTTTCAGTCTTCTGAAGTTGAGCCAGATGCTCAACTGAGTCACCAAGGTATCCCTAGAAGCTTAACTGTAAAAAGTTAACTAAAAAAAAAAATGTGTGTGTGTGTGTCTGTGTCTGTGTGTATGTCTGTGTGTGTGTATGCGTATGTGTATGTATGTATATGTATATATATATATATATATATATATCTTCCATGCCTCTATCTAACATAGTTAGTCTTTCCTCTGGCTCTCATAGATATAATACAGTTATAATAATTGTATAATTTTCCTTGTCTAATTCTATCACTGCTGTCATTTCTGGGTTAGTTTGCTTGGTTGATTCTTTCCCTTATTATGGGTCATGTTTTCCTGCTTCTTAGAATTCCTGGTCATCATTTTTCCTTGGATACCAGGCATTATGAATTTTACCTGGTGGAGAGCTAGGTATTTTTATCTTCCTATACATACTTTTAAGCTTCATTCTGGGATGTGGTTGTTATTTGGAAATAGTTTGATCCTTTTGAGTCTTGCCCTCAAGCCTTGTTCTGGGTGGGCGGGGTGGGGACCAGCAGTTAGTCTCAGGCCAAATCCTCTGGGTTCTCCACCCAATGCCCTGTGGAGTGTACGGTTTTCCACCGTAGCTGCTGATGACAGGAACTGTTCCCAGCCCTGTGTAGGCTCTGGTGGCTGTTCTTTCTACTCTTTCTGAGTGGTTCTTGGCCCATCTTTTTTCCTCACACGTAAGTGCAGATCCATACCTGGGATTGTTCTCTGAGATGTCCCAAATGTTCTCTCCTTGTGGCTCTCTCTTCTAATGTTCTGCCGTGTGGACTCCTGGATTTTTCTGGGCTTCCAGCTCTGTCTTCCCAATTTAAGGAGACCTTCAGGCTTTACCTCGGTTTCCCTGCATCACTTCTGGGAAACTCCAGGCTACCTGTGGGACAGTTACAGGGTCTGACTCACTTCAGGAGCCTCTGGGCTCTATGCAGGGCAATTGTAGAGTCCCCTTCTTTGCTGAGCATTTCTGAGCGACCACTGTCCCTCGTGGTCTGATGCCACGAATGTCTTCAAAGGCCTTGTGTAATATATTTTGTTGGTTCCTTTTAGCTGTTGTAGGTAGAATGATACACACGGTGGATGCAGAAGTCGATGGCACTTGAGTAAAAAGTAGGTACATAATATCAATAAAAGGGCAGAGAAAGCATTTTATATATGGAAGACAGCAAAAGAATGTGGATAGTGGATAGGACTCAGATGTCCTTTGGATTCTGACCTCAGAATGTTGTGACCCCCACTTTTTTGATAGGAACCTGAAAGAGAAGACCTAGATTCAGTGAGAACCTAGGCATTTTCAGTTTTGATGTCTTTCCTGAGCCAAACCCACCTACTGAATTTTCTTGAAGACAGATTGCTACCTTGTGTGTTTTAGGAGGTTTTATCTTGGAGAACCAGTCATATGGCTTTTGCCCTATTCATGGATTTTCAACCATTTAAACTTTGCTTTTCTGGCTTTTCTCCCAACAGCTGAAGGACAAACTCGCATGCAGGGGACTATTGTGTGCAACAAACGGAAACAGTCCCATCTAGAAGACGCCTGGTGTTAGGGAGAATGGAACCATAAAGTACTTTACATTGGAACATGTTATACTAATGGAAATTAAAGAAAATAAGAAGATAAGATTAGCTTTTATTTTATTCTTTTTATTTTATTTTATTATTTTTATTCTTTTTGCTGAAATGGTTTAAAACCATCATATCAAATAAAAATTTATTGAAGTGACCTCTTTAGATACTTTTCTGTTAAGTCCGTTTAGGACCTGACCACATGGTAGCTATCTAGAAGTGGACAAATGTGACAGGTGAATATTGGGACAGTCTCCTTCTAAAATAAAATTGAGATGGCAGTTTTAGATCTCTTTCAAGGTCTATGCTATGCTCATGATTTTGTCCGCTCTCCCGTTCCCCACCTCCATATTTTTAATCCTTCCTTTTGAGGTTGGGATTGGCAATCCCGTGTGATTTACCGCCCAGGGACCGGCTACGCCCTCCTGACCTCCATGTTCCTCATACTACTGGACTTTGGAGCGAAGGCCAATTTTTAAAGCATCATATCTTCATGTCTTCACTTCATGTCTTCTTGGGGGTTTCTTTTTAGCTCAACCGCAGGATGTCGTTTGCTTTAAAAGTGGAAAGTGAAAAAAAGAGAATTAACAACCTTCAAGTTCTAAGTCTTTTCGTTTCTAGCAGAAACAAGAAACAAAATTACTTGCAAAGGTAGGAGTGTGTGCATGAGTGTGTGTGCGCACACTCCATGCATGTAAGTGTGCGTGTGTGTTGGGAGCATGTGTGTGTATGTGCCTGTGTGTGGAGGGGGCTCCTGCAGGGGTGTGTGTGTGTATATGTGTGTGTGTGTGTGTGTGTGTGTGTGTAGTGTTAATCGTGTTAATCCTTTCAGACATTTCAAGGAGTCTCAGGGCTTCACAGAAAAAGTCTCTGCTGGCTTGATAACTCTGGCTAGGAAAAATGAAATTAGTCTCCCTCAAGATAAGTGATTTACCCATTTTCTAAATGCTCAGCTAGAGAATTCCAAGGCTCCTCTTCCTGTGATTGTTCTCACTCTCTCTTTGCTTCATTCGTTATTCACGGTTGAAGCCCGGCAGCGCCCCTGAGTCCTGCCTCCCGCCTTCACCTGCGCGTTGATGCAGACATGTCTGGTCCTCACAGGACGGCTCCAGCTGGGCCCCGGCCAAGTCTGGGACGGGCCTGGGGCGGGGTGGGGTGGGGGCGGAGCAGGGCTGTGTCATTGCCCTCTTGTCCGTGTTCCGTATTTCTGTGATGGTTATTTGTGGGCTCATCTCCTCTGCTGGACCGAGTGGGCGACAGGTGGGAAGGTCACGGTGTTCGCAGCCTGGGTCTGGCCCGGAAGGATGCTCGGGGGCACTTACCGAATGGGATGGAAAGTCTGTTGGCTTTAAGCTCCGTGTCACTGAAATTCCAACCCCGTCCCATGGTGCCTCTCAGGGTCTTCGGTCTTAGGTGTATTCTTCTGGTCTCCAACACCCCTTTTTCACAACCTAAGACTCCTCAAAGACCTTTATTTTATGCCACTGCTCTCCAGATTTCAATAGGCAGGGGCCACAGTTTTGTTCAGTCAAGGACTGCTGTAGAATTCTTCCCGGTCAAGGCTACGGATGTTGGTGTGAGTACCCATCGAGACACAGGCATTGACAGAGAGGGTCAGGTCTTGTCATTTTCTAGTGAGCGGTGAATTTCGGAGTCAAAACGTAGGTGGCAGGTCCAGCCCAGAGCTGGGCAAGACTCAGAGCATCTGACAGACCGAGGCGATCACAGGAGAACCGGGAGGGAGAGCAGAGAGAAGGCTGGCGCCCTTCGGCCAGGAGTGGTAGGCAGGGCTGCACATCCGACAGCACAGCTGGAATCCATGCCTGGAAATGACGGCACGGGAGAAAGAGGGCACGTGGCTCCTTTACTGACCGTATCCACGTTGCTTTTGCGAGTGGATGCTCGGGAATGACTCAGAGTGTGACCGTCGAGCTCACACGACACGGAGCTTTTACAGATGTCGGCCGGCAAATCAGTGAGTGAGAAACTGCTACTCCTTAGTGCTTATATGACCTAAAATGCTAAAACCTGGTAACGAGATATTTCTCTAAATAGCATTTGTCTAATAGTTCAAGAGAGGTCAAACAAAACAAAAATTCTATGTGTATTTTACTTAGTATCATACAAGTCCCCCTGGAATTAATGCTTGTCACTTAGATGGGCAACGCGTGTGGGGGGAAGAGGAGGCGCCCTCCAGCTAGACTTGGGCGCCACTTTCCATCTTTATAAGATTTAAAAGAGATGGATGAGAAACCTGACTTCTCCAACCTCTTCTGTGGGACGGGGCTGACACCTGAGTGGGGGAGTGTCATATGGACGAGAGAGAATGCGTCTGAGGTAGAGCGTCTGACAGTAGCAGGTCGGGGAGAAAGGGCAGATGGTGGGGTTTGGGGGCTCTCTTTACAGTTTTAAATAAAGAAAAGAGGGGCTCCTGGGTGGCTCAGTCAGTGAAGCGTCTGCCTTCGGCTCAGGTCATGATCTCAGGGTCCTGGGATCGAGCCCTGCGCCGGGCTCTCTGCTCGTCAGGCAGTGTGCTTCTCCCTCTGCCTCTCCCCCTGTTCGTGGTCTTCCCCTGCGCCCAAGTAAATAAAATCTTAAAAAAAAAAAAAAAGATTTAAAAAAAGAATTAAAGAAAAGAGAGAACATCTCAAGATAAAGGGGACAGATTCTAAGTTAGCCTTTTAAAATTAATAGTCCCCCTTTGACCTCCAGGAACATTACTCGGAGACCAACATTACAGAGTCAAGAGCCTGTTTCTCTCTACAAAATGAGAGAATCCTATGAACAGGTGACAAAGTGCACTTCCCTTGCCTTTTAAATAAAAGTATAAAAGACAAGTTACTGGATCTTTTTGTGCTACTTTTTACTGTCAAGCAGTAATTAAACCTAAAAGTCACATCCAGAGCTGGCTACATGAAGATCTAGGGCAAGGGCAGAGCCACAGGATCCCTCCCTGCCACTGGAGTCAGGGGTGACATAGGACCTACCTGGACCTGTATCCCCTCTGGAAATGCAGAAGCGGGCATAAGGCGAGGTTCTCATGAGAATCACGTCAGAGATGGGGCTGTGGAGGTAATGCTCAGTCCATCCCTGGCCGCTCACGGTGGGCTGTCACAGGAGGGCTTGTCTGGGACCCTGCCTTACTTTAGGTCAATGTCGTATTTCCTCAGTTGACCCAAGGTGCAAAAATTGCCCAGTAGCCGTTGTCAGTGCTGACCTCCCTGAAGTTCAGTGTTCACATTTGCTGTTATGAACAGGGGTGCTAGCCACGATGAACGGTAGTGATTCTGCCATCGTGTTGAGCATCTGTTTGCCACCATCGTGTTAAATGTTGGTATAAGCCCACATTTATCTTCACAAGAACTTCCAAAGACAGGTGGTGTTACTGCTGGAGCAGCCAAGTCCTTTGCCAAGACTGCACAGCTAGTGAGTGACACACCGGGGACTGAACCCTGCCCAATTCGAGCTCCAAAGCAGTGCTCTTGCTCGGGCCCCAGAGCCCAGGCAGTCCAGAGCAGGATTCACTGAGTGTCAGCCTCCCCGAGGTTTGGACCTGGACAGAACGCCGACCCGAGGCTGGGATCCATGGCCCTGAGGGGGTCTGCCGCTGCCGAGGATACAGGGTGTCCTCTAGAGCAGTAGGCCAGCTCAGACCTCTTCGCCACGGGCCTCACCCCGCCGTGGGTTGGGTTCTACTGCAGGTTAAATCTTGTCTGTCCCTTGCCTGTTCTGTCAGTTTCTGCAGCCTGATCACTGATGGTTTCCTGATCCTGAGATAAAGGGACTCTCTGCATGTCCTGTGTAAACAGATCCCCGGTGACTTCCTGAGGACGTCAGCAGGCACCAAGATCCAGCAGCTAGTTCCAATTCAGACATAAGTTTAAAAGCCCAAGAGGTGAAAACGTGAAGAAGCTGGTCTTTTTCAGCCCCTTCCCCCAACTCCACAAAGTGCAACGATGTTGGACAGGAATGGGAAAACTTTGAAGATAAAGCAGTTCTGTTGTTAATACTGTTTTAATGACATGCCTGGGTAGAATTTAGAGCTACAGGAACGAACATTATTTTAAAATTCAGACTCGCAAAGGGGTTCCTCATGCTGGATTCGCAATCGAACAAGGTTTGCGCTGGTGGAATGGACAGGAGCCCCCCCCCCCCCGTCGCAAGCCGTGGAATCCTGGGAGAGGTCCCGAGGCAAGCAGTGGTTTGTGTTGGTTAGACCAGGCTTTGGGTTTCATTTTTCATGATCACATCCCAGTTTTTTGCCGGCTGAACTTGAATTTGTAAAGTCATGTGATCGACACTGGCCTTTTCCATACGCAAGAAGGTTAAGAACTGTGGACAGCTCACGCTGCGGCCCGGGAACCTTCCGTCTGTTCCTGAGAGTAGCCACCCGGGGTGCAGAAGCAGGAAAATCCAGTGCAGGCTGCGGGAGGATTTGTAGAGCACGGGTATTAGGTCCCAGGGCCAACTTCAGCAAGTCTTGCAAATAGAGGTTCTCTGAAGCAGACCAGACTTTCCCGTTCTTAATCGCTTGTATTTGAAGGCAAACATTGAGGGGGGGGGGGGCGCTGTGCTTTCAGTATGGGGTTTTTTTTTTTGGTAAAATATTAAAATTCAATTTTTTTTCTTACACACATTTGGTAGCATAATTAAAATAAAGTCTGATCTATGCACTTTCATGAAAGGCATCTACAGAGCTAATGGAGGCCACAGTGATGTTGTTTTGCATTGTGAATATTTAGAACTCGGGACAGGCCTGGCTTGCCTGCCTTGGAATGCCGTCCGAGGTATAATATCGGCTGGACAGTGCGAGGTGGGGTGAAGCCAGCTGACTTAGTCCATTTCGGTACCGTGCTCGCCCGCACAGCCAGTGCGCACCGTCTCTCACACCTGCTGTCTACTCAGAAAACCGCCAAGTCATAGAAATGCACAGGTCCATTTGCCAGATTCTTTTGTGACTGGAAAAACACACACTATTAATCAGACACTAATTTCTAATTCATTTTCCAGTGCTATTTTGCATAACAGTGTTCAGACAACACACATAGGAATTTTGCAGGAAATGTTATACTCAACTTCAGTGATTTTTATTGGTAATAATAATGAACACTAACAACAACAGTGGCCCGATTGTAGCTTGCCTTTATAAAGCATTTACCATATGCAAAAATGCATCCCAAGTGCTCTACGTGCATTAACTAATTGAATAGTACAACAACCCGCGAGAGTACATCACTGTTATTGTCCCTGTTTTACAAATGGGGAAACTGAGGCACACATAATTTGCCCCAGGTCACACAGCTAGTAAGTAGCAGGGCTGGGATCTGACCGCAGGCGACCCCACCGTCCAGAGTCCACACTGTCCATGACCAGAGTATATCCCCCCTCCCACAAGTACTCTCCAACACTAACTTGCTCTACGATGGCTTCTCCCAGTCCATAGATCTTTCCCTGCCTTCTTCCTGAGGCCGGAGACCTTCCCAGTTAGGTCTATCAGGCCCGGGGCCCCATGTGACACCTGCTACACAGGCTTGTCCTCCTTTCTTTTATTCACACGTTAAAAGATTTTGTTCAGCTGTTTCCCGCTTCCCTGGAGGAGGATGCCTTTGTGTCTCCCCTCATCTCCCCTCCATTTGGCTTGGCTTGATCACGTGGGACTTTCTTGCTTCCCCATCCAGGTCACAGGACGGATGGAGGAGTCACACAGAGTTGCTGTGTAGTCACAAGAAGTTACGTAGAACTTGAGGATGGTCTCTTTCCCGTGAGCAGCGAGTATTCCATTTGGAATATTTCTTTGCTGAGATCTCGAGGGATGAAAGTGACCAACCTTCACAAACCAAGTACCAGCAAAGCCAATGGGCAGACTATATCTCCCTTGCACTCTCAAAAAGTTATTTAATTTTTTGTGTTAACATCCAACAAATCTGCTTTTTGGAGACAGTTCTATATATTTTGACACAGAATAGAGCTCTGTCATTACCGCCACGGCCGGGATTCAGAACATATCCATCTTTCCCCAAAACTTGCTAGTGCCAGACCCCAACCCAAGCCTTGGCAGCCCCTGATCTGTGCTCCCTCACTGTAGTTTTGTCTTTTGGAGAATGTCCCATGGTGCAGTGATACAGTGTCACCTTCAGAGACTGCTTCCGTCATGCAGCGTAGCGAGTGGTCCACCCAGACCCCGGTATCAGTAGTTCCTTCCTGTTTATTACTCCGTTCACGGTTCCCGGTTTTCACCAAGTATGAATAGAGACGTTCTCAACTTTGGTGTGCAGGTGTTCATTTCTCTAGTAAGTGCTTGGGGATTGCTGGGTCCCCAGCTAGGGGTGGGTTTAACTTTAAAAGGAACTGCCAACCTGCTCTCCCGCGTGAGCTACCATCTTACGTGTCCACCAGGGACATAAGAGAGGTTCTGTACCCCATATTCTGGCTGCATCTGGTTTAGTTGGCCTTTTGTATTTTAGCCATTCTAGGAGCTGTGTAGTGACACCTCATTGTGGTTTGAATTTGCATTCTTCCAATGGCCCGGAACACTGAACATCATTTTCGTGTGCCTGTTTGCCACTTGGTGAAGGGTCTATTCAACTCTTTTGCCTATTTTTAAATTGGGGTGTTTGTTTTCTTTCTACTAGATTTTTAAAGTTATTTCTATGTCTCCATTCATCTACACAGACAGAAAAAACAAAGACATTCTCACCAGTGTTCCCAACTGAAACATACGACTCCTTTAGGAGCGAAGAGATCAGAGTTTGTAGTTCTTGGAGGGTGAGGAGTGTGTGTGAAGTTCATTTGCAAACTCGTACCTCAAGTTTGGTTTCTTTAGACAGATAGGTGTGTACATATTTTTAAAGACTTGTACAGTGTTTTCTTTGTAAGATCTTAGCAGTCCAAAGCGCACATGAATGTTTGATGAGTTCTACGGTTGTGAGGAACTCTTGGGAGTGCCATAGACATACTTGAACAGTATTTCTGTGTATGAAACAAGGATCTGTTACCCAGAATGTTGACAGAACCTGAATTTAGGGGCATGGCAGATTTATATCCAATAAGCAGAAACTACAAAGTGGTAGACTTCAATTTCAAAAGCCATGATTTTCTGAGTACTCACTATGCTTCCCTGTTTCCATGTTTTTGTTCCAAGTATTTCCATCACCTAAATACTGTTCTTCTTGATTTCCATGTAGGTGATTTTGTCCATCAGGGCCAACCCCTACTGGCTCCTGTTTTCCCAGATAGATTCAATATCCCCTTCTCTATGTTCACTTGCTATTTTATATATTTCTCAATTATATAATTATTACATAATTATATTATATTATATATTAATTACATATTATATAATTATAATTATATGATTATCAAATTGTCTTAGACATTAGTGGACATGTGTCTTCTCTACTACACAAAGAGCTTTTGAAGGATAATAACTATGTTAATCCAATCATCTTCATATCCCCAGCAACTAATTTGATGCCTGCTTCATAAGAGATGCCCATTTACCCAGATATCCATTCATTTACCAAGTATCTATTGAGTTCCTAAGAGGTGCTACATAGTGGGAAGACAGAGCAGTGGACCAGCAGAAAAAATGTCTGCTGTTATGGAGCTTACATTTTACTGATGTTTTCAGAGAGCTGGCTTCTGATTTCATTTATTTTCTTCATTGTTTGTCCATATTGTATCCCTTTGATTTCATCTCATTATTTCCCTTCTTTCTGCTTGATTTTGTTTTAATTTGCTCATCTTTTTCTAGTTACTTAATGTGAAAGCTGAGAATCATTGATTTGAGAATGCTCTTCTTTCCTAATAAGGAGATTTTAAAACTATGAATTTTCCTCAAAGACCTGCTTTGCTGCAACCTACACATTTTGGTGTGTTACATTTTCACTATCATTCAATTAAAAGTATTTTCTAATTTCTCCTGTGATGTTGTCTTTGACTTAATGATTATTTAGAAGTGTGTCGTTTGGGGTGCCTGGGTGGCTTAGTCAGTTGGGAATCTGACTCTTGACTTCGGCTCAGGTCATGATCCCAGGGTTGTGGGATATATTCCTGTATCGGGCTCTATACTCAGCAGGTGTCTACACTGAGCAGGAGTCTCCCTTTGCTCCTCTCCAACTCATGCTCATTCTCTCTCTTTCTCTCAAATAAGTAAGTGAATGAATAAATCTTTTTTTTTTTTAAGTGTGTAGTTTATAAGTAGTAGCAGTTTTCATGGTTCTCTTACTGTTTTCAATTTCTAATTTAATGCCACAGTACTCAGGAAACATACTCTTTTAGTCTTTAACTTCATTCAGGTCTGTTTTTTGGGCCCAGAACACAATGTGTCCCAGTAAATATACCATGTGCACTGCCATTGTTGAGTGTAGCTTTCCATACTATCCAGGAAGTCAGACTGGTTTATAATGCTGTTCAAACTTTCTATTTCTTTACTGATTTCTTAAAGTAATTGTTCTATCAGCTGCAGAGAGAGGAGTGATAAAATCTTCAGGAATAATTGTGGGATTGCCTATTTCCCACTTTAATTCTGTCTGGTTTTGTTACATGTGTTTTAAAACTTATTATGGTTGTCTTATCTTTTTGATAAATTGATCCTTTTTTGATTATTAAATGACCCTCTTTATCTCTGGTAGTACCATTTTTTGGTATCTGTTTTATCTGATTATCAATATTGGCACTCTAGCCTTCTTATGCTTACTATTTGCATGCTGTGTCCTTTTCTCTATTCATTTCTTTCAACCTGTGTCTTTGTATTTAAAGTGTGTATCTTGGGCGCCTGGGTGGCTCAGTAGGTTAAGCCTCTGCCTTCGGCTCAGGTCATGATCTCAGGGTCCTGGAATCAACTCCTGCATCAGGCCTTCTGCTCAGCAGGGAGCCTGCTTCCTCCTCTCTCTCTCTCTCTCTCTGCCTACTTGTGATCTCTCTCTGTCAAATAAATAAATAAAATCCTTTAAAAAAAAAAAGTGTGTATCTTGTACATAGCATATAGTTAGGTTTTACCTTTTCTCCCCCTGACATTCTTGGACTTTGAATTGTTAATGTGTTGGTTTTCTTTTTTTCTTTCTTTCTTTTTTTAATTAATTCTTTTTAAAAAGCTTTTATTTGTTTATTTGACAGAGATATAGAGAGCACAAGTAGGCAGAGTAGCAGGCAGAGAGAGAGAGGGAGAAGCAGGCTCCCCGCTGAGCAGGGAGCCCAATGTGAGGCTTGATCCGAGGACCCTGGGATCATGACCCAAGCCAAAGGTAGCCACTTAATCAACCGAGCCACCCAGGTGCCCCATTTATTTATTTTAGAGAGAGATGAGCATGTGGGTGGGGGAGGGCAGAGGGAGAGGGAGAGAGAGAATCTCAAGCAGACTCCCTGCTGAGCATGGAGCCTGAGACAGGGATCAATCCCAGGACCCTGAGATCATGACCTGAGCCCAAATCAAGAGTTAAACTCAACCAGCTGAGCCACCCAGACACCCCTTAATTGGTGTGTTTAATGCAATTATTACTTTAATGTACCATTTAATGTAATTATTGCTGTAATAAGTTTACATTTCTCTTTCTCCTTTTTTCTTCCATTTGTTTACTTTCTGTTCCTCTCTCCCTTTTCCCTCCTTCTTTCGGATTATTTGAATATAGAATTTCAATTTAATATTTCTGTTGGGTTTTTTTTTTTTTTAGCTATCCTTATTTACTATTCTCTAGTAGTTCTCTAGAGATTACAATATACCTCTTTAACTTTTCACAGTTGATAATGTATACTATTATAATATTATTACTGTTAAAATCTTACATAAAATGTTAAAATCTTATAGACCCAGACTTTCCCCATCCTTTATGTTATGGTAGTTATATATATTACACGTACACCTCTCATGAATCCTAGCAGACAATGTTATAACTTTCATCTTCAGCATTTTAGTGATTTATAAGAACATTAACAAGTAATGCAAAAAGGAAAAAAGTCTTGAACTCACTCAGATATTTATCATTTCCTGGGCTCTTCATTCTTTCTTGACTGTCTGAGTTTCTCTCCTATATAATCTTCCTTTACCCTGAAGAACTTCCTTTGGTACTTCTTGTAATGTTGATCTGCTGGCAATGAATTCTTTCAGTTCCCTTTATTTTTAAATTTTTTTCTTTGCCTTCACTGTTGGAGGATATTTTTGCTGGTTATAGAATTTTGGATTGAATTTTCTTCATTCAGTACTCTATTTTTTTTTTTAAAGATTTTATTTATTTCAGACAGAGAGAGAGAGAATGTGTATAAACAGAGGGGAGGGGCAGAGGCAGAGAAGTTGACACCCTGCTGAGCAGGGAGACCAATGTGGGACTCAATCCCAGGACCCAAGCCGAAGGCAGACGTTTAACCAACTGAGCCACCCAAGCGTCCCCATTCAGTACTTTAGAGATGTTCTACTGTCTTCTAGTCTGCATGGTCCTTCCCCAGCATATACTATGCCCATTTTCTCTTGCTGCTTTCAGTAAGTGTGTTGCATCTGGTTTTCAGCAGTTTGATTGTGCAATACCTGGAGGTGGGGTTCTTGTGTTTATTTTGCTTTGTGTTTGTTTAGCATTTTGTTGTTTTACATTTCTATCTTGCATCAAATTTAGGATATTTGGAGCCTTTTATATTTTAGATATTTTTTCCTGCCTCATTCTCTTTATATTCTAATGTAATATATGTTGGACTATTTGAGACCATCTAACAAATCCCCAAGAGACTCAATTAATTTTTTTTCTCAGTTCTTTTCTCTGTGTTCTTCACCCTGGAGATGTCCCCTCCTCAGTTTCAGGTTTACTTGTCTTTCCTCCATCATGTCCATGCAGCTGCATCCAGTCAGTGAATTCTCTACTCCAAAACTTGTGTTTTTCAGTTCTAGAATTTTTATTTCGTTCATTTTTTTATTGTTTCTGTTTCAGTGCCAATGCTTCCCACTTCTTTGCTGAAGTTTTCATTCATTGGAAATATCTCATTTTCCTTATCTGTTAGTTCCAATATTTTGTTCGTTTTGGAGTCGGACTCAATCTATTTTCTTTCCTCTTGAGACTGTGTTTCATTTCTTGATTCTTAGAATGTTGAACAATTTTGGATCATATCCTGGACATTACAAATCTTAAGTTGTAGGGATTTTGTCTTCTATTGTTTTCCTCTGAGAAGTGTTCTTCCCTTTGTCTTGGTGGCTGTGTTCCTTGGCTAGACTTGAACTTCACACTGCTTCTTGGGCTGTGCCTCTCATCTGAGTTCTGCTCTTCTGCTGTTAGGGACGGTACTTAAGTCTATTCCATGTGGGTATAATTCCTGGGTCAGCCCAAGCTCAGATAGAAAGAATTTGGGAATCCCCCTCTGGTGTCTTCCCTTCTGGAATTTCCCCTCTCCTCAGTGTTCACAGTTTTTGGACTTCACTTCTTGGTTTTCTTCAGACAAAATGGCTGCAGGGTTTCCCACATATACCCTCACCCCTGCCATGTACTGCTTAGATCTGGCTAGAAGCCACACAAAAGGGATTTACTTGTTTATTTTTCAAAGTGAGTGTGTGAAGCCCCCCCCTAACAGAGTCTACATACCTATGTCTCCTCTCTAGTACTTTCAGGTAGTTTTTTGGGTTTTGTTTGGTTTGGTTGTAGTTGTTTAATTTCCAGGCTTAAAATTGCCCTCTGTGAGCAGGTGGGCAGGTGGTGCTGTCCATAAAGGGTCTGTCATGCCTAAAGGTAGAAGCAACTCCATGATGCTTATGTTTTAGTCAGAGGACAGGAGATAAGCTAATGAGAGCACAGTAATGTTGTAGAAGAAATAAATTAGGTTGAGGTGATCCAAGGACTGACCTTAGGTTAGGAAGGTCACTGAGAGCTCCAGTTGAGCTGACACCTAAAGAACAGAAGAATTTGGTCCTTCAAAGAGCCCATGGAGAAGTGTTTCAAGTAGGGGCACCTGGGTGGCTCAGTCTATTGAGTGTCCAACTCTTGATCTGGGCTCAGGTCATGATCTCAGGGTCATGAGATCGAGCCCTGCATCAGGCTCTGTGCTAGGCATAGAGCCTGCTTAAGATTCTCTCTCTCCCACTCCCTCCGCCCCTCCCCTGCCTCTCTCTCTCTCAAAAATAAATAAATAAATAAAAATTTAAAAGAAAAGGAAAAGGAAAGATGGGCGGGGGGAGAGAAAAAGAAATGTTTCAAGTAAAGGCAACAGCAGATACCAAAGCTGTTAGGGCAGTTGCGAGAGATCAGTGTGACCAAAGCTCAGAGGATGAAAGGAGGAATGGCATGAAACGAATTCCGGAGACAAAGAGACTGTGTGGAACCGCTGAGGCCTTGATAAGGAACTGGCAATTAATGGTTCAATGTGATAGACTAGGATGGCTATCGCTGTAAGGGGATGCTTACCAAACAGATCTGACCTCTCATGTTGCTTTGTCCGAATAGCCAGACCCTAGCAGGCATGACTGATAAATAGTGTAGTCTTGTGTTTTTTCATTTTTAACGACGTAAAACAATTTTATTTATATGGTCTTAGATTCTGCATTACGGCTAACTTTTGTAATGTTACCATCTATTGTGTTTTGACTGAATAACAAGATTACCCCTAATTATCTGAAGAGGCTATTAAAGTACTTCTTCCTTTTCCTACTACATGTCAGCATGAGGCCAAATTTTCTTTATATATTCCAACCAAATTAACATATCACAGCAGATTGAATGCAGAAACACATCCAGTTATTTTCTAATAAGCCAGACATTAAAGAAAATTTTTAGATATTCAAAATGTCAATCTTTTTAAAAACTATTTTTGTTTTTAAAAGCTCAACAATTTTCCATACAAATGTGCTATTGAACATGTCGTGCTTTTGCCATTTTAAATAGGTCATAATTAAATATTTATAAAATGCCTGTTTTAATTTTCAATACAGTAGATATTGATGGACAGAATTCACACAAACAGTCGCTGTTTGTGGTCCTCAGTAATTGTTACTAATACACATGAATCCCGAAACCAAAGCAGTTGGTAACTGCTATGTTAAAGCTATGTTACCTGAGAAAGATAATACATTAGTTACATCGTGAAATCATGCAGAAAGATTTTTTTTTTCAAATTTTTATTTAAATTCTAGTTAGTTAACATACAGTGCGTAATATTGGTTTCAGGAGACAGTGTAGTCGTGGGATTGTCAGACCACCCCATCTGCTAGCAACGACAGCTCGAAAGCTAGAAGGCCGTGTGGTAGATTTCTGCAGTGTGTGTGAAATTGAAGTGGGTGACCCTAGCCGCCCCCTGCCCTCACCCCTGAGGTCTCTGATGTCATAGGAAAGAAAATAACATTGCTTTGTATCTAGAATAATATAGTGACCAATAAAACCACAACTAAGGGCGCCTGGGTGGCCCAGTCAGTTAAGCGTCTGCCTTCGGCTCAGGTCATGATCCCAGGGTCCTGGGACCGAGTCCCGCATCAGGCTCCCTGCTCAATGGGAGTCTGCTTCTCTGCCCGACCCTCCCCACTACTTGTGCTCTGTCTCTCTCCCTCTCTGTCTGAAACAAATAAATAAAATCTTAAAAAAAAAAAAAAACCCCACAGCTAAAAAGAAATGAAAAGCACAAGCAGAATGAAAGAGACCGTAGCAGAATGAGCGGTCGTGGTTCTGGGTAGTCGCGCTGTCCCATGGTTTCTGCGTTAAGAGCAGCTGCCTTCTGTCGGTAAATACGGTTATGCTTTAGCCGTGTGTGTGCACACGGGGGCCGGTCTGATTTCTCTGGGGAGCACTAAAGAGTCCCTGCTTCCTCTCCTTTGGTTTAGATGACAGCGCCTCGGCTGCCAGCAGCATGGAGGTGACAGACCGCATTGCCTCCCTGGAGCAGCGCGTCCAGATGCAAGAAGACGACATCCAGCTGCTCAAATCGGCGCTGGCGGACGTGGTTCGGCGGCTCAACATCACGGAGGAGCAGCAGGCTGTGCTGAGCAGGAAAGGACCTACCAGAGGTGGGCATTTCTGGGGCGCAGAGCAGCCGACACGTGGGCTGGAGCAGGGGCTTGTCCCTAGCGGACACACGCGGTTTTCAGCAGTGACCAGTGAGGGAGACGGGAGACCAGAATATCAACGAGCTGGTCTCAGGGTTGCCGGAACCCTCCCACGAGGTGGGACAGGGTTCCTTTGGCTGGAAGTCAGTGAGCTGCTCAGCCCAGGGCTGTACACCTGTAGGTGATCAGGAAAGGCTTGGAACCACCCACAGTGGACGGCTGGGGGCAACTGTTGACAAGTTTAGGTCAGCAGTACATTGCGAGGCAGAACCTAGAACCAAAAACCCCACAATCCTTTGGGCTTCCCAGAGGCTGTTCCCCCTAGAAACTTCTCAGTGCCTCTCCTCTCTTTCTCTGTACTCAGCTTGTCTGCTACCGTTCAGTTCAGCCCAGCCAATAGCTAATTATCCTACGCCACAGCAGAGCTCGGAGCCGAGGACTGGGGGCCCAGAGGGCAGGCCCTTCCCTGAGGAGATTAGAACCCGCAAGGACTTTAGAACATCCCTCACTGCGCCCGCTTGGAACTAGTACACTCCTCCCGGGCACAGCCTCCTGTTCCTTTCAAACCTCCTGCTCTGCTGTCCAGGAGAACAGAGCCTGCTACAGAATCCAGTACCTAGTGGGTTTCCGGCAAATTCAAATCATCATTTCATTTCCCCGTGGCGTGTGTGTGTGTGAAACATAAAAAAAGCAATATTTGTGTTTGAAGTAACTTTGTAGTGACCCTCTTCTTAAAATTTGGAAGTACAACGTCTCATAAAAGCTTCTGTCTTGCTAGTCGCAGTCAGTCCCTGATGTCTGCTTGCAACCCATATCCACTGCTCATCGTCGGCTCCTCGTGGCTCACTTTAGAAAACAGAATGCATCGTGGCTTAAAACCCTTTGATTAAAACATTTGAGATCACACTGGCATGTAAATGTCCCTTTAAAATTAGCTTTTTTTTTCTTTTTTTTTTTTTTTTTGGTTGTTTGGATTTAACAAATTATTTCACAGTTACCATGTTTTTCTTGGAGTCAGGAGAGAGTACTGTCTGATGGTGCATATGTTACTTTTTTCTCAAGTACTTGGCTACGTTTCACATCTCCATGGAAAGAAATCTATTTCTTTGTCCTTCTGGGTAATTATCACCAGCTCCATGAAGAGATATGTGCTGGGCAATGTCTCCAGATTTCCGTAATTTTATTTTTATCTGAGTATGGTGGACGTACAATGTGGCATTAGTTTCAGGTTTACAACATAGTGATTTAGTATCTCTGTATGCTGTGTTCACTACAAGTGTAGCCATCTGTTACCATGTAACACTACCTCTTGAATAACCCTTTTATTTATTTATTTAAAAGATTTTACTTATTTGAGAGACAGAGCGCAAGCTGGGGGCGGGGAGGCAAAAAGAGACGGAGAAACCGGCTCCCCACTGAGCAGGGAGCTTGAACAGGGGTTTGATTAGGACCCCGAGATCAGGACCTGGGCTGAAGTCAGATGCTTAACTAAATGAGCCACCCAGGGGCCCCTTAAATAATCCTTTTAAATCCTGTTTTTTTCTTCCTGCTAAGTTAGAGCAATCAGGGTATTCTAAACAGAAAGCAGGTTACTTTAGGAATTCCTGACCTGCTCAGCTTTCCAAAAATAAAACCCTAAAGAGTATATTCAAAATTGTTGCTTCCCATAAAGTGTCACACTTCCAAAAGTTCTGTTTTTTTTTTGTTGTTGTTTTTTTTTTAATTCGGGAAAAAATGATGCAAGACACCTACTGAGGAGTTTTCTTCTTTTGATTAAGAGTAAAGTTTGGTTTTTATAAAAGTTCATCTAAGAGAGTAATTTGTTTTCATAGTGAGCTCTATTTCTGTATAAGATTCTCTTCATGAGTAAAAGTAAATTAAGGCATACTAGCCAGGGAGTTACCCCCAAGAGATAGAACAGAGATAAGAAAGCTGGTGAGTGGAGTGCAGTGGGCCAGTTTCGCCCAAGCAGGTGATTGCAGGACAGGGAAGCGGGGGCCTGTCTGAAGCTCTGGGTCCCGGCTTCCCTTCTGGGGGAAGCCTTGGGGGTGCCTGTGCACCTCTAGCTGGAGAGCTGTCCTCAGCAGCCACGGCTCATTTGGGGGATCACACAAGACGGATCAGAAGCAAACCTCCTTTGCTTGTAAAAGGCCCCATTATTTTTAGTCTCACACTCTCCATTATTTTGGCCTGCCGTCCTCATACAGACTTGAAGAAGACGGGACACACGACATGCGAACGAACTGGTCAGAAGCTTCGGGTTCGGCATTTCGAGCTCTGGGTGTACATCTCTGGGCTGTTTGCCTGTGGCAGGAACGGCTGTGCCCCCCCTCCCCCCGGGGGCGGGGAGCTTTCAAAGCGCTCAGCGGGGTCCAGCTCCGAGACAGCCCGGGCTGGGTGCTGGGTCTGCACAGTAGCCACAGTGTGGCCTGCGAGTCCCTCCATCATGATTCTGATCTCTCTCTGTGACAGAACTTCACTTATGTCAAGAAAGTTCTGTGACCTTTTAGCTTTGACTTACTTCATTATTCTTCGTGGGGCTTCACTTGCATAACAGTGAGAACTACAGTCTCGGGCAAATAATCACGGTCAGATCAAGTTCATGGCTTTCCCGAGACAGGGGGCAGACTGTAGCCAACCCAGCCAATGCGGGGCCTGTGGACGTGGAGTTTACACAGGGGGGCTACGTCGCAGACCACTCTGCTTTGACAACATTCTCCTGCCCCTGGGATTTTTAACCAGTGATACTGCCCTGGGCCTCAGGAGGTGCTCAGTCTCTACCTGAGCTCCCCAAATTGCGCTGTTCTTCTTTTCTTTTGCCTTTGGTTTTTGTTGTTGTTGTTGTTGTTTGAATATTGAGGGCCGCTTGCCCTGTTCTCCGGAGAACCTCAGCCTGCGAGGTTTGCTTTCCTTACATTTGATGGACTCTCAGACGGGGACATTTGGCATTTTTTAATGATGCTGAGCTTGGGTGACCATATAGTGGAGAGAAGGGAATCAGCTGGTTGGTGAAGGCACATATTTTTAAAATTCTTGGCAATATGAAAGTGCTCCTCACCAGCAGTGAGAAAGACCCCCTTCGAGGTGCTCTTGTGAGTAAAAGTTCAGGAGAGCTTCGTGAGTCAGAGTTCACGGCCACAGCATGCTGTTGGGGGATGAATGGGTAGAAAGGGATGGAAGGAGTGTGAGCCATCAGGGCACGGCTAGAAAACCACAGCCCGCCCTTCCTACGGCCTCATCGTGAAGAACGCCTGTGTTATTGGTAACAACAGGGAAAGTGCCTGTACTTTGCATAAAGTCAAGGGCAAGATATAAACATGTATACGTGGCATAATTCAAGTAAATAGTTAAAATCTGTGCAAAAAGACGGAAAATAACTGAGCCAAGAGTTCACTGATGGCTTGTTTTCCTGAGTGGTAGGATTGGGATTGCTTTTCTTTTTATATCTTTTAGTTGGTTTCTAAATATTCTTTAGTGTAATAAGCAGAAGAAATTTGTGTTTTTAAAATGACTCCTTTCTGGGGCACCTGGGTGGCTCAGTCAGTTAAGCATCTCCCTTTGACTCAGGTCATGATCCTGGGGTCCTGGGATCAAGGCCAGCGGGAAGTCTGTTTCTCCCTCTGCCTCTTACCCGGCTTGTGTGCTCCTTGTCTCTCTCAAATAAATAAAATAAATTAAAAAAATAAAAATTACTCCTTTCTTACTCCTGACCCTGATCTTCACTGCGCTGAGAACAACAGCAGGGCTCAGGGCAAATGTCCTGAGGCCAGCATTGGCTCACGCATGTTCTCAAGAAGACAAGGAATTGTGGTTTGGAGTTAAATTCATAATAAGCCTATTGTATACATGCATGGCTAATTTCCATTTCAGTGCTAGGGGAATGCTATAAGATTTCACTGTAAAATGTAGTCACTGTCCCATGTATCTGGGATTGTCCACTTTGTTATGCATTAACTAGCAAGTAATTCCAATTTTCATTTTACATTTTGCTTGTGGGTACAGACCATAATCTGGAAGCTTGCCTTCTGTAAACTTTAACATACCTTTTGCAGCCTTTTTTATTGGTTATATTCTGAGCCCCATTAATCAACAGATCAGAGAATTACTAAGTAGAACCAAAACTTTCTGGTAGAGATGCTCATCTGCACGTGAGTCCTGCTGTTCTGGGACATCAAGACCTTCCGGTGTCAGGACTTAGCCCCTGAGGCCACTGCTAAAAGCAGCCTGCGGCTCACCTTTCAGTAGCCTCTGCTACCCTGATGCTCACTCCTGATTTTCAGAATCAGTAGGTATGGGTGTACCTACCATTTATTGATTGGCTGGGTACTAGACATCGCAGTAGATATTTTGAATCTGTGATCCCGTCTCCCTGCTCCATAGGTCTTTGAAGTAGGTGCTGTCAGGCCCATTTTACAGATGAGAAAACAGCCTCTAGGAAATTGGATTATTTACCCCGGTTACACAAACCCGGGACTGGTCCCCAGGGCCTGGCTGGACATGCCTTCTTCCCACCATCTGTGTTGTGCTGCTTAACAGTATCACTCCGATTTGCATTATTCAGATCAAACCAGATATTCAGGAAATGAATAACCAAAGGACTTCAAACGAGAGCTCTCCTCTCAAGATCTGCAAAGTGTCCCACACAGCATCGCTCGTATTTGGCACGTGATGGTGCGAGACATTATGTGTGGTCCCTTCACAGACTTTAGGAGCGAGGCCCAACTCACTAATTAAAATTGTACACGCTCTGCAGCGAACGAAATTAACAAATAACTAGTTCTTTATCCCGGCTCAGTGCAGTCAGCAGTTTGAGTCCCTCTCTCTCCTACACTGTGCTTTCTCCTTGTCTTTCGACTTACAGACGGCTCTACTACGGAGCATAACTTTTGGGTTTTTGTTTTTGTTTTTTAATTTATTTGACAGACAGAGATCACAGGTAGGCAGAGAGGCAGGCAGAAAGAGAGAAGAGGTAGCAGGCTCCTTGCTGAGCAGAGAGCCCGAAGCAGGTCTCGATCCCAGGACCCTGAGATCATGACCTGAGTGGAAAGCAGAGGCTTTAACCCACTGAGCCACCCAGGAGTCCCGCTTTTGGGTTTTTTTTTTAAGACAACACACTGTGGTTTCTCTCATTTTCCCCATGAATTGCCTTCCCCGGTTTAGATAGGCATTATTAATGAATTATGAGAAGGCTTGGTAGATGTATTCAGTTTCCCAGAGACTAAGAAGGATTGCGTTCAAACTTTGTATTATGATGGGGCGCCCGGGTGGCTCAGTCAGTTAAGCATCTGACTCTTGATTTTTGGCTCAGGTCATAATCTCAGGGTCGTGAGATCGAGTCCCACATCAGGTTCTGCACTGAGTCTGCTTGAGATTTTCTCTCCCTTTCCCTCTGCCCCTCCCCCATTCTCTCTCTCTCTAAAACAAAGAAAATCTTAAAAAATAAAATAAAGAACTTTATATTATGAAATGTTCAAATGTATATAAAAGTAGAAAGAAAAATACCTTTTATTTTTTACCTGGCTTCATTATTTATCAACATGTTGCCAGTTTCATTTATTATCCCCTTGTGACTTACTTCCCTCACCCCATCAGGATTAGTTTAAGACAAACCCAAGACATTGTATCATTTTATCTATAAATATGTTAGTATATATTTCCCAAGATATAAAGATCCTCTTTTTAAAAAAAATCTCTCTCCCTCTGTCCCTCCCCCTCTGTGCTCTCTCGTTCTCTCTCTCTCTTAAATAAATAAAATATTAGGGCACCTGGGTGGCACCTGGGTTAAGCCTCTGCCTTCGGCTCAGGTCATGATCTCAGGGTCCTGGGATCGAGCCCCGCATCAGGCTCTCTGCTCAGCGGGGAGCCTGCTTCCTCCTCTCTTTCTGCCTGCCTCTCTGCCTGCTTGTGATCTCTAATAAATAAATAAAATCTTTTAAATAAGTAAATAAATAAAATCTTAACAAAACATGCAAGAAGAGTTAAGATTTTAAATCTGCTGAAAGTCGTCAGGCTTCTAGTGCTTTGTGCTCCGTCTTCCCCCCTGGGTGTAACAGGATCTTCCTTACTCCTCGTGCACAGCCGAGGTGAGAGTCCCCCACGGATCACCCCACCCGTCCCTGTGCGTGGTCTTCTGTCTTACAGGTGATGCCACACTTCACCTTACAAGTTAACGCATTTTGCGCCGTTGTCCGTACGTCTTTAGGACAGGTTCCTAGTGCAGGACCGCCCAGCAGAGGATGGAGAACGGGTCACGTTGCTGGGTCGTCAGCGACGGGATCTTCCCCAGGACTTAATGACCCACTTGTCTCACCAAGTAGCAGACACAGTCTGCCTCCTCTGGTTCCAAACGTGGACATTTCATAAATTTTGAAATGGATAATTAGGGTCTCAAGCTCAGGGTCGTGAGTTCAAGCCCCACATTGGGGTCCACACTGGGTGTGGAGCCTACTTATAATAATAATAAATGAAGCCTATAAATTGATTCCTTCCAGTTTGGGGTCCCTGGGTGGCTCAGTCAGTGAAGTATTGAACTCTTGACTTTGGCTCAGGTCATGATCTCAGGTCTGTGAGATCAAGTCCCATGGTGGGCTTTGTGCTGGGCATGGAGACTGCTTGAGATTCTCTCTCTCTCTAAAAAAGAAAATAAAATAGGGGCGCCTGGGTGGCTCAGTCGTTTAGCATCTGCCTTCAGCCCAGGTCATGATCCCGGGGTCCTAGGATCGAGTCCCCAAAGTGGGCTCCCTGCTCAGTAGGAAGCCTGCTTCTCCCTCTCCCACTCCCTTTGCTTGTGTTCCCGCTCCTGCTGTTGCTCTCTCTGTCAAATAAAAATTTTTTAAAAAATAAACAAAATAAAATAAATGGATAATTAAGAAGTCTAGATTCATAATGGTAAGATATGCTAAAATTAAACTTTGAATTTCTACACATAACCACATACATAGTCACACTTGCATAATTAAATTTATTTTGAAACCTACGGGGATGTTTCACCTATCAAATATTGCATATTGAGTTATTGCTGTAATGTGAATGAAAAGGGTTTCTTGGTCTTCAGGTTGTAACATCTATGATAATAAGCATTGGTAGGTTTGACTAGTTACCCTCGAATTTCTGCATTTATATCAACGGTAGTTTTGAAAATACGTCATCACAGGTAGTCATCCTTGAAGTCTGAATATTCCAATCCTACCACCTAGAAGGATTTAAAAGAAATTCATTTCAGGCTTAATCGTGACTGTTTTAGACCTGAGATTGCAAATACTTTTATTAGAGCCAGAGACTTTCAGCTACCGTGCTGTGGAGTCATTTTGCAGAAAATTTAACTCCTGGTAGTTTATCGAGGACCTTCTCTGAAAGCATGTGCCAAGTAACGACCACCTGTTGGTCCTGCATGTCTTCCTTGTGGCTCAGCTCCCTGGTGGGCTGTCAGGTCTGGCTACAAACCAACTCAGGGTGGCGAAGTCATGGAAACTCAGAGCACTCTTCCTACATCATTAGGATCGGATTTCAGGGTGGGAAGAGACATCCTTAGAGCACATCTGAACTAAAAATGGGACCTCAGGTCACACTGCCAGTTTGGGGACACACTGGGGCTAGCACTGTGGCCCTCGTACCCAGACCTGTGGTCCTGCCCCTACCTATACTCCCCTGCCGCCCTCACTTTGCCAAGCATCGTCCCCTGTCCGTGCCTGGGTGTGCTGGGTGCGGCTGAGGGCACTCGTGGGTCTGACTCCGCCGAAGGTGCCTCTGACTGTAACTGACAAGAGACGCTAATTCCGCTCCCATCACGTTCCGGGGGTTCAACTGCACCCTGATGGCCAAACGCATTTCATCATCTGGTTGTAGCCCTAGGATGAGAGCCCCCACTTCTTGTGTGCCTGCAGCAGCCCGGACCTGCTGCGCACAGCTCCCACTCTCACTCCTGATCCCTGCAGCGGCCCTGCAGGCTGGCTGGGGCTACCCGTCGCTCACAGGGAAGCTGGTGCTCGAAGGGTCGTGAGTTCTCCGAGCCTCCGTAAGTCAGCCAAACTGCGAGGGAGGCCAGCCTGTCTCACCCCTCCAGTCCTCTGTGCTTCTCAGTCTCCCACGAGATTTGAGATTCCAGCCGTCCTGATACGGCTCCAACGAATGCATTCTGAATACACACCGTTTATCATTCCTTCCCATTTTATTTGAGAAATTCTTCTTTCATGCCGTGTGTCTATGTTTTGCCCCTAGGAACAATTAAAATGTTATTTAAAAGATCCCTTTTATGAACCAGAAGAATGTCTCATCTCTGAGTGTCACGTGGTGGCAAAGGGGTCATTTATCTTCACACCTGATGAGAGGAAATTATGTCTGAACCTTTCCCTGTGCTGCTTCTCTTCCTCGGTCTTGAAGATCACTTGTCTGAAAATGACCCCTTGTAGTGGCTCTTGTGTCCTCCCCATCCAGGCCGGTACTTGTTCACACTGGACACCGGGAGGCACTTTTTTCTTCCGGAACTTTCCCTTTATGGCGGCCCCCTTTCCTCCTTGAGTGGCTGAGCGCATCTAGGTGAGGAAGCACGGAAGCGACCTGCTGAGGCATCGTGAGCACAATGGCCACTTGGTTGCAGGCACATTGGGGGCAGCTCCAGCGCTATTAACCAAGTGAGTGGCGAGCAAAACCGGGGGATAGTACCCAGATAGGCGTGTGGCCCTAACAAGATCTCTTCACCCACTCCATCACTCCAAGGACGGTCACCGTGCTCCTGCCCCATCCTCGGCTTTTCTTTCATGATTTCTCATCAGAACTTAAAGGATTCTGTTTGCTTCTGATGATGCCCTGTTATCGATCATTTTTTAAAAGATTTTATTTATTTGTCAGAGAGAGCACAAGTAGGGGTTGGGGGGCAGCAAACAGAAGGAGAGGGAGAAGCAGGAACCCCACTCAGCAAGGACCCCATTGCAGGACTCGATCCCAGGACCTTGGGTTGATGACCTGAGCTGAAGGCAGACGCTTAACCGACCGAGCCCCCCAGGCATCCTCTGTCATAGTTTAATGTACAAGATCTGTTGCCCCAGGTCAGAGAGCCTGCCCATGGAGCTGATCTTTCGTGGGCTTCTACAATCACAGCCCCCTTTTTGGGAGAAAGACAGAACTAGGTTATTATGAGACTGAACTTTGAAATTATGACTCAAGAAGAAATGAAATTTTCATAATGACTCAGAAATGGTAACATAACGCCTTCTCTTGGAAGCAAGGCTTTGTTCTTGAAATCCAGCACAGGCCGATCTCCAAATCCTGGCTGAACACCTTCTGGGAAGGCGTGCCACCTTCACGGAGCCTCCCTCATTGATGGAGGGGACAGGGGAATAACAGGCGGTTGCCGTGCGGCGTTCCGGGGCAGCAGCACAGGCCAGGGCTTTGGAAGCAGGGAGGAGGCTCACCTCGAGCGTGAGGGGACGGGTGGGCAGTCTGGGCCAAGAGGAGCCACGTGCCAGATGTCCTCTGTGAGCCCCTCTGGGTCCTTCCTGTCCCCTCCTCCAACCAGCTCTGCCCTGCAGGCCGACCCGTGGGGACCTCACCGGCAGGCCCTTGGCCTCTACCTCCCAGTTAGTCTGGGGCATTGGGAGCCCTCGCTGGGGCTTGGAAGGAGGGGAGGGAGAGCGGCCAGAGTATTTACTCTTCCTTGGCTCCTTCCACACGGGGGTCCCTCGGCGGGCCATGTCCTCCCTGAGCATTGCCGCTGCTCCCCAAGCAGGTTTTCTCGCTTTACGTTCAGGCAACTGCTCCCTTCCCTCGGTCCGTGGGGCCTGGGGGGGGCGTGAGGGCTGCTGCTCTGCTCTCAGCCCAAGGACAGAGCTGTCCCCCCAGGCTGCCTCCCTGGCACATACACAGGGTGGTGAGATCTGGGCGACACCCCCCAGCACAGGTGTCCACTGTTACTCTGGAAAGTAAGGTTAGCGTCCCCCCCACCCCCCGCAGTATATAAGCAAGGGATAAATTGCCAGGTACAAACTGGCGTGGGGGTGGGAGCTCAGAGAGACCATCGGGAGTCCAGGGATGACAAGGGGGCACAATGGCCTCGGCTGTGGGTCTCAAAGTGTGGTCCCCAGAGCGATGGCCGCACGACCCATGAGCTTGTTAGAAAGGCAGATTCTCAGGCTGCACCCCAGACCCAGCATCGGAAACCCTGGGGCTGGAGCCCCGCGGTCTGTACTGTAACGCGCCCTCTGGGTGAGTCAGGGCACACTCAGGTGCGCGAGCCCTGCAGAGGCAAAGCTAAGGACGTGGCATTGTTGTGCTTGTTGGTTTGTGGGGGGCGCACGGAAGACTCTGGGCACGCAGAGGGAGAAATAAAGCCATACGGACAGAATGAGAGCAGCTTGCAGAGGTTGTGGGAAGCGCCGTAACCCGGGGGTCGGACCGCGTCCTCTCCTCTCTGGGCGGGTGTGAAGTAGGAGCCCCCACCCATGCAGGTCCCAGGAGGACGAGACCGCACCCTGCCAGTGGTCCCTCTCTGCCCCACAGCGAGCATGTGCAGCTGCCCTTCCGTTCTGTGTCGTCCTGACCACCTGTACCACCGTGAGCGGCTCCAGGGCACCGCCGGGGATGGTGGCGAGGGACGTCAAGGTGAGGGCCACGGGGAGACAAGCCTGGACAGCGCTGACCAAACACCCAGGAGACCCTCCCTCGGGTCTAGGAGTCATGCTTCGGAGCCAGGCTGCACAGGCAGGAGCAGCAGGAATCCAGGGACAGCCGGCTGACGGATGCATCCTCCTCACCTCCTACAGCTGCGGTGACCAGGGGCCGCACACTGGGCGGCCTGAAACAGCAGACTCCCTCTCTCACGCTGCTTGAGGCCGGCCATCCAGGACCAGTATCCCTGGGCTGAGGGCAAGGCGTGGGCACGGCCAGTCGGTGCCTGCTGGAGGCTCCACGAGAGACTGTTCCAGGCCTCTGTCCCAGCTTCTGTGGCTGTTGGCCATCCTTGGCATTCCCTGGCTTCTAGATGCTTCGCTCCCAGCTCTGCCTCTGCCGTCACCTGACCTTCTCTCCCGGGGCCTCTGTGTTCCTTCTCTGTTCCTCACAAGGACACCATCACTGGGTTCGGGGCCCACCCTAATCCCGTATGACCTCATCTTTACTAATTACTTTGACAAAGACCTATTTCCAAATAAGGTCACATCCAGGGGTTCCGGTGGATGGAACGTTGAGGGAACTCTGGTTAGCCCCGTCCATATACTAAAACAAAAACAAAAACCAGAATGGAAACAGAAGTAGTGGGCAAAGCAGAGAGAGAAGGCAGGGCAGTGACAATGACGGTGACGACGAATTTCCTTCTGCAGGGGAGAAGGGTCCTGTCCAGGGGGCATGGCAGATGGGAGAGAAGATGGGGGTCCCGGCTCGGGAGCCGCGGTGTCTTGCTGAGGGAGGCTGGCTCCCAGCATGCTGGGCCCCCGGGTGGGCCGGTGCTCAGGAGGTGAGGAAGGAGAGCGCGCGGAGTGTGGTGGGGCACCGCCTGTGCTTTTTGCTGTTCTCTGTCACTTCTGAAAAAAGAAAGAAGCCCAACTCCCTGCCTTAGGAACCAAAAGGTGTCGGTGTGTTAAAAACATTCTGTGCAGTTTTGCCATTGTTTTCAAGAACCTCAGTCAAGGCAGGTTTAATTCTGTGATGCACAAAATAAATTCTACTAGCATTTCAAATCGATTTTTTGATTTCAGAATAGCGTTAGATTTACAGAAAAGTTGCAAGGATCATACAGAACGCTGCCATCAGCTGCACCTGGTTCCGCCTGCGAGTAACATTTTACATTCGTATGCCACAATGATACTTGCTTTATTTCTTATTTCACCTTTAAAAAAAAAAAAAATTGATTGATTTGAGAGAGAGACAGCATGCAGTGGAGAGGGGCAGAAAGAGAGCAAACCGTCAAGCGGACTCCCCATTGAGTGCAAAGACTGACGTGGGTCTCAATTCCACGACCCTGAGATCATGACCCGAGCCAAAATCAAGAGTCACATGCTTAACCGACTGCGCCACCCAGGCGCCCTAATGACACATTTTTTATTAATCAGAGGCACACTTTATCGGGATTTCCTTAGTTTATCCCTAACATCCTTCCTTTGTTGTTCTAGGATCCCCTCCGGGATTACATTCGGTTGTCCTCCCTCCCGAGGCTCCTCTAGACTGACCGTTTCCCAGATTTTCCTTCTTTCTGACGACCGACAGTTTGGAGAAGCCCTGGTCGGAGAGTTCATTGTCTTTTGACTTGGGTTTGTCTGGCAGGCCCGGGGGTTTAGGGAGAAGACTGTAGAGGGAAAGGGTATTTCTGTCCCATCCTGTCCAGGGACCATACTGTCGACGTGACTCATCACCGTGACGCTGGCCCGAATACAGTTCACCAGGTTTGTCCACAGTGAAGTGACTGCCTGCCCTGCCGCCACCCTGTGCTGCGTGGAAGGCAGTCACCATGCAACCCACACCTAATAGAGGACTATGTGCCACCTCCTTGGGGATAAACCATCTACGTAAATGATCTGGAATTCTGCACGAGAGAAATTATCTTTTCCCACCCATTTAATTATTTATCCAGTCATTCTGTCAGTCTGGAATCCTGGGTATTTATTTTATGCTTTGGGCTATAATCTGGTGCTACTGTCTGTATTCCTCACTGAAGTGGTCCCAGCTCTGGCCACTAGGGGCGCTCTTTCAGTGGACTCCTGGGGCCCTTTGACTTGGCCCCATCTGTATCGGGTTTGGGGCTTTACTCTTGCTTCCGAGCCCGTCCAGACTCTCTATCTGTCCAGGTGGCTCCAAGCTCATGATGGAGCGCCCTGCCGCAGCCCCAGATCTGGACATCTCCCTGAGGAGTCCTGGTTCTTAGTTGTTGTGGAATTGTGTTAGTAACCAGGGCTTGGGTGCTGGGTGCCCTTGCGTCCGGTATTCTCAGCAGGCAGAGCTGAGGAATATGTTTATCCTGGGGCGCCTGGGGGGCTCAGTCAGTTGAGCATCCGACTCACGGTTTCAGCTCAGGTCATGACCTCATGGGTTGTGGGATCGAGCCCCATGTCAGGCTCCACGCTCAGTGGAGAATCTGCTTGAAGATTCTGTCCCTCGCCCCGCTTGCATGTTCTCTCTCTCTCTCTCAAATAAATAAATCTTAAAAAAAAAAAAAGAAAAGAAAAGAAGTGTGTTTCTACTGACCCATGTTTACATACATAGGTATAATTTGTACCTGTCGCCGCATCAGGCTAAACATGGCTTCATAGTGAGGTCTCCTACCGTCAGCTGGTTCAGCGCCATCCCCCTTGCTTGTCTGTAACCTCCCTCTGCAACAGTGAGACGCTGGGCTCCCACCATCTTCCTTGCCGCTCGTAATTGTTCACTGCTGGGCGCATGACAGTGGTTTCAGGGATGCTGACCGACCGTGCCTGGTGGAAAACAACATTACTGATCTAAGCACAGTGCACAGATGGGCTCCTTGGCCATCTTACATTCTCTCCCTGTTTCCACAGCACCTTCCTGGCCACCCCCTTCCAAGAGATTAGAGCACATTCTTGTGGCATAGTTCAATTCTTTTCTCCATCATGGGTTCCCCCAGCCCCTAACGGATTTTCATCAGCATACATTAAATTTCCTTCTTTGTGCTGTAAGAGTCTGGAGGTTTCGACAGATGCTTGGTGTCACCTAGCCACCATACAGCCTCATACAGATTACCACCTGCAAATGCTCTCACATCTTCCCTAATTCAGCTCCCCACCTTGACTTGGCCAACCTCTGGCAACCACTGGTCTGGTCTTTGTCTCTGTAGTTTTGCCTTCAGTGACATCATGCAGATGGAGCCATTCACGAAGCAGTGAGGACTTAAGGCTCGTCCCTGTCTATGCATATTGCTTCCTTCCTTCCTTTCTTTCCTTTTTTTTTTCCTGAATCATATTCCGTTGTCTGGATGGGCCACAATTTGTTTAGCCACTCCCCAACTGAAGGACATCTCAGTTGCTTCCAGTTTTGACAGTCATGAATACAATTGCTGTAAGTATTAAATATAGGTTTTATAGAGACATAAGTTTTCAGATCAGTTGAGGACCTCATGCCACATGATGATGGGCTCATTTAACAACCACCAAACTGTCTTCCAACGTGCCTTCCATTTCACATCCTCACCAACAATGAATGAGAGTCCCTGGTGCTCTGGTCCGGGCCAGCAATCGCTATTTTGTTTGTTTTTTGGATTTTAGCCACCCTAATAGGTGTATAGAGATATCTCATTATTGTTTTAATCTGCATTTCCCTAATGACAAAAGACGGCGGGCATCTTTTCATATGCTTATTTGCCATCTGTAGATCTTCTTTGGTGAAGTGTCTGTTCAGATCTTTTGCCCATTTTTTTAATTGGGCAGCTTGTGTTCTGCCTGCAGAGTTTTCAGCATTCTTTTTTATATTCTGTATACAAGTCTTCTGTCAGATACGTGATTTGCAAGTATCTTCTCCCAGTTCGTGGCTCCGTCTTTTCATCCTTGTAACAATGTCTTTCACGGTACAAACATTTTTATAATTTTAATGAAGTCAAGCCATCATTTTTTTTTTTTCCTTACAGGGACTGTGCTTTTGGTGTTGTATCTGAAAAGTCACCAAACCCGAGGACACAGTTTTTTCCTGTGTTTTCATCTAGAAGTTTTACAGTTTTGCATTTTACCCCAGGTCTTCGGTCCATTTCCAGTGCGTTTCCGCATAAGGGGGGAGATTGTGTCCAGCCTCATTGTTCAGCACCCTTTGTTGACAGTCTCCTCTGAGTTCTCTTTGCACCTTTGTCAGTTCTGCCAGCATTTTAAAATCAATGTCCCTTGCCGCCCCATCTACCTTGAGTTCTGTAAAAAGTTACTTTGACAAAGGAGGAAAGCTCTGATTGCGTTTTCTGCTTGTCTCACAGCAAGACCACTGGTGCAGACCTTGCCTTTAAGGACCACTGTCAACAACGGCACTGTGTTACCAAAGAAACCTAGTGGCTCCCTCCCGTCCCCCTCGGGGACCAGGAAAGAAACTGCTGTGCCCGCCTCAACCAAAAGGTAGGTACCGAGTACCTTAACCCAACTTGAAAAGGTGTTCCAGCTCAGGTTTGAAATAAATATTGCCTTTTTATGTGACACCTCTTAATTTCTTGTCTGAGTTAAAACTCAACAAAAGTACAATGTTTGGTGTATTGCCGTATCAGGACCTCTGTAAATGTATTTTTCTGCTTCTTTTAGACTTAATCTTACTGTCTTTGAAACCCCTTTGGCTAACACCACAGTGTGCCATTTTGTATTTTTGCTCGAGGGTCTCTTGAAAACCCAAATGGGAGTGTAACCTGTGTTAAAAGTGAATATGCTCTTTAAAAACTAATAAAAAATGCAGGTGCACCTGCATGGCTCGGTCAGTACCTGCCTTTGGCTCAGGTCATGATCCCAAGGTTCCCAGATCGAGCCCGGCATCGGGCTCCCTCCTCAGTGGGGGTCTCCTGCCTGTGGCTCCTTCTGCTCACGCTCTCTCTCTCTCTCTCCAATAAATAAATAAAATCTTTAAAAAAAAATGCTCTTAAAAAAAAAAGAAAGATATGCTCTTCCCAGCTTTATACTTGGCATAGAGCAAAATTCAGATTGCCGTACCAACCTTAACTTTTTATCTATAAAATCTGGATAAGCTCATACTTTTAAATTGTGTTTAATGGTGAAGTTGTACATATGGATGTTGTCTGTCAGAGCATAGTCTGCTTGTAACGTTTCTATAATGTCATGATTGTCATATTAAAATTTCGTATCTTATATGCCAGGCCACTTGTCTAAGCTGTTAGGTTCTAGAAAATTAAACACCTGATGGTAATAGAGTCTAGAAAACCTTAAAGAAATTCTTGAGCATGTTGCCTGTTGGGCTTGCAGTGAGCCCACCGTAGAAGCTCTTAGGGCTCGTTACGGTACCAGCTGCCTAGCAGGGACCGCGTTAGGGCGCGTGAGCAGGCTCCGGGCCACACAGGGACCACCAGCGGGCTTGCAGGCTTTGGATCAGATGCTGGGCTGTGACTTGGAGGAACGTGGCCATCCCATTCTCTCTTTCAAATATATAGTGTTCGTCCTCTCACTCAACAAGTGAACTTCCCTTGTGTGTTTATCAGATAGAGTTTCATGTGCTTAGTGTTTGGGAATTTTAAGAAAATTGATTTTGGGGCGCCTGGGTGGCTCAGTTGGTTGGACGACTGCCTTCAGCTCAGGTCACAATCCCAGAGTCCTGGGATCAAGTCTCGCATTGGGATCCTGGCACCACGGGGAGTCTGCTTCTCCCTCTGACCTTCTCTCCTCTCATGCTTTCTCTCACTGTGCCTCTGTCAAATAAATAATCTTTAAAAAAAAAAAAAGAAAATTGACTTTGCAAGGCTTTTTGAAACTTAAAAATGACATTCTTAGCCTCATGTTGTATCTGTGTGATAGTTGCTTGAATCATTTTTCTAATCAGCGTGAAGTGACCTCTCCTGCATTCTAACGGGTGACAGTAGATACGGACTACCTTTTTTTTTTTTTGGTCTAGATTTCAAAGATGGTCAAGGCCGACTTTATTTTAGGATTCCGATTGCCATCTGTTATAATACACATTAAATGTACCGTCTCGGCCATTTGTAAGCACACAGTTCAGTAGCGTTAAGGACTGTTGCACTATGTTGTGCAGCAGATCTCAGGAAGTCTTTCATCTTTTCTTTCTGTTTCTTTTTAAAATTATGTATTTATTTATTTAAGTTTTAATTCCAACCCAGTGAACCTACAGACTTGTATTAGTTTCAATGAGAATTGCTTGTAGAGCGATTCAGCGCTTCCGCACGAAGGCCGGCGCTCGTCAGGACAAGGCCCTCCTCCGTCCCCAGCGCCCCCCCCCCCCCCCCCCCCCGCTTCCCCCATCCCCACCTCCTCCCCCCTCTCCTCTGCGCACCTTCAGTTTGAAGAACTTCTTCACCTCACAACACCGAATCTCTACACCTGTTAAATGGTAATTCCTATCCCCAGCCCTTGGCAATCACCTTTCTGCTTTCTGTCTCCGGGACTCTGACTGCTTTCCATTTATTCGTCCCTTTGTGACCGAGTCCTTTCAAGTAGCGTCCTGTCCTCCAGCTTCATCCATATTGTGGCATTTCACAGGATTTCCGGCTTTCTTTTTTTTCTTTTTTTTAAAGATTTTATAATATTTATTTGACAGAGAGAGATCACAAGCAGGCAGAGAGGCAGGCAGAGAGAGAGGAGGAAGCAGGCTCCCCGCTGAGCAGAGGCCTGATGCGGGACTCCATCCCAGGACCCTGAGATCATGACCTGAGCCGAAGGCAGAGGCTTAACCCACTGAGCCACCCAGGTGCCCCAGGGTTTCCTGCTTTCTTAAGTCTGTGTCACACACCCCCACACCCCACATTTTCTTTATCCAGTAATTGTTGATAGCCATTTGGCTTGTTTCTCCCTCTTGGCTGTTGTAAATGATGCTACAGTTACTGTGGTTGTACAAATAGCTCTTCAAAATCCTGCTTTTAATTTTTTTGGGTGTATACCCAGAAGTGCGATGGCTGAGTCACAAGGTAATTCTATTTTTAATGTTTTGAGGAACCGCCATACTGTTTTCTATAATGGCGACACCATTTTACATACCCACCACCAACTTTTAGTACAAAAGTTCTAATTTCTTCTCATCCCTGCCAAAAACTTGTCATTTTCTATTCTTTTGCAAGTGGCCATCCTAATGGATATGAGGTGATACCTCATTGTGGTTTTGATTGGCATTTCTCATACGATAAGTGACACGGAGCATCTTTTTTTTTTTTTTTTTTTTAAGTAATCTCTATGTCCAATATGCGACTCAAACTCATGACCTGAGATCAGGAGTCACAGACTTTACTGACCGAGCCAGCCAGCTACCTGGATATTTAGCATTTTGTTACATGCTTGTGGGCTGTTGTTTATCTTCTCTGGAGAAATGTCTGTTTAAGCCCTTTGCCAATGTTAATTATTTGAATTATTTATTTAAATTAAATTATTGTTTAAATGATCATTTAAATTATTCCTTTTCCTGTCCTTCTTCCAGAGCTGTAGGATTTGCTTATGCATTTTGGGTGTGAGCTCCTCATTAGAGACGCCGTTTGCAAACATGTCCTCCTGTCCCGTAGATTGCCGTTTCACTCTGTTGTTTCCTTGATGCACAAAAGTTTTTCATTGTGATGTGGTTCCAAGTGTCTATTTTTGCTCCTCATGCCACATCCAAGAAATCATTGGCAAATACAATATCCCAAAGATGTCCCCTGGTGTTTCCTTCTGGGGCTTTTATGGTTTTAGGTCATGCATTTAGGTCTTGAACCCCTTTCGAGTTAATTTTTGTGTATCATCTAAGATCAGGGTCCAACTTCATTCTCCTGCGTGTGGATATTCAGTTCTCCCTTTGCCATTTGTTGAGAAGGACTGTCCTTTTCCTGTCGTGTGCCCTTGGCTCCCTTGTTGAAGATCATTTGGCCATATACTCAGGGATTTATTTCTGGGCTCTCTATTCTGTTCCATTGATCTATTTTCTCTCTTTGTGCTAATAAAGATACCCCACCAAGTTGATTAGTGTTACTTTGTAGCTTATTTTGAAATCAGATACTTTGAAGCCTCCGACTTTGTTCCTCTTTATCAAGCCTGTTTTGGCTATTCAGGATCCCTTGAAATTCCTTCTAAATTTTAGGATTTTTTTTTCTATTTCTGCAAAAAATACCACGTTGATGCATTGAATCTATAAATCATTTGGGGTAGGATAGACATTTTAACAATATTAGGTCTTCCAATTCATGAAAATGGGGTGGGTTTCCACTTATTTATGTCTTCTTTGATTTCTTTTAGCAAGGTTTTATAGTTTTTCACGTACAAGTCTTTCACTTCGTCAGTTAAATTTATTCCTAAGTATGTTATCCTTTTTGATCGGGCAGCAAATGGGATTTTTTCCTTTTTTGTGTTAGTCGTTTTTAGTGTATAGGAATGCAACTGATTTTTGCTGATTTTTGTATC
Organism: Mustela nivalis; assembly: GCF_964662115.1. Classification (NCBI taxonomy): domain Eukaryota; kingdom Metazoa; phylum Chordata; class Mammalia; order Carnivora; family Mustelidae; genus Mustela; species Mustela nivalis. Next base: position 6,052,254 of record NC_139025.1, on the reverse strand, counting down.
CCATAACTTTGCTTAAATTATTTATTAGGTTTAAATGTTTGTGTGTGTGGAATCTTTAGGACTTTCTACATGTAAGGTCATGCCATCTGCAAACAGAGATAACTGTTTCTCTTTTCTAATGTCAGTAGATTCCATTTCTCTTTTTTATCTAATTGTGCTGGCTAGGATTTCTAGTACCGTGTAGAACAGGAGTGACACAAGTGGATCTCCTTGCCTTGTTCCTGATCTTAGAGGTAAAGCTTTTAGTTTTTCAGTGTTGCATAGGATGTTAGCTGTGAGCTTTTAATTTAAAAGCTGTGAACTTTTATTATGTTAAGACAGTTTCCTTTTATTTCTAATTTGTTGAGAGTTTTTAACATGAAAGAATGTTGAGTTTTGTCAAGTGCTTTTTCTGCATCCATTAAGATAGGGATGTGGTATTTCTCCTTCACTATGTGGTATTTCTCCTTCATGTGGTGTATTACACTGGTTTTTGTATTTTGAACCATCCTTGCATTTCAGGTCTAGATCCCACTGGGCTATGGTCTAATGGTTCCCTCTTACCTGTGGTCTCGCTTTCTGCAATTTCAGCTGCCCATAGTCAGCCTCAGTCCAGAAGCACACATGACCCTCCTTCTGACATACCACCAGAAGGTCAGCAGTAGCCTGGCATTATGTCACAGTGCCTACCTCATTCATATCACATCAGCCCATCACATAGACATGGTACTGTGTCACATCACCACAAAAAGAAGGGTGAGTAGAGTATAATGAGAGATATTTTGAGAGACAGAGCCCACAGTCATATAACTTTTATTATAGTATGTTGTTATAATTGTTCTATTTTATTCTTAATTACTATTTTTAATCTCTTACTGTGCCCAATTTATAAATTAAACTTGATCATAGATATGTACTTATAGGAAAAAGCTGTAAAAATAGGGTTTGGTACTACCCACTATTTCGGGCATCACTGGGGGTCTTAGAACATGTACTCCATGGAAAGGGGGGAGACTCCTGTAATCCTTTTAATGTGCAGTTGAATTCACTTTGATAGCATTTTATTGAGGATTTTTGCTTCAAGCTTCATCAGGGATATAGGTCAATAGTTTTCCTTCCTGTGTCTTTGTCTGGTTTTGGTATCATGAAATGAGATTGGAAGAACCCCCCCACCCCCCACCCTTCAGTTCTTTGAACAAGTTTGAGGAGAATTGGTGTTAATTCATCTTTAAATGTTTGGTAGGACTCTCTGGTGATGTTCTCTGGCTCTGGGCTTCTCTTTGTTGAAAGACTTTTTTTATTACTTTTGCAATTTCCTTCTAGTTATTGGTCTGTTGGGGTTTTTATTTCGTCGTGATTCAGTCTTGGAAGGTTGTATGATTCTGGGGATGGGTCCATTTCCTCTAGGCTATCCACTTTGTTAGCATATAATTGCTCATAGTAGTCCCACAGAATTCTTATCACTTCTGTGGCATCCACTAGAAAATCCCCTCTTTCATTTCTTTTTTTTTTTTTTTAAGATTTTATTTATTTGACAGAGAGAAATCACAAGTAGTCGGAGAGGCAGGCAGAGAGAGAGAGAGAGGGAAGCAGGCTCCCTGCTGAGCAGAGAGCCCGATGTGGGACTCGATCCCAGGACCCTGAGACCACGACCTGAGCCGAAGGCAGCGGCTTAACCCACTGAGCCACCCAGGCGCCCCCCTCTTTCATTTCTAATTTTAGTTATTTGGGTCTCTTTTCTTTTTTCCTAGTCAAGCTGAGGATTTGTCAATTTTGTTGATCTTTTTAAAAAAATATATAGTTTCATTGATTTTTTTTCTTTTTTTCTATTCCCTGTTTTATTTATCTTTGCTCTAATCTTTATTAGGTCCTTGACTTCTACTAACTTTTGTTTCAGTTCTCCTTTTCCTTGTTCCTGGAGGTAGAAAGTTAGGTTGTTGTTTGAAATCCTTCTTCTCAACGCACATCTTTACTGCGGTAAACTTCCCTCCAGTATTGTGTTCTCTGCATCCCACAGTTTTAGGGTGTTTTGTTTTTATTTTCATTTGTTTATAGATATTTTCTAAATTCCCTTGTGATTTCCTCTTCGACACATTGGTTATTCAAGAGCGAGACATTGTATTTCAAGAGTGACTTTTTTGAGAGAGAGCGAGAGCGAGCGAGCACACAAGTGCACGTGGAGGGGGAGGGAGACACCCTTAAGGAGGCTCCATGCCCAGCGCAGACCCCAACATGGGGCTCGATCTCACAACCCTGAGATGTTGACCTGAGCCGAAATTAAGAGTTGGATGCTTAACCAGTTGACTGAGCCACCAGGGCACCCCCTCAAGGGTGACTTTTTAAAGTAGCAAATTATTGTGGTGCCCAGCTGGCTCAGTCAGTAGAGCCTGCGACTCTTGATCTTGAAGTCGTAAGTTTGAGCCCCACATTGGGTGTGGGGACTACTCAAAAAAAATTTCTTTTTTAAAAAATAAATAAAGTAGCAAATTACTAATGGAAAATGAGAAATTCTTTCCCTTTATTCTTGGATAAAATAGAATTTTATCATTTATACCTCTTATATATTTGGAATTTAAATAAAATAAAAACTTTTTTCAGGGCAAAAAAAAAAAAGGAAAGGAAAAATTGAAATACAAACACAATTTCTGGCTTTCAGTTCATTTCATGAGAGCTTACTTCCAACATTCTTGCTCCTTGATTTTGTAGAATTCTCTCTGGTCCTAAGTAACTTTGATGTAGTGTGATAATGCTCTTCACTTTATAGACTGTGGATGGCTTTCTTAGACCTCGTAGGATTAATGCTAGATTAATGTGGCATAAATGCTAGAATTCCTGGCAAATTGTACTTTCAGTTCTAGTGTTTGAAACGTGTACTCAGAGTAGGGTAAGGCTGGGGAGTAGGTTTCTGAACTGACCAGAGAAGTGAGGCAGGGCTCCGGAACCGGACGGATGCTCTCCCCGGGGTGTGAAAACACGGAGGCATCCGTGGGTGCTTTGGGCCCCCCTAAGTCAGTGAAGCTGGCAGAAATCATTCGTCAATAATAACAGAAGCATATAAAGTACCATGTTTTTAATATTGGTATCACTAGTCCTCAAAATGACTTGGAAGGTAGATATTAGTATTTCTATTTTATAAGAAGACTGAAGCTCAGAAAAATGAGGAAACGTCCCCAGGTCCCACAGGCACAGAGCTGGGAAGGGGCTCAGACCCAGGTTCACGTGCATCTAGAGCCTGTCCTCCTCCCACGACGCTAGGCTGTTTCCCCCAGATGTCCAGGTCAGCATTTACATCGGCTCATAAAAAGCACTTGATATAATTACCGTTTGGAAATGATTCCTCTTGTATGGCCCATGCTGTCTGCGCGCTGCTGTCAGGACAGCGATGTTCTGAGATGTCCCCGTGGGTGCCGATGGGAGCAGCTGATGGGACCTTGTGGCAGCAGGTCTGGGAGATAGGACTGCTGAGTGCTTAGGGGCTCAGGGGCTGGACTCCAAGGACAGAACTGGCCATCTGCTGTGAGCAGAGGCCTGGGTCCTCTGCCCCCGTGTCAGCTTTATTCACGAGAGCTCATGGTTAGTGACTGCTCTCAGCAAGATTAGCTTAGGAGGAAAGGAAGGACAGAAGGGAGGGAGGAAGGAAGCCTGGTTATTTGTAGCCGCCATATCGTGTGCCTGTGTACGTGTCAACACTTAAACAACAACCTTCCTTCCAGAAATATTCTAAGGCCTTTGCAGATGCTTCTTTTTACTTTACAGAATAATCAGTTTGGTTCGTCTAATCAGCTGTTGTCAAGCAGCCAACCAGTAATACGTGGTTTTCTCAATTGAGTGTCCAAGACTCTTGGTTTTCAGGGTAGGACATGATGATCCATTAATTTTGTTTTTCTGGCTTTTATGGGCATCCGTGGATGTGAGTTCCCATCCACTTGGATGCTGGAAACCCAAACTGTAGCCTCTAATTATTCCTCTGTGGTCAAGTTCCTATAGATCTCTCATTAGGAGAGAATTCTGAAAAGAGCAAGAAGCACTCTGGGCATCCTGAATATTAAGAATAAAATAGCTTTCAGGACGTTTCAAATATGTTTACAATCATGCAGGAATTTTTCTATAATCCGAGTTTCAAATTAACCAAGTCGGGGCATCTGCACTGTGTGGATGGATATATGTTTGTTTTCTGTCCTATGGGTTTTTTCAGCCTGGTGCTTAAGAACAAAATCTCCTTTGGAAATTGTCCAGCCCCCAGCGGTTGTGCTTTGTGTCACCAATTAAGACTTCGATTGGGGGCTTGATTTGGAATCCTTGGGAAAAGCTTTGTTTCCATTAGTCAAAGGAAAAAAGGCAGAAAATCCGGGGAAGACATTCTAGGTCATACCTAGCTCAGCGGGGTGCTAACGCGGACAATAGAGTAACATTTCCACTGGCTCAGAACAGAGACAATCACTCATTCTTTCTGCTCCTCAGTAGAGTTTTACAATAGCCGAGCTGTGAGAAGAGAGATCAAAAGAACAAAACTGGTACAAAACAGAGCATTATTTTAAAAACATGCTGTTCCAAGTGTAAATTAGGGGGGATAAGCATCTATGGCTTCAAAATAAACAACTGACAGTGCTTTGGAAAAATGGTTACACCTGTTAGAAAGACCCATTTGTAAATGCTGGACACGCACGCAATCTCAAAAAGTAGAAAAGGAAATCTGATTGTCTGGGGGGAATTTTAATTATTATTATTACTTCTGATATATTTCCTTATAAGTCAGATCCATTGAAACGTAGATGTTAAACTCACCTTTTGAGTCTGTTTCTGTAGCAAAATAGAGATAGAGTCATTCTGCCATTGAACAGAGGAAGATGACTTGGCCCCTGTCCCTTGATCAGAAGTGACACAGTCACCCCCTGGGTTTAGGGATCTGGGTTCACATGGTAGAACAGAAGTTTCTGAAGATCCGTCAGATTCTCCAAGACCACTAGCCTTCCTAGGACATGACGAAGAGAGGGAGATAAGAGCATTTTGTAATTACTGAAATGAGTGATCTCCTGCAAGAATTGGAACTTGCTGGGGCGCCTGGGTGGCTCAGTCGGTTAAGTGTCTTCCTTCAGCTCAAGTCATGATCTCAGGGTCCTGGGATCGAGCCCCCATGTCAAGCCCCACATCAGCCCTTCCTCCTCAGTGGGGGTCTATTTCTCCCCCTCACTCTCCCTCTGTGATCTCCCTCTGTCTCCCCCTAACCCCAAAATATAATCTTAAAAAAAAAAAAAAGGAATTGTAACTTGCAGGACACATTCCAGATTGGTCCTTGTCTCATGCCGACTCACCAGTGCTCAGCCCAGCATGCCTCGTAAGGTCAGTGCCTCAGGAATATCTGTTGAGGGGTGCCTGGGTGGCCTGGGTGGCTCAGTGGGTTAAAGCCTCTGCCTTCGGCTCCGGTCATAGTCCCAAGACTAGTCCCAGGGTCCTGGGATCGAGCCCCGAGTTGGGCTCTCTGCTCAGCGGGGAGCCTGCTCATTCCTCTCTCTCTCCCTGCTTATGATCTCTGTCTGTCAAATAAATAAATAAAATAGTTAAAAAAAAAAAGAAAGAAAGAAATATCTGTTGAGTGGATAATTGTTCTAATCAAGGATCATCACCCCAGTGGGTGATGACAGACGACATCTCAGGAGACCTCTGGTGGTATGCAAGCGCTACCTGTCTGTTTTCTGTTTTTTCAATTGTAAATGTTTGGGATCTTCTTACACAATTCTGGAAAGCCAATCCTTGATTCCAGATCACATAATGAGAGACACATAACTGTAGCTTGTTGCTCAGAGTTGCTGTCTAACGTAGGAAGAAAGCTTACCACCAGTCACCCTTGCATAAACGTTCATTAAGTCTACAATTCAGTTTAAATTGTCAAAAACCTTCAAATGGGTGCAGAATGAAATATAAAGAACCATTTTATTTTCAGAACTTAGAAGGTTTTTGGCTTGGCCCTGGGGGTAGAGACCAGGAGCAAAAGGCAGAAAAGATGGGATCTATGCATTTTTATACCAGAAATGTTTTACTTGCTTTAAGTGCTAAAAAATGTATTCCATTATGGTGCAGTCTCTCACAAGCCAGACCTTCTACCACTTTCACAATGAAGAGAAATATTTTCCCTTGCTGTCCAGAGGAAACATAACTCCTTCGATTTTTCGCTGCTGGTTATCGAAGGAGGCTTCTCGCAGTGAGTGTGCGGTGTTACTCCCTCTGGCTGAATGTCTCGTCTTCCAGCTTTCTCTTCTGTCCTTCGATTAGAGTCCTGGTAAATCCTCTTTAATTCAGAAGAGCTCTTGGCTCTCAAAAGGAAATATCTTGTTTTTCTTCTGTATCCAACAATAGTGTATATATATATATATATATATATATATATATATTTTAAGTTTCACATTTTAATGCAAATATGCAGATGACTAATATCTGGGAAGAGCCGTGATGAATTACGTCCCAGTCTGTACAGGCAGACGGAAATGTTCTCGTTTTGGTGTGCGCTGTGTGTTCTGTTATTTATTGAAGCTTCGCAAAATACTTTTCCCATGCTTCCGTCGTCACTCTCGGTTGTCTTCCACTTTGTCCCCGTGGCTCTCGCGCGTAGATCGAACAGGTCTGTGGGTCTCCTGAACACGTGCGGATCAAGCAGAAGGACTCGAAGGCGAGGAGCCCTTCAGCTGAGCGCACAGTGTGGGCGCCGGAGGTCTCGTTACCACTGCAGCACGTCGGTCTTCAGCGTCTCCTGTTGGTCTAGCCTCAGATCCTGTAACCGTGTTAATGACGGACATTCGTTGGATTTTCAGATGTTCGACAGGTCCTCAGCCCTGTGTGCATGTAGCTCCTGAACCGTGCGCAGGCCTGAGTAGGAAGCCCCGCAGAGAGAACGAGGAGGAGATAATCCCATTGGAGCTCCTGTGTCCCTCTGTGTCCTCATCTGTAGAAGGGGCTCACCTGACCTTTGCGGGGGACTCGATTAAGTCCCATATGCCAGCCGAGAAGTTCTTAGTTTATATGGCCCGTCCCTGCCACCTGCTCGTTCCTGGTGCCCCCTGGTAGATCAGGCCGCTAAGCTCAGCATTATTAGAAAACCGGTTAATGTTTGCTGTAACTGATGAACACTCATGGCTCTTCCAGCTCTGGAAGCGTCTTCTATACTAGTCTTTAAGTTGCCATGAACTTGCCATGAACTCCCCGAAGGACACCACGTGGGTGACGCTCGGGCTGGTGGCTGCTGCCGCGGCTGCTGTCCCGCGGGGCCCGTCGGGGACCAGGCAGCGTGCCTCCGAGCCCCATGCTAGGTGCTTGGCAGAGAAAGATCCCGCAAAGTTAAATCAGCTCACTGTGTCTTGTCTCTGGAAGAAATTAAACTTTAAGCACAAAGGTTTCTAGAATTTTTAGACCTCAGTCCCAAATTTGAGAAACGCAGTGCTCTCCTAAGATCTGTAATTTCCTTGTCCCCAAATTGAGCGTTCTAAAAATGCACAATTTTGACCTTAAGGCATCCCCGTTCAGATCGCAGTTGTGAGATTCTGGTGCTCCAGATCCGAAGCTTCCTTAGTTCCCGGAAAGTCTGTGCGGAAAGCGCACCGATGTCATCACAATGACGGTCACGTGGCTTGTTTTTGCTCACCCAGAGGGCGCAGTGGTTTTTCAAAAGCTGATACGCAAAAAACAAAAAAACTGATACACCATGCAGGTTTTAAAAACATGCAAAGAGATCCTTCTCTGAGTGCTGAGCATTTCCAAAGGGAAAGGGACTGAACCTGGCCTGAAGGAAGGGGGTGAGGACAGGCGAGTCAGAGTGGGGGGGGGGGGGCTACTGAGAAACGCCATTGCGCAGCTGTGCTGTGTCATTAGGAGAAGGGGGGCCTCAGACCCTCCCCCCAGGAGTGTAGCCTTGGTCGTAACTGCCGTGATCCCGTGTTCCCCCGTTGAAATGGGGTCTGATCGGCCACCCTCCCTGGGCCCGTCCTGTCGCAGCCACCTGGCACTAGTGTCTCGTCCCATCTCCACCGGCAGCCCCGGCTCTGTCTGCACCTGCCTCCTCCTGCCTGCAGGCCCCTCTCCTGGCTTCCTCCTCCCGCCTCTCCAGCCTTCTCCACGGGCTGGCTCACATGCCCACGGGCCAGCCCGCTCCTCTCTTACCGAGAGCAGGTGTTAGAGCACCTCGCGACGGGCTCTCTGTGATATGCCCACTTACTGATTCACTTATTTCGGTCTTTTTCACTGAATGAACATCAAACTTCTGTACCAGGTTCTCAAAGTACATAAGAAGGCCCATGAGCTAGGGTCCCGAGGTGAACGCGTGGCCTGCTGGTGAGGACCTGGACATCACAGGGATGCCCGTAATTCACGGCTGTGCTCCAGGCGCTGCGCGTCCCACCTGCAGCCCGGGTCCTGGCCGAGGTACCTCGTGCCACATGGGTCTGCCGTTCTCCTAGCACATCTCTCCCCGCCTGTGGGATGGCGACACATTCATGCCACTCATTTCATCTCTCCCAGAAATTCGCCGTCTCCAGGAAGTCTTCCCAGACATCGCCCCCAGACCCCCACCCATCCGGCTCCCCCTGGCTACCCTGCAGGGGTGCTACCTCCACACTGGGGCATCACACACAGGGTGGACCGTGTTAGTCATTACCGGGGGTGTCCTATTTCCATTTGTCCCACATGTGCCCTTAGACCAGAGCTCCTCTGTCTCGGCACTGTGAACTTTGAGGGGCTGGGTGGTTCTTGTCGCCAGGTTGTCCGGGGAGTTGTGCAACTTTTGGCAGCATCCCTGGCCTGTCCACCTACTTGATGCTGGTAGCAGCCCTCTCCCTGCAGCTGGGACCATTAAAGATGTCTCCAGACATCGCCAAATGCCCTCTGGGGGTGTCACCCCTGCCTTAGACTGAACCCTGCTCCGGGGCAGGCTCCTTCTTGCGAAACTGCTGGAGTGCGCTCAGCCGTGGCTGGGGGGGATTTCCCTCGTGGTTTCTGCTGTGACATTGAACTGGGTACCAGTTGCCAGTGTTCCAAAGGCAGCGAACAGAGCATTGATTCCAAGTGACGTTCTGCAGTGAAGAATACGGACAGACAGACACACACACATAGAGACAGACATTCTATAGGTAGGATCAGAGCCGAGCTCTTAAACAGCCATGTGAAAGTACAATGTTCCGTGTAATATATTTTTATGCTTGGCAGTAAAATACAAGCTCCCCACTAAGAATCTCGATGCCCTTTGCCTCTCCCTGTAGCGCCATCAAGAGGACCAGCTCCTCCGAGAGAGTATCTCCTGGCGGCCGGAAGGAAAGCCATGGGGATTCCAAAGGAAACCGAAACCGCACGGGATCCACGAGCAGCTCTTCCAGCGGCAAGAAGAACAGTGAGAGGTAAGCGGCTTCCCTCTGGGCTTCTGCTGTCGGCATGTTCTGTTACTTCTTTTCCCCAGAGATGAATCAGAAGATCCCCTAAAATGCACGCGAGCTTGGAGCTCTCCGCGGGGGGCAGGCCTTCGGAGAGCGCTGCGGGCACTTCGGAGAGCCACTGGCCTGTGGCGGCAGGCCCTCCACCCAGCTCCCGCCGTCACTGTCCAGCTAGAAATCCCACCACCCTGGTGCCGACAGAAAGAATTCCCACGAATTCTTGGGAACTGGGGGAAAGACCATTCTGAATTTCCTTATGGAGCACTCTATACTTCTAGTACATTCTGCTGCCATTTTGAAATTAGTTTCACTGGGTTGTTTAACTTTGTCAACCGTATTTCCCAAGGCAGACTGGATGAAAAGTTGAAGTTTTATCATTTGTCAGAAAGCATTTTTAATACGGAGCCGATACCAGGTATAGGACCGTTTCTTTCTGGTCTCCCAAAACACACTTACTTCTAATTCTGAACCTTTGAGGTTAATTTATCATGGATCATGATGATCACCTACACAACTACTAGTAGCCTTTTATTAGTGAAAGGGAATTGTTGCCGTTTTAATGGGCCGTGTCAGGTGTACTAACGTGTGGGGCACGGGAGACCGGTGTCTCTGGGCACATACCTGACGCTGCACTTTATTCTCTTTTGAAACATCGTTCTACTCTCTCTCTGTTGAGCAAGGCTGAGGAAGGGATTTCAGCTTCGCAGGCTAAACGTGGCTTTTTCCCCCCAAATGTTTATGTAAGAAGAAGGCTTAGTCATAAAGCGATCGACTCCAACCCACAGGCTGTAAAAATTCCAAGTTTGTAAATCCACTCGGATTCAGCCCTGCAAGGAACCTTAAATTCTTTTTGAGTTTTATCCCTGAAAGGTACCTTTTGTGGAAAAGATGCAGGCACTTTCCCCAACTGTATCAGGTTAGGGCCCCGCACTGTCAAATAACAGCCTCAGAGACTGACATGGGCCTCTGTCTTCTAATTTAGACTGTTAGTACTTCTTATCAGAAGATTATGTTAATTGGACCATAATATCTTAGAAATAAGGCCACGTGGCTCCGTTGGCAATAGAGCGTAAATGGGCCTTGCCGCAGGCTCCTCTGAGTTTAGGGTAAGCTTGGAAGTTGGCCTGAAATGTCTAGATCTTGGCAGTTCTTAAAAACTTGGCTCCTTCTGTGCACATCTGATTTTTATTAAGAATTTCCAAAGAGAATCTGCCTTGTGCAAACTCCAGATCTGTTTTATCTTTCAAATCCTATGGCATTGATAAATGCACTGGGTAAATATTTCCATAAAAGATATTTGCAAAAGGTTTTGTTTGGTTTTGTTTTGTTTTTACTGCCACGGTAGGAAATTTTGATTTGGAAATGAGGGATGGGGAAAATCTTCTCATTTTCTAAAAATAACTCAAGCAACTAAACATGTCCATTTAAAAATAAATCCTTTGTTTCGTTCGGACCCAGAAAAAGTTGAGGCCTGTGTGCCACTGAACAGTTGAGTTGCACACACCTGAGAAGGAAAGTTCTTGCCTTCTCGTAGGTAATTGCTGATGTGGCAGATACCTTCAGGGGCCCGAGGGAATAATAGCCCAGTAACTGAGACAGGAAGAAGCAGCACGGAGAAGGTCAAGTTGGTGATTCAGTCTCTGCCTGACTCTCTACTTCCTTCCTCCTCTCCCTTCCCCGGTGAGCAGCCCCCTTCCTGGGCTCTGTTGGTCTGGCCCCAAACCAGAGCTGGAGTCTCCCGGACCAATGCCCAGTGGCCGGGTCTTAAAGTGTTGAGAAAAAGCTGTAGGGACGTGGCCTGACATAACGGTCTTTAAACCACCATGGTCTTCGGTGCTCTCAGACGGTGTGCTCATCTCCTGATCACTCCAATGTCTGTCTGTCCATGGTTCCAGGAGGCCGTCGTCCATTTTCAGAGCTGGTCTTATGCGGTTCCTGGGGACAGCAAGACAAAATGGAAAGGGCACAAACTCTAGAGTAAAAGAAAGGTCTGGGTTTGTAAACCAGGAACTTCTCCAAGCTTCAGCTTTCACTTGGGTGCCTGAGGGATCTCAGACCCAGTCGCCTCAAATCTTGTCAAACTGACTGCGAGGAGAACCCCCAGCCCAAGGCTTGGCACCTGGTCGCGGGCATCATGGTGGTGCGCCTGTGAGAGCACGAGGCCCGAGCAGAGCACAGGAGGATCGTTGACAAGGCTTCTGGAACTGGGAACTTTCTTTCCCTCACTTGTGAGATAAGGGGGTTACGCGGGGGTGGAAGCAATTAGCCTTGTGTCTGGTCCGACACACATTCACTGAGGTTCGTGTGCGTGATGCAGTCCCAGGAACACAACCTGAGTTCGGGCAAGATCTAGAAGGGCTCAGGGGGACAGGGGTCGGGGGTCAGGGGGTGGTCAGAAAGTGTGACACGTCTGCACGGTTGTCCGCGCTGCACCAGAAGTGAGCAGGGCTGCAGGCGAGCTGGCCGGCATGCAGGGAGGGAGAGTGAGCCCAGGGGTGACCCTGAATGGGCCCGGCTTTGTGCAGCAAGTGCGCCGCGCACCCACGCCGGGGCCGTTTCTTGGGAGAAGCAGACTCTTGGCTCCCGAGCGCACGTTGCCACACACCATATGCAGAGCTGTCTTCGCGCATGTGGCCCTTGTACGGAAATTGGAAAAAGCTTCCTCTCGCTCCAGGAAAACAATCCCACGTCAGCACGTATAGTTCTCGCTGAGAATTCCAGCAAATATGAACACTCCATAGAGCTCGTCTAAATCCTCATGTCAAACATAAAATAATCGTGTTTTTGAGGTCCTCAATGTTCACAGTTTCCGAGATAGACTAATTTACTTGAAAATAATGGTGTGTTTTACTTCCATAGAAACCATGTTCTTTTATGAGTATCAATGTTCCTGTGTCGCATTTTCTTTGGAAGTGGTCACTGGATTTGACGGTCATTCTTGTGACCTTGTAGGCTTGTCTTCGAGTGTCTAACACCTTAAAATACTCTGCTTATAACAACAGCATGTAATCTTCGCACCAACAAGACTTACATAAAAACAAAAGCAATATATGGCAAGGTTAATGTTTACTCTATGGATTACTGATGATAAATATTAACAGTTACATAGTGATTTGTGTTGTAATGAAGTACGTATTAAATTTAAATAGGAAATCAACAGTAACATTCTGATGAACGACCTGTGCTATCTAACATAGCCTCTGTAGCAACCCAATAGGGATTTTTTTTAATTTTAAAAAAAAAGTGTTATTATCAGACAGAAGAACAACTATTACTTAGAATGCAGTTTTATGTAAAATGTTGCTTGACTGCTTGAGTGTTTCAGTTAGAAAACTGGTCCTTCCCCCTCTTTGTAATTCTAACTGGAGTGACATATATCAGTTTTGTAAACTAGATACTTTGATTCCATCAAAAAGTTGTTGTAATGGGCTCATTTTGTTGGAACAAGAACTGTCTCAGCTGGAAACCTTGTTAGAACACACATTTATTATTAAGACACACACACATACACACACACACTTAAACTCCCCACCTCAAGAGTCAGCAAAAGTGGAAAGAAAAAAAAAAAAAAAAAACTTCAAAATAGCAAGGATGTGAAAATGCCCCCTGAGAGGCTGTTTTGTACTGAGCTACCTGAACGCCTGTTCCAGCTGCTTTATCCAGACTGTAGGGTCCGGAACCCTGAGCTGGGGACTCTGAGCTCTATCCTTCCTCCAGCTCTAGTGTTCGATGAAATAGTCTTTTCAGTGACACCTCGAGGTCCTCAGGGCTAAAATCTGTTGTTTTACTTGAACATCACTGAGATTGTAATCTGAATCTTGACCCTCAGCCTGGCAGCAAGGGCCTTTGTCTGCTGGCACCCCTTCTTCTCTTGGGCCCCGATATTCATGCGTCTCTAACACCAGCTCTTACTTGTCCCCAGCAAGAATTTTTTCTCTGAGATAAATGGTGTATTGCACAAGTAACGTGTGCTCCCCCATGATCAAACCCAGTCTGAATTAAAGAAATGCAAACCTAAGTAAGAAGATAGTGTATTTAGAAAAACCTTTCTTGTGTAGGGGCACCTGGGTGGCTCAGTCAGTAAAGCATCTGACTCTTGATCTCGGCTCAGGTCATGATTTCAGGGTTGTGAAATCGAGCCCTGCGTCAGGCTCTGCACTCCACACAGAGTCTGCTTGTCCCTGTCCCTCTCCCTCTGGACCTTCCCCGACTCTCTCTCTCTTAAATAAATAAACAAATAAATAAAATCTTTATTTTTTAAATAGAATCTTTTAAAAAAGAAATATCCTTATTGTATTATAAAACAGATTTTTTTTTAAAAGGCTAAAACCCCCACACAAAGAAATACATAGTTTAATGAATTACACCTTCTAGCACTTAGTTGAGTAGAGGGTTTTGCCCTTCTAAACTGCATGACGTGTATGTGTCTGGAGATTTGGCGGGGGTCGATGGTTGGGTACATTTGGAGGAACTCTAGCTGATGCTTCAAGACCCAGCGCAGGATGCCCCTTCTCTGGGAAGCCTGCCCTGGCTCTTGGGTCTGAGTCTGATTGCTTAGTGCCTGCTCATTCGCTTTATCTGGAACTTCCTCCCCGCTCACCCCATCCCCACGCAGGCCTCTTGCCCTCCCTGGAGCTTTGGGAAGGCAGAAGTTGCTCCTTATTATTCTTTGTATCACTAGCATCTCACACAGGGCCTGGCAGCCAGTTACTGCTCAATAAATATTTCTGGCATGAATGAAAGAATATATATTTAATTTTTTAAAAAAACAGACCAAAAAAAAAAAAAAAAAGTCATTTAAGAAAATGTGTGAACAGCACCACCTACTGGTAGACAGGTTTGACACGACCCTTCGGATTCCAAAATGTTTTGCACTGGAAATGAGGTGACTTGAGTTACGCATCTTCCCTTTACGGAAAAAGGGGTTCACTTTCCAAGCTGTGGGGCCATTTATCTTTTAATAAATGTTAAAGTGATAAGTGCTAATATTCTGTATGTTGTTATCATTAGGAGGCTGGCAGGCAGAGGGCCTGGAAATATGTGCAGCTTCTTATCCATGAAATTCGGAAGAGGGAAGGGACATTAAGTAATCACCGTGTCCCGGGCGCTCTGTGACACACTTTATCTGATCTGGCCTGTACCTGACAGTGGATTTAGTCCCATTTTGTAGATGAAAGAAGGTAAGGCTTACAGAGGTAAAGCTTCTTGCCTGACCTGAGTACAGGAACCGCTGACTTCAAAATCTGGGCTCGTTCTGCCACATTAAGCTGGAAGTATTGGCTGCAAATGTCTATGAAACGGTCTTTGTTCCCAGCGAGGTCTCCAGTGACTTCTAAACTCTTTTAGATGGTTCCTAAATGACCCTCTTTCTAGCAGAAAGCCGCGTAAGGGCATTTATATGGAGAGTCATTACTTACGCGGTAAAGTATTTTGATTTCCAGTGGAAATGTTATTTCAAGTGGGTCCTTTTCAGAAGGACTCATGGCGTGTGTGCCAAGAACAACAGTTTTCACAGGTGAGTAAGTTTCAGGGAAATAACACATTGGACCCTGGAATGGTGTCCTCCTTGATGGAGCCTGAGCGGTCACTTTCAAAAACAAGCGTCTGTCCTCAAACAGCCCCGGACGCGTGTTGGCTCTGCTCTCATCCTGGGCCCCCAGGGGCCCCCTCACACATGGCACTTGGGTGTCAGACCTGCAGTGCACAGGACCTGGGCCCCTGAGCCCTTTCAGGCACGTGGGACAAATTAGGTAACAGATACGGAGGTGCCGAGTGCAGATCCCACCGCAGAAGAGGAGCACGGTGGATACGGCTTGCATTGGAGTCCGAGCAAGTTCTCCACCAGACGCGCCTCCCTGTGCACACCCAGCCTTCCTTGGGGCAGGGGAGTGTTAGCGGATGAACAGACAGACAACCACTGCTCCCGGAGTCCACAGTGGACATTACTGGGGCATTGGTAACGCGCAACGTGGACCCAGGTGGCTGTAGCTGCTGCGTGGGTGAGAGCTCACAGCTCCCAGCAGGAACTATTCCTTTGCTTGGTGGCTTGGTTTCCTCCAGATCCAGCTGCTGGTCTGGCAAAGGCTCTCGGCTGCCTCGCCTCCTCCGTGAGTCCCCAGGTACTGCTTATAGTGTCTGAGAGTCCTTCCGATCGTCTCCTGAGCCAGCTGCTCAAGGAAACACAGAGCCAAACTCTTCCAGCAGATCTTCCTGCCAAAACAGGGCCGTAAAAGCCATACCCAACTGCAACAGTGTTCATTTTGGAGGGATGGGCCACCGCCCAGTGCAGAAGAGCCAAGAAGCGAAGGTCTGCCCAGCAGAGGGGAAATCCTGTCTCCTCCGTGCTCAAGTCACTCCAGGGGGAGCGGGGGGTGGGGGGGACACGCCTGCGTCAGCCTCCCCACGGGGCACACTTACATTTCCCTACTTAGCTGGTCACAGGAGACCAGTCACGCAACACTGGATGGGACCAAGCAAACTTGCAGCCCAGGCAACAGCATGGGGTTCCCGGGGTCCGCTCGCAATCTGCCAACGGCGAGTTTTGGAAAGGACGGGTGTTCTGAATGGATTTTGACTGGAGGCCGTCGAGTCCCTTCTGGGGCTCGTCCCTCTGCTGCTAGTTGCAAAGGTTCACTGTCTGTCCATCCATTTGTGCCTACAAGACATGCACACAGGAGTGGGACACCCTCTCCCCTGGCACTCCGGCGCCGTTTAGGAAGGGTGCTGGCGCAGATGGCAGTAACGGGTTCACAAGCAAATAGTGTGTATTCTATAACAATGTAGCTTTCTAGAATAGTGAAACACAGCAGTAGTATCCTTTCTAAATGTGATCAGCCCAAAATGTGATGCACAGTTCAGACACAGTTCAGGAGCAACGCTACTTGGGGCCTCTCTCTGTGACCCTCGATTGTTAACACTCACACTGCCGTTTCTAATACATTTTACTTATTTATTGGAGAGAGAGGGCGTGAAGGAGGGGGTGAGAGCAGAGAGAGAGGAAGAAGCAGATTCCCTGCTGGGATCATGACCTGAGCCAGAGGCAGACGCTCACCGACTGAGCCACCCAGGCGCTCTCATTTCTGGTGTTTTCACAGAGAACCTTTGATTGTTCTTCTTTTGTTACAAAATCAGCCTCAAAAGTCCACGGGCCTTCCTGTGTGTGGAATTCAAACTGCCCTGTGGATCTCTCTCTCTGAGGACAGAGTTCATAATTGCACTTTTCAGTCTCCAGGAAAGGTTCTGGATGGCTTATTCCTGTGTTCCTGGTTTTCGTGATCAAAGTCATGATGGAAAAACAGCCTTCGTGTCTTCGATTCCCTGTCCTGATGTCCCTCTAACAGTCTGCTTGCTCTGCAGTCTTGCGGTTCAACGTTAACCCCGCGTGCCCTCCCCCGCCCGGGAAGCTAATAGTACGTGAAAGTCAGAGGTCAGCCTCCTGCTTTGACTCTGGCGATCCCAGAAGCGTCGCTCCCACCCGGACAGGGAACCCAGGCCGGTGATCTGCAAAACCATGGCTATTTTAAACCCACCCTGGGGCTGAGGTCGCAGAGTAATCATGCTGAACTAGAAATCCACACGGTGACAAGCCTGTCTTGGGAGAGACGGGCCCTGGGCTGTGCTCATCTTGGGCAGAGCGACAGGAGAGGAGCCTTCCCGGACGGACGTCGGGAAAACAGTCGGAAAAACAGCTCACGGGATAATTAAGCTGAGTGTAGATGGGCACGGTCGTTTGGAAGTCTTGGGAGCCCCTGGCACCAGGGACACACACACACTCTCCTGCCTTTCTGTGAACTTGCAGTGAGCTCGGGACAGGTCAGGAGTGCAGGACACCCTCTCTGGGACACAGGCACGTCAGGATGCTGTGGTCCGAGGGCGGAGCAGGGGAACCAGGAGAAATGCTGTCCCTGAGGGGCTCGCGCAGATGCTGGGCAAGAGTCAGCCACCCCTTCAGGAAAGACCAAGAGTCCATAGCCCTGGAGGCACGGTGCACGGTGGTCTGCGGACCCCACGGGGGAGCCAAGGGAAGCACCCCCCCCACGACCCAGCCTTATCAGGTGCAGGCAGGGAACCCAGCTGTGAGACCAGCAGAGGTACCTGCCCTCTGGAGGCGCCTCCCTGCAGCAGCGGCCGGGGGGGGGGGGGGGGGGGTGGGCAGCACCAGAGGGGGTTGCAGAGCAGAGTATCAGAGAGGCCTCTCCGGGCAGTGGCTCAAAGTCCAGACAATGCAGGGGCTGTGGGACCTGTGTCCAGGAGGCAGGGAAGCCAAGGCAGAGGCTTGACACAGGAGCTGAGGTCCGGCACGAGCGAGGGCCATCACGGACAGGGCAGCTCACTCAGTGACCAGGGGACAGAGGAGAGGCGAACAGAAAGAGAGTTGTCGGGAGAGGTGACAGTAGGGCCTTCAAGGCCAGTGGAAGACAGACTGTCACAGTCAAGACTGTCCTGTGCTTCCAAAGGTCAGCGTCATGCCACGGATCCGACTATTTAAAACACATTGAGTGGAGCGTTTCTAAAGCATCAGTCCAGAGCCGCATTCCCTCCTCCCGCCCCTGTATGGCATAAAATTTTCTGGGAATAAAGGACATTGATAATAGCATTTATTATATTGTGGGGTTACAGCTAATTCTTTTCCTTTATAAAATTTCATTTGTTTATTCGAGAGGGTTGGGGGAGGAGCAGCAGGAGGGAGAGAATTTTGAGCAGAGTCTGTGCTGAGCGTGCAGCCCGACGCGGGGCTCGATCCCACGACCATGAGATCACGCCCTGAGCTGAAATCAAGTGCTGGTCGCCCAAATGACTGAGCCTCCCGGGCATCCCCAGGTCATAGCTAATCCTTACTCGTGGTGTTTCTCAATGTATTTGGAAAAAACGGAGGAGGAAAGTAGTATTAGCGCTCTATCGGCTCAGGTACTTTCTAAAAAAACATGACGCACACACACATCAGTGTGCTTCCTCCGGCTCTCTCGGGGGGGCTTTCCTTTACACCGGCTGTCTTGTTCGGAGTGTGAAAGCGGGAGGTCCTCCGGGAAGCGAGGTGGCACAGGGGAGCACGGAGCAGACACACGAGTCTCGCAGACAGGGGACCAGGCACTGGCTCTCTGTTTGAACAGGACACATGAGGTGTCCTGCCCGGGAGTCCCTTCCCTGGCCTGGTGGGGGGGGGGTGGTAACCTCTCCCTGCAGGTGCTTGTTGCGGGAAGGAGCAGGCATATCCTTCTACCCAGGGCCCTCCTTGTGGGAGCTCCCCGCATGGAAGCCTGCCCCTAGGGATGACCTTGAATGCACCGGAGGCTTGGTTCCCCCAGGTGCAGTCGGGGTGGTCCCAGCCTGACGGAAGTGCGCGGCGGGGTCCCCCAGCACTGAGACGGCTGCACTCCTGATATCCTTATTCTTGTCGTCTTTTTCTTCTTAGAGCAGCTGCCCTGCTAGGAGCTGAGCTCTGAGGGTCCTTACGCAGAAGGCCCTGTGTCTGGAATTCTCTGGTTTTAAATAAATTATTTAAATAATCTATCAGAAGAGCACAGGGAAGGAGAGCAAAGCTTTACACCTGTAGATGCGGCCATTCCCGTCTTGGTGAAGCCCATTTTCTTCCTAGAGCCTCACGTGCTCTCGTACACAGCTCAGTCGTGGGGAGAAGGCTGGGATTATAGCCTTATAGCCTCTCACACCCGCTTTCAGACACGCTCCTCTACCCATGTTCCTTTTTGCTGCCACGTGGTTTTGTTTTTCTCCTTAACGACCGTCACCGGTGTGGCGTCCAGGACCGGCCTCCCCGTGAGCGAGGCTCACCGTCCCCCCAAGCCTCCCTCTAAACCTGTCTCCCTTTTGTCTCCACAGCAAACCCAAGGAGCCCGTCTTCAGCGCAGGTAAGTTGGATTTTGTCTTTGTGTGGGCCCCACACTCCCCTCAGGACTCGAGGGATGGATAAGTAGCTTGTCACCTTCGCTGTCCGCGTGGTGGGGCTCACGGGCTGAGTGCCAGCAGCCGGCAACCGGGCGGCGGGGCTCAGGCCACAGAGACCGGCCATACAACGGTCATAAAGACTGGACCCTCTATTCACCCCCTTAAACCCGATTTAAGTTGCACCAATAAGGAGGAAGAGCAAAATGCCACCAATAAAGCAGAGGCAGAATTTCTGGAGGAAAACACTGTGTTGCCTTGATAGTCCTCCCTGACCCTCGGGGCTTCCGGCTCAACACCTGCCTCTCTCCGAAAGGGAAGCTTTCTGATGCATTATGTTATAACTTTGTCTAAAAGTAGCTTTTTCCCCTCTCTTTCTGCCTTTGATTTCCTAAACTGCAAACTAATAGTTCATTGGACTTTCCATTTACCTTTTTTTTTTTTTTAACACATTTTGTAATAAGGTAGATGCTGTTTTTAGGATCATAACCTGATTTAAAGACGCATTTAAAATGCAAAACCATTGACAAGTACGGCATCAGTTGAGTACAATCATTTCGTTTTAACTTTTCCAGTTTTTTCCCCTTCAGTTCAGAATCGAAACCTCTACAGAAGTCAGTGTCTGTGTGTGTTGGCATGTGCTTGAGTATTCATTTCATTTTCAGGAGGCATGAGATCACGCCCTGAAAACGTAGTTGCCCCAAGCCAGGCGTTGAGCGCGCTGGTCTGCACCCCTGCACTGAAGGCAGGCTCTCCTGCCGGGGGTGGGGCAGCGGCTCCGACGGAGAGCCAGCTGCTCCCCAGCGAGGCTGCTCCCCAGCGAGGCTGCTCCCCAGCGAGCGGGCAGGCCGGTCCCTCTCGCAGTTCTTGCCATCTCTTTATCTAGCGCTTCTGTCCCTGTCTCCGAAATCACAAGGGAAACGCCGGGTGACACACTGCAAAGGTAGGCGGCATTTCTGAAACCTCATAGCTCTCTGAGCAAAGCTGCTACCCAGGCTGCAGAAACTTCTTCATACAGGCAAGCAGATACTCTCCTGGTATGAAAATGTTTTGGGCACACGAGCCACTCCAACTTATTTTCAGTTAAAAGCATCCCCGTGCATTGACTTGGATGGGTTTTAATAAGCAGCTTATACATTTGATCTGGCTTGATTATTGGCTGGTTGCAGGCACTTTGAAAACACCAGACAAAACTTAAGAGAGCTATAGGGCAGTGCTGAATGCCCCACTGCTTGACCTGGTGTCTTGTACCACTGCTGGCCTTCCCCTCCACGCCTTCTGGTTGGCCGCTGTGAGCTATTGTCCTAACATGCCTGGAAAATACTTTTGCTTTCCCTTGCTGCATTTTGATTTGATTTTTTTTTTTTTTTTAAGATTTATTTATCTGGGGAGAGAGGGGCAGAGGGAGAGAATCTCCAGCAGATCCCATGCTGAGCGCAGAGCCCAATGCAGGGCTCCATCCCACGACCCTGAGATCACGACCTAAGCGGAAACCAGGAGTCGGGCGCTCAGCCGACGGTGCCTCCCAGGCGCCCCTGCGTTTTGACTTTAGATGTAGAACGTCTGAACTACCAGCACAAAACAGTGCCAAGGCAAAACCCCGGGGCTTTTTCCCCCAGTCAGTGATTATAATTGTGCTAAGCAAGCGTTGTTGTGATGACTTCGCCAGTGCACAGCTGTAACAGACCCAGTAGTTCACGCGCACGATTGTGGCAGCTGCGGAGGGCTCCGCCGAGCGGCAGAGAGGGCACAACAGCCTCTTTATTACCCATCCACGCGCTCTGCCTCCTCTCGTACAAGGAGAGTGCATGTGACCGCGTGTCTTCTAGCTCCGAGCTCACACGTCCCTGCTTTCTTTCCCCTCCTGTCGTCCACCGGCGGCTCCTGGGTCCTGCAGGTGTGGCGGCCACACAGCCCCATGAGCTCAGACTCGGGTGAGGGATTAAGGAAGGGAGGAGGTTTCCACAAGGGCAGAGGCCCAGAGCAGAGTGCAGGAGACACATCTGGCCAGACAGGAGGATACGGGCCGGTGCTGCGGCCCGAGAGATTCCCCCGGGAGGGCAGGCAGGGCGCCAGACGCCAGCAGGTGGCAGAGCGGGCGAAGGACTTTGCGTGGAGGAGGGACTCGCTGAAATCCACTCTGGGCCTCGATGGTTTGGCAGCAGAATGGACAATGCCCCGGGCGAGCAGTAGGAGAGCCTGGGGTGCCAGACCTGAGAAAGGCCGGCCCCAGGGGATCTGGGGAGGACAGCCTGGCGGTGGCGTCCTCACAGGAAGGTCCAGGGACCTGAGTGGCTGGCGTGGCGTCTGCAGGACGAGCACGTGAGGGTTCTTAGTCACAAGTCCGACTGTGCAGAGTGAGCGAGCGTCCCACGCGTGCATGTAAGCCCAGAAGCACACGCACACGGGAACATGCAGCCGGGATGGCCCCTTAACCTGCAGGCCATATTGCATGTGGCGTTGTTTGAAGCTCCTTGGGGACAAGACTTACAAAACTAACGCGTAAATGCCGTGCTTCTGGCGGTGTAACCCCTCCGTGACCTCACCTGTTCCCTCTCCACGGGTGTTTCTCTGTTGAGTTCTGTGCTGCCACACCGGTTCCAACTCCCCGATTTAACTGCCACAGGGGCCCGGGCGTTTGGTCTGCTGTGAGTTTTAACCGAATTCACCAGGAGCTCACAGACATGCTCTCTGGTCTCACCACCTCCCGGGAGCCGGCAGAAAACCCCACCTGATTTCTTTGTAAAACCACCCTGGCCCCATGCTGCTGTGCCTCCGGGTGTTCCTCTTGCCCCGTTGTTTCCTGAAACGCCACAATGTTTGTTCTAGAAGGTTCTATTTCACGATGCCTCTCTCTACTGGGTCATTTGTTCTTTTATTTTCTTTCTAGTTTTTCCTTGAGCATTTTCCTTCTCGCGTGCACCCTAGCATGTACTTCTGCCGATTTTGTGTTCTTTACACTCGAAAAGGCTGTCCACTGTAAAAGACACATAAAGATACATTACATTGCACTATATTGCATTACATTGCACTATACCAAACCAATTTAAATATCGAAGGAAATCTTACGAATTTTGATACTGAAATTGTACATACGTTGAAATCAATAAAAAATTTCAGTGGATTTCTTGTGTTAGTTGTAATTTTTTGAGGTGGCATTTTCCCCTCCTGATGATAAAGAAAATGCAAGCTACAAGTCTCATGTGGAAAAATAATGGAATCTAGTTTTTCCTGCCTTTTACGGTTTCTCATGTATTTCGTGTATTTAGGCAGCCTGTCAAACATAAACAGGGCAAAAACTTTGTTTTAAACTCTTCAGCGTTGTGTTTTGGTTCCATATTAATTAGAAATCACACAGAGGGTTAAGTTTTTGCTTTTACATTAAAAGGCTAAAGAAAAAAGAACAATTGTTTTCAGAGGCACGGGGCACTGAGGTGGTCTGTACTGATCTCTATGTTCTTTTTGTAGAAGAAGGATACGTAAAAATGTTTCTTCGGGGACGCCCCGTTACCATGTACATGCCCAAAGACCAAGTGGACTCCTATAATTTGGAAGCAAAAGTAGAGCTACCGACCAAGAGACTGAAGCTGGAATGGGTGTATCCTTTATTTACTGACCGGACCTGGCACGAGGTTTAAGTTGATTCATGCCCGGAGCTTAAAATCTAACTTAAAATTAAGTGGTGTAACTTAAGTTCTCTTAAGCACGTATTTATTACTTGGCAGCAGAGGAAAGAGAGAGAATCCCAAGCTGCCTCCGCACTGAGCACGGACCCCAGTGTGGGGCTCGATCTCACAACCCTGAGATCATGACCTGAGCTGAAATCAGAGAGTCAGAGGCTTAACCGATTGAGCCACCCAGGTGCCCCACGTTCTCTTAAGTTTTAAGAAAACCAAAGTATCTATTCTCACTTTTTAAAAAATTAATTTAACAAAAAGGCCTGTATATGAACACGCAGTCTGGTGTTCGAGCAGAAGAGAGGCTCTGGGGAGGGCTCCTGATTGTGGGGGACGCTGTCTTACAAGTCCCGAAGGAAGGGTCGTAGTCCCGGCTCGAATACGTCCACCTTACTTTCCCGAAGAGAAAATAGTTAAATGCTGGATGGGGTTTGTTTGTTCTTGTTTTGTTTTGTTTTGTTTTGTTTTGTTTTAGAGAGTCATAAGAAAATGCATCACTTTCTGGCCTGAATCTTAATCTTTCCGGCAGAATAAATGTAGTTGAAAACTAATAGAAAAGCAGTCTTACTGATAATAATCATAAATGGGCAAAGTGTAGGATTCTAATGAAATTGAAAGAACGGGTCTTTTTTATTTTTTTTTTAAGATTTTATTTACTTACTTGACAGACAGAGATCACAAGTAGGCAGAGAGGCAGACAGAGAGAGAAGGGGAAAGCAGGCTCCCTGATGTGCAGAGAGCCCGATGCGGGGCTCGATCCCAGGACCCTGGGACCATGACCTGAGCCGAAGGCAGAGGCTTTAACCCACTGAGCCACCCAGGCACCCCGAATGGATTGTTTTTAATAGTAGCTGTCATGGGCTCGGCCAGCTCTGCAGGGCAGGCGGGAAAGCCAGAGCTCTGCCTGCTTACCTGGACGCAGAGGACACGCAGGAGGACACCAGACTTACACACTTAGGAAAATGAGACTCTCAGAGATTGAACTACACTGTGTGGCAGGAAGTCCTGACACCCAGACAAGGAGTGATGGACACCCTGGAGGGAGGGACAGACATTCCCCCTCAAACCAGCGGGGGCCTTGGTCAGCCTTGGGAGACTATCTGAAGGAATAACCAGGAACACCCCGGTACTGAATGTAGGGGGTCCAGTGCAGGCGTAAAGAAAGTTGACATTAGCACAGATAGAATGCTGCTTTAAGAGAAAGAAAAGTCCTCCCCTGCCCAAAATCTAAGCCACAGCAATCCGAGTCTGCCCTAGGACTAACCTTCTTGAGATAAAGCTGCCGGAGCCTTCATCCTATGAGATTTGGAAACATGAATGAGCTCCGAGGAGAAAAAGCCTGAAACACAAAGAAATAGAGCCTATGACAAAGGGTGAATGAAGCGTCGGCGTTTTTTAAATTTTTTGCTCTATTTTTCCTTATTTAATTTTACTTTATTTTATTTTATTTGTTTAACTTCAGAGCAAACCCTCCAGTCCATGCAGATTTTAAGACAAAGATCACCCTCATATAGATTTTCATTGAGTACCAGTTGGATGCCAAGCCCTGGGTATAAATTCTAGGAAGTTGGTTTAAATCGATGGTGGTATCAATTCAGTTGGAAAAATTGCTATTTGAAATGATGGTATCATATTCTTTGGGGACATGTTTTTTACATTTTCAGACTCAGGTCTCATAAGCATTTATGGGCATCTCTTTTGACACTTGAAATCACAGTGATTCGGTTCTTCTTTAAGTCAATACTGGTTTACATGTTAGGTTCAATCATGGCTGGAAAGCACCATTCAAAACATATTTTTTTCAGAGACTATTCATATTTTCAAGATGTAAAACAGTGGAATTTACTTCAGATAAATGGAACTTCTGTTAGATTCATTCTTCACATCTAAGTTCAAGTGATGTTTTGCTCCCAAAATAGTTTTCGGGGTTAGACAGTGTACACGCCAGAACCTTCCCAGAGGTCGTGATCTCCAAGGAGGTAGGATGGTTGTGGCAAGGAGGAGTGTGTTTGTTGACCCTTTCTGTACGTATGTGGGAGTGTTGTTTGCACCTTTTACAAGTACTTTTATAACATAAGAAAAAAAATTGAAAAGATTTAGCTCCATGATGACAATAAAAATAAGTTTGACTCAATAACTAAGTTATACAAGTCAGTTACTAGTATCTTAAAATTTACTTTTGAATACTTGATAAAGAAAGTCAGAATGCAGAGGTTTTGGGGGAACAGTCCTTCTGAGCTCACGGGGCTTGGTAGTTGAGACAACGCAGTCACCCCGCATTCTCAGATCTATTTTGTTCCAACCAAGCTGCAAATGCCACCGCCTGTCCTAGGGATTCAATTCATTCGCTGGCCAGGATTCTAGAACCACAGCGAGGCCTCTGGTGAAGCCGCGGCATCGTGGTGACATCCGTCCCCAGGCTGGCCGAGGGAGGCATGGGATAAGCCTTGGGAGATGGTGGCCCGCTGGCCCCACCTTCTCTCCTGTCCTTACAATTGAGCTCTCACCTATGACAGCCGACACCCAAGCAGGAAGGAGAAGGAATACAGTTTAGATCCCGAGACACGGAAGTAGAGCTGAGCAGGTGGTCTGACAACTTTCAGAGAACAAATTCTGGAGCAAAACATTCCAGCATTTGTGTTAAACAGTGTCAAAGTACAGTGCCCCGGTGATTTCAGTTCTTGAGTCAAACTGGTTAGGGGAGCAGGCCTTTCAGGAAACCAGCTTGGCAAAAAAAATTTTTTTTAAAGATTTTATTTATTTATTTGACAGACAGAGATCACAAGTAGGCAGAGAGGCAGGCAGAGAGAGAGGAGGAAGCAGGGTCCCCGCTGAGCAGAGAGCCCGATGCAGGGCTCGATCCCAGGACCCCGGGATCATGACCTGAGCGGAAAGCAGAGGCTTTAACCCACTGAGCCACCCAGGTGCCCCAAAATTGAGTTTTTTAACTGATTTTATTTTTAAGTAATCTCTACACCCAACGTGGGCCCACGTTTGAACTCATAGCCCCAAAACTGAGACTCACAGTCCAACCTTGGCAACATTTAAAGGCAGACTAGTTGTAAAGAAGCCAGGCATCCGAGGATAATCCAAACAATTCAACAAAGAATTCTGGCCCTGGCTGTGGCTCCCACGGTCTAGGATTGATCGACTCAGTTCAAAATAGTTCACTTTCTGGCGACTTCACCAATAGCCCCTCCAGGGACCTTTAATAAATAAAATAACAAGTGACTATTTTGATCCAGCTGAAAAATTCAGCTTTCAAGATGAACATGATTTCTAAAAACAAAGCCCCATCTTTTAGAAAGACCTATTCACCTCGGCTCGAGGACCCTTCCCAGCCCTACAAGTACCTGTTGAGAGTCCCATGGATCTGGCACCGAGTTTTTACGGTCTCATGTCACTGAGACCAAGAGAAATAGATGGGAAGGGTCTTAAGGAATTGCGTTGTCTGTCCCCGGTGAATAAAGCTGACGCATCGTCCGCTCTCAAAGGAAATCGAGTTTCTCTTGACACCACGCCAAGCTATGGGTACCGGGGCCGCGACTGCCGAAACAACCTGTACCTGCTCCCGACGGGGGAGACGGTGTACTTCATCGCCTCCGTGGTGGTGCTGTACAACGTGGAGGAGCAGCTGCAGAGACACTACACCGGCCACAACGACGACGTGAAGTGGTGGGTCCTTACCCCGTGCGGCAGACGCCGCAGCAGAGACGCCAGGGCTGAGAGAGAAGTAGAGACCCTCGGAGAAGAGCTCTCCCTTAGGGTCGCAGTCAGAGCTGGCGGTCAGCTAGTGAGCTGGCTGTCCAGGACACCAGAGACTCGTTTCTTTTCTATCCATGTAACATGTAATCGCAACCAACTGCGTCACCCAGGCTTCCCACAGACCCCTGTATGGAGGCCTCCTTAGCAAAGATGCTAATGGCTTCTGATTGGAGTTCTTATTTTTTAAATAAAAATGTCCATGCTTATGCCTGGGTGGGCTATAATTCGTTCACTTTTTATTCACTCATAAGTCACCTATAGCTTTTTTTTTTTTTTTAAAGATTTTATTTATTTATTTGACAGAGAGAAAGATCACAAGTAGGCGGAGAGGCAGGCAGAGAGAGAGAGAGAGAAGCAGGCTCCCGCTGAGCAAAGAGCCTGATATGGGGCTCGATCCCAGGACCCTGAGATCATGACCTGAGCCGAAGGCAACAGCTTAATCCACTGAGCCACCCAGGCGCCCCCACCTATAGCTTTTGATAGAGCTTTTATGTATCTCGGAAGGACGGGTGGTTGAATGGGCGGCTTTCCCTAATTCTATCCGTCCTAGAGCCCTGGTCAAGTATAAAAATCCTGTTGGAAAAAGATGATGTTTCTGCTGCTTAACATACTTGATAAAGGTGGTCGTTGGAGACTTGGTATTTCCCAAGCAAAGGATGCTTTCCCCTTGAGTTTGGAAATTCTCGAGAAAGGGTAGAATGAAACAGACACTAATTGGCCAAAGGTGTTGGTGTGCTCAAGAAGCTTATCCTGAGTCCTTGAGAAGTCAGGCACTGTGTCAGTCTCATATTTAAATTTTTTGACTAGATCGTATTTGGCCAAGAGAAAAGTAAGTCTTATCTTTAAAGAGCAGCTGTTCTATAAATACTCTTTTTTTTTTTTCCCAGCCTAGCAGTTCACCCCGACAGGATCACCATCGCAACGGGACAAGTTGCAGGCACATCTAAGGATGGAAAGGCGAGTTGCGGGATCTTTGCACGTTTCTCTAATGAGCGGGTAACTGGGTATCCTCTTCCGGAAGCATTTCACTGATGAATAAGTCCACCTAGATATAAAGTATCTGATTCAAATTTTTTGTTGCAAAAAAATTTTTTTATTTTTTATTTTTTCATTTCTTTGAGAGAGAGAACACGAGCAGGGGCAGGGACAGAGGGAGAAGCAGACTCCCCGCTGAGCAGGGAGCCCGATGGGGGGCTCGATTCTGGATCCTGGGATCATGACTTGAGCTGAAGGCAGAGGCTTAACCGACTGAGACCCCCAGGCGTCCCAAGCAAACTTTAGACCCTCAGCCCGAGTACCCTGTACTCCTGGCGTCACCCTGGAGCCCTCAAAGGCTGCAGGAGAATTTGGGCCCACGTTTTGTAAGCACCTTTGCAAGGCTTTAACTTGAATTTTAAGGAATCAGAGTAGGAACTAGTGGATTCTAACAAACCGAAAATAACGTGACACTGCCTTCCACTTGGTTCTTGACCACAGTCTGTGGTCCTTGCCATGTCTTACCCAAAACTCCTGGTAGTTTCTTTGCTATCTACTTTGCACAGCTTATTCTTATACCGTACATGGGACGAACCTCATTACACGGAGCGTGTCCAGTTTTTTTTTATGTAATTTAATTTAATTTTTTTTATTTTTTTTTTTTGACAGACAGAGATCACAAGTAGGCAGAGATGCAGGCAGAGAGGGAAAGGAGGAAGCAGGCTCGCCGCTTCCTGAGCAGAGGACCCCATGTGGGGTTCGATCCCAGGACCCTGGTATCATGACCTGAGCGGAAGCCAAAGGCTTTAACCCACTGAACCACCCAGGCGCCCCACACATGTCCATTTTTAGCAGCATGTTTTCTTCCTGAAACATGAATGCTGCCATTTTTCAGAAAACACTATAATAACATCAAATTTTAAATATTAACTTTGTGTTCATTCCCATTAAAATTCTATACTTAAGGAGCACCTGGGTGGCTCAGTGGTTTAAAGCCTCTGCCTTTGGCTCAAGTCATGATCTCAGGGTCCTGGGATCAAGCCCCGCATCAGGCTCCCTGCTCAGCAGGGAGCCTGCTTCCCCTTCTCTCTCTACCTCCTTGTGATCTCTCTCTCTGTCAAGTAAATAAATAAAATCTTTTAAAAAAAATAAAATTCTGTACGTAAAAAGAAATAACAGGAACCATGGAAATCAGTTTATAATGATGTAACACATAAATGGAATAGGGTCTTTTTTTTTTTTAAGGTTTTATTTATTTATTTGACAGAGATCACAAGTAGGCAGAGAGAGAGGAGGAAGCAGGCTCCCCCCGAGCAGAGAGCCTGATGTGGGGCTCGATCCCAGGACCCTGAGATCATGACCTGAACCCAAAGCAGAGACTTAACCCACTGAGCCACCCAGGCACCGATATCTTTTTATTTTTTTAATGTGAAGTGGCTTTCAGGTCTGAAAATGGTAGCAAACCTTGTATTCCTCCCTCTAGTGGACTGAAAGGGTATTTCCGTCTCTGGCATTGAAATCCAATCAGAATTTCGAGCTGGGGAAGACAGAATGGCTCTCCTAGCCCAGCCTTCAGATCAGGCGCAGAGACACAGAGAGGTCGTCTGACCATCACAGACACACAGCTACTCAGAGCAAGTCCTGGCTAGGGGTCACCCCGCTCTGTCCACCTGGTATAATGCTAGCTCTTCTCCCGATCAGCCTGCTGATGGCTCTAGGACACTTTCTTCTCTTGAGGGAGAGAAAAATTGGGACTGTTCATCTTGGAACACAACTTAGAGGGCTTTGAACTAATGGTAACGATTCTACATTTCACCTGTGCATAATCAGTTGCCCGTTTTGCTCTTGCGAGGCCCAAGAGTGTTAAACTCTCAGTACTATTTGGTGGGGACCGACTTGCTGGATTTAGGTGTATTTACACTTAGTGACAATAGAGACTTCACAGGAATAGCCCTTGGGTGAGTTCCCGCTTTCCTTGTCATTCTTCATTTTTAAAATTTGGGCTCATCTGGGTGGCCAAGGGGGAGCCTCCGTTCCTGCGGTACAGTCAGGAAGAATGGGCTGTTCAAAACGTAAAACCCGCTGGCCCTACCCCAACGTTCAGCTGGTCTCAGGGGCCACGATGTCCGGCAGCCACCAGCCATGTTTCGTTGATGCTCAAAGGCAGAGACTTCAAATGCAGGAAAAGAGCTTTCGTTTTGACAGAACTGAAGTAGTCTTGTAGCTTCAAGGTGAAGACAGATGTGTACGCCCCACGCAGCCAGCGACTTTCTCTCCGCATTTCCTTCTAAACAGCAACTGCCCCCACACGTGCGCATCTGGGATTCGGTGACGCTGAACACGCTGCATGTCATTGGAGTCGGGTTTTTCGACCGAGCCGTCACCTGTATCGCGTTCTCAAAATCTGTAAGTGCGAGTCCCGTGGGCGCGGGCGCCCTTGTCCGTAGGTAGGAGAGCAGCAGGTCAGGGTTGAAGAGGTAGGAAGTTAACACACTCGCTGGCTGCCGGGTGTGTGCGTGGGTTTGCAGGCTGACACCATCCTGCACCTTAGGTCGCCTCTTCAAAGGTCACACGTGTCCCCTCGGGGTCACACACCTGCCGGGAAGAGGCCCCGCAGTGCCGCCTTCGTGTTCCTCGGGGCGGTTTTGCACACGCTGACCTTGAATTTCACCTGCTCCTTGACAAGCGGCCCTAGTGTCTCTGCTGTCCCCACGCCGGCTGCCTGTCCGTTAGCAGGAGTCAAAGGGGCCTCGTAGTCTCCAGATCTTCCTCAGGATGTGCCCATTCAACAGATCCACCCTGGAAAAAACTGTTCCAGAAAAACAGTCCCTCACACGTGCATGTGTTCCCTCAAAACAGCACGTGCCGCGGCCCCAGGGCCTTTGCTCCCACATAGCCTCCTGGTCACCCTACGCGTTAGTCACAGACGTGTGCTGTGTGTGCGGTGGACACCGGCTCTTCCAGGAGGGGGCCCTGCAGCCCCTTTGGACTTTTCCTAGTAGAGCCAACGGGGCAGGACCACCCCCGACCGCTCTCCGCTGCTCACGTGCCTCCCTCACCCACGTTCACCCGCCGTCCCGCAGTGGCGGGAAAGCAGGTCTCAGAGCGGTGCATACGTATTCTTTAGCCCAAATGCACGCTATTAAAAGGAAAATTCATGTTCACTGTTAGTCACTTTTAACATGTTGTATTCTCAAATGCAGCCTTCCTGGGAACACCTTTTGTTTTCCAGAACGGAGGGAGCAGTCTGTGCACCGTGGACGACTCCAACGACCACGTGCTGTCCGTGTGGGACTGGCAGAAGGAGGAGCGGCTGGCCGACGTCAAGGTCTCTCTCTAAGCCCCACACCGGGCTCCACTGTAATTTCCCCGAGTGGAGCCTTTGGCTCCCGCCGGCTCCCGCTGGCTCCCAGACCCGGGTCCCTTTTCTCGGTGGGCCACAGGCTCCCCATTCCCAGGCCGGCCCTCGGACCTGACACCAGCCCCCCAGAATCCCAAGCCCGCCCCTCTCCCCTCCCAGGGTGCGGTCCCAAGTCCCGGCAGGGTCTCCTCCGCCTTCATGACACCCGTAAGGCTTCCTCCTTCCTCGCGTCACAGCCCCTCCCCTTCGGAGCCACTCCCGTGTTCCCTGTTCGCTGCTGCCTCGTTTTATTCCACACGTGTGCTCGCGCTGTCATGGGGGCGCTGCAGGTGTGGCGGTACGGGAGGTGTCCCCCTTGTGCTACAGGGCGGGGACAGGGGAGTGGGGACGGGTCAGGAGCAGCCAGGGCTGAGGGAGAGGCCAGCGTGGCCAGTACGGGTCTTGGCCAAAGCTGAGTGGCCTCTGTGAAGGCGAGCGCCCCTGCAGGACCCCAGCACCTCCCCGTGGGGCCCTTCCGACGGGGGTGCGCTGGGCTTCTCTTTACCACCCCCGGTCCATCATGTGCGATAGGTCCCGCAGCTTTCCTTTCGCTCTCTTGTATTTTCCTTCTGTGGAAATCATGAATGGATCCCGGTCGTTACAGACCTGACTTCAGAGTCCCCATCCTGTCCTGGTAGCTTTAGACCACTTTACTTCCCGGCTGTCAGGACCACCAGGCATTGCCTTATCTTTCTCCCTCGAGTGTCTGGGATGCTGGGTCCGTATTCTAATCTGGCATGTTTCCTAACACCAGCTTGCTAACATTCTGGTCGAGTATTTAAGTTCTTGCTAGGTTGCTGGGTTGAAAATGGTCAGAGGCAAATTATCACCTAGGTTTAAGGCTTGTGACTGAATTTCAAGCAGAAGGAACAATCAGGGTCAGATTCATGCAGCCAAAGTACAGGTGCTGAGAACCCAGTGAACAGGTCAGGGATGGTGCAGTGACTCCCAAGAGCCAGATCGCCAGCCCTGGAGCCCCGGCCTGGTCACCAAACCACCAGCAGAGTCCTGGGAATTACCAGGAGGGAATCCCAGAGCAAACAGGACAGCCAAAGTCAGCCAGGAGCGATGGGGCTGGATAAAATCCAGATTCCTGGGTCCCTGCCAAAATTTCCATCCCCAGATGGGGCTGAGGCTTGACACCACGTTGTAACACACGTCAGGTGATTCTGTTTTCAGCCTCGGCTGGGAATCCGTGACGGGAGATGAGAGCAAATTCTTGAGTCCTTAAGTTTCCACCCGGCCCTTCAGCAAAGGCGTGCTTCGTGCCCGCTCCTGCTGGGCGCCCCCCCCCCATAGAGAGAGAGGAGCTGAGGTCCCTGTCCTCGGGTCTACGGCTCAGCGGGGGAGACAGACACACAAGGAGAGGTTATGACACCCAGCAAACATAAGCTGAGTGTTTATGGAAGGTGAGCTCAGTGGGGAGAAAAATCAAGAGGCTTTAGGGCTCGGCCCGGACAAGCTGTCTGTGGCTCAGCTGTCACTTATTTTCTGACGTGTCCAGAGATCTGAGACATTTGATTCTCCTGTTTTGCTCAAAGTGTTCTAACGAAGCTGTGTTTGCTGCGGATTTCCACCCCACGGACACTAACATAATAGTTACCTGCGGAAAATCACATCTCTACTTTTGGACATTAGAAGGAAACTCCCTTATTAAGAAGCAAGGATTATTCGAGGTAATGTTACATTCCATTTGTTTGAGTCTTCACTGAGCGGTGCATGTGGTCAGGGCTTCTCTGGGAGCAGTGAGGTGTACCGCAGTCTCCAGAAGTTGCTGTGATTGGCAAATCAGGACATCTATCTGGGGGTGGGTGGGTGTAGCGATGAAGATTATTCCCAGGGACCCCTCACAGAACTGAGGGCCCCCTGTGTCTCTGTGGGTATCCTTGGTGATGCCAGTAAGGAAAGATGAACCCACAAGGGGAGAAGCGCAGGGACAGTTGCTCTGGGGGCCGGGTGCTGCGTCTCCCACCATGCATAGTCCTTGCAAAGAACAACCAAGAAGGTCCTGGGGCTTGTGAGTACCAGGGACAGCGCCTCCTTCCGGGCAGGGGCCCAGTTAGAGGACTGCTTTGTTCCAGTGCCGGGGCCCTGTTCTGAGGCTCTAGTCAGGACAACACAGCCCGTCCCATGACACCTTCCTCTGCCCCAACTGTCTGCAACTTTAAAATTGCCAGAAATTTCACTGTTTCAAAGCAGATAGTCTTGCAGCATACGTTATTTAACAGTAGATGAAAATGAAAGGCACGTGCGGCTTTGGAGCACCGTGCCTTTAGGTCAGAGGAATACAAATTAGAGGGCGTCTTGACTAAATACGTGTATATATTTACAATATCCCGCAGAAGCAAGAAAAGCCAAAGTTTGTCCTCTGCGTGACTTTTTCCGAAAACGGTGACACCATCACTGGAGACTCAAGCGGCAACATCTTGGTGTGGGGAAAAGGTAACACAGACTTGTCCCCAGAGCAAAAGATGGGGGGCGAATATTATACGAGGCTAAACGCAACTTCTCTAAGAGCCGTCTGTGAACGGAGTTAACAGACTTACAGCTAAACCCCAAGTTTACTAAGTGCCTACAAATATGGGTGCGTGTGTAACCTGAAACCTTAAAACTAGAACAGAGGAAAACAATAGCAAGAATTGTGCACTTTCTATCACTGCAGAAGGCTCTTTAAGCCTAAAATATTTTGATAGGATAGCTTTAATAAGAGTTCTATTAACCAATTATAACGGTGAAGGTGTCAGTGACTACTTAGCTATAAGACACTTAAATAACTTCCCTGGTTCCCGCGGCTTCTGGCAGATAGTTATTGAGAACTAATTGTGTGCGAGACGGCACGTTAGCCACTGAGCACACGGATGATCGCAAGGCCGTGGCGTCAGGGAGCCCACAGCCGCGTAAGGAGGATTCGTTACTCAGAAAACACCCATCTGGTCAAGTTCAACGAGCGTTTGCAGCAGGAAGAAAGGGAAACCACACCATCCCTGTCCTCAGAGGGCTTAGAGTTTGGGTTGGGGGTGAAGGCAGAAACAGACTCCGGATGTGACTTCAGGGTAACGTGGTGACTTCCCTAGTGTCCCCACTACTGTGGGGGCAGGTGCTTCCCACGTCACCCCGTTTCACCCTTAGCAGGCTCCGACAGGATAAGCAGGACACAAAGGGGAAACTGAGGTGTAGGACAGTGAAGCCACTTGTCGAGGATGTGAACCCAAGCCCCCGTTCTTCCCTGTGCACAGTCTCGCCACGCTCCCTCCGTCCTGGGCTCTCCAGGAGCGCGTCCTCCTGGATCATGACATAGCGCAGAGCGTGCTTGTCTGCTGCTGCACAAGCTTCTAGAAATTGCGTCCCTTGTAGATGCACACTGCAGAGATGTCCTAACCGACAAGATGCCACTTTAAAACCAAAGAGAAATGGGAGGGATGGAGGCGACCTCTTGGATAACGTCCTGAGGATGGTTTCCTTGGTGTGTTTAGGTACGAATCGGATAAGCTACGCTGTTCAAGGGGCCCACGAGGGGGGCATTTTTGCACTTTGTATGTTACGGGACGGCACGCTGGTGTCAGGAGGAGGGAAGGACCGCAAGCTCATTTCCTGGAACGGAAACTATCAGAAACTTCGTAAAACTGAGGTAAGGTAAAGCAAGCAGCGTTATCGAAATTCTTTTTTTTTTTTTTTTTCAAAATTCAATTCGAACCTCCCGAAACTGGTACACTAACCAGTTTCCTTGTTAGTTTGAACTCTTCGTCTTGCTGTTTCAAAAATGGTTTAGATAAAACTTTATTAAAAAGAAACATTTTGGGGCACCTGGGTAGCTCAGTCAGTTAAGCGTCTGCCTATATCAGGCTCCCTGCTCTCCAGCTCCTCTGTGCTTGTGTTCCCTCTCTCCCTCTCTCTGTCATGAATGAATGAAATCTTAAAAAAAAAAAAAAAAAAGCTTTTATTAAAATCATTGGAAGCAGTTTAAGTGTAACTACTAAAATGGAATTAAGTTTGTAAAATTTTAGGTTGTAATATATTGCCCATTTAGAATATTTTTGTAAGAGAACAGTCTCACCTTTCCAAGGGAATATTATCCACATTTTTATTTTTCATTCAAATCTTTCTTCTCGGGGTGCCTGGGTGGCTCAGTCCATTGAGCATCTGCCTTCGGCTCAGGTCATGATCTCCTGGTCCTGGGATCCAGCCCCATGTTGGGCTCCCTGCTCAGCGGGGAGTCTGCTTCTTTCTCCCTCCCTGCCCCTTCCCCTGCTCATCTCCCCCCTCCTCAAACAAATGAATAAAATCTTTTAAATTTTAAAAAAAAATCCTTCATCTTTTTCCACTTTAATTTCCAGGTGTGACTCTGGAGACATCACTACCTGGAACTAACATTTACTGAGTATTTACCTTGTTCATGGCTGAGGGCCAACGTATTCTCTAAAGCTCTCTCTCCTTTCACTGTCGATTTTACCACCTTATTACCCTGCACACCAGTAGGAACCACAGGAAAGAAGTTTAATCTGCCTCGTACACACTCACTGGACCCCCTCCCCCAGGCCCTGGGGACCTAGGAGCAGGCACATATCAGGGCAGGCATCGGTGCAAAGCTGAGGGTCCCTATCCATAGCGTCCAGTGGACACGTTATAGACCTTCTCCAGCCTCTGAGTGGGTGTGTACAACACTCACAACACATCACATTACATCCTGTAACCCGTTCTGTTAGAGGGCAGCGTGGCCCACTGCTTTGGCAGTATTGATACGGTTCTATTGATTATTGCTGTTAATAAAGGAAGGCCTCTGGGTGAGCTTTGGAAATCGCCGCCGCGTGCATGGAGATTTTCATCGTGATGCCATTCTCTATCCTAAGATTTGACCAGCATTTCACTGAATGGGCTCCTATGTTAAAAAGATTTTATTTATTTATTTGACAGAGAGCATAAGCAGATAGAACAGCAGGCAGGGGGAAAGGGGGAAGCAGGCTCTCCATGAAGCAGAGAGCCCGATGCGGGGCTCGATCCCGGGAACCTGGGATCATGACCTGAGCCGAAGGCAGACGCCCAACCGACTGAGCCCCCCAAGCGCCCTGGGCTCCTGTGTTAAATCGTAACTGCAACAGAAGCCTCAAAGCGTCATCCAGTTTCTAGAAGATTCTCATCATTTTTTTAGCATCCATGCCTTCCTCTTCCTTAGCATGGATTATCGTCACCTTTTCCCAAATGTGTGCCATCTGCGCTGGAGATGGAAGGTTTGTGAGAGAGCAGGCGGTGTCTTTCCTTTCCAGAACTGGGGTGCCCAGAGTCCCCCAGCAGGGTCTCTACGTTTGTTCCTTTATAAAGTGCGAGAACCTCTGTTTATTTCATCATGCAGCAAATTAGTCTTGGCAGGCATATTTTGAAATTGTTTGTCTTAAAATTTAGGTAATTCCATACGTTTACCGACATGAACAGTGGATTTCAGAACTAAGTCATACGGAGTTGCCAAAGAATTTACCATTTTAAGTTACAGTAAATTTTAGGAACTCTTTTTTTTTTTTTAAAGATTTTATTTATTTGACAGAGATCACAAGTAGACAGAGAAGCAGGCGGTGGGGGCGGGGGGGAAGCAGGCTCCCTGCCGAGCAGAGAGCCCGATGTGGGGCTCAATCTCAGGACCCTGAGACCATGACCTGAGCCAAAGGCAGAGGCTTAACCCACTGAGCCCCCCAGGCACCCCAGGAACTCTTCTTACGGCTTATTATTCTGTTCTCTACTTTCCAAATTGTACCTGCTACTGCTATCCAAAGCCACGAAGAAAAGAGTAAACTAACCAGTGTTGTTTCTAATTTTTTACTGCAACCAAGAAAAAGATACTTCATTTTTCACTGTTTTTGTTTAACAACCTTACTCTTACCGATTCTTTTACACTTACATACATGTTTGGAGTTTAAATGTCCAATGTGGGGTTTTGATTGTTCACTCAACAAGTCCCAGCTCAGGACCTTGCTCTCTCTCCATGTTATGTGTGCGTGTGTGCACATGTGTGTGTGCATATGTGCACATGTGTATGTGGGAGGGAGGGGCTGTCATCATGATATATAAACACACACTTGGAATGGTGGAGCTAATATTTAAGGACATTTTCGATGTTTTTTTCTCAATGCAGATTCCAGAACAGTTTGGCCCGATCCGGACAGTGACCGAGGGGAAGGGCGACGTGATCTTGATAGGCACAACTAGAAACTTCGTTCTGCAGGGCACTCTGTCGGGGGACTTCACACCCATCACTCAGGTGCGCTCCCCCCAGCCGGCCCAGCGCGGCCTTCACCGGCTGCGGAATCAGAGGCTCAGAGAGCATGAGAGAGGCTTGCACACAGGGGATGATCCCTTTGTCTTCTAGCAGCGAAGCCTTCCTTGGCATCAGTTTCAACTGCTGTCCTGGCTTAGGTCGGGTGGGAAGGGAAACTGGGGAGGGCAGCCGAAGGCGTGCGGATGCCACGGGCCCCGCCCCCAAGTCTCCCCGAGTGTTTCAGAGAGCTTCCTCTGTCTTGGTCCTTTGCAGGGTCACACCGATGAGCTCTGGGGACTGGCCATCCACGCCTCCAAACCTCAGTTTCTGACCTGCGGGCATGACAGGCACGCCACTCTCTGGGACGCTGTTGGTCACCGGCCCGTCTGGGACAAAGTCATAGAGGTAGACATGCACGTTATGTAGCGTTTTTCTTATGAAAGTTCATCTGGAACACGTTTGTTTATGTTTTTGCATGCAATGGATAGAGATAGAAAATTGTCCCAAAGTAAATGTCACCCAGTTCACTCCGTTTGGCCGACATTGGTTTAAACATGGCCTCAAGTGGTCCCCTCCGTGTCATCCTGAAGTTTGCTGGTGAGTTTTTCAACAGCACGCTAGCCTTGCAGAGTTGGGGGGTTGCCCTGAGTGCAGAGTTCCTTCACCAGCTTCCGTGCTCAGAAGCCTGTTGTGAGCCCGTGCCCCGCCTACAGCGCACCTTTGCAAGGAGAATTTACGCATCCAATGTAATTATCTCTACAATTGGAGTTTGACCCTCGGGCTTTAGACTTCCAGTGGGCTTCGCTGGAATCCTCACAGAAGGAACTCAGATTACGTATTGGAGCGCAGGGATGTCCTTGTCCTGCCCGCGTGGAGCCAGCAGCGGGGCAGTTACTGAGCGCCGGCACTGGGCATGCAGGAGCTGGAGCCTGCACCCGCGAGGGAGCCAGGTGACCGGGTTGGAAGCCAAGGCTTAGCCAAGTCCACTGGCTGGCCGTGGCCGCTAGGTCAGCAAGTGACAGAGCCAGCGCTTACACGCAGCTCAGTCTGATTCCCTGACCCCGGTCTTCCCCTGCGTGGAACAGACTGTGAAGCACCGTACGTCCGTGTAGCCCGTGTCCTTGCTGACGTGTCCCGCCCTCTGCAGCCCCCACTCCTCCTCGCAGCCCCCACCGAGGGCCCAGCACTCCCCAGCATGCCACATCTGCATTTCAGCCTTTTACCCCCTGGCCCCTTGCCCCCGAGAAGGTCACCGAGGGCCTAGAGCTGGCCGCCACTGGTGGAGCTGAGCACTGAAGTGACAGGACCCGAACCCCTCAGACAGAAGACTGGGTCGGCCCAGGTGGCAGGATGGGCTGAAGGAAGCGGTGTCCCGTGTTGGACCTGTCCCCCTGGGGGTTGGAGGAACAGATGGGGGGACACAGCGGGGGGGTGACCTCCCCTGCTGCTCTTCGGCCGCAGCCCCCCTGAAAGCAATCCCAGAGGCTCCATCCCCCTCCTGCTCCCCTGACCAGTCACCCCTCAGCCCGACAGAAGGGAAGGGGCTCGGAACCAGGCGCCAGAAAGATCTCTGGTTAAGTCCTCGCTCCTTAACCCACTGCCTTGTGGCTTTGGACGAGAACCTCCCTGTGCCTCAGTGTCCTCAATGGGGAAATGTAAGGAGCCTGAGAGAATTAATGACACAGCAAAGCTCCAAGCGGAGGTGGCTCTCTCTGTATCTCGGGGCGGCCCTGAGCTTGGTTGCAGCTCCCACCGGAAGAACGCATTGCCCAGAGCAGAGTCAGTACCTGCCGTCTCGTTTTCCAGTTGACGCGGTCACGTCTCGATGCCCGTCTCTTTCCATTCCCACGAGTGCTACTTTCTCCGTCTCCCTGTCACCAGTCCCTCTCGCTTGGGTCCATTCGAAGCCCTTCCACCAAGGGACCTTCTATCTAAAGCAGACTCAATGATGTCACACTTTTCAAAGATTCTACTGTTTTTAAGTCCTCTCTACACCCAGTGTGGGGCTGGAACTCAACACGGAGATCAGGAGTCACACGCTCTACCGCCTGAGCCAGCCAGGTACCCCAGTCATGTCACACTCTCTACGGAAAGAAAACCATCAGTGTCACCATGCTCTTGTTTCCCCGTGATCTCAGCCCTGACCGTGGAGGCACAGCCTTC
This sequence comes from Mustela nivalis, assembly GCF_964662115.1. Lineage (NCBI taxonomy): Eukaryota > Metazoa > Chordata > Mammalia > Carnivora > Mustelidae > Mustela > Mustela nivalis. Next base: position 6,012,741 of record NC_139025.1, on the reverse strand, counting down.
CTTAGTGACATCCACACACCTTCCGTCCCACCGGGACATCCCAGCTTGGGATGCCCTTTCTACCCATCATCCCTCAAATACGCCCCACACTGGGTCGCTTCGACCTCTTGGGTCACACTCTCATCCCCGTAGCATCTGATCCCAGAAAATACTGATCGGGGTGTCCACTTCCTCTTTCACCAGCCCGATCCCTCCTGGACCGGAAGCTCCAGTTCCAAGGGTCTCAGCACCAGGAAGCATCTGCCCAGTCTCCCAGTCAAGCTTCCTCTAACTCTCCCTCTCCTGTGACTTGACAACTTGCTTCTTCCTCTGTCACCGGTTCCATCCCACCTTGTGCCAGAGTTAGTGACGGACACGTTAGGGACACTGGATCCAAACCTGAATGTGCTTCCTGGCTCAAGACCCTTGCGGGCCTGCCGAGTGTGCAGCATGCGCCCCAGGGGGCTCTGATCCAGTGTCACTACTGGCATCGGGCTCGGCGGTCCTGTTCCAGGGCCATCAGGCACACCATGGGGGTCAACCCAAGGGGCTGCCAGGACTGGGAGAAAGAGCATTTATGTTCGGTCTGTCTTCTGATTCCTGTACGCATGAAAAGATGATTCAGACAGAAAGAGGAAAGCCTCTAAAGGGACCCATACCTAGTGTGACAGACACGTGACCTTCACCAGAGTAGAACATTTTCCTCTCTTGGGAGCTCAGAGAGCCTTGTTGTTTCAGTGGGGCCACGAAGCCCCTTTGGAACAGCCGTGCATGTGTGTTTTCTGCGGTAGTGCTGTGTCTGGCCATCAATTTACACTTCCTTTACAATGTTTTAGGATCCAGCTCAGTCTTCTGGTTTTCATCCTTCAGGGTCTGTGCTTGCGGTGGGAACACTGACTGGCAGGTAAGTCCGTGTCGCCAGGGCTCCGCTTTGGGTCTGTGGTCCCCCAGAGTCAGGCGCAGGGTGGCTACCCCATCCAGCTTCTAGCCACCGCCCGAGAATTAAGCCAGAACGCAAAACTAACAGGGAAGACGGTGACCTTCGCATTCAGGACAGGCCAGGGGAGGAGGTATCTGATGAAAGCGCTGGACCTTCCTGCCCATGCACAGACACACATGTACACGCACACGTGCACACACACACGCACACACAGACATGCTTGCCTACAGTTCCAGGGGATTTGTGGAGCTCCCCAAGCCCTGATCTGCAGGCTGTGGGAGGAGCCTCAGCTTTGGAATTGGGCGAAAAAGCATTTCAAAGCCCCAAGAATTTAAAAATACTTTTCTTGCTGCCCTTTCGAAATTCTAGAAACTGCCCAGATCCCAGATCCCGAGCCTCGCGCTCAGATTCTGCCAATGTGTATTTACCAAGAGTCTCCAAGAGGCCAGCCAGTAGGCCTGCACTTGACTCCCGGCTCCACCACTCAGCAGCTGTGTGTCAGGGCCAGCCAGACAACCTCTCTGAGTAGTTTCACATCATAAACCGTGACAGTATTACCTGCCTAGACACGTGGCCCTGGCAGTTGGAGGAGGTGGCGTAGGGGTTGTTCTCTGGGGTGTTGGTGGCTCTGATGCTCAATGTTTCGTACATTTTGATTACACTTTCATATCGTTTGTCATGGTACATATATGCTTGTTGAGGTTTAATTCAGATAGTTTGAGTGATTTCCTCCCACCCTTTCTCTCTAGAAAGCAAACCATTTAGACTCTGTTGGGAGGACTATGGAGTGTGTATGAGGGAAGAGGAACCATTTATAAGTCACAGGTCACAGCATCTTAAGAGCGGGGCACCTCATAGCCAACAGAATTCTTCACAAAAATGTTTTGCCGCGTGTGCATTTGTGTGCGACACCCACACATTCATACACACACACATACACACACACACCCTCCTTTTAATTCTCCCGGGGACGGTGGAAGCTTCAGACTCCACGGGCTCTGATGAGTGGCTGACAGCCACTGATCACTAGAGCCACGTGCTGACTGTAAGCGGTGGGACAGGGCCTGGGAGCCGCACCAGGATGCCCAGAATCACAGACAAGGTCCCGTGGGTGGGAGAAAGGGCACATGGACTCTAGTGCTTCCCACCGTGTCTGCCTCCCACATTCTGGTCCTCGCGCCAGCCTTGGCTCTGGATGGGGCCGTTCACGGGGCTCTGGAGCATAGCCCATCAGCCCCAGCCCCTGCACTTATGTTCTGGCCTCTGTTCACGGTCAACAGCACGTTAAAGGTAAATGGTTATTGAAGACACAAGTCGAGAAGCGAAATCCAAATTTCGAACAGAGAAACTCGCACTGCTCTCTGGCCGAGCCCGTGGAGTGTCCCCTGTCTGGGGTCCCCTGGGTCTGACGCTGCCACAACAGGGCACCCACAGTCCTTTCTATCCCTGGAAACACTGGAGTCCGTGACTGTCACCACTGAGAACACACAGGCCGGAGATTACATGCACTGAGTACCGAGTCCTTGTTGGCAGATAGAAAGCACCTCTGTATCCCTTAGGGTTTGCTTCAACACTGTGCCTCCACGGTGGACTTGGCCCTTATCCTCATTTTATAATCAAGGACGTGGAGCCCAGACCAGGTCCGTGGCCACCCTTCTGCCACCCTCTCCACCCAGGCTTTCCCTGGGCTGTTGCTGCCAGCATCACTCCCGGGAGGCCAGACACCCCAAGGCTGGCCCAGCCCAGCCTCTGGGACCCACCCTGCTGCTCTGGGGCCAGATGTCTGGGGAACCCGTGCAGGGGCCCCTTTACTGCCTCCCCTGGCCGGGGGCCTAGCCTCCGGGCTTTCTGTCCTTTGAGATACACATGACAAAACTGAAGCCCTGAGGTCCCTGTCACCGCAGTGGAACCACATCATTTCAAAGGAAAGCCAGCGTGCTGCTTCTTTCTTTAGGAAATGCTTATCTGAAGGAACTTTGCCTGAAAGAAAAGCCGAGAATAAGCGTTCATGTTAAGCCAACAGAGTATTTATGAAGCCCCAAGAGGAATGGTTTTTAACATTACTGTCAAGTGTACTAGTCTTCCTTTATCTTCTCACCAAACAACTTACTGTGCTTTTTCTCGTGTTCCAACAGGTGGTTTGTGTTCGACACGGAAACAAAAGATCTGGTCACCGTTCACACGGACGGAAATGAACAGCTGTCCGTCATGCGTTACTCCCCAGGTGAGAGCTGCAGTCCGCTGGCCATACAGTTAGGAAATCCTGCGTGGATGTCTTTAACAATTTTTTTTTAAGATTTTATTTATTTATTTGACAGACAGAGATCACAAGTAGGCAGAGAGGCAGGCAGAGAGAGAGGAGGAAGCAGGCTCCCTGCCGAGCAGAGAGCCCGATGCGGGACTTGATCCCAGGACCCTGAGATCATGACCTGAGCCAAAGGCAGCGGCTTAACCCACTGAGCCACCCAGGCGCCCTCTGTGTGGATGTCTTTAAAGGAAGAAATCTCGCAAGCCGCCTGAGCGGAGCTTAAACTGTCCTGCTTCTAACTGTCAAACGTAGACAAAATTAGACCGACTCGCGTACTGAGTCCGGGCGGTCACCACCCAGCTGCAGACAGGACCCACGCTTAGCTGTTCTGGCTTCGCTGGAGCCTCTTTGAAGCAGTTCCCAGAAATTAGCCCTTCATCCGTTAATATGACCAAACAGATCTTGAAAAGATGAGGCCTTTTTATTTTTTAACACCTTTATTCAGGTGTAATTGACAGATTCTGAGTGAATTCAGGCCACCATACAGCCATCACCACAAACCTTGCCATCACCCCAAACCTTCCCTCCCTGCCCCTTAGCGATTAAGCTCTACTCCCACCCCTCAGCCTTAGGCAACCACTGATGTGCTGTCTGTTCTATAAATCTCCTTTTCCGGACATTCCCTATCAATGGAATCATATACTACAGAGATCTTCTACCTGGAATACTGGTTTTCGAGATTAATTTGGGTTGTTAAGCATGTGTCCGTACTCGATTCCTTTTGAAGTGCTAGAGAGGATTCCACTTTGTGGATATGCCTCATTATATGCTTATCCGTTCATCCTTCAGCGGCCGCGGGGGTGGTGTCTGGTTTCTGGTTAATAGGAAGAGTGCCCCTGGGAGCACTCCCTGTAGGTCTCCTTGTGGTTTGTTTTCATTTCTCGAGGGTGAATTCCTAGGCAAAGGACTGGTGGATGGCGTGGTAAATCTGTCCAACATTTTATGAAACGGTGCCCAACGGCTTGCCAGAGAGTCTACAAGGTCTCGGGTTCCCACCAGCAACGTGTGGGGATTCGGGTTTTTCTCTGCATTTCCACAACACCCGTTATTACCTGCCTCTTTCACGACAACCCTTCTGGTAGGGGTGGAGTAGTATCCCGCGCGGTTTTAACTTGGCTCCCAAACTTGGAAACGCTGGGAATGTTCGCCTGTGCCTGTCAATCCCGCCAGGGAGCCGCTGACCATGGAAACAAAGCCGCTGGTGCTCAGGGCCCTGCCCGGCCAGAACCTCGGAGCCCCCCAGCCGGTAGGCGGGGTGAGCACCGCCCCAGGCACGCACCCCAGGGACTCATGCTGTCCTTCCCCCCCAGGTTCAGCAGCTTTTTTTTTTTTTTTAAGATTTTATTTATTTATTTGACAGAGATCACAAGTAGGCAGAGAGGCAGGCAGAGAGAGGGGGAAGCAGGTGCCCTGCTGAGCAGAGAGCCCGATGCGGGACTCGATCCCAGGACCCTGAGATCATGACCGGAGCTGAAGGCAGAGGCTTTAACCCAGTGAGCCACCCAGGCACCCCCAGCAGCTTTTTAAGCATAAACACTTCTCGGATGGATTTATGCCTTTGATCATTTCCAGAGTACGGAAATGGTTATTTTGGTCGGTTTTGTACGTCTTTATAATCGCTTTATGGGGAGAGGATTTGCCAGGCTTCTCCCTGGGCCACAGCTGGAAGCCCTGCCTACTTATTTTTAACATAGCCACAGTGTCACTGTCACCTGCTCAGCTCAAATAGCATTAACTTCTTAATATCATCAAGTATTCGAATAGTCAGTATTCAAATTTTCACTTGACTTCTTAACAGTTTAAATTGGGATCCAAAAAAGTCTCATACATAGTAACTGCCTGGGATGTCGCTGAAGTCCTTTTTTTTTTTTTGAAAGATTTTATTTATTTGTTTAAAAGGGAGATAGTGAGAGAGGAACTACAAGCAGGAGAAGCGGGCGAAGGAGAAGCAGGCTCCCACTGAGCAGAGAGCCTCATGCAGGTTTGGATCCCAGGACCCTGAGATCATGACCTGAGCCGAAGCAGACGCTTAACGGGCTGAGGCACCCAGGCGCCCCTGAAGTCCCTTTTAATCCACGGTTCCTCCTGCTTGTCCTCCCTCTCCCTCCTCCACCCCCTCCCCCCCTCATGTGTACAATGTTCACTTGAAGGAATGGGCTCATTTTTCCTGTAGTTGTTTTCTCCACTCTGGATTTTGCTGAGTGTGTCCCCATGGTGTCCTATTAACGTGTTCCTCTGTCCCTTGGACTTCCTCTGATGTGATGTTTGCTTCTAGAGCTGGATTCCATCTAGGCTCTGCTTGTATTACTGTCTTCCAGCTACCAGGGAGTCACATCTTCTCTCACTTTGGGTGATCTTAAGAGCTGTTGGTGCCCAATCTCCAAATCCACACAGGGCTACAAATGAGTGGTTTGGCAATGTTAGATATTCTTCTTCACTTATTAGATATAACAGTTCCATAAAGAAAAACTGCTGATCATCTACTTTGTTATCCAGAAGCATGGCAGCATTCGTTAAGAAAAGTCAAGTTAAATGCCTGATTTCTTTTTTTTTTTTTTTTTTTTTTTAGTTTTATTTATTTGAGAGAGAGTGTGTGTGCAAGCAGCAGGGAGGGGCAGAGGGAGAGGGAGAGACAGTCTTAAGCAGACTGTGTGCTGAGCATGGAGCCTGACGCGGGGCATGATCTCACAACCCTGAGATCACAACCCAAGTGGAAACCAAGCGTTGGACGCTTAACTGCCTGAGCCACCCAGGTGCCCCTGCTTGGTGGCTTTTACTTTATTTACCAATTTCCAAAATAATGAATTTGTTCTCTGTACCCCTTAACAATAATGAATCAGTGGTGGTGGGTTGGATGCCATTGTGAACTGAAGTATATTCTCTTTCCGTCTGGGATAGTTATCACAGGTGGAGCTGTTTACTCATCATGGGCCAGTGGAAGCCTGAGTCCTTCTGACAGTGTGGGTGCCAGGAGAGCTCATGGCTGCTGGGCAGGTGCTTGCTTCTAGGCCTTGTCATTGGATGCTTGTGTTTTAGGAAATGCTATTTTTCTGTGATATGCAGGATATTCAGCTACACAAACATTATCAGAAATAGCAGTTTTGTCCTTGGACATGCTTGGCCAAGACTGAGCTTCTACTGCTTTGTAGGAATTCTCTATTTTATAGGCTGAACGGTCATCCTCTCTACGTCATGGCGGAGCTGTGTTCTTAATCTCCTCTTGTATCATTAGAAAAGGAGCACCCCTTCCAGATGTGTTTTCCTGGTGCCTGAGCAAAGTTCACACTTGTCACCCTAAACAGACAACCCCCCCGCCTCAGGCACCTTGGAACCTTTTCTCCAATGTTGAGAAGATGTTTACTCAGCTCAGAATGCCTTTCATTCTTGATGTTTTAAATATCATATTTTACTGTTAATTCTGGCAAATATTTCGCATTCTTCTATGCGTATTACATGTTTGTCATCATTTTCTGGTTATTTGAATCTTCTTGAAATGCAAGAAGCCCTTGTCTGCACTCTTTTTCCTAGGAAGCCCTCAGATCTCTACCAGCTCCTGTGGACATGAGCGGAGATCTTTGGGGAGTATATTTGCATTTCTTGTCAGTTATCTTGGCCATCCCCTGGAGCAGGGAGCCCAATGTGGGGCTCAATCCCAGGACCCTGAAATCATGACCCAAGCTGAAGGCAGCCGCTTAACCAACTGAGCCACCCAGGTGCCCCATGGAGCTTTTCTTCATTAACCAGGGGACCCTTTTCTCAAAGAGGCTTTTGTACACCATGTTCATGGCACTGTTATTCTATGAGAACTATTCTAAGTGGTAGAAGCAACCCTCGTGTCCATCAGTAGATGGATGGAGAAGCAAAATGTGGTCTAGCCATTCAACAGAATAGTATTCAGCCTTGAAAAGGAAGGAAATTGTAACACCTGCTGTAACAGGTGACTCTCGAGAACGTTACGCTGAGTGAACTAAGGCAGACACAAAAAGACAAATTGTATAATCCCACTTACAGGAGGTACCTAGAATAGTTGAAACCCTAGAGCTGGAGCAGCTAAAATTATAACAGATGGTTCCACTATGAAAGAAAGTTAACAGATGATATGGTAGTTCTTACCTTGAGGTCATTTTAGAAGTGTACAAGCCAGCATGCCGACATATCGCGTGGCAGGCTTTCAGCCGTGCTTTGCCCTTAATCTATGTCACAGGGGCAGCAGAATCAGCAACAAAGTCCTCCAGGCTCTGGAGTCAGACTGCCTGGGTTCAAATCCCAGCTTCCGTAAGCCTCTGTGACCCTGGGCAAATTACTTTACCACTTTTTGCCTCAGTTTTCTCTCCTGTAAAATGGGCATAATATCTGCCTGTCTTCAGGGTTTATGAGGATGAAATACATGAATACAGGAAGAATATAGGAAGAGTTTAGGATGGTACCTAGTGGACACTACATAAATGTGAACTGTTGTAATTTGATAATAATTATCATTAGCCTTTAGTGTCTATCATCATCGGTATTGTCAGGGCCCTGTCAGTTGGAGGACTCAAGGGTGGATGGTTTCCCATGCAGCTCTGCGGCCTTCTCGAGAACCATCACCACAGATGGTCTCCCCCTCCGGCCTCTGCTGTCCTTGGCCTGTTTACCCCTATTCCATCAGGATTCCCACCTGGGACAGGCTGACTTGGTCTTGCCAACACCCTTATTTTGACCTGGCCCAGGCTAGGACTTCCTGAAACAACGTTTCCTGATGGTTTGTTTCCTGTAGGACTCCCTACCTTGCAGAAGGAAAATCTGATGACAGTGTTCGGGGGGGAGAACCTTTCTTAATGACTTACGATGGCCAGTGACCCCCAGGACCTTTCCAAATGCTATTCAGGGAATCCTCTGAATTGCTATGAGACGGAACCATTGCCGTGCTCTGTGGATGGAGGCGCTGGTGTTTGGTGTGAGAAGGGACGCATCGCAGTCCCCCAGCCGGTGCACAGAGACCCCGCTCCTCTGGGTTCCATTCCAGACCCTGGTGCCCGCCCCACACATGGTTCCGGTCTCCTTCCTTCTGCTTCCTGGCCTCAGGAAAGTCTGACCTTCTCTGGATTAGGCTCTTGGGCCTTGTTTCCTTCCCAACATATCCTGCATCGCCCCTCTGTGCCTTCACACTTGGCAGCTCCTCTGCCGGCTACGAAGGTGGGCTCTGCTTTTATGCTACATTGAGCTCCTTCCCTGTGTTTCCACACAAGCACCGAAGCCCCATTCCTTAGGCTTTCCTGAAAAACCAGGAACCCCAGGCAAAAATGGTAACTGATGGCCTATTTGGAAGAGAGGGGGATAGGGTCTTCCAGGCAGGGCAGGGGTGTGGGACGGAGGACAGAGCATGCAGAGATGAGGTAGGAGGGGTCTTCCAGGCAAGGCAGGGCAGTATGTGCAGAGGTGCGGTGGGAGGGGCCTTTCAGGCAGGGCAGCGTGGTGGAGGGAGGGCGGTATGTGCAGAGGTCTGAGAGCCTGAAGCTCAGTGAGGAGCGAGGTGGCCCCATCCTGGAGGCTCTTCTCGGCCCATCACTGAGGGAACGAGTGTTGGTCCTTCCCTGTGGGAGTGGCAGGGACGGAGCTGCTAAGGGGAGAGATCTGGTCAGGAGTGGATTTCTTTTTTTTTTTCTTTAAGAATTTTATGTATTCGACAGACAGAGATCACAAGTAGGCAGAGAAGCATGCAGAGACGGCGGGGGCGGGGGAGAGGGAATCGATGCGGGGCTCGATCCCAGAACCCTGGGATCATGACCAGACCTGAGCCACCCAGGCACCTCTAGGAGTGGACTTCTAAAAGACAGCTTTGGAAGTGGTATAGGACTCCCTGAAAAGCAAACTTTTCTCTTTAAGTCCCTGATTTGGCTATTTTTTTCTAGGTCTGTGATGTCACTAGCATTACTTCTTGTCATTGATAAGTGTTTGTATTTAAAATAAACATCAGGGGCGCCTGAGTGGCTCAGTGGGTTAAAGCCTCTGCCTTCGGCTCAGGTCATGATCTCAGGGTCCTGGGATCGAGCCCCGCGTTGGGCTCTCTGCTCAGCAGGGAGCCTGCTTCCCCCTCCCTCTCTGCCTGCCTCTCTGCCTGCTTGTGATCTCTGTCTGTGTCAAATAAAATCTTTTTTAAAAAATCAACGTCATTGCGTATTTCTGCAGACGGGACCTTCTTAGCCATCGGCTCGCATGACAACTGCATCTACATCTACGGGGTCAGCGACAATGGGAGGAAGTACGCGCGGGTTGGCAAGTGCTCGGTAGGCGCTCTTCTCATTCTCGCGGGGATGTGTGTGGTCACCACGCGTCTGCCGTGCCAGGAGTTTACAAGGCACATGAAACACATCCCGCTCTTCCCTCCCAGGGTCATTCCAGCTTCATTACCCACCTGGACTGGTCTGTGAACTCACAATTCCTCGTGTCAAATTCTGGAGACTATGAAATCCTTTACTGTGAGTACACCCCAGGGCCTGTCTGGGTTTGGATCCCATAGAACATTCACTCCGAGACCGAAACGGGGTCTCCTGCAAAACCCCACTTCCCATACTGCCTCGGCCTGTGCCGTCGCCTCCAGGCCTCCGTTGCCTTTTCTATAACGCAGGGGAGTTGGGAAGGGCCACCTCTAAGAGCCTGCACACCACTGAGATCCTTAGGGGCCCAGGGTAGTGTGGGCTCCTCTGGAGCAGAAGATGCTGGGCTCCAAGGAGAGGGATGCCACGTCCCGGAGGGAGACGCCCGAGGGGGGCAAGTGGGGCGGGAAAGAGTGGGTTGCGAAGGCGTCATCCCAAGCAGGCAGACACAGTGAAGTCTCTCCTGCCTGGGGGGACAGCAGTCCCGGGGGCCCCTCCTGCTTCTCTCCCCACCCCTCCTGGCAGTGTCTGTGTCCAGGCAGGACCTGAGGACACCGCGGATGATAAGGCTGGCACTTCCGGAGCACAGGCCACACCCCATGCACTGGTCCTTACACGTGTGCCCGGCACCTGCTGTGTGCTGAGCTCTGGGCTAAGCACGGGGATCGTGGGGCAAAAGGAGGGTCTCGTGTGCAGCCTGCAGGATGGTACTAAAAACTTTATATACATTTTCTCTCATGATCCAAAGCTCTCCAGGCTTATCCCTTTTATAGACAGGAAATCTGGGCTCAGACACGAGGCCACGGCATCAAGAGCCAGTGCACAGGGAGGCAGCTGTCCACTTGCTGGGGAACCCAGACAGGTGGAACTGCTGGCTTGGAGGAAAGAGGGAAATAGCACATGCCAGGTGGTACCCCGTCTTCCCTCCCTGCCCTGTCCAAGGTGCTGCCTGACACAGGGCAGAATCGGGGGGAGAGACTTCAGAAATAGGCCATGGGTCTAGAGTCTTCTCAGACGGTCTCATACGCTATGAGTGAGAGCTCGTTTGAGAAACAACAAATCACCTGGGTATGACTGGTTTCCATAAGCTGCTACTCCTAACCCTGGGCTGCAGGGGTGTGTGTGTGTTGGGAGACAGCTGGGGGGCCTGAGTGACAGCCTGTGGCAGCTGTTCAAGGGCTCTGTGGGGGAGCGGGGAAGGGAGACACCAATTGGAGGCCAAGGTACCTGCGGATGGTCAAAGAGAAGCCAAACTGCAGGAAACAGCCCCAAAGAGGGAAATGGATGGGAGGTGGTACCCGGAGGCCCCAGGTGTGCACAATTGCGGCCGTGAGCCCAGCTCCCATGGGGCTGGGAAGCAGAAGGGGTCCCACTCCACAGGGCTCTGTCGCTGGTGGGACAGGGCTCTAAGGGCCAGCCTTGTCAGGGGAGGAAGGGGGGCCTGTGGCTCAGACATCACCAGACTTGGATCTGCTTGTTCCAGGGGTTCCCTCTGCTTGTAAGCAAGTCGTAAGTGTGGAAACTACAAGAGACATTGAGTGGGCTACTTACACCTGCACTTTGGGGTTCCATGTCTTTGGTAAGTTTTCTGAAGCTTCCATTCAGTTCAAAATAACATGTGTCCACTTTTAGAATATTTCTCTAATAGTTACAAGCTCTCATGGTCGCCGGTTTTGTCCAGCTGCTCTGTTGCCACATGAACCCTACAAGGACATGCTCCCTGCTACTCCCAGGGGAAGAGCCAGGAGAGAACCAGAGAGAGGTTTAACCCTTATTGTATGAGTCCTGAGATAATATTCTAGAATCTTCTATGAGGTTGTGCCAGACTTCCTAGAAAGATAGGCCAGATGGCACTCAATCTATTTATCATTTGTTAGTTATATTTTTTTTGGTTCTTTAAATTTTTCACTTCCTGTAAAGTTGAGATTGGAATATATTTATAAATGGTGTAAAATAAACTACCACAGTGTAGCAGAATAAAAAAGAAAAGACAATATTTATAATCTCTTTATGTAAGACCATAAGTCAGTAAGGTGGTCAGAATTTCACAAATCTCTTTAGAACTAGCATTTATCATTTTCTGGTATAAATGCTAGGAACTCCTGGCTTTAATCTAGATCTGTCAGTTGAGAAATGGAGGTACAGTCAGCTGTCTCAGATGCAAAGTTATTGGTACCAAAAGGGTCTCCCAGAGCAATGATCAGCAGACACTGCCTCCTCCCCTCGCCAGACTCCAGACCCATGGCAGGCAGACACCACACCTGCCGGATGCCACCCGAGTAGCCACAGAGGGTGCCTGGGTGGCTCAGTCTGTTGAGCGTCTTGATTTCAGCTCAGGTCATGATCTCAGGGCAGTGGATCGAGCCCTCCGAGCCCCCGTCCTCGGGCTCCATGCTCAGCAAGGACTCTGCTTGTCCCTCTCCCTCTGCTCCCTCCTCCACTATACACACACACTCTCTCTCATAAATAAAGAGAATCTTAAAAAAAAAAAAAAAAAAAAAAAAAAACACCTGAAAGGCACATACCGGGTTAAACCGTCCTTTGGAGAGACTCATATAGAGTTCCCCCAAAAACCCAAAAGTTAGGAAACTGTAGGCTGACGACTGGTCAGCTTCCCCTCAGATGCTTTGGGAATAAAGGAAAGGCATTGTGTCCCAAGCCAGAGTTTCTGACATGCTCTGTGCTGTGGAGTCCAGAAGGAAGGGGCCCCCGAGAGTCATGGGAGCCCAGAGAGCCTGCCGTGGCTCTCGCCTGGGACCAGTGATCTGGGAGCTGGCCCCGGCTTCGAGAGCCAGGGACTCCGGGCGATCTGATCTCTGTGGCAGCTCGGCGGCGGGCCCTGCGCAGCGTGCCCCGGTTTCTCTGGACTTCAGAGCTCTGTCTGGGGCCTTCATTTCAGGAGTGTGGCCGGAGGGCTCTGACGGAACCGACATCAACGCCGTGTGTCGGGCCCACGAGAGGAAGCTGCTGTCCACCGGCGACGACTTCGGCAAAGTGCACCTGTTCTCTTATCCTTGCTCACAGTTCAGGGTATGGTCTTCCCCGGACCCTGCCCTCGGGGCACGTGCGTCGTGGCCCCACCTGGCCGTCTGGTGATTGACTAGAAAGGTCGCCTGCATGAACCTGCCAGTCTCACATGCAGACACAACCCTGTCGTCCCGCTGTCCTGGAGCTCTTCCGGGGTCCCCACTGCTCTCTGGGGAGAACCCCCACCCACAGAGCCCTTGGAGCTGGCTTGTCCACCTCTGTGGCTTCCTTCATGGGCCTCACGCCCCCCACCAGCCTCTCTCTGCTCCAGCCCTGCTGGAGCTGAGCCAGCACCAGTGCCAAGATCCCCCTGCCCCATCTTTCCCAGAGCTGAAGCCCTTCGCCTTCCCCCTCAACCCGGGGCACCTGGTTGGTCCCTCCTTTGGGCTGTCCCAGGCCTGGTACAGCGCTCGGGCCCTGAACGTGTGCTCTGCCCGTCTCTGTCCCCCCACGAGGCCAGACTCTGGGGCTGCAGGGAGGGCCTCCGTGCGGTTTGCCGGCACGCCCCTACTGCGCCTGTGCACGAAGCAGGTACACGTGCGAGAGCGGCTGCAGGAGGGAAGAGCGAGCGGACAGTTCCAGGACTTTCCGACTGCACGGGACACTGCGCTAAGCTCTTTCTCTGTCGTTCTTCCCCAGGCTCCGAGCCACGTGTACAGCGGACACAGCAGCCACGTCACCAACGTCGATTTCCTCTGTGGCGACAGCCACCTCATCTCCACGGGCGGCAAGGACACCAGCATCATGCAGTGGCGGGTCATTTAGTCCAGCAGGAAGCGCGGGGGCAGGACAGGGGCAGGCACGCGTGCTGGGCTCCACCACTGTGATTTCTGTTCTGTCTGAGAAGTTCCGACAGACCTCAGGAAAACCACTCCCTCTACCGGTTACCTTAGCTTAGCGAATCAGTGAGCGTCACACCAGAGCAGCGGTTCACGGTTCTCCTCGGTTGTACAGTATATAAAACAGTGCACATTTCATACTAAAACAACATGCCAGGGTTTACATTACGGCGACATCAACAGAAGCGACTGGTATATCCTTCATAACTTTTCTACAAACCCTTCAAAAATGGTCACAGAAATGCCTTTTAAAATATTGTACATAAGCTTTACTCTCTCCCCACCTAGCTCGCTAAGTCAAATATTTATGATGATAATGAGGTACTGAATTGGGATCACTATTGAGTAACTGGTCCTAAGGGGATGACGGAGGAGAGCGAGGCGGACTGAGCTGCACAGCTGAATCGGGAACCACACATGCGGCTTCATTTGGTTACATCCTCCGAGGGTTCCTTCCGACCTCCCTCCAGGAGGCTGGCGAGAAAAGGGTTGCAGTCTTCTTGCGTTACGCAGACTGTACTCCAGAGTAACTTCCGCACTTCAGCAGGGTATGCAGGCACCGTAGAGTCTCAGTGACACTGTCCGCCGACCCCAGGGCAGGCCCCCGCCTCACTCCCTTCTGTCCCACACTCACTTGCCCGGAGGAGCGGTGGAGACATCTAAGCCACCTTCGTCCGTCTCTGAGTTGGCATGATCTGGTATTGTATAGGACTGTAGAAATTCATCCTAAAGATGTAAGGCTAGGCTTTACTATTTTACGCTTATGGACATTGTATATTTGTATTCTAAGACCAAGTAGACCAAGTCAAAATACTATCTCTGAAGTGTTCAATAAACCTGCGGCGGGGAGAAGTCTGGAAGGTTCCACCAGGTGCCAAGGGCAGCTTCTTTTCCTGTCTTCTGTGCGTGGACGGCTCTCTACACTACAAAATAAGACTGCACTCTGACGAGTCAGACAGGTGGCTTACGTTTGTCAAGAAGGCCTTATCCATTTTGATTGTGTGACAGATTGAAATTTATTGTTTACATTGGGGAATGTATCTCAGATTTTAAAAACAGAAGAGTAATAAACAGACTTAAAAACAAACACTAAGATTTCTACTTGTTCTAGGCAAGTAAATGAATGGAATTACCTGAACTCCACTGCGCTAGTTGTCCAGAGTGGCTGACTAAGCACATCTGGAGGCATGTTTGTCCCATCTCCAGCCTGCGGCGCAAGTGCGGGCCACCAGTAGAGACGTGTATTAAAGATGAATCTGTTTGTATGTATCCTTATCAAATATATTCTATAATGAAATTAAAGCTAAAAAGGATTTCTTATTGACCTATAATCATGAAAATATATAAATTAAAATATTTAAAATTAGACATGATTCACACTATATTCTGTTTCATAGACATACTTTTTTTTGTTCTCACCTGGGTCATTTGCAAATGGGACGTTAGCTGGCATACAGTGTGTAAGCATCATCAGATTCGAGGACTATAAAGAATTCAGCTTAGGGGCGCCTGGGTGACAGTGGGTTGGGCATCCAACTCTTGGTCTCTGTTTGGGTCGTGGTCTTGGGGTCATGGGACTGTGCCCCACATTGGGCTCCACGTGCACTCAGTGAAGTCCGCTTGGGACTCTCTCTCTCTGTGCCTCCTGCTTATGCTCTCTCTCTCTCTCTAAAATAAATAAATCTTTTTTTTTTTTTTTAAAAAGGAATTCAGCTGAAGGATGTCTGCCGGGCTCAGCTGGAGGGCTGATCCCAGGGCTATAAGTTCGAGCCCCATGTTGGGGTTAGAATTTCTAAAAAAAAAAAATTTTAACTTAAAATTTTTTTAACTTAAAAATTTTTTTCAGCTTAATTACCATACCTGGTTGTTATTTTACTTGGTTATGTAATACTGGCAAAAACGATTACCTTTACGTTAATAATTAGGGGAATCACCAGGTCGAGGAAGGGGAAAGGGACCCATTATTGATCTTATAAGATCTACTTTTATTTTTATATAATTCCACCCTTTTCCAGGTTCATAAAGGAAAAAGGATATTTATATAAACTATTACTGTTCAGCTTTGTCCATATTTTATTTATTTACTTACTTTGGGGGGTGGGAGAGGGAAAAGGAGAGAGACTCTCAAGCAGGCGCCACACCCAGCACAGAGCCCGTTGTGGGGCTCAACCTCACAACTCTGAGATAACGACCTTCCAAGATCCAAGACTCCGCTAGGACAAGAGGCCCAGAAGCAGGGGCGGCTGCCAGGCCTCTTCCTCCCAGTGGCCCAAGGCCCCATCAGCTTAGCTGGGCTATGAAGAATGACAGCCGAGGGGCTGTTGCCCGAATCTCCGTGAGGCGCTGAAATCGGCAACCAGGCTACAAGCGGCGGCTGTGGAGAAGGGCTGGTCCGGGGGAAGTTTCCAGGGGAGGCATGCCAGCAGGTGAAGGACCGCCTATGGCCGGTGGGTGTGGTTCAGGCCCCTCCCCATTCTGTGGTCCAATGGCCATGTCATTGGCCAAGATGCAGAGCACTGTGAGTCTGAAGGTGGATGACCCCTGGGACAGGGTAAAGCAAGGGGAGGGCCTCTGTGACATCCAAGTGCAAGCGTAGGCATTTGGCTAGCAGGCTAAGGACAGAAGTCCAGCAGCAGGTGCCACAGTGCCACAGAAGAGCGCCACGTCTGACACTGGGGTGTGGCCAAGATTGCGGGAAGCTGGTCCAGTCGGGTGAGGAAAGGGCCTCTGCCCCAGCCAGGGGTACTCAGAGTCCCAGGGCACCCAGAGGAGCACTGGCTGCCTGCAAGGAGAGGGCTCACTCCAGAGCCCACACACGCACCTTCCCCACCCCCAACTTTTTTTTTTTTTTTTGAGAGAGTGCGGGGGGCCGGTGCAGAGAAGAGGGAGAGAGAGGACCACACCCAGCGTGGAGCCTGACATAGGGCTCGATCTCACCACCCTGAGATCATGACTCAAGCTGAAATCAAGAGTCAGATGCTCAACCAACTGAGCCACCCAGGCGCCCCTAACCCCCTAAATTTTTGAATGACTACTTCCACTGCCCAGAAGTGACACACTGCACCCATTAACCATGTTTTCTGTCATCTGGGAACAGACTAACATCATATGATCTCTAAGGCTTCCAGAAGAGCCCATAGAAGAAGCAACGTTTGAGCTCCTCTGGCCTCCTCAAAGGGGGTCTAACTGCACAACTGGGAGGGAGCTGTTTGGTGAAAATGACAAGAAACATACTGATTCTCTGTGGTTTTGCTATATATATATATATATATATATATATATATATATATATATATATATAACTTTATGGGAAATTTGGAACATACACTGAAGTAGAGCCTCTCACCAAGCTTCAAAAATTATGCACATTCAGAGAATCTTGTTTCCTCTGTCTCCCCAAATCTGGATGACATAGAAGACTGGGATGTTTTCAAAGCAAGTCCAAGTCCTGTGTAATGCCTCCGTCTGCAGCTCCCACAACAATTTATTTCAGTAAGCACTGTAACACCATCACCACTGACCGGCAACAATGAGTCCTGATGGTCTGATACCCAGTCCACCTTCCGGTCTCTCCAGTTGTCAGACCAGCCATGTCTCCATGCCAAGCATCACGCGGGGATGCCACCCAACCAGGCAAAGCACGGGATGCAGAGCCCACCTCGAAGCCTGGCACAGGGGCTCGAGCACCCGTGTGCAGCTGAGCTCAGGACCCTTCTCCAAAGCCCACTCTGACCCCCAGCTCAATGCCGCTTTGCACCCTGCCCCTCCCCACACCCTGCCTCTGGTCCCTGGGGATGCCCCCTTCTGGGTCACCCGACCTAGATTCTTCCCACCTTGGTTGGCCGGTGAGAGGGAGACCAGACAGAGGACCAGCTCCGAAACCTTCTTTCCCCTTGGAGGGCTGAGCCTTGTTTCCAGGGAGCGGCAGTTCCAGCTCCTCCCAGAGGGTCCCCGCTGCTCCACTGGAACCTGGGAGGGCTGGTGGTGGGGAGGGTGGCCTAGGTACCTTCCTGCTCTCTTTGGATACGGGAGCACCCTCCACTCAGGAAGCCCAAGGGAGGGGTGAGGTTGGGGTCCCGTGAACACAGATTTGCCTGAGTTCAGGATGTGGACGAATTAGCTACAAATATGGTTGTCTGGGCTGAGAGCAAAGTAAGGGCTGCAGCGCCTGCCAGATGAAGACGGCAAAGGCAACCCTCCCCGCTGAATTGGACCCTAACCCCCTCCCCGGGCTCCGCGGGCTGCAGGGGCGCCACCTTGTGGCGGGAATCAGCGCCGGCTTCTCTTCCTCTGGCTGGAACGACGACGCTGCGGGTTCTGACCTCGGTAGGCGGGGAGTGTGGGGCCAGAGCAAGAACATGCTTCCACGACTCTGTCGACTCTGTCGGACTTCCACTCGCTGGATGGGGCAGGCGTTTCAAGCGACTGTCCTCAGGGAGCTTTCGAGGATCTTGGGGAGCCCCAACATTGCAGACAGCCTCACCCTGAGTCCCCTTACACTGGATAAGGGTGTTCTATGAGGGGCCTCTCGTGCCCCCCCACTCCCAGCAGGCCTTGATCACCGGGAGTCGCTCCCCAGTCCTCTTTTGGTGGGAGCCTCCCCACCCCACTCCAGGAGGTCCTGTGGGCAGAATCCAGGCTCTCTACCTCAGTCAGAGGAAACCTCTGTGCCCCCCCCCTCCCGCCCTGAGACTGGCGGGAAGGAGGTTCCTTCCCCCCACACACAGCCTTCTCTGCACATCTGGCTGAGAGCCACCTCCTGCCTTTCGATTTTCAGCCATCAGCTCACCAATCCCAGGGGCCACCCACCAAGCCCCCCCCTCCCTCTTGGGAGGAAGGGGGCTGGAATCAACAGCTCAACTTTGCCCCAAAGAAATTCCCCTTACAGAGACTTTTTTTTTTTTTTTAATTCTACTGCCAGACACTTTTGTCCCCATAACATGGATGAGGGAGGCTCAGAGGTCTCTTGGGAACATCCTTGGTAAGCTCTGCCCGTAGCCCAGCAGCACCTTCAGATGTCCCTTCTGTCGGATCTTGGCTCCTGGACTGGCATGTCAGTTCAACAGCTGGTGACACAAACTGCTGCCGTCAGGATTCCTGCAGTTTCCTTGTGCATGAGCAAGAGTTTGGCATCGCTGCCCGGGAGGAGAACCGCTGGTTTTCTAGGGCACGCACCTGCTCGCTTCTCAAGACTCTGCCCGGTCTTCACCCTGGGCACCAGCGGAGTGCCTGCTACCAGGCTACAAGGCAGCACAGCGGCTGAGAGATAGCGTCACTGGCCCCCCTCCCTTTGATCAGGAAGAGGCAGAGGGCTAGAAAGAGGAGTTTGCCCCAGGCTGCTTGGGTGACAGTCCCAGGTTCTCCCAAGCTGTGTCCCCCGCCCCCACCAGTGTTCTCAGACTGACGCTCTGCTCGTGCAGGCTCTCCGTGTGACTTCGGGAGTGCCCCATTCTATATATGGTGTGACTCAGGCGCAGGTTGCCTCTGTAACACACTGGAAATTCTGTAACAAAGAAGCCTGTTGACCCTGACATTTCCCATACTCATGCACTGGGCACTTCGGCTCCCACGACACTGATTATTGGCCAGGATCGATGTTCCGCGGCATACCATCTTGGGAAACACTGTGGGAGAAGGTTAGTCATGCAGAAGCTTAATATAACAGAGAAGTGAAAGGGAACCCAGATGCCCAACAATTCTCCACTTCCTCCTCTCCCCCCACCACCATTCCTGATAGGAAGGGGTTCGAGGCCAGATTCAGAAGGGCGACAAGGCACAGGGGTGCTTTTCTGTTATCCTGGAGTTCCTGGCCAGTTTATTTCGCTCTGTGCACCTGGCTCGAGAGCACTCAGCCTCCCTGATCTATACTGTCAGCAGCGGGAGGGTCAGGGTCCGAGGAAGAACATCCGGGGCATTGGAACAAACCCTCTCCCCCCCCACCAACAAGGGAGGATCTTGTTCTTTTTTTTTTTTTTTTTTAAGATTTTATTTATTTGCACAAGCAGGGAGACCGAGCAGCAGGCAGAGGGAGAAGCAGACTCTCTGTGGAGCAGAGAGCCCAACATGGGACTCGATCCCCGGACCTAAGATCATGACCTGGGGTGAAGGCAGACGCTTAAACGACTGAGCCACCCAGGCGTCCATAAGATTTTATTTTCATTTATTTGACACAGAGAGAGAGCACACCAGCAGCGTGAGAAGCAGGCTCCCCGAGGAGCAGGGAGCTCCACGTGGGGCTCGGTCCCAGGAGGGGTCAGGGGTGACGGAGGATACTTGAACCTGAGCAGTCAGTAAAGTGGTTTGAGCAGAGATTTAAGTGGTAGAGTGAGGACCCAAGCCTGTGGCCATCTGGGGGAGACGGTCTGCAAGGCAGAGTCCCTGGGAGCACATGGTGAGGAAAGAAACAATGTTTTGTTCAGCAAGACCCTTTCTCTGTAAACACAGAAACCAGAGCCCTTGTTAAACAGGGACTTGCCCAAGGCCACTGTGACCTTGGCAGGGAGAGAGCCTCACTGCTCTAGTTTGTTTCCTTTTATAAAATAAAGTTTAGGGGCACCTGGGTGGCCCAGTCAGTTAAGCCTCCGCCTTCAGCTCAGGTCATGATCTCAGGGTGCTGGGATAGAGCCCCGCATCGGGCTTCTTGCTTGGCGGGAAGCCTGCTTCTCCCTCACCCTCTGCCCCTCCCCCTGCTTGTGCATGTGCGCCCTCTCTCTGTCAAATAAATAAATAAAATCTTTAAAAAGCAAATAAATAAAATGAAGTTTACTGTATTTTTCAATGATAAGATGTATCATAGCAAAATCAAGACGCCCTGGCATATCCCACCACCTAGAAGCAGCACTACTAGGTTCTTAGTGTGTCTCCTTCCCGTATTTTTTCTCTGCGGACATTTCCGGGCGTGTTTCCATAGCTGACGTAGTGCATGGATGCTGCTTTATGTTGCTTTTCTCTTGCACCATTGTAAGCATTTCCCAGTGTCATTACAGACTTGTTATAAATAATTCCCATCGGTTGTGTGACTGGCTGCTGCGACTGTCCAGTCCTCCCACACTGATGACGGTGGCAAGACAAGAGAATCAAGGCCACCCTTACCGAGGCCTTTGTCCCTGGTGCTGCAGGTTCTGCCAGGGCCCCCCTCCCGTGGGCCACCCCATTGGCTCGCAAGGTCTGCCACCTCTCCAATGAGGATAAGGCTCAAATCCACATTTTTACGTCTGTTTCCTTAGCTTCACACACCTGTCCTTCAGCTCAGCCACGAGTGCCACGATCTCGTGCCCCAGACCAAATTCACCCACTTCCTTCCCCAAACCCTGGACTCCCAGATCCCAGCAGCCCAAGCCAGCAATGCGTGCATCCGTCCAGATGCCTGTCTCTGCCTCACTGCCCGGATCAGCCGCACCACGTCCAACAGCATCACTTAACTCGTGCCGGTCACGGCTGGGTACACCTCACGCACGGGGACCCTGCAGTACGCCCAACAACCCTGCCACAGGGATCCTCCTTCCACAATGAGGAAAACAGAGAGGTTGGTTAGCTTGCTGAGGGCTACACAGCGAGTAAGTTGGGATTTGAACCCAGGCGGTCGGTTTCAGAGTTCATACGCAACCACTGCACCACTCCGCCTGTCCCTCCAGGAGCCATCCCCCATGTGCCCATCTTCTCCCACCAGCACGGCTCTGCCCGGGCTGGTGGCATCACCCCCACCCCCCAACCTGCAGCCACACCAGCCCTACAGGGCAGTCGGGCTGAGTTTTCTAAAGGCATCACTCTCTGGCTTAAAATCCTTCAAGAGCTCTTAGGAGAAAGCACCCCCCATGGCAAACAGGGCCTGTTCCCTGCTTTCCCCCTTTTTCTCCCTCTGCTCTCACAGCTGAGCTTTTCTCTGTCCGCACACGCAGTGCATCTGCCCACAAGCTCTTCCTCCCATTTTTCCAACCACAGTAACTTTCATAACACAGCTCATGAGACACTTCTTCCAGGAAGCCTTTCCGGAGTGCCTCATCTGGGTTCTGATCCCTCCGATGGATCCTCCCCTTGTCACACTGAGTTATAAGTGGAGTCGACTGCCTGTACCCTTTCCGTGGTAAACTCCCCAAGGCATAAACACTCAGTACCACATACCCTGGTCTTTCTTAGCACAGGGTCCGGCATGGACAGGTTACCAGCCAGTGTCAGGTGGAGGCATAAATGGACAGGGCCATGGGCTGCCACGGGAAGCATTTGGACTCGGATTAGATTCCTGACCCTTTGCCCTTAAGCCCAAGTGTCTTTTCCTGCTTCCAGTGGTTTACTATTGCAAACGACACCGCAGAGAACAGCTTGTCCATGAAGCCTTTCTTTTTAGTTAGACTTGCTTCTTCAGGGCAAAATCCCAGAAGTGCTATTACTGAATTTGAGAGCAAAAACATCTTTATGACCCCTGATAGGTTTTGCAGAAGTGAATTCCAAAATTATGGTAGCAATTTGGGAGGCTTTTTCTTTTTTAGCAAACGAATCCTCCCTCCGTTTCTAAATGTCTTCCTGGCACAAGCCGCACAAAGCTATTTTTACCTAAAGGCTGTAAACCTCGTCCTTCTGAGAAGAGAAAGCCGGGCGTGTGTGCGGAAGCCCGCTGCCTGCCTCGCCGCCCAGCAGCCCCTGCGCGCTAGCCTAGTTCTTGGTCACTTGGGAAAGGCAAGTTTAAATTATGTTCCAAAGGAAGCAGTGGGTTTTTAAAGAAGAAAAACACACACACGTGCACACACACACACACTCACTCATACCTATCTCTGTGGGGGGACTGAATAATGAACATCTTTACAATTCTAAGAGGCCAGACGGTTAAGCAAGTGGATGCTGGGAAAGGATCAGGACTGAAAGCAGCCCCAGGGGTTGGGGCTATCTCCTGGTTTTCAAACTTTGGACAGCAACAGCTTTATTAGGATGAAACCTTACAGGAAAATCCACTCTGTGGCGTGGGTGAGAATGTCCCTGCTTTGGCAGGGGCAGTCAGAGGGTGGAAGTGACCAGAAACACTCATCCTGTGTCCAAACCCTCGACCTGGTCCACCCCCTAAACATGCCACCCACCTCTCCTTTTTTCCCCACCCCGCCCCCACCGCCTCCAGCTGCCACAGGGTCTCCCAAGTCCACTGTCCACGCCCAGCAAGGGCCACACAGCCAGCGGTGGCAGAGCCAGGTCCTCCCGCCCCGCGCCTAGCCCCCTCCCCGGTGACTCTCCACCTGCTGTCTTGCTGACAGCCAGCTCAGCGGCCATTCCCAGTCTCAGGGCAGAACGTCCTCGTCCTCGTAGGAGGCCCCAGAGACGGCTCGCATCTCCCAGCACCCGCCAATCCTGTGCCCCAAACACCAGCGTTCTCCCCGATTTCTCAGGAAAATCATCCATTTCATGTAGATCCTCAAATTTATTGAAGTAAAACCACAGCAATATTCTCTTGTAATTATTTTCTTATCCATTGTTATATTAATGTCAGTTAATGTTAATGTTATATTAATGCAACACAATGACCCTACAGTTACATATACTGCAAAACAATGCAGTTATTTTTTCTCGCTCACCCTGCAATTATAAATCCCTTCTCACGCCTAGTGCCCCGTACTTTTGTTTTCCTGTCTTTTACTCTTAGTTTTTGCCTGTTTTCCATTTCCTTTCATCTTGAAGAAGTGGATTTTACTTTCATTTCTCAGGATTCATGTTTCTAATTCGTTATTTTCAGATTTCATCTTGATAAGTTCCCCCTTATATTTATTTATCTTGTTGTGTGTTTTTTTTTTTTAAGATTTTGTTTATTTATTTATTTTGACAGAGAGATCACAAGGAGGCAGAGAGGCAGGCAGAGAGAGAGGAGGAAGCAGGCTCCCTGCTGAGCAGAGAGCCCGATGCGGGGCTCGATCTCAGGACGCTGGGATCATGACCTGAGCCGAAGACAGAGGCTTTAACCTGCTGAGCCACCCAGGTGCCCCTATTTTGTTGTGTTTTAAGCATGTATGTATACCCTCTGTTGTATAGTAAAAACGTATAAGGTATGCTTTCGCCATATCCCGTAAGTGTTGCTTTGATGTTTTCTCATTTTCATTAATTTATACTTTTCGTACTGATTTCTTCTTTCAGCTTAAAGTTATCTCGAAGAGTATTTTTACATTTCTAAGCTAAAGTTTTATTGTTATTTTTTTTACGGTAATTTGGGGTGTCCCTGAACTCTGGTGAAATTTCCAAACTCCAAGGTCAACAAGAAACCCCCTTCAGCTTCTGGGGAAAAAAACAGATTGCCTGTGTGTGAAATGCCCACACCCACGCCACTCTGAAATGTCCAGTCCTGACCTCTGGAACCCATGAATATGTAGGTTCCACGCCCAAGGGGGAATTAAGGTTGCAGGTAGAACTAAGGTTGTTAATCAGCTGGCTTTAAAACAGGGAGAGTACTACAGATTACCCAGGTGTGCCCAATATAATTGCAAGGGTCTGTAACTAGAGCAGAGGGAGGGAAAAGAGGAGGTAAGGAAGATGTGAGAGCAGAGCCAGAGAGCTCTGACCCAGACTTGATCCGTACTTGATGCTGGCTTTGCAGATGGCCCTTCCTGAGGAACCACGAGCCAAGGAATGCAGGAAGCCCCTAGAAGCTGGGAAAGGCAAGGAACAGACTCTCCCCACCGAGCACAGCTCCACGAACACCTGGATTTCAGCCCAGTGAGACCCGCATCAGACTTCCGACCCCCCGATCTGCAAGAGAATATATGTGTGTTTTTTGAAGCCAGCAAGCTTTGGTCATCTGTATGGCAGGGACCGGAAGCTAATACATCTTGTAAAGAGAGACTCTGGCTGGTTATCGGACTTCTTGCCTGCAATTTGAAACTAGAAGTTTGCAGATCCCTGAGAAAAGGGAACTGCAGGCCTGAAATCCTTCCTGGTTGAGGGCCTCATCCGCGTGGGAGAGAAAAACAGGCGTTTCTACCAGACTGTGTCTAAATGTGTGTCGTTCTACACTAATCCTCTCAAACACCTGGTGAGCTCTCTTTTTCCAAACAGCTTTGTTGAGATGTAATTCACATCCCATGCAATTCACCCACTTAAGGAATGCTATTCAGTGGTTCTTAGTATATCCGCCGAGCTGGGCAACCATCTCCACTATGTAATTTTAGAATATTTTCATCACCCCCAGAAGAAACTCCACAGTCCCTGGCACGGTATTCATCTCCTGGAGCTGACAAAGCAAAACATCCCAGGCTGAGGCGGGGGCGGGCCTGGGGGTAGGAGGGGCGGGGGGGCAGGGGTCATGGAGGTAGAGGGGGCAGGGGGCAGGGGGCCTCAAACAACAGACATTTATCTCCTCCCAGGCCTGGGGGCTAGAAGTTCCAGATCCAGAGCCAACACGGCTGGTTTTTTCCAGAGGCCACTTCCCACGGCATACAGATGGCCACTTTCTTGAGATGCCTTCACATGGCCTTTTCTCTGTTCCTGGCATCTCTCTGGGGGGCCTAATCTCCCCTCAGTATAAGGACATCAGTTAGATTGGCCCACACTAAAGGCCTCATTTTAACTTACTTACCTCTTTATAGTTCCTATCTCCAAATGCATTCTGACGTGCTGGGGTAGGGTTTCAACATATGAATTTGGGAGAAAGGGGAGCACAGCGTCGAAGAGTTGAAGAAGGGCTAATCTGTTTTCCCAAGTGGCTGCACCATTTTACAATCCACTAGAATGTATGAGGGTCCAATTTCTCCACCTACCAACGCTACTTATTTTCCTTTCTTATTCTACTTTCTTATTATTTTTTTATTTATAGCCATCTTATTGGCTGTAAAGTGGTATCTAATTGAAGTTTCTATTTGCATTTCCCTGACAGTCATGATATTAAGCATCTTTTCATATGTTTATTGGCCACTTGTAGATCTTCTTTGGAGTCGTAGCTGCTCAGACCCTTTCTTTGCCCACTTGTTACTTGGCTTATTGGTATTTATATTATGGAGTTGGAAGCGTTCATTATATACTCTAGGTACAGACCTTCTTCAGAGATAGGACTTACAAATATTTTTTCCCATTCTGTGGGTTGTCTTTTCACTTTGATGGTATTATCTGCAGCAGAAGTTTTTTAATATTGATGAAATTCAATGTATCTGTTTTTTCTTTTGTTACTTGTTCTTTGTTTTTTGGGTTTTTGTTTTTGTTTTTATTTTTGATGTCATAGCTAGGAAAATTTAGCCTAACCAAAGGCTAGAAAGATTTTTTTTAAGATTTTATTTATTTATTTGACAGACAGAGATCACAAGTAGGCAGAGGGCAGGCAGAGAGAGAGGAGGAAGCAGGCTCCCCGCTGAGCAGAGAGCCCCATGTGGGGCTCGATCCCAGGACCCTGGGCTCATGACCTGAGCTGAAGGCAGAGGCTTAACCCACTGAGCCACTCAGGTGCCCCAAGATTAGAAAGATTTACACAGCTGTTTTCTTCTAAAGGTTTTATAGTTTAGGCTCTTCCATTTAGGTCTATGAACCATTTTAAGGTAATTGTTGCATATGATGTGAAGTAGGGATTTCTACTTGTTTCAGCATCATTTATTGAAGACTCCTCTTTCCTCCACTGAATTATCTTGGCACCCTTGTTAAAAATCAACTGCACATCAATGTAAGTGTTTATCTCTGGACTCTTTATTCCATCCATCAATCTGTATCTATACCTAACCCTCTGCCAGCCAGTACTGTACTTGACTACTATAGCTTTGCTGTAAATTTTGAACTCAGGTAATATGAATCTTCCAACTGTGTTCTCCTTCAAGACTGTCTTAGTTGTCCTAGATCTTTTGCATTTCCAAATGAGTCTTTGAATCACATTGCTAATTTCTGGAAAAGAATAAAGGGGGTGATTTTGACAGGGATTGCATTGTATCTGTATCTTGTACTCTATCTGCTTTGTGAAATAGAGTTTTTGTTTGATCCCCTAGGGCATGAGTCAACAAACTGTGACCTGCAGACCCAATCCAGCCTGCCACCTGTTTTTGCAAACAAAGTGATATTGGAACACAGTTACATCCATTCATTCATGGATTGGCTATGGCTGTCTTCAAGCTGCAGTGGCCAAATGGAGTAGTCATGACAAAGACTGAATGACCTGCAATAAAGCCAAAAATATTTATTATCTTGTCCTTTGTAGAAAAAGTGTGCCAACCCTTGTTCTAGATCAGTGTCTTTTCTGGTTTTTACTACCTCTAACTAACTTTTTCAATTTTGAAAATAATGTTTTTATTCCTAAGAATTACTTTTTGTTCTCATATTGCTCTCAAGCAAGATCTTCTTGACTCTTCTTATAACTTCTCTATCATTCCCTCCATTAGACATGACACCTGCTGACTTCTCTTTCTCTTGGTAGAACATCATGTGAAGGGATCAAAGACTTCAGATTTCCCAAGTCTTCTAAAATATGTGCTCAGAGGCCCAGGCCTCCCAGCCCATTGTAGGCAGGTCCCCTCAGCCCCACAAAGGCCTGGCCGTCAGGATCTCTAAGCAGGTGTGAGACAGCTAGGAGAGAGGAGTGGCCAGGGAGTCTCTTCCCCAGGGATGACGGTGACAACCTCCCCCACCCCCTCAAGCTGAGACCTGATCTCCAGAGCTGGGAAGGCCCAAGGGAGGTTGGGCCTCCCTAGGGTGGGCTGGATGGGACATTCTTTCCCAAAGGCCTTAGGGCTCCCATGAAAAGGATCAGCAGCTCTCTCTTGGGTTGCTGGCCAGCGTGGCCTAAGGGATGCCCTTGGCTCAGCTTTCTGAACGTAATTGAGTAGAAACACTCAGGCAGTCTGGGAGGGCAGGACTTGGCTACAGGCACCTCCAAAAAAGCAGGCCTGCTCCAACCTGTGTCCTCAATCTGCTTCTCTCATCGCAAAGAGTGGCACTAAGAAGTTGCCCTCTATGGGAAGGGCACACAAGGTCCTCCTCTCCAGCCCCCAACACACATACATCTGGCCAAGCTTCCCCTCGGTTGGTCCAGGTCTTTGAGACACTCAGCAGGAAGCTGGAGTCATCCCCAGCATGACCACCACAGGCCCCTCTCCCAAGACTTGCCTCTTCCTGAGCCTTCAAGAGGGTGAAACAGGACTTTCAGGAGAGCTGCTTTTTGAGCTGAAAAGCCCGAGAGGTGGAGTCAAAAGAGAAGCTCCAGCTATGAGCCACAGGCCATCCCTGAGTGCGGGGAAGGTAAAATGGGCCAGAAGTAGTTTCTGTTTCCTGCCAGATGGAACAGGAGCACAAGCAGGAGCTTGCATTTCCAAAATGACCCCCTCCTGCAGGCATTGCTTGGATGAGGGCGAAGAGACAACAGGGTCTCCTCACTTCTGCGCTGTAACAGACATGGGGTCAAAAGAGAACTAAGACCTGCAAGTTGTCCTCATGAAGTTCACGGTCTAGCGGGGGAGCCAGCAGGTCAAAAAGACCATCGCAATATGAGACGGTGAAGGTGTGATGGGGCCGAGCCCCAAACCCCCAAGCAGTATGGAGGATGGTGCCTGCAGCCCTGGGGAAAGGGGGTGTTTTGGTTTCTGAGAGAGAAGTGACAGGTGAGTGGGGGGTTGAAGATGGTTTGCCAGGTAGACAGAGGCAGCGTCCTGGGCATCAGCAAGGCCGAGATACATAGGTGCTCAAAAACTTTGGATGAATGAATGATTGAAAATGAATTGTGTTATATTCAAGGAAGACACTGTTGGTAATAAGTGAGTTGGTCAATGAGGTTAATGGTGCAAAGGCAGATTTTCAAAAAAAAAGGTGCCATGTCACAGGTGGCCCCCAAGGTTCTCTGAGACATCTGTTGTCTTCACTTCAAAGAAGCATGTCTTCACTCTGGGTTCCGGCATGGAGCAGTAATTGACTTCTGCTGTTAATATAAACCAGACATGGTCTCATTGGTGAATCATCGAAAACAACTGTGTTTCTTTTGATTATTTGGGGTGAGTGAGGTTTTGTTTGGCAACACCAAGAGAGAGAGAAGATGGTGCATAGGGTTGGTTCAACAGTGACCCCCCACCCCAGTCTGGAAAGCCTCAAGAAACAGGGAGGGAGCAGGGGGTAAGGTCGGCAGCCTTGCAACGTGGGGTCTGCAGGAACATGTGTCCACCTGGCTCTTCATCCACTGGCCTGTGTGACTTCACCAGGCTTCAGTTTCACCCTCCAGACAGGAGGTTAGACAGATATCTTTGAGGGCTTCCTGGCTCTATGGCTAGCCAGGGCTAACAGCAGGACACCTGTGTTTCCTGCCTCCCCCACAAATGGGAAAACCAGTCCAGGAGGGTCTTCCAGTTGACCCATGGCTAGTAAGCCCAGCTACGTGTCCTACACCCCCACACGCCACGTGTCACAAAGTCACTGGCTTTGGTGAGCAATCTTTTCAAATCTGAGGAATGGTGACCTTCAGACACAAATCACTTGGGGGCCATACGGGTCAAAAATAGTGTTAATGTTCTTTTTATCGGAAGAATGTAAAACATGAATTCATGTGCCTTTAAGGAATCAAGGCTTTTTCAGTAAATGGGAAACATGCTAAGTAGATTCGTTTCAAAAACGTATAGTTAGTGGGAAGGGGACAAAGAGGCAAGAGTGAGGCTGCTGGGAGGAGGGTGGAAAGACTTTTCAGGAGCCGACATTGTGCTGTTCCGCAGCCATGCCTACAAGGATGTAGGAGTCCCATCTGTGGGGTGACAAAGGGAGGCTCAGAAGGGTCTACACTGTCAGTGGAGCGGCAACACGTGGCGTTCTCCTCCCTAAGCATCCTGGGCTGGGTGGGCACGACCAACACCCATTCATGGAGGAGCAGCCCTCTGCTTAGAGCACAAGTGGTCCCCACCTGTCCTCCCCAGCCCTGCCTGCTGCTCATGAAGCCTCTGAGGCTCAGACACAGGACCCAGGAAATGATCTCTCCAGGAGCCTCACAGCTGATCTTACAAATTCACTGAGTGATGTTGGACCCCTTTCACTGTCTTGGGGTCCCACCCCTCCATCTCCTACCAACAGAAGGATTTGCAGTTCCCTTCCAGCATCAGAATTCTCTGTCCTCCTGTCTTTATTGTTCCAGGATCTTGGTGGTTAGCAGAGAAGATCGACAGGAGGTGTATGTCCCAAATCTTTGGTGCTAATGTTCCAGAGTAAATCTGTTACCAACAGGGCCCTGTGATGCTTTTCCAGTTACAGGATAGTAACAACTTACCAGACTCCAAGGCACCAGAGAGGTCAGAGTGGGCCACAAGCCCCAATAAATCAAGCTGGGAACAAACGAGCCAATATCCCATGGGCCAGGGGTGGTGATCTCGCACAGTCCAATGTGCACTGACCAAGGGTAACACTGCCTATATAAAACACCCCTGCATGTCTCCAGGTGCCCTGCAGATTGACCATTTTAGTCATCTTTAGTGTCTAACCAGTCCCTTCTGTAGCAGTGAGCCAACCTGGACCCTGGAATGAGGGGGACAAATAAGGTGAGAAGGAGCCGAAACCATCTGGACCTGCTAACAGGACCGTAGGGGGACAAATGTGTCCTTTTGAGTTTGAAGACTCCAGCTCCAACAAATAGAAAGGGAAAATGTGACCATCAGTCCCTAAGGAACTCATGACAGGTGGATGCAGAGGGAGAGGTAGGTGATACGGGGGGTAGTAAGCACCTAGAGAGCCTTCCTCCTCCCCGCGAGAACCACGTTCAGCTGCAGCAAACCAGAACTAACGGGCACTGGGATTCTGAGTCAGAGAAACCCTGGACTGAGAACCGGCTCCACCACTTCTTGTACCGGGGGGCAAACCCACAAAACTCACAGAGCCTCTTCATCCCGGTCAGGAGTAAAACAGCGACCCTTCCCCGCCCTAAATTCCAAACGTCGCCAAATGCTTGATACGCTTTTGTTTCGACTCAGTTTTTAAGAAGGTGGCTATGATTTCCATGTTACTGTGAAAGACAGGAGAGGGAGCATCAGCGGCAGAACCGAGAAAGCACGACTTAGATATGGGGAGTGCGACCCCGGAAGGTTTCTAGCCAGCAGTGAAGATCGCTAACCTTTAGGAAGGATGGGAACTTAACCCGTGAAAGCCGGGAGCGCCTACTTTGTGCTGTGATTTTTCACAGGGGTGGTTTGGGGGCGCCTCATAAGGCGCCCCTTGGGCTAGGGGACGTCCTCCACGTGTTGCTGTAACCCCACAGCTTCGACTCTGGTCCCAGACCTGGTTATTTACAAAAAGAGGGCTCACGGGTCGGTGACCTCGACACCCCTCGAGTCCCGGCTGCCCCCTTCGTCCGAGCAGCTGGGGAGCGGCGCAAGTTGGGGGGGGAAACCCCCGGGCCCACTCACACGGACGCCCGCATACTAAGCGCCCGTGCTGGATGCCGGGGGCGCCCCGCGGTGGGCGGGGCTCTGCGCTCCACGTGCTGGCCTGGCGCCCCGCCCCGCCCACGACACCACCTCACCCTCACGGCTCCGCCCCCCGCTGGTCCCCCCGCCCCCCCTGTCCTAAGCCCCGCCCCCCGCGGCTCGTCCTTCGCAGGAAGCCCCGTCCCCACAGCCCGGCCCCCGAAGCTCCGGCCTGTCCGCCGCCGGTCCTCCTTCCCCAGAAGCCCGGCCCCTCGCAGCTCCGCCCCGCCCCTCGCGGCCCTCGGCTCGGCGCTCCCGGAGGCGCGGGCGGCGGGGCCCCGCGCCTTTTGTGTCGGGCTCGGGCCGCCGCGCGCGCGCACTCCCCTCGGCGGCCGGGGGCGGCGGGACGCAGACGCGCGCACCCCCCTCGGCGGGCGGAGGGCGCCCCCTCAGTCCCGGCTCGCGGCGGAGCCCGCCCGCGCGCGCGCCCCGCCTCCTCCTCGGCCGTCGCCGCGCCGCCCGCGCCCGCCCGGGCCGGCGCCCCGAGTGAAGGCGGGCGCGCGCTCGCCCCCTCCCCTCCGCCGCCCGCCCTGCCCCCGGCGGCGCGCGCACACGCCGGCCCGGGCACGCGCCCGCCAAGATGGCAGGGGCCGGGGCCCAGCTGTCAGGCGCCGCCGCCGCAGCCCGTCTCCGCAGCTAGCGGCCCGGACGCCCGCCCCGAGAAGATGCTCCCCCGCTGCCCCCCGCAGCCCAGCGAGACGCGGAGCCGCCGCGCCCGGGGCCGGCTCCCCCGCTAACGCCCCGCGCCCCGCGCCGCGCCCCCGGCCCCGCGCGCCCGCCCCGGCAGCGACAATGAGGTGAGTCGGACGAGTCGCGCGGCGGGAGAGGACGGGGCGGGCGCGCGGGGGCGTCGGCGCGGGCGCCGCGGGGGCGGTGCGGGGGCGTCGAGCACAGCGGGCGGGGCGGCGGGGGCGGCGCGGGCGGCCGGTGGAGGCGGCGGGGGGCACCTGCGGGGCGGGGGGCCGGGCCGGCGGGCAGGTGTGGCGGCGCCGGGCCGCGGCCGTTCGGCCTCCCCTCCCGGGCGCCCCCCGGCCGCGCTGCGAGCCCCGCTTCGGCGGTTTCCCGCGGCCGCTCGCGTCTCGCGCCCCCT
Source organism: Mustela nivalis (assembly GCF_964662115.1). Taxonomy (NCBI): domain Eukaryota; kingdom Metazoa; phylum Chordata; class Mammalia; order Carnivora; family Mustelidae; genus Mustela; species Mustela nivalis. The sequence continues at coordinate 5,980,836 of NC_139025.1, read as the reverse complement.
CTCCCTGGCTTCTCGCGCGCGGGGCAGTGCGGGACCCCAGGGCAGCCCGGCCCGAGCCGTCCGCCGGCCGGGGCGCTGCTCGCTGTCAGGCCGAGAAATACAGCCCTGCGGGCGCCCGCGAGCCGGAGTCCTTCTGCCGCGGTCGGCGACCCTCGCTGGTCGGGGCCGTCACCCCCTTGCCTTTTTTCGGGGTAACGGTGCCTCCAGACACGCAGCCCGTCGCACGTACGGGGTCTGCGGTTGCATCTTGCTTGTTGTGAACTTTACGTGAACGGAACGATACAGTGAGTGTTCTTTTGTGTCCGCCTGCCTTCGCCCAAGTTGTTTTCGAGGTTCATCCATTTGCTCGCCAACCTGGAGCAGCCCCTTGCGTGAACACTCCGCAGTTTGCCCAGGCCCCTGTCGGTGGGCGTTTCACTTGGGGCTGCCTTTTGGCTATCACGCATACACTTCTGTGTCCCCCGCGCACTCATTTCTGTCGGGGACATACGTAACAGTGGAATTTCTGGGTCAAAAGATTGGCATGTCTTCAGATGTAATAGATGATACCACATTTCCAAAGCGTTTGACCGATTTATACTCCTTCCCGCAAGCGTTTGAGAGTTCTTGTGCGCCACGTCCTTGTCAGCACTAGGTATTGTCGGTCTTAAACTTTAGCCATCCTACCGAGTGCGAAGTGTATCCCGCTGTGGTTTTAGATTGTACTTTCCTGCCGACCCAGGGGGTCATGCTCGTGTTTATTTGGTAGCCTCTTTTATTATTAAGTGCCTGTTCAGATGTTTTGCCCATTTTTCTTTGGGATTTACATGGCTTTTCTCTCCTAATTTGTAGTTCCAGTCTGAAGTCAAGAAGAGTGCTTCTTATAACACCTTGCAGAAATCCTACTATTTTGCCGTTTGGATTAAGATCTACACAGGCCACTTGGAATTTGTTTTTGTGTAACTTTGTGTATTTGTGCGTGTGTAACTTTTTGTGGAATTGATTTTTTGTGGAAAAAGGGTTACATTTCACTTTTACCAGCACCATTTATTCAGCACTGATTATCAAAAAGGTCATCTTTTCCCTGTATTTCTTCAATGCCTTCTTCCTCATCTTCCAGATTTCCATGTGGGACCGTTTCTTTTCTCTGAAGAATACCCTTTAGTGTTCCTTTAGTTCAGGTGTGGGGTGACAGAGTCTTACTGTGTGTTTGTCAAGCAGAGAGAGTCAGTTACCATATGGTTTCACTTATTCCTGGAGCATAAGGAATAACACGGAGGACATGAGGAGATGAAGAGGAGAAGGGAGTTGGGGGAAATCCGAGGGGGAGACAAACCATGAGAGACTTTGGACTCTGAGAAACAAACTGAGGGTTTTGATGGCGAAAGGGATGGGTCTTGGGTGAGTCTGGTGGTGGGTATTAAGGAGGGAATGAATTGCATGGAGCACTGGGTGTGGTGCATAAACAATGAATTTTGGAATACATAAAAAAATTAAATTAAATTTTTTAAAAAGGAAAACAATAGCTTAATTGAAATACAATTCACACAGCATAAAATTTGCTCATTTAAAGTATACGATTCCAAGGTTTTTAGTATTTTCACAGAGTTTTGCAACCATTACCGCAATCTAATTTTAGAACATTTTCCTCCATTGTGAAGGGCCTTTTAGGTACTTAAAAAATTCTTTGTTTGCATTGTTTTCTTTAAGCATTTCGAAGACATTTCATTATCACTGACTTGGACTACTTCTTTTGAGAAGCCACTTGTAAGTCTGTCATTCTCTTGAAAGCAGTCTTTTTCTCTGGGTGCCTTTAAAATACTCTCTTTGTCTTTGGTTTTTAGCAATTTTTCTATGCTGTTCCTGGTAGGACTTTTATTTTATATATATATATATATATTTTTTTTTTTTTTTTTTTTTTTTTTTTTTAAACTTATGACTGGGGAGTGCTTAGGTCTTCTTGAATCCGTGGCCTTAACATCTTTCATTACGTTTGGAAGTCATCAGCCATTAATACATGAAATGTTACTTCTGCCCCATTCTATATCACCTTTCTTTTTGGGACTCCAGTTAAACATGTTACATCTTTCATTGGATTTTCTATCTCTTAACCTTTCTTCTGTGTTTTCTGTTTGTCTCTCTGTCCTCATTCTGGGTATCTCCTCACTTATCTCTTTTTCTTCTGCTATAAATGTTATATTAAACCATCAGTTCAGGGTGGGGTTCTTATTTTGTTTTTTAAAGATTTTTTTTTAAAGATTTTATTTATTTAATCAGAGAGAGAGGGGGAGAGAGCAAGCACAGGCAGACAGAATGGCAGGCAGAAGCAGAGGGAGAAGCAGGCTCCCTGCCGAGCAAGGAGCCCGATATGGGACTCGATCCCAGGACGCTGGGATCATGACCTGAGCCGAAGGCAGCTGCTTAACCAACTGAGCCACCCAGGCGTCCCGTTTTTTAAAGATTTTATTTGTTTATTTCAGAGAGAGAGAGGGAGAGAGAAAGCAAGCGCCAGCACAAGCCAGAGGGACAGGCAGAGGGAAAAGCAAACTCCCCACTGAGGAGGGAACCTAATGCGGCTCTATCTGAGGACCCCAAGATTAGGACCTGAGCTGAAGTCAGATGCTTAACTGACAGACACCAGGTGCCCCTTTGTGGGTTTTTTTGGTTTTGGTTTTTTTAACACCCAAGATGGGTCTCTAACTCACAATCCCAAGATCAAGAGTCACATGCTTTACTCACTGAGCCAGCTGGGCATGCCTCAGTTGAGTTTTTCATTTCAGTTATATATTTTTCAATTATTTAATTTCCATGTGGTTTTCTTTTTATAGCATACCATTATCTGCCAAAATTATCAATCTTGTCTTCTATCTCCCTGAATATGGTATGCATAATTATCTTAAGGTGTGTCCGATTATGGCATTAATTGTGAGTCTTGTCTATCTGTTTTCTGTTGGTTTTCATTCATTTCATCTTGTCTCCTTATGTGCCTAGTTTTTGTTGTTGTTGTTGTTGTTTTTTAATTTTGTGCTGGCCATTGAATTTGCCTAATTATTTTGTAGAAATTATTGGAGATCTAAGGTGATGTTTTCCTCTGCCAGGGAGAATCCACATTTGCTTTCGTCAGACGAATGGGGCACTTGGGATCTGGAATCACTTCAGTGCAGTCTCAGGGATCGAGCTCTTTCTAAACTGAGCTGCAGTCCCTGTGAGAACCAACCTGTTTGGTCCACCTTTACCCCCAGGGTTCAGCTCTCCACTAGCACCTTCCCTCCCTAAGCAAACAACAAACTTTTAGCATTCCCTTAGGAATTGGCAAACACCCCCAGGGAAAAGTAGCTCTGAATACTGAGCTCACTTTCCTGACTCTGATGTTTCTTCCTCCTCCAGGCATCCATGCAAACATTTATTATATTCTTTCCCTGCTTTTCTAGTTCTCTTCCGTTAGACATTGTTCTGATTTACTTAGTCCAAGGTTGTTAGTAGTAAAAGCTCTTCATTCATGTGGGTTAGGGGCAGTTTGATTCAGGATTGAATTCTGCAGGAGATTTAAGCTAGCAGGCTATAGAAGCTGTGGAGAATTATAGCAACTATTTTCAGGGAGCCTGGGTGGCTCAGTCGGTTAAACCACTGCCTTTGACTCAGGTCATGATCCCAGGGTTTGCCTCTGCCTGCCACTGCCTGCTTGTGCACGCACGCTCTCTCTCTGTGTCAAGTAAATAAATAAACTCTTTAAATCAATAAATAACAGCTATTTTCATGTGTATGTCAACTCTATTAGACTGTCAGTTTGTGAGATACTCTTAGAATCAAGATAATCTCAAAAATAAATCTTTATTTTCCTGTAATATGTAATTAGTTGAAAAAATGGCACTTTAGTGCAGGTCATTACTGTGATGCAAAAGATATTGGAAGCAGGTGCTTTCCTCTCTTTTTTCTGTATTTCTTTCTTTTGTTTTAATTCCCTTGTTTATTTGTTAAAAATTACCCTTTATCTGGTCCTCTTGAATATAACATTTAATCTTCTGATCAACAATAGCATAATAGCATTCTCATATTCTGTTCTATTGGATCAGATAAAATGGCATGACTGTAGAAATGAAAGTTTATAAATGGCTTTTCCAAAATGGGCCATTCATTATTCTTTTTCTTTAAGTTGTCTGTTTTTTACACAGATTTTTTTTCAGGGATCATTTCTATAGTTTGTTACACCGTTTTTTGTTTTTTTTAAATGCTGCTGACAGTTCACCATGGTTTTCTGTCACAGACTGTTTATAGTTAAGCACCAACGTGCGTACATGGACTTGTACCCCAAGTACTTGGCTTTTGCACAAGGACCTAAATTAGTCAAAGGAGTATATTCATTACCTCTGTTGTCAGCTCATTTGATTGGGATATTTATAAGCAACTTGGTTCATCCATGAAAAGTATTTTGCTTTCTGTTCAATCCTGAGTTTTTTTTCAATGAAAATGATGCATTTTTCTTGCTAGATAATCTCATGGGGGTATTGAGATGAGACCTGTTCATAAAGGTATGCAAGGTAGTTTCCAAAGCATCCCTTTTCAGGAGTGTCTAAGAAAGGCATAGGGCTCAAGATGCATCCTCACGAATAAACTGAACATTTGAGGCACATATTTTAGGAAAAAAATGTCCTGTTGAATCAACCTCCTCAGATAATTAAGGCTGTATCTGAGTTTTTCTTTCTTTTGTAGACTATTGCCTGAATCCTTCCCTTTTCCTAACAGACCTTATGTATTTTCATGTCTTCATTCAAAAAATCGCTTTTTGAGGACTTATGGTTCCTGATGCTGGATTAGGAGGGTAGGAAGGTGAAAAGAACCAGACCTCCCCTCCCAAATAGTCCCCATCCTTAAATGATTTGCAGTTATACTAGATCCCTTTCTGCATCTTTTTTTTTTTTTTTCTTAAAAACCAACCCCCCCACATTCACAGTATATGGTGTATTTCTGTTGATATGCTTTTGCCATTTATCTTTGGGGAACATTCTTTTCTCTGAACATTTTCCTTGTCTGCCTTTTATCTTTTAAAGATCTGATATATAGAAGGTTAGGATTTTTATGTCATTAAGTCCTTTTCTTTGTGGTTTTCCTGTCATTTTTTTATGTTGAAGATAGCATTCCTCTAGAAGTTTGATAAGTATTAATTTGTTTTTCTATTTTATATATAAAATAGAAAAAAGTCATCCTTCGGGGTTCCTGGGTGGCTCAGTGGGTTAAAGCCTCTGCCTTCAGCTCAGGTCATGATCCCAGGGTCCTGGGATCGAGCCCCGAGTTGGGCTCTCTGCTCAGCAGGGAGCCTGCTTCCCTCTCTCTCTCTCTCTGCCTGCCTCTCTGCCTACTTGTGATCTCTGTCTGTCAAATAAATAAATAAATAAATAAATATCTTTTTTTTTAAAAAGTCATCCTTCAATTTGTCTGGACTACGAGGTGAAGATCAAAATTACTTTTTTCTTCAAAACTGCTGGTCAGTTACTTGACTGTACCAGTCGATACATGGCAGAGGTATCAGGAACATTTCCTTAGTTAGATGGCGATATAGGCATCTGGATCTCACAGTGGTCTTCAAGGGTGCATGGTTGCAACCAGTAACATCTGAATGAAGATCACCCCCCAGTCCTCAGAGCAGTTACCCGCCCCCAGCAGGGCCCGCCCTGTGTATGTAAGACATAGCCGGTCCAGCACCCCACAGGTCTGGTTTTGTGCCAGGGATCCATCTCTACTGGGCCAAGGGCATTTCATCAGTCTTGGAGTTAAACAGACTGCAGTGGGATTGCGGGGCCCAGGACCAGATGCACAGGCACAGACACAGTCCTTACTTATCACCGTGAGCCTGTACTGGCTAACACATGTGGGTCCAAGTACATTTCTGAACCTAGCGCTGCGGAATGGGAACAGAAGAGCATTTCCCCAGGTCATGGAGGGAGTCCTTGGAAGTCCTATTAGGGAGCCTAGGAAGACCTTGGCTCTCTTCTGTTGTTCTGTCTGCCTGTTTTTAGGCTGGTGCCACTGCTTTATTGACCTCATAGACAATAGTTTTTACTTTTTTTTTTTTTTAAGATTTTATTTATTTATTTATTTTAGAGAAAGAGAGAGAGTGTGTGCGTGTGAGCAAGGGGAGGAACAGAGGCAGGAGACAAGCAGGCTCCATGCTGAGTGCAGAGGCCAACACGGGGCTCCATCTCAGGACCCTGAGATCATGACATGCGCTGAAATCTGGAATTGGACTCGCAACCAAGGGAGCCACCCAGGCACCCCGAGTTTTACTTTTAATGGAAATTTTAATGTCAGTAATTTGTCGGAGAATACAGAGCAGTTTAGAAACCTATCTCAGAGTGTTTGAGAAAATACTCATTCAAGCCTGCAATATTCCAATGTGCTTTGTGTGAGACATGTATGGAAATGGTTCTAAGAGCTTATTCTGGTGATTTCCCAAGCTGGTGAAAAGAAGTCACCATGAATCATAGTGCCATTTATTGTATTTTATTTTAAATTTTTACTTAAATTTCGGTTAACATAGAGTGTAGTACTAGTTTCAAGTGTACAGTAATTCAGTCCTTCATACAGTGCCCGGTGCTGGTTACAGCACGTGCACTGCTTAATCCCCTTCACCTGTCTCACCCAACCCCCGCCCAGCCGCTCTCTGTAGTTAAGAGCTTGTTTCTTGGTTTCCCTCTCTCCCCTGCTTTTTTTTTTCCTTTGCTCATTTTTTGTTTGTTTCTTAAATTCTTTTTTTTTTTTAAGATTTATTTATTAATTTGACAGAGAGAGATCACAAGCAGGCAGAGAGGCAGGCGGGGGGGGGGGTGGGGGCGGGAAGGAGGCTCCCTGCGGAGCAAAGAGCCCAGTGTGGGGCTCGATCCCAGGACCCTGAGATCATGACCGGAGCCGAAGGCTGAAGCTTAACCCACTGAACCACCCAGGCGCCCCTGTTTCTTAAATTCTATGAGTAAAATCATATGGGGTTTGTCTTTCTCTGACTTATTTCACTTAGCATAATACTCTCTATTCACACCATTGCAAATGCCAGAATTTCGTTCTTTTTTATGGCTGAGTAATATTCCATTACATGTATTTCTTTGTGCATGCATGTATCTGTACACACATATCACATCTCCTTTATCCATTCGTCAGTCCATGGACATTTGGGCCCTTCCCCTTTATTGGTTATTATAGATAATGCTGCTGTATACCTCAGGGTGCATGTCTCTCTTTGAATTAGTATTTTTGTATTCTTTGTATAAATATCTAGTAGTGCAGTTGCTGGGTCATAGGCTAGCTCTATTTTTAACTTTTTGAGGAACCTCCATACTATTTTCCAGAGTGGCTGCACCAGTTTGCATTCCCACCAACAGTGCAGGAGAGTTCCCCTTTCTACACAGTCTCGCCAGCATGTGTTTCTTGTGTTGTTTTTAGCCATTCTGACAGGTATGAGGTGATACATCATTGTAGTTTTGATTTGCATTTCCCTGATGCTGAGTGATATTTTACACCTTTTCATGTGTCTGTTGGCCATCTGGATGTCTTGTTTGGGAAAATGTCTATTTGTGTTTTCTACCCATTTCCTAATTGGATTATTTGTGGAGCTTTTTGAGTTGTATAAATACTTTATGTGTTTTTTTTTAAGATTTTATTTATTTATTTGACAGACAGAGATCACGAGTAGGCAGAGCAGCAGGCAGAGAGAGGGGGAAGCAGGCTTCCCGCCAAACAAAGAGCCCGATGCGGGGCTCAATCCCAGGACTCTGGGATCACACATGAGCAGAAGGCAGAGGCTCAACCCACTGAGCCACCCAGGTGCCCCTGTATTTTGAATATTAACCCTTTATCAGATATGTCATTTGCAAATATATTCTCTCATCCCACAGGATCCCTTTAATTTTGTTGTTTCCTTCACTGAGCAGCTTTTTATTTTGATGAAGTCCCACTAGTTCATTTCTGCTTTTGTTTCCCTTGTCTTCAGAGATGTGTCTAGAAAGAAGTTGCTACAGCCAAGGTCAAAGAGGTTACTGCCTGTGCTCTCCTCTAGGATTTAATGGTTTCCTGTCTCACATTTAGATTTTAATCCATTTTGAATTTATTTTTTTAAAAGATTTATTTATTTATTAGAGCTCCTGCATGTGCACGGGGGTGGAGGAAGAAGTAGGGGGAGGGGGAGAGAGAGTCTTAAGCAGACTCCTTGCTGAGCAGGGAGCTTGACCCCCTGACTGGGGCTCGAGCTCATGACCCTGAGATCATGACAGGAGCCAAAACCAGGAGTTGAACACTTAATCCAGGTGAGCCCCCCAGGCGCTCCTGTTATGAATGTATTTTCGTGTGTGGTGGAAGAAAGAGGTCCAGGTTCATTCTTCAGCACGTTGCTGTCCTGTTTTCCCAACACCATTTGTTGAAGAGACCGTCTTTTTCCTTTGGATAGTCATTCCTGCCTTTTCAAAGATTAATTGACTATATAGTTGTGGGTTGATGATGATTTTTTTTTAAGATATTTATTTATTTATTTATTTATTTGACAGACAGAGATCACAAGCAGGCAGAGAGGCAGGCAGAGACAGGAGGAAGCAGGCTCCCCGCTGAGCAAAGAGCCCGATGCGGGGCTCGAACCCAGGACCCTGGGATCATGACCTGAGCCAAAGGCAGAGGCTTTAATGCACTGAGCCACCCAGGCACCCCTGATGATGATTTTTAATATGAGCAAAATCATCCTTTTGTTAAAAGACTGTCATTTTGAATTTTGCTGGTTTGGTCATTTTGTTTGTATCTAGTTGTAAACATAATAAATTTAACCTTACATTTGTAATTGTACATAAATAAACTGCATGAAAATAAATCAGGTTCCCTTTAAAGGGAATCTATATACTACCTAAGTTTGAACTTTGCAGTAGACTATAAGCTTAATGGTAACTAAGTTGTTAAATGACTGTATCATAAGTGCTAGAGTAATATGAAGGGGACCTCCAGCTGACCTCAGGGTGGGGGGCTGGGAAGGTCAGTGGCCCCCTCAGCAAACAACTCTTCGTTTTCTCTTTCCTAGCCCAAAAGGAGATCACCATAGAAACAATTTCTATTGGAAATTTTCTCTCACTTTTTAGAAAAATAACTTTCCTGATTTGAATGTGGTATATATTACATGCAGAGAATTTGAAAGCATAGGAAGGTAGAGAAGACGATACAAGTCAGCATTGATCTGTTATTTAGGGAAAGCCACATTAAACATGGACTCTGGTTCCTTTACATGCGTAAGGGAACATTTTCACAAAATTGATATTGGACGGTGTACTTGTATTGGCTATTTTACATTTAACATGTATGTATTACCCCCTTGTTAAATAGTCTTTGGAAATATTTTAAGTAGGCGAATAGTATCTATTATATGACATACCATACTTTATCAGCACTCCAATTTGAGGACCTTTAACTTGCTTTTAGGATTTCATCATTGTAAATAGCACAGTGGCTAATGTCTGTGCACATAATTCTTAGGGCATATCTTTGATTATTTCCTTAAGATAAATTAGTAAAATGGTATTACTGGCATCAAAGGGTATAAATATTTTAATTTTAATTTCGAATACTAACCCTTTATCGGATATGTCATTTGCAAATATATTCTCTTATAATTAACATTATCAGAATGTTAGTTTTAAACAGAGAAGAAAGAAAGAAAGAGATAAAGTTAGTAAAAGGAAGTTTAATCCTGTCTTAACTTAGAGGTGCCCCCCTAAAACAAAGGACTAGAGAAACGTCAGAAGTAAATGGTGTGGTTCCATGTGCTCACCAGTGGGGGGAGCCCCGTTCCCAATTCCTCTATAGCTACAGAGGCGTGCAGGTGGACAGTGTGTCTTTGTCTTTAAGGCTGTGTGAAAGGCATTTTCTCTTCATTTGGAGTTCATGTTGGAGTGTGGACAAACTTTCTAAAAAACTGTTGTGTTATGCCACACTTTGCCCCCTATTTTCTAAGCAGCCTGGATTTTAGAGTCAGACCTGATTCTGCTCCAGAGCCACTCGTTACCTGACTGATCAAATTACTTAAGCTTTATGAGCCTCCATTTTTCTCACGTGTACTGAGGATAATTCCACTTCCCGCACAGGGTTTTGTGAGGATCAGTCGAGAATGCATAAAAAGTTCTTAGCCTGTGGTGTCCAATAAAGGTTAGTTACCTACCTCCCCCACCCGAATTCGTTATGTCTGCAACCCTGAAAAATCTGGATCAACCCTGAAAACCCTGAAAAATCTGGAACAATTCTAAATTCAGATATTCTGCTCATTGTCAATCACTAAATCACTCATCTTCCATAAGTGGTAATTTTTTGGTTTAGAAGCCATAGTTGTTACTAATGCTTCAATTTCTAAAAATGATTATCTGTAAAAGATTCAAAGGAGAACTGTTAGAATAAAGACAAAAAAGGAGGCAGGCTATTTGTTGGGAGAAGAGATCATTGTACCAGAACATTTACGTTAAGAAATAGTTAACATAACGTAGTAACGTAATGTAGGGGGCACCTGGGTGGCTCAGTGGGTTAAAGCCTCTGCCTTCAGCTCAGGTCATGATCTCAGGGTCCTGGGATTGAGCCCCTCATCGGGCTCTCTGCTCAGCAGGGAGCCTGCTTCCTCCTCTCTCTCTCTGCCTGCCTCTCTGCCTACTTGTGATCTCTCTCTCTGTAAAATAAATAAATAAAATCTTAAAAAAAAAAAAAAGAAATAGTTACTGTGGGGCACCTGGGTGGCTCAGTCAGTTAAGCATCTGCCTTTAGCCTGGGTCATGATCCCGGGGTCCTGGGCTCAAATCCCACATGGGCTCCCTGCTCAGCAGGGAGTCTGCTTCTCCCTCTTCCTCTTGCCCCCCCCGCCCCGCCCCCAGCTTGCTCAAGGACTCTCTTTCTCTCTTTCGAGTAAGTCACTTCCTCCAGGAGTTAATCCTTGAGCCCTTCCCTGAAGGCCCTTCCCTGTTACTTGCCTGCATGACATCCCATATCTCCTCTTCCCTAACTCTTTATATTTATAATTCTTTACATTTTTTTCTCCTATACTTCATGGAGGATTATGCTTGTTTTGATCACTGTTGGGTTCCTAGAGCCTAGCACTGTGCCTGGCACTTGGTAAATACTTCATCAATATTGATGCTGCCACCTATGCCTAAAATGGTTAGTGAATCATGACATTGTCATTCCAGCTAGGCCTGGGTCCTTCCAAGTACAACGTTCCAGGCATCCACCCCCAAATTGGGGAAGCTGGCATCCAAACGAGAGCGGTTTCATTACGTGAATAATGACTTACTGCCCAACTGGGGTGATGGTGCTTTAGTCCATTGTTCCCATACGGCTGCTGTGGGGCGTGATTGTTTGTTGATGTGTGGCTGGATTGTTTTTCCTGTTATTTCCATGTAGGGACATTATGTGCTGTAACTTTTGGTGTCTTGGATGTTTCTCAAACTTTACCGTGCCTGGGAATCACTTGTGAATGTTCTTCCAAAACGCAGATTGCATTGCCAGAGGTGGAGGAATGCTTTCTTAAAATCTCTTTTTCTCTTTCTATTAATAGAATTTATATTTTAGAACAATTTTGTGTTTACAGAAAATTTGAATAGATAGTATGGAGAGTTCCCATCTACCCTGCACACATGTAAATGGTGCCATTTCCCCTGGTACTAACATCTTACATTTAGGGGACATTTGTTATACTTAATGAGCTAATATCGACACATTCTTATTAACTAAAGTCCAAACTTCACTCCTGGCTTCTACCTTGTGTCCTTCTCCTGTTCCAGGGTCCCATCCGGGACACCACAGCACATTTCATTGTTGTAGCTCCTTCAACTCCTCTTGGCTTTGATAGTTTTTCAGCCTTTCCTTATTTCTGATGACCTTGACTTGTTTCAAGGAGAACTGGTTAGGTTAGTGTAGGATGCCCCTTGTTGGAATTTGTCTCAGGTTTTTCTCAGGGTTAGAGTGGGGTTGCGGATTCTGGGAGGAAAACCACAGAGCCAAGGTGCCGAGGTGCCATTTCTTCACATCACGCAGAGGGCATGCTCCGGCGACATGGTCTACGGCTGCTGATACTGACCGCAGTCACCTGGCTGATGTCATGTTTTCAGGTATTGCCCTTGTGAAGTTAGTCTCTTCGTCCCCCCCCCCTTTTTTAAAGATTTTATTTATTTGACAGAGAGAGATCACAAGTAGGTAGAGATGCAGGCAGAGAGAGATGGGGAAGCAGGCTCCCCACTGAGCAGAGAGCCCGATGCGGGGCTCAATCCCAGGACCCTGAGATCATGACCTGAGCTGAAGACAGTGGCTTTAACCCACTGAGCCACCCAGGCGCCCCATCTTCGCCCCTTTTTTAAGAAAGCTCATGGCACACACTTAAGCATTAGGGAGTTGTGCTGTTTCTCCTGATGAGTGCTTTTTAAATATTAATAATAATTTTTATATGCATTAGAAGAAAATAGTGCATCACATCCACAGTATTTTAACTGAGTTCCCCAGAGGGCTGTATCTGAGACAAAGGCCCACGTGAGAGGAGCTTTCAAGGGAGTGTTCCCCCTGGGAGCAGGAATGCGGGGAGGGCAGGGTGATGGAAAGAGGAAGAGCCGACCCAGGCATTCTGTCCCGATCAGGCCCTTGCTTTAAGCTGCCGACTTGAGGACTGCATTGCACGGGACCCGCATTTGTGGGGTGAAAGGGAGAAGCATAGACCCATCAGCTACTGTCTGCCTTTGACAGTGGGTGGCCCTGAGAGGGCTCCCATGTGTGGTTTTCTGTTAGTCAGCGGTCATTGTGGACTGTTTTCCCATAGCCCATGGCATCGGCCGGAGCAGGGACAGGGAAGGTAGGTCAGAGCCTGGGCGAGACTGGTCACTTCAGTGGTGGCTAGAATTAGAACCAGTGAGGCAGGAGGAGCGGAAGCCATGCAGAAAGGTTGCTTTGTGCGTGTGGTTTTGCGAATATTATTACTAAATAGAAAGGAAATCTGTTTCATTGCTTTCATCCCCTGTACATTGCTTCTTGATTTGCAGCCATTGCTACAGAGTTTCCGATCCTTCCAGGTTGGCTTTGCCTGGGTTTTTCTAGTGCTTGAATGCTTTCTTTTCTTTTTGTGGTACCCAGACGTTTTAATCTCTGACCAAGTTGCAATGACGTATACAGTTGGAAGGAGGGATCCAATTTTATCCTTTTTTTGTCTGTTTTTTCACTTTTCCCAAAAACACTTATTGAAAGTTTCATTTTTCTCCCACTGGTTTGAGATGCTGTCTTTTGTCATATTTAACTAATTTGACCTATTTCTGGATTTTCTGTTACATCCCATTGGTCTCTATTTATTCATGTGCCTCTTTTAATTAAAGAGGCTTTATAATAAGTTTTCATATTTAGTAGGGCTAGCACTCTTATTGTTCTAGTGCATTGATTTTAAAGAAAAAGTCTAAGTAATAGCACTGATCATGAATGACTAGAGTTTGGGAAATAGTGCTTTGGCCCAAAGGAGCAAATCTGGAATGGAATGACTCCGGCATCTATATATCCCTTGGGGAGAATTCTCATTGATGACATAATACATATGGCTTTTGAATATGGTTCCAAGAGATATGAGTGAGGCTAGAGATCGCTCACAGGAAGTATCACTTTTGAGGATAGCATTGTTAGCACGTCAAGACAATCCCTACCCTTCATCCTCCTCCTCCGAAATTACTGATGAAAGCAGTTTATTTTGGGAGATTTTTGACCTGTTAAAAATACTGATTTGTAGAACCATAGAAAGTTAGAAATCCTCCAAATCTGGTGGGCTTTAATCCTCACCGGGAATCAGAAATGCTTGGGAAGGATCTCTTCCGTGGCTTCTCCCCATGCCGGGGCCCTCCCTCAGAATGCTCCGTTAATCTGGGATAAGGTGTTCTGTTGTTGTTTTGTTCTATTGTTAAAGTCTCTCGATTATTTTTACATGAGCAGCCAGAGTGGAGAACTGCTGACCCAGTCAGCGACCAGGTCAGGAGCAAGGCTGATTTTTCTGACACTGTAGTCCCAGCACCCAGCAGTGTTATATTATTATATCATTACAAATAATCATATTTAATTATATTATTACAAATAATGATTCATTGAATAATATGTGAAGCCCTCCTTTCTCAGATCGGGAAAGGACTCCAGACTCCGGAAGTCACTTGCCGAGGCTCACAGGGCAGTGGGCCAACAGGGGCAGGAAGCACGGGTCTTGACTCCGCACTGTCCTCTGTCCACATCCTCCCCTTTACTTACGGGCCGATGTGGTCAGGAGCAGGGGCTGTCGTGACTTCTGCGTTGTCCAGTCTTGTGACCTTGACCTTAGCTTCTCCTGTCAGTCCAGCAAAAAGTACAGCTCAGGGGTGAGCCTGAGACTTTGTGGTAAGATCGTTGGATTGTTTCAGCCTGTCTGCGGTGTCAGCCCACCTCGGGCAGGGGAGGCCGAGGGCTGAGCGGGGGGAAAAGGCACAACCAAGTGCTGTTCCCTGGCCTGCGAGTTTACAGCTGTCTCATTTTTTGACAGGAGTTTCACACCCTCAGTTCATAAAACACATTAGAGTTTTGATTAAAATGCATAATGATGGGGCGCCTGGGTAGCCCAGGTCATGATCCTGGGGTCCTGGAGTGGAGCTCCACATTGGGCCCTGCTCGGGAGCTTTGAGTTAGGATGTGTGGTTTTCTGGCAGTCAGCCGTAACTGCATTTTTCCCATAACCCATATTGCTTCATTCGGTCCTGATTTAGGTGGTTCCCTGGGAAAGCCTTGGATTTCAAAGCCAGTGCGGTCTCAAACTCAGGTTGTGCTAAATGTGCTGGATTGGGGGCTCTTCTGGCAGTGGTTTTTTGGGTTGTTTGGACCAGTCCTGCTAAGAAAAGGAGAAGGTGGAGAGTCAAGAAAGAAGATCAGTTTGAAGGTGTGAGAGAGCTACCAGGCAGGAGGATTTGCAGAACAAAGAATCGGGAGAGGGCCGACGGGTATGCCTGATGTTTGGCCCCGTTTCTCTCCTTGAAACAGTGCCGGAATCGTCGCACTTGTCACCTGAGAAGATGATTAGAGCTGTAGGCAGAGGGACACGGCTGGGGAGACATTGGTGTTGAGAACCCGCCAAGGAGGAGGAGCCCTCATAAACTCGCCAGGTTTTTGCTGTGGGCTCTGCTTAGGGACAGGGGTGAACCAGAGGAGACTGGCCCTCTCAGAATGGGAGGAATCAATATCTGATTATCCTCAGGTGACGTGGGGTTGTTTGTAGCCCCGACCTACCTGCCCGTTGGAAGCAAGAGCAAATCCTCTCAGAGGAGTCTCCCACCGCCTGCGTGGTTTCTTGTGCAATGGGTGGCCCTCAGTCAGAAATGACCAGATCTTTGAGAGGTAAAACTTAACCGAAAACCAAGGGGGAAATATAGACAACAGGAACAGACAAAATAAAATCATCAGACTTGGATTTTTTTTTTTAAGATTTTATTTATTTATTTGACAGACAGATGGAGATCACAAGTAGGCAGAGAGGCAGGCAGAGAGCATGGGAGGCAGGCTCCCCGCTGAGCAGAGAGCCCGATGCAGGGCTCGATCCTAGGACCCTGGGATCATGACCTGAGCCGAAGGCAGACGCTTAACCCACTGAGCCACCCAGGCGCCCCCGACTTGGATTTCAAGAGAACTGAGAGTAGGATGTTTAAGGAAATCAATGTGCTGTACCTTTCCTTGTTCATCGTGGCCAGCCCAGGTCCAACGAGGCTGCCTCCGACTCCAGCCAGGGTGTTCCGGGTCCGAATGGTGAGCAGGTGCGTCTGCTTCGTGTCCTCAGCTGTGTTTGCACGGTTGTGAGCATCTCTGCTCCATCCCATCCTGGACAGCTTTGAGGTTGGGACAGGAGAGGAGCTGGAATGATGACCACAGGCTCTTAGACCTGAGAGCTAAAAGAGGGCCTGATGCTGTGTTTGGATCTTACTGTGCTTTTTTATCCTTGGGAGACGTGGACATTGTGATTGGGTTAGGCAGCATAAACACTCAGGGAGGTAATTTTATACCATAAGGGTGGTGTTAAATATTTAACATAAACATCATTTCAGTAAATGTGAATTCTTGAAAAATACTTTAAAATTTTACATTTACTATAGTCAATGTGATTTTTTAGAAAGTATAGACTTCTTTGTTTGAAAATTTACATGGCTACTACTTACTGATCTGTTTTTGCGTATCAGATCTGCTTAAATTTTTACTTGAAATACACCCGTTGAGTGCTTACCACATGCAAGGCAGTGGGCCCACGACAAGGCTACAGACGTCAGTAAGAGCCGGCCTTTAGAGAGAGAGCCAAGACGGGGAGCCGAGCCTGAAACCAAAATGTCAGAAAGGAGGTGTGAATTTTTGGTTTTATTTATTTTTATTTTTTTGCATTTGCAGTGGGCCAGGCTAGGAGATGTCATCTTCTGTTCTGGTTCTTCCCTTTCGCACTTCTTTGAGCTGGTTCATTTTCTTCCTGTTGGCTTTTCAGTGCTTAAAGACCAGTGGTCTTCAGAAAGCCTTGCCTTAGCTTAATATCCTCAGTTCTTCCAGTTTTTCATGATTTATCTCTAATTAGTGTCCCTTTTGAGGGCCTTCCTTTCACTGAGCTCAGACATGACCCATTAGCAATGTAAAAATTTAAATTCTGTAACTGGGTTGGTCACAGAACAATGTTGGCCCCGGCCGCAAACGAAACCCTTTATACCAAATGGAAACACACCACACCTTGGAGCCTGTGTGCCTGCAGACAGATCATGTCCCGCGGGCCTCGCCTTCTCTTGCCGGCTGGGATTTCCCACAGAGCAGCGTCGGGGCCCGGTGTATAAACACTTCCCTTCCTGGGAAGAGGGAAAATGCTCTCTTCAGTTCGTTTCACTACATAAAATGGAGCTGTAAGCGACATATGGAATCAGATGAAGCATCTCCAACAGGAGAGCAGCCCTGGAAAGAGAACCAGCGGGTGCCCTCCCCAGAAGAAAGAGTGATGTTCCTCCCAGTATCTGAGTCCATGGCTGCCGAGGCCGCGCTGCCGTGACTCGCACAGATGGGTCATCGCTCACCGAGTGTTTATCAGGTGCATTGGGCCGATCCTTAGGCTGTGGGTAGAAGCCACAGCCTACATGGGGAGCTCAGTCCCAAGGAGACAGCGCACAGGCACCTTCAGTTCGGCATGTCTGACACTGGCCCCACTGTGGCTAAATTTATGACCAATTGGTTGTTGTTGGTTTTTTAAGATTTTATCTATTTACAAGAGACAGACACAGTGAGAGAGGGAACACAAGCAGGGGGAGTGGCAGAGAGAGAAGCAGGCTTCCTGCCAAGCAGGGAGCCCAATGTGAGGCTCGATCCCAGGACCCTGGGATCACGATCTGAGCCGAAGGCAGATGCTTAACGACTGAGCCATCCAGGTGCCTCTTGACCAATACGTTTTTGAGAAAAATGACAAGAGAGTTGAATGGGAAAAAAGAGCTTTTTGACAAATGCTGAAACAAATGAATATCCACAAAAAAAGAATGAAGTTGAACCTCTACCTCACTTCTGGTGCAGAAGTTAACTCAAAATAGATTATGCACTTCAGTATAAGATCTGGAACTTTAAAACTCTTGAAGGAGAAAATAGGAGAGAATCTTCATGGCTTGGTGTCAGGCAGTGGTTTCTTAGAAATGACACCAAAACACAAATGATAAAAAAAAAATAGATAAATTGGATTTCATCAAAATTAAAGGCTTGTCTGCCAGGTGCGTGCACCTCCTACTGTTGAGAAGTTGAGAAGACAGCTCACAGCATGGGAGGAAATATTTGCAAATCCTATCTCCAGTAAGGGACTTAGATCTAGAACATATAAAGAATACTTAAGACTTAATAATAAAAAGACAATCCAACTTAAAAATGGGCAAGTGATTTCAAGGGACGCTTCTTCAAAGATATACAGAAAGGTGCTTAGCCTCCTTGAGACATGAGCAAACACAAACCAGAGTCACAATGGGACACCACCTCCCCACCCACTAGGAGAACTAGAATAAAAACGCTAGTATCAAGGGTTGGTGAGGACACACATGCTTGTCACACACTGACTAAGTGGCTATGTGGGTAAGTCCCCTACTGGAACACTACCCCGTTGCTGGGGAGAACATAAAAGGGTGCCACAGCTCTGGAAAACAGTCTGGCAAGTCTTCAAATCCTGAATGCACAGAGTTACCGTATGTCTCAGCATTTCCACTCCTAGGCGTATACCCAAGAGAAAGTAAAACACAGGTTTACACAAAATTCGTATGTGATGTTAATCGCAGCATTATTCCTAACAGCCAGACAGCAGCGACAGCCCAGATGTCTGTGCACCGTGAATGCCGACAAGGTGTGGTATAGCCACGCACTGAAATATTAGTCCGCAGCAAAACGGAGGGAAATAACAGTCCTGGCACAGTGTAGATGAGCTTTGAGCCCACGATGCTGAGTAAATGAGACCAGTCACAGAAGACCACATATTGTGTGACTCCATGTATAGGAAATGTCCAGAAAGGGCAAATTCATAGAGACCGAGGCAGATTTCTAGTTGCTTGGGGTGCAAGGGGTGGGAATGGGAGTGGCTGTTAATAGGTTTCTTTTGGGGGATGACAAAAACTTTTTTTTTCTTTTTTTTTTTAAGAGAAGAGAGCACATGAGTTCTCTCACACAGGGAGGGACAGGGAGAGAGGGAGACAGTCTTAAGCAGGCTCCACACTCAGCACAAAGTCCAACGCGGAGCTCAGTCTGTTGAGCCTGAGATCATGACCTGAGCAGAAATCAAGAGTTAGGCGCTTACCCGACCGAGCCACAATTTTTTCTTAAGTGACCTACCCCCAACATAGGGCTGGAACTCACAACCCCAAGATCAAGAGGCCCACGTTGTACTGATGAAGCCAGCCAGGTGCTCCGGAGACGTTCTAAATGTAGACTGCAGCGATGGTCGCACCATGCTATGAATACCCTAAAAAATCATGAATTGTGTACTTCAAGTGAATGACTATCATGCGATAAAAATTTGTTTCTCAATAAATCTGTTTTTTAACTGAACTCACTGTTTTCCTTCCCGTTCTCTGTGAGGCGTCCACTGGCGTCCACAGTGGAGACCTGCCAGTCGTTCAGTTCCCTCCCGCCACATCCAAGCGGCCATGTTGTGGCTCGAAATCTCTTTCGTCTGTCCCCTTCCCCAGAGCATGATACTGAATTAAGTTAGGTCTTCATCATTGTTGAAACACTCTAATTGCATTCCACTTTTGTTGTTTACCTCTTAAAAAATCTCTCTGTACTTTGTTAAGTTGGTAATAATCACATCTGAGTTAACATTCTCTTCCTAAGTCTCATTAGGATAGTTCTCTGTCTTTCTGGATGAAGTCACGACTCCTCAGCATAGTATGTAAAGTCTTGCGTGAACTGGCCTCTCTGCCTCTTCAGCTTAATTTCCTCTACTCTCCTTATGAGGAATCTACCCTCATGTGTTCTTTGCATATGATATTCCTCCTGATTGTAATGCCAGGTTTCAAGTGACGGACAGCCCCATGTGGCTGGTGGCTAGCATGTTGGACAGCACAGACTGTAGAACTTCCACGTTGTATCATAAGCACTTAGTAAATACGTGCTGAATGAGTGAATGTGATCGTAGCTGTCACAGTGACAGGCATTCACCCAGCTTCTGCTTTTGTGTTCCGTGGGTCATGAGGCTGCGTAGCGGACTCCCCAGTCGGCCCTAGCTATCTGTTCCTTCTTCTTGTTACACTTAGCTGGTATTTACTTCTCCGAAATTTCTGCTGATAAGAAGTTCAAGTTCTACATCATCCAAAACAGCACGCACATTATTAGGCTCTGGGTGTCATTTCCTCAAAATCTGTTCCACCTTGGGTTAAACACTTGGCTCACTTAACCCTTGTGTAACAGTCAGCGGTCTCCAGCTTGTTGGTGCCCCTTAACAGTTACTGACTCCAGACCATGTGACCAGGACAGAATCCGGGGCTTTATCAGCTCTCTCTCTGATACATGCGTTTCAGGTTGCGCAGCCCTAGTCAGTGGTGTCCGCGTCTGCCACGGAGTTCAGCAGTTGGCACAGGAGCTGGCTGAAAGGATTAGTCATTGAATGTATGTTGAATTAAGACTTTTTAAACTTTTTTGGAGGACAGTGTTTTCTGTCACTGCGTGTGTGATCAAATAAATTTTAATCGTATCTGTAATTTTTTCTTTTTCCAAAGCTTTTATTTATTTGAGAGAGAGAGAGGGAGGAGCATGCGTGAGCGTGGGGAGGGGCAGAGGGAGAGCATCTCAGGCTCTCCAGGTAAGCACGGAGCCCACCTGGGGATCAGTCCCATGACCTTGAAATCATGACCTGAGCCGAAATCAAGAGTTAGACACTTAACCCACTGAGCTACCTGGTGCCCTGCAATTGTTTCTTAATTGCTCTTAAGGCACCTCTTTTTTTTTTTTCTTAAATCATAAAAACATTTAATCACCATGGAAAATTTAAAGAACATGGGTAAGCAGTGAAAGTAGAGGACAGGCACTCATTAGCACTTTATCCAGAGATAGTCACTGTAGCTTTCTGCTCTGTGTCCCTTTCTATAGTCACGCATTTTTTAAAAAATGTATATATTGCAGATGAGTACTATGCACACAGCTTTGTCACTGTTATTTGCCAATATGCCGTGTTTAATGACGTATTTGTGTCGTTAAATATTCCAGAGCTTACCTTTTCTCAACGTTTTATCATGAACATTTTCAGACTCAGAGCAATTGAACTGCCTAGTAAACACCGACATTCCTGCCACTATTTTACATTAGTGGCTGCGTCACTTTTCTGTCCACGTCGCTTTCTTTCTATCCTTCCATCAGTTCTTCTGTTTTGTGTGTGTGTGTGTGTTTTGTTTTGTTTTTTGATAAGAGTTTAACTTTTTGACAGCTGCGGAGTGTCTCACTGACTGGAGATGTCTAGGTTATTTAGCCACACAGCCAGCCAGTCATTGGTATGCAGGTTTTTTTCCATTTACATGATGCTTGTTTTCTCACCGTTGACTTTGAGATTTTGTTACATGTTCTACATAGAAGTCATTTATCAGATGTACAGTCTGCAGTGTCTCCCAGTGCAGCTTTCCTTTTCGTTTTTTCTTTTTTTTTTTAAGATTTTATTTATTTATTTGACAGAGAGCGGGCGTGTGAGCACAGACAAGAGCAGGGGAAGGGAGAACCAAACTCCCTGCTGAAGAGGGAGCGGACATTGGCTCAGTCCCAAGACCCTGGAATCATGACCTGAGCCAAAGGCAGATGCTTAACTGACTGAGCTACCCAGGCACCCTGGCTTTTCATTTACTTAGTGATGTACATATATTTTTAATTCTGATGAAGTCCAGTTTACCAATGTTGTCTTTTTTTTCTTTTTAAGATTTTATTTATTTATTTGACAGAGATCGCAAGTAGGCAGAGAAGCAGCTGGGGGTGGTGGGGGAGCAGGCTTCCCGTCAAGCAGAGAGCCTGATGCGGGGCTCGATCTCAGGACCCTGAGAGTACGATCTGAGCCGAAGGCAGAGGCTTAACCCACTGAGCCACCCAGGCGCCCCCAATGTTGTCTTTTATAGATCATTCTTTGCCTGTGCCCAAATCAGGGAGATTTTCTCCTGTGTTTGCTTCTAGAAGGTTGATACTTTTAATTCTCACACTTAGCCTATGATCCCTTTTAAGTTAATTCTTGTGTATGGTGTGAGATAAGGGCCTAAGTTCACATTTTTGCCTGTGGATTTCCAATTATTTCAGTGCTATTTGTTGAAAAAGACATGCTTTTCCCCATGAGTTTTCTTAGCATCTATGCTGAAAATCATTGGACTCTCTACTCATTCATTTTTAACTTGGTACGGAATAGAATAAAGCTCATTTCTGTTTAACTGTGTTTTGCCTGTGTTCTGATGGCTTCATTTATACCAAGTGTTTTGGAAACAGCTTATTTTCTACGGTAGGTCTCATCTTGATTGCGATGATGGGTGCAGAAGCATGGGGAATGGTAAAGAATTGGGAAAGTACTGGCAAGGGACCCTGTTCTTGCCTCTTGTCCCTGTCACTAAGGTTGGTTATTTGCCTAGGAGCATGAGTGACAATTACCTACTCGGGGAAGTGTTCACAGGAACAGTGATGGAGTAAATGCTTTAGTTGTGGGGGAAACAAACAAACAAACATCTTCTGGCATGTACCAGGATACCAGCAAAGTTCAGAAAACTTCCTTAAGACTAAAAGTTACTTTTTTCTAGTGCTCTCTTTTGAAGTCTGCTTTCTATGGAGAGTAATTACAGTTTGTGAAAATATGACAAAATGTGAACTTTGAGTTTAAAAGTGTAGTTTGGCAAGAAGTTCTGAACTCTATTTCCTAATTAATGCCCTTGGTAATAATGATAGCAGTACTGGTATTAATGAGCACTGCTCACGGGCCAGGCACTTTTCTAACCACTTCACATACATTGTCTCTAATCTTTGCAGTCACCCTTGAGGGTAGGTACTACTGTCTCTCTCTCTCTCTCTCTCTTTTTTTTTTTCTTAATTTTATTTTATTTTTTTTCAGGGATCCAAAATACTACTGTCTCTCTCTTTATGGGTGAGGAGTCTGAGGCACAAGAAGACAAGACACTTGTGCCTTTAGCAGGAAAGCTGGGGCCCCACCGCACATCCTAAGCTTGTACTGTTTACAAATTCATGCCTATGGAGTTCCAGAGACTTCCAGAGACTGATCCGCAGTCCAAGCCTTCAGTTTATACTCCATATTTCCCATCTTCATTATTGCATTCATTTTTTTAACCACTTGTAAATATAATTGTTTGCCCAAATGTCACTCTCTTGGCATTTCTGGTGGGGCTGGCATAGCTATCGGGCTTCTCACTGAGAATTTCAGGCTTTCTGTGAAGAAGCTGGAAGGAAAGGGTCATGCAGATGTTTGGACTCACAACTGAGTTTCTTCTGTCGGTTGTTTCTTTTCTAAAAGACCAGGTCGTGGCCTCCTGCACATATTAATTGGCAGGTGGGCTCATCCTTTGTATAGTAAAGGTCCAGAAACGGGGGCTTTTACTGCCACGGTCACCCGTGGCATCTGCTCAGTGTCCGCTGGTCAGGGTACATGACTATGATCCGGGGAGGACAAAGGGTTAGGGCAGGGGATTCCTGGGAGTGGGAATGGGAGTCAAGTGGTTGCCCGTGGAGGATGGGAGAAGGGAGCTGGGCCTTGATTCAGGGGAGCTAGGGGCTAGGCCTGGCTCTGCCTGAACTTGCTGCTGATGTTGGAGAGTCGTGGCCTCTGCTAAGCCTCGTCACTACCATGTATCTGCTTATGAAGGGGGGGATCTCGTGTCTCAGAGCCCTTCTGCTTCCACAGCCTGGGGTTCTAGGGGGACTTTCTGACTCAGGAGGACAGACTGATTTAGGCTGCTGGTCGTCCAAAATTAGGGCAGAACCAAGTCATGTGAGCTGTAAACATAAATGTCTCCTTTTCTTGGTTGGTCTCATTAGGGAGATGTGATTCCGATGTAAGTAAACTCCAAACCCTGCTGGCTCGCTGGCGTCCCTGGCCGTACTCCTGAGTAGGGCTGGAGGCCCGGCTTATGTTCCTCCCTCCTCGCCTTTCCCAAACAGATGGACTATAGAATCTTCCTTTCTGTTGTTGAGCATGGTGGACAGTGCAGAGCTTGCCTTTGACCAGATTCGCTTAACTGCCTGGATCCGTGGTTTCCTCTTAAAATAGGGATAGTAATCCCCGGCTCGGCTACCCTGCTGGATGGTTCTTTGACCATAGAAGACAATGTCTGAGAAACGCTTTCAGAGCGCTCTGTAAGTGTTAGCACTCATGATGGTCTGATAGCAAGAGTAGGGACGTGCCCGCTG
Organism: Mustela nivalis; assembly: GCF_964662115.1. Lineage (NCBI taxonomy): Eukaryota > Metazoa > Chordata > Mammalia > Carnivora > Mustelidae > Mustela > Mustela nivalis. The sequence continues at coordinate 5,956,968 of NC_139025.1, read as the reverse complement.
TGTAAGGGTTTCAGCCTGTGGCACCTCGAAGAGGTTAGCACTTCATCTTAGACCGAGGAAAAGAAGCAAGGGTTCCCATCTATCATCGGGGAACCAAACTGCAGTCGTGGCTGCTGGCACTGCAGCCCCTCGCCTGCTCCGTGCCGGGCAGTCAGGACCCTGGGCCAAGCTGGACCCGGGTTTCTCGGGAGGTACCAATTCCAGTCCCAGCAAGGCAGACAGGAATTAGGCTTTTCTGGGCAAGGTCAGTAAATTATTACAATTAATAAAATTGGCACGTTTGTTAGATTTTTAAAGTCTTTCTAAAATTAGTTCTTTGAAGCCAAGAGGCTGTAAAATAAACTGACCAAAAACACTCCCGTAACAATCCTAGCAAGTGTTCCCATTAATACTGCGCAGGAATCCTGGACATAATCAGCACAGCACCCCGAGAGGTGGCTAAATGTTATTCTCATTTTAGAAGTGAGAAAACTAAGGCTGGGGAGACAGCTTGTCCAGTGCCGCCCAGTTTGTTATCGGCACACCTGGGCCTGTGGTGGGTGGAGAAGAACTAGCTTTTATGGAACTTTTACCAGCTGCAAACTGCATTCACGGGTACGATCTCCTTTAACTGTGTGATGGCCTTCCGAACTGGCACAGGGCTGCTTCACAGCAGCCGAAGATCAGCAGGGTTAAAAAATCGGGGTAGGGGCACCTGGGTGGCTCAGTTGGTTAAGCAACTGCCTTCGGCTCAGGTCATGATCCTGGAGTCCTGGGATCGAGTCCCACATCAGGCCCTCTGCTCAGCAGGGAGCCAGCTTCTCCCTCTGCCCCTTGCCCCTTTCATGCTCGCTAGCTCTCTCTCAAATAAATAAAATCTTTAAAAAAAAAAAAAAAAAAAAACACGGGGTAGCAGCTCAAAGGATGGAGCTGGTATTTCACGGCAGCTGTGGAAGTTTCCAGCTCGGTACTACTGCGCTTTGTGGCCTCTCGGGTCGTGGATGCCTTCATTCACTCAACACGCGTTTGATAGAGGCCTGGTGATGTCCCAGGCCTTTCACTTTCCCCAGCTTGCCCTTCTCGTTTCCCCGGGACCTCTGAGGTGTCGCCTGTCCTGTTAGTGCTGTTGGAATAGTCTGTTCAGGGTGTACCCTTATGTGTATGTTGGGAGGGCATATATGAAATGGCGTTACTGTTTTTATAAAAATCATTCCCGTGCATCGTAAAAATCAAGCGATACAGAAAAGTACAAAAAAATACAGTACAAATGACCAAGGATGCCAGTTCCCTAGAGATAAGGGTTATTAGCATTTTGCTGACATGCTTCCAGACATCTCTATGCACACGTACATACACACAGAAGAGCACAATAGTAACAGAGCAGCTATATTTACTGAGCTGTTCTATAGCGGCTCTGGCCTGAGCAGCTCCGTGGTTCTCACCAAAACCCTTTGAGATAAAAATGCTACCCCATTTTGCTCAGAAGGAAGCTGATGTCTCAGAACAATGAAGTAATTTAATTTGCTCAAGGTCAAGTTGTGGCAAGCTCTCTGAGTCTAAAGGCTGAGGCCGTGACCACGGGGCAGGGTCATATGGATGTGGTCGTGCGTCCCTGAGAATACACTGTACTAGAGGGTCTTTTCTGTAATGTGCTTTTTTGTTTGATTTGTGGAAGTGTTTGTTATACAGCAATAATTCATACTTTGTAACAATTCTCTATAATGTTTTTATTCAATAATATTAACCGTAGGTCTGTGTTTGCAGTGACTCTATTTTTTTTTTTTTTTCTTATTTTTCTAAACCAAGTGAGCCACCCAGGCTCCCAGTATTTTTTTTCTTATTTTTCTTAAAAGATTTTATTTATTTATTTCAGAGAGAGTGAGAGCACGAGCAGGGGCTCCATCTCATGACCCTGAGATCATGACCCGAGATGAAACCAAGAGTTGGCGCTCAATGGACTGAGCCCCCCAGGCGCCCCGTACTGATTCCTTGTAGATACTGTATTTTATTTGACCAATCCCTGGTGATGGATATTGAGTTTATTGCTATTTTAAGTCATACAAAAATCAATATCTTCGTGCCCTTTGGTTTTAACTTGTTCTGTGGTGGTTACAAGTCCGGTAGCCTGTGTTTGAGTATGATAAGCTCTGCCATCTTTGAACTGTGTGATCTTGGGCAAATTGTTTCACCTTTCTGTCCCTCAGTCTCCTCATCTGTAAAATGGGAAAAATAAGAGAATCTGACTCCATGCTGCTCCCCCAGGGTCAAGTTAATTGACGCAACAGGCAGAGCCAAGCAGGGGACATCATAGCAGCTCAGTGAGTGCTGACCCTTGCTTATGGGGCGCTGGTCGGTGGAGGGGGCAGGAGTTTTTCAACTAAGGCGCCGTGGATCGCTGCTGGGGAGGTGTCTGTGGATCCAAGGAAGAAGGGGCACCTGGACAGGGTCTCTTTCGTCCCGGGATGGCAGCGTGAAAGTTTGCATTTTCCAGGAACAACCAGTGCCCTCAGGGCAAAAGGGGACTTCTGTGCCCAATTGCCTATTCAGACCCTCATCTTTCCTTGTCAGTTTTAACCTAGAAGTTGCTTGCCATCTTGACAGCAATTTGATGCCTTTAGAAATGCCAACTTGTTTTTTAGCAGCATGACCTGGCTTTTCGGGTTCTTTTCACTAGGAGGGTTGATCTGAAACACCCCGTTCCTCATCACTGGAAATGAGAAGTCGATCCAGCTTTGTTTAAAGATCCATGTTGATTTCTCATCTCTCGTCCCATGGTGGCTGTCCCAGAAAATGACAGCACTTGGGTGGCACACCTGGTCCGTGGGTGTAGCTGTTTGCCACGGGAGGGACTGGCTTCAGGGTCTGGGCCTCTGGCCTCATGGGGAGCTGAGGGCATCCAGATGCCAGAGCCCCAGACCTGGTGGAGGCACACCAGCTGGGGAGCCCAGCCCAAGAGGACACATTAATGACAGAGAGGAGAACCTCCGACTGAGGGGATGGACACTTCTGAGGGAGAGAGTACAGCGTTAGCAACTTCGGTCTCTCCTGTAGGAGCAAGTGTGGGGTTTCTCCGCCTCGGCACGATTGATATTTTGGGCCAGCTAATTCTTTGTTGTGGAGGGCTGTGCTGCACATAGTAGGGTGTTGGCAGCATGCCTGGCCTCTACCCACCAGGGGCCTGTAGCATTGCCCCGTCCCCACTTATGACAGCTGACGGTGTCTCCACACAGTGCCAGATGGTCCCTGGGCCATTCAGATGGCCCCAGTTGAGGCCCCTGGTGATAGAGCAGTCCACGGGTCTCCGACTTCAACGTGCGTCTGTCCGAGGCCCCCGGCGAGCTTGCTGAGACACAGGCTGCTGGGTTGCATCCTCCTTCCTGAAGTCTCTGATTCTTAGTCTGGGAGGGGCTAAGAATGTTCCTCTCGGACAGGCTCGCAGGTGGGTGATGCCCGACCGCTGGGGGAGGCGCCTGCTTTCGAGAGGCACCGGTTTAAAGGACAAGCGCCTCCATTGGAAACCAGGAGACTCCGTTCTGACTCCATCCGTGACGGTAACTGTGGAGCCGTGGGGACGGTGCTGTTTCTCTCTTTCTGTGGTCCGAAGCGGGCCGGCATTTTTCTTAGAGTCACCGATGCCACTTAATGAAATCTAAGAAGCCCTTCAAGTTCCACGTTCTCATCATAGAGTACAGTGGTTCTCAAAGTTTGGTTCCGCCAGAGCCTGTGTCCCTTTTGCTCTCCTTTTTCTTTTTTTATGCCATATTTGCTGTGGGGTCCAAGGGGAGGTAGCATCATAGGAGAGTGAATGGTTTGAGAAGGAGGCATGGACCACAATCTGGTGCTTGTATTGTTTCGTGCTCACGGAAATATATTTTTAAAAAAGAACTACAGCTCCAGCTGTAGTCAGCTTCCTGGCAAATCCCGGCTCAGCATTAGGGCTGCATGGGAAGATCTTAATCACTTTATCCCGATACCTATTAATTTAACAGCAGGGCTATAGGCTGGGCGTCAGAGCTTTTTGTAAGGAGGAATATAAACACCATTGCAAGACTTATGCAAATGAAACGTTTTTGGAAACTAAGAAGCAGTGCTATTTTGGAGGAGGAAAAACACCACCTTGTACATTTTAGTAGGGAATCAGAAATAGAGAAAGCCTGATTATCAGAAATAAAATGTGAGAAAGAATAACTAGCTTTTTGAGGGAACAAAATTTAAAGCAGGACTTCTCAAATTACAGCTCTCTGAGGTTTATATTCATACGATTTCTTTACCATTGTATGTCTTCCCTGTAAGTCCTTCTCTAGGGAGGACATGCGTTAAATGAAGGTTCTCCCTTTCAGTGCTTGTATAATTGGGAAAGAATTGCATGGTCAATTCTGGTGTCTGGACTCTAGAGAAGGCGGCACAGACCTCACATCTCTGTGGGCTGGTTTTAGATGTACGTATCTAGACCCCTCCTTTACTTCCTACCCTCAAAATGAGGCACCCACCCTGCCTTGCCAGCAGGTGCCAGAAATTCCCACATCATTCATTCACTCGGTCTCTACCTGTCCCACCGTAAATCACTTGTTGGGATCCTAAACCCCAGTGTGGTGGTGTGAGGAGGGGGACTTATATGAAAGAGACCCCGTGGAGCTCCCTGGCCCCTTCCGTGTGCAGATACAAAGAGAAGTTTGCGACCTGGAAGAGGGCACTTTCCTGCCCATGCTGGTACCCTGATCTTGGCCTTCCCGCCTGCAGAACTGTGAGAGAGTCATGACTCTTTACAGACTCCCCAGTTGGTCACACTGCAGCCTGAGCGGACTAAGGCAGTGTCTGTCTTCCAAAGGCTCCCACCAGACTGGTCTCAGAAATTCCCTTCCTCACTTAGCTTCTGGGAAGACATTTCACGTGCCAAAGCCTTTGGGATGCACTCCTTCCTGCAGCTCTTTAAAACATTTAATTAATTAATTAGTTTGTTCGTTCCCATTCCCTACCCTCTGTGGAAAATACAGATATGAACAGGACGTTCTCTGATCTGCTCGATTTCTTCTTTGACTTCGCATTATTATGCCAGTTAGTGTGGGTTGGGTGTGCCTGTGTCTCTATAGTGGGTTTGGTTTGTGACTTCCAAGCACTATTATATGGGAGGGAAAGGGATGGTAGGCTGGGTTTGTGAAGTTGGGGGATTAGAGCTAATTATGGTAAGTGCTTCAGAATAGCCAGATCTGGGGGAGGGGGAGGGGTTTGTGAATCAGCAGCTATGAATCAGACGGTCCCTTTTTTGTCTTAAGAGACCCACAGTGTGATAGTTGGAGAGAATTCAGAGAAGCACTGAAAGCTGGAAGTTCTGGAAAATACCACCACCACCACCACCACCTCCCATTCCAGGATGATTTGAATTAAGAAAACTAGGCAGTGATTTAGAATTGACTTCAGTCATTTGAAGGATTTTCACAAAATAAGAGGATGTAAATGGGAAAAAAGCAAAAATGGGCCAGATAGGAAAGAATTTCTTAATTCCCTGTTCATGGGGATGGATGATACGCTGTGGTAAGATATTATAGGAAAACTACCTACAGCTTGTACAAAGGCAGAAAGATTATAGTGTTCTCTTTTGGTACACTCGAGAGCATCATTTAGCAAGCCCACCTAAGGGACAACTAACTTTTTTGGTTGTTGTGTTTAAAGATTTTTAAAGATTTTAAATACACCCACTTGATTTTGGGTGTATTTTGATCTCTTAGAAGAAACTACCTCCCAAAATTTTAAAGAAAGAAAAAGTTATATATGTACAAAAATAAGGGTAAACACAATGAAGGGATGGAATACGGCTGTAAAGATGGCAATTAAAGAAAAAATTCTAAAAAAGGAATTGATAAGTTGGTTGGAAAAAGAAAGAAGATAAAAAAGGGGGAGAGAATGTGCTCAGGCTGGAGACTAGACTAAAGCCCTGTGCTAGATTTAGGGGGTGTATATATATACATATATATATTGGTTTTGGTTTTTTTATTTAGTTAGTTGACAGGCAGAGATCACAAGTAGGCAGCGAGGCAGGCAGAGAGAGAGAGAGAGGGAAGCAGGCTCCCTGCCAAGCCAAGCAGAGAGCCCGATGGGGGGCTCAATCCCAGGACCCTGGGATCATGACCTGAGCCGAAGGCAGAGGCTTTAACCCACTGAGCCACCCAGGCGCCCCACACCTAATGTTTTTGGAGAAGACCTCATTTTGTAAAGTTAGATGCTAATCTGTAGAAGATGAATGAGTTACACGTGATTTCTGTCTGCTAGAGAGCTAAATGATTGTGTTTAGTAGAAAAGACAACTACAAAGGTTCTGGTGTCATTGCTTTGTGGGACATGAGCCAGTTTTCGATCTAACTTTGCAAGAGTATCACAACATTCTTTTTTTTGCCATTGACTCTGTGTGTTTCTTGTGTAATCTTTGAACCAGCTTTGTCATCCTACTGTTCCCTCATCATGACTTAAATCAGTCCTTGCCACAAGCATACTATATACTATATGACCATTAGGTTTTTAGCTTTTGAAAATTACACTTTGACAGAATGAACACATGAGGAGATAAGCATCTTGGTTAGGTAGCCAGGCTGTTGCCTGAAGTAGGGTTTGACTTATCTGACTGTGAGGTCCTTTTAGCCCTGAATTCCCACACTTAACGTGTGTTTTTAAACTCTCTTGGTCACTTGGATAGTTGGTTGCATTTATGGGTCATCTAATTATGTGACCCGGATAAACACTGAAAATTTCTGTCTTGTCAAGACCTCAGTGGCACCAAGTGGAAAAGGGTGATTTCCTGTGTTGTCGATGATAATATGATCATTTCCTTATCTAGCACATGTAATTGGCACACTGTGTGTTGTATTTGGCCGTCGCAGTTTCTTTGTGAGGGAGGAAGACGGGAGTTTTTACCCACACTGCGCAGGCGAGTGGGCTGAGACTCTGATAGGTGAGGGGACTTGCTGTGCAGCCAAGGGCTGGAGCTCAGACCGCCGCTCAGCTCTTCATGCTCCAAGCTCCTGGGCTGCTGCACACCAGGACCAGGATGGGAGACCAGCGCAAACAGGATTTTCTACCTCACTAGAAAATCCTTTGTCCCAGCTGCAGACGCCTTCATAATGGCTTACCAACACCGACGCTCCCTGAGCTTTCGGAGGCCCTGTGGTCTGCTCCCAGCTTTCTGAAAGGCTGCAGGTGTGACTGTCTCTTCTTGCCCCTCCTCGACTCTCAAGGTCGTGTGGCGCTGGGCCTACTGGCAGGGACCCAGTAGGGACCTGATGGAATATGTGAATTTGCCGCACAGGCTTTTATCTCCGCGATTCTCCCTGGTTCCTGGTAGGATTTTCTTGGCAAAGTTCTATCTGGGTGACATTGGAGCAGATGCACTTGTTTGTTCAAAAGGATAATCTGCCCTTTATCTGATGGCTGCCCCAGAAAGAGCATGCAGACTTCATCCAGGTCCGCCTTTTTATGAAATTCTCTTCATCTGCAGACAGCTGGCTCATGAATCCAACCATATTCACGGAGCGATTCCGGGCGCTGTCCCTAATGTAGAGCCCTAGAGATGGGACAAGGTCCTTGCTCACATGGCGCTTATTTGGCATACGATCTTCATGGGGTGCTTAGTATTTCTGTTGAAGTGTTTCCCATCTTTGCTTTGTTACTAACCTAAAGCCACATGAAACCATGGGATTGTGAGAAAGACTATCTTGTTTTCTGCTCTTGTGTCCTGCACCCCGGAGTCCAGACCCTGTCTGCTCTTACCTGCACTGCTGCCGCAGCTTCTGACTGGTCTCCCCACTTCCACGTTCCTTCTAAAATCAAAATCTGTCATGTTACTCCCTTGTCTCGCACTCCACAGTGGCTTCCGCGGCTACTAAAGCCCTACGGACCTCTCTGGCCTCCTCTCCAACTCCTCTGCTCCTTACTCTTCTGTTCCTTACTCCTCCGTTCCAGCCGCGTTCCAGCCGCGCTGCATAGGAGGGCAACAGCCAAGCTCTTGTTTCCTCCCACCTCAGCTCATTCTTCCACCTGCAGTAATCCCTCCTTGAGGTTTGCACAACTGTCTCCTGTTGTCACTCCTGTTGTCACTCAAATCTCACCAGAACTGTCACCCCCTGAGGGGGTCTTTCCTATTACCTCGGTTAAATTCAGTAGCTCCAGCCCTTTGCCCTCTTTTCTAATCTCTTTATTCATTCGTGATCTGCCTTCCCCCCTTCCCAGCCAGCTCTGGGAGACTGAGGACCTCCGTGTACCCACTGTTCTCTCTGCAGCCCCTGGAGTAGCACTAGCGTCATGGCCCTCCAGCTGTTGGTTAAGTGAGTGCAAAGCTAACCTCCAGGAACGGACACAGGTATCTAGACAGTGCTGATCTGCTGAGAGAGACTGCTGCGGACGGAATACAGGAATCAGTACCAGTGACCCCTCCTGTTGAGTAGTGGTAGACTGAAAAATATAGTTGTGTTTCCTTTGTAGTAGAATGCCTTTGAGGGGTAGCTCTTCGTTTTAAATAGAATTCTCAAAATAGAGGTGAGGGACGGCTTTATTTAAAACTTTAATTTTAAGAAAAGCAACTTTTTTTTTAAAGCTAAATGTCACTATAGAAGTTCACTTAATTATGTAACTTGGGGGGGAGAATTAGTTCGGCGTGTAGGACTCACATTTCTTATCAACTGTTATTGTTTTTAAATTTTTGGAACGTTTAATTCAACTGCAGTAAAAGCACATTCAGTGAATTCAACAAGTGTTTGACCAAAGGCCTACTGTGTGCCTAGGAATGTTAGCTTTCCCAGCTTGTCAGGAGCCTGCAAACACCTCCTGTGTTTGGGGTCAGCATCCCCACGTTTGTTTCTCTGGAGGCTCCTCAGGCAGCCCACTGTGGCCAGTCACCGCAGGAGGAGAACAGGGCCCATCAGGAGGCCTTTATTCTTACAGTGAGACTAGAAAAAGAGGGGTGTGTCCAGATTAAGGAGGGTGAACGTGGTGATGAGCCCCACCCCTGCCCTCGGGGCTGCCTGTCCTGGAAGCCCGGCATTCTCTGGGCTGCCCTTGCTAGAGGCCGAGGAAAGCCTGGCGGCCGCACCTTTCCCCTTCAGTCCTCCTTCAGCCAGAAACATTTATCAGCTTTATGTCCCATGTAAGGAACATTCCAAAAAAAAAAGTCCCATGGCAGAAACAGGCTTTGTCTGAGCCTTGAGTCATTGGCAGTTGACCTGGGATGACCTTTTGTTTTTTAACATTCTCTGGTCACAGAAGTGCCTTCCTGGCCTATTCAGGAGGCGTGGAGCTGTCAGGAGGCGTGGGCCCTCACTGTGGCCCTCTTCCTGGCACTTTGGTGCTATCTGATCAAACGGAGCGCCTAGCCTTCGAAGCCCACTCCATCCCGGGTCTGGCCCTGTGTCAGCCCAAGATCCTAGCCCTTCCTCCCTGCAGCAGCTGACGCACCCTTGCAGCCCTTACAGACGCGTGTCTGGCCATGATATTCAGGCACTAGACTGGACCAGCTGGGTGGAAGTACCCCAGATGGTCACTGTGGCCCAGCCTTGTCACAGAGCCACAGGCTGCCTGACCATCTACGGGATAAGCGCTCTACTGGAGGCAACCTGAAGCTGTTGGGTCTTTGGTGTTGGGACCCAAGAAGGCACAGGGCTGGCAAACACTGGCATTAAGCTGACCTGGCTCCACATCATTGCTCTGCGACTTGACACCAGTATGACCTTGGGCAAGTTACTTAACTTCTTTAGCCTTTATTTCCTTATTAGTAAATTGGGAGATCTCATGAAATTTTGTCTGCCATACATTTGGTTCTTGGATTTGGAGATTTTTCACCAACTCTGCTTGAACTCAGACCTAATGAATTGCCCTTAAAGGTATAACCAGCATTCCAAGAGGAGATTCTTGTGTTACTGATGGAAAACAGGCATGAAGTCCTGAGGTCTCCGTCCCCCTGGCTTCGGCCACACTGGACCTGCCACGTGGCCAGGCTAAAACACATCTGGCCGGTGCCCACGGCTGCAGACGACTAGGAGCTAAGAGCTAAGTGCTCCTCCCCACACCTTGCAGATAATGCCAGCGTCGTCGGCTCTGGCCGTGAGACCAGCCAGCACCTCTCTCAGTCAGGAGTGGTTGTTGAGCATCTGCTATTTACTAGCCCCGTCCTTGAGGCTGAGAAGGACTGGTAAGAGAATGCCCTGAAGCTCCTTTCCCTCCGGAGCCGGAACTGAGCCGGAACTCCTGTCTGGTTGCGCAGCAGCTGCCCCTACCCCCGTGCCCCTGTGACTCTGCCCAGGTTGTTAGTCAATAACGACATCATATCGTTGTGTTTGCTGTGGGGGACTTGTTCTTCCTGAACCTTGGGTAGTCTCTGCTGTTTTTTAAACTTAGGATTTTGGACAATGATTTTATACATATCTCCATACATGGGGGGTGGGGTGTCTGTACACACACACACACACATACCCCTTCTGTCCTGAGAATCCTGGACAGAAATACCTTGACCCCCACCCAAAAAATAAATGAGCTGTCAGCAAGCAGACAGAACACAGTACTGAGGAGGGCGGCCTGGCCGTAGAGGAGATTGTCCGGCTATCAGTCCCGGAGAGGTGGCCTTGCAAACCCGTAATGGGGATGGAGAACGTTCCGTAATTTGAGCCACTCAACAAGGAGCTCTCACAGCTCGGCAGGTGCTGCCCTGTGGGGTCCCGACTGCCATCCTGTGAGAGGGGCACAGCCGGCACCTGCCTTCCTCCAGCTGTGCACGCAGGGAGTGGGGCGTGGCCGGTGATCACAGAGTCAGGAAGTGGCAGATCTGGGACGTAAACTCAGTTATTTAATGACTCCAGATCTCTGGGGTATTCTGTTATATCATGATTCTGCCAAGAAGCTGCTGTCACTGGAGGGTCCCAGGCATAGTCTTGTCAGGAATATTGGGCAAGGCATTCTGGATCAGCTCAGTTGATGATTGCTGTGTGGTTTGAGGGGTCTCAGGATTCCCCCCAAATCATTCTCACTGATCAGTTGGCCATTGCCACCTCATTTCTTTGAGTCAGGCTCTGGACTCTGGATGTTCTTCAAGGTAGAGAGGACGTGGGAAGGGGGCATAGTCGTCCCAGAGCACCTTTGTGTGTGGATACCTGTGCTCCCATCACCCTCCTCCCTAACGGAAGGCGGAGGCGAAAGGTAGTCTCTGCTGCAGACCTTTACTGAATGGCTCCTCTCTGTCTGGCTCTGTGCCAGGCTCTGGGAATGCACAGCACTGCCCCACGGGCCTCAGGGATGTGTGCGGCCGGCAGGGTGGTATGCGGTGGGTCAGTGGCAGTAGAGAGAGCTGACTGGCCTGGGGGTGTGCAGGCCCCTGGGGGCAGAGCATGCCTGAGAGGACACAGGTCACACAGGCAACAAGGAATCATCTGCGGAGTTGCCTCATGGACCAAAGGATGGTGGCCCTGGCACATTTTGGGGACGGGGACTGTCTTCCTGAATTTGGGGGTTTGTGGACAGTTTTGAAGGAAGGAAGTGTTGGAGAAGTAAGACGTTCTTTGTGAGGCTGAGGCATTTTTGCATAATCCCATGGGTACTGAAGAACTAATGCAGGGTTAGAAGGGGCAGGGGCGTCAGAATCAGATTTAAGAGGAGAAGGGAATGAGGAAGACCAGTTATAGGGCACAAGGCCCCAAAAGAAGTGCTGAGGGCATGGGGGTGGGAGGGGCTGGGCTCAAAGAAACCTTCTGGAGGCAGAATCAGAATTAGGGACTGATTGTATTTGTGTTGTGAGGGAAAGAAAGTCAAGAGTGACTCAGGTTTTTATTTGAGATCTGTCTTCCTTACTTTATAGAGAGTTGCACTCTAAATGCTGAACATCTCCTTAATGGCAAGTTACAGAATACAGCTGAATCTTGCCAGCTCAGGCTTTACAAACTGGTAAACCTTTTTTTTTTTTTTTTTGGCTGACATCTTTTCCTTTTTCTTCTGTTCTGAAATTATTATAGTAATTTTTGTACCTCAAGGAATTGAAGAGTCTGGTATATACTAGACACTCAATAAATGAGTAATTAAGTCAATGAGGTCATTCATCACAGTTGACCTACAAGGTCATGCTGTTCACGGTAAAGTGGTAGCACAGAACGTGACTTCTGTGATTCTGAAGCGGTCTGTGTATTTGTGGCTGGGCAAATGTTTGGGAGTGGAACTCTGAAGAATTTTCAGTAAAATGCAGCCTGATATCACTCTGTGCTGTTCACTGACCGACTGGCCATACCTGGTGGTGACAGCAGCAGACACGGAAGACGAGGCCATCGGGCAGGTCGCAGGGAGCTGGTGGCACTCCTGCAGGCCTTTGCCTCCCACGTCCCAACCTTCGAATTTCTGGTTTGGGGGAGGAGGGGCACATATATGTGATTCACCCAGGATCCCAGGCGAGTCCCAGGGTTCGACTTATTTCTCTGGGCTCCTCCAGCTCCCAGCCTGGAGCCTAGGCAGACACTGCATTAATCAGACTTGCTGGAATGATCACATGGTTTTCTAGCTGCCTCCCCTGTTAGCTGCCGCTTGTCAGCAGCTGGCGGAGCTGGCGGCTGCAGGCCCCTGTCTGCAGAAAGCCTTTTACTTCAGAATATTGGGGGGGTGTGGAAACCCCGCCTCTTTTTCCTGCACTTTGCACCATCTGACTGACTAAATGGTTGTCCTCCGAACCAAAAAGGCTACCAGACAATCCAAGGAAATTGTCTCTGACTAGGTCATGTTTGCATTTGAAGAATTCAGGTACGTTCTGGGCTTCCTACATCAGGCTGCCGCTGGGTTTTTGTTCTCGTTAGGTTTTTGCTGTGTAATGACAGCTTAGGCTCTGGCTGGTTCTCACCCAAAAAAAGCGTTCTTTTCTGCCTTCGGTGGGGTTGATCCCGGCTGTGGGGGTGGGAGGCAGAGAGGTGGTGCAGGTGAGGGGGGGGTATACTGTGTGCTCAAGTGCAGCGTGGGTAATTGGTTTGCCGGTTTGGTCGGGGGCACATCGACTGAGGACCCCACCTTGTGCCTCTCTCGAGCTGCCGTGGATGGTGTAGAGTTAGGAATGCAGAGCAGCAACTGTTTATCCAGAATGAGTCTCCTGCTATCTTTTGTTTTTCTTCCTTTGTCAAACTCATGGAGTCTTCGGCTCTTTTAAAATGCTAATCGTAGCAGTGAAGGTGAAAAATTCGGCAAGTCTGCTGCTTAGTTGAGATTTGATTTGGCCTCTGATTGTTCCCTCATTGTTAGTAGTAATCTCGTGCCTGGCCGGTTTTCGGGGAAGTGCCCTGATGGTGTTTTGTTAGCAGGGTCCTTCTCTGCTTTTGTAAGCTCTCCAGCTGCTGTAATTATCAATGCTCCAAATGAGTCTTTTGTGAATCTTACTCCTTCTCTCTCCTCCACCTCCTCTCCGCGGATTTGTCTCCGGGTATGAATGGGGGCAGGGTGCTCCAACAGAGATAGTTTCTAAGAAATGAAAATAAAGGAGGCGGAATGGGAGGGTGATCTGATCATCGTGTGCAGGTTTCCACCTTTCGGAACATGGACGCGAGTGTGTTTGTGTGTGTCTCCTTTGGACACCCAGCAGCCTCTCATTTCTCAAATGGAATTTTGGTCTATTTTAGAACAGAGTGTAAATAGCATATCGATGGGCAGGGGGTGGGTGTGTGGGGACCTCAGCTCTGTCTCTATAGGCTTCTTTTTTTTTGTTCCTTCTGAAGGACGTTGCTGCAATAGACATCAAAATGATAGTGGAATAAGCACCTTTCATTATTTGTAAGAGGAAATTAGAGACCTTTTAATCAAAATCAAGGGAGTGGATGAGAGGATCCCCAGATTTGCATGAAGAAAAGCAGAGCTGGAAAGATTGTCCCCCACCCTTTCTGTAAACTTGGAGCTCTGGATCTAGGAAGTTATCCTTTGTTTAAGAGAGTGTCTCTGCATGATTTCTAATGCACTGGGTTGTGAAAAGGACATTCTTTCCGTGCGGTAGCATGCTCTATTGACATGGGCCTGTGCCCTTACACAGTGACCAGCACTTACTGTTGTATTGTAGCTCCATTAGATAACTAACAAGAATTTGTTTTAAGCATGACATGTTACGGTGGATAGGTCCGTGGAGAGTGAGTCAGGAGTCCCGGGTTCTAATCCCAGTTTGAAAAGTAGTTTTTCTGATCTGCTGAGAAGTACAGAGGAGTTTGGGGGATTGTAGAAAGTAATATAATTGGGAGGTTCATATCTTATTGTTAGTATTGATTCTAGATGGAGGACGCCTTTAGCTAACTGCCTGAGCAGAGCTTGAAGCCAGCTAGCTGTTCACCTCCTTGCCTGGTTAGGGAAGAGGGTTGTGTATCCACAAGCCTGTCCCACTTTGCTGAGCTCCTAGCCCAAAGCTGGGTCTGATGAGTTGGAAGGGGGTGAGGTTGAAGGCTGCTGTACTGCTGAACTGAGAAAGTGGGAGGCCATCTGTAGAAAGTAGACCAGAAGGGGGGAGGTCTGTTACCTGTGCTTCCAGCTTTACCTCAGCTGGCCCTGAAGAACTTTGCCGGGTCTGATTGTATTCTGTGACTGCTGCACGGACCAGACAAATGGTTTTCTTCTTTAGTCACAGGCCAAGTGGTCGTGGTGGGGTGACACAGGCTCTATCGAGGAACTTACTAGCTTTTTAGCTTAGGTCAGGGTGACGCTCAAGGTCTAGCCTTCAGCAGAATCACCTGCAGAGCCCATGAAAACCGGCATTGCTGGGCCCCCCTCCCAGAGAGGCTCAGATTCAGCAATAGGTCTGGAGTGGGCTTGAGGATCTGCATTTCTAGCAAGTTCCCAGGTAATTCTGACGCCGTAGGTCTGGTGACCAGACTTTCAGAACCATCGCCTTGGGGAGAGCAGACTGTCATTACTAAGATGGGAAGTCTGAAGCAAAGGCAGGGAGGTACAGGGAGGAAAGAAATCCAGAGCCAGAAGCCGCAGATCAAGTTCAGGCAGATGGACCAGAAGCAGGCATGCTCGTGGGAGTTGATATTCCCAACAGCCCCCTCCTCCTGGGTAGGTCTGAGTTGTGGAATTGGTTTATAACCTAGCTTCTGCCATGCACGGCCTGTGTGGACTTGTCAAGTTTCTTTATCATTTTTTAAGAAAGTCTATAATGCTGTTAGAATTAAACGAGATGGCATGAACTTACTTTATACATTATGTTGTTCTTTCTCTGTGAGTACAGTGGTGGAGAGGACCTGGGGCAGCTCTGTCAGCTTAGGCACACATGTCTCCGGGCCTCAGGGATGCACATACTCCTCCATGCACTCACCCCAACCCTGACAGCACACGGGCTACGTTCACTTTGATGGACACACGGACACACCGTTGTTCTGTATTCTATTCTGTATTCTGTAGACTATGAGTTCCTTGAGAGCTTTCGAGTCTCCTGTGTTTTTAACTTTGTCTCCTTTGTGCCTAAAACTGTTTGATGCACAGTAAGGCCTTACTAAGTAAGCAGTTGACACAGGTCGTTTTCATAAGGAAGGAGAAACAAGCAAGTGACCCGGCTAGCTCAAGGGCAGCCTGATGTAGGTGCTGGCTGCCCAGCGAGTGCGCTAGTTCGGAAGAGCATGTCGAAAACCTGACAGCTGACCTCCTGAGAAAACTGGGAAGTGTCCTCAGCGCACCCTGGCTGCTGGAGTGCCAGAGAACTCGGTCACATTTCCTAAGGAATCTCTGCGGATGATCTCACTCTAGAACGTGCAGATGATTGTCATGATTTGCCGGGCCCAAACCACACAATTGCAGAATCCTGAGAGCGTGAGTGGTTGGACCAGTGTTTTCCAGATGGTTAGAGCCTTTTTTTTTTTTTTTTTTTTTTTGCCTGCCATTGACTTCAAGACTGTATTGTTCCAACACTAGGCAAGCTGTTCTAGCTGGCTTTTGTGGTAGACACACTTCACCTGTGTTTTTACCTTTTTAAGAAAAACTTGCTACATGAGACGCTCACTGGATTCATAGTTTAGTACACATTTACCAGTTCCAACAGACGGCAGAGACCGCCTTCTGAGCACCCCTAGAGACAGCTTTGTGGAACACTTTGTAGTTTTCTTTCCCCTTCTAGACCCAGAATGGAGACTACATGACTTGCCATCCCCAGAATAAACAGTTTTAAATGTGATTTTTGGCTCCGTAATCTCCCAAGGGAGAGTGGAACCCAAATCAGAAACCACTGTTTCTCAGAATTCCTGATACTTGTTCTGATTTATTTCTAGAAGGAATGTGGTATTCCAGCTCCAAGATCTAAAATCCACAGTTGGAATGTGTCAGTCACCTGAAAACAGGAAGTCACTACTGCGAGTCTGTCTGCTTCATGGAAGCAAACTCCAGCCACGCTCTTTCTTTATTCAGATTCATATCTAATCTTGGGAAGTGTTTTAACTTTTCTTGCTCTTTCACTGCATTATGGAAATGAGTCAAAATGAGTGGTAGGGGCACCTGGGTGGCTCAGTGGGTTAAGCCTCTGCCTTCGGCTCAGGTCATGATCTCAGGGTCCTGGGATCGAGCCCCACATCTCTGCTGAGCAGAGAGCCTGCTTCCTCCTCTCTCTCTCTCTGCCTGCCTCCCTGCCTGCTTCTGATCTCTGTCTGTCAAATAAATAAATAAATAAATAATTAAAATTAAAAAACAAAAAATGAGTGGTATCAGGGAAGACCTGAAGTTCGAGCCAGGATAGCCCACCCAATGTGGAGCCCAAGCCGGCCTTCACCCCTCTCATTTCCTGGGCCCTGCAGTCCACCAAAGAGACCTGTGTTTCAGTTCAGTGACTGTCAGCACTGCGGCGAACAATTAAGCCTCACCAACGGGAGATGGGGACTGGGCTGGCCAGGGATGGGGAAGGCGTAGGGCTGGATCGGTGCGTGCCTCTCTGCCCCACACAGCACTGGTTTCTTCGCCCATGGTGACTCTGAGCCACATAACATCAATGAAAGCAGAAGCTCAGGGAGACGGACAACCCAAACATATACCTCCCGCCCCGACATTTCCCCGCGCTCGTCCGTCTTCCCTGCTTGGTCGGTGTTGCTGTCTGGGAGTCTCGGGGGCATCTCTAACTTAACACAGCGAACACTGTTCTCATGGCTTTTCCTAAGCCATACCTTCCTTAGTTGTCCACAGCCCAGCCTTCCTTCTGACTGCTCAGTCATCCCTGACTCCATTTTTCTCCGTGTCTGAGCCATCACAGGGAGTTCTTCCACCTCAGAGTATGCCCTGTGTCCCACCCCTTCTCAGTGTCTCCAGTGCCACCAACCTGGTCCACGCTGCCACCATCTCACACCCAACTCCCCGCCATGGCCTTGGAACCAACCTCCCAGCTTCCCGTCTGCCTTGTCCTCCTGCTCCCGGTTCTTCACTTGTTTTTCTTTATAAAATGTCAAATCAAGTGTCAGTCTTGCGCTCAGAACCTTCCAGTGGCTATCTGCCTGCCTGCACATGCCCCAGCTCTCAGGGTAACTTGCCGGCCTGCTTACCCTGGCCCCGTCGGCACCATATTCCGTCTCTGACAGCGCCATGTGTCCTTCACACCCTCTGTCACGCCAGCCTGTTCTTGAGCACACCAGGCGTCCTCTCCCCCGGCCTCTGCTCTCGATGCTCCAGCGGTGTTCTTCCTTATCTCCTGGAGTCTCTGCTCGGTTATGGCCGCGACTTCTCTTTTTAAGGTGCCCCCCCAGCAGGCACTCCCTGCCCCCTTACTCAGCTTTTTCTTTTCACCAGACCACATACCACCGTCAATGTGCTGTGGATTTTAATTTTGTGTTTGTTTATTGTTTGTCTCTCTTTAGCAGAATGTAAGTGCCACAGGTAGGGTTTTAAAAAATCTATTTCTGAGAGGCGCCAGGGAGGCTCAGCCCATTAAGTGTCTGCCTTCGGCTCAGGTCATGATCCTGGGGTCCTGGGATCAAGTCCGGCATCGGGCTCCCTGCTCAGCAGGACCCTGCTTCTCCCTCTACCTCTGTGCCCTCTCTGTCTCTTTCTCCCTCTCCCTCCCCCTCTCTTAAATAAATAAAATCTTTAATAAAAATAAAAATCTATTTCTGTTCAGTGCTATATCCCTAGTGCGTTGCTCATGGCAGGTATCTAGTAAATACTTACTAAATGAATGAAAGAAATGAAAACAGACCCTCAGACAGGTTGGGTAATTTGTGTGAAGTCACCCAGCAAGGTCTAGTCAGTTTCATTCCAGTTCATCTTCCCAGACACTCTGAGCCTGCAATGCCATCGCATGAACTGACCTTCTGTCTTCCAGCTAGCACACCTTCCTGAGTCTCTCCAGTGGGCCCGGAGCCGGTTGTCGCCTGGCTCTTGGCACCCCTCCATGTCTGTGGAGAGTAGAGAACAGGAGGAGAGGACCCCTCCAGCTAGGGTGGAGTAGACCGCCCCTTGTCCTGCCTCCTCCGACCCTCCATCCCGGCTCTCTGCAGTACTTACTAGAGGTTGATTGTACAGCAGTGTTTCTTTCACACCGTTCTGCCCTCCTGTGGTCTGAGCTCTTGGCAGTCAGGGAGCACAGCTCCATCCTCTTTTATCACTACCGACTTAGGAGTGAGTGGGAACACTGTCCGTAAGATTGACATTGCAGGTATTAAGATAATTCGAATTACGTACGTCACATTCCCTGAGAGGAGCTTGTGATCACACTGTCTGTGGTCCCCCAGGGTCTATTAGAACGCACAGCTGTGTGGGTCTCTAACAGGCAAGAGCAGGAGCACCTGGTTGGAGGAAGTAGTGGAGGAGGGAGAGTTCAGGAGAGAGAAGTAGGACAGGAGAGCGGAAGGACGGACAGATTGCATTGACTTGACAGTTTTGCCTAGTGCTGGACTAGCCACAGCAAAACGTTATTTTGGGAAACACTTTAGCTGTTGAATGGCAAAGCAGACATATTTAAAAGCATCAGTCTATCCTCCCTTATTAAGTAAGTATTAAAATTATTGTTGAGTTTCCTCAAAGAGAGGCAATATCATGGTCTGGAGTCCAAAGGCTTGGGTTCAGTTTATATAACATAAACTTAAAAGCTGTGATCTTGGGCAAGTCACTTTATTTCTCTAGGCCTTAGTTACTTCATTTATAGGAAAAGGGCTATTTTGAGGATAATATATAGGAAAGAAGTATGTAAATGACAAAATTTTGCTATAATGTTTGTATTTTCTATTTTGTAATTAGTGGACGCTTGATCAGTTAATATATGACTGGCCCAGAGGTTACTTTTTAAAACAGTCCTGATTTCCGTTACCCATTTTTTGTTGCTTAGCATTGTCATAATCTCTTATGTTAAACACAACGGAACAACACTTGGAGGATAGACTTAAACTGGACTCATTACCCAGAGGAATGTGTCCCAGAAGAGGATGCCAGCCTGGATCCTTGGGCTTCTTGCTGGCTGTGGAGGGTACTTGCAAAATCATCTCCCAGCTGTGTAGGTTCTGAACACTTCGTACATGTCTTTGGGAAGGAAGGAGGATGACCGTTCACTGAAAAAGCACTTCCTCAACATTTACTAAATAGAAGCTGTAGTAGAAACTGCAAATGTGCAGACATTTACTGTCCTGAAAAGGTGCTGAACCAACACCAGCAGTACAGAGTGGGGTAGCCAAAGACAAATGCACTTGGAAAAGTAAGGTGAATTTCTTAGGGACACTGATGAGGCACATGAGGAAGAGGAGGGTATGGTTTTGCTGTATGGACTTAAGGGGGACTTTTAGGAGGACCATGTCTTAAGTGTGTCCTGGAGAAGTATGGGGTGTGGGTGGATGAAAATCAGAATGGGGAGCGGGCTACAGTGTGTGCTCCCAGCCACGCTTGGACTGAAAAGCAGAGATTTTTCTCCTTCTCAGAGTAACCAAGGTCTGTTTTGTCTTTTCTTCACGATTGGTGACTTTCTGCCCTGAAGTTCACTACTTTGTGGAGGTAAACCCTTTTCACCCTCAGGGTGTATGTGACATTCAGAGAAGCAGAGCTGGCCCTTTGGCTTCTCCACTAGTCTTAACTACCGTGAGCAAGTTACTCAGACCCTTTGTGCTCTGGTTTGCCTGTCTGTAAAATGGGGGTATTGCCTACCTACCAGAGCTATGCTGTTGATTAAAGGACATTACTTACATGCAGCCTCTAGCAAGGTGCCTTAGCAGATACTCAGTAAATTAATTTCTTTAATCTCCCTTAAGTTACAGAGCATTTAATTAGACCCTCATCCTGGGCTAGAAATTGTACAGGAGCCAGGAGAGAGGACTGCCACACCATGAATGGAGCACCTCCCAGAGAGGGCAGACTCATAGTGTCAGAAATCAGGCCTTGGAAGATAACCAACCCTGTTGGTTGAAATGTTTATGCCACAGCGAACCAACCATGATGTGACTGATCGGCTGCATGCCTGGACCCAGGCTTGGTCCGCTCACAGGTTCATTGGTCTGAGAGATTCATTAAATTCCTTGCAGTTGACAGACTGAGAGTCTGGTGCTTTCTGTCTAATTAGGCTAGCAGAGCTGGAGCCCACCCTGAGTGTGGACATTCCTTCAGTGCCCACATGCTCCGGCCATAGCTGAGAACTCATTGTTTTGTACCCCTTGGGGTTGTAGCTCTTGATTTCCGGAGCCTGCCGTCAGAAATAATGCTGTTGAGGGAACGTGGGCTGCTTTGGACAGGTGCGACGTGTGAGGTCTCTTCCATGGGGGCGGGGAGCAGAGTGAATTACAGACAACAGAGTGGCGAGCACCTTTCTAACAAGAAGGAGTTGTTGCCCACCTGACAGGACACGTTGGAAAGGGGCTTCTGTTCTGTTGGGCGTCAGGAGAAACTACTGAAGATCCTCACGTCGAGGATTTTGTGTGCTGGTTCTCGACTGAGAGGGCCCATCAAGGTCTAAACACAGGGGTCCAGGCTGCACCTCAGCCCTACCGAGTCCAGATTTCCAGACGTAGAACCGAGACACATGCCTTGTGTCAGCTCTGCCCGTAATTCTGAGGCACCCTCACTCCCAGCTAGAGTTTGCAGGAGGAATTGAGCTCCGGAGGCTGGAAACCCTCAGCTCTAGGGATACTGTGTTGTACTGGGTAAGTCCCTTGTCTTGCCTGGGATTTAGTTTGTTCCCTCAGGAAAGAGAATCATATTTCGTTTACAGAGATGGGGTCAGAGAGAATAGGACGATGGCCATATGGGAGCTTTGGAAAGTTGAGAGCCCCGGACCCGGAGACGTACGAACTCAGAACCCAGGTGTGCACTGAGTTAAAACTCGGGAACCCAGGTGTGGCCGGTGTGTGTGGCCGGTACAGACTACAGCATTGGTCCGCACTGAACTGCCGCTGGTTCGTGGTCTCTCTTGGGTTCGGTAACTGCACGACTCGTCGTTTGGCTGTGAGGAGTTCATCTTGTGCTTTTTTACAAGCGAGAGGAATGTTTTCACTCCGTCGGCGGGTTCAGAGACTGCGGAATGCCACCCTTGATCCGGCTGTGCGTTCTTCATCATCTCGTCCCTCCGTCTTCGTCGGCACAAGCGCTGGAAGGGAAGGCGACCTGCGTTTCCTTGGGGAGCCCCGGAGAAAACAAGAAACCCGGGAGCTCCTCCATCTTCGAAGGTCCCGGCCCCTGTTGGCCACTGGTACGCAGGCCGCATGCGGGGGTGCCGGGAAGGGACCAGTCGTGGGAAGACGGGCCCTCTGGGGCGCCCTCGTGAGTGTTCGCAAGTTGTGGCCTGGTGTCCGTCTTTCCCTGGATGCAGTAGTTCAGAAGCTGTGTATTAAGTCGAGATAGAGCCTTCTTGAGGGAGATGGGAGCGGAGTAAAACTGTGTGGTGAGGGGACTTTATGATGACCAGAACACCCAGCAGACTCTGATTTAGAGAAATCTTTGTACTCGGTGATGAAATTCCTTTTCCCGGAGAGAGGATGCTTCTATAGTCAGAAACCTGGAGCCCTTCCAAAGCCCCAGTGGAGCAAAGACCTGGAGCTTTATTATTCTCCAGCTTACTGAAGTCAGGAAGGTAGAGATGCCCAAGGTAGAGGAAAGTAGACGCATTTTGCTGTAGACAATAGCCTCTTTTCCTGCTGTTGGTTGGAACATTCATGATCATCAGATCCTGCCGTGAACCAAGTGGGAACCAGCTCCTCCCTGCCCTGACCGAAGACTTTGGCTCTACCGGCTTCAAGAAGGCCGCGGACGGAGGGGAAAGTGTCCACTACTCTGGGGACCAGGTTGTGCGATCACTCTGTCCACTGCCAGTCCGGCTTCTCTCGTCTCCTGCACGTGGAGCCCTCCACGGCCTGCTGCAGGCTCTCCTAAAGCTCAGCTCCCAGGAACCTTCCTGCTGCCCCAGCAGACCTGGCTTGGATATAGCCCTGCACGCACCACCTTGCTTCCCCATCCACAGCCTTTGTTGTCTGCCCGTGAAGTCCTTTGAAACCTAGCCCTGTGCACACTCCCTTTCCTGACCACTTTATCCACACAAATTTCTCTGTTCTTCCTAAACTCCTGTATAACACTTGAGGTCCATCGCTCATAATCCGGTATTTAATCTTTCTCAGTCTTACTTATTTGCTTGACTAGAGTGAGGGTTACTTGAAGGGAGAAAGAATGCTTGCTCCAGCTGCCTCCCATTTGTCACACTTTAGGGAGTCTGGGTGCATCGTGCCTTCTCCGCACCTTTTATTACCTTTCTCTTTAACCTCCTGCCGTCTGCCAGTCGTTGTTAAAGGCCCTGGAGGGGGACATGCAGTAAAGAGGACCATTCCGGGGGCGCCTGGGTGGCTCAGTGGTTTGGGCCTCTGCCTTTAGCTTAGGTCATGGTCTTGGGGTCCTGGGATCGAGCCCCACATCATGCTCTCTGCTTGGCAGGGAGCCTACTTCCCTCTCTCTCTGTCAAATAAATAAATAAAATCTTAAAAAAAAAAAAAATTCCTGCCTTCCTTGTGTCTGTTCACTTGGCAGCATGGAGGCCTGATTCGGATTCGGAAAGAGCTACTGAGTCCAGTGAGTGGGACCTGCTTTCGAAGGAGCAGAATTGGTCTAGGCAGTAGATCGGCAGGAAGGCCTGAAAGTGCTAGGTGGTAGATTTCCAAAACTGTCGGGATTTACAAAAGTGTATGAGCTAATAAAAATGCATGTGGGGCTTAAAATGCCCTCACGTATTTGAATGAAATATTTCTGACCCTCCTGACTCCCGTACACACGAGATCCCGCGCGTGTATTGCAGGCCCTTCTGTTGCCGCCCCCCGTTTTCCCAGTAGGCCTTCGGGCTGGGGGTTACCATTACCGGCTCCCCTCGGAGGCACCCCAGTAGATTCTGAGAGGCTAGGGTGCTTTCCCAGTGTCAGACTTGTGCTTAGCTGGCAAAGCTGGAAATTGGATCCGAATCTTCACGCTAAAGAGCCAGTGCTCGCTTTGTCATTTCGTAGCTGCCTCCACCCTGATTTCGTAAAACAAGGAGAATCGGTCAGGTTCTCTAGCGATGTTTGTCTTATATACTGTTTCACGGAGGAAATGAAACGGCACCTTTATTGAGCCTTAACTATGAGCACCGCAACCTGCTCGGCACTTCCTATGCATAAACACATGTACCACTGTCCTCATAAGGATCCTGGGACAGAGCTGCTGTTTCACAGATAACAGAAACGGAGGCACACGCCAGCTGAATCACAGAAGCAGCCTCACACGGAGCTGGTGTCTGAACCCAAGCTCATCGGTCTCTGGGACCTGTGCTTTTGACTGCCATCCTAGTCATACAGAGGCTTCACATGGGACAGGAGTTCCGTGGTCAGTTGTTTGAGAAGAACTGTGTACCAGCCCCCCTGGAAGAGCCCAGCACACAGTAACACGAAGGCTCTGGGAAGTCCCATGGGATGGGACTTTTGCCTCTGGCTTTCCCACATACGTGTAATGAAGGAACTTTTATTGCCTAACACTTGGTTTTTAGTTGACACTCTGGAAAATCGTGCTGCAACAGAGGGAGATTCAGAGCCTGGAAATTAGAAATGGGAGGCACGGTTCAGGGCAAAATCTGTTAAGTGAAAGAAGTTAAAAGAAGTCTCATACTGCATGAATCCAGGGTCCTGCTCTTATTGGCTATTCATTTTTTTTCTTTGGGGGTCTCTCTTGCCCTTCCTGTAAAAATGGGATCATTGTGAGGAAAATTGGGGTTGTTTTTTTTTTAAAGAATTTATTTATTTATTTGACAGAGAGAGATCACAGGTAGGCAGAGAGGCAGGCAGAGAGGGAGGAGGAAGCAGGCTCCCCGCTGAGCAGAGCCTAATGCAGGGCTCGATCCCAGGACCCCAGGATCATGACCTGAGCCGAAGGCAGGGGCTTTAACCCACTGAGCCACCCAGGCACCCCGATAATTGGGATTTTAGATGCAGAAATGCTTTGTAAACAACGAAACTCAAAAGTTGTTGTTTTTAGGGCGCCTGGGTGGCTCAGTGGGTTAAGCTTCTGCCTTTGGCTCAGGTCAAGATCTTAGGGTCTTGGGATCGAGTCCTAAGTCGGGCTCTCTGCTCAGCAGGGAGCCCTGCTTCCTCCTCTCTCTCTCTCTCTGCCTGCCTCTCTGCCTACTTGTGATCTCTGTCAAATAAATAAATAAAAATCTTTTTAAAAAAATTTTTTTAAGTTGTTTTTAATTGTTATTTACCAGTTCATTTCTTTCCTGGTACCTTAGCATGGCCTCTCCCAGCTGTTTGAAGGACAGTTAACAGTTGTTGGATGAGTGAGTGGATTTTGCCTTCTTTGTCTCTGGGTTCTATAACTGGTGTATTACAACTGATTTTTTTTTTCTTTCAGTTTTATCAGGATCTAATTGACATACAGTGAATCTTCTTTAAAAATGATACTTTGAAAAAAATGACGTTTTGTTCCTTGAACTTTCCTTCTAAATTGTGTTTTTGCTGGTTTCTATGTTTTTGGAGTTTAATGAAATCATGCAGTTGGAAAATCAGGAACCACGTTGCTCTCATTCACTTTGTTGTACCCCAAGTTGGACTGCTAAGGCAGTTTATTTTGTATTTTTCTGACATGTCCCTGGCAGCAAGAAATTTTTTGGACAGTTCCAAAATGGTAAATTTCATTCAACAGCATGCATGTGTTGGTTTTGTTGTTGTTGGGTATTTTTTTTTTTTAACACTGCTCATTTCCTCAGATGTGCCCATCTGCGTGTGTGTTTTTTAAAGGAATTTCTAATGTGTCACACTCTTGATGTAATTACTCTTGATGTTTCCTCTTTTCAAAGACTGTCGGGAAGAGAAACTTGCAGCAAGTTTGCATGCCAGTGCAGTTCCTTCTGATGGAGAAAGAGGTGAGGGCACTCTTTACCTGGTTCAGATTGGTCATTTGTTTCTTAGCCCTGGCCAAAAGAGACAGGGAGGAGTTTAAGACCATCTTGATAGGTAAGATGGTGTGCAAAGATCTAGAAATTAAACAGAAGTGAGCAGCGAGCAGATCCTTCCTTAGACCACCACGGCTCTTCCGCCTACAGAGAGACGGTGTGGCAGCAGCCTATTTGGAGAGGAGGGTAGGGTGGAGGGGCCCAGCGTTCCACCCCCAGCAGTCTGAGCGTCTGTGTGGTGTGCACGGTCCTAGCCCCTCACCCCTGCTTCGGTGTGGCACACCCCTGGGCCCGAGCCTCCTGGCCATGGAGATTTGGGGGGCAGGTCTGTTCTCCAAGAGTCCTCAATGGCACTTGGGCTAGGACTGTTAGGAAATGTGGTGTTTCCTGTGTTTTGTTTTGTTTTGTTTTGTTTTTCTGGGATCAAGAGCTATTGGGACCAAGGGATTTTAAGTCCCTGGCCACCAGCTTTTGAGGAAGAGTGAGAATGAAGCTGACAGAGAGGGAGGCAGAGGTCGGTGATGGCCAAAGACATGGAGTTCTCATGGCGTCATTGACCGTGTACTTCAGGCTCTTGGCTCTGCTGAAGCCAGACTTAGTCCAGAGCCTTTATTTATTTTTTTCCCGCTAAAAAGAAATTCCATCTTTCCCCATTAGTATCTGTCAGAACCTAGAGAATCCCAAAGAATATACAGGACTGGGGGTGCCTGGGTGGCTCCATGGGTTAAAGCCTCTGCCTTCGGCTCAGGTCATATTCCCAGGGTCCTGGGATCCAGCTCCGCATTGGGCTCTCTGCTCCACAGGGAGTCTGCTTCTTCCTCTTCTCTCTCTCTGCCTGCCTCTCTGTCTACTTGTGATTTCTGTCTGTCAAATAAATAAATAAAACCTTTAAAATATATATATATATATATATATACAGGACTATGCAAGATAAATGAAGAGCAGATGAAAATTCTATCACTTTTCTCTTCAGGGAGGTGACCATCCCTTCCATCTTCAGAATTGCCAGACCATATTTACAGTTTTGTATCCATCTGGATGTTTAACTGAGGTCTGTGGTCTGGGACCCTGTTTTGGACTGAATTGAGTCCTCCCCAAATTCATAGGTCGAAGCTCCTAACCCCCTAGTGTGACCATATTTGTAGATAAGTAGGTAATGAAGCTTAATTAATCAGATAAATAGGTTAATCAAGAAGGTCATTAAGGTTAAATGAGGTCATGAGGGTGGGACCCTGATCCAGTAGGATTGGTGTCCTTACAAGAAGAGATGCCAGGAGTGCTTGCACACAGAGTAGAAGGTGTGAGAGGATATAGGGTGAAGTGGCATCTGCAAGCCAAGGAGAGAGGCCTTAGGGGAAACCAGCCCTGCTGGCACCTTGATCTTGGGCTTCCAGCCTCTAGACCTGCGAGAAAGTACATTTCTGGGGGGCTTAAGCCCCCCAGTCTGGTGTTCTGTTATGGCAGCCTGAGTTGAGTAAGACCATTAGAAGAAAGAAAGGTACCATTAGAAGGAAGAAAGGCTGTTCAGGGTACTCAGGACCACATCTGAGGGACAGCTCATGAAGGGCTGCAGGGGAGCGCTTTGAGGAAGGAAGGGCAGGTTGAGAGCCAGCAGAGCCGCTTGGGTAAGCTCTGGCTCAGAGCTTGTTTAGACGCAGTGTCTGCTTCTCACTTTCCTGAAGCGCACTTTTCAGGGTCCCTGAGGCATTTCCAGTGGGAAAGAGAGGTGACACTAAGTGCCCTCTGTGTCCAGGCAATACATAGTTATCTTCTTTTATCCATTCAGAGCTAGACCTGAGGATGCAGCTGGGATAGCTTCTGTTGACTCAGCCATGAAGTGCCCAGAGCTCATTTACAATATACTAAGTGACACCATACTCAGCTAGTTGGAGATGACCTCCCTTTTACAGATGAGAACAAACCTAGAAAGGGTCAAAACTTGGTCATGGTCACCAGGGAAGTTAGTAGCAGAGCCAGGACTAGAACTCACATCTACTAATTCCTATTCTGTTGCCTTTCTTCCCTGGCCCCATAACACGGGGAAAGTATGGACCAGGGAAGGCTGTGCAGAAATCAACCCTGGATAGGATGCCTGTGGATGGAGAGCTGAGGGCTGGATCCTGGGCACCTGCTGAGGGAGCCAGAGGCACTGGCGACCAGCTCCGTACGTTTAATAAAGCACCATACTGAGCATGCCCTGTAGAATTAGGAGAAGAAACCAGAAATTTAAAAAAGTTGTGGCCGGTGGAAAGAATTGCTAAGCATGGGCAAAGCTAATACAGCAGGTCTCAGACTAACTGATCTTAATCCTGCTGTTCTCTGGGCTGACATTTCCAGCTCTGCTGGGCTGCAGACGGATGAACGCCCTGACCTGCCATATCAAAGAGCAGGGGCGAGGCGGTGAGGGACTGAGGCCAACGGGCATGGTAGGCCAGTACCACCACCCCTTTAATGCCCATTTGGTCATGACCACCAGGGCTGTGACACATTTGCATTTCACCTGCCCCTTTAAACATTTTTTCTTTTTAATAAGTTCTATTAATTGAAAAATTAATAACAGCTCAAAATAAAGAGCTCAAACAGAATAATACTAGAACCTCCACTGAGATCCTTAAGGACTTGGCAGAGGCCCCCAGCCGGGGTGGGAAGCTGTCTGGGCTGGTCTCAGGCACAACTTCAGACCCTGTGTGCCCTGGGATTTCAGTGTGTGTGTGTGTGTGTGAGAGAGAGAGAGAGAGAGAGAGATGCTGTCATGAAAGAATATGGCTGTGTTTACCCACAAGGATTAGAAATTCGGTAGCAAGTTTTAGTTTCTTGATACTTTCACGACTTCCTTTGGGTTATGTCAAATACAGCAAGGACTGTCCCCTCACGTAACAGTTTAGAGAAGGAAATAATCATTAACCAGGACACCGACTGAGCTATGAGATGTGCAGGAAAAACAGATGGTGAAGAAGAGTCGGGCTTTTCGGAGAACCCACAGATGATAAACGCTGTTTAAACAGGGGTCCTCGCCTACCCCATAATTTCAGGTTTTCTGGCTTTCCCACCATTGGTTAAGATGAAGTTCAGTCATTTTCGGATTGCAACAATCTTGTTAGGCTTCATAAGGTGGAACTTGAGATAAAATGAGTAACGTGGGTGTGCAGCACAGATAGAAGAAGAGCAGCGGAAGTGTCCGGGAAATCCATGCGAGAAAGTTCCAGAGAAACAGTCATGGTGAGGCCCGTCCCCCACACAGGGGTGGCCAGTGGTTTCCTTGCCGGGAATCAGCTGGCGTCTTAGCCCATCTCTTCTTTCTCGCTGTGCGTCTGGGGGTGCGGCCGACCCCGCCGCCTCGCGCTTGGCCTTGATGGTCTCTGGCCCCTGAGCGCACTTGCCTGATGCCTCCACACAGAGTGGGCGCGACGCAGGCACTTTGCTCCCCTCTGCAGACTCCCACAATCTCCATTTGTTTCTCTGCTTTCTCTGTCCTGCTTGGTTTTGAGCACTCTGAAATTATTGTACTTGTTCCTCTTCTGAGCTCCTCCTTCCTCCTTGATGGTGACACACCGGGCCGTTCCTCCTCCGCCCGCGTCCTCTCCCTCTGGCTAGACCGGCCTCCCGCTTTGGGCTGCACTCGGGCTACACCTGTTCCTCTTGGATTCTCATTCCTTCTAGTTCTGTTTTCCACTCGTTTTGACTTGCGGCGCTCGGGCACAGAGCAGGCAGAGGGTGGCTGCTCACAGCTCTTCAGAAAGCTCACCTGGACAAACAGAACCAAACGGTAAAACACAACCTGACTCCCACACAGTGAACACAGCTCATTCCCAAGAAATTAAGCCTTTTTATGGATCTTCCTGTCCTTTGGCTTTTACAGTTCCCCAGTCTGCACCCAAGTGGGGCTGGCCAGACACCTTCCCTAGCACTTAGGGACCAAGAGGAAAGGTCTCTCTTCGGCGCTTCTCCGCTTCGCCGTTTGTGACCTTTACTGCCCGTCTTCCTCGTTTGTTGGATCCGCAAGTCGTTCTGTGCCTCAGTTTCTTCCTCTTCCAGGTTGGTATGATACCGCACGCAGGTTCCACAGCAAACCAAATAATGTGTATAATAATGATAGATAGGAGAGCACGCTGTAAGGTCACAGTGCTATTGCTGCAGTAATAGTAGAAGAATGTATAATAAACAGTAATATGTGTTTAGAAACTGTTGCACTGTCTTTGAACATGAACATGATTATTACTGACAGTGAAGGCCCTCCTTCCATTGTTCCACTGAACTCTGAGACCAGGAAAGCAATCAGTATTAATTAAAAGGAGAAAGTTACGGTTGGTAGAGCAGAGAGGAAACTTTTGAAAAGACACTGAACTTCTTTCCGGAACTCCTGGTGTAAGATGATGCTCTACTTAGCTGTGAGCCGTAGGGCAAGCTCTTCCCCCAGGCTTGTAATGTCCTCCTTTGAATATGGTGACGGATAACCTCGTCTACTGCACAGAACAGCAGTTTGGATAATTGAATGATGTAATACATCTGAAAGTACTTTGTAGACTGCAAAGTGTGATGCAAACATAAAAAATGCAGAATGTCAGCCAAGGGAGCAATGAGGCAGAGCGTGCCGTGGTACGCAGACCCGGGTTCAGGGAGGCTCAGAGTGGGCTGTAGCTGCTCTCTGAGCCTCGGTCCTCATGTTTAGTGGACATCATGATGACAAATTGAAGGGCCCAGCACACAGAAGGAGCTCAGTAAATGTCTTTAAAAAGAGGTTATAGGGGCGCCTGGGTGGCTCAGTGGGTTAAGCCTCTGCTTTCGGCTCAGGTCATGATCCCAGGGTCCTGGGATTGAGCCCCGCATCGGGCTCTCTGCTCTGCGGGGAGCCTGCTTCCTCCTCTCTCTCTCTCTGCCTGACTCTCTGCCTACTTGTCATATCTCTCTCTCTCTATCTCTGTCAAATAAATAAAATCTTTTTTTTTTTTTAATTTTATTAGCGGTATGTCCTGGATGTGACATTTCCAATTTCAATTGGATATTGCCAAACAGATTTCACCCTGAACTTTGACCCCGTAAATAAATACATCTGACTTAGTGTATTTTCCCTGGCATTTTTGGTGAACTAGTTTTTCATGTGCCAGTTATAATGCCGACTTAGAAAATTCCATCTGAAAGCTTTGCTTTTAATTTGCAGAAAATAGAACATTTCATAAGGTGGAAATTAGATACTCATTGCTGGAGAACATAGAGCAGTGCTGTCCAGCGAAGACAGCACAAGCCACAAATGGGAGCTGTGCGTTGGAGTTGTAGATATTTAGCAGGCCATGTATGCACTGCAGGTGTGCAGCAGGACACACACACGCTTGAGGGTGCACAGGGCACTTGGGAAAGAATGTGCATGAGAGGAGTGCCCAGTACTCGTACCCAGCACAGGCGCCTCTCGTCTTACTGCGGTTCCCTGATACCACAGGTTGTTTTTCCAAATTGGATGTTCGTGGCAATCCTGCTGTCTCCTGGTGCCGTTTTTCAAGAGCTTCACGTTTTGGTAATTCTCACAATATTTCAAACTTTTTCATTATTACATTTGTTATGGTGATCTGAGATCAGTGATTATAACTCGCTGCAAACGCAAATGATGGTTAGCATTTTTTAGCAATAAAGTATTTTTAATTAAGGTATGTACATTGTTCTTGACACAGTGCGGCTGGACACTTCCCGGCCTACAGGAGAGTGTAAACGGAATCTGTGTGGGCATCACGGCGTTGCAGTAGTCACTCGATCGCGGTGGTCTGGAACTGAACCCACAGTATCTCTCAGCGTGTGCCTCTGGCTGCCTCCAGCTGAGGGAGCTGGGATCGGAGGGAGATGTTTTATTCTCTTTTTAGGTTTTTTAAATTTTTACAACATGTAACATTTCTTAAACATAGAGATTTTGTGGGGCGCCCGGGTGGCTCAGTGAGTTAAAGCCTCTCCCTTCAGCTCAGGTCATGATCCCAGGGTTCTGGGATTGAGCCCCACATCGGGCTCTCTGCTCAGCGAGGAGCCTGCTTCCTCCTCTCTCTCTCTCTCTGCCTGCCTCTCTGCCTACTTGTGATCTCTCTCTGTCAAATTAAAAAAAAAAAAATAAAAAGAGATTTTGCTTAAACACGTTCACAAACACACAGAACAACAGCCCCTTGCTCCTGGATCCCACATGAAAAGTGTCCAGACGGCTTTGACCAGAATCTCGGGAAAATAAATGTGGGTTGAGCACACTCAGGCTGGGGCTGCAGAGAGGAGCCAGCATGGGCCCCGCGCCAGCTCACCCAGCCCCTCAGCCCTTTGCACTCCCCCAGCTCCAGCCGTGCCCTGCAGAGGCGCTGGCCGTGGGCCGCCACACAGGCTTCCCAGAGGACAGAACCACGATGACAGACACCGATGGAGGTGGCAGGGGTGTCTGCCCCTGTGTAGGCCCTTTGCGGGGCTCCCAGCGGTGTCTCTTCTGAAGCAGTTTGGGCAGAACCTTGATCATGGGCACATTTCCTGTCGGCAAACTTAGTGTTATAAAGACGGAGATTGGGTGAAAGTAGAGGCGGGGTGTTACTAGTAACAGCTGAAATGTTTCGTGATGAGTGACAGTTTATGAACTCCATGAGGCTCTGGCAAAGGGAGAAGTTGCATTGAGTCACTGTCTAATAGATGACTCTGAGACCAATGACTTCGAGAAGTTTCTGCTGGAGTGTTGTGTGTGTGGACACCCAGTGTGCAGACGCCAGCAAACCTGGGTGCCTCTTGTTAATAGGAAAGATTTTAGTGGCATGTGTCAACGACAGATACGTCGGTTCATAGATTCTGGCCTGGATGATGGGATTTTGTTGTTGTTGTTGTTGCTGAATTTTTAAATCCTGAACTCTGTTGTTAGCTAGATCGAGGCTGATGAGCTGGAAGTGGAATCCACCGGAAGCTGATGGGAGAGAGTACTGCAGGCTAGGAAAGGAGTGCCAGATGGTGGCCGTTGCCCAAAGGACGCACACCTAGGGTCATAGGGAACGTAATTCCCCCTCTTTAAGAAGACCCCCGTAGCTTGTAAGTGAGAATGAGGCCACAGGGACAATTTTGGCTTTGTGGCGGGAACAGTGTATCTCCTGCAGATGGGGACAGTCCCACTCAGTACTCACGGTGCCGTCCGTGTAGGACCCTTCTGGACACACCCATGAGTGTGCTTCCTAAGTGATGGACTGGCGCCCACGGCCCTGCGGGAGTCCACTAGCGTTGGTACAGACCCCGTTACTATGATTAATAAAGCAGAGTTCTCAGCGTCCCATCTCCCTAACAAGCTTCTCTTGCCAGTGAGGTGGTCTACTTTTCAAGAGCCTTTCCCATTCCTTGTTGTATGTAATCTTCATTAGTAGAGTAGCAGGGAAGACACTGAGACTGAGACCAGTCGAGGCTTAGAATAGTTCTGGGGCATCCACACCAGGTGTGCCCCGATGGCCCACGCACCCAGTCCCTCATGTGGCAGAGGAGGGGAGCAAGGCCCTGAAAGGTGACCGGGCTGCCAGAGGCCCTGGAGCAGGTGTGGTCTGTGTCCCACGGCCCAGCACGGGGCTCGCCCCGCAGCACCCTGCCGCAGGCATCTGGAGGCCTGCGGGCCACCACCACCACTGGCCACACGTTGGTGTACCATTTGAAACAGAAATGTCAGCATGAGAGGGAATTAAATTAGGTATCTGTGCAACTGCTTGAAACAGCAGTCTGGAAACTTTGGACAAAGATTTTTTAAGGATTTCGGTTTCTTGAAAAATAATTCATTAACAAAGTGATTTTATTTCCTTTCAGCCCAGACTAAGGAACTACGCTATCGCAGCTGCCCTCCTAGTAATGGTTTTTGTTGGCCATACTTGAAAGTAGTGTCATTGGCTTCAGAACAAGAAAATTTTAAAATAGAATGGACTCCATTCAGAGCGGGCAGTGCTCCTGAGGGCGGTCTTCTGGCTCTGACTGTCGGGATGGGCGGGGGTGCCCAGACTAGCCAGGGACTCTCCTGCCATTAGATCCCTGGTCCTGAGACCCAGGGAGTGGAGCCCAGTCTGCAGGGCCTCTCTGTTCCTACGTCGGTTCCGCAGCTTCTGAGGGCCTGCCCTCCTGTACCTAGTTTCTCCTTTGAGCTCACGGCAAAGTCCCTTCAAGACTTGTCCTGCCCCCTGTGGACCGCAGGCAAGTCAAGGAGCAGGCGTCTGGGGCGGCGCTGGCACGAGGCACCTGCCGCCTGCAGCGGTATGCACCAGGGACTTCTCCCTCTCCTCAGAGCTCTGGGGCCTTGGGTAAAGCCCTGCACTCTTCCAGGTCCAGGAAGTGAGAATATTCATTTCTGCTTCGCCCCATCCCTGGTTGTGATGCACCCAGCTTCTTCAAGTGCAGATCGCTATAGAGCTGAGAGAGGGGGCTCTGTCTGAGAGCAGAAATAGACCGACGGCTGCCCACTTCCTTCCTCTGCTGCTTCCTGTCCCCCCTTTCTCTCTGCCGTCCTCGCTCGCGGCCCTGTCTGGTGCTGGTGCTCCTGCATGGAGACGTGACTTTTTCTTGTCCCGTCAGTCAGCCGTGTTGTCCTCTGTGCTCCTTTCCCGTGCTGCCCAGCTGCAGACCCCTGCCCCTGTCACCTGGGAGACCTGTCTGAGATGCTGGGCCACGGGAGACCTGCGTGCGGGTTTCAGCCCTGTCGTTAACCCACTGCAGCCTTTGGGACTAGTTGCTTCTCATGTGCGGGCCTCAGTTTCCTTCACAGCAGGCTTTCGCGGCCTAGCGCAGTTGACACGGGGTTGGGTGACTCTGTTGTAGGGGCTGTGCGTTGTGGGATAGTGGGATAGTGAGACAGCTTCCTTGAAGCCACTGCTTTGTGACGCAGTAGGGGTCATGGTCATAAAATCAGTGCCCACTCTGCAGACCATTTCCAGTATTAAATACCTTCTGGAACCTGGTGCACTCTCTCCTGCCTTAATCCTCTCTGTCTATACTCGGTCTTCACAGTCACCTTCTCTTCCTGCCCAGACCGGCGAGGCCTAGCCTCAGTCTCCCACCCTGTGCTCTTCTCACCTTCGAACTTGCCACATCGCATTGTCTTCTCGAGAGCAGGGATCTGTTTTCTGGAACTGGATATCCTTGGTGTTTGGCAGCATGCGTGTCCTTTAATCGGTGCCCAACACATGTTTGTTAAATGGATAAATCTCTCACTTGGGTGCAGTGCTTCTCGGTGTGCAAGGCCCTCTGCCTGTCCGTCATCTCCACTGATCTCTCCAGAACTCTGTCCGCGGGGAAGCCCTGGAGTCACTACTTCCCTTTGGAGGGAGCACAGCTCAGAAGGGAAGAAGCGGCCCAGGGAACCTCGAGTCCTTCCTTTCTCCTGCTCCTTGCTGCTCACGTGAGGAGCTTGGGGAGAGACTAGCCTTAAACCAAAGTGTTTTCCTGCTCTGTCTTGCCCTGGGTATGTTAGTACCACTAAATCCGTCAGTGATGTCTGCTCTCCCTGTGTGTCTGTGGTTAACCAGTGGAATGAATTATGGAATGAATCGGTGAATTCCTGGAATGCTCTGAGCCCAGTGTGAGCACTGATGATCTTAAGTAGTTTTGACAACTTTTTCCTCCAGCCATATCCGAATCTCATGAAAGCCAGGTTCACTTCCAGCATAATTAGAGCAGTAGGTGACCCAGAAGCAGCTCAGAGCAGAAATAAAATCTTCAGAAAAGACCTGTCTGATTTGATATCATTTTTTTTCTTATCTTGTCACTGAAAACAAGGGTTGAAATTTCAAAGTGAGGGATCTTTTTCTCTTTTAAAGGCCTCTGAGACAGTGAGCCTGCAAGACTGAAAACCTAAAGGGTCAGAGGAAGCCCGGAGACAGGATTTGCAAGAAGGCATTGGGTTGTTTACTTTTCAGCAGACACAGTGCTGATTAAGAATTTTAACAGATAGTGAACAAGAATCCTGATCTAAGCATCAGGAGGCTTGGTTTGCAAATGCAGCTGTGCAAGCACTGTTTGAAGCCTTGGGCAGATTTCTTTCGGTCACCTGACCTCAGGACTTTCATTTGGCCATTAGACCCAAAGACAGAACGAATCATTTGTTGAACATAGAGCTGACAGGCCATCTTTGGCAATCATGCAAAATCAAAATCAAAGCAAGTCATTTTGTCCAGTCTTCTACAATTGGCTGGATGGCCTATGTCAAACAAAAGTAGTTTTCTCTGAGGCTCCCCCCTCCTGTAAGAAAAAGTGTATCTTATCCATCCCAAGACTCCCAGTACCTAGCACAGTGCATGCTTGTGGCCACTGCCCCTAATCATCTGCTGGGGGTCACATGAAAGAAGGACCCTTTCTTTCCAGGGAGCTCCATTTCAGAGGCCCAGAACAAGTGTTGTTATTTTCGATTTATGTCTCCAGGCTAGACGCCCCATTTTCCTCAGCCTGTCCTCTCGTGTTAGGATCTCTGTTGGCCTCATCAGCTCAGTCCCCCTTCCAGAATGTTTTCAGGTTGCCAGTACCTCTCGCATTGTGATAACAATAACTGATCTTAGTATTCCATGTGCAGTCCAACCCGCGGAAAGGCGTACATACTCTACAGCCTACGTCACAAAATAGGTGAGTCAAGGACCCCATCACTGTCTAGTTGAACTAGTTGTCTAGTTCTCATGAG
Source organism: Mustela nivalis (assembly GCF_964662115.1). Lineage (NCBI taxonomy): Eukaryota > Metazoa > Chordata > Mammalia > Carnivora > Mustelidae > Mustela > Mustela nivalis. The sequence goes on along the minus strand of NC_139025.1, from coordinate 5,921,036 downwards.
ATGTGTGTGCAGTACCGACCAGCGTGCCTGGGGATTTTTCAAGATGACTTATGGAGATGTTGGACACTTCGATGGAAAAGTCCAGAAATCAATTGTCAGTTGATGGCTGGCAAAGGCCATTCAGTGGAGAAATACTATCTTGTCAACAGATGGAGTGGGAACAATCAGACATTGATATGCCAAAAAAAGGAACTTTGGCCCAGTCCTCCCTCGTCGCACCCAGGCTACCTTGAAATGGATTCTAACCCTGAATGTCCAGCCATGGCACTGCTGGACAGAAACCTGCAACAGCCCTCGTGACCACGGGGCTGGGCAAGCAGCCCACATGCATAAGAGCAAAAGCACCATCCACAGAAGATGAAGTAAGGCAAATTGGACTTAAATTAAAATTAAAAATTGTCATTCTGTAAAAGATGACGTTAGGAGAATAAAAAGACAAGAAATGTATTTGGAGAAAACATTTGCATATCACAAGGCCTTGTCTTCAGAATTTGTAAAGAAACCTCGGAACTTAACTGTAAGAAAACAGCCCTGTGTTTTAAAATGGGCAAGACTTAGGTAGACCTGTCACTGAAGAGGGTATACAGATGGCGCACAGTCACGTGGAAAGATGCACAGCACCAGCTGTCATTAGAGAAATGCAAATTAAAATCACAACGAGCTTTCTGCATCCATGTTAGAATGGCTGAAATAAAATATTGAGGACACCAGAGGCTGATGGGGTTGCAGAGCAGCAGCTGGTAGGAAGGAAATGGTACAGCCATTCTGGAAAACAGTGCAACTGTTTCTTATAAAATTAACCATTTAACCCTGCAATCTTAGTCCTCTATGTTTGCCCTATGGAAGTGAATACTTATATTCAATAAAAACCTGTACGTGTGTGCATGGCTGTTGATAGCAGCTCTGTTTATAATGGCCAAGACCAACTCAGGCGTTCATGAACTTAATGGAGAAACAATTTGTGATAAGCCATACAACAGAAAACTAGCTGGCAAAAACAAAAAAAGACTAAATTAAGTCATTGAATAAACACAGCAACTCAGATAAGTCTCAGAGGCGTTAATGCTGTGTGAAGGAAGCTGTCATAAAAATGGTTACATGCCGTAGCTTCCAGCAGTGTGGCACTCTCCAGAAGGGACTGCTCTGGAGGACACATCAGTGGCTGCCAGGAATACGTGGAGGGGGTGGGGGTTGGGGTGCCACCCCAGGACAGCTGGAGGGAGTTTGGGGAGGGATGGAGGCAGTCTCCTGTGCCAGGGATTCCACAGATCTGTACAGGTGTTAGAGTCGTACAAATGACCTATGTCTGAAACTAAACATGTGGACCGTTTGCCTACGTTACAACAAAAAGTTCTGAGAAACAAAAACTCCAGTAATTTGATGAAAAATGGTTGCTCATTATTATGTTCCTCTGGATTGATTTTATTTGTCATCAGCTAAATCTAACTGAGTGTCCTGTTTTCTTCAAATGCTCAGTAAAACCACTAGAAACCATTGAGAGGAGGCAGGAGGTTTGGAAGCATTAAAGTACTCAGTGTATGGCTTGAGAAATGAGTAGTTGTCAGATCGAGTTCTTAGACTCGCCCAGAAGCCTGAGCACGGGCATTACACCTGCTGTGTTCTGGGGAGGGCTCTGTAGGCAGAAGTACCCTTGCTTCATTGTATTTTCTCTTCACTTTCTGGAAAGCTGAAATAATTTAGAACCGTCACCCTGGATGAGGTCCTTTCTACTGAGCACTGTTTCCAATGGGAGACTAAATGGTGGGATGATTCTCCAACAATCCTAAAGTCCCCCTGTTAATTCATAATTCATTTGAAAGCATTTTCCATCTGCATTTGGAACATTAAAAAAAAAAATTATGTATCTGAAAGAGAGCACATGCAGGGGCACAGAGAGGGGCAGAGGGAGCAGGAGAGAATCTGAAGCAGACTCCGCGCTGAGAGCAGAGCCTGATGCGGGGCTCAGTCTCGTGGCCCTGAGATCATGACCTGAGCCGAAACCAGGAGTCAGATGCTTAACCGACTGAGCCACCCAAGGTGCCTCTGGAGCTTCTTCTTCTTCTTTTTTTTTTTTTTTTTAGATTTTATTCATTTATTTGACAGAGAGCGATCACAAGTAGGCAGAGAGGCAGGCAGAGAGAGAGGAAGGGAAGCAGCTCCCTCCTGAGCAGGGACCCAATGCAGGGCTCCATCCCAGGACCCTGAGATCATGACCTAAGCCGAAGGCAGAGGCTTAACCCTCTGAGCCACCCAGGCACCCCTGGAGCATTTTTTAATAATGACTTTATTGAGATACAATTCACAAACCGTGGAATTCCGCCCAGTTCAAGTGTACAATTCCACAGTGTTAGTATATCCAGTCTTGCCACCATCAACACAGTGTATTTTAGAACATTTTGGTTACCCTAAAAGCGAGCACTATACGCATTGGCAGTCTCTCCCCAGGTTCCCCTCAGCCCTTTCCCCCAGTCCTAGACAACCTCAGATCTGCTTCTCTCTCTTTTTTTTTTTTTTTTTTAAGATTTTATTTATTTATTTGACAGAGAGAAATCACAAGTAGGCAGAGAGGCAGGCAGAGAGGGAGGGGGAAGCAGGCTCCCTGCTGAGCAGAGAGCCCAATGAGGGACTCGACCCCAGGACCCTGAGATCATGACCCAAGCCGAAGGCAGCAGCTTAACCCACTGAGCCACCCGGCACCCAGATCTGCTTCTCTTTAGAGACTCGCCTGCTCTGCTCCTATCGCATAATGGCTGGCTGCTTCCTCTGCCTGGACTTCATGCATCACTGTTTGAGGTGTTACATTGTTCAGGTCCCTCTGTCCAAAGCAGGACTGACTGTAGCACATCCTCCTTGAGGGGACACAGAGATGTAATAAAAGCAGCAGTGGGCTGGGGAACTGAGAACTGGAGTCCGCACTCCATTTTCCTGGGCTCAACAAGGGTTGTGTTTGGGGAGAGAGGACCAGGGGGGAGGGAAGGGGCCTTAAGTTACCTTCTGCGTCTTTTGTAGTTTGAGTTTTCTAACTTTAAACAAATAAACTTTAAAATAAGGGCTGAGTGGGTAGCTAATGGCTCCCACTTTTTTTTTTTTTTACTTTGTATCTCTCTATTTTTAAAAATATCCAAGAAATCATGTATTTTTGTCTTCACTAGGATTGTTTATTTAACTCTTTATCCCCCAAATTTTTCAGTTACTTTACAGAGTTGCATCTATAATACATACATACACGGTCATGATTATTTTTCCTACTAATTAATATTCCTGTAGATCCTTGATCATGTCTTTCTCCTTAAATTCTGTTTGTCCAATATCAGAATTGCTAACATGGTGTTGTTTTATTTATATTTGCCTTATAACTTTTCCATTTTTGAAGTTGCATTATTGAATTATCCTGTTGTTTTAACTGTCTTGTGTAAACTGCTTGACTCTGGTCATTGTTTTTTATCAAAGCCAAAAATCCCTGTCTCTCAACCAGTGATTTTTTAACCCATTTGTGGTAGGTCCCTGCTATCACGTGAGTGCAGCCGCCACAGACCAGGCCGCGTGTGTTCCTGAGACTACCCGGGCAAGGACTGTGTGAGGAGGTCCATTCCCCGAGTGGCGGCTCCCACACGCCTGCGTCCCGACACGGAGCTGTCCGGCAGCTTGCCTGTGACGTGCTGCCTCCCCTTTCTCCTGCCACCTTTCAGGATTCCTCTGCTCTCACCCGAGCAGAAGGACACACCACCTGCCTTTCCAAATCTTTTTTTTTTTTTAATCTTACTTTTATTTGACAGATCACAAGCAGGCAGAGAGGCAGGCAGAGAGGGGGGGGGAAGCAGGCTCCCCGCTGAGCAGGGAATCCTGATGCAGGGCTCCATCTCAGGAGCCCGGGATCATGACCTGAGCCGAAGGCAGAGGCTTTAACCCACTGAGCTACCCAGGTGTCCCTGCCTTTCCAAGTCTTAGGAAGATTCAGTGCCTTGGGCTCTCCCAGCAGTCAGCAGACCAAACAGAGGACTTGTGTGAGGCTGCGTTGGCCCTGAAGGAGAGTTTCCGGAGAGCAGGGGTAGCGGCTGTGGAGAATGTTGAAGAGGGAAGCCTCCATTTCAGCAAGGCCCCCGACTCATGGCCAAGCACCACACCTCATCTCTCTGGTTGTCTGTTTAAAATTAAAGACTTCAGAGATGGTGTGCTCTCACTCTGAGGTATATAAGCACGTGTGAGTTGGAAAATTAGTCGAAATTTTTTTATAGCAAGTAGACTTGATGTGGCTGAACAGTTTGACCGAGTAAACAGGCTCTGCCCATTCAGTTTGCTGGCAGACCTTCATCCACTGAAATGCTTAGGGATGGCTGGCTGGCTCAGTTGGAAGAGTGAGCAACTCTTGATCTTGGGACTGTGAGTTCGAGCCCAGCACCGGGTGTAGAGATTATTTAAAAATAAACTCTTTAGGGCGCCTGGGTGGCTCAGTAGGTTAAGCCACTGCCTTCGGCTCAGGTCATGATCTCAGGGTCCTGGGATCGAGTCCCGCATCGGGCTCTCTGCTCAGCAGGGAGCCTGCTTCCCTCTCTCTCTCTGCCTGCCTCTCCATCTATTTGTGATTTCTCTCTGTCAAATAAATACATAAAAAATCTAAAAAAAATAAATAAATAAACTCTTTAGCAGTTCCGGGGTGGCTCAGTCAGTTGGGTATTGACTGTTGTTTTCAGCTCAGGTCCTGATCCCTGCACTCAGCACAGTCTGCTTGAAATTCTCTCTCTCTCCCTCTGCCCTTCTGCCTCTCCCCAGCTTGTACGCACACTTTCTCTCTCTAAAATAAATAAAATCTTTAAAAAAAAAAAAAAAAAAAGAGCTGGGGCACCTGGGTGGCTCAGTCAGCTCAGCATCTGCCTTCAGCTCAGGTCACAGTCCCAGGATCCTGGATCGAGCTTCATGTCTGGGTCCCTGCTCAGCGGGGAGTCTGCTTCTCCCTCTGTCCCTCCCCCTGCTCATGCTCTCTCTCTCTCTCTCTCAAATAAATAAATAAAAACTTTTAAAAAATAAAAGAGCTTAAGCTCCCATGTTAAGTTGTATTAGTAAATTCAACATACTTAATGCACATATACTACGTATAATGTTTCTAAATGTTAAATACCTTGCAACCATCTCAGGAAAAATTACAGATGCCACCAAAAAAACATGCAACAGGATACATAATTTTCCTAAATATTTCCAGAGGGTACTCAAGCGGAAAAAAGTGAGAGATGAGAGTAATAGCACTTGCTTCTGCTATCTTATTCTATATTTTCTCTCTATGTGTTTTTTAATGCTTTGTCTCCTTTTTTTTTCTCCTGCCCCACCTTCTGGGTACATATATTAAATTTTCTAAAAATACAAATTCAAAATCATACATTCTATTTTCATTCTCCTGCTTGCTACTCCTAACTTACTGTGACCTCTGTTCACACTTCTTTTTTTTTTAAGATTTTATTTATTTATTTGGCAGAGGTACAGAGAGCGCACAAGCTGGGGGAGCAGCAGGGGGAGTGGCAGCGAGAGGGGGAAGCGGGCTCCCCACTGAGCAGAGAGCCCCATGTGGGCTCAATCCTGGGACCCTGGGATAGTGACCTGAGCCGAAGGCAGACACTTAAATGAGCCACCCGGGCGCCCCACTTGTACTTATTTTTTGTTGTCATTGATTTAAGGCTCTCCGTGTCCATGGCCTCCTCAGTCTTCAGTTTTCTCTCACCTCCCTCTGTTCCGCGCAGACTCATACCCGCGCATACAAGGACTGGCGCATCTGGAATTTCCCTCCTGAGTTACAGATACGCTTTCCTTTAAAATGGCTATTGATTATTACTGCTTATCAAACAATTAAACCTCAGGCAATAAGAAACTTTATTAGATCTTTGCTTCCCCCAGTTTTTTTTTTTTTTAACTATTTTTTAAAACCATCTTAATCTGCAATTCCGTGTTACTGAGTACATTCTCAGTGTTGTGCAACCATAACCACTATCCGGTTTCAAAACATTTTCACCTCCTCTAGAGGAAGCTTCATACTCATGAAGCAGTTTCTTCCCATGCCTCCCCCCATTAATTATATTTTTTAAATGTTTTTTAATGTTTTGACATCTTTGGGGAACCTTGCTACCTAGGGAGAGGCTCACCGAGCTAGCTAATTCCTATAGACAGTAAACTGTTAGGGGGACCCCATTTCGGGTACGAGCCGACCCATTCCCAGTCACATCCCCACCCCCTCCCTCATCTGACTCACAGTCCCCAGGCCAGGACTTCCCCTGCCCGAAACTACCCTGAACAACTAGGGACAGCCCCTGTCCCCTCTGGCCTGTGGGAATTATTCAAACTAGCAATTCTAATCTGCTTACCCTGCCCTGCCTTTCCCCCAGAAACCCCCAGAATGGCTGTGGCCTGTTCTTTCCCCTTGCTCCTTCCTGCCTCCTGACAACACTGGTGCTTCCCTAATACCATGCCTCTTGTTTCACGGGGGAGCTGAGAGTCACATTAAACTTTCCTTTTGGTGGCATTGTCATCATTCGGTCACCTTTATAGACTAAGACCCGGACACAAAATATTGCTGCCACCCACAATGACATTAATCTGTGTTCAGAAACAGAGATCAAAATGTATTTCTTATTATATATCACAGGTTACTTCATTTGTTCTTTCTCTTCCGAGTCTTATATAGTGCTTGCACTTCTCAAAGATGTTCTGATTTTCCCCTGTGAGTTCATCATCATTTCTTTGGAACATTCAGTTGACTTGGCTGGTAATGTCTGTTTATGCTGCAGATGAGTTTCGCCAGGAGCTTGGTCGCGATGGAAGTTGGGGCAGAGTACCCTGTATTGCAGAGCAGATTCAAGCATTCCCTTTCCAGATGCTGACATTTGAAAAACAAGACCATGTCAGTACCCTCTCTGTACAATAGTAATAGTAATTCACATACTTCCTGAGTACCGGTCTTTTCAGCAGAACAGCCTAACGAATATTCTAAACACACAGTATGTATCCCAAGAATTGTGCTGAGCGCAACTGGTGATAAAAGATGAACAAAATGTGGTAGCCCCTCCCTAAAGAACAATCATCTGTGACAATTAAATGGATAATATTACAAACTGCAGGAGAAACACCACAGCAGGAATAACGTTGTCTATCTTGGGGCCCGATAAACACTTCATTGAAGAGGTGATATGTAAATTGGGACTTGAAGGGCAAAGCCAGGTGTGACTGCCTTTGGTCACGCAGCATTGCTGGGAGATTTTCATTATGTGTCACTGATGGTAACTAGTTCTGTGCTCCGTCCCCTTGTCCTCCACTCCAAGGACACAAGGACCTTCTACTCAGAACACTGTCTTTTTGTCTTTTTGTCTTTTTTTTGACACAAATTCTCATGAAAAACTAGTATTAGGAAGCAGAATTTTTTTTCTGTATTTCTTAGTCAAAGACCATGTTACACTCAGACATCACACCAAGAGAGTAGAAGAGAGAACAGTCTGTTTACAGAAAAACAAAACAAAGATCCACGGAAGTTAGGTGACTCCCCCAAGCCACAAAACAAGCCTTTGAATTTGATCTCTTAAGTAAAGTGTCCTGTAGTGTGGTTCCCTGATTTGTCATCAACCATTCTTCTCTCTCTTGGGATCTAGACACATGGGAAACATCTCTTTCCATCCAAGCCAATACAGTTGACGTTTACTGAGCATTTACTATGTTCAAGATGCAGAGCCAAATGCCTTAGCATTTAGTATCCTGCGTGAGACCGTCCCATTCATTCCTTCGCGTAGTCATCAAGCAGTCAGCATTAGCACCTGCTGCATCCTGAAGCGTGTACTGAGTGATGAGCTCAAGTCATAGTAACGTTATAAGGTGCTGCCTTAAACAGGACATCACTTCACACCCTCACTGACTGGTTCTTCAGATGTTAACAGTGCCTGTCCTATTTTTCCTACATTTTCTATTGCCTTGACACTATTGAGTTAGGAATTGGTGTTGTACCTGCATTCATAATTATGAATATGGACATTCCTTTCATTGAACAGATGAGGAAACCAGGATTGTGAATGGGGAAATAAATGCCCAAGGATGTATGGGATATCAGTAATAGAGCATGGGCTAAAATCCGTATCTCATAACACCCCAGCGGAAAATCTTTCCATACTTCTTAGTCCTCATAATTTACATAAGTGCATTCTTAAAGCTAGATGACAGGGTTAAAAGAATGCCCTCAGAAGGGTCACTCTTACCTCTTTTCTATCTACGGAAGCCAAGAAGAGTCAGTAGAAACATGCCTGGAGGACCGTGGATGGAAGGGAAAGGCATCTTCTTACAGTGAAGATGTTGACACGCAGGCTGGCACCTTCAGGAAATGCTCAGAAAGTGAAAGAGAATACCCTTTGGTAGTTTAATAATCATTGACTTCTGCTTCAGACCATGACACAGGAATGATCGTGGACTTACTCTCCTGACCAAAAAAAGGAGGGGGGGGACTATGAACTGAACAAAATGTATGAAGCACCTGAATATACGGATTCTGAAACTCACATAAGATATTAAATTCTTGCTGTTTTCAGGCATTGATAGGTAGCACAGGGCTCTTAGTCTTGAGTCAAGAAACACGATAAGTTCCACAATGGCTCTGGCTTTCTGTCTGGGGCCTCTTTCTGGTTTGGGCACAGAATGGTGGGGCTCAAGCTCAAAGTTGAGCTCAGATGGCAGATAATGGAATTCTAGGCTACCAAAATAGCTGGGTGTTGCAGGACAAAGAAATAGAGAAAAGGAGCCCTTGTGGTAGGAGCAAGGATAGAGTTTTGTGTGGGGATTCGCTTTGGGTTGTTGGCTGAGGGCTGGCTGGCTGTGCATGTGTGGAATGAGACTTGTCTGTGAGCCCTGACACAGGTTACCTGCTGTAGGGCTGAGGACTGAATAGCGATGCCAAGTTCATGCAGTGCTGGGAAACCTAGGAGAGTCCAGTCGCCTGAATGAAGAGACCGCACCGAGGTCCTCAAGCGTCCAGTTAACTTCCCAGAGCAGCCATACCGTAGAGTGGGGACTGTGCCCTTGAGTAAGGGCCATACCCTGGGGCTAAGTTCAAAATGGAAATACAATTTTAAAAGACTTTAAAAAATTAAGGGCGCCTTAATTTACAAATTAATTTAAAAAAATTAAGGGCGCCTGGGTGACTCTGGGTTAAAGCCTCTGCCTTCAGCTCAGGTCATGATCCCGGGGTCCTAAGATCGAGCCCTACATCGGGCTCTCTGCTCAGCGGGGAGCCTGCTTCCCCTCTCTCTGTCTGCCTCTCTGCCTACTTGTGATCTCTCTGTCTGTCAAATAAATAAATAAAATCTTTAAAAAAAAAAAGAATACACACTTGACTTCACCAAAAGAATCTGCCAGTAATTTACCTGCCTGCCAGGGCAAATTCAGTGCCTCTAAAGACTGTATTACCCAGACTCTCCGCACTATGACATTACAGTGCTTAATATACAATCATAAATTAGTGGACATAGAAAGAGTCAGAAGGTGTGGCCCCTACTGAAGGGGAAAAGCAATCCGTAGACCCTAAAGTGACTCTGAAGTTTGAGTTTGCAGGCAGGTACTTCCAAGTTGCTATTATACATATGTTCAGAGACTTAGAAGATGGATAAAGTAAGCAAATGTACAGAGAAATGGAAATGGTAAAAAAAAATTAACAAAAATTCTGGTACTAGAGATGAAATTTTAAAATTTTACCACAGGAGATCAAAAGTGGATCAGAGATTGTATTTAAAAAGGGCTAGTGGACTTGGATACTGGTCAGTAGAAATCACCTATTCTGCAAACCAGGGAAATAATATTGAAAAAAATTAAAAGCCTTGGTGACTTTGTGGGATGATACCAAGATGATGGGTGTGGTTGGAATCCCGGAGGAAGAGGAGAAAGGAAATGGGGCAGAAGAATAATGCTAGAGGAAATCATTACCAAAACCTTCCCAAATTTGCTTAAAAACCTTAACTTACATATCCAAGAAATCCCCCTCACAGGGAAAATACAAAGAAAACCACCCTTGAGCATGTCATAGTTACACACCTCAAATATAAATTATACGTATCAATACAGTTTTGTCAGTTATACCTCAGTAAGGGTGGAAAAAATAAAAGCCCTTCTCCCCCCCCCACAAAACCCAGATGTGACAAGGACAAGAAGAAGCCAGCAGGGGAGAGACCCTTTGCTGGCTGTGGTCAGGAAGAGACCTTGGGGTGGGAGAAGGAGTTCTTGTGACACTGTCCTACAGTTCGCAAGTGGAGGAGGGGGCATGAGGAAGGGGGGGGGGGGGCCTTGGCTGAAAGGCCAGGAATTATTCTGCAGAGCCTCCCGAAGGAAAGCCGGTGCTTCCAACGCCTTAATTTTAGCTCAGTGAGACCCTTGGGATCTATGTCAGACTTCTTACCCTATTATCTCACAAAACTTCAGGTCCTAACTTTGTGTTACAAGCTCTAAGTGCACAGTAATTTGTTACAGAAACAACAGAAAACCAGCACGGGGTGGAGAAAGATACACCAGGTAATAAGTAAACCCAAATGCCTACGTTAATACCAGACAAAGTAAATTTAAAGACAAAAATGATACCAGTGATAAACAGGGACATTTCATACTGATGAGAGGGTCAGTTCATCAGGAAGATACAATAACATAAAAGTTTATGTACCGAGCAAGAGCCCCAAAATACATGAGGTAAAAATGGACAGAATTAGGGAGCCCCTGGGTGGCTCAGTGGGTTAAACCTCTGCCTTTAGCTCAGGTCATGATTCCAGGGTCCTGGGATGGAGCCCCGCATCGGGCTCTCTGCTCAGCGGGGACCCTGCCCCCCCACCTCCTGCCTGCCTCTCTGCCTAGTTGTGATATTTCTCTTTCTCTCTCTCTCTGTCAAATAAATTTTAAAAAAAATTTTTTTTAATGGACAGAATTAAAGAGAGTAATAGACAAATCCACTCTCACCAGCTGGAGACTTTAACCCTTTCTCTCAGCAGTTGACAGAACCATTAGGCAAAACAAATCAGTAAACCAGTAAGGACTTAGACCTGACCTGACACTTTTAGAACACTGTACCCACATTTAGCACACACGTCCTTGTGCACACAGTACATTCACTGTGTAGACTACCTGCCGGGCCACTAAACAAGTCTCCATAAATCTGAAAGGATTGAAAGCCTACCTGGAGAAACAAAGCAAGTTGTGCTAAGTATGTTCTTTGTCCACAATAGAATTAAATTAGAAATAAATAGCAGTAACAGGTGTTTAAGAAACAGAAACTAAAATGCTTCTAAATAACCCATAGATAAAAGAAGTCCTGTGGAAAAAGAGAAAATATTTTGAAGTCAAGGAAAATGAAAAGCACAGTTATGTCAAAATTTGTGTCTTGCCCCTACAGCAGAGCTCAGAGGGAAGGACCTGTCTTTGCGAGACACGTTCAACATCCAGAGTGCTGTCAGCTGTCCCTGAGAGCTGTTCCTTCCTTCCTTTGTGGAGCTGTTTTTCCCTGAACCAGTGATAGCATTTTAACACATGTATTCACTAGCATTGCAGTGTCTTCCTTTCTAGACTCCGAAAGCCCGCCCAGGACTTGAAAGACTGCCGTCCTCTTGGGCATTCCGTCTCCTGGTTTGAGCACAGGCCTGAATGAGGGACTGGGAATGGGCCTCTTGTCCACGACAGCCCGGTGGAGGCGGGCAGGGTCGGGGCCGCGAGCCCCCCCACAGCTGAGGAAGCCAACGCCCCAGGGTCACGCAGTGAGCAAGTGACGAAGCCAGCTTTCCGGGGCTCCTTGCGCCTGTCCTGGCAGGCCCTCAGCTGCGGACGGAGCTCTCCGCATTAGAGACAAGCGTCTCCGCTTGGAGGAGCACAACTGATACCAGAGTCAACAGTAAACGTTCAGCAGGTCCCTAAACATCGCCATGCGGCCTGCCTTCTCCGGAGGATCGGGGAGGGCACTTCTGAGCTCTCCGAGGCTTTTCACAAAAGCCTCCACGAAGCTGCCCACAGGGACCCACCCCACCCCCACCCCCGCTTTCTGTAGCAGGTGGAAAGAGCTAGGCCCAGGCCTGTCAGGCGGCTGTGGCCGAGCAGGGCGGCAGTGAGCAGGTGAGGGGGCAGGTGGGGACCACCGCAGGTCCCACTCCCAGCCCCAGCCGGCGGCTGCAGCCTTGCTTCAGGGCTGAAGGCCGGGCCATGGCCCATGGGAGTGCCGTGGGGTGGCGTGGTGGCTCAGCCGCCCACGCCGGGAGGTGGGGGCTCTGCACTCTGAGCCTCTCGTCTCTTCTCCCTGGGTTTCAGTTTGTAACTGGGGTTTGTTTCCCCTTTGTCTCTGGTTCAGCTTCCTTTTCCTGTTTGGTCTTAAGTAGAGTCTAAAAATCAAGTAGCTGCCCTCCGAGGGTCTGTGGTCCTCTGATCGGCATAGCCTGTGGGTGGACAGGACTCACCTCCTCAGGGTTCCCTGTGCTTAAGCCTTTCAGCCATGGCCACGGGGTGAGTATGGGGACCAAAAAGGGGACAGAGGAATGTCAAGAGGAAACCTAGACTCACAATCGTGTAGAGCTGAAGGGACCATAGAAATCATCCCAGACCCTCTTGTTATACTAAGGGGGAGATCAGGGACCAGAGGGGGAGGGACTTACCTGGGGTCTCAGGGCAAGTTAGGCAGAGAGCCCACCCCCTCTCCATCTGCTGGTGTGTCATTACATGGGCCCATGCCCCTCTATGTCTGTGATCTGTAATGGCTTCTGTGTTGAGGGCACTGCTCAGAAGTCAGACGGCTGCCTTGGATTATACACGGGCTCTGAACCATCTAGGGGGTTGTGGTTGGCTCTGAGGTCCTGGGCTCTTCTCTTAGGTTGTTTTCCCTGAGTACTGGGCAAAGAGGGAATCACTGAGGTTCCTTTTTATAGGAAACGTCAGGAACTGACTAGCAGAGTCCTGACCTGCTTGAGAGACTGGTGACCGAGGCCATCGGCCATCAGACTCCCACCACTCCGGCTGTGCGCGGGTGACAGCCAGGCCACACTGTGTGTGTCTCCTTGTGGGCACTCTCTCTGATGTTGGGGTAACACCTCAGCTGTGATTCTCCCCACCCTGTGACCCCAGGAAACATGGTCGGTGATAAGACAATTCTGTCCCCCGGGAACTTGGGGTGTCAACTTGATTAACTCAGTACTAACTTTGTGTCGCCCTCGCTGTACAAAGTGCTGCTTCACTGGTTTCCTTACTTGGTTCTGTTGGCCGTGTCGGTAGATCAGGAAGGTATCAGCACTCGGCTTTTGAGGAGGAAGAAGCCAGCCTCTGGAAAGCAGAGGCGCTGGCCTAGGGTCGCAGGACGGCCGCCCTGCGTTTTTCCCAGGGTGCCGCACAGGCGTTCTGGAAGCGTTTGGCAGTGAGCTAATAGAGCTGGCCCTGCGGCAAGCGGATCGTGGCCCATACGTCTTCTGTTCCAAGCAGGTATTTTGGTGAGGGGGCATCGCAGCCTCGGCCAGCCTGTCAGAGTGCTTTCCTCTTGGCCCGGAGTCGCCAGGGCCTGGGAAACGCTGTCTCCTTGTCGTTGGCTTTATTCCTGCTCCTTTGCAGCCGGTTTTCTATCACTTTAGTAATTTTCATATAATTCCGAAGGACTTGTGGGTGGATCTGTGGAGAACCAAATACTTTGATTTCAAAGGCGTGTGCACTTCCAGAGTGGGTGAGGACCAGAGTCGTTCTCAGCTGTGAATTACAGTGTGAAAAGCTCAGGCAGTTTACTCTACCCTGTCCACTGCCGCTGCAGAAAAACGAGTCCGAAGTAAAGGGGGAGGAAGCAAAACAGGTTTTTTTAAGGTTTTTGAAAATAGTAAGAGTCTTAGAGTCTCCATCTTGAAGGGCCCTTAGAGCCGACCCACAGTCGGGCTACCAGGTCAGTGGTGCTTTGGGCCTCTTACCCTCCACTTCAGCCAAATTAACTGTTTTTTATCTTTGTAAAGTATTCTTCAGTATCTCTTTGAGGGGAAAAAACGTGTATTGGCAATGTTGGTCTTGAAGTCTGGATACTTCCTAGCGAGTCTGTTTTGAGGTACACAGATCAGGAAACTGAGGCAGAGAGCGCTGGCAAGACCGGTCTGGTGAAGGAGGTGGTGGCCCAGCCAGGCGGAAAGCCTGGGGTCCTGCTCGGCCTGCCCACACCCATCCGGCGGGGCAGCGTCAGTAGCCACGAGCAGAGCCACTGGAAAACCTGCAGGCTTTTTGGTCCTCCTGCTGCTGACCTAACGGGGTACGACATCTAGATTCCGTTCACCCGCGTGCCTGTAGCAGGCATCCACAGGGCCTTTGGTTCATGGAAACTTCTTCTAGTGCCCACTGTGGCCACCCAGAAGCCAAGCAGCATTTCCCCGAGCACTTGGCCATGGGCTGGGAGCGGGAGTGCACGGAGCCCATGGCAGTGTCCGGCCCGCCCAGAACACGCTGGCAGCCTTGCCTTTCGTTCTGTCGGCAGTCCTGAGGGCAGCGGGGCTTGGGTTTTTGCTTCCATTGCACAGAGGAAGAAACCAAGGCAGAGAAGGAGCGACTTGCTGGGAAACATAGCCTTGAGCTCTGGCTGCTGGCTCCGTGTTGCCCTTCCACACTGAGAGCTGCTCTGCTCGGGCATGCAGAGACGCACAGGGTCAGGGGGACAGCACTCGGGAGTGGAGAGCCCGCGAGTCCCCAGCGCCACACGGCACACACAGTGATGAGTGTAGACGGAAGGAACAGCAGGAGTTGAGACGTTCGGGCTGTCGGGACCGACTTTGAGGAGAAAGTGGGACCTCAGTTGAACTCCAAAGGATAGTGCATGATTTTCAGAAAGGCACCGAGCGGGGCAGGTGGGCAGCTCAGTGAGTTAAGCCTCTGCCTTTGGCTCAGGTCATGATCTCAGGGTCCTGGGATCGAGCCCCGCATCAGGCTCTTTGCTCGGTGGGGAGCCTGCTTTCTCCTCTCTCTCTGCCTGCCTTTCCTCTTGCTTGTGATCTCTTTCTCTGTCAAATAAATAAATAAAATCTTAAAAAAAAAAAAAGAAAGAAAGAAAGAAAAAGGCACCGAGCAAGCATCCCAGTCAGCGTCAGCCAGGGGCTGCTCCAGGCGCCAGGAAAACAGGGGAACGAGAAAGACCGTCCTGTTCTGAAACTGCACTGGGGGCAGGGTAGGGAGCGGACGCAGTCAAGAAACCGTAAGCCAGAGACAGAAACACCAAACTGCACTAGAGGCTGGTTGCAAATGACCAGGCCGTCGCCTCACCCAGCGCCCAGGTGGGGGACCTTTATCCAAATACCTCCGCTGTGACGTCGTGAAGCCACCGTGCAAAACTCTGGAGATGGAAGCATGGGGGGGGCATATAGGGAGGGACAGCAAGTGTAAAGACCCCGACGGGAAGAGTTCGGTGAGGTCAGGGGTCAAAGAACAGGGAGGTTGAAGCTACGTGAACCAGGGGAGAGGGAAGGCCAACACCAGCCAAGACGTGGGCAGGCCTTCTCATGCAGAGCCCACAAGCCTGGTGAGGGGGTTCGATTTTGTTTGTTGCGTCGTGGGAAACCTTTTGGAGGGTGGTAAGCACGGGGAAAGGCATCCGATGGAGGACTGAGAACAGTCATTCAGGTGGCTCATGATCTGTGTTGTGGCAGGAGCGGAGGCAGGGAGCCCTCCGGCCGGGCTTAGAGTCCAGTCCAGGTGAGAGGGGGCGGTTGGGGCTGGGGAGGGGACAGTCAGTGCAGGTGGGGAGCAAGAGCCGGGCTCGGGATGCACCGTGGAGATGCGGCCCCCAGGACACCCCGCTGGGTCGCCTGTGGGTGTGCAGGAAGTGCATCAAACCAGACTCAGGTGGCCTGTGGTTTCCCTTGCCACGGTGGGGGTGGGGGGCGCCATGTAAGCAGCTGGAGTGCCAGCTGGGGGGTCCATGGGGGTTGTGAGCCTGTGCAAGACAGGCTCCCAGTAAATGGTGGTCGAACGAGTCTGCGCTGAGTGGGAACCCGCTGATTCCAGAGTGTGGCAGGAAGGGTCACGGGAGAGAATGTGTCTGCCCCTTTCTGGTGGAGCCGCTAATTTCAGTCCCTTCCCTGGCCTCCCTCTTGTCCTCATTGTGTTTCGTTGGTGTTTGGTTTTTTCTAAAGGCTTATCAGCTTCCAACATACTACATAACTTATTTATTATTTTTAATACTTTATCTCTCTCTCCACACCTGTAAAATCTAAGTTCCAGGAGGGGAGGGGCTCTTGTCTGTTTTGCTACATTTATCGAGTTGCTGGATTTAATTAACTACGTTGGATGTGTGTGCTGGGGATGCCCGGCCTACCGAAGCTCCTCAGTGCAGCTTCCCCGTGGCGTGGTGGAGAAGAGGCCAGAGAGCAGACGTTTTTCTCGCTCTCGGGTGGTGGAGGCACCAAGGCTCTCTGTCCAGTTGCTAGCCGATTGGCTGCTCGGGTGCGCTGATTGCCCCTTGTTCCACTGCCCTCAGTGTTGAATGCGTAAAGGTCTGAGAAGCCTCACACAGCCCAGGTCCGACCCACACCTCTGCCTCCACAGCAGGGCTTGAAGACTGCCTCTAAGAGGAGCATTTCCCGAATATGTTGTCGTCACAGGCGAGTCAGAGTCCAGAGCTTACAGTCAGACGGGCCATCGGAGAGCGCGCTGTTCAGCAGCTGCTCCCGGGGGCGTGTAGCTGGGTCACTTGGAGAGCTTTTTGAAACTTCTCTGACTTCTCTTGTTCCAAAGAATCAGATGTGCCTCCAGCTGAGACACATTACCACACGGGCCACTCTCATGAGAGTGTGTGGTGTTCCTCGGGTGTCCTGGGCTGAAGACGGCTGGCAGCCAGTCTCATCCAGTGGTTTACTTTGGTGGCTGAACCCAGAAAGGCAAAAAAGAACAACAGTTCTCCTTTCTAGAGTGTTCCGTGCCAGGCACTGTGATATATGCTGTATTTAATCCTCATCCTCTGAGGTGTTGTACTGTTGGTCCCAGCTGGCAGGCAAGAACAGGGCTCAGCAAAGAGGTCACTCACTCTAGGTCACGGTGGTCTCACTTGACAGTGTTGGATTTGAAACCAGATCTCGTGTTCTCAAAAGCTAAGCTTAGCTGTAGCCTCTTGAAGGAACTCACCCCGAATTGCAGAGTCAAGGTTAGGACCAAGGCCTCCTAATGATTGTTATCCTGCAGTCTCTGATCTCACACCATTCATCCACGAGAGACACAGAGACCTCCTGTGCCCTCCTGTGGCACCCTGCGCCTGTGTCTGTCAGTCATTCGGCAACTGCGCACCCAGGTCATGGGTCACTCCTTTCAGCCTGTCCCTGCGCTTGCTCAGGTGTGTAATGAACCGAGCCAATTGCCATGCTAATGATCGGGGGATCTGCTGGGGCTCAGCCAGGCCTCATTCCTCAGCTATCAATTTATCCTTGGAGATGAGCCTACTGCCCCAGTCCTGGGTCCAGCCAGATCTCCGCAGCTGCCCCAAGGCTATGTTGAAACCCGTTCCACAGGTAAGCAGAATCACAGACTGCGAGGACACAGGCATGTACCGGAATTTATAAACATTTCTGAGGTTTGAGTGGCCCCAGTGTCCTCATGGACTGTCGGGCGGCTCTCCACAGAAAGGGTTATGTTGGTGGCCTGGAAAGAAAGTGTGGGAAGTGGGTGTGAGACAGCTTCTGTCTGAGAATGTCAGACTCTCGCAACAGTTGGTTGGAGTGTTTTTTCCAGATTCCACTAGACTCCGCAGAGAAGTGGAGAACAGCTGTCCAAGCATCTGGGCCAGTGGCATTATAGCAGAGAAAAGGCAAACATCTCGATGGTAGGTGACAGAGCAGGCTGATCCCCCCAACCAGTTCGGATGGAAGGAAAGATGTCTGGGCTCACGCGGAATTCAGGCTTCATGCAGCCAAAGCCTTCCTTTCATTCTGACACAAACAGTCAGCATTTGAGTTTCTGCGTTTGAAAACATGCAGGCCTCACCCACTGTTTTAGTTCCCGTAGTTCAGCCGTTCTCAAATGTGGTCAGGAGAACCACCCTTTTAGGGTTTTGTGAGTCAAAACTATATTTATAATAACATTAAGACATTGTTTGCCTTTTTCACTCTTATCTCACAAATGCACGGTGGAACTTTCCAGAAGCTACATGACATGTGTTGATATGGTCACTGTGATAGGTAATGAAATGGGTGCTTGTGCATTCTTGTGTTTTAGAAAGTTCTCAGTTTTAGTTTCAACTGTGGTGACTACATACCTACTTAAGCTATGTAAACAGAAGCTTTTTGGCATCCTCAGTAGTTTTTATGGGCGTAAAGCGGTCCTGTAACAAAAAAGTCTCGAGAACCTCTTTTGTAAAATAGCCCATTATGAGCGTGAGCTGCAGGAGGCGCACGCAGAATCGGCCAGCCTCCAGTTCAAGACGGCGGCGCCTGCGGGAGAGGAGGGGCCCTGAGATCTGGGGAGAAGGTGCCCGGTTTCACTTGAGGTGACACCACCTCCCAGACTGAGTGGTGGGATTGTGGGAACCCACTTCTCACAGGTATGAAATATTTCAGAATACACATTTTAAGTTGAGAACCTAACATTAAACATATTTCGAGCCTGTTGCCACTTAGAAGGAAAAAAGCCACCCTATGAATGGTTGACTAATTCTCAAGGGGGGAAAGCACCTTTCCACTGGAGAGATCTGGCGGCCATTCCCTTAATCCACTTTGCGTCTGGAAGAGGAGGCCACTAGCATTGGGTGCCTCCTGCTGGGCTGGGGTCCAGCAAGTACCACCATCACCTGTGCTGGGTTCTCGCCAAATCCAGTCATGAGAAACAGTCCAGAACGTGGACAGCCTACAAGGCAATTGGCCTGAGCTCTTCACACAAAAAAGTCAACATCGATGAAAAAGAGAAAATGGCCTAACATTCTAGCTTAGGAGAGAAAAAGCAGACAGTGCAACCAGTGTCATGCGGTAGATCATGGACCCCTACAAATCCAACATTTGGGGGGAAATTGGGTGACTTTAAGGTGGGCTCTGTATTATCTATTAGTAAAGTATTTTCTTAAATGTAATAATGGTATTTAAGTTATACATTAGAATGTCCTTATTTTAAAGAAATGTGTGCTAAAAAACCTTAGGATTGAAGTATCACGGTATCTGCACCTTTCAAATGGTTCAGAAAAAAAACAAAACCATAGAACAGATAAGTCACATGTGGTAAAAATGCTTTACTAAGTAAAGCAGAAAAGCCCTGTTGTATGGCAGAAAGGAAGATCTGTGGTCTAGACACGGCCCTTCCACGTAACAGTACAGGACCCTAAGAAACACTCCCCTTCTCCAGGCCTGTTTCCTCCATCTGAATAAAGTACTTGTCATTATCTCTCAGCTCTGACAAAGCTGTGATTCCAAGTCCCTGTGTTCCTCGGTCACCGAACTGAGACATCGCGGTGTAGGCAAATGCTAAAGCAGACATTTATCCGAAGGTGTTTACTGAGCAATCATTAGTCACAAGCACTGGGGCTACCGGGATGAACAATATTTTTAAAACAAACCAAAAAAGAACTATCCTCATGGGGGACAGAGAAAACCAGCAGACCTTCAGTACAGTGATAAGTAGCGTAAGGAAAGGTGAAGCAGCTCCTTCTCAGCGGGAAGGGATGGCTGTCAGGAGACGACACGGAGGACAGGCGGAGGAGGGACCCGGCAGAGCAGGGCATTTGAGCTGCCTGGCATCAAGGCCTGGCTGGCGGGGCCCCTCCTGGGGATGAGCCCAAGCTCTGGACGCTCCACAGGACAGAACCTGACAGCCCAAGTCCCGCCTGGACACCCGAGGTGATTCTCCAGGCCACAGGGAAGAACCTGCTGGAGACCTTGGTTTCCTCTGTAGAGACTGACAGAATAAGGGGTCATGCCAGCTCCGCGTGTGGGTACAGAGGCATGTCACGCTGATTCCACCCAAGTCTCCGCTCACACAGGCGTGCCATTATCAGAGCCAGCATTTGCTCGCCCAAGATGGTAGCTGGGGGCCGATCATGTTAGTAAACTGTGCTCCGGTTTATCTCCTCAGACATATCCAAGCTCCAAGAAACTGAAAACCTAGTCAAGAAAGATCACGCCCCTCATTTCCCAGAGCCTTGCGTGTGCTCCCCTGAAGCCAGGTCCCAGCTAATGACAGGCCAGGCCCGGGCTCCCTTCACTCCCCACACCGTCTCTGTGATGGACAGTGTGACTTGATGCCCCTGGCCTGTGTTTCTGATACCTCTCTGGTCCCTGGCTCACACCAGCCCCCCAGATTTTTCCTTTCTGCCCCTGTTCACTGGGAACGACTGGCCAGAAAAGGGGCAGAGTAGAAATGAACCAAGCTGCTAGCACTGGCAGCCAACGGAAGGGTGCAGCAAGGGGCCAAGAGGACTAGAACGAGGGCAAGTCTGTCCCCTCTGGCCAATGGAAGGCCAGCGGTGGCCCTGGAGAGAGGGACTGGAGTGGAGCGGGTAGGGGGCCTGCACTCTGCTGGTGGGGCCCGGAGCAGACGGCCCAGCAAGCGAGGGCCGAGGGGTGCGGCGTGTGTTCGTGGAGGCAGAGTTGAAGGGTGAGTGGGAGCACCCAGCGAGTAAGGCCCTAGAAGCCAGAAGCAGAGGCCTCCAGAGAAGGGAGGAAGACGGGGTCCGAGCTAGTGGTGCCTGTTGTTGGGGACAAGTCACTTCATGTAACGTGGGGACAAAGGTGATCACTTGCTCATGAGGGTCGTTGAGTATCCCATGACATCACACGGGCTTTGACACGAGGGACCTGCACATCGGGCAGGAGGGGCACTTCGTGCTTCAGAGAGAGAGGGTGACGAAGGAGAGGACGGTCCCCTCTGCGCCTCGCCGTGCTGCTGGGGGGAGCCTCGCACGCCAGAGCGCCCAGACAGGTCTCCATGGCCCCCACCTCCCGCGGCGGCTGCCCTCCTGCCGGCTGAGGGGCTTCCTTCCGGATGATTCTCAGCCCGCTTTTCAGGTCCACTTTCATCACTTTCATGTTGAAAGCAAACAAGTCAGGACTTTACCAGCCACCTCAGAGTCTGGCTCTGTTTCTGCTTGGCTTTGGGAACATTTATTTGTGGCCACTTCTCTCTGGCCTCCCCTGTTCCCTCGTCACTTAACTAGTTCACTCAGCGGCTGCTGAGCCTGGGCTCGCGAGGGCCGTGGCCCTGGACTCCATCGGGAAGGCCATGCGGGAGCTGATGGCTCACCCTGGGGCCTGCCCTCAGCAGCTCTGCTTGGGAGGAAGATAAGCCAAAGAGCTATCGGCAAAGCTTGGACGTGATCGGAGGACACAAGGCCAACAAGGGGGCCAAGGGGCAGACGCACACGTGTTGAGCACGCGGACTGTACTGGATACTGGGCACCTGCACAGAGAAAGATGCCTCCATTTTCTTGGCTCTGTTTTACGGAAGAGAATTCCTCCGGCAGAACCCCGTGATTTCCCTGTGACGGCATTAGCATGCCCATTTCGTAAGTGTTCATGTTTCCTGCTAGACTGCAATCCCTTCGGGACGCGGACATGTTCTTTTCCTCCCCAGAGACTTACATCCTGCTGTTCCCTTCCTAGTTACCAAGTGAACGGGAATGAACCAGATGTGTGCTGAAGGCCGTGGCACTTGGCCCGAGCTTTAAAGAAAAGGTGAGGCGCAGACCTGTGGACACAGGAGGGAGAAGAAACCTTAGGCAGAGGGAACTCCTTTCTTCTTCAGTTTCTTGAGTAATTCTGGCAAGTCCTTTTATCTGGCCCAGCGTCAGGAGGATGCTTTCGCCATCAGACCTGGCTTTACCGCCAAGCTGCCGTCTGGGCCATGGACAGACCGCCCTTCCTCACACTTGGCACCAGGCACAGCGTGGGCAGCCCAGTGTCCGGAGAGCACAAGGAATTTGCTCTGTCGTCCTGGAACACCCAAGGTAAACAGGCGGGACAAGAACTGTGGACTAAGCCTTTGACCACCCCACAGGGAAGCCTGTCTTGAGGAAATGGTCCCTGCCTTGGTGGCACTCATGCCCAGCAGAGGGACCCAAGGTAGAAGGCTGTTGGACGTCCCCTGCCGTGAGACCTGTTCTGTGCCAAGGCATAGGATATGCCAACTGGGTTCCACGAAGGACCATCTACCTGAGCTTGGGGCTTCCAGGAGCGCTTTCTAGCAGAAGTAACATGGGTCTCAGGTCTGTAGGATTGAGCAGGAATTACTGGGAAGCTAGGCTAGGAAAAGCATCCCAGGCGGAGGGAACAGCACAAGGCCCTGGAGCAGCGAGGCCATGGAGAATGGGGACAGTGAGTCCTGAACAAGGTGGGCAAGGCACAGAGTGTGAGGGCCCACGGGGCTGCCAAGAGCAGGGATCGGACCCTAGTCTTCGATGTAGGCTGCAGGGCTCCCGGTACTGCTCTCAGTGCTAACGCTCGGGAAGGCTCTCTGGAGGAAGGGTCTGAGAATTTGCATTTTAATGAGCACCTCACCTGATTCTCACGCCGCTGCACACAGTTTTGAGAACCGTGAGTGCAAAGTGAAAAGAGAAGAAAGACTAACTGGTTCACATTGGGGAGCACCAAGATTTAAAGTGGTTTTACCGGGGCACGTGGGTGGCTCAGTGGGTTAAGTCTCTGCCTTCAGCTCAGGTCATGATCCCAGGGTCCTGGGATCAAGCCCCGCATCGGGCTCTCTGCTCAGCAGGAAGCCTGCTTCCTCCTCTCTCTCTGCCTGCCTCTCTGCCTACTTGTGATCTCTCTGTCTGTCAAAAAATAAATAAAATCTTTAAAGTGGTTTTACAGTCTGGTTTGGAGCAACGGCCCCTTGAGAACACGGTGAAAACCTACTTTGGAAAAAGTTGTACACTCACTTTTGCAAATAATTTCAGGGAGTTCTTAGACTCGTTAAGCCTTTCTGTGGCCCCCTTTTTAAGCACCCGTCCTGTAAGTGGCGAGTAGAAAACCTCGAACGAAGAAGCCTTCAAGAAGCACCAGAGAGAAGCGGGAGCCAGGGAAGATGCAGAGGCAGAAGCAGGAGACATCTTCAAAACTATGGACATTGTCGCAGCATTGTTCAGTACGAGATGAGAGGTTTGAGAACTCCAGAGCAGCCGCCTGCCCTGGGAAGTGTGCGCCAGCGACCTTGCGCGGAGCTGTTTAAGTGTCCGTCGGGGACAGAAAGCTGGTTCCAGAGGGGCCTGGAGCATGAGCAAGTGGCAAAGAAATGGGGGAAGCAGGCAGGCAGGAGCCTGATGGAAGAGAAGGAAGAGCCAGAGGGAGCAGCGGGGGTAGCAGTGGGCAGCTGCTCACACGGACTCACATCAGCCAAACTCACGTTCATGGGTGCTTATTGGGTGCTTAACCCTGTGACGGCTGTTGAGTGAAAGATGAAGAAGGAGCTCCCAGGAGGGTGATCGCTGACCCCGGTCTACCCGTGATGTGCCAGATAACCTGCCTCCCGGGAAACCCGTAGCCCCAGGCAGACCCTGTCCCCAGTCCTGCTGGGGAGACAGAGGGACAGTGTGATGACTTGATCTGTCTGCAGGGGGCAGCCACATCAGGGCTGAGCAAGAGGCTCTGGCGGAGCTGGGGGACAGGGAGGTACAATCCTTGGCCCTGCAGGAGAGATCTGAGGACAGGGCACGTGGTTCCTCGGCCAGAGGGGCTGGGAAGAGCAGCCCACCCTCGCCCAGAACAGCCTTTAGTCTCTCCAGGCCTGGGCGTGCAGGGGGGTGAGGCCGAGGGCTCCTGCAGAAGCAGCCGCTCCCCAGCACTGGGCATGGTGAGCACCTCAGATCCCGGGCGTCTTGAGACAGACAACGTGTTGGGAAGCCGGAACAGATGCTTTTATGTGGCAGCTGCTCGCTGTCTGAGAATAAACCGAGTGGCACTGTAAATGGGACGTTGGGACGTTCCCACGGGCCCACGGTCATAAACGCACTCACTCAGAATCGTGCATTCCACACACACTTGGTGTCTGCATCATAGAAGCCACCAGGGTTACGAAGGGGAAAACAGCGGGGTCCCACCTTCGAGGCACTCACAGTCTCCTGAGGAAGGGGTGTGTACGCGGACCCAAAGGACCAGGACCAACGAAAAGGGCTGTGATACGCCTCAGAGACAGCCCGGGGCTGCTGGAGCCACCTCCAGCCTGAGGGGTCCCCATGCTGTAGGGGTCCCCGTGCTGTGCCCCCAGCCCCCAGCCCAGGCCCAGACGTAGTTCTCCAGCAAGCATCTGTGGTTAGCCTCGTTCCTCTCTCTTCCCTTTTTGGCCTTATGTCCTCTGTCCTTGGTTGAATTTACACACTGTCCTCTAAGTTTTTGTTGAAAAAGAGACCCACAATCACAGTTTCTCTCCTCTAAGGCTCCTAACTAAAGGGTTCTTCAAAGCTTCGTCAGTGTCTCATGTGCCACTTGGAGGGAAATGCAGGCTTCAATTTTTTATAAATTCCTGTGCCCACAAATACCCGTGCGAAAGCCCAGATGACAATGGGATTGGACCATTTGTTCCAGAAGAACCTTCTTCTGGGAGAGACATTCTGGTGGTTCCTCCTGCTCAGAGCAGGCTTATAGGTCCCCAGGAGGAAAAGTCCACCGACCTAGTGACGCAGCACCATAGAGAACAAACCAGACACTGAGTTTTGGCTGATTCCCCCCGCTAATCAGCTGGTGGTTCTATCACAGAAAGACAGCCGGTCAGAGAGGAAGCCCTCCTCAGAACTAACCTCAGCTTTCCCTCTGGCTTCCTGCACTTTGGGGTTCCTCAGAGCTGGGAAGGGTGGCAGCTCTGAGGCCACACGGGCAGGGCGACGGACGGTTATGTGGGACGGCTAGGGGGAGGGATTGCCTGTTTGCATTCATGTGTGTGTTTGCATAAATGGTTTACTCATTTGTCCAGTAATGTTTTTAAAAGAAACATTTCTCTGACTGCCCTCAAATGATAACTGATCTAGACAAATGAATTTACACACTGTCCTCTAAGTTTTTGTTGAAAAAGAGACCCACAATCACAGTTTCTCTCCTCTAAGGCTCCTAACTAAAGGGTTCTTCAAAGCTTCGTCAGTGTCTCATGTGCCACTTGGAGGGAAATGCAGGGTTAGTACAGGGTTTTCATGTCCAGGGAAGATGCGGAGAAGACCGTCGTCTCGATGGAGCTCAGAGACAATGTCCAGGCTGGGCAGCAAACAAGATTTTATTAAAACGAGTGCCTGGGTGGCTTAGTTATTAAGCGCCTGTTTTTGGCTCAGGTCCTAATGCCAGGGTTCTGGGATTGAGCCCCAAGTTGGGCTCTGTACTCAGCAGGAAGCCTACTTCTCCCTCTCCTACTCCCCCTGCTTGTGTTCCCTCTCTCGCTGTCTTTCTCTCTCAAATAAATAAATTTTCTAAAAAAAAAAAAAAAAAAAAAAAAGATTTTACTAAAACAGAAATCCCCAGAGGGATATAAACAAGGTGAATTGTAAGTAGAAGAAATGGGTATTTTCTTGCCTTTAGGTTTTGTTGTGATAAAATAAGCCTAGACAGGCGCCATTCAAATAGGAAAAAAAGAACCTGTTCTTATTTTGGCTAAGTAACTCCAAGTTCAATTCGAACCTGAAGTGTTAACGACAAGGAACCGTGGCCATAACTAGAATAAGAAAATGAGTTCTTGGACACCTGGGTGGCTCAGTTGGTTAAGCGTCTGTCTTCGGCTGAGGTCGTAATCTCGGAGTCCCCAGATCAAGTCCTGCATCAGGCTCCCAGCTCCACGGGGCATCTGCTTCTCCCTCTGACCTTCTCCCCTCTCTTGCTCTCTCTCAAATAAATAAGGAAAATCTTTTAAAAAAAAAAAAAAAGAAAAAGAAAAAAAGAAGGAAAGAAGAAAAAAGAAAATGAGTTCCTGGGTTCTTGGTGTTTCAGCACGTAGCAGGGGCGGGCACGGTGGTGGGTACCTTCCACCGTCACGTAGCGGGGCGGGCACGGTGGTGGGTACCTTCCACCGTCTCCTGCAGCACCGGGGAGATGGGAGCCCAGGCCCGCGCCAGCCCCCAGGAGCTGCGGTTCCCCGCAGACGCTGTTCTGGCCTCCCGGCCCCCGCCGGCTCTGCGCCTCCCCCACCGACAGTCCCACATCCCCTTCCTCAGCTCGCCAGGGGCTGAAGGTCTGCGTCTGAAGCGCACGCAGCGTTTTCTTCAGAAAGTCTCCCGGCTTCCCCAGTCCCTCCAGTTCACCAAAGCGTGCCACGAGTTGTCTCGTGTTTGGGGTCGTTGCGAGCTCTCTGAGGTGAGGAACTGTCATGTTCGCCTCTGCGTCACTAAGTGTATTTGACCCGCTGGCATCTGTGCTTGTCAGACTGAGATGAAAACCTGCCACCCTGACGTGGGACCCAGACGCTGCGGGAGCACGCGACAAAGCGGGCCTCACCGGAGGAGTGACTGGCAGCTTTGTCCTGTCGATAACGGTGGGGGGAGGGCCACGAGTCCCTTCAGTTGTCCAGTGGACTGTCATGGGCTGTTCCAGACACTCTGTAACGAAAGGACTGTGAGTGCCGTGTCGCTCAGAACGAGGGAGGCGACGGCCTCACAGCTGAAACCACATCGCAACCAAGTGGGCTGCTTTGGAGAGCAGTTTCGGTCGAAGGCTTCGTCTGCACGCGGGCTGCTTTAGAAGGCGAGCTGCACGGGACAGGAGAACGTCCCCTCTAGGCCCTGAGGTTCTGCAGTGAGTGACGTGCCAGGCTCTGGGCCCACAGAGAACCAGATGGGCATGGCCCACCTGCGCAATGGCAGGGCCGTGTCTCTCTGGTGCTCCCAGAAGCAGACGCCAAGACCCTTCAGATGATGACGTGCCAGAGGTTTACAGGGAACCGTCCGTGAAGGACGGAGGGAGCAAGCAGGGGGAGCCCCAGGCCAGGAGGCAGGAAGGGCGCAGGGCTGAGTAAGAGGCATGTCAGGCTGGTGCAGGGCCCCGCGGAAGAGCCGCACGTCAGGCAGGAATGAGCCGGCTCCCGCTACACCAGTCATTGGTACAGGACCCTGAGATCATGACCTGAGCCGAAGGCAGCGGCTTAATCCACTGAGCCACCCAGGCGCCCTATTGTTTCTAATTCTTAAATTGTATTAATATGGCCATCCTTTCTGGTAACCACCACTTCTCACTCTTCTGGGCTTGCCTACCTAGAACAAGCACGCCTTACCTTTTCAGTTTGAGCCTTTAATATGCTGGAGACTAAGAAACGACACGTTCTAGGCCATCTGGCTCCTATGCGAGTGGAGAGGCCAGCGGGCTCTGAGACACCCTCAGAACGCCCTGACAGGAGCTGTAGCACTGATCGTGACGATGACCATCTTCTCTCTCCGGGGGCTTCTAGTGTTTCTTCCCTGCTTTTCTGTCATGTTCTGAACAGAGGGAATGTCTTCAGCGAAGTTGGATGCAGCTGTCTATTAGTTTTACTTGTATTGCTGGGTTCTCTAGAAGGTCGTCTATTCATTTGATATCTGCACAGCTTGTAGGATAGTATCGTGTCATGGTATCATAAATAGAACATTTTGCTGGATGTTGTGAAGAATATTATGTGCTTTAGAGTCAGACAGAACTGGTTGGAAATCCCAAATGTAATCCCTGAATACCTGTGTGAATTCGTGAAACTCTTCCTAAGAGTCTGAGCCACCCTTTGCTTGTCCACAGAATGGGGGCAGTGAGTGGCTGTCCTGAGTTGTGACAAATAAGTGCTTTAATGCAGTGTCTTATTTAACACAGTGCCTAGAATGTTGTCGGCAGTCAGCAAATTAGAATTAGAGTTCCTTTCTCATCCAGCACTTTTTTTCCTGAGAGGAAGGCTGTGCGTCTTTTGTAAGCCATGTAAGCTGTTGGCACAGACCCTCCTTTGGTGGTCGTTGGAGAATGAGAACTCATAGATCAGCCCTTCCAGGGACAGTTGGATGCTCTTGGTATCAAGGGGCAGTTGGCCTCTAGTTCAGAAAAGGGAAAGCCTCAGAGCGGAGCCTGACGCTTAGCTTTTCTCTCGGTTTGCAGCGAACAGAGTATCTGCCAAGCCCGGGCTTCCGTGATGGTCTACGATGACACCAGTAAGAAATGGGTACCGATCAAACCCGGCCAGCAGGGATTCAGCCGCATCAACATCTACCACAACACTGCCAGCAACACCTTCAGAGTGGTCGGGGTCAAGCTTCAGGATCAGCAGGTGAGCGAGGGAGCAACAGGTGGGCTCGTGGGTGTACCCCCCCCACACACACACACAGTGAAAAAAGTTCAGGAAAAAATAAGGTCGGGATTTGGGGTCGGAAGGTCTGGGTTCACATAACGCTGCGTGGTCTCAGACTGCACAGTATGAGACCTTGAGCACACGCTCTTTTCTGAACGTTGTTTTTCACATCTGTCTTGCAGAGACAGTAATCCACACGCAGTGTACCTCACTGTGTGTCATTATCCCATTAGAATAAAATAATAGACGGGAAACAGCTGTGGAAACGCTACTGCGGGCCGTGTTAGTGTCTCCTTCCACCTGCACAGCCGTAAGTGACGTGTTGTGAAGATGTTTGGCTCCTCAGCCCCCGAGTCTTCCTTTGGAAAGAATATCAGGATGGTTGGGGGCGCCCGGGTGGCTCAGGGAGTTGAGCATCTGGTTCTTGTTTCAGCCCAGGTCATGATCTCAGGGTCATGGGGTGGAGCCCCGCTGTTGGGCCCTGCGCTGGGTGTGGAGCCTGCTGGAGATTCCGTCTCCCTCTGCCCCTTCCCCTCCTGCGCTCGCTCTCTCTCTCTCTCCTCTCTCTGTCTCTCAGAAATAAATAAATAAATCTTTTTTGAAGACTCTGGGATCGTTTCTGCCCCGAATGGTACCTCCTGAGCGAATCAGACAAGATGGCGAGTGTACTGGCTAATTCCGTGCAAACCCAGGGCCAGCCCCAGCAGAAGGAGCTGTGCCTGTGTAACCCGAGTACTCTGACGTGACACGGACTGAAACACACGTAGAGGAGGGGACCATGTAGCTTCGCCACAGTGACTTTGGCTACCGCTTCACGGTCTGCCTCCAGCTCTCTTCGAACAGACTGACAAGGACGTTTTCAGCAGTGAAAGGAATGCTTCTGCGGTTTTGGCACTTATGAAAAACTCTACTCAAATAACCCCTCCTGCCATCCTTTGTTGGTCAGGGCCTTGCTAAATTGAGCAGCAGGTTAGCTGCTATCTCGGTAAGAATCAGCACGTTAGCCATTAGAAGACAAAGAACAAAAACTGAGGACTCTGTTTTTAGTATGTTGCCTGTTGAATGGGTTTCTGCTTTCCCTTGTCAATGAGCCATAATGGTAGAAAGGGTTTTCTAGAAACCTTCTGGAGGCTGCTTCCCTGTTCTTCCAATTCATTGGTTCTGTCTCTGCCTTTTAAATGTACACTGTGCTATATATTACAGGATACATATGGCGACAGTTATGGGCACGTGTCCCCAACACCCATGGGTTGGTATAGCAGAGCAGTACCTCCCTGCTACGTGCTTTGACTTCAGGTCCATTACCCAGTGCAGCTCCTGGATCACAGTGGGTGTTTCCTGAGTGATCGCCTTTACTGTGGCGAGTTTCCCCGGCCCTCACACCTCATGGCTGCCCTCCAGGGCGTGCCAGGAAGCCAGCATGGTGTGCTGGAAACGCCCCGGCCCTGGAGAACCGGATTCCATGCCACCGACATGCGCCTTGTGCATAGGAGCCTCGCGCCTCCCTGCCCCTGTCCCCAGAATCCACGCGCCGAGGCTCGTGTGGGAGACCTTTTCCCCACACGGGGAGGGACTGGTGGCAGTCCTCAGTGGCCTCCTGGGTAAATTCGGAGGCTGTGTTGTGTTGTGGGAATCTAACTAAGAGATTCCCAGAGTCTGACGGAGAAGTTACCAGCACAGCCACCACCTAGAATTGCACATTCAGGAGACAGGCTTCTAGAATGTGGCTGAGACTCTGTTCCCCAAAGCGATGGAGCGTACGTACATAGTATACATACCTGCATGCATACATACATGTGTACATACATACATGAGCACACGCACATAGCAGCACACAAGGGATCCTTAGGAAACCAGGGCGTTAGAGAATGTAGCCAGAAGCCTGGTCCACAGAAGCTCCTGTGACCTCAGGAGAAAAGACTGATTTTCACAGATCTGTCTCCCAGTCTACCTGGACTGCAAGGTCAGACACGTCAGACGGAGATCCCTCAGGTTATAACCAGGTCGGAATATGTTACACGTTTGACGTGATTATGGTTCCTGGAGCACGTTTCATGTCTATTACTTTAGTCTCCCGGGAACCCCAGAGGGTAACAGCATAAGCATGTATCAGCCCCACGCTGCTAAACGGGTAGGCGTAAAGCCCGGTGATCATTTATGGGAGGAGGGACAAGTACATGGCAGTATCGTCAGCTAAGGGCTGACCCGCGTCTCACATTGCAGGTGGGAAAACATCAAAAGATTTTGAGTTTAGAATGAATCATGGCCACCATAAATGTCAGTGAGTTTTCAGGCTGAATGAACCGTAGAGGTCCAGGAGGGAGCTCCGGTCCTGCTCTGCCCTGCCCTGGTCACACTACACCGGGAACACGGACCCAACGCAAGTGCCACAAGCTGGAGTCTGTAAGTCTGGTGAGAGGTCTGCAAGCAAGCTGAAGCGGGCAGGGCCGCGGCCCTCAAACCTCCAACGGGCTGCGTGGGGAGGAGAAGGCATGCTTCTCTTTGTACCCTTGAGACAGGGCTAGGAGTCCTGTGTGGACACTGTCAGGAGGAAGGTAGCTCGGTGGCCAGGAGCACGTTCTTTCGTGCATGCTGTTGGAGGGTGAACACATTCCTTTGCAAGCCCACGGGCTAGCTGGCTGCTTGGTGAGAACTCTGGGAAGGATGTGCCTTTGTGGAAGGGTAGAGATTTAGATGAGGTGAGACCTTAGGAGCCTTCACCAACCAACAGGTTCTAGGGGTTTGTTTTTTGTTTGTTTGCTTTTTTAAGATTTATTCATGGGGTAGGGGAAGAGGCAGGAGAGAGAATCTTGAGCGGACTCCCTGCCGAGTGTGGAGCCCGGCGCAGGCTCAGTCTCGTGACCCTGAGACTATGACCTGAGCAGAAATCAAGAGTTGGACACTCAACTGAGGCCCAGGCGCCCCAAGGGGTGTTAGATCTAGGTGAATGTGTGGATCAGGAAGATTATTTTCCACCAGTAAGTTTCTTTTTTTGTAGGGGCTCTTGGCTGCTTATACCTCAGAAGCATGGTGCACAACATTTGGAGTTTCTGTGCCTTCTCTTGGAAGACAGGAAAGGCCCTCTCTCTCGGTCCTGCACCCCTCCCCCGAACACGGCACCTGTGGGCTCTTAAGGAAAAAAAGTAGGACCTTTTTAAAATAAGTTTATCCTGGGGTGCCTGGTTATCTCCATCAATTAAGTGTCTGACTCTTGACTTTGGCTCAGGTCACGATCTCAGGGTCGTGGGACTGAGCCCTGTGTCAGGTTCCGCTCTGAGTGTGGACCCTGCTTGGGACTCTCTCTCCCTCTCCCTCTCCCTTTGCCCTTCCCCTCCTCCCCCGCCCCCTGCTTATGGGCTCTCTCTTTCTCTTTCTCTCAGTCTCTAAACTAAAATAAGTTTATCCTTCAGCAGTTGTGCAGATCAGTCCTCCCAGAGCTTGGAGAATTATTTTAAAAATAAAGCTGATAAGGACACAGGCTGAACATGGGAGAGTGAAAAAAGGCAAGCCCTCCAAACACGGGAGGGCAGGCTACGAACCGGAAAGAGCTGGTGTGACTGTATTAGTGTTAAATAGGAGAGGCTTCCAGACCAGAAGCATTACGAGAGGTAAAGACGGACCTTTTCACTGATGAAAGGTTGATTAAAAGGAAGACCTAATAATTCTAAATTTGTACACACCTAATAATATATCTGCAAATATATAAAGCAAAATCGGACAGATCTAATGGGAGAAATAGACAAATCCAGAAGCAGAGCTGGAGGTTCTAATCGTTCCAAGGTTCATAACCTCCAAGAAACTGACTGAACAAGCAGAAAGAAAGTCAAGAGATAGAAAATTTGAGTAGCATCATTGGCCAACTTGACCTAATTTGCATTTATGAAACTATAGCCAACAATGGCAGAATGTACAGTCATCTCAGGTGCGAACTGAACATTTCCCAAAACAGACCATTCGCAGCAGTTGTGGTACACTGCAGTCTTCTCTCATTGTGCTTCGAGATCCCTTGGCCATTCTTTTTTTTTAAGATTTTATTTATTTAGTTGACAGAGATCACAAGTAGGCAGAGAGGCAGGCAGAGAGAGAGGAGGAAGCGGGCTCCTTGCTGAGCAGAGAGCCCGATGCGGGGCTCGATCCCAGGACCCTGAGATCATGACCTGAGCCAAAGGCAGAGGCTTTAACCCCCTGAGCCACCCTGGCGCCCCAGCCATTCTTGACATAACGTGGTTTCCAGACCTCCTTCCATTGAAAACATTTCCTTCCGGCTTGCTCTGGTTTTGTAATGTCCACTAAAAGTACAGCCCAAAAATGGAAACACCTGCACACAGAACTTCCGGTATGGCCTTCCCGTGGCAGAAAGGAACAGGTCTGCTGCCTCGCTGTGGTCCCTACACCGCCGTGAGTGTGCTCTCCCCTTAAGAGCGTTTTAACCCGAGGTCACTGTGCTCCTTACTGTGCATACACGCAACAAAACCTCCAGCCCTTTTCCTGAGGATTCAGAGCTCAACCTAGAGAGAGACCCACCCCAGGCACCGGGGTATAGACGCTGGCCAAAATTACCTTGTGTCAAGATGTGAAACAGCTGCATTTTCATTAGCGGATTCAGCTCGCCTGTGCTCTCTCTCTGGACCGTACAGTGACCCAAACGCACCTTCCACATGGCTAGGACCTGGATGTTGGCCATATCACATCTGCCGTCCTCTGGCCTTAGCCACAGCACGGCAGGATGGAGCACTAGAGGAGAGCGGTCGAGCAGAGTCCACGTTGTAGTGCCCAGCCCGCGAGTAGGGGGCTTCGCCACGTCCCTCGGCATCTCTGAGACTTTCCCTGAGCTCCCCTTCCTGACCAGGGGGGCACAGCAGGCAGAGTTGTCTCTAGCTTCAGGTCACAGAAACCTGCAGCCCCAGAGCCAGAGGAGACCTGAGCAGTCCTTCTCAATGTCTCATGAAAAAGGCTTTTCCCATCGCGTCGCCCACAGCCTCCTCCAGACTCTGCCTAAGTACTTCCTCTGTAGGGAGCTTGCCGTCTCAGCACTGACAGCCTGCTGTGTACTCTCACACGCCCCATGAGGGGGCCGGGCCGCAGCCAGGGCTCCCTCTTCCCACTTTCCAGGCCGGAAAACTGATGGCTCGTAAGTCCTTGAGGTTGGCTCACGTGACTCCAAGTAAAGAATAAGCACTCCAGGCCTCGCACTGCCTCCCTGAGCCGCACTTACCACCTGTCACCTTGAAGAACTTGGAAGTCCTTCTCTGTCAGTTGTCTGAGAGAGCAGCTCTGAGTTCAGGCAGACCCGGCGCGGCTGCCCTGACTGCTTGGGAGCCCCCGAAGCTCTGGGCTCAGCCCTGGTCTACTTTACCTT
This sequence comes from Mustela nivalis, assembly GCF_964662115.1. NCBI lineage: Eukaryota > Metazoa > Chordata > Mammalia > Carnivora > Mustelidae > Mustela > Mustela nivalis. Next base: position 5,887,519 of record NC_139025.1, on the reverse strand, counting down.
GCACTGCTGGGCCTGGCTTGCTCCTTGCAGACAGTTGAGGTTTGTTGATTGACTAATAATGCTATGCATTAACTTTTCTGAATTATCTTTTTAATTAATAACCCATTTATTAATGCACCCTAAATGTTAGACACTGTGCTTGGCTTTGGGAGGCATAGATAGGAACTAGGTGAATCTACCCCAGGGTCTCCAGGCCTGGAAATCTAGATAAGGTATGCATCGCAGTGTGGCCTTCCTAGTAACCCCAGTAGGTCAGTAAAGCATTATTACCCCCATTTTATAGTTGGAGAAACTGGGCCCCTAAGAAATGCCGTGACCGCCTTGGGTGACAGGCTGGACGGAGGGACCGGCCCCTGGGCTCGGGGAACCTGACTCCCAGCTCAGGCCTCTCATCTGGAGGGCGGGACTACACCGCATTGTTAGTGAGATGAAGTAGCTGGTTTTCAACCCCTCAAGGTTCTGGAAGTCATCCTGAAAAGCTGCCTGGCCTCGCTGTCCCCTTCTCCTGACCCCACCCCACCTCCCTGTCCTCTGCTAGTTCCAGGGGACACAGTATCCCTGCCCCGGAGCCGCGCTCTCCAGCTCACTGACTCACCTCGTATTTACTTACACGTATTTCTGTCTCTTTTCCCCTCCAGGTTGTGATCAATTATTCGATCGTGAAAGGGCTGAAGTACAATCAGGCAACACCCACCTTCCACCAGTGGCGAGATGCCCGCCAGGTCTACGGCTTGAACTTTGCAAGTAAGGAAGAGGCAACCACGTTCTCCAATGCCATGCTGTTCGCCCTGAACATCATGAATTCCCAAGAAGGAGGTAAGTGGGGCTTTGTCTCGGCCCAGTGCCGAGACCCCTCCTTCCCTCACCCTCCCCTGGCACTGGCTCCCTGGGGTCCCCGCCGTAGCTGCATCAGGCTGAGGTTACGTGGGCTCTCAGAGAGGCCTGCCGCCTGACTCCCCATCGAAGGGGCATAGTAACAGTTTGAAGAAGGAGAGAATGGTGCTCACATCTTGCCGTTTGTGAGTTACGGCTTCGTACTGATGCGTGCCTGAAGCTAAATGTCCCGAAGGCTCACGGGCGTCATCTTCCTTCTGTATTCTAAAACGCGTATTTAAACGGGCAGGCTCCATAGCTCAGTGGTTAGAGCACTGGTCTTGTAAAACACGTATTTAGCAGAGATGGGAGGGAACGAGCAACAATTTGAATTAAAGTTGAATTAAAGTATTCATTCACGTCATTAATGAACTTGTACCAAATATTCACTGAGCGTAGGAAACTGGCCAGACCGAATAGGTAAGAAATGCATAGATGGTGTCCTTCTGCCCAAGATGCACCTGAGCAGATAGCTTCGTGAACTGCTAGCACTGTGGGTCGTGGTGAGTGCTCCAGCTCGGGGTGGGCAGACTTAGGGAACCCCAAGAGGGACGCCTGGGCTGCAGTTTGGAAGGGCGAGGAGCTCCCAAGGCAGAGGAGGGACAGCAAAGGTACCCAGCGCATGCGGGAGAGTGCCCTGCAGTGTTTCTGGGGCCTCGGGCACACACAGGAAGGAAAGTGGACTTGAAACCTCACAGTGAAGGGTCCTAAGGACCTAGAAGGGGGCTGGGGCCAGGCTTGATACTTGGAGTAGACCAGTGGGCCTGGAGGAGGGAGCAGGGCGCGGCTGGCAGAAGTTTCTAAGCAGAGCAAAAATGCATGTGGCTTATTGGAAAGTCGCAATGTTAGCTTCAGGGGGACACAGAAGCCTTCTGGGGTGCAGGTGTCTTGACGTCCACGCATACAGTCCCGCGCTTCGCTAGAGGTCTTAGCCTTGGTAGAGCGAGTCAGGAGCAGTGTTATGTTTGCGTCCTGGTTCTGCCGCGCTCCGGCTGAGGACAGTTTGGACAAGTTACTTCATTTTCGGGGCTTCAATTGTCTTCGTCGGATGGGGGTGATAGAGGTTGTTTTTAAGTTTTTCACTGGGTGGAGTGTACAATACCTAGCAGGCTGCCTGACACACAGCAGTCACCACTGTTGGCACTTGACTGTGGTGTCACTAGCATTGCGGCTGCTGCCAGAGTCAGGGTGGGAAGGGGGACATGGTGCTTAGAGGGAGACGGCTCTTATAGACCTGTGGGTCCTGACAGATGGCAGCTGTGGGACCCAGTGGGAACCCTCGGAGATTTTTTTCTAAGTAAATAAAGAACACGATTTGAGTTTGCTCCCCGGGGCTCACACACAGAACGGGGACTTGTGGAATGTTCTCCCCGCCTCAGAAAGGCTCCAGGGTTTATGGGTTTGCCGCTGAAAATTTGGGACACATGCTGGGAAGCTGCGCGACCACAGCTGAAGCATCGTAAGCACCCGACACAGTTTCTCAGACTGTTTTCCACCGGAGAGCCTCATACTTCCGGTAAAGTGAGCTGGGTTTACGGTTTCTGATCCGAGCCCCCTCACCTGCCCCAGCATGTGAGAGCTCGACTTTATTGGGTCTGGACAGGTAGACACGCTGAGAGTCAAAAACAACATTTTAATTTAATCAGACCAGTAACCCTTGCAAAGCAACTGCTCATTAAATAGAAACTACTAGTTGCTTTCTTAAGTTTACCATAGTCACAGGGAAATCAGCTAACACGACCGTCATTTCCAAACGAGAACCCTTTAGGAGGCAGCCCCTCACGTGCGTCAGCCACGAGCCCGACCTCCTCTGCCTCCTTTGGGCAGGACGCGCCTCGTCGGGGCAGGGCTAGGGCCCGCGCGGGCCGCGGCTTCGTTGGCAGCTCACACCGTGAGTCGCGGCGGCCTGTCCCAGTTCGCTGGCTGGGACCCGATGTCCTGCTCCGGCAGGCGTGCCCTCTGGTGGATGGAGATGCGGGCCCCTGAGCAAGTTCGGCGTTTCCTTGCCCTGAGGTGTGACCTTACGGAGCAGCAGCGGGAGGTGCGCAGCCCGACTAGCTGTTGCACGCGGACGTGGCGGCAGCCCGGCCGCCGCAGGTCCCCAGAAAGACCGTATCCCTCTCCCACTCCCGCAAGGACAGGGCACAGCAGCTTCTGAAACTACAGAGCAGTTCTGCCTGTGTTTGAACCGCACTGTGTGTGTACTACGTACAGTGCCCTCTTTGTGCCTGACTCTCCCTCAGCTTTGTGTTTGCGGGAGCCACCGGGGCATGGCTCGGTCTTCCGCGGGCTGCTTGTGGCCGCCGCATGCCCCTGCCACCGGGGCATGGCTCGGTCTTCAGCGGGCTGCTTGTGGCCGCCGCATGCCCCTGCCACCGGGGCATGGTTCGGTCTTCCGCGGGCTGCTTGTGGCCGCCGCATGCCCCTGCGCCATGGGGCTGTGCCTCGTGGATCCGCACACCTCTGTCCGGCAGCCACCGCCAGGCGTGCTCATGCTGCGGGGTCACTGTGCTCTTTTCTGGCGACGCCCCCCGGGTCGGGAAACCTCAGCCTCCCCTCCCCTGGCAGGAGGCAGTTCACCAGAGCATGAAAAGCGTTCGTTGAGGGCAGCGAGATCTCATAGTAAGTCTTTGTTCTGCCACCTATGGCCCTGGCATCCTAGACCCTACTCCCTGGGGTTGTTCGGAAGATTCATTGTGAGATGTTGATAAAGCACTTAGCATCTGGTGCCTGGCATGTGATAGGCGCTCAAATAATACTGGCTCCTTGCCTTTTGTTCTTGTTAAACGTGGTCATCTTCTATAAGCTTCGGTGTTCTTCCTGGTCACATAGGGCCATCGGTCCCACTGCAGAGCTGCGGAGGGGGCTCAAGGACCCGGTGTGGTGTCCGGCACCTCGTAGAGCTCGCCTGCCGCTCCTCCCTCCCCTCACTGGCAGGCCTCGCCCCCCGGCAGGCCTCTGCGGCTGGCGCCTTCAAAGACTCGGCGTCTTCTCACACTGAGTCCCACTGGGCATTTCCCACCCCTGCCTCCTCCTGTGGGGCAGATGCGAGCGGGGCCCCTCTGAGGTCTTTAGAACCTGGCAGATATGAGATGCCAACGTATAGACCTGGAAGTCACCCGTCAGAGCGAACCATGGACGCCCCTTGCCTTCCCCTGACTCTCGCCACCACCCTGCAAGAGGGGGGCCCAAGCAAGCTGCGGCTCAGGAAAGAGGGTGACTTCCCTGTGGTTCCATGGCTGAAGAGGTCGCTGAAGTCCACCCCCAGAGCACCGAGCACCGAGGACCTGCCGGGAGCCACGGGGCCTTGCTCTGCCTGTGCTTCTTCCCGCCTCTCCGCCGTGTGGGGCGCGCTGTCAGCCGGGGTTCCTGAGAGTAGTCCAGAAAAAGAACGGACACAACACAGTCCTGTTTTTGCTGCCTAACACCAGTGTGGACATGATGGTCAGGCTCTGGGCCCTTGGAAGATCTCTTTACTGACTTGTTCCTTGTACCCACAAAATCAGCTTTTCCTCAGCAGCAGCTTTTAGAGACGCATTCGTCAACTTTAGGCCCCAACCCAGAGAGCCTGAAGCCGGTTTAGCAAGTAAAACAGATCAGTAAACTAGTCACCCTGCAGCTCGGTGGCCTCAGTCCCCTGGGTGGAGGACAGGGATGCAAAGCCGGCTTGGGGCTCTCTGGGGACCCACAACATAGAGTAATAATAATGATACCTGTAGTTTCTCTTAAAAGCCCGGGCTCTTTGTTTTTAACCAGGCTTCCTCTCCCACATGCCCTTCCTGCCCTTCTCAAGAAAAGGTCTGCACTAATCAAACAGCCTTGGCTCCGGGGGCGCGGAGGGCTGGTGAGAGCCACAGAAAGACCTTATCTGGCTAAGGAAGTACTTCCTTACACTCCAAAGTACTTATAATTTGGCTTCTTTTCCCAGGCCAGAGTTCAGGATCTAGTGTCACACACAGTTAGTGGAGGGCGAGGTGCGAGCACGGGAGATTAAAAGAGGTGGCACACCCGCCAGAACCTACCAGTGGAAGTGAGACCCAGGTTCCGGGCTTCTGGCGAGATAGCCATGTTTTCTCTATGCCTCTGCCTCAGTCAGTCAGGGAGGAAGGCCAGCTGGGTTCTCCTCACTTTGGGGATCACAGGGGCTTGGGCTGGGCGGTGGGCACCGCTCCTGGTGTGTTGCAGTGCCTCACAGGATGGCCAGAGACGGGGGCTTCTGTGCCCTGGGTCCACATCGTCCCGACTCCTGCATCACTGACGTCAGCTCCAGAAAGCGCTTCCCCTCGACTTGCTCTGGGTGCTGTCCTTAGCGGGCGCACAGCCCCACCTGGGTAGAGCCGGTTAGCGGGCGAGGGGAGAAACGTTCGCAGGCTGCACTCGGACACCCCAGCCGGGCTGTGCTTCCCTCCCCTGCAGCCTGTTCCCTCAGCAGATGCCAGTCCACAGCTCAGTAGCCTTAGCAACGCAACAGCTTCTATGTGCTTCTGTGTGGGCCCGCTTCTGACCCACCGTGGAACCTTAAACACGGCCCTCTCTGTGGGCCTCGGTCTCAGTGTGGGGAAGGAGGGGGCTACACACTGAGCAGATTTCTGTAAGTCCTAGTGGTTCGTGCGCACTGTCGGACAGGAGTGAGTTCTCGTTCACTGCTCAGGGACCGTGTCGCTATGGCTGTTGCTGGGAGTGGGCAGAGCCCTGTGCGGACGCTGGAGTGGAGGGATGCCCTCTTTACCCCTCGCAGAGCCCAGCACACCTGGGAGGCAGGGCGCCTCCGCGTCAGGCTCCCTGAGCAAGTCCGTGCTCGGTTATCATGGAAAAGAGAAAGTGCAAACAAGCAAAAGTGGCCTGTGACCCTCCGGCCCAGAGATGAGTGCTGCTAACCCTACAGACGTCCTTCCAGACGTGTTTGTGTTCGCATGTGACTGAATAGCTATTCCTCGGAAATGGTCTGTGTCTACTGTCCGTAACCCTTTCTCACGTCGCGCTAGGCTGTGCATGGCTCTGCGTGCCAGGACGGTCCGACCTCCATGCCATCTGAGTGGCCAAATACTGCACCGGGTGCCGAATGATGATGCACCGTGACGTCACCAGTCTTCTGCTTTTAAACCTAAAAGCTGACCCCATTTTTCACTGTTCCATTTGTGTCATAGAGGGTCTTCTTGTACCTTTATGTAAGTATTTATATGTGTGTGTCTCACAGGTGCAAGCTTGCACACTTGTCCCGTTACTTCTTGGCCATATTTCTGAGTCAAACAGTACGTTTTTAAAGCTTTGATCTATTTTGCTAAAGTGTCTCCCAGAATGAGAGCACTAGCTGATACTCTCCCCAGCATGCGTGACCGTCACGCTCTGCCCCAGCTTTCCCCAGTACTAAGCATTCGCCTCTTGCTAATCCCAGTAAGCACAAGACGAGGGAAGACATAGCCTTTCAGCTGGTGTTTTTGTTCGTTCGGACAGGTGAACATTTCGTGGACGTTAATGGCGATTTCAGCTGTCTGCTGTTTGCAGCAAATGCTGGACAACAGGGCCGTGTGTGAGCTCCCTGAGCCTTTAGTCATACCCGCGTGACTTCCCACTCCCAAAGTGTGTGCATCCTCGAAGGACAATGGTCTCTTGTGTTTGCTTGGGCAGATGAGCGGAGGCAGTCTGGCCCCATGTGGCAGGGATCAGGCAGGGTGCATCATAAATGCACCTTCCTCCGCAGGCCCTGGGAAGCCGCACCCGCGCTGTGTGTCAGGCGCTGTTACGGTTCCTCGCGTCCGCACGGCCGTAGAAGGGAGACCTCGCACTGTCCTTGCACTGTCCTTTGTTCCCTGCACCTCTTCTCGCCGGAGAACTTGTTCAAGTTCAATATCTAGAGTCACGTGGGTGGTTCGCAGGGAGATTTCTTGGCTGTTCTTCTGCCGGCTTCTTAAAAGAGGGGAGGGAGGTCTTGGAGTTAGAAGACCTAGATTCTGCCGGAAGCACAGGTGGCAGGTGGGGTGGCCTCCCGCTTAGCGCAGGCCCCTCTCAGCCTTTTCCCCCTCTTCAAGGGCACGTCTGGCCAGGGTATTTCCCTGCTCGCCCTGGCCCTGGCCCCCATCCTCCTGCTGTCCCCTGCTTTAAAAATGGAAAGAAACCAGAGAGGCGGGATTCTGTGGCTCTGGTTTGAGGAGGTGGGTAATGTTACCATTTTAAATTATCTCAGAAATATTTAAAATAAGAAAGGCTAGCAAGGGGCTCCTGGGAGGCTTAGTCAGTTGAGCATCTGACTCTTGGTTTCAGCTCAGGTCATGATCTCTGGGTTGTGAGATCCAGCCCCGCATCCAGCTCTGCGCTCGGTGGGGCGTCTGCTCAGGATTCTCCCTGTGCCCTTTCCCCAGCTCACATGCGCGCGGTCTCTCTCTCGTATAAGTAAATACATCTTTGAAAAAAAGAAGAAGGAAAGATACCAAAAGTGACAAGAAGGGCACACGGAGAGCCTTCTGATACTGTGGTCTTTTCAAACAACATGCAACCCGTAGAATAAGGGCACATTAGCCAAGGACAAATCTAGAAAGGGCAGAGGGGTTGATGCCAAGCTTGTTCAAATATTGCTCCTTCCCTGGGGGTGTTTCTTTCTATCTCTGCTTCTCCCAGGCCTGCCCTCCCCAGCCCAGCCCATCCAGGCCTGCCCTCCCCAGCCCAGCCCATCCAGGCCTGCCCTCCCCAGCCCAGCCCATCCAGGCCTGCCCTCCTCAGCCCTGCCCATCCAGGCCTGCCCTCCCCAGCCCAGCCCATCCAGGCCTGCCCTCCTCAGCCCTGCCCATCCAGGCCTGCCCTCCCCAGCCCAGCCCATCCAGGCCTGCCCTCCCCAGCCCAGCCCATCCAGGCCTGCCCATCCAGCTCAGCCCACCTCCACCTTCTCAGCTCCTTCCTTTGGCCTCTCTTTATTCATTCCTTCTTCGTGCTTCCTTGTGTACTTGCCTTTTCTCTCTCACTGGAACTTCTGTGCACCACGCCCCTCCCCAATTTGTGCCTCTCCTGCCCCTTTCCATGCTCTTGGAGGCTCCCTGCCCATGTTGCCTTTGCCAGCGTAATGCTCAAGCCTGGCTGCTGTGAGAGGGGTCATGCTGCAGCCCAGCCTCGCACCTGCTGTGATGCCGCTGCCTCTCACTTGGGCGGCTGCAGCCAGAGCCCTGGCCTCACCCGCACCCTGCCTCCCCTCGCTCCCCCACTGCCCTCCAGAACTCCTCTGGGGTGGGAGGGGCTGCGTTAGCCTTCTGACCTGGCCCTCAGTGACCCTGCAAGGAACAGAGTCCCCAGGTTCTATTGTTCGGGACTGGGACTCACGAGGCCTAGCTCTGGTTCTGGTTCTGCCATTCACTCACTGTGGGACCTCAGTCAGGCCCAGGGACCTCTGTGGGCCTCCACTCCCTCAGCTAAAGCATGGAGTGTCGATTGTCCCCTGAGGTCTCATACCAGGCTAGTGGCCAGTCACAGCCCTCTCTGTGTGGAGCTGGGTGAGCTGCCGTCTGCTCAGGGACTAACAGGCATGATGACGGGGAAGTCAGTGGACCCAGATGCTGGGCCTGGAATGACACTTAACCGACAGATGCCCTGAGCCAATCACTTTCCTTCTGTGGGCCTCCATCTCTTCGTCTGTGCCGTGGGTGGCATGTGGGCCTGTGTGGCCCCCAGCATGGGAGCGCAGGGAGGTAGAGGGTGTGGACGGCTTCGGGGGCATCCCGCACAGCACAGGTGTGGAGCGTGCGGTGGTCACCAGGTCGGCCAAGCCCCACTAGCTAAGGAGAATGCCTCGCCTGCTCCAGTGCCTGGGTTCTGGGAAAACCCGACCCTCTAGGAGTTCGCTTGAGCCCTTGGAGGAGCCTGGCCTAGACATTAGGAGTCCGGTTCTTGGCTCAGTCAGCCATTGTCCTCCACATGCCTTCAGGCCGGCTGTGGCCCCTGTGTCATCCAGAGCTGAAGTGGCAGGGCTGGTCACAGCAGGGACAGCTGAGACACAGAGACGCGGTAAATGGAGGGCGAGGAGCGTGCATGTCTTGCAGCGTGCGCGGCAGGCCTCCGCGGTGAAGAGAAGCTTCACGTGTCCCACTGAGCACATGCAGGTAAAAACTCACTTATCTGAGCCAGAACGTAGCTCTGTTCGAAGAAGTGCTGCTCCCTTTTTTCCACCAGGGTTTAACGTGCACTGAATTTTCTAGGAATGCCGCTACCACGTACTGCAGAAGAAAATTGTGCTTTAGCTTGTTTGTAACTTTACCAGGAGTTGTTTTCTGCTTTCCGTGAGCACTGTCACTCAGGACTGTTGGTGGTGCACACGGCTCCCCTCGGTCACTGTGAGTCTGGGCCAGGGGCAGGCATCAAGGGACCACGTCAGCTAGCGGAGCCGGACCTGCGCGCTTACGTTCTGCAGCGCGCGCTGTTGCGGGGCCCTCCTCTCTTTTTCTCCTTTACAGTACACTGAAGGCATCGGGTTTTTCTAATTTATGTAGATAGTTTATATGACCTGTGAATCTCACTGGGGATGACATAAGGGACCTTATAAAATGTTTGTAATAAAAAGAGACTATTGAGTCCGAAAGGGTGGGCCAGAAGTTCTGTGAAAATCAGATTCCTTCTTTCTTGATCACGGCTGGTGTCTCGTGTGCTTGTCATGTGACAGAGCCAGGCAGATAGTGCCATGTCTGTGCCCATCTTACAGGGGAGGAAACCGAGCCCCAGAGGGACTCAGTGAGCCCGAGGCCAGGCAGTAAGAGAAACTAGATTAGCTCACTTTCCCCTTCACCCCAAACAAGGAGGTGTGGTGGAAACAACTTGCCACAGTGGGAAGAATGTCCATTTTGGCACCAGGGTCCCTTAGCGGAAGGAAGGCCACTCCTGTCACACTCCTGTGTCTCCTCTCCCCACGGTCCTTCACATCTGACACCGGATGTGTGTGGTTTCCACACATTAAGCAGTCGGCGGCCGGCAGGCTGTCCTACAACCACATTCAGTCCTGACCCCATCCACCACGAGGTGGCGTCAGACCCCACAGGTTAAGGCTCCATCCAACAAGACAGCCCAGCCGGCTGAGGCAGATAGATGCCAGTCAGACCCGGGTTGTCACCTGTGCGTCGGGCCAACAGGCTGTAAATTGAAGGCTCCCACACCCCCCTGGGGTTTGGTTAATTTGCAAGAATGGATCATAGAACTCAGGAAAACATTTTACTCGCAAGATCACTGGTTATCCTAAAGGACATTACTCAGGAAAAAACCGAGGGATGAGAAGCCGAGGGTGAGGTGCAGAGAACGGAGAAGGAGCTTCCAGGCTCTCTGGGTGTGCTGCTCCCCACACCTGGGCTCAGACTTCTGTGCTGCTTACAGCACCAGGCCGTCTGAAAAACGGATATAAAAATGCCCCCGATTGTGGGAGGATTGCTGGACGCAGCTCCTGCGTACGACGCTCCCGGGTGTCCAGTAAATACAGCTGGTTTCCTCCCAGCTGCCCGCAGCCATGTTTCACCTTTTGTTCCCAGTCCTGCGCACTTCTGTTAGACGACTTGAGGTTCTCCCAGAATTACCACAGTCACTGTATCGTGTTCCAGGACAGCAGGGCCCTAGCGACACCTGAAGTGAGACCCCAGGTTGATGGCATCCAGCCAGCTGGTGGGGGGGATTTCTGAGCAAAGCTTCTGCCTCGAAGCCACCGCTGGTGTAGAAAACAGATGGTTGAGGCCCAGCTGGGCCGGTGAGTGGGAACCAGGAGAGAGCCTTGGGCGTCATAAAGCAGAGCGTACGTACGTTCTGCAGATGCCAGAACTGAAGCCGGGGGTTGGGGGCCAGGGAGGACTTGCAGGTCACACAGAAAGTCGGGAGCAGAACTGGGGCTGCTCCCGAGGTCTCTCCTACTAGCCCCAGAGACCCAGGTTTGAAACACCTGTTCTTTCCTTAAAAAGGATTTTCCCTGGAACCTAGGACCAGGGAGGGGTTCTTTCAGAATAGACCTAAAGAAAGTGCTCAGGAAGGCTTGTGGTAGCTTAGTTTGTCCACTGTTTTCCCTTTTGGTTCTGATGACATTGAGTCTGACGTTCCCGGTGGTAGAACAGCCTGCCCTTGTGGGCAGGCCCTTCCCCATTCTAGCCTCCAGGAGCCGGGGGCCTCACCTTTCCTACTGTCAACTCAGGACCAAGTGGGGAGACCCCAGACCAAAACAGACGGTTCACTTCTCAAACTCCCGCTAAGACCCCAAAAAACATTTGAAATCAGAAGATCCAGCAACCTGCAACTTGTGCCAAAGTCATGGCCTGTCCCAGTAGGTCACTGGGAATGACAGGGGAGGAGGAGAGGGGTGGCTGGCCAGACCTTATGTCGTGACTGAGCCAGGCTGTGTCAGGAAGGGTAGAAAAGAAAGCCCCATGGTGGCTATGAGACCTTCTGCAGAGATCGCTGGGGTCTGTGCCCGTGAGCACTTCTGCTGCGCGGCCCCTGTGTCCAGAGCTGGGGAAGGAGCCTCTTCCCCAGCGGGATGTTCCCCAACGAGATGTCCTGGGGCACGCGGATCCCAGCACCCAGACTTCTGTAGCAGGACAGGCTGCCTGGACAGCAGCTCTCCAGCAGACCGTGACGTGAAGCAGCATCGCTGGGCCGAAGTCAGGCTGTCTGGTCTCCGGCAGGGCTGTTCTCTGGGCCTCAGTCTCTTCATCTGTAAAATGAGCCAGTGATGCCCATCTCAGTGGGATCCAGGGTGTCCAGCAAAGCCCAGCGCTGATGGCAGAAGTTCTAAAGGCTGGCCGGCTGGAAATGAGGAGTTCACACCTCGTGTCTCCAACTCAGTGCTAGAAGGCAGCTTTCCTTTATAGGCCTGAGGCCCAGACTTGACCCAGGAATGCCCGAGAAGGTTAAGGCCTGCTGTTGGGCTGGGCAGGGGCTGGAACAGAAGCAGAAAGTGGAAGGCAACTGTTTACGCTTTCTGGGGGGAAGGCTGTGAGTTTCAAACTACTGTTCCCAGCCAGGTGCGTGCCGGGGAACCACATGCTGCTGCAACCAGAAGTCTTCCCCTTCATCGGGTCTGTCTATCCGGGCTCTGGAAAAAGAAAAAGAAAAACCTGGTAGCTTGTGGAAATCCATGTGGAGTGAATTAAAACCCTGACGAAGGAGGTATTTTTATTGGCCCCGCGGAATGGAAGGGGACACCCTTTCCTCTCTTGGTTTGCTTGTAATGACCTCATCGGGACCTCCCCAGACCTGGTTGTCCTGGTGCTGGGTGGGCAGGGTTCTCCCAGTTGTCCTAACGCCCGGGACCTTCGCCGATCCCACGAAAGGCGGCAGCACAGGCATGGGAAGGAGGTGCAGGAGGGACGTCTAGACACGCCTTCTCATGGCTTCTAGACATGCCTTCTCGCGCAGCGGGCCCGGCCCCGTTTCTTCACGTTGTTCTATACGTCATGGCTTCTCAGATGTGGCACTGAATTTCACTTCTCATAAACCTTTCTGTGGAAAATGACCTACCTTTTCCCCTAAGAAAAACACCCGGCTCTCTTCCTCTCCCGCCTGCTGAGGCCGTTGGCGCTTTCGGCCCCACCTGCCACACGGCGCCCCACCTGAGTGACCAGCTGCCTCCCACGCCCCCTCCTGACCGCCCTGGTGGCTGGTTCCTGACCAGCCTCGGGGCTGGCGGTTCCCGGACGGCGGGACGTCCACGCCCAGTGCCCTGCTCACCACACGCTTCCCAGAGCGCCCCCGCCGTGGCCCTGCTCGCTGCCCCCCACTCTCAGGCCCCACCCCCCACGCCCACCCCCCGTCCAGCAGTTCCCCCTCAGATGAAGCCTTCCCAGCCACTGTGGGGCCTCATCTACTCCCACCCCCGTGTTTTCCTTCTGCCTCCATCACCAGGGTCACCCCATTTGGCATTGTCCCATGGGAATCCAGTCGGGTGGGTGTCATTAAGTGTCCTGTTTGTTGCTGGACCCTCAGAAACCAGCACACTGCTGGCCTGGCCCAGTAGGTCACTGGGAATGACAGGGGAGGAGGAGAGGGGTGGCTGGCCAGACCTTATGTCGTGAGGAGCCCTTGCTGTGTGCATGCCAGGCTGAGGGAGCACATCGAGGCCCAGGGCCTTGCCGTGTGGCAGGACCCAGCACAGGCCCCCAACCCCGTGCTCCATCGCGCCGGCTTACACCGATGAAGGTGTGCGCACACCTCGCCCCGCCACATCTCCGACTCATGCCGTGTGCTCGCTGTCTGCCCCGAAGGCCCGTGGCAGGCCGCTCACCGGCCAGCCTCTCTTCCCTTCTTCAGGCCGTCCTTCCCGCTGGCGCATCCAGCATGACCTTCCTGCAGAGCCGGGGTCAGGTTGGCAAGCCCCGCTTACCTTGTCCTCAACCCTTGCCCATGAGTCACACCAGCTGTGTCATGCTGTCCCCTCTCGGTGCCTCCGTGCTTGGGGCTCCTCGCCTATGTGTGTGCTGCTTCACGGTGCTGTGCTGGGGGGGCCTCCCCGTGCCCCCGCCGACCTCGGGGCTCGCTTCTCAGCTCCAAACGTGCAGCCCTCTGTCCCACTTGGTCTAGACTGTGAGCCCCTCGAGGGCAGGCATCTGGCTCCTCACCTCTCCGGCGCCCCACAGAGCTGGCCACTCTGTTCCTGTGTCTGTCATGTGCCTCCCGTGGCCAGGCGCTTCCTGCCATCAGCACGCCATCGTCTGCAGACCAAGACGGCACTCCTGAACCAGCATCGCTCACCAGCCTGTGACACTGGGCGCAAGGTGAGGGGTGCTATCTGTGATTGAGGGACATGGCAAATAGAATTGTCTCACACAGAAATCGCACCCGTCACCTTGGCCCGCCTACCGCCACCCCTAAACGATGGAGCGCTCCTTCCCAAGCAGACTCGTGTTCGTGGACCTACGGCTGTTTGCGGCCCGGAGGTGCGGGCACGTCAGACACGGCGCCGGGTGGATCTGGGTTCAGGCACCGCTTGTGCCAAGGGTGTGCCCTGGGGAAGCCACGGTCCTTTCCTGAGACCATTTCTCCGTCTGTACGACGGGCTCAGACCTACCTCACAGGGTTGTTGTGAGGGTAACGGGACGTTACGTTCGTGAAAGTGCTTTGTCACCTGGAAATTACTCTAACAATTTAAAGTTACTCTTTTTTTTCCCCCATATTTGCTAAGTTAACGAACAACATCCACTTCTGTGCTGATGCTGACACCCCTGCTTTGGGGCACGGAGGGAGGCCGGGCTCAGGACTAGGATGGTCCGGGGTGCGTTGGTGGTGGACATGGCGGGGCCTGAACACGGCTGTGGTGCTGGGACTGAGCCGGGGTAGGAGCAGCCGAGGTTGAGGATGTGCTCTGTGGTTTGGGACTTCAACTTGAGGCTTTGGGAAGAAGCTCAGCCTGACCTTGGGGTCTCCGTCTGCCCACTCACAGGACTTGGTGTCCTTCCTGGGAGCCCTGATTGCCGTTGTCTTCCTCCAAGAGCTGCCGGTTGGTTTGCAGTTCACTTCCGGCCCCAGATGTTCTCCCTGATGCTGGTGGGCAGATGTGTCCAGGGCTTGGAGTGTTCCGTAGCTACAGCCTGCACACCAGGGCCCAGTCAGGGCTTGGGATGCTGCACGGTCTGCCTCACCGTCCCTGCCCATGGGCCCGGGTTGGGGCATGTGAGTAGCCTGTGGTTGGCACAGGTGACTGGCAGAAATGACACGGACTCTGGCAGCAGGTGACAGGGGGGCAAGCCCATGCTGCGGGCCCAGCACTCAGAGCAGCCAGGCAGCCTTGAGCAAGCCCCTGCGGCCCCGTCGCCTTATCTTCACCGTGGATGCGGTGGCCGCCTACAGAGTTGTGGTGAGGCCCCGTGAGACAGTAGACGGGAATGTGACTCGTCAGCTGGAAAGCACATGAGAACACCAGCGGAGTGTCATTGTCCCCGGAGGACCCAGTCCCAGGAGGCCGCGCTAGGGCCTCGCCCCTCAACAGTGGCAGAGTCATTCTTACGCTGCTATGGGAGAAGCTGAGACGTGCCTCAGGGGCTCACCCTCCCGCTCCTTGAGGAGAGCACCGGCCCCTCGCCACACGCGGTGGTGCTGGCTCGTCCCACTGGCTCCTCACGGTGTCCTCTGGGAGCGGCGGCGGTGTGAGGATTGTTGTCCCCATTTAAGGAGGAGGACATATGGCTCAGAGCAGTAAGTGCCTTGCCCAAGGCCACGCCAGGAAGGGACACACCCCCAGGCTCCTCACTGCCAATTCAGGTCTCTCCCGTCACTCAGAGAGCTTCACTCAGAGAGCTTCTCAGAAGAGACGCTCGTCAGCTGGCGCCCTCCATGCTTCCCGCGTGGTAGCCCAGCTTCATCCCAGGGGAGCGGTGGCAGGCGCTCAGCCTGGCCCATCTCTGTGGCCAAATGCCTGTGTCTTCTGAAGGAAGTCAGAAGTTCGTCAGCATCCGTGTTCTGATGTCTTAGCTAGCAACGATTTTTTTCCTAAAGAATGACCCCTTCACAGGTCAGCCTCTGCCAAGTTCAGCTCCCGCAGGAGAGGAGCCCGCTCGTATCTCTTAGTAAGTGATCGTCGCAGGACTCAGACCCAAGTGCCAACCTGGAAGTAGGACTCGCAGTCTCCGGAGTAGACGGCGTGCGAGCATCCGAGGCCCCCCCACCCCCCCGTTTGCCGCCTGCCTTCACGCTCCCTCTTTCTTCGCCAGCACGTGGCGGGGTTTTCTCGGCGGATACCCCCTTGATTTGCCTGCCTCTGTGCTCAGCCCGTGATAGTCTGTTCTTCACGTGCAGGCAGATTGGTCTTTTCTAGCCTAGCCCAGGGCAGGTCAGCCTTTGCTCAAGACTCTCCAGAGACTTCTAGTCTCACTCAGAATCAAACCCAAATTCATGGCAAGGCTTGCACGGGCTACTCGGCCCCGGCGCCTTTCAAACCCACCTCCCCCCGCTTCTGCTTCCCCACTGACTTCAGTCACACTGGCCTCCTTGTGCTTCCCTGTGCTCCTGACACAGCATCTTCAACCTGATGTCCCTTTGGCCTAGAATGTTCCTCCCTGCAATAGCCTGTGGCTCCCTCACCTCGGCTCACACGTCCCTAGATTGTCACCTGCCACCTCAGCTCTCTTCCCTGCCATGCTCCCATTACGCGCACGTCTTTGTTGCCTGACTTCCAGGGCAGCGGTGTGTGTGCGCCTCGCACGGTGATACTTGTGTGGTCAGTGACTGCACAGACATCCGTGGCGCGTCCGGCCTGGGCTGTGCCCCAGCACACGAAGATGAGTGAGCAGGTTCCGGGGTTCCTGGGGCTCAGGGGAAGAAGGGAGACTTGACGGCATGGCGTGGCAGGTGCTGTGGCAGAGGCCAGAGGGGCCTGCGGGGGAGGAGGGAGGAGGCCCAGCCCGCAGGCTGAGGTAAGGGAACAGGGCCGGCAGGCGAGCCTCTGCAGCAGGCAAGCCTGATCTGGGTCTTAAAGTGTGCGGAGAGGAGACACAAGCAGCTCCACGTGCGGTGGAGGCTGGCGCCCTTCCCAGGAGCGTTGCCCATCCTGGGCGCTGTGGGAGATGAGGCTGCGGAATAGGCAGGGCCAGGTCCTGAAGGACAGCCTTTGGGTAGAACATTCTAGAGCGGAGACCTTTCCCCAGAGCCGTGGGGGAGGATCCCCCCAGACCCAGGCTTTCACAGCCTCATCTCCCAGCCAAACAGATCCTCAGAGGTGAAGAATCTCCGCCGGGATCTCTTTCCCTGGGTGCCATGGCTCCTCTCGGGGCCTAGAAGGTGCACACCTGGCTCGCAGCTTCCCGAGGCCTGGGAGCTCTGGGCTCTGCCCGCCCTGCTTCTAAGCAGCCTGGACTTCTCCCCAGTGGTGTCCGCAATGGTCTGCCGTGGAGGCCGGCCTCGGCGACCGTAGAGCACAGACAGCGCACCTGCCTGTCGCCCAGCTTCACAGCGACACGGGCCCTGTTTGCGGTGGCAGAAAGGTGTAGCTGAAAGTCTCCTGGCTTGACCCAGCTCTACCACCGATTTACGTGGCTGACTCATGCCTCTGAAACCCCATTTTCTGATCTGTCACACGGGGTGATAATAACAGCTTGTCACATTGTTTTGAGAATTCCACACAGTGATGTGGAAGCCTAAGTACAGGGTGTTTCTCTTATGCGAGGTGCTCAGAGTCCAGCAGGGGTGCAGACAAGCGCCTACGGGGCTCTAATAAAAGGCAGCCTGGGCGCCAGGCCGGGCAGGGCTCACAGGAAGCGCGTTCCCTGGGAAGATGTCATGCGGTGCCTCGTACAAGCCCAGAGCAGACCTCGGAGGAGGGCGGGCTTATGGGGCGGAAGTAGGGACATGCCATGTCACAAGCACAAGGACCACCAGGGAGAGGCAGGAAAGACAGAAACGGCTCAGGAGGATGCAGGTGGCGCACTGAAGAGCAGCAGCCCTTAGGCGACAGGACCCCTGGGGCTGGGCTTAAGCTACACGGCAGGAGGGGGCCCTCCTGTGCTGGTTGTGGTGTGGCCCAAAGTTCCTCCAGCCTCCTGCAGATTTTCTGTGCTACTCCATGGACCATCTGTGCTTATTTCCTGATTTTAAATTATTTACCTTTCGGTAAACCTGATCTCAGATGGCCTGTGTTCTCCATTCCTCCACATACCCCCGAGTACCACCAAGCTGTCGGGGTGCCCACCCGCAGATGGAAGGGGCTGCTGCCGGCATGGGAGCCCCTTCCAGCTTAGGAGCAGAGGGCAGAGAGTAGCGCGGCCTCAGAAGCAGAAGGTAGGAGTGCCTGGCACAGGGCGGACTGCCGGCCACCAGGTCTGACCTGGGGACTCGGCACAGCTGGAGATTAACCAAGCCAGGCACCATCAACAGAACATTCTTAAAGGATTCCGTCTAGAAATTATGTCCCTCTATTGCTTTCTTCCATCGGAGTGCAAAATTGGTAGTAAACACTTGTTGAAGAAACAAATAAATGTCATTAACTAGTTTGCAGAAGGCCTCCACAACTAAATCAGCCAAGACCCCAGCTTCTTTTTTTTTTTTTTTTTTTTTTAATTTATTTTTGAGAGAGAGAGTGAGCACAAGCAGGGGAGGGGCAGAGGGAGAAGCAGACTCCCCACCGAGCAGGGAGCCTGATGCAGGGCTCGATCCCAGGACCCTGGGATCACGACCTGAGCGGAAGGCAGGTGCTTAACTGACTAAGCCCCCCAGGTGCTCCCAGACCTGGTTTTAGAGAGGAGAAACTAGCCAGGAAGGTCAGACTGCAGAGGCCACGCTCCAGTCCCGCTAGCTGCCTGCCGGCCTGTGCTTTGGGACACATGTGCTCTCCCTTTTGCAGACACTGCTACTGGGACTTCACTCCTGGGCTCCTGGGGCACCAGGTGGCTGCCGGCAGGGCGGTGGGTGTGGCCACCGCCCAGCTGGGAGGCCGTGCCCCCTTCCGTTCCTGCAGCTCCTTTTCCCTCACAGGCACTGCTTTTTAAGAAGAGGCCCACCTCCAGCGGGCAGACCTGAAGCTGGTTTTCGGACTCCGCACCCCGGAGAGCCTGCCCCCGACGGCCTCTCCCTGAGGCGGTTTCTGTAGCGGCAGCCTGGGGGAGGTGGCAGCGTGGGACTGGAAGCTGTAGGACCCCGTTCTGGGTCTGACTCTGTCACTCAGATTTGATGTAGGCAAGGTTTTAACGTCTCGGGGCTTCCCTGGCCCGATGTGGTAGTGATCACACTGTTCCTGGGCAGGGTCATGAGAATTTCACAGACACAAAGTGTCACTCACACGGCACTACCTGAAACAGAAAGCAGCCCCCATCGGTGGTCGCACTGCATCGGACTGGAGGCCGACACTAACGGGTTACGGATCCACACCCCCGGCAGAGGGCGCTTTGGTTGTTTTTCAGATAAGAAAACAAAAGAACAGTAGCCCGTCAGGCCAAGAGTAAGTGACAGAGCCAGGGCTGCGTCTAGCTCTAAGTGACCTCAAGTCCAGGCGCCCAGAACAGTGCCTGGCACATGGTGAGCTCGTAGTAAGCGGTGGGGCCGCTGTCGGAACTGGGGTGCCGCCTCTAGTTCAGCCCGCAGACGGGAAGATGCAGTCCCAAAGACGGACCGTGACTAGCTAGCCCCAGGTCCCAGAGCCCCTTCGAATGGATGTCAGCTGTTTGGGGAAGGATCTGGACAGGCAGGACCGTGCGAGCTCTGTGTCAAGGAGGAAATAGAGCAGGAGCTGAGGTGCCGGCCTTCAGGCCACCCTCCCAGGTGGTGTCTGGGGGAGAGAGAGAGAGAGAAAAGCCAAATTCCTTTGAAGTCCAGTGTCGTCCTTTACGAATTTGTGTGTATTTCGCATATTTGCGTTTTATACCCAGGGGGAGAGAGGGAACAGGGAACGGTCCGTATCCACAAGGGAAGATGGTGAGGAAGGTGGGGTCTGCCCAACGAAGGCACCGGCTGGGAACGAGGGAGCTGGAGAAGATAGTTAGCGGCGGGCCCGGGCAAGTTAGAGCCTAGAAGGCCCTGGGTCCGAGAGTGAGGATATTCCGTGGGTGCTGAGCGGCCCTCCTGGGGCGCTGACTGCGGAATGGCACAGGACAAACCGGCTTCCTGATGTTTCGTCGGCAAACATGGCTCAGGGCAGTGAGCCGGAGGCTGGGAGACCCCGCCGCTCGAGCAAGCTGAGGCTAGGGCCCAGACAGCCCAGGGAAGGCAGACCTGAGGGCCAGTTTTCAGGAGAGCCGGTGTTTCTTGGAGACCCGTAGAGGACACAGAGTGGAAAGGCGGGTGGGACCGGGGCTGAGCGGGTTCCCACAGGGAGAGTGTGACGCCAGCCTTGGGCAGGCCACACAAACGTGCTCTGTGCACTTCCTGCCGGGCCCTGTGCCGGGCTCACGTACGAGAAGGGCCTAGAGGCCTGGGGTTTGCTCTCGAGCTCACAGCTGAGCGGAGTACACAGAGGAGAAGCTCAGGGAGTGGCAGTGGGTGCGCTCCCTCGGCACAGTGGGGCAGGCAGGACACTGCGGCAGAGCAGGTGGCAGGAGGAAGGGGAGCACTCCCCACGTGGCCTCCAGAGAAGCCAGGGATGCTGACCTCACCTGGGCTCCGGGGCCCGAGGGTCGCCAGTCAAGGAAGTATGGACGAGGCCACCCGGCAGAAGGAACAGCCTCTGTGCCCACAGCTGTGACGACGGGACAGCGTCCCAGGGCAGTGGAAGAGACGGGTGCCTGCGGGCAGGGTGAAGGACTGAGCTCTCGCAGGCCTGGGAACCGGTTGGGCGGGGAGAGAAAGCAGGAGCGGCGGGCCTCGGCTGGGAGGAAGCAGACATGATGGCGAGGAGGGGCGGCAAGAGCAACAGCAGCCAGGACGCTGGGCGCCCCGGGCAGAGCGCGTGGCCTCGGCAGACCGTGCCCAGGCTTCTGCCTTCGGCCGCTCACCTGTTCCATTCTGGGAGTGGCAGTGGGTGCACTGTGGCTTCTGGCTCTGTGGCCGCCCCAGCCATCCCACTGCCCGCAGGGGACAAGAGCCACAGTGAGGGGGTTCTTCTGGCAGATACCTGGTGTCACCAAGGCCTGTGAGCTGACCCCCGCGGGGCTCTGGACACTTGTCCCCAGCCCCCAGAGCTTGCTGGCATCAAGTAGGCCGGAGGGTTCTGATAGGTTAGCTGGGAAGCCTCATTAAAGATTGAGGCGGTGAAGCCCATTTGACGGCTGGCGGGCGTATCGATTTCGCACTGCATAAGCCGGGCGGCCAAGGAAGGAGAGGTAAGTGGCCAGGATGCGAGAAGCGCCCTCCTGCACCGCGCCCGGGGGCCTGCCCGTAATGGTCAGCAGAGAGTGGGCCTCCCACTGCTACTGCTTCTGCTTCTGCCACTGCCACTGCTCCGTGCTTTGCAGAGTGAGCTGTAGGTGACGGGGCCCCTCCCTGCTCCTCACGGGGTGGGAACGGGGCCTCCTCCGGTCCTCACAGGGGGCTCCTCCCCGCTCCTCATGGGGGGCTCCCCCTCCTCCTCGTGGGCCTCTCCTTCTGCTCCCGTCTGCTGGGGGTGGTGGACATGAGCTCTGGATCTTGGGACGAAGCCCCCATTAGTGGCTGACCAGAGGGTAAGCGCTGCTTTGCACTGAGGCCTTGCAGAAGTGTGGGCAGAAGCAGCAGGGCGCAGACTGGGCTCGGGAGACGTGGGCACCGGTCCCAGCGGCACCAGTCACTTGAGGCATGCGTGGCCCTGGGCGGTTGCTCCCCATCTCCCAGCCTCTGTCTCCTCACCTGTAAGGAGGTCTGACAGGCTCCACCCTGGAGAGCTGAGCAGATTAGTGGCCAAAATCATGCAAAGGCACTTTGTCACCCACGCTGTAAAGGTGTGACAGATTTTTGTCGTACTTTATTTTGTTTGAGGTTCTTGTCAAGGTTTGTCATGTGTCCTGAAGTGATCTTGTGAGGAATGAGAGAAGTTATTTCAGCAGGAAAGTGGCCTAAGGCAGCCTGAGGAGATGAGGCAGGCTGGTTGGCTGTATCCTGGCCTGGAACCTGGGAGCCTAGGTTTCAACCCTGCTTCTCCCGTGAGCAAGTCCTCCTTTTCCCCGAGCCTCCCGGGCCTTCTGTGCGAGGACAGGGGCAGGGAGGTGGGGCTGCGGCCTCCACAGGCCTCCCGCGACCATCAGCACGGTGCAAAGGCTGGCTCTGTCTAGACTCCGGGGGGGGCTGCGTCATTGCCAGGACAGCAGGTGCTTCTGCCTGTGTGGCCCAGGCCTTAGCTCCTGTTTGGAATCAGCCCGCATCTGCATTGGCTGACCTGCAAGGACTGCAGGCCATGTAGACTCTGGCTTCTCTGATGCAGCCTTAGCCATGGGTCACCACGGGTTGATGGCGGAACCATGATTGGCAGCCTCAGCTGTGAGGGTCTGTTACAGGAGCCTGGTGGGCGACACCTCAGCTGCCTCCAGGGGTCTGAGTAAAGGGAAACAGGCTGCCTCACGTACCAACCCACTGGGAGCCTCCGTTCCTTGGTGCGGCCTGGGCAGGAAAGGTGCTGGGAGATTGACCCAGGATAACTCTAGGCAAGCAGCTGAACTGTCATTAAAGCAGGAGGTGGCAGGGGCGCCTGCAGGGGCTCAGTCGTTAGATGTCTGCCTTCGGCTCAGGTCATGATCTCAGGGTCCTGGGATCGAGCCCCGCATCGTGCTCCCCTGCTCAGCGGGGAGCCTGCTTCTCCCTCTCCCGCTCCCCTTGCTTGTGCTCCCTCTCTCGCTGTGCCTCTCTCTGTCAAATAAATAAAATCTTTAAAAATAAGTAAATAAATAAGCAGGAGGTGGCAGTCAGGATTGTCTAGTGCCGAGCCACCTTGGCTTTGTAAGCACGTAAGTGGGAAGACCGCTGCTTGTCCAGCCAGAGCCTTGGGCTGGGAGATATTTGTCCTGGGCGCTGGTCCCAGCTCTGCCACCGATTCCCTTGTGGCCTTGGAGAGGCAACTGAAGACTCAGGCCTAGACCACAGACCCCATTCTCACACAGACACCAGCTTGCTCACAGCGGGGGCCCTGAAATGAGAGGGGAAGGGGTGCCCAGGCACGGGTCTAGAAAAGCTGCCTCCATCTCAGGGTGCCACTCTGAGGCAGTGCACAATGCAGGGACCCTCTGGAGAGAGGGGAGGAGGCAGACAGAGACCTGGAGAGGGGAGGAGGGCGCCTCAGCGGGGCTCGGGGCTCTGCCCAGCCCAAATTAGGTAGGTGTCGTTTGCTGGCCAGAGATGCCATCAAGCCTCACTGAGCAGGTGCTGGATCCTTTGTCCTGGCACTCCTGGGAGCTCAGGTTCCATCTTTTCAGGAGGCCCAGGGGATGCCTTTCCTATAGAGACTAACTCGAAACCTAGCCTGTCCCTTGTGTCCCAGAGGAGCTGGGGGGCTGGTGTCCCAGTACCTCATGAATGTTAATGGGCAGGCAGGAGAACAGCCTCTCTCAGGAGGAGGTGTTGGCCATGCCCTGGCTTATCTGCCCAGCTCAGGCTGTGTAATTCAAAGTGGGGTACCCAAGTGGGGTACCCAGGCCAGGAGCGGTCAGGGCCTCTGCCTGCCCTGCACCACCGGACTCATGTGGAGAGCATCATGGAGTCCCCACGTGTGCCCTCCTTGGGGACTCCCAGCCAAGTGTTGCTTTATTTTAAGGTAATACAGCCCACCTGGACAGACTTTGGAAGTTCAAAAAGAGAGAAATAATCTCTCATAATCTACAGATAACCACGGTCCCCATCTTGGTGTATTTCCTTCTTTGTCCTTTTCAGTGTAGAGATTTAGAACTAGACGGTCTTTGGTTCCATTCTTCTCACTTCGTGGTAAACTGAGGCCCAGAAAGGGGAGGGACTTCCGAAGGCACCTAACTACTAAGAGCAGAACTCCAGCAAGAACTTGGGTCTCCTGGCCCCAGATTCACTCCGAAGGGGGTTTGTATAAATGGGAGCAGCACGGAAGAGACCAGCCAGAAATGTGGAGGGACTGGAAAGTGGGTGCCAGGGGTCGTGGGAAGCCTGGGCTATCTTCCCAGGGGTGGGGGCTGGCGGGAGCATGCGCACTGCCCACTGTCCAGAGGCCCCTGGGCCAACTTGGAAGACTGCTTGTCTGGTCCTGCAGTGGACCCTTAGGGGCAGTGCTAGTAAGACTCCAGCCCACAAGGACAAGGAGGAAGACTAGCAGGGAGAACCCCACACAGAGCCTGGCCCCAGAACATAGTAACTACTCAGTAGCCTTGGGCTGTGTCTTCCCTTATCCCATCTGTGGTCCTTTCCGAGCACCACTTCTGCGGGCGACCCGTGGTGTGTCTCCTTGCTGTCCTAGCCCAAGGCTCACGAGGCGCCGTCGCCAGCTTGGCCACTGACCATTTCCAGCTGAGAGCCAAGAACTTTTTAAGAATGTGTCGCCTG
Source organism: Mustela nivalis (assembly GCF_964662115.1). Classification (NCBI taxonomy): domain Eukaryota; kingdom Metazoa; phylum Chordata; class Mammalia; order Carnivora; family Mustelidae; genus Mustela; species Mustela nivalis. The sequence goes on along the minus strand of NC_139025.1, from coordinate 5,863,813 downwards.
CTGTCGCCTCAACGTTTAGTTGGAGAAGCTTCACACAGTCTGCCTAGGGCCTAGCCGTTCACTCGTTCAGCACGTGCTGAGTGTTGACCGGATGCCAGGCTACAGTATGTGCTGGGAGTACAAAGGACGAAAGTTCTGTCCCTGGAGAGTAAAAGTCAGACTGCTCTGTTTGCCTGGGTCCGTTTCGCCGTCTTTCCTGGTCCGTGCAGCTGGACACACGGGGTCCTGGTGGACAGGGAGCTGGGCACTCGCAGAGTCCCCACAGGGCTGTGCCCCTGCAGCCACGCGGAACCCAGGCCCAGCCTGTGACCCGTGTGCCTCTCCACCGCCCAGTGAGGCTGGGGGGACTGTGGCATCGTCCACATCTGGTTCATCCTCCTGGGTGCCACATCTGGTTCATCCTCCTGGAATTAGTCACACGACCGGGTTTTCTGTTAAACAAGGGTGGCTTTCCTAAAGATGACTGTACCTCTGTCAAGTCTTTACACCCAGGACAGGCACTATAGAAGGCTCTAGAAAGGGCCAGTGCCCAGTCTGCTCTCATCCCACCTCAGACCGGCCCTGGGAAGGGTATGTTGATCATTAACACCCTGCTTGGGGGCTCCCAGTACACTGGGGTCCCAGGGAGAGCGGCCACCACTCAGAGATGACCTCAGATGGCCTGGCCCCACTTTCTCCTTTGGTCTGGCTGACACCACTGCCCCAGGTCAGTCACATGGACTCTCCCTCCGGTCCCTCGGCCTCTGTGGGACCACCTCTGACGACCAGCCCCGTCCCCTCTGCCCAGACTCGCGTGACACCCCTCCCAAGCAGGCTCATGGCTGGAGTCTGGCCTGGCCTCAGCCCCGTCTAGCTTTGTTTTCTCCTCTGTCTTCTCCTACCTCATGACCCTTAAGGATGAACAGTCCTCCTGTGGATCACCACCGGCTTTGTAGGAGCAGGCGTGGGATGGGACTTAACGCCATCTGGAAGGCGGGCCTCAGAGATAGTGGGGGCTAGCGCCTTCCCCAGGAAGCGTCCCTGTCCAGCGGACTTGGCGCAAATGGGCCTAAAGCTGCTGGTGTCAGCGTGGGCCTCGCCTATGGGCCGCGCTCTGCCAGGCCGTGGGCCGGACCGCACAGCGGTCGCGCACGGGCACCTGCTCCTCCCCACCTTTGTTTGCGGCTCCAGCTCCTATTTCCCTTCCTCTGGCTCGCACGTCCGCGGTGCTGATGGGCTCTTTGTTCTGACCTCGGCAGAATGTACATGGGGCAAGGGAGAGAGGATAAGTCGTCCTAGGTAGAGCCCCGGAGCAGCTCCCGCGCTCGGCAGGCTGGCACACTGAGGCCATCACCAGGAGCCCTCGCCCCCTCACCTTGGCCTCCACAAGTCCCCTCACCTCCCGGAGACACGCTGCCCCTTCTGCGGGGCTGTCGTGGGACCAGAGAAGGCAGCGCTCTGTAAATGGGGAGTGGGCGCCTTCCTAAAAGCCCCAGCAGCCTGACGGGTCAGGGGCCATTCGAGAGTGCAAGGACAGAGGCAGGTCAGTGACCAGCAAGAGATGTTGGACTCCTAGGAGAGGCCAACCAAAGAATTTGCTTTTAGTTTTTAAGTAGGCTCCACGCCCAGCACGGAGCCTGACACGGGTCTCAGAATCACGCCCCTGAGATCAAGACCTGAGCTGAGATCAAGAGTTGGACGCCTAACCGACTGAGCCCGCCCAGGTGCCCTAAGAATTTGCTTTGAATACTAATAAAAACGAATAGTTTTCAAATAGTCTCAAACCAGTTTATGGTTTACAGAGGACTTTTTCATGTAGTTCGTTTATTCCTTGCAGCAGCTTTGTGGGGCGCCCCCGTTGGCTTGAAGGGTCCTCTTCACATTCAGTCTGTAGACAGGGAGGCCCCGCTCACTGGTGAGGGGCAGAGCTCTGGCCAGGCCTTCTCCCTCCCCACTCTGGGCGCCTCCCCCGTCTGCCTGCACACGTCAGTACCTTGTGGGGACAAGGCGGCTAAATGTGACCCCCCTGGATGAGTGTCTGCCATCCCGTACAAAGCGGGGCGTCCGCACACAGCTGCGCGCAGAGCTCATCAGACCCCATGCCCTGTGACAAAGGCCAGGTCAAGCTGTCTCTCAGGTGTCAGGTTGGCAGCTCGGTCCTGGTTATGGCACGGAATCGTTAGCCTGAGATCTGTCCTTTGGTTGGCCTCCACTCTGAACAAGCCTGAATTTGGGGGTCACTTATCTGAAGCTTATGTCTCCAGTGATTTTTATTCTTATCTGAGCGCGTTCAGCCCCGTCCCTTCCGCTGTGCTTCCCCAGCCTGGGCCGGCAGTCACCGTTCGCTCTAACCGTCCCGACTCAACTCAGCAAAACAGAGCAGGGTCCCGTGTGCGCGAAGCCCTGTGCGCGGGGTGACGAGGACAAGGTGTGCTGTCTGTCCTCAGGAGCCGCGAGAGCTCCCAGAGAAGAGGCTGCTTTCCGCTTCTGTCGTATTAGTGAGAGCTGGGTTGTGACAGGGGCCCTTGCGTGTGGAACACTGAGGAGTGTGAGGGTGTGGGAAGGCTTCCTGGAAGAGCGGACGACAGAGTCGAGCCTTGCAGAGGGTCCCCAGGCCGAGTGAGGGCCCCACACGAGGACAGAGGGGTGGGGAGCCCAGCAAGCGGTCCGGCCCAGGGAGCAGATCGAGAGCGCTGCTGCGGGGCGGGGGCTGGCGTCCTCCTCCACAGAGTGTGGCCCCAGCCCCCTGAGGGTCAGGCTTGGGTCTCCCACAGACCCCAGAGGGTGTGATGTCTGTGTGGAAGAGGGGGTGGGAAGCAGGGAGAGAGAGTGAAGACACAGGGTCCCACTGGCGGTCTGAGGCATCGATCAAGGAGAGAGATGCCAAGGCAGGCACGTGGGGATGGAGAGGCGGTGGGCTCTGTCGGGATCTCAGTGCCACGGTAAGACCTGAGAACCAACTCGCGGTGGGAGGCAGAGGAGCGGGGGTCCCCACCTGCTCCCTCCTTTGGATCCGGAAGGTGGGGGCGTGGCTGGCGGGGGTGACTCCGTGGCGGGGGCTCTGCATGGCCTCCACCCTGGCTGCCAGCGGCACCGCACAGGGACTCATAGAAATAACTCAGTGCTGGGACAGAGTGCTCACTGTGCGGTTTCCCACCGAAGCCCCTGAAAGGGGGCTGTGCCAGGGCCTTCGCAGGAGCCCTAGATGACTTCGAAGGAGAGATCCTCCTCCCTGCCCCTCACCCCTGCCTCTGCCTGTGGGGCTGCTGGAGCCAGTGAGGGGAATCGGCCAGGAGTAAGGAGGCAGTGGGAACCTCATGTCTGCGGCGGATACCCCTTGTGACGCTGCCAGGCCCCTTCCCCAGGCCCCAGCTCCCACCTGAGAGAGGGACCATGCTTCCTAATGGCAAGAATTCTCAGAGCTCGAAACAGACTCACATTTTCTTAGTTGAGAAGAACGGAAGGCCTCACGCAACCAAGCCCTGTCTTTTCCTACTCTGCAGAGTCTGAAATTCCAACTGTCTGGTTTTGAAGTATGTCTGCCGTGCAGGGGGCCAGAGCCCCCGGGAGCAGCCAGGCTCCTCTCGGATGTCTCCCTGCCCTCTGGAGGAACAGGCTGGCTGAAGGTATTGGAAGGAAGTCCAGCCCAACAGACAGCCATTGGCTGTCACAGGGGGTCCCAACAAAGGGATGGGACACAGTTACAGGGACCGAGACCAGACCAGGCTGGCAAACACAGAGACATCTGAGTAGCCGGCAGAGCCCAAATCATGTGACCTCAGTGCTAGAGGGGGCCTGGCTGGGGTACCCAAGGGCTCCAGTCCTTACACCAGGTACCAGGCAGGGTCTCCAGGATGGGCTCAGCGTGGAAGAAGGGCGACCCCAGATTCAGGCAGAGCTCGGCAGCCAGGGCCAGGCCCTAGAGTGAGGCAGAGCAGCTCAGTTTTCCAGAAGTCCAGCCAGCAGCAGAGCAGCTCAGGCCCAAGTCCCAGAATGGGATGGGGAGGGGAGGCTGAGTTGTCTTAAATCCCTCCTGCCTTGGCCAGGACACGCGGGTGGAGGCACAGAGCCTCTGGGTGGGGTCAGAGGACATCTGTCCGACCTGTGGACACTGCGGGCTGCAGCCGCTTGTCCTGTGGCTCTTCTGGTGGTGTGTCCCAGAAGGGCACAACCCCATGATGTAACTGAGAAAGAGAGTGGCCTTTTGTGGGTCGTGTGGGTCTGGCTCTGACACTCGCTGTCTGTGCGACCCGGAGCAAGTTATTTCCCTTTTGCATCCCACCTCCCCCAGGACAAGTCCTCTCGGCGGCCAGCAGGGTTGTGAGAGTGAAAATGAAGTTAAATTAGGGAAGTGCCTTGGCTCTGCTGGGTAGCGGGGTTCCCCTGCCCCTGCTTCCTGAGAACAAGGCAGAAGGCACTAGGACTGGGGCCTTGCTGAGGAGGAGACAAAAGAGATCCCTTATCAAGGATTTGTTTTTTCATTTGTTTTAATTTTTTTTAAGATTTTATTTATTTGAGAGAGAGAATAAGAGGGGAGAAGGTCAGAGGGAGAAGCAGACTCCCCATGGAGCCGGGAGCCCGATGTAGGACTCGATCCCGGGACTCCAGGATCATGACCTGAGCCAAAGGCAGTCACTCAACCAACTGAGCCACCCAGGCGCCCTGTTTTAAATTTTTAAATGTCTGTCCTGAACACATATGTTACTTACAGTCAGAAAAAACAATTCCTATAAAAAAAAGAGCAACGTGGTATATGTTTAATAACTTCCTTTTACAAATGTGTTTAGTGATGGGGAGAGAAAGCTCACGATCTCATGCCTGTCGCGTGCCAGGCCGCCCCGCCTGCATTCACAGAAGCCATGTCTGTCTGTGTGCTGACCCCTTCTCTGCCACCCGTGCTCTGAGGGCAGCAGAAGGCACCAAGCAAGGGCAGGGCTAGGCAGGTCCACCCCGGGAAGCATCTTCCCTTCAGTGCTGGGAGGCCCTCTCCTCCCACCAAGCAGCAGACCCAGGGCCTGCCATCTGGATCCTCTTCCTTCCCTCACTGGACACTGACACGGGCTAGCAAGGCAGCAAGGCGTGGCTTACTGAAACTGGACTGGAGGCGATCCTGGGGCCCAGGACAGCGAGGTCTGGAAGCTGCTGAGCGTGGAAGCTCACTTTGGGCATGAAAAGATTCGACCCGTGTTGTGTCCCACCTCGTGGTGGGGATGGGCCCTTTGAGGATGGGTGGGTTTGAGACTTCGGCGGCAGAAAGCCTGTCGTCACGGGAGGTAGTGTCGTCCGTTGCTGGGATCAGGCCGGATGACCGGCCTGGGAGGCACACAGGAGACTCCTGTGCTCTGGCCGGAGGCCTGCCCCAGATGATCCATCTCAGCTCTGAGGTTCTTTTGCTGTCTCTGCCGCGGTGCCCCTGATCCGGGGGATGACGTGCTCACCGCTCAGCAGCTCAGAGCGCTTGCGCGGGAAGCCTTCTACACGTGGTGGATTTTGTTGTGGGCTGAGTGGGCTGCCACTCTGTCCTAGGGAGGAGACAAGCCCCTTCACCATGTGGTCAGGGAAGAATGAGACCCGCCTGCCCAGACTCTGCCCTCTCCCTGTGACTCTGTGCCATTCCCCAGTGACACCCGAGCTGGCAAAGAGAAGGAACAATCAGCCTTTTCTCAGTTTGGGGCGGAAGCCTGTCTTTTCTTGTGAATGTGGCTCAGCACCCACTCCCCATCGGAACACAGGGCACTTGCAGCAGGCCTGGGCTGCTCTGGGCCCTTGCCTGCAGGGCCAGGGTGTGGCCTGGCCAGTGACCACCTCTGCCATCCCTGCCTCGCTGTGCCCACAGCTTCAGGCTCCCAGATGGCGGGCAGATGGGCCCCACATCATGGTGAGGAGCCGGGGATGCGGCTGCACCAGACCAGCTGCAAGTCCCTGGCTCGGACGCTTAACCCACCATGAGGGTCTGTCCTTTGCTCACGAGGAGGACAGAACGGATCTCCTGGTTTGGTGAGGCCGAGTGCGCTGGTGGTCTTAGGAGGAACGGCCTTGTGGTCCGAGAGGGAGGGGAGAGGGCTCAGAAGCTGGACCGTCTCTGAGCCGCGGGAGCAACACGGTCTGGTTCATGGGCTCTGGGAGAAGAGCCCCGGAACGGGGACAGAGAGGTGGTTGAGGGGACAGGCTGGGGGCGGCGTTGGGCCTGTTGAGAGGTCAGGGACGGCTCCTGTGGGCCAGGAGGGCAGAGGCAGGAGAGTTCCAGGTTCGCTTGCCAGGGCCTTTCTTCGCTAACCTCTGTGCTTCTGTGCTTCTGTGTCCCACAGGCCCCTCCACACAGCGTCAGGTGCAGAATGGCCCCTCTCCTGAAGAGATGGACATCCAGAGAAGGTAATCCTGCACCCAGCAGGGCCAATGGCCCTTCGACTCCCAGAGACGGTCACTGGCGGGGGACAGGCCTGACCAAAGGGAAGTGGGAGCCAGGCCTCTGCAGCTTTGCCAGGGTGAGGAAGGGAACGTGTGGTCTCATGGAGACTTCCAGGCTGCAGCACCCCGGGTGCTGATCCGTCTTACTGAACTCAAGCTTCCCCCACGTGTCTGGAGGCGGCTGTTCGGTAACATGACCAAGGCCACGCTGCTGGAGCTGGGCAGTGGACACCCAGGGCTGTCTGCCTGAGGCCTGAGGCCTAGGCTCCATGCTGGGCTGCCCGACACCCCCTCACTGGATGCCTCCGGCAGGGGCCACAGGCTCAGGAGGATCATAACCCCAGCCCACTGACCTCGGCTGGGACAGAGGCCGTGAATGCCCTGCAGGGGCTGCTGCTGCTCTCCGACAGCCTGGCCGGGGCTGTGGGGGTGTCCTTGCATGCCAGCCTGTGGAGCCGGCAGCTCCTGTGGGATGTGGGCCATAGGTTGACACCCACCCGCACTCCAGGGAGTTTCTAAAGCGCCTGAACTGGGAGGAAGGGCCAGTGTCCTTGCCCAGGAGTTACAGAAGAGTTCATGGTGGCCGAGGAGGGAGCAGCTGCCCAGGTCATGTTGCCAGGGAAGGCAGGGCCAAGGAGGCACCCAGCCTGCCATCGCCTTGGCAGGGGCTCTGCGTCTCTGAGAGGCTCCAGATCGGGCTCTGCGGGAGCTGTGTCCGGGACCTGGGCCTGGTGCAGGCCCTCCCCACCCAGGTTCTCAGAAGAGGGGCTGAGCTGGGGGCCTGCAGCTAAGCTCCTGGAATCCCGGGCTGGGAGTTGGGGAGGCCCGTGCCCACCCCTCGGCTGGCTGGGAGGATCTGCAGGGCCCTCCTGCCTCTAGCCTCTCCCTCACTCTGAGGAGGAAAGGCCACAGCTCGATAACCTCTGGGAGCCTGCTGGCTGTGACGGGGTTCTCTGGAACCCTGGGCAGGTTCCTGCTCTAGGCCTGTTTCCTCTCGGAACACGACCGTGGTGTTCTCGCTCCACTGGCCTCAAAGACATGAGGCAGAGATGGGAACGTGCTTCTACGCTGCCTGCAGGCAGGGGACACGCCTTTCATGACTGCCCACGGGTCTCTCAGTTCCGTGGGCCTGTCTTCTGGTCTGCAGCAGTACAGCACGTTGCCGTTTGTGAAGGGCTCTTACACGTTTGGGCTGGTTTTACTCCTCACCCTGACCTCCCGGGCTCCTGCTACAGGGACCGTCCCTCACACGAGCCAGGGAGAACCAGGACCAGCAGCCCGCCTGGCCCCTGCTCCACCCTCTCAGGTCCTGGGGCTGCTTCCACCCCAAGAAGGGCGTGCATGAGCCCCACCAGACTCAGGAGTCAGTGTAGGCAGCAGATGGGTCCAAGCACGTCTCTCGGAACTGGTTAACCACTGCCCTACATGACCTCTACCGCCCACGCCCACCCACGCCCACCCACACCCACCCACACCCGGCATTCCTTCTCCAGGCCGCCTGCAGTCCGCTGCCCGTGGGCCGGAGCACGCCCTGGAGGCCTATCTCTCAACTGCAGGAGTCAACACGGGCCACTGGGCGGGAGTGGGGGGGGTGACACCTGCTTGTCACCTCACACGGAGGGAGGCCCCAGGTAGAGGTGACTTATGTTGATACCAAGCACCAGAACCTTGTATTCTCTCGAAAACAAGTTCTTAAGTCCACACCTGATTTTTAAGGATTCCCAAACGCCTTCATTTTGCTGAGGACATCTAAGCCTGTGGATCCTGCTGGGAAGGTTGGAGTTTGGGGACGTTTCAGCAGTTTGGATAGAAAAGCTGATGTAAGCACTGCTGGGAGCTTTTCAAACACGTTTCGTCCCAGAAAGGTCTTTTCCGTTATCTCGTAGGGATCAGCAGAGCCCTTCCAAGAGCCCCCTGAACACGTGTTGTCACTGCCTCTCCAGAGAAGCAGCTGAGGCCCGGGGAAGGGGTGCTCACAAAGCCACCGTCCCAAAGCAGGAACCAGAAAGCTCACTGCCTCCCCGCAGTCTTTGCAGTGATGTCGGGTCCCTCTGGAGGAGGTGCTGTATCATCGGCCTTTCTCGCAGAGGAAAGCAGCCGCGGTTTTTTCCTTCCTCCGCGCTCTTACCACTTCCCAGAGCACTTGCTGAGCAGTGGCTGCGCGCCGGATGCCCCCACCAGAGACACACCAGCTCGCTCTGAACCAAGGACACAGCGCGACACGACCGCCAGTCCCAGTCTGCCCGCTGCCCTTCCCGCCTTCCCCGCCAGGCGGAGACGGCTGCTGGCCTCGCAGAGTAGCTGGCCCTGTGCTGCCCGGGCAGAGCAAATTAGAGTGGCTGAACCCCCGCTGAAGCCCGGCCCCTCTGCAGGGCGTGCGTGACTCCTCAAGCCCCCTTCTGCCCCGGCCTCTCAGTCCCAGGTTCCGTAGACATATCTGGGCATCGGTGGCCTCACACGACCCGCCCGCAAGAGCACCGAGGTCACTCTGCCTGAAGGCGCCGGGACATTCGTGCCCCCTGAGGCGCACGTAGCATTGCTAACAGAGGCCTAGTCTGCGGCTGGGTCTGGGGTGAAATGAAGGAGGACGCGCGGCCTTAGTGCCGCTTCTCCGGCAGCCAGCAGTGCCGCAGCTGTTCCAGGAAACTTAGGTGTAATAAGAGTGGGGGCCCCCGAGGTCAGGTCTGCTGAGGCCAGAGGCCCCCAAAACCCAGATGGGCACGTCCAGCCTGGGGAGAAGCTTAGTCACTCAGCCAGATGGCCGCCCCAGCCTTTATGAGGGGCTCCCGGTTCAGGGGGTGCCACCAGCCCTTCCTTGCCTGTTTGGGGACCTGGAGCCAGTCACATGCCCCGCCTCCTGTGACGACAGTGAGCCCGGCGGACAGGGCTGGGGCAGCCAGGGCGAGCTCATGGCCAAGGCCCCCAGCCCCGGGCGTGCAGCGGCTCTCGGGAGTGCCAGCGACACCCAACTCTGCAGCCCATGCTCCGGACACAGAGCCACATTGTTCTCGGCTCCAGAGCGTCAGGCTTGCTCTGCTGTTGTTTTCCAGACAAGTGATGGAGCAGCAGCACCAGCAGCAGCGGCAGGAGTCTCTGGAGAGAAGAACCTCGGCCGCAGGTGAGCGCCCCTCTGGGGCCTGCTGCCCTCGTCACGCCCAGCCCCTTCACGGGGCTCCTCACGCCCTCCGTGAAGAGCTGCTTGCTGCCTGGGTCTCTTTGTGACAGTCCCATCCGCTGAAAGCAGAGGGACAAGGGGACAGAGCTGGGGGGAGGGGATGAGCTCAGCTCGGCCCAGCCCTCGCCCGCCGGCCTCTCGTCCCCCAGCACTGGCTGTCCGAGTAGATGCTGCGTGGACATGGGCCGTGGCTCTGGCGCCGTGTGGAGGGCTAGGGACACACCGCACTGAGCCAGGCACACGCGGCCCCGGCCCCAGGGAGCTCGGTGTCCGGTCAGGGGCACAAACGAGTGGAGCACACTGAGCCGTCCCGGCGCCCACGTGGTGACCGAGTCCGTGCAAGCTGCGAGGCCACACGGAGGCGGGCCCCGCCTGCCCCGGGAGTCAGAGCCCTCCGGACGAGGGGCAGGATCGTCCTCACCGTTGACTGGACCCGAGCCCAGGGAGGCCGGAGAAGGCTCCCTGAAGGGGGGCAGTGCCGATGAGGAAGCCCGGGACTCCCCCGGCCAGTGGGCGCCTCCGATTCCTGCGTTTGTGCACTGGCCTCCAGCACCCTGTGCCGGGAGCGCACTGCGGTTCACTGACGGAAGACCGAGCAGCACCCCCCTCAGACACGCGGCCGGTCGCACCTCCTCTCAGCTGGACTTCTGCACTAAGACCCCTGGGGCCCCCAGTCACACGTCACCCCTTTCCGTCGCCCCAACCAAGCTGGCCTCCAGGTGGCCCCTTCCGTGTTGTCCAGTGTCTCTCTGGCACTTCCCACCCTCTTCTGACCCCGACCTCACTCCTTCACCAGACTCAACTCCTGCCCCTCTGTCACCATCCCAGCACCGCGGCCACTTCCCCGGGGAAGTCTGAACGTCTGGCTCTGCTGTTGGAGCCCCTGCCTCACGGGCCCCCTGTGCCCACCCAGGAGCTCCTGCCGTCCTGCCACCGTTACAGACGCGCCTCCGTCTGTGTGGCCGGCTCACTCCTTGCCCGCAAGGCCATGACCGAGAGCCCATGGCCACTTTCACCCGCGCTGGCACCGTGCTGGCCACACGGTGCGGGCTCACTGGGTGCTGGGGGGGGTGCTGTGTGGATGGTGGGCCGAGGACAGCTCAGCACTCAGCATGGCTCCCTAACATATGCCCCACAATGCCCTGCGGCCTCAGTTACCCACCACAGGCCACGGGTCAGTCACGGCTGCCTCTCAGGGACCCACAGGGGCTCGTCCCTGGGGAGGCTCTGGGTACAGGGAAGGAACAAGAGATACAGTTTGTGCCACCAAAGCACCTCGTCTCTCATGGGAAGACCAGCATTAGAGCAAGAGAAGGCTGAGCTCAAGGGATGTTAAGTACGTGACCCTCTGGGTCCCGCCAAGGCCCAGAATGCTGGGGACACCAGGGTTGGGAGTGACGGACCAGGGCTGGGTTCATTCCACGGGGGCTTCCTGGAAGAAGCGCCTTGAGCTTATCCCTCAGAGGACCAGGCGCCCTCTGTCCCTCCTTCCAGAGAAGTAGCAGCTGGGAACTGGGAACTGGCTAAGCCCCCACCCTTGCCTTTCAGGACCCATCCTCCCACCGGGGCACCCCTCCTCTGCAGCCAGTGCCCCCCTCTCGTGTAGCGGACCCCCACCCCCTCCCCCACCCCCTGTCCCACCTCCCCCCACGGGGTCCACCCCCCCGCCCCCACCCCCACTGCCAGCCGGAGGAGCCCAGGGCGCCAGCCACGACGAGAGCTCCGTGTCCGGACTGGCTGCTGCCTTGGCTGGGGCCAAGCTGAGGAGAGTCCAGCGGGTAAGCGGGGTGGGGAGTCCACGGGGGCGGGCGGGCGGGCACCGCTTCCTAGCAGCCCAACGGGCAGTGCCTTCCCTCGTCTGCAAGGCATGGGGAAGGCCCCTCAGCTCTGCCACCTGGCAAGCAGCAGCCCCAGGCCAGTGGGGAGACTGAGGCACAGCCACGGGTGCAGTTGGCCCAGCAGGCGGTGGACGGCTGCAGGGTTGGGCCTCGGGCCCAGGTGTCCTGGATCCGGGTCCTCCTGCCTCCCACGCCCGCCCTAGAGGCCGGCAGCCTGGAACGGGGAGCAGCCACGGGGCAGTGGAGTGCGGCTAGGGTTCTGGCAATACCTCCAAGACAGAATTTGGCTTCTTTCCCAAGAACTGCCTCCTCCCGGTCACGGCTCACCCACCTCAGCAAGGGCACTGACATGAGTCAGCAGAGCTGGGCAGTGTCTAACTGGGACCAGCCAGTCCCGGGCCCTTGCTGGGCTCTTGTTGGGTCGCCTGTGAGGCTGGGGGCTTAGGGCAGGGAGATGGGGAGAGCCTCGGGCCTCTTCCAATGCCACATCGTAGGAATCCTGTCCACGCTGGCCTGCACCCGCCCCCAGCGACATCCCACCACAGACACCAGCCTAAAACGCTGCGTCCTTACCCCTTAGCCAGAAGATGCGTCCGGAGGCTCCAGTCCCAGCGGGACCTCCAAGTCTGACACCAACCGCGCGAGCAGTGGGGGTGGTGGAGGAGGCCTCATGGAAGAAATGAACAAGCTGCTGGCCAAGAGGTGGGTGTTCAGTGCCCCCAGACTCAGCTACTTGGCAGGGGTCTCCTGCTCCTCGGTGTCCAGGTGCAGCCTTTGCCCAGCCCCAGGGCCCACTGTCACCTGGGCTCAGCCAAGCAGGGGACTGTCAGTCAAGCTCCCCTTCTCCAGGGCCCAGCCCGAAGCAGCAAGCCGAGCAGAGTCCTCTCCGGCTCTCAGCCCCTCCTCATCTGGTTCCCACAGCTTCCCCGTACCAGCCTCGCTCCGAGCAGAGGGAAATTTGGAGATCATCTTAGAGATCGGTTCCAGGGAAAGAGGCTCATTCCCCACACTTAAGATCCCAACAAAAATGAGATGTCCCAGAGCCGGCACGGCCCGAAGTGTCCCACGGCGAATGCAAGCTGCGGGGGAGTCCTGTGGGGGCGCTTGCTGGGGGGCACAGGGAGGGGCCTTCTGAAGTGGCAGGAGCCCAGAGGACACCACCCTGGGAGACGGAACAGGAGTTCCGTCCACGTGCTGGCTGGGTGCCGGGGCCCAGGGCTGCTCAGTCCTTCGCCACACCAGCAGGCGTGCTTCCGGCCAGCGGCCTGTCACTGTGCCTCACAGTCGCTCCCCCGCTGACACGGCAGCTGAGGGGCCAGGCGGCTCCTTCTCAGAGGGGCTGCGGAGCTTGGCTGTCCCTCGCAAGCGTGGCGCGCCAGCAGGAGTGTGCTGGCAGAGGTTGCCGGCGCCGTGGCTCCCCGGGCCGATCGGAAAGCTCCTTGTGCACAGCCGCACCCGGGCCTCACTCCAACTGTGACTCGCACCCCCCCACACCTCCTCTCAGTCTCTGGCTGCTTCCCTGCCCTCAAATGGGCTCGCCCTGCGCACGAACCGGACAGTGGGGCAACCCCTTGTTAAGTGCACACAGCTCTGTGACAATGATGGGAACCCAGGCCCCCGCAGGGCAGGCGCTTGGCCTGGTGCTTTGCAGCAGGGTCCGAGCCAGTGGTTCCTGCCCAGGGCCCCTGCACACATGGCCAGGGACAGCAGAGGGGATCCGCTGGGAGTGGCAAAGGGAGCCATCAGGTTGACCCACGGGGCACGCAGGTAACCAAGAGCAGGGACAGTGAGCAGTTGTCACACAACAGCGTGGAGGCTCGCAGGGCATCGGGGCTACATGCCAGTGCAAGCCATTCTCTGGGGAAAGCCAGGAGGCCTTCACAGAGGAGGTTCCACACAAGCGCAGCCAGAAAAGAAGCGAACACTTGTCCAGGCTAAGGCAAGTGGGCAGTATTACAGCACTGGGAAGGCTGAGAAAGCCACTGGGCCCGGAGCCCAGGGCATGGAGGAGAGTGACCGCAGGTCAGGCTGCAGGAGAGCGCCTCGCTCGCAGGCATGTCAGGCTCCATCTCCCAGAGCTGAGCAGGGCCTTGTGTAAAAGTATATTTGGGGGTGGCAGGGTGTTGTTTTTTGTTTTTGTTTTGTTTTGTTTTTAGATTTTATTTACTTATTTGACAGAAAGACCACAAGTAGGCAGAGAGGCAGACAGAGAACGGGGGAAGCAGGCTCCCTGCTGAGCAGAGAGCCCGGTGCAGAGCTCGATCCCAGGACCCAGAGAGCATGACCTGAGCCAAAGGCAGAGACTTCACCAAATGAGCCATCCAGGTGCCCCAGAATTGGCTTCCTTCTTGTGATGAAGAGGTTAGCGGGGAGGCGTCCCCCGGTGTCTAGGAGGAACAGCTCCCTGCGGGCTTGTCCCTCGGCAGTGACAGCCTCGCCTCCTGAGTTCCGCGTGCTGCGCGCTCCGGCGGCTTTGCGGTCCCGAGTGGCCTGTCTCGGGGAACACTAAGGCCCTGTAGATGCGGGAGTCGGCCGGATGGAGATAACCGCCGAGGCTGAGACATAGGGACAGGCTTCAGAGGCTGAGAGATGGCGTCCAGGCACGTGGGGAGCAGGCAGACGGAGCAGGGGACATCAGTCCCAGCTCTCCGGGGTCCTCCCCTTTCTGAGCGGGGTAGGCTCACAGTGGTTTTCCAGAGCAGGAAGGGTATGGCTTAGTCTGTAGGACTAAGTTCCAAGGTCTCTCTCCTTCCCAGAAGGGTGTGGGGTTTCCTTACCCAAGCCAGTCAACCTGAAGACCGAATGCTCCCCCAGCGCTGGCCTGTGACCGGGGGATGCCTCTCCTGGTCCCCGGGGGCCTGGCCTTCCTTCAGTGTCCTAGGAGCATAGCTGCCACATGGCCAAACCCGGGCCCCTAGGGAACCTGGACAGGGTGCAAACCAACTTCTTCCCATCCTCAGGTGCTGTAAACAGATGTAGGAATGTCCCCCAGGCCCTGTTCTCCCTGCCCAGACCCGTTTTGTGCCCCGGGTCATGGGACGAGCACAGAAGGCGCAGACACTCCCCCGGGCGCCATCATGGCCGCTTGAACATTTGCCTCCTTCACACCGAAGTGGGGTCAGATCCCCACCACAGGTTCCTCTGAGGACCAGGCTGTGTCTGGCAGAGGCATCTGGGTCTGCGTGAGAACCTTCAGGAGCTGATTTGCACTTTCTTCCTCCTTGTGTTAGGAGGAAAGCAGCCTCCCAGACAGACAGGCCGGCGGATAAAAAGGAAGATGAAAGCCAAGCGGTAAGCAGACCCCCATCCTTGCCGTCCCGAGTGCCTGCTGGTGGGAGACACCAGGCCTTCGGGGCACAGACATGCACCCGGCTTGGACATACCTGTGACAGAAACTTCACCAGGAGGTTCACAGGAGGTTCAGGAGAGTTTGGGGGGACCAGGGAGCAGAAGGTGCCCAGAGCTCGGGCCGCGTCTGTTCTCCTGCGGGCCGGCTGTGTGAGCGGGCGGGGACTCCCTCATGCACAGCGCTTGTGGCCGGCCACTGAGAAGGTCTGCCCTGCTCTGCAGGAGCCCGCGTCTCCCCGCACAGCCTTGTGCCTCCCCACCTACCCCGGGGCTAGCCCTCTCCCCACCAAGGTGGCCGGTTTGTGCCTGTTGATGGCGGTGGTCATCGTCTGGCTGATTCTTTTTTTTTTTTTAAGATTTTATTTATTTGACAGAGATCGCGATCAGGCAGAGAGGCAGGCAGAGAGAGAGGAAGGGAAGCAGGCTCTCTGCTCAGCAGAGAGCCCGCCGTGGGGCTCGATCCCAGGACCCTGGGATCATGACCTGAGCTGAAGGCAGAGGCTTAACCCACTGAGCCACTCAGGCGCCCCTGTCTGGCTGATTCTTAAGGCAATACGTGTTCGTTAGAAAATGTGAGGAACAGATGCTACCCCGTGGCCGGTCCGAGCACCCTGCCCCCGCCCCGACTGCCTTCCTCAACAGAGCGTGAGGGCAGAGCTGCTCTCTCCCGTTTCAGGAAGAGCCGAGCACCTCTCCATCCCCGGGGACCCGAGCAGCCAGCCAGCCACCTAACTCCTCAGGTAAGGCGCCCTGTCCCGCCCTGCGACGGGCACGAGGTTGGAGAGGCCACAGGTGGGGAGAGGCCGCTTCGCCCGGGCTCCGCTGGTTCAGCGCACTGTGTGCGGCATCTGCTCCGAGCCGGCCCGGTGCTCCCCAGCGAGGTGTGAGAGGCAGAGAGGGCAGGCGGGCCAGCGCCGCACAGCGGAGGGCTGCTCATGGGCTGGTGTCGCTGTCTCCGCCATGACACTGCCCTCCAGGCCCTCTCCGCCTCAGAGCTGCCACCAGGGATTCAGGATCCTGCGCACGCCTCCCTGTCCCACGTCCCTGCCCCAGGGAAGGGGTCTGTGTTTCCCGATTAGGAGGTGACGCATTCTGCTCAAGGCCACACGCCTGGAGCCTAGATGTGGTCCCACCTAACGTGTGCAGGACGAGCGTGCATTCCCCTGTGTGACCTTGGGGACACCCTCCTCAGACCCACAGCGGGCCTCCCCGTGGCCCCTTGGGGTTTTTCTTCTGTGTCTCTGCTCACCTGCAAAGCCAGGGAGTTCAGTGGAGTCCAACAGCTCTCTGGAAGTAAAATGGAACACTAGTCCGGCACCACTTACAAGATGGAAGGAGCAGCAGCTTTCAGGGCCTGAGCGGGAAGGGAGTGTGGAGCACAGGGCGTGGAGCAGACGCGCGTCTCGGGCCACGGGGGTCCATGTGGGGCCCACGGGCCGTCCCGAGAGATGCCAGGCCCAGCGCTTCCTCCGCCCCACTTGGCCCTTTGCTGGAGTCGTGGGTCGACCCCAGAGGTCAGTTAAGAGGCTCCCCGACCTCAGGGCTCACACTCCTGAGCAGAGACCCAACCAGGGTGAGAGGACTCAGAGCCAGGCCGCAACCAAGCCAAGGGACTGGGAGCTGTGTCCTTAGCCGGGAGACACAGGGTAACAGCAGGGCCCTCCGCAACCTTGCAAGGGCCACCTGGCCCTAAGGGAGGCCGGGAGCAGAGAGCCAGGTTTCCAGCTCTACCCAAAGCCGACCTTCCCGACGGGGCAGCTCTGCGCCCTCAGACGTGGGGGGCCTCCAGCGGCCTGGGGTGCGGTGGGGGGTGGCCGCTGAGAGTTCTCCCAGCTCTGAGGCTCTCCGTCCGCTGTGTGGATTGACAGAGGCTGGCCGGAAGCCCTGGGAGCGGAGCAACTCGGTGGAGAAACCCGTGTCCTCGTTACTGTCCAGGTGAGTGGCCCTGGGAAGGCGTTGCTGCGAGTCAGTGGGGCCAAGGCAGGCGACGGGGCAATTCACGTGTCTGTTTCATTCCGTGCCCTAGAACCCCGTCTGTGGCCAAGAGCCCCGAAGCTAAGAGCCCCCTTCAGGCGCAGCCTCACGCTAGGTACCGAACAGCCCCGCCTCAGGGGCCTCCTCTGTCCCTGCCTGTGACTAACACTCCCAAACCTGCCCCGTGTCCTGTCACCTAACAACTTGCTCTGGGAAAGGGTGGCCTGTTCCTTCAGACCTGGGGCAGGCAGGGCTGGAGGGACTCCGGGGCTGTGCAGACCTGCCCCTGGCTGTCCCCTCCTGGAGGGAGAGACCGCGGCCTGGGGGCGCGGTGAAGTGAGGCTGACATCGAAGCCCGGCTCCGGGCTCACGGACTGACATCCAGCAAGCCGGGTGGCCTCTCCCGGCCTCCGCTCCTCCCCTGCCCCATAAAGAGGCCTGTAAACCCATGCGTCCTGCGACAGCTGTGTGGTGGCAGCCGCTGGACACGGGACGTGCTCACCAGCCACAGCCGCGTGCTGCCGCGCAGCTGATCCCGGACGGGCCTCCCCGCCCCCTGCCCACAGCACGCACAGCCGCCTTCCCCCAGAAGCACGTCTCCCTGACTGTATTCCCAAACCAAAAGCTGGCGTGATAGCAGGATGGAATATTCAAACCGGAGGGGCCCCAGAAGGGAGAGGAGGACCGCCACACGGTCACGCAGGCCAAGTGTGGCCTCAGGTGCCGGTCCCTGGAGCCCGTGCTGGGAAAGGTCTCCACTGCCATGCCCAGGCTGGACGGGGTCGCGCTTCCCACGGAGCGGGGCGCCGGGTCTTGCAGAGGCTAGCGAGGCTCTCGGGGAGCTCCGGCCGGCTCTAGCAGGAACAGGGACGACGGGCCAGGCATCAGGAACGGGCTCTCAGTGGCCAGCCAGGTGCTGGGCTGGGTCCAGCGCGTCCCTGCCAGCAAGGAGTTCCTTTTCTATCCGGAGGCCTGTGCACAAGGCAGCTGCGGCTGCCCACAAGGTGCTGTGTGGAAGACGGGGGGGCATGGCAGACCATGCTGGGGACAGACGTGCTTTAGCACGTGGGCTGGGGCAGGCCTCTCAGAGCAGCACCGGAGTTGCCCCGGCTGAGAGCCTGCCCTTGCAAAGAGAGCGGGGACAGCCTTCCAAGCTGGAGATGGTAAGTGCTGAGGTCCTATGACCAACCTGCCAGCTCACAGGACAGACAGCCACCAGGGGGGCTAGCAGGGGGCGCAGGTGGGGAAGGCTGAGAGAGGTGAGCTCCGAGGGGGCACAAGAGGTCATGCGGCGGGAAGGCTGAGTTTCCTTTTGTGTGCGGGAGGCCTGGTCTTCGAGCTGTAGGCACAGGGCACCGTGGGGAACCAGCACTTTCCCTCTGGCTGTGAATGGACAGGGGGACAGGCAGGGGGCAGGAGCCCAGCGAGGCCCCAGGACCAGGAGGTGGGAGGGGCCCGGGCCTCTGGGGCTGCACCGCAGCGGGCCCAACACTTCCCTCAGGTGCAGCACAATGGGCAGCCAGCTGTCCCTTGCCCCGGCAAGGACACTGTCCGGGGCTCTTCCCCCTCGGGCTGGGGCTCTGTACCCCTGAGACCTTCCACCCCTGAGTCCAGTCTGTCCTCTGCTTTCACAGAGGGCTCTGAAGGAGGTGTGTGGCGACAGTCCGTCTTGGGGTGGGATGGGGGGTGTTGGTGCACATGGGGGAACTGAGGCCCCGAGAGGTGAAGCAGTTTGCTCAGGAGGCCTGGAAAATTGCTGCTGGGACAGACACTGCGCCCGCAGGCCGGATGTGCGGGGCCGGGGTCTCAGGCTGCACCTCGTCCCCGTCAGGATCCAGTGAGGCTCCTTCCGAACTGCACTGGGCCTCCTTCTTGAGTTCAGCCGGGGGGGGGGGGGGCATGCTCTTTGCTTCCCCCCCCAAGATTTTATACATTTATGAGAAAGAGGGAACAGGGGAGGGAGAAGCAGGCTCCCCGCTGAGCAGGGGAGAACCCATTTGGGACTCGATCCCAGGACCCTGGCATCATGACCTGAGCCAAAGGCAGACGCTTAACCCACTGAGCCGCCCAGGCGCCCCTGCTCTTTTTTAATTCCTGCTTGGGCACTGGACCACTGATCTTGACTTACTCAGGGGATTGTTTTCCGAGCTCTAGTAAGGTCTGACATCGAACACTGCCCGAGTTTGCATGCTGACCCACGAGCATGCAGCGAGGCGCTCCCCAAGGCCAGGTTAGCTGACAAGGCCGCCGCCTCAGTTTCCAGATCCGCTGGCTTAGCAGCTTTCGGGTGCGTGACACCGTGTGCCTCCCTGTAGACCCCACAGCGCGCGGGAGACCCCACATCTCCCTCGTCCCCCCACGCTGAGCTGTGTGCTCTTTGACACCCCCCCCACCTCCTGGCTCCAGGCCGCCAGCCACTGCCTCGGTCTCTGGGTGTTTGGCCTCGAGATGGCACACGTCAGCGGGACCACGCTGTGCTTGTGTCTCTGCCCCACCGGTTTCACTCTGCGTCGCACCCTAGGGTCACCCTGTGGTGGGGGCTGGCGGGCCCGTGTGCGTGCCCGTGTCTTCCTCATCCGTCCGTCCGTCAGCAGACGCCTGGGTGGTTTCCACGTGGAGGCTCCGGTCAGTCATGCGGCCGTGACCTGGGTGGGGAGCCCTGGCTTCAGGACGGTGGTCTCCTTCCCTTCAGACATGCGCCCTGGTCTGCCTTGTCGGGGCCCTCACCCTGCTGTCCGCAGCAGCAGGCCCCGCTCTCGCCCTAGAGACCGGCCCCTGCAGCCAGGCCGGCCCGACCAGATGGTGGAGTGTGTCTGCGGTCCTTCACCCTGAGGGACGAAACATTTCCCCAGAGCTGCAGGCCCAGACCGCCATTCCCCCCCGGGGATGGGGGATACCAGCAGTGGATCCTTCCGCACAGGTTTAAAAGACTGAGTGGTCAGAGGAGCATTTTGTTAGGATTTTCCAGGGACGGTTCATGTATGAGACATTGAAGAGCAAACTAGCTAACCTTACAGCAACTTTTCAAAAAGTACAGTCCATGCCTCAAAAGAGCAAAACCACTTTTAAGGATGTTTCCTGAAAAGAGTTACACACTAGGACCGGACCGGTTACCAGCAGTGGATGCCTTTAGGAGGAGTGTGGTCTGTGCAATTTTGATTTTGCAATTGTACTTAATGCCGTCACCACTAGCTTTCCCTAAGCCTCAGGTTAGCCAACCCAGAATCCTCACGAGTAGCAGCAGGTGTTTCTCCAGAGGGGACGGCGTGTGACCTGCATTGCCACATCTGTGTACGAACTCTAAGATCAGAAACAGCCCGTCCTAGCCCAGAGTTGGGAAGTTCCAGGACCCTCGAGACCCTCTTGAGGTGGAAACGAGCCATTAGAATCCTTTTAGAGTAGCTCCAGAGTGGCCAGAGGTCAAAGCAGAAAGCATTTGAAAGACAATGGGAGGAGGACCATGCTTGGCCCTTGGGTTCTTGGCCCTGCTAGGAGGCTGTCCCACACAGCCTGCGTTCCCACGCTGTCCCCGCGCGGTGGGCAGGCCCTGCCGCCCTCTTACCGCGCCTGCCCTGCCGTCCTCTCCAGGATGAAGCCAGTGGGGAGCGTGAATGATGTGGCCCTGGATGCCTTAGACTTGGACCGGATGAAACAGGTAAGCGTGATCTTTCCTGTGTGGCCATGAACGAGCCAGTGGCTTGGACCCCCTGGGGTCCACGCAGTGAGGCAGGCTCCACAGAGCAGCAGGAAGTCTGTCAGGGCGCCAGCAGAGGAAGGGGGCACCCACGCGCAGCGCTGGGCCCGCAACCCCGTCATCACCAGAAAAGCACCTTGTCCTGGACACTCCAGCCTGCTCTAGGGCCCCCCCACCCCTGGGACCACCCCTGGTTTCTGCAGGACTTGGGGGGGGTCCCATTTAAATTCTCTCCAACCCATGGGGCACCTGGGTGGCTCAGTGGCTTAGGTTCAGGTCATGATCCCAGGGTCCTGGGATTGAGCCCCGCATCGGGCTCTCTGCTCAGTGGGGAGCCGCTTCCTCCTCTCTCTGCCTGCCTCTCTGCTGCTTGTGATGCTGTCTGTCAAATTAATAAAATCTTAGAAAAAAAGAAAAAAAAAATTCTCTGCAGCCTTGCCCTATGGGGACACACGGCCCCTGGCAAAGCTCCCCCCCCCCCCGCTGCTCCCTCCAGGAGATCCTCGAGGAGGTGGTCCGAGAGCTCCACAAAGTGAAGGAGGAGATCATCGATGGTGAGTGCCAGGTCTGCCCTGGGTCCCCGGGGAGCAGCAGGACAGCCTGTCCCCGGGGATATAAAGCAGCAGAGCTGTGGTGTGGCCCAGCCAGAGAGAGCATCCTGGGCCCGAGGCCGGCTGTTCCATGCTCACAGTCCCATGGAACCTGACCCCCACATCACCCCATTCTCCGGTCCAGCAAACTGAGGCTCAGCTAAGTGACTTGTCTAAGATACGCATCTCCCTGGCGGGGTGGCATTTAGTTCTGCACTCACCCAGCTTCCTGCCTGGGGTAAACTTGTGAATGTGTGCAAGGGGAGAGGGGTCCCAAAATGCTTTCCAGCGCGAGACTGTGGAAGCCACCTGAACAGTCATGTCCCTTGTCTGTCTCCCTGTCTGTGCACTCAGACTGCGGCCTTTGATCACCGGGTTTGGGCTAAGGCGGCAGCTGCCTCCCCTCGGGGGGCGGGGGGTGTTGTTGCGGGACCAAGAAGCGACAGCACTGGCTGTGGGTCTGGTGCAGTCTCCAGCTGGCTGGGCCCCGTGCTGGGGGCCAGGCATGTGCTATCCCGAACCAAGAGCCTCAGGCTGCAGGGGTCAGGGCCCTGATCACATTCGTTCTTCCGGTTCCTGCCGGAGCCTTTGATACAGCTGGCTCAGGTCTGGAGCCAGAGGAAAAGGAGGCATTTAGGAGTCGCAGACCGGCCCACCCCGCCTCCCTTCACCACCAGAGGCTGGGCCTGGCCCCGTAGCAACAGCGGGGTACGTGGGCCAGAAAGGGTGGGTGCTGTGAAGACAGAGGCGGCCCGCCAGGGTGGGGGCCCACTATGGGGTAGGCAGCCCGGAACCCCGGCCCAGAGCTAGGCCCGGGCCACGCCCCGTCCTTGTCCCAGCAGAGCGCCCTCGATTCCTGTTTGTCCATCCACGCCCCCCACGGGCCTGGGCCAGGCAGATAAGGGAGTTAATGAATGAAGAGCAAGGCCAGGCCCGGAGCCAGAGCCGAGACACAGGCCAACCATTAACTCCGCTTTATTGCTGGGGGCCCCACCAGGGCCAGAGCCGGTACGCACCGGTACGCACCGTGAGTGCACCGCCAGCCTGTGCGCAGGGATGGAGACTGGGAGGCAGTGGGGAAGCGGCCCCCCGGCCCGTGCCCGGGTCTGCGGGAGGCAGAAGGGGCTCAGCCCCAGGCACAAGTGACCTCGGGGTAGGTCCTGCCTGTGGCCGATGGGCCTGTGGGAAAACACAAGCAATGTGGTGCTTCTCGGAAGCCCTTCTGGCAGCGAAGCACCCAGCACTCTGCTATTTCAGCTCCAGGCCCCAATCTGGGGGACAGCCATGAGGGGTGGGGACAGGAGGAAGCTGGGGAGAAAGGCCAGAGGCTTTAAGGCTCTGTCTCGTGACCTCTGGGAGCCCAGCTCAGGCTCTCCGAGGACTGAGCGGGCAAACAGCAGGCAGGCCTTGTCCCCACCGCCCTGAGCCACCCTGTCCTGTCCCCCAGCCATCCGGCAGGAGCTGAGCGGGATCAGCACCTCCTAGGGCCCCCGGCCCCTGCCGCCACCGCCCAAGACCACAGGCCCACTGCCGGCGGGGGACAGCGAGGAGCCCGGCCGGCCCCAGGCCTGCAGCACACGCGCACGCACTGAAGCCGGGACGTGCTCCATTCAAACGTCTTAACCTGTGATAAAATATTAAAATGAGGAAACAAGTTCAATTTCTGGATTTTTTTAGATTCTACCTGACACAGAACACCAGGTCTACTCGCCTTTTTTGTATTTTATATTTGCCTATTTAAGTGTACATTTCTTTTGGTTTATAGAGGACTCCCCAAATCACGCGCTTCATTAGACGGTTTCCGAGTTTTCTCCTAGGTGATGCTCTTAGCAGCTTGGCTGGCAGGGGCAAGCGGTCCCCAGCGTCGTGGTGGTCAAGTCTGTCCACGCACCGCGGTGTCTGTATCCACGTGGTAATAAACGCTTTCTGTCCACACCCCCGGCTCCGGCTCAGTCTGTCGTGCCAGCTCTGGGCCACTCCATGCCGAGGATACCCCTCTGGGTAACGGCCCACCAACATCGTGGCCCGCAAGAACGAAGCGGCCACCTTGGTGGGCAGCTGGGCTGGAAGCAGACGGGGGAAGAGGGGAGGAAGAGTGGGGGCCTCTCGGCTTCCAGCCAGGGCTCCTGGCCACGGCCACCGCCCCCCCCCCGCCCCCGCTCCCCAGATGGGCCTGAGTGCGGCCCACACCTGCAGCATGGAAGCGCCAGCTCCACTCTGAGCACCGTGCGGCAGCGGCGGCCTGGGCTTAGCAAACCCGCAGGAAGTAACAGGCTGCGTCGTCCAAAAAGGACCAAGGCCCTGCCCTATGCCCCCAGCTCCCACCGAATGCACAGCCCAGCACTTCTCAGTGTGCACCCCTTTGGAAGCCAAGAGCATCTGCCCCAGGATGAGGAGGAAGAGGGGCCCAGCCAGGGGGCAGGCCTGCAGGTACCCTCTCCTGGCCCCCAGGGACACAGCAGTTTGCCCAGCTGTCCTGGGGCGCAGGATGGGGGGGCTCCTCAGGGAGAGGGGGATGAGGCTGGGGACCCCCGTCTGATGGCGAGACTGCTGTTTTCTGGACACCCCAACGGATGGAGTACTCCAAACAATCTGGAAGACCGAAGTAGGATGGCTCTGCCTGCGGCGGGGTGAGCGGCTGGGCCTCCTCTCTGAGTGGCTGCCCCACCCCCATCCCGTCCAGCAGAGACTCTAACCCAGGCCATCAGATTCCTGGCCAAAGCCCAGGAATCCTGACCTTTAGGGGCGAGGGTCGGGGGAGCTGGCAGGTCATGACTGAGCTCACCCAGCTCCCCGGGGAGCCTCCTCCCCAGCACAGCCCTGCAAGTGGGTGTGCCGGCAGCCCCAAGGGAGCCCCCAGGCCGGAGGAGCTGTGCTCCTGGGTCCCCCGACTCAGGCCGACCTGTTTGCATGGGGAGAGACCACCGGTTCACCCAGGCTAAGCACTCCAGCCACGCTGCAGGTGCCTCACACAGCAGGCCCTGAGGCCGGCGCCTCTTCCCAGGGCCATCTCAACGTCTGGGGGATGGGGTGGGCATGGATGTGTGCCCCCCCAGCCCCCGGCCTCGGGGCAGCAGCAACTCGCCTTCCTCCTGCCCTCCCTCTCCTGGGTCAGCTAGCTCAGCCCCAACGCCCAGGGGGTGGTCCTCTGACCCCAGCCTCAGGGGCCACGCCTGTCCGGGGGCCCCAGGCACCCCTCCTGCTGCCTGCCTGCCAGCCTCTAGGAGACCAGGACCCCACCCTACCCCACACTACCCCTCACAGCCCCCCAGGTTTCAGCCATGCCCCCACCAGTCAGGACAGGGTCATTACCAAGGACATCAGCCCACTGCCCCCGGAGCTGCAGGTCCCTCTGCCAGTCCCGTCTGTCCGGCCACCCGGCCACCCTCCGTCCATCCAGCCTGCGGCACCCGCTCCTAACCAGCTCTTCAGGGGAAGCTGGTCAGGGAGAGACCACCGTCGGAGGCTCAGAGAGGGCTCCCCTCAGGCCAAGGCCTCGGTGGAGTGGGGCAGGGGCATGGCTGAGAGGTGGCAGCGGCCTTAGCCCTCAGGCTGGAGAGCAGGGAAAGCTGCACGCGGAGGGCTTCAGAGCCCCCGGGACTTGGGACCCGGCACTTTACAGTCTACGAAGACACAGAGGACGACGGGACACCCCAGGGCGTGCAGGGGCCAACCGGCAAGGGACCACCCCCCACCCCCACCAGGGATGTTGCCTAAGCACACAGAGTGGGGGGAACAGAGGGAACAGAGGGACTGGGGAAGGCGGCCTGCTGGGCTGGGCTGGGCCGGTCCCTTCTGAGGCCAGGCGGGGCCCTTGCCCGCTGCTGGGACACACATGTGCGGGTGTGGAAACCAACACTGAATCAATGTGGGGCCCGGAAACCCCCGAGAAAGCGGCCCCAGAGAGACCACGGCCCGGAGCACCCAGGGCAGGGCCAGGCCGCTCTCCCTGAGGCCCGGGGTGGGCCTGGCCGGGGGTGGGGAGCTCCCCAGGCTGCAGTCTGTGCCCGCTGTGGCCAGACGTGGTCTCGGGCTCTGGGACACAGAGCACAGCCAGGGCGTGGGAACCAAATGCAGCCAAACCAGTTTTGGGCGCCAAGCTTGGGGGGGGGGGCAGGGAGAGTCAGGTCCTCGGCAGGGGAGCGAGGGTGCGGGGCGGTGGCCGCCAGCAGGTCTCACAGACGGTCCTCAGCCAGCTTGCACACCCGCTTCACCCGGGCGTAGGGCCCCAGGGAGTCCTCGAACACAAAATCCCAGAGCACCTTCACCCACGAGTGGTGCTGCGGCAGGTGGTCGTAGTACTCGGGGGCGATCTTCCGCACCTGCAGGAGGGCGAGCGGGGTCAGAGACGGGGGCCGGGCACGCCTCCCAGCCGCACACATGCGCGTGAACACACAAGCTGCACGCACGCACACACACACACACAGGGACGGCCTCCCAGGGGACCCATGTCCAGCAGAGCCAGGCAGCTCAGTGCTGCCCGACGCGGGTGCCGCCGGCCTGGGACACAGCAGACTCTGAGCCCCAGCCCTCCTCTCCGCAGCCCGGGCCGAGTTTCTGATCCAGGAGCTCCAGGTGGGCCCGGCTTCCGTGCCCCCAAGCAGCCCAGCCTGGCTTGAATTCTGCTGAGCCACAGTCCTGGCCACACGCCTCCGCCCAGCGTCCCCCCCACCCCCGCTCCGGCCCCCTCTGCCCCCACCCTCAGCCCGCCTCCTCCAGGAAGCACTCCCAGCCTCAGTGCCTGCACGGGCACCCCCACCACTCTTCACTCCCCCGGGGGGGAGCGCACCCAGGGCTCACGGCCTGCTTTAGAGGAGAAGATCAGGGAGCGGGAGACCAGACGACCTACTTGAAGCACAAGCAGGGAACCCTGACTTTGGAAAGGCTCACAGCTTCCGTGACCACCTGGGGTCCAGATTCCGGCTCTGCTACTTCCCGAGGCAGGGCCGTCCAGGCCTGAGCCTCTGCCTTGTCTATGAAATGTGCACAACAGCAACAAGGACGCCCCCTGCATGGGCCTGGGGGGAGGCTGAGGCAGCGCCCCGCACAGAGCAGGACCACAGGAGCTTCAGCACGCGAGGAGGGCAGAAGGGCCGCACAGCCAGGTCGGACTCCTGAGCCACATAGCCTGGACAGGTGCTCGCACACCACACACACACACACACACACACATACACACACACACGTGTGCCTGCCACTGCGGCACACTCAGACACACATACCAGCACCTGCATACACGCGTGCACACCCGGACAACACTCACGCCCGTGGAACACGTGCACACTGGGCAAGCACGCACGGACTCCGACGCTCTGACACCCTCCCCACCAGAGCCTCCAGCCACCCCGGGTCTCGGGTCACCCCTGCTCTTTCTAACCCACCAGCCCAGCGGCTCCTCCTCCTCTTCCTCCCTCTCTCTCCTCCAGAAACTCCCCAAACCTGGGGGGGCTCCAGCTCAGGCCCAGTCCTGGGGTCCATGGAGTGCCAGGCCCACCCTGTCCTCTCTTATGCCACGAAGGGGCCCTGCACGGTCACAGGGCAGGGACCAGAAATGAGCAGGGACGGGGGAGGTGGGAGCCCGGAATGCGGTACAGCCAGGCCACCCTGCCGGAAGGGGCGGGCAGCGGACGCGCAGAGAGGACAAGGGGCTGGCCGACGGCGTCCAGCCTGCGTTCAAACAGGTTTTCATTCCCGCACGAGCCCCTGCCCTCCCAGAAGCCCCCCCATTCTCCAGCCAGACACCACCTATCCTGGGGGCCTCTCACGTCGCCCCAGGAACCACAACCGAGAATGCAGCCAGACAGCGATCCGCAGCCCGAGCGTGCCCGGCAGCGCCCCCTGCGGCCCCCCTGCCGTGTGCCACGCACCAGGGGCAGGTTGCAGCCCGGGATGCTGGGGAAGTCGTGGTGCTCCACGTGGTAGCCCACGTTGAAGGTGATGCAGTTGAGCGGCCCGTAGTAGGAGTAGGTCTCGTGGCCCTTGAGGAACATGTAGTGCTCGGCCACGAAGTGGCCGGAGATGGGGTGCAGGCCGAGCCCCAGCAGGGAGCTGGCCAGCAGGTAGACCACGGGCTTGAGCCCCCACAGGGCGAAGAGGGCGGCGTCTGCGGCCAGCTGCACCAGGGCGTTGAGCACCTCCATGCGGGTCACGGCCTTGGGGTGCACGCACAGCGGCCGCAGCGAGTAGAAGAAGGGCTGCAGCGCCAGCCACAGCAGCTTGCGGGCCGGCGTGCAGAAGAGCCAGCCCTCCAGGCGCGTGGGCACGTCCACGTCCAGCCCGTCGCCGCCCAGGTAGCGGTGGTGGTCCACGTGGTACTTCTTGAAGGACGCGGCATAGGGCACGCCCACGGGCAGGTTGGCGAAGACCGCGAGCCAGCGGTTGTGCGCCGCGCGGCCCGAGCCGAAGGCCGCGTTGTGCGACAGGTCGTGGATGGCCAGCGTCAGCGAGTGGTTCACGCAGCCGCCGAAGGCATAGGCCCAGAAGAACAGCCAGCGCCACGCCAGGCCCCGCACCAGGCGGCAGGCCAGCAGCTGCACCAGCACCAGCCCCAGCACCGTCCACTTGAGGCGGGGGTCCGGCCGCATCAGGGCCTTGATGGCCGGGTACTTGGCTGCGGGGAGAACAGAGGAGAGGTCACGGTGAGGGCCGCGCGCTGGCCTCCTGGGCCTCTCCCTCCCCCCATCATCCACTGAGCCCCCCGCAGGGACACGGGGGACCCTCCAAACCCGGGCCTGCAGACATCTGGGGATCCCCGGAGCCACAGAGCCAGGCACACCAGCCTCCCCACCAACTGGGGGCTCGGGGGAGACTTCCCAGAGCAGGGAAGGTATCTTTGCCACCGGCCTGAAGAGTGAGCAGCTGTCACAAGTCACAGCACCATGATGCCCAAAATCCAAGCAGCGGCTGAGAGCCGCAGGCCAGTGTGCTGCGGTGCCAGGGGCTTCCGGCCCGAGGGCCAGGGTGCGTGGGGCTGCCCCACACGCCGGGAACCTTGGAAGGCACAGGGCTGGCCAGGGGCAGGGACATGGAGGGCTCTGGCTCTGGCTGCGGTGTTTCAGTTCTTAAACAAGATCTAAGGAAACACGATAAAATGTTGAATTCATTTATTTTGGGGTGGGGGGTGCTCATTACAGAATCTTTTGTACTTTTCTGTAGTTTGTTCTACAGGAAAGAGAACGACAATGATGGTGGGGGTGGGCGGAGCAGGGGAGGGCCTTCTGGCCGGAAAGCAGCCAGGCCCTGACTGGGGGTGCCCCTGGGGCAAGACAAACTTCCCGTGGGAGGGGGTACGGAGTCTGGTGCTGTGTCCAGGGGTGGGGATGCACAGGGCCAAGGGGTCATCCCACGCTCAGGGTAACAGACCCAGGTCTGCTCGGTGCTCTGGTTCCCAGGCCCTGGGACACAGAGCAGCGCTCTGATGCATGGATATGGAAACTGAGACCCAGGTCAGCAGGGCGTATCCTGGGCACCCTCGGGAAAGCCAGTGCTGGTCTCCAGTGTCTTCATACCTCCTGCCCACAGAGCAGCTGGGCAGCCTCGGGCTCCCTTCCCCGGGCCTGGGACAGGCCCCGGAACCAGCCAGGCCCAGGACAAATCCTGCCCAGCCCTGTCCTCCCACTGACCCAAGAAGTTACTTCCCCTTTGTGCCTGGAAGGGAAGGATGTGACAGCTCCACTCAGCAGAAAGTCCCCAAAGCCAGGCCCCTCCACCCTCCTCCCAGCCCACAGGCCTTTCTGAGAGCCATCCAGCAGTGCAACAAGGCTGCTACAGATGTAATGAGCTGCCTGTCCCTGGAAGTATGCGAGCAGAAACACAGGCTGGGAGCAAAGGGAGTCTGCTCCAGTCAGAAGGGAGACTCTGGCTCAGAATCCTCCTGCCTGAGCCGCCTCCCCACAAGTCCCTCTTGGGGTCCCTCGATCTTGCTGTGTGCCCCGGGCTCCATTCCCACCCTCTCTGGGCCTCGGTGTCCTGGTGGGTGATGGCAGGGGCGTGATGTGCTTCACAGGGTGTCTGTCCCCACAGTAAGCAAACAGCCAGCATCTGCTGGAGATGCTGCGGGGAGCTGGGGTCCCCCTCTGCCCGGAAGCCAACAGAAGGCCGCAGGCAGCCCCTCTCCCAGCGCCACCCCCAAGCCTCCGCCTGGTCACACAAACCGCGGTGCGGGCTCCGACACGGGAGCAGGGATTTCCACGGCCCTGAGGACAGCCCTCGAGGGGCCGAGGTGGGCTGTGAACCCCACCGTGAACAGAGCCAGAGCCCTGCCCCACCCCCGCAGCTCCCCCCCCCCACCGCGGCCCTCCCCCTGCACACAGAGGTTGCCTCCAGCTGGGGACAGTGCCAGCCCCCACCCCCACCCCAGGGCCTCCCAGCAGCAGGAGGCCACGGGCCCCTTTGATCCTGGGAGCTCCTCCCTGAGGCTGGGCCACAGACCGGCCTGGACCCCGCCTGGATGGTCGCAGCAAGTGTAGACGCAGTCGCAGGACTGCAGGACTTCAGAAATCGCAAGCCAACCCAGGGACGGGTGACAAATCTCAGCCCCAACAGCAGCACAGGACCCGGTGTCCCAGGCGGCTGGGAGAGGGCAGCGTTCCGAGCGGGTTCAAATCCTCGCTGTGGGTGCGCGTTTCCGGCGCACAAAGATTTCCTACAACTCAGGGGCGAAGACGAACCACCCAGCAGCGGGCGAGGGACCCGCGCCGGCGCCGCTCCAGACACCAGCCCAGGAGCCCAGAGAGCCGCTCCACGTGGGCAGTCACGGGAAACGCAAACTAAAACCACAGGAGGCCCCGCCGCGACCAGCCCCCCAGAAGGGCCAGAGTCAAAACCAGACAAGGGCAAGTGGCCGCAAGGATGGGGAGCGCCCGGAGGCCGCGTTCCGGGGCTGCTGGAGGGGAAACCAGCGGCAGCTACTGGAAAACCGGGATGTAGGATCGCCGTATGGCCCAGCAAGCTCACCTCTACACAGACCCAAAGACTTTTTTTTTTTTTTAAGATTTTGTTTATTCATTTAACAGGGAGAGAGCGAGCAAGCACACAAGCAGGGGGAGCAGCAGAGGGAGCGGGAGAAGCAGACCCCCTGCTGAGCCGGGAGCCCACGCGGGTTCAATCCCAGGACCCCCAGATCACGAGCTGAGCTGAAGGCAGACACTTATGCGAGTGAGCTACCCAGGGGCCCCCCTTTCCCACCATTTCACGGAGGAAATGAAAACCCAAAGAGGGGCTCCTGGGGGGGCTCCGTCGTTAAGCCTTGGCCTTCGGCTCAGGTCACGATCCCACCAGGATCGGCCCCGCATCGGGCTCCCACTCGGCGGGAAGCCTGCTTCTCCTCTCCCTCTGCTTCTCCCCCTGCCCATGCTCTGCATCTTTCAGTCTCAAATGAATAAATAAAATCTTTTAAAAAAAAAAAGAAGAAGAAGAAGAAGAAGGAGAAAGAGGGGCACCTGGGTGGCTCAGTGGGTTAAGCCTCTGCCTTCGGCTCAGGTCATGATCCCAGCGTCCTGGGATCGAGTCCCGTATCGGGCTCTCTGCTCCACAGGGAGCCTGCTTCTCTCTCTCTCTGCCTGCCTCTCTGCCTACTTGTGATCTCCATCTGTCAAATAAATAAAATCTTTAAAAGAAAAAAGAAAGAAAGAAAAAGGCAGAAAGTGCTGACCCAGGCTGCACGTGGATGAGCCTTGAACGCATGAGGCCGAGTGAAAGCCGCCAGCCACTGGGGCCACGAACTGTAGGGCCAGGACGAGGGAGGGGGACAACAGGCAGTTCCTAGGGAGGAAAGGAGGGGTCAGCAGGGGCCAGGAGGGGGTGAGGGGGAAGGCGGAACGGGGGGCCGGAATGGGTCTGCGCAACTCCGTAAGGCAGGATGTGGAAACAGCCACGGCGCACGCCACCGTGAGTACCACGGAATCAGACACGCCAGTGCGGTCGGTTCCCACAGCAAACTGCCGGTTTTGTGTATTTTGCTGCAGTTTGGAAAAACTTGAGGAGAAACTGGCCGCTCAGGGCGGGTGAGCTCAGTGGCAAGACTGTGCAGGCACTGCCCGCTGGGTCACGGGCGGGGTCACAGGCAGGGTCCCGGGCGGGGTCACAGGCAGGGTCACAGGCAGGGTCACAAGCAGGGCCACAGGAAGGGCCGATGGATCAGGCCCGGCAGGGCTGGGCTAGCCAGCCCAGGCAGGCACGAATGGTGGCCTGGCTGCAGGGTGACCGCCAGGGCACGCTGGGGACACCCGCCCCACCGAGGCCAGCAGCTGTGTCGTCGGGGCACGGGGACCGAGAGGGGACAGAACGCTGGGCTGATGAATAGCTTACCCTGCCCGGGGGAGCCGCCCACACCGGGCTCACAGCCTCTGGCCTCCTGCCTGCGCCGTGGGGCCGTGGGAGGGACCTGGCTGCTGTGAAGGTCAAGGACTCTAGGGCTGCTTGGCGCCCTGCAGGCAGAGGAAGACTCGGGGTGGCCAGTGCCACCTTAAGCCAGGAGACCCCATTCACAAGCTGGAGACAGAGACCACTGGCAATGTGGGGGAGAGGAAGGTCAGTCGTGGCCCCAAAGATATCCGTGTCCCAGGCCCAGAAGCTGAGGAGGTTCCAGACCCCGACATGAGAACACGGTCGCACTGGGCATCCAACGACAGCCACTGACCTTGCAACAGGAGGGTGACCTGGACCGTACAGGTGGCCCAAGGTCATCCCAGGGCCCTCCCTCCCAGGGCAAGTGCAGGCAGGAGAGGGGGTCCCCCGGGGACAGGAAAGGACCCCATTGCCCCTGCTGGTCATGAAGGTGGAGGAAGAGGGGGGCTGTTTGCCCAGGAGCACAGGTGCCTGGGAAGGGCTTCCTCCCCGGAGCTCCCTGGGACGTTGCTCTAGGACGCGTGACTTCAGCCTGATGAGACCCACATCAGGCTTGTGCCGCCCAAGTTGTTAGAGAGCATGTGTGTGCTCTCCGATGCCCCCCAACTTGTGGTTACCTGTCACTGGGGCCCGGGGAGACTGAGGGCACCTAGACCAGACAGGAGTTAACAGTGAGCACTCCAGCAGCTGGGCCTGTCACAGGGTCCACTCCTCCGGCCCCAGCCCTGGTCCGTCCTGGCACCAGCATCGCAGGGCCAGGGAGACTCACACTCCGCCCGCCCCCTACCCCAGCCCCCGCCCCCAGCCCGCCAGTCCCGCCCAGGGGGACCACCAGGTGGGATGAGAGACAAAAGGACCCCAGCCTGGGAGCCAGGAGGGGACTCAAGGGGCAGGCCTCATCCCAGCTTGCTCCCCTCCCAAAGGGCGTGAGAGGACGAGGGACACTTCAGAGAGGAGGCCTGGATGCCTGGGCAGAGAGGCACTTCGGGGCAGGGGGGGACTTGGGGCTGGGGGCCCGGGAGGGGGGAATCCAGCAGCCTGAGATCACAGTGGGAGAAAGAATGTCTTCCCGAAGGCCAGGGTGACGAGACGTGCTGGCCACCTCAGCCAGCAGGAACGCGCTCGCCCACAGCCCAGAGCCAGGGAAGCCTCTCGCAGAGCGCCCCCGCGACCTGTGCACAGGCGGCTGGCAGGGCAGGACCACAGGCCACGGGCTCCACCAGCCTCCCTCTCACCAGGGGCGGACTCCGGGCACCAGCCTCCCCCCTGGTCAGCCAGGAGCCTGGCCCTTGAGGCCTCCCGAGGCCCACCTAGGAGGCCCAGGGAGCTGGAGGCCAGCGGCTTCTCTCTCGGGCCGGTTCCCACGCATGCCCTTGGAAGGCGGCCAAGCCCAAGGCGGGAGGGCAGGGCAGGCCACACCTGTGGCAGGAAGGCAGCCTGGCATGCTCTGAGGCAGTGGGACCCCAGCTCGGGCACTGCCAGTACACAGGCCACTCCTGTGCTCCCCAGAAGCGGCTCTGACTTTGGACAATGGGCCCCAGACGCCCCATCTGTCCAACAAAGACAGTAACCCCGCGGGTGGGGAGCTAGGGCGCACACCCCTGCGGTCCCAGCTTCAGGGAGCCTCGCGCCCCTTCCTCCTTTTCCTAACAGTTTCCCAAAGACTCAGGCGCCGCCACTGCCTCCCAGCCTTGTCTCCACACTGGAGACAGGGACAACATCCGGCCTGCCCACCTGGGCAATGGCACGGCGGGGACGGGGCTCTGAGCCCTGCGAGCCTTCTCACGGCTACTAAATGCAGTTTTCTGAGCCGAGAGTAACAATGTCCCATCTTCTGTCTCGGGGCCTGGGTGCTACTCCCGGGCTGACCTGGCCCGGCTTGCTCTGACCTACCCCAGGCCACAAGGGCCACTGGGCCCAGCCATCCTGCTGGAAGCCCCGAAAAGACGGGGCCGACGTCCAAACAGGACTCCAGGCCGCGCAGGGCGATCCCTACAAGGGGCCAAGCACCTGCGCCCCGGACCGCAGTGCAGGGAGGAGCCCCGCAGCCAAGGAGAAGGCAGAGCCCCGGGGCCTTGGCCAGAAGTGCCTGCGCGCCGGGGAGCTGGGAGCGCGGCGGACTCCGGCCCGGCCCGGCTCCCCGGGACGCCCGGCAACCCTGTCCCCTCCACTGCGGGCGGGACGCGGCACGTTCTCCGGACCACCTTAATGTTAATGTCTTCCTGGAGGGGAAAAACCACCTTCCCCTGACAAAGGCAAGGCCTCCGGTATCGCAGGTCGTCGTTAGCATATGAAAGTTCTGAGGGGCGCCCAGGTGGCTCCGTGGGTTAAGCCGCCGCCTTCGGCTCAGGCCGGGATCCCAGCATCCCCGGACCGCCCCGCAGCAGGCTCCTTGCTCCGCAGGGAATCGGCTTCTCTCTCGGCCTCTGCCTGCCTCTCTGCCTGCTTGTGCGCGCTCCCTCACTCTCCCCCTGACAAATAAATAAATAAAATCTTAAAAAAAAAAAAACAAACAACCTTTTGAAACCTCCTTTTCTTTCCCTCTCCCAACCCCACAGTGTATAATCCGCCGCCCTCACAGCCTGGGCCGGCAGCTCCTTCTGCCCACGGACCCCCCCCCGCCCCCCCGTGCTTGAACAAACCTCCATTTTGCACGAGGACGACTCAAGAATTCCTTCTTGGTCCTCGGCTCCAGACTCCTCCCCACTGAAGCTCACTTGTGTTCTAAAACTTCATCCCCACTGAACACCCCGGGCCTTCCGTGGGGACCCCAGGGAGGCCCTGTCTTAGGAGTGGGGCTATTCCAGACCTGCGTGCCAGAAAGTCAGTCCTCACACAAGGGCAACCGTGAATCCCAACTGCTCACGCCCAGAGCTTCCTGGGGAGCGGGGGGACCTGTGGGGACCTCCCACAGGGATGCTCGGGAACCCCTGGCCACGGAGACCAGAGGTGGCGGTCACGGGGCATCGGAAGGACTGGGTGACTGCAGCCATCCCGGGGTCAGAGATAGTCAAGGGCAGGAAGACAAGACAGGTGCCCCATGGGACCTAGCAAGGTCATGAGGGCGCCAACAGGAGCCACGTCCGCACAACCTGGGGCGAGACGGCAGGAGAGGGGGGAGTGCGGACGTGGGGAGGACGGGAGGTCCAGCTGGGGGACAAGGGATGTCAGGAAGCCAGGACAGAGATGCTGGGGCAGGGGTCACGGAACGGGCAAGGGGTGCCGGCCCAACAAAAGCGGGCCGGCCCGGGCCTCTTCCAGGGGCTCAGAAAAGGAGGGCAAGAGGGGGAGAGCCCGGAGGCCGCACAGCGCTGGGCTCCACCCTCTCGGGGACGCCCGAAAAGGGGGGACAGAAGCACAGACCCCACCCCACCCCCACAGCCCCGTGGAGGAGCCCTGGCCCCGAGCTGGACCCCCACGCCTGGCCAGCCTGCCGGGCGCACCCAGGCCCCCGGCTCAGCGACAGCAGGGTGCACGGGGACAGGCAGGCTTCGAGAGCTCGCTACGCAGGGGGGAAGCACAGACGGCCACCCGGAACAGAGACAAACAGACCCACGCACCATGCAAATGTCTGCGGCCGCCCGGGCGTGGCCCAAGGCAACTGGGCACCTGGCCAGGAACAGCAGCCCTTGTTAGAAGTCGCACTGGCTGGGCTGACACGGGAAGGAGGGTCCGAGGTCCAGAGAAGCTCGGGGAAGCGTCCCACAGAGCAGGGTGAGGCCCATACTGCCAAGACTTGGCCTTCGGAGCCCCAGCTCCGGCCCCCACCCCAAGCAGGATGCCCGCTGGGGCCCAGGCGAGGGCGGGGACACCAGCAGGTGCAGGGAACCCGAAACATTCACCCTGCCCGGGAGCGGGCCCTCCCCGCTGGGGAGACAGGGAGACGGGGTTCCCACAGCAAGGTGAAACTACGTGCCTCATTTCCAAAACCCCCCCAGCCCCCCACCCACCCAGAAAGGGGGGAACAGCGCTATGCAGGGATGCTGGGCCGGCAGGCAACCTGTGTCCTGGGGCTGAGAGGTGTGGTCGCCAGGACAGAACAGCCAGAGAAAATGCTGGGTCCCAGGTCAAACCTGCCTGCAGCCCGGCTCACCCCCACAGCAGGGGGTCCCTGGGCAGCCCCTGTCCCTCTCTGGGCCTGCTTCGCACTCTCCCTCTTGAAGGTGCTGGCTCGGACCGGCCAGAAGCAGCCTGCTACCAGCAAAGTGACTTCTAGGTGACTTCTACGCATCCCAAGGACCCAACACACAACAGACTTGTTCACAGGACCCAGAGAGCAGGGCAGGAGGGTGGGCCTGGTGGACCCCGAGGGCCCCCACACCAGTCTCCGGAAAGGCCTCCCCCCAGATACCGGCTCATCCCCCAACTTCTCCTGACAAAGCCCGCAGGGGGAGGGGAGGGGGAAGCAGGTAGTGCCTGGGGAGGCTGCTGGGCCCTTCCCTTGCCCTCCAGAGGCAGCCAGGGAGGTCCCCAGGCTCCAGGGTCTTCCTCCCAGGTGCAGGCCTCCCACCTGCCCCCTGCTGACCTCTGGACTCTGGCAGGGGCCCCAGGAACACAAGGGCCTTCTTCCCGCCAACACTCTGGACCCACCCCTGTGCCCAGGCCTGCCACCACTGGACCACACACTCCTACCACCGCCCCAAAGAGGCCACGTGCCATGGTGTGACAGTCCAAGGACTACAGGGGAGGTCCCTGTCATTGCTACTCATTGCTACTCATCACCTAAGTATTCCCAAGTCTAGAACATTCCATGGCACACAGCAGCTCACTGCTGACCACCTGCTTCCCAGCCGGGGGCTCCAGCTCTGTCCCTCCCTCCCCCACCGGCTGTTGAGTAACTTGGCAACTCTCCCAAGAAGGCACCTGAAGCTCTCTTAATCTCCTTCCTAAAGGGCTTCCCTGCAGCCCCGCCCCAGCTCTGTGGCCTCCCCACAGGCTCCCCTTTGGAGCCAGGAAGAGCCAAGCCCAACACCTATGGTCAGTGCAGGAGGAACCCTGGGGACCTGGTTGTACACAGAACGTGTGGAAAGTGGCCCGAAGTGCCTTCAGGAGCCACCATGCCCCCCTCACCTGCCTCTCACTAATTTTTTTTTTTTTAAGACTTTTATTTATTTATTTGACAGACAAAGATCACAAGTAGACAGAGAGTGGGGGGGGGGGGGCAAGCTCCCCGCTAAGCAGAGAGCCTGATGCGGGGCTCGATCCCAGGACCCTGAGATCATGACCTGAGCTGAAGGCAGAGGCTTAACCCACTGAGCCACCCAGGCATCCCTAAATCTGCTTTTTGTTCAGGGACAAACATTTGCTGAAAGTCTCTGGCAGCGAGATGGGAGGGGTTCCCCGGCTGCTGGGGGTGCGGTGCGGCTCTCACGGCGCATCCCGGGAGAGGGACACACGGACACACACACACGTGAGCACACGCGCATCTGACATCAGAGCCCAAGGACCGGTGTGAGAACCTGGGGGGCGACGGCACGTGTTCACAAGGGACCCGCCAGGTGAGGACAGTACTCCCCGACTGGATGATGCAACTTCACTGAAGTCCCCGGCGTGTGGGATTTACGGTTATGTAAACTGGGCCTCATCAAAGCTGGTCCATGTTAACAAGGGGGAAGGTAGGCCCGGGAAGGGCGGGGCATGCAGGGCCCTGCAGAGGCTGGGATCCCAGAGCCGGCCGCCGTGCGTGCATCACGTGGCAGGGACAGCAGCTCTCTTCAGGGGCCAGGGACAGAAGAGGATGGACAAGAGGCTGCCCGTGCCCGGACCGGCTCCCCGGGCACGGAACTTACCCCACAGGGAGCGTCAAGGTCTGGAAAGCAGACAGAAAAAAGAAAAGGTAGGGCGTCTGGGGGGCTCAGTCAGGTGCTCTGCTCAGTGGGAGCCTGATGCTTATGACGCGTGCCAAGCACAGGGCCACAAGAAGTCACGCACAAACCCTTACCCAGCGGGGAACAAGGACTAGGACTGCTCGGGTGGAAAAAGGAGCTGGGGCAGGAGAATGAAGTTCCCAGGGGAAGACAGACAGTGAGATCAACCGAGAGTCCTCGCCTCACCAACCCGCCTAGAAATGCGGGTTCTGCTGGGTTGTCTCCCAGCTCCCCGGGAGGACAGGGGTGAGCCCAGGACGGCAAGAGCCAGAGTGTGGCACGTCCCAGGTCGCAGTCAGTGCCGGAGGGGGGGAAACCCGGGACCTCCTGGCAGCCTCTGCACAAGCGCCTGTCACAGGCCTGTCTGGGGAGCCCTGCAGGCCAGGCCAAGGGGCCAGGCCGAGGGAACTGTGGTGGAGCTGCGCCTGCCCTGACACGGGGAGCCTCCAACCCGGGAGGATGAAAGCTGTCGGCACAGTCCACAGTCGTCTGCAGGTACAGAAGAGGCCCGGGCCGGAGGTGAAGGCACCTTGCAGGGGGGTGAGGGAAGACAGGGGGGCAGGCGCCGGGAGGAGGGGAAGCCATGCAGGTCACCACATGGCAATCCTCCCTTCGCCAATCTCTGCCCGCACTGCGCGCCGCCCGCTGGAAATCGGCCACGAGAGAAGTATGTGCAGAAACTGCCAAGGGCCGATTTGCAAATCAGGAGCTTTTTGTTCCCCCCAGAGAGTACCAGCGTAATAACACCATGTGTGTGTGTGTGTGTGTGTGTGTGTCTGTGTGTGTGTCTGTGTGTGTGTAGTTTTTGGTTCCCTCCAGAGAGTACCAGCATAATACTGTGTGTGTCTCTGTGTGTGTGTCTGTGTGTAGTTTCTTTGTTCCCTCCAGAGAGTAGCATCATAATACCAGGTGTGTGGAGTGTGTGTGTGTGTGTGTGTGTGTAGTGTAGTGCAGTATTTCTGAGTAAAGGACATTTAGGCTGAGACCTGAGGGACATGTAGGAGTTTGGTTCTTGAGGAACAGGGGGAAAAGAATTCAAGCAGAGGGAACAGCATTTGCAAACACCGTAAGGGAAATGGGCAGATGGGGTGCGTTCCACGGAAGTCAGAGAACAAGTCAAGAGAAAGGGCAAAGGCCCGAGTTGGGCTGCCCCACAGGCCAGGGCAGAGGTGGTTTTTTCAGAAAGGGAAGCCAAGGCCTTGGATGATTTCAGGGGAGGATGTCCCCAGGCCAAGGAGGAGGCAGGTGTCAGCCCTGAGTGATCACCAACGGCCTGCGCTGCTGAGCCCCTGTACCCTGCCTGCCACTCCCACTGCCCACACCACTTAGGGTGACAGCTCACCTCCCTTTTCTTGGAGAGCCATTCCTCTCCCACAGAACAGCCCTGACTGCGTGGTACTGGGGGGCTTGCCCATCACAGCCCCCTGCCCCCTGCCCAGCCACACCACTCACAGCTCCAGCCAGAGGTCAGAGGTTCCAGGGGCACCGGGGAGGGAGCGAGCTCACTCTCTTCCTTGGAATCTCAGAGTTGGGTGGACGCAAGCCCCCCTGACGGGGAGGCGGCCTAGATGCCACCCGGGGCAGGGGCAGAGAGAGAAAGGAGCCCCAAGGTAGGGTGGGGAGCAGTCGTGAATTCCCCTGAGGGCTTCAGCCCGGTTCAGTTCTGGATTTTCCCGCCCCGGCCCTGAAAAAGCAGCCGCAGCAGGGGCCTTTCCTACCCAAATAACCCAACAATTGCCAAGAGTCTGACTTCCTTGTTTCCTCTTTTGTTTTCCTTTGATTATTTGAATTTGTGTGTGTTTGGTTTTGTTTTGTTTTACTAAGCCTGCGCCCTGTTTTCACGAGGGAAAAAAAAAAAAAATCACAAAGCTATTTGTTTTTAAAGACCGACTCAAAGCCTGCTTCTTTCCACCTCCCGCCCGGCTTGGCCTCCGGTCGGCCCTGGGATCCCAGTCCTGCTGGCTCTGTTCCTGCCTTCAAAGTACAGGGAGGCTCAGCCAGTGGCCTGAGAGGTGTGGCTCTTAGGGGCGGCGAGGGCCTCCATTTACTCAGGACACTGTACCCTGGGGAGCCTGTCCCCATGAAGGCAGGGGCTGGAGATGGACTTTGGTTCTGCGGGTCCCCCCGGCCCCCCAGAGCGGGTGCCCCTGGGTTCTGACTTTCTCCCACAATAGGCCCCGGGGAGGGGGGGGGCTGGAGCCCTAAAGCAAGCTCACTGCACACCAGCCTGGCCCCGGCTGCCTCCCATGCAGGTGGCCCCGACCAAGCCCCTTCCCCTCTCTGATCCCCACCCCACCCCACTGCCCCTTCCATAAAGAGGTACTAGCGGCTACTAGGCTACTCGCAGAATTTCTCCCGGGCTGGGCACAGCGCAAGCAGCCGGAGATGAGAGGTGGGAGGTACTCCAGTCCTCGGGGAGAGCTCGGGCCTGTCTGCAGAGGTGGTCAGCATCATCCGAGCTACACTGCAACATTCACTGCGTGCAAGGCTAAGTACTTAACACTGCCTCATTTAATGTGCACAACTCTGAAAGGAGTATAGCCCTTTTAACTCAACCAAGCCTCTGTTTGCTCATCTGATGACTGACGTGCCCAGGGTCACAAGGCTCAGGAGTGAGGAGTGTTGAGCTGCCAGCATGAGCTCACAGCCATGCTCTAGACCCTCCGAAATCTACTGCTCCACAGAGATTAAGAACCTTGAACTAGATTCTAAAACGGCTAGGACCCGCAGAAGACCACGAATAGCCAAAGCAACCTTAAGAACAAAGAAGTCATCCGAGGTATCGTGCTCCTCAATTTCTGACTATACTACAAAGCTGAAGTGATCAAAACAGTTAAGTTAGCATTAAAACTAAACACGCAGATCAATGCAACAGAACAGAGAGCCCAAAACCAACATGCATGTGGTCAAGAGGATGTGCCCACGGAGGCGACAGGAACACGCAACGGGCAGACAGTCTCTTGGCAGGTGCTGCTGGGGAAACCGCCCAGTACATGCACCACGGACACACCCGGACCGCCTTCTTACAGCACGCGCGAAATAAACTCAAAATGGATCGGAGACTTGCATGCAAGACGGGAAACCCAAAAACTTTAGGCAACAAGCTCCCCTGACATCAGTCTTGGCAGTGATTTCTTTGACTTCCACGCTGGAAATAAAGGCAGCATCCACGAAAAAAACAAAACAAAGGGAGACTGCATCAAAGTAAACACTTCTGCACCGTGAAAGTGACAATCAGCACAAAAAGGCAGGCCCCGGAATGAGAGCAGAGACCTACAAATCGCGTCCTCAATAAGGAGATGATACCCAGAGCACAGGAAGAACTACACCTCAACAGCAAACCAAGAGAAATTTGATTAGAAACTTGCATAGACATTTTTCCATGGAAGAGACACACAAATGACCAACAGACACACGGAAAGATGCTCAGCACCTCTTATCCTCAGGAACATGCAGATGGAAATGACCAGCGGTCACACCTGACACCTGTCGGAATGGCCAAAACCCACATCGTAAGAACAGGTGTTGGCCAGGATGTGGGGAGAGGGGAACCCTCGTGCGCTGTCGGTGGGAATGCAGACGGAGGCAGCCGCTCTGGAAAAGGTTGGAGTTTCCTCAAAAAATTAAACTAGAAACTACCCCACCACGGTGCAGCAGTTCCAGGGCTCGGTATTCAACCACAGAAAACAAAAACACAAATTTGAAAACCTACAGCCCCCCACTCCGTTCGCTGCCCCCTTGTGTACGAGAGGCGAGACCCAGACGCAGCCGGAGTGTCCATCAACAGATGAAGGGAGGAAGGCATGGCTCTCCCCAAGCCGAAGGAAGGGACCATGAGGGACCCTCACTGAGGAAGTCAGACCTACAAAAAAACCACGCAATTCCACTTACACACGCCCTCTGAAGACAAAACCGAACCACACCCAGACTCCAAAGACAAAACCAACCCAGACTGGTGTTTGTCAGAGCCGGAGGGGTACACAGGGAGGGCGGAGGGCATCGGAGTCCACATGAACAGTTCCGCGCGAGCGGGGGATGGGCACGTCCCGTGCAGCAAGGAGCCTAGAGCCCACGAAACTGCACTAACTTTGTACTGCGCCCGGAAACATCCATAATGGCGTATGTCAACCACGCTTCAATGAAACAAACAAACATGGGGCGCCTGGGTGGCTCAGTGGGTTAAAGCCTCTGCCTTCAGCTCGGGTCATGATCCCGGAGTCCTGGGATCAAGTCCCTCATTGGGCTCTCTGCTCAGCACAGAGCCTGCTTCCTCTTCTCTGACTGCCTCTCTGCCTACTTGTGATCTCTCCCTCTGTCAAACAAGTATTTTTTTAAAAAAGGAAACAAACAAACAAACAGAGCCAGTGGGGCAGAGGAACGAAGGACAGACGGACGGACGGACACCTAGGCAGGGCAGGAGCTGTCAAATGCTGGTGAGGGAGGTAAATGGCTCATTAAGGCCAAGTTCACGAGTCCAAAAACAGATGGAACTGGAGGAATCCCCAGCCCCCAGTGGAAATGGGAATGAGCTACAAATGCGCGGGAGGGTCAGCCCTGGAGACCTGGTGCTGTCCGTTCCCTGGCCCGCATCACCTCCTCTCCTCCAAGTCCTCCAGGCTTCCCTGTCGCCCTGGCCAGAAGCTTCCCCCATTTGGTTTCAGGGCCCATGGTTTCTCTCTTCAGAGATCCTTTTCTCTATGTCCGGGAGTGCCGAGTAGCACACTGGGCACCTCTTAACATCCTAAATCTCCTTTAAATGTCACACCCTCTCTGCCAAACACGATGACTGTGCCCATTCTGCAGATTCAGATAAGTAGAGTCCGCAGCCCAGAGGGTCTGGACCCCTCCTCCAGGTAGCTCTGCAAGCCCGGGTAAGTTTCCCAGCCTTCTCCACCTGGGGCCAGGTGCCCAGCGAGCTGTTAAGGACGCAGGGGACAGTCAGGGGAGGGGAAGGAAATGGAGCCCGGCCTTGGCAGCAGGGTGTGGCCAACACACCTGCCCTCTCGGGAGGGGCAGGACCGGGTGATCCCCGAGACCCCCAGGAGTGCACGGGTGTAGAGAGGGCGCTCCACAGATCAGACCACAGTAGTGCCGGGTGACTGTCCACCTCCCAGCAGAAAACCACGGAAGTCACCCACCCACCCAGGGACACCAGCCAGGGTAAGCCACAACAGCCCCGCACTAACTATGCTGCGTATCTGGGGTCTGAAAGCCTTAGAAGTAACAGGATGGGTCTTGGAGTGGGGCGGGACACCAAAGAGAAAACTCTCTAAAGAAAAAAAGCCAATCTTAAGGGGCTGCCTTCAGCTCAGGTCATGATCCCAGGGGTCCTGGGACAGAGCCCCACAATCCTGCTCCCTGCTCAGCGGGGTGCCTGCTTCTCCC
The DNA here is from genome assembly GCF_964662115.1 of Mustela nivalis. Classification (NCBI taxonomy): domain Eukaryota; kingdom Metazoa; phylum Chordata; class Mammalia; order Carnivora; family Mustelidae; genus Mustela; species Mustela nivalis. Next base: position 5,821,208 of record NC_139025.1, on the reverse strand, counting down.
TCTCTCCCTCTACCCTTTGCCCTGCTTGTGCTCTCTCTCCCTCAAATAAATAAAATCTTAAAAGGCGGGGGGAGAGGGGGAGCCAATCCATTTGAATGCAGTTAAAAAAAAAAAAAGAATGAAAAGCTAAGGTGCTGTGAGAGCAAAACGGAGAAAATACATGCAACATGTAAGGAAAGAGTTAAATCCTGCTGTACGGAGAGCTCTAACCAACAAGTCAGAGACCAACCCAAGAGAACAAAAAAAAATCTAAGTGGCCAATTAAACTTTGGAAACAATCATCCCCAAACTGCAAATTAAACATAATAAAATAGCACATGTCGCCTAGTCAATCTGATGAAAAGCTTTGCCAACCTCAGGTGTAGCCGAGGGAGTGTGGAAGCCACAGCCCCGCCATTTCTGGGGAGGGAGAGTAGCCTGTCCAGGCTGCTGCACAGCCTGGGGACTGTGGGGACGGTTTGGTGGCATCTAGTGAAAACCAGGCTGGGCGTCTGCCTTCAGCCGGGGTGATGACCCTGAGGTCCTGGATCAAGCCCCACATCAGACTCCCTGCTCAGTGGCGAGTCTGTTTCTCCCTGTCTGCCTCTGCCTCTCCCAAATGATATTTAAAAAAACAAAAAACCCGCGAAGTCGAGAGCCCGGTTCCCCGTGGTCCCCAGCAAGGACACTGTACGTCCCCAGTCTAAAAGAAGCCCCTGGCTTGACTGACCACAACTGCGTTGGCAAAAACCACTTTAGAGGACACTAAATGACAAGAGGAACGGCCACCACGTACTAAGCTGTAAAATACACGTTTGAGGAGACAAAAGGCATTTGGGGGCATATTCTTTTTTTCTTAAGTCGTCTCTCCCGTAGCGCGCTTGCTTCCTTCCAGGCGTTCGCGGCGCCCCAACCCCGGGACCCGGCTGAGCTCAGCGGGCTCCACCTTCGCGGGCAGGCCGGCGCAGCCCGTACACGGACGGTCCCGGGAACGGACCCTTGCCCCGCCCGGACCCCGCCCCACGACCGGCTCGAGGCCCACCATGGGGACACTGCGGCTGAGGCGCGCTCCGCAGGCGCGCGGGTCCGGGCTGGGGTCCTCGGATCGTGGACTCCAGGACGCGGCCCGAGACGCGACAGCAGGTTCCAACCCGGGCGGGGGGGCCCTCGGGGACCCGGGCCGAGGACCCGTGGGCGGAGGGGGAAGTGGCGCTCCCACCCTCCCCGAAGCGGGGCGAGGAGTGCCCGCTGGAGATCGGGGCCGGCGCCACAGGGACCGCGGGGCTCGGACTGGCCCGCGCCTCCCGACGGCCCCGCGGCCTGCCCCACCCGCGGCAGGGGCCGGGCCGCGCTCACCGAGCATCTCTTTGCGGCGCTGCGTGTGCGGCTGGTCGGTGTAGACCCACTCGAAGTCGGTGCGGCCCGCGCGGTTGCCCATGCTGCGGCCCGGAGCGCAGCTCGCAGCGCGTCGCACCACTCGGCCCCGCTGCACCTGTCTGCCCCGCCGCGCGCCGCGGGGACCCGAGTGCGGCTCGGGGCGGGGGCGGGGCCTCTCGCGGGGCGGGGCCAGGTGCGCCCCGGGAGGAGCGAGGGGGCGGGGCCCGCGGGGCTGGGGCGCGGCCCAGATCTGGGGCGGGTGGCGGCGGCTCCCCAGCCTCGGTCGCGCCGGCTGGACGTGGGACTATCAGCGCGCCGCCCGCGGGAGTCCCCGGGCCCCAGGTCGTGCGGGGACGGCCCGGTGCGCTCGTTGCTCCCCACCCCGCCTGGCTCGCCCGCGGCCGGTCGTCGGAGCGCCGGTTCACCCCACCGCCCAGACGCACGGGCGCGCCCGCTGCCCCTGCGGGGGGGACGAGTCGGGTTAGCGCCCACCTGGGGTGGGGACAGGGGCCAGGAGGCTAGAGATTAAACGCCTGTGACAGTGCCTGTAAACAGGTGCTGGGAGAGATTCACGACGGCGGCAATGCTGCCTTCCCCTGCCTGTCCCCTACCCGGCCCTCCCACGCAACGCAGTCGGCAGATGATGGGTCTGTGGCAACCTGAGGGAGGTGAGTCAGCCCCACCCCTACCTTCAGGAAAATCGAGGGACACGGGGACACGGAAAAGGCTTATTATGACTCAGTGTGAGACGTGCCCTGACACAGGGAGGGGTAGCCAGGATCCAGCCCCGGAGTCTTTTGCACTGGGCTCTGAAGGATGAATAGGAGTCAGCAGCTAGACAAGGGAAGGGCACTGATGGAGGAGGGAACAGCAGATGCCAAAGGCTCAGAAGCGTAGGAGTGGGGGCACAGGGCTCCTCATTTTCACCTTTTCAGGGATTCCTCTCACCCCTCCGGAGCTTTGGAGAGTATGAACAGTTCACCTTTCTAGACCCTGGAGAGCCTGGCCTGTGCTGGGAGATGCCGGGGTAGCAGACTGGCCCGGTAGTCAGTCTGGGCAGGGAGGTAATAAGGGTGAGTTTTCCTCCAGCCCCCTGAAGTCCGTGGCCCAGGGGTGTGGTACACTTGGCAGGCCTCCCTTAGCCCCAGGCTAGATGCTGTCCCACCCAAGCGGGAGAGGAGAGCAACTGTGTGTGACCATCAGGTGGTGGCTCAGGTGTAGGCAAATGGACCGGCAGGAGGCTGGATTCCCAGTCCAACAGAAAGACCCTCAGAGCCTAACATTGCCACCAGCCCTTGAAGCACCCAACGGGGTCCCCTGGCCCAGCCTGCTCGGCCTCGAAAACAGAACTCACTGCTCCCCAGGGCAACCTGTTCTATTCCCAGCCAAAGGGACCCTCCCACCAGCTGGTGCTTCGCGGGTGAGTAAACCAAGGCTCAGAGCTCAAGAGGGCCTTGCCTAACCACACAAGAATAAGGCAGCAAAGCAGGGAGAGGCCCCTGATCTTCAGCTTGAAAAGCCCAGAGGCAGCGTGTCTGCCCCCACATTGCCGTCAGTGAGATCTGTCTCAGCTCTGCCCTCTGGAATCCCGTCTCGCCTGGCAGCTCCCTCCACCCCAGGATGGAGATCAGAAAACTTCATTCACACACTGACCCCAGGACTCAGCCTGTCCAGATGAAACTAGCCCAGTGCCTCCATTTTACAGATAAGGAAACTAAGGCCAAAGAGGGGACAAATGTCTAGTATGTCAAAAGACGTACTAGAGAGACAGGAGGGTCGAACAGGAGTTCAACATACATGACTCTCAATCCTGGGCCCTGACCAAGAAATTCCCAAGTCCCTGACGCAGGCCTGAACCAGAGAAACGGAATTCAAGATGGTGGCCTTGATCACAGCACCCGTGACTGCCTCCCCGCCACATCCTGGTCCTAGCAATGACAGAGAAGATATGTTTGTCTGTAAGGTGGGTTCCTGGAAAAAGGGCATTAGGTAAAAACTTAGAGAATCTGAATAAAACTTAGAGCTTCAGTCAGTTACAATGTACCAATAGTGATTCACTAATTACAACAAATGCACCATACTATTACAAGATCTTAAAATGAAGGATGTTGGGTGTGGAAGCTATGTGAACTCTTAATGCTATCTTCCCAGTATTTCTACAGATCATAAAGTTTATTTTTAAAATGAAGTTCATTGTGGGCGCCTGGGTGGCTCAGTGGGTTAAGCCTCTGCCTTTGGCTCAGGTCATGATCCCAGAACTCTGGGATCCAGCCCCGCATCGGACTCTCTGCTCAGCGGGGAGCCTGCTTCCCTCTCTCTCTCTGCCTGCCTCTCTGCCTACTTGTGATCTCTCTCTGTGTGTCAAATAAATAAATAAATTTTTTTTAAAAAAACTTTTAAAGGGACGCCTGGGTGGCTCAGTTGGTTGGACAACTGCCTTCAGCTCAGGTCATGATCCCGGAGTCCCGGGATTGAGTCCCGCATCGGGCTCCCAGCTCCACGGGGAGTCTGCTTCTCTCTCTGACCTTCTCCTCACTCATGCTCTCTCTCACTGCCTCTCTCAAATAAATAAAAATAAAATCTTAAAAAAAAAAAAAACTTAAGAAAATGAAGTTCGGGGCGCCTGGGTGGCTCAGTGGGTTAAGCCGCTGCCTTCGGCTCAGGTCATGATCTCAGGGTCCTGGGATCGAGTCCCGCATCGGGCTCTCTGCTCAGCAGGGAGCCTGCTTCCTCCTCTCTCTCTCTCTGCCTGCCTCTCCGTCTACTTGTGATTTCTCTCTGTCAAATAAATAAATAAAATCTTTAAAAAAAAAAATGAAGTTCCTTGTTCAAAAATCTTTATCATACACTGTCTGTATAGCCACTCCTCTGTGGTTCCCGCCGACACACAGAACCTTCCCTGCCCCCATTTCTCCTGGGAGCAGCAGCTGCTGGTGGGGGGAGGGGACAATGAGCACACCTGGGGAGGGCTAGGTTCACTGACTCCCAGAAGGGACCCTGACTGTAAGCCTACGTGTCTCCCACTGCTTGGGAGGAGCAGGGGGTACCTACACCCAGAAGTCTTAACTGTAGTATTTGCCGTCCCAGCAGGAAGCCCTCTCCTGCCCCAGGTTTGCACATTCCCAGGAACAGGCCAGAAGGCATTCGGTACAGCCCCTCCCACTCCTGTTCTGAACCCGAGGGAAGCTCACAGCCCGGGACTCACAGCTTACGATCAGCCCACACAGGAGGGAGTCACATCCCCAGGGGGGGGGGGGGCAGGGGGCAACCACCCCAAGAAAGAGAAGAATGTCCCACCTGGGGAAACAGAGCTATGGGAAAAGCAGAACTGGGCTTAGAAATGAGAATGACATTTCCATTTCAGGAGATGCACAAAGCCATTGAGTCAATAAATAAATAAACCAGAGAGGGGTAGGTGTAAGTGGCTTTAAAAGCAAAAAACTTCGCTTAGAAGAAAACTACAGGCAGGAAGCTCTTGGCAGTACTGACAGTATGGGGGGGGCAGTCTCCCCAGGCAAGGGCAGTAAAAGCTTAAAAAAACCAAATGGGATTGCATCAAACAAAAAAATCTTCTGCTCCAGTGAGAAAAACATCAGCAAAACGAGAAGGTAGCCTAGTTAGGGGAAGCAGATATTTGCAAGTAACATGTCGGATAAGGGGTTTGTAGACAAAATATATAAAGAATTTATACAACTTAATATTTAAAAAGAGGCAGAGGACCTAAATAGACATTTTCCCAAAGAAGACAGGCTTGTGGCCAACAGGACACAAAAAAGATGCGTCATCAAGGAAATGCAAATCAAAACCACCATGAGAGATCACCTGGCACCTGTCACAGACGGCAGGACCTAGAGACAGAAAGCAACAAGTCTTGGCGAGGGTGTGGACAGAAGGGAACCCTCCTGCATTGCTGCTGAGCACGTGAACTGGTGCAGCCACCGTGGAAAACAGTATGGAGGTTCCTCAAAAAGTTAAAAATAGAGCTACCCTATGATCTAGTATTCCCACTTGTGGGATTTATCTAAAGAAAAGAAGATACTTTTCCTTTTTTTTTTTTTTTTTTTGGAGAAAAAGAAAGACCACACAGGGGGTGGTGGTTGGAGGAGGGGGGAGGGAGAGAATTTCAAGCGGATGCCCCGCTCAGCACGAGCCATACACGGGGCTCGATCTCACAACCCTGGGGTCATGACCAGAGCCGAAACCAAGAGTCAGACACTTAACCAACTCACCAACAGGCACCAAGAAAAGACCAATTTGAAGGGATACATGCCTCCCACTCCGCAGCATTATTTGTAATAGCCAAGATCTGGAAATAGCCTAAGTGTCCACGGACAGATGATGGACAGAGCCGTGGGACACACACACAGTGGAATATCAGCCTTAAGAATGAGATCTTGCCGAGGCGTCTGTGTGTCTCAGTAGGTTAAAGCCTCTGCCTTGGGCTCAGGTCATGATCCCAGGGGCCTAGGGGCTCTCTGCTCAGCGGGGAGCCTGCTTCCCTTCCCTCTCTGCCTGCTTCTCTGCCTACTTGTGATCTCTCTCTCTCTGCCTGCTTCTCTGCCTACTTGTGATCTCTGTCTGTCAAATAAATAAATAAAATCTTAAAAAAAATAAAAATAAAACATTAAAAAAAAAAAAAAGAATGAGATCTTGCCATCTGCAACAACATGGACGGACCTAGTGGGTATTGTGCTGAGTGAAGTAAGTCAGAGAGAGAAAGAGACATACGGAAGATTTTGTTTCCAAGTGGAATCTAAGAAACAAAACAGAAACAGACTCACAGACACAAGAAGGAAACCGAGGGAGGGAGACTGGAGAGCGGGCAAAAGAGCGCGGGGGATTAACAGGTCCCCACCGGCTGGGCCACAGGAAGCGGTGGGGATGTCCCAGAGCACAGGGAATAGACTCAGTAATACTGTCCTGACGGCGTGTGGTGACAGACGGCAACTGGACCTATCGTGGGGACTGTTATGTTTCAAAATATTGAATCACAGGGCGCCTGGGTGGCTTAGGCAGTTAAGCCTCTGCCTTCGGCACAGGTCATGATCGCAGGGTCCTGGGATCCAGCTCTGCATCGGGCTCCCCGCTCAGTGGGGAGCCTGCTTCTCCCTCTCTGCTGCTGCCCCTCTCGCGTGCACTCTCTCTCTCTCTCAAATAAATAAAATCTTTAAAATTTTTTTAAAAGTTAAAAAAATAATCAAATCCCTACAATGTAAACCCCAAACTAGCAGGATGTTGTGTGTCGATCACGCTTCAGTTAAAAAAAACAATGCTCTATTGACATGGAAAGCCATGAAAGTGGAGAGACTTAAGGACAGGTACAGGACCCCAGAGAGTTCTAGAAGGGTAGGGAAAGTGGAGGAGGGGCGGTAACTGTGTCTTACCTCCTTTACCGAAGTCCTCTCTCTCTGGGATTATAATCATATGGAAGCACAATTACTCCCATCTGAAATAAATCTGTGGAGCGCGCACTAACGTTCTTGCTTCTGTCTGCTCCCTCCTACAGAGCGTCTAGTTCTTGAGGGTCTGCCCCTGGTGTTCCTAACGCCCAGAACTGGGGACAGCCTCTATAGCAATGTACTCAGTGAAAGAACAGATGAATCCTGTCGAACAAGGAATCGATGGGGACTCCCCAGATCAGAAGCCCCGAGCCTTCAGCCTGAAGAGGCTTCAGGGTGTCCCCAAGACTAAAACTCGTTCAACCACTTTGGGTCACTTGCAGTGACACCCCCAAAGCATCACCTCCTCCCCCTGCCTCACCACACAGGATGCCCTGGCTGCGCAGGGGCCCAGACGTCTACCCAAGACGTGCATAGGAATATTCATAACAGCATCCGTGGTAGAAGCCCCATCCTGGAGACAGCCCCAACCTCCCACCACAGCGGAGCGGACGGGCAGACTCCCCATGGTCGGTCCACGCGTGGACTGGTGGGCAGCAGTGGAACAGAAATGCTCTAGGACCATCCGCGCCTTCTGGCTCTCTCTAGCCTTTTTTTTTTTTTTTAAGTAATCTCTCCACCCACCGTGGGGCTGTAACTCATGACTCCGACCCCCAGATCAGGAGTGACGCGCTCCACCAACAGGGTCGGCCACACTCCGGATTCTCTGTATTCCTTGTGCTTTGACGTCCCAGGGCTAACCAGTTCTTCCCGCTGGTAAACGCCCGGCCTGGGGGCCTTCAGCAGCCCGGAGCCCACGCACCACACCACCTTCTCCAGGGGCTCACACTCCGGGCCAGTGTTCCCGGCCCTCCTTGCCACAGAGCCAGGTTCCAGACAACTGGACAGACAACTGGAACAGAATTACTCAGACTGGCCAGTCCTAAACCTGTTTACCTTGCCTCGCCACTCCCGGGGAAACCGTGTGAAAGGTTCCTGCCCAGGCTTTCCCCTGGCCCCTCGGCTAATCCCGACCACCCCTCTTCACCCCCCTGGCTCTGGCCTCCAGGATGAGCCCCGCTTGGGAACACACCTAACAGACTCCCTTGCAGCCCCAGTGGTTTCCAAACCTGATGGCCTCAAGACACCTGAATAATAATAAAATCAACATTATAAAACAAGCAGGCGGGGGAGGAGGGAGGGCTGGCTCAGGCTGGGCAGGTATGTCCCTAGGCCATACGTGAGGGTGTGGAGGGGGGGCTGCGCCTACTGCCTGCACCAGGCTTGAGCTGCAGCCTGGCCCCTGGCCACCCCGCAGGTGCCACCCCAGCTGGCACACGTGCCTGGCGTGGCCGTGGACTCCCACCCGGAACTCGGAAGCCGGGTCCTCCCTAGGTTCCGCTCAAGCTGTTACCTGCCTGGATCACAGGATGACCTTGCAGCGCACCCCCCTTTTCTTAGGGGTCTAGGTGAGTTTCTGAGAGGCCCCTCCGAAGGGACCGAGGTATGTCTTACGTCCCTGCCAGGGCCGAGGCTGGTCCTGAGCCGGGGCATTGACAAGTGGTGGACAAACTCAACTGCCGTGCTCCCTCCTCTTCAGCCTCCCCAGGGAGGAGGAGCACTCCTCGGAGATAACCTGCGAAACTTCGGACCACATACTGAGTCCGTGCAAGGGCACCGTGCTCAGGGGCCGGGGCACCCCACAGGTCCCTCCCTGTGCTGTTTGTCTGCTAAAGGCCCCACTCCTCCCCGACTTGGGGGGAGACAGGAGGGATCACATCCATAGGGAATCGGAGGGAGGGAGGAGGACAAGGGGGAGGAGGAGGAGGGAGAAGAAGGAATCACCCCAGCTCGTGGCTGCTGCCTAGAGGCAGGCCACTGGGTCCCCGTTCCCCATACCCGATACTGGTAAAACTCAGCAGAATCTTGCTCTTACAGATTGGGCTAATGCGCTCCGCTCAGCTCCCGTTTCAGGCCTCAGCCCGGCCGCCTTCCCCCTGCAGGACACACATCTCCAGGCTACCGTGGGCCTCAGCAGCTTTGCCTTCACACCATCCACCATCCTCCAGGAGCGCAGCTGTGACCTCCCGGGGACCGCCGCTTCCTGCAGCGAGTGTCACTGGACCTGCTGCTTCGGGTCCATCATCTGCCTGTTCTCTCTGGCTTCTGAGGACAATGTGTCCCTCTTCTAGGATTTCTGTTTCAGTCAGACGCAGGCAGCTCCTCAGAATCAGCTCCCGGGCAGTGGGCCCTGCTCAGGAAAGGCTCGAAGATCCGGCCAGACTCGGCCAACGGGCCCTCCCTGCGGGCCTCAGAGACTCCTTCACCGCAGAGACCCGGGCGACCTCCCCTCCTGTTTCTGGGGGCTCTCTGGACCACCCCGGATGGCCCTTAGTTGTCCAAAGGCTTCTGATGCAAGAAACTGCCTCTCTCGGGGCACCTGGGTGGCTCAGTGGGTTAAACCTCTGCCTTCGGCTCAGGTCATGATCTCAGGGTCCTGGGATCGAGTCCCGCATCAGGCTGTCAGCTCAGCAGGGAGCCTGTTTCCCCGTCTCTCTGCCTGCCTCTCTGCCTACTTGTGATCTCTGTCTGTCAAATAAATAAATAAAATACTTTTTTAAAAAAAGAAAGAAAAGAAAGAAACTGCCTCTCTCAGCCTCGTGCTAAACACCATTAAAACCAGAATCTCTCCATATTGGGCTTTCCTGGAAATACGCGCACTGACAGCCCCGGAGCCCGGGACCCTTCCAGTGCAGCTGCCCCTTAGCTGGGGTCAGGGGCTCAAAATGGCTGATGAGGCCTCTTACAACAGGAAGGAGCCAGACCTGAGCCCCCTGGCACATCCCACTGGGCCTCCCCTGTCCTCAGTCCCTGGCCAGATGCCATGTGCTCCACCCAGAGGGGAGGTCATCCCTCCCCCAGGTACCTTGGCTAACCAGCAGCGCCCCTCACTGAATGAACATCAACCAGAGCTTGTGGACTGTGTGGCTTGCACTGCCAGCCATCGTAAACATGACAGCACTCGTTGGCACCCTGCTGCTTTCCACCCCTCAGGATGTCCCAGATGAAGGTCAGGACCCAATGGTCAACACAACTGGCCAGACTTCAGGCAGCCATCTTGGCACTGGCGCCTTGGCCCGCAACCACCCCCCTCTGCACGTTGATTATACACACTGGTGGGTCATTGAGGGTAAAGGATTCAGAATCTCTTGCCCCACAGATACCCCAAATCACAACTGTCTCCTCATACCTGGAGGCCAAAAGCAAGGCCTGGCCAGCCCACTCCTATGCCGTCCGGAGTTACAAACGGGACTGGCAATGATCAGGTACACATGTTACTTCTCAGAATCCACACTGCTAGGCTCTTGGAAAAGGCACTCGGTAGAACTTTTCTGTCCCTGAGAGGGGCCAGAGAGGCTAAGCTCAGGGACATAATGGTTTCCTCAAACATCTTTTCAAATTCAAGGTCCTTAGGCAACTCAAAACTCAACATCAAATTTTAAAGTGTCCTACACTCCCCTTCCTACATTTAAAGGGGGATTTTTCTCCTTCCATGGTCATAAAGACATTATATAACCTATAGAGGCCTCTAAGACTGTCTCCCCTATCTTTTTAAATTTCTAATCTTGCCCCCATCCCACAAGGGCTGGCGGCCAGAGCCAGGGCACCTATCCTCCTAGACCCCATTAACCAGAGGTTGTCCTGCGGGCCAGATGGCTGCTCATCTGACATAGGGGCCATCTGAGCTTAAACTTCACACACACACACACACACACACACACACACACGGAATAAACACAAAACCTGTCAAGTATAAGCAAACATCATCCTGTTGGTTACTGGTCTCCATACTCTCGGCCTGGGATTTTTCCCTGGTTTGTAATCCAAGGCCCAAACCCTCCAGGTGAGCCATTGCCTCACCAGGCATCAAGTTTGCTTAGCACAAGCCCCACAACCCCAAGACCGCACCACTTTGCTATCCCCAAACAAACCAGCTGAAGCAAAGAGCCCACAGTAACTGGCCAGATGGGAGGACCTGCCCATAGGCTCCTGCCACAGCCCAACCCAGCCTTGTCCCAAACCCACTGAGTCCCAGGAACAGCGACCACACCCCCACCCCCCTGAGAAGGGACCCGAGCCCACACCGCAGATGACATCTCCACGGCCCGCGAGCCGGCTGTTGGCGATCCCCGGGACACGTTCACCCCGACTCTTGAACTCCTACCCCAGCTATGCCCACAGACTGCCTCTGTGAGGCACAGTGGATGCGGACCCTGACTGCTTTCCTTCCTTTAGGATTAGGGATTCTGGGATGTTTCTGAACTTGCTGTCTGCTTTGCCAGGATCCTGGTTAACTCCTTGCTCCCTGTGGAAACACACACTCCTACATGTCTGTGCAAACATGCCACACCCAAAGGCAAATCTGGCCCAGGTCACTCTTCTGGGCCAGCCAAACAATTAATGGAGATAATGCTTTCCCCCAGGGGGCACCTGCCTCATACTAGTCAACCCCAGGACCCCCTTGAGGAAAGGACTGCCTAACCCCTACTGCCTTTCCTTATTAACCCTCCAGCCTTCCACCAGGATCTCTGGCCCTGCGGTTCCCACCAGGACCACCACCACCTGTCCCCCTGGTCACGTGCAACACCACGTTGCCTCACACAAACTTCACTAAACCAGGAGATCATATTCTGACAGCATCACTGCTGGACCGGCCAGCTTGACTCCCCGCAAAAACCCACCACGATAATAGTAGTGAAATAAAAAAACGAATAATAACAAAACAAACAACTATATATGTGCACACTTTTAACACTCTACAACCCCACTGAGATAGTGTTAGAAACCCTGGGAATTTCAGATTGATCGCCTTGGACAGTGCCACATAAACCGAGAAACTTAGGTATGAGCCAGCCCAGAAGCCCTGATACTTCTAGTTGTGTCACTCCCTACTATTCTTTCTTTCTTTCTTTTTAAATATTTTATTTATTTATTTATTTGACAGAGAGAGACAGCAAGAGAGGGAACACAGCAGGGGGAAGGGGGGAGGGAGAAGCAGGTTCCCCACGGAGCAGGGAGCCCCATGCGGGGCTCAATCCCAGGACCCTGGCATCATGACCTGAGCCCAAGGCAGACATTTAAGGACTGAGCCACCCAGGCACCCCTATTCTTTCTAATGATACATTTTTTTCTATGCTGTCCAGGAAAACTTGTGCCCTACGCTCTAGAAGTCCCCTTATCATCACCACAAAGATTCAACACAATGTCAATGCACCAGAAGGCCAACAGTATTCCCGCCTTTTTCTTTTCTGGTATTTTCCTGTTTGGCTATCTTGTTGACCCCGGGGAGACCACCCCTCCTGGGGCCAGTTCCTAGAGATAGTTAATGACCAGCTTGGAAGGGTGCCTTTCCCATGCAGATTTAGCCAGGTGGAGCTAAAGCACCACAGCAGGACGTAATAACAAAGGACTAGATTTGTAGACTTAACTCTGGGCCAGGGTCCTGGGATCTATCCTGTAAGGGGCTCCCTTCTCAGCAGGGCGTCTGCTTCTCCCTGTCCCTCTGCTGCTCCTCCTGCTTCTGTGTGCACCCTCACTCTCTCTCTCTCTCTCAAATAAAATCTGAAAGGAAGAAAGGAAGGAAGGAAAGAAGAAAACAGACACACAAATCAATGTAAGAACAGAAAGTGAAGATACTGACCCACACACATGTACTCAGCTGATGCTTGACGACAGTGCAAAGAGAGTTCAGTGGAGACAGGACAGTCTCCTCAGAAAGTGGTGTTACCGCCGCCGGAGGTCCATATGCAAAAGAATAAATTAACCTAGACCAGACCTTACATAAGAATTATACTCAAAATTGGGGCACCTGGATGGCTCTGTCTGTGGAGCGCGGCACGCTTGATCTCAAAGTTGTAGGCCCGAGCCCTACGGTGAGTGTAGAGATTACTTACAAATAAAATCTTTGGGAAAAAATTTACTCAAAATGGATCACAGACCTAAATGTAAAATGCAAAATGACAAAACTTCTTGAGGAAAACATAGGAGAAAAATCTACCTGACCTTGGGTTTGGTGATGAGCTTTTAAAGACAACACCATGGGCGCCTGGGTGGCTCAGTGGGTTAAGCCGCTGCCTTCGGCTCAGGTCATGATCTCAGGGTCCTGGGATCGAGTCCCGCATCAGGCTCTCTGCTCAGCAGGGAGCCTGCTTCCTCCTCTCTCTCTCCCTGCCTGCCTCTCTGCCTACTTGTGATCTCTCTCTGTCAAATAAATAAATAAAATCTTTAAAGACAACACCAATGGTATAACCCATGAAAGAGAAAAAAATGTGTAATTTCAACTTCATTAAATGTATAACTTTGGTTCTGTGAAAGACAATGTTATAAGAACACGAAGAGAAGGGGCATCTGGGTGGCTCAGTTGATTAAGCGACCGCCTGCGGCTTGGGTCATGATCCTAGAGTCCCAGGATCGAGTCCCAAATTGGACTCCCTTCTCGACGGGGATTCTGCTTCTCCCGCTGACCTTTCTCCATTCATGCCCTCTCTCTCTCAAATAAATAATAAAATATTTAAAAAATAAAAATAAAAAAAGAACATGAAGAGAAGCCACAGATGGGGAGAACATAAGAAGATACTTGCAAAACACAAGTCTGATGAAGGACTTGAGTCCAAAATATATAAACAGATATTAAAAGTCAACAGTAGATAACAAATAACCCAACTGACAAATGCGCAAAAGACCTGGACAGCTCCCTGCAGGAGACACAGATGACGATGGACACTAGGTGACGATGGGCACATGAGAAGATGCTCAGCGTCATTTGTCACCAGGGAAATGCAAATGAGAGCAATAATGAGCCACTACTACAGACCTACAGGAATGGATAAAATCCACAACACCAACCCCAGACGCCACTGAGGATGTGGAGCCACAGAAACTCCCATTCATTGCTGGTAGGAATGCAGAATGGCATGGCCACTTTGGAAGACAATGTGTCAGCCTTTGGTTTTTTTTTTTTTTTTAGCTTTTATTTATTTATTTGGGAGAAACAAAGGGAGCATGGAGGAGGGGCAGAAGGAAAGGGAGAAAGAGTCCCAAGCCGACTCCCCACTGAGCATGGAGCCAGATGCGGGACTCAATCTCCCGACCCTGAGATCACAGCCAGAGCTGAAACCAGGAGGCAGACGCTTCCTTACTTGACTGTGCCACCCAGGGGCCCCCGAAGGTGGCAGCTTCTTACAAAATTAAACAAGGTCTTACCATATGATCCAGCTGCTGCACCCCTCGGTGTTGATCTAACTGATGTGAAAACTCTCCCCCATACGAAACCTGCATGTGTGTGAACGCTGACAGCAGCTTTATTTCTGGTTACCTACATATAGGTGAAGGGATAAACACACTGTGGTCCACCCGGCGAAGGGAATATCAATCAGAGATCAAAGGAAATGAGGGGGAGGGGCACCTGCGGGCTCAGTGGGAGGAGCCTGTGACTCTTGATCTCGGGGTGAGCCCCATATTGGGTGTAGGGATTACTTAGAAAAAAATAAACATTAAAAAAAAGGAAATGAGCTAACAAATTACTCAGGGGCGTGGAGGAATCATAAATGCGTACTGCTATGTGAAAGCAGCCTGTGTGAAAATACTATATACTGTATGATGCCAATTCAATAACATTCTGGAAAAGGTAAAACTATCGAGACTATAAACAGGCCAGTAGTTGCCGGGGATGCTGGGGTGCTGAGGGTTGAACAGGGGCAGCACAGGGGAATTTTTCGGGAGGTGAAATCATGATATAGTAGACCATAACAGTGGATAAAAGACACTAGTGTTTGTCAAAATTCATATACCCTGATATTACAGAGCAGACCTCCATGTACACACAATTTTAAAAAACCATTTAGGAGTCAGGAATCCCAGGAAAGAACACAGAATACAATGGAAGAATCTAATCAATTGGAAAATAACCTGAACCAGCTTCGCTGAAGGACTGGGGAGAATCAGACGCTGCCCTGAGTCACGCGGGAAATGAGGAGACGCAGGACGGTACCCTACCGAGCTGATGAAGTGGCTTCCCATGTGAACACCAGCTAACAATTCTAGAACCACTAAACATGTACTGGAATTGAACAATTAAGTTCTAAAAAGGAGGTGAGCGGATGGTGAGAACCAGATTTCTCCAGGTTGGAGCAGATTACAGATAAGCAAGGGGAAGAGGCTAGAATGTTCCATGTGGTAACTGATCAGAGGTGGGGACACCAATATAAAATTAGGTTCAGCTTAACGTAGATACAGATGCGTATACACAGGGGTTAGAATACATACATGTACTCCCTTGCTTTGTCAGCAAACAGCTCCCAGAGGCAAAGACATCCCAGTACCTTTGATCACATGTGATCTTGATTTTTTTTTTAAGATTTTATTTATTTGACACAGGAGTGAGATCACAAGTAGGCAGAGAGGCAGGCAGAGAGAGGGGGAAGGGGACTCCTTGCTAAGCAGAGAGCCAGATGTGGGGCTCGATCCCAGGACCCTGGGATCATGACCTGAGCCGAAGGCAGAGGCTTAACCCACTGAGACACCCAGGCGCCCATGATCATGATTTTTAATAACCTTCTCCGGCAAGAGGAACCAGGGCTCCTTGGAGAAATGGCAGATTGTAGGACCAGAGCAAGGAACATGTAAGATGAGCATCTTGCAACAGCAGAAAGTAAGGAAGTACTTACACACACATACACACATACACACACACACACGCTCATGCGCCACACATGCCACATGCCACACACACACACACACATACCACATACACACATGCCACACACACTCTTCACACACATGCCGCATACACACACACACCACATACACACCCAATGATGGGGCACATCAAAGGGACATAGAAGTCAACTGAAAGAGCTCCCAGTGGCCAAAGCTAGAACCATTTGAGCAACAAAATAATAAGACAGCATTAGATTATAGCCCAAAGTATTAAACAAATCTCATGAGTCCATACTGGTATCAATAAATAATTGCATAGGGGCGCCTGGGGAGCCTGCTTCAATAGATCTTTAAAAATAAATAAATAGGGCGCCTGGGTGGCTCAGTGGGTTAAGCCACTGCCTTCGGCTTAGGTCATGATCTCAGGGTCCTGGGATCGAGTCCCGCATCGGGCTCTCTGCTCGGCAGGGAGTCTGCTTCCTCCTCTCTCTCTCTCTCTCTGCCTGCCTCTCTGCCTACTTGTGATTTCTCTCTGTCAAATAAATAAATAAAATCTTTTAAATAAATAAATAAATAAATAAATAAATAAATTACTAATTGCCTAACCAAATGGAGAAGCGAGATCTTCCACGCAGAGGAATTCCAACTAATTCAGGCCAACACCCCACCTTCAAGGAGGCGGAGCCGACCTCCCGGCTCCTGAGGCATGGGCTGCACAGAGACTTCCTTCCAAAGTGTGGAAGCCGCTCCACATACCTCCACCAGGGGGCCAAGGTCAACAGGAAGTACCCTTGCAGCGATGAAATCAATCCTCTGATGAGGAGGGCACCTCGCCTCTGTGGTCTTCCTCTCCCAAACCCACGACTCCAGTCCGACCCCGAGGAAGACATCAAGGCAAACTGCAGGTCAGGACCATGCCACCAAATACCGGCCGGCACGACGTAAAACTGTTAGGATCATCAGAAGGAAGGAGTGGCTGAGAAGGTGTCACAGCCAAGAGGGGCCTAAGGACACAGGACGACTGAAGGCAATGTGGTGTCCTGGCCAAGATCTTGGAACAGAAAAAGGACATTAAGAAAAACTGAGGATTTCTGAATGTCGTACGGGTTCTAGTTGGTAACAGCGTATGAAGATTTGCTCATTAGTTGTGATAAATCTATTACACTAATGTGAGATGTTAAGTAAAAAAGTCAGGCAAGCTGCCTGCCTGACTCGGCGGGTAGAGCACAGGGCTCTTGATCGGGCGGGGAGTTCAAGCCCTATGTTAGACATGGAGATTACTTTTTTTTTTTTTAAAGATTTTATTTATTTATTTGACAGAGAAAGATCACAAGTAGGCAGAGAGGCAGGCAGAGAGAGAGAGAGGAGGAAGCAGGCTCCCTGCCGAGCAGAGAGCCCAATGCGGGACTCGATCCCAGGACCGTGAGATCATGACCAGAGCCTAAGGCAGAGGCTTAACCCACTGAGCCACCCAGGCACCCCCATGGAGATTACTTTAAAGCTTTTTTTAAATAAATTAAAAACGGGGGTGGGGGGAGCGGCCGGGTGGCTCAGTCGTTAAGCCTCTGCCTTTGGCTTACTTAGGTCATGATCCCAGGATCCTGGGATCGAGCCCCACATCCAGTTCTCTGCATGGCAGGAAGCCTGCTTCTCCCTGTCCTACTCCCCCTGCTTGTGTTCCCTCTTTCCCTGTGTCTCTCTCTGTGTCAAATAAATAAATAAAATCCTTAACAATTAATTAATTAATTAATTAATCAATTAAAAGGTTAACAGAAATGGAGTATACAGAGTTTTCTGCACTGTTTTCCCAATAACTGTGTAAATCTGAAACTGTTCTAAAATTTAGAAGTTTACTTAAAAAAAAACAACAAGCAGGGGTGCCTGGGTGGCTCAGTGGGTTAAAGCCTCTGCCTTCGGCTCAGCTCATGATCCCAGAGTCCTGGATCGAGCCCCCCATTGGGCTCTCTGCTCAGCAGGGAACCTGCTTCCTCTTCTCTCTCTGTCTGCCTCTCTGCCTACTTGTGATCTTTGTCTGTCAAACAAATAAAAATCTTTATTAAAAAACAAAAACAAAAACAACAAGCAGACAAACGCATACCGCTCTATGTTTTCATTTACGAGAAGAATAGTTAAATTAGTCTGTGGTATTAGAGGACTGAACAGTGGTTTCTTCCAGGGATGAAGGGGAGTAGGGGGGAGTGGAGTGAGGCTTGGAGTGAGGCTCAAAGTGAGTAGTCTGCCTCTGGCCCCAGGTGGTGATTACCCCAGTGTAGACAAAGGTAAGACTTCACTGAGCTGTATTGTTAAGATGTATCCATTTTACATGTTGTACTTTAATTCAAAAGTACACACAAAGGGCGCCTGGGTGGCTCAGTTGGTTAAGTGTCTGCCTTTGGCTCAGGTCGTGATTCCAGGGTCCTGGGACAGAGCCCCATGCCTGCCTCCCTGTTCCGCAGAGAGCCTGCCTCTCCCTCTGCCCCCGACCCCCGCTCATCCTCTCTTGCTCTCTCGCTTGCTCGATGTCTCAAGTAAATAAATAAAACTCTCTAAAAAAAAAAAAAGGGTAACAGGGGCGCCTGTGTGGCTCAGTGGGTTAAAGACTCTGCCTTCGGCTCAGCTCATGATCCCAGGGTTCTGGGATCGAGCCCCGCATCGGGCTCTCTGCTCAGCGGAGAGCCTGCTTCCCTCTCTCTCTCTCTGCCTACTTGTGATCTCTCTGTCAAATAAATAAATAAATAAGGGAACACAAAGTAAAATAATACCAACAACCAAAAAGCCGGACATCACCATCTAGAAACACTGCAGAAATTTCTGAACGCCCAACAAAGACAAAAAACCCAAAAGCTTCCAAGAAGAAGCAGAAAAGGGGCACCTGGGTGGCTCAGGGGGTTAAAGCCTCTGCCTTCAGCTCAGGTCATGGTCTCAGGGTCCTGGGATCAGGTCCCACTTCAGGCTCTCTGCTCAGCGGGGAGCCTGCTTCCTCCTCTCTCTCTGCCCGTCTCTCTGCCTACCTGTGATCTCTGTCTGTCCAATAAATAAATAACATCTTTAAAAACAAAAAACACCCAAGTGTTGGCCTGTGCACAGACTTCACCAGCAACACAGTGGTCAGGAAGGTGGTGGAGCAGGGGGGCGCTGCTGCTCACCGCCCCCACACCTCTCCCACCAGGGACCCCCAGCCTGCCGCCCACGCATGCACACACACGTGCACGCACACACACATGGCTGAGCCTACACCCACCCCCTCCTCCCCGTGTGCCCAGATCTCTCATTCCACCCGCCTGCCTCGCTGTCTCCAATCTCTCATGCCCAGTCCAAGGGCTGCCTTCTCCCAGAAGCTGCTTCTTCTTTTTTTTTTTTAATTTTTAATTTTTATAAACATATATTTTTATCCCCAGGGGTACAGGTCTGTGAATCGCCAGGTTTAAATCCCAGAAGCTTCTTGATCTGCGGGCCGAAGCTAGAGGCCCAACTTCCTCTCCCCTCCCCTAGGTACTGGGCACCAGGCCCCCAGTCATCAGCAGGGGTCCGCGGGGAGAACCCGGCTGCGGAGAACAGGAGCGCATGGGGCTGCAGGAGGTCACCAGCTGCCTGTGAAGCTCACCAGATCACCCGAGGCCATCAGACCCTGGGAGCCGGGCCAGCACAGAGCCAGGCCCCGAGACCGAATGCAGGGCTCCATTTTGATTAAATCATTTTTCAGCCGTGTGACTTAAGGACAAAATAAAAACTGGTTGGAGAAGTCGGCCCTGTTTTGGGGAGGGGAGTGGGATTTCAACTGCACACCACGTAAAAACAAACTTATTCGGGTATGGACATTTGGGGCCTATCATGTGGTATCAGCCCCAGAAGTCGGGCCCTTCTCCAGCTCCATGCCAGGGCCAGCCTGGGTCAAGGACAGTTCCTGTCCTGCTGTAGTCTGGGGACCCTCACTCTCCCCTGCCCCAGAGGAGGAACCAGGCTCAGCTAGAAGCAGAGGCATAAGCTCTGGCCCGGGCCTGTCTGGCTGGTGGGCACTCCACCAGAGTATTGACGGCCACAGAGCTGAGGCTTCCAAATCAACGTTCTAGAATGTTCTTGGTCTCCAGGGCTGGATCCCCAGGCCCGGGTGTGACCATGTGGCAGGCACTGGAGCAGCCTGGGGTTGGTGCACTGCACACTCATTCCCCTCTTGTCTCCTCCCTGCCACCTGTCCCTGGGTGTCATCAGGATTCACCCTCCAGGGGGCCAGCTCCTGGCTCTGACAGTCCCAGAGACCCAGTCGGAAGCTCAGATCGCATGCGGGTGCTGCTGGCACCGCCTGGTGCTGGAGCCTGGAGGTGGTCCCTGGACAGCGGAGGCTGATGACTCCAAGGCCAGCCGGGGCGGCAGGACGATGCTCAGCTCCCCTCACCCAACACCCCCCACCCAGCACCCACACTCACAGTGGAAGTCACTGTCAGCCACCGGACCGGCCCCACTGATGGACTCTGCTGGGCTTATGGTCACCCTCCCCACTGGAGGACAGTGGATTTGAAGAGGAAAGCTCCCCAGAGCTTTACAGAGTGGGGGGTAATGGGGAATGCCAGGCGGAGTGAGCAGGGCCGCCTGTTCACGTACACCAAAGCCCCTGGACATGGGACAGCCCTCCCCTTAGGCGTCTCAGTTCAGCAGGACTGCAGCTGCAGGGGGAAATTCCACATTGGTGACTGTTACACATCTGGAGGGCCCCAAAGGCCTCAGACAGGTCCCTCGCGGAGGTCCAGGGTCAGCCCCTGCCCAGCTGCTGACCTCCGCCGTCTCCTCGGGTCGGCTCTGCCCTGACGTCCCTGGCATCTTCCTGAATCCCAAGGCGTGGGTGAGCCCCCAAGCCCGCACGCAGGGCACCGCGTCACCACCACCCAGACAGCCCCGGCAATGTGTCATCGGCCACCTTGCACCCTGCGCCTCCAGCCCCGCCTCGCCCGCAGCGGGATGCATGGGTTGGAGACGTGGGTCGCCCCGCGGATGGAGGGCGGGGAGCAGAGCCGGAAAACCTGCAAGACTGTGTGTGTAGATTCGTCACCCGACACGTGTCTGCGTGGACACACCCACAGCCCGGAATATTCCGACCAACCTCTTCCTGCAATCCGAGTGTCCCCACGGGTGTGCGTCTGTCTGCGCGCGGGGTGGTGTCTGCCGGTGAGCGTGCGCGGCGACCGCGACGGAGCAGCTGCTCTACCTGGAAGGGAGCTCCCAAGCCCGAGGCAGCGGTGACTTCCCGGGGGTGAGGCTGTGGGACCAGGGTGGTTGTTTTACCGCCCCTGCTCTGCTTCACAAGGGCGGATCTCTTTAAAGAATAAAAGATACCTAATTAATGTTTTGACACTAGCGATCCCTCACCTAATTAATGCTTTAACACTAGCGACCCCGCAGGGCCAGCATCCCTGGGCCTCACCCTCCTCCCGCTCCCCGCCCTGCACCCTTGCAGGCCGGAGGTCAGCCAGTGCGGCCCCGCGCCTGCGCCAGGGTCCCGACGGCCCCTGGGCCTTTGCGCCGCTGTTACGTAGCGGTTACGCCCCTGGGAGCACCGCCCTTGGATTCGGAAGTAAGGTGCCTCACCTTTCCGCCACCCGGGCTCTTCTGGGGCCGAGATGTGCCTGCGGCGGGTAGGAACCCCGGCGTCCATGCCCAGGGGCCCCCATCCCACCTGCCCGCAGGACCACAAAGGCAGAGGACATCTCAGCACTGGGCCAAAGGAGGAGCAAAGAACTTAGGTTTCGGAATTCTCATTTTAACCTCTTTGACACCGGTTCATTGGTCCCCTATCTGGGGCCGGTAGGTAACACCCCCTACCCCTGCCCTGTCTCCACCCTGGAACGTGGTCTGGGCTCTGTGGACCTGTTCAACGGAGGGGAGGATCTCCAGTGGCTAAAGCAGTGCCACGGCCTGGGGGTGGGGACGGGTGATTCCTGAAGGTGCAGGTGGGTCCGTGGGTTCTGGCATCCAAGCACAAGGAAGAGAGTTCCTGACCCACAGAAAACAGATTTACAGGAGAGGAAAGGCCTGGTGGTGGGAAGGAGCCATCTTACTGTGTTCCTGGGTGGGGAAGGGTCATCTGGAAGGGCTTGGGAGGGTCTCTAGCCCTGGGGTGGGGGTGGGGTGGGGGTGAGAGGCTGTATGGAAGAGATACAGCCACAAGAGAGGACCATTAAAAGTCCTGGAAAACAAATCCATCCACCAGTGACTCCTCCTGGAACATTTCTTCTTGGGTCCCCTGGTCCTGGGGCCAGCTTGGCAGAGTCTGGGTCAATGACACTTCCAGCTCTGCAGAGAGGAAAGGCACAGGGGGGACTGCAACCGAGATCCTGAAAGAGACAGGCACATTTAGCCTGTTGATCACTGATTGAACCAGGGGTTACCAAGGCTCTTGCCTGCCCCACCAGATATTGGCTCCCCTGGAGAGTGGAATGCATGAATGGCCTGCTCCAGGAGGTAAGACTAGAAGAGCATGCCTGGGACTAATCCTCGTGCTGACCTAACTGCCTCATAGGCCAAGGGTCCTGGCTCATTCAACCCTATCTGCCTACCTGGCCCTGCCTGCTTTTATTTTATTTTTTTTTAATTTATTTAGTTGACACACAGAGAGAGAGAAAGATCACAAGTAGGCAGAGAGGCAGGCAGAGGGAGAAAGAAGCAGGCTCCCTGCTAAGCAGTGAGCCCGACGCGGGGCTAGATCTCAGGACCCTGAGACCATGACCTGAGCCGAAGGCAGAGGCTTAACCCACTGAGCCACCCAGGTGCTCCACCCTGCCTCCTTTTATTTTATTTTTTTTTTAAGATTTTATTTATTTATTTGACAGAGAGAGATCAAAAGTAGGCAGAGAGGCAGGCAGAGAGGGAGAAAGGGAAGCAGGCCCCCTGCTGAGCAGAGAGCCCGATGTGGGACTCGATCCCAGGACCCTGAGACCATGACCTGAGCCGAAGGCAGCAGCTTAACCCACTGAGCCACCCAGGCGCCCCCTGCCTCCTTTTAAACCTCACTCACTCACTCAGCCCCCATTCATCCCTCTGCCGCAGAGGATTTACTGTGGGCCAGCACAGGGCTCCACTGAGGGTGGAAGGGAGAGCCTAGAGGTGAGGTCCTGCATCTGCCCCAGAAAGAGTCTCCGCATTCATCAGCACACCCCAGAGCAGGGTCTTTGACCAGCCTCATCCAAACCCCTTCTGAGTGCTTTGCTGTCAGTGAAGCCCATGGCCTTCATGCTGGTACATGTTTGCTTGGGCAGTTCCTCTGCCGGGAATGTCCTTATTTGGGGCTGGCACTCACACTTCAAAGGCCGCTTACTTGGTGAGGATTTCCCGGACATCTCTCCTGAGCATGGCTGTCCTTGGCCCAGACAGGTCATCTTAAATCTGAGTTGTTAGTGCTAATACAGGGCACAGAGTAGGAACCTAATAGGTGCAGATCCAGGGCAGTCCTCATCCAACACTGCATAAAGACTCAGTCTGCACTCTGAGCCTTGGTTTCCCAGCTGTAGAGTAGATGCTGGGAAGAGCAGCTATGGCCTGTCCCTCTAGAAGTGACCTGGTGCACAGGGGCCGTTGGGAATCCACCCCCTAGGAGCCCCCTGGCCTGCCAGCAGCCCAGAGATTTCTATATGGGGGCTTTGGAGCAAGATGAGGGCATATTTTCTCCCTTTGAGAACAAACCAGGGGCATCTTGCGTGTCTCATCTCCTGGGTGCTCAGTCTAGACCACAAAGGACAAGAGCAGGAGTCCTCTAGGCAGGCAGAGACACCAAGCCTAGGCAAGGAGCTGGCCCTTCACCCCCGCTGGGCCGGGGAGAAGAGTGGGAGCAGGGCCCAGCATGACCCTAAGGGAGGATCACAGCCACCACCCAAGGTGACCCCAGGATGCTCCAGGGGCATTTATAACCAGCCAAGCCAAACCACAGATACCAGTGACCTGTAAAATGAGCTCCTTAGTGAGCTCTGATGTTCCAATTTCCACCTCCAGTGCCTTTTTCAACAATGGGTTTGGTTCCGGTCACATTCGAGTGTACAAAAAAAGCTGACGGGTCAAATTCCCTCAACCAAGTGTCTTAACTAAGCACTTTCCGTGCTATTATTCTCATTACAACAACATACAGATAAATAACGTATAGTGTGAAAGGCTCTAGATGGGAGAGAGTACATGCGGCGTGTGCCATTTAAATAAAGAACCAGGGGCGCCTGGGTGGCTCAGTGGGTTAAGCCGCTGCCTTCAGCTCAGGTCATGATCTCAGGGTCCTGGGATCGAGTCCCGCATCGGGCTCTCTGCTCAGCGGGGAGCCTGCTTCCTCCTCTCTTTCTCTCTCTGCCTGCCTCTCTGCCTACTTGTGATCTCTCTCTGTCAAATAAATAAATAAAATCTTTAATAAATAAATAAATAGATAGATAGATAAAGGAAGGAAGAAAGAAAGAAAGAAAGAAAGAAAGAAAGAAAGAAAGAAAGAAAGAAAGAACCAAAAACCGGAAAAATTAATCTGTAGTGGCAAAAGGCAAAATAGCAGTCGCCCCCAGTAGAGGCTCCTGGGGACCTGAAATGTGCGAGCACTTGACCTGAGCAGTCGCAGGGTGGCGTCCTGCAAGGAAACATTCATCTGGTTGCTCACATTCTGATTTTGTACTTTATATTTTTTTAATTTTTTAACTTTTAAAAAAGTTTTTATTTATTTATTTGACAGAAAGAGAGACAGCGAGAGAGGGAAGACAAGCAGAGGCAGTGGGAGAGGAAGAAGCAGCCTTTCCACGGAGCAGAGACCCCGATGTGGGGCTCGATCCCAGGACCCAGGGATCATGACCTAAGCCAAAGGCAGATGCCTAATGCCTGAGCCCCCCAGGTGCCCCCAGATTCCGTACTTTAATGTAAATACACCGATAAAGCTACAGTAAGAACATACCACGAGGACTAATGTTAGTTCGAGCCTCTTCCATGCTGGCAGGCAGGGCTGTCTCCACTGCTGGGTCCCCAGGGCCGGATGCAGCTCTCCCCATCCGCACGATGGGGACCACTGATCCATATCCCCTTGTACAACCCTGGAGACTGGCGTTCTGGGAAAGCCCGTCCTGTCGGTCTCCAAAGCCCTCCCTAGAGAGTTCTGTAGTCACCCCAGCTCGGGGAGGGGAGGCAGAGATGTGAGTCAGAGGATGGAACCTGAGCGTCCAGGGAGCACAGGGCCAGCTCCCCTAGCCAGAATTGAGGAGCTGGAGGAGGAGGAACGGAAGCTTCTGGGAGGTGATGTACAGGCTGAGTCTCAGGGAACGGGTGAAGTTCTGACCAGCAAAAACAGCCCAGGGGGGCGGGGGGCGGGGAGCAGCAGCCAAAACAAAGGCCTGGAGAGAGGTGAGTGCAAGGTGTGGTCGGGATGGCCGCGCTCTGGTCCGGCTGGCACACGGGAGCTAGAGGAGGCTCAGCAGGGAGGGTGTGACTGGCACAGCCACAGGCAGGAGCCGGAGAATGCTGGGTTCTTCTGGGAACTCTGGGGTCCTGAGAAATGTCCAGAATGCTTTAGTAGGAGGACATCAAGCCCGACTTGCTTTTGAGCTAGTGTCAGCCGGCTGTGCCCAGATTCAGAAAAGAGGAACGTCAGGCAGGATGGATCCAAGGTCAGCTGTCTCCGCGCAGAGCCCTGGGCCACCTGAAATCCAGGCTGACACAGCCCGGCCCCTCCACACCGGTGGCTCCTGCTGAGACACGCATGACTGTACTGTGGTCCTTAGCAAGGACACGGGATGCCTCCTCCAAGTGGTGTTTGGGAGGACAAGGGTCTCAGGCAACCTAGGCAGGGACATCCGGACAGAGGGAAGGAAATCAAGATGCCCTTGAATTCCATCTCAAGCACGGCCACTGTTAATCCTCCTCAGGGCATGTGGGATTTTATTTTCCTTCGAGAAGCTGTGAACTACCTAAGTGGGCACCTTAAAATCGATGACATCCTAGACACAAGGATGTCTGTGTATAAATGACGTTTGTTTCCACTTCAATTTATATTGTGATAAGGACGGTGGAAGGAAGGACAGAGATCTTAATAGTGTCACCATGACTCATAGTTGGGGCCAACAGAGAATCTTTAGAGAAATAAAGGATGAGTGTGTTATATATAAAATTATAAAGGTAATCACGATGACACAGCTACAAAATCTCCAAAAGTATCAAAAGAAACACTTGTACCCAAATTAAGCAAATATTTTATAGCCTACAAAAATAGAAAGCATAAAATAAGACGGCTTAATTGAGACTGAGATGGATCTGTCACGGGGATACGTGCAAATGGGTTAACTCACCTGTACAAGGAAATGCCTGGAAGGTGGTTCACGTTCAGCTATAAGCTGGGGGCAAGAGACACTCCCCAAACAAGACGACTCAGAGAATGAAAATAAAAGGGCGGTGCAAGGGGCAGTGCCAACAAACAAAGCAGCAGTCAAGTTCAAGGCAAAATATTGGTTGAGGTCAAGAGGAACATTTTGTAACGATGATGAATGCAAGTCAGGATGTTGATGGAACGTATCTACTGAGTGTGAAGGAGCAGACGTTAGTATGTGTGCTTGCAGGAACACGTACCTGCACTCACACAACGAAAGGGATACGAGGAAGAGTAAAAAGTATATCAGTAGCAGGAAGCATTTTTTTAAGATTATTTGAGAGAGAGCAGGAGAGTGACAGAGAGCACCGGCAGGGGTGAGGTGGGGAGGGAGAGAGAGAGAAGCAGAGTCCCCACTGAGCAGGGAGCCTGACAGGGGCTCCATCCCAAGACCCCAAGATCATGACTTGAGCCAAAGGCAGAGGCTTAACCGAATGAGTCACCCAGGTGCCCCTACAGCAAGAAGTATTTTTTGGAGATTTTATTTAGGGACACCTGGGTGGCTCAGTGTGTTAAGCCTCTGCCTTTGGCTCAGGTCATGATCTCAGGGTCCTGGGATCGACTCCTGCATTGAGCTCTCTGCTTGGCAGGGAGCCTGCGTCCCTCTCTCTCTGCCTGTTGCTCTGCTTACTTGTGATCTCTCTCTCTCTGCTAAATAAGTAAATAAAATCCTTTTAAAAAATAAAGATTTTATTTGAGAGAAAGAGGATGTGTGCTGGTGAAAGGAGTGGGGGCGGTGGCGGGGGACAGAGGGAGAAGGAGAGAGAAAATCTCAAGCAGACTCTTTGCACTGAGCACGGAGGGCACGAGGCAGGGCTCAGTCTCACAACCCTGAAATTATGACCTGAGCGGAAACCAAGAGTTGGATGTCCAACCAACCGAACCACCCAGGTGCCCCCGTAGTAGGAAATTTTAATACTTCTCTCACAGATAAGTGTTCCAAAAAATCAAGATTAGAGAAGACCTAAAACTTAATTATTGAGCTAGATTTAATTAATTTATATCAGACTCTCTACCCTAAAAACAGACTATTCCTTTGTTACTGGACATCTGAATATTCACAAAGATCGACTATATGTTAAATTTTTTTTTTAAGATTTTATTTATTTATTTGTCAGAGAGAGAGAGAGAGCGCACAAGCAGTCAGAGGCAAAGAGAGAAGCTGACTTCCTGCCGAGCAAGGAGCCCGATGCAGGACTCGATCCTAGGACCTTGGGTTCATGACCTGAGGCGAAGGCAGAGGCTTAACCGACTGAGCCACCCAGGCTCCCCTAGAATTTATTTATATATATATATACATATATATATTATATGTATATATAAAAATTATATATATAATTTATATATATATATATATTTTTTATTTTTTATTTATTTATTTTTAAAGAAAATGTTTTGACATATGGGACGCCCAGGTGGCTCAGTCGGTTAAGCCGCTGCCTCCAGCTCAGGTCAAGATCTCAGGGTCCTGGGATCGCCTGCTTCCCCCCGCCCCTGCCTACTTGTGATCTCTCTCTCTGTCGAATAAATAAAATCTTCAAAAATAAATAAAATAAATAGTTATAAAAAATAGGAAAGGACTAAAACACGAACACGAAGGAAAGGATCGCGGGGTGCACTTTCCACTGCACCACCTCGGGTGCCCTGGAAGCCGCCGCACAGAGCACGACGAAGCAGTACCGTCGGATGGCAGGGCCCCTGCTTCGGCAGGGCCCCTGCTGCCACCGGGGGGAGCGGCCCCGCAGCCGGGGCCGCTGCCCTCCAGGAGAGTCGCTTTTCCGGACCCGCTCGGTGCTGTGCGCGCCCCAGCGCGTCCGAACCCCGACGCCGAGCTGCGCGACGTGCCCGAGGCTCGAACCTGCGCGCTAAGGAGCATGTCCCCGCCCCCACCCCCGACCGTCTGGAGGGCCCGGGCCCCCAGCCGTACCCCATCCGGACCAGCGCAGGCGAGAGTCCGGAGAGGGCCGGCGGGGCTCCCGGCCGCCCAGCCTCGCACGCCCCGAGGGGCCGCCCGCGTCTCCCCGCAGTCAGCGGAAGGTACGGGACGAGAGCCGGCCCCGGCCAGCTTCCGCCCTTCACCTCGCCTTGACGGGCCCCCGGCGAGCCTGGGGTCCCGGCTGGGGAGGGGCCGTTGCCCCGGCCGTGCCCTCTGGGAGAAGCATCCCCAGATGACGATACGCCCAGGCCCGGAGATCGGACGTGCGGGGAGTCCGCCTGCAAGACTGCCAGACATCGGACACGCGCGGCGGGCAAGGAAGGCTTCCCGGAGGCGGCGGCCTGCAGGTCGGGAGCTCACAGAGGGGGAGCGGCGTCCCCGCTGGCCCCCGACCCTCAGAGGCCAGGAGCTGCGGCTCGGCAGGGCGCGGTGGGACGGCGACCAGGTGCCAGACCGCGGCCCGGGGACGCCGGACGCGGGGCGGCCTCGGAGAACACACGTCACAGGAAGTTCGTGGGCACTGGTCATTCGGCCACGGGGACGTCCCGGGAACTGCTCCCTGCGGACTTGCCTTGGGGCCGGAAACGGTGTGTCCCGGCCGCCTGGCCCGCCCTGTGCGCCCCCTGCCGGTGCTCCGGTCCGCGCTCGCCGCACATTCCGGGCCGGGGCCAGGGTGGGCGGGGCTCCGAGACCCTGCGCGGCGATTGGCCGCTCCGCATCAGGTGCCCCCGCCCCGACCAACCAGCGATGGAGGCGGAGCCTCGCTGCCGTGTTGTGGGCGTGGTGGCAGGGCCGAGGGCTCCGCCCAGGGCCGCGGGGTGTCGGGGAAGCGGTGGGTGGCCGCTCCTCTCGCGGACCCCAGGGCCCAGTGCCTTGGAGCAGCCGCTGCCGCCTCCCTACCCCACCCAGTGGCCGTAGCTAAGTTTACGAACCTCGGAGTGGCTTTCTGGGGATAAAGACACAAGTCCTTGCGAGGGCCCAGTCCCTTCTGATCTCAGCCCTGTGGCCTCCGGGTCCCTCCGGGTCCCTCCTGTGGCCTCGAATTTCCCGCCAGCTCCTTCGCTCCGGCTACCCTGGCCTTCTGCCCCCACCCCCACGCCCCCTGCTCCCTCCAGCCCCAGGCCTACTCCTTCCCTGAGTCCTCTGCCTAGCCTGTGTTTCCCCTACCGACTCCCCCTTCTCCTGGCTTGCTCTGACTGATCTTTCCAGACCCTGCAGCTGGGGGCTGCTGCAGACCCTGGACATCTTCCTTTTTCCCTGCAGGGACCGCCCCCCTTACCCTGGGCTGCTGGCCTGCTTGTTTACTCCCCGTGATCTTTCATCTCTCTACCTCCTCGCCCCAAGGCGAAACCCTGGTATATGACAGGCACTTAGCCCTGCATGGATATGAACCAAGGGGAGAAATGATGGCTAAGGAAGGAACACCCCTGGGCATCACCTGAGTACCAGGCCTGGTGCCAGGCACATCTCAGGGGTGACTACAGTTCTGTGATAGCCCTGGGAGTGAGGAACTGGGATCCCCTCTTTCTGGGGGTAATGCAAAAGGCTGAATGGCTGGCCCAGGGTTGCTCGACTGCACTAGTTAGGGGAAAACTGATGGGTGTCCCCCACCCCCAGGGGAGGGTCAGGGTCGGGCAGATTGGAAAGGGAAGGGCACCTGGGGAGGTAAATGCTGTGTACACTCAGCACAGCCACAAGCTTCCTCTACTGTCCAGTGACTGGATGGCCACCTTGAAAGTCCTTCAAAGCCCTGCTGCCCCCCTCAACCCCCTCTTGTCACCTGCTACCCTGACCCCTTCTCCAGCTACACTGACTCATATCGGCTCCAGACCAAGGCCCCAGGACCTTTGCACATGCTATTTCCTCCTGGGTCCCCCCTAGTCCTACCCCTTCACATTGTCACGACCCATGCCTATTTTCCAGACCAGATCTTGCTCAGCACTCCCCCACAACTGTCCTGAGGACAAGCAGATGCTGGGACCCGAATTCAAACCCAACCCTTCTGTCTGACACATGTGTGACTGCCCTCAGTGGGCTTGCAAAACAGGGCAGTCTACTTACACTCTGCTAATTTGCTGGCCTTGAGCCATGGCTTTGGTGGACATTGAATCCCCAGGACACAGCCTGCAAGGTCAGACATGCCAAAAGGGCCTTTTGGTTTCCAAGAGACTTGTTGATACAAATCCCTCTCACTTCAGCCTCATCTGAGAGTGAAAATAACCTGCTTCCTCAAAGGCTGGTCCCTCTGCGCAGACAGCTTACCTCCCCCAACCGGCATCAGGCCAGTCCTTCAGGGTCCTGCCCCATCTTGAACCTGAACTCAGGACAGGCTCAGCTCTGAATCCTGTGTGACACCCAGCAAGTTACTTCGCCCCTCTGAGCCTCCGTCTTCTTCCTCTAGCTTTCATTTCCAATAAAATTTGTAACGGGTGCACGCTTTTAAAGGACCCATAAAGCTATAAAGCTTATCCTGGCGAGCGGCAGTCCCCTGCCCCTGCCCAGCATAGCCCGGTCCTCCCTCAGAAGTGGCTGTTTGTGCTCTTGTAGATGTTTTCTCTGGCTCTCGTCTTGACACATGGCAGGTTTCTGCTGACCGTTGCCGATTCTCTGCCTTTAGATACGATCCGATGACTGCCTGTAGCTGAAAGACAAGGATTGTTAATCTGCTGTCTCCTTAGATTTGCTGGTTCTGGGAGTTTCATATAAATGGAATCACACATGTGGCTCTTTGTGGCAGGCTTCTTTCCCCGAGTATCATGTTTTCAAGGTTCATCCGTACGGTAGCCCAAGCCACTACTTCGTTCCTTTTTATGGCCAAATAATATTCCATTGTTGTTATCCATTGTTTGATCCGCTTTAAAAAAAAAATAACTTAAGGCACATGGGCGGCTCAGAGGGTTGAGGATCTGAGTCATGGTTTCAGCTCGGATCAGGATCTCGGGGTCGTGGGATCGAGCCCTGTGTCGGGATCAGTGCGGAGTCGGCTTGGGATTCTCCTTCTGCTTCTCACTCTGCCTGCCCTCCCTCAATCTCTCTCAAATCAATACATCTTTAAAGAAAAATAACTTTTTTTTAAAGTGTATTCGGAAGGTAACAGGTCAGTGTGAGGCCCACAGGGAGAGCCTCTTGCTTGCAAGGCGTGGCTTTATCATTCATTCATTCACCCGCTCTGTCACTCATTCATAAGTTTATTCAGCAAGTACCAACCGAGCCCCAGTGTCGAGCTGGGCGCTGCATACCTAGAGATGGGGCAGCACACAAGCCCCTGAGCTCAGTGTAGATGTTCTGAGCAGACGGAAGCCCTGACAAGGAAGCCCAGGGGTCCCACAAGCTCCACGGGGCCCAGCAGCAGGGGATGGGGAGTCCCCAATGGGGGCCCAGAGTGTCCTATTCCAAGTCTGGACTTGGAGATCGCTGGGCTCTCCGGAGCAGGTGAGAGCTTCAGGAAGACTCCCTAGGGAAGCCTGAGCAGGGACCCTGACAGGGACACACGGTCTGGGCAGAGTTGGTGTGGTCTGACAGGATGAGGAGGGGATGCAATTTCTGCGAAAGAACGCAGGCCGCGAGCTGACCTTCCCACAGAGCAGACTCCAGGCCCAGGCGGCCCCATGCGGGGTTCTCATATGCATTTTTTAAAAAGATTTATTAGGGCACCTGGCTAGCTCAGATAGTTAAGCATCTGCTGCCTTCAGCTCAGGTCATGATCTCCAGTTCCCGGGAACGAGCCCCACATCAGACTCCCTGCTCAGTGGGGAGTCTGCTTCTCCCTCTCCCTCTGCCCCTCCCCGTGCTTATGTTCTCTCTGCCTCTCTCAAATGAATAAAGAATATATATATATATATATATTTAAAGATTTTATTTATTTATTTGACAAATAGAGAGATCACAAGTAGGCAGAGAGGCAGGCGGGGGGGGGGGGGAAGCAGGCTCCCCGCTAAGCAGAGAGCCCGATGTGGGGCTCGATCTCAGGACCCTGAGATCATGACCTGAGCCGAAGGCAGCGGCTTAACCCACTGAGCCACCCAGGTGTTCCAAGAAAATATTTTTTAAAAGGGATTTATTTGAGAAAGCCAGCGAGCAAGCGAGAATGCGGAGGCAGGAGCAGAGGGAGAGCAAAACTTCAGGCTGACGCCCCACCGAGCACGGAGCGCCCCACAGGCTCGATCTCATGACCCTGAGATCCTGACCTGAGCCGGAACCGAGAGTCGGATGCTCAACCAACTGAGCCACCCAGGATCCCCCTCGAATGCCTTTAGAAAGGAGCAAAGAGCTCGGGTCTTAGGTAAACTCAGAACACGGGGATAGAGGAAACTGCCCTGTATGTCTGTATCCTTGATACCTAACTGCGATCACCAAGTGTGAGAAAGACAAGCGCAGGCCCATCGCATTGACGAACACAGACGCAAAAGTCCTCCACGAGTAACAGACTGGACTTGGCCATACATGAAAGGCTCATATGACACAGTCACGCTGGCTGTGTCCCAGGAGTGCAAGACTGCTTCGGTAACCGGAAAATTGAGCATCGGTGACTAGAGAAAAAAGAAGTCAAAGTGATGCCATCCTCTCCACGGCTGTAGATGAAGTTGGAGATCCAATCACGAGAAGAACCCTCAGCAAACTAGGAACGGAAGGGACCTCCTCGCCCTGATAAGGGGCAGTTACAAACCCCCATCACATCACAGGCCATGCTGTGAGCAGGGACACACGACAAAGAGGCCCATTGTCACCACTTTCAGTGCGGGTCGAATGGTACTGGAGGTCCCGGTCAGGGCACTAAGGCATAGGGAAAAAAAGGTAAAAGATTCCAAGGAAGAAACAAAACTGGCATTATTTAGAGACTATACAAAAGTCAAAGGATTAACAGATAAGTTACTAGAACACAAGAGCTTAGCAAG
Organism: Mustela nivalis; assembly: GCF_964662115.1. Lineage (NCBI taxonomy): Eukaryota > Metazoa > Chordata > Mammalia > Carnivora > Mustelidae > Mustela > Mustela nivalis. The sequence continues at coordinate 5,788,562 of NC_139025.1, read as the reverse complement.
GTTGCTGGGAATAAAAATTACCATGCAAAAAGAGCCCCCTACGTCTAAAAAACTCTAGCTACAGTTAGAAAATGAAGAACAGCCATTTACAATGGCATCAAACAATAGGCATCATTTAAAAAAATTTTACTTATTTATTTAGAGTGCACACCCACACGAATGGGGTGGGGAGTTAGGAGCAGAGGGAGAGGGAGAATCCGAAGCAGACTCCGCACTGGATCTGGAGCCTCGGGGCTTGATTGCAGGACCCTCAGATCATGGCCCGAGCAGAAGGCCACCACCCAGGTGCCCCTCTTCCCTGGGTTTGTAGTTTTCTCCTACATGAAATGGTGGGAATGAGGGGCACCTGGGTGGCTCAGTCGGTTAAGCATCTGCCTTCTGCTCAGGTCATGTCCCCAGGGTTCTGGGATCAAGCCCCACACTGGGCTCCCTGCTCGACAGGAAACCTGCTTCTCCCTCTCCCTCTCTCCGGCTGTCTCTCTCTCTCTCTCTCTCTCTCTCTCTCTCTCTCTGCGTCAAATGAATGAATGAATGAATATCTTTAAAAAAGAACTAAAGAAATGGTGGGAATGGTACCCTGACCCTCGGGATGACTGAAAGGCACCTGGCACCCAGCCAACAGCCCCTGGAAGCCTCTAGAGGAAGAAGGAAGGTTGAATCCCTTTCCCTTGCCCCGTGCCTCTGGGGGACGACGGTCTTAAGTCTGATGCAGCTGGCAGGGCTCTGACCGGCTGCCCAAGTGCACTGGAGATGATGTCCCACAGTTTGGAACCCGCACCGTTCTGCTCTCCATGCTTCACCCCAGCTGCCTGCTTCTTGACCCCGGTGCGGTTCTGCTAGCCGCGTCAGCTTGCTGAGCACCCCACCTGCCAGCTCCGTCCCACATGGGCTCCAGCGAGGTCCAGCTGTCACTACCCAGCAGAGCCCCCTGGGCCAGCTGCCAGGGCTCGCCAGAACAGGTCCTGTCCATAGCACGGCACCTGCCCGCACACCTGTTAGGTCTGGGCTGGACCCTGCTTCAATGCAACTGTGTGCCCACCCACTGCGACTCACATCTGTTTGGATCCATAACCATTTCCGACACTTCCTGTGCCCTGGCTGAGCATGGGGCAAGAGACAGGTGGCCCCTGCCCCCAGGCATTCATGAGCTCCTGGGCGGGTTAGTGACCCCGCTCCGCTCCCAGGTGAAAGCTCTCTTCCTCGAGGACGGCCTCCATAGCCAGAGGACCCCACCCACAGACGCGGGTTAGATGGAGCCCGTGCCTAGTCCTGCTGAGGGCTGCTCCATGGTCTGCGGTCTCCCCTGGTCCTGGGTCCTCTGGTCCTGAGCCCTGGACGCTATTGCAAGTTAGAGAGGAAAGTCCACGTGGAAACCAGCAGAAATGGGCCATGTTGTGATTTGGGGCTGGGGGTACTTTTCACAGATACTGTAACATAGTACTTCAGCCCAGAGGGGACCGCCCCGAGGACACAGGGAGTTAGCAGCAGAGACAGCTAGAATTCAGGTCGACTGTGGGCCAGGGCCGCCCACCCCGCTGCTTTGCTCTGTGCTTCCACGCCAAGCCCTGGGGGGGGCGCCCCCCGAGGCAGGGTGTGCGGCTGCTCCCACGGGGTCCCCTGCACCATCTCCCTCCACATCCAGAAGGTAGGGCAGATCCGGCTCCAGGGGCCGGGACCCCAGCCACGTGAGCTCTCACACCAACAGCACAGGCCGCTCAGCTCTCTCTCTCCTATGCTTTGTCCCACTTAACTTGCAGTCTTTTTTTTTTTTTTTTAAGATTTTATTTATTTATTTGACAGAAAGAGAGAGATAAAGAGCACAAGCAGGGGGAGAGGGAGAGGGAGAAGGAGGCTCCCTGCCAAGCAGGATCCTGAGGCAGGGCTCGATCCTGGGACCTGGGGATCATGACCGAGCTGAAGGCAGACGCTTAGCCGACTGAGCCACCCACGTCCTATAACTTGTACGTCTTTCTTCCATCCTTTCTTTCTTTTTAGAAGATTTTATTTATTTATTTGACAGACAGAGATCACAAGTAGGCAGAGAGGCAGGCAGAGAGAGAGGAGGAAGCAGGCTCCCCGCTGAGCAGAGAGCCCGATTGGGGCTCGATCCCAGGACCCTGAGACCATGACCTGAGCCGAAGGCAGAGGATTAACCCACTGAACACCCAGGCGCCCCACTTGCACAGTCTTTACTATAAACCGTGAGGTCATCCTGAAGCCCGACACAGGACAGATGCCCACAGGGAGGCACTGCCTGGTAGTGGCCCCAGGAAGTCTCCACCCATCTGCCCCACTTATCTCCCCTGCCGGCCCAGGGGCTTCCGCGCCTCACCTGGATCCTGAGACGGCGGCTTCACTGCAGTCATAGCATTACTTGCTTACAACGTTTGAGCTGATGTAGGTTCCAGCCTCGAGTAATGCCGAGTTCTGTCCCTAGGGTCAGTCTAGAAAGCTGCTCTTAAGACAAGAGTCACACACCATGACCCTGGTCTTCCTATCGAGTTGTTTGATTCCAGCCCGGGTTTGGGTTGTTTGGGGCATCAGAACCTTGCAAAACCCAATCCATGACTTGGCCTGAGGCTGGGGCCTGGCCAGCTTCAAGCAACCCCCGGCATGTGCAAGGACTCCGGGCAGAATTTAGAGGGGGAAGTTCGCTCTGCCCCCTCCCGGACACCGAGGGCCGACCGCGGTGGGAACTGGGAAGGCAGAGGCTCCTGGAGGGGCTGTGCCCTCAGTCCGGTTCCCGAGGGAGGACGGCTGCAGCCAGGGGTGCTGCAGGTGTGGGGGGGGGCAGACAGACTCTGGCTTTTCCTCAGCAGGCCCGGAGCGAGCCCTTTGTGGGGACCCCCCGATCAGCAATCCCCGCACTCACGTGGCTCCCGATCAGACGGTGGGGGGGAACCGGCACCCACGCCTGAACACGGGAGGGAGGGTGCTCCTTTCGGGGCGCTGTATCAAAGTCCCAGAGGTGGGGAGGCTTCCCAGCGACTGACACCCCATCTTACCATTCTGGAAGCAGCCACGTGCAGACGGCCGCAGGGCCTCTCCCTTGCGGGACCGAAGGAGCAGAGGCGCTCTCTGGGGTCTCACTCCTAAGGACGCTGACCCCACTCGGGAGGGTCCCACCTGCGTGACCAAATCTCCTCTCAGAGGCCTCCTCACACCATCATGTTGGGGACCAGGCTGCAACAGAGGACTCTGGGGCGGGGGTGGGGTGGGCACAGACATTGAGTCCTTGGCGGGCTCTCTGCCGCGGTGGTATTTCCGACGGACAATGGCCAGCACTGGGAATTAGCTTACGGGACCATGGGCTGGGCTGGAGACACGCGTCGGAGACCCAGGAATGGCCCACCTGCCAGAAAGGGCTCAGGTCAGAAGGTGGGGGAGCAGGAGGTCCCCCCGCAGGGCCATGCGTGCGTAGCAAGGTGGAGGCGGGCAGGGGTCAGAGAGCCGTGTGGCCGCTGCTGCAGCGTGGCTCGGGGCCCAGAAGGCAGAGGCCTTGACTCGAGGGCACCACGCAGCCCAGAAGACACGTCCCAGGAAGCCTGGTGCCGAGAGGGGCCTCCGCCTTCCCAGAAAGCAGGGGCCCTCAGTGACGGGAGGGCGGGGAGGGTGCAGAGCCGCTTCCTGCCTTCAGTTCAGCCCTTAACGCATGCCCTGCGCAGGCCGGCACGCTCCGATGCTTACCCTTACATCGGCCTCCCAAATTGGGCATCCGATGGAAGGAACTCGACTGTCACACACAGCCCCAGTTACCAGGGAGCCGGAGAGCGGGACTTGACCTTCCTGGACTCTGCCCTCCCAGAGGTGGCACGGGGAAGGGAAGCGGGCAGCCGTGGCCTGGAGACCCCGTGAGCACTGTGGGTGGGCGGTGAGGGTGAGCAAGAGGCCTGGGGCTCAGCTTTGCACACACAGACCTCAGAAGCTCTGGGACTCTCTCTCAGGTCTGCATTTCTCAGGGCGGTAGTGAGCTTTTCTGCTCAAGATCATTGATCCATGGGGAGAAAAATCAATGAAAGCCCGTTGGCTGAAAAAAATAACCCAGTGGAATTTTTCTAGGGGAATAAAAAGCTCCAAACCATAAGTCATCTACCGGCTCTATTAATAACCCAGGAAGCCATGGCTGGCACGCGACAGGTGTGGGACGCACACACACGGCCTCTGCATCAGGGAGGGAGGGTCTGGGGGAAGCTGTGCAGGGGAGGCAGACACACGGGGACAGGAAGGGCCAACAGCAGAGGGGGAGAGGGACACAGAGGAGGGCCGGGCGCAGGGAACGGGAGGAGCAGGCGAACAGCCACCCAGGCAGGGACGGGCGGGGGCGGGGGTGAGGCTGTTCCTCCTCCTGGAAGTAAGAACCCTGCTCAGTTCACTGTACCTGTGAAAGGTAACAACACCGTGCTTCTGGAAGCGGCTCCCAGCTCCCAGACTGGTAGGGACGGCCTTGAAGCCCTTCTCCCAGCGACCCAGGGGTGGGCCACCAGCTTTCCTCCAGCCCCGGGGCCCTCGCTCCCCAGCTTGCTCCGGTCCCAAAGGGAGGCCTGTCTTCAGTGCACAGAGGCAGAGCCTGGAGGAGGTCCTCGCCGACGGCAAGGAAGGCAGGGTGGGTGGGAGAAGGCACGTCGGGGCGGCAGAGGGCCGCCGAGGGCCGGTTGGCAGAGGAGCAGGGCCCACCAGAGGTTTTTGAGGGCAGGTCAGTGCACAAGGCTGGCTCGGGCTGGGGGGGGGGGCGCCAGGTGGCCGGAGAGGAGGGCAGAAAAGGCATTTTCAGTGCAGCCTCACGCCTGGGCACCCGGCCTGGGTATCTCAAGAGGCTGGACTCAATCAGTTCAAGGGCTGTTTTCTGTTTATTTTATTTACGTATTCGAGCGCGAGAGTGAGAGTGAGCGAGTACGCATGTTGGGGGGGACCGAAGGAGAGAATGGCAAGCCGACTTCCTGCTGAGCGTGGAGCCCAACGCGGGGCTCCGTCTCAGGACCCTGAGATCATGTCCTGAGCCGTGGTCGAGTCCGAAACTTAACCGACTGAGCCACCCAGACACCCCCGGGGTTTTTATGCCCCGAGTGTTGTGCCCCCACCAAGCTAGCGACTCCAGTGGCACCTCTCCACCTGAAGAGTCTCCCCCGAACCCCAGGTACCCCCAGGGGGTGGGACCCCAGGGAGCCCCCGGTCACCGGTGAACTGGCCTGTGGCTGCTCTGTCTTCCACACCGTCTCCTGCGGAAAACAGACGGCCAGCCCGCCACGGCTCGGAAGTACGAAGGAGTGTGCGGGGCTGGCGGCCAGCCTCTCTGGGAACAGCGTCGGGCTGGTCACCAGTGGGCCCAGCGAGGGCAGGAAGGACCCACGTAGGAAGCAGCGGGAGCGCCTGGACGCGGCTAACCCTGTGCGGCCGTCTGGCTTTCGAGTGGGGAGAGAGCACCCAGGTACCCAGTCTCCCTTCTGGCACGGCAATGTTCCTGGGGGCTGAGTGTCCGAAAGATCTGATAGAAAACGAGAAACGATGGGGGAAAGGCGCAAATTCAATATATAGAGAACTTGGCTTCCCCAAGATTTTCTTCATTTGCTACTTTTCTCTCTCTCTTCTCATTAGCCGCCAGGCCATATGTGGGGCTTGAACTCACGACCCTGTGATGAAGAGTTGCATGCCCTAGGACCGAGCCCCGGCTACATTCTGATTACGAAACACGTGCTGATTTGCACACCCGTGTGCACCGCTGCACTCTTCACAACAGCCACAATGTGGAAGCAGTCCTGGGTGTCCCCGAGACATGGGGGGGGCACACAACATGCGACTACCTCGCCTCAGGCAGGGATTCTGATACCTGCTCCCACAGGCGGGGACCTGGAGGACTAAAACAACTGATAAATCAGTTTATTAAAAAGGTTGATTGAAGGGACCCCTGGGTGGCTCAGTGGGTTAAAGCCTCTGCTTTTGGCTCAGGTCATGATCTCAGGGTCCTGGGATCGAGTCCTGCATTGGGCTCCCTGCTCAGCGGGAGGCCTGCTTCCTCCTCTCTCTCTCTGCCTGCTTCTATGCCTACTAGGGACCTCTGACAAATAAATACATAAAATCTTTAAAAAAAAAGATTTTATTTATTTATTTGACAGTGCACAAGTAGGCAGAGAGGCAGGCAGAGAGGAGGAAGCAGGCTCCCTGCTGAGCAGAGAGCCTGATGCAGGGCTCGATCCCAGGACCCTGAGATCATGTCCTGAGCCGAAGGCAGAGGCTTTAACCCACTGAGCCACCTAGGCGCCCCTATATCAGCAATTCTTTTATTTTATTTTTTATTTTTTTTAAGATTTTATTTATTTATTTGACAGACAGAGATCACAAGTAGGCAGAGAGGCAGGCAGAGAGAGAGAGAGGAGGAAGCAGGTTCCCCGCTGAGCAGAGAGCCCGACGTGGGGCTCGATCCCAGAACCCTGGGATCATGACCCGAGCCGAAGGCAGAGGCTTTAACCCACTGAGCCACCCAGGCGCCCCTATATCAGCAATTCTTGACATTATCAAAACCATTTACAAAATTAAAACCCAACACACGTAAAAATCAATGGTTTTATAATATTCCACATGGATGGACCACCAGATTGCCAAAACACTGCAGCCATGCAGAAGAGAGACTCTCCTCTGGTGCACCGTTCCCTCTATTCCACTCCCCACCCTGTTCCCAGAGGGAACTACTAACAGTCTGACCTGCTCCAGTGCGTCAAGAACAGGTCCGTGCAATAGCTCACATGAGCCTGGTGGTACTGGTGGGTTTCTAGGTCCATGGTGGTGGACTGATGAACCGAATTCCCTTAGTTTTTTCCTCACGGTCCTAAAATAGCTGCCACAGTCCCAGCCATCATGCTTGTTTTTCAGCAGGAAGGAGGAAGAGGCGCTGTCTTCTCCTGAGGCTTTGTTTTTTCATTAGGGCAGCAAAGCCATTCCAATATTATACACTCTCCTTAGTATTTCATTGGCCAGAACTGAGTCACAGTCCCTCTGACTCCTTCTCAGAACCGTCACTGGCTGCAGGAAATAAGATGGCCTTGGATGTTCAGCCAAGCAAAATTTCTCTCTCAGCCCCTTCCTAGGGGGATCATATTTCTCCATGCTTCCTGACATGAAAAAATTGGGGCTGTGTAGGGAGGGGCAGTGGGTGAGAAGAGCCATCATCAATCAGCCCGCAACAAAGTGACGCCACAGGCCCCCCCAACACACATGCGTGTGACACACAGTACTGCAGTCAGCCGTTCCTCCAGGTCATTTCTAGACCTTTCTGCTGTGGCACCCCAGTTTACATGAGGGCCCCAGAGAGCTGGCACTGCAACCCGGAACAGTGGCAGAGGGCAGGCCAGATGAACTCGGACACCGTGAGCTCACTCCTGGCCACAGCCACCTGCCTCGCTTGCAGTCTGGAGTGGACGGCTTCTGTTCTCTCAATGAGTGGGCTTTGCATCTAGAATTCAGTGGTTTGGGGGGCCAAAAAGGAGTGAGCGGTGGCCGAGGGAAATCACTACTTACAGCTGGGAGAGGGATGCGTGAGCAGGTCTAGGAAATACTTCGAGCTGCCGGGGACACCGACAGCATGGTCAACCTGCTGACTGCTGGATTAATACATCAATCAATACGGCATTTATTCTCACCGGAAATGGTCTTTTTATGTGGACTCTCTCTTTGTTGTGGTGCTTATGACAGGACCTGACTTGTAACACCATTCTCTTCAAAAGGGCTGGCCAAGGGGCACTGGGCTGGCTCAGCTGGGGGAGCCTACAACTCTTGATCTCGGGGTCATGAGTTTGAACCCCACGTAGGGAGTAGAGTTTACTTAAATAAATAAAAACTTTAAAAAAATAAAAGGCTGGATGAGAGAGTGGGTCAGCTTCCGCTGAGCAGGTCAAAATATGATTATCTTCCCAAAGCACGGTCTACTTGAAGAATTTCCTTTTGGAATATGCTTTTGAGAAATAATTAGAAATCACACATCACTTTCTTGTAGCTTGGGACAAACGAGAATCTTTCCTTTTTTCATACTATAAACTAATTTCAAGTGAGCGGTGAGTGAGCGGTGATCATTCACTGTATTTGAAATGAATTTTCTAGAGTTCTGTCTAATTTCTAGGTACTTATTTGCTTGCCAATGTGGACATTCACATTACACAAAAAATCTTACGGGGGAGTAAGCTGGAATTCGGAGTTCTCAGAGGGTTTGATTCCTTAAAGGTGCAGACAACAGGTTAACCCAGCGAAGAAGCGTTCTTCCGACCTCCTATCACCCACCAAAGTGAATAGTTCTTCACTTAACACTTAGGATGTTCCCGGCCCTGAGCGCTTGGAAGCACAGAGAGCTGCGAAGCTGAAGAAACACCCCTGCCCTCCCAAAGCTTTCATCCCCGGAACCGTCTACAGGTAATGAAGACCTCTCGTCCTGTGGAGCAGCTGGAAATACCATCTGCTATGGGAGTTATTTCTAACTGAGGATCCGGGCATGTCTTGAGGCAGAATCTGAACTGGGCAGGAACACTGGTGGACCAAGGAAAGCATTCCTTAATGGAGGGAGAACCAGTAAAGGGGGGAAACCAGCAAGGAGAACTTTGTGAGGCTCCGTGTTGGGGGAGGGCGCAAGAGGGGGCAGGGAAACCAGTACCGAGGGGGCAACTCTTTAGCACCTCAAAAGCAGGTGCTCCGGGCATGATTCCAACGGAAGATCAATATTCCTATTTTACAGATAAAGAAACTGACCACAGAGATTAAGAAACTCCTTTAAGATCACTCAGCTAATAAATGGGGAAACAAATATTCAAATCCAGGCCTGTCTTTTGTTATTTTTTTGCTATGCCATGCTACCTTCAAACCCAGCGAAGGGTCTGGACTTCATCCCACCGGCAGGAGGAGGGAGGAGGACAAGGTAGCAGCATCACCGAGTACTTCTGCTCGGACAGGCTCGCCCTGTGTCCGGCACTGGGCTGGCCCTGATTCCCTCCAGGAACAAGATGCAAGCCACACACCGTCCCTGTCCTCAAAGAACGTCCAGTTTTGTGGGAAAGCAGAGCTGGTAACAGCCACTTTCATTATAATGTGGGAACAATGGTAACTGAAAATACCCTTCCAAAGAAAGCTTTCCAGAGAGGTCACCTGAGCAGCTGTGGAAGACGAGTAAAAGTTGGAGGAGGTAGGGAAGGACGTTCTGGAACAGTCTGGAAAGGTGTATGAGCTAGCGTGGTGCACATGCCTGCAAGTGGCGTGAAGGCTAGGAAAAGAGGCAGCAGGGTCAGGAATGTCTTGCTAGTCCCGAGGCTCCCGGAGCCCCTGAGAAGCTGAGCAGGGGAGCAATGTGGTCCCGTCTGCAGGTTAGAAGGGGGACTGGTGGCGGGGCGAGCCCTGGTTGGCAAAAATGTAGGTGACAGAGAACCAGAGCCTACTTGAGGACAGCAGGAGTGGGAACGGAGAAAAGTTGGTTTTGAAAAATGCCTAAGTCAACTCGTTAGGATCTGGTGGCTTCACATGGGGGGTGAGGGGAAATCACTGGGACGCAGGGCTGGCGCAGACGGACAGACAGTGTAGGCAGGCTGGATGTCCGAGGGGCCGTGGGACACCGAGCAGGGCTGTCTGGAACAGTGCGGTGTGCAACGGCGCGCTGGGGTGCATCCAGGATAGACGCGGAAGCTGTGAACAGTCGGCGCGTGGGGGTCGGCACGCAGGGGTCGGCACGCGGAACAAGGAGCGGGGCAGGAGGAAGAGAAGTCATGAGCAGAAGCTGGCAACCGAGCAGAGAGGGGAGGACAGCCGCGGTGGGAAGTCCGGAGACACAGCAGCAGCTGGTGTCCGGTGCAAAGACAAGGTGAGGAGCCTTCATCAGTCTGGTCGGCATTGGGACGGCCGGCAGACTGCCGGGAGTCGGGGGCCTGGGGCCGCTCAGACCAAGTCAAGGCTGGAAAGACAGATGGGCTCAGGACGCCTAGCTGGGAACTAAAAGAGAGGCGATGGCGAGAGGGAGACCTTTCAAAGGGCAGGAGAGATGCAGTCCAACGAGACGAGTCGGGGAGTGCAGGTAAGCGATGGCAGAGGGGCCCGGAGGAGCGGGGGCAGGGAGCGGAGCACAGGTGGGGGACGCGGGCTCGGCCAGCAGCACGCAGGTCGCAGAACAGAAGGACCTGGCTGGTCAGTCTGTAGGGGAGATGGCTACAAAGGGACAGCTGGCATCTGGACAAACAAATCATGATTCCCCCAATTTTCAAGTAGGAGGCTACGGGGTGGGGGTGGGGGTGGACACAAGCACATTTTTTTTTTTTTTAAGAAGATTTATTTATTTGACAGACAGAGAACACAAGTAGGCAGAGAGGCAGGCAGAGAGAGAGGATGAAGTAGGCTCCATGCTGAGCAGAGAGCCCGATTGGGGCTCAATCCCAGGATGCTGAGATCATGACCTGAGCCAAAGGCAGAGGCTTTAACCCACTGAGCCACCCAGGCACCCCACACAAGCATATTTCTTAAGGACTTTGAGGAAAGTAATTTAGAGAAATTGCTGAACAAAATGATGGAGGGAGGTGGGGTCAGGCTAAGCAAGAAGAATTGCCAAGTGACGTTAAACAGAACTGGGCCCGGAGACCGTAAGCTACAGCAAGAGCCTCCCTCTGTGTGTGGCGTTTCCTCCAGCAGGTCCCAGGATTCCAGAGGTACAGGGACAAAAGTGGGTCGATGCAAGGGTGAAGTTTTATCAGACAGGAGCAGGACAGAATCCTGAGGATGCTGGGGATTAACCACGGATTTCCAGTCTGCGAAGGAGAGGACGGATCAGAAAACTGCAGGTCTGAGGCTGAAGCAGAGACAAGGGCGCGGGTGGAGAAGGCAGCGCGTTGGGGTTTCAGATTCCAGGCGTGGGGCTGCTCTTCGGAGTGACAAGGACTGGGAGACGGCAGCTGAAGGGGGGAAATGAGGAAATGGAATCACAGAGGCCGAAATACAGACCCGAGAGCTGGTGACTCAAGTCAGCTCAGGGCTGACGTGGCTCAGGTTGAGGTTCAGGTTCAAGAGGAAGAGTGTAGATTAGGCACCAGGGGGCCCGTAAATGCGGGAGCAGACGAGGAGATGGTAGAGAGTGGGTCTGGAGCGGCTCTGGCCTCACCGCATGTCAGGGTGAGCGCTGCCTCTGGAAGGATTTGGTCAAGACATCAACTAGGAAAAGAACCAGGCCACCCACGATTGCGTTCGTGCCGCGAGGTCAATGCCATTTGTGCCGAATAGCGCAAGGGCACTCCCAACCCACTGCTCCGGTAGTGAGGATGGCAGGGTGCAGACAGGATAGTCCTTCCTGCCCACCCTCGTCCTTTAAATTCCAAGTTCGAAACTGCACGTGACCGAGGAAGGAAAGAGCCACGCACCAAGGCGTGCCAAGGAAGTCAGGCGGTAACTGCACGAGACCGTGGCTCGCTGGCACACAGAGGAGACCACCGCCCCCCTCTTCCCGGGCCCCACCTCAGGCTGCTGCTTCCGTGGCAGCTGCTGAAGCCCCATCACAACACCCGGGCCAAGTCTCCTTGGGTTTACCCCCTACACCGGGCAAAGCCCCTGTAACACAAGAAAAGTGAGCAGTGAGCCACTGGCGGCCGGACTGCAGTACAGACCTTTCCAAAGGGAGCTCCGATGTGGAGAAACCGAGTTCTGATTCGCTCGGGAAACACAAAAGCAAGCTGTTGATTCTACTTTTAATGGACAGTAACCCACCTAGCTCACAGAGATTAATTACTTACAGCCAATATGGCGAATCTCTTAAAAAAAAAAAATGTCTGGCTAGTATGTGATTTTTTCCTCTACTTTCAGAAACCAAGGGATCGCTGGGTCCGGTCTACAAACATCACTGGTGCAGCAAACAGGGCCCGAAAGCAAAACGCAGGCCCCAAGCTCTGGTGAGTAGCCGGAGCTGGCGCGCCCAGGGAGGAGGACAAGAAAGCACGACTGGTTCTGAAGAGTACAACATCTTCACACCGAGCGGGGCATGTCAGCACGGTTAACGCCCGCAGACGGGCACAGTTAGGCCTGTTTTATAGCTCAGGAGATGGAGGGTTTAGCGGTTATGAGCCTTTGCTCATGTTACACGGGTAAGAAACGGCACCACGGGGACCCAGAGCCAAGCTCCGGTGACTCGTCCGCCTGTCCCACCCACTGACTTTGCTCTCGGTCTATCTTGCGAGGCCTGGAATTCCAGAACAATTTCTGCTATGAATTCCCAAGTTCAAGTGTGAATTCTGAATGGGGGACTCATAAAAAACCCCAGCAAAACAAAGGACATGATGTGAGGAACCACGTGTGAGGGAGAAAACCGCAGCCAACCCCAGCAGCACTTACAGTGGATGGATCTGTTAATTTGAATTTCCAGGGCTACACATGAGTGTTATGGGTTTGCCCCAATATTTACAAATTTATCACCTGATTTATTTCATCTGCTCCTTTTTCACACAGAAATTAACATAAACGACATAGACTGGTGGGCAGCCACGTGCTGGGTCAGGCGCTTTCTGATTCCTTCCACCTGTGAGTCCCTGTCAGCCTGCCCCTAACTCAAGAAGGCCTTTATCGGACAGCATCCCCGACCTCTCCCCTTCTTTTTTTTAAAGATTTTATTTATTTATTAGGCAGAGATCACAGGTAGGCAGAGAGAGAGGAGGAAGCAGGCTCCCCGCTGAGCAGAAGACAGAGGCTTTAACCCACTGAGCCACCCAGGCGCCCCCTCCCCTTCATCTAGGACTTCACACAACCAGAATCATGGCAGGTATCTGCGATCCATTGTTGACCACCTATCCTCTCCGGGCCACAGGCTCCAAGAAGACAAGTCTGTCATTCCACTCAGGCGCTGTGTCCGCGGGGCACTGGAAGGGGAATGACCAGCTGGACTCCCCGAACTCCCCAGGTCACTCCTTTTTAGAGAGAAAACCCACCACGGAGGCTGGTACCCCCTCCCTCACAGCACGGTCAAGGTAACCCCCTCTCCCTTGCGAGCTGTCCCACTCCATCACACTAACCCGTCCCAAGCACCCAAACGTGGTGCCTCGGCCGTGAAACAGCGTGTGGCTGTGAAAGCTGCCGAGGACTGGAAGAGAAATGCCTCCTCACCCGGCTCAGGGGCCCGCGCGGCACGTGCCTGGCTGCGCAGGTGGGAAGGGTAGGCAAGTCAAAGGAGTCGACTTAGCGTCTCCCCCAGGGGCCGCTGGACCCGCAAAGCGGAGGACAGCTAGTTAGTTTTTTACTAAAGACTTCAGCTCTCCTTAGAGTTACGGGTAGTAACCGATCCATTCACTGGCCTCAGAAAGAGAATTTGATGAAGATCTTACAAAAGTAAAGGACAGGGCGCCCGGGTGTCTCCATTGGTTGAGCGACTGCCTTCAGCTCAGGTCATGATCCTGGAGTCCCGCATCGGGCTCCCAGCTCCACCGGGAGTCTGCTTCTCCCTCTGACCCTCTCCCCTCTCATGCTCTCTCTCTCTCTCAAATAAATAAGGAATCTTTACCAAAAAAGTAAAGGACATAAAAGGACACATAAATGTCAGCTTAAGAGACAGGTCCTTAGGGTATCTCGTGGGGAGATATCTCTTTTTATTTTTAAAAAGATTTTATTTATTTATTTGACACAGAGAGAAATCACAAGTAGGCAGAGAGAGAAGGGGGAAGCAGGCTCCCCGCTGAGCAAAGAAGGCGATGTGGGACTCGATCCCACGACCCTGAGACCACGACCTGAACTGAAGGCAGAGGCTTAACCCACTGAGCCCCCCAGGGAAATATGGCCACACAGCCCAGATTTCACAGACCCCACCTTCAAGAACTCAGGTTAGATGACTGAGACCGGCACACACCTGTAGTGCTTCGTTTGACCTGTACTGACACACACTAGGCATCACTAATTTAGATGCACAAACAGGAAATTTCAACCTGGTTTTCCCAAATATTTTACTGGTAACTCAGTGTGGACCTACATTGGAGTAACATTCAACCTCCCCCCACCCCACCCCAAAATGCAGATCCTAGCTCTACTTGACCTGGCAATGTGACCTTGTGACCCAGCTGCTTTCCCTGGGGACAAAATGAAAAAAAAAAAAAAAAAGCCCATAGCTCTAACATTCTTCATCCTGCGCCTCAGGCGGAAAGCACTAACAGCCTGCTGAAGGGAACCTTGTAAGGACTACACATTAGAACAACCCAGAGCGATTTCACAAAGAAGCTACACTCCTTCGTGATAAGGGAAACTCCTTGGCGTCAGGAGCTCGTTACCTGAATCAGTCCCAACCTGTGAGGGATACACACAAAGTGGGATGAGACTGAACAGCCTCCTTATAATCCACAATAAGACACGGTCTGAAAAGGGGAGAAATACCAGCGTCTTTTAATTCACGTCCTTTATTCTTCTGCTCACGCCTGACCTTCGTCCTCTCCATGAGTGTCCCTAAACCACACACTCTTAAAACTGAATTTGAGCTTTTTTTTTTTTAAGATTTATTTATTCCACAGCGAAAGAGGGAACATAAGCAGGAGGAATGGGAGAGGGGGAAGCAAGCCTCCCGTGGAGCCAGGAGTCCCATATGCGACTCAATCCCAGAACCCCAGAATCATAACCTGAGCTGAAGGCAGATGCTTAATCACTGAGCCATCCAGGCGTCCCCTGACTTTGAACTTTTAATGGAGGTTTCGGGAAAGAAACGACTAGGAAACGAGAGAGGCAGAAGACTTCAAGGATTATGGCTAACAGTCTGCATTTTGTCCTGCTTGTCCAGATCAGGTGGCCAAAGGGCACATTCCAGGCAGGGTATCGGCCACCACATCTCCCAGCCATTACTGAGCTCGGACTTCCCCAGCTCCGAGAAAACAGCACAACTTTTAGGATTCTCCCAATATTCTAATTTTCCCCCCGCAGTTGCTGACATTCATCTCTGTAGTAGCCTGGAAGCCTTGTGCAAAGTCAGAGCCTCTGAGACATTTGAAATGGTCAAGCATGGTGCTTTCAACTTCATTTTTTTTTTTTTTAAGATTTTTATTTGTTTATTTGACAGACAGAGATCACAAGTAGACAGAGAGGCAGACAGAGAGAGAGAGGGAAGCAGGCTCCCTGCTGAGCAGAGAGCCCGATGCGGGACTCGATCCCAGGACCCTGAGACCATAACCCGAGCCGAAGGCAGCAGCTTAACCCACTGAGCCACCCAGGCGCCCTCAACTTCATTTTTTGATGAACCAAAAAAGCAAACCATCATTCCACGTACAAGGCACTCAGCTGTAGACAGACACAGCCATGGCCTTCGCCCTCATAGCTGGAAGGGTAAAAGCATTCAAACGCTGGTGTAAGAAATGCCAGCTTAATTAAATTATGCTGTTTGTCTAAACGCTGTGGCCAAAACAAAAAGGGACTCTAGACATTCAGAGGGAACACTCATGGGCTCAATTCATCCCACCCAAACCGGAGAGTAAAAGCAGGAAAATTATCCCTACGAGTCCCATGGCTCTGAAGTGTCAGCTTTTTTTTTTTTTAAAGGTTTTATTTATTTATTTGACAGAAAGATCACTAGTAGGCAGGCAGAGAGAGAGGAGGAAGCAGGCTCCCTGCCGAGTGGAGAGCCTGAAGTGGGGGTCGATCCCAGGACCCTGAGATCATGACCTGAGCTGAAGGCAGAGGTTTAACCCACTGAGCCACCCGGGGCCCCTTAACCTGTCTTTTTAATTGATTTTTCACCTTTAGGAGCAAGCGCAAGCAGGCTAGGGCAAACGTAGCACACCGTCTTTGCAAATCTAGTCATTCGATCCTTCACAGCTAAAGAGCTGAAGGCAAGAATACCTTCCACCACAGAAAACTCTAGGTCTGTGCTAACAGGTCACCTGCTCTGTGGCAAGTTTTGCTGCTACAGCTCTTGTTTTAGAGAGAGGGGGAGTGTGAGTAGGGGAGGTGGAGGTAGGGGAGATGGAGAGAAAGAATCTCAAGCAGGTGAGCCCAGTGAAGGGCCCGACTTGGAGCTCAATCTCACGACCCTGAGATCACCACTTGAGCCTGAGATCAAGAGTGAGACACATAACTGACTGAGCCACCCAAGCACTCCTGCTCCGGAGCAAGTTTTTGTTCTTTTTAAAAAGATTTAATTTATTTATTTGACAGAGATCACAGGTAGGCAGAGAAGCAGGCAGTGGGGGGTGGGGTGGGGGAGCAGATTCTCCACTGAGTGGAGAGCCTGATTCGGGGCTCAATCCCAGAACCCTGGGATCATAACCTGAGCCAAAGGCAGAGGCTTTAACCCACTGAGCCAGCCAGGAGCCCCTGGGGGAAGTTTTAAAAGCTATTCGTGGAGGGGTGCTTCACTCTCGGTTTTGGCTCAAGTTGTGATCTCAGGGTCGGGGGATGAGAGTGGAGCCCGCTTGCGTCTCTCTCTCCCTCTGCCCCTCCCCCCCCCCACTTGCTCCTTCTCTCTACAATAAATCTTTAAAAGCTATTCATGGAGCAGGCGCCTGGACAGCACTTTGGGACATCTTAACACTGTGTCACACCGGATACCCTTCCCAAGTTTTAAACCCTTTCCAGCTTTCTCCACTTGACGGTGAACATCTACAGGTCTACTTGCTTAGAAGCGGGGCCTCCCCCACCATCTGTCTTGCATCCATGTGGATGTATCAAGTCCTGACAAAGACATTTTCCTGTCAATTACGGGAGAGTGGGGAAAATGAAATTAAGCCACATAAAAAATTCTCCCACAATTGGTTTTCACTTGTGAAATATTTATGCACAATTTATAAGCTATGAAGCCAGAGATGACTTATTTCAACAGATCTGACTTTGCCAAACTGTGTGGGTGCAGCACTCCAAGGGGAATTACTCAGGTTTTGAAACTCAGATTAAAAAAAAAAAAAAAAAAAAAACACACACACTCATTTTCACTCCTTACACTAAAATTCTCAAGTCTTTAAACGGCGTTGAGAAATAAGAACCAAATTGACCGAGTCATTCTTTCGCCAGAACACATCGCCTCGTCTCTACGGTCATCGAGGACCCTGCCTGCCGCGGCAAGTGCGCCCTAAGATGAGCGAGCACAGCGCAGAACCACGGTGGGCTTCACCGCAGGACCCGGTCGGCGGCTCCGGGCATCGGCTCGGCGCTGACCCGGCCGCAGGAGTGCGACGGAGAGCGCGCCTTCCCAGAATCGCAGCGTCCCGAGATGTTCTCAAAAGCCAGGGAGTCTTTATTTTTACTGCTTTAAACCAACGGCCGGGTGAACCAGAAGGCGGAGGGCGGGCAGAGCCCCGTCGGGCGACCCCGCGGCCAGTCGGACGGCGCGGGCCTCCCTCGTTCGCCCGCAAACGCCCAGGCTCTGCGGCGGCGCCGCGCGGGGCGGCCGAGGACGAGACGACGCGGAGCCCGGTGGGCACCAGGAGTGTCCAGAAAGCGAGAAACCGGTGAAGGCGGCGGTCAAGGCAGAACTGATCGGCTGGAGCGCGAAGGAAGGGACGCTCGAAGGAAATTCCAGGCGGCCCGGGAGCCGGCCGCGCGACGACGGGGGGCCGCGGGCACCCAACGGCCCGGCCTCGGGTCTCCGCGGGTCCCAAAAGGATAACGGACATCCTCCCAACGGTGGGCCCGGGGCTCCGCGCGCCGCTTCCGCCCGGCCGCCCCGCCCCGCCCCGGCCGCCCCGCGCGGCCCACCTGCGCTCGGCCCCCGGCCCGCCGCGGCGCGATGCGGGCCCGCGGCCACGCTCCTCGGCGGCCCGCCCGCCTTTGTCCGCCGGGCCCTCCGCACTCACCGCCGCCATCGCCCGCCCGGAGCCCGGCGCCACGAGCAAACGCCGCCCGGCGCGAAAAAGGAGGCACAGGCGTTTCTCGTCAGAGCAGACTTTATTGGGCGCCGGGGCCGCCGCGAGCGCGCCGCCCGCTCCCCCGCGCCGCCCCCGGGCCGCTCGCCGGCCGGGACCCCGCGCGCGGCCCGCCCGCCCGCCCCTGCAGACCCCCTCCCCGCGGCGCCGGGGGCCGCGCACCGCTCACCGGCTCCCGAGGCGGCGGCTGCAGCGGCGACGCCCCGCTCCCGAGTGCGGCCCGGGCCCGGGGCGGCGGATTTCGCTGCTGTGGCACCGCGGAGGGAGGGAGGGAGCCGCGCGACTTGCGGCGGCGGCGGCGGCGCGCTGACGTCACACGCCGCGGCCAGCCGGCGCGCGCGGGGGCCGCCCCATCGACCCCAATCCGGGAGGAGCCCGGGTGAGTGGGCGGGGCTGCGGTGGCGAACGGGCAGATCGATTGGCAGAGGGGGAGGAGCGAGAGGGCCAGCGGGCGAGTGGGAGCGAGGCGGGGCGGGCCGAGGCCAGCGCGGAAGTCTCGCGAGGCCGAGTCTGAGCGGAGTGTGGCGGCGGCGGCGGCGGCGAGATCTGGGCTCGGGGTGAGGAGTTGGTATTTGTGTGGAAGGAGGCGGAGGCGCAGGAGGAAGGGGGAAGCGGAGCGCCGGCCCGGAGGGCGGGAGGAGGCGCGGCCAGAGCGGGCGGCCGAGGCGCGGCGAGGCGGGGCGCCGGGGCAAGCAGCGGCCGAGCGAGCGCGGGGCGCACCGAGGCGAGGAGGCGGGGAAGCCCGCCGCCGCCGCCGCCGCGCCCGCCCCTTCCCCCCGCCGCCCGCCCCCTCTCCCCCCGCCCGCCTGCCCGCCGCCTTCCTCCCTCTGCCTTCCTTCCCCACGGCCGGCCGCCTCCTCGCCCGCCCGCCCGTAGCCCCGGAGCCGAGGCCGCCGCGGCCGTGGCGGCGGAGCCCTCAGCCATGGCCTCGGGCGACACCCTCTACATCGCCACGGACGGCTCGGAGATGCCGGCCGAGATCGTGGAGCTGCACGAGATCGAGGTGGAGACCATCCCGGTGGAGACCATCGAGACCACGGTGGTGGGCGAGGAGGAGGAGGACGACGACGACGACGAGGACGGCGGCGGCGGCGACCACGGCGGCGGGGGCGGCCACGGGCACGCGGGCCACCACCACCACCACCACCACCACCACCCGCCCATGATCGCGCTGCAGCCGCTCGTCACCGACGACCCGACCCAGGTGCACCACCACCAGGAGGTGATCCTGGTGCAGACGCGCGAGGAGGTGGTGGGCGGCGACGACTCGGACGGGCTGCGCGCCGAGGACGGCTTCGAGGACCAGATCCTCATCCCGGTGCCCGCGCCGGCCGGCGGCGACGACGACTACATCGAGCAGACGCTGGTCACCGTGGCGGCGGCCGGCAAGAGCGGCGGCGGCGGCTCGTCGTCGTCGGGCGGCGGCCGCGTCAAGAAGGGCGGCGGCAAGAAGAGCGGCAAGAAGGGCTACCTCGGCGGCGGGGCCGGGGCGGCGGGCGGCGCGGACGCGGGCAACAAGAAGTGGGAGCAGAAGCAGGTGCAGATCAAGACCCTGGAGGGCGAGTTCTCGGTCACCATGTGGTCCTCAGGTGAGCGCCGGCGCGCGCCGGCCCCCGGGATGTTTTTGTTTTGAAGGGAAGCCATGTTTTATGTGTGTGATGGGCGCCGCCATCTTCTTCGCAGGGCAAGTATGGCGGCCCCAAAAGATGGCGGGCCGCGGCGGGGGCGGCGGGCGGCGGGCCGGCGGGCCGAAGATGGCGGCGGGAGGCGCGGCGCCGCCCGCTAGGCCGCAATGGCGTAGTTTCCCCGGGCGGGGCGGCCGCGCGGCGCGGGGCGGGGCCGGGCGGCGCGGCGGGGCGGGGCGGGGCGCGCTCGGGCCAACGGACGGCCGCCGGCCCGTTGTCCGCCGCCCCCGCCCGGCCGGCTCCACGCGAGGCCCGGGGGCGCGCGGGCAGCGGGGCTGCGCGGACCTCACGCCCGGCCGGGCAGCCCGCCGCCGCCTCCCCCCAGCCCCAGCTCCCCGCCCCCCGCCGTCCTCGGAGTGTGGGGGGGGGGCGCCCGGGCCCCGCTCCGCCCCCTTCCCCGGACTCTCCGCTGCTCCCGAGACGCGCCTTCCGCTCCCACGCCCGGCGCGCAGGCCGGACCCTGCCAGCGGCCGCGCTCCCCGCGCTCGCCGGCTGGGGCGGGACTTGGGCACGTAGGGCTCGCGTGTGCGGGCTCCGCGCTGCCGGCGAGGCCCTCGCTCGGGCCCCCTCCCCGCCCGCGGCACGGTGGGGAGCGGGTCCGCGAGGTTTTGTAGGTTGTTGCGAACCCTCTACGTTTGGGGGAGTGTCCCTAGGTGTGTGTCCGTGGAGACGGGTCGGTGAGCTGCCCGGCTGCGGGCGTTTGTCCCCGGATTAATGCCGCGGGTGCTTGAAGTGTCCGCTCGCTTTCCGGTGCGTGGCAGGCGGCCCGCTTCCTTTCCCGGGGAGGAGAGATTCCGGAAGGCCGGAGAGAAGAGGGCAGAAGGGACTTGCCTGCGTGTCGAAGTCGGCTCTTCCTCGCTTGTGGCCGTAGGACGCTGCGAGTCCGCGTCCGGTTACTGGATGCCCATGTCCCCTGGTTCAGCCTCCGGGGCCGTGGAGGGACGTGCGAGGGATCCTGCCGGCGCTTACACTAGTTCCACGTTGTGGGGACCCCCCCGCCCCCACCGTAGGGCTGTGGCGGTGGTCGGGATGGAGCCTCACACTGCGATGACCCTTGAGTATGAATGGGTGGCTGACTGCGAGGGGAAGGCTGGGCCGGCGCGGCTGCAGGGGAGCCCTCGGGGAGCTACCGGAGTTGCACGGCTCCGGGACTCGGGCCGGCAGGGCAGAGGCTGCTGCTCTGCGTTTCCGAGTGCTCGTGGACGTCGGGGCACTTTGCGTTTAGACGCAACCTGCCCGCTTATTCCGTGGTTACCAGAAAACCTTCCGGAGAGTTGGTAGCGTGCGCACCCGTGGTGTTGGAACCCAAAGTCTTCTCTCTCCACTAATACGCAGAGTAAGAGTCGGGCCAATCCGTTGTTGCTGAGTTTTGCTGAATCCAGGGTCCCCTCTCAAATTAGATTTTTTAAAAAAGATTTTATTGGTTTATTTGACAGATCACAAGTAGGCAGACTGAGAAAGGGGGGGAGCAGGCTCCCTGCCAAGCAGAGATCCCGTCGTGGGACTCGATCCCAGGACCCCGAGATCATGACCGGAGCTGAAGGCAGAGGCTTTAACCCACTGAGCCACCCAGGCGCCCCTGAAATGAGATCTTGCTAGAAAGATACCTTAACTATAAACTAAATTTGTTTTTTCTCATGGTGAGGACGTGTTGGTTTTATAGAAATTTAGAAAACTAGGGTGTTTTAAATTTTCTGTATTCGATCTTATCAAATTGCTTGCCTACTTCATACCCAGAAAACCTGGTAATGGAGGGTTCACTGGATGAGGTGATGGGTATGGAGTCAGCCAGGCGAGGGGGAAGGTCTGAGGGGCCTGACTAATGGGAGTTAATTTACAATTAAGTCAGCATTTCAAAGTCATTATTTCCCCTGTGCAAGTTGTTTCTTACAGAGTTGCACAGTTTGGGGTTATTTTAATGCTCATTTCTTTGCAGAGTTAGTTGCCTGGTGCATTACAGAGTACTCGATGTCTAAAGGTAGTTATAAATATTTGATGGCAATAACATAGTAAGGCCTGATTCCTCAGACATGTTTTGTGGTGAACTAGTCCTCTTCCTTGTCCTTGTGGCTTGGGATTATTTACCAAAGAGAAGCCTAATAGTTGGTGATTAACTATGCATGCCCCAAGTTCAAGTTCTGAATATAGTGGAATCTTAGGAACTGAAATGAGGAGGTGATTGATAATAGGTGAAGAAATCAAAGCAGTTTAATTGTTTTTTTTTTTTTTTTAAGATTTTATTTATTTATTTGAGAGAGAGACAGTGAGAGAAAGCATGAGAGGCAAGAAGGTCAGAGGGAGAAGCAGACTCCCCATGGAGCAGGGAGCCCGATGCAGGACTCGACCCCAGGACTCTGGGACCGTGACCTGAGCCAAAGGCAGTTGCTTAACCAACTGAGCCACCCAGGCGCCCCAAAGCAGTTTAATTGTTAAGCTGAATTTCTCGGTGTGTGTGTGTTGGCTGTGGTAGCCAGTATGCTCAGTGCTTTCATCCGATCCTAGGCTAGAAGGTTTGAACGCCGCTGTGGTTTCATGGCACAGTCCTTTGGATGGGAAAGAGCTGTGAGGTGACCATTTTGCCCAAGTCCAAGCTTAGTTCCCTGAAGTCCTTATTTAAAAAATTGTACACAGGGTATTCTCAGGACTCTAGTTATTGTTAGTTTCTAGGCTAAAAAAACTTAGTGGGAGCCAGCGCGGTCGTGGAAACCAAATCTTTGGATTTTACGGGTTTCTTTTGCTTGTGTGCTATGTTGCTCTAATTGCCCACAGAGTCACAGCGGTCTGTGTGACTGGCATCTCTTTATTGGAATAACGGGAAAGGAATCTAGTGGATCTGCTTTTTTTTTTTTTTTTTTTTTTTTTTTTTTTTTTAAAGATTTTATTTATTTATTGGACAGAGAGAAATCACAAGTAGATGGAGAGGCAGGCAGAGAGAGAGAGAGGGAAGCAGGCTCCCTGCTGAGCAGAGAGCCCGATGCGGGACTCGATCCCAGGACCCTGAGATCATGACCTGAGCCGAAGGCAGCGGCTTAACCCACTGAGCCACCCAGGCGCCCGGATCTGCTTTTTTCTTTCCTCTTTTTAACTGATGTAATTCACGTGGGCGCAGTTCCGTGGCTTGTGCTGTATTCACCAGGTTGTGTGGCCGTCACCGCCAGCTAATTCCACAGTATTTTCAACATCTCAGAAAGAAAACCCATATCCGTGAGCAGGAACTCCCCATTTCCCCTCACCCTCCAGCCCCTGGCAGCCACTAATCTACTTTGTGTTTCTCTGGCTTTGCCCATTCTGGACATTTAAATGGAGTCATAACCATCTGTGGGCTTGTGTCTGTGGCTTAGCCGGTGTGCAAGGTTCAGCCACATTGTCGAGTGTACTTCATTCCTTTTTAAGGCTGAGTAAGGTTCCGTAGTGTAGGTACTAGAGCAGGGCCTGCTTGTTTATGCGTAGAAGATGAGGGCTCAGTGAGGCTGAGTATGTTTTGGTGTTTCATCACACCTCAGCTGTGTCTTAAACATGCTTAATCCACTGTTTTAAGGCCCTTGTTTATTTTGGGGTCTTTTCCTGGCACATGATGAATGAACATTTCCATGTTGCCTGACGTAGGGCACAGTCTCCTGTATGTTTTTCCCTAGATTGTCATCATATAGGACGGATACTGTTCTAAAGATCTAACTATAAACTAAACCGCTTAATCATGGACAAATAGGGACTCTCATGATAAAAGCTGAGTATTTAAAACATTTAGGGCTTTTAAAATTTTTACTTAGTTTATTTTTTTTAGAGAGGGAGAGTACCCCCACCTGTGGGAGGGGGCAGGGAGAGAAAGAGAGACTCCCCGCTGAGCACGAAGGGCTTGATCTTGGGCTTGATCTGGGGCTCCATCTCAAAACCCAGAGATATGACCTGAGCAGACATCAAGAGTCAGATGCTTAACTGACTCAGCCTCCCAGGTGCCCGTAAAACATTTAGTTTGGAGAGAAACCTAAGAAGACTGTAAAATCTGAGGCTTCATGTATTTATTTATTTATTTATTTATTTGACAGAGATCACAAGTAGGCAGAGAGGCAGGTGGGGGTGGGGAGCAGGCTCCCCACTGAGCAGAGAGCCCGAGGCTGGATCCCAGGACCTTGAGATCATGACCTGAGCCGAAGGCAGAGGCTTAACCCACTGAGCCACTCAGGCGCCCCGAGGTTGCAGGTATTTGGAAATCGTGACCTTCACTCAAGGCTGTTGGTATTTTACTTATCTTTTGTTAGACCAAATACCGAAGAGCTTCATGCTGGATTGAGCAAAACATCTAAGACCAGAAAAGACCATCGATATTAAAGTCAGTAAAGCGAAAGAAAGTTGAAAAGTATTTAACTGTTTGTCAGTTCTTTATATTCAGAAAACCCAAATTTGCTAAAAGTTACTAGTCCTGATCATTGGCCACTCCTGTGCGGGTTTTCCACCTCTTCCTCCTTTACCTGTTTATCCTTAGCTAGAGATGCCCTGCACATAAACTCCCACGGAGCCAAGCTGCAGAACAACCCCCCCTTCCGCCCCGCCAAGTGATCTTGTCAAGCCTGTGACCTACATAGGGCAGTCTAAGTCAGAGATCCTGATTCCTGACCCAGCAGCTTTGGAAGCTGGCTCACTGATGTAGACTCCGTGCTGCCGGACTCCAGGTGCTTCACCTGTCGTCTTCCCTCTCACCGGCAGCGGCGGACTCCCCCTCCTGGCAAAGGAAAATCCCTATCAGGAAAAGGTCAGGGCTCCTGACCCTTACCTACTGGCTAGCATTTTAGACTTTGGAAGAGAATAAGTAAAATGATAAACTTAAAAATGTGTGCTAGACTCCTGGGTGTTTATTCACCAAAAGCTTACTGGTTTTTTGTTGTTGGCAGTCTGTTTAGTGAGGTGGGCTTAAGGCTGAGAAGTTTAGGGTCCTGTAACAGGTTATTAGCAAAAACAATGACTAGAAGGATCATTTCTTAGGATTTTCATTCCTTCGTTAACTCCTGTTCCGCTCTTCTCAGGGCACCATTTTGTGAACTCTGCTCTTTTTCCCATAGGAGTATATGAAAGCGAAAACTTGTTATAATTTTTCAATCTGAGTATTTACAGTGGGTTGTATTCTGTAGTATTGTTGGGTAAACATTCAAACCTTGTATTTGTAAAATCTGGCATCTGAAACGCTGCTTCGAGGTTGACAGTAGCATTCATGTCGTTACTGTTAGCAGAATATCGGGAAGGCGTGTGGAGGTTTTGGAAGTTAACTGACCATACCATATGCATTTGTACCTTCCTTTGTGGGGAGGACTTCATTACAGTCCATGAGAGGACCGTTCCCATTCCCAAGTGCCGCGTTTTAATGGGTCCCATTCTGTTTAATTTGTGATTAATTGTCAATAACAACAGGCCCAGTGGTTTCTGGTAATCACGTTAGTAACAGCATCAGATTTCCACTTGACACAGCACTGACCAAAGTATCTTGCCTCGGAGTATCTTAACTTCTGACCTCGGTGTCCTTGTAAAATGACTTCCTTTAGAAAAAGAACTTCTTCCCAAACTCCTGAATGACCATAGGAACCAGTGTACTCACTTTCTTAAAGCAGAACTCTTAAATTTTAGCGGGACCTGCTGAATGAAGTTTTAGGAGCTCTTGAGTAAAATTCTTTTTTTTTTTCCCTTGAGTAAAATTCTTGATAATCACTCGATGCCTTTGAGGTTACACAGTGCTCCTAAGATTAACATGAAGACAGTGTAAGTGGTTGTGAAGGACTTTTCTTTCTTGTATTAATGATCTCCCTTAGATACAAGAAGCGTGGAGAAGGGGAGGAGGCTGCCATTGCTCTTCTGTTGGAGCCCGGACCCTTTCTCTTCTGGGAGAGCCACAGACTTGAACAGAATCTCCGGTATTGCACAGGTGACCGCGCCTGTGAAAACACCCTGAAGTGTCTCTCTCTTTGTAGTTCTCCACTCAGTCCTCTTCTCTTCCTTCTATCTTCCAGCGCCTAAGCACCCAGAAACTCTGAAGGAGAAGCTGCTGCTGCTCCTCCAGTTGACAGTTGGCTTTTAATTTCTTACTTTGCTGGCAACTCACTCACAGTTTGTGCTAATACGTATGATTCCTGTATTAAATAGATGTTACAGATTCTTTTTTTTTTCCTTAAGATTTATTTATTTTAGAGAGCATGAGTTGGGGGGGGCAGGAGGCAGGGGGAGAGAGAATCTGAAGCCGACTCTGTGCTGAGTGTAGAGCCCCACGTGGGGCAAGATCTCATGACCCCAGATCATGACCCGAGCGGAAACTAGGAGTCATACAGTTAACAGACTGAGCCACCCAGGTGCCCCAGTTTTTATAGATCCTTAACAAAGACCACATACAGACTTCTGGATTGCATGTCAGGGGAATCTAGGCGTACACTCTCTCTACCTTCCTGTATTTTCTAAGACTTCATCAGATGGCTTCACTCCTCTGCTTGAAAACCCCTCTAACAGTGTGGATAATAGTTAATGTCACTGAACTGTAGATTTTTAAAAGGGTAAATACCGTATTTTGTGTCTTCACCTCCGTACACAGCCTGCGCATGCCACATCATGTTCAGTTGAAGTGCAGGCCGCATCACGGGCAGCACATGATCTGGCCCCGCTGTCCTGCCCTCCTCGCTCCTTCCTCCCTCCACTCCCTTCATGCTCCGGCCTGGCGAGCCCTCTTTCCGTCCGTGCGCTTGTTTCTCTGCTCTCACCTCTGCCTTCAGTGCAGTGACCCCAGATGTCCCATTCTTGTGCTGCCGTGTTCACATCTCCGCTCTGGGAGGCCTTCCCTGGTCCTCTACTCTCACTCTCACTCCTAATGAAACTCCTGTTTTATTTTCTTTGTAGCAGTGTCTGAAGCTATCTTGCTTTTTTTTTTTCTTTTAACCTGCTTCTTTCTGCTTCCTCTAGGGAGTAAGTTGTGGGCTTGTGACCCTCAGCCTTAGGATGGCACTAGGCATTTAGAAGATTCTCGGTCCGTAACTGGGTGAACAATCAGCACATGGAAATTATGCAGTAAGGCAGAATCGCAGCCTAGTGACCTGAGTACCACCCTCCTGCCGGACCGCATAGGTGGGAAAGAAGTCTATAGGGTGAGGAGAGGGTGTGCAGGAGTGTTCCCTTTTTAGGAAAGGCATGGGCTACACAGTCGATCCTAGTTTCAAATCTTAGATCGGCCACTTAACTGCGTTTCTTCAGGTACATGACTTGGCACTTCTAAGGCTTGTTTCTTAAGCCAGATGCATGAAGTTAGTGTCTTTGAGGTTTTGTCTGCGTCAGGGATAGGACAGTTACTAGCCTGAAGCAGGTACTCAGTAAATGATAGTATCTTGTCCTAAGGTCTCTGTTAGTGGGGAAACATGGAAACAGCCTTTGACTGATTTCTACCTGTTGCTTAGCAATGAATCTCAAATAGTTAGCGGCGCCCCCCCCGCCCCCCGCCAAGGTTTCCCCAGTGAAGGTTTGGGTGAGGGCAGTGGTGAGTTGGTGATGTTGTTTTTGCCGGAAGTCTCCCAGAAAGGTCAGACCGAAGCTGATCGCCTAAGATGAAAGGTGTGGGGGAACAAAATCTAGCCAACCCATATAAGTAAGTAGTTGGTAAATAAATACGGGAGTTGGTGAAAATAGAAGATCAGGATCACAGGAAAAAAGGAAGTGTGCAGGTCAACCCTCTTGAGTTTCCTGGCGGTTGAGGTAGAAAAGGAAGGCGTACTACTGATAACGGATTCTAGCTACGATGAGAACAACGCGTAGGGAAATCAAGCTTTTCTGAGGACTGAATTCTTAGGTAAACTGCTTCTATATGAAGGGGATCACCGGGTCACAGTGCAGATTCCAGCCGGTGTGGTGTCCAGAATTTCACGTGGTGTCTTAGAAGAGCCAAAGACTGAAAACGTAACCTAATGGAATGTGACTCCGAATTTCCATGTCCTTTCCATGCTTCCTCTCCCCCGACAGAAGTCGAGCATTCCTTCACAACCGTTAAGTGTGGGACCTGCTGTTCCCCTTAAGCCCAGGAGGGTGGGGAGAGTGGAACAGAGGGGTCTGGCTCTCTCCTCCCTGTGTTCCTAGATGCCGAGGCTGCCCTGTAAAGCATTCTCGGGCTTCAGCCTTACCGGTGGTCTTCTCTTTTATAAGAAACGAAGAAACCAAGCAAGGTTCACTGACAAGTGAAAGACCTCTTGAAGGAAGGAGGTCTGGGCTTTGGAGAGCAGTGGATGCAGGGGTGCGGGGTGAGAGGTGGGCAGAGGGGAAGGTGTCTTCGTGTTACCTGATACCTTTTCTCCCACGTTGAGGAACAGGGCCAGAGGGCTGCTGCTTTGATAGGGCTGGGGAGGGCAGGTCAGACCACTTTTTAAACCTCTTCATGGACCTGTTAGAGTGTCCAGCCTTTCCATTTAGTTTAATCCTCTCCCTCTCTCTCTCTTTTTAAAAATATATTTGAGTCTTTATTCAAAGACTATTTACTTATTTAAAGTACAGTCCTCCTCCCCCATGTGGAGCTCGAACTCATGGCCCCAAGATCCAGACTCACATGTTTTGCCAGCTGCGCCAGCCAGGTGTCCCATTGCCTTTTTCTTTTCTTTTCTTTTTTTTTTTTTTTTAAGATTTTATTTATTTATTTGTCAGAGAGAGAGAGCGAGCACACAAGCAGGCAGAGTGGCAGCCAGAGACTGAGAAAGAGAAGCAGGGTCCTTGCTTACGGGGAGCCCAGTGCGGGATTCGATCCCAGGACCCTGGGATCATGACGTGAGCCAAAGGCAGCTGCTTAACTGACCGAGCCATGCGGGTGCCCCCCCCATCACTATCTTTTTGACCGAAGTTATTCTGAGTCTCTGCTTTGCCTCTCAAACCAGGCTGAGAATGAGGCTGGCTTCGGTAATGAAGACGTGAGCAGAATAGTTGAGAGGTGGGGATAGGACGGGCTTGTTTATACAGGAGCCCCTCCTTAATCTGTGGGGGTGCGCTCCAAGACCCCGGTAGAGGTCTGGCACCACACCCACTTAAAACTTAACTGCTGAGGGATGCCTGAGTGGCTCAGTAGGTTAGGCAGCCGTTGTGATCCCAGTGTCCTGGGATCGAGTTCCACATCGGGCCCCCTGCTCAGTGGGGATCCTGCTTCACCGTCTGCCTTCGCCTGCCACTCTGCCTGCCTGTGTGCTCTCCGACAAATAAATAAAAATTGGAAAAAAACGAAACAAAACAAAACATAACTGCTGAGGGGCAACTGCTCAGTGGGTTAAAGCCTCTGTCTTCGGCTCAGGTCATGATCTCAGGGTCCTGGGATCAAGCCTGTGGCCAGCTTCTTGCTCATGGGGCGTCTGCTTCTCCCTCTCCCTCTGCTCCTAACCGCCCCCATAAATAAAACCTTAAAAAAATTGCTGATTAACGATAATAATAGAACGATTACAAACATATGCTGTAATAAAAGTTAAGCGAATGGTTTTCCTCTTAAACTACGTTAGAGTGCTGCACTCACACTTGTGATGGTGGGAAATGGTGAACTGCTTCTGTGAGGAGACTAGCGAGGGAAGGACTCGGGGAGCACTGGAGGTAGCAGAGGGCACCTGCGGTTGGCAGAAAGAGGATCCCCTGCCTCCAAACCATTTGAATACAAAATGTGTGCCCCATTTATAGGTGGCACTGGCTAGATTTTGTTTTTCCATATCTTCCAGCTAAGGCCATTTTACTTTGGTCTGGTTGTTGTAGGTGGTCTGCTTTTAGCCAGTGTTAGTGAGTACTGGAATCACCTGATCCAGGTGTGATGAGAAGTTCTCATTAAAATGTTTTCTTAGGGGCGCCTGGGTGGCTCAGTGGGTTAAGCCTTTGCCTTCAGCTCAGGTCATGATCTCAGGGTCCTGGGATCGAGTCCTGTATCGGGCTCTCTGCTCAGCAGGGAGCCTGCTTCCCTCTCTCTCTCTCTCTCTGCCTGCCTCTCTGCCTACTTGTGATTTCTCTCTGTCAAATAAATAAATAAAATCTTTAAAAAAAAATGTTTTCTTAGAACCTAGGGGGCTTAGTCTTTAAGCATCTGCCTTTTGCTCTGGTCATGATCCTGGAGTCCTGGGATGGAGCCTGGCATCGGGCTCCCTGCTGGGCGGGAAACCTGTTTCTCCCTCTCCCACTCCCCCTGCTTGTGATCCTCTCTTGCTGTGTCTTTGTCAAATAAATAAATAAAATCTTAAAAAAAAAAACTAGAAGATGGCAAACATTGTCTTTAATTTCTCCGACCATAAAACCAAACATCTTTTGTCATTTCTCAAGCAGCTTTCTTCAAAATATGATTTCTATTTATATAAATAGTTTATTTCCTGACATTGTGTTGTTGAGTAGTTATTTTTTTTATTTTTATTTTTTTAAAAGATTTTATTTATTTATTTGACAGAGAGAGATCACAGTAGACAGAGAGGCAGGCAGAGAGAGGAGGAAGCAGGCTCCCCGCCAAGCAGAGAGCCCGATGCGGGACTCGATCCCAGGACCCTGAGATCATGACCTGAGCCGAAGGCAGCGGCTTAACCCACTGAGCCACCCAGGCGCCCTGTTGTTGAGTAGTTATTGACCCTTTTGATGATTTCTGGTGCTGGTCTTCAAAGAGTTCACTCTGAACTTTCGTGGCATACGCGGTTTATGAAGGAATAAGTAACAGAAGTGGTAATGTGAAGTTGAAATACATATTATGAAAGCACACGGCAATTATCTAGAAAGACCCAACAAAAGTTTTTTTAAGGCAAGAGTATTGGATCATGTTCAGAAGTGTAGGTGTGTGTGTGTGGTGGTCATCCGAATCAGATTGTCTTTAATCAGTTTTATTTTGGTTTTACGTACAGACCATGTGGTTATTGTCTGTACTCAGGACGGACCGCCTCAACTGTGCATCACTTTCACTTGGTAAGTCACTGAGTTCAGTACTCATGAGGCAGAGCATCTAGACTTTTCTTTGCGGTCTCCCTCAGGGTTGCCGTTACCCAGGTGTTCGTTCTGTACCCTCTCTCTGTCTATATATTTTTTTCAGTAGATACCATTTATCTCTCTGGCTTTGAATAGAGGCCATGTGCCAGTGATGTCTGAATTTCTCTTCAGCCTCAATTTCTTTTGTCCCCACACTTGCATATCCAAGTACCTCCTTGAGGTCTGTCTGTCCACAAGGTGTCTCCAGGTCCTCTGCCGCACGTGGTCTCTTTGCCCCTTACTCTCCTGCTTGGCCCATGACCTTCCCCCAGAAGTGCAACCCAGAAACTTAGAAGGCATAGTTAACCTCCCTTTTCCTCCCACCGTACCCCCTCTCGTTTATTACCTGGACTTGTGTAGTCCTCCTCCAAAATAGGACTCAAATCTGACCTGTTTTATTTTACTTTATTTTTTTTAAAGATTTTATTTATTCATTTGACAGAGGCAGGCAGAGAGAGAGGAGGAAGCGGGCTCTCCACTGAGCAGAGAGCCTGACTCGGGGCTCGATCCCAGGACCCTGAGATTAAGACCTGAGCTGAAGGCAGAAGCTCAACCCACTGAGCCACCCAGGGGCCCCTCTAACCTGTTTATTTATTTATTTATTTAAGATTTTATTTATTTAGTTGACAGAGACCACAAGTAGGCAGAGAGAGAGGGAGAAGCAGGTTCCCTGTTGAGCAGAGAGCCCGATGCGCGGCTGGATCCCAGGACCCTGAGATCATGACCCGAGCCGAAGGCAGAAGCTTAACCTACTGAACCACCCAGGCGCCCCTCTCTAACCTGTTTTTTTGTTTTGTTTTGTTTTAAGATTTTATTTTATTTATTTATTTGAGAGAGAGACAGTGAGAGAGAGCATGAGCAAGGAGAAAGTCAGAGGGAGAAGCAGACTCCCCGTGGAGCCGAGAGCCCGATGCGGGACTGGATCCTCGGACTCCGGGATCAGCACCTGAGCCGAAGGCAGTCGTCCAGCCAACTGAGCCACCCAGGGGTCCCTCTAACCTGTTTTAAAGACAGGTTGATGTCTCTTTTGGAAGTAAATCCCATCATAGGGTAATCTCACTGTTGTTCCTGTTTCACTAGAAAAATCTCCACTAGAGTTTTAAATCCTATTTTCTAAGTAAAATTCCATCATGTAGGTGAGAGGTCAATAAACTTTTTTTCTGTAAAGGCCTAAATAGTAATGTTACAGGTTTCATAGGCTATCCTAAAGCACCTAATCAGTGCCAGTGTTATTGCAGCAGGAAAGTAGCCAAAGGTAACATGTGAACAAACAAGCATGGC
Source organism: Mustela nivalis (assembly GCF_964662115.1). NCBI lineage: Eukaryota > Metazoa > Chordata > Mammalia > Carnivora > Mustelidae > Mustela > Mustela nivalis. The sequence goes on along the minus strand of NC_139025.1, from coordinate 5,756,809 downwards.
TGTGCTTCAGTAAAGCTGTTTCTAACAATAGGTGGCATATGTGCACACCATTGTCCATAATAGCATGATTCACAGCAGCCAGAAGGGGGAAGCAGCTCCTGTGTCTATCAGTGGATGAGTGGATAAACAAAATGTGGTATGTCCATACAAGAATATTATTCAGCTCAGTGGGTTAAGCCTCTGCCTTCAGCTCAGGTCATGATCTCAGGGTCCTGGGATTGAGCCCCACATCGGGCTCTCTGCTCAGCAGGGAGCCTGTTTCACCCTCTCTCTCTCTGCCTGCCTCTCTGCCTACTTGTGATCTCTGTCTGTCAAATAAATAAATAAAATCTTTAAAAATATATATTATTCAAATGTGAAAAAGAATGAAGTTTTGTACATGCTAGCATGCTAGTACATGGGTAGACCTTGAAGACATGTGGTCAGCCAGACACAGAAGGACCAATACTGTTTGATTCCATTTATAAAAGGTACCTAGAGGGGCGTTTGGGTGGCTCAGTGGGTTAAAGCCTCTGCCTTTGGCTCAGGTCGTGATACCAGGGTCCTGGGATCGAGCCCCACACCAGGCTTTCTGCACAGCGGGGAGCCTGCCCCCCCACACCTGCCTCTCTGCCTGCTTGTGATCTCTGTCAAATAAATAAATAAAATCCTTAAAAAAAAAAAAAGGTACCTAGAGTAGACAGATTTATAGGAAGAGGAAGTAGAATAGAGGCCACCGGGGGCGGGGCAGGTGTGCAGTGGGTACCGGGTATCTGTTGGGGACAAGGAGTCTCGGGTATAGATGGTGGTGATGGGTATACAGCATTGTGAGTGTACCTGATGCCACTGGTTTGGACATTTCACAGATGGTTGAAATGATAACTATTATGTTCATGTCTGCTTAACCAGAATTTGTTTAAACTGTAGAAAGGAGGGGGCACCTGGGCGGCTCGTTACGTTGTGTCCAGCTCTTGATTTCAGCTCAGGCCATGATCTCAGGGTTATGACATCTAGCCCCACATCAGCTCTGTGCTGGGTGTAGAGACTGCTTGAGATTTTCTGTGTGTGCGTGCGTGTGTGTAAATAAAAGATAAAATAATAGAAAGGAAACCATAAGTGGTGGTGGGAAGGCTGTCAGGCTGGGTTGGGCCCACTGGCAGTACTTGGGGATCGTAAAACTTGTCGGTCTCTGCTTAGACTCACTCCATACACGGCTTCCAGTTCGTGCTGGCGTTGGCGTCTGGGTGCTGGGCATTGTTGAGCGTTGGGTCTGAGAGCTGAGTCTCAAGCCTCAGGAAGCATTTCCTCTTTTGACTTGTTTCTGTCTCCCCAGAATTCATGAGCTAAAGTCCCAGTCTCCAGCGTAAAGGTATTTGACAGTGGGGCCTTTGGGAAGTAATCAGGTTAGGAGGGTGGAGCCCTCCTGGTGGGATTAGTGCCCTTTTAGGTAAAAAGAGACAGAGATGACGATCCGTCTCCCCGCCATGGAGGGGCGCAGCAAGAAGGCTCTTTGACAAGCCAGGGTAGCACGCCTTTACCGGGAACTGAATTGGAGGGCATCTTAGTCTGCAAGACCATGAGGGGTAAATTCTTTTCGAAGCCCCCTGTCTGTGGTATTTTGTTAGAGCAGCCTGAGCTAAGACGGCTTCACCCACTAGAATAAAAGTTCTTTGAGGGCAGAGGCTTTGTTTTGTTTCGGGGGACTTGGAACAGTGCCAGATGAGGAGACCCTCGGTTAATAGGCGTTGAACTGTGCAGGGAGTGTGAGCTAGCCTGTGATCCCTTTTTCTTTCTTTTTAAACGTTTTATTCATTTATTTGAGAGAGGGAGCACAAGCAGGGGGAGCGGAAGGGGGAGAAGCAGTCTCCCCGCAGAGCAGGCAGCCCCATTCGGGGCTCGATCCAGCACCTTGGGATCATGACTGAGCCGAAGGCAGCTGGTGGCGCCCCTAGTCTGTGAGTCGGTAATCCCGGAATGTGTCCGGCATGTGTCCCAGCTTACCGGAGACGTGGTTCTCATCACAGCTTCCTTGCAGCGGCAGGGGCCCTCTGCTTTGCTTCCATTCTTCTGTCGGAAGTACCCAAAGTCAGGGCGGAAAAACAGCTCTCCTGCCCGCCCGAGCGTTTCTGGAGCACCTGAAAGGCGAGTGGTGGTAGTTGCTCCTCAGGGGGAAGGCTGGAGGGTGAGGGGATGACCACAGCCCCGAGAGAAAACCTGGTTACAGTGCAGAGTCCTGGCTTTGTCACTTAGGATCGCTAGCCACGTTTCCTGCCCTTCGTGAATGATCTGGCTGTTCCCTTGGGCTGCGTCGTCCGTACGGAGGTTACCGGCATGTAGAGATGGTTCTAGCTCGGAACTGAAGGCCGCTGGGCTTGACAGCGAAGGACCCGGGGCCGGCAGGGAGGCTTCCTGTGTTCACGAGGCCCCTGGCTGACTAGTTATTAGCCCAGAGCAAGCTGCACCGCCTGTCTGGGCCTCCGCTTTCTCCTGTGCCGGGTGGACTTGCGAGTTTGCCCGCCTCTCGGGGGCTGTGCGCGGTAATGAAAACCGCCTGTCGAGTAACCTTTCAGTGCGATGCTGCTGCCCTCTGATTCCTGGCGGAGACGTGTAACGTTTTCCAGAATGAGGGGGCAGTCCTGGATGGCTCAGCTGGTGGAGCGGGCGACGCTTGATCTCAGGGTCAACCCTACGTATGTGTAGGGGATGACTTAAAATTTTTGAAAAATAAGTGAGTGGTGGGAGAGAGACATTTTATAATGTAAAAGTATCGTATGCCCGGGGCGCCGGGGGGACTCAGTGGGTTAATAAGCCTCTGCCTTCGGCTCAGGTCATGGTCTCAGGGCCCTGGGTCTCAGAGGTCTCAGAGTCCATCGGGCTCTCTGCTCAGCAGGGAGCCTGCTTCCCCCTCTCTCTGCCTGCCTCTCTGCCTACTTGTGATCTCTGTCTGTCAAATAAATAAAATCTTTAAAAAAGAAAAGGTATCCTGTTCTTTGTTTTTCATCTGAGTGATTGAACATAGTGACCACTTGAATCAAATGAACCTACTTGGCGGGGCTGCGTGCTGAGTGCGGAGCCCGACACGGGGCTCAGTCTCACAACCCCGAGACCTGAGCTGAAACTCGGAGTCAGAGGCTTAACTGACTGTGCCACCCAGACACCCCAACATTTTGTCTTTAACTTGCGTTGTACCCTGATGTCAGAGAACCTGATAATAAGCAGCTAGACATTATATTTTGATAGTGATGTCTCTTGTAGGGTTTGGTTTGGTCTTGTGTTTTGTTTTTGTCTTAAGATTTATTTTAGGGAGAGAGAGCGTGTGCACATGGGGGCCGAGGCGGAGTGGGAGAGAGCATGTCCAGCACACTTCGCGCTCAGCACGGAGCCCCATGCGGGGTTTGATACCCTCAGATCATGGCCTGAGATGAAATCAAGAGTCAAATGCTTTAACTGACTGACTGAGCCTCCCGGACGCCCCTTTAGTCTTGTTTGTTGGTTTTTTGTTTTTTTTTTTTTTTTTAAACTCTGATGGAGGGGTGAGAATTGAACAAGCCAATTTTCACTTCACCGTTTGTGAAACATTTTCATGGAGAAGCAGGACGTTTCAGTCAGCAGGGAACACTTTGGAGTGTCTTTATTTTCTGCTTTCAGCACAACATAGTTACAGACCAACCAGTTTGGGCCTCTGGGGGCTCGACCCCAGCGTAAGAGGCGAGGCCAGCAAAAATTCAGAACAGCATGATTTAGAGTTTGTCAGTGTCGTTATCAAGACCTAACGTAGGTTCAAGGTAAAGGTAAGAAGCTGAGGCCAGAGCAGTAGAGTCAACAAGCCCTGGGCGGAGCATGGCCTGGTTGTGTTGTGGAGGGCGCCTGCCTAGGAGAAATGGAAGGCCCGGCTAGCTGTGTAAACGGGACCAAGGCACAGGGGGCCCAGGAGGCCAAGTGTAATTTACACTTCTGAAGGGTTCGTACAAGGTGGAAATACATCAGCTGCATTTTCTGTATCAGTTGATCCTTTATAGCATCATTATGGCAGAGAACAGAATGGGGAAGATAAGTTAAAAAATTATGTTAGTCGTTGAGGTATGAGATAGTAAGAGCTAACTTGATGGCCGTGGGACAAAGGACGAAGACCTTCTAAAAACCAATAGGAGGGGCGCCTGGGTGGCTCAGAGGGTTAAAGCCTCTGCCTTCGGCTCAGGTCATGGTCTCGGGGTCCTGGGATCGAGCCCCGCATTGGGCTCTCTCCTTGGTGGGGAGCCTGCTTCCTCCTCTCTCTCTCTCTGCCTGCCTTTCTGCCTACTTGTGATCTCTCTCTGTCGAATAAATAAATAAAATCTTTTAAAAAAATAAAAACCAATAGGATTTGGTGTTTGGGATGTAGGAGATGAATTACGGGGATCCATATTCCTTTTTTTTAGCCTGTTGGATTTGTGACAGTAGTCATACAAGTAGAGATGTCCTGCATTCCTTGAACACACGACTGTTGAGGGCCAGTTCTGTGCAGACTGCGCCAGGCTCTGGGGATACCTGGGGATCGAAACTGACAAGCACTCCTGTCCTCGTGGCACGTGCTGTCTAGTGGGAGGGGCCAACGAAAATCACATTGCTGTGATTGTATGTAACTTGCCTGCATCAGGGTCCCTAAAGAGCTGAAAGGGCCGCAGAGTGCGATGGGAGAGGGAGGGGGGAGCCGCGAGAGGGAAGGCTGCAGGGCGGAAGCGGGGCATCAGACTCGGGTCCACATCGCTGTGTTGCTAACAGAATGTGTGGGTGGACAGAAAGCAGAACTCTTGGGGAGTGGTGGGAGGAGGAGCAGTTCAAGAAGTGGGAGCCGAACCAGGCAAGTGACCGCCGCGTCAGAGTGGGGAACATTGCCGCCAGGCTGAGGAGCACGAGCGCAAAGGTCTGCTGGTTGGGCATCGCGGATATTGGTGACCTTGAAGCAGAACCAGGATTTCAGGAGACTGAGGAGAAAGACTGGGTGGTTAAGTTGGATTAGCAGCTCTAAATCATCCGCTCCCGAAGCTGCTAATGAAAGCACTTTTCATAGTTTTTAGAATGTATTTGCCCAATACACATTTTTCCTCCACTAAAATAATCAATCTTATGGTGTGTTTCAGATGAAAAAAAAGATATTGACCATGAGACAGTGGTTGAAGAGCAGATCATTGGAGAGAACTCCCCTCCTGATTATTCAGAGTATATGACAGGGAAGAAGCTTCCTCCTGGAGGGATACCTGGCATTGACCTCTCAGACCCCAAACAACTGGCAGAATTCGCTAGGTAAGCCCTCAGAACTTTCCTTTCTCTCTAATTATAGAAAGTACTTGAGAGTCGGCAGCCGTGTTCCTTGTGCGTAAGTTACAGTGGTGGCTGGTAGTCTTAGTCCAGGGAAACTTGGGAAAACAAAAGCAGTTCGTTTTGTTTGTGGGGGTAACTCTGCTAGTGATGTGTGTGGCCCCATTTTAGATCCTTGCAGACAGTAAGGTGAGGCAAATGCTTCTTAATTCCATAGCTCCTAATTGCTTGTGAATACATAAAATTGCACAGAGGTTGATTGGAAATATGGGTCCTCACACCAGCTGGACGCCTTGTGAGCTAGAGCAAGCTTCGGGGGCCTGGCTTGGAGCCGGGCGGGCAGAGCTGACCGGAAAGGAGTCATCAGATCCTTTTCCAGCGTGTCATCAGTTACGCTCCTGGGGTTTGGTTCACTGAAGCAGGCATGACAGGAAGAGATCAAATATTTATGGTGGGGGCCCCCTGTGACCGACCAAGGTGGGCAGTCAGGAAGGTCTGGAGGCGTGTTTGCCTGAAGCGGGCAGGGCTCCCGCAGAAGCCTCTCTCCCCTTTTGTAGTATTTGTTCCCCAGCACTGTTGGGCAGTTTCTACAAGGACCTGAGAACACACTCAGAGACCATTTTAAATAAAATGTGAAATGAACTCATCAACTCTGGGGCAGACGGATGAGTTTGTGGCCCGCCCCGAGGTTGCACGGAGCCTGGAATAGCCAGGACGTTTGGGCGAGGGCAGGAGGAGGAAGAGAGATCTCTTTGTGACCCCACCCATCCAGAAACAGAGCAGGGGCACCCTGGTCTGTCTTTCTCTTGCGAGCGGAGTGGAGTAGATAAGACTGGAGGCCCTGGAGTGTGCCCTGCCAGAGAAAAAAACAAGGTGGGTGACCTCCTGCCATTTGGAGCCTCAGTTTCTCCAAGTGTCAGACGGGTGTCAGAGCCAGGGGTATTATAATAAAGGGGTTTGTGCCCTTTTCTCCTATCCTGTGAGACTGCGGCCGTAGGGAAACTACACCTGAACTTATTTCTGATTGACCACGGCTGAACAAAAGTGTTAAGGCTTCTGTCCTTTTGTTCGTGACATTGTGTCTCCCAGCTTTTGTTGGCTTTCGTATTTTAAGTACGGGTATGCTATGTAACTCCATCCCCCCCCCCCACTCCCCCACCCCCACCCCCCGTACAAATAAAAATGGAATCTGTAGGTAGAATTAACAATGAGGTTTGAGTTTGGGGGCAGATTGAGTCGAATTGCATGCCAGTGTTTAGTATTGTCATGTGTTTTTAAAGTTAGTCATCTCTTGTTAACGTCTTTGGAGTTTATCGAGGGTAGAGGCTGCAGTCCCCACGGATAGAGCTATGGAAGGCAGGAGTCCAGGAAAGCCTTGTAGAGGGGATGGCGTCTGACCTGAGCCCTGAAAAACACTGAGGTAGGGGGATTGCGGGAGGGTTCCATGGTGGGCCTAATGCTAGTGTGGCGTGAGCGCAGTGGAAAGGGAGACGCTCTGCGCCCGCTCGGCGTGCGCTCCGAGAAGAAGAAGTAGGTTTGGCTGGGAATTTGGATGCCTGCCTGTAGGAAGATAGTTGAAGTGTAAGAGATCGCTGAGTTCTCTGAATACTGGCCCCACATCTGTGGATGTTTTTAGTGCGTGGTGGACTGCTGCTGGAGTCCACCGTGTGAGCAGTAGAGAGAGGGCTCTGTGATCAGGGGTTGATGTGGAGGGAATGACATGTCTGCTCTCTCCAGGCTGGGGTGGCGCGGGCACAGACCGCGAGTGGGAGAGGTCCTGAAGGCCTGAGCCAGGATTGCGGTGGCCAGACGGAAAGAAGAAATGAGATCAGGGTGTCAGGAGATGGTGGGAGAGATGGAGAGCCACCCCCGCTGTGTGTCTCCTGGAGGGGAATTAGAATGGAAGCTCAGCGCCTTGCGAAGCCTCAGCCGGCGTGAGATTGGAAGAGTGGTGCTGGTTTGGGGCTCAGGGTGGGCATGGTTGGGGTTTAGGTGTTAGTCATCCCTGTTGGACTTGGAGGTTTCAGGAGGTAAGTCAGGGCTAACTCATCTTCTGCACTGTGGCTGCGGCTGAGAGTGACGCAGCCGTCCACGGTGTGGAGAGGGCGGTTTTGGGGAGGAAAGTCTGGGTAAGGCCCTATGATCGGTGGCTGAGGGAACCAGCAGCAGGACACGGGGCTCGTTTAGACAAGCCGTGATGGCTTAGGGCCCTAAGTACGTACGGCATCACAGAAGCCAAGGGCGTGCTCAGAAGGTCCAGGAGAGGGATGGGGCCCATTTCTCTGAGTTACTGTTGCAGAATGATTTCAGCGTAGGAGCAGAGGGCTGCGGCGGGATTTCGCAGAGAGCAGGAATCTGGGGGTCATGAGCAGATGTGACTAGGTGTGGTGACCCTTGGCGTTGTTCACCCTCCCTGCTGAGTTGAGGCAGCAGGTCTGAAAGCTTGTCCCCAGTTTCCTGAACAGAAGATCTGGGGTTTCAGCCCTGCACTCAGGGGGTGCGTGTCACTGTTGTCAAATAGAAAGAAGCTTCTGCTTGTTTCCCAGGTGGCCTTGCACCTGCCTCAGGGCTGCCTTCAACCCTACCTGATCTGAATGAGACCTTTCTTGACCCACAGTGGATAATTAGAAGACGGTGGAGCCAGGTTCTGAGAGTTGTAAGGGAGAGTTTCTGTAAACAGCCTTCTTGATCGAGCAGAGCTGCCAGTCAAATACAGGGCAGGAAAGTGGCCATTGTAGACACCTAAGGATTCGTTTTATGTCGCACCTACCCTGTCTGAGGGGGTTATTGGAAGATATACTTCAGGGACACGACGGCACACATCAAAAGGAAGCCTTCCTGAAGAATCTGGCAAACCAGAAAATTAGGGGGGCAGCTCTGCCGCAGGCTGGACACGCATTCAGTTGAGAACAGACGGTCGGTGAGTTGTGGGGCTTTGTTCAGGAGAACTCGAGTTCGTGCAGCAGCGCGCAGAATGAGTAAGAAGCCAGAAGGTCTTGGTGGTTTGGGAGAAGAGTTTTGTAAAAAGGAAGATAATCAGAAACCCCCTGAAGAGAGAGGCAGTGCTAATAAACCGTGGCCTAAAAGTGGGCGTAAAGTTGACGGTCATTGAAGTTCAGAGAACTTGTTGGCCTGATTCTGCAAGTCTCTCCTTGGTCCTGAAGCTGCTCCGTTGGACTCACAGAGCAGGAAATGTGATCCCAGCACCCAGTTACGGTCCACAGTAGGCGATCTCTTTCCATAATCATCTGAATGTAGTGTGTTGTCTTTTCTGACCATTCTGCAAAGGTTTCCTTTTGTGCACCGAACGGAATGAGATCCCGCTCATCCCGACAGTGTACACAAAGTGAAGGGGAGGGTTGCCCTCCTGCTCATCTCCATTGTCCCTTGCCCTCGGGCCCCCAGCCCTAGAACAGATCACGGAAAACTGTCACGACTCTAATTGGACGGTGGCGGTGGTGAGAGAGACTGGAGCCTGGAATGGCCTCTCTTGTTAGGTCTTTGCATTTTGAGGGTGTGTAGAACCAGCCGCTCAAGAGGGTTTTCCGGGGTCCCTAGCCGTGGTGACTGGGACTCTGAAAGTGAAGACGAGAGGCACCAAGTTGCAGATTGTTGGGGGCCAGACCTCGTCTTCTCTTGTAAAGACGCACAGAACCTCCTTCTTCCTCCTGTACCCCATGGCTCAGCTGTCGGCTTGGGGTAGCGTGTTGGCTGCTTTTCCCTCTCCTCCGTGTGCTGGGGTGAGGGGCTTCTGCACTGGGCTTGGAACTAACCAAAGAATGGCTCAGATTCGTGCCGCACGGAGCCTAGAGAATCAGTTAGGAGTAAGTAAATCAGTTACGGGGCGGGGCACGAGTGTAAGAAGTCCTGGTATTGGGGGGTGACTGTCCTTTTTTAAATACTTCAGAATGTGGCCAGTAGGTGGGACCTGGCAAGTTCTTGTTCCAGATTAAATGAACAGCCTTTTTGCCTTTTTCGTTACCTGTAGTTAGCCCTTTGGAAACTTCTGGTCTGGCCAGATGAGAATTAAAAGTGGTTAGGTCAGCCACAAGTCGGTTATTTTTGTTGTCGTCTGCCCTGAGACTTCTCAGGAGTAGCTCGAGGATGAGCTGGGGTGGCGGGGTGGAAAGAACGTGGCAGGGCTGCGTGCTGCCTCCCTGGGACGTACTTGGTCTAGCAGTAGTCTGGTTTGTCCAGGGGCGCTGCTCTCCTCGGCACCAGGAAGGAAGGGGAGTTGGCGGTTGCAGAGGGGAGAGCTGGAACTGGGTTTCGCTGGGGCTTCTGGCCACCCCCGTCCCCCAGCGCAGGTCCCCTTGGGGCTTCCAGGCTGCCGGGGACAGACTTATCCTCGTTTGAGAATCTTTGCTTCAAAAATGGTCCATCTCAGTGTCTGGGACCTAAAGCTTTGACTTAGAACTTGGATTTCTCCTTGCTGGAAGCGGTGCCAGGAGACTCTTGCAGGCTTCTGGTCCCAGAGTCCAGCCTTTACAGCGCTGCCCCCACTCCGCCCCCCGCCCCCTCCCGCCCACAGCGTGCGGAGAGCCAGGGCTAGCAGCCGTGCAGCACAGAGCGTGCACTCGCTCCCCTTGTTGGCACCTTGCGCCTCCACGCCACTGGTAATCTGCCCAGGGTGCCTTTCTGCTCAGCTTAGGCCATTTTCCTCTAATCTCTCAGCCCTTTAGTTAGAAATGGTGGCTTGGAGCACTGGAACCTTCTGGGTTGTTAAATATGATTGGCCCTTTTTTTTTTTAAAGGCATGAACTAATTTTTAGCTAGACCCATTTAATCCACAGCTGGGGATAAGAATAGCTGTCATTCCCCGAGAGCTTCACGTACAGGCTGTCTTTGAGTCTAGGCAGCTACAAAGCTGGTAGCATTCCACCTTTTTACAGAGTGAGAAACTGAGGCTGAGAAGTGCAGTGATTTGCTCAAGGTCGTGCATCTGGTAGGAGTTGGCGTCAAGCCCGCCCCCGTGTCCCCCGCTGCCGTTGGTGGCCTCCTGTGTGAAGTATCCAGGAAAAACTCCGATCTTGGTTATTCAGAATAGTTTGGACGGGTTTAAGGGATGTTCCAGGTAGCAGTATATTATTTTAGTCTTTTCAAAAATGACTTTTTTAGGATTTCAAATACTTCTTTTTATTTTGTAGGTTGGTGCCTACAAAAGTTGGTGCCACAAAGATATTAATTTTAGTCTTTACTCACCAAAAAAACCCCCGACTTTGAATCTAGTTTTTGGAAAATGACCTTTTCAGTGTTTGCCTTCGAATATATAAAGGCACCAACACACACTGCCTCGTTCGCCGCTCTGGTGAGGAAGGCCACTTTGCCAAGGAGCTTGAGAGTAGCTGCAGTTAAACCTTTCACTTCCTTCTTGTGTCCAGGGGTGTTTGCCCAAATACATTTTAAACTTTCATTCTAAAATCAGTTACATTGCTACGTGCTGGCCCCACACTTTGCAAAGGACATTTTAAGAAAAATCCCACTTAATGATAACATTTAAGAAATCGAGTGTTTGGTTAATGGCACTTGGGGACCATGCCCTTTAATTTTGTGTATGTTTGAAAATCTCCATGATAAAAGGTTTTTTAAAAATCAAGTTCCTGGGAATAAATTTAAGAAAATGTGGGGGTGGGGAGTCGGCTGGTCATATCTGTCCCACTGCAGCAGGTGCCACACTGACAGGGACCCCGCATTGGAGCCCCAGATGGGTGGGGCAGGCAGTGGTTGTCTTTGCCACTTACCTGTCAACCCAGTGGGCATTTTAAAAAGTTGGTGTATTAATAGAATTTTTCAAACAATAAAATTCACCCTCTTTTAGGTGAGTACCACTCTTGTGAATTTGGACAGACACGATCACGTAGCCATGTCCGCAGCCAAGAGAGAGAGAGCATTTCCGTGTAATCATCAAAAGAGGAAATGTTACTCATTGGGAAGACAGAAGCCTGGTTCTTAATAATACCCTTTTTTCTTACTTGATTGGAGTAGAACCCATTCATTTGGGTCACTGTTGTTTTCCAAACTCTGCTCTGACCTCCAGGTGGCGCAGTGGCACCAGATTTTTGTCTTAAGTTCGTGAGCTCAGAGCAGCTCCAGGGTTTACGGGTGTTTAAGATAACAGGCAAGTTCAAAGCTCTGTATGCAATAGACATAAGCATTTAGAAAACACTTGCTTACTGATGGCGTAATCCCCCAAGTAGAAGAAAGAGTGAGTGTTTGCCGGGTTGGAAAGGGGGCAGATAGCAAGCTGGAAATACTCGGAGAATTTTGAACAGACTCCCCTTAGCAGTAAGTTCCAGCCACCAGATAAATTGGTTCAACAACGCCCCTCCAGGGTTGGAGAGTTTAACTAGATGACTTTGTCAGTTCAGGTTTTATAAAACAAAATCTTCAGGTCGTCCTTTTCCCAGCTCAAGAGTGAAGAAGGACTTTGCGCTAGGGTCTTTGCTAACTTAAAGATGACTGCAGAAGTCTTTTGTGAGGAGAGAGTGCTGGTAAGTTAGCTCTTACTGGTAAGGCACTGCTGACCTCGCGACTCATTGGCGAACTGCAGCCTCACGTAGGACAGTGAGGGGGCAGGCAGTGGGACAGAAGGAACATCTGTCTCGGAGATGTAAATCTGTTTTTCTAGCTTCTCTAGGAGCTCTTAATCTCTCACCCTCTAGCACACACAGATCTGTAGGGAGTGTTCGGAGAGAAAGTTTTGACAAAAGACCAAAGGTTGGTTCAGTGGAAATAGCAGGTAGGTAAGCTACCAAGTCAGAAAGTTCCCTGGGCAGGCCATACAGGGCTCTGCTGCCCGCAAGATCAGGACTCCTCTGTTATACCCCCGTCCCGAAGCAGGGCCAGAAATCTCTGTCATTTAAAAAAAAAAAAAAATCTTATTTGAAAAGCAGTAACCTCCCTCCTTACCCCCACCATCAGAAGTAGTAGCATGATGAAATTCAGCAGTGGGGAAGGGCATGGGGTGTTCCCACCTGTCCACCCGTCCCTGGGGGCTCCTCCCCAAAACACCAACACCAAGTTCATTTACTATGTTTCTTTCCGGAGATAATGTATATAAATGATCTTCTGTTTACAAGGACTCTTCTGTACCCTTTTAAAAAATTATCTCTCGAAGATAACGTCTGTCAGTATGAAACGAACCCTCCTTTTTTTTTTTTTTTTTAAGCAGTTTTGTAGGATCTGTGTTTAAGACCCTCCCCCATCTGCTGCTTCCTTTTCACAAGGTGTCTTTGTTATCACAGCAGCTGCTTGTGGACACCTTGCTCTGCTCCCACTAAGAGACTCCTCTGTGGTTTGGGCTGGTGGTCTTGTGTTATTTAAAGGGCTTAGAGGAAAGAGCAGATACACGAAGCTCGCAGACCTCACTTCCGGTCTGCGCTGCCCCAGCTCGCTCACTGCGAGACCATGGCCGCGACTCGGCCTTTGTGAGCACCAGCACCCGCGTCTGGTGAGCCGGGGCGGGCGCGCCCCAGTCACGGGCACCCAGTGAGTGTGGTCGGTCGTATCCCTTCCCTCCTGGACACAAACTGTAACCGTAGATGTTTGTATCTGTAAGGAGAACATTTTAGGGACTATATGATTGATGCCAGATGAGTCTACCCACTCCTACAAATCTCTCTTTCTCTCTCTTTTCTTTTTTTTTTTTTTTCTTTTTGGTAAGAATGAAGCCAAGAAAAATTAAAGAAGATGATGCTCCAAGAACAATAGCTTGCCCTCATAAAGTAAGTAATGCTAGGGGAAAAGTGTTCGTTAGACGCCGGTGAAGATCTAGAGAGCCCATAATCAATCTGCACTGTTATTTCCATTGGATAATTAAATGAGGAACTCTAATCTTTGTTTTTGAAATTCAAGAGGCTATATATGTGATGTAAGTTTTGTTCAGTAAAGGCCACTTAAATTTAAATACTGTAAAGTGGGGCTGCTGTAGGGCGCCAGTGTTTTTGCTCTTACTGTATATCAAATACACAATGTTAGGGTTTTATTTCTTCTTTTTGGATGATGAACAAGTCAGTCTTAAGACATTGGGTTTTGTCTCACCCTTGGACCTTTGTGGGGCTCTAAACTCACTATGAAAATTTGGATAGTATTTGGATGCTGCTCAAGTAAGCCTCATAAAACTACATTCCCTTCACGATTTTCTTTATTTTCCCTGTCAACTCCGTGTTACTTATAGGGGTGCCTAATTGTTTTCAAATGCGGTGTCTTTTGAAGAAAACGATCACCTAAAAAGTACTTGGAATTGTTGGTTGGGTCTGTTTCACACTTAATTGGATGGGTATAAAACTAACAGAAAAAGAAGTATCATGTAGGTGGGCAGAAAGTTTTCATGGGATAAAGGATTTTTGAAAATCAGTAATTGAGGAAGAATGGGTTTCATTCGGCGATGACCGTCGAGTGACCGACCACCCACAGCTTCTTTGTGTGGTTTTTCGACACGCTTAGTGTAGCGATTTTGAGATATAAAATGAGTTCCTCTGGGGGCCAACACATAAAGAAGCATTTGAAAACAGTTAGGTCCTAAGTGCCTGTGCTCTTTCTAGCTTCTCCTTGTACTTCCAAATTACATTTTTAAAAAAATTCCATTTGCTAAATGGAAACACAGCCTAGGGGTCAAGGTGCCAAAGCCGCAGCTTCCCTCTCCCTCGTGCCTGTGAAACCCTCCTCCTCTTGTGCTGTCCGCCCGTCCCCCGCCCGCTCCTCCCTGGACAGCAGCTGCAGAGGAAACCGGGCAGGCCGCACTGGTCCCGAGAGCCCCCCGCCCGCCCCACGCCTCCCGCTCCGGTGTCCGTGTGCTGCTGCTTTTCCTAGTGTCTCACAAAATCAGTTTCTTCTGTAGTTGCCATTCCTTGGAGACCCTCTTCTTCTCTGTGAAGGGGAAGGAGGCAAAGAGAGAAGAGGGGACAGTGTGCGACGGAGAGTGACCGCCCGCTCTTGCGGCGCAGAGTCTGGGGCCCACCAAAGGCGGTGGTGGACGGCTGTCATTTCAGCCCCGTGGTTTGCCGGGGCTTCTGGTACTTGGTCTGGGGACAGAGTTGGCTGAGGCAGCTGTGGTGTGGCTGGAAGCCAGGCTGCTGGGTTCTAGCCCCAGCTCGGCTTCTCTGAGCAGTGTGACCTTGGGCAAGTCTACTTAAAGACATCTCTGAGCCTCAGTTTCCTGGTCTGTAACACAAGGGCTTGCATTTAACGGGAAGATCTTTTCCAGCTGTCTGGGTTTTGTCTTAAGTCATTTAATATTTCTACTGTGCTGCTGAGGAATGGAAGTGGGGGTCGGGGGGTGGTTTCGTTCTTGGGTCGGTGAAGGCTGTTTCCCGTGGTTGGGGCCTTCGTAACAGTTGGCAGTGCGAACCGCTGAGCTGCTCTCTCTGTCCGAAGGGCTGCACGAAGATGTTCAGGGACAACTCTGCCATGCGGAAGCACCTGCACACCCACGGCCCCCGAGTCCACGTCTGTGCAGAGTGTGGCAAAGCTTTTGTTGAGAGCTCGAAACTAAAACGACACCAACTGGTTCATACTGGAGAGAAGCCCTTTCAGGTAGAGCTGGTCCCTTCCCCCTCCCCACACAGCTGGCAGGTGGAGGCGGGGCTGCGGGCGCTGGGGAGACGGACACCCGGAGACCCGGGGGGCTCTCAGTGCTTCTTAAGGGAGGAACCGAAGCGGTGTCCCATTGGAGGGCCCGGAAGGGCTGCCCTGGCGCTTGCCTTCCCGGTGCGCAGCCGCTCTGGTCCTGGAGGGGGGCACGGTGTATCGGGGTGTCAAGGGGGTGTACTTCATATCAGCAGAAAAACTGGATTGCTCAAGAGCAAGCCTGAAACTGCATTTCCAGTGCATTCACTGTGGGATGGAAGCAGTTTGTCTTCCGTAGTTGATGGAAGGCACCGCATCACTCATTGATGGAGAGTTCCAAAACGGTACCGTGGGGAGTCAGCGCAGTGACGTTCCTCTCGTTTTAGAAACCGTCTCCAGGGACGGACGGGCAGGGCAGCTCCCGTTTCACAGGGCTCTTTCGGCTACTTGACACCAGAAACCTTCCTGCTCAGCTGTTTTTTATTATCTGGAGCACCCGCACAGTGCTGAGACCTTAACATGAGCCCGGGAGAGGTTCTTGGTGTTTGTTTTGGCAAGTGCTTCTCTTACCCCGTGTTTAAACAGTGAGGGCTGCGCCTGGGTGTCGGAGAGATCCCGCGTGCAGAGTTAGAGCTCCCCACCCGCTTGTCCTGGGATGGGCCTGGCGCATGTCCCTGAAGCCAGGGGCACGAGGTGCGCGGCGAGCCAGGCCGGCTGCTCTCCGCCGCCCGCTGCCCGCCCTCTCGGCCCCATCACGGTTGCTGAGTTGGGTTGTCTCTGGTCTCTCCTCGACAGTGCACATTCGAAGGCTGCGGGAAACGCTTTTCACTGGACTTCAATTTGCGCACGCACGTGCGAATCCACACCGGAGACAGGCCCTATGTGTGCCCCTTCGACGGCTGTAATAAGAAGTTTGCTCAGTCCACTAACCTGAAATCTCACATCTTAACACACGCTAAGGCCAAAAACAACCAGTGAGAAGAAGACGGCGAAGACCCTTCTCGACCCCGGGGAGCATCTTCCAGGAGTGTGATGGGGAATAACTATGCCTCTCCTTTGTATATTGTTTCTAGGAAAGAATTTTAAAAAATGAATCCTACACACCTAAGGGACATGTTTTGATAAAGTAGTAAAAATTTAAAAAAAAAAAAAACTTTAATAAGATGACATTGCTAAGATGCTCTATCTTGCTCTGTAATCTCGTTTCAAAAACACGGTGTTTTTGTAAAGTGTGGTCCCAACAGGAGGACAGTTCATGAACTTCGCATCAAAAGACAATTCTTTATACAACAGTGCTAAAAATGGGACTTCTTTTCACATTCTTATAAATATGAAGCTCACCTGTTGCTTACAATTTTTTTAATTTTGTATTTTCCAAGTGTGCATATTGTACACTTTTTGGGGATATGCTTAGTAATGCTATGTGTGATTTTTCTGGAGGTTGATAACTTTGCTTGCAGTAGATTTTCTTTAAAAGAATGGGCAGTTACATGCATACTTCAAAAGTATTTTCCTGTAAAAAAAAAAAGTTATATAGGTTTTGTTTGCTATCTTAATTTTGGTTGTATTCTTTGATGTTAACACATTTTGTATAATTGTATCGTATAGCTGTATTGAATCATGTAGTATCAAATATTAGATGTGATTTAATAGTGTTAATCAATTTAAACCCATTTTAGTCACTTTTTTTTTTCCGAAAAATACTGCCAGATGCTGATGTTCAGTGTAATTTCTTTGCCTGTTCAGTTACAGAAAGTGGTGCTCAGCTGTAGAATGTATTGTACCTTTTACCACCTGATGTGTACACCCCATGTAACAGAAAAGGGCAACAATAAAACAGCAATCCTACAGAAAGAATACGGCAGAAAAAGATCTGTAAGCACAGTCTTATTTCCTTTTGTTGTCCAGCATAATTATAATTCTCGAGCCTCCCAGAAATTGGAAGCTAAATAAAGCAACTCAAGTTTCCTTTATTTTGCACTCAACGACAGTGACTTGTGATGGCAGCGGTGCATGGAGGTTGCAGGACTTCCTGTGCGTGCTGAATTCTGGGAGAGAGTAGGTGACAGGCACCCCGAGTTAAGGAACTACCTCAGAGTACCCCAAACCGGGCCCCGTGGGTGGTAGGATTTTGATTTTAGCCTCCCCACCCCCCTCCCACCCCCAGCAAGAGAGTGACTGGAGCAGCTGCGCCCCGGCCCGTGGGCGTGCGCTCAAGGTAAGCGGTCCCCGGGATGGGCACGAGCAGAGGGGAGACCCGAGGGCACCTGCCGGCGCGGGCTGCCTTCAGGGCGGCCCCAGCAGGTCCTTGGCTGGTCTGGCGGGAAGCGTTTCGGGTTCTCTGCTGTCCTTGGAGAGCCTTGAGCCTTGGTTCCTCTGTCCCATGGAGTCTCTCAGGGCAGGCCCAGGTGGCAGTTGCGTGCCGGTGGCTTCCTTTCCCGGCTTCTCCCCGGCCACCGAGCGCAGGCCGGCAGGGTGATTGGATGGTGAATACTGTACTCAGTGAGTACTTTACCTCTCGCGTTGTGACCTCCTAAGCGTACGATTATAATTTTTGCATTTTACTAAGAGTCGAGTATCAGACTCGCTAGACCATTATAAACTGCCATGATACAGCAAAAATCGCATTTATTCCAAACGCAAACATGCCGTGTGTGCCGCACGCCTGACTCCGCGAGGTCACTGGCGAGCTGGCTGCAGTCTGAGGTCTGTGTACCAGATGTCCAGGACACCCGTCAGGTCAGAATCGCAGCCCTGTCTCTTACAGCTTCTCCATCGGTCGGTGACCTAGTTTTAACAGTGACCCTGGGGCTCTCCAGAATTTTGAAGTGCCTTCTGAATCCTAAATGACAAATTTAACTTGAGACACTTTTTCTTACTCGTTCAGAATCTGGTATCCCTTGGGTAGTTTGATGGAACTGAGTTAATCAGAAGACCCCCAATGTTTTCGGGATAAGCCCGGCTTTGCTGTATCTGGCAGTCAGGAGAGAGGTAAGCCGGTGGCAGAGATCCCCTTCGAAGCTGCGTGCCCCAGTGCCAACATGAGGTTCTCTGAGCAGACCTGGGGCGGAGGCCTCCCCTGAGGCCCGTGGCGTAAGTGCCCTCACGTCCCCTCTCCACCATCAGGGGAGCGGTCTCGGGGCGGTGACTGCATTAGGAGTCCGGCACCACGCCACCCTTGCCCAGCACTGCCACATGGGAGCCTGGGCCCGGCGCTATCCCCAGGACTCCCGCCCTGGGGCCCACGGCCAGGCTGACTTGGCCGTGGGGAGGTGTCACCAGCAACCCTCACCCCGAGCCACGCCGAGACCTACAGAGAAGCCGGGCTCCCGTGTGAGCAAGGTCCCCTCTTCCTCTGTGCCTTGACCCCTTGGGGGATGCCCTGGTCATCTCTTCCACCCCTTCTGTCTCTGAGGGGAACAGCCGTCGCTTCCCCAGCCCCTTTGTCCGTGTGTCTTTCTCTCACGGTCTGCAGAGTTCATCTCTGACAGGAGTTGAAGTGGGGGTTTGAAGGCGGTGGCGTGTCCCAGGTTCCTGGTTGGCGGGGCACTCTCGATTCCCGTTAGTGTAGGAAGCTCCTCGGGGAGCGGCAGTGGAAGAAGAGCCGTTGTCCTCGTGGGCTGTAACCGAAACCCGTCGTGCTTGTGGTTAGAATTTATAATTTTGCTAAAGATGTAATTTACTGCAGTTTGAAGTGGTCTTCTAACAGTGAGTCCCTTGTCTGGAGAGTTAACCTGATTTGTAAGTAATTACTGATAGACATATTTTCTTACATCCGAACTGAAATAAATGCATGTTTCTAGCATATGTAATATAAAAGCTCCAGAGGATAAGTTTACATTTAACAAGATGTTGTTTTCTATTTTTGGATTTCTTATGATTTTCCCCCCTTTTTTGGTAGCGGGGGCTTAGGGGGAAGCATAATATTTGTATAAAGAACTGTCACCCCAGAGTGACATTTATTTTCCAAGGTGACATTGAACTCACGCTGTTGGTTTCATATGGTGTTTGTGTGCTGTGCCTAGATTCGAGGCCTGAGGATTTGAGGAAAATCAAGACTTTCCCCCCCTGTTTGGTTTTCACGTGCGGGTTCTTTTAAATGTCACTTTGCTGAACCTGAGTCGGCGAGGCCCTTTGACAGCATAGTATCTCGATGCCTGCTGGGGTTGCCAAGCAGAGTTCTAGATGGTTTCTTCACAGGTAGAGTCACTTCCGTTCAGCAAAAACCCAGAGACCCCTCGGGCCGCCGGAGGGGTCCCGCAGTGCGGATGGGGGACGGGGGGCTTGCTGGCTGCCCCCGCCCCGCCCCGCCCCGCCCCACCTAGCTGGCCTCGCGCACCTCCCAGTGTGTGTCCGCGGCGCCGGAACACCTGGCCGCCCCCGAGTTGCTGAGTGGGAGCCGGTGACCGCCCGCGCCGCAGGTAGAATTGATGGCTCCTTGTCTGACTCCTTTGTGGCCAGGGATTGGCAGAGCTCAGGAAAGCCGTGTTACGAATCTTGGATTCCTGAAGTTCCTTCTGTTTTCTGGACATCTTGACCACCAGCAAGAGCAAGGATCCCGAGAGGTCAGTAGAGCGGGGGAGCGGAAGCTGCTGACAGGCGTCCCCTCCGTGCCCCGGCCCACCCAGAGGCTTCCTCCTTGGCTGCGCCGCTGGCCTGCGGAAGCCCGCGGCCCGCCTGTCGTCGGATGGCCTCAGACCCGGGCGCTTGTCTGACGTGGTAGCCCGCGTCCCAGCTCCCGCCGCCGTTAGTGGAAGTCCAGCGGGCCGGGGCCCGTGCGTGCCACCCAGACTCCACAAGCTCTGCTTCCTTGCAGCTCCGGTCATGCATGCCGTGGCCGGCACTTGGACTTGCCAGAAGGTCCTTCAGATTCCCTCTCCCGTGTGCAGACACAGTTGACTGTCTGGCTAGGTCTCCTGCACCCGAACTTACTGGCCTTGGCTAGCTTGGTTACTGTCATGTTAGGTTCAGGTTCCCTGGTTGCGTGAATTCAGTGTGAGTGCAGGCCCATTAGAGCAGCGGCATCGGGCTTCTAGAAGGAGGCTGGCCCCTGCACAAGTCGGGTATCCCTGGCTGGAAGGCTACGGTGTCCTCTCCAGGGTGGAGCGGTCAGCAGGGTGCTGGAGGAGATGTTTAAGCTGGGACCCTGTGGAGATGTGGGAGGGGTGGGTGGCCTCCTGTCGATGCACCTTCTCCATTCCCCTTGTCAACACGGGAAGGGAATGTTGACCGTGAACATGGCTGTTAGTTTAGGGCAGCAGGCAAATCTAGCTTACTGCGGGCCGGTCACCCTGATTCCCGTTTCTGACCAGCATCCTGGGTGTCTGCCGTGGGCCACTGTGTGGTGGTGCCACGTTCTTCTGAGTCCCAGTGATTTTCCATCAAGTGGCAAGTTGGATCCAATTGCTTTTCCTCCAGGACACTCAGACGCCATAAGAAACAGCATCGGGATGTGGTGGGGAGGGGGCGGCTGCCGTGCTGTGTTCTGTTCACTGCTCTGTCGGCCGCAGTGTTCGCACACAGAGCAGAGGGGAGGGGGCATCAGTACCAAACAGAATAACCTTTTTCTACAACATCCATAACTGTTGTGAGGCTCTATGATCTGCAGATGGTGATTGGTCAAGCCATTTTCATAGAACAATTCTGTTTTTATTCGCTTTCTGGTAACTTCTGTAGGCCCTGACTCAAGGACTTAGCATTGTGTCTCATGTACATCTTTTCTTAAATGTTCTTTGCCATTTCTGGAATTGTCGTCCTTGGTTTTTCCTTAGCTCATAGGTCATAGATGCAGAAATATTATAGTATTTAAGGCATCAAGCATCAGATGGCTTTGCATCCAGAGAAACACTTACCGATAACTCCGTTTGAAGCACCACGCATGTGTAACATGGCTCTATAAAATACAATAAACGCATAATGTTGTGAAGCTTTCTAACGCGTGTGGTTCTTGTTTCTCCCTCCGTCCTCCAACCCTCCTGCGGAGCCTGATGACAGCCTGGCGGCAGGCTCCTGCCAGGCCCGATGGCTACCCGGACCTCCCGGGACAGCCCCTCACGGCTTCCCTTCTGGCGCAGGAATGGGAACTCCCACGCCTCCACCCACACCAGCCGGAAACGCAGCCTCCATCTTTCAGCTCCAGGATGGGCTAGCGGGCCGAGTTCCAGGGAGAACATCACCCACTTGTCGGAAGGCACAGCCCAAAGACATGCTCACGCACTGGGGCCCACGACCCCTAGTGTTAGTTCTGGGGGCTCCGGCACCAGAAAGGACTTAATGATGGGGATGGGCTTAGAAACTGGACCAACTAGACCGAGAGCTCGTGAGGATTTGGCCAAAAGGCAGACGAAGAGAGGGGCCTCGCTCTGCTCTTCCCTGGCTGGAGCCCTGGTGTTTGAGGTGCCGCGCCGGGAGCTTTAGTCTTACTCTCCGTCATTCGTGGGTCTGCCTCTTCTTTCTGTTCATGGCAGAAGGGGCTGCTGACAGTGCCGGGGAGGTGGTGGGTTCCGGGCCCACGGAAGGCCTGGAGCTGCTGAGTGATTTGAGCTGAGGGGTGGCCGCGGTGAAAAGTCATGTGGGCAACTTCAGATTTTAGATTGGAAGGAACTGAGGAGGTTGAGGGCTGTGGAGCTGCTTTCTGCGGGCGCCCCCAGGTAACAGTGAGGCCAATGTCCCTCCACGCTCCTGCTGGCTGTGGCCACGTGTAGAGGACCTACGGGGCCCAGGACTGTGTTGAGCATCGAGGACACGGTTGCGGGTACTCCAGACCGAACTGAGGAGTTCTGCCGCACTGCCTCAGGGAGGGGCGAGAGCCACGGGGCCCCTCTGACCCCTGACCGAGAAGCCCCCGTCCTTATTGATATGGAGAGGAACTATGCGGGCCTCCACCCCAGCCCTGCCCTTGGAAGCTGGCTCCCCGGTCTGCCCATGGCCAGCACGCCTCAGCCCCTTGTTCTGGCCCCAGCTGCTCCTCTCCAGCTTCCTGGGGTCACCGTACTGTGCCAGCCTCCTAGCGGGCTCTGACCAGCCCAACCCCAACCCCGCAGAACAAAATCCAGAGCTCTCACCTACTGTGGAAACCGGGCCACAGCCCCGACCCACGGCTCCAGCTTCTCTACCTCTCCTCCCCTTCCCTTCGCAGTTTTCATTTCCAAGCCTTACCCTGTCCTTGAATTCCTGGGTTCGCTCATTCATGCAGCAATCTGGAGGCCAAATTCTGTGTCAGGGGCTAAGGAACCCGCTTCACACCCGGCGGGGCGGTGGCGGGCCGGCTCCGAGGACGCTAGCGCCGGGCAGCCAGTGACCTGGCCCGAGCCCCCCACGCCCATCGCCTGCTGCTACATGTTGCTTGTGTACTAGACCCCGGGAGACCAGCCCCAGCGGGGGCTCCTGCCTGTGCTGCGCCTTGCAAAGGCCTTCTGGCCTCGGCCCTCCCCTCCTCTCCCTCCCGGGTCACCCGGCCCCGGCCCGGCCCGGCCCGCCGCGGCGGGTGCGCCTCCACCTCCGGCCGCCGGGGGGCGCTGCTCCCGGCCGCTCTCGCGCTGCGCGGCGTGGGGAGGGGGCAGGTGCGCGTGCGCGCGGCCGGGACGGCCGGGACCCCGGGGAAGCCGGCCCTTCTGGGGACGCTCGGAGACTTCCCGGGCCCGCTGGGGTGGGGACGCTTGGGGCCCCCGCCGGCGCGGCCGTCCCTGCCGCCGAGCGTGCCGGGGCGCGAGCACGGCCGGTGGGAAGGTGCGGGGGAGCGCAGACCCGCGTGCGCATGACCTCGGGTCCCCGGGGCTTCATCCTCCTCCGCCCGGGCCGGGAGGCCGGCTCGCTAGTGAGGCGTGGGAGGGTAGCCGGGGCCGCGAGAGCCCGTCGCGGAGGGGGAGGCTCCTGCCGCCAGCCAGCGGCCGCCGCCAGAGCCATCCCAGGAGGGTCCTGGTGCACCCCCAGACCACCGAGGGGGTGGCTCCCCCGGAGATGGGGGGAGATGAGGCAGGGCGAACAGAGGTCCCCCGTGGCCGACCGCGGCCGTCCTGGTGAAGTCAGGACCTGGAGCCGCGGAGGGTGGAGCCGAGCGGCCGGGCCGGTGGGCTTCAGTGGGAGCCGCAGCCGGAAGCCCCCCACCCCCGCACCGCATGGCATGGCGGCGTGGGCCGGTCCCCCTCCACGGAGCATTTCGGCTCGCGTCTTACCCTGCCCGTCCACACGCCGCTGTGCCCGTTCAAATGACTGGTCACTGGCCCCCACACATCGTCCCTGGTGACCTCAACATCCGGCCCCAGGGATGGGCCACCTCCATCTGACCAGGCTTTTCTTGGCCTCATGGTGACCCCACCACAGCCTGCGTTGGCCATCGGGGCTCCCAAACCTTGTCTTCCCGGACACCTGCCCACTGTAGTCTCTGCCCTGGGGTCCTGCTCTCTGCTCCTCCTGCCTCCTCAGGGTCTCACCGCAGCCTCAACCTGGGCTCCCCAAGCCTAATCCTGTCCTCCAAGCCCCTTGTTCTGGCTTCACTTCCTCCTACCTTGGCCCCTGCTCCTCTGACTTGCCTGGCAGAACCCCACGGGGCCTGTACCCCACAGCCTTTGCCCTTATCCATCCGCCTGCTCACGCATTCGCTAAACCCCTGTGCCCCAGCAGGTCCCTCCACGTGTGCTCCCTGTCCTGTGTCCCCATTGTGTGAATGTTCCCACGACATTCCAACCAGAATTCCCGTGGGGCCTGTCCGATGGCCTCCTCCCCCCCCCCCCCCCCCCGCCACTCCCCTACCATACACTCCGGTATTAGTCCTGCCCACTTTGCTGCCCAAACCTGCTGGGATGTCCCCAGGGAGGCTTTCAGGGTCTGCCCACCAGGCCAAGGAGCCTCCCAACCCTCCCACATGGTGGTGACACAGCCAGGGGGCTCCAGGGACGAGATGCAGCTTGGCACTGCAGAGGTTTCCTGCCAGGCTTCCCATTTGGTGGCACTTTCATGGAAACTATGGAAGCACCGTGGCCTTGTGGGGCGGGGGTCAGGTGGGGCCTTCCTTGAAGGAAGACTGATGGTCATAGCCGGAGTGAAGTCCGCTGGCCCAGGAGAGTGTGGCCAGGGCAGGGTGGGAGCCAGTGTCCCCACAGGCTAGGCTCTCAGCCACTGCCCCTTCTCTGGTGTGCCCGGGACACGGTGGACACCAGCATCACCAGCCCCAGGGTGGGTGGGTGCCAGGAGGTCAGGGTAGGGGGCCGTTTTCGAAAGGAAGCAGAGACCAAGGAGCACCCAGGGTCCCAGTGCTGTCCACGTTTCCCGGGGCCGATCCTGGCTCTCGTGACACTCCTGCTGCCCGGGGAAGGACGGCCCAGCGGATGCACCACCAAGTCTGCAGCAGGGGTGTGGCGAGGGCTGTGCAAGCCCCTCCCCCCACCCTAGCTGGTGCTGCAAATGGAAGGTTGCAGTGGGGGGGCGGTAGAGGCTGCCTGAGCTGTCCTCACTCGCAGAACCTGCTGGCTACAGGTGGCTCAGAAGGCCCCGCTCTGGGACGAGGGGCTCCGGATTTCTGCGTGCCGCTGCACAGCTCCGTGAAAGTGGCCAGCGAGGAGAGGGGCTGAGCGGGACGATGCCCAGTCCGTCCTTGCGCCGGAGGCCCAGAGGGAAAAGAAAGAGCAGTCAGTCCCCATGTGCGGGCTAGAGGAGGTGGCTGGCACTTGCTCCCATGGCTGGCCTCCAGCACTGGAGCAGTTGGGGGAAGACAGTCTGCGTTGACTCAGTTTCCCTCAAACTGCCACGGCGGCGGTTTTCATCCATCACCGTTTCTTTCTGTGTGCTCCGGCCTGCCTGCGGCTGCGGCCCTCCCTTCCCAGCCATGGGCTGCCCTTTGGTTCAGACCCCATCCCCCCGGCACTCAGGCCTCCTCTTCTCACCACTGTGGCCTCCTGTGGCATCTCTAAGGCACAAACCAGAGCCTACTAGCCACCCCCCCCCCGGGGGGGGGACACCAGCAGACTCCTGGCTGTGGCCATGATGCATGGCAGAGACCCCGAGGAAGAAGACCAGACTGGCCCAGGCCTGCCTCTGCCTTTGCTGTCCCTGCGGGCGTCCTAGCCCCATTTCCTTGGGTCAGAAGTCACGGGGTGTGCCGTGGGGCATGTGTCCCTCCTACAAATCTTTCTCAGAAGCCTCAGCCACTGCTTTCCCTGCCCAGACCTGGGACACGTGGCCTCCTCCAGCTGCAAGGGAGTCTGGAAGGGTATTCTCATCCAGACACGCTGAAGCCCAGAACATTCTGGGTCCCATCAGGAAAGGACACCTAGGAGGCTCCGCACTGCTATGTGACCTGGCCTGGTGGCCCTCTCCAACCTCATCGCCCCTGCCACAACCCACACCGCCCTTCCCCTCCTCCGCCCTCCGCCTGTGGAACTCTGCTCCATCTGGTCCCAGGGCTCCAGCCCCACGGTCCCCGCTGTGGCCCCATGGGCTGCGGCCCCACTGAGAGTTCAGATACCTCCAGGAGGACTGTCCCGAGCCTGGTGGGGTAAATAAAGTAAGAGAGCTTATCTGGCGAGACCCCATGCAACTATTAACAAAACCGTGGCCAACTAGAACCCACTCATCAGGGAGAAGGTCACTGTTGTGAGGTGAACTGTGTCCCCCAGAAAGGTTGAAGTCCTCAGCCCAGGTACAGGGTCTTTGCAGATGTGGTCAAACTGAGGTCACACTAGAGGAGGCCTGGGCCATGTGCCAGTGACAGTGTCCTGATAACAGCAGGAGACACAGGTGTCCACGGGGGCAGCCGAGTGCAGACAGAGGGGCAGTGTGGAGCACGATGTCTCCCAGCCAAGGTCCACCGGCCACTACTGGCCATGGGATCCCACGCTCCTGGCCTCAGACCTTCAAGAAAATTAACGTCAGGTTGCACCACTGGTGTGTGGGATTAGGTCATGGCGGCTCTGGGAAACTCCTGAAAGTTCACGGTCAAGTGAAAAGCGCAGAACAGAGCTGTCAGGCCCACCCCCATCCCCACCCCCACCCTGGAACCGACCGACCAGGGAGGTGGGAACCTGTCCCGCCTGCGTTCATGTATATTTGTAGTTTGTTTTTTTTAAAACACATTTATATATTACTTATTCCAAATAAATATAAATTCCAATCAAGGAGAAAATAAGATGTCCCAATTCATTAAAAAACCCACAGCTCTCCCGATCTTTCCTGCCTGATTCGCTGGGAATGTTCCGCCACCGGCACCTGGGGTGGGAATGGGGGCCCAGGTTTGGAGCATTTGCCAGGTCTCTTTAGAGGAAGGAGAAGTGAGAGAGATGGGGGCGGGGCGATCTCCGCAGGTGGAGAAGCTGTTGCCTGGGACTCCAGGGAGGGGACCCTGGGGTCACCAGCCGGCTTCTGCAGACAAGCTCAATGTCACAGGTGGATGCAGGACATTAGGTTGGGTGGGGTGAGGCAAAGACACAGGAGAGCCGGTGCCCCTCTTGGAGAGCTGTGGGCTCCCCCTCTCCTGCCCTCCCTTAAAGTGGGAGTTGGGAAGGAAAGACACCAGGCCCGTAGCTATGGAGACGCGGGGTGCCCAGCACTGCCTCCAGGAAGGTGAGCAGCAGTGAGGGTGGGCACACAGTGAGAGACACCCTTTGGCAAATGAGGTCTCCTCCAGGACCTCTTAGGCTGGATTAGGTCTAATCTCATATGGAAAAAGATCCACTCACCTCTGAGAGCTCCACTTAGACCTCCCCTTCCGGCCTCAGTGAGTGTCCCCTCTGTGCCCTGACCATACCTCCGTACCCCAAAAAGCTCACAGCACACACTGTCTGGCCTGCCCAGGTTTAGGATGAGCAGGGCCCAGGCCTCTCCCTCCCAGGAAACCACAGACATCTGAGGAGACACTTTGCCCAGCACTTTTGTGAGCTTACTCCTCTCATCCTCATCCCTATGTCAGCCCCATTTTGCAGATGAGGAAACTGAGGGTGTGGACAGACGCTGGCACGTGCCCAGGTCACACACTTCCGGCTGCCACTGGGCCGGAGAGCACAGACCCCCAAGCCGGCCCCTCTGACTCCAGGAAGGGGGTGGGGAATGGACACAAACAAGGCTTCACTCTTAAGAAAACAAAGAATATTTTATTCCTTCAGCGGGTTCTACACAACGACACCACGTGAACAGGGTAGGAGTCTTGTCTTCCTTGACCCCAGTCAGCCTCCTGGGAGACCGTATCTCACTGCCCAACAGGCTGAGCCCCGCTCAGGGCAAAGGAGGCCACAGTCACCTCCAACTTGTGCAAAAGCATCTTCCTCCCTGTGCAAATACACGGCCACGCTGTACCGTGTCCACTAGCAGGCCCTTCCCTCGTGGCCTCATGGGAACACCAAACATGAGGAGAATCCCTCTGAGAGACACCATTTGCTGGGGAGTGGGGGGTCCCCCTGTGCCCATGTCCTTGAAGACTCTTCTGCACAGCTTACGGAACCCCGGCCAGCAGCCAGAGCCCCACACAGTGGCTGACCCAAGTCCTCATTTTACAGAAGGGCAGCCTGAGGACGGCAGGGCGACCAGCCTTCCCCTCCCGCAGCTGGACTTCACCCTGGAGCTTCCCTCCCACTGGCCCCTGCCTGGTCCCCCAGCCCAGCCCCTAGGTTACTATGGGGTCACGAGCAGGGGCACTTCCCCCTGTGTCACGTGGAGAAGCTGGAGTGCATCAGCAGAGTGCTGGGTTCTGGGACACCAGGAGGTACCCGGAGCTGCCTCTCCATCCCTAATACAGAGACCGGACAGGTGGGCGAGGAGTGCCCCCAGAGCTCTGCCAGGGGGGCGATGTGAGGTTAGCCGCGGGATGGCCCATCGGTGCGGCCATCGAAGACCCCGCGGTGGCAGTGGCCCGGATCCCAGGCAAAGGCTGGAGCATCGGTGGCGACCCCGGGAGACCCCAAGTGACAGCGCCAGGCTCCGCGCTGACACGCCGTCCTCTCGGAGCTCGGTGACCGTACAGTGCGCGCAGGAGGCTCCGTGTCTCTGGGCGGAGGCCGCCGCAGACGTCAAGGGCGCGGCCAAGGGCGCCCCCGCCTCCCCCTCCCCAATCCCACCCCCGCCCAGGCCCGCTGGCGACCCGGGCGCCCGCCTCACAGGCTGGAGGGCTGGGCCAGGCCGGGCCCCGACGGGGCGGCGGGCGCGGCGTCGCCGTCCGGCCGGGCCTCGGGGCCGCGCGCGTACGTGAGCACCACGGTGACGGTGGCGAAAGTGGCGGCGTTGACCGGGAAGGCGCGCAGCAGCGTGGAGGCCAGGCCGCGCGTGAACACGCGCCAGCCCTCGGCGCGGTAGCTCTGGCGCACGCAGTCCACGAAGCCGCCGTAGCGCGGGGCGCCGCGCAGCCCGTCGGCCTGCAGCCGCGACTTGACCACGTCCACGGGGTAGGTGGACAGCCAGGACAGGATGCCCGCCGTGCCGCCCGCCAGCAGCAGCTTGGGCACGAGCAGCGCGTCGCCGGGCTCGCAGCCGAGCGCGCGCGTCAGCACGTCGTACGCCAGGAAGTAGACGCCGAAGCTGGGGGTCTCGCGCAGCAGCGTGGAGCCCATGCCCCGGTTCACGCCGCGCAGGCCCTCGCGCCGGTAGATGTGCGCCAGGCAGTGCAGCGAGCCGCGGTAGGGGCGCGCGGGGCCCGCGTCCTGCAGCTGCAGCCGCGTCTTGGCCAGCTCCATGGGGCAGCAGATGACGCACTGGATGGCGCCCGCCGCCGCGCCCGCCAGGAACTGGTGCAGCGGCGTGTCCTGGCCCAGCGCCCGCAGGGTGTTGCCCTGCACGCCGAACACCAGCGCGTTGATGAAGGTGAGGCCCATGAGGGGCGAGCCCAGGCCCTTGTACAGGCCCAGCACCTGCGGGGGGAAGCGGGGGGCACAGACGCGCGTCAGGCGCGCTCCTGCTCTGGCTGCCCGGCTCGCTTCCCCCACCCCCGCGACCCCCGCCCACCCCCGCGCGTTCTCCCAGAAGCCATGTCCTCAACAGCAGAGGCCTGGGCGCTCGCACCTTCCCCCTTCCCAAGTCCCCATCGTGCCCAACCCCTCCCCCTTCTCTTTTCAGCTCTGCTCTCTGGGCCGAAAGCATAGAAAGGTGCTTCCCCACCGCCCACCCCCTGGGCCCAGGCCACTCACACTCTCCTGCTTGATGATTGACTGGAAGCAGTGCAGGGTCCCTCGGTACTGAGGCTTCTCCGGGTTCTGGACCTGAAGCCGCACCTGCAGGGACAGGACCCCGTGAAAGGCGGCAGGCCGAGCCAGAGCTCCCGACCCCTTGCCCCAGCACTCAGGACAGCCCAAGGGGGCTCCCTCCGGGAGGCCCAAGGCTGCATGCTGGAGGCAGGAAGCCAAGGAGCTTTCTGTGGGTTTTGGAAGTCCAGGGTGGGGCTAGGGCCCGGCGTCTGTGCCTCCTCCTCAGTGCGCAAACGGCCACAGAGACAGCCAGCTGCAGAGGGGTAGAGGGTCCCTGAGATCTCAGACAGGCAGAGGCTAAGCCTCTTGCTGCATTCTATCTGCACGATGTGTGGACACTGGGGCACGAAGCATTTTCCCAGACCTCCCCACTGTCCTGGTGGCAAACCGTGGCCAATGGCCAGGGGTGGGGGGTGGGGTTGTTCCCCACCTAATTCCCATCACCCAACTTCCCTTGGGGTCCGACAGTGCCACAGTGGATGTTAAAAGCAGTGAGCGTTGGACTCCGAGGGACTTCTGCTTTCTGCTGGTAGACAGTGTGAGGACAGTGGTCCTGAGTTAAAGCAGCGACAGGAGAGCAGCTCATCGCCTCCTCTGTGACCATGTCACCACCTTCGGGACCTGGGGGGTTCATGCCCAGCTGCCCTTGGAGCCCTGTAGTCCAGAACCTCCTACTGTGAAAGCACTCTTTGTTGACAGCTTATCTCTGCAACAGACAGCCCGCCCTCACAGTGGTTGTCAGAATCCAGGTCACGCGGAGGGGGGGGGGGGATGAGCTGGGTTAAGTCCTGTTCCCAGGGGCTGACTCGGAAATCACGACCACAGACAGGGCCACAGCACAATCACCCCTTCGCGGCTGGCAGCACCGGAGGGCCTAACCCGGGAATCACCAGCCGAGGTGGGTGGAATTACCCGCCCTCCCACTTCAAAGATGGGAACACTGAGGCTCAGAGAGGTTTGCACCTCAGCCGGGGTTGCCTGTCCTTTCCAGTAATGGGAGTGGGCTCGCTGTGTCGGTCGGGGTCAGAGGAGGGGAGCTGGCGGGCAGGAGCCTTCCCCTGCCAGGTGCACTTACAGAAGAATGCCTTTGAAGCACAAAAAAGCACCATCTGGGCACACGAGGACCTCTGCAGCTGGCAGCCACTGCTCTGCGAAGCAGCTGACAAGCAAGCACACCCTGCAGCGGGTCACCCCAGCGCCCCGTCCCACCCTGGCTGCCTGCTCGGCCAGGACCTGGTGGGGGAGGGGTGCATGTTCAGTGGAGAAAAACAAAAGGACTTGAGCAACGTGTCCGTAACATATTAACACCTTAAGACTTCATAGCCTGTTACCCCCTTGAGCTCTGCTGGGGTTGTTTTCGCCATGTGAGGTTTTTCACTTCCCTCCCATGTTCTGGGGTTTCTGGTGGGACCTTTCTCCTGCTCATGCAGCCACTAAACGGGCCATGGGAGCAGAAACCACGACTGCGGGACACGTGGCTCGTGGTCTCCGCAGCTCCCAGCTCTCCACCGGCTGAGACCCCCGACATGAAGACCCTCTGGTCCGGCAGGAGCTGATTTTTCTTCACCAGCCCTACCTGGGTGCCCACCCCAGGACCCGTGCTGGACCCAAGCTCACCTCATGCCCTCCCTGTCCCCTGCCAGTCAAGAGGAGGAGAGGTGTGGCGGGGTGTGGTTCAGGCCCGGGGTCTGGGATCAGCAGGGACAGAGAAGGGGGTTCCCCTGGTCTATACTGACTAGCTCTCCAGGGCGAGGCTTATGCTTGTCTACAGCAAAGTCACACAGAGAGCCCCTAGGAATGTCAACATCACATCCAGGTGCAGAGCCCCCAGGGCCCAGTCCCTCCCCTGCCCTGGGATGGCCACTCCCCAGTGAGAGTAGTTTTACACTCAGTGACCCTGCTTAATGTCCTGTCCCAGGCAGGGGGGGGAGGGGGGGAGGGGAGGCAGGGGAGCCTCCTGGGGACCCTGTTCTCTCCCCAGACATGTGCTTCGCGATGAGATGACTCATAGACTCATACACTTGGTGTGCGCGTACTTTTCTATATGTGTCCGATTTCGGTTAAAACAACAGTAGAGTTATTGAAGTAAATCCCACTTTCGCCAAGCACAGGGAATATATATGGGCCTGTGTACATTTCTGTTTTTCAGCAGAAATCACTAATGAGGGGCACCTGGGTGGCTCACTGGGTTGAGCCTCTGCCTTTGGCTCAGGTCTTGATCCCAGCGTCCTCAGATGGAGCCCCGCATTGGGCTCCCTGCTCAGCGGGGAGTCGGGTTCTCCCTCTCCCTCTGTTTACCCCTCCCCCCACTTGTGCTCTCTTGTCAAATAAGTAAATAAATAATCTAGAAAAAAATCACTAAGGATTGGGGAAGAGGATCTATGAAGGACTGTTTTTATTTTTTTCCTTTTTAGTTTTGTTTCTGTAATGGTTAAAAATTTCTTCACAACGGATGTTACTTTTGTACTAGAAAGCCAACCCAAGAACTGTGTACAGGCCTGATGATGAAATTCATTTCAAAAAAATATCACATGCCCATGGCAGGCACAGTGGTGGAGGGGGATCCTGGAGGAAGTGTACAGAATGGGAAACACGACTTGTCAGTATGAGAAAAGGTGCTCTTCTACCTGGAAAAGAGCCAGTAAAAATTAAGGCCATTGCGGAGGGTGCCTGCGTGGCTCAGTCTGTTAAGCTTCTGCCTTTGGCTCAGATTGGGAGCCCAACATCCTGGGATCGAGCCCCGCATCCAGCTCTCTGCTCAGCGGGGAGCCTGCTCCCTCGCCTGCTGCCCTGCTTGTCCTCTCTTTGTCAAATAAGTAAATAAAATCTGAAAAAACAAAAGGCCATTGGTGACATAGCATTAAGTTAAACCAAAGGAGCACGTTCCCTGATCAGCCCCGTGAGAGGGGTCACGAGCTGGGTGACAGAGGGGATTTCCTATTTGTAAGAACCCTGGTTTATATAGACAGGTTTCCCCAGATGTCATGCTGGTGGACTGCAGTGGCCAAAAGAAGTCACCAGTGGATTTCTTCAAAGACCACCCTCCGTGGGCGAGGTAAGGGCGGGGCAGGGGTGTCCAAGGGACAGGAGCCCTGTGGGGTGGAGAGGCTCCACCCCCCTCCCCCTGTCAGTGCTGGGGGTATGGCCATGGCCCAGGAGCTCAGAGTGGCCAGGGACTCCAGGACAGAGCCCTCCCCAGCCTGCGGGCACTGAGGAGGGGGAGTGGGAGCGGGGCTAGTTGAGGGCCGAGTCGCGGCTCAGAGAGGCATGGCCCCTGTAATGCGGGGTTAACGAAGTGAATCCAGAGCCCCTGTTTGGCTGGACACAGAGGCATTTACGACATGTGACCACGAGCTATAAACACAGCGGAGTGGGGGCCGGTGCCAGGCTGGGCTGCTTTGGCCTGGGGGCAGGCTTCAGGCCCGTAGTGCCCAGGCAGCTGTGCAGACAGGTTCTCGGCAGGCTCTGGGGGGACACGGGCTGCCGTGTGGCAAGAAAGCCTGGTCCTTCGGCCTTCTCCCGGAACTGCGGATGATGGGATAGATTTGTGCTCTGCAGAACCAGCATTCCGCGTAAGCCCAGCCTGACCGTGGAGCACCCGGCATCACAAGGGCCTCTGTGATCTTGCCCAGCGCCTCACTTGGCAGATGAGAAGCCTGGGCCCTGAGGTGAAGCAGCTGGCCCCAGGTCACAGGGCAGATGGGCTAGCAGGGGGCCTGGGCCCGCAGAAGACCTCAGGCAGAACATGTGCAGGTCAGAGCCAAAACATCAAGCCAGGCCCTCATGCCCGCACTGAAGGCAACCCCAGCCCCGAGGTCCCGAGTCCTTCCCTTGCTCCAGGACCACCTGACTTCCCCTGGAAAGAGGGGACAGGAAGTGACCTCAAACTCCGCTCGGGCTGACCTCCTTGCCTTTGCTGTCCCCGTAGGCACTGCCAAGTTCAGTGTTTACAGTGCATCACGGGGTCTGGCCTGCTGCCCTGCTGCTTACAGCTCGCCCTGATTCCCCGGGGGGAAGCCGGTAAGGAAAACTCCAGCCGTGGCTCGTTTCAGGACCTAAAACCCCAACCACAGGGAGAACATTCTATTTGGGAATTTGCAGCTGGACAACACAGACCTCCTCTGTTTCCACTGCGAGCCTCTGAGAACCCGGATCTGGACAGTTTATGGAGGAGGAGCCGTGGGAGGAGTGCCTGCCCTGGGCCACACGCTGGAGCCGTGAACTCCACGCGCGCGCACACCAGCCCCTGGGAACCGATGGCTCAGTTTCGCGCCCGTGGGGATCACCATTCAGAGATGATCATGCTCATGGGAAATACTGACAAGTTCCGGTTCTTCGGTCCTTCTGCATTTTCTCTCTGAAATGCTCTTTCTTTCAAGATGTCTGGAGGGCTTCTGCAGGGAGGAGCCCCTGCTCTGGGCAGGGGGAAGCCTGTCTTTCAGCCTCTCAGGCTCACCGTGGACCTCCAAGTTCAGCTCTGAGCTGGGAGGTGTAAGGCCAGACCCAGAAGGAAAGCGGACACGCTGCCGTCCACCTGGGTGTCACAGAACCTAAGTCTACCTTTATTCCAGAACCTATGGGAAGACCTCGCGGGGGTTCCCTGGTCACTGGAAAGGGGCCTCCAGACGCCCCAGCCCTTCAGGCCTCTGTGTAACGTCTGCGCCTCCACAAAGACCTGAGAGTAAAACCAGGACAAGACACTCACCTTGACCGTGTCAAATGGGTGTCCCACGAGCACACCTGCCACACCTGGAGGGAGAAAGGAGGACGGTCACCCAGATGCCTCAGAGATCTGCAGTGGTGGGGGGGCTTCCGGCTTGGAGGACCGCATGGGAGCCGCCTGGTGGGAACACAGAACGTTTACAGGGGCCTACTGTACGCAGGCGCCTCTGAGCACCTTTGTCCTCAGGTCTGCGTGAGCAGTGGGGTAAGACGGTGACATCCCTGAGGACAACCCAGGATCTGTCCAACTCACAGCTGGTGTCTCTCCCTCCCCTGCTGCTCCCTGCACTTGACTGACCACAGCTGTCTCCCCCGCCACCACTGGGCTCCCTCCCACCCCCCTCCCTGTGCAAACACCTCCCAGCATGGCGGGGGACCCAGGGGTTTTGGACTTGGGGCCAGAGAATCACGCAGATTTGAATTTTCAGTCTGCCACTCAGCAGCTGGCCAAGCTCACAGGGAACTGGGGCTCCGTGGCTCACTATCCACCCCTCACCCTGCAGGGCTGACCCAGGGCCGGGGAAGAGGCATTGAGGTATTACAGACACTGGCTGACCACTCCCTTCCCTGCAGGAGAGTCACCTGCTGCCCAGGGAGTCCGCGCCAGACTTTGTGATCAGGTGATATGCATCAGTCCAAGCCAGGCCCCAAACCCAGCCCCACCTGGAAGGACAAAGGCGCACTCTTCAAGTTGGCTCCTGGGCCTTTCAGAGTCCTGAGTGCTGTTCTCAGGCAACTGTCCCTGGGAGGCAGGCACCTTGCTTCCCCAGTCACGAGGCTCAGTGAGGTGGCCTGCCCTGTGCACCAACTCCCACACCTTCCTCCCTAGAACTCCCTGTGGGAATGTCTTAAAGTTCCCTTTTTACTGCTGGGGCATTTATAATGAAGACAGGTGCTATTTGTTGAGTGACAAACGGTAACCTTTCTACCTGGGGTCACTGTTGTTCTTTTTGCATGTAAAGAAAGGACTATTAGCCCATTTTACAGATGCAGAACAGGAGGCTGAGAGACTATGTCTGTGTTGCACAGCTAATAAGTTGGTGGGGTGAGAACTGGAACTTCTGGGCCCGGGGCCCTCCTCCTCAACCACTCATCTCTCCTGCCCCCTGTCGGGGCTGGGTATCATGGTGGTGGGCGCCCCGAGGTTAGCCGGGATTACTATGCAGCCGCTTTCCAACCTGTGATCACTGTAGGGGGTCCTCTCCATCCCGTTCAATGCTCTGGACCTTGAAGGATCCACTGTGTTGGATACTAACTTTGCCGATCCTGCTTTCTTTTTGGTTATGTGTGCCTGGTATAGCTTCACAACGGCTCGTTTCCAACCTGGTCCTACGACTTTGTTTTCCATACTCCTGGAAACAAGCTACCGCTCGGCTGTGGTCTCTGCTCCCGTCTGAAGCTGTCTCTGATTTTGCCAAGGTGGGACATCTGACCTGACTCATCCTACTTTACGTGAATGAATCCTTTTACTCGTCTTCCTCTCCCACATTTTTGCTCAGGCAAACTGCCATTCGTCCTCCTGCTTGTTAATGTTCCTGTTCAGCTCAAGGTTACTTCTGATTTCTAACACGTAGAATTATTCTGTAGACACAGGATAAGAACCGTCATGCCCCCAAGGCTCTCTCTGTCCCCCACAGCTCCCCACCCCAGTAGCCTCTCCCACACCCAGAGACCCCCCAGACCCAGAGCTGTTCCCTGTCCTCACCTCTGCCCCCTGCGGGTCTCTAGTCTGAGCAAGTGCCATTTGCTTGCTGCCTGTCTGGGCTATTTTCCTCGGAGGTTACAAATACAGCAATGAATAGCCTCCGAATTCCTGCTTCTCTGCAACATTTATTTTGTTAACACTGTTGGGGAGCCACGGTCCTGTGCTCTGGTGACGCTCTCAGCCCGAGGCCAACATCCCAGAATCTTCTGGCTCCTGGTGCTGCCGCTGAGAAGCCTGTTGCCAGTGCGTTTCTTCTCCTTGTCAGTAACCTATGCCTTCCACCAGGAAGCCTCTGAGATTCTATCTGTAGATTTCAGGAACGTCATTGAGATGCCAAGGGTGTGCCTTCTTCTTCTAATTTTTTTTTTTTTCTTAAAGTAACCCTGCCTGGTACCACACCAGCACTTTCACTCTGAAGACTCAGGCCTTTTT
Organism: Mustela nivalis; assembly: GCF_964662115.1. Classification (NCBI taxonomy): domain Eukaryota; kingdom Metazoa; phylum Chordata; class Mammalia; order Carnivora; family Mustelidae; genus Mustela; species Mustela nivalis. The sequence continues at coordinate 5,720,944 of NC_139025.1, read as the reverse complement.
CTTATCACAGAAAATTTCCACTCTTACGTATTCATCCTTCTCCTTCTGGAACCCCTAACATTCACAGCAAGACAAAAAGGCATCCCCAAGGCATCTTGTCCCTTGAGACTTCTATACCTGCGTCTCTGGTCTTTTGAGACACCTAGTTTCTATCTTTTGCAAGCCACCTTCTTTTTCCTGTCGTGTTGTGAATTTTCTAAATTTGAACAGCCTAGTTCTAGAATTTACTTTCTGGGGCTGTAACTGATGTCCTGGGGCTTTGGAAACCTCACACTTGGCTGGGTGGGCCTGGTAAGGATGGACAGAAGGCATTCCAGGAGGGGCCCTTTAAGAGTAAGAGCCTTGAGTGACCGAATACGTGTGTCTGGGTCCCGGTGCAGGCCTGGCCTTACGATGAGTAGTGCTACCCCAAACCCTGCAGCGTGCAGGGGGCTCCCAGGACACCCGGGAGAAATCAGAAGGAATCCTGCCCCTCTGGGGAAAGAATTCACACTCCTGGGTGCCTGGGTGGCTCAGTTGGTTAAGCAACTGCCTTTGGCGCAGGTCATGATCCTGGAGTCACGGGATCGAGTCCCACATCAGGCTCCCAGCTCCATGGGGAGTCTGCTTCTCCCTCTGACCTTCTCCCCTCTCTCACTCTCTCTCAAATAAATAAATAAAATCTTTAAAAAAAAAAAAAAAAGAATTCACACTCCTGAAGAAGTTGGGAAGCCATGGGACAGCCCACCCTCACTGAGCCGTCACTTGGTGGGGGAGGGGTAGAGGAGGGCCTGGGGCCCAGCAGGAGCCTGCAGGGGCAGCCACAAGAGGCTAACAGGAAAGGCAAAGTGGGGTCACAGTGGGGGGGATAGGGGTGCTGAGAGCTGCATCTGCAGAGGCTGCCCACCCCCTCCCGTTTCCTGGCCTGGGCTTGGGAGAAATGCACCCATTTATGAAAAGCTCTGGGGTTTTCCCCCCTTCAGCAGGCTCCAGCCCAGGGGTTTCCTGAAGCCTGATTGAGTAACAGTCTAGGAAGTTCTTAAAATGTCTTCACACAGATCACTTCCCTGGCAGCTCTCTTCTCTGCCAGTCTCCTCCTGCCCAGAGCAGGAAGCTCAGGATGCAGAGGCCATTGCTAGTCCCTCCTTTGCCTCCATGGAGCCCAGCGCCAAACCCCAGCAGATAGGTGCTGGAGGAGAGAAGCCCATCAGCGCAGGACCCCGCCGGGGGTGGGGGTGGGGGGTCGCCCCCGCAACTCTGCCACCTCCGTGCGGAGTACCTGCACTGAAACCTGGCTCGCAATTAACATCAATCGAGTGAATTAGCTCTCCCAGTAAAAGCAGAGAAACCCCAAGGCACAACAGGGAAGCGGCCATCCCGGTGTCCCGGGTGGCCCACAGCAGAGCCAGGACTGCACAGTGGTTGCCACTCTCTCGGGGACACAGGCTTGGGGAGGGCCCTAGGAGCCCGGCGCGCGTGAAGAGGCCCCACCCTGGTGACACGCACGCGTGAGCACAGGGGCTAGCCCACGCCGCGTGTCAGGCCCACGCCGCCACCTGGGTGGAGTCGCCCCCCAGCAGCTCACGGAGCGGCGTAGGAAGGCGCGGCGTGCCAAAGCGTGACTCGGCGCCTGGGGTCGGAACGGCGCCCTTCAGGACCCTCCAAGGCCAGCCCTCTAGGGGGTCGTCCTGCGGCCCTAGCCCCGCCCAGGCATCGGCGGGGGAAGAGGGTGCAGCCAACCCCAAACTTCTCCGGCCCTGGGAGGGGACCCTGGTGCGGGTGGGCGCGGGCTGGGGATGCAGGAGCTGGTGAGGCAGATGCGCAGGAGGCCTCGGGCTAGAAGCGCGCACGGGGCGGTGGGGCATCCTGCTGGGAGTCCCCGCCTTGCAAGCCACCGTGCTGCCCCGGCGCCCCAGACCTCTCGTCTGGACGTGCCTCGAAGGGTTTGAACGACGCGTGCCCCCGCGGACTGCGTGCTGGACGCCCTCTGGGCCTGCTGTCAGTTCACGCCCGCGAGAGCCCCGTGACACGAGAGCATTGTCACCCCCATTCTGCAGGCAACGAAACCCCGACCCGAGGGTGGGCCGCCGGGGCCCCGGGCCCGCAGGTGAGCCGGCCTCCCACCCCGCGCCGGAGCCGGCCGCCTCCTTACCCCCAGCGCATCCAGCAAGGAAGTCGAGCGCCATTGCCGGGTCCCCGGTGAGGCCGCCCTTCCTCCTCGTCCTTCTCCTTTGGCCCCTCGCCGGGCGGGTCACCGTCGGGGATCCCCCGGGTACGGGGGATTGGGGCTCGGCCTGGCCGCCGCCTCCTGGCGCGGAGCCCGGGGCCGGCCGGGGTCGGGGGGCGGCGGCGGCGGCGGCTCAGTGCGCGGCTCCTCGGTCAGCGCACGACCCTTGCTGACCGGCTCGCTTGCCCTCGCGGCTGTCCCGCCCGCAGCCCGCGGTCCCTCACCTCGGGCCGCGCGCCCCGCCCCTCGCGCCTGCCGGCCGGGCCCCGCGGGGTGCAGAGCGCGGCCAATGGGCGGGCGAGGAGCGGACAACACCCCGGGCCCTGTGCGCCGTCGCCGCGCTTCATTGGCTGGGCGTGTCCGGGGCGGGCGGGGTTGGGGGGGGACGTGGCGGGCGGGGGAGGTGCGCCGGGAGGGGGAGGCGCGCCGGGAGGGGGAGGCGCGCCGGGAGGGGGAGGCGCGCCGGGCGGGGGAGGCGCACCGGGCGGGGGAGGCGCACCGGGCGGGGGAGGCGCGCGGGCGGGGGAGGCGCACGGGCGCCTCAGACAAAGAATGTGCTTCGTGCGCCCGCCCGCGCCGTTCCGGGCGGGAGAGGCGGCCCGGTGCGCGCGGCGGCGGGACGTTGGGGCCGGGCCCGGGAGTGCGCGGCCTGAGCGCGGCCTGTGCGGGGCGGGGACCTCCGGCGTGCGCGCGACGGGTCAGCTGAGCGGGAGGCGGGGTGTGCTCGCTCTGGACCGGGCCCGGGGACCTGGGGCCTGGGGCCACATCCCGACTCTGCTGCCAAACCCCTGGTCGGTGCCCGTGTAATGGGGAAGCGGGCGCCTAGAGCCTGGATCCTCCCAGGCTCGGACACCACTAGCTGTGATGCCCCGCGGGCGGCGAGTCGCCCCTCCGCCTACGCTCCCGCCCGGCCCGGTACGCGGGATGTCCGGGTCCGAACGCGCCAGCCTTCCCGGGCGGCGGGGAGGGACCTGGGACGGGGAAGGGGGCCGTGGGGCGCCCCTCGGGGGTCCGCACCTGCCCGCGCGCTGCGGGGCCGTGGGAGCCTCGAAGGGTGCAGAGTCGGGCAGGTTTCTGGACGCGCCCAGAGCCGCGCGGCGGAGAGGGGGCGCCGGAGGCCTCGGGACTGGGCAAGCCAGGCGGCGGGGGAGGCGGGGACACACGGTGGGGTCAGAGGAGGAGCCGGTCCACGCAATCCGCCCGGGGAGAGAGTCCCTGAGATTGGCAGTGGCAAGGACCCCCGCCTGGTCAGAGACCTGTCCTTCCCTCCTTCCCCAGCGCCTCAGGAGGCCTGGACTGTCCGGTTGGGACTGGACTTGACTGGACACATTCTCTTGCACAATGAGGGTGAGATAACACCTTTTCGGCCTGGGGCCCAACTTCCTTCTTCATGGCCCTGTGGTTGGGACCACACTCCCAGCGGTGTTTCCAGGGCATTGCAGATCGCACAGTTTCTGAAATCGCGAGGGGGGTTACAATGGATCTGTACCCAAGGTTTTAAAGATTATGTATTTCTGGTGCTAGGGGGGATATCAGCTAAGCCGTGATCCATGGTGATACAGAGGCCACCAGGAATCCTACAGTCACCAGTCACGTGTGGTTTCCTTTTATTCTTTAAACTCTAGGTAAGACTATTCATTAAGCAGAGACCCAAACCCAGGTCTGCTGACTCTTAGTCCAGTGCTCGTAATGGCTGGTGGGCCCTGAACTAGGGGTCTGGAGGCCTGCGTTTGAATATCGCCAGCCTCTGACCTCAAGGAGCCAGAAAAGCAATAACATGGGCCCCAGGAGAAGCCCAGACCCAAGAAAGGCAGGAGTTGACGGTGGGGATGCTTGTGTGGCTGGAGGCCTCCAAGGCCTGACAGTTAAGCTATACCTAGGTGACTCACCCCTAGGGACACTTGTCCCTTGGTTGCCAGTGCCCCGGGAGGTGGAGCATAAGGCCTGCAGCAGCTACCTCTAGTTTTGGAGGCTTGAGAAGAAAGTCCTATACCTTAACAGGCAGTAGGACAGAACGCTATGATGGGACAGCTGAGAAGGAAGCTAGGACCATCTGACCTGCTTTATATGTGTGTGTGTGTGTGTGTGTGTGTGTGCGCACGCGCGCGCGCACAAAAGATTTATTTATTTATTTTAGAGAGAGTACACAAGCACGGGGAGGGACAGAAGGAGAGGGAGAGAATCTCAAGCAGGCTCCGACTCCCCCTGAGTGTGGAGTCCCACGGGGGGTTCCCTCTCATGACCGGAGCCAAAACCAAGAGCCGGATGCTTACCCAACTGTACCACCCAGGCACCCTGCTTCACATATATATTTTCATCTATATATTTAAATTATATTATATTTGTATATATTTATATGTAAATATATTTGTATATATAAATATATGTGTATATATACATATATCTATATTTTTAAAGATTTTATTTGTTTGACAGAGAGAGAGAGAGCACAAGTAGGCAGGCAGAGGGAGAGGGAGAAGAAGGCTCTCCACTGAGCAGAGAGCCTCATGTCAGGCTGGATCCCAGGACCCTGGGATCATGACCTGAGCCAAAGGCAGCTGCTTAACCCACTTAGCCACCCAGTTGTCCTTTTTTTTTTTTTTTTTTTAAGAGAATGCATGTGCCTTGCAGTTAATGTCGCGCTTGGGGCAGGTACAGGTAGTATGAGCCTGGACTCCCTGGGAGTTATCAGCCTGACCTCCAGGGACTGGTGGCAGTTCAGGAGAGACCAGAAAGGGAAAACAAGGAAGTCACGGCCAAGTAAATGAGTGCGCAATGCCTGTATTTTGAAACCTGTATTACGACATCAGCAGTCGGGTTTTGTGTCTGTTTCGTTTCCTGAAGGTAAAATTAGAGCACAGAATGTGGTGGTTCAAGGGACGCCTGGGTGGCTCAGTTGGTTGAGCAGCTGCCTTTGGCTCAGGTCATGATCCCAGCGTCCTGGGATCGAGTCCCGCATCGGGCTCCTTGCTCCGCGGGGAGCCTGCTTCTCCCTCTGACTCTGCCTTCCACTCTGTCTGCCTGTGCTCGCTCCCACTCTCTTACAAATAAATAAATAAAATCTTTAAAAAAAAAAAAAAAGAATGTGGTGGTTCAAACCCCTCACCTTCCCTAGCTCCCCAGGCCCCACCTCTGTTCTTGGGAAGGCCACCTGGCAGGGCTCTTCTCAGGCCCCAGACTTTAGGGGGCAGGAGGGGCTCAAGGCCAGAGCAGTGGCAGGACAACAAAGGAGGGAGGGAGTGTGAGGACTGTGACAGGGGACTAGGGATTAAGCCAGGTCACTGAAAAGTGCAGTGCGTGGTGCAAGTTTTTACATTGTACGGCTTTTTTTTTTTTTTTAAGATTTTATTTATTTATTTGACAGATGGAGATCACAGGTAGACAGAGAGGCAGGCAGAGAGAGAGGAGGAAGCAGGCTTCCTGCTGAGCAGAGATCCTGATGTGGAACTTGATCCCAGGACCCTGAGATCATGACCTGAGCCAAAGGCAGAGGCTTTAACCCAATGAGCCACCCAGGTGCCCTACTTTGTACGGCTTTTATAATTTCTTACACAAGATGGGTCCCGTGCGGAAGAAGTAGAAACACCAGCCGGAATAGAGGTGAAGAAAACTCACCTGTTTCTCGCCTCCCAGGAGTCACTTGGAGTCAGTGGCCGGAGGCTGTTTTGACCCTGGTGAGGTGGGGATGAGGAGGTCAGGGCTGTCAACTGACTCCCCACTCACTTGGGATAGAACCTAGGTTCAGTATCTCCAAGCCCAAGGTGACCTGGCCGCACACCCATACTCCAAGCCCATCATCACCCTAGTGCTGTTGCACAGGCCACTTCCTCTGCCTAGGACGCCCTTCCCTTGCCAAGATCACCTCCAGAGCTCAGGTCCCTGTTCACGCCTCACCTCCTCACAAGGGGCTTGGCTGGCCTCCCCCATCTAGCGCAGACAGCCCTCCGCCCCTCCCCACACAGTTTTCAATTCCTAGGGTGACATTAATTTTCTCCTCTCTCCCACTAGAATGGGAGCTCTACCAGGGCAGGGGCCTTCTCTATCTTCTTTATTAACCCTAAACAAGGCGGGCACACAGCAGGTACTCAATAAATGTGCAAGCTGACAGAATCCGAGCCGTGGAAGGTGATGGGCCCTGGGTGGGGGGTGAGGCCAGTGGGAGGCCCCGCGGCTAACAGCCTGAACCTTCTCCGGGGACCTGTGTTCTGTGAAAAAGAAGTGAGGAGTGCTGGGGGTTTGGGGTAATCGCTTTTTCTAACATGTATTTTTAGAATTAAAAACTTCAGAAACAAAGTTTCTTCCTGCTAGGCTACAGTCGGCCCTGATAAGGAGGCAGAGAGGTGCAGAGAGGGGGACCTACCTCTCCTGGCCCGGGGGGGTCTGTGTGTGTGCACACGTGTCCCTACAGAGCCAGACCTGTGCACCCCTGCCTGTCGGTTTTGACTCAAGAGCGGGAGTCACAGGGGCACCTGGATGGCTCAGTTGGTAAAGCATCCGACTCGATCTCAGCTCAGGTCTTGATCTCGGGGTTGTGAGTTCAAGCCCCACATTGGGTTCCATGCTGGGCTTGGCGCCTACATTAAAAAAAAAAGGCAAGGAGTCACGTTGCCAGCTCTGGCAGGGCGAGCAGGCAGCTGAGGAGCCAGACCTGGGTGAGGGGAGCGGGACCCTGGCCCGTCCTGCTGTGGGGCCCCAGCCACAAGCTCCCCATTCCAGATCTCCGGGATTGGAGTTTCCCAGGATGCTGGCTAAGACACAGCTTCCCAGGGGCGCCTGGGTGGCTCAGTGGGTTAAGCCGCTGCCTTCGGCTCGGGTCATGATCTCAGGGTCCTGGGATCGAGCCCCGCGTCAGGCTCTCTGCTCAGCAGGGAGCCTGCTTCTTCCTCTCTCTCTGCCTGCCTCTCTGCCTGCTTGTGATCTCTGTCTGTCAAATAAATTAAAAAAAAAAAAAAAAAAATCTTAAAAAAAAAAAAAAAAAAAAAGACACAGCTTCCCAGACCTAAGGAATCAGACTCCGGGAGCAGCGGGTCTGGGTCTCGGAGCCTGAAGGGCCGGGGACCTGATGGGGACACCCAGCCACTGTCCTCCAACTCCGCGGGGCCCAGCGTTCTCTCATTAGGTAGACGTGAAGTGATTGCTGGGATGGAGTCGAGCCAGGAGTCGCTAGCGTGCCGCGTGGGCGTCCAACATCTTCATGCCATCGGGCGTGTGGCGGCCTTCCGCACGCTTGCCAGGCCGGGTGAGCCCTGGGCCTCTCTTGTACATGGCACCTTTCCCAGCCCGCTGGGCCTTGGAGAGGTCGAGAGACTGGAGAGCGGGGGTCTCCGGCCAGATGAGGAGATGACCAGATCTCAGGACGGGGACGATCTAGAGAGACTCATAGCAAATGCTTCAAGGTTAAAAGCAGAGCAAACAGGGGGCCTGCCTGCGGGTGCCCCCAACCCGGAGGGCCCCAGGGGTGATCCAGTTTGGGCTGGGCCAGCCTGGCGGGACAGAAGAGCCGGGCCCGTGGCATCCAGCCACGTGTGGCAGACACTGTGTGCCCGCCGCACATTCAGAGGTCATGAGGCTTGTGGGGCCCCTGGAGCCCACGCTCAGGGCTGGCGCTGGGGCCCGACGCGAGCCGGCCCAGCTCTGCCCCTCCTGGGGTGCCACACTGTCTGGGGGATGGAGGAGCAGACCATTGTCCCCATCTGAAGGGCCGTGTAAATGGGCACCGGAGGGCAGTGTGCCCCCACCAGGGCCCTGGGCTGGGCGGCCAGGTGAGCTGGAGTTGACACCCCGGAGGCCGAAGGGGGCGTGACAGCGGGCAGAGCACGACGCGTCCTGAGCCCTGAGGCGTGTTGGGACAGTCATAGACCCGGCGGGCAGGCCCACGGGGAGCACAGGGTTGGGGGGAAGCTCCAGAGACAAGCATAGGATGGGCCACTACCCTCAGCTTCCTGGAATCCAGGAGCGCTGGCGTCTTGCAGGAGTCCTGGAGTCTGAGTCCCCTATTCCAGAACCTTCCGCAGAAAGGCCTTGTGCTACCTCAGCATCCCTCCTCCTCCATGGCTCTCCTCCTGTCATGGTCGCTCAGCCGGGCAGCGTCTTCCTGGGGCAACTGCCCGGGGACCGTCCCTTCCCTCCCCCGGCCAGAATCTCCCCTCTGGCACCTGTCCTGCTGCTTTGGGCTCTGTCCTCTGGAGTCCCTGTCTTCAGCCCCCTTGGGAGCTGGGCCGTCGGCTTCTATGCCACGTGGCAGGGAGCATGAGGGCTGGTGAGGGGCCAGGTGCGCCTCCGAGGTGTACCCCTCGGGGGGCTTGGCGGTCTCTCTCTCTCCTCTCGTTCACCTGGTCTGTGTTCTTGAAGATTTTCACGTGCTCGCCGGGGCCCCCCCCCCGTGAGCCTGCCCTCAGGGTCCACGCTGGGAATCACACTGCCCTGCACTCCTGTGGGACCCTCCCTACTTCATGAGCAGCTCCGAAGTGCCCCTTCCTGGAAGCCTCCGTGAAGCCCCAGCGGAGACCGGCTTCTCTCGGCGGCAGGCTGGCCGCGCTCACCTGTTCCCATTCCTGCCTCTCCGGGGCGGCCGGAAGACCCGTCCACTCATCCTTCCACACGCCCCTCTTCCAAAGTCCCCTCTCTCACCGAGCCTGGGCTGGAATGTCCGGGTCACCTCCAGGGAATAGAAAGCAGTAGGAATGACCACGTGTCACTTCCGAGACAGTCACTGAGGCATCGTGGCCACCTCCTGCCTCCCCATCTTCGATCTCCAGCTCTGGGGGGGATGTTGGGAGCCACGTCGGGAGTCGTCCTATGGAGAGGCCCAAGGGTCGAGGGCCAGCGGCAGATGCCAGAGACACCCGCCTCCCAAAGGTGGGTGCGTGCTCACTCCCCGCCTCCCTGGGGCCGTGTGGTCTGCGGCCACCCGCAGGGAGTCACAGAGATCCCAGCGGAACGTGGCAGGGCCGAGCCCCGAGAGGACGCTCCCGTCTCCTGTCCCTCTTTATAGATGGAGAAACCGTGACTCAGGGCAAGGCGGCTTGCTCCCGGCCACAGAGTGACTGCGTGAGAACCAGGCTCTTCTGATCTTGGAGCCCCGTTTCCTGGAAATGCCAGGGCTGCTAGTCTCTGGAGCCAGCCTGGGTCCCCATGCCCACTCGGGGGCTCCTGGTCCATGTCCATTGCCCGGAAATCCCACTGCCCTTCCTCGACCTCTCCAAATCCTACCCCAAAGTACGTGAAAATGAAAGATAGATCGGGTATCTTTGACTTGGCCGTCTCCCTCCGAGAGTATACCCCATGGAAACAAGGGAAGACCTCAAAGCTGGCCTGTGGGAGGACTTTCTGTTCTGAGCTGGAAACAAGCCAATTTCTATCAGTCGTGAAGTAAATCATCGCGGTGACATGTGGCGCGCTGACGGCCTGCCAGGCTCGGCTCCCAAGGTTTTCCAGACGCCGACCTCTCAGGACTCCTGAGTCCTGAGTGGTGGAATCCCAGCTTCACGGGTGAGGACCCTGAGGCCTAGGCTCCCGGGTCACACGTGAGGACGGGCAGGACCAGGGCCAAGCCTGGGTCAGCCTCTGTCCCCGCCCCCGGACATGCACAGTGGAGAAGCCCTCGGAGCCATGGTGGGCAAGGCGTCCCAGGCACGTAGGTAGCAGAAAGAAGCAAATCACAAAATGACAGCGAAAAAGGAAATGTGTGGGGGCGCCTGGGGGGGTGCAGTTGGTTGAGCGTCTGACCTTGCTTTCGGCTCAGGTCATGATCTCTGGATGGTGAGATCAAACGCAGTGCTGGACTCTGGGCTGGCATGGAGCCTGCTGAGATTCTCTTTCTCTGCCCTTCCTCCTCCCCAAACAAAGTAAAACAAAAAACAAAACAAAAAAAACGACAGAAAAGATAATGTTTATGTTTGCCCGCCTCTGATTAGAAAGCAGGACCCAGACCTGAACTTCGAGCTGTTTGCTTTGTGTGCTCCCTCTCATCAGTCTAGATTAAAAAAAAAATAGGGGCTCCTGCGTGGCTTAGTTGGTTAAGCGGCTGCCTTCAGCTCGGGTCATGATCCCAGGTCCTGGGATCGAGCCCTGCATCAGTGGAGACCCTGCTTCTCCCTCTTCCTCTGCTGCTCTGCCTACTTGTACTCTCTCTCTCTGTCAAATAAATAAATAAAATCTTTTAAAAAATTAAAAACAACAACAACAACAAAAATAACTTAGAGTTATAGTTTTTCTTATCAAATGTAAAAATTCATTTTGGAATGTGTCTGGTCCCTTGACGGGCAAGTCCGTGCGCCCAGTGGGGCCAGCGCCACCCCCTGTTCCCAGAGCCCTTTGCAGTGGCTCAGGCTGGGTCTTCCTGTGCGATGTCTGCCTCCTCCTGGAAGACCAGCCCCGGGGGTGGGGGGGCCACACTCGGAGGGGTTCTGGTGTTGGCGGAGGAAGGTCTTAAGCTGGCCTTGGTGCTGATCATTATAGCTGCCCGTTGAGAGGAGTGGCCCTGGAAGGTTCCCTTGGACTCTGCCTTCTGCTCTCTGCCCAGCACCCAGAGAGGTAACGCTGTGGGCCCAAGGCCACCCATGTGGGAGAGGCGGAGCCTGGAGCCAAACCCAGGCTGGGGGGGCCCTGCCTGAGCTCTCCCCAAGACTGTGTGGGCCTCTCCCCAGCCAAGACCCCTGCCTGCCCAGCCACCAACGGCCTCTTTGCCTCCTCCTGTGTCAGCTCAAGCCAAGGATGGGCAGGTGACCCCCCCCCCGACTCTGGTCATTCATTGGTATTTTCCACTGTCCGTCCACTCACCGCCCACCCCGCCACCCCATCCATTCATCTGTCCATCCTGCAGTCCCTCTGTCTGTCTGTCCATCCCTCCATCTACCTACCCCTCCCCCACTCTCCCCGCAGCCATCCTTCCATCTGTCCGCCCGTCCGTCCACCGGCTTGTTTCCCCCGCCAGCATGCCCCATGCTGGGTGCTGTGGGCTCAGAGACGGGTCTGGCACGGCCCTCCCTGCCCGAAGCTCACAGCAGGCTGGGGAGCTGCTGCCCCAAAGGGCCAGGTGGCGTGTTTTCTGGGTGGGCTGAGGAGAAGGGTCAAGTTTGGGCACGTTGGTCCGGGAGACGAAGGGTAGGTGATACTTGGCGGCAGTGACGGGGGAAAACACACTTGTCTCCTGTGTCACTGTCTTGGGCCACCCCCTCCCCCCAGCCCACTCACTCCTTGTCTCCTCCCTTCTCTGCCTCTGCCCTTGGCGCTCGCTGCTGTTTTCTGTCTCTGTGCTCCTGTCACCTCATCTCTTGGTGTCTGTCTTCCCAGAATGGAAGAGCCACGAGGCAGTGACTCCTGTCTTGCTGTGGTCTCAGAGTTGGGCTTTGAATGCCAACAGCCCGGGTGGGACGCCTGAGTGGCTGAGCTGGTGAGCCGTCGGCCTTCGGGTCAGGTCGTGATCCCAGGGTCCTGGGATCGAGTCTCGCATCGGGCTCCCTGCTCAGCCCGGAGCCTGCGTGTCCCTCTGCCTGCTGTGTTTGTGCTCTCTCTCTCTCTCTCTCACTCTTTCAGTCTGATAAATAAATAAAATCTTTGAATGCAAACAGCCTGGATCCCAAGCAATGGTGAGGCTGGGCATCCACACACAACTTGTGTGGATTCCATCCTGCCCTTTGCCCTCTGACATGGCGGGCGTCACTGCCAGCCTGACCCCCTTCACCCTGCAGTGGCCAGGCAGGCAGGGATGGGGCTGTCCCTGCATCAGCACCCAGCCTGTTCAAGGCCAGCCTGCGTCCACCCGTCAGAACACAAGAAAACAGGCAGACACACAGTCCCTGACCCGAGGGCCACCCAGACGAGGTGGTCTGAACCCTGGATCCCTCCACTCTGGTCCCGCCAGCTTTCTGGCCAGCAGGACACTCACTCTGTGTAGCCCTGGGCACATGCACAGTCTCCTTAAGCCTGAGGGCCCTCGTGGCCACCTCCCAGTGTTGCCGTATGGCTCATATGGGAGAATGTGCTGAGCCCCCGGGAGGGCCCACTGGGTGACGGCCACGGGGACCAAGCTCATGGGCATCAGGGCCTGGCCCTCGGCATCAGAGAGGGGCTGGGCATTCCAGAGTGTCTGGCGATCACATCTGGCCCTGCCACCTGCATGGCCTTGGACAAATCCCCTTTCTGGGCCTCAGTGGTTCCATCTGTAAAATGGGGACCATCAGCACCCCCCCCCACCCCGCCTTCAGGAGCGCCCTGGCTTTGTGAGAGGCCCAGTCAGCAACGTGGCCACATCCCTAGCAGTGGGTCCTGTAGGGCTCGGGGCCCTCAGGGCTTGGTCAGGGCTGAGCAGAGGCAGAGCCAGTGGGGCCGGGAGAACAGGAAACAGATGTGGGCGCACACGGACAGCGTGGGGTCAAGGCAGTGTGAAAGGCGTGGAGCAGACACCAGCTGGGACCCGTGTTTGCTTGTGGTGGGAAAAGGGGGGGCTCGTGCGGGCTTCCCGGGCTCACCCCCACTCCCTCCTGCCCGCCGGAGCCTCCTGAGGACGGCTGGTCCTTCTCAGGGCAGCCCCAGCTCCGATGGTGTCTGCTGAGTGAGTAGGATGGAGCTCCGAGGGCTGCTGGGGAGGCCCAAAGACCCCGTGAAGGCCCGAACTTGGGCTTGGAGGGACAGGGGCACCACAGCCCCATCCTCGGACCTCCCTGGAGGTGTCTGCACCTGGCCCCGGGGCCCAGCCCTGCAGGCAGTGTGGACAGTGAGCCTTGCCACCTCCTGACCCCTGGGTCCCCAGGGCACTGGGACAAGCGTCCTCTGGGGGGGGTGTGTGGGAGGGAGTTCAGCTGCCCAGTGCCTGCGTTTGGGCATTGACTCTCGGGCCTCTGCCTTTGAGGCCACTGGTCAGCAGGCTCCCGTCTCTTGTCCCTCCCCCAGCCCCGGCTATTTAAGGCCGGCCAGCAGCTGGCGAGTTGGTCGAGGCCACCCCGGTGGCGGCAGACCGCTGTCAGGCAGGCAGACGCAGAGCCTCTCCCAGCACAGCGCTGTCAATGGATTTTGTGGCTGGAGCCATCGGAGGTAATGGACATGGAGGGGCTGGGGGGGGCGGGGGACCAGGAGGCATGGGGAAGTGCTGGGCCTTGGCAGTAGACCCTCCCGTGGCAGTGGCAGTGGGGTGTCCGGAAGTGATTGCGCCCTGGTGTGGGCCAAATGTGCTGGGGGGCAGCACAGGGGGAGGTGAGTCTGCACAGCCGGACCCTCTCAGCCTGCGGCCCTCAGGCGGGGATGGGGGTGCGCAGAGGATGGTCTCAGAGGGAGGCAGGGAGGAGTGGGGGCGGGGAAGGCTCACAGCCATCAGTGTGGGGAGGAATGGCCCAGCTGTGGGAAGGAACCGTGGGGGGAGTGGCGGGGGGGGGGGGGCAGTGAGGACAAACTGGCCTGGATCCGGAAATGCAGACTGCAGGGGGTGGGCCGGGAGGGGGAGAGGCCCTGCGGGAGCCCTGGCCATACCCGCAGGCTGGTGTGTGCGCTGTCCCCGCCTATTGGCCTCCCAAACTATTTTCCCTTCTGGGGAAATGGCTGGTTACAAAAGACAGATCCAGAGAGATAACAGTCCGTTGGGAAACAGGTGGGGGACGGTGTTCCCCCACCCCCGACCCTCCATCCTGCAGGCTGGAGCCTATTTTGGGCGAGGCACCCTTGGCCTTGCCCTGTCTTGTGAAACAGCAAGGGTACTGGTCGATACTTCTGGGAATGGTGTGGGATGTCCTCCTCCCTCAGGTGGGGAGGGCAGTGCTGACCCAGGACAGGCTGGAGCCCCGGGTCTCTGGGGACATTTCTGAGGTGTGACTATGTGCCGGGCCTAAGACCAGCTGCCTCCCTGCACGTTAGCCCCTAAGGAGGGGGCTCAGAGAAGGAAGGGGCTTGACTTGGCGAAGATCGCAAGGCCAAGAATGGCTCTCGAAGACCTGGGTCTTGTCCCTGTGGAGGACAGACATGGTACGCGTGGGACAGCAGCAAAACCACGTGATCGGGGCTGTGATCAATATGTTTAATGGCACAGAGGCAGCCCAGATTCAGGGGTCAGGGAGGGCTCCAGAGAGGAGGTGAAGCTGTGGCAGGGCTTTGACGAGTGAGTAGGAGTTCGGTGGGGTCTCTGCAAGAGTCAAGGAGGATAATTCTTTTTTTTTTTTTTTTAAAGATTTTATTTATTTATTTGACAGACAGAGATCACAAGTAGGCAGAGAGGCAGGCAGAGAGAGAGAGAGAGAGAGAGAAGCATGCTTCCTGCGGAGCAGAGAGCCCGATGCGGGGCTCGATCCCAGGACCCTGAGATCATGACCTGAGCCGAAGGCAGTAGCCCAAACCACTGAGCCACCCAGGCGCCCCAAGGAGGATAATTCTAATCAAGTCATTCAGTCAGTCCTTTGATCATTTCCTCACACTCCTTCATTCATTCAGGCACACATATTGAGTCTTGGAATGCCTACTAAATAGGGCAGAGCCCCCAAGTGCCTTGTTCTCAGGTGGCTCTCACCACCCTTTGCCCCCAGGGTATGTAACCTCAGGGCTCTGTGGGTCTCTGGCTTCCCCATGGCAGTGCTGGGGGCTTGGACATTGAGGTTCTGGTGGAAAGAGAAAGGATGGTGGCACCTGGCCCTTGGCAGGGAGAGGGCCCTGGTCTAGAAAGCCTCGCGTCCCACTCTGTTCCACGCAGACTTGTGGTTTCAGGCATTCCTTCGCAGAGCCCTGGGTGACCTGGGATTCCCTACCTCCTGGCCTTTGTAGGGTCTGTGCCCTTCTTCTGCATACACAGCCCACAGGTGAAGCACAGACAGACCCTTCAAGGCTTGAGGACAAGAGCTGCCTGGCTTGGAGACAGGGCCCGGCAGGTGTCGAAATGCATCCCTGGCTGTTGGAATGAGGCATCGCCGGGCCAAGACAGGGAAAGAGAAATTGCTGGCAGAGTGGCTGAGCCTCAGTTGCCTTCTCTGTGCTTAGAGCTGATGAGACACAGTGTGGACGGGGAGCGTGTGTCCAGGCTCGGCGGGAGCTGGTCGGGGCTCACCCTACTTCCTTCCATGAGACAAGGTCGGGCTGTTCCTGCTGCTCACCCGGTCCCTCTGATTTCCTTCCAGGTGTCTGCGGTGTTGCTGTGGGCTACCCCCTGGACACGGTGAAGGTATGGCAATGGCCGGCCTCCACCGCCCACCCTAAGGCCCCTGGCTGGGGTCAGGCTGCCTCCCAGTCTCCTGCACCCATCCGGGGCCAGGAGACCTTTCTGGCCAGCTGATCAGACTGGCCGTCCCCACGCTCCTCGGGACTCTGTCGGCCCCTCTTCTCACCTGTGCGTCAGGGTTCTTGTCTCACGCAGGCTCCCGGTCCTTGCTCTGCCCGAGGTGCGCCAACACGCCTCTGACAATCAAGGCATTGGCTTGTCCCCTCCCCCAGGCCTACTGACCTTGCTGTCGGCCTAAAGCCACCCCTTCCTGAAGTCTGCTTCTCTCGCAGGTCAAGATCCAGACAGAGCCCAGGTACAGCGGCATCTGGCACTGCGTCTGGGACACGTATCGCCACGAGCGGGTAGGCCGGGGCCCGAGGTAATGGGCAAGAGGATGCGGCCCCAGGCCTGCCACACCCAGTGAGCCAGCCCTGTCCGAGCTCAGCTGTCACCTTCCAAATGGGAGGGATTGTACCAAGCTGCTGGGTTTCTCTGAGGTTGAGAGCCAAGTGTCCAGCACATAGGAGGTGTCCAGAATGAGGTCCTGCCTTCAAAAGAGGGTCCACGGGTGGCATCTGGGGCCTTGGGGGTCAGGGAGGGACCCCGAGTGTTTGTATTTCTGTCTCCTCCAGGCTGGGCATTCCTTGAACGCCATGGTGGGTGACACTGTTAGTTGTGCCATGTCCAGTGCAGAGCCCAGTCCAGAGGAGGGACTCAGGGATACTTAGCAACGTGAACTTGGGGCTCGATGCGGGCCAGGGGTGAATGGATGAGAAAAGAGCAACCGTAAAGCATGCTATTCAACGTCATCATCATCATCAAATAGCTGTCTTGGTCCAGCCTGGCCATCTGACTCTTCAGTCCCTCACATCACCTGGAGAGTCGGGGGTTACGATTGCCAGTTTAGGTCACAGAGCCTTGGCTGTGAGACGGGCCTGAGGTCCCATGGTCAGGGAGGCCAGGGCAGGGCTGAGACACGGCCCACTTGGCCTGGGCCCCCCGGGGTGGCCTTCTTCCTGGCTGGGCCTCTGGCCTGACCAGAGCCCTCGGGTCCGGTCTGTCTGCCCACCAGGTGTGGGGCTTCTACCGAGGCCTCTCGCTGCCCGTGTGCACCGTGTCGCTGGTCTCATCCGTGTCTTTTGGTGCCTACCGCCACTGCCTGGCGCGCATCTGCCGCTTTCGCTATGGCAGCCCTGACGCCAAGCCCGCCAAGACGGACGTCACGCTGTCCGGATTTGCCTCTGGCCTGGTCCGCGTGAGTGGGGTGGGGGGGCGGGGCCCCTCAGGACTGCCGGGTCTGGCGAGGCTGAGACAGCCGCCCGGGAGGCCACCCAGCCCCGCAGCGGGGGTGGGGGGGGGACCCAGGCTTGGGGCAGGGCAGAGACTGGATGAGGGCTGGGGGTGGTGGGTGGGGGCCCAGCTGATTCTCATTAGCTCGGCGACCTTGGGCGACTTTGGGCGTGCCAGGGAGCCTCCCTGAGCTTCTGCCTCTTCGCCAGTAAGAGGCGCGGTGAAGCTCCAGTGAGGTTCTCAGTAAGGTTCTCAGTGGAGAGCCCCCGGGACGGAGTCAGGTATGAGGACCCACAGAGTGGCAGCCAGTATCGTTAGTAATATGTCACTCACTCATTTCATACGGTACCAAGTACTGTAGTCTTCGGACACGACTTCTGCTAATTACATGGTACACGGATGTGCTTCGCCTGTTAACTACGTGATAGATACTCCACGAACCCGAGTCACAGGCATCTACCCAACACCTCTTGCGTGTCGGGCCGCTCCGAGCCAGAAGCGGAGCTTTGAACCCCATGGCACCGGGCCCGGTGGCCCAGCCCTGGAGGAGCCCCTGGGGACGTTGCCGTGGGGGCACGAAGCCAGCGGGGTGCAGGCAGCGTGGCCAGCGCCTCCTGACCCGCCTCCTTCCACGGTAGGTGTTCCTGACCTCGCCCACAGAGGTGGCCAAGGTCCTCCTACAGACGCAGACGCAGACGCAGCAGCGGCGCCCTTCGGCTTCATGCCCCTCGGCTGCGCCCCCGCTGTGTCCCGCGCCCCCTGCCGGTTCCGGGCCCAAGTACCGAGGGCCACTGCACTGTCTGGCCACGGTGGCCCGCGAGGAGGGGCTGCGGGGTCTCTACAAGGGCAGCTCGGCCCTGCTCTTTCGCGACGGCCACTCCTTCGCCACTTACTTCTTATCTTACACCATCCTCTGTGAGCAGCTCACGCCCGCTGGCCACAGCCAGCCAGGTGAGGGGGCCCGGGGCCTGGCAGGAGGGGTGGGGCCCAGCACAGTGGGCCGTGGAGCTGGGGGAGGTGGTATGGATGCGCTCGGGCCAAACACGGGTGCTGCGGAGCTCCCCCACCGGGGGTGGGAATGTCCGTGTCCTCCACCCCAGGAGTGGGATAGACCTGTCATGTGGCTTCACATGTCGGGGGCGTGAACCCTGCGCTCCATTCTGGGAACCCCACCCCATGTGTCCGGCCGGCTGGCAGGGTGTTGAGGTGGTCACGGCTCTCTCCCTGCAGATGTGTTGGGCGTGCTGGTGGCCGGGGGCTGTGCTGGGGTCCTGGCCTGGGCTGTGGCCACCCCCATGGATGTGATCAAGTCACGCCTACAGGCGGACGGGCAGGGCCAGAGGCGCTACCGCGGCCTTCTGCACTGCGTGGTGACCAGTGTGCGCGAGGAGGGGCCTCGGGTCCTCTTCAAGGGGCTGACGCTCAACTGCTGTCGTGCCTTCCCCGTCAACATGGTGGTCTTTGTTGCCTACGAAGCCGTGCTGCGGCTCATCCGGGGCCTGTCAGTGTAGCCAGTCCCAATGCCCCTGGGGCCGACCCGCTGCAGCTTCCTGGGGTCCTTGGGGCTGGAGGAGGCGCTGGAGAGTCTTGGGGTCCGGGCCCACGGAGCCGCCGCCCAGGACAGCCGGAGCCGCCCTGGAGCCCGAGTTCTGTGCTTGGGGCTACAGGACCACAGGGAGTCTGAGGGGCCCATCTGCCAGCAGCCTGGGGTTGGTGTGAGGGTCATATGGCCAGGGAGGAGTGGGCCTCTTGGATGAGGACATCCGTCCCATGGAGTCGCTGGAGCACGTCGTCAGAGTTCCAGCTTCCTGGTCACCCCTCCCAGCCGCCCGTGTCTTCGGAGCATCCCTGTGCCTCCATCCAGTCCTCTGCTGTCCCCTGGCCGCCCTTCCCGCGGGGCCCCCACGCAGCTCTCCTTGGCTGTTTGGTGAGCTCTAGGGCACCTGCCGCGTGCTCCCCACAAGGGGCTGCTCAGAGAGGGCACTGACCGGACGGCCACAGCCAGACCTGCTCCCGCACCCTTGCCCTCTGGGAGATCCCGGAGACTGAGCAAGGAGCTGTTGATAATAAAACGTCTTTGGGCCTGCTCGGTGCTGCTGCTCCGTGGTCTGTGGGGCGGGCGATCTGCTTGTCCTCAGAGGCCCAGCCCTCCGGACCTGTATGGCCAGTGTTCCCACTACACGGATGGGCACACTGAGGCCAGCACTCTGGCTGGCTCCACTCCCTTGGCCTTCGGGGCGCTGAGCCCAGCCACGGGAGGCCACTCAGCCTTGAGCGTGAGGTTTGCTCTCCTCACTACTCCCACCCCAAACCCACCCCCTTTTGACCCCTCTGCTGCCTGGATAATTGGCTGTGAGCCACCTTTCCACACGGGCCCGGAGGAGGGGTCAGGGAGGGGGTGGCAGGTCCTACATGGGTCATCACAACAATCGGACACCGCGGAGCAAACAGCTTAGAGAGGGAGCTGGGCCTGCCCACCGTGGCAGGGGTGGGGGCAGACTCGCGCCCGCATTTCTGGAATCCTCCTGTCGGCAATGCAGCTGCCAGTCACGGGGGGCTATCAGGGCTCAGGGCTCTGGTAAAGCCGGCCAACACCTGCCTCGATTATCCTCACTCACAGAACCTAGCCTTGACCATGTCTTTGGACCGAAGGACCTCTTGTGTTCTGGGAACGGTTTCCCGGTTCCCCTCCTGTCCCGGTCCGCTTCCGTCACACTGCCCCAAGCATTTGCTCACACCCAGTGCTCTCCGCCGCCCACACCCTTTCCCCAGGCATCACCTCCTTCAGGAAGCTCTCCCAGCCCGACCACTGGGCTGCTTTTTAGGCTCCCACGTGGTCCTGGCTCCTTGGTCACTCATCTGCCCTCACCCCACACCCTGCTCGACCCATGTCTGACTCGGACTCTGTCCAGCACAGGGTCTGGAGCACGGTAGGTGCTCACCGGGTGTGGAATGAGGAAGTCTGGCCCTGGATTCCAGGAAGCTCATCCGGCTTCGAGTGAAAGATCCTGGCGTTCTAGCCAGGTGCTGGGAAAAGGGTACCTACCAACTGACAAAAGGTCGATAATTCATCAAAACCCTGACCCCACGTCCGCTTCTGGCAAGAAGACTCTAGTACCCGTTTGCTCTAGCCTGGAAAGAATTACTGGCGGTACTCCAGGCTCCGCAGTCTGCCAGTCACCAGGGGGTAGTGCCGGACGGGGTCACTGAGCCGCCGGCCCCACCCCGTTAGCGAATTGGCTTGGCAGGAAGGCCTGGTCGCAGGTCCTCATGCTCTCTAGGTGACAAGGCCCTGTGCAGAGCTGACCCAGCCCCTTCTTTTAGAAATGGAGACGAGAAGGTGGGCCCCCCTGGGTCTTCCCATTAACTGTGGTCGCCTTAACGAAGTTCGGGCTGTGCCTGAAATTTCAAGTGTGAGACCAAGGATGGTGTCCCCAGGGCTCCCACAGTGGACCGGAAAATTGTGTGCCTCTGGGAAGGGCCAAGGCGCACAGAACTCCCTGGGAGAGCTCATCTCTCAGATGTCCGAGAGCCTCCTTCCTTGTTCTCGTCCTGCACTGTGAGCTCCCTGCTCCCCACCGTGCCCCAGCCCCAGCCCCAGCTCAGCTGCGATCCCAGGCTGGCGGAACTCCTCTGGCAGGAGTCCCCACACCATGGGGGCTTCGACCTGACCTCCTGCCAGCAACGGCTGGGCTGTTGCACCTGTCTGTCCTAACCCAGGGGGTCCCCTTAGAACCTGCTTTTTTAGAAAACTGTGGCAGTGGGAGGAGCTGTGGCCCTTGCCAGCAATGACAAGATAGAGGTCACCTGACCTCTAACCCAGGGCATGGTCTCAAGACCCCAGCATGAGGTATGGTGTGGTGGGGGTCCCCACAGGTAAGGTGGCCTGCCCAAGGTCATGCAGCCTGTGCAGGGAGAGGCAGCCCGATGGTAACGTGCTCTCCTACCCTCGTTTTATCCATTCAGTGCACCTGTGACATAGGTGCAACCGAGCGGCAAGACAACTCAGCCATGGAGGGCCGCAGCCAGCCAGGTGAGGGAGCTGGGGGCGCTGGCCAGGGCTGGTGTGGAGGCCGGGGAAGGACCCTCGGCACACTCATTTGTGCAACAGGCCCTCTGTGCGTGTGGACACAGCAAGTAAGAAGCAGGACAGGCCTGCCTGTCACAAACTCAGTGGGTGGCCTTGGACAAGCCACACTGCCTCTCTCAAGTGTCAGTGTCCCCACCTGGAAGTGAGCCTGGGCAAACAGAGGGAGCCCGGGGCGCCATCCCTGCAAGGGCTGAGGCAGACAGGCGGCTCCCGCACCAGCCACACTGCCCAACCCATGGCCGTGCCCCGAGACATCCCTGTTGGGTGGCTGGAGGCATCCCATGAGCTGTGACAGCCAGCAGCTGGGCACTTGCCAAGGGCTAGAAGGCAGACAGGCTACCTCCCAGCAGATTCCTGGGAGCCTGCACCTGGGGCCACGGGGGCTTCCAGGCTGTGTCTCCACTTCATGTCCCCTCTGGGTAACCCCGTGGACGCAAGGGCCACCCTTGGAGCAGCTGCCGCACTTGGCAGCAGCCCCGCCCTGGGCCCGAAGCAGGCTTGGTCCCTCTTTGAAGCCCAGACAGACAAGAGCACAGCGA
This sequence comes from Mustela nivalis, assembly GCF_964662115.1. NCBI lineage: Eukaryota > Metazoa > Chordata > Mammalia > Carnivora > Mustelidae > Mustela > Mustela nivalis. Next base: position 5,699,642 of record NC_139025.1, on the reverse strand, counting down.
CACAGGCAGGACCGAAGGAAGTTTATTCACGCCAATGAGCGGCATGAGGGAGTGGACCCCGTATCTCCAGAAAGCACAGACCCCTCAAGCCTGGGCCTTCCCTGAGACAGGTCTTCCGCTTTTCCAAACTACACAGGGTGCACGGTTTACCAAGCCTCCCAGGGACAGGCCGCTTGGGGCCTGGAGGGCTGCCGCGCACTTTCTAGCTACGTCCACCTGGCCCGGGGCACTGCTCTGTGCAGAAAGACTTCCACGCCAGTCAAGTGTCAAAACAAAAGCATCTGCAAAGATAACAGAGCCCTCAGCATCTGGCACGACCAGCATGAAGCAGCCCTTGGCTTTCAGGGCGAGTGTCAGGGATTGCTTGGTGGACGGAGTGTTAGCACATCGGGGAAAAGCACGATTCCTGGAGCAGGTGCATGCACGGTCTGGAGTGTGGTAGGGGAACTGGAGTCTCGCCCACAGAAGACTCAATTCAATAAAGCCCGGCCAACTTGGGCCAATATTCAACGTGGAAAGCAGCTTTCAAGCTGGGAGCTCTTGTAGCCAAACGTCTCGCAAAGCTTTCAGTCGGCAAGTCTTCTAAATTCCCTTGGGCACGGCCTGAATTACACCTGTGCCCACCGCACTGCCGCTCGTAGACTTTTCAAAGCACACTTTAATTGATGCTAATGCGTTTTGATTCAGGGATGCAGACAGACACCACACTCCTTCACAGAGCAAGTCTGAAGAGTGTGTGGCGACCAGCAGCTGTCCTATGGACCTGACAGGCTGGCCTGTGGACACGAAGCCAAAGGTCCCACATGGGGGTCTGCTCTGCGGGAGAGACTCCAGCTGGACTGACCATGGGACGTTAGCTGGCACCCAGTGACCCCAAGGGTTTGGCCCACGAGACAGAAAGGAGAACGTCATGGGAAAAAAACGGCACGGACACACACAGGGCTTCCAGATACCATCCAGTAATTACCGTGTGACAGAGCCTATGGGTAGTGCTGATTTGATTGGGCTGGAATTATTGGTAAATTACATCTCTTTATAAGCACATATAAAAGGAGTGTTACTGAAAGTCGTAGGACAGCTTCCGGGGAGTCATGAACTCTTTCACTATCTCGTCCGTGACCTCTTTGCGCCTGGCCTGGTGCTCGGCGATCAAGGGCTGCAGAACCTCTATGAGCGTCTTCTTGAGCTCGCCAGTGAGCATGTCGCCGCTGGTGTAGTCCTGCCCGGAAGGAGACAGACCACAGTGACAGGCGGCTCACGCGCCTGGGCCCCTGCCTCCTCTGGGCGCCAGCCCAGCCCGCAGCACCCGCGCAGAGCCTGGCACAGGGGTGATGCCCGGAAGTGAAAAAGATGTGCACCTTCCCTGGTGCTTTTCTCCAAATGCCGGGTCCTGCCTGCCGCGCAGCCCCGCGTCGCTGCCCCCGCCCTCTCTGCCAGTCGGAGCTCCACGCGCCCCAGACGGCCGGCAGCTCCCTCCCGGCCTCCCGCTCCTGTGGCTCCGACACAGCGTCCCCTGTGCTGTGCCGTCTGCTCTGCACTGTTCGCTACAACCAGTTTTAACGTGTTTGCACGCAGAGTCCTCAGTCAGGATCAGCTCCGTGGGAAGGTTCCGAGGACCGGAAACCCGAGGAAAGGCTACACGTACTGTTTGGCCTCCTCCTACCCCTCACCCAACTGCTGCCGAGAGTCCACACCAGGACCCTCACCTCCCCTGGGCGAGCCTCGGGGCCCTGCCCGCACCACAGCCACGCATGGCCACGCTGACTCAGTGCGGGCGGTGTCAGAACTGAGATTCTGTCCTGTTGGAGTTCCCTAGTCCGCGGTGTCCAGCCAGGGAGACCGCTGTGGGTGGCAACCACAGCCTGTGCGTTGCTTTGTGTACTGTCACCGGGCTTCCTGGCGCGTGGCCAAGGGCAGACAGACCTCCTCGCTTTTCACCTCGTCTCAGCGGCCAAGGCCGAGCCCTGAGGCTCCGACCACCCTAAGCTCGGCTGCCAGACCGCCCTGTCCCCCATGTCCCCCACGAGAGAGGCTGGACCCTGCGGCCTGCGGCCTCACCTTCCTGATCTGCTCGAGCTTGTCATCGTCCTCGAGGAAGAAGGTCAGGTACATGAAGGACACGTCCACGTCACAGTTGCCTCCGAACTGCCGGTGCTCCTCGACGGTGTCTCTGCCTCCAGAAAACGCATGCTTGTTGACCTGCGGCGGCAGGAGCACAGAGATGCAGGGGCCGGGCCGCTGCGCGCGGCAGTCGGCTGGGAGCCGAGGGTGCAAGTCGGGCCAGAGGCTGCTTCTGCCCCGTCAGGTCTCTGCGCAGGAGGCTGGGGCTCACAGTCGGGAGGAGGAGCCCCGTAAACTGCTCCTGCCTGCCCGGTGAGCCCGGGTCCGTGCCAATGTGGCCAACTGAAGGGGGGCCGGGAGGTTGGCTCTGGACCCCCACCCCCACGACAGACAGAACAGAGCTGGAATGGGGTGAAGCATCCTCCAGGGATGGACGGACACAAGGTCCTTCGGGTAAGACAGACAACCTGGGAACGGGGGCTGCTGCCTTTGGCGGTGCGGGCGGGAGGACGGGAGCCCCCAGAATGGGGCTCGAAAGGGACAGCAGAGTCCAGGAGACGCGCAGAGGGCGCCAGGCCCGCAGGCACCGCACCGAAGCATGCAGTCCCCAGAGCGGAGTAAAGACTCAGAAACTAGCACAGTGGTTTTGGAATCACTGAAGATCATCTTGGGGGAAATCAGGGCCAAGAAGCCAGAGAAGGAAAGCCAAAAAGGGACAAAGTCTCAACCTTCTTCCCATGAGCACATGAGAGACCCACCATGTACAAATGTCACCCTATTTTTCTTTCCTGGGGAAAAGGGTGGGTAGAGCTGGCGGCGCCCACGTGGAGAAGCTTACTCCCCCTCCCAGGACCACCCAGCAATTACTGGCGGGCTGCGCCGGGACCCTGGGCAGGCAGCAGGCGGACGCCGGGGCAGAGGCCGTCAGGTGGCAGGGGGTGGCACCTGCTCTTGCCCCGGCACAGGGGAAGCGTGAATGGCTGCATGCTGGGCGCGGGCAGAGTAAGACAACGACCCATTCATTCTTCCCTCTCCTTCACAAAACAAGAGAGCAAGCTGCAGAACAAAATCAACGTAAGCAAACTGCACCAACCATGCAACGACAAAACAAACAAGAAGAGAAAGCACCAGGACGGGGTGCTCCTGAGCTCTGGTACCCTGGGCAGGCCTGCACGAGCCTTTCCTTTGTTCAGACTCGCAGGCCAAGCCAGGTTGCTGCTGGGCCTCAGGGAAGACAGTCTTGAGAACAGAGCTTCCCAGGCTCCCATGGCTGGTTTAAAGGCTATCCACGGGGGGCGCCTGGGTGGCTCAGTGGGTTAAGCCTCTGCCTTCAAGCTTAGGTCATGATCCCAGGGTCCCTGAGATCAGTACAGCCACTCCCGCTTCACAGATGTCTCACCTGGACACCAAGGTCACTCGCCAATGGCAGTGCACAGACAACCTGGGGTTCCTGACTCTAGGCCATGGGAGGGCCCATGCAATGGGGGAGCTGGGGTCCGGTCCTAACCCCCCCACTCCCCAGCTGAGTGGAGGTAGGAAACTGCCTGGTCCCTCTGAGTCTTGACGTCCTTGCTTCCAAGACGAACATGGCCTCCCGGTGGTTGGTAGGAATCAGTGAGACGACACAGGCGAGCACGTGGCAGTGCCCAGTACGGCTGCTGCTGCTGTTTGCAGGAGGCCTGGGGCAGATGCCCCGCGCCGGCTGGTGTGAGGTGGATTCTGGACTGGAAGGTGGGCGTGGGGACTGACCCTGTCCTGCCACACAGGCTGCTCACAACTCTTGTGGCCTCTGCAGCTGTGTGCTTCCTGACCTCACGCTACTGCCGGCCCACCCTCGGGGCCTTTGCTCATCCCTAAATGAATGAAAAATAATTTGGTCCCAAAAATGACTTCCTTAAAACAACTAAAAAACCAAAGTGCCTCCCCTCTTGGACAGAAGAGGAACACCCTCCCCGCCTCCCGCCCCCGCATGTGGACTCCAGGCTTTGGAAGGTCCAGCCAGTAGAGAAAGGGCAGGAGCAAGCCCCGAACATAGCAGCTTCTACGAGAGGGCGGCGGAGTCGGTGGGGCTGTTTCCTGGAAGAGGCTCGGGACAGGATGGGCCCCTCGCTGTCCGCTAGGACCCGCCTAGGACGCCGGAAGGGCCAGCACCAGTGGAGGGTTGCATCACACACCTCAGATACAGATTTAGTCACTCCTGCTGTGAAGTTCCCACCCACAAACACACACTAGATTCCAAATAAAATGTCAGTAGCTTCATGGGACAGGGAGGGGGTTGTACCTGTACTGGCAGTTCAGACCCTGCGAGCAGCAAAAGCAGGGCCCTGGGAAACAAAAAAGCTCAAATAGGTTCCTAACTCTCATTTCTTTGGTGACCTGACAAAAATGTGCTGAGTGCCCGATGCATGCTGGGACGGCCACGACTGTCCTGATGAAGGACCCCCACCCATTCCCAGTCTCTGTGGGAACATGTGCCCCTAAGCCCCACCTTGGCCAGGGTGGTCATCTTCTCTGGCCCTCATCCCTCTAAAGGTGCTCCCCACTGTCTCCCCATGAGAAATCAAGCCAGAAAACATAAAGCACCCGGTCCATCTGCTGGACTACGGCTGCTGCTTGGGAATGTAGTGGAATACGTTCCATCATTAAATAAACTGCCATGGGACATCCGGGTGGCTTTGTCACTTAAGCGTCTGCCTTAGCTCAGGTCATGATCTCAGGGTCCTGGGATGGACCCTGCTTCTCCCTCTCTCTGTGGCACTCCTCCCACTCATGCTCTCTCTCGCTCTCTTTCAAATAAATAAAATCCTAAAAAAAGAAAACTGCCAGGACTTCGCTTCCAGAGTAGAGCACTGGTGAGAAAAGCAGAGAAGAAAAAACCAAAATTTTGCCTAAACAAAAGGACAAAGTTAAGTTCATCTGGTGTCTGGGCGCAGGGACAGGCCGCCTGGAGTTCGCAGGCAGTGGCTGTAACTGACCTTGGACCCCAGCGCCGTGGCAGAGGACGCTGGAAGGACAGTCACGTGATGCGTGTGCGTCTTACGCACACCTACTCTGTGTACGCGGGCTGCCCCTCCGGCCCGGACAGTGCTCACCTTGGTCTTGATCTGCTTGGCGGTGTCCGTGAGGAAGATGGAGGAGTTGGGGTCGCTGGCGCTCATCTTGGTCTGGGCCCCCTGCAGAGCGGGGAAGAAGGTGGAGTGCAGCAGGGCTGGTTTAGGGTAGCCGATCCTGGGGGCGACGTCTCTTGTCATCCTGAAGTACGGATCCTGTGGGGGGAGAGGGACTGAGGACAGCCGGCAGAAACGGGCCGGCTGTCAGCCTGGGGGTGCGTCCGCGGCCTCCGTGGGAAGCTCCCAGCTCCCAGGCAGCTTACAGGATTGCCCCCCGCCCAGCACCTTTTAAAACCTCCTTTCCCATCAAGGAGTGCAGCACCCCGGACCGATGGACGCCTCGCCCCGCCTGCTGACCTGGTCGATGGCACAGGGGATGAGGCACTGGATGTCCGTCCTGTCCCGGAAGATCTGAGGGAAGGAGTTGCTGAAGGAGGGGGCAGCCTGGATGGCGGGAAAGCTGATCTTCCCTGGAAAGCATAAACGAAGTATTTTCACACAGGACGTCGACTCCTGTTCTGGTTAATTCACCCAGCAAAAGGGATGGACACGAACAGGCGTCCTCCCCTTTAGAGAAGCAACCATCACTCAAGAGAATCTGAAACCACAGAGCAGTAGGGAAGAGAGATGATCTCCAGTCCCAGGATGCATCGATCTCCGTTTTCTCGGCTTCCCTCTGCATTTCTGCGCTGACCGCACACTATACTTCTCCCTCACTTGGGTGGTTGCTACGTGTTTCTGTCCCGTAAACGTGGCAGGGAGTGTTTCGCCCGTCTCTACCCATAGGCACATAGGTTGTTCCTCACCTATGATCGTACAAATTCTGGTACCTGGAACCCCGAACTGTTCTCAGTACTTTGGACATTGCTGTCACCATCACTGCTGCTATTTACTCAGACCTGTACAAGGGGTCCAAGGGCACCGACCTTCATGCGACCTCTGACGAGCGGTGCTGGGCCAGCCCCTGCCATCCGTACAACATGGGCACACTCATGCTGCCACCACCACCAGCGCCCCGCTCACACACAGAGCAGCGGTGGCCATTCCCTGCGTGTGGGTGCCAGGCTGTGCTCGGGGCCAACCCCGGGCCTGTCTGCTGCTCCCAACTCTACGAAAAAGTACCGTATGGCTCCCATCTTACAGCCACGGACTTTCAGGCTCAGACTGACACAGCCGGCCGCAGCTAATACACCACAAGCAGGCGGCTGGGCCAGGATTCAAACCCGGGTGCTTCGCAGCACAGTGTGCAACTAGGCATAGGTCTGTCTCTTGTTTGCCCAGGGCCGCCTTCCCTGAGACATCTTCCCAGGAAATGCTGGCCTTCCAAGGATAAAAACCCTTTCAAAAGCACAGGGTTTATGCCCCAATTGTCAGGAATTCATCTCACTGAAAGATTCAAGGGTCTTGCTCATGTGAAAAGACTCCCAGTGAGGCCTCTCCATGGCATTTCTGCACTTGTCCCTGAAGGTCCCCTCGCCGCCAGGGCCCCAGGCGGTGCCCCCTCCCAGCGGGGCAAACTCTCCCACGCGGCACCCACACGCACACTCGGGGATGCTGTCCCGGGCTCGCGGCTGCTCGGCCTGGAGCCGTGTTGCAGAAACAAAACACGGAAGAGGATCAGGAGACCCACAAGTCTCAGGGATCAATTCTTAGCTTTGGGAGCTAAGGGTCTAGAAGGAGAAGGCTGATGTGTCTGACAGGCACGGAAGTACACGGAAAGGGACACGAGTGTGTGTGCAGGGGGCCGAGCCGTGGAAGGACAGTGAGGGCGGGCAGGGTGGGCACCACAGGCCTTCCGGCCACGTCCCTCCTCTTATGGGGGAAACGGAGGCTCTGGCCTCTACTAGAGGCGCCTGCATGGGCTGGGACTCCGCGAGCAGGCAGAGGAGCTCTAGTCATCCCCACCCGTCTCCTCCTTTCTTCCAAGCCTCTTAGTGGGTGACTGAGGGGTGACATATGGTCCCCAGAAGTGCAGCACAAGGCCTGGAAATGGGGCTGCAGGCATTGCTCCAGCTCCTCCGGTTCCTGGCAAAGACCTGCCCATGGGGTTGCTGTGGGGAGGCGAGGGGCGAGGGATGCCACCTGACAGGCCGCTGGGCCCCGGGGCAGACGCTGGTGCTTCACCCCGGGACGCAGGCCATGGCGAGCTCCTTACCGATGGAGTCACTGTCAGTGAAACCGAAAATGCCTTTCACTTGGTTGAAGGTAACGTGCTTCTGAATCTTCACCACGTTCTTGTAGAAGCCCGGGCTCATCCTGCAGACAAATGGGATCAAACCGCAGGCTCAGAGGGTGGCTTCCCGCCGAGGCCGAAGCAGTGGATGGTGAAACCTGAGCGTGCACGTGTGGGCCGAGGACACGGACCGGGCAGGAAGGTGCCCAGAAGGCATCTTGAGGGAGAGAGAGCTACTGCAGGCCAAGCGGAGCTGCCAGGGAGGTGTGGAAACCAGTGTGAGACCGACGTCGGATGCCGGGCTGATGAGGCAAGAACACGCTCGGACTCAGGGATGGACGGGGAGCATTTAAGCTCTGCCTGAAGGGGTGCCTGGGTGGCTCAGTGGGTTAGGGCCTCTGCCTTCGGCTCAGGTCATGATCCCAGAGTCCTGGGATCGAGCCCCACATCGGGCTCTCTGATTGGCAGAGAGCCTGCTTCCTCCTCTCTCTCTGCCTGCCTCTCTGCCTACTTGTGATCTCTGTCTGTCAAATAAATAAATAAACAAAATATTTAAAAAAATAAAAAATTAAAAAAAAATAAACTCTGCCCGAAAAGAAACCTAAAACCTCCCAACAGCATAAAAACTCTGTCAACGGTCAGGTATGCTGCAGAGCTTCCAGTCTGGGAGCCCCAAGGGAGTCTTCCCGTGAGACCGACTCTGTTCTGTGTTGTGCTGCTAGAGAGTATCTGCAGAGAAACCAATACGTCCAGTTACCACGGCCCTGTCCACCATCGGCAGCCATGCTGTCCGGGCAGGCTGACCCCATGCCCAGCCACAGGGCTGGGCCACTGTGGCTGGTTCAAGCAACCGGACGCTCTCTCCTGGATGGTGAGGGATGTGGGTATGAGGCCTGGAGCTGTGGCAGCCATTCTGTTGCCAGAAGGACCTAGGCTAAGGATGAAGCAAATACAGGGCAGCGCAGAACCCAGAGGAACTTCTTACACATGCTCAGCAGCTCTACTCTCCACCCAACCAGGTGTCAGGCCCCACAAAGGAAGGGGAAAAGTGGATTACTATGTGTTTGTATCCCGTGGCAGGAGCCGTGCTAAGTGCTGGACACAAGTTAACACCTCTCAACTCCCCCTTTGACGTAGCAGCCTCGTAGCAGGGAGAACCGTAAAGGCAAAGGCTTCACACTGTGGTCTGTGCGGAGTGGGGCGGAGTCCCACTTGGGAGGGAGAGAGGGACTTTCACTTAGCAGCCTGCTCAGTCTTGGCCCAGGGCACTGGCCGGGGGCGGGGGTGGGCTGTGTTAGAGAGAGAGGGAGGACACACCGGGAACCTTGCCATAAGCGAAGTGCTCCCAACACGGGTGCTCCCCGCAAAGATGCCTGCTTTGTGGTCCTGCTGACACAGTTACTATTTCCTGTCGGAGGGGTCCTGGGAGACTGCAGGAGGCCCCACACTGCTTACACCTGGTGAGGACAAGCAGCCGTCTGCCACCCAGGGGAGAGGGCCATGGCAAACGCTCCGTGCATCCTCAGGGAGAGGCAACGGCAAATTCTGGCAAATCAGCCAGTGGCCAACCTTCCTCCAGCCGTGGTCACACTGCACAAGACGGCCTCCAGTCCCCACGGGAGGGTGAGTCTACAGCACCCCAGTGACAGGACTGTAGCCCTGTGGTGTCTGAGCAGCATTTGAGTAAGACAGCCCTGACCTTTCTTGGAAGGGGAGTTCCTTCTCTGCCAGCCAGTGCTCGTGCCGTGCAGGCTGGAGGCTGTGAGTGCATCCAGGAGGGGCACTGGTTCCCTGCGCGCCCGGTGACCTTACACAGGGAACCAGGGACAGGGTTTTAAAGCTGAATGTGATTTGAGATCGTATGTTTGCCAAGCACTCACCAGCTACTGCTCGAAGGCCACATTATGTGTAGTACCTCATCAAGTCCTCATGACTCTGTTACAGGCACCAGGACCTCCTGACCGCAGGGTGAACCCCCCTTGCTTTGTCCTCACGGCACTCATTATCACCTGGTTGTCACCTGTTAACTGCCTGCTCCCGCGCCACAAGTAGCTAACCGGACACAGTTGCAGGATGATGGCCTCGCCAGCAGCGGTGTTCCTGGCACCAGTGTGGCCTACTGACTGTGTGAATGAGCAGGCTGAGCCGTCCCTTGGGGCTCCTGGCAGGAAGGGCTCTCTGGGCCCACACTCAGGGCCAGAGATGTGTGTGGGGACAGGGTGTCTGGAGCCAGCTGGCCTGCTCTGGGCTTCTTGGCCTGCAGGGCCCTCACCACTCTGCTCCTGCCCAAAGACAGGGTGGAGGCTGGCCTGGTTGTAGTTCCAGCTCCTGAAGACCAGGAAGGAGCTTTGTTAAATCAAAGCTCTGGATTTTGAGTTAAATTTCAAGATAAAAAAGAAGCTCAACTGTTAAAAACAAAAACCAAAAACCTCTTGAAGGGAATAAGATGTTTTAAAACAGGATTTAACTTTTAAAACTTCCCTCTTGACCTCAGGTTCAACCTAAGAGCTCTTTCTGGGAAGAGGCAGCAGAGACCCTTCGGTTCACGGTTGTCTGGGCTTTCGTCTCCACTGGAGCTCGGCAAGGGAGAGAAGCTCCTGCTGAGCAAAGAGGACGCACAGGGCGGTCAGCGGAGAGGCAGGCTGCGCAAGTCGCTGCAGGCCCCATGTTCTCTCAGGATCTGCTGGGAGGATGCTGGGTCGTGGGGTGGACCCTCGCGAGCACCATTCTGGCGTCACCGCTCGGTCATCTCTGCGGATACAGGGGGTGTTCGTTTCACCCCACCAGTCCCTCGGCTCAGCGAGGCAGGCACTCCGCTCGGCTCACTGCTGGGTTCCCAGGGCCCCGGAGGACCCGGCTGCAGAGAGCTCTCCATGACTGTTGGTCTTACTGACCCAGTGGAACAGGGCCACCCCTGAACCCGAGGATGACAGAAGTGGGAGGGGGTGGGGAGTGACACAAGCATCTGTGCTTTACGGGGAGCGCTGGCTGGTGGGGGACCGAGGCTGTGAGGGGCTGCCATGGGAGGCAAGAGGTGGCACCAGAGGACACGGTGACTGGGCAGTTGTCAGCTCGGCCCGGCCCTGAAAAGAGCAGCAGGACCCAGGGTGTGGCTATGTGCTCGAGCAGACGAATCAAGAATTCTTAAGGAATGAGGGGCGAGAGAGAAAGTAAAGCACCATGAAAATGACACCAGCGATCACATCTAGGGTCTCATGTAACCCTACTTCGTGGACCAGGCTTGCTGCGACTCATGAGCTCTAAAGAGAGGTGCCAGGGCTCGACCTGGGTCTGTTTCCCTCCTTCAAAGATCATGTCTCCTCAAGGACACAATGCCTCTATGCCCAGAGAGAAGGGATTTAAAAAATCTCACAGGTAAAATGAGAAAGTTAGGAACTCAGGTACTAGTTGGTGGAAAGGCCAGACCTCTTACGAAGGCAGCTATTTCTGTGGCTAGAAGCCACCCTCGGAGGCAGTCCTGTAGCAGGACGTTTGGGGGAAATGGTAGTGAGCGAGTTCCTTGCGCTCCGTGCAAACCCTGCCCGACCCAGCTTCTACAGCACTCCTTCCTGGTAGTGAGCCTGCCGGATACGGCCACACCCCTCCCCAAGGACAAGTGCCTGGGGGCGGAGTGGGGGGGGGCACTGCCTCTCAGGTGCTCAGAAAGTACCTGCCCAGCAGAACAACGTATTCTTATTGGGACACTTGACAGAGTCTTGTTTTTCTAACACAGTTCTTGGCAATTATCTGGGATGAAGACCTTGGAAATTTCAATTCAGGGTTGCCTGGGTGGCTCAGTGGGTTAAGCATCTGCCTTTGGCTCAGGTCATGATCCCAGGGTGCTGGGATTGAGTCCCACATTGGGCTCCCTGCTTCTCCCTCTACCTGTGCTCCCCCTGCTCACGCTTGCTCTCTATTTCTCTGACAAATAAATAAATAAAATCTTAAAAAAAAAGTTTCGAGGATTTTCTGGATGCGTATTTTAGCTATGGAGTGGCTGACTTAAAGAACTGGACTGTGAGGGGACCGTGTACCAGCGAATCTTTTCTCTGTGAGGAAAAAGGGACGCCAAGAAAGAGAAAGACCCTCACTGGCCAACTGACCGTCCTTGGAGAGAAACTACAATTCTGTCTCAAGCTGGGGATGGAAACCTCAGCTGGTGAACGAGAGCAAGAAACCACATCCTAACGTTTCATAAAGGAGGGAAAACATTCCCCAGATCTTAGGACCATTTCAGACGTGTCTGACTCTGCCGTGGCCGCGAGGAGCTGCTTCTGCATCCGCTTCTCTCTCCAGAAGGCAGCCGGGCACTCTCTCCTTACCCCATGTAGTCCAGGTCAGAGAAGATGAAAGTCTTGTTGATGTCAAAGCCGCAGGCAATGATGTCCTTGGCGTTCTCCACGGCGTAGCCGTAGGCCTGGTCCAGGGTCAGGTCTTTCCACAGGTACTTCTCATCATCCGTCATCTGGATGACCAAGGGCACGTTGAACACATCCTGCAGCCACCTACGAGACACGTGGGAAGAAGGTGGCCGCCTCGTTTCCCGGTGTGCATCTGAAATCGCAGTTCCTACTGAGAGTGTACGCAAAACTTTCTTGTCTACATAGTCACATAGTCTAACGTTGTGGAGCTGGATACTACATTTACTTAGCGCGGAAGGGCCTGCGCTCTGCTCTGGGCCGGCTGCTTTATGCTGGTCAGTTTTAGGAGGTGTTACCGCCCCCCACCCCTCCTGCGGATGCGGGAACGAAGGCTCAGGGAAGTGACCGCTACGGTCACAGGGACAGGGACAGGGACAGGTGGAGACAGGCTGGCTGACTCCAAAGCTGGGCTTGCTCCATGACGCCACACTTTCTAACGTGACAGCGGGACCAGAGTCACCAAGTCACAATAGCACCCGTCCCCTCGCACCTTAGCGACACAGACGAGATCTGTCTTGTTATCTAACATGGTCTGTGAGTACCATTCCAGATTCACTAATAAAAGGGACAAAAAGCATACGGTTCAATACTTACTTTGTGAAGATAAACGGGATGAGATGACCTACATGCATTGCTTCAGAAGAGGGGCCCCTGCCCGTGTACAGATAAAATGGCTTCTTATTCTCGTAGGCATCAAGAATCTGGTTCATATCTCTAAAGGAAAGAGGAGAAAAGGAAATGGTGTGACTTTTCTGAGAAACACTAAGGCGCTAATGCTTGGCAAAGACGGAGAAAACACGACACCGTGATAAGTTGCCCTTGCTGCCTGTCTTAGAAAAATGGCAGGAAACATCTACTGACATGATGTGTTTCTCCTGTGATTGTTTAAAAAGTGTAAGACACGCAGGTCTGGAATAAAAGCGGGATATGGCTGGGCAGCTAACGGAATTCCTCTGTAAACTTCGAATACCAACGTCCACACACCATCTTCTTTACGCCCGTTCCTGGGAATGACACCAAGCCGACACTACACAATCCTTATCAGAACCCCCAGCCTGGAGACTCCGGAGACCCAGACTGGGAGACTGCGAGTTCCACACACTCCTGACTCAGGGACGAGAGTGAGGAAGACCTCCTGGGAGAGTGGAGAGGCAGGCCCTAGCAGGAAATCTCCTCTGGGCTTCCTCAGCCAGGCTGGGGCCAAGTGTCTTCAGCTGGGAGTCGTTCTGGATTCATCTGCTCTTCCCCAGGACTGGGGTCCAGGCAATGCACATGAAGGGTTTCCTTGTTGGGCATCAGAATCACTGGTCATGTTACATCTACCCGGGTCCTACCTTCAGAGATTCCGATTCAGGGGGTCTGGTGATGCCTGGGGATCTGTATTTTTAAAGAGCTCCCTCAGCGATCGCCAAGTTTGCCAGGGTGTGAGACCACCGCTCTAGGGTGTAAATGTTCTTTCTCAACAACGTGTCCCAAAATAAAAGAGAACCTTTCTGGGGTTTCTAAAAAGTGACTCCTCCTCACATCCCTCACCAAGGGTTAACAGTGCTCCTGGGATGATGGTTTGTGTGTGTTTGCGCCTTTTTTTTTTTTTTTTTAAACTTCCAGGCACCAGTCATACACTGCTTTTAAATAAGGAAAGAATTTAAAAAACTTAATTTTGGAAGAAAAGAGTCCTTCTCTGGTTTTTACAATTAACCAAATCTAACTTTTATGGGTTTATAGGAGAGAAGAAACCCAAAATTGAAAATAGCCCACATGTCCAGCAACCGGTGAATGGATAAACAAAAAAACGGGGTGTACCTATTCAGCAGGTCTTCAGCACCTCCTTCTTATACCCACTCGTCAGGTATGAGGGAGGGAAGTACGAACACCTGACGCCACAAGACAGAACCTTGGAAACTTGAGGGTTGCCAGTGGTTGTGGCGCAAAGAGGGGGGGGTTGGAGGAGCGACTGCTCCTGGGGACGGGGTTTCTTCCTGGGGTGGTGAGAATGTTCTGGAATTAACAAGTGGTGGTGACTATTGCATAACCTTATGAATATACTAAAGGCTACTTTAAAACGTGAATTGCATACTTTAAAAACGTGAACTAAATCTTAATGAAGGTAAAAAGCTGTGACTGTATTTCGTCCAGAAAGAGGGCTGAGCAGGGTCTGGAGTTTTCTGCACATGGAACCCGAAGTGTTCTGGCAGGCTGCCGCGTTCCGTCCTGTGTGTGCTCTCCCATAACCAAACATGCAGAGCAAGGAGAACAGAACAACCCGGCCATGGACCATAAAATGGGCTAACTGGTGGGGTGGGTGAGGCAGGAACACTTCCAGAACCTGCCCACTTTCTGATAATTATCTGCACAGAATTTACAGTCTCGGGTAGGGATAGTCTCTTCCATGTACACTGTGCTAGTTTCTCTTTTGGTAACAGGGTTTAGGAGCAGGCCAGGACAATAGCAGGAAGGGGCATAGAACTTCAGGAAGCTACTGCTTATCTCGTGGGAAATGCTGAACTTGGATATACTAATCTCTTTTGTCTTTATGACATTTTATGATTTAGAGCACATAATCTGGCATAATCTCATCTGTGGTGTATGTGACCTCCAACTGTGAAGGGAGCAGTTGATAAATGAATGAAGTAAGGGCCCAAGGGTGAAGGGACAGGGCATAAACCCGGAGCCAGTTTTGGGCAGAAGGTGGACCCCAGTCTACAGATGGTGGCTACCACTGTCCCCACAGGAGCAGGTGGCTTGAGGGAAGACCCTCCTGATCACATCTGTAATTTGAAGGAGAGGAGGGCAGAAGCCCCGACCTGTGTGAGAAGAAGATGCCTCTGCGCAGGAAGCGGTGTGGTTTCTGGCCCGTGGCTCGCTCTATCCGGTTTACCAGCTCCTTGTCAATTTTACTGCTTCCGAACCGAACTGGAAAAAGAAAATTGGAACAAAGGAGATATAGCCATGTTAGGTGGTGTGAGGTCTGGCGATCCCATATTACTGAAGGGAAAAACTAGTGTATTGTGTACAATCTTGATGAACCCAGGCTCTTTAGGTTTTCTGCTCCCAGTCCCTTCTCTCAACCCAAAGTCAAATGACCTTCACTGTAGTAAGGAGCATTAAGATCACAACCAGACAAACAGGAAACAAATTACAGAATAAAACGCTGTTTTCTGGGTGCCTGGGTGGCTCAGCCGGTTAAAGCCTCTGCCTTCGGCTCAGGTCATGATCTCAGGGTCCTGGGATCGAGCCCCGAATCGGGCTCTCCTGCTCAGCAGGGAGCCTGCTTCTTCCTCTCTCTGCCTGCCTCTGCCTACTTGTGATCTCTGTTTGTCAAATAAATAAATAAATACATACATACAATACAATCTTTAAAACAACAACAACAACAAACCCCCTGTTTTCCCTGGGATTGGATTTTGATGGGAAACACATCCAGAATTCAGTCTGGCTTGCAACTTTTCACACTTCTCCTCCCCCAGTTGCTTATTAAGATATAATCTGTTGACACTGACTCTGTATTTTAGTATCCTTTAATTGTTGCACTGAATTACGTCTTCAAATGAATTTTCCCTCATTGACTGTCTATACTTAAATTATGGAAAATGGCTTTTGACTTTGATAAAAACATGTCGGCAATGTTTCCTCACTGGTGATTACCAGTGATCTCAGAGTTAGGACTTCCCTGAGCAGAAAGCCTCGTGAGGAGGTGCTTGCCAGTGGCCACCTGCCCTGTGAGGAGTCACCCTTCTCAAGGTAACTTCCAACTTTTCAGCTCTACAATTGTTATCACCGGAAGAGAGACTCTGACTTAGGTAATTCATTCCTGACTTTAATCATTAAGTGAGAGGTGATCTATCTATTTATTTATTCATTTAAAAATAAATAAAGAAGATTTAATTAATTAATTAATTAATTAATTAAAAAATTTTTTATTTTTTATTTTCTTACTTATTTGAAAGAGATCATAAGTAGGCAGAGAGGCAGGCAGAAAGAGAGAGGAGGAAGCAGGCTCTCTGCGCAGAGAGAGCCTGATGCGGGGCCCGATCCCAGGACCCTGAGATCATCATGACCTGAGCCGAAGGCAGAGGCTTTAACCCACTGAGCCACCCAGGCGCCCCGTGAGAGGTTTAAATGACTGCAAAGATGCCATTCTAATAGACCTTCCCTCAAGTTCTGAATCACTCAAAAAAAAAAAAAAAAAAAGGAAAAACCTTCTACTAAGCTCTCTACTATGGATGGTTATTCTGAACTAAGTTTTACATTGTTATTTCAGTTGAAAAGAATCCTTTGGGAATGGACGGCACGACCAAAAAATTTTAGGATCTCTTTTTTTCTTGGCATTGAAGCTTGACTGAGCTTATAATTCAAAATTAAAAACAAAAACACACCAGTGGGATCAACTCGAGGGAATCACTTGTATAAGCTGGGGCTTCTCCCAGGACCTACCAATGAGCTTGTCATAGTCAATGCCCTTGGCGCTGCTCGTCTGGACTGTCCATGGGTCCACAAAATCCTCCTCGGCTTCTGCGGATCCCAGGCCACTATCGCTCTCAGGTGCTGAGTTCTCTGGAGGGCAGTCGGCTTTGTAGTCCTCCCCCGCCGCCGCTTTGTAGCTCATTTTCAATGATAACAACATCTTCACTGCAGACTCGATTTCCTCCTGGACAGAGGAAACGAGGATGAAGGCCAGTAATACACCAGAGCGAACGTTCTGCCGAAGGGGACTACTGTCACAGGGCAGGCACCGCGTAAATGCCCTCACACGTGTTCCCTCCTTAGCCTCACAGCACCCCTCGGAGGCAGGCACCATCGTCCCTGTGCTGTTCGAACTGGAGACGCGGAGACTCAGCGAGGTGAAGGAGCTTGCCGGTGGACACACAGCAAGTCGTGGTCTGAAATGTCTCTCATTTTTGTGCTGTTTTAGCGCTGCGGATCAGTACCGCAAATGCTATGGGACAGACACGGCACACACTGTTCTTTATGACACACTGAATATACTCAAGATTTCTCAAATGCCACCGATGCCAGAGAATGTGTGTGACAAGCTCCCTGGACTGAGTATAAGGAATTCTACATCGGATCTTGTTTTTATGTTTTACAGCTGAGAGGAGTATTTGTGGAGGCTTAAATAATGCCACTGAGGACAGTACCGCAACTCTAGACATCAGGGAAACAGAAAAAGGCAAGGAAAAACACAGGCTTTCAAGTCCTAAATTAAGGAGGGATGCAGTGAGAAACAGTTGTATTACTGTATTTTGGAATCTTATCAAGCTGTCCAGAGTGTTTGCACACTGAGTGTTTAAAAATAAGCATAAGAAAAACAAATGTAAAATTATATCCTTGGGTACTCTGGAAATCTGGTAGAGACCTCCTGCTCCAGAGGCCCACACGAGCCACCCACGAAGGCCGGCCCCTGGAAGAGGAGGCCTAATTAGGCAGATTAGTCATGTTGTGCCCCAAAACTCTGCTCCTGTAACTGGCCTTGCTGGATTAGATCACAAACAAAGAATATACACAGGCCAATTTGCTTGGCAAAGGAAGTACAAACATTCCCATTCAGAGTGTACACATCCTGTTCTATGAAGCCGACTTCCTAAGTGGAGAGACATATCACTGAACTCCATTCAGAGGAAACTGCTGCGTGAGGTACGGCCCCAAGCCACAGAGAACTATTGCCGTGGGGCACTTCTGCAGGCACAGATTTGTGTTTTAAACTCTGAAACAACCAGGAATTCGTTATTACAATGAATTAGAATTGTGGACTTCGTAACTCCGTGGACATATCTCCTAGAAGAGATAGGATATCTGCCCAGATGGGTTAGGTATGTTTTACTCACCTCATTTCTGCAGTGCCTAAGCTCAGTGCAACAAAATAAATGTTTAGCAAGCATGATTTATTGAATTATCCATGGGAAGAATTACCTTGCTCTGAAGGACACTTTAGTCAATACCCTTTTATCACTGGCTGTGTTGACATTGCATACTCTATCTGGTCTAACTCTGTTTGCAACTAGGAAGCTCTCTGAAAGTCAAACACCAGTGTCCCTGCTCAAGAACTGTTTGTAGTCTAGAATGGGATTTAAATGGACAGGCAAGTTTGTGATGACGTGGATGGAACTAGAGGGTATTATGCTAAGTGAAATAAGTCCATCAGAGAAAGACAATTATCATATGATCTCCCTGATATGAGGAAGTTGAGAGGCAACTGTGGGGGTCTTGGGGGGGTAGGAAAGGAATAAATGAAACAAGATGGGATGGGGAGGGAGACAAACCGTAAGAGACTCTTAATCTCACACAAAAAACCGAGGGTTGGGGGTGGGGTGGGGAGGGGAGAGGGTGGTTGGGTTATGGACACTGGGGAGGGCATGTGCTATGGTGAGTGCGGTGAAGTGTGTAAACCTGGCGATTCACAGACTGTCCCCCGGGGTTAATAATACATTATATGTTAACTAAAAAATAAAAAATCACAATAAATAAATAAATAAATAAATGGTCAGGCAAGCTTGCCTTTCTATTTTCTTGTTCTCAATTTAACGTGGACCAGAACACGGAAGCACAATTTAAAAGCTGATGACCTGGGGGAAGAAAAAAACAAAAGAAGACTATGTACAACCTGATTTTATCTAAAGTTCCAACAAAGGGAGAACTATCTATGGCGGAGGCCTAGGGTAGGGAATGGAGGCAGTGACTGAAGGGGCCTGAGGATGGCTTCTGGGTGCTGCTATCTTGTTTCCTGATCTGGACGCTGGTTACAAGTGTGGTTATTTTGTGAAACTTCAGTAAGCTGATTATGAGCTCTGTAAGTTTCTGAATAAATGATGCACTTCAATTTAAAAAGTTTACCTTGGGCGTCTGGGTGGCTCAGGTGGTTAAGCATCTGCCTTCAGCTCAGGTCATGATCCCAGGGTCCTGGGACTAAGTCCCGCATCAGGCTCCCTGCTCAGCAGGTAGACTGTTTCTCCCTCTACCCCTCCTGCTCGTTATCTCTGCCCCGCCACTGGACCTCTCTCAAAAAAATAAAATCTTAAAAAAAAAGTTTATGTAAACTAAAAGGACAAGAAAACAGACCCTGCTGTCTTGACCTCTGTGATCCAGCATCATTTCTTGAGTTCTGCCTAAAGTGCTCATGCCCTTGGCCACTGTCTCCCCGCAGAGCCCCTAGATTCTGACCTATGCCCTCAGGAGACACCTTGCTATTTAGTAAGCTGTTACTGAAGCTGGGGATCTTCGCCCTTAGTATACGGAGCAGAAGAGAATGTCGAGGGCCACGGTCAAGACACATGGCAGAGACTGCTGGAGAAAGAGCCCACGGTGCCCTCACTGCATTGGTGTTCCCAAAGTGCTCTAGTATTTTGCATAAAGTGAATTTCTAAAATAGCAGGTGCTTCTGTTGTAACACCTTCCAGGATCAAATTTACTTGTGAATTTTCATCATTTAAGTCTGACTTCATCGTGCAACCTCTGATCTCTCTTGTTGAGAGTCAGTGGACTGCACATATCAAAGAACATACTTGGAAGAGTAAACTGAACTGTGTTAAACCGAACTGTGTTAAGTACTGCTTGTTTAACAATGATTATAACTGCAGGTCACTAAGAACTGCTAGCTAAGAACTTATTAAATGTTACTCAAACTTAATGTTACATCAACACATATACCACTGCCAAGTTTCCAAATATGGATTTAAAGAGCAAACGGTTAACATGTGGGTCCTTTATATATTTCGGATTTTTTTTTTTTTTTAAGATTTTATTTATTCATTTGACAAACAGATCACAAGGAGGCGGAGAGGCAGGCAGAGATAGAGGGGGAAGCAGGTTCCCCGCTGAGTAGAGAGCCCAATGCAGGGCTTGATCCCAGGACCCTGAGATCATGACCTGAGCCAAAGGCAGAGGCTTTTAACCCACTGAACTGCCCAGGCACCCCTATTTATTTCTGATTTTTAAAGAATATCTTAGTCTCACCCACTGAGTCCTCCCTGGAGGATTCTTCCTGTGATTAGCTAACCCCTTCCCTGGGACATCACTTTCAGTGGTATTTATCTCTTTTAATGTGTGATGGCTTATTTGGGGTCCAAAGAATCAAAGTAAACTGCCAGAGTGGGTGGGAGATGGTTGGCCCCCATCTGGGGAGGACCCCCAGGGCGGGGGCTTCTGAAGAGGACACACAGGGGTTGGAAGTGACGGACGAGGAAGTAGTGGAAGAAGCCGAGTGACCGAAGAGCGGAGGCAGAGCAGAATGAAAGGCAGTGCTCATGTGCATTAAAGACGCAGATGGCACGGATCACACTTCTGAAATGTCCTGCAGCAACAGCAGAGACCTTTCAGAAAAGCACAACCCCATGAGGACAAAGGCAACAAAAAGAGGACCCCAGCAACAAGATTTTGGAAGCCACAGAGTTGCTGGACCGGGAACAACAAATGTGAGGATGTCGTAGAAACACTGGAATTACGCTGCTGGGGGATCTGGGACCAGGGCATCTGGGGAAGTGAGGGTGAACACCGGCTATGAATTAGGAGCACAGGTAGAAAGTCCTTTTAAGAAGCAGCTGCTTGGCTCTCCACCTCCCTCCACCTCCCACCCCCTCCCACCCCCTCCCACCCCAAGCCAGAGGTCCTGTGCTGGAGAGGTCAAGTTACAAGTGTCTAGACTGGGGGTGTTCTGTACAGCAGGGGCAGGGGCAATGCACCGTGAGCAGGGAGGGTGGAGGAGGGCCATACAGCCCAGCTCCTCTGTCCCGCAGAGAACATCAGGAAAACCATCATCAAGAGCTCAGAGATAAAAGGATACTTATTGTACCTAGGAAATGATAATGGGGTGCAACGAGGAAAGAACATCCAGAAAGCAATGAGCTCACGGAAGTTAAAAATGACAGGATAAATGAAAAAGAGTTTACTTTAAAAAAAAAATGGCAACATAAGAGGTTGAGGAAATATATTTGAAAGAAGAAGAAAACAAAATGGAAAGCACAAGTCAAAACATAAAAGCAGAGGACCAGTTTCTGGGGGAAAAAAGTCCATAAATAAGGAAAGAGAAGAGAAGAATCAGAAACAGAATTTCTCAGAATAAGGGTCAGAAGTTTCTAGTTAGAAAGGATGTACTCATCCCAAGAAATTTCAGAATACTGGAACAACGAGACCTTCCTGCAAATTTCCAGAGAAAACCCAAGGGAACGGAATCTGGTTTCTCACAGCGACCCTGGGAGCTCGGTGAAGACAGATCCCTGGCTTCCGAATTCTGTGAGAAAATCCCCTCTGCCCTAGAATTCCATACCCACTCTTGCTTGTCAATCAGACACTACATAAAGATACTTTCAGACATGCAAGATCCCCCCACATTATTTCTTTAGCAGGATTTTTTTCAGAGACCATTGGAGGACTTGCTCTATCAAGAGAGTACATACACAAAGGAGTGCCACACAGGATCGGAAACAGCGACCCAACAGGGAGGTGAGGGAAGGGCCCACGGGGGCAGTGTGGACGGTGAGAGACAGCAGTCCATCTGAGGTGGAAGAGTGCTGAGAGAGACCTTCTGGAGGTAAGCTGCAGGCTGGCTCACGTGAGCACCTCAGGAGGAGACTCACCTAACTGAAGGGGGCCCGGAGAGCTACACCCATTGCACACAGAAACATGGAACCGCCAGGAATGGAGATAAACAGCAACTTCGGGGCAGGAAAGGAAAAACACTCAAACTCAATTCAATGGGGTCAGCTGTCAGTAGCATGGATGCTGTCAGAAGAGCGTCCACGTTGACGCGGGGACATGCACGGGACACCAGAGGGATGGGGAGCGCTGACAGAAGTGTTAACTCCTCCTTTTCTACAGTTAAAGCCCCAAACTTGAATATCAACAAGGAGCAACATAAAAGTGTAATTCTGAGAATCAGCAGAAAGGACTGAAAAGTTCATTTCTGGGAACAGGCAGGGTGGATGACGGCTGGATTTCAGGGGCTTTTCTTTAGACCACATGTATCAATAAAGGAGGAAATGAATTTACAGTTAGAGCCAAAATACCTCAGTTACCGAGGGAACAGAGTCTTGGGAACAGTCTGTTCCGGGTAACATGACCCCAGACTTGGCCCAGATGCACAGGCAGAGAATCCGATGAAACCACATACCTTTGACGCCTTTCCCGCTTTGAGGGACCTCACGAGCTCCCCCTGGGCAGCTATTCTGTTGAACAGTTCCAGCGGGGAGGCACACCCCTGCTCACCGTTGGGCACGTCGGCCATCTCCGGGACCTAGGTTGGCAGCTGGCTAAGAGGCTGGAAGAGCTGCTCCGTGGTCCAGACAAAACTGTGGGGAAGGGGGGACAAGGGTGTGGGAGGGAGGGAGAGACTGGTTAACGAGCTGCTGGAGTTTTACCTTTCCTGCGTCTACGCAGTCCTTCGTCTTTCCACAAACGCTGGAGTTATGATAAAGGACACGGATCAAATAACATTAGTAAAAGTGTAAGCAGAAGCGCAGGGCCATGAAAAAGGAGGAAAGAGGATGAACAGGTGCCAGCCATGAGGACTGCAGGAGCTGCGGGACTCACCGGCTGCGGAACTCCTCTGACTAGGACCAAGTGTGCTTCACCCAATGCCAAGCACCCAGGAAAGACTGGAGTTCGGACACGGAGCAAGTACTGAAGTGCTTTGACAAACCCAAGTTCACCGGAGCCAGAAACTTTTGGCGGAACTGCAATTTACTCTTTATCTTAATTGTATTGGGGATGAGTTCCACGCCCTTGCATCCAGAGCCAACAGGTGACTGAGCAAATGGCTTCTTTTGCAGGCCAGCTGCTCTGTTCTCAGATTCAGCAAGGTCTGGGGTCAAGGACAGTCTTATCTAGGATGAGGGTAGGGCCTTATCTGTTCTGGGCTCCAAATGAGGAAAAGGATGTACAGCTTGTCCATTCTACACGCTGTCTCACTTCACAGCAGCCCTCTGAAAAAGGCATACCTGCACCTTTTATTAGTCGTAACTTTTAACCTTGAAAAAGGTGGGAGAGAGGGCAGGCCACCTGATGCTGCCTTGGTGCAGAGACTGGCCAAATCATTCCCTTTTGGGTCAGTCACTTCCCCTTTCTGAGGGTCAGCTTCCTCATCGAGAGTGGCACAGTCAGGAACCTTTTCAGCTACCTCAAGGGCTGCTGTGAAAAGAAAGGGGGAAAAACTAGAAGGTACCATGCTGTAAACTGTAAAGCAAGATATAGATCCATTATGAGTATTATCTGTTAGGGCTCCAGGGCTTGGCTGAACCCTAGCTCCATTTACAACTTGCTGCTTGGCTCCAAATGAGGAAAGGACAGTGACAATGGGCTGGGCCAGGGCAGCCAACTGCCAGCACCTCCGCACCTGCTATCTTTCTGAACACCTGCTATCTTTCTGAACACCGTATACACATCCATTCCCTGAAGGCTCATAGCAATCCTGTGAGAGAGATGCTCTTTCCATTTCACAGATGAGCACACCGAGGCACAGAGAGGTTACCAACAACCCCGAGACCACGCGAATGGAAGGGATGGGCAGCTACAACTCACTCTCCAG
The DNA here is from genome assembly GCF_964662115.1 of Mustela nivalis. Classification (NCBI taxonomy): domain Eukaryota; kingdom Metazoa; phylum Chordata; class Mammalia; order Carnivora; family Mustelidae; genus Mustela; species Mustela nivalis. Next base: position 5,676,362 of record NC_139025.1, on the reverse strand, counting down.
GTTATTTAACTGTAAGGAGTCTCAGCCTCTCAACTGTAAAGTGGGGCCAGCGGTAACACTACCTGCAGGATTGCTGTGTGGATGGTGTGATGGTGCAGGTAAATAGCCAGCCCAGCATGGCCCTCACCCGGCAGGAGAGGTGCAATATGTGACTGCTTTGTGTCCTTAATTATTTGAATTTTTTTCTATGAACTTTACGAACCAAAACCCCAGACCTGAGGGGTCATTTTTCTTTCTTTCTTTTTTTTTAAGTTAAACCTAGCCCCAGTGTGGTGCTTGAACTTGTAACTCCAAGATCAAGAGTCACATGCGCCACCAACTGAGTCAGCCAGGCACCCTTAGGGTAATTTATTTTTATTATTTTGTTAAATGTTTAAGAAGGATGTAAATTTTAACTAGGCTAATCTTTATATAAATCAACTGATAGCCTAATACCGAAACCAGGATGAGACAGTAACCAGTTTCTTTTCCCTCCTGGCTGAGAATCACCTCGTTTCTGAGAAAAGGGAAGCTGGGTGCCCTAACTACCTCAGAGAGCACAGCCTGGTGTCAGGAGGCCTGCAAGAAGGAATGCAGAAACTCTGAGGAGCGCTGGAGAGGAGAAACACGCAGGCCCGTATCAAATTACAATCAAAGGGATGAGAATTCCTGCTAGCCACACCTGATCAAACATCATGTCCAGTTCCTTTACACACGATCCCAGATTCGTCCCGCCTTCAAAGTTGGATGGCTTGGTATATGCTCTGCGCTAGCAGATGAGAGGTGATGGCTCAGGGAAGTCAGAAGAGCCCCCTGGGATCCCAGCGCCAGAGGAGCTAAGCCAAGATCTGATCCCCAAGCCCCGCTACACCATGTGTTCCCTTAGCAGTTCAGTGGCTCCCCCTGCTCGGAACGGGACAGTTTCCTGTCTCTGCCTGTGCACTGCAGGTGAGCTCACTAATTCAGGCGTCAGCTCTTCTCTGCGGCCTTTCCTGGCTCCGGCAGCCAAGCTGATGGCTCCACCGTCACTGATCCCCAGTACTCTGGTAGGAACTCGATGCCAGCACTCGAATGGCATCGAGTTATTCATGTCTTCTCCACCGGACAGTGAGAGCAAGCTCTGGATTTTTTACTCATTTGTGTGCTTCTAATGCCTGGCACACAGCACTTTATCAAAACACACTTAGAGAATTAATCGATCTCACAAGTCACCCAGTTCAATATTCTCCCTAAAGCTCATGTCCTCTCATGTTATCTTCACAAGTGCTTGTTCCAGTTTAAGGTAGATTTCCCCCGCATGGACCTGACCCAGCCTCATTTTTAGCATCTTGCCACTGTGCGGACCCTGCTAGGATTTGGGAAGGGCCAGGCTGATGCCATGGCGCCTTCTCCAGGTCTCACACCCTAAGACTAGTTTCTTCAGCCTCTGCCAACGTCCACCTCCCATCCTCGTCGCTCTCTTTGGAATTCCCTTGGGTTTATCCCTCTCCTTCCTGAAGTGTGGTATCTGGCATGGAAGGCAATGGGTGACAGCAGGTAAGGTTCTGAAGTCTGAGGAGGACCAGAAGCATTAGCTTTAAAAATTCCTAAAGAAAAAAATTAAAAACAAAAAACAAAAAACAAAACCCAAACAAAAAAAACAAATAATAAACAAACAACTTTCCATTTAAAAAAAAAAAATTCCTAAAGAAAGTACCAGGTAGAATCACTGGGTGCGCCCTGGACAGATAATCTCCCCCTGCTATGGAGCAGGTAAGAGGAGCAGCTACATGAATGGGACCTGCACCCAGGGTCCATGTTAATAGGGAAAAATATGTTTTCTCACAGCAGAATTCCGTTTGAGAAGCACATATGAGCTAAATCTGACGAGGGAACAGCAGATAAGGTCTGCTAGCTCTCATGATCATAAGGTAAACACTGCGTGGGAACCACCCACATGATAAATCTTTTGTGCGTGTAGGTATGTGTGTCTGATGCAACCTCTTGAAAGACAGGAAAACCCGCGCCTCTGGGTGGCTCAGTCTTTAAGTGTCTGTCTTTGGCTCAGATCATGATCCCGGGGTCCTGGGATTGAGCCCCAGGTCTGCCTCCCCGCTCAGTGGGTGGCCTGCTTCTTCCTCTCCCACTCCCCCTCCTTCTGTTACCTCTCTCGATCTATCTCTGTCAAACAAATAAATAAAATCTTAAAAAAAAGAGAAGACTTTATTTATTTGACAGAGACACAGAAAGGGAACACAGCAGTGGGAGTGGGAGAGGGAGAAGCAGGTCCCCCGCTGAGCAGGGAACCTGATGTGGAGCTTGATCCCAGGACTCCGGGATCATGACCTGAGCCGAAGGCAAACACCTAACAACTAAGCCACCCAGGTGTCCCAATAAATAAAATCTTTTTTTTAAAAGAGAAGGAAAGAGAACAGAGTCTCTTAGTTCACACGCCCATCCATCTGCCCCCGTTTCGGGTGTCCACTCTCCTTTTTCTCACCATCTAGTCAACACGCTCCTTTACTTCTTTGATAACTTTCGGAATGAAATTTAACATGAGTTTTTTTTTTAAAATATTTTATTTATTTGACAGTGAGAGATCACAAGTAGGCAGAGAGGTGGGCAGAGAGAGAGGAAGGGAAGCAGGCTCCCGGCTGAGCAGAGAGCCCGATGTGGGGCTCGATCCCAGGACCCTGAGATCATGACCTGAACTGAAGGCAGCGGCTTAACCCACTGAGCCACCCAGGCGCCCCTTAACTTGAGGTTTTTAACCCGGAGTTCAGCATGTCTGAAATGACATGGACAGTCTGCATACACACTAGTATGTGCCTGGCTCTAAGTAGAATATCCAGGTTACTTTATCAGAGGGGTCCGAGGTGCCAAAATTCTATGCATGACTGTCTTAGTGTTTACTGCGTAAAGTGCAAATAGAGCTTGGAATCTGTTTGGAGAGTTGTTTTACCTACTTAACAAAGAGTAAAATCTAAAACGAAGAAACAAAGGTATAATCTGTGGAGTCATCTACCATGTGCTCTGAAAGAAGTATTGGTCATTAGAGTAAAGCCTCACAGTCCCTGGCAGATCCTAGGGCACCTTTAAAGAGAAAGCTAAAAAGCTCTTTAAAGTTAATTCTTGGGCGCCTGGGTGGCTCAGTTGGTTAAGTGACTGCCTTTGGCTCAGGTCATGATCCTGGAGTCCTGGGATCGAGTCCTGCATCAGGCTCCCTGCTCAGCAAGGAGTCTGCGTCTCTCTCTGACCCTTCCCCTTCTCATGCTCTCTCTGTCTCTCCCATTCTCTGAAATAAAAAATAATTTCAATTAAAAAATTATCAATTCCGGGGCGCCTGGGTGGCTCAGTGGGTTAAGCTGCTGCCTTCGGCTCAGGTCATGATCTCAGGGTCCTGGGATCGAGCCCCGCATCGGGCTCTCTGCTCAGCAGGGAGCCTGCTTCCCCCCCCCCCCCCTCTCTGCCTGCCTCTCCATCTACTTGTGATCTCTCTCTGTCAAATAAATAAAATCTTTAAAAAAAATAAAATTATCAATTCCTCTTTTTAAAGATCTGGAGTCTTGTGCTCATTTTGAAAGGTTCCCTCGTTCTGGAGGAATGACAGGTACTTGGAAGATACTGGGTGGATTCGGGTCAGGGAGTAGAAAGGAGACTCACAGAACTGTTTCACAGAACATGACCGTGACCCGGACCATCCCGAAATCATCTCACCACCAGGACACACTGACCTACGATTCGGGGAAAGGGGGCATCAACCTAGCCAATTCTCGAGCCGCCGGGAAGCGCATCGTTGGCGGATGCCTGGGATACCTCCGGGAGGGGGACACCCTCCTTCCCACCCAGGCCCCAGAGCGTGCGTGTCCGCTGTCCGCGGCTCCGGACCACGGCGTCCCCAGGGGACGAGGAAACGACTTGTGTCCAGCGAGGCGTCCGCTGACGCTCTGAACCTCGGGACAGGCCACGTTCGCCTTTCCTTTGTCCGACACTGGGACGAGAGGTCGTCTCCCCCTTCCAGTAACAAACACACGTTAGCGTCAACGGCGGCGACCCGGGCAGCGGGCAGCGCGGGCAGGGGGCCTCGGCCGCGGAAACCCTGCGCGGGCGCCAACCCCGGGACGCCCCCAGGCCGCTGCTCACGGGGTACCTCGGCTCCCGATGGCCGCGCGTCACCGAGCCTCGGCCGGCCGAGGACGTACGGGGCACGACACCCGATCGTCGGGGGCACGCGCCCTCGCCCCCACGCCGAGGTCTCCAGCGCGCTGGGGCCGGCACCGAGGGGCCGCGGCCGGGCGACGCGGGCGATACGTACCCAGGACCGGGGAGGCGCGGCGGGCGGAGGCGGCCACGGGTCCCGCGAGGCGGAGGAGCGGCGGCGCCTGCCCCGAGCGGCCAGCGTCTTCCTTTATAGTCTCCCCCGGAGCTTTCGGTTTCCTTTCCAGAAAAGGGTCTTTTCCCCCGTTCCCCCACGCTACACCGAGCGACTTCTCACAAACCGCCCCGTTTCCCAGAAACGCTTAGGATTCGGGACCAGCCTCCTCGGCGGGGCGGTCCCAGGGCGGGGGGGGCCGGGAGGAGACCGAGGCCCGAGCGGGGCGTTGCATCAGCCGCCCCAGCCCCAGCCCCAGCCGGGCCTCCGAGTGACCTCCGCACCCCGGGCCCGCCCCAGCCTCCGCATTCGAGCGGCCGCGGGAAGGCGACCGGGCACGGGCCGCAGGCACAGCCCCCAGCACGGGGCGCGCACCCGTTCAGCGCGGGGAGCTCCCGCCTCGGGGCAGGGCAAGAGGGAGGAGGCGAGCGGGGGTCGGCGCCGGCGGGGGTGGGCGGCCGACGGGGACGCGGGCGCTCGGAGGGAGGGGGCGAGGGGCGCCGTGGCAGCCTCCGCGCCCCTCGTGGAGCCGGACCCCGGCGGGCAGCGAGCCGGGCTCCGAGGAGGATGCTCCGGGCCCTCGCCTGCAGGCGGCGGCGGCAGAGCCGGGTCATGCGGCGCCGCCCCAACTCCCGCCCCCTCATCCCCTCACTTACCCGCCCAGCCGGGCCCTTCAGTGCAGCCGGCTCAGCCACGGGCGGCCGCCTGGGCGTCCGTGGAAACCCCGTCCGGCCGGAACAGCTTCCGGCCAGGCTGACCCATCATTGGCTGTTCGCGTGGGGGCGGGGCGGAGGCCGCGGATGATTGGCTGGAGGCTCCGGAACCAGCGGAACGCACCTTGGCTGCGGAGTGCAGCCCGGACGGCCTCCCGCAGGACCGAGCGCTTCCGGTGGTGAGCGGCGGGCCCGTGGGCGGGAGGGGGCTGGGACCGGGCGGCGGGGGCGGCCCGAGCGCTCCGCGCCCCTCAGGGAGGGCCTATCAGTGTCCGTCGCCGGTCCTTCTTCACCACTGCCCTTCCGGACGCTCAGAGCCCCGGGCCCTGCCTACCTCCACTCTTGACAGCTCGGCTAACTTCTATTCATCCTTCAAAACCCGTCCCGGGTCGCCCCTTGGCCGCCTCCGCAGTCTGGCCTGCGGCGCAGGGTCGGTGCAGTGTGTTGACCCCCGGTGCCGGCCAGACCCCCGCAGGGCTGGGCGCGGCGTAGGCGGTCGGGCCGCGTTTGCCGAGCGAGACCGTCCCGTCCTTTCCCGCTGTCCCCGGCGCCCCGGCCTCTCCCTCGTGGTCGGGTCCCCGCCCCCAGCACGAAAACTGTCCCTCTCGGTCCCGTTTGCTCAGCAAGCCCGAGGGCCGCGAGCCCTGCCCGCGGAGCTTGCGCCGTGCCCAGTGGCGCCCGCTCTCGGTCGGGCCGCTCGGCTTTCCTCGAGTCCCCTTCGGCCTCCTCGCCGGCCCCGCTGCGCTGGCTCCGTTGGGTCCTTCCCCGGGGCTTCTCGAAGCCGCTCTGCCCCCTGGCCTCCTCCTGAGCTTCGCTCCGCCTCCCCTGGCGGCTCAGGTCCCCGGGGGCGGGCACCCCCAAGCCCACCGCCCCTCTGCTCTGCTCTGTTTTGCTTCTCTCCCCAGGACGTCTGGCCGCCTGACACCCGGTGTTTCCGCGAGCGCGGCCTGTCTGTCCCGGTGGGCCGGTGCGCCCAGGCCGCGGCTGACCTCGGGCCGGCCGCGGCTGACCTCGGGCCGGCCGCGGCGTTGCTGGTGCCCGCGGCGGGGCGGGGTGAGTAGCCGGTCAGTGCTGGACCACCAAGTGCGCACGGAGCGGGCCGAGTCGGCCGCCTTCGCACCCACCTCCTGCTTTCCTTCAGTCCTTCAGTCCTGCTGCTCTCTGTTTTGCCATAGACCCCCCCCCCCCTTTAAAAAAATTATTTTATTTATTTAGAGAGAGAAAAAGAGAGCTTGCACGAGAGGACGGGAGGGTCTCAAGCAGACTCCGTCCGGAACACAGAGCCCGACCCGACCCTGGATTTTGCAACCCTGAGATCAGGACCTGAGCCGAAATCCAGTGGGATGCTTAACTGACTGAGCCACCCAGGCGCCCCACTGTGGACCTCTTTTTAAGTTCTGGCCCCCGGCCCCTGGCCCCTCTCGAGTCAGCCGCTGCAGACAGCTAGGTGGGGGGGAGCCTGGTGCGTTCCCTGTGAGCCGGAGGAGTGGCATGCTCTGGGCTGTGGGGCTATGTACAGGGGTGGAGGCAAGTGAGATGTCTGGGCAGCACCAGGCTACGTAACAGAGAACAGAAATGCTATGTTGTTTGCGGAGCACGGTCCGCGAGTTTATGATTAGTCCTTTACAGAAGTTTGGTTTAGACGATGGCATTGTGTGGGGAAGGTGTTACCTGCCTAGATTAAGCCACAGGAGAGGGGTGGTGCTGGGATTTCTGGAGGAGGTTGGATGGTGACCTAGTGTGTCGGGCCGTGGAGGGTTCAGGCGGTGGGGGAGAGGTGTGGATGGGGCGAAGTGGCGGGCTTGCTGCGGTTGTGAGACCCACTACCCAGGGGAAGAGCTGGGTGATAGGCAGGCCGAGTGCCTTAACAAGGGACCCAGGGGGAGTTTCTGGTGGTGCCCGGGACCCCACATGTGGGAGGAGGGGCTCCGTGGTACACTAAGGTCGGGCATGGAGTAGGTCATCAGGACGTGTTTGGGCATCTCAGAACCTGGCGTGGGGCTGTTGGTGCTGCTCCGTCGCGCCCTCTGCTGTCCGGGATGTGCTGGGCCTCCTTGTTTTCCTCCTGACGGTGCTTCCTCCTACAGACTGAAGCACTTCTTTCCAGAAACTAGTTGGCAGCAATTTATCGTGTGTGATGGTTCAGAATTTCAGGAAGAATTTTTTAGAAAGGGGCAGTTCAGTGCTGGGTGAGTGTGTGTTTGGAGTGAAACTGGCAGATTTGGACCTTACCTTTAGAATTGGGGGACTGGTGCCTCGAACGCCAAGGTCTCGTGTTATGGGTGTGTCTCCCCCGCTGGCTTATGGTTGAGATGGGATATCTAGGCAGGGGGTAACGGAGGCACTGGAGCCCCAGGTGGGGCGGTGACATGCTTTTCCCATTTGGTGGGTTCTGGACATCTTTCCATTTTAGTATTTTGAGACCTACCCTCAAAGGCCCAAAGTCACCTTCCAAAAGGCATCTTTAAAATCCTGAATCTTTCTGCTAAATCCAGACTCCATTTAGTTAGGCCCTCTGTTTATGTCTTTCAATAAAGTTTTAGTTTCTTCCTGTAGCTCTTGCTCATTTTTGTTTAAATTATTTGCAGATATCCCATAGTCTTCATTAAAAAAAATTAAAAAAAAAATTTTAAAAGATTTTATCTATTTATTTGACAGAGAGAGATCACAAGTAGGCAGAGAGGCAGGCAGAGAGAGAGAGAGGGAAGCAGGCTTCCCGGTGAGCAGAGAGCCCGATGCGGGACTCAATCCCAGGACCCTGAGATCATGACCTGAGCTGAAGGCAGCGGCTTAACCCACTGAGCCACCCAGGCGCCCCCCAAAAATTAAATCTTCTAATTATGGTTGGTGTATAGAAAAACCTTCATTTTAAATTTTTATTTATTTTATTTTCATTTTTTTAAAAAAAGATTTTGTTTATTTATTTCACAGCCAGAGACACAAGTAGGCAGAGAGGCAGGCAGATAGAGAGGGAAGCAGGCTCCCTGCTGAGCAGAGAGCCCAATGTGGGGCTCGATCCCAGGACCTTAAGACCATGACCTGAGCCAAAGGCAGAGGCTTTAACCCAATGAGCCACCCAGGTGCCCCAAAAGTCCTCATTTTTATGTTTAGTTCTGTAAATTTACATAATTATGTTTAATTATATAAATATGTTTATTCTTAAATCCAGTCGTGGATTTGCTAGGGGGCATGTTTTCTTTTAATTACATGTGGTGGTAAATATTCTTTCATGCATGTATTCTGACACTTAACTTTGTTTGGTCTCAGGTAGTTTGTCCTCAAAGGACAGCAGAAAACTGTCTTCAATGGCTTCCTTGGTGGCTTATGATGACTCGGAGTCAGAGGCTGAGACTGAGCCCGTGGGAAGTTTTAATGCCTCTGGCCAGAAGAAAGACAGCTCTGATGGGCTCCAACCTCCTGGGCAGGATTTTGCATCCAAAGCCCCAGGTGTGACGGAAGGGACAGCACTGTCTGCAAAGCATGGTTCTTGTGAAGACCCAGCTGGCCATCGTCTCCCACTGGTTCGGCTCTGGAGAAGTGACCCAGGATCTTGTCCCAGCCAGCGGTTACAGTGGCCCAGGATGGAGCCTGATGTCACCGTCCCTGCAGATAAGCCTCCTCGACCTTCCCTGTGGACCAGCCACACACCAGCTGGCCACGTGCCCCTGGCAGCTGCCCGCTTTAGGCCGGTGAAACTCTCCTGGGGGACTTACAGCTCCCCTGAACCATCCTTTTGTGCCCAAACCAAATCTGAAACCCCAGGTAAAAATGGTAGCTCTCTTCAGAGGACCAGGTGTGAGGACTGTATTGTGCCCTACACCCCAAAAAGACTACGGCAGTCACAGGCGTTAAGCACAGAAACTGGCAAGAGTAAAGATGTGGCAGCCCAGGGTCCGTCTGCAGGGCGTGCCCCTGCCCCTCTCTGTGTGGCCCCCAGAGTGTCTGAGTTTATTCAGCCGTATTTGGACAGTCAGTATAAAGAAACCACGATTCCCAGGAAAGTGCTCTTCCACCTGAGAAGCCACAGGGGCCCCGTCAACAGCATTCAGTGGTGTCCAGTCTTTGCTAAGAGTCACATGCTTCTCTCGGCTTCCATGGATAAAACCTTCAAGGTAAGGCTTGAGTGATACCGCCTTTTTTCAGGGACTCTTAGAAGTAAACTGCTGGGGTGTTTTGTTCCTCGCCGCAGTGAGGCAGGGGAGCTGAGCATCTCTGGGAATCCTGCAGTTCTCTCTGTCGTATTCAGGAGCGGGTTCTCAGTGCCCACTCTGGACTCTCGGTCCCTTCTGTGCCCTCCACGCTGATGCTGCCTTGCTTAGGCCACCACAGAATGCTAGTCCTTAGTCCTCGTGGGGACACTGAGGACATGCAGACACACTGGCGCCCTGGGGGATGAGGTTGCTGAGTGAGGGCAGTCAGAGAGGGGAGGAAAGCAGGCTCAGAGCAAGTCCTGGGCCCCTGGTGAGCCGCATGGAGTGTTGAGCATGCCAGTTATGTGCTGGGCTCTGTGTTGGACGCCAGGGGAGCAGAGGTAGACAGATCGGTCCCTGGCTTCGGGGCATGTGGTTATGTAGGGCCATGGACAAGTGGAGAGGCCTTCACAGCCCCGGGCTCAGGAGTGTGAGGACCAGACTCCCACTGGGACACAAGTGCTCCGTGAACCCACTGGGAGGGACAGCAGCCCAGTCTGGGAGGGCTTGGTGAATGCTTCTAGGAGCAAGGGAAGGTTCACTTGGTGGAGGGGGTGAGACGGGGCAGAAGGATGTTCTTGGCCATAAACGTCTTGGGGGCCTGGGGCGCCTGGGTGGCTCCGTGGGTTAAGCCGCTGCCTTCGGCTCAGGTCATGATCTCGGAGTCCTGGGATTGAGTCCCTCATCGGGCTCTCTGCTCAGCGGGGAGCCTGCTTCCCTCTCTCTCTGCCTGCCTCTCTGCCTACTTGTGATCTCTGTCTGTCAAATAAACAAATAAAATCTTAAAAAAAAAAAAGTCTTGGGGGCCTATTGGCTGGAGGGGTGGGGTGTGCAGGGAAGGGCCCAAGGCTGCGGAAGTAGGTAGGGGCCAGACCGGGAATGGCTACGGATGCCCTGCCGAGGACTTGCGGTTTATACAGAAACTCTTTTGTCGTTGTTGCTTATTTGTTTTGAAAGCTACTGAGGTCGTGCAGACTTGCAGTAGGCCGACTGCACATACGCAGGGATGGAACGGAGCACGTGTGTCGCAGCTCCTGTAACCTGTCCCCAGCCCCTCTGAGCTATACTCTGTCCTCCTCCTCACCCTCCTCAGCACCTAGCAGCTCACCTGTATGTGGTACGTGCCAAGTAAATGAGAGCTGAACCAGAGCTTCGTGGAAAGAAAATGGCTTTGGAGTCGAAGGGACGTGGCTTCAGATCCAGCTTTGTTGTGCAGCGGCTGGTCAGCTAGCCCCCTGCGAGTCTGGTGTCTCATCTGTAAAGGCCATAATCTTTCCTGCATCATGGGGTCATGTGAGAAAAATGCTCTCAAAACCCTGGCACAGAGCTAGGGACCCCACGGGTGCTCGGTAAATGCCAGCTTCCTCTAACTCTGTTCCTCAGAGTTCTAGAACCGTCCTGTCCAGGACATCGTATTTGCAAGTTTTTATTTTATATATACATACACACACACACGTTTTTTAAAAAATATTTTATTTATTTGTTTGTCAGAGAGAGATCATAAGTAGGCAAAGAGTCAGGCAGAGAGAGAGGGGGAAGCAGGCTCCCCGCTGAGCAGAGAGCCCAATGGGGGGCTCGATCCCAGGACCCCGAGACCATGACCTGAACCGAAGGCAGAGCTTTAACCCACTGAGCCACCCAGGCGCTCTGATGGGTGTTGTTTTTAAGCAGCCAGTTTGAGTCCTGAATCCACTAGTCTGTGTTCTCTTCTGGCAAAGTGAATAGAGTTGTGCAGGGACAGTGCTATGTCCTGCCTTTAGTCTGGAGCCTGGGGATCTTACACCCCGGGCTTCAGTGCTGTTCCTGTGGGGGGAAGAGGGGGTGGGGCTCAGGTCCACTCAGGAGGCTTCTGGTGTTCCTGGTGTGCATGGTAACGTGCTTGGTTCAATCCCGCAGTGCTGGGGCTTCTCAGCGCTCCTTCCCGAGTCTGCGCCGTGGAGGGCCGAGAGGAGACTTGGCCCTTTGGTCAGGAGCACATCTGGAGGGTTTCTGGTGGGCCCGCGTAGGGTCTGTGTAGCGCCAGGCCGTGTCTGGCTGGCCCTGGAGGTGGGCTGCAGTTAGCATGATCAGGGCCTCGTGGTCTGGCTCCATCCCCAGCAGCTTTGTGACCCTGGCAAGACACTTAACCTCTCACGTTCTGTTTCCTCCCCGATAGAACAAACTCACGAGACCGGTGGTTGGCACTTCTGAGGTGGGACCAACGCCCAGGTGTGTGTGTCCGAAGCACCCAGTCTAAGGCCAGGCATGGGTTTTTGTGGACGGTAGTGTGGTTACAGGTGGGCTGCCTGAGGGGCACAGGCAGCTTCTTTCTAGAGCCTGCAGGGAGGGGGCTGTCCGGCAGATGCCGGCAGCACAGGCTGGAGGAGGAGGCAGCCTGCTGTCTGCGGGGTCTTGTTCCTGATGGCGAGGGGCAGGCTTGGAGCCCTGTGAGGACTGGTTTGCACCCAGCATCAGTGAGGTGCTCTCTGGGCCCTGCTTGCCTCACTTGCCCGCCAAGTTTAGGTTTCCCCTAGGCAGAGGCGTCCCCGCTGTAGTATCGTTTTTTAAACAGAGCGTGTCTGAGTGAAGCCGTGTTTGGGTGTTGTGTGTGTTCAGTCGTGTGGTGGGTGTTTGTGGAGTAGATGAGTGTGCTAGGTGCTATGCATTGGGGATGCGTGGATGTCCCCAGGGAGGGGACCCTGGATCAGCCAACCAGCTGTGACACCTTGTGACCAGAAGGGGGCGCAGTTGGCCCAGCTTTGGAAGCTGCTCAGGCGCTCCGTGGAGCCACTGCGTAGGAAAGCGTTGCCTGCGGGGATGCACTCAGACTGGGTCCTGGGCTGTTGGCTGTGGAACTGCCCTCAGTGGGGCCCGGTGCAGCTGCTGTGCCCGCTCTTCCCGAGGAGGTGGTGTGTGCGCTGCAGGTGATGTGGCCACCGGCCTCTTGCTCAGCCCGGCAGGCTCCGGGGAGCCCTGTCCACTGCCCTGTCTGGCAAGGGTGGCATTGGAGGTGGTCCAGGGACAGGGCGTGGCTGCCTTCATGGCTGCTGGGGTCAGTGCCTCCTGACCTCCTTCTTCCTTTGGGATCCTGAAAAAGCAGGGCTTTAATAAGCCATACATACAAACGGTGGACCAGGATCCTCACTGCTTTCAGATATTTGACAGCTGGGACACTCGAGAGGCTCCGTCAGTTAAGCGTTTGCCTTTGGCTGAGGTCATGATCCCAGGGTCCTGGGATCAAGTTCCACACTGAGCTCCCTGCTCAGCCAGGGGCCTGCTTCTCCCTCTGCCTGCCATTCCCCCTGCTTGTGCTCTCTCACTCTGACAAATAAATAAAATAAATCTTGAAGATATGTGACAGTTTCCAGTGACAGAATTGCTTGGCAAATTGATTTTGAGCACCTTTTCAGTGTGAAGAATGTGTGACGGGCCGGAGGAGCGGGGATGGGAAAACCGACGGGACTAGGTGGGAGCAGGGCTGGGAACCAGGGAGGGAGGTCCTGGCTGAGGCCTCGGTTTTGCTGGGGCCTCAGCTTCATGGATAGCCTGGTGTGCAGCCCGCAGCTCCAGGCAGGATGGTGTTTCTCCCCTTCCCTGGGGTCGTGGGGGAGGGGAGGCACTGCAGATCTTGGGGGCCTGTGAGGTGGATGGGGGGAGTGGGAGGCATGTGGATGCTGAGTCTGGAGTGAGTATGGGGCTATGGGCGCCGGCAGGAGCCCTGGCTCTCTGTAGCCCAGTCCTGGATGGAGAGCAGACAGTGCAGTGGGGGAAGAGCTAGAAAAGGTGGATATGACAGGGTGCCCCCCAACTCTGTGCTCCCTTCCTAAGGTGCCTTTCCTCTTGTCTTTTGGTTGAAGCCTGCCAGAGTGACTTCTTGAGCCCCACTGCATCAGGAAGGAGGGAAAAGCCTGGGGGCTGGGGTCACAGCACTTAGTTTGAATCCTTCCTCTGTGGCTGACTGGCTGTGTGACCTCGGGCAAGTTACTTCTCCGAATCTCAGTGTGTGTGGTCGGTGGAGATGACTGTGCCTGCTTTGCTGGTTTTTTGTGGAGAAGAAACAGTGTTGGATGTGATCTCTGGTGTGGTCCTTGGCGCATAGTCGGCACCTGCTGTGTGTGTATGGTTTTGCTCTCCCCAAGAATCTTCTCCCTTCCTTACCTCGAAGTGGCATCTCGTTCTGCCTGTGTAGCCATGAACCGTATCTGTGACACCTTGTAGATTTTGAGCCTCTTGAACATGGAAACTGTGCCAGACCCATTTTTATATTTTTCATAGCACCTGGCACAAAGTTTTGTACATGCTAAGTGATCAGTAAAGATTAAAGAAATTTTTTTGGATTTTATTTCCAGCCTCTGGGAAAGGATGGTCTCTTAAGTGCATAGATTTTATTTGCCACTAGGGGGCACAGTAAGACTTAATATAAGCTCACTCAAGCTTCTAGAATGTGAAAGAATCCTTGATTCAAGGTGGTATTTACTGGAATATGATTTCTTTTCTGATCAAGAGAAAAACAGCACAATCCATCTGATTAATCTAAAGAGCGTGAAGTGCCAGTTCCTTCATCTCTTTAAAATGTAGCTTTGGAATTCATAAATTTCAATTGGGCACATTACAGTGGAAAGATACTTATTTTAATATGTTCTAAATGTTCTGTGAGCTGTAAAATATGCTTATATTAGTTTTGAAAAATTTACAGCTGGAGAAATTAAGTAGAATCAAACGATGACTCCTGGCTGCACCGATGCTCAGTTTTCTTTCCTGAGGGTCCCTTCCTGCCCCTGTCTGCGGCACGCTTCTGTTTCTGACAGTTGTAATCCCAGTACGGATACCCTTTTATCTACTCTTTTCATTTCCCTGTGTCCTCATTTGGCTCAACACGTCTGAATACCCACTGCACGTAAAGGTAGAATTCAGACTTTGAAGCCCTTGGAAAAAGTACAAGTGTGGCCTGTTGCATTCAGCCAAATGCAGGCCCCCTCACCGCCAGCCCCATGTGCAGAGCCCTCTGCTAGGCACCACACACATTCTCACAGGCGCCTGACATCTTTTGTGCTTCCAGGGACCACTGTCCGTGCATCAGAACTCAGAGTTCTGAAACACAGAGGGATTTTAAATAAAATGTTTGAATCAGGTGTTGTTCATTTGTTTTACAAAATTGTTTGCTTTAGGAATTTTTTTCAATAATAGGCTTACCTATGATACCTAAAAAATTTTTTTTTTCATTTTTGATCGTGAATGTAATGAAAGCTTATTGTGAAAATCGCTGAAGACGCACAGAATATAAAGAATGAAGGAGAAAACAGAAACCGCTGACAACCCTAACCCTGAGTCAGTGCCTCACGGACACTGCGGGCCTTTCCTGGTCTGGACCCCCGTCCCCGTGTGTTCACGGAGCTGGGCTCACTGCAGAGCGGACGCGGTTTTGATTCTTCTCTCTCCATCCCGTCTTTGTGCTGTTTGTAAGGAGCATTTTTATACTTTATTAAAAACTTTCCCCAAATGTATGTTTATGACTGTCTCAAGTTCAAGACTTTGCTTTGTCATTTCTGTGTTGTTTCCTTTCATTACCTGCTTCTCTTTCTGAAATGGCCAGTACTTCAGTGAGCAGAGCTATACGTAATGCTTTTCTGTTGCCTTAGTGGAGGTAAGATGGGCTTTGATTTACACCCGGGCTTGAGCTAAAGCCTTTGTGTCTGGTAAGTGGAACCCAAATAGATTGGCAAAGGTTTGGTGCTATTGTTATGTGAGACCCTTGAGTTCCTATTCCGTATCTGCTGCTTGGTAGCTGTGTGACTTTGGGAAAACCACTTTGTCTCTCTGATTCCCCGGTTTTCTCATTGGTAAAATGGGTATAATGGCTGCCCATGGGGCTTGTTGCTACATAGGAGAAATGAGAAGATGCTGCGCAGTGCCTAGCATGTGGGAGGGCCCGAAAGACCTGTTCTTGATTCCCCTTTTCTTTTATTGATTCAACAGTTAGAAGAAAGGCGAGTCACCCAGAATCCTCCAACTTAATGTAACTCTTGTTTTTGTGAATCTTTTTTAAAACGATTTTATTTATTTATTTGACAGAGACAGATCACAAGTAGGCAGAGAGGCAGCCAGAGAGAGAGGGGAAGCAGGCTCCCTGCTGAGCAGAGAGCCCGATGCAGGCCTGGATCCCAGGACCCTGAGATCATGACCTGAACCGAAGGCAGAGGCTTTAACCCACTGAACCACCCAGGAACCCCTTTGTGAATCTTTTAATAATCTGTCTACAGATACATGTTTTTCCAAGTGTTCCATGTCAGTACTCCTGAATAGATATTTTTAAAATTTGGAAAGTTTTTGGGTTTCTTTGTATCAAGCTGTTTACCTGTTCCCTTTTCAAAAATGGCACATTTATTTGGAAGGCATGTACTGGGGGGCTGGGTCTGTGTCTCCAAACTGATCCCGTTTAAAACGTGGTAGAAGAAAAGGAATTGGAGAGTGGTTTGCCAGCTCTCAGCATGTTTTGTGTCTGTGCCTCTGGCATCCTGGGGAGGAGCGATTTCGTCCCTGAAGAGGCCCAGGAGAGGGAGTCTGGGGGCGGGGAAGAGGTGCCCACCTAGAGTGGCACCAGGATCCGTTGGGTCTGGGGCCCCCTTCCCGCATGCGTTTGAAGGAAAGGATTTTGTTGTGGAGGCTGAAGACCCAGATTGGGGGTCTCATTGTGCTGTTTGCCAGCTCTGTGGCCTCTGACAGTGAGGAGGCTGGAGAGAACTCAGCTATCCCCGAGTGCTTACCACCTCCTAGGAATGGTTCCAAATGTTCCAGCTCCTCTTTGTGACTGGCCTGTGAGGCAAGGGCTGCTCTTCTTCCCACTTTACAGACAAGGAGGCTGGGGCACAGAGGGGTTAAGGGGTTTGCCCGTGATCACACAGCTGGTGTACTGGAGAAGCAAGACGGGAGGCTGTCAGACCACAGAGCAAGCCGAGCTGAAAGACTCATTCTGTTCTTCTGCCTCTGAGGATCAAGGATGGGAATGCGCAGCCCCTCTCCCAAGTTGTGCTCGGGCTCTGTCCCAGCCTCAAAGTCCTATGGTTCTGCTAAGGGACATAAGGTGAAGAGATGATTTCCGTAGTGGTTTGGATTTGCATTTTTATGTATTACAGGATCCCGTTGATTTATCATTGTTAGCAGATCTGGTTATATTAGGGGATCTTAAATGTGCTTTGTAGCAAGTAATATATCTCAGATTCAAAGACAAGGAATTTATGGATTCAAGTGCCAGAGTGAAGGTTTATTTCAGTTTTGAAAGAATTATTCTTGATGGATTTTACAAAATGAGATTGAGAAATGATTTGATGTGTAGAGTGAGGAGTCGTGGAGCATTATGTAGATGATTGGCGATTTATTCCAGGCACGAGGCAAATCTATTGGAAATGAGAGCCGCACAGCTGGGGAGGAGAGTGGGGTGGTGGTGGTGGGCGTTAGGTATTTGGGGAGTGGGTGATTAACAGTGTGCCGAGGGCAATTAGGTGGAGGCCAGGAGAGACTGGCGCTGCGTGTGCACGTGCGCAGAGATCACCTGGGTCCGTCTTCGTTTTACAGAAACCCAGGGAGAGGAAGACACTTGCCTGAGGGCACCCAGTGAAGTCAGGTGGTGATGGACCTGGAATCTTCTGTAGGAAGTGCTGGGATGCTTCTCTCTCTGGACACGGCTCCTCTCCCTTCTCACCTTTGTATTTTTGTTTCCGGGAAAGTTCATGGTCATCTCAGTTGTCCCAGGGGTGGGAGTAAGGGCGTCAAGCCCAGTGACAGCAGGGTTGCCGAGCTTCTGGGAACTGCTGTGAGATCCTGAGCTGGAACCTTCTTTTTGTGGGAAGTGATTTTTTTTTTTTTTTTTGACACTCCTCTCCCGCATATGAAAGCTGCAACGTTTCTGAGGCCAACAAATGAGACATTTCCCACTTCCCTTTGCTTGCCAGAAGGGCCTTGCAAGCTTTCGCCTTGCAGAAAAAACCTTAAGTTGAAGGAGGAATAAGAAAAGGAAAATGTGGCAGAACACAAGCTGTGTTTTCTGCTTTTTGAAAACTTCATTCCGTTGAACTTTAACAGCATACGCAGGGCAGGCCGTGTGCTTGCTAGATGCTGACGGAGAGAAAACAGTGCTGTGTGAGGGTGCAGTCTCTGTCCTCAGGGAACCAGCCTCATCCAGTCTCATTCCGTGTCATTAAGGGAAGAATAGAGCAATTTGGGAAAATGCTTTTAATGTAATTGAAAAATGCAGATTGCAAAATTGGCACGGTTAAGAGTTGAGGCAGTCTAGTAAATTATTTCTTGCTGCTTTTAAAACTTGGACACAGAAGATTCTTAAAGGCACTCATCTACTGCCCAGTGATGGCTTTGTCCTCCCTCTCCTTTAAAAGAATAAGTTATTTTAGATTTACCTTAATTTTATCATAAAAGTGCTAAAATTTTGGGAAAAATACAAAAAAGGGTAGAAGTTAAAAAAAAAAAAAAAAACCCCATAGGTCTCCACTCAGGCATAACAACTGTGGATTTTTGTAAGCAGCTTTTCCTTTCCACATTTTTTCCCATGAGCATTGGCTGGTTTTAATTATACCGTAGGTACTTTGTTTTTGTAAGCAGCATTTACAAATTTTGTGATGGTTATCTTCTCCCCATACTTTCGCCCCTTAAAAGAAGGGCAAAGTCCAACCTTGTCACCTTTTCTTGAAGCTTCTGCTGTCTCTACTTAGGCTTCTTCCCCAGGTGCAGACCCCCGTGTGAGGGGAGTGGGGCAGGGTGCAGGGGTGAGGGCATAGAGGGATGGTCAGAAGTGCATGTGAGGGAGACCAGTTGTGTCCACCCGGGATTCCTGGAATTCCCACCCCTCACCCCCCTCACAAGCGCTGTGAACCCAGGCTGAAACGCAGGAGGACCAGATGGTCCAAGGATCCTGGGGCTGCTTCCAGGATGGCCTTCCGGTCTTCCCTCGCTGGGGGCAAGGCGTTGGGCACCATGTCCCCTCCTGTGGAGCAGGGGCCTCGGGGAGATGGGCCATACCCCTGGGGAGGTTCCCTGTCAAGGGCTTTGCTCTGGAGACTCAGATTAGTTCCTTGCTCTGGGTGTCCCTGGATGGAGCTTCTAATTTCCTTTTCTTTCTAGTTCTCTCTTTGCCTTAATGTTTTGTTTTTCTGGGAAATCTCCTCCACCTTTTCTTTCAATATATATATATATATTTTGATTTTGTATTTCTGCTGCCATATACTTAAACTTTTTTTTTTTTAAACTGAGTATAACTTATATTCAGAAAAGTGTTCTATTCTGATCTATCATATTTTTACATTCCAAGAGCTGTTTCTTGTTTTCTGAATGTTCCTTTTTTAAAGAATATGTCATTAAAAAAAAATTGCATATTTACAAGGTCTTTTCTTAGCTGTTGGAGTTCTTTGAAAGTTTTCCTATGTTTCGGAAAATGTTCCTGCCCCTTGTCACCTCCTTTTACCCTTGTTTTGGTGTCTGTGTTTCATGTGAGAGGACAGGGCCCCTGCCCTGCTGATTTCCATTCATGGAGGAGGCTGGTGAAAGCTGATCTAACCAGAGGCTCTGTGTGTGTGTGTATGTGTGTGTGTGTGTGTGTGTGTGTGAGAGAGAGAGAGAGAGAGAGAGAGAATGGAGCCTGTCCACAGGGCGGTTGCTGCAGGGTGATGAGGTGGCCGGCTGGCACCTAGGGCAGGACCGCCATCCATGTGAACCTCCCGACGTGTCAGTTTCCCAGACGGGACTCTTCCTGCCGTGGCTGCTGGCATGCAGGCATCTGAGCCAGGGAGAAGGCAGGGGTCTCTGTGTGGGGCGCGCCGATGTCACTCTGATGTGTCGTCCTAGCTGCTAGCTTTTCCTCCCAGCACACAGATCTGCTATGTTTTCAGCGCCTACAGTGGCCTTCCATTTATGACACACGCCATCCGTTATGTGTAAATGTGACTATGTCTTCTTCCCCTAGACAGTGGAAGAATTATTAACTTTCCTAAACATTTGCTAATTGAGTGGTGTCTTATTTGAGAACCAAATGAATTCATTCACCTGCCGCTCCTTTAAAACCAGGTCGGCAGCTCGTTAATGCTCAGTAAGTGTTTGTGGGTTTTGTCCATCAGTCTCCTGCCATCTTAGCATTTCTCTTCTGCAGCAATTTACATACTAACAATATTGACCTGTCATCATATCCCTCCCCCCGCCCACCGTGTGTTGTTTGACTTTGCGTTTTGGTACTTTGTTATTATTATTTTTTACAGGGAAAACCTGACATTTTTTTGGGTCAAGTGTATAGACCTTTCCCTTTGTAATTGTCCTGTGGCCTTAGAGCATGGCGTGTCCTCCCCCATCTCAAGATCTGATAGATAGTCACCTACGTTTGACCTTCATCTAGCAGTGATTAGCTTGAGCCAGTTTCAATTCTCATCATCTCTTCCAGGCTTTCTGTGGGTCCGGGGCCGGCTGTGCCCGCCGTGATGAATGTGCGCTCGGTGCCAGGGATCGATTGGGATATTAAGGAGCAGCCCTGCTTCGTGACGCTCCCCCACTCGGATGCTGGCTACTAATGATTTAAAATGACCTTCTTCCCATCCAGCTTATTCCGCAGGGCACGGGTGCGCCATGACCGCCTCAGCCTTTCCTCAAAAATGAAATGTTGTTTTTGACCATAAAAGAAATACATGTATGCTATGGAAAAAACAGGAAGGTATAAAGAAAAAAACTGCCCATTATCTCTGCGCCCAGAGGCAATGACTGTAGACTTTTGGTATATTTCCATCCAGTCTTTGGAAATAAAAGGCACCACAGTCGAGTTCCAACTATCCACGTGATTTTAAACCCCTCCTTCCCCCCCACGTACTGCGGCAGCGGGGTTTTAACGCCGTGACTCACTGCGTGGTTTTCAGTGCGCTCTGTGAGCCCCGGGGGTCCTCGAGACCCTTTCACAGGGTCTGGGGGGTGAAAATTGTTTTCATAATAGTACCTAGAAGTTATTTGCCTTTTCCACTCTCCTTTTCTCATGAGCGTACATGGAGTTTTCCAGCGGCAACAGGACGTGTGCTGTTCTAGTCGATCAAGTACAGACGCGGCTCTGCGAGCCCAGCTGTCTCTATTAAGCCCGCCGTTAAGGAGCTGGCAAAAATGTGAACAGTGCCTTCTTGCTGATTTGTTTTTTGTCTTGGAAAATAAAATTAGTTTTCATAAGAGATGTTGTTTATGTTGACATGTAATGGGTTTATTATTGGTACTTTTACATAAATTAATACTCTGAAGTGTTCTCAGTTTTAATTTCAAATATGCTAAACGTGGATTGATAATAACCCACATTAAGCAGTAGCTTTCTGGAGTCCTCAGTAACTTCAGAGAGTGTGAAAGGGTCCCACTAAGAGGCCTGGGGAGCACGGTTTGATTCATATCTGTAATTTCTCTTTAGCGGGATGTACGTGTGGGTAATCGTGGTGTTGTCCCACGGCTCCGGCGGAGGGCACGAGTCAGCCGCTGCTGCGTCACTGCCTCCTGCTGTGTGGTTAGATCTCCGAACGGCGTGACTAAAACATGATCGCGGAGGGTCCCAGCGCCCCTTGGCCTCCCTGCCCCTTCTTGCTGCCCTCCCTCTGCCTGTTGTGAAGGTGATTGAACATTACAAAATGATGGGAAAAACCTCCCAGTTCCAGCGTACATACACCTCAATTACGGTGATCCTTTCAACAGCCTCCTATCCGTTTCTGGTCCATATGGGCTCATATTTTGCACAGAGTGCGCGTACAGGTTTGCAGCCTGCTCCTCCCACTTAGCATTCTCTCCCAGCCTCTCCTGCTGCAGCGCGGCCGGCCGCCTCTGCGTCTTCGCGGGGCTGTCAATTTGTGCTGGGTCCAGGATGTTCTGTCGGGCTGATTAACTGTAATTTACTTAGCTGTCCTCGGACACTTAGGTGGTTTCTAATTTTTGCTATTGTAGATAATACTGAAGTGGTTGTCTTCATGCATGAAATCCTTTTCTGTCGGATTATTTCTTTCAGATTGATTCCCAGAAGTGGGACTGCTGGGTCAAAGGCTGGTACATTTTCACGGGTCTGGATGCTTCTCTCCTCAGATTGCTTTCCAGAAGGATTATACCAATTTGCACTGCCACTGCAAAGCCTGCGTAATAACCAACTATTTTGCTTAACTATCATGCCTAGAATTTTCCCTTGTAGCCCCAAGGGGGCAAAGGCCCTTCTCTAAGTGAACGTGATCTATAATTATTTAGACTAACACCACAATTGCTTTCAGAACATTTTTAACCTGCTGAGTTTAGAATTCTAATTCGCATACAAGCCAGCACTAACAGTATCACAAGGAGCAATTCTCTCCCTGCTCACAGTGTGTTTACACAGCCCGACAACTGCAGGGAAAACTGAAGGGCTTTTATAAACACAAGTGGTATCTTTCTGAACTAGTTGAAGTATTATTTTGAAAGGTACAGAAACACAAATTAAAACACATTTTCATTGTAACCTTTGGTTAGAAAAGTTGTTTGTTTTCGTCCTGGTCTCTTTCCATGTTCTTTGCTCTCATTCAAGCATGTTCTGAAATATCCTGGCTCCTTGGAGTCTTGCCATGATGCTTCGAGCCCGGTGACAGGGACACACCAGGGAGCGTGGCGGCTGTCCTCAGGTGCTAGTGGGGCTGTGGCGGGAAGAGGAATGGGCTGTACTCTGGTTTACTCCTGGGCAAAAGCAGGACTACTGGTGGAAATGTGGGGGATGAGGTTGGCATCCTGTGAGGAAGAACTTTCCAGCACTCGGGACTTGTCACCTTGG
This sequence comes from Mustela nivalis, assembly GCF_964662115.1. Taxonomy (NCBI): domain Eukaryota; kingdom Metazoa; phylum Chordata; class Mammalia; order Carnivora; family Mustelidae; genus Mustela; species Mustela nivalis. The sequence continues at coordinate 5,654,351 of NC_139025.1, read as the reverse complement.
GGAGTATCCACCTCTTGGAAAGGGGTGAGGATGGACAGGTTCAGGGCAGGTTGGAGCCCCTGTCGCCAGTGGGCTGGGAAGTAGATGCAGGTGGGGTCGGGGACTCTGAGGGCCCTTCGGGAATGCTCTGTGCCTGTGGTCGGGCCCCTGGTGGCTGTGTGCTGGCCTGGAGAGGGTCCTGAGCCCGGCGCTGGAGGCAGGGGCCGAGGCTGGCATGGTGCTGAACATAACTGGGAGCGCGCGTGAGGCATACCAGTCCCGACCCGGCTTCTCTGGGCGTCCACACGTTGTGAAAGAAGGGGCTCGCAGGGCTGTCAGGGTCAGACAAGTCAGATGTGGGAAGCCGCTCTGTAAACTCTAAAGCCCATACAAATGGAAGGGATTATCAAGAACTTCTGGGCAGGGTTTACTCTGTAATTGCCTGCGAAGCCATGTTCTTAAACACGGGAGGCTTGCCATCCAGTGTACCTCCAGCTCCCTTGATTCGTTGAACAAATAACATGGTGTATGCCCAGGGATGCCAGCAGGCCTCTGCAGGAACCTAGGCTCTTCCAGACATGGCTTCCCGTTTTCTGGCTTTGCAGCGTGGTGTTGGCTCCTGGTGGTTGGGATGTGCCACGAGACTTGTGTGGCCAGTGAGTCAGTCAGGCCTTGGTTGGGCTCTCTGTCTGCGGTATGAGCGGTGAGGGGCCTAGGGACCAGGTGCCACAGAGTGCGTGAGAGAGGTGGCCCTTGGGGTCAGTACAGAAGACTTGGTGTCTCCACTTCTTTCTTCATTTGGTCATCCATTGATCCAGCCGCTGATTCAGTGCTCGCTCTGTATACGCTCTGGGCTCAAAGGGACCAGACATACCCTTGCTGGCGAGAAAGCACACAAGGGGCGTGGGGTGAGTCTGTCAGGGTAGGGGCAGAAGATAGGACAGGCTTCTGGGGAAGGGGAAGGTTGAGCTGGGTCTTGCTGGGTCTTGGAAGGTGAGGAGATGAGGAGCCAGATTGGTCGGGAGGAGAGCCCTGGGCTACGACTCTCGTCTGCGGTGGGGACCTGTGTTGGCATCCGCTGAAGGGAGCCAGGCAGGACCTGTTGCAGGCTTTAGGCCTGGATAGGGCACAGGGCCGGCTGCTGCCCCGGGGGCCTACACTGGGTCAGGCACCACACTAGGGCTTTGCACCTCGTTTACCCACAGCTAGGGTGCAGGATAGTCACTCGGGCTTGGGAGTCCCACTGTGGGGCTCAGCCCCGGCCTTGTGCTTTCTGTGACTTGGACTAAGTTATATAACTTTTGGGACCTTTGTTTTTCCATCCATAGGCAGGGATAATAATAGCATCAATTGTAGTTTTCTGAGGTTTAAACAAGAAAAACTGGGGCGCCTGGGTGGTTCAGTTGGTTGAGCAGCTGCCTTTGGCTCAGGTCATGATCCCGGTGTCCTGGGATCGGGTCCCCCATCGGGCTCCTTGCTGGGCGGGGAGCCTGCTTCTCCCTCTGCCTCTGCCTGCCTCTCTGCCTGTGCTCACTCACTCTCTCTCCCTCTATCCCTGACAAATAAATAAAATCTTAAAAACAAATAAACAAGAAAAACCATGGAGAGCTCTTCGGGGAGTACCAGGCATGTAGCAGGTGCTTCATCATGTAAGCTGGCATCGGCAGCTTCCTCAGGCCCGTTTTACAGATGAGAGAATTGAGGATCAGAGAGGGACAATGAAGGACATGTGACTCCTAAAGACAGAGCTGGTGTTTGGACTTACCCTTGTCCGCCTCTGCATTCTGGGGTTGTTCTGTGTCGGCTTCCTGCTTGGGAGCTCCAGACGGTAGTCACATGAGTGTGGACAAAGGCCTTAATCTTTTTCTTTTTTTGTTGTTTTTAAGTTTTTGTCAGAGAGAAAGAGCAAGTGAGCACAAGTACAAGCAGCAGGCAGAGGGAGAGGCAGGCTCCCCACTGAACTGGGAGCCTAATGTGGGACTCGATCTTAGGACCCTGAGATCATGACCTGAGCCCAAGGCAGCCACTTAACTGACTGAGCCACCCAGGCGTCCCAATCTTTTTGAGGCTTAATTAGTTCATCTGCACACTGGGAAGAACTCTGAAGTTCCATGATGCAGGGAACTTGTTTTCTAGATTGTATCTAGAGTATCTCCAGTTCTTGGAGGAGTGCAGCCCGTGTAAATGAACCAATGAGCCCTGCTCAGTCTGTCATGCTCCTGTGGGCTTCCTGGAACTTCAGGGGGTTGGAGAGTCTCGGGAGTGAGCTTGCCCACATGCCTTGGCCCTGCCTCCCACCTCTGGCTCCTGCAGGAAGCGTCCTTGGGGGTGATGGGGGTGGCAGTCTTTGGGGCTTTGAGGAAGGTAGCTGGGAGGTGGCTCAAAGCTGTGGATCCTCCCAATCTATTGAAATGCTTGCGTTTACACTCCAGGTAATGGCTTTGGGCCCATCCTTGCAGCCTGTGCCTTTGTTTATTATTTATTTATAAATCATAAATCCAGAAAGGATTTCGGGAGGCTTATGGTAAAAGATACGAATATAGTAAAGCTGTTAGAACAGACCATGAAAAGCCACCCTGAAAAGAGGAGACACATAAATCAAGTTCAGAGCTGACCAGTGTTACCGGGCTGGTGCCTTTCATCTTCCTTCAAGGTTCCTGCAGCCCCAGGGCAGGGTGTGGGCATGGGAGCCAGCAGGAGAGGTTTTGGGTGGGGAGGTGGGCTCGCAGGAGGGTGGAGCTGAGAGGAAGCCAGCTTCTAGGGCCCTGTCTTGTCTGCCCTGTGATGAGATCCGGGGACCAGAGGGGAGACCGGGGGGGCAGTGGGGTGCAGCAGGGCTCAGGGCCACAGCCAGCTCCAGGAAGCGCCGTGGGGATCACATGCAGGCATGTTTGACCCGGGACCTGGCACTTGGAAAGCGCATTCATGAATCTCCCTGTTTGGGCTGGGGGGCCTGTGGTGAATGTCGTCCTGGGTGGAGGGCTCAGTTCCTTCACTCGGGCCCCCATGTTCAGAGGAGGTGCTGCTAGAGGGCAGGATGGGGTGCTCTGTGCACCCTCGGCTCTGTCCATACCGATACTGTCTGCACTGAGCGTGGCCTGATTGTTATTACTTAAAAACACTTACAAAGTTCGACACGAACGGAACATACTTTTTAATTATTTCCCGGCTTGTCTCTGGCAGTGCTGTTGTCAAGGAAACCAAAACCTTGGGAAAGCTTTTCAGCTTCCCGGTCAGAAGAGGATACTTGTACAGCGCTTATGTCTGTGGAAATGGACCTGTCATTCTGTAACAAAGTCTGTTTTTAAAAGGACTGGCTTCCTTCACTTCTTACAGATACAACCTTTTTGACCTTCTAACACAAGATGCAAGATTGTGGTTGGTGTTTTCTCTTTTAAAAGAATTGCTGGCGCTCTTGACTCGATTCATTCATTCAGCATCTGACGCAAGAGTTGGGTGCCCGGGGCGGGAGCGGGTTACGGAGATGGATAGGGCATCTCACCCTTCCTTGAAAGGCTCCGGGACTCTGGGAAAGAGAGACTGGTAGACAGATATTTACAGTGTAGCATCATTCCTGTTCTCAGGGAGTCCAGGATAAAACGCTGTGGGGCACAAAGGACAGCCCCAGGGGGGCAGTGCAGGGAGAGTCACAAGGAGTCTCAGAGGATGGGTAGAAGTAGTTCTGTGGCAACAAGATGGAAGAGCATTCTGGGCCGAGGGAACAGACTATGCCAAGGCTGGAGGGTGTGGAGGACTGTGCTGCCAGCCGCAGACTGCAGGGGTGTAGGGTGAAGGTGCTGGCCTTGGACATGTAAAACAAGGGAGCAGGACTGTCTGGACAAGATTTGGGAGGCGGGAAATCAGGAGGGCGATGGAAGAACAGAATCTGTTTTCAGAAGGACTGGCTCCCTTTGCTTCTCGCAGATAGAACCGTTCTGCCTGCTCGTGGAGGGCCATGGAGTTGGGAAGGCAGGTTCCTCAGAGCTGTCCTCATTCTGTTGTACAGGGCCCTTGCTCCTTGATGCACGGGGGCACGTCACGTCTTACAGCTCTGCTCGGGAGGGAAGGGACACTGCTAATGCGTCTTGAATTTAATCATTGGCTTCTGCTGCAGGAGTACCGCATTTAGTGTAACATGTCAGCCAGCATTCCAGTAGAACTTGATGATAGTTAAACCCTATCAAGGGCATTGGTTTTATATGAAAAAGATAAATCATTGTTAGAAAAATAGGACTCTTGTTTTTGAACAGCCCTTGTTATTTCTTTTAAAACTTTGGAAAATAGATTTATAGAAGCGTCATGAAATCCAGAGTTTCTATGTACCTATCACCTGCCATCCCCTCCACTTGATGTAATCCTGGTGCATGTGTCAAAGCTATGAGATGACTATCAGCATAACTCTGTTCACTGCATGGTAGAGTTTTTCAGGTTTCCCCAGTTTTTCTGCTAATGTCCCTTTTCTGTTTCAGGATCCAGCCCAGGACCTGACGTTGCTTTTAGAGCCCTGTTCTTTTTGTTGTTAACGGTTTTGGGGAGAGGGGTGGGGGCAGGGAGCAGACCGAATCTCACCATTGTTGAATATCGAGCAAGACCCGTGGAAGGTTTTCGCCTTAATGAGGCTGAACACGCTCACCTCTCATGGGCCTGTTGTACACCCCGCTAACTGGCTGCTCAGGTACTAACCCGTCTCCGTTTCCTCTCCTTTTTTGCTGTTTTCCTTTTGGATTGAACCTAGCCAGACCTGTGGGCTCGTGTTAACCTTCATTAGGGCTTGGAGTTGGGCCTCTCTTCGGCTTCCCCGTGTTTACCAGACGAGCGCGTCTTGAAGTGGTGACTGGGAGTGAGTGTGCCTGACCTTTAGTGAGGGAAGTGAGAACATTCTTTGCACAGAGGTGGATGCACAGCCTTACACAGAAGTCCCTGCTTTCCTTTTGTCCCTCCCTTGGGTCACACTCCTCCGTGCCTTTCCCCCTTTCCCATCCTCTGCGCCACCATTTCCATCCTGCTCTCTCGGGCCTTCCCCCGCGCCTGCCCCGCGCCTGCCCCGCTGGCCTTCTCCACTGTGCTTTCCCCCTGCCCTCCCCCCCTTCCGTTTCTCTCTCTCCCTCTCAGGCTCCCATGCCCTTCCTCCTTTCCTTTCCCGCAACAGGCCAGTGAAGCCGTTGCCACGGAAACCAGCCCAGCAGAAGCTCTGCTCTGCTTTCTGGATGCTTCTAACGATGATGATGACGCAGATACTGTTGAATTCTAGAATCAGCTAAGCCCTGGCCTGTGGCCTCTGGAGTCCTTTCATTTTCCAAAGGGCAGAGCGGTGCCACAGCTTACAATTCTGTTCAGTAGATGGTCATTTTTGATTCGAAAACTTCAGAATTTGAGTAATCATTTCCCCCTTGCTTTGGAAGACGGGTCGCGACCAGCGTGAAAAACGCTCAGCTGAATTTCATTATATGAACGGAGGGAAACCGCCCCACGGAAGGTGGTGGCTCTGTAGGCTCCCCGAGTATCTTAAGTTTCACGTGGGAGGTGGGTCTATTTGCTGAATTCTTGAGATGGTGACTGCTTTTAAAGGGTGTTGGGGAACAGGGAAAACATAATCGGGGGCCTAAAAAATCTTCTGATACTTAGTTTCACTCAACAAATGTTCTGGGACGAGTTGTGGGTCCAAGCCCAGAGAGGGGAGGCTGTGCTTGAGCCACAGATCTGGGTGTGCGTGCGCGAGTGTGCGTGAGCGCGTGGGGTGTGGCCGGTGGTTTGGGGCGGAGTCACTGGCACCCCCTGGCATTTTTCCGAGTAATCCAATGAGCCTGCAGGACCAGGCGGGTGCCCGCCCGGTAACCGGGCTTCGGGGTCCCTCGGAGGGCTCTTGGCTTCCGGGCCTTCGGAGCTGGTTTGTAGCAGTGGCAGCCTTGTTCCTTCCTGTTTGTTCAGGGTTTGACTGAGGCTCAGCTTGTTGGCATTAGCTGGGATTTGGAGTCGGGCCACTGAGCCAACACCACCTAATAGCCCAGCAGGGAAGAGTCAGTTTGCGGATTATGTTTAAGTTCGTACTTATTCCCAAAGGTAGCTTTGCTTAATAAAACCTTAAGCCTCTATTACTGTGCTTATGGGTATCCTGGCTCCAGGGTGTGAAGATAAGACTTCTAAAATCCAAACGCTATTTGTGGGAACGCGAAAACATTTTCATTAATAGAGAGTGTGATAAAAAGCCACGGCTCTTCCCGTCTGTGCCTAAATGGTCTTGCTGCACTTGGGTCTTTTTATTTTCCTACTTATTCCAAAGTTTATTTAAATATCACCCGTTCAGTAGTGCATTTGAAAGGAAGGAAGCTTTGGTGTGTGAATAACTTTACAACTACCCGCCGTATTTCTAGTCAGTTGCTGTGACTTAAGTTGATGATGGACCCCACACAGCAGTCACTAATGGATGATAATCTGGAGTGTTTTTGTTATTGTTGTTTTTATTTTAGAAGAAAGGTTTGAAATTAGCATAGTAAATCTCTGTGGGATCTTTGCAAATAAAAGAATATTCACGTTAAAAACAACTTTCAGGAAAGATGTATGGTAATGAATAAAACATCAGTGAGTGAAAATAAGCGTGTTTAATTATTCAAGTAGAAGTAGTAATTTAAACTAATTATTGCTTGCGGATTTCATAATTCAGTTTTTGTCTCGCAATAATATTTCCTCTGGGCCTCCGGGGCGCATCAGCGGCTGCGGGAGCAGGCGGGGCCTCTCCCCCTCCCCCGAGGCCGCAGCCTCTGCTGCACTGAGCTGCTTCTGCTGGGCCTCCTTGGTGGCCGCAGCCCTGCCTGCACCCGTCCTGCACCACCTAATTAAGCATTTCCTTGCTTATCACCTCTGGTTGCTTCGGGAGTCTCAGACCAGTCCTGCCCACGAGTTTTGATCGCCCTGGGGGCTAGACCCCTCTCTTCCCCACCAGTGTCTTAGGCTTCTTGCTCCTCCCATAGCCCTGGCGGGAGTGACCCTGAGCTCACATCCCCGTGTCCCCACTTCCCTGTGATGCAAGTCCTAGCCTGTCTGGGCTCCTCAGGTTCTGTCTTCTCTGGATGCCCCCTCCACCCCACTCCCGGGCCCCTGCTGGACGACTGCCTCCTTCTCCCCATAGCTTTGTACCAGCAGGTTCTTGTGCTCCTTTAAAAAAAAAAGTTTTAATTTTTTTTTCTTGATTTTGGCTTTTCATTTTGTTTCTATTCTAAAAGAAAAACTTCATAGAGAGGAACTGAAAAGTACTGGAGAGTTTAAGAAGCAGGGGCGTGATGAATCACCCCTAACTCTAACTTCCGGCAGCTCTCTGTCCTCTTCTCTGTGTGCTGGCGCTGGCCCTTTCCCCCTGGAGCTCTCGGGTGTCATCACAGACTCCTGGGAGGGGCCCCACGTCATCCTCCTAGGTGCCTCTTCCTGGGGTGTGACTGCCATTAGTAGGTGCTGGTAAAGGTGTAGCAAATACCAGCAGTAAATGCTGGATAGTACTTTTGCTCAATTGTGCGAGGCTTTTTAAAAACCCAGTTTTGACTGCTCTTCTTATGACTGCCTGTGATGGCATGGTTGGGGAGAGCTTTCTGTCCCTCTCTTTATTGCACAGATGCTGCCTGGAACAGATCTTGGCAATTCAGGCGAATTACTATTCTACCCCTCAGAAGGTAAAGGGAAAGGCTTCTATCTGTGACTTCTTCCAAGTGCCCTCTGTCAAAAGGTAGTGACATCTGCTCTCCTGACACGTGACAGCCATTGTTACCTCCGAATAACCACGCAGCGTCCCATCGCATGCCCAGAAGCTTTCCATCCGTCATGTCAGAAAGACAACCTTTATTTGAGATACTTTTCTCCCCTTTCCTTTGTTATTACTTTTTCCTAAAAAAAAATCACCCTCTGACTTCACCAGCATGATCTGGGCAAGTGAGTGACTCATTCTTTATGGGATTATTACTGTGGACAGGGACAAGACAGGTGGGCCGCGGGGGATCGAGAGAGCAATGAGCTGGCTGTCAGGGGCCAGGAGTCCGTGTTGTGGATCTGCCATCCACCAGCTGAGGCCCTGAGCAAGTGAGGTCGGCTCTGGCTCTGGTGTCTCATTTGGAAAACACAGAGGTTTGACTGTGATCTCCAAGGGCCTTTTATGCAGAGCGGTTTTGTGATCTCCAGACTATCTTTAGCTAAATGAGGTGATGAGTGGGTTACAGGGGTCCCTCCCGTCTTCCTGCAGGGTCACTCAATGAGTTTTTGGGATTCTGAATCCGTTTTCTCTCCATGTGACCTCCAGGGGACGTCATTAAGCAGGTAGAGAAGTTGCTAACATCTGTGGCCACAGTGGAGCAAAGTCATGGGATGAAATGAAATGCCAGGGGAGGAAACCTAGGCGGCCAGCCTCTGGGGAGACCCACTGGGCGGATACCCTTATGTCATGAGGTCCTTTCCTCCCCAAGGAATTGACAGCTGAGTTTCACTCCATGGGTGTATCTGTCTTGAGTAGCTCAGGGCTTGCACACCAAAAGTGCCCAATAAATGTTTGTTTGGATGAGTTAAAATTTCCTTTGTAGAGCCAATCTGATCCCTCCTGTTTGATTGTAAGTTTCCTCAAGGGGAAGAAACCATTTCTCCTTACTTCATTTGAAAGCTTATTTTTAAGAATAGGAGTACATAAATTTTGGTACAAGATTAAAAAGGGACAAATAGATGTATGGAGAAAAATGGGTCTTCTTCCCCTCCACCCCATGTGCCTCAGGTCCCCTGCCCTGGCTCTGGAGGATCCATTTCTTGCTCATCTCTGTGTCTTAGGGAGTACCCAGCCCCCATGCAAGAAGTAAACCTGACTTGGGCTCATTTGGATTAGAGCGACCTGGCCACCTTTCCAACAAAAGCACTTATGGCCAGATACTGAGGGAGTGAATTGGATGCATATCCTCAGGAATATTTGGGATCAGTGGGACTCCTGGAAGGAGCTGGGCAGGCTTGTGCTTGAACTGTGGTTCTCTGTAGGGTGCCTAGGGAAGGTCTTCGGCCTTTCCCACCTATTTCTTGTGAAGTTGGGCTATCGTGCTGAGTCAGCAAGATGACAGCCCCGAGTGATGCCCGGAGCTCGGCATAGGCACAGGTAACTCTTGCTTCCTTTCCCATGCTTGAAACTGAAGATGGAGAATGAATGTGCATCATTTCAAAATGATAATGTAAAATCAATCTGGAGGTGTGATTCCATTAATAGATTAGTGTTTAACTCAACTTTTTAGGAGCCCATTTGTTGCCCAGAGTGAAGCTGGCTGGAAAGAAGCAGAATTAGAGTGGCAGGCCTCCTCTCCTAACTGAAGCGCGCATCAAGTGCCTGGCCCTCAGACTTGGACCGGGGTGGTTGCTGCGATCAATATTCCAGTTTGCTTGGCAGGCAGCTTCCAGGGGATCAGGAGGGATGACGGACCTAGAGAGACACTGCCAAATGGAGCATTGAGTTAATTCCTGTTGGCCTGGCTTCTGGCCTGCCTGATGAAGGCCCTGAGTGAGAGGGTGCTGTGCCAGCGTGGACTTCATCTGGTATCACAAGAACTCAAGGTGGTCGGCTTCCCAAGACTGAGTTTTGTTAGCGATGACAGCTCCCATATGCTGAGATCCCACTCTGTGCTCGGCTCAGTGCCCGGCATCGTGTACCCCGTGAGTCCGCCGGAGCCCCCTGAGATGTCGGTAGCATGCTCGTGCTGCGGCCAAGGGGGTCGGGGGGCCGAGGAGCGCGCCGCTAGCAGGAGACCAGGGCCGTTTACTTCCAAAGCCTAAGTTCTTCCCACTCCCCCGTGTGGCCCTGATAGGACTCTCCCAGGGCTTGGAGGCTCCGGCTCGATCAAACCATGGGGGCCGAGGCTCGAAACCGAGGACAGAGGAAGGAGGTTTGAGGTGTGTCCCAGGACAGTGACTGGGAGGGACTGGCTTTGGAGGCCACTTGGATTGTTCGGTATCGATGGTGTGGGCTTGGGTGAGGAGCGTAAGGCAGGTGTAATTCCTGTTCTGGGGGCCAAGGTGGGGTAATTCAGTGATACACTAAGAAAGCAGCCGCCATCTGCTTACCATTCACTATATGCTGGATAGCCCCACTTTCCACAGGTCACTTTTAGGCAGGTGAAGGGGAGACTGAAGCAGATGGAGTCTCTCTTTAGTGTGAAGAGGTGGGAGTTGAGTGGGGAAGGCCATGTGGCAGCAGGGTGGCTGATACCACGTCCCTCCCTCTCAGGTGGCTTGCCCAGGGTCACACTGCCATCAGGTGACAGAGCCGGAATCCACCCCCACCAGCTTCACTAATTCCTGTCCCTCTGCACCTCCAGAGCTAGTGCCTGCCATCTGTGTGCGGCCCCTACCCCCATCTTCTCTCTGTGCCCCGGGCTGAGCTCTTTAAGGTCAGGGCTGCAACTTCTGTGCTCTCTGCCTTACACTGAGTGGTGCTGGGTAGACACTTGTGTCGTGAGTGCGTGAATGAACGCGTGAATGAATGACACACGTGGCGATAGAGAAAGAGGGGCAGGCCCAGGGCAGTTGGACAGATGTGAAACGTGATTTAAAGATGGGGTGGTAGATCTGTGGCCACTCCCCGCCCCCCTTCTGGTGATTCAGAGCTGCTCCCCAGTAGAGGGTTGATGGGCAGGACTGAAGGTGCTGAGTGCGAGGAGTCTGACTCATTAGCTCCTGGTGTGGAGTCAGCAAGATGGCGGCAGCAGTTCCAGGGCGGAGTGGGTTATGCCCAGAAGTCCTGTTGAAGTCCTTCCAGGGAAGAAGATAGATGCTGGGCTGAGCTGGCGGTTAACATTGTAACAGTAACAGGAGAGTTTCTGAGAGTTTAGGTAATGATACATACTCAGCACTCAGACATTTAATTTGCATTGCGTCCTATATTCCAGAAAAATTGCTTCTACTTTCTTATTGATGTGCTTACATTTTCAGGATAATTATTCTCCTTTGACATGAGTAACCCCTTGTTTACTCTCAGGTCCACGTGCCTCTCATAGTCCAGGAGGCAGGAAAAGCCTTTAAATCCAAAGCCCTATTCATGTCCCCAGCTCAAGGTGCGATAGGGACTGGAAAGTCAGTTTGGCTGAGATAAGCCTGACTGGCTTCCGGGTGGGGGCTCTGGGCTTCTGGATGGGGCCGATGGCGGTGGTGGGCACGGGCGGAGGGATGCCTTTAAACTCCTCCGCTACCTTCTTCAGGTGTCCTTTTGGAAGTGGTGCATTCCCAGGGAAGCAGCTACTGGTGGCTGCGTATTACATGAAAGCCGGAGAAACCCTTCAGATCAGATGTGCCCTGGGAGCTCTGGCTGTGTTCTTTCTGCAGGTTTTGGTGGCAGCTTTCCCCTGAAGCATGAAATTATCAAGAGGCAGAACCACAGTTTCACACTTTAGGGCCTGAATAGGATCCAATGCCCAGTTTTGTTAGATCGAGTCCGGATGCTCCAGGTTGGATGGGGACTCTTCCCTGAGAATCTAAGGTGCTTGCTGAGTGTCCAGGCAGATAAATTGAGACAGGCCTTGGGAAGGATGCTTGGCTGGTGTTGGGAAGCAAGGAGGAGGAGAGCCACACTGGTGGGGCGGGAGAAGACATTTGAGCTGGCCCTGGGGCAAGGGCCAGTGGGGCTGGGAGAGAGGCGGGCCCCGGGGCCCGAGCACAACTGTTTGTTCAGCAGGCACAGTCGGGAGCGCTAAGGTAGAGAGTAACGGCAATACCGGAATGGCCGGGGTGTGGGGTGCTGTGGCCAGGGCTTTGTGAGCCACGGGGGTGAATCTAGAGCTTCTCCTATAGGAACTGAGAGCCTTGGAAAGTTCGAGAACGAGTGGTTGTGGAATTGGAGGGATAGCTCGTGGGGAGGCCTCCCATGATGCTCTGTGCTATAATCTGGGCCCTTAGGATACAGCGGATAGGGGGAGGGTTGTGTTAGCCCTGACTTCAAGCAGTTCTGCACCTATTCCCCCTTCTTTATTACAGACTCCCACGGTGTAAGTATAAATGCAGTTACAGTTTTGGGGCTTGAAAATGCCTCCATTTATTGAAAACCCACTTTTACCTAGATTGAATTCCAATATTGCTCAGCCCCGTGTGGTAGAGAGGGCTGAAGAGACCCGAGATGGGGAAAGAGCCACAGCCCAGGCGCACCCCTCATTCTCTCAGAGCCATTCCTTTTTCTTCCAGTCCCACCCCCACCCTCTGCCTCTCCCCCTGCCCGCCCGTCCCCCTCCCCTGCGCCCCAGTCTCTGAAGCCCAAGGTTGGGGGCGGTGTATAAATATTAGGAATATTTACGTAGGCCTGCATGGGATTCAGTGACGCAGCTGAGAGCCACAGAGCGTTTGGTGACTCATCAGACCTTTCCAAACACTTGTGATATTTTGCTGCTCTGAAGGGAGGAAAGTAATTAGCAGTTAGCGCTGGTAGATGACGCGGGAAGGATACGCAAACCTTCCCTGCTGGTCTTTTCTGTGCCTCGGGTATTTGTGTTTTTTTAAAGCTATGTGAATTATTTTCTTTTTAATAATGTTTGTTTTCTTCTGATTATTAAAATAATGTGTGCTCATTGTAGAAAATACATAAATGCATTAAATAGGAAATAAAATGCATGAATTATTTTTCCATTACAGTCTTATTAAGAATGTTTTGCTTCTGCGCAGGAAATTTGGAGCACTAGGCTTATTTTATTTGAGGGGCTTGTGAGATGAGTCACATCGATGGCTTGCAGCCTATGCTCTGGGGGCTTCAGGGGCTCCATGGAGATTTTGGGGGGCTGCCTCTGGGGAGGGTGAGGTAGGGGCCTTGAGACGTGTTTCCCCCACTCCTCACCCCCTGCAGTTCTGCATTGTCTGTGTCACGACCTGGTTTCTTCACTTGGCCGCCTTTGAGCAAATGGCTCCGTGGCTTGTCAGGTTGGGGACTCAGTGATCCAGACCCAGCCGGTAATTTTATAAGTGAGGAGTCTGAGGACACTGGGAGATGTGCCTGGCCTAAGGTGACATGGTGGCTCGGGGCTAGTCTTTGTGCTTTCTGACTCTACATTCATTACCTTTTGGAATATGCATCAGTTAGAAATATTAGCAGTTAAATTTGAATGTCATTGTTACGAGCTCTGTCCCCATGCAGAGACCCCCAGGAAGCTGATCAGGGGTCTCTAGAGGGCTTGCTCTTGAAGGAAGTGGAGGCCTACAAGCAGCTGGGGCTCGGAAAAGATGAAAAGTAAAAGCCCCATCATCGCTGTTAGGCACACAAAGGAGGAGAAATTGCTCTGGGTGATCCCTGGTTGTATGAATAATGAGAAGAAATTAAGTAAAGGCCGTGTTTCCTGACACTGATGTATTAGAACATGGAGTAACTTTCTACAGGAAATTGGAACAGGAATCCCTTTAAATTGAATTTGAAGCTGTGAATAGTAAGCCTACATTGGCCCTGCGTGTCCTAATGCAAGTTAAGTAAGCAGTTTCCTGGATAAGAGTTAAGTACTTTAGGGATACAGGTTAATGCCGAGGCCAACATGGCACAAGTTAATAAATTGCCTCTCCCGTGTATTGTCTGTGAAGACGCAGAAGAGTAATTTGCTTCCCGCAGAGCTGTGCCAGAATTCTCATACTTCTTTTATTAGATTTTTGGCCCGATACATTTGTTCCCTCTCATTGGTTTTGTTGATAATAATTACCCACCCTCTTCCATCTCCCCGTGGATCTCTCTCAGTTTTAATTGTTTGCAATAGCCTCAAAAGTTCACCATTTTAGAAGATAGGTGTTTTAAAATAAGAATGCTCTGGGACAGAGCCCTTCTGAGTTTCCAGAGGGAGATAGTTAAAGCTCTATTTTTAAAGTGATCTTGGGGACTGCAGCCACTGAGATTAGGAAGAAGCAAGAGCTGCTTCCATCAAACATGTAAGTGCTAATCCCTGGCCTCCGGGAACTCTCTGGGAACCCTTCTGGAGTTTGGATATGCTCAAGGGCCTCCCGTGGAGGGTGGAGGGTATAGAACACAGGCCTCCCATGCTGCTTCTGTTTGGCTCTTGACCCTGGCCCAGGGAAGGAAGGACATTTATGATAGCAGCCACTACTCAGTGAGGACCTGTGGGGCGCCAGACACCGTGCCGGAGCCAGCTCTACTAGCTCACAGGCTAGTAGATTAATTCATTAACAAGCTAGTTATTAATTACAAACTGCTATTTATTGGGAAATGGAGAAAAATGGCCAGTGGGTAGGGGAGAACCCCTGAAAGATGCCGTGCAGGCAGAGATTGGAGATGGGAGAAGGACTCAGGAGTGTGAAGCAGAGGGAACAACCAAAGGACCATCATAGGCAGAGGCTGAGAGCAGTGGTGTGGTGGGCAGCATTGTGCAAGGACGGGCTTGTCTTCAAATTGTCCTTAGAGAAGATGTTTTCTTTCCTTTCCTTTTCCTTCTTTCTTTCTTTTTTTTAAAGATTATATTATATTATTTATTTATTTTTAAAAAAGATTATTTATTTATTTGACAGAGAGATCACAAGTAGGCAGAGAGGCAGGCAGAGAGAGAGAGGAGGAAGCAGGCTCCCTGCCGAGCAGAGAGCCCGATGCGGGGCTCAATCCCTGGACCCTGGGATCATGACCTGAGCTGAAGGAGAGGCTTTAACCTACTGAGCCACCCAGGCGCCCAAGATTATATTATTTATTTGCCAGATGGAAAGGGGAGAGCACAGGCAGGGAGAGCGGCAGGCAGAGAGTGAGGGAGAGGCAGGCTGAGCAGGGAGCCTGAGGCAGGGCTCCATCCCATGACCCCGGGATCATGACCTGAGCCAAAGGCAGATGCTTAACCAACTGAGCCCCCCAGGCATCCTGTGAAGATGTTTTCTTCATAGTTGAATGTGTAAAGAGTTTCTCAGATGACAGCACACTGTCCTAATTCCGGACTACAAAGCGTAAGACCTGTAAGTAGGTCTTTGGATACTTCGTCCACCACCTAATTTGTTTGAATGTTTGCCTGCCTTGCACGTGGTCTGTGGTAGACCAGTTCATGGCGGCTGGGTTTGTGAGGGGCGTGCTGCTTTGTGCTGGGCTTGAGCCTTAGCTCTGTAACCTCTTGGTGCCTCAGTTTCCCCATCTATAAAGTAGAGAAAATCGTACAGACAGCCTTAGATTTTCTCAGTTCACAGTGCCCTTTGTGTCACAGTGACAACCCCCCCCCCCCCATTTTCCAGGCCCAGACAAAGACACAGCAGTCCTCTGGTCCCGCTGACGAAGGTGTTAGGGCCCGACGGTGCGTAGTATTTGGGTCCTAGCAACTTCACACCTTCTGGGTACACACAGGTTCTCAGATGTTGGAGGCTGGTTGGGCACTGCGACCCTCCTTTCACGTGATACTTGTTCTTTATCACCGTAACTGCTGAAAGCCCAGCTTTGCAAAGATACGATGCCGTTAAAAGAAATGGAGAGCGATCTAATGTTGGAGTGGTTAAGAACCTCAGCTAGGGGGAACCTGGGTGGCTCAGTGGGTTAAAGCCTCTGCCTTTGGCTCGGGTCATGATCTCAGAGTCCTGGGATCGAACCCTGCATCGGGCTCTCTGCTCAGCGGGGAGCCTGCTTCCGTTCCTCTCCCTCTGCCTGCCTCTCTGCCTACTTGTGATCTCTGTCAAATAAATAAATAAAATCTTAAAAAAAAAAAAGAAAAAAAGAACCTCAACTAGTAGTCTGCATGGTGTTAACAGATACTGCTGTGTTTTCTTTAAAAAGTTAAAAGTGTCCCTTGGCACCTCTGTGAGTTTTCTGGGGTTCCCTCGGGTGTCTTGTGCACAATTTGGGAACTGCAGTGGTATTTGCTTTGTGTGGGTTTGTGAAAGTTGAATGAAATGATCCACAGAAATGCTCAGGGCACTGCCCAGTGCTAGGTGCTTAGTCATTGTTGCTGTTCCTCTACCTCCGAGGTTCACTTTAGCTGGTGTAGGAATGTGTCCTGTAAGCGGGGAAGACATGAGTCTTTTTCTTTTTTTCCTTAAGATTTGTTTATTTATTTGAGAGAGAGAAGGAGCAGGAGCAGGGGGAGGGGCAGAGGTGGAGGGAGAGGAAGAAGCAGATTCCACACGAAGCATTGAGCCCAGTGCAGGGCTTGATCCCGGGAACTGAGATCATGACCTGAGCCAAAGGCAGATGTTTAACTAACTGAGCTACCCAGGTGCCCTTCATTTTTTTTTTTCTTTTTTAAGATTTTATTTTTTTAAGTAATCTCTGTACCCACTGTGGAGCTTGACCTCTCAACCCCAAGAGCAAGAATGAGTGAGGAGAAGGGCAGAGAGAGAAGCAGACTCCCCGTGGAGCTGGGAGCCCGATGCGGGACTTGATCCCGGGACTCCGAGATCATGACCTGAGCCAAAGGCAGTCGTCCAACCAACTGAGCCACCCAGGCGTCCCTGTCTTGAGGATCTTGAGGCTTTATAGGGAGGGGTGTGGTATTGGAAAAACACAGTATTTTAAAAATCTGTTACAGTAGGTGATTTTAAATATGCATGTGAAGCTGTAAGTTAATAAATACATAGATATTTGATAATTTTTTTGTATCTCTACAAGTATACATACTTAAGATGGTCTCTAGCCTTTTTCTTTTGTTTTTAATCTTACCATTGGAAAAATAAGGGAGGTCCCTGTGGTTTGCCTTAGATCTGGAGTATTAGCAAAGGGGAGAGTGGTTTGTGTTGAGGTCGGTGATCAGGTAGAGATCAGATTGTGAGAGGTCTCTGTGACATACTTGGCTTTAGGATTTTATTCAGAATGAAGCAGAAAAAGCCATTGACAGTTCAGATTAAAAAATAAATGAGTTAACTTTTAAAATATTTTTAAAGATTTATTTATTTGACAAAGAGAGTGAGAAATCACAAGTAGGCAGAGAGGTAGGCAGAGAGAGAGAGGGGAAGCAGGTTCCCCGCTGAGCAGAGAGCCTGATGTGGGGCTCGATCCCAGGACCCTGAGATCATGACCTGAGCTGAAGGCAGAGGCTTTAACCCACTGAGCCACCCAGGCGCCCCATGAATTAACTTTATCGAGGTAATTTACATACAATAAAATGCACTCATTGTCAGGGTACCTTTGGATGAGTTTTGAGAAATCCCTGTAATCGTGCACACACCCTCCCCTGACCCCATCAAGACGGAGGACCTTTCTACCCCCCAGAAAGTTCCTAGTGTCCTTTATCAGTCTATCTCTTCCTTCCAACCCCAGCCCCAGGCAACCACTGATCTGCTTTCTGTCACTAGAGATTAGTTTTGCCTGTTGTAGAATTTTATATAAAATAGAATTATACAACATGTAATTTTCTGGGTCTGGCTTCTCTCACTTGACATAATGTTTGTGAGATTTATCCCTGTTGCCGTGAGCCTCAGTCTTCTTCGTTGCTGAGTAGTATTCCGTTGGGTGAAAAGACCACACTTTGTTTATCCATTCAGGGGCTCATGGGCATTTGGTTTGTTTCCAGTTTGGAGATATTAGAAATAGTACTTCAAAAAAATATTTATTTATTTATTTGAGAGAGAGGGAGAGAGAGCGCGCGAGAGAGCGAGAGAGCGCGGGAGCTCCAGGCGGGGAGGACAGAGGGAGAGAATCTTCAAGCAGACTCCCTGCTGAGCACCAGCCCGAGGCAAGGTCTTATCTCAACTCAAGAGATGCTGACCAGAGCTGAAACCTAGAGTTGGATGCTTAACTGACTGAACCACTGGGCACCCATAGAGGTAGTACTTTTTGACCACTTATGTGGGCCTTTGTTTTCATTTCTCTTCGGTTAGTATCTGGGGGTAGAACTGCTGAGTTGTGTAGTAAGTATATTTTCAACTTGATAGGAACCCTCCTGTTTTGAACGGGGGTGTGATGTTTCTTTATTTGCATCTTTAAAACAATTTTTTTTTTAAATTTTAAATTTAAAATTTTTATCTTTAAAAGGTTCCTTTGTCCCTGGAGAAGGGGCTGGGCTGGAAGCAGGGAGAGCTGTGACATTGGCTATTAGTAGTGTCAGGCGAGTGAGGCCAGTGGCTGGATGGGAATGACAGAGGAGGCATGTCTGGCTCTGAGGGATGGTTTGGGGGCAGAGAGGCTAGGCCTTGGTGATGGAGTGCATGATGCTGGGAGTCACAGGTGACTCTAGGTGGTCGGGCAGAACTGGGAAGACCCGGTTACGTTATATCTTGGAGGCTCATTTCTCTTCTGCCCAATGGCACTGGAAAGTAAATGGTAGTTTTGTTTTCTAAATAAGAAAAGGGGAGGAGATGCTCCTATGGGAGGCAGGCAGCTAATGGTGTCCAAGCGGAGGTAGGAGTCATGGCGGCTGCCCACATGTGATGCCTGCTAGGGGCCGGTACTGGGGTCACTCACATTTCTGCACAGCCTTCTGAGCAAAGCCATGAGCAGTTAATTTCCTCTGGCCTATCTTTTCAAAGATGTTTATATAGCCAGCAGTTTTGGAAGATTAGAGATAGTGTCTGCATTTGGAGTGAATTTACTTGTATTCCAGGAATAAGGACAGTGTTTCCCTCCAGGAGAAAGGTTGGTCAGGTTTATTGCAGCCCCTTATCTAAGATGGGGGCTTCGGTACCAGGATTCCCATTCTGTAATGCATCCCACTCTGTGCACTTGGCCTTCACCGAGTCACCCTGGGGGAATGGGGACTTGGAACCCCATTCCAACTACATTCTTACTCTGGATACTACTGTTGGTATATGTGATAAACTGTTTTTTTTTTTTTTTTAAGATTTTATTTATTTATTTGACAGACAGATCACAAGTAGGCAGAGAGGCAGGCAGGAAGAGCGAGGAGGAAGCAGGCTCTCCGCGGAGCAGAGAGCCCGATGTGGGGCTCGATCCCAGGACCCTGGGATCATGACCTGAGCCGAAGGCAGAGGCTTAACCCACTGAGCCACCCAGGTGCCCCGATAAACTGTTTTTTGTCTCTGACCTGGAGTCTCATGTCTTCTGCTGGTATGTGTAAAACCGTGACAGACTAACTTGCTAGTTGGCTAGCAAGGTAATCTCAGAGCCTATACAATTTTTTTTTTTTTTTTTTGTATTTTTAGAGAGAGAGAGAGAGAGAGTACGTGCTTGAGTGAGGGATAGAGAGAGAATCTTAAATAGGCTCCATGCCCAGCAGGGAGCCTGAGGAGGGGCTGATCTCATGACCCTGAGATCCTGACCTGAGCCAAAACAGAGTCTGATGCTCAAACCGGCTGAGCCACCCAGGTGCCCCGGAGCCTCTACAGTGCAGCTGGCTGTGTCACCTCTTCCTCCCTGCCCTGCTGCTGTTCTTTCCTTCTGCATCTCTGTTGATGCTGCTGCCCACATCTTTGTTGAGTACCTGTTAGTGGCAGGGAGAGGGTCAGGAGACAGTGGGAATCGGACACACAGGGTTTCAGTCCTCACGGAGCAAATGTTGTTCAGCCTTTGCTGTTCAGTCCGTTGCTAAGTTGTGACTTATCTATTCGCCTGACCTCATCCTCTCCATCCGCACTGCCTGTTAATCTCTCTGTGGGCTGTGTATCTTCATGGTGGCTGCAAGGGCAGGAACCTGTCCTAGGGAAGGGCCTGGTTCGCTTCCAGGCAGCAGTAGGTGCCCAGATGCTGTTGGTATCCATGTTATTGTTAAGTCTGATTGTCGCTCCTTGATGTAAACCCTTGATTTTGCCCCAGCCCATAGTATGGGATGTGGCCCAGAAAATGCAGGATGTAAGCTAAACCCTGTTTCACCTTCCCTGGTTGCTGGGTGGATCACCAGCCGCCTTCCGTGGGCCTGAGCTATTCCCGGTTGGTCTAGTTGCTGTTCCCTAAACATGACACATCCCTCCATGCCTTTGTCTTTTCCTTCCTTCTTTTTCAGCCGAAGTCCTGTTTATCCCCCAGGACTCAGCTGTACGATCCCCTTCTTTCTGTACTTTCCTTAAGGTTGCTTTTCTCCCTTATTCTAGGCCGGCATAAACTGCCGCCTGGCGCACCTGACCTGCCTTTGTGCTCACTGGGAAGTGACTGCTGGGCCATGTGACTCCAGGGAGCAGCACAGCAAGGTCACGGGCTGTGTGAGAGACTCTAATTTAGCAGGCATTTGGGGCTTACACGTATGATGCAGCCTTGGCAGCCATGAGCTGCCTGATGGAAACTGAAGAGAAAATGCCAGGGTACCCATCCCAGGGAGAGTCACCCACACCAGCCGTGGTCTGGACCCCTGCTGGCCCAGGGGTAAGATCTGGGCCAGTGACTTGAAAATCACATCATTCCCCAAAGCCTGTGACGTGGCAGCATCATTTAACCTTGGAGGAAAGAGGAGGAAAGAGTCTCTGCAGGATAGTCCAGCGTCACCAGTCCAGGGGGTGAGCCTTGGTGAGCCAAGCCTGACTCCTACCTGCGCCCCCCTTCTCTGTGGGCCTGGGGGAGCAGGCTGCTTCACACCTGGGCTTTTCTACGGGTGTGTTCCGTGTCCAGTTCTGCTCATAGCCTCACCCATCTGTTACCGTGGGTGTTTCCTGTGCCAGCCCTGCGCTGACGCCGGCTAAGGGAGGAAGCAGCCACACCTCCAGGAGCTCTTGGGCAGAACACTTTACGCACGCCAGCCCTTTCCATACTTCAGTCTCCCGATCACCCAGTGAGGCATGGAGAGAGGACCTCAGGCCTGCAGAGCTAGAGTTGGAGCAAGGTTTGCAGCTAAGCCCTTTCCCATGGCTGGGTCCTGCCCTGGAAGGACCCAAACAGCCAGGCTATTGCCCCATCCACCCCCTCCTTGCTGCGAGGCTGCTGTGAGCCATTTTTCCTCTGCAGGGAAGGAAGAGCTGCCTGACTGTTACCTCCTCTTGCAGATAGGGGTGCTAGAGCCCGAGTCTTTTCTTGGTTGGCTGCCAGTGAGGCATGGAGAGTGAGTCAGGAGCACGTCTCCTGGACCTTGATGCTGTGGGATGTGTCTGCATGACAGATACAGAGCCATGATCCCGATTTCTCCCCGACTTCTTGCTTGCTGTGGTGACCCTGAGCTGTTCCTGGCCACTGCTGTCCACCTTCCATCACCTCTGTCACGGATGGGCCTTGTCATGGTGACTGATTCCCCTACACTGGGGGGATGCTTAAGCTCTGTGCATGTTCTTTTAGATTGGCATGAAGGCCCTTATTGAGGTCCTTATGTTGTACTTTCTCAGTGCCCCTGATTTTGTACATCGTACACACAGGGACCACCCCCGCTGCTTTCTGACTTCCATGCACGTATGAAATGGAAATGTTTGACCCCTGGTTGTGGTAGTCTCAGCCAGGAGGATAAAGGGCAGGTTTTATGGGACAGCCATGGGGTTCACCCTTGGGCCACATTTAGTGAGTGAAAGAAAGTCCCTTCCCCCTCCGGTGGGCCCATGAGGGTGGTTGCCTCTCCTCTGTTTTCTCGGGACTCTGGCCTTCACATGCCATGCTCTAGGAAAGTTCTGTTTTCCTTCTCGTTGGGGGCCTTCTGTCTGTGGCTTCCCGGGCTCGTCTTATTCCCACCTGCCTCTCACTTCCTTCCCCTGCTGTCTGCCCTATAATGTGATAGCCTTCTCAGGGAGTCTTCAAATGAACAGTTTTTAGAATTGTTGAAAGCTCTGTTGGAAAACAGAAAAGGCTATTTCATGGGAAGATGATGACCTTATTAACTATAATTAGGCAATTCACAGAGGTTTCCCATATAGTCCAGCATCTTGCCTTGTTGAAATGGGGGGAAAATTCTGTGGTAATGTCTTTGGGATGTAATAGTCTTTAACACATTACCAGTTTAATTTCTTCTAGAAGGTTTGGCAGCCTGGCGTTTTCATTTAGAAAGCCGAGGTATAGTTTTACAGTCATCCACATTAATATAATAATTACAATTTTGAGCAAGTAATTTCAGACACTGACATCAAGAGTTGTTGTAATAGCTGGAGGAAGAGCTCGGGTAAGGAGGTGACGCCTCACATCTCATCTCCCATGAATGGCGTGACATTGCAAACACAGGCAGTACACTTCCCTAGGCTAGGCTTTGTATTTTGGGCCAGGCATGGAAATGCGCAGAAATTCTTCCTGTGTTCGATCTTCCGACAACAGACATAGTCGAAGTTAATGGGGAATTTTCTTCTCTGAAGATTTCTCCGGGCTCCTCGCGTCAGGTGCCCCACGTGCTGGGGCTGTGTGAGAAGGCAGCTGGGAGTGGATGGCACCTCGGCACCCAGCTGCGTCTCCCTCGCCCATCTGTGTTGCCCTGACCTCTGAGGACACCCGGAGGCCTGCAAGCTGCTGCCTCCTGGGCAGGCAGGCCCTTCCAACCTCCACGGTCCCACGCTGCACGCGGTGTCAGGCCCCTTCCTCCCCCAGCTCTGTTGGCGGGCTCAGGCATCCCAGCCTACAGCAAATAACCTGGGTTTGGTGTTTTACCCTTTCCTCGTGAACATATTTTCTACAGTTCTCTAAGCATTCATATATGATTTTGGATCCTGTTTTTGAAACTTAATCTCTATCCCTATTTTTACAGCCTTCAAAATAGTCATTTTCTTTCATGTGGTTGTACCACAATTTACTAAATTGCATCCCTATTGCTGAACATCGAGCTTTGTTCCAGCAGGTTTTTTATTGTTGTTTTATAGGCAAGACTTTAGTGATCATCTTTATGTACATAATACTTAGCTTCTGTGTAGTTATTTTCTTAGGCTTGATTCCTAGGGCCACAATTACTAGCCAAGACTGAGAACAACTTTTTTCCTTTTAAAATAAAATTTTTCGTATTATGATATAGTATTTAGTAAATAGAAGAAGGTCGAGAAAGGAAAATCAAGATGGTCAGATTCCTTTTGCCATGTTCACCACTGTGTCAGCTAGGAGTGTGTTAGGCTGCAAATACCAGGAGACACACTGAGCGCTGCGGCTTAGCAAGGTAGAGGCTGACTGTCTCCAGGATTGGTTTCTGGGTGAAGCCGTGTCCGGAGGCACCCTAGGTGTTTTCCTCCCCCTGCCCTTCCGTTCCGGGCCATGTCATGTCTGTCCCCTTTGTCCTCCTCCTCTGTCCCCCGGCAGCTTTACCCTGCCTCTCCACTGCCTCTTCCACTTCTTACACTGGGTGAGCCTTTTTATTTCTGCTTGTTTTTGGTCCTCAAACAGCGTCTCATGCATTTGGGGCCATTATAGTGAGATATTTACTTCTCTTTTTTTGCCTATCTTGACTTTGCAACTGCCTATTTGTTTTTTTTTTGTTTTTTTTTTTTTTTGTTTTTTTAAGATTTTATTTATTTATTTGTGAGAGAGAGAGAGTGAGAGTGAGCACAGGCAGACAGTGGAAGGCAGAGTCAGAGGGAGAAGCAGGCTCCCTGCTGAGCAAGGAGCCCGATGTGGGACTCGATCCCAGGACGCTGGGATCATGACCTGAGCCGAAGGCAGCTGCTTAACCAACTGAGCCACCCAGGCGTCCCTTTTTTTTTTTTTTAAGATTTTATTTATTTATTTGCCAGAGACCGAGGGAGAGAGAGGGAGCGAGCACAGGCAGACAAAGAGGCAGGCAGAGGCAGAGGGAGAAGCAGGCTCCCTGCCGAGCAAGGAGCCCGATGTGGGACTCGATCCCAGGACTCTGGGATCATGATCTGAGCCGAAGGCAGCTGCTTAACCAACTGAGCCACCCAGGCGTCCCGCAACTGCCTATTTGTGACATACCATTCGGCCAAGGCTGAAATTTTAGTAGTGCTAAGGCAGAGAAAAGAAGAGTGCACTCCAGGACTAGGAAGGAGCTCATCTTTCTTTCTAATGGGATTGTCGTCTTTTATCCTGTGTTTGTAGTCCTGCCAAGCCCCTTGGGTTGGAAAATATCCTTTGCTCTCTGCTTGGTTCTCTTACTCCAGGGGAGGGAAAAGACTCTTCCTGGGGCCTCTCCATTCCTTTGAATAGCCTTGCAAGGGAAAGTGTGTCATGTGCCCACCGGGTGTAGGGGGACTGTGAGTGCCAGCATTGCCTTCAGGGAGCTCCCGGAAGAGTGGAGGAGACAAGCAGAAACACTATTACTGTTACTCACATAAACCAAGCCAAGCGGGCATGGAAACGAGTGATTTGTGACTTACTCTAATCCTACAGAAAATAAAAGGTAATAAAAGACTCCCATGGACCCCGCACCAGATTTAACAGTCACTAATGTTCCGCCATATTTGTGTTAGGTCTCTCTGTTTGTAAGGAGTAAAATATCGCAGCGGTAGCTACCGTCCTGCTTCCCTCGCGGCCTGGCAGTGGCTCCCCTGCTGAGGCCGGCGGTGTGCTCCTCAATGCTGGCCGCTGTGTTTGACATGAACAGTATGCAATACTAGCTTTATATGCTAAAGACTTAGAGAAATGTTACCACATTCAGGATTCTTTTGTAGTTCGTAAACACGAAACCTGCTTTTGCAGATTTTCCACACACACGCCCACATCTGTTTGGAACATTCATTTGTAGAGGCAGTGCAGTATTCCTCTGTGTGGATAAAATAGAGTTTATTCATTCCTCCACTGGCTGAAGGTTAAATTGTTCTTCCTCTTTTGTCTCGTCAAACAACATGGCAGTGAACATGTGTTCCAGGAACCTACTTCCATATGCTAAAGCCCCTCCGGACTTAGTGACTTCAAACGGTGATGTTTGTTTTGCTTATGAACCTACAGTTTGCGCTGGGCCTAGTGAGAACTCATCGGCATTCTGCTTGGTGTCTTGTGGGCTGGCTCAAGGGCTGCCGTAGCTGAAGGTGGTTCTGCCTGTCTGCCGGGTCTCTGGCTGTGTTGTTGGCCGCAGCACCGCCTGTGGCCTCTCCACGTCACCCGGGCTTCTTCTCGACACGGCCGCGAGAGTGGCAGGCCACAGCTGGGTCATCTTTATGAGCTCAGCTCAGAAGGCAGGCAGCGTCTGTTTGCTGCACATGGTCGCTAGAAGCAGGTCTCTAAGGCTGGCTCCCGTAGGGGACATAGGACCTGTTATAATGGGTGGGTGTCCCAGAGGGTGCATGGCTGTTTTAAAACCAACACCCTTAGATGGGTGTCCTCGTATGCACCTGCGGGAGGTTCGCAGACCCCTCGGGGTGCATGCCCTGGTGTCCAGGTGGCATGTGGCCAGGCAGCTGCCCTGGCTCAGGATGATGGCGCTACCGTGGTGCTTAAGAGCTCCATTCCTTCACACCTTCTCCTGCACTTGCCCTTACAGAGTTTGATTTCGGCCTCTCTGGGGGGTGTGAAATAGGATCTTGTTTTAATTTGCCTGCCCACCGGTGAGGCCGAGCCCACCACTGCCCTCCTGGGATGGTGTTGGATTCCCTTTCCCAGCTGGTCGCCCTTAAGAAGACAGAAACGTCAAAGTGCTGTGTTTTTGGCTTATGATGTCAATTTTTCAAGAGGGAAGTGGTGAGTATCCCACAGAGTTTATTGCAAACTATGATGAAGACCTTGGAGTTACTATTGGTATGACTCACTTATGAAAAAAATATGATTTCAGTGACTGCAGGCTGTCTCTGTAATGTGAGGGATTTTCATTTAATCTCTCACCTCTCTGTAATTTGCCCAATTTAAAAATGCCCCGAAGCTTGCTTTCTCCTTGTCTGGGAGTCCTGTTCTTGCTATGTGTTATCACAATAACAGTAATAAGAAATGGTGCCAAAATGTGTCTCTTTTCGAGTTCTTGCTGTCTCCATGGTCATTTAATTACTTCTGGTACTGATTCCTCCCACTCTGGTCTCCTGCTAGAACAGTCTTTGCAGGAAGCTTCCAGGGAGAATGAACTGGCTTGCTGTCAGGGCTCGGTAGGCTCTGGGTTAGGAGGCTCACTGGGTCTTGAGCGGGATTGGGGTCCCCTCTGGGCCTCATGGCACCCCATTGCTCATTCACACCTTGTTTAGTGACACCACGAGATCACAGTGGGCAGTCCATCACTGTTAGGTCTGGCAACAGAGCCTCGTACCTGGGAGCATTCAGGAAATATGCACTGAGCCAAATAATTCAGAATGCTTAGTTATAATGATCAGTCTGACCTACTGCCTCTTAAAAACATCCGGAGAAAGGCCACATCTGCCCAAGAGCTTTAAAATGAATTTCTAAGCTTTCCTTGAAAAGTGAACTTTTGGCTACTTTTTAAATTTAATCAGGTTCTGTCTGAACACTCTGTGCGTGGCTTGCTAAAGAACATTATCTTCTCTGCCGCTCTGCGAAGGGGTGTTCGGCTTCTTATCTGTGTTTAGAACCAGAGCCTCTGCTGCGGAAATGAAGCCTCGTCTGTGCGCCGAGTCCGCTCAGACCCTCTCCAGACGTTGGGAAGCAGCCTTTGCATCCAAAGCAGGGCCCTGGGGAACCAAGTGCGCTGGCCACATCTTCTGGATTGGGTGGGTGTGGTATGTCCTCCCAGTGTCGCTGGTGCCTTGCAGGGGGTCACAGGTCACTCCAGGAGGTGCAGGGGGATCATTCGCCCAGGCCAGGCTCGTGGCTGGTTCTGGGGAGGCTGGTGACCAGTGTTGCGTCACGGGATCGGGGGACAGCCAGTGCTGCTACTGCCCATCTCACTGGGCTCTGCCTGTACCAACCAGAGGGGGTATACATGAGGAATTCATTATCTTTTGTTCTTAGAGGAGGAAGGCTTTGGGGTGTGTTCATTTCCTCTTTTGTGGAAAGCTGCTAGGTCGGCCCAGGCTGGTTGGGCAAGGCCTCCTGGCTTGTGGAGTGGGTTCCCCTGAGCCCAGGCACTGTCAAGGCCATACCGCTTACAGGGAGCTGAGTTTCAGAGCCTGTGGAGTTTTCACACCACATTCTAGGTGCCAGCAGAAGTCTAACGGGGGCAGGGTGTTAGCTCCATTGCTGTGACAAGTTTGTTCACGGCCTAACGGTTTGTACCGTGTAAACAGACACCAGCTCCTGCTGTCCTGATCCAACCTCAGGCCTCATTTGCATGTTGTACCCTAGGCTGTGGGGGACCTACCCACTGACCCCTGGGCCTTTTTTCCGATGACCCCGATGTGACTCACGCTGTGCTTAGCTGAGGGGCCCTAACCACCTCTGGGGTCCCGAAGGTGAGGACTCTTCCCTCGGCTTGGTGTCTGGGCTGGAGCAGCCTGGGCCTTGGGGGCCAGCCTGGCTTCTGGGATCAGCCTTTCCTGGTCAGGGTCTTGGTTTCCTACTCAGTGAGATTCAGGAGTTGGGCTGATCGCAGGGCTCCTTCCGGCAGTAACCGCCACCCTCACCAGCTAGGGAGCACCTGCTAGGGACCAGACTCTGCTGGGCGTCTCACAGCCACGCAGAGCAAGAGCTTAATCATTCCGTTGTGCTGATGGAGAAACCGAGGCCTGACAAGCTGACACCTTCCCTGCACACGTGCTTCTTCTGCCTGCCTCTCATGATGAACGGTCCCTTGCCTGTCTGGTGACTTCCCTGTAGCCCACCCCTTCCTGCTGTCACCGCATCGGGTATATCGCCTGTGGCTTCCCTCTGAAGGGCCTCTTGGGTCTGTCTCCTTCAGTCTTCATTGATACCCCCTCGGTCCAGGCCACCACCCTTTCTTACTGCAGTCTGAGAAATGTTCTTCCTTGCCTTTCCCTGTCTGCCTAGGCAGCCCAAGTCAGCATGTTCCTCACTAGCCTCACAGCCTGCAGGGCCCCGGATCAGGCCTGCCCTCCTCGAGGTGATGTTTGCCTGCTCTCCAGCCCGCTGCCCTCAGTGTGCACATCTAAGGGCTCCCGTGGGCCTGAGCTGTGACAGGGCGGGGCTGTCACTTGTGCTGACCAGTGCCTAGCGCGGGGGAGGCATGTAGCAGATAGTAGGGAGTAGCCGTTGGGCAAATATACCAATGTCGCTGTAGGGGTACAGCTGAAAATGACGGAGATGGGGATTTGGACTCACAGGTGTCAGATTCTAAAACCTCTACTCTTCTTCCCCCTCCCACTGATTACTGAATTCTTTTTTTTTTTTTTTTAAAGATTTTATTTTATTTTATTTGACAGAGATCACAAGTAGGCAGAGAGGCAGGCAGAGAGAGAGGAAGGGGAAGCAGGCCCCCTGCTGAGCAGAGAGCCTGACACGGGACTCGATCCCAGGACCCTGAGATCATGACCTGAGCCGAAGGCAGCGGCCTAACCCACTGAGCCACCCAGGTGCCGTGATTACTGAATTCTTGACAGGGACACATACCCAGGCCAAAGCCTGACCTGTGTATTTCACAGTAAGTGTCCCTGGCAGCCTGGCTGGCTCATGTGTGAAGCCCATTAGGCAGTGCTGTCGCGCGTCGCTGGTGGTGGGAAGGGCCCGTGTCAGCATGTGCTCAGCAGGCTGTTATGAAGGCCTTGTCAAGTGTTTGTTTCAAAGGACTTCTCAAAAACGACAGGCTTCATTCAGGGGTCTTTGTTCATCTAACAGTGTTTCCTGGCTGAAACATGTGGACTGTTTACCAGAGCTTTTGCATGTAGTGAGCTGGGGGCAGAATTAAAGTGATATCAGCTTCATTTCAGACTAGAGTTATGTAGCCAGAGAAGTCGTATGAGGGGAGGAGCCCTCACCATGAACCAAGGGACACCCAAGCAGGGTCAGGGTTAGTCTCTTCCAGGGGCTCTGTGCTGACATTTCCGCCCGGAGCTGGATTTGCATAAGCACAAAACGAGGGTACGGTTTTTCTCGGGACAGTGTTGTGGTGTATGTGCCCATAGCTTCGCGTGGGGCAGTTTAAAGAACTAATAGATATGTCCCTTATTTCTCTCTCTATGAGCCGATGCTTGGAATTAATTTTTTCTGGCCCACTAACTCTTGTGGTTAAAAGTACAAATTAAGCTTTCCGGGAGAATCCATCACAAAATTATTGAAAAGTCAGTGTGGAAAAGATAATGGGCTCTATATTGGGTTATGTCTACAGGGTTATTGTTTTCTGCAATTACACTTTTCTTTGTTTTTCTTTCGTGCTTTGGGAAATCAACCCGAGAATGGGCTTCCAACTCGGAAGAGTTATTGGCTATTTTTCCCAAATGGGATTGTCCTCCCAGAGAACAGTGGGCATCTATTTGACAACAAGTTATAAATTTGTGCTCCAAGTTCTCTGAAGAAAGCATGAATCTTAGACAATGGCGCTGTGGCCTTATATTTCAGGCGGGCGTGTAGAGCTGTCAGAAGTCCATAAAGTCCTCAGGCGCCAGTTTGTACCCAACCAGCATTTGTCAAGTGTTCTGCATGTACTTTGTGCAGGATTAGAAGGTGGATTAGAGTGAGCCCTCCCCTGCTTCCTACTCTGCAACTTCCCAGGGCCCCAGAGCCTGTTGGAGTGCCTGGTGTGGTCGAGCGCCAGCACCGTGGGATGAGCACCTGCCCCACCCTGTTTCCTAGCATCTCTCCCATGGACGGGCAAGAGCCTCCACGGCCCATTTACCAGGACCTGCTAGGTGCCTGGTGTGGCGCCAGGCGGTAGAGCACCCAGAGCGAAAGGTGGACCCCTGTCGCAGAGATGCTGCCTGGTGTCTCTCTACTGTCCCCATCCCAGACCCCAGGAGACCCCGCCGGCTCTGCCCGTGGCCTGCTGTGCTTGTTCCTCTGGCAGCAGTCACTGCACTTGTAGGTAGAAGGTCTTAAATACCAGTTTAAGAGTACCCAGTGTCTTGCCTACAACCCTCCAAAGGCTCCCCTCTGTCTCCAGAATAGAGACCAGGTCCCTCACTGTGCCTCTCAGGCCTTCTGAGACCCTCCTCTTCACCACTCGTGCTTTGGCTGAGTAATTCTTTCTTCTCCTTTCCCCAGCAAGCCCCCGCTCGCAGTCCCCAGGCAGGGTCAGGGGCCCCTCCCACTGGCCCTTCCTCTTCTCTCTCACATCACTTGTCTGTCCTCTTTCAGACTGCGTCCCGTCTGTAAGCTGTGTCGCAGGGATGCATGGCTTTGCTGATTGTCGTATGCCCAGCGTGGTCCCAGTGAGCGATGCGCAGTAGGGGCTTTGTAAACATTTGTGGATGACACACAGTGCCCTGGGGAAAGGAGCTGTCTCTGTGGGGCCGGCCTCCCACTGTGGCGCAGGTGACGGCCTTGGCAGCTGTCAGTGTGTTAATGGAGGTTGCCAGTGGCGTGTGGTGAGGGATGTGCGCTGGGGCCCCAGTCATCACTTTCGTTATTAAACTGGGCCTATCACTTGACATCCTTCACCACTGCGGGAAAAATAGCCCGTTTCAATGTACAAGTTCAGGGGTGTCTGGGCTGCAGCCGCCTGTGTGAAAAATGACTCCTGACCAGAGCACGGGGCCGGGTCATGCTGGCCAGTAGGCCCACACCCTGCTGTAGGGACAGGGACCCTGAGGTTGGAGAGGAGGGGAGGGGCTGCAGCGCTGGCCTCTTGACCTCTGGTCTTGGCTCCGGCTGCATCTCTGCTGTTGCTCCGGGCGGGAGCAGGAGGGCCAAGCCCGGGAGAGGCCCAGGGACTGGGACTCGGGCGGGGACGGGGGCGGGTTACCTTGCAGGACGGCCAGCTGGCGCTTGTGGTGGCTTTGCTGTTCCCTCACTCTGGTGCTCCCCACCTGCAGCTGGAGACTGCTCCCTTTCCTTTCCCAGTGACGCCTGGCTCCCTGGGGAGTGCTCACTGAGGCCACTTTTCCCTTCCAAGGGAATATCTGTCGTGTGCTCTGACCGAGGCCTGGCCCCGGTGCGGGAGAGCTCGTCGTCCAGAGGTCTGAGTGCGTGGGGTGCCTGGGAGGAAACTTGGGGCTGTGCGGTGGCCACCGGGGGTCCCCAGACACAGGCTAGGTGCAGGTGCCCTCTGCCTCCAGACAGCAGGGGTGGCCAGGGAGGTGGGCGACCCTGTGGGGCAGGGAGACCTGAGCTCAGGTGCCTTCCCCACTGTTCTGTGTGTGTGTGGCACTGTGGGTCAGCGCGGTGTCCAGGGTCCAGCGGCCTGGGCACTGGGCCTGGCTCTGCCGCTCACTAGCCGTGTGGGTGGGCCACCATCTCAGCCTCTCTGGGCCTCGGTTGCTCTGTCTCCGGATGGGGTGGTACCTGGACTTTGAGTGCTAAGCCCTGAGCTGGTCACTCAGGGGCACTGACTGCGGGCCTGGCCTGTTAAGCCTTCCCAGGCGAGCAGACCCTTCCCTCTTGCCTTTCCTCTGAGCTGCCCTACCTGGAGCTGCCCCTGTGAGGAGCCATCTCACTTCTTTAGTCAAAAGGAAATGTATGTCTTTTTTTATTTGATGCCTCTTTCGAAAGTACAGTACCTTAGTTTTTATTCTACTTTGAATGTAACTTCAATTTAGTTGCACATTCATTTTTAAAATCTCATATGTATTAATTTCATGATATTGGTTTGTTTGTCTTCTTACCTTTCACGAAGCAATATTACTGAGCTTTCTCTGGCGTCTCTGGCACTGGAGTCATCGTGGTCCCCCGGGCACTGTGAGTCATCTAATGTAGTTTTCCAGAGCGCGTCAGCTTCACTTCCGTCTCCGTCATTTCAGGCCCGCACTTCCTGAGTCAGTGTGTGGTGCGGCCACTGGAGACTTTGTACCTAGTGCGGGTGTGCATTTGTAAAACTTCGGAACATTTTGTTTTTCCGTTTGTGTTTTCTTCCCCCGGCTTTGATCTGCGGCTGCAGAACAGGACCTGTCCCCACCCTCTGCCTTCAGCTGTCTGCTCTATCAGAGGAGGTCCACCCCGCTCCTGGGGCTCACCACAGCTTTTCTTCATGGGGGCAGGACAGCATGGCAGGGGCCAGCTTACCATGAGGAGAGGGGGCACTTCGGGTGCTCCCCACTCACGGTTGACTGGAGACTCACTTCTAGCAGCTGAGTGGGACCTGGGGTGAAGGGAAAGAGACGGAGCCATCCCTTCCCGTCTCAGGGGCTCAGGTGGTCTGGGTTATATGTCTCTGCCTCCTCTTACAGGAGGACTCACTGTTTATCTCTCAAGATGTCTTGTATAAACAGGATCCCAGTGGCATGGGGAAGGCCTGTGCTGTCGTACCCTTACTGTCTTTGAGCCTCAGAAAATCAGGGATTCGATCCAGTAATATATATGAAATGCTATATCTCAGTCGGCCTGGGCGTCCATAACAAAACACCACAGACTGTGTGGCTTACATAACAGAAATTTATTTTCTCATGGTTCTGGGGGCTGGAAGTCCAAGATGAAGGTGCCAGCAGGGGGCAGGAGCAGATGGCCCCCTTCCCACTGTTCCTTCACATGGGCTTTTCTCCTGTGTGGGGAGAGGGAGTGAGCGAGCTCTCTGGGGTCTCTTACTGAGGACGCTAATACCAGATCAGGACCCTACCCTGATGACATCATGTAACTTTGCTTAGTTTCTTAGAGGTGCCATCTGAGTACAGCCACACTGTGGGCGAAGCTTCCAATATGTGAATTTGGGGGAGGATACAGTTCAGTCCATAACACATGTAGTACCTCACCTGACACATGCTGAGTACTGCTCAGTGAATGTTCAGGGCATTTGAATTTGAAAGATTTTAGGGTCCCGGAATCGGCCCCAGAGGTTCTGGCCAAATCCTAAAGACCAGGAGTCCCCAGGGAGTGTTGTGTATTCTCAGGAAGGCAAGTCCTGAGGTCAGCCTGCTGACTCTGGCCCGTGGCGGGCGGCAGGCTGGAAATGAGGTCACCTTGGCCCTTCCAACCTGAGTCTCTCCATCTCCAGACCTCCCGACCCTCTCTGGGGAAACAGAAGAATCGTATATTTACTTGGTTTTTGAATAATTACCTCCAAGAAAGCAGGGAGCTTGACTATTTTATCACCAGCATGGCACTAAATAGGTGTTCTCTCAATGTGTGTTGACTTCAAGCAATGGAGGGTCCCAGTAGTAGGCAGAGTGACTTCCTGCACTGGCAGCCTTGCAGCTTAGGACAGGCAGACTGCTGTTCCCATTGGCATTCGAGGACACTGAGGCACAGAGGGGACTTGTGGCTTGTTCCAGGTGACCCAGTGAGGGAGCTGCTGCCCTGCTGGGCTTGGGGAAGGATGTAGGTTGAGCCTCTGGAGGACCAGGCTGGGTGGGCCTTGTGGATGGGGCTTATTCCTCGTTCCCTGCACCTGGTGCTTATGTCTTTCTGCCTAGTGGGGAGGGGCCCTGGCGGCGCCCACTCCGGAGGCGCCCCCTAGCCTCAGCTCGCTTGGACTAACTGTTGGGGAAGGCCTTCTTTCTGGCCTCTCTAGGGTCTCCAGGTGGCAAAGATTTCCTGAGTCACGAGTCAGTGGAAGGAGACGTTAACCACACTAACAGGTGTAAATCAGTGCTATTTTGGCTCAGCTAGTTAACCTGTCACTTTCTCTGGCCCCTGATATTCATTCTCAGGTGCATTCTTATTTTTTTCATGTGGCTAATTAGTGCATGACATTAAGATATTGACATGAATTGATTTAGTTATCTGTATCCTTGGAGCTTCAGTTAATAAAACAACTTTTGATAAGACCAGTGGTTTTAGAACATTTAGACTTAATTATATTTTCTAAAGGATTTTTCTAGAATTGCATAACTGCCTGGAAAATACTTCAATTCCCTAGTTAACTGAAAGAAATTGGTTTTTCACTTGGTTTTGCTTAATACAAATTAAAAGTAATATACATTTGATAAAAGGAGTTAAAGGATTACTTATTAAAGTCTCCCTCCTTATATATTGGAAAAAAGAATCCCTAAGTGCTGAATTAATTCTGAGGGCGGTGTGCAGAGGATCTAACAGTCGGAGAGCTATTTAACCTGAAGAAACAGGCATGCATTTCTGATCAGAACTTCCGCCGGGACTCTCCCTCAGGGATGAGCACTGTTCCCGTGCGCGTGACTTCCGTGCAGCAGACGCGCTACTCTTGCGAATCTCAATTCAGCAGCGTCTGGTGGTGAATTAGGACAGCGCTTGAAAGCGGAGAGCTGGGCAGAATTCTGGGGTTTATTCTCATCTCGCTTAGGTTAGGAGCTAAGAAGCCTGCCAAAGATAGCTGTTGAAAATAAAGAAAGAGGTGAAAAGAAAAGGAAACTATTTTGTAGAAACACTAACTGTAAAGAAGATGTAATAAGTCAGGAGTTGTTACCCCACTTGTAAGACTCAATTCCTCTCAGTTACTAGTGGTTTTTAGAAGGCTTAACTGTCACAGTGCCAGTCCTCTCCCCAAACTAGAGCCTGCCACGGTAGACCTTACAAAGAATTCCATCAAATTTACCAGCCAACAAAAAACAGAAGCAAAAACAGAAACCTCAGAAAACACTCACCTGAAAAAGACAACTTCTCTCTTTTCTTCTTTTTTAAAAAAGATTTGGGGTACCTGGTTGGCTTAATTGGGTAAGCATCTGCTTTTGGCTCAGGTCATCCTCCCGGAGTTCCGGGATTGAGTTCTGCACTGGGCTCCCTGCTCAGTGGGGAGGCTGCTTCTCCCTCTGTCCCTCACCCTTCTCTCATGCTTTCTCTCTCTCTCTCTCTCTCTCAAATAAATGAATAAAATCTTAAATAATAAAAAATAAATTGTTGGGGTGCCTGGGTGGCTCAGCAGGTTAAAGCCTCTGCCTTTGGCTCAGGTCATGATCCCAGGGTCCTGGGATCAAGCCCCGCATCAGGCTCTCTCCTCAACAGGGAGCCTGCTTAAAAACAAAATAAATAAATTGTTAAAAACATTTTTTTACATAATCACAGACGAGTTGTGAGAAGAGTAGAAAGAATTCCCAGAAAACCTTGACTCAGATTCCCCAGATGTTAATATTATTTTGTTTTTTTCTCTCTGTATATAAAGATTTGTAGAGGTATGGATATGTAGGTGTGTAGATATTTGCACATTCACATACACACATACATTTTTTCCCTTGAACCATTTAAAAGTTAGTTGCAGACTGATGGTCCTTTACCCCAAATACTTCAGTGTATATTTTCTAAAAAAAGGATTTATCTCGCATAACCATGGCATAGTGATCAAAATCAGGAAAATAACACTGAGACAACATTATTGTCTAATCTACTCTATGTACCTTATCAAGATTTTTTCCAACAGTGTCAGAATAATGGCCTTTATAGCAAAAGAAAACTCAAGATCACGTGTTACCATTATTATCCTGTCTTCTTTCGTTTAGTAAAATATGACATTCATATATTTGAAGAGTGCAAGCCAGTTATTTTGTAAACTGTCTTTCATTTTGGGTTTGTGTGGTGCTTCCAGATTAGATTCAGATTAGGGACTTCCTGGCAAGGATATCCCAGGGGTGATGTTGTGTCTTCTTGGTGTATTATATCAGGAGGCACATGCTGTCAATTGGTCCTATTCCTGGAGTTGTTAATTTTGATCTTTGGTCAGGATGACACTGCCAGGTTTCTCCAGTATAGTTACTGTTTTACTTTTTGTAATTAAGAAGTGTCATGTGGGGAGACACTTGGACACTACTTAAATAACCTGCTTTTCCTCAAACTTTTATTCAGTAATTATAGCTTTCATTGATGATTCCTACCTGTATCAGTTCTTATGATAGAATTTATTTTAATAGAATTTATTTTAATAGAATAGAATTTATTTTAATAAATAAACTTCTATTGGTCCAGTAGAGCTTGACCAATAGAAGTTTATTTATTAAAAATTTATTAAAATAAATTCTAGTCTGATTTTATAATTTGACCAATAGAAGTTCCTTCCTGAGTCCAGTAGAGCTTTCTCCATCATTCTTTGAACATATTCTTACTTTTTACAGAGCAGGATGTTCTAGTTTCATCTTGTTCATTTCTGCCCCAGCTCCAAAGAGCTCCAGGGAGCTCTGGTTTCTTTTAGTGGAGAAAGGTATTTAGAAACCAAGGTTTGGGTGTTGAGTGTACTCATTGCTAGTGGGATGTCAGTGCTTCTCAGAAGACAGATCTGGGCAGGAGATGTGTGCATACACATACCCATACACACCTCTGTCTGTTTCTTTCTATTAAATCTACCGGTTCGTATGGATTTTTCATTTTTCTGTCTAGTACTGTGGGATTCATTCTGCCTCTTTCCATTTATTTATACTCCCTTCTCCGGGAGTGTGAAACTTGACTCCCGCTTTTACAGTGTACTTACATACTTGCTCAATCCTAGATACCAAAAGGTGTTTCAGAATTGCTGACCTCTGAATTGCTTACTAATTTGAATTCATTCTTAGAGTTCTTTTGCCTTTAGCCTGAGAACATATAGACCAAGTGTGTTCATATGTTCCTTGGCCTGGTTTTGTTTTGTTTTATTTTTTTTCTCTTTCCTCTTTCTGTGTGACTTTATTATTTGTTTGAAATACAGTTTCGTTCATTTGTTTTTCTTTGAATTCTATTTTAGGGTTTCCCAATCTTGTAGACTTCCTCCCCTTACCCTTTCCCCACTCCCTGCCTCCTTCCCTTCTTCCTTCCGTAGATCCATGCAAACCACTAACGCATCTCCAAAAGTCAAGTCTATACAAAAAGTTCTATTTAGAGAGGTATCCCCTCCACCCCCATCTCATTTCCTTTATCCCAGCTGCCCAGTTCACATCCTTGCTCTGTAGGTAGCCAGTAACATTAGTCTTTAGGTTTTCCTCCCATGTTTCTTTTTGCTCAAAAATTTCTTATTTGCTGTTCTTCATAAGAAGTAGCATATTCTCTAGATCCTCTTCTGCATTTTGCTTCCTCCTTGCTCCCTCAACTTACCATGTTCCGTCACCATGTTTGTCAGAGCTGCAGAGTACTCCGTTGTATTTCTCTTCTTTATGGTTGTTATTTGGATGCATGACAGAGAAGTGTACTCTGTGTATCTAGATGCTGGTGATAGTATCCACCTTCCTGGACATCATCTTGTTTCCATCTGACGTTAGAAGAGTAGCAGTGTGCTTGGAGGAGGAAACTGAGGCGTGACCACATGTTACGCACATGAAACCTGGATCCTGGGGTTTGAGGTCAGTTTGTGTGGTGCTGGATCCAGTTCAGGATTTTGCATCTCTGGGTGCCTGTCCATGGTCAGAAGACGAGGATCATTCAGAGGATGCTCCTAAAAGCAGGGCTCTTATCCTTGGTACCGTGTAAACAGATCCAGGAGACAGCACTGGACGTTTCACTTAGATGTTTCTCATCTCATTTTTCTGAAATTTCTGTTTGTGTGTGTACATGTTTTGTAATGGCTGTAATATGTTAGAATAGAATTTGGGTACTTAAAATTATATGCTCAAAAAAATCTTTTTTAAATAATAGTGATAATGTGATTAAAAAAAACTTTGGAGGCCACTGAACGAATTGCTCTCCTAGCTGTCTTGGGGTGGAAAGAGCATGGTTGGGCCTCAGGTCCAGAGGTGGGAGGCAGGGTTGGCAGGAGGCACACATTGCTTGACTCATTCACTTAGGTTGGCCCTGGGCAGTGGGTTAATTATGGCTTAGACCTTGAGGAGCAGATTCCATTCCAGATGGGGATCCCCGGGGCTTGAAGGGCAGTTGGACTGCTTGGGGGAAGAATGCTGTTTGTGGATCTCCTGGGAGAGCCGCCCATGTGACACGATGGTCCTAACTATGGGTGAGTGTCTTCATATGAAGAAGGGCCAGCGGGTCCTCTGGGGCCTGGAGGAGGTCAGAGAGCCATGGCGGCTGACTGGGCACAGTCATTAATCTCATTCTTTGTGGGGAGCTGTCACGCCACCAGCTCCTAGGGTGTGCCCTTCGAGTCTTCTCAGGCTAGTGGAGAGGCCCAGACTCAGGCCTTTTCAGGTTAGTCTGAGGCCCAGACTCAGCCATTGCATTCCTTGGCTCTTCTGCTAACCAGCTACGTGTCCTTGGGATGTGTTGGGTCTGAGCCTTGCTGTGTGACTGTCTCTCTCTCATCTCATTTCATTTAATCCTCCCATCAATTAATCAGTGCGGTGTTTCTCATACAGGACCTTGAGGCTCTGAGAGATTAAATGCTTGTGGAAGAGAATACCGCTAGCTGGAGGGTGAGGCAAGGTGGGAATGCAGGGCTGACTGCCGGGTCTGGGCTTGGCTTTTCACCATTGACTGCGCGCTTTTCTTACTTAGAATTCTCTTGTACTTGAAAAAGGGGTTCAGGGACGTCTGGGTGGCTCAGTGGGTGAAAGCCTCTGCCTTCGGCTCAGGTCATGATCCCAGGGTCCTGGGATCGAGCCTGATGCTGTCTGCTCAGCAGGGAGCCTGCTTCCTCCTCTGTCTCTGCCTACTTGTGATCTCTGTCTGTCAAATAAATAAATAAAAATCTTTATTAAAAAAAAAAAGAAAAGGGTTCAGTTTGCTTTATGTTACTTTAATGCTTTTTGGATTCCATTTCCTTTATTTATTTTAGAGCAGTATAATTTGCAATGAAATAGTTTTACATTGAGCTCACATGTTTTAATGGTGTTTTAATGGCATCTTAATGATGTCTCTGTGGATATGCAGTCAGATACTTTTGTCATCCTAACTTCCCGTGTAATGGCGCTGCGTGGTAGCATGGCCACGAACTGTGGCCTGAGCTGCCCTTCAGGCTGGTCGAGGAGCTTCTGAGTTCGGGTGTTCAGTATCTCTTGGGGTGAGAAGGCCTCCATGCACTGGGGAGAGAAGAGAGTATGTCTCTATGTAGCTTGACTTCACTTTGCCAGGTCATTGGGTTGTCCCTGAGGCTGTTTGCTACCTAGTGACATCTGACCGGGCATCATCTCTGTGGAAGAGAAAGTCCGAGTGTCCGCCTTCAAGCCACTTGAGATGGGCTGGGCACGCACACCCTGGAAGCTAGAACACGGGCTCCAGAGGGCCTCGGTTTGCTAGGGTGCCCTGCTTTCAGTGCTTGTCCCTGTGCCATGCCACATGCTGAACCATCTGTTCTGCCTTTTTGTTTTGGAAAACGTGGCACAACAGTTAGAGTCTTGCCTAGTGGAGCACAGAAGGCCCTTTTAGGGCTGGGGCTGCTCCTTAGCCATTTGGGTCTCTCAGTGCTTGGCACACGGCTGGAGCTGGAGTAGGGACTCAGTGCTTGGCTGTTAAATGAATGAGCGAGTGCATGGTTGTTATGACTCAGGGCCGAAGGTGATGATGAGAAAGGGGGAGGTGAAACTGATCCCAGGGACTTCTGTTTAGGACTAGACTGCTCTGGGAAAGCATCTAGCTGCAAAGAGCTGGCCCCTAACATCACTGCCGCCGTCCGGCTTCAGTCTCTCCTTCCCCTTTAGAGACCCCACAGCTTGGCTGTAGCAAGACCTACATTGAGGCACCAGCTAGTACATTTTGGGGCCGCGCCTCACTGCAGCCGTGGTTTCAGTCCCCAGTACTTGGTGCTGCTGTGCTGGAAGCAAGCCCCGAGAGCTAGGCTCCTGCGCTGGTTTTGGTGCTCACTAGCTGTGTGGCCTTGGGCAAGGTGGTCGCTCAACTTCCGGCAGCCTTGGTTTCCTTATCTGTAGATGGGGATCCTGCCTCTCAGCCAGCAGGGGGCGATTGTGGGAATTTGGGGTAACTTGGGTACTCCCCAGCACCCAGACACGGGGACATTGGTTGCTGTAGTCGTTGTCATTGCTACTACTGTTCTACCCCCGTTGTCCCTCACTAGCACTCGCCATCCCTGTGTTCAGCTGCAGCCCTAGGGTGTTAGCGTGCCCTTCAGAGAGAGAAGAGAGGTGCACAGTCAGCACAAGTGGTGGCACAACTGAGGCTCGAAGCTGTCCTGCCTTCCTCCTTGCTCTCCCATGCTCCTCTCTCCTGGAGCATCCCTGTTCGCTTAAGGGGAAAAAAAAAAAGGAAAAGATAAGAAAAAAAAAGAAAAAGAAATGGTTTGAATCAGGGAGCGCCGTCCCCAGGGCCCAGTTGCACACGATTGTCCCATTTCTAAACTTGAGTTAATAAGAGTAAACAAAGCTGTAGGTGGATTTGCACAGAAGAGTGTTATTCTGACAATCATGTAAATATTTATATGTTCTGGTTTTCTCAGTTTGTTACTGGTGTCTAATTTCCTAGTCTCATAAGGAAGTGTAATTTGGAGGAGCTTTACAGAGACAGGCGTAGTAGTGGAATAATTTAATTTGTTCAGTAAACTTGGATTTGGTTATTCCTTTTCATCAGTTCTTTCAGAACCTTCGAGTTCTTTGCGATTTGACAACAGCCTTCAGCCCAGTGAAGGTACAACTCTTACGTTGCCAGGAATTCAGAAGAGGTTTATGATATTGTCGCTTAATAAGAAAATGCATTCATCGGCAGGATATAAAATTTATGGGCTTCAAATGGATTTGAGTTTGTAGTTTTAGCCCTCCGTGCTCCTGCCATTCTCCAGGCTGAGAGTAAGGTTTTTTAATTAAGTCAAATTGAATTGAATGAGCTTTTATTGAGCACCCACTCCCTGCCAGGCATAGTCTCCTTAACCCTTGCACTGCCTGCATGGTAGGTCTTGGGGGGGGGGGTGAGCCAGTGGAGGCCCAGCCAGGTTATACTCCATGTCCCTGGTCGCCCAGCTGGCAAAGACGAGAGGTGGTAGTTGAGGTGAGGTCCGGTTTTTAAGCACTTTTATCCCCAGCTGATTACATTCAGGGCTGTCTAGAGGATGAGACATGTTGGGTGACTTTGTATATGTCATCTCACTGAATCTTGTTTAATTTTCTCAAACCGTTGTTCCTCTGTGAAGTTCAAGTTCAATTCATTTTCCCTATTTTACATCTAAGGAAATGAAGATTCGGAATGCTACAGTGATGTCCAGGGGTCACAGAGCTGGTAGGAGACAGAACTGGGATTTGAACACAGAACCCTCTGGCTCTAAAGCCAGAGTTCCTTCTGGAAACCCTGTGGGGTTCTGCATGTCCTCCAGCACATGACTGACCACCTGCCTGTGAAAATGGCCTGGCCCTGTAAATAGAGGCATGGGATGGTGTGCAGGTGGTGTTGGGCTTCTGTTTCCTGGGCACTTTCTAACTCTGGGGCTCTTGGGAAGGGGCCTCTCTCCCTTCCAACCTTTTTTCCCCACTGATGCCTGAATGGCTCTCAGGGCTGTCCTCCTGGGTTTTTGGTAGGATGGCGAGTAATACGTGTGAGCCACCTGGATGTGTCTGTGTCTGGCACCTGGTGGGTCCTGCAGCAAAGAGCCCTACCCTCTGGGGTTGTTGCTGGTTCGCTGGTACCAGCCTTGGCCAGGAAGTGGCCGTTGCTTCAGCCCCCGGACTCCTGGGCATCACAGTGCTGATTGCCAGTGGAGACCGGTGACTCATTTGATGGCATTTTGTGTCGCATTGTGCAGTTCATCCTGGCACAGCACACCACACCCACAGCAGGTACTCAAGAACCATTAGTGTTTATGAAGGTGATAAAATTGCCAAAATGGAAGGAAGCCATCAAAATAAGAGCCTTTGCCTGTCTTGTGAAAGTTAACTTGCAAACCTAATGACTGTCAGGCTGTCGAAAAAGTGTCATCTGGATTTCTCACTGGAGACAGAACTCTCTGGAAGGGCAGTCGGGCAGCCCCTGATGGTTGTGTGGGGGCGGAGGCTTTTTATATGACAGTGAGTTGCAGAAATTCACAGTGGCCTCAGAGGACTGGTGTTCAGCTTAACCCTTCCAACTGCAAAAGCTTTCCAACAAATCCGGGAAGTACTTGTATATTCTTCATACTCCCTGTATTTTCTCTGAAAATAAAAGCGATTTTGAATATTTGAGGTTCAGGTAACAAAAAGTCCTCCCACTTGTAAAGCATGTTGTGGTAGACAGAGCAGCACCAGTGTATGCCATCCCCATGTGCTTGGGGGTGACCAGGAGGTCTGTCCCAGCCCGACTGGAGCGGAGGAGGGCAGGGACCCTGACTTTTGGTCCGCGGCCAGATCTGCGTATCACGGAAAGGATTCATTGTTTAAAACAAATGTGGGGAACTGTCACTTGAGAGCTCTGGGTAGTCGTTTTCACATCATTCTCTGATAAAGATAGAATGCCTAATTTAGGCAAATGCAACGATTTCAGAGCATTTGAAGTGGTCCTGGGGTAGAAAGCAGTGTTTTTGCTTTTTCAATTTCAACCTGACTCCATTCCTATCTCTATGTGTTAAGTGTCAGTTGTACCAGGGGAGCATTTTCCTCTTGGATGCGTTCGCACCTGGCAATTTGAATGTGCAGGAATTCCTTGATTGCAAAATAGCTACTCTCAAAATGTAGACAGGCGGCCGCGCTTAGAGTCCCCTCTGCCGCGGGCAGCGGGGTGGCGCCAGACACCTGGGTTTGAGTCCCCGTGGTGGCGCACTTAGACTGTTCTCAGCTGCCGTTTGCTGGCTTCTAGAATGGGGGTAGAATGGGACCCCCCAGAGGGTTACAGAGGTGGGAGTCTGGCCAGTGTGATGCAGACTGTTAGCTCTGTGGGGTTGTGCTGGGCACTGAGGGACCTTGGGGTGGACAGACGGGCCCTCCCGGGCTGTACCACTCCGCACCCACACCCAGGCAGTCTGTGCCCTCAGGGTATTTATGGCCTCATTCCTTGCTTTGTTCTCCTTTCTTGTTTAGGGAGAGAGAGCAGCAATTCTTCGGTCAGATTATTTGGGAGATCCATATTACTTTTGATTATTTACGAAGGGACAGGCCAGGG
The DNA here is from genome assembly GCF_964662115.1 of Mustela nivalis. Taxonomy (NCBI): domain Eukaryota; kingdom Metazoa; phylum Chordata; class Mammalia; order Carnivora; family Mustelidae; genus Mustela; species Mustela nivalis. The sequence goes on along the minus strand of NC_139025.1, from coordinate 5,611,963 downwards.
GGAGGTAACCAACTCGATTAATTTGTCAGCGAGGCAGCTGGAGGGATGTGTGACAAACAGACCAGGCTGTCATTTGGCCAAAGATTGTCTGAGCTGGGATCGTTCCCCCAGGACATCCATGATGACAAATGTAATCGACATTTTTTATTAACCCTGAAATGATTAAAGATGCCGCTGCTGAATTTGTGTCAAAGTGCTCGGTCCCTGGCATTTTGAGCAAGGGTTCTGTGTGCAGCCAATAAACAGTCTTGTGTTTACTTCCTGCTCATTGCTTTCATCAAACAAGGCACACAGAACCCTGCCTGATTTGGTCTTGAAACCAGGCCAGGGAGCCAAGGCTTCGCTTCCTGGAAGAAGTTTTCAGAACTTTCTGGTACCAGCATCATGGTGGACAATGAGGAGACACTCTGTTCATTTGCACACTTAGGCATCAGGCATTAGCTGAGCTCCTACTGTGTGCTGGGCCCCGATGTGCAGAGGTGTGGATTGAGGGTCCCCTCCTCAAGGGAGCCATCACTGTGGAATGGGGGATGCCATGGGAATAACCGTGTGACCCGAGTCCTTGGCGGCAGGACTAGGGCTGTTTCCACTGCTGCAGGGAGGTGGCACGGGGCTGATTTGGATATCAGAGGGAGGGGATCTCTCTTGCCTCAGGGGCTTTCCAGGCAGAGGCTGGAGTGTTGGCACGGAGGGTAGGAGGGTGAGGGGCACCGTGTGTGTGACTAGAGTGTCCTGGGGAGCTCAGCTTGGCTCTGTGGATAGGCTGGGGGCTTAATGGAAGACAGTTTTGCTGTTTCTTAGCCTGCCTCTGAAGTTATTGAAGCTCTCTGTTGTGTGTTTCCCCATCTGTGAAATGGGGGCAGACATGACCTCACATCTCTCAGGTCCGTTTTAGGATGGAAGGAAAGCTCTGGACCAGCCTGTGCTTGCCTGGGGAACCTGGTCCGTGCAGTCCTGCAGGGACGCCGCCTGCGGAGGAGGCAGGAGGGCAGATGTACAGCTGCCGCAGCTGCGGTCACCTGTCGAGATTATGACGTGCCGTGTGCTGGACTCCGTTGGGTATTTTGATTCTTGTCTTATAGCTGAGAGAGCTCCTAAGAGTTTTGCAGTTGCTCTGGGTCACACAGGGCTGGAGAGAGGCTCTGACACAGGGCTGCTGCTTGCCCTCGAGTGCTTCCTTGCAAAAGAGAGAGAGCCATGGAGGCAGTGCAGGGGCTGGGAGTAGGGGGGGCTCCTGTAAGGGGAGTGGGTGTATGCGGCAGAGGGGGCTTCGGTGTGGCCTGCCCCGAATGGAGCAAGGAGTTTGACCTTTCCTGACTGCCTGTTCTGTGGCTCCCCTCTGCTGGGGTACACACACTCATTCGGTCCCTAAGCCAGCATTTATTAAGTGCCCGTGGCAGGCCAGGCATGTGGCCAGACCCTGTGTACCCTGGTGGGTATCTAGAGGGGAAAGAAGGAAAGAAAAAAAAATTCGCATGTGTCTAGCAGTGTAGATAAATAAGTGACATTTTGGGGCACCTGGGTAGCTCAGTGGGTTAAAGCCTCTGCCTTCGACTCAGGTCATGATCCCAGAGTCCTGGGATGGAGCCCCACATGGGATTCTCTGCTCAGCAGGGAGCCTGCTTCTCTTCCTCTCTCTCTCTCTCTCTCTCTCTGCCTGCCTCTCTGCCTACTTGTGATCTCTGTCTGTCAAATAAATAAAGTCTTAAAAAAAAAAAAGTGACATTTCAATGTTGAAGTTGTGGTATGTGTTACTAAAATTTTATGTTAGGCCCCCCAAAACTCCAGGCAAACCCCCTCCATTTCGCCATGGTACAGACTTTGAAGGAGATTTATCACAAGTGACTTGGACCTGTTGCTTGGAAGCCTTTCCCATCAGTTTAATTTCTTCTCCCTTTTAATCCTGTGGCTGGCAGGATGTTGCGAGGGCAGTAATTTAATAAAAGTATGCAGTTTGTAAAGCAGCTGCTATTCTGTGTACTAAGCACATTTGCCAACCTTTTCAGGGAAACCTCCAAGCTGTTCTTGGAACTTGGCGATATTGCAGGAAAAAAAAAGTTATATTTAATAACATTTCATCCTTTGGGTTCTGCAGCTAATAGAAGCGTAAAAGGAAGCCATGTCTGAAAGCCATTTCTTTCTGTGATTCAGAGAATCAGGACGCGGCAATTACAGTGTGTATGAGATTTATGAAAACATTAATGCCTAATGAGAAGAAAACATCTCAGTAAGTTATTTAATTTGAAGTTGCAGGCCTGGTTGCTGGTTCCTAATTCAGACCTCGTGTTCTGCTCGTCAGGCCCCAGGCGCTGATTCACCAGACGCACACTCACTGCTCCCCTTTTGCCCAGAGGTGGGGGGGCCTGGATCTGCAGCGGGTGGGGTGGGTGGGGGCAGTCAGGGCACCGTGGAGCTGGGTTTGAATCCCATCCGTCCAGCCCCAAGCCTGTTTCTCCCCTGTTTCTCACATGTGATATATTCACACGTGCTCCCTGCAAAGGACAACCTTGTTAGGTTTGTAACGTGTGGCAGCTGCATGATCTGCTTGGTAAGAGACACGCATTAAAAAATTTACGTGCCACATGCTTTTCCTTTATTTCTCCTTCCCCTGAACTGACATAAAAAGGAGAGTCACACACCAGCAGATGTCAAAATGACTGCCGCGCTTTGCCTCATCAACTGGAAAAGCCACCGATTGAATTACTCCCGACACCGTTTCTGTTTCTGGCAGATGCGGAGCGGGAGTGCAGGGTGGGGGCCATATATTTTCCTGTTTTCCGTGATAGCTGAAGCCTTAATTCAAAAACAAATTAAGTCCTTCAGCTGTCACTTGATTGTTCCCTCTGATCTTTGGGGACAAATATCATGGCTTCTGCCTCGTATCTTCTTCTCTTCCCTTTTCCCCGAAGCTTCGCCCCTTACTTTTTCTCTCTGCCCAGAACTCAACATTTCTTTGACAAAAGCATGCATTATTTAGAGCCTGTCGCCTCTTGAAGTTCTTTAATTACAGAATTAAAGCAAAGTAATGACAGTTTAATTTGTTCTTTCATTAATTGGGAGCGCTTGGGGCTGATGTGAAACGAGTGCATTTGGAAAGCACGAAGAATGTTTGTTGAGTGATTGAAGCACGAGTAATCATAATCTGTCGCTAGCGCGTGGCGCTCTGCATGTTCTCGGTTAGCCTCCCAGCAGCCTTGGGTGGGGGGGATCATACCTTTCCTGTCCTACAGATTCGGGTCTTGAAGCTCAGAGAGGGGACGGAGCCAGGCCCCGACACTAGGTGTCTGGCCCCCAGGTCCCATTTGGTCCTCAGGCCACCAATGGTGGCCTCAGTCCCGCAAGTGGCTGCCCAGAGGATGATAGATAGGACGGCAGAGATGCGCCTGAGAAGCACATAGTCCTGCCGGGCTGGGAGCTGAAGCTGGAAGACACGTGGGAGGGGCTGGGGCTGCACTGAAGCTAGTGGTCATTTTTCTACTTTGAAAGCAGTGGTTTATCCTTCTGTGAACTGTGGAGACACAGAGAGGCGTGCTTTCAAGCACATCCCATTCCCTAAGCGGTGGGTCAGGAAAGTGGCCACAGCGAACAGCAGGACTGACGTCTCTCTAAAGCCTGTGGTATAAGCCTGGTCTTCTGGGCACTTGGGCTTCCCTCTATCCAGGGCCCGGGCTGGCTCTGTCCTGGCTTAGGACAGGTCTCATCGCTCGCTGAGGCCAAGGCCAGGGCAGATACCGAAGGCCAAGACAGTAGCTGTCATGGCACTTGCCTTTCTGATACACGTGGCCCAGGCATTGTCCTCCTCACACTTGGACAGTGGATACATTCGCGCGTGCTCCTGACTCATCTGGTTGGCCAGTGTCCTAAAGGACGGCGCCCAAACCTCTCCTCTTCAGTCTTACTCTTTAGGGTCTCTTTTTTTTTCTCTTCAGGGTCTTAAGCCCTGTGTGTACCATCGCTGGGTTAGTCTGGTGGCCGGCGGTGGAGGATAGGAAAGAGAACCGATGGTTCATGGTGCCTTCAGTTGGGCTTTCTACTTTGTGAGCTGCCCCACGACTTTGGGAAGTGGTCGCGTTGGCCCCACTTTCTAGCTGTGTAAATGGCAGCTCAGAGACATGGTCCTCCGCTCTGGCCGTGTTGCTTTGAAGGGGCACAGGAGGGTTAGGATTCGTGTGTCTGATGTGCCCTGTGGAACCCCGGCCCTGACGTCCTACTTGTTGTCACCCAGTGTGTGTCATCCCCCCCCCACCCCGCTTCCTCAATGTTCCTGTGCCCTGGAGTCTCAGAGTCCTACACTACGAGTTGTCACATGAACTCTGAATTTATTATTAATGTATTTCTCTGCAGCAAAGTCTAGATGAATTTGGGATTAGAGGGTTCAGTTACACTTTATTATTGTTTGCCATTAAAAATCATGCAGATAAGCCATGGAATAAAGCAGCTCGTATTGTTTTGGACATCGGATTTACATGTTTACTGGAAGAAAAATGACACTGAGCTCCTTCAAGGTGGTAATAAGATTTTTGCCTCAGAGCCTTGGCTTTGTTGGTCTTTATTTATAATTTATGCCACAACTTCCAAAAGAGATTTTTAACTAGTTTATCATAAAAACTTATACACAGCAAGAGGTCTTTAACACTTTCGTCAAGATGAGAAAGCTTAAAAGCCATAGAGCACCAGGCGTGGGGAGTGGTGGAGGAGAGCGGAGCCCAGCCATTAGACTTAGGGTCTGGAAGGTCAGCCGGCGGTGGCCTAGTTGCCAGAGCTGGAGGGGACACCTGCTGGGCCTCAGGCTCCTCATTTATGGATTAACAGGAAGCTTCCACACACGTTTGTTCTGAAGCCCTTTGGTTGCTTCGCTGAGCTTTTGACTTTCCTGTAGGAAGAGGGGCTGGGGTAGGAAGACCGCTCCATCCTGACGTGAGTGTCAAGTGTAGGCCGCCCCACGAGCCTCTTTCCCCTGCTGGGGGGTTTAGGACCCTGCACTTGGACTCAGCACTGTGTGCCAAGTGAAAACACCGGCCTTAAGAGGAAGGACTTTAGGTTAGCAGTCCTGGTAAAGGAAAAGGACGCGCAATCCGCATAGATTCCAAGCCTTCAGTTTGTTAAGTTTGGCCTTCCACCCCCACCCCTGCTGACATTGGGACCCCCTGTGCTGCCCCCCCCCCCATCTATTTCAGTCCTGTGGCCCATCCTCTTCCTGTGGAGGTGGGAAGGAGTGGCTTTGAGGTCCAGAGGGGAATTGGGCAGGGCTTTGTACACGCCTGCTCCTTGGGGACTTGAGGCGTGTTTATGAGCGACACAGGGACCCAGCAGGTACATTGCCCGTGATCAGCATCAATAAAAATGTGTAAATTGCAACGTGGGGCACAAGTCCAATAATAGCTTAAAAGTTAAGCGGCAATTACATTGTTTTTCTGTTAAAAAAAAAATTGGAAGCCATGTGTCCTATCCAAAAGCTAGTGAACAAGAATGCAGGAGAGACAGACAGACAGATGAACGAATAGAAAAATGGGCTTTCCATGGTCAGTACCGATGTTGCGGATCACACCTGGCTCTTGGAGGAGCTGCTGCTCCCTGATACAGAGGTTCTTGTTGCTGTCAGCACAGCCGCAGATAAAGGGATTTCTGACTGCCGGGCGCTCACAGCCAGGCAGCCTCTGTAAATTACAGGCTTTGTGACCACAGAAGTCATTGACTTAAGTGCTATAGACTTATCACTGTTATCCCATTATGTAACTCTTTTTAATCCTTTAGAATCACTTGTTAAACTTTTATAGGTAAAATAATTTCGTGCTCATTGAAGTAATGTGGTGTAAGACTAATTCAAGACCGTTAGAGATTTGGGGGGCTCCATTTGTAGCATCACTTAGTGTGTTCAAGCTGTGCTTTGTTGGGGGGTGATAAATATTCAGCCCCAGGGAACCCCAGGCCTGGCCCGAGCTTGGGTACCAAGGAGTTTTGAGTGAACTGGTTGGATAGTTCTTAGCTGCCCCCTTTTTGAAGTAATTACACTTGGGGATTATATCTGAGCCTTGGACTTGAGACCCATAAATCTACTATGATTTTATTTTTGGACAGCAACCTGGAGATCACAGAGATTATTTCCAGGGAGTTAACAGTGGTGCTGGGCCGCAGGCAGCAACTTCAGGCTGAGGTGTGGGTGTGTGAACCTCTAGGTGGAGACAGGAGTTGTTCCTTGTCAAGTTTTAGCCCCACCCCTATCCCCCTTACTGTCGTTTAATTGAGCAGATCAAGGTGGGCCAAGAGAACATTGTGCTTGTCTTTCAGGAGGGATTTGGGGTCCTCTGGGTCCAGGGGCTCAGTCTGCTCCCACCCCAGACTTGAGTGCTGTGAGTTTGCTGAAGCCTGCTGCGGGGACAGGCGGTGGGGGGGGGGGGGGGGATGGTGGCGGCAGAAGCCGGGCAGGCAGGATGACATTTCTGTGGCCTAATGATTTTTGAAAACCATTTGCGAGATTGAGGTAATGTATTTCCCAGACTCAAGTAATCTGCTCCTTCCCACCGTGCTGAAGCAGGCTGTTAAATCCTCTTGCTGTGTGCATGTAGCTCTTGGCACCAGGGGAAAATGGTCAAGTTCTGGGCCCCTGCTGTATCTGTGCTCGGCTTTTCTGGAATTGATGAGTAACTGTATTTCTGAAAATGAAGTTTTTAAGAACATTGGAAAATGTTAAGTGAAGAAAGCAGGATGCCGGGTTTGTAATTTGGAAGGATCTCAGGAAAAAACAAAGTATGCACAGAAAAATAGTGCAAAGACACTGCCGGCAGGTTCACAGCGATGACTTTGAGTGCAAGGATTAGGCTCGGTGTCACTCTCTGTTCCTCTCAGTGCCTTACTCCCTACCCTTGGCCCAGGGTGGTGACCCTGGCATGGGGAGAAGCACATGGACTCTGTCCAGGAGTCCCGGGCCTGTGATTTGCTCACTGTGAAACCTTGGGTGGCTTCCTTTGTACCTGGAGCCTCAGGCTCCTCCTCTGTCAAATGGCCTGGGTACACCCCCTGGAAAGGGGTGTGAACATTTTTTCACCTGTTGGTAATGAAGCACCTGGCAGTGTGGGACATGTGGGAATCGAAAGAAATGGTAGCTCTTGTGGTACTGATGGGGGTTATAAAAACATTATTACAATGCATAGATTCCTTTTAGAATCAGAACAGTGTAAAGATAATGGGGGAAAGGAGTAATGACTAAAAACAGAAAAACCAAGCAGTCCCGCCAGATGCACGACCCCCCTGCCCACTCTTTCCCAGCCACGATGACCACTCTTGACTTACTTTTAGGAGAGAAGAGGTCAGATGGCAACCAGACCCTTACCACATGGTGCATGCAGCTCACCAGAGCGAAAGCATGGAGCACTGTGGGAACGTCTGCTGGGACCTTACCTTGGCCTGGGGGTTCAGGAGGGCTTCCTGGAAGAAGGAACATCTTAGCTGAGACTGGAAAGAAGAGTAGGGGCCCACCTGGCGGGGAGGGAAGACACTGCTTTAAGTAGGGGGAGGGGCCTGTGTAAAAATGTTTCAAGAGTAGGACACATTTGGGAAAGGTGGCTGGAGGGGGAACGTGTGAAGGAGGAAGAGGTGAGAGGTGGGCTGAGCAGGTGAGTGGGGCCTCCCGCATCAGCCGAAGGCTTCCTATTAGCCTGGTCCCATCTACAACCCCACTCTGAGCCCCTGAGTGTGCCTAGCAGAAGCCTGTAGCCAGAGAAGTCCTTAAGACCAGAAGACTCCTAGAGTCTTCTTGAGTACCTCCTTACTGGGTTTCTGGATAGAGTTTTGGAAGCGAGGCGTTGACGTTCGTTTTTATGCATACTGAGGAGTCTTGATGGAAGTGACCACCCCTATCCCAACCCCATCATGGAGGGCTGGTGGCAACCATGGCTTTGGTCGGCAGCGTGGGCCTGTCAGAGCTCAGTCTGGTGCTGAGTGGAGACAGCCTGGCGCTGGCCTGTGGCGGTTGCCATGGCAGCAGGACCTGAGTGACCTCCCTTTCTGAGAGTGGTCACCTCTCCCAGAAGGCCCTGCCCTGGCCGGCTTTTGGGTGCGGGTGGGAGAGACTGTCTCAACTGGGCCCGTGGCAGAGCTGTCCGGAGGCTGCCCCTGGGACAAGGCTGTGTATGACAGCCAGGACACCAGGGTTCCTCCCCAGCCACCTCCCCCACCCCCCCGACTGGGCCTGTGCGAAGAATTAAGCTGGAGGCCATTAGGACTGAACAAGACTGTGCTCCTGGGAGCCCCCAGTAAGCAGCTGCCAAGAGGAGCCCCCGTCTCCGCGTGTGGAAGAAGCAGATGCGGTGACTTTGAGCCTCAGCTCTCACCTCAGCTCCTCGTCTGGCTCAGGTGGGGTGCACCCCACTCCCTGCCGCTGCCATCACTTGTAAAGGTGGAGGTGAGGAGGAGGAGTCCCAGGTTCTGTTCTTCCTGCGGCAGTCACAGTGGGATCGGGTGCGCACGCTCCCCCACGGCGGCCCCACGGCCCCAGCACTCCACCTCCCAGCACATCTCCTTCCACTTCACAGCCCACTCTGATCCTCCCCCAAGTCCCCGTGACCCTTCCCCAGAATGGATGTCCTGTGTGTCCTCTGTTCTCTGGCTGGCCTGTTGCCCCCTGGGACCCAGCCTGTTTTGTCCCTCTGGACACCCTCTTCACACGTCCGCCCATATTATTCTGGCCTCTTAAAGAGCAGCATGAGTTTTCTAAGAGGGAAAATCTGATTATTCCTTTGCTCTCGTGCATTGAACCCTTTAGCCTCCTGCTGTTGTATACAGAGGGAGATAAGCCTGCTCCCTCCCGTCCCTGGAGGCTTCCTCCCGCTGGCCTCACTCCTCCCTCGGAAGCCTGCCCACCTCCCCACTTGAAGGTGTATTTCACCTGCTGTTACTGCCTCCAGAGCCCCGTTCTTTCCTTCCATGGCGTTTCTCTCCAGGGGTATCTATTCATGCACTTGCTCAATGTCTGTCTTTTTCACTAGGCTCTCATGAGCGGCTCTGTTCCCCTGGGGTTCCAGCAGTGAGCAACGTTCCTGGCATATACTGGGCCCTGAGTAAGTCTGTTGAATAAACCCAGTGAATGAACGAGAGTGGTGCACCCTTTCTTTCTTTCTCTCTTTCTTTCATCTGTGTATGTATTTCGTGCAGGGTAGGGACAGAGGGAGAGGGAAAGAGAATCTTAAGCAGACTCCCCACTGAGCACGGAGCCTGAGGTAGAGCTTCGTCTCATGACCCTGAGATCGTGACCTGAGCTGAAACCAAGAGTTGGATGTTCAACGAACTGAGTCCCCCAGGTGCTCCTAGTCCACCGTTTCTAAGCCGCCCTTACGGGATTTCCCCACCTGTAAAATGGAGGTGACTTCCCTGACGACTTGTGAGTCCGTGTGAGGATCACATGGCTCTGCTAGTTGGGAAGTGCCGTGGGATGTTAAAGTACGAGATCACTACTGCTTCTAACCACTTCAGGCTGTCCTCTTTCCCCTCCGGTTTGTGAAGGAGAGAGTACTTAGCATGGAAGAGTGGAGAGCAGGGAGTATTCTCTTAGGTTGGGACGGCAGAGAGGTGACTAAAGGATCATGTGACAGGCAGCCTGGAAAGTTCCCTCTGTGTTTTGCCCAGTCCCCGGCAAGCAAGGCTGGTGAGCAGGAGCATCTGGCTGTGCTGCCAGCTGCGGCCATGCTGAGGCATGGGGAGTGGCAGAGCTGGGAGACTGGAGGTGGCAAGTGTGCAGCCTGTTTTCTGAGAGAGAAGAAAGATGGTGTAAGAAGCCGTCAGTAACATTAGTGTTGACTCATGGCAAAATTCTGGAAGGATCAGAAGGATTAGTGTGAAAACTTTGGGTTGCAAGCAACAGAACACTCAGTTCCTAGTAGCTGAAGCAAAAAAGTGAATCTGTTGGCTCATAGGTGACAAGGTCAAGGACTGTGCAGCTTCAGGCATGGCTGCACTCAGGGGCCCAGGTGTCCTTGTGTCTTGGTCTCACCTTCTGTGTCCCTTGGCATGCCCTGGTCCCAGGAACATGTCATGCCTCTGGTGGCCCCCTTTTGGCTGCAGGGCAACTCCTTTGCTACCCCAGTGGAGAGGAAATGCTTCTTCCCTTTTATTGCCCGCTGACGCCCTGGGTTTGTACTTCCCTGCCTCCAGTTGGCCAGGGCTGGGTTACATGTCCTATGTAGATGTTAGAGGCAGTGTGTCATGTGCTCCAGTGCCGGAGTGGGGTTTGAATGGTTCTCCTCGGAAGGGGGTTGCTCAGCCCGGAGAAAGGGCAAACAGACATTTAATAGGCAGTAGAATCCAGGGCATTGCCGGATTAAAGATAGACGTGCTTGTCAAGAGCCAGCAATCATTTACCAAAATCATTCATCCTTCTGTGAGTTCTTAGGCTCATAGGATCTGTGTATCGAGGCCGGAGATCAAGTGAATGAATCTTGATTTGGAAAGTTATGTGACACTTAAAGAACCTGGCCTTTAGGACCTTAGAGATTTCTTTCTTTCTTTCTTTCTTTTTTTTTTTTTTAAGATTTTATTTATTTATTTGAGAGAGAGAGCGAGTGCACGAGCAGAGCAGCAGGCAGAGGGAGAGGAAGAAGCAGGGGCTGCATCCCAGGACCCTGGAATTATGACCTGAACTGAAGGTAGCGGTTTAACCAACCGAGCCACCCAGGTGCCCCGTGAACTTTAGAGATTTCATCTCATCCTTATTTTACAGAGGGGCAGGAACCAGCCCAAAGTCCCCATCATGCCGGAGTCCAGGCTGTGAACGTAGAAAGAGAGAGGAGAGGCAGAGGGAGGTGTTTACCAGGTGAATGACCATGGCTTGTTGAAAATAGCCCCCGCTGGAACGAATTCAGGGTTTATGCTAAGAGTAGGGAAGGTCTCTCATGGCCAAAGGGCATTATACTTAGCATTCCTCTGTTCCACAGCTTAACAATAAACAGACAGTTGTGTTGACGGTGGGAGATGTGCTTGTCCGAGCTGGAGATGACCGTAGCGAGGACAGTCATCCTCTTACCTATCTGCATGTCTCTCCATCCGTCCGGCATTCATCCGCTCCCTCTGCCCTTCTGTTTCTCTAACAAGTATGTATTGAGCCAGACTCTGTTCAAACTCTGAGAATATAGAAGTGAGCAAAAGAGAAAATAGCATCCTCACTCTCACAGAGCTTACATTTTATTGGGAGAAGCACACAAAAAACAACATGTTAGGAAGTAATGCCTGCTTTGAGGAAGCGTAGAGCCAGCTAAGAAGAAGGAGAGCAGGGGAGCCGTGTTGAGATTGGGCGATTTAGGGACTAGGTCTGAGTAGAGACTTGAGTGAGCCCTGTAACTGTCTGGAGAGAGCATTCTCGGTTCAAGGACAGGAGGTGTGCGGGCCCTGCAGCAGAGCGTCTGAAGTGTGCAAGGAGCAGCCGGGTGGCTGCTGTGGCTCGAGTGGAGATGGCGTGGGATTTATTCCAAGAGTGATGGGGAACCTTGGAGCTGGGGGGGTGGTTTTTCAGCGGGGGAGGGGTCTGACCTGACTTCTGACTCCAAGGGCCACTCGGCCTGCCGTGTGGCAGCAGACTGTGGGGCTGAGTGGAGGCTGAGACCCTAGTTTTGAGGCTCTCGTGGGGGCGGGGGAGAGGTGTCGGTGTCTCAGATGAGCGTGGCAGCGTGGGGCTGAGGAGAAGTGGGTGCATTTGCGATCTGTTGGGACAATGGAGCTGACGGGTGAGGGGGAAGCACCCAAGGAGGACCACGGTACTCTGGAGCATGGGGGGGGGGTTCAGTGGGGGAGTGAGCGTGAAACAGCTGAGGGCTGTCCGTGGGCGGATGGAGTCAGTCTGGCTTGGCGCTGTGCTCTCCACAGTGCAGGGTTGGGAGCAGCCGGTGGACCGTGGCGTGTGCTGCACGTGGAAGGTAGAAGAGTGTCGGGGTTAAGCCCGCAGGCTCTCCAGCCACGCTGCCTGGGCCCGAGTCCCTGCTCTCCCTCCCCCGGTGTGGCACTGGGGGAGACGACCTCTCTGTGCTTCCTCTCCTTCTTCACCAGATGGCATTTGTAATAATAACCACCCCGTGGATTGTGGTAAGGTCTGGGTTAATTCTTGCAAAAGGCCTAAAAGCATGCCTAATGTGCAGTAAGTGCTGGATTCACGCTGACTGTTGCCCGGAGGTGGGAGGTGAGGTGATATTTTTTCTCAGAATGATGTCAGGATTGTGATGCTTTCAAAGGGGGCTCCGGCTCCTCTTGGGAGTCCTGCACTCATCACCGTTGGAGGTGCTGTACCACGTGCCGGGGACTGTGCGGACTGCTGAGGGGTCACCCTGCTCTACAGGGAGGGTGGACATGATGACCTCCAGCTCCCCACGCAGTCTTTAGCAACCTCTGTGATGTGTCTTGCTCTCAGTCCTTTCTACTCTTAAGAAAATTCTCCTGGCCCTTCTGCAGCTTCTGCTGACATTTAAAACTCCTTCCCTTTGTGCTGACCTTATCGAATGGAGAGAATAATTTCTTGGAATTCTCTGTATAATGAATGCTTATGTACTTATAGATTCGGATGGAGTTTCTCCTCATTCTTTCCTTTAAGAGACCTTGTATCATTTGGTATAGAAAACATTTTAGGAAGCGCTTAGGAAGGTGGTAGAAAATGAAAAGACTCTTTTGGTTCTCACTATTTCTGCAGGTGTGAGCCCTTGTAACACATCTACCAGCCGAGGTACCCTGCTCTTAGGGAATCAAGTGAAACTGGCCCAAACTTCTGTGCCATGTATCCTAGGAACCCTCCAGGTTTCTCAGGCTCTCTATAAGCTTTCCTGAAGCTGGCAGGGCTGGGGGAGTAGTATGGGCGGGGTCCTCTCCTGCAGTCTTTCCTGGCCCCTGGTTCCTGCCTGCAGGTAATAACATCAGTGTATAGATCACTCTTGGCTTTCTTGTCACCTCTGTGACATAGCAGCTCACACACATCGCAGATGCTTCTGTCTCCTCACTCTGCTAATATTCCGACCCGAAGGCAGGGTGCAGGGAGATCGTTACTGAAGTACTAGGATGACGGGGTATGTGTGTAGCAGGCATGGGGGTGGAAGTGAGGAGGTGGGGTGATGTGTTACTCTCCAGTATCGCAAAACAGATGCTAAAACCGGGTATTAGATGTGGCTTCCAGTAATGAAATAGCAGTTCCTATCAGAATAACTGTACAGCTTACAACCATAAACTCTACACCAACAAGAAGCTACCCGGAGGTTATTGGAGAGTGACAAAAAGTAGGCAGGCACTGGAAAGGAGCTCTTAGAAGAAGGAAGTGGCCCCTGGTGAGCCTCCTGCTTTTGTGTTTTCCTGCCTGAAGGTGGGCTCCAGTCCATGCCAGGTAGAGCAGCTAAAAGGTGGATAGAAAACCTATAGTGTTACTGGCTTGAAGAAGCAGAGGACAGACTTTGGGGCGACCACAGAAGCTGAAGAGTAAGGAGGGAAATCTCAGAAAGGAAAGAGTCAAAGAAAAGGAGCCATAAATTTGGTGTATAGGCTCTGCCTTGATCTCTGGATGATTTCTGAACCCAGGCATGGAATAGTTGTCTCAAGGAGCTCATTTGAGACTAGGAAAACTGAATAGAAATTTCTGCTATGCAAACAACAGAGGAGATAGTTTAAAATGTGATTAGAGCTAAGTAAGCTGATTGTTTTTTTAAAAAAAAAGTTCTTCAGAGAAACGTAACAATCTAGAGTTTATACAACATAAATTTTGTATATCTAGTATTCCACCCCAAATTTACTCACTATAGGAAGAATCAGGAACTGGGGACACATTGTTAAGAGAAAGGCAATCAGTGGAACTTTGTCTGCAAGATAGCCAGATGCTGAAATTAGCAAAGTATTTTAACACAGTTATTATAAAAGTTCTGAAGTACACAAAGAAAAATATATTCACAATGAATAAAAAGATAGGAAATCTCTGTAGAGAAATAGCAACTATAAAGAAAAACAAGTGAAAATTCTAGAACTGGAAAATACAGTATCTGAAATGAAGAATCCATCTTTTGGACTCCACTGCAGAATAGAGATAGCAGAAGAAAGAGCCAGTGAACTTGGAGAGAGAACAAATAGATATTATTCAACCTGAAAACAGAGAAAAAGACTAGGGGGGGAAAAAAAACAGAAACAGACACTCAGGGACCTCTGGACAATAGCCAAAGATAGTTCTATAACATATATATTGTAATACTTTTGTATAATTGAGTTCCAGAAGGAGATGAGAGAGAATGAGGAAGAAAAACTATTTGAAGAATTAATGCCAGAAAACTCCCCAAATTTGATGAAATATGTATATTTACAGATTCAAAGGAAAAAAAAATTGCAAACCCCGAGCAGGACAAATATAAAGAGAATCACACCATGGCATATCATAGTCAAACATCTTTTTAAAGTAGCTAGAGAAAAATCAGTTATCACATAGAGGAGACTAATAATATGAAAATCACTGACTTCTCATCAGAATCCATGGAGTCTGGAAGCAGTGGAATGGTGTCTTTAAAGTGCTGATAAAACAACGACAACAACAACAACAACAAAAACCAAAAAAAACAACAACACATCAACTCATGATTCTTTATCCTCTTAAGAATGAAGGTGAATTAAAGACATTTTCAGATAAATGACAACTAAGTGAGAATTCATAGACAGCAGACAGGCACTACAGAAATGTTAAAGGAAGGTCTTTAGGATAAAGGTATATGATACCAGATGGGAACTCAGATCTTCAGGAAGGAGTGAAGAGCCTGGAAATGGTAAATATGTAGGAAAATATAGAAGACTATTTTTTTCTTCTTAAATTAAAAAAATATATATGACTAAAGCAAAAATGATCTTATTACTGTGGTGTTTATAACATGTAGATGTGATACATGTGACAACTATAAATAATGGGCTTGGATAAAAGACATGGTTTCAAGCTTCTTATATTTTCTGTAAACTGGTACAATATTAACAGTAAAAAGACTTTGAAATATTAAGAATGCATACTATAAGACCTAAAGCAGCCAGTAAAAAAAAGAAAAAAAGCAACACTGAGGAACAGCCAACAAGCCAATAAGTAAAATGGAATTGTAAAAATAGTTATTTCAAAAGAAGGCAGTAAAGGAAAAAGAGAGGAATAAAACAGAGGTAAAAACAGAAAATAGATATCAAAATGATAGATGTACATCTAATCATATCAACAGTCACATTAAATGTAAATGGATTAAATACTACAATTGAAAGAGATTGTCAGAAGGGATACAAAGTAAGACTAAATTATACACTGTTGAAAAGAGGTGTACTTAAAGTAAAAAAGAAATAGGCTAAAAGTAAGTAGATGGAATAAAGAGGTACAATCCAAATAGTAGGCTTAAGAAAACTGGAAGTATTGTTAATAGTAACTAGTAAAATAGACTTCAAGACAAAGGACATTACTAGAGATAAGAGAGAAGACATTTCATAGTGATTTAAGAATCAGGAACTCATCAGGAAGACATAACAACAATGTATGCACTGAATAATAGAGCCTCAAAATACATGAAAAGTTTTTCATAGAATTAAATGGAGAATAAAAAGATTCATATTTGTACATGGAGATTTTAACACTCCTCTCTAAGTAGTTGGTTGAGCAACTAGACAGATCAATAAAGATGGAAGACAAACTACCTTGACTTAATTGACATTTATAGAACACTATACATAACAAGTACAGGATACAGTTCCTTTTTCTTTTAAGATTTTATTTATTTTAATTTGACAGAGAGCACAAGCAGGGGGAGCAGCAGGCAGAGGGAGAGGGAAAAGCAGGCTCCCCAAGGAGCAGGGACCCTGATGTGGGACTTGATCCCAGGATCCTGGGATCATGACCTTTGCCAAAGGCAGATGCCTAACCCACTGAGGCACCCAGGCATCTCTGCTTTGCAAATTCAAATAGTACTTTACTAAGATAGGTTGTAAACAAAAGATTGAATGCCATTTAAAAAGATTGAAATGACAGAGAGCCTACTCTCTCTTTATAGTGGAATTAAATTAGTAATAAGTAGTGAGCTACTGAACAATAAAAAAAAAAAAACTATAAACATTTGCAGTTAAACCACACACTTCTAAATAACTAATGGGGACTTACACATTCAGCTAAGATGGAGTAATAGGGACCAGGTTTATGCTCCATCTTAAACGATGTAAGAAATCAGACAAAATGTAGGAAGTGGTGGTTTTTCAGATATGAAACACTAGGCAGTGTAGACAGTGATGCCTGAGAGGGGGGAAGCATAATAATATGGCCCCTGTGACTGCTCCAGCTGACAGCCTGGTGAGAGGTTCCAGACTGCAGCACAGGAAGGAGAAACCCAGATGGGTCCCAGTGGTCATTTTGACCCGAGGAGTCCAGGAAGTCGTGGCCCCCTGAATTCTCAGGACAGAGAAACAGAGATTAGAGATCTGCACCAAGAGAAAGCTCCAGAGATCTGTAGGAGGCTCCTTCAGAGTCATCAGTGGAGTACTTGATCAGCATGTGTGTGAGGATGTTCTTGAAGCAGGAGAAGAACCCCTCAAAAATAACAGGATGAACAATCTTCAGAGCTCACGAGGCCAAGAATAGTTCACAGTGCCACAAGCCAAAGTGGGAAATCCTCATAACTCATCAGAGTGTTCCCTCGGTAGCAGGGTAAAATAACCCTAGACTAAATGGTGCTCTAGTCCCTCCTTTAAGAGCTTCGAAACTATCCTGGCAAGGAGTGAACTGTTTCCAAGTAATTTCACTGTGTCCCAGAGCAAACCGCAGGAATACATAAATATAGGTATACATAAATGTCAAACATCCACTAAAGTAAAATTCACGGTGTCTGGCATCCAAATACGGATTACAAAGCATGCAAAGAAGTAGAAAAATCGAAACCATGATTAGAAGAAAAATCAATCAATAGAAGCGGACCCACAAATGACACAGATGGTGCAATTAGTCAATAAGAATATTAAGCCAACTATTATAAATATGCTCCATATATGGAGAAAGGTAGAGAAAAGCATGAGCATGTTTAGGAGAGACAAAGAAGATAGAACAAAGATCCAAATTGAACTCGAGAACTGAAAAAAATCTCAGATGAACAATGCTCTCGATAGGATTAGCAGTAAATCAGAGACAATAAAATATTAGCAAAATTGAAGACAGAATAATAAGTACATTTATAATAAATATATTTTAGAGTAAAAAGCTTGAGGAAAGAAGTGAACAGACTATCAGTAATTTCAAGCTCACCTGATAATCATGAAATTGAAGTCCTCAAAGAGCAGAAAAAATATTCAAAGGAACAACAGCTGAAAGATCCCCAAAGTTGATGAAAATTAGAAACCAGGAACAGAACCAAGAACCTCAGTGAACCCTAAGCACAAGAAACATGAAGAAAAAAGTTCACCAAAGTACTTAATGGAATTTCTTATAACCAATGATAAAGAAAAGCATTTTGAAAACAGGCAGATGGGGAGAAAAAGGCAAGTTACATACTGAGGTATGAAGATAAGGATGACAGCGGACTTCTTCCTGGAAATAATGCCAGAAGCCAGTGGAACAAGCTACTTTAAAGTACTAAAAGGAAATAGACCAAACCAAACCACTGTCAGCCTAAAATTTAATACCCAGCAAGATATGTGTTTAAAAGAAAGGCAAAATGCTTTTTTAGATATTTATAAGCTGAAGTAATTCATCAACAGCAGACTTGCACTATGGGAAATGTTAAATAAATTTCTCAAAGCAGAAGGAAAATGATGCAAGATAGAAATTTACATTTACACAGGGGAATGCTGAGCACCAGAAGTGGTAAATTTGTGGGTAAATGTAAGTAATTTTTGTTCTTATTTAAAAATCACTTTAAATGATGATCATTGAAACTTAAAACAATAACCATGTTTTATAGGGTTTGTGTAAAATGTATGATAATGCATACAGGCTGAGATGTAGGGAAATGGTATGTATTATTATTATGGTTCTTATAAATTGAGCACTAATATTATTTGAAGGTGGACTGTGATAAGTTACAGGTGTATGCTCTAAACCTTAAAGCATCTAGTAATAAAACAAAATAAAGATTCATGGTTAGTAATCTAACAATGGCAGATAAAGTGAAACAAAAAATGTTCAATTTAAAAGAAGGCAAAACAGGGAAAGAGGAAAAAGGATAGATGAGATGAATGGAAAACAAATAGCAGAAGGAGCCTGGGTAGCTCAGTTGGGTAAGTACCCCACTCTTGATTTTGGCTTAGGTCATGATCTCAGGTTCCTGGGATCTAGCCCCCCATGAGACTCTGTGCTCAGTGTGGAGTCTGCTTATCCTCCCTCTGCTCCTCCCTGACTCCTACTCTCTTTCTCTCAAATAAATAAATAAATAAATAACAAACATCTTAAAAACAAGAATAGCAAATTAAGCCCAAACTGTATTAGTAATAGAAGAAATTATTTAAATACTTATGTATGTATGTATGTATGCATACAGAGAGTATGCATGAGTGGGGTCAAGGGGAGGGGCAGAGAGAGAGAGAGAGAATCCCAAGCAAGCTCCACACCCAGCACGGAGCCTGACTTGGGGCCTGGTCTCATGACCCTGAGATCATGACCTGAGCCAAAATCGAGAGTTGGATACTTAACTGAGCCACCCAGGCACCCCAGTCTAAATACCCATTTAAAAAAAAGGTGAAGAGGGCACCTGGGTGGCTCAGTGGGTTAAGCTGCTGCCTTTGGCTCAGGTCATGATCTCAGGGTCCTGGGATCGAGTCCCGCATCAGGCTCTCTGCTCAGCAGGGAGCCTGCTTCCTCCTCTCTCTCTCTCTCTCTGCCTGCCTCTCTGCCTACTTGTAATCTCTGTCTGTCAAATAAAATAAATAAAATCTTAAAAAAAAAAAAGGTGAAGATCTGCGATGATGTGGATGGAGCTAGAGGATATTACGCTTAGTGAAATAAGTCAGTTAGAGAAAGACAATTATTATATTATCTCCCTGACTTGAGGAAGTTGAGAGGCAACGTGGGGGGTTTGGGGGTAGGAGAAGAATAAATGAGACGATGGGATCGGGAGGGAGACAAACCGTAAGAGACTCTAAATCTCACACAACAAACTGAGGGATGTCGGAGGGAGGGGGATAGGGAGAGGGTGATTGGGTTATGGACATTGGGGAGGGTATGTGCTATGGTGAGTGCTGTGAAGTGTGTAAACCTGGCGATTCACAGACCTGTACCCCTGGGGCTAATAATACATCATATGTTAATAAAAAAATAAAAAGTAATAAAAATATTGTTAGATTGTATAAAAAGGCAATTATGCAATGCCTACAAGAAATCCACTTTAAATATTAAGATGCAAGAAGTAAAATGTGAAAGGGTAGGATAAGATATACCGCACTAATACTAATTTTAAAAAGTTAGAGTGGCCATATTAATATCAGGCAATAGATTTCAGAGCAAAGAATATTAGCAGGAATAGAGTTATAATGATAAAGTGGTCAATTCATCAAAGGACATGCAATTAAGTGCATAAATATTTATACACCTAAGCAGAACTGATAGAACTGGATGAAGAAATAGTCAAATCCACAATTATAGTTGTAGGTTTCAACACCCTTTTCTCAATAATCAATAGATCAAGTAGACAGAAAATCAGTAAAGATATAAAATATTTGAATATCACTATCACCCAATTTGGCCTAATTGACATTTATAAACACTCTATGTAACAACAGCAGGATGTGCATTCTTTTGATGTGTACATAGAATGTTTACTAGGGTAGATCAAATTCTAGGTCTCTGTAAATTTGAAAGGATTGAAATCATTCAGAATATATTCTCTAATGATCATGGGATTAAATAAAAAATCAATAACAGGTATCTGGAAAATTCCCAAATATTTGGAAACTAAAAACACTTCTCAATAATCCCTGGGTCAAGGAAGACACTGTTAGGGATATTAGAAAATATTTTGAACTAAGTGCAAGTGACAGTATAACATATGAAAATTTGTGGAAGGTAGTTAGAATAGCTCTTAGCCAGCAATTTATATTAATAAAAATTGCCTATATTAATAAAAATGCCTGTATTAATTAAAAAAAGAAAATTTCAAATCCATGATCTCAGCTTCCACTTTAAGACATGAGGGGAAAAAAAGAGCAAATTCAACCCAGGGTAAGCAAAAGAAAGGAGGTGAAGGTAAGAGCAGAAATAATTGAAATAGAAAAAAAAATAAACATAGAAAAATCAGTAAAACCAAAAGTTGATTCTTTGAGATAATTGAAACTGATAAACCTTCAGGCACTCATCAGAAATAAAATAGAAAAGACACATACTAACATAATATGAGAAGTGACTTAATTACAGATTCTGAAGATATTAAAAGGCTACTATGGTAATGTTTTGATCAACTTTATGCCAGTGAATTCTACAACTTAAATGACATGGATAAATCCCTTGAAAGATCCAAACAGGAAAGCTTACTCCTGAAGAAACTGATAACCCTCAACGCCCCTTATCTATTAAAGAAATTGAATTAGTAGTTAAAAACCTTCCCACAGGGGCGCCTGGGTGGCTCAGTGGGTTAAGCCGCTGCCTTCGGCTCAGGTCATGATCTCAGGGTCCTGGGATCGAGTCCCGCATCGGGCTCTCTGCTCAGCAGGGAGCCTGCTTCCCTTCCTCTCTCTCTGCCTGCCCCTCTGCCTACTTGTGATCTCTCTCTGTCAAATAAATAAATAAAATCTTGAAAAAAAAAAAAAAAAGATTCGTCCACTTCCCCCCCAAAAACAAACAAAAAAAAAAACAAAAAAAAACCTTCCCACAAAGAAAACTCCAGGCCCAAATGACTTCAGTAGTGAATCTTACCAAACATTTAAGAGAAATAATACCAGTTTGTTATGAGTTGAATTATGTTTCTCTTAAAGTTTATATTTTGGGGTCCTAAACCCCAGTGCCTCAGAATATGTCCTTATTTGGAGATAGGGTCTTTACAGAGATAATGAAGTTAAAATGTGGTCATTAGGATGGGCCCTAATCCAGTGTAACTGGTGTCCTAATAAAAAGGGGAGATTTGGAGACAGACAAGCATACAGAGAACACCATGTGAGTGTGAAGACAGCCATGTACAAATCAAAGGAAAGGTCTGGGGACACCTGGGTGGCTCGGTGGGTTCATCCTCTGCCTTCGGCTCGGGTCGTGATCCCAGGGTCCTGGGATGGAGCCCCGCATCAGGCTCTCTGCTTGGCAGGGAGCCTGCTTCCCTCTCTCTCTGCCTGCCTCTCTGCCTACTTGTGATCTCTCTCTGTCAAATAAATAAATAAAATAAAATTAAAAAAAAAAAAAAAAAAGGAAAGGAAAGGTCTGGAACAGATTCTTCCCTCACAGCCCTCAGAAAGGGCAACCCTGCTAACACCTTGATTTCTGACTTCTAGTTTCCTTAATCATGAGATATGATAATTTCTGTTGTTTAAGCTGCTCAATTTATGGTACTTTGTTATAGCAGCCCTAGGAAACTACTACACAATTCTATTCAAACGGTTTCAGAAAATCAGAGGGAAGGACACTCTTTACAGCTCATTCTGTGAGGCCATCACTACCTTATACCTAACAAGAAAAAGACATTGTAAGAGAAGAAAATGATAGATCAATATCTTTCATGAACATAGTTACAGAATTTTAAAATAAAATTTTAGCAGGTAAATCTACCTATAGGTGTGTGTGTATGTGTGTGTGTGTGTTTGTGTGTGTACATACATACTTATTTCTATGTGTTTATATTACCATGTTTATAATACCATGACCAAGATCTGTCTCAGGAATGCAAGGTTTACTTAATATTTGGAAATAATCAATGCATTTCAGTATATTGATGAACTATAAAGGAAGAACCAAATGATCATGTGAAGAGATACAGAAGGAGCATTTGATAATATACAGTATTCATATCTGATAAAAACTTTGTGCAAACTAGAAATAGAAGAGAATTTTCTCAAACTAATAAAAGGCATTTATGAAAACATTAGCCTTCACATTATACTTAACTGTGTAAAAGACTGATGCTTTCCCCATCACATCAAGAACAAAGCCACGGGTGTCCACTCTTATCATGTCTATTCAGCATTGTACTGGAGATTCTAGCTAGTGCAGTAAGGCAAGAAAAAGAAACAAAGATATTCATATTAGAAAGGAGGAAGTAAAACTGTCTTTTATTTGCAGACAACCTAATTGTCTATGTAGAATATTCTACTGAATCTACAAAAATAAAAAAAGCTTCTAGAATTGAAAAGTTGGTTTAGCAAGATTGCAGAATTCAAGATCAATATGCAAAAATTAATTGTACTTCTGTGTATTGTAAATGAAGAACCTAAAATTAAAAATAAAAAAATACCACTTACAATATCATCAAAAACATGAAGTAATTAGGGATAAGTTTGACAAAAGATGTGCAGGATTTTTTCATTCAAAAACTACAAACCATTGCTTAGAGAAATTAAGGAAGACCGGAATAAAAGGAAAGACATATCCTATTCATGCACTGGAAGACTCAGTATTGTTAAGACACCTTCCCAAATTGGTCTGTAGATTCAGTGTAATTCTAGCCCTTGACACACCCACTGTAAAGGAATCCGAAAGCTTTTGCAGGCAGATGACTTGGTGAAGGCTTGGGCACTGGTTGCACAAGCTTGCTGAGCTAGTGAGCTGATCATGGTCTCCAGAACGATATCCTGGGGCAGCAGGGCGTGTCAAGGGGTGGGGAAGAGGCCAGGAGGTGCGGCTGAACTAGGAAGGTCTGCAAGGAGCTGTCAGAAAGGGGCCAAATGGGAGGCAAATCTCACCCAGAAGTTTGATAGTCATAATGTCTGGGTGGTAGATGTATGGATGATTCTTACTTTCTTCTTTGTGTTTCTGTGTCCCCATGCCCCTCTAGCGCAGACTTCTAATATAATCAGAGAAACCACAATCTTGTAGTCGATTCCTATGGGATATTGTTTTTTTGTTTTGTTTTGTTATTTTTGCACATCATATAATTTGAACATTTTACAAGGAGATTGTATTTGTTTTGTAGTAAAAAACAAAAGACAGACAGGTAGGCAGGAAGAACATTGCTGAAGAAACAGGTCTTAAGAGACTGTGGGGAACTCCTGGTGGGGCCAGGTATCGGTACCCGGGACATGGGAACCACAGTAAATACGGGATAGCCAGGCAAATGCACATTTTGCTTGACATGTTCTTCCCGAATCTGACTTCTGTTGGACACAAAATGTCTCTTTCCAGTTAATGCATCAAGTCATCTTAGAACATTTGACAGAAGATTTAACTCCTTAATTCCATGGAGGCAGATTGGGATCTCTAATTACTTAATTGAAAAAAGGTACACACTCCAGGCTGCCACAGTGTTTGGGAATTAATCTTTAAAACCTGACAGTGAACATTAAATTCAATTAGGGAGAGCGATTAGCAGAGATTGTTCTCTTCCTCCACCCTGGGTAGCTTTGAGAAGTGGCTGACTGGTCTGCATTGATCCTGATGCTATCCTTGTGTATACATCAACCTGGAGAGCCAAGTACGCATTTTCACTTCAGAGGGGAGTTATCGGACCATTTACAGCTTGATGGATTTCCTTAACCACGTCTCCACGGCTGATTCGGAACCCCCCCCCCCCGCCCCCGACCAAGAGTTCAGCCTGACCAGTTTGCTGCTTTGGGCCTTGGGGCCTTCTCCCCCTCTTCTCTCCTTCCTTCTCCTCTTCCTCCTTTCTTAACTTTCTCCTCCTCCTCATTTTGCTGGTTCTACCTTCCAAGTGAGGCCGCTTTTGCACTGCCTCCAGCTGGTCCAACCGTGCTCCTCTCTCCCCTGGATTCTTGCAGAAGCTCCACACTGGCTGCCTGTGTCTCCCTTGCTCTGCACGCTCCTTCTGGTAGAGCAGCCAAAGGGGCCCTGTTTCTGCCTGCGGCGTTCTTCCCCAGTTTCTGTGTAGCTCCTTTCCTCACCCCTTCAGATCTTTCTTCGAAGCCACCTTCTCTGAGAGGCCCTTCCTGGCCACCATTGCAGCTCCTTCTTCTGACGTGAGAGCTCCTTTCCTGTTCACTTACGCCCTCGGTCTTTACCACTGCCTGTATGGCACATAGATTCTGCTTGTTTAACTTGTCTAGCGTCTTCTCATTGAAGGCAGGGATTTTGTCTTACTTGTTTCCTGCTGAACCATGCCTGGCTGTTGCAGGTACTCGGGAAATGTTTGTTGAATGAATGAAAAAATGAGTTTATTTTTTTATATGTATGTATGCATGTATGTATTTAGAGTTGGGGAGGGGCAGAGGGAGAGAGAGAATCTTAAGTAGGCTCAATGCCCAGCACAGAGCCCACCACGGGGCTCGATCTCACAACCCTGAGATCATGAACTGTGCCGAAATCAAGAGTTAGATGCTTAACTGACTGAGCTACCCAGGGGCCCCTAAAATGAATAGTTTAATAGATGGAAACCTTTGGGAATTTATGCTTCAGAGCATAGTCATTCTCTGTCTCTGACTCTCTCTTTCTCAGAAATACAGCGTAGTGTTCGCAGTGCCTTCTCTCAGCCCCATCCCTCCGCCACCACTCCCTGGAGTGACTGTCATCTTCAAATGTGTTGTTACAGTCTTACTGCAAATGTACAAGTAAACATCAAAGAATTTTACATCATATGTGTTTTTAAGGTTGTGGTGAAATGCATATAGCACAGGATTCTCTGTTTTAACCATGTTCAAGTGCACGGTTCAGTGGCATTGAACACATGGACTTCGCTGTGTAACCATTATCACCATCCATCTCTACAACCCTTTTTGTCTCACAAAACTAAAACTCTGTCCCCCATTACACACTGACTCCCCAATCTCTCCTCCCCCAGCCCCTGTCCCCCTCCCCCTTTCTCCTTTCTATAGCTATGATTTTGACGATTCTAGGAACCTTGTATAAGTGGAATGATAGTGGTATTTGCCCTTCTGTGTCTGGCTTCTGTCACTCAGCACAGTGTCTTTGAGGTTCGTCCATGTTGGGGAGGGTGTCAGAATCTCCCTCCTTTTTAAGGCTGAATAGTATATGAACGGTATATGAATAGTGTATGAACAGTATATGAATAGTGTATGAATGGACCATGTGTGGCTGATCCATTCATCTGTCGATGGACACTGAGGTTGCTTCCAACTTTTGGGTCCCGTGCATAATTCTGCTGTGGACTTTGGTGTGCATCTACTCTTTGAGATCCACTTTCAGTTTGTTGGGAATATACACACACAAGTGCAATTGCTGGATCCTGTCGTGACTCTGTGCATAATTTTTAAAAATATTTTATTTATTTGAGAGTGCGAGAG
This sequence comes from Mustela nivalis, assembly GCF_964662115.1. Taxonomy (NCBI): domain Eukaryota; kingdom Metazoa; phylum Chordata; class Mammalia; order Carnivora; family Mustelidae; genus Mustela; species Mustela nivalis. The sequence continues at coordinate 5,586,640 of NC_139025.1, read as the reverse complement.
AGAGCACAAGTGCTGGGGAGGGGCAGAGGGAGAGGGAGAAGCAGGTTTCTGGCTGAACAGGGAGCCCGAGGCTGACGAGGATGATGCGGGGCTCGATCCCAGGACCCTGGGATCCTGACCTGAGCTGAAGGCAGAGGCTTTAACCCACTGAACCACCCAGGCACCCCCCACCCCGTGTATAATTTTTAAAGAAACTGTCACACTGTTGTTCACATAGGCTGTACCATTTCATATTCCTTCAACAGTGTGCAGGGCTTCTCGTGTCTCCACATTCTCCCCAACATTTGCTTCTTTCTCTCTTTCTCTCTTTTCTCCTTCTTCTTCTCCTTCTTTATAGAAGCAGTGCTTCCTGTGTTTGTATAACTCAGATGGTATCTTGCATATATGCAGCTTGTCTTATTGTAATCAATATTGCTTTTTATTGCTTAGCCATGTTAACCCTGCAGGTGTAACTCAGTAATTTTACTCTATTTTTTCTATTAAAGAGTCATACTTGTACATAGTTTTGAAAAAAAACTACACTCTGCTCTTCTACCACAAACTCCCACTCCACTTTGAAGGCTTCTGGCTGTTTCTTTCATTATTTCTGTCCATATTTCTAACTTTTTTTCTTTTTCAAGTAGGCTCCATGCCCAATGTGGGGCTGGAACTCACGCTGAGATAAGAGTTGCTGGTCTACCTATGGAGCTAGCCAGGCACCCCTCTGTCCGTATTGCAGATGTAAATGCTGCTCTTTCTTGATTTTTCTGTTTGAGACCCCAGCTCTTAGTTCTCAGAAGACAAAAAGATCTGAGCTCCGTTGCATTCTTCCATGGCTGCTGTTGACTTCTTGTTTTCTTAAGCTCAGACACTTACATACACCCAGGAAACATGCTTTCTGACTGTGGTCCTTTGCATTTTGAGGACTTTCAAGATACAGCAGGATGAATTTTCCCATCTTGAAAGGGAAGTCTGTCTCTGGGTTGGGTCTGTGGATGTTATATTTTGGGTTATTAGGAAAATGAAGGACATGGAGCTTGGGTTCCGTGATGTAACTGAGAGAGGGTCCGAGAGCACTGCTGTTAAGAACTGCGGGTATGATTCACCGACCTGTACTCCTGGGACAAATAATACATTATATGGTAATAAAAGTAATTAATAATAATTAAAAAAAAGAACTGTGTGTATGGCAAGCCCCAAAGAGCACGCCCACGAGCCCCACTCATTCCTCACCACGGTCCTTGGGATGAGGTTCTTCTTATCCCCACTTCGTGGAGGAGGAGAGTGAGGCCCAGGCAGACCAAGGTGCTTGACCAGGTCACTTAACCGGCAAGCAGAAGCATCACATGGCAGGCGCTTAGCTCGGATGCTTGTGTTCAGGCTGCATAGCTCCTCCTGCCTCTCACGTTCGATCCTCCGAGCCAGCTCAGATGGTGGGTGCTAGCATACCCTGCTTCCTGTAGTGGCAGCGAGCAGGGGAGACTAGCTCTGCTGAGTGTGCATGCCAGGCCCAGAGCCCTCCGGGTCAGGCTCCGGCTAATGGGGTTCGCTGGAGAGCTGGTGAAGGGCTCTCTCATGTGTGCAGTGGCCCTGGCTCTTGGAACGTGTGGTTCTTTACTTAAGGACTTCAAAAATGTATCTCAGAAGTCATTGACTCTACATGGGGCTTTTTGCCATGGGCTTCATCACCATGGAAAGCCAGGGTGAGAATGAGGGGCCACACCTTCTCCCCAGAAAAAAGAAGAGTTGGTCCTTTGGGCAGATGCTGGCTCTTTGCCCCCATGTAAGCACAGGTGTGGCAAGGCTGTGTTTTGGATCTTACTCTTAAAGTGGGACCCGTGAAGGTAGGTTGACCTGGTGCAGTGTCCCCTCCAGGATTCACAAAGCCCCGTCTCAGAGGACAGATGTCAGAGATGCGGGTGAGACTGGGCTACAAGAAGGTGAGCAGAGCGTGAGGTTTGCAGCAGCTGCAAAGTGGGTGGCAAGGGCTGGGTGGCTGAGTGGCAGAGCTCTGACATGCTGTGTTCTTGTGGGCTCCCTGAACTCCAGGAGAGGTTTTGGGAAAAGCTCCCCTTCACCTCGCCAGCCCCAAGCCTTTACACTTTAGCAAGGAAAAGTCTTAACAGCTAGGTATTGTTTTGATGGTAAAATAATAAGAATCTAGTTCCACTATGAGACCCTCTCCTCCTGTGGAGGGGCCACCCTTAGCCCCGGAGATCAGGGCCTGTTCTGACATCTGTTACTGTGTTTACCTCGTAGGTGTGGAACGCTGTGGACTCAGGTCGCTGCCTGCAGACCTACTCCCTGCACAGCGAGGCGGTGCGGGCTGCCCGCTGGTCTCCCTGTGGCCAGCGCATCCTCAGTGGTGGCTTCGACTTCGCCCTGCATCTAACAGACCTTGAAACAGGTATGTTTCATTGTACTATTACCCTGAGGCCCCCCTTCCTCTTTGGGAAGCTTCTCGGGGTTGGGGGGAGGTCAGCAGCCACAAGCTGCATATGGCTTCAGGGCGGTAGGAGACAGCCCTCAGGAGAGGCCCACAGTTGGCCTGTTTCCAGGGCATTTGGCCGGAACCAAGACTCTCCACGGAGGGTTCGAGGTGGGCCTCTGCCGAGAGGACAGAGCCCCAAGGTTGTCTCAGCCCCAAGCTGTGGGGCTGGATAAAGAGGTGGCTTTTTAATCAACTTCTGACATGTAATTTGTACCAAAATAGATTTAGCTTTATCACAATGTCCTTTGGTTGAAATCAGTTTAGAATTCCTGTCAATTCATTATCGTTGAAAGGCTGTAAGGAATGATTCCAGCTCATAAGGAAAGTCTGCAAACGAGTTCTGCTTTAATGCCTACACTGAAAAGGCATTTGGGCAAGATGGATTTGTGCTGGGTAAATCCTTAGGGGGTTCTTGACAAGCAGGGCGAGAAGGAGAGAGGAGTCAGCAGAAGGGACTCGATGTTCCCGAGTGCTCCTGTGCAACAGGCCCTCTCTCTGCACCTGCTCCAGCTGCAGCCCCCGAGTGGGGTTCTGTCCGTGCTCTTCTGGTGAGGACAGAGCCAGGAGGTGCCCAGCTGGCTTGAAACCTCTGCCCTGGACTCACGCTGGCTGGTCTCAGCACCCACGTTGCCTTTGCCTCCCTGGGCTGCTTCTGGTCACTTCACTGCCGGACACTACTGCCAGGGGTCGGGAGGGGAGGCCAGCATTCCCACCCATCCCTGGGGTGTCCCCTTAAGTCTCCGGAGAGACCTCCCACGCCCTGCAGTCTCCCAGGGCCTGGCGAGCAGGAGATGACAGTTCTGGGCTCGTGCACACAGCCCCTCCCCAGCAGCTTGGAGGGAGCAGGGAAGGAGTGCAGTGGATGGACTGGGGTAATTGTGGGCTTTGTTTCCTGCCTTGAGCACCCTCAGCTCCTCTGACCGAGACCCGTGTGCGAGAACTGTGGGGTGAGAACTGTGTCAGCGGCCGGTACAGTGCCACCGGCTTTCTCTGTGTCAGTCCTCACGGCCTGCGGCCCATGGTTCTTTTCCCCATTTCACAGGGGGGAAGCGTGAGGCCCACAGTGGCCGGGAGCTGGCTCAGAGCCTCCCCGTGGTGCGTGGCAAGTGGTGTGTGGAGCCCTGTCTGCAGTTGCGGATCTCGGGCCCTTTCTTCCGGGCCGAGTGTCTGGTGGTTTTCTTCTCGACAGAGTGTTTCCCCAGAGGTTTGTGGTCTTACCATGAGCCGCAGGGCTGGTAAGGGCTCAGGGGTTCGGCCGGTGGCTCAGGGGTTTGGCACTACTTAGTTGGTGACGACTACAGCAGCTGAGGCTCCGCTCCAGACTTCCATCCGCGGTCTCGTTTAGGCCCCGCTCACCCTTAGGGCTGGCACCACCAGACTTCTTTTTTCGCGCATGGGTCTGCCAGGCTCGCTGGGGTGCCTGTGTGCCCAGTAAGCCATGGTCAGCGTTGCAGACGCCACCTAAGAAGCTCTTGTTTGCTGTGGAACACAGAAGTGCAGAGAGAATCGCAGGTTCCCTAGGGGTTCTCAGCGATGGAACGAGGTATAAGAAGTGCAAAAACATTGGGCCTAGAAGATCAAGAAAAATTTCTGGGAGGAAGTGGAACCTGCCCTGGGGCAGGAGCTGGGGAGACAGAGAATCTAGGTGAAGGGGGTATGGTTGAGGGAGAGTGAAGCGGGTTCTCAGTAGACAGGACAATGAGGACAGAATTGTTGCAGGAACACGAACTGCATGGTGTGCATGGAATCGTGGGGTGCAGGGAATCTGGGGCAGCGAGTCTGGAGGGGCAGGAACAGGAGCTTGAGCTGCATGCCTTTCCTGGCCTGTGAAGAACGCATTCTACAGGCACTTTTCCCCACTCCAGGGTCACTGACCACCCATAGGGACCTGCGCCGCCCACCCACAGAGTAAAGGAGTGATGCTTTTCACATACTGGCGGGGGACGGTGATGCTGGATTAATCAAATACAAGTTCATTTGATAACATCAATGGATTCCTCGTAGTTCTGTGTCCTAATGGATCTTCTCAACCAGCAGATGTTATATAGTGCCATTGTGTGTGTGGGTGTGTGTGAGTGTGTGTGCATGTGGGGACTGATTCTGAAATTTTAGATGTTGAGAGTTTCCCTGCCTCACAAGTTAGGGACTGCCACAGCAGATGGCGGCAGGGGGCCACTGCTGAGTTTGGAGCAGAAGAGAATCATGGCACTCTGGGCAGTCCTCCCTGATGTCTGGGGCTGGTTGGGTGTGACCTGAGGGCGAAGAGCAGGAGGGAGGAGGCATGCCTCGCCCAGTTGGTGGCAGATCTTCACTGGAGAGAAGCTTGTGTGGCCTCAGGTCCAGCGTGCTCCTCCAGCTGCGCTGTGTGGGGTGGTGTAGGGCAGGCATGGCCTCTGTCCTCAGGGCTTTGCCGGAGATGGAGGACTTTTCCACTCCACCAGTCTCCCAGGAACAGCACTCCTTCTCCCCGGTTCATCTTTTCTATTCGTAGATATAGTATTCTATTCGTAGATATAGTATTCTATTCGTAGATACTTACTGAGGACCTGCTGTGGACAGGACCTGGTGGGGGCTGTAGTGGTGAGCTTATTGGACATTTTCTGTCCCTTGGGGACAAGAGTCTCGGGGTTTGGACCTTACCCTTGGGGAAGCCCTCCAGTCCCTAGATGGGGGGACTCCAGTCCCTCTCCTGCCAAGAGGGTTGCTGGTTTCTGTGTCTGTCTCCCTGACTAGTGTGGGTGCTCCTTGAAATGGGGCCTGTCCTGGTGGTCTCCGTGTCTCCTATCATCTGGCCAGGGCTGGCTCAGAGCAGCTGCTCAGTGTGTGAGTGGAGGCTGGTGCGTGCTGGGCAGTGAGAGCCGTCGGTGGCTGCCAGGGTGGGCGAGGAGGCTCTGCCCGGTTCTGCTTCCCACCTCAGCTCTGCATCCCGACCCAAGTTGTTCTAAGGGTTTTCTTCAGAAGAGGTCCGTGGGCTTGGGCAGCCCCTGTGGCTCTCAGCCTGGTTTGACTCATCTCGTCCTTTCTCATCACTGAGTCTGGTTTTCCTTTTTACTTGATCTGCCTCTTTCCGCCCTTGGTGATTTGGCTTTTTCATTTCAATCTAATTAGAACTCCCTGCCAGGAGAAGGCAATGCAGGGCGTTCTCACCGCAGTGCTTTGGGAATTAGTCACTCGGTGCCCATTGTCGTTAATGGGAATTTGGCGCCAAGGCCATTTATCCTGGTGTCCTCAATCAATACAGTTAAAAATCTGTGGATTCTAAAATGTCAATACCCAGCCTGAAATATGGAGGGCCAGCAACATTTTATCTCGTTAATTTATAGTTCTGACGGGCTGTTGGCTTATAAGACAACCATGAATCAACACCTAAATAAAATCCGCTCACAGATTCATTATTTTTGGTGCTCCCGCTTCAGTCTGTAATCTTCCTAACAAAAAGTCTCCAGTGCATTAGGCTGAGGTGGCCTCAGGGAACCCTGGCCGACTCCATCAGGGCCCGAATGTCGCCTGCCTTATGAGTCAGCTGTCCTGCACATCAAATAAGCCAGTTGCCTCAGAATCCCCCAAAGACCTTGCTCGGTTCAGCTCTGCTGGTGCTGGTGTCTTGCAGGTTCCAGCCCCTTGGGCAATTGCCCCCAGCCTGGCTATTCAGGCTTCAGAGGTATGCAGGGCCTCTTACTTTGCATTTGTTGGCTGCAAAGGAGCCAACAGATTCTCCCTGGAGCCCCCAGGGCCCTGGCTGGAGGAGGCACCCCGTCCTTCTTCCTTTGGTCTGGTCAGCTTTCTTGATGTGTGTCCAGCCTGTCCTGGACGTTCGTGCAATGCCACCTGGTCCCAGGTTCCTGATGCTGGAGGCAGTGCAGTGGGATAGAAGGAGCATGGGTGGCGGAGCAGATGCGTCCTTCCACTTAGTTTCCGCCTCTGTGGGAGGGGGGCGCTGCCCTTGGCTGGTGGTGGGCTGGTTGAGGGGAATAGCTGAGATGGTGTTTGTGGTTGCTTTACAGAATGCCTGGCCCAAGGTAGGCACGCAACTAAAGATGTCCCTCCCCGCCCTCCATCACTGCCTCCGAACCCCTTCAGATGGTGGGACATAATGACCTTGCTGCTGCTGTGTGTCCAGAGACTCTGGTCGCTGGGCTTTGGTGGCTTGCCTTCAAAAGCTCCCAGTCCGATGATCCCCCAGCTGGCTTACTGGTGTGGCCCCTGATCCCCTGTGTGGGTCTGGGGGGCAGGCTGGGAAGAAAACAGGCCTTCCAGGGCTCTCCCAGCTTCTCCTCCATGTTTTGCTTCTCCATGACAACATACTACTCGTGGTAGCTAGCAGCTGCCCTTCATTTAGGGTGCGCAAGCGGACCTCCCACAGCCCAGCCTCCAGACACCTGGTGCTGGAGAAGGTCCGTGGCCTTCTTTACTCAGATACCCACTGCTAGCAGCCTGGGCTTCCCGTCCCTAGTTAGCTCCTCCTGCTCTGGGGGTCCCTGTGTCTTTCAGTGGGAGGCTGTGGGGCATGCAGACGAGCAGCCAGCTGGGACTGGACCCACACATAGCCATTGCTCTTGTTTTCCAAGAAGTGTGTTCTGGTCATGGTGTTTGGGGCCCCCATCACAGAAAACTCCAGGAAAGGGGAATGTCCCATAGGCAGCGTGCACCGTGGGCCCGGCCGGGGGTGATGCAGCTCCGGTTCAGCACTCTGCTCGGCCTGTATCAAACGGAGATGAATAAAGAGATGTTAGTCCCTTTGCTTATTATGTATTTAGTCTCTACTCCAACCTTGGAAGACAGTGTTTTTATCCCCATTTCACTGACCTACTAGACACTGAGGCTGGGAATATTCAAGGACTTGCACAAGGCCTCACAGCCAGCAGGGACAGAGCTGGATCCACCTCTGGCCAGTGGGACTGGCAGAGGCCACCACGTCTGCTTCCCTGCTGTGGACAAACCGTTTGCTTAGGGGAGGCTGCTTGCTCCCCCTACCCCCGCCAGCAGCTGGCTTGCCTCCTGTGGAGATAACTTAGGGCCTCCTGGAGAAAGGTGCACTGAGATGGAGCTCGACTGGACCTTCTGTAGGAGGCTTCTCTGGCTGCTGACGGCTGCCGCTCCAGTGGGAGAACCGTTAGCTGTGACGATCTGAGGACGCTTGGCATAGGAAGGGCGAGAAGTATCCAAATTCGAATGCTGATGAAGGGGACCAGGAGTTCATGGGGCTTTAAAGAAGATGCCACAGATGGGACTCCTTTTGTGCTGAGGAGTGCCACCCGCCAGGTCTTGGAGGAGGTGCCTGGGCTTCTCCATTCTTTGGCTTTTGAGCACCATGTGTGTCCCCCCAGGACAGCTCCGAGAGACTCAGTCAGGCATCCTTCAGGTGTCTGTGGAGGCGGGAAGGCACACCCCCAGTGGCGTTGTGAGCCCCTGGCCGGTGGGCACACGTGCAGCTCCTAGTGGTCCTGGCATGTCTCGTGTCGTCTGTCCTTGGGGCCCAGGACTTTGCCTGGACGGAGACACGGAGTCTCCGAGGGGCTGGAACCCAGTGAGGGCTGAGCTGACGTTGGCCCGGGTGCTGCCCCTCCAGTGCCTTCTCGCCCAGAGCAGCTGCCCACGCTCCTTCCCACTGATGCAGGCGGGGCCCCTGCTGACTCCCCTGCTCTTCCCTCATCCTCAGCCACCTGTTCTTTCCCTAAACTCATTCCTTCGCTGACGCCCCGCTCCTGGCCCGCTTTCCGATGAGCTTGTTCTCAGGGCTATGCCCTCTTCAGCCCCAGACGCCGGCCCCATTCCCATGCACACCCTTTCTCTCTCACTCTGAAGCCTTGTTCTCTCCGGTCTCAGGTTTCTTTTCTCCCCTCCTTCTGTACAGCTTCGGGGTGAAACTGACCCTAGTTCTGGATATTAAATCCGATGTTCTTGGACTTCGGTGACACACCCTGCCAGCCCCTATCTCACACTTTGGAAGGTGCCTGCAGGTCCTGCCGCATGTCCGCACACAGCCAAGCCATCATCCTCTGGGGGGAGATAAGGCGGGTTTTCCTCAACGGTGCGAGTTCCCTGGCTTCCACCCAGCCCGGGCGGTGCATCATATCGTCTCTGCGCGCGCTCAGTGGCTGCCCCCCGGGGTCAGGCAGCCTCCGGGGACCGGCCAGGAGCCTGAGCACCGGTGCTTGTGGGGCCCCAGAAAGCCAGCTTGCGGCAAAATTTTTGTACACACCTTGTTTGCAAGTTGAGAACTTTTTTTTTTTTTTTTTTAATTTTAGAAAACTCAGTCTTGTCCAGGTCCAGATAACGAAGAGCTGTGGCCAGACTTGGTGTAAACGCGGTCTTACCGCTGCGGCCGCCTGCTCTCGTTCGGCAGCTGCGGCCTGTCAGCGGGCTGGGGCCCGCCGGCTTCCACGCCGCTCTCTTGGTTCAGGACCGGCTTCAGCACTTTCTTACCCCGGTTTTGCAGATTGAAGAGCCCCGCTGGGCTGAGCCGAAGGCCCCCACTGCTCTGCGGGGGACCTGCAGACGCGAGCCTGTCTGCCTCTCACCCGGACCCTTCCCAGGACTCTGCCAACGCGGCCGCTGCTTCTGATTCACAGAGTTTGATTTGGAAGTTAGTAAGCCCCTTTTCTTGTTAACTTGGAGTCAGGATGGTTAGATTTACAGCTGGCCGAGTACTTCCCAGAGGATGAGTGTAACGATATTGATTTTAGCGAAATGAGTCATATGCCGCCTGCCTGGAACACACGCTCAATCACCACAAGCCGACGGCCTCAGCTTTCCCCGTCAGCGTCTCCCCTCCATGTGCGGGAGTCTGTGGACGTGAACAAAGAGCTGAGGAGAAGGAAAGGTCACAGATCGCTTGCAGTCAGGCGGGGTAGGGTGCAGAGAGCAGGGCTCTGGGTCCAGGGTCCCTCCCAGCAGGGCTGACTTGTGTGGCCTTGTGAGGGCCTACCTTCCTGAGCTTTCATTTCTCCTGCTGTGAAGTGGACGAGTCACACCTACCACAGTGGGTTGCAGCATGGCATGTGAGAGCTGCACGCAAGCCTGGAGGTCGCAGGTGCCATCTCCCTGGAGAGGAGGGCGAGAACTTCCCCTCTCTTTCTTGGGAACCCATACTTGGGTTTCATCTGACCTGGATCAGATGTCTCTTTTGTGCTGGGAGCTGGGCTGGGGGCCAGAGATGCTACCTGGAAAAGGAGGACCCTTGGGGACCCAGAGCCCTGCATGATGATAGGGTTGCCCAAGGTGGCATTAGGGTGGACAGGCAGTGTTGCCCCAGGCACGTGCGTGGTCTGCTGGGTCTCTGCCTGAGAAAGGAAGAGGGGAAACTCGGATGAATTCCCCGGCTAGTATTACCAACTGCCTCGTCTTAGCAACACTGGTGATGGAAGCTTGGGCAGTCATAGTAGTGTCAAGAGAACAAATTGAGTTTCTGCATTCTGTTTTAAACATATTTTTGCTCTAATGACGATTTATATAGTTTATTTGTATCATTATTGATTAAAAGAGGGAAAGACGTGATTTTTCCTAACTCCAAGAGGATCTGAACAGTTCTTCTACTGGTTGAGTTCATTATAACCAGATCAATAAAGCCAGTGTTAGTGGATTAAATATTTTAAAACTCAATTTCCTGTAAGCAGCATACAGTGAACAAATAGAACTTTCTATAACAAACATGTAAACAAGCAGAGATAGTCTCAAGGTTAAAGGTTACGTAGCAACTAGTCATTGTGCTTAAAGTATCCTCGCCAGAGAGGAGATGACAAACAAGGTACTCGATGTCTGAAAAGGTAGAGTGGGAACAAATCTGATGAGAAAGGACCTTCACCTCCACTGTGGCTGGTGTTCAGGTTGGAGATCGTCTCTGATAAATACCTCCAGCCTTTGTCCATGTCTCTACAACAAAATGTTAAGGCTAGCCCAGGGAATCGTGTTCTCATAGTCTCAAAACAGAAACTCCAGATCATTCCTCCCAAGGTTCCTGCTGTTAAAAACTTACAGCCTTTGATTTTAGCTTTTAATTTAACCAAGGATGAATTCAGTAATGGGTTTAATTTCTTTCAATCATAGGCTCCCTTTCATTGTTTGCTCTCCTCCGTGTCCTCTGGAACACTTGTGTAATGTGTAGTGTGTAGGTTGCATGTCGCCCTCCAGACAGCCTTATGTATACGAAGCCCTGCAAGGTTCCTCCCCTGGAAGTGACAGGGCTGGGGTGGCACCTGGGTCTGTGTGGCTCTCAGCCCCTCTGCTGCACCACCTCCTGCTCCGAGCACAGCGCCGGACCATGGCGGCTGGGGTCCTGATTTCTGAGCCACAGTCTTGTGCTCGACCTCCTTCCCTTTATGTTTCCCATTGCAGATATGGAAGCTTATTAAAGTTTTTATTTTTTTATTTGTTTGAGAGAGAGAGAGCGAGAGAGGGAACATCAACAGGGGGAGTGGGAGAGGGAGAAGCAGGCTTCCCGCTGAGCAGGGATTTCCCCATGCAGGGCTCCATCCCAGGACGCTGGGATCATGACTTCAGCTGAAGGTGGATGCTTAATCATGAGCCACTCAGGTGCCCCCAGAATTTTAAAATCTTTTAGTTTGGACCCTTTTAACAAATACAGCAAAGACCCAGTTCTTCCAAACAAAACTAGGAGAAAAGGCATAAGCCATAGCTTGTCTTCTAACCAGGAACATTTTAGTACTTAATAGACATCGATTCTCTTCTTAGTCTCTTCAGGAGGTTGAAGAACAACATGCAGAAATACATGTTTGTTTGTTTGTTTGTTTGTTTTTAGCAGAAAAGGTCCTCATCTTTTAGCAACTCAGCTTTCACTTTCCTCCCATCTTTCTCCTATTGCTGGCAAGACTATATCACTGCACTTTTTGAAAAAATTGGCTAATTCACCGCCATTTCTGAAATAAGCATGTATACCATGGTCCAAGAAACGAGGAACACTTCCCTCTAGGCAGCTGGTTTGTTTTTCCTTTTGGGCTTAAGGACTGGCAGTGAATCTGAACCAGCAAGAGCCAGCGGTGGACTCGGTTGCCTCTGTCAAGAAGACAGATTTCTGGCCTGCTGGGGCCTTCTTGGTGTGGGGGCCACAGTGGCATTTACGTGTTCCTTTTCCATCTAGGGGACACGATGGTTGTCCCTTCCCTCATCCCACCATAGATCCCCTAGCTCCTTGTCCGGAGCAAGTGTCCTGAGGCCTGAGCTGCAGGTCTGAGGCCCATCCTGAGAGCTCTGCGTGTGCATCTCTGAGTCCTGGCCTGGGCACGTGGAGACTCGGGTGGCAGCTCTTGGCTCCATCCTCCCTAGGAGGGGGTGGCTGCTAACTAGGCACGTGAGGGGTGGTTTCGGACCTCCAGCTGTAGCTGGAACGAGTTTCAGGATAGAAGAGGAAGCTCAAGAAGTACCAGGTTTCTAGTTAGATTAATTCCTGGGGAGGGCAGTTCTTGTTTATTTGAGAGAGTTGCTTATCTGTGGACCTGATGAGAGACACACACGGGACCCAGACTACTGTGAGTCTGCTTATCTCTCCGATGCCTTTTTGGAAGAATTCTTTGTTTAAAAAACAACAACAACAACAACAAAAACAACTCCAACATTATGACAACAATATTAGTATAATTTAAAAAGTTATCTCACTACCCCTAGAACAGTTCATTTCAAGTTGGTGAATCTCTTCCCAGTCTCTGTCCATACCAATCCCTACTTAATACTTACGTAATTCAAGCATAGGTATCAGACATTGTCTGTCTTGCCAAAGAGCACTGTTTGTGATTCCAGTTTTAAACAACTTTTCAACATTCCACCGGGCAGACACCTGCATTTGCCTTAACCGCTCCTCTTGGGTTGGACAGCGATGCTGTTGCTTGTAGTCCTGTCACCATCACAGATGATAACGCAGTGGCCGGCTCTTGACAGCATCGCAGTGACATAGGATGACCACGGAAATCTTTGTGCACTGCGTGTTTCAGCAACAGGGGCTTGTTGAGCTTAAAGAAGTGTAGAGCCCTCATTTACAAAACCGCAGTGTTCTCTGACGGCGAGTAACTGCAGACTGTGGGCCCTGGAAGCTGTTGGGGAAAACCACAGTCATCCATCATGGAAAAGGTGACACTTCAAGAAAGAACAAGAGTGACTGCTTTTCAAGAAGTTTGGACTATGGGGGCGCCTGGGTGGCTCAGTGGGTTAAGCCTCTGCCTTCGGCTCAGGTCATGATCCCAGGGTCCTGGGATCGAGCCCCGCATCGGGCTCTCTGATCAGCAGGGAGCCTGCTTCCTCCTCTCTCTCTCTGCCTGCCTCTCTGCCTACTGCCTACTTGTGATCTCTCTCTCTCTGTCAAATAAATAAATAAAATCTTTAAAAAAAAAAAAAAAGAAGTTTGTGCTATGGGAAGGATGTTTTGAGAACTGATGTTTCTGTTTCCATCATTTTCTAAGTTTTATTGCTGAAAACTATGTGAACGTGTCCCCTATTAAAAATGCTAAAATCTGCACTCTTAACTTGGGAGCAGTTTTTCTAGTCTGCTTTAATATCCTTTAAGTGAAAATTCTGGTGGATTTTGAATTTGGTTGTTAAAAATATGCAACTGCAGTGATACTTCTCTGATTAGTCGCAGGAACCGTTCTTTGACCCAAGGGGAGCTGGAGCTTCCCTAGTAAAATGTTCACACAGTCCTTTGGATCAGGAGTGGGTAGAAGTAGACATCATCTCCCTTGATGCCAGTGGTGAATGTCTTCCGTCCAGGTCTGTGCATCGCTGGGGGAAGTCTTTGCTGGCTCTGACAGTCCTCAGTCAGTAAACTCAAGCTGTAACTGGGCTACTTTCAAATCATTGAGTCACTGAAAGTTCCCTATGTCCAACTGGAAGTGGAGCCAGTTCGGTAGTTCTCACTAAAAAAGTTGTAACTCATTTGATTTAATGATTTCAAAGGGCTTTGTTGGTGCACTTAATAAATGGCATGTTAAAATATATTTGAAAATGCTGGTTATTTTGTCCTTGTCTCATCCTTTAAAGTAGTTTAGTTTTGGTATTTTATTTATTTATTTATTTATAAAGTTAACATATAGTATATTATTTGCCCCAGGGGTACAGGTTTGTGAATTATCTGGCTTACACATTTCATAGCACCCACCATAGCACATGCCCTCCCCAATGTCCATAACCCAGTCATCCTATCCCTCCCATCCCCCAACAACCCTTAGTTTGTTTCATGAGTTTAAGAGTCTCTTATGGTTTGTCTCTCTCCTGATCCCACCTTGTTTCATTTTTTAAATTTTTGGTATTTTAATGCTCATAATTTATTGGCATGGTAGCACATTGTGTAACTTACAAACAAACACACTTTTTTTTTTTTTAAAGATTTTATTTGTTTATTTGACAGAGATCACAAGTAGACAGAGAGGCAGGCAGAGAGAGAGAGAAGCAGGCTCCCTGCTGAGCAGAGAGCCCCATGTGGGACTTGATCCCAGGACCCTGAGATCATGACCTGAGCCGAAGGCAGTGGCTTAACCCACTGAGCCACCCAGGCGCCCAATAAACACACTTCTTGAAGCTACGTGCTTAAGGGCTTTTTCTTGATGGGACCATGCTGTCAGAAGAGTGCAGAGACCACGGATCTAGGCAAATTGGATTTATAAAGGCTCCTGCTGTAACTCGAGAGGACCAATCGATGACTTTCATTTCCTTACCTAGTGAGCTGGTAGAGCACTGTGTGGGGGTCCTGAACACAAAGCAGGGCAGCTGGAAGTGCTTTCTGAAATGAATGAGCAAACACGGTTTCTGGGTTCCTAGAAGAGAAAATGATGCTTGAGATCTTTGTGTCACAGTGGTCTGCTTCTTGGGCACCAGCTTCTTGTGTCTCTAACTGCCCACTGCCTCTCTAGCGGAGGAGTTTCTGTGAGCTGAGGGCAATCAAGGTTGTCCCTCTTGGGCTGGGGGAGCCCTCGCTGACATCCCTGAGGGATGTTACCTGGTGGGTGTGGTGCGCAGCAGGTTCCATGCCTGGGATGTGTGGAATGGCCTGGCCTTTGGGGATATGTTCAGAGGCAGAACCGAGACCGCTGGTGGTGAGAATGGCTTCCAAGGCCAGTCTGGTTTCTGAATACATTTTCAGCGGTATTGAACGGAACACATAAGAACTACAGCCAGTGCCCTGGGCTCGCTTTGGAGCCCAGCAGACCTGAGCTCAGGGTCAGAGATCCATTCCCCACTTTCGCTGAGCCCAACCTGTTTATATAACTGACCTCTAAAAGATCCTGATGACAAAACAGACATTTTTCACACTTTACGTGTGTATGTACGCACATTTGCACATGCACACGAGTGCGTGACTGCAGTTTCACGACAGACAGGTAAAGGGCAAGGCCTGTCTTGAATCACGCTGAACCAGGGAGACCGCAGTTAGCCACACCATCTGTCCGTGCTGGCACTCAGGACCCTGTGGTGTCATGTTCTCATTTGTTGCCCAGAGTATCACGACATCCCCTACTTGCCACACCCTGTAGCAAACCATTCATGGATTGTTGTAAGGTCGTGATTGTAAGACAGCTGATCCTAAAAAGACCACTTTGGAGCATCCTGCTTATTCATTTTTAGACTCCTAGGTAAATAATCTCTCTACTAATTGTACAGCTTTGGTAATGTTATGTAATCTCCCCGAGTCTTGGCTTCCTCCAGTTGTGGAGCAGGGGTAGGGCATTGTGTGATTTAGATGAGTTGATGCTCAGTATTTACGGAACACAGGAAAGGTGGCGGCGTTCATGCGTCCGGCCATTAGCTTAGCCCTTGGGGAGTTCAGCTAATCAAGGGTGGGGATGCTGGCTCGATATTGAGGCCGAAGTTGCTGCTGCCCCTGTTGTACTTCCAGAAAGTCTTGTGGCCCCCTCAGGCCCAGATAGGCGGCATCTGCCTGTAGCTCTGCGTCAGATGGCATCTGAGTTTTAAGATATTCGTTTTGTGATCGAGTCTTTTTTAACTCACTCTTCTCCATTTTGTGTTGTAGGAACCCAGGTCTTCAGTGGTCAGAGTGACTTTAGGATCACTACCTTGAAATTTCATCCGAAAGACCACAGCCTTTTTGTGTGTGGAGGCTTCCACCCTGAAGTCAAAGCTTGGGATATAAGGACCGGCAAGGTGATGCCCATCTCCCTTCCGTGGCCTCTCCAGGGAGAGCTTGCCGCGGCCGTGTGATTGCCTGGCGTGGGCCGGCATCTAGGTGCAGGACCCCGGAGAGGGGCTAACTGCCATTCCCGTTTCATCACTGCTCAGCGTAAGAGAAACATTCTTGAATTGTTAGAATATTGAAACATCAGAGGTGCAATTCTATATAACCTGTTACCGAACACGTTTACTGAGCATCTATTGTGTGCAAATGTTTCTAGATGGCATAAAATGAATCAGCTTCTGGGTTACTAAAGGGAATAATGTTGGATGCAGGTAACTGGTGTGGAGTTGCAATGTGTGTGCGCGTGTGTGCATGTTCATGTGCGTGTGTGTGTGTGTACATGCATGTGTGTGTGTGCATGAGGGAGAGACAGAGTTGGGGCGCAGTGAGGGAAGGGCAGCCACAGTTCAGAGGAGGAGTACTTTCAGCTTAGTGTGAGGAAGGCTTCTTAGAGACCGCGTTCCTTCTGGCGCTAAAAAGCTGGTCATGATCAGTCTGACAGGAGTGATTTCCACTGCACTACACCCACCCTCTGCCAAGCCGCTGCTCTTGTTGCCTTCACCCATTTAAAAAATGGCAGCTCTGCCTATCTAGGGGTTCAGGCCAGACCCATCAGAGTCATCCCTGTCTCTGCTCTTCCTCTCATCCCCACATCCAAACCGTCAGCAGACCCTGTGGTGACTCTGGTTTAAGCTGCTGTTGACTCTTGCTGGGATAATCGCAGTAGTTTCCAATGCGGTATCTCTTTTTTCCCCACTCCTTACAGTTTGTTCTCAACAAAGCAGCCAGAGTCAGCTGTCACTGTGCATGTCAGATGTGCTCCTGGTCAGAACCTCCAGGCTCTGATTTTGCTCACAGAAAAGGCCTTTGTCCCTGCAATGGCCGATAAGGCCCACATGATCTTCCCTCACATCCTTCTCACCATCTCCAGCCCCACCATCATCCTTGCCTTCCTAAAACACATCAGTACATTCCTACCTCAGCGCCTTTGCGCATGCTGCACTTACCACCTAGAATGCTCTTTTCCTGTTTTTTTCTGTAGAGGCTCTCTCCCTCTGTCCTACACAGTTCGGTTCACCTCTCCAGTAAGGCCTTCTCTGACTTCTCTGACCACCCTGATGGTCACCCCCTGGCATTCACTAGTCCCCTTTGCTACCTCACTATTCTCCCTACCCTTTATCACCATCTGTGGATTTTATATCTTTATATATTTGCCTGTCTGCCTTCACTTGAACATAAGCTCTGCCAGAGGAGGGATTTTTGTCTGTTTTGTTTGCTGTTGACTTCTAGCTCCCAGAATGGTGCCTGGCAAATAGTAGGCACTTGACAAGCCTTGGTTGACTGAGTGGAGGGATGAAGGAAGAAGGCACCCATGCAGAGTATATATGTGTAGAAGGCAGGAGTATGAAATGTGAATGGGGACCAGTGACCGACTTGACCTGGCAGGGCCTGGGCTCTGGGCAAGGGGACTGGCCCTGAGGAGAGAGGCTCTCAGTCATGTGAGTCTTGGTTTGGGTTAGCAGTGAGAAGCCAGGGCTGAGGATGAGTTCATGGAGGGGTAATGAGGAAGAGGCATGGCCAGGCTGCCTCTGGGGTTGCCCCATGACTTTAGGATGACTCATTTTCAAGATCTAGGAAGCACTGCCCTGGTCTAAGAGGCACCCAACAACTTGAGTCATATAGAATAGTTTATAAGACCCATGTTAAGCTGAACTTTGAAAGAAGAAGGTACAGACTGTAAGAGTATCCGCTGCATTTGGGATTCAGGGGATTCAGGGAGCTTTGGGGTCCCACTCCGAAGAGCTCCGGCCTGCTACAGTACCAAAAGGTTCTGCCTTGAAGGCTTCCCCTCTAGGACTGCCTCCTGCCCCACCTTGGACTTCCCGGATTCGAAGGTTCAGTTGGCTGCTGCAGGAAGATATTTTCCCAACAGGCTGGTAGTAGGGACTGCTGGTGCTTTGAGAACCCAAGAGCAGAAACAGTTTCTCTAAAGAAAATGTAGTTTTGCCTATAGGTATCTTGTGGGAAAATTAAAGCATGGAGAGATGTACTCTTTAAAAAAGTCTCATATTTTTCTTTCATAAAGAAACTTCTTTTTACAAAAATATTTGGAAAAGAGAGAAAAGTTACCCATAAAGGAGTAGACACAATGGATTTAAAAAAAAAAAAACCACACAATTACTGGAACATTTATATTTGGGCTGCGTGTGTTGGAAACTCTTAGTCATGCTGTTTGAAGAGGGACCTTCGATTACTGAGCCTCTGCTGATGACCACGTCCCTTAAAGGTGTGCTTACTGTTTTTAGCCTCAAAGACCGAACACGTAAGAGATTACTCACCAAAGACGCCATCTGATTTAAGAGTTTGTTAAAAATATTGGATTTTCTCCTAGGGCAGACGCCATCTGACAAGCTCTGAAAAAGCTGGGGGAGAAGCAATTAGAAGCAGATGTTGCTGTGACTGGTATTGGCATGTTTGCGAGTCTCTCCCAAGCTAATAATGTGGGTAAAGGGATCTGTGCAATGTTTGTTTTTATTTCCTCTTTACCAACAATCCGAATGCCTCTCCTCACCGTCTGGGTCACAGGGCTAGTTCCATTTGCATCAGCAGGCTCAGAGACCGCTCTTTCTCCTGCTTCAGTTACGTTTCCTCTAACAGGTGTTGCCCGAGTGTCTCAAGTGGGCACAGCCAGAGGAACAGAGAGGAAAGGCCAAGGCTCTCTGACCTCCTGGATCCCCCTTGGGATGGCTTGGCAGAGGGCACGTGGTGCTGTCCCAGGTGCTGAACTCTGCAGCCCTCTCTAAGGATGAACATCTGGGGCTGAGCAGCTTGACTTTTGGGGACCACCCTCAGAGACAGTGGAGAAAACTGCAGGTGGAGGCAAGAGGGACACAGACCTTAGAGTAAAATAAAAAATCAAAACTAGCTTCCCCTTTTAAATATGACGTGAGGGACTGTTTTATTCTAAGAGTAACCCGTGATCACATAAAAAATGAGAGAGAGAAGTAAAGAGAATAGTGGGGCCAGCCAAAGGTAGGCATTAGTAACATTGTAATACCTTTTTTTCTTTGTTCTTTTTCCGTGTGGTGTGCGTGTCTTTTTTAAAACGTTGTTTAGTCTTATATTTATATATTTATTTATTTTTAAGATTCTGTTTATTCACTTGAGAGAGAGAGAGAGAGAGACAGAACACAGGCAGAGGGAGAGGGAAAAGCCCACTCCCTGCTGAACTGGGAGCCCGATGTGGGGCTCGATCCCAGGACCCTGAGATCATGTCCTGAGTCAAAGGCAGACGGCAGCTAACTGACAGACTCACCCGGGCGTCCCTGGTCTTATTTTTATACACGGTTTTGTATTTTGCTTTTCACATAACACTGTAATATAAGGGTTTTCCTTGTTATCACAAACTCTTGAAGAATTTGCAGTCCCTCCCTTTGATGCAGAGTGCTTAGCTGACTCCCTTCTCGCCTTATCCCTGGTGCTCAGAGCTGAGTCTGGCATAAACCAGCACTTGATAAAAGTGGATTGAATGGGTCATGTTAAAACAGTTTAACTTATTAAACCATTTCCCTAAGTTGGACATTGAGGATAATTCTTTTCTTTTCTTTTTATTGCCACTTAAAATGAATAGACGTGAAGGTGGAGACCAGGGTCAGCAAACTAAAGCCCAGGGCTGGATCTGGCTTGCTGTCTGCTTTTGTAAAGTTTCATTGGAACATAGCCATAAACACTCATTTGTATATTGTTTGGAGCCGCTTTCACACTACAGTGGCAGAGCTGAGTAGTTATAATAGAGACCACATGGGCTGCAGAACCTGGCTGGGCCCTGCTGTTGGATAGGTCTGGCTGTGACATCTGTCACTCTACTGATTGTTAAGACTCAGCCTCCCGATCTGGCTGACAAGGCGGGAGCCCCTGTGCCTCTCTGTAGTAGAGGCATTCTTTTTCTTTTTTAAGTAACATATAGTATATTATTGTTTCAGGGGTAGAGGTCTGTGATGCATCAGTCTTACACAATTCACAGCACTCACCATAGTGCATACCCTCCCCAGTGTCCATTCCTCAGCCACCGTATCCCTCCCACCCCATCCACTCCAGCAACCCTCAGTTTGTTTCCTGAGATTAAGAGTCTCTTATGGTTTCTTTCCCTCTCTGGTTTCATCTTGTTTCACTTTCTCCTTCCTGCCCCATGTATTAGAGAAATCCTTACAGAGACTTTGTGTTCAGAGAAGGTCTTTTTCAGAGAACTGTTCTTCAGTCACATTTCTCTCCATCATTATAATCTCCAAACAGACCACCCAGGTCTGTAAGACACACATCTGTGCATCTAGTGCTGTCATATTGATGTTTATTTGCTTCAGCTTAAGTCCTAGAACTCAAATCACTGGGTCAAAGTGAATCAGCATTTTGAAGGCAAGGGTTAGGTTTCCAAGGGCAGAGGTGAAGTGTGCTGTGGTGGGCTAGAACCCATCCCAGTGCATGACTGTGGGGCCAGGCTACCTCTCCGCCGCCGTCTGAGAGAATGGAGCCTGAGTAGTTGGAACAGATAACTTTTAAGCTACTTTCCAATCATATGATTTTATGATCCTTAAGCTGAGCCAAATGATGAATGTTGGGATTCTGGACTTCTCAGGGCCAGCCCAATTCATTAGAGCAAATGGGCTGTTTGGCTTCCCTCTCTTCTTGGATGATCTCTCTTTGCCTCGGGTTTGATGTTTGGAGCACATCTCTCATCGCGGCAGAGTGCCTTGACTTCATTTCCAGCAGCCCAGGAGGATGTGTTCTGTGTGAGTTGGCTGAGCACGCATGCTCGAGCTGGCGTAATACCACCAGCAGGATCTCTGACTTCTTCCTCCAGCAGTGTGCTTGAATGTGGGTGTGGTCTGGAGTCCAGGAGGCCCGTGGGCTGGACTTCGTGTCACTGTAAGGTCCCTCTCTCCAGAAGCCCCTCCAGCTTCCAGTGCTGCTGGCCCAAGCTGCAGGAGTCCTGGGCTCACGGCCTCCTGTACCACACATGCAGCTGGGTGATTGCAGGCAGACCCCCGCAGATTGCAGTCTCTCTCAGCCGGGGTTTCCCTGTTGCTATAGTTGAGGGGCAGGACGAGGCCATCTATAAAGCATGGCTTTGCATACTGCCCGTTTGCTGGCGAGCACCTGGGGCTCTTGTTAGGATGCAGATTCCGTGTCAGCAGGCCGGCGGTAAGGAGGACTTCTTAGTCTGTTAGGGCTGCTAGAACATAATAACCATGGACTGAGAGGCTTAAAAAACAGACATTTATTTCGGAAAGTTCTGGAGGCTTGGAGCCTGAGATCAGGGTGCCAGCATGGTCAGGTTCTGGTGAGGACTCTCCTCCTGTGCAGGAGGGATTCTTTCTTGCTGTGTCCTCACGTAGTGGAGGGAGAGAGCCCCAATCTTTTCATCCCCTTTGAAGGATGCCACACCCTCAGGACCTCATCTAAAGCTTATCACCTTCCAAAGGCCTCTCCTCCAGATACCATCCCACTGAGGATTAGGACTTCAACAAACAGATTTGGAGGGGCACATCCAGTTCATTGCACATGAGATCTTATATTTTTAACAAGTTCCCAGGAGATGCAGAGGCAGATGGTCCATGGACTGCACTTTGAGAAGCCAGAGCCCAGAGGGCCTCTGAACACAGAGGTTACTTGCTTCTGTCATGTGAGCTCCCTTGGCTTTCATCCTTGATTGGTCTGCACTGTCTATGACCTGTTTCAGTGTTAGCTCCTTGCCTTCTTACTTGACTGTGGGTTCCTTCAGCTGATAGGTATTTACAGCTGCCCATGGGGGGCCAGGTTGGGTCATGTCAGTGCCCCAGCATCTCTCACAGGGCCTGGACCAGACAGGTGCTCAGGTAGTATCCTGGGTCAGTTGTCCCTTTGGTCATGGTGGAGCCCTGAAGCAGTACTCCCCCACCCCTCCAGCCTGAAGGCAGTGGCTATGCCGGGATCTGTACAAATGAAATGGCCCTCCAACAAGTGGGAAGTAGAGGCTAGCAGCAGTCAGCTGCAACTGGTCACTCGGGAAGCAAGGACAGAGGCAGGGACCTTGGGTGACCCTGCATCAGGTGAGGTGTGTCATTGTGGTCCTGACGGGTAGGGGCTGGCCGGCTCTGAGCCCTGGTGCTCCCTGGTGTTTGGTAGGTTGCAGTAACTGGCCTCCCTTATCTCCAGCCTCACGGGTCCCTGGCTCTGCATGCAGCAGGGACCGAGGGTTGTGGACCCACAGAGATGTCAGACAGGGTCGCAGCTCTCCAGCACCTGTGGGAAATGCTCAGGACGGTTACTTTGCAGTTACTTCAAAATTCACTTTAAGATGACTATGTAGTTTGAGCCAAGTTAACATAGGTATTAAATTCATCCTTGTATCATGAATCAAATTTGTGAGGAAACTACAGATGCTTCAGAACCATACTGCACAGTTAGTGAATTACCCTTTTTGTAAAATTAAATTACGGAATTCCAACCTCAGCAAATTACCTGTCACTTGAGCAGGATTGAGCCCTGGAAATTAGAAAAGCTCTGGCAAACCTAGGTCATATGGCTCCTAACCTGGGATCTTGGCTTCTGCCCTGGTTCCTCTTCTTTTCTGTGGGCAGAGCCGGGGTTCTGCTTGGCTCGCGGGAGAGTTGGAGAGCATTCCTAGCCCTGCTTGGGTCTCCAGAACACTGACCCCCACCAGTTCCAGGATAAATTCTCATGACTATGTGGCTCTGACAGGCTCACTTTTGCTATAGTACTGATTTGACAGGAATCATCAATATTTAATGCTTGTTCTACATTTTCTTCTTTCTCTTTTATAAACCTTGTAAAGGGCCATCTTGACTTCCAGATCTTGTGTTAGTTTCTTGACCTTCTCCTGGAGCTTTGTTCCAGCCCCTCTGCCAGTGTGTGTCTGACATGCAGGTGACAGTGGGGGACGCTGCAAACTCTCCCTCCTGACTTCTTGGACACTCACCATAGCCTCTCCCTCGTGTGTGTAGTTTCCCAGCAGAATGGGGAGCCCCCTGAGGACAGCGATCGTGCTTCATTTGCTGCTCTATTCCCCACACCTAGCAAAGTGCCGACCTGATAGTAGACCCTGGGTGGGTGGGTGGGGTGCTCGTGTATGAATAACAGCCCTGATCAACACCAAGTTTTATAAATCCCATCTAGTGAGCCCATCCAGGAAGCAGAAGCTGAGCCACCATTCATTAATCTGGTTATTTGACGCTTCTCCCGTGGGCATCCTTCCCCTGAGTGGGGATGCTGTGAGCAGGCAGAGCCACCACCAGCTGCTGACCTGGGCTGATGCAGTGGCTGGAGGCACCGTGGGGGCATCAGTGAACACTGTTGGCCCAGCACCCACCCTGTCCAGAGGCAGACAAGGTGTGAGGTTCAGAAGCTCTCCTGGTGATTCTGATGTTGAGGCAGAGCTGTGAACCACAGCCCTGGGGGCCATGGTCTAGGGGCCTGGGTGAACGTCCTGAGGGGTGTTGTGTAGGGTCTCTGCCCTGCAGCGTGCACTCGGCAGCTGTGCAACAGGCTCGGTACCATCAGTTTTCGTGGCATTGCGGGCAGGTTGCTTATTTGCCCTAATGAGGTTTTGATTACTTTCCATTTATCTCTTTCATCAGCTTTATATTAAAAAGACTTCTTATTTGGACTCATTGTGTTTTCTGCAGTTCTAAGTTTTGCCTCAAACCAAACTTTGTGTGCAGAGCTGAAGAGTTGGGGAAGGGCCTGGAGAACCTGGTGCAGAGAGGAGCATGGCCACTGCACTCCTTGTGACTTTGGCGGCTGCCCATCCTTTCTGGACTGCTGGTGCGCCATCTGTTGAGTGGGGGTGGGGCTGGGTGCTCTCTGGCCTCTGCCAGCAGTGGGTACTGATCCCTGCCACCTGCTGGCCCCTGTACGGAGGACCTCTGTGTCCCAGCTCCTCCAGTGCCCAGCAGTCCAGGGCGGCTGTCTCCCCAGTCCACTGACAGGGCACCCAGGTTCAGAAAGTCTAGCATTCAGCTCGCATATGGCCCGCTAATAGTGGGGCAAGACCTTGAGCCAGGTGGCTGGACTTCCACAGTCTGGCAGGGCTTCCTGTTCACAGTGTGAGTGAAACTTGAATATTGTGTGTAAGGACAGAACCTGGTCAGCGAGTGCCGTGTGCTTTGTTCACTCGGTCCGGCTGCGTGCAGCTCTGTGCCTGTGTCAGGGCTGTGGTGGGTCCTGCTGCCTTGGGCCTGAAAACATAGACCAGCATGTCGGTGAGTGCAGCCTTTCTGCCCCCAGGGTGTAGGTAAGGAAGCTGTTCTGAAGGGGGTAGCACTCGGTGCAGGGGCTGGCAGCCTCTGTGGGGCATGGATCTGAACCCAGGGCTTATTTTCAATTTTCCCTCCCCCTAATTGCACATTTTGTTTATTGATGTCATAAAAATGTTACAGGCCCCCAGCAGACCCCAGGCATGTGGTGTGACAAAACCCAGTTAGTCCTAGCTCCCTAGGAGCAACCGGTGTGGAAGACGGCACTATGGACACCCCCCCGAAGGCATACGTTTCTTCGATGTGTGATGGATCTTTCCACCTCACCGGCTGCCATCACAGGTGGCTGGGGGGGGGGTCTCTGTATGTCTCCTGGGTCCTTCGAAGTTTTGGGTAGAGCTGGGGGAATGCTTCCTAGAATCCAGAACTTAGAGACCTGCCACCCAGCCTGCCCTTTCTCTTCAGCTCCACTCTGCTGCCCTTTCTTGGGGCTGCCACACTCCTCCCTAAAACCTGACATGTGAGTGGAGCTTGGTGGGTGGCAACAGGAGACCCGTGGGACTCAGGAGGGATGGCCCGAGACTGTTGACACCCCTTTGATGACTTCTGCCCTTAAAAATGCAATAAGATATATCAGAAAATAGAAAGTGTTGATTCTGGACCTGTAATGCCTATATAAATATAATATTTATATAATTCTAACTTATGAGACCTTTATAATGCATTTTGTCACTAAAATAATCTGTTACACTGAGCACCACTTCTTGAGATTTTTGAAATCTTCATATTTTTATTGAAATTGACTCATGATTTGTTTTACTTGAAAACGTTTTTTAGCTTGCTGTAACTATGGCATCCAAAGAAATCATGGGTTTGATGCCCTATCTATTTTTATCTTACTATGCTTTAAATACTTACTACATTTTTTGGTAACAGCTTCATTGAGATGTAGTTCACATACCATACAACCCACTCATTTAAAGTATACAATTCATTAGTTTTTAGTATATTCATGGAGTTCTACAACTATCACTGTAGTCAGTTTCGAATGCTTTCTTCACCTCAAAAAGAAGCCCTGTGCCCTTCAGAGGTCACTTCTCATCCCCTGTCCCCTCTGCCTCCTGCTCCCTGCAGCCCTGGCCAACCACTGCTTTTGCTGTCTCTGTGCATTTGCCCATTCTGGACAGTTTGTGCAAACATAATCCTGCAATGTGTCGTCTTCTGTTTAGCATCATGTTTTCAAGATTCATCCATGTCATTGCAGAAGCCAGGATTCCCTTCCTTTTTCATGGCTGAGTACTATTCCACCACATGCCTCACCACTTTCTGTTCACCCATTCACAAGATGGTGGGCGTTTGTGGTGTTGCCATGGTTGGGCTATTATGCGTTGTTATGGACATTCATGTACAAGTTTTTGTGTGTACCTATGTTTTCATTTCTCTTGGTCCTACCTAGGACTGAGATCACCAGGTTGTAGTGTAGCTTTACTGGTGACCTTCTAAGACTCTGCCAGGCTCTTTCCACAGTAGTTGCACCTTTATTATCCTTCAGGTTCTGTCATTTATTATTACATTCTGTCTCCTCTTTCATTCCTCACATTGGCATTTGGGTTTTCTTCTTTTTCCTTTTTCCTTAATCAGTACAACTAGAGATTTATTGATCGTTTCATTGAAGCATTGATTTTCTGTGCTGTTTTTCTCCTTTCATCTTCATTAATTTCTGCTCTTGTTTTTATTTTCTTCTCCTTGCTTTGGGTTTAATATTCTCTGTCCCTAATTTCTTAAGGTGGCAAATTAGATGACTGATAGGAAGTTATTTTTAATATAGTAAGCATTTTAATGCTGCCCATTTCCCTCTAAGCATACATCCCACAAATCTCGATATGATATATTTAATTTCTGTTTGATTCAAAATATTTTGTAAGTTCATTTTTACTTCTCTTTGACCTGTGGGGTATTGAGAAGTATATCATTTAGTTTCCAAATGTGTAGAGATTTTCTAGATATCTTTCTGGTATTAATTTCTAGTGTAAGTGTGTTATGATCAGAAAATGTACTTGGCATGAATTCGGTCCTTTAACACTTGTTAAGATTCATTGATGGCCCAGGATACTATTAGTCTGTTTGGTTGAGTGTTCCATGTGCTCCTGGGAAGAATGTGTGTTTTTCTGTTGTTAGATATGAGGTAGAGAATTCTGTAGATGACAGTGTGTTCATATTAGTTAATGGTGTTGTTCAGTTCTTCTATCTTTGCTGATTTGTTGTCTCTGTTGTTTTAGTTACTGAGAGAGGAGAGCTGAGCTCCCCACCAGTATTGTGGATTTGTGTCTTTCTGTTTTTTGGTTCTTTTTTTTTTTTTTTTTTCCATTTTGCTTTTTGTATTTTGAAGCTGCCACCGGGGCTCCACTGGGAGCATGCTCTCAGGTCAAAGTTGTTAGAGAAAGTAAGAGAGAGAGACGGAAAATAGCAGCTTACGTCTGAGCCGGCCACTTCACGTCCTTACCCTCTTCTCGTGTCCGTGAGAGTCTTCAGGGAGTTGCTTTTTGTGTTTTACCCAGAGTTTTAGTTGTGATCAGTGGGTGGGCAGGCTGCAGTGGGCTTACTCTCCACCTTGACCCCACGTGGATTTTGAGCGTATTTTTCTCTTGGCCTTGGCTTTCCGCTCTTTTCCTGGCTGGATGCCGCCTGTCCTGCAGTCTCCACCATGCATCCTTTCCAGGGGCTGATCCTGAGCCCCACTGGTATGGGTGCCCCTCCCTCCCTCGGTCTGAGTTCTAGCTGCCTGTCGGTGTCCTCTCCCGACCGGCCTGTGAGCCACCTGAAGGCTGGGGGACACGGCGGTCTTGTCCAGCTTGGCACCTCCAGACCTCCTGTGTGTTGGCACAGGGTCAGTGGCTTAGGAAGTATTTCTGGAACAAATTACTGTGAATCTGCGACTTATCTCCACAAAGATTATGAATTTAAGAAGGTTCCTGTAACCCAAACCCATGCCTCAGCAAATAGATCCCTGGGTGCAGGATGGTGTTGAGGGCTATAGGGTTTTAATAAGCACATGGGTCTTCTTTGTGCCCCATCAGTGGACAGACTGTCCCGGCAGCCACAGCCTTGCCAAACTGCCCTCAGGAGGACTGCCTGGTGCTTGTTAGCAGGCCCGGTGTGAAGGCTGAGAAAGGAGGTAGGATGTGCGGAGAGGAGGCCGCTGTGTATCCCGTGATTAGGCTGCGCCCAGTGGTCCACTCATTATTTTGTGCTCAAGGAGGAAGGACAGGGCACACATCTCTTCTCACCTTCTGTGTGCCCTTTCTACAGCAAGCACATTTCTCAGTTTTTAATTATAGTCTTTGACTTAAACGTTTTCTTTAAAAAGGTCTGATTATCTATCTCGCCTCATTCATTTATTCATTGAACATTTGCTGAACACCTGCCATGTGTGGGACTTCTTCTTAATTTACAGGATTCAAAGAAGCTACAGGAAATACCTCATGCCCAGCTGTTGGCATCTTGATCCACCCAGTTGCTAGACCAAGCCAGAAACCTCAGTAGCAAGTTTAGGATTGCTCTCCTCCCACCACCTTGATACCTATGCTTTCCTCTCCTGGGGTGAACATGTAAGGTTCTGCAGGTTGTTCACTGCACACAGGCTTCTAGCTGAGGAGTGGCTGGGGCTGGAATCCAGCCCATGCTCTGCTGGCCAAGTCATGCCCCGGGTGTGGGGTGGTCTCCACCTAACAGGGTGTCTTTTTCTAATCTGCACCAGGGTGCCACATGAGCCAGGGGTGGTCCTGTCCCTTCCTCTCTGTCTGCTGCCCAACCTGATGAAATCCACTCCCTCTCTGTCCCCCAGCCTCACCGCAGGACTGTTCCTCACTCTGTCTTCTGGGGCCATCAGTGCCACCCTCTTCTGTTTTCCACCCTGCGGCAGTGTCATCTTCTGGCAATGCAAATCAGAGTGTATTCCCCTTTTACTTGGAGCTCCTTCTGACCTTGCAGTGCCCACAGGGCAGGTCCAAGTCTCCTGACCAGGCATGGGCAGCTCTGCACAGCCTGGCCTGTCTCCATTGGTGGCCTTGGTCCCAGCATGGGGCCTGCCCCACGCCCTCCCTGCAGCCACCAGCTCACAGCACTGGCATGGGCATGGTGGCAGCAGAGGACTTCACACCTTCCCAGACTGTATGACTTGTTTGCTAGGAGTTGGTCTGACACTTAGTAAAAAGAGTAGGTCAGTTATTTTCCAAAGCAGGTGGAGGAGAGGAGTCAGTCTGCAAAGGAGCAGCTGGAGATCTCGGGCCAGATCCCGGGCCGTAAGGTCGGGGGAAGGGCCATCTCAGCTGAGAGAGGGTCCCTGTGACCCGGACACACTTGTGCCCCTGCCTGGAGAGCAGAAGGGGGCTCATCCCCTAGACACTCGTTCTGACTGCAAAAGCGACGTGCTCTTCGTAGGCTCCTTGGGAAGCGGAAAACTGTGAGAGGGAGAATCACTCACTCACTCCCAACCCAGCCGCAACCACCACCGACAGCTGGTCTCCCTCTTTCTGGGGTTTTTATGTGCATATTTACATTTTTATGTAATTTTCTCCCAGCATAATATGATAGCATTAGCGTTTTCCATATTGTTAAAAAGTTTTTGGATGATATAATTTTTAATAATTACCCAGTATACTATAATGTATTTAACCGGTCCTCCATAATTGGGTATTTATCATACCAGTGTTTCCTTTATTATAACACAAAGGCAAACTCTCTGTGTAAATCCCTAGATGCAGAATTGATTAAGGGGTATGCATGGTTTTAGGTCCTGGGTACCACTGCCCCCTCCCTTATAGGAGCAATGATCTGTTTGTCGTGAAGGATGGGCTTGGCACATGAGTTTGTTTTAGGCTTGGTGTGGCTTATCTGTGCCCACTCCGCATCCTCAGCAGAGCCGGGGTAGAGGCGTGGATGGGCGAGGGGATGGGAGAAAGCGGGGTGGCTGAGGGAGCAGGGGGTGCTGGAAGAGGGACTGCCACCTACTTGAGGCAGAAGGAGGTAGGCCTGAGGGCCAGCGCAGCGGGGACTGCTTCTTTCTAGGGCCCCTGTCTTGGCTGCGGACCCCGGCCCAGGGTATAGTGTCCTTTATGCTCTGGTTCACCTTCCTCAGCTGTTGGCATCAGCCAGTCACCTTGGCCTCAGGCCTTACACGGGCAGCCAGCATGGATCGCAGCCTGATGGCTGTAGCATTCAGGATGTAGAGTCGGGGGGATAGAAGTATTGGAAATCAGCAGAGGTGTCCTTGAGATGCCAGAGTGGGGGCCTGAGCTCTCCTGGACTACCAGCACTGGGAAGTGGGGCTCCCACCGGGGGGTATGTGAGTGGTTCTGAGGGCAGACCAGGAGGCACTTCTCAGAGAAGGTGCCTTTCCATATAGGGAGAGATTGCTGGGCCCCAAGTCTCCGATAGCTGTCAGTGTCGCACTCTCCCATGCACCCTCCCTAAGTGGCCCACAGGGACTTTGAACAATAGTAGTGATGCAGAGTGTGTGGCCCTGTAATGACACAGCAGGATGCTTGTCCCGAGATGAGAGCTGCAGACAAGGAGTGGCTGCCCAGAGTCTCCCTGCCTCTGGCCCCGGTGCTTTCAGCATCCCCCAGGGCTGTCACGCCCTGGCCCCACCCGGGGGGTCCCTAGGATCCCACTGCTGTCCTCCAGGAGGACGCCACAGCCCCGTGCTCACAGCTCACTTCTTCTGTGTTCACTGTGGATCCTGATCAGATGGGTCAGCTCCTGCTGATCTCCAAATGTGCTCCTGGGTGTGGGGACACAGGAGGTGCCCCGGGAGACGGGGGCGCGCAGTCACCCTCCTCTCCACCTTACTGTGGTTCTGTGCGCTTGCACCCGGGAGATGGTCCTGCTCTTCCCCTCTTCCTCATCCTTTCCTGCCCAGGGACTGGCTTCCTGGGAGGTAGAGCTGGCCTCTTCTGCTCCTTCTTCCAGAGCCTAGTGGTATGAGATCTGCTCTGGCTTTGGATGGTGAGAAGCAGGGGCAGGGGTGATGGTCGGAGAGAGAGGTGTGCTGGGCATGGTGCATTCTCTGTAGCCCAGCCCCGAGCCAGTGCACTGCACAGTGGCCTTTGTTGGTTCCTGTGACTTATTGGAGAGATAGATTATCCACTCCCCTCAACCAGTGCCCTGGTTGGAGTTATCAGGACTGGGCAGGACCTGGTGTTTGGGGTTAGGCGGGGCATTTCTACAGCCTCCATCTCTCTCTTTTTTTTTTAAGATTTTATTTATTTATTTGACAGAGAGAAATCACAAGTAGATGGAGAGGCAGGCAGAGAGAGAGAGAGGGAAGCAGGTTCCCTGCTGAGCAGAGAGCCTGATGTGGGGCTCGATCCCAGGACCCTGAGATCATGACCTGAGCCGAAGGCAGTGGCTTAACCCACTGAGCCACCCACGTGCCCCTACAGCCTCCATCTCTTGTCCAGAGTAGGCCTGAGCCTGGGTGCACTGCCTCTCCTTGCTGCTTGAGCACAGTGATGCTGAGAAGAGGTGCTCATAGGCCGTGCATAGCACAGGGGCCCAGACTCTGCAGGGCTGGGCTGCCCTTTGCGGGGTGGCTGTATTGTTAGAACCCATTTAATTCGTGGCTCCATTGTAAAGTGAGGAAAACCAATTTTTCACTTGAGAGGATCGTAAGGTGGATACATATGTAATTGTCTTTTTTATGCTTTTCTTCCCTTCCCTAGTGTTCTGTATCCGTAATTTAAAATTTCACAGTCTCCGATGTGACGGCTTCTCTGTGGGTATGTTCAGATTCGTTTCAGATTCGGTAGGCCCTAATTGAGCAGCTACTCTGTGCCCCTGGCTGGGCAACCTGTGATGCATAGTAGGGAGGGGCCGGGCTGTGGTGCGGATTGGCCTCCTGTTGGTCCCGCCTCCACCAGCTGTGTGAGCCTGGGCAGGCCACTTTATTTCTCTGAGTCTGGGCGTCCTTGGCAGCACGGTGGGACCAGTGACCCCAAAGCTCTGGTTCTGAGGATGGAGTGAAGTCACATGTAAAGCACTTAGTAACATGCGTGGCACACAGGTGTTCATGTAGTGCCGCCTCCGTCCTGGTGTTCTTAGATGATGGTCGTCACAGGGTTGCGCGCCCATGAGACCGTGGAAGTCGTCCTTCTGGGCTGCCTCTCGGGTTGCTGGAAGCTGAGCGGGGATTGTGCCTGTGGCCTTGCCAGGCTGTTTGCCTGACCGTGATGTGGGCGTTTGCCCTTGTGACTGAGGACGGTCTAAACCCAGTGTGAGAGCACGGCCCTGGCTGATCAGAGACTCTGAGGTACACTCCCCCGTGTCTTCGATTAACTTTTAAAGGAGAAGTGAGTTAATTATTGCCTAGGAAGTACGGATGCTCCCAATGTGGGGGGAGACCTGAAAGTGGGACCTCCGGAGATGTCGCAGTGGGAATCCCAGCCGCAGGGACCCCGGCAGCTGTCCGAGCATCTGTGAAGCCCAGAAACCTGGCCGGTAGATACCCCTAGAGACAGAGGAAGGTGGCAGCTCAGGACCTGTCCAGGGGTGGTTGGTGGCATTCCTGGAGAGTGAGACACAGGTGGCTGCTTCTCTCTAGGGATCCCCTTCATGTCCCCCTCTCCCCAGGCCTGAGGCCCCTGGCCTGCCACCCTACACCCTGGTTAGCAATTCCGGCTGAATTGAGGGGTCACACTTAGGAAGGCTGCCCTTGGGGGGTATATTATGCTTCTGATTGGACCCAGAAAAGGTGCCTCAGGCAGGACCCCCAGACAGTTCCAGGAGTTTCAGGGAGAGGTCCACTCCTCGCCGTGCTGGGCCTCATCCTCGCCCTCCCACACAGCCCCAGCCGGATGGTGCCATCCTCCTCTCTGAGTTGTTTGAGGGGCCGTTTCACAGACCTTCCCTCCACTCCCCCCAACCCATCCCTTTGTGGAGAAGGCCCAAGTGGCCCTTGTGAGTCCCCCGTATTTGGTGCTTTCATTATCTGGGCCTCGGTTTTCCCATCTGTCTGGAAGGGGCTGAGCTTTGTGATGTGGTCTGTATGGAGCAGGCTCCCCACCCCCAAGCACTAGGGTTTCACTGGAAACGGCTCAACTGAGGCCACATGCGGTGAGGTGTCCGCTCCTCTCCTGGGGTCAGGGGCCTGCAGGGCCCAACGTAAGTCACTATTCGTCACTTGCTCACTCCCACCAATGTCCTCTGAGCTGCTCGGTTTAGATTGATTTATCAGGATCCTTCAAACACTTACTGAATACCTGCTGGGTGACCAGTGGCCACGGGATGGAGAATGAGGCTCATCCCTGCCCTGAGCCCTGAAGTCACAGTGGCGGGGAGGACACAGATGCTACTGGGCAGTGAGGATATAGCATGATGAGAGCTGCCCTGGAGGGGTAATGAAAGGCCCACAGAAGGAGCTCATGAGTCTGCTTGGCACTTTGGGGAGGCTTAGTTGGCAGAGGGTTTTAAAGGATGCATAGGAGTTTTCTAGGCAGCAAAGTCAGTGTAGGGCATTTTAGAGATAAAGAATACACAAAGGCATGAAGGTACAGAGGCATAAAAGAGCTCAACAGGTGAGGGAATGGTAAGGAGTCTGTGTGGTTGGAGTGCACACTGTGTATGTGTGTGTGTGTGTGTGTGTGTGTGTATGTGTGGTGTGTGTAGGGGGGTTAGGAAACAAGGTTAGCCTGGCAGTGCAGGCAGGGCCTTCAGCCTGGCCATTTTAAGTTGTGGCCCAGACCTGAACACCCGAAGGGAGGTGTTAGAGACAGGGAGCCCTTCCCAGCCGTGTAGACACTTAGTGGTCTTGCTACTCCTGCTGAGGAAGCCTTGGAGCCGAGGCAGATCCTCTGCGAGCTTGAGCCAGCTCCTCAGTTACACTAAATGTAGAAGGGAAGGTGTCCTCCCTCAGCGTATGGTTATTAAAGCACGCCATCTTTAAGCCTCATTAAGGCATGTTAAATGCTAATGAATTTAGAGAGGGGCATCTTGGGGCCTCTGTTTCCTTGGAAACATTTGAGAGCAGGTGCTTTTTAATGAGCTGTACCTATTTTAAAAGTGAGCCATGAGGCCTGCTTTGATAGGCTGGATCTCAGATGCTGATGGGTAAGTGTGAACAAAGCCGGTGGAGGCCAGTAGAGACGCTTTGTGCTCTCTGAAATATCATTCTCTGGTGGTTTCTATAGAAACCACTGGCACCTAGGTAGGAGATTTGCCAGGCTCCGTAGTCTCATTACACAACACGTTGCCTCCAGCCTGGGCAACTCAGCCCCAGCCTCTGAAGGCCACTGGGGTCCTGTTGGCAACGTGGAACAGGGTTCTGGACAAAACAGGACAGGTGTGTATTGCTGTTGCTGTAATTCCACTTTAATTGTGTCTGTTCCGTACCTACTGCTTGATTTCAGCAGGTCCCCACTTTGCTTACTTCAGGCCTCGCCGACACTAAGAAAAGCTAGTGTTAGCTTAGCTCACTGCTCCCCACAGAGCACTGTAAAGGGACCTTGTATTACTAAAGAATTTAAATATATATCAAAGTGGAGAGGCTCTTGACAAATCTCCGTGCAACCAGCATGCTGTCTCAACAATTACAAATTTACAGCCAAGCTTTCCTCTATAGTCATACCCATTTTCCCAGCAGTCTCCTCCCTCCAGCCCCCAATGCTGGATTATTTTGAAGCATATCCCAGGAACACGCTGTTATTTCATTTGCATATACTTCAGTTTCTTTAGGAAGTAAGGACTTAAAACAGTGTTACGATAGCATCGTCACATGAATGGTTTAGCAGTAATTCTGTAATACGGTCAGACATCTGACCCGTATTCCGATTTCTCTGATTACTTCATCATTTCAAACACTTTCAAACAGTTGCTTCTTTTAAATCAGAATCTAGACATTTGGTTGATAAAACTCTCAAGTTTTGTTTAGTATGTTTTCCTTTTCTTTTTCCTGGTAACTTATTCATTGGGGAATCAGTTGGTTGGGTGTTCCTTTTCCTTCCTGCATCCCCTCTAGTGTCATTTATCACATTCCTCGGTTCCCTGTATGTCTTACAAACTGGCGGCTGTAGCTGCAGCGCTGTTCCCCACACTGTGGTGGACACATGGAACCCCGGTGCCCGCTGCTCTGCTTCTGGGTCTGACTCCGTGGGTCTGGAGTAGGACAGAGAAGGTACAATTCTTTTCTTTTCTTTTCTTGTTTTATAATTTACCTGTTTATTGGAGAGAGAGCACACACATGTGAGCAGGGGGAGGGGCAGAGGGCGAGGGAAAGAGAAAAAATCCTCAAGCAGACTGCCTGATGTCTGACTTGGGGGTAGATGTGAGGTCCTGAGATCATGATCTGAGTCGAAATCAAAAGTCAGCTGTTGAAATGACTGAGCCACCCAGGTGCCTCTGTTTTGCTTTTTCTAAGTATCATTATAAACTCATGGTTCATTATAAACTCAGGGATTTATAACATTTGATACATTTCAGTCAGTAGTGGCTGTTATTCCAATACTCAATTTGCCCTTTATTTGGTGAGTGAACCTCTTTAAAAGTAGGACCCCCTGTCTTTTTGTTTTTAATTTTTCCCCCACCCTGGCCCCCTAAGTCTTATGTCTTTTTTTGTTTGTTTGTTTTGTTTTAAAACTTTTTTTTTTTTAACGTGTAATATATTATTTGCCCCAGGGGTACAGGTCTGAATCGTCAGGCTTACGCAATTCATAGCACTCACCATAGCACCTACCCTCCCCAGTGTTCATAATCCAGCCCTCCCCTCCATATGCTCCTCCCCCTGGCAACCCTCCTTTTGTTTCCTAAGATTAAGAGTCTCTTATGGTTTGTCTCCTTCCCGATCCCATCTTGTTTCATTTTTCCCTTCCCTACACCTGAAGCTCCCTACTCTGCCTCTCAAATTTCTCATATCAGGGAGATCATATGAAGATTGTTTTTCTCTGATTGACTTATTTCACTCAGCATAATACCCTCTAGTTCCATCCATGTGGTTGCAAATGGCAAGATCTCATTTCTTTTGATGGCTGCGTAGTATTCCTGTATATATACACCACATCTTTATCCATTCATCTGTTGATGGACACCTAGGCTCTTTCCGTAGTTTGGCTATTGTGGACATTGCTGCTGTAAACATTCAGGTGCACGTGTCCCTTTGGATCACTACGTTTGTATCTTTAGGGTAAGTACCCAGTAGTGTGATTGCTGGGTCGTAGGGTAGCTCTATTTTCAACTTCTTGAGGAACCTCCATGCTGTTTTCCAGAGTGGCTGCACCACTGCTAGGACTTGTACAGGAATTTGGTAAAGTGTCAAGATATAAAATCAACAACAAGATAGAAGAAAGAGAAATTAAGGAGACCGTCCCATTTACAGTTGCACCCAAAACCGTAAGATACCTAGGTGTCTTTTTTTTTAAAATGAGCTTGACTGCAGTATCACTTACATGCCGTAACTGCCATGTGTCCGCATGCTCGGTGTGACAGCCGCGTCCGTCCATGGAGCTGCCACCCCAGGCAGGATCCAGAATATTTCTATCACCAGAAGTTCTCTCCTGCCCTCCCTGTCCTTCATCTCTGAGGTAACCACTGATCCACTTTCTGTCACTACACAGCAGTCTGCATTTTTCTAGACTTTTATATAATTGGAATCCTATAGCAGGTATCCTTTAATATCTGGCTTCTCTCAGTTCACGTGTGTTCCGTGCCTGTCCGTATTGTATGTATCAGGATACCTTGTGATTGCCAAGTCGTGTTCCGTGGGTGGTTATGTGTTTGTGTCTACATTAACTGTTTGTGGACAGTTTGGGTTGTTTCCAGTGTTTGGTTGTCATAAGTGAAGCTGCTGTGAGTATCCATGAGCAAGTCTTTGCGTGGATGTTTCTGTCCATTTCTCTTGGTCAGTAACTGAGAGTGTAATTGCTAAGTGGTATGCCATGTGTATGTGTAAACCTATGATAAATTGGCAAGCTGTTTCTTATTAGCAGTGTGGGAAAGTTTCACTTGCTCCACACTCTCATCAGCCCTTGGCCTTGTCAGTCTTTTCCACTGTAGTCACAGTACTGGGTGCGCAGTGATGTCTGCTTGTGGTTTTAATTTTACATTCTTGATTCGTGGGTTTGAATATTGACTCTCTTCTATGAAGGTCTATTCAAATCTCTGACCCACGTATGATGAGGACGATGGTGGTGGTGGTGGTGGTGGTGAAGGACAAGTAGTTGTTCTAGGAGTTCTTTGTATATTCTTTGCTTGTTTCCATCCCTTCCATGGTTTCCTGTGTTCTGTCTTAAGAGCCTGCTCTGAGGTTGCGAACATTTTCTCCTATGTTTTCTTCTAAAAGTTTCACACTGTCGGGGCACCTGGCCAGCTCCGTCAGGGGAGCAGGTGACTCTTGATCTCAGGGTGGTGAGTTCGAGCTCCATGTTGAACGCAGAGGATTACTTAAAAAATAAATAAAGTATTCCACACTTTTGCTTGTATTTTCAGGTCTGTGATCCTTTTGAGTTAATTGTTGTGTATGGTAAGTTTTCTTCTATATATATATATAATTTTTTTTAAGATTTTATTTATTTATTTGACACAGAGAGAGAGATCACAGGTAGGCAGGGAAGCAGGTGGGGTGTGGATGGGGAAGCAGGCTCCCTGCTGAGCAGAGACCCTGAGATCATGACCTGAGCCAAAGGCAGAGACTTAACCCACTGAGCTACCCAGGAGCCCTTCTTCCTATATTTTTGTTGTGTGAAATACTCTGTTGTTTTAGCACCATTTGTTGAAAAGACATTCCTTTTCAATTAGATTGTTTTTGGATCTTTGGTTGATAATCAGCTGACCATGTAAGCATGAGTGTCTTTCTGGGTACTCATTTCTGTTCCATTGATTGCTTGACCACATTTTCTTGGTTACCATGGCATTGTAGCAGTGCTTGAATTTTGGCAGTGCAAGTCCTCCAACTTTTTTTCTTTTTCAAAACTGTTCTGGCTATTCTAGGTTCTTTATATTCCCATTTCAATTCTGTAGTCACCTTGTCAGTTACTTGCAAAAGACAGGGGAAAGCCTGCTGGTATTTTGATTAGG
This sequence comes from Mustela nivalis, assembly GCF_964662115.1. Lineage (NCBI taxonomy): Eukaryota > Metazoa > Chordata > Mammalia > Carnivora > Mustelidae > Mustela > Mustela nivalis. Next base: position 5,549,721 of record NC_139025.1, on the reverse strand, counting down.
ATTGTGTCTAATTTACAGACCAGTTTTGGGAGAATTGACATCTTAACAGTATTGAGTTCTCTCATCCGTGAGCGTACCATCTCTCTCGATTCATTTAGGTCTTCTTTAGTTTCCAGTGTTTAGATGTTGGACATACTGTATTACGTTTATGCCTTTGTATTTCGTGGTTTGGGATACTATTGTGAATAGAATTTTATTTTAAATTTCACTTTCCAATTGTTTATTGCTAATATATAGAAATACTATTAACTTTCTTAACCTTGTGTCCTGTGACTTTACTAAATTTATGTCTTAGTCCTAATAGCTTTTTCATGAATTATTTAGGAATTTTCACATACACAATCACGTTGTGAATAATACAGTTTTAGCTTCCTTTCCAGTGGTTATGCATTTATTTCTTTTTCTTACTGTATTTCAATAACTAGCATCTCCAGTACAATATTGAATAAAAGTGGTGAGAGTGAACATCCTTATCTTGTTCCTACCTAATGGGGAAAGCATTCAGCCTTTCATCATTAAGAATGATATTAGATATGGGTTTTGGGGAAATATCCTGAGTCAGTTGAAGGGCGTTACCTTCAATTCTTAGTTTTCTGAAGGGTTTTTTTTTTAAACCATATATTGGTGTTAAACTTTGTCAAATGATTTTATCACATCTGTATTTTTTCCTATATTCAGTTAATATGGTGAATTACATTGATTTTTAAAAGAAATGTTACATAAACCATGCATTTCTGGAATAAACCTTGCTTGGTCATGATGTATTATTTTTTTAATATATGGATAATTCTAGTTGCTAATAATTTGTTAAGGATTTTATATTTTTGTTCATGAGGATTATTGGCTTATACTTTTTTCTTGTGTTGTATTCATCTTGTTTTGATGTGAGATTAATATTGGCCTCAAAAAAATGAGTGGAAAAATCTCTCATCACCTACTCCCTGAATGTTTGTGTAGGAGTGGTATTATTTCCTCCTTAATGTTTGATGGAATTCACCAGTGAGGGCATCGGGACCTAGGGTTTTCTTTGTTGGAAGATTTTTCATTACAAAAAAAATTTTAAGGTATATATAGGGCTATTCAGGTATTCTGTTTCTTCTTTGGTCACTTTGTAACTTTTTTCTTTCAAGAAATTTGTCCATTTCATCTAAGTTGTTAAATGTGTTGGCCTCAAATTGGTCTTAACATTATTTCATTACTATCTTTTAAGATTTTATTTTATCTTATTTTTTTAAAAAAGACAGACAGAGATCACAAGGAGGCAGAGAGGCAGGCAGAGAGAGAGGGGGAAGCAGGCTCCAAGCAGGGAGTCCGATGCGGGGCTCCATCCCAGGACCCTGAGACCATGACCTGGGCCGAAGGCAGAGGTTTAACCCACTGAGCCACCCAGGTGCCCCTATTTTATCTTACTTTTTAAAAAGATTATATTTATTTATTTGACAGAGAGAACAAGGTAGAGAGAGAGAGCACAAGCAGGGGTAGCAGCAGGCAGAGGGAGAAGCAGGCTGTCCGTTGAGCAGAGAGCCCAATGTATGGGTTGAACCCAAGACGCTGGGATCATGACCTGAGCCGAACGAAGGCAGACGCTTAACTGACTGAACCACCCAGGCGCCCCTTTTTAAGATTTTATTTATTTGGGGGTAGCTCAATTAGTTAAACATCTGCCTTTGGCTCAAGTCATGGTCGCAGGTCCTGGAATTGAGCCCCATATCAGGCTTCCTGCTCAATGGGCTTCTCCCTCTCCCTCTGTTTTCACTCTCATGCTCTCTCTCAAATAAATAAAATCTTTAAAAATAAAAGTAATCTTTAGGAATAAAAGATTCTGTTTATTTACTTGAGAGAGAGAGAAAGAGCAAGTGAGAGCTGCAAGGCTTCATCCCAGGACCCTGGGATCACGACCTGAGCTGAAGGCACTTAACTGACGGAGCCACCCAGCTGCCCTTGTTTCATTACTTTATATTATTATTCTTGTTCATTCATTCATTTACTATTATATTTCATCTATCTGTTGGCACTATTAATTTATTAATTATTTATTATTTTTCATTCCCCCAGTTTGAAGAACTTACTTTAGCATTTCTTTTAGTACAGACTTCCTGGTGGCGAATTATCTCAGTTTTTGTTTATCCAAAAAAAAAAAAAAAATCTTTATCTTGCCTTTGTTTTTTTCCATGTCAGCCCTTCGTGAAAATACCTTTATGGAAGTATAAATGACTTACTTTAAACTGCATATTTGAAGTCTGCAGTTTGGTAAGTTTTGACATATGTATACATCCCATGGAACCGTCCGCACAGTCAAATTAAGTGATATATCCATCCTCTGTAAACATTTTTGGGCTCCTTTGTAATTTCTTCTCCTGCCCCTCCATGGCTTACACTTGTCTTCAGGTACCACAGATCTGTTTTGTCATTATAAAGATTTTACCTATTTATTTGACAGACAGAGATCACAAGTAGGCAGAGAGGCAGGCAGAGAAAGAGGAGGAAGCGGACTCCCTGCTGAGCAGAGAGCCCGATGCGGGGCTCAATCCCAGGACCCCGGGATCATGACCCGAGCCGAAGGCAGAGGCCCCAACCCACTGAGCCACCCAGGCGCCCCGTTTTGTCATTATAAATTAGTTTCCGTTTTCTAGGATTTTTTTTGTGTGTAAATATAGTCATAGGGTATGTACTCTTTTTTTAAGGTGGCTTTCCCCCCAATTCAGCATAGTTATTTTATTTTGAGGTTGATCCAAGTTATTGTATGTACAAATAATAGTTTATCCCATCATATTGATAGGTGGGTTCCACAGTAAGGATATACCGTAGTGTACCTATTTACTGCTGATGGACATTGAGTTGTTTCCAGCTTTTGGTTATTACAAATAAAGTTGCTATAAACATTCACGTACAAGCCTTTTTGTGAATACATGTTTTCATTTCTTTGGGTGTTACAGATGACATTGTGCCCCTCTCCCATTCATATGTTAAAGCCCTAACCCCTAGTGTGGTTGTGTAGGGCCTTTAAAGAGGTAATTCAAGTTAAATGAGGTCATAAAGGTGAGGCCCTAATCCCAAATAGGACCCATGTGTTTAAAAGAAGAGGAAGGGACAACAGAGCTTTCTCGGTGCTGCAGAGAAAAGGCCACATGGGGACACGGCAAGAAGTCAGTCTTTAAGCCAAGGAGAGAGGCCTCAGCAGAAACCAGCCCTGCTGGCACCTTGATCTTAGACTCCCAGCCTCCAGGGTTGTGAGATAATAGACGTTTGTTATTTAAGTCCCAGACTGTGGTACCTCTTTATGGCAGCCCGAGCAGACCAAGATATTGGATAAATATCTAGGATTACAATGTCTAGGTCATATCCTAGTATATATTTAATTTTTAAAGAAAATTCCAGTTTTCCAGATGGTTGCACTGTTTTACAGTCCCACAAACATTGTGTGAGGGTCCCACAGCTCTGTGTCATAGCCAACACTTGCTATGATAGGCCCTTTAAATTTTGGTCATTCTGAAATGAGTGTAGTGGCATCTCCCTGTGGCTTTCATTTGCATTTCCCAAATGACTACTGATGTTGTACATCTTTTCATGAGCTTCTTTGCCATCTGTGTATTTTTTTGATGAAAGTCTTAAGTGTCTTGTACGTTTTTAAAAAAAAAAAAAGACTGTTTTTGTGTTACTGAGTTTTGAGAGTTATATATATATATATATATATATATATATATATATATATTTATTTATTTATCACATGTATGATTTGCAAATACTTCCTCCCAGTGCGTGGGTTATATTTTCGTTTTCAATGTATTTTTGGAAGAGAATTTAAAATTTTTGATAAAGTTTAATTTCTCATTGTTTTTCTTTTCTGATCATGCTGTTAGTGTCATGTCTAAGCAAACTTTGCCGCACCTAAGGCCACCAAGATTTGCTTCTGTGTTTAGTAGCAGAGGTTGTATAGTTTTGGGCTTTATATTAATTTGTGATCCATCTCATATTAATTTCTGTACATCGTACGAGGTAATGGATAGAAATTCCTGGTTTTGCACGTGGATATTCAGTATTCCTGCAACATTTATTGCAAACAATACCCACACCTTTGTAACTATGGGAAAATTCTTGACTGAATATGTCTAGGTCTATTTTTTGTTTTAGACTATATTTATTTATCGGAAAGCACAAGCATGCAGAATGGCAGGCAGAGGCAGAGAGAGAAGCAGGCTCCCTGCTGAGCAAAGAGCCTGATACGGGACTTGATCGATCCCAGGACCCTGGGATCATGACCTGAGCCGAAGGCAGCTGCTTAACCACTCAGGTGTCCCTGTGTAGGTCTATTTTTATAATATCTTCTCTCCCGTTACTTACTTTGTCTTTACACCAGTACCCCATTGTTTTCTTTTAATCTTTCTCATTATTTTCATCTAATGAGTCTTGAAATCAGATAGTAGAAGTCTTCCAATTCTTTTCTTGTTCAAAATTGTTTTGACTCGGGCGCCTGGGTAGCTCAGTGGGTTAAGCTGCTGCCTTCGGCTCGGGTCATGATCTCGGGGTCCTGGGATCGAGTCCCGCATCGGGCTCTCTGCTCAGCGGGGAGCCTGTTTCCCTCTCTCTCTCTGTCTGCCTCTCCATCCACTTGTGATTTCTCTCTGTCAAATAAATAAATAAAATCTTTAAAAAAAAATTGTTTTGACTGTTCTAGTTCTTTGCACTTATATTTCAATTTTATAACCACATTGTCAATTTTCTACCCCAAAAGGCCTGCTTGAACTTTGAACGATATTGTATGTAATCTACCAACCAGTTCTGGAGGAGAATTGAATTCTTAACAATTTCAAGTCTTTCAATCCAGAAGCATAGTATACTTCTCCATTTATTTAAATCTAGTTTGGAGTGCCTGGGTGGCTCAGTCTGTTAAATGTCCAACTTGATTTTGGCTTAGGCCATGATCTCAGGGTCCTGGGATTGAGCCCTACTTAGGGCTCTGCGCTCAGTGAGGAGTCTGTTTCTCTGCTTCTCTCTCCCTCTGCTCCTACCCACCCCCCACATGTCTATGAACACTCTCTCTCTCTCTAAAATGAATAAATCTTTAAAAGAATATATCTAGTTTAATTTCTTTCACCAGTGTCTTGTAGTTTTCACTGTATAGCTCTTCCACATTGTTGTTAGTCTTACCCTTATATATTTATATTTTTACACTATTGTAATTTTCTAATTGTATATTGGTGGTATATGGAAATACACCTATTTTTGTGTATTCATCCTGAATTCCCTAACTCTAAGTCATTTATTATTTCTAGTTGCTTTTTTGTAGATATTGTATTTTCTGCAAAGATGATCATGTCATCTGTGAATAAAGGCAACTTTAATTCTTTTTTTTCCAATCTGGATGCCTTTTCCTCCTCCTTCCGATGCTGCGTTCTGTCCCTTCCTTCCAGCTTAGTGCACTGGCTTAAGCCTCCAGACCTGTTTTGAAATGAAGAGGCGAGGTGGACATCCTTGCCTTGTTCTTGGTATTAGAGGGGAAGTATTCATTCTTTTTCACGGTTACATATGTTAGCTATGTGTTTTTGTAGCTGCCCCTGTGAATTTCAGGACATTCCATTTTATTCCTAGTTTGTTGAGTTGTTATTGTGAATGAATGTTGGATTTTGTCAGTTGTTTTTCTGACATCTTTTGAGGGATAATATGTTTTTCCTACTTACTCAGTTAATGTGGTAGGTTTTGTCAATAGAGTGTTCAGTTATTAAAATAACCTTGCATTCTTGGGATAAATGCCAGTTGATCATGACTTATTATCCCCTTTGTATCATTTGGGATTCTGTTGGCTAAAATGTGTGAAGAATCTTCACATCCGTGTTCAAAGGGATCTTGCTCTTTCCTTGTCTCGTAATATCTTTGTCTCCTTTTGGTATCAGGGCAATGCTGGCCTCATAGAATGACTTTGGCATTGTTCCTTTCTCCCCAGTTTGCTGGAAGAGTTTATTTAGAGTTGCTATTATTTCTTCTCTATTTTCTGGAAGTGACTAGTGAAGTTGTCTCAGCCTGAAATTTTCTTTTGGAGAAGATTTGAAACCTCAGACAAAATTTATTTAATAAGTACGGATTATTCCAGTGTTCTCTTTCTCTCTGAGCGACTTTGGGAGTTTGTATCCTTCAAGAAGTTTTCTTCTTTCATCAAAGTTATCTAATTTTTTGGCATGAATTGTCTAGAGCCTTGTTAATTTCGTTGACCTTTCCAAAGTACCAGATTTTTGTTTCATTGATTTTTCTTTGTTTCTTTTCCTTTTAAAAGCTTAATGATTTCTTTTCTTAATTATTTCCTTCTGTTTAAGCCTTGGGTTAAACTTTGTATTCTTCTTCTAGTTTCTTAAATTAGAAGTTGAGACTTTTGTTCTTTTCTAACATAGATCTTCAGTGCCCCAGGAGCTCTCCTCCTTGTCCATGAGGGACGTGTTCCAAGACCTCCAGTGGATGCCTGAAGCCACAGTGGGACTGAACCCTGTATATACGATATACTGTGTTTTCCCTATACATACATGCTTATGATAAAGTTTAATTTATAAATTAGGCACAGTAATAGATTAGCAATAATAACTAATAATGTGACAATATAATAGTTATGTGAATGTGGTCTCTTTCTCAAAATATCTTATATTGTACTTCCCCTTCTTTTTCTTGTGATGATGTGGGATGATAAAATGATAAGGTGAAATGAGTGACTTGGGCGTGTGACGGTAGCGTTAGGCCAGAAGGGGGATCATCTCCATCTGGACCACAGCTGACCTCCGTGACTGAACCTCTGGGAAGCAAAACCGTGGGAAAGGGGGGATTGTTACGTTAATTTCCCTCTGGGAGTCACAACTACGTTAATGTTAACGCAACTGTTGATACATTGTGGTTTCAGTTTTATTCAGTTAAAAATACTTTCTAATAGCTTTTTACTTTTTAAATTTTTTTTAAAGATTTTATTTATTTATTTGACAGAGAGAGATTACAAGTAGGCAGAGAGGCAGTCAGAGAGAGGGGGGAAGCAGATTCCTTGCTGAGCAGAGAACCCGATACGGGACTCGATCCCAGGACCCTGAGATCATGTCCTGAGCCGAAGGCAGAGGCTTAACCCATTGAGCCACCCAGGCGCCCCTCTAATAGCTTTTTAAATTTCTTCTTGCTCCCTGGATTATTACAGGAGTGTGCTGTTTAGATTCTGAATACTTGGGAATTTTCCAGATATCTTTTGTTGATTTTTAATTCCATTGTGGTATATAACATACATTGTGTGTTTGAATCCTTTTAAGTTTATTGAGACTTGTTTGACGTTCTAGAATGTGTTCTACGTTGGTAAATGTTCCGTGTGTAATTGAAAATAATGTTTATTCTCCTGTTGTTGAGAGTAGTGTTGTAGACATCTCAATTAGGTTGAATTGGCAAATTGTGTTACTCAAGTCCTCTGTATCCTTTCTGATATATCTGACTATTTGTTCTCTGAGTTAAGAGCAGCTGGTTGAAATATATGACTAGAAGAGTGAATTTGTCTTATTTCCTTTTTAAGTTCTATTAGTTTTCCTTCATTTATTTTGAGGCTCTGTTATTAGGTTCATAACCATTGAGGATTGTTATGTTTCCCTGATGAATTGACTCTATAATCATTATGAAAGACTTTCTTTATCCCTGGTGATATTCTTTATTCTGAAATCTCCTCTGTCTGTTATTAACCTAGGGGTTCCTGATTTACTTTGATTACTGTTAGCATGACATATCTTTTCCATGTTTTTACTTTTAATCTATTTCTTTTTAAGATTTTTTTATTTTTATTTTTGTTTATTTGACAGAGGGAGATCACAAGTAGGCAGAGAAGCAGGCAGAGAGAGAGGAGGAAGTAGGGGCTCGATTCCAGGACCCTGAGATCATGACCTGAGCTGAAGGCAGAGGCTTTAGCCCACTGCGCCACCCAAGTGCCCCACTTTTAACCTTTTTCTATCTTTGTATTTAAAATGTGTTTCCGGGGGCACCTGGGGGGCTCAGTGGGTTAAGCCTCTGCCTTCGGCTCAGGTCATGATCCCAGGGTGCTGGAATCAGGTCCCGCATCAGGCTCTCTCTCGGTGGGGGGCCTGCTTCCCCCTCTCTCTCTGCCTGCCTTTCTGCTTACTTGTGATTTCTCTGTCAAATATATAAATAAATAAATAATCTTTTAAAAAAATGTGTTTCAAGGCACCCGGCTGGCATTTGTTGTAGAGAGAGCAGGTCTGCTGATGATACATTTACTTAGCTTTTCTTCATCTGTGAAAGTCTTTATCTCCCCTTCATTCCCAAAGACATGCTTTTGTCTGTAGCATCTTGCGCTGGCGCTCCATCCTGTCACCACTTTCACCGTGTCCGCAGTCGCCTGGCCGCCACAGTTTCTGATACCCCTAGTCCTTCAGATTGCTTCCTGTGATGCTTCGTTTCTCTCCTGGTGCTTTCAAGGTTTCTCCTTTAGCTTTTCAGCGGTTTTATTGTGCTGTGTCGGGGCTTGGTTTTCCTTGGTATCCTCTTCGTGGCTTGTGGGCCTCTTGACTCTAAGTTTATGCCTTTTGCCAAATTTGGGTACTTTGAGTCAACAAGCATATATATTCTTCTGCACTGCTGTCTTTCCTCTTTCCTTTAGGAACTCCAGTGACAAAACTACTTAAGTTTTGGGTATTATCCCACAGGTTCCTAAGGGTCTATAAATAATTTTTTTTTCAGATTGTATCATTCCTGTCGATCTGTCTTCAGGTTCACAGAGTCTTTCTTTTGTCACTTCCATTTTGTTATTGAGCTTATTCTATGATTTTTTTTTTCCAGTTCTAAATTTTTCTATTTTAAAAAAAAAAAAATGTAGTTCCTGGGGCACCTGGGTGCCTCAGTTGGTTAAGCATCTGCCTTTGGCTCAGGTCATGATCCCAGGGTTCTGTCTCTAATCCTGTCTCCTCCATTCTCTTTCTTTCGTTATTTACTTCTTTAGTTTCTGGTTTATCTTGCTGGGTTTTTTTTTTTAATTTTTTTAAAATTTATTTTCATTGTAACAGTATTCGTTGTTTTTGCACCACACCCAGTGCTCCATGCAATCCGTGTTCTCTCTAATACCCACCACCTGGTTCCCCCAACCTCCCATCCCCCCGCCCCTTCAAACCCCTCAGATTGTTTCTCAGAGTCCACAGTCTCTCATGGTTCTTCTCCCCCTTCCAATTTCCCCCAACTCACTTCTCCTCTCCATCTCTCACTGTCCTCCATGCTATTTGTTATGCTCCACAAGTAAGTGAAACCATATGATAATTGACTCTCTCTGCTTGACTTATTTCACTCAGCATAATCTCTTCCAGTCCCGTCCATGTTGCTACAAAAGTTGGGTATTTGTCCTTTCTGATGGAGGCATAATACTCCATAGTGTATATGGACCACATCTTCCTTATCCATTCGTCCGCTGAAGGGCATCTTGGTTCTTTCCACAGTTTGGCGACCGTGGCCTGGGTTTTTTTTTTTTTAAGATTTTATTTTTATTTGTTTGACAGACAGAGACAAGTAGGCAGAGAGGCAGGCAGAGAGAAGGGGAAGCAGGTTGGCCGCTGAGCATGGAGCCTGATGTGGGACCAACAATACCCTGGGATCATGACCTGAGCTGAAGGCAGAGGCTTAACCCACTGAGCCACCCAGGAGCCCCTTTGCTGTTGTTTTGAATGGAAGCAAGCCACACACACACACACACACACACGTTCCTGTCCCCACTTCCGTTCACCTCGTACACTGCTTCTCTGCCACCTGGGGCTTTTCTTACGGGACTGTGTGCCTTGGAGGCCTCCCCGCAGTAGGGGGGTAGGGCAGGCCCCGCTGTTGGTGGCTGCATCATATTCCGGAGTGTGGGTGTTCGAAGGTTTATTCCACTGGTCCCTTCTAGATATACGTTTGGGTTATTTCCAGTTTTTTATTTTTATAAGTATTGCTGCTTTTATTGGTGGGGTACTTACATCTTTTTGGGGTTTTGCTGGTAGACCTTTGGGATCGTTCCTGCAGGTTGCTTTGCTGGGTCCTGCAGATTGCTGAGAAACAAGGCATGTATTCTTCCTTGATGTTGCCCCAGTTCTCTCCACAGGGATTGTGTCATTTTGTGTTTCTGTCAACAGCGTGTCCAGTTAGCTAATGCCCCACAGCCGCCTAATGGAGTGTGTTGTCAAACTGAGATTTTGCTAATTTGATAGGTAAGAAGTGCTACCTCTGTGTAATTTAGATTTGCATTTCTCTTGTTATGAGCAAATCAAAGGACCAATTACATTTCCTTTTTTGTGAACTCTGTATTCCCTTCTCTAGCACTTTTTTGTAGAGCTACTGGGTCTTTATCATCTCTTTTGAGAAACTGTGTAGTAGGGATGGTAACCTTTACCTCTAACGTAAGTTGCAAATATTTCTCCCATTTGTCATTTTTATTTACTTTTTTTTTGGTGCTATGCAATAGTTTTTAAAATTATTACTATTATTTTCATGTAGCCAGGTTAACCCATTTTTCTTCTCATTGCTTCTGGCCTCAGAGTCATGGCTAAGAATTGTTCCCCCAGCTCCAGGTTGTAGAAAAACTCATTCAGGTCCCTTTTCTATTTTTTTTTTTAACATAAATTTCTGATCCTTTTAAAATTTATTAACAGAGCCCTTTTTGGTGTCCACTGTGCTCTGTGTTTGGCTGCTTCTGTGAACTTCACCTATAGAAAGGGGCCCTTTGCTCACTTCTCCTGCCTTATTTTATGCGTAGTTCCTGACATCTTAGCATTTGAAGAGACCTCAGGGTTTATTTTCAGGGAGAAGAGATTGAACTCTGGGGAGAAGAAACTTGCCCAAGGACCCATGGCTCCAAGCTGGGCACACTGGTTCCGGCTGGCTCCAGAAGAGAGGGTTTCTGGATATCTGCTTCGGGTCAGCACTGACCAGGCACAGTGGCTTTGTTTGCTGCCGGCCCCATTACTCTCCTCGCCTTACAGGTGCGCAGGCTGAGGCGGACGGGCCTGGTTGCCCAGGATGGTGAAGTTCAGCAGCAGGGCTCCCGGGCGTCTGCCTGAGAGCTTGGGCGCTCTCCCAGGGAGGGAGGCCTCCACCAGCCTCCACAGGGCAAGCGGGGATGTGACAGTGAGCGAGACGGTCTCCTTCTGCCTCCCACGCCTGCCGTGGTCTCAGAGTTCCTTGAGAGTCAGGTTTCCTTTGTCTCTGTGTCCAGGACCACAGGAGGACCCTGAGAATGAATGTCCTCTCCAAGGATGTCTAACGGAGCCAGTGGTGGCAGCTCGCCAAGTGTTGGCTCAGCCCCAAGTTCCAGGATGTCGCTGGGAGCTAGTGACCTTAAAGTCCCTGCTTTTCACGCTTTCTGTTTGTTCGCTCGTCCATTTGTGCAACCACTCATTCCCGTATCCTCCAGCCATCAGTTCAACTCAGCTTCGTAACGCCTGTGCTGTGCAGACCCAGTGCTGCCCTAGGGGCGACCCGGAAATGGGACAGGTGCCGGTCCCCAGGAACTCATGGTCCTGTGGGGTAGGCAGGTGACTGAGGGAGCACGGCATCCCATGGGAGCCAGAGCACTATGTCCCCTTGCCTTTCCTCAGGCTTGGGTGCAGTGAAGTGGTGGGTTGGGGTCAGGGAGCTAGGGCACCCCAGCCCTCCTCCTTTCTGGGGCCCAGCAGCTCCCAGGGGCTGAGGTTTGCTTTGCCAGTCCAGGCCCTTGGTGGTGATGACCAGAAAGCCAGGTCTGCGGAGGGAGGGGACTCTCCGAGGCATCCAGAAAGTGAGCAGCTGGGCCAGAACTGGAGCCCAGCCTGCGCCTCAAACCCATGCACTTTGGAAGGGGCAGGGACACAAGGAAGGGCAGCCTGTGCTTTGGATGAATCAAGAGTCCGCCCAGAGTTTCCCAGGTTTGTCTGCTGGGCCAAGCAGGTGTCAGATTTCAGGGATGTTGCGTGATTTTCATACCTGAGTATATCGTGGTGTGGATTACGTCTCCCATTTTCCCCAAAGCCAGAGCCTTCAGCCAAGTATCTGCTTACCTGACAGAGGCCGCCGGCTGCCAGAAGGGTCCGAGGAGGGCTCCCTCCGGGTCCGGCTGCTTAGGCCGCGCCGCACCGTCCCATGCCCCTGGGGTGGGACACACCAGCTGTCCGTGTAATTAAGGTCACCATAAAACCCACCAGCTAGACACACAAATGGCTCCTCTGCTCTTTCCCGGGGCAGGAGCAGTTGTGAAGGCGAGTAAATCACGTTCAGCGGCGATCACTTCAAAGGTCAGCCTGCCACTTACAGCAGCGTTATTGGCGGGGATCGCCCGGAACACGGCTTGTTTCTCGGCCATTCAGTTTTATGGTGCCCTAATGATTTGGGCCGTTCCCATCCGCTCTCAGGAACGTACAGAACAATGGTTTTCATTCTCCTGGAAAGTTTGTCTTTGGACGCAGGTGTGTTGGTGGGCTTGCAGGTAGTCCCGTCAAGGACAGGCCGAGGGCCCCTGGCACCTTGCTTTTCTCTGGGCCCTCATGCCGCCCTCTGGGAAAAGCTACCTCTGGGCTGTCATAAGCTAATTTATGTGGCACGCCTGCTCAGCGGCTGCCACTTCCTGGGCACTCGGAAGTGGCAAGGAGAGCCCTCTTCTTCCTCTATCCTTTCCAGGGTCAGGAAAGGTGTTTCCCTAGCCCCTATAGGGGTCAGGGTGCTGCGGCCAGAGAGAGGGCTGCAGTGTGTGGGCCGGAACCTGCCCGCGGAGCCCACGGTCCCTGCGGGGAGATAGGCACTGCCTGGCATGTGTGCGCACCCACTAGGGGCCATCATCTGTGAGACGCTGTAGCTCTGGGGGCTCCTCTGTGCCTCCCCCACCGCTGGGGACGACCAGCTGCCCAGTGTGCAGGCCACAGCCAGGGACGCCAGGCGGGCCAGACGCACTCTTCTCTGGGTGTTTGCTACCCCGGCCGTCTCTGGGTTTCCTGCTGCTCAGCTGAGCGGCCGTGACGGAGAGGGCTTTGGGGAAGGGGAATAAAGACGATGAGGCCCAGGCGGTGGAGGCCTGGGGTGGCTGAAGTGGGGGGTGACTGGGATGGTGCTGGGATGGGAGGAGCTGCCCAAGAGATCGCTCCAGGGCCGGGATTATGGGGCGTCGCTCCCTCTTCTCTCCCCTCCCACCGAAGCAGATTCCAAACACTGCCTTGGAAGGCACTTTTGTGAGTTGGAATGTTGCGCAAACTCACGGGAGCTGGTATTGGAGACTGTGAAGGCGTGTGGCACCCCGCCCCAGGCCCCGGCCTCAGACTGGGCAGGCGGAACATTCGGCTAGCCGCACCCCCGCTGGGCCCCTCAGGCCCGGGCTGGGGAGACATCTCCCCCGGCCGCCGCCTCCTGTCCCGGTCCACATGCTGTGAGGCTCAGGGCAGGGGAGCAGCCCCAGGTTGGCTTTCTGCCCCGTGCTCAGAGGCCTGGAGGGCTGCCCTCTCTTTTCTGCCTAGGGACTGCTCTTCAGGCTCCAAAATCTCCAAAATCTCCTGAAATCAGCTTAGCTAGGGGCTACTTCTGAAGAGGCTCAGAAAAGAGCAGCATTTGTCCTTACCCTCCCCAGGGAAATTGTCCCATATTTATTGAAGTAAGGAGTGGCCAGTAGGAGACTGGGTTGTGGGCCCCAGGGAAGCAGCAGGGATGGGGAAAAGCCTACCACCCTGGTGGTGGGGCTTCGAGCATATCCCTACATCTCTGAGCCTCAGTGTTCCTCATCTGGATAATGGGTCTCAAAACTCCTAAACTGACTTTATAGAGTGCTGCATGTAATGTGAATTTGACTTACACACATTTAAAAGAGGATGATAGGAAATAATATCTGCAAAATTTTAAAGGTTGTGAACTCCAGTTAAAAAAAAATTTGTCAAGACTTTCCGAGCCCCAGGCAAGGGACCAGAGAACTGTGTTTATGCTGTGGCCACATGGTGGCGCCCTGGGAGCTGGTAAACAGGCCAGCCAAGACCTGCAGGAAGGCCAGAGGCCACCTTGTCCTGGCCTCTTGCTGAATGTTGCAGTCTGGAGTGTGCTGTCTGTGCGTTTGTAAAGTGGAGCTACTTGTCTGTACTGGGACCGCCCCCAACCTAAACCAGTTGCTTTAGAATGGAGGTTGACTGGTAAAGTGCTCTGGAGAAAACAGAGGTGCTTGACAGTTAATCACATTGGTTTACAAGACAGGAAGCTGTGAAATATTGGCCGTGATGCTAAGAAGTAAAAGTGTCTTTAAAGCTACTCTGTGTACTGTGGTTCTGGCTTTATGGTCTCCAAGGACTCTGGCTTTCTGTAGTACAGTTACTGTTCCAGAGAGAAGAGGCTGGAATTTTGTGAGGTGTGAATTATGTGACATCTTTGGAAGCAAGAGCCTCTCACTAAATACGGCCTGGTGTCAAAGGGCATCATTGATGCCCTTTAGGTGCCCTTGGGCAATGGGTCCTTCTCAGAGCTCACTTTTCTTAGTCTCCAGCTGCTCTCTCTAGGTGACTGGCGTGATTGGAAAGATCATCACGCCTCCCTGGGTGGCCAGTGGATGGTGGCCATGTGTCAGTAGGTGGGTGGGCACGTGACAGGGAGGACTGTCTATGGGGAAGGGCCATAGGCAAGGCTGTATCTCCTAGCAGCCCAGCACTGCCCTCAGTGGACCCTCCTGCTGTCTGGGGGCCAGTGAGGGCAGTGCTGGGCTGCTAGGAGATACAGCAGCCTTGGTGGCCCTCCCCGCGCGTACCTGCCCTATACTCCTGGGGCCCAGCAGCATGATAGGTGCCCACTCTTGCAGGTCGTGAGAAGCTACAAGGCGACCATCCAGCAGACCTTGGACATCCTCTTCCTCCAGGAAGGCTCTGAGTTCCTGAGCAGCACAGATGCTTCAAGCCGGGACTCTGCTGACCGCACCATTATTGCCTGGGATTTCCGGAGCTCTGCCAAAATCTCCAACCAGATTTTCCACGTGAGAAACCCTGTTTGGCATTGCTTTTCTCTTTGCTTCAGCTGTAGGATGTAGCCCTAAGCTGTTGGGATCTCAGGTTACTTCCTGTGAGGATGGTTCAGTGGCAGGATCTTTAGAGACCATTCAGGTGCCTGAAATCTCTTGGGTCAGGGACACAAGCTCAGGTCCAGGACTGCCTGGAAAGCTTTCCAGAGGCTCCAGATCACAGCACCTCCATGACTGTCCTAGTCCTCCTCTGTCTGGCCTTGCCACCCCGCAGGGGAGGGTGTGGGGGGCCGTTCATCCAGATAAGTAGAAGATAGCCACACAACCCAAGACACTCCTGCTTTCCCTCTGCCACCCCAGCCAGCCCCCAGGTTTCTGTCCCGCCCTTGCTAAGTGTGTTTGGCAGGAGCTGTGACTTGGAAGGTCAAGCGGGGACCCAAGGTTAGACCCCCTCTCTTAGAGTTCCAGATTCACCACTTAGAAGCCCGTCCTGTAGCCTCTTTGATTCTCATTTTCCTCTTAGGAAATTGAGGATGAGAAGGCTATTTACCTCATAGAGGGTTTCTGAGAATTGAAGGAGATGATGCTTATAAAGGACCTAGCACATGCCAGGCACAGGGGGCTCTCCATCAGTGCATTACCTGTCACCACCGTCACCACCATCAAATCCAACATCATCACCACCACCGCCACCGCCACCACCACCATCACCATCACCACAAACACCACATCACCACCCAAACCACCATTAGCACCATCATCATCACCATCACCACCATCATCACCATCACCGCCACCGCCGCCACCACCACCACCACCGTCACCGCCACCATCACCACCATCACCACCATCGCCGCCACCATCACCACCATCACCACACCACCACCACTACCACCACCATCACTATCACCACCATCACCGCCACTGCCATCACCACCATCACCACCACCACCACCATCATCATTACCATCACCACCACCACCACCATCATTACCATCACCACCATCACCACCACCGTCACTGCCAACACAACCACCGCCGCCGCCGCCACCATCATCACCATCTCCACCATCATCACCATCACCAAAATCACCACCACCACCACCACCATCACATAACCACCACCGCCATCACCAGCATCACATCACCACCAACAACCCATCATCACCACCATCACCACCACCACCATCACTGCCACCACCATCACCATCACCGCCACCACCACCGCCACCACCACTGTCATCACCATCACCACCATCATCATCACCTCCACTTCCATCACCATCACCACCACCGCCGCCGCCGCCACCATCACCATCACCACCGCCACCACCACTGCCACCACCACTGTCATCACCATCACCGCCACCATCATCATCACCGCCACTTCCATCATCATTACCACCACCCTTGCCATCATGTCTGTCATCATCATCTTATAAGATTTTAATTAAGCCATGGCTAATCTCTTTGGTACTCCCTCTGCCGAATTTAAAAATATATACTAGGTGTATATATATATACCTGCTCCCCTTCCCTGCTTTTCCTTTTCTCTGGAGCTTCTACATGACCCTGAGCAAACCAGCCTCTAGACCTTTACAGCAGGGAGCTCGTGTAACCCTGGGAAGGACAGGCTGTGGGGGTGCTGCATGGGCCCGCCTGGCCACCTGGCATTCTGCGTCCAACAGCCTGTGCAGAAACCAGGGCAGGTCGTGGAGGGGGAAGTGCTGAATGCCCCAGCCGTTGGCCCTCTTAAAAATCACACGTCTACCTTTCCTGGGCGGCTGAGCAGGCGCTCTACTTGGTGGCAGCGTGCAGGGGAGCTTGTTAGCAGGCGGCCATGGCCGCTGTGCCCCCGACGGACACAGGAGTCCACAGCTGTATTCCACCTGCTCCCCATGTGGCTCCCCGAGTTTGGGCTCTTTTAGACCATGTGGCTTCAGGGCGACACTTAGAATAAAGGAAGAACAGGTGCCTCGAGAAGGGAGCTTGTGGGGGTGTTTCCATGTGACCCAGCCTGTCAGACAGTGCCGGCTCCTTGCCTTGTGCTTTGAACACTTGCTTCGTGCCTTCGTCTTCTTGCCTGGCCGTTCACCTGAGAAGGCTACCCTGAGGGCTCCCCATGGAGGTGGGAGGGGGTGTGTGGACTTGTTTCTTGTCACTCTGTAGCAAAGTACCTCAGAGCTGGTGGCTTAAACTAACAGATTCACTCTCAGTTTTGGAGGTCGGATGGCCACTAAGTCTCACTGGGTTCAAGTCAAGATTTGGTCTGGAGCCTCTGGGGAAGTGTCTGCCCCCGCTTCTTCAGACCCTCTGCTCTGTCTCTGTGTCACCTTTTCTGGATGTCTGATCTCCTGGCTTCCTTCTCTAAGGACACGTGTGATTGCATTTAGGGCAATATTAGGGGATAATATCCCCACCTCAAGAAGCTTAACTTAACTACAAAGACAGCTCTTCCACATTTTTTGCCATATAAGGTGACATTTACAGGGCCCAGGAATCAGGGGATAGAGGTAGTTTGGGGAGCCATTTTTCAGTCCGTCACTAGGGCCCTGAACCAAGGGATATTAGGAAGGGCAAGAAAACAGATTACCCTCCGAACCTCCAGAAGGAACGTGGCTCTGCTGACACTTTTGCTTTTAGCCTGGTGAGACCTCTGACTTCTAAGACTCTAAGAGTAAATGTTAGTAGTTTTCAGCCAGCAAGTTTGTGGCATTTTGTCACAACAGCCCTAGGAAATGCGTACAGACCCGGAAGCCCAGCTGTGGGGGCTGGACCCGAGGATCCAAGAGTAGAGAGCTGGTGGCGTGTTTGTTGGAGCTGCGGGGCAGTGGGAGCCTTTCCGACCCTCTCTGTGGCCTCACTGTTTCTCAGGAGAGGTACACCTGTCCCAGCCTCGCCTTGCACCCCCGGGAGCCCGTGTTCCTGGCGCAGACCAATGGCAACTATCTGGCTCTCTTTTCTGCTGTGTGGCCCTACCGGATGAGCAGGAGGCGGCGCTACGAAGGGCACAAGGTACTGAGTTCCTGTCCCCCAGCTCGAGAGCAGAGCCCTGACCCCATAGCCTCCCGCGGTCGACCTGGGGCCCCAGAATGCACAGACCCTCTTTCTGGGTAGTTTCTCTTTTCTGTTTCCCAGGGGACGCATGCCGTGTGGCCTGGTCTTCACTGAACGCCCTGGGCCACCCCCGGCCCTATGTCCAGGCCCCAGCTGCCCGGCAGGAAAGGTTTTCCCTGACTTAGTGGCTCACAGGACAGGCCATGGGGGTGGGGGAGGGAGGACAGGACAGGGGTGGGGGCTCTATCTGCACCTGTCCCCTTATCCCACTGAGGCTTGCTTCCCTGGGGCAGAAGGGGTCGGGGGACCCCGTGGCCGCCAGTGAGAGACCAGACACGCAGCTTTGCTGAAGCCATTCCAGCCGCATTCCCTCAACCAGCTCCGCGCAGCAGGCTCCTTGCTGGGCCCCGGGCTTATGGAGGGAGCCCGGGCTGCCTGCCGAGGCCGCTGCTGTGCGGCCCACTCACCCTCTGTGTTGCCCTCTGCAGGTAGAAGGCTACTCGGTGGGCTGCGAGTGCTCCCCGGATGGTGACCTGCTGGTGACGGGCAGCGCCGACGGCCGAGTCCTGCTGTACAGCTTTCGCACCGCCAGCCGGGCGCGCACGCTGCCAGGGCATACCGAGGCTTGTGTGGGCACCGCCTTCCACCCTGTACTGCCCTCCGTCCTCGCCACCTGCTCCTGGGAGGGCGACGTTAAGATCTGGCACTGAGCCTCCTAGTACAGAGCCTTCTGGATGCTGGCCAGGCCCCGGGCTTCCATTGTTCCTCGGGGTGGGTGGGGGTGAGGAAGTGCTGACGTTGCCTCCGGTCAAACCTTCTGAGCTTCGGTTTCCACATCTGTAAAATGGGAACAGAGACGTGTTTGCCTCAGGGTTGCGAGGCCCGCATTAGTGGAAGTGGCTGGCAGGTGGCTGTTCAATAAATGTGGGTGTCCGCTCTTTCTTAGGTTACCTCAGCGACAGATGTGTGCTGGCCGCCGCCTTGTGCCTGCGCCCTCTCAGGCCCTCTGGGGCTCCAGGATAGACCAGTGGGAGCTTGAGATGGGGCACCCCCTCTGCTGATGAGGGACCTGACTCTTGGGGCCATGGGGGCCCAGTGGGGGCTCTGGGTCTTAGAGCTGCCCTCAGGAGCTCCGTATGGGAGCACGGCAGTCCCCACCAGTGTTGCGGGGCCCAGGCTGCCTCTCTCTCCCCACCAGGCGTGGCTCGGGGCGTCCCACTCCCTGTAGGGTGTGCACACCATCCCAGTGAAGAAGCGCGTGCAGAAGGCTGCTGGGGAGCCCTGAGGAGTTAGGCTGGCAGGAAGACCTGGCCCCTTCGGGGCCTGGACAGGCAGGTGAGCCTTAGCACTAAGTCTCACCAGGGCCAGCACTAAGTCTCAGGGCCTCCCGAGAGCCCGAGGATCCACTGTAGGTGAGGAACTGCAGGGGAGCAGGGGTGTCCCCGTGGCCTTGGAAGGCTTCCTGCTGGAGGGAGGCTGTGAGCAGGTGAGGCGACATCCCCGGCAGGGCAGTCAGTGAGGGAGCGTAGAGGACCGACCAGGAGGCCCGTGGGCAGGGGAGCCAGGGGACTGGGAGCCATGGGGTACCCAGCTTTGCCTCTGCAGAACCTGGGTTCCGGGTTAGCCCTGTGGTCAGCACAGCTGAGACCTTGTGAGTCGTCTCCTCTCTGAGCTTCATTCTCCCCATCTGTAAGGCGGTGGCAGGACCCTCTGCCTGCAGGCTTGCTGTACGGCTCCAAGGAGGTCAAGTCTTTGGTAGGTGTCACTGCACCAGGGGTTCCAGTCCTAGGAAGGGAACTGGACAGGTGGGAAAAGGCATCTGGAGCTTGCAGAGGGTTGGTGCATAAATATGTTTATTTCAGTATGTCTGGCTTGCTCAGGGGTCCATGAGTCAGGCATTCTGGGAAGAGAGAAGGGTAGCTGAGGTCAGGCTTGTCCTAAGGGCCCACTCGTTTTCTAGCCTTCATCCCTGCCCCACCGTCAGTGGGGAACCTGGCAGGCAGTGGGTGTTGAGTGGATGTAGCACTTGCTGTGCCTGAACTTGGTGGCGGGGCACTTGCTTTTCAGGCTGCTGAGAGAAGTGAACCCCCAGGCTTGTGCGGGATGCAGGGGCCCAGTGACTCTGTATGCTGCCAGGCTGGAAGTTGGTGGAGCTCAGGTTGGGAGCACTTTCTTTCTTTAGGCTCAAGAATGGCCTATTTGGTGAAAAGAAAGAGAATCATGTCCCATGCTCTAAGGCCCTGGTCCCTACAGAAGTGGAGCCGCCCATGAGGCCCTGGACCTGGCAGGGTGGCAGGGGGAGCAGAGGCCAGGAGAACGTCCATCCAGAACGTGGTGCAAGTGATGGGCACTCCCTCCCTCACCCTCCTGTGGCCGCCCTGCTGGGCCTCCCGCCCACACGCTTTCTCACCCCCCGCCCCGATGAGTTCCCTGCTCTGTGTGGGCAGCTCAGTGATCTTAGATGCCCAGACTCAGGTCACTTTATCTGTGAAATGGAACCTTCCCATATCACCGGTATCCCTTATGGGCTAACGGCTCCCTCCATGGTGCTCCCATGGTGTGATGCCTCAGGGCGTTTGCTCCTGCTGTCCCTCCCGCTGGGTCATGATTTCTCCTAGTGCCCCCTGGCTCCCTGCCTGTCTCATGGGATGTGTAGACAGTGGGCCTTTAGGGAGTCTGCCCTCACCTCTGTGTCTAACACGCTCTTGTCATTCTCAGTCTTTTTATCCAGAGTGCTTTGCTCTGCCTGAGGTTTTCCCTGTCCCTGACACACAGGTGTGTGCAGTGGAGTGTAAGCTTCCCAGGACTCTGGGTGCCTGTTCCCTGCTGTACGCCTGGCCCCGGGCACACAGTAGGTGTAAATGAATAACTGCACATGTGGCCCATTGGCAGGACACAGGCTTTGGGGTCAGATATGCAGACTTAAATCCTGCCGTCACCTTTCATTGTGTGGCTGCATGGAAGTGCTGAGCCGCCCAGTGCCTCAGTTTCCCTGTCTGTGAAATGAGAATTGGTGATACCCAGCTTGTGAGGGTTAATGAGGTTGAGGTCTGTACAGCTCTTGGCGGGCGGGATGTGTATGTAGTAGGCACTCAGGAAACAACAGCAGGGAGTATTGATAATAATAATATCAGACCACCATTGGTCGCAGGGCCGAGGCAGTTTGGACCAGAGGGTGCATGCTGGCCCCATTCTCAGGCCTCCTTGTGGCAGGCCAAGGATGGACAAGTCCCTCTCTTGCCCTTTAGGCCTTGGCTTAGCCTGCTCCCCTCTTACGGCAGCAGCCGCTGGCAAGGGGCTGCCTCCTTCCTCTGTTCCCACTGGACAAGTCTCAGGGAGGAAGGAGCTGATCACCTCCTCTGGTCCCGCGCACTCCGGACCAGGGGTCTTTGGCCAGGTGCAGCTCTCACCATGGAGCCAGAGGGAAGTGTGGCGGGACCCCCACAGGTGTTTCCATGAGGGTGTGTCTCCTCAGATCCAGCCTGAACAGGTCCTCGGACACGCTTGTCAAGTGACTGAGTGATTTGTGAAGGAATCTGGACAAGGCGGGGAGGAAGGGCTGCCCTTGCCTGCCCTTGTCTGCCGGGGGTGGGGGTGGGGGGTGGTGACTGCTTTCCCAGAGCACTTCCGGTCTGCCTGACCCGCCTCTGCTCTCCACCGTCCAGCTCTAGGTCCTAGAGTCCGGATGTCCTGCCGTCTAGCGTAGCCTGAACTGGGTGGTTTTCTGCCTTTCTTGTGTGGAGTATCTTCTGGGTCTGGATTCCAGCTCATGGTTTTCTGATTGCTTTCCCTGCGGTGACATATTATTATTACTACTTAAAAAAAAAAGAGGTTTGTTTGTTTATCTTAGAGAGAGAGCACGAGCAGGAGGGCCAAAGGGAGAAGGAGAGAATCTGAAGCAGACTCTGTGCTGAGCGTGGAGCCTGACAGGGGCTCAGTCCCAGGACCCTGAGAGCCCCACCTGAGCTGAAACCAAGAGTCAGACGCTTAACTGACTGTGCCACCCAGGCGCCCCGTTACCGCTTGTTTAATATGAGCATTGTTTACAGACTGTATTAAATCAGGCTTTGCTGTGAGGGTTGGGTGTGGCCCCAGCTGCCACCCGGTCTCCTGCACTGAGCACACACCCTGGCTGCCTGCAAACCCTGTGGGGTTTGGAGTCGGGAGGCCGGCTCAGGCCCCAAGCCCAGCACTCACTTGCTTGGGATGTTGGCGGGTGCTTCGCTTCTCTGAGCCTGCTTCCTCATCTATAGACGGGCCTCTGGGAACAAGCAGGGCAGGAGACGCGGAGGAAAGCCCCGGCGGATCGCTGCCCTCTCTCTCCGCTTCACTTGGGGCCAACAGCATCCAAGTCTCTGTTGGCCAAGTCTGCCGCACGCCCCCTTGAACCAACCAGAGCTCTGATCTTCCTGGGGCAGGGTACATGCAGGGCTCCCCACTCTGGCTGCTGCTTGGCGCTCTCCTCTGTGGACTTGGTGCCTCAACTCCATGCCTGCGGGTGCCAGCTGCCAGCCCCCCCCCCAGCCCCCGCAACTTTTGTAGGTTATTTTATTAGGAAAGAATGGCAGGCATCCTCCGTGCCTTCATCGCTTTCTCCGAGTGCCGTCTTCCAGAGAGCCTTCTTAGAGGCTCGCTCGCATCCTCGGCAAGGTGTTGGGGAGTTCATCATTTGCAATTTTAAAATAAGGGAGCTAAATTTAGACCGTGTGGAGCTGGAATGAAAAGAAGCGTGGGCCGTGCCTTCCCCTCCTTCCCGGGCTGAGTGCTTCCTTGTACCCTCACCTGTGCTCCGGGACAGACCTGACGCGTTCGTGGGAGAAGAGCAGTTTCCTCCAGAAGCGCCGGCGTGTGGCTGTGTGTGCTGCCGGCCGGAGGCGATGCTCGAAGCCCTACGCCTCCGCCCAGGGGCCGCTCTGCTGTCCGGTGGAGGCCACTGCTGCTTGAGACACCGTCGGACTCTGAAGCGTGGGCTCTTTCCCTCTCGCCAGCCTCTCTTGTGGCTCCTTGTGCACCGGGACAGCTAGCGATCATGGAGACCCCTGGGGATCTCCTAATGTCCCTAGGCTGCAGAAGGGGAGACTGGCCCAAGGTCACCTGGCGAGCAAGTGGCAGAGCCAGCCCAGCGCTGCCCTAGCTGGGGGTGGAGAAGTATGCACAGCTTGGCAGGAGTGTGGTAGATGCACGGCTGGTGGTTGGCCTGGCTGGCTGCCTGGGTAGATGGGGCTAAAAAAGTAGAGGGCAGGGCCTCACCATAGCCCAAAAGTTCCCGTCCAGCAGAACATCCCAGGACAGATCCAGAGGGAAACTGGTGGCCCCTAGGCTGAACCCTCAAGCAGGTACATATCACATATAACTTTGTCTGAAGTGCCCGCTGATGACTTCATCCTTCAGTACCTGGCATGAGCGTCTTCCTGGAGGGCTGCTTTTTACCCGCTGGAGCAGGAAGGACCTTCGTCTCTCTGCATGGCTCTGTATTCTTGAAGCCTTGGGCCTAGAGTCACACCATCTGCCTCTGCCCGACCTTTGAGCTCGTTGTGGGTAGAGCAGGGACCCCATGGCCAGCACAGGGAGAGTGCCCGCCAGGCCCATTATCAGGAAGAGGAGGGACGCACCAAGTCCCCACTGAGGGGGCTTCTGAGAGTCCCTGACCAGAGCCACCTGCGCTCCTGAGACCCAAGGTCCTGCGGAGCTGGTTTGGAGCCTGGGGAGATTTGAGCGAAAACCAAGTTTTTCCAGTTCAGCCCCTCAAGATTGGTTTGGGGGCGCCTGGGTGGCTCAGTGGGTTAAGCCGCTGCCTTCGGCTCAGGTCATGATCTCAGGGTCCTGGGATCGAGTCCAGCATCGGGCTGTCTGCTCAGCAAGGAGCCTGCTTCCCTATCTCTCTCTCTCTGCCTGCCTCTCCATCTACTTGTGATTTCTCTCTGTCAAATTAATAAATAAAATCTTAAAAAAAAAAAGGAAGAGTGGTTTGGGACCATAGCATCCCATGCCAGCGCCCACTCAAGGTGGTGTCAACTTGACCCTGCTCAAAATCACGTGATGGAACTCCAGACACCCCACCCCTTTGCTCTGTGTGGCCAGGTCAGCCCATCTTTGTAGGCTGCCTGGCTCTTGGCCAAAGAAGTCACTGTTCCCACCCAGCCCCGAGCAGGCCCTCTGGAAACAAGACCCCCTCCGGGCTCCGACTGTGGTTGGTTTTGGAGGCCATGGCAGGGCAGCTCTGTGAGGTCTGTAGGATGCCTAGGTGGCCATGTGGGGGCTAAAGCCCCCAATCCGAGAGGGCCCTCGGCCCAGTCTGTAAAGCCGCAGGGTCCCTAGCCCTGCTACCAGGGCCTGACACTTCTGAGTCCATCGGCCCTTAGGAGCGAGAGAACCAGGCAGGACTGTGATCACCTGGAGGAGGGAAAGCGGAGGCCGGAAGAGGCAGCCCCACTCCCCCTCACGCAGCCAATGTGTGGGCCTGACTAGATGCGGGTTCCCCTCTGGGAACACCTTGGAGGGTCTGCTGGGTGCCAGGGGCCATGTGCTTCTCCCTGCACGCTTCCAGTTGCTCCCCAGCTCATTCAGGGTCGCTTCCCGTCTGCCCGGGAGGAAACTGGGCCCCCAGAGGGGAGCCGACTCCCAAGTCTCTCCCCGTTCCCTCTGGCTGGAGGAGACGGCTTCCTGGGGCACAGCTCCCGGGCAGGGTGGTTGGGACGGCGCTGGGCTCTCCTGCAGAGGCAGGTCAAGTGCAGGGATGCTGGGAGCCCCTGCTGATGCCCCCCCTCCTTGGAGTCCCCTGGCAAGAGGCAGACCCGCCCTGGGGCTGCACTGCAGGGTGAGCCAGGCCACTGCAAGGCCAGCACCCGGAGCGGGCTGGTGTCCAGCAGGAAGGGTCCAGGCCCTTGGAACAGACCCTGTGAGGACTGGCCTCCACCGTAGGCTTTGCAGAACCCCCAAGTAGATTTTCGAGGACAGGAATGAGTGTGCGTCTGAGATAACCAGGCTCAAGAAGAAAGGAGACAGCAAGAGCAGGAACCAAGAGAAACCCCATGAGGGAAGTGCCAGACCCGGCTGTGCCCACGTGTTTAAGGAAACAAAAGGCAAGCGAGAAATGATCTCCAGGGAACAGGACACGGCGGGGCAGGGGTGGGGAGTGTAGGTTTGCGAGACAACCGAACAACATGAACATGTAGGACAAATTCACGGAAAACTACAAACGCAGTGGCTGTGTTGGGCGCGGACAAAGCAAATGCATGTGAAGGAAGGCAAACCACGTGGACTGAGCTTGGGGAACCCCCAGTGCAGGACACGCAGCCGGGAGGGCAGCGTACCCCGAGGGTGCCGCGAGAGGGACGGCCAGGGGTCTAAGGCAGTCCCAGGAAGAGAGAGGAAACAAAAAATTAAAGTTGAGCGTTTTCCAGAACTGGTGAAATGCACCAATCCGCAGGTACAGGACTCCTGTGACCCCCCCAGGAAGGACAAATGCACAGCGACGCGTCTTAGGACCTGCAGACAACCGGAGGGACATTCCAAAGGGGCCAGAGAGAGGGCAGGCAGTCGTCCCGAGGACAGCTCCCCACGGATGGACGGACGGACGGACATCCCCACAGCAACAGGAGGCCGGGGACCACGCAGATGGCATGTGTGTGTGTGTGTGTGTGTGTGTTGGGGGGGAAAAGCCCCCCGCTACCCCCCTCCGCAGTGAGAACACCCTTCACAGTGGGGCCAAACAAAGACGTTTCAGAGACGTGAGAGCTGCTCTGAATGAGATCCTGGAGGCCCTCCCTGCAGAAGCCAGATCGGAGACCTGAGAGAGGGCGGGGGCAGGGGCAGCAGGAGGAGGGGAAGAGAGAAGGCCCAGCAGGGTCAGACAGTGGAGGCGCTCGGATGCTGCCCAAGATGCTGGGTCTCTGGTCAGAAGGCGGTGGGGAGAAGAAACAACCCGGAGCCCGGTTCTTTCCACCGATGTCTTTTATTAATGAACGGAAGTACAGTACTAACAGACCGGGCATGCATCGCGGACGACAGGAAAGCGAGCAACAGACGCCGGGAGTCGAGGGCCTCATTACGTCTGAGGTAGAGCGAGGTGGTGCCGGGGAGCGGGACACTGGGGGACGAGCACCGGCCCCACTCGGGATTGCGGACCACGGGAGAGCTGGGGTGGTGTGTTGGTCACACGGCGAAAACAGTTTAAAAACATTTCACATCCCTCCGCCCTTTCCAGTTCCCCTCTTCGTGGACAGAGTTTCGGGTTCCCTTGTCACCGGCTCACTGGGGGTGTCACCGGCTCACTGGGGGTGTCTCCACAAGAGCCCGTCCTTCCCTCCCAGGGGCAGGCCCTACTTGTCCTCCCCCGAAAAATAAAGGAGCTTTGTGTTGAAAACGCCAAGGCTGCCATCCAGGGAGCTGGAGGCCAAGTGCGTTAAGAAAGACCCTTTTTCTCTATAAAAATAGTTTCACTTTATAAAAGGGGGGAATGCTCATCCCAGGTGGGGAAGGATGTTGGGGCGTGGGGAACACCCCACCGTGGTGGGGCTGGGCTGGACAAGACGGTGGGGGAGGGGTCCTCCTCTCAGGCTCCACCGAGCTGGGTGGAAGAGAGGGTGCTGGTTGGCGGGGGCTGGGGAGGACAGGTGTCTGGGGAGAGGCGAGCTGTGCCCTCGGAGGGGGCGGCCCCGGGACCGCGGCCTGCAGGCAGGCGCTCAGTTGAGCAAGGTTCCGTAGAGCTGCGCTTTCGTGAGGCTGTCCTTGCGGCTGAGCCCCGAGCCACCAGTCCGCGGGAAGGCCGGCTGCGGGCTGAGGCGGGCGGCGGGGTGCATCTCCGGGGAGGCCTCCATGGAGCTGGGCTCCAGGGACTCCCTGGAACTGTGGGGGCTGTGCTCGGGCTCGGGGCTGCCGCCCGCCCCGCACAGCTGCACCCCGAGCCTCTCCGCGTCCCCCTGGCTGGGCGCGTAGCCGGGCAGCGGGTCAGCCGCACGGCCGGGGCTCAGGCTCAGGTCGCCGCTGGCCCGGAGGAAGCGGGGCTCTGCCAGGTGGCCCTGGGAGAGGTCGTCGCCCTCCGAGAAGCTGTCGGCCTTGTAGGTGGCATAGAGCGGGCTGGCGCGGCCCTCGGCCTTCTTGCCCGGGCTGCCCCCGCTGCCATAGTAGCGTTCCGAGAAGCTGCAGGGCGAGGCGCGGCCGGCAGTGGTGGCCGGGAAGGAGTAGGCGCCCACGTCCTCCACGCTCAGGGGTCGCCACTGGCCCCGCACGTCCTCCCCAGCGAGCCGGGCCGTCCCTGGCTTGGCCCGCAGGCTCCACAGGTTTGGGGGCATCAGGGCCTGCTGGGGGCCCGGGGAAGCCGGGAAGCGGAAGGGCTCGGCTGGGTACGGAGACATGGTCCGCGCAAACCCCGGGGCCACCTCGGCCTCGAGCGGCGCTGCCACGCTGGCCGTGGCCTTGGCGAAGCGCGGGCTGCCCTCGTAGGCAGTGGCGGGCGGCTTGCGGTCGAAGAGCTCGTCGCGGCTGTTCAGGTAGATGGCCTGCTGCGAGGCCGTGAGCGTGCTGGCCTGGGCGTGCTCCTTCTCCTCCGACGTGGCGCTGAAGCTCGAGTAAGAGCTGGACGTGGGCAGCGAGCCCGCGTAGCCTGGGAAGGCCTCGTGCCGGAAGCCTGCGGGGAAGGCGGCCGCCTCGACCTCTTCCTCCTCCTCGGCCGCGCTGTCGGTGGAGTTCTGGGCCCTCAGGAAGCCCACGTCGGTCACGGGCGCGTCCACGCTGGGCCGCCGGGCGCGCCGCCGCTCCTCGGGGCAGTAGAGGGCCGTGTCGCTGCAGTAGATGTCCCCCTTGTAGGGGGGCCGTGGGCCCTGCTTCTCCGCCCCCTCCCGGAAGGCCAGGTCACGGGCTGAGGCGTCGGACAGGCGGGAGGACAGGCCGGTGGGGTCCGGCTTCTCCAGCACCTTGGCAATGACGCAGGTGGGGACGCTGTCGGCATAGGCCGGGTGGCAGAGCGGGGAGGGCAGGCTGCAGCCGTGCTTCTCCATGTGCAGGCTCACGCGCTCCTGGAAGTCGGAGGGCAGCTAGAACAGGTCAGGTGTGGGGGAGGGGGCGAGGACAGGGGGAGCAGTCAGCCCGGCACTTGTAGCTGTGGCCGTGACCGACAGATGCACAGACAGAAGAGGGCCCCGGCCACGGCTTCTCAAACTACACCGCTAGGGCCAGCACCCAGGATTCTGGACGCCACCGGCTCCTGGGGAAGGTTCCTGAAACTCGCCCAAGGACCCCCTGGTCACCTCTGTCTCTCCAGCCTACAATAGCTGGGTTCCGAAAAGCCCAGAAGGTGGAACCAGGGTCTGGCTTGGGCCCTTCTTGGGGCTGTAGCCCCCTTCATCTCTTCCTACTGAGGGGCCCGCTTGCTTTCCCGGCCCCAAGGTCTGTCGGGGGTACCCCTACCAGGTCATGAGGCCTGGGTGCTCCTGAACAAGACAGACTCAGATGCAACACACACTCGGGCCAGGTGCCCCGCGGCTTCTGCACGAGCACCTGGTCCGTCGTGGGGCCGTCCCGCTACTGTTTGATCCATTTTGTGAGTATCTTAGGTGCGGCCCAGGCCCGGGGGGAGAGGGTACACAGGCCGAGGCCAGGCTGAGGGCAGTGTGTGAACCTGGGGCAGCCTGGCGGGGGCAGGGGGGTCCTGGGGCCTTGGCTGAGTCACTCCATGTGAAGCCAGTTTTCTTGTCTCTGAAATGGCCACTGTCAGTAATGGTGCCTAAACCAAAGCCTAGAGTTTCTATGAGGCTCAAACGGGGGTCGCTCTGCCCCATCCGTGCTCCGTGGACAGGGAGCTTTGGAGCAGGGTCAAGGAGCAGCCCCCAGAGGCAAGCACGGGGAGTGGGCAGGCCGTCCAAGCTGGGTGAGGAGGCGTCGGGGTTGGAGGGGCCCTGCACCACGTTCAGAAAGGCCAGGATCCTTGCGGGACAAAGGAGGACAGGGGGTCAGGCTTACGTGGCGTCTTCCCCTCAAAGGGGAGAAGTGGCCTTGGGGTGGGGCCTGTAGGACTGGAGCCCCAAGGCGTCCTGGGGGGCGAGGGCAGCCTCGCGGGGGCAGGGCTGGCGTTACCTCGGACACCTTATGGACCCTGCCGTAGCTCTGGCCGCACTGCAGCAGCTGGGCCGCTAGGTTGCAGTCCTTCCTGTAGAGCTCCTAGAAGACAAGGGAGGCCATCTGGCGCAGGCTTGCCCCTGGTCCGGGGCCCTGCCGTCCGGGGCCAGCACAGAGACCAGGTGCGGGGGCAGCTGGCTGGGCAGCAGGCTGGGCAAGGACCCTCACTGGGTCTCTCGTGCTCGCCTGCAGACTGGACTGGTGGGGGGTGTTGGGGGGAGCCTCAGTTCGGACCTGGAGCTGCTGGTGCACGGGGACGGCCTGCCAGGCCCTTCCGCCGCCACCCCAGACGGGAACCTCCCACAAGGAGGAGGCTGTGTGGCAGAAGGGCCTGCAGTGGCTCCTGAATTCCCAGAGTCCCTGGGCGTGGAGAGCATGGCTGTTCTGTCCCCGCCGTCGCCCTCAGCGGAGAGGGCCGGCACCAGCTGGTGGTAAGGAATGTACGTGCAGCCCCTGCCTCCCCGCGTCTCGGACGGGCTCCACAACCCCCTTCCTAAGTGCGGCCTGCTTATGGGGGTGGCTGCCGGGCTGGGTGAGGGGCAGGGCGAGGGGGGACAGAGGGCCTGTGTGACCCGGGGTCGGGCCGGGACCGGCTCAGCCTCCGGAGCTGAAAACAGATGCAAACAGTAGGATCGGCGAGGCTCTGCTTTCATCTTTGTTGCATGTGCCTGTGGTCGGGCCTTTCAGTCCTGTCCCCTGCCCTGGAGGCCCTCCACCATGAGGAGGGTTCCCTCACGGGAAGCCGGGCTCCACCAGCGGGCCCTGAGATCGCCGGCTCCCCCGGTCTCAGCTCAGCCGGGACCAGGTATCCTGCAGCTCGAACAGGTTGTGGAAGGCACAGGCCCCGCCGCCCCCCATGCTGTCCCCCATTCCTGGAGGCTCCCCCACCTCCACCGTCTGTGCTGAGCTCGTGCCCCCAGCTTGGCTTGCAAAGTGGAGAGACACTGGGTCCCCAGTCTCCTCAATGTCTCCTCGAGCCCCCTGGGAAGGACACAGTTGGCCGAGAGCAGAGACCGGACGCCCCCCTCCCTCGAGAGGCCTCCGGCTGGCCCTGGCCTTATAGGGCTGTGCGCACTGGCTGGCCAGCCTGGGTCGGCCGCCACACCCACTGCAGATTTGCAGCATGGCCCCAGGCCCCAGGCCTCACGCAGGGCCTCCCCCTCCTCTGCCCACACTCCTCGGCCATCTCACCGCATCTCTACCCTCACCTCTGCCATCGGAGCGTGCCCCGTCCAGCCCCATTCCTGCTCCTCCCCAGGCGCCCCCCAGGAGACAGCAGGTCGCTTTTTTCCTTCAGGCTCTGAACCCTGTAGTTGGGCTAGGCCCTTCTATTCCCCCACACCCCACGTCCAAATCTCTGTTAATGCAGTGGGTTCCATCTCTGAACCAGAACCAGAACCTGAGCCCTTCTCCCCACTCACGGGTGGCATCCTGGCCAAGCCGCTGTCAGCCTGGACGGTTGCCACAGCCACCTCCTTGAGCCTTCTGCTGCGGACCTTGTCCCCACTGTCTTTTCTCAGTGAGCCAGGAAAAGCATAGGTCTTAGTCATGTTACTCTTCTGTTCAAGAAACTTCCATGGCTCCCTACTCATTCAGAATAAAACCAAGAGGGGCACCTGGGGGGCTCCGTGGGTTAAGCCTCTGCCTTCGGCTCAGGTCAGGATCCCTGGGCCCTGGGATCGAGCCCCACATGGGGCTCTCTGCTCAGCAGGAAGCCTGCTTCCCTCTCTCTGCCTGCCTCTCTGCCTGCTTGTGATCTCTGTCTGTCAAATAAATAAATAAAATCTTAAAAAAAACAACCCGAGATTCCTAGAGAAGCCTGCATGGTGTGGCCTCCTGTTCTGTTTCTGACCTCAGAGCCTGGGACCCCGACCCCCCCGGAGCTCCCTCCGCTGCTCTTGCAGGGGCGTCCTCTGCCACACTGGTTCTCTCCACCCGAAGGAAGGCTCTTCCCCAGAGCGCCCGTGGCCAGCTCTCTGGCCGCTCTCAGGTCGTGATCTAGCAGCATCTTCTAGAAGCACCCGACGGATTCCCCAGCACCGCTTGCTGTGTTGCTTTCCCGGTGGCAGTGAGCACTCACAACACGCTACACAGCTTGTGTGTCATCTTGTTTGCTGCCTCCCCTGCTCAGGCGCAAATTGCACATGGGCAGGGAGAGTTTTTGTCTGTGTCCTTCACACCATAATCTCACCACCTCGGAGGTCCAGGCAGGAAGCAGACACTCCTTAGTGAATGTGTGGTCAGCTGTCAGGTGTCCTCTGAGTGGGCCTGGGCCCATCTCACGGGGCCCTTGAAATCAGGGCAGCCACATGGCTCTGACGCCCCCGGAGGCTGGCTGGGGCAGGAATGAGCAGGCCCCAAACCTGGGGTCAGGACGCCCTTTCCTGAATGGAATAATATGGCCCAGTGGTTGCTCCCTCGAGCCCCATTTCCTTCCAGCAGAGGGTCTCTTCCCGAATACCCCTGGCAGTGTATCTCTGCTGGGAGGTAGCCTTGTCCTTCCTCCACTGCCCTGTTCTCCCACCTCACGTGCCGGCCCCTGAAGCCTCGAGGCCACAGGGCCCAGGACCCCAGGGGTCACGGCAGTCCAACACTCACATTGTCCTCCGAAAGCTTGTCGATGGTCACCTTGGCCTCCAGCAGGTGGCTGTTGAGGGCAACAATCTCGTGGCTCAGTGCTCGCTTCTCTTCCTCATAGTGCTGGCCCTGGGACGAGGGGTGGGGGGTATGGGAAAGAGCTGGTCAACGGTCAGCCAAGGCCTGGGCCTCGTGCCCAGTTGCTCCATAGGCCTCCTGGGTGCCTCCTGCAGTCGATAACGATGAGAGGTTTGCAAGGCCAAGGAAGGTGGGAGTAGGAGCACAGACCGCCAGGTTCGAATTCACCTGTGCTCCCACCCCTGCCGAGCCAGATGGCCTTGGGCAAGTCACTGCCTCCCGGGGCCTCCTGCTCACCCACACCACGGGGACAGTAATCCCTCCTCCTGGGTCTAAGGGGAGTCTGCCCTCAGCACAAAACCTGGCCCTGGCCCTGCACCTCACCCGCTCCTGCCTTGAACCTGTCCTCTTTCAGCCTCAACCTGAGCTCAGAAAGGCAAGGGCCCTTGTCCAGGGTGCCAGGCCGAGCTGTCTTGGCTCTGACAGCACTCTAAGATAACAGGTCGAACACCCATTTCTGATTTTCAGAAACAAAACAAGCCCATAACCTATTAGAAAGAGCGGGAAGTCCTCTCGATGAGGGAAGGTGCAAGAGCCTGCTGGCCCCTCCCCACCACACCAGCCATACAGGACCGGGACGCCTCTGCCTCTGTCCCCTTCTCTTCCAAACTGAGGTCCCGACAGCCCGATCAACACAAAAAAAGATGCCGCACTTGCAGATAGTGGAAGTGTCTCCCAGAGGGTCTCTGCCCGCGCAGGAGCCAGGAGCGGCACTTTCCCCTTTATTCTTTACCGTAAGATGGGGTGTCCCTACAGGTGGCACAGTTGGGCTCGAACATCATTCTGGCTCACCCAGGGCCCGAACTCAGGCCTCTGTCCCGCCAGGTCTGGGTCTCCAGGCCAACGGCTAAAGTGGGGTCACCGTCCCCAGCTCACGTCCTTCCCACAGCCCTGGTCACATAGGAGGCTCACGGGGCAGCTTGGAACCCTACGACTTCCTAGTCCCAAGAGCACCCACCCATGCGTGCATTACAAAAAGGGTTGGGACTGGTCCTGGGGACGGGGCTTGGGGGGGTGGAGGCCAGGAAACAAGCCCTGTGAGCAAAGCAGCTCCTGCACAGGCGAGGGGACGACAGCTTGGCTGGTGGCTTGCCACCAAGGTCCCGAGAGGGGCACGCTGGGGCGGGGCCTGGGGCGGCCGGCGAGGGGCCCTCACCATGCGGTACAGCTTGTCCTCCAGCTCCTGGTTGATCCTCTGCAGCGCCATGTAGTTGCTCTGAATCCTAGAACAACGTGGTCGCTGCGGTGCCAGGCCGGGCCACCCATGACCCCTGCGGCCCCCCAGCCCTCTGGGCAGAGCAGGGCTGAGCACCGGCTGCCTATGCCCGCCCCCCGCTCCCGACCGGGTGTGCCTGCACCTCTGCGCACAGCAGAAAGCTACAGCGCGCAGGGCTCTCCAGGGCCAGGGACGAGGACGCCTGGGATGAGAAGGGAAGGCCTGTACCCACAAGCGGCTCTGTCCGGTCCTTGCTCACCGAGTTCACTCACATTTACTTACTCGGCCTCGAAGTGCCGGGTGGGGATCAGGGGCCGTGTTCCCACCACGGCAGGTAGTGAGAAGATGGAAGAGAATTTGGGAGGGTGTCCATCCTCTTGACAGCCTGGGTGGAGGGTCATTGTGGGCCCCCCGCCCAGTCTTACCAATGGGGAAACTGAGGCGGGAGGGGCTTCGAGCAGTAAGTGGCCGAGGAGAGACCTTAATGGAGGTCTGACTGAACGGCCTAAACTTGGTTCCCTCGAGACTAGATGAGGCAGGGGGATGTTCAGGGACGGACAAACAGCCCTCCTGGCAAACCCTTCCCCGGGGCAGCCCCAGCCTATAGGCCCCATCAATGTTGAGAATAAACCGAGCCAAGGGCAAACTCCGCATTCTCTTTGTTATCTTCCTAAAGGCTGGAGAGTGTGTAATATTTTTTAGGAAAATGTCTTCAACATGAAGAACCAAGTTTTTAGAAAAGTTTGGTTTCGGCACATCTGGCCCAACCCTTGCGGCCACGCTGCTCAAGGGAACGGTCCCGGACCCCTGGTCCATCTCCGGGGACATCGTTTTTCCTCTCAGAGACCCAGGGGCCAGTGGGTGGGGACCCGGAGGGCCGGCGGGGGGAGGGGCCTGCAGGTGGCTGCGCGCGTGTCGTGCTGCTGTCCCCCATCCCCCAAGATTAACTGAGAGGAATGAGCAGACAGGCGAGGGAGAGGTGTCTGGGAGGAGCCTGTCCGGCGGTAGCTAGACCCGGAGTCCAGTCCCGGCCCAGCCGCTCTTGGCACAAAGTGCGACTTCGGAAAAGGAGCCTGCCCTCGCCGAGCCCCGGGCTTGGCCGCGGTGAACCGGGCCCCTCGCGCGGAGCCAGCAGGGTTCCCCGGGCGGTGGCGAACCCCGGGCCCCGCCCCCCGCCGCCGGGCCCCGCCCCCGCCGCCGGGCCCCGCCCCCCGTACCTGCGCAGCTTCTCGGTGACCTTCTCCAGCTCCTCCTGCGCGCGCCGCAGCTCGATCTCCAGGTAGTGGCGCGTGGAGTCGAACTCGGTCTCGAGCTTCTCGAGCTTGTGCGTGGTGTAGGACAGCCGCTTGCGCAGCTCGCCCTTCTGCTCCTGCAGCGCGCTGCAACGACACGCGGCGGCCGGCCGGGCCGCGGCGCTGAGCGCGGGAAACCGGGCCCAGCGGGCCAGCCGCGGGGGCGCCCCGCCGCACGAACACACGCGAGTGCGCACCACGCGCGCACACACGCACGCCACACTCCCCTCCCGCGGCGGCGCCCAGCCCCTCGGGGGTCAGAGAGCCCGTCAGGCCCAGCGGCGCCCTGCCCTAAGTAAATGCCCGCGTGGCCCCCCTGGAGGAGCAACTGACCCCGGGCCCTCCCTGCTCCTCGTCCCCCAACCTGGCAAGCCTTCGGGGGCGGTTTAAAGGACCCTGGTCTGAAGAGCGCTCATCAGACCCCCGGGCTCTCTGACTCGAAGCCGGCTCTGGCGGGCACAGCTTGCAGGGGCCCCATCCTTGGGCTCCTCCACGGCGCCGGGTGGGGAAGCTCAGGGCCAGCGGTCTTGTCCTCCCCAAACTGGCTGTGTGACCTCCGGGCCTGGGAGAGGGGCTGTGTGCCCCATGGCCAGGCAGCCTCCGCAGCAGTGGTCAACTAGCTGCACACCGCTTCAGAAATTCTGCACAGCCCTGGTCTGCTCGCGTCCCCCTTCCTCCAGGAAGCCTTCCAGAGCCCCAGCCGCAGCTCTTGAGGCTCCGTTTTCTCCACAGATGATGGGTTCCTCTAGCACGCCAGGATGCTGGGCCCCCAGCCCAGAAAACAGAGACACAGGCTAATGGCCCACTGACAGCCTACGCTGGAGTCCAGAGTCAGGCAAAAGGCAAGAGGGGCAAGGCTGGTGGCCACGTGCCGTATGGTAGCCCCGGGGCAGTGGGGAGCTACGCCGCACAGGAGCGAAGCCTGGAAAGACTCTGAAACACACACGGACTCATGCACGTCCCCCCTTCAGGCTGAGCACTCGGCCAGGCTGGCCAGCGGGTGCCTGGCACCAAGTGTGTCTGCTGGGTGTCAGGCATGACTGTCCCTGCGATTCCAGCTCTGTTCAGGCCCCCCCAGCCCGGCCCCAGGGCTCCAGGGCCAACGAAGCCCCCCAGGGCCGTGCGGCCCACAGCTGAACTCCAGCCTGGCATCACGGGTGCGCGGGGCCGCTGCTGTACACTGACTTGCCGCTGGCCCCCACGCCATGGGACCCCAGGCTGTGCATCGTTTCAGGCCTCAGCTTCTCCCTGGGAAGAGTGTACTGCCCCATCTTGCCCCGCGGACACAAAGCCCTGGTTCTGAGAACAGTTCTGCCCAGAGAGGTGCCCAGGTCAGAGGGGCGGGAAGGCAAGCAGCCCACTGTTTGCCAGAACAAGTGTGCACCCCCAGGGGACAATCTGGAGCCAATACCGTCTTGAATAGTCATTTCTGGTGCGTTTGCTGTGGGCCCAGCAAACAGGGGGTGGAGGGGAGTCCACAAGTGTCCCGCTGCAAACCGGCGGGAGGCAGGGCTTGGGAACTCTGACTCTGCCCAGAGGTGTTGTGGGAGCTTGAGCAAGAAGAGCCCGTGTTCTCAGGACTTCCGATAGCCAAACCCGAGGGAGGGGACCAGCGAGCAGGCAGTCTCCTTCAGCCTCCCGCCCAGCATCTAAGCCACTCATGTTACCCCGGGCACACACCCAGCTGATCTCCATCACATATTCCCGGATTCCTGCCCACGTCTGTATTCTTTTAAATAAATAAAAAGTTGCCTGTGTTTTGAGAACCTCAGAGAAGGGTGGGGCAGGTCGCCACAGGGGTCAGACTGCAAGGGAGATGCACAGCATTAATCCAGGAGAGCCCCGCACCACAGTGCCCACAGCTGCCCACGTGGGTCTGGCTGCCTCCTCCAGGCAGCATGCTGGACTGCCCCACCCTTCAGCTACAGATCCCAGATGGTCCTCGGCCCCCAGCTTTTCTGCCCAGTGGAAAGCTTCTTAGCTTCCGAGGGACTCTCTCATGTTAGCCAGCCCCACCCCTGCAGGCACAGTGTTGGGGGAGGGGGTGGGGCAGAAGCCTCTGAAGACAGTTGCCCTGGGCTGTGGGCCCATCCACAGCCCTCTGTCACAAGGTACAGGTGGGGTCTGCCCCTTGGGAAGAGAGGACAGCATCGTCCATCCACTCGTGCGGCCACCTGAGTGGCCACGCCCTGCCACCCACAGCCGGTGACCTTCCCCCCCAACCATGGCGACCCACCTGCAGCCCCAGCACGGACCCGCCATCATGCGGACTGCACAGCCCTGCTGTGACCCGGCCACAGGTCCCACCCATCCCGGACCGGCTTTCCTTCCGCTCCGGCCCCGCCCCACCCCGTCCCCGGCCCCCAGCAGCCGTGGGAAGGGCCAGCGCAGCCCCCACCTGGTGGAACCCACTATCTGGAGGGAAGTTTCCGCGGTGAGACAAGCGCACGACAGGGTTGGTAGGTGGGCACCCGGTCAAGGCCTCCCCCTCACCAGATGACCGCTTCACCGAGCTGGTGCGTCCAGGCCTCATGGCACCCAGTGGTCTTCCAGACGTCCTGGGGTGGCTCTGTCCCGCCGACCCTCACACAGTACTCCCACCCGTCCCCAAGCCTCACCCTGGCCAGGCCGGAGACCATAGAGTCCCGGGCCCCTGACTCCCACCCCTGGTCGCCCCCAGACACACCTCCGAGCCCTCAGTCACAGCAGATGCCCAGGACCGCTGCTGGAGCCCGCCCCTCTCTCCCCATCTCTGCCATCGGGCTCCGTCCAGTCTGCAGACCCCTCGGCTTTGCCTGGGTGATGTCAAGGCCCTGTTCGCACCCAGCTCCTCCCTGAACATCTCAGGCTCCATTTCCTCCCTGCCCGCCACACAGGAAGCCCCCTACCCCATGCCTCCATCTCCAGCACAGGCCTCTCTCTGGTGCCCCCCAATCCAGACATCCACAGCCTACAGGCACCTGACACTCCATGCCTCGGTGCTGCCCCCTCCCTGCTCTCGGTGGTCCCCACCCCTGAGAAGGGCACAGCCACCCTCAGTCCCCAGCCAGCCTCCGAGAAGCTGTGGTGACCCCTCCTCGTCCTTTGCCCATCACAGCCGGTCACCAAGTCTCGGTGACCAGCTATGCAGAAGCTCTGGACACATCCCCTCCTTGGCCTGGTCCAGGAAGGTCCGAGGCTGGTCCTGGGTTGGGTCCGCAGTCGCCTGGGTTCTGTCCCTGCTGCCGCCAGCGCTCCCCCACCTCCCTGAGCATCGACCTGAGCCCTGCCTGACCTCGGCCTCTGTCTCCAGATCTGTAAAGCAGGGGTGCAGGCACCCACCCACGTGCTGCTAGGGTAGTTGTGTGGTCTGTGCACTGCCCCAGCTTAGGATGCCAGAGGCAAGTGCCGTGTGGACCTGGGGCTTCGAGGCTCCTGGGAATCTGGGGGGATCGCTCGGGCACTGGGGCGGCTGCTTCCCCCTGAGCGAGGAGTTGGCTTAGGAGGCTATGACATCTGGAAACAGCCCCTTAATGGAAACACAGGGAGGGCGCGGGAGTCCTTTGCGACCAGACCAGCCAGAGCCAGGCGGTCAGGTGAGAGCCACGCCCCCTGCCAGGCTCTCTGCCTGCAGCCTGGTCCTTGCTTTGCCCTGTGTCTTGGTGAATTCATCAGGACGTGCACCTAACCTGATGGGGTGCGTGTGGGGGAGGGGGTGTTTTCCAGCCCCTCCCTGGCCCATGAGAAGCCCCCGGAACCGTGTTCCCACCTCGCGGGGAAGAACCATGTGCTCAGGAGTGCAGGCCTCAAACCAGGGCAGCACCTCTCACCCCGCTTTCCCCCGGGAGCCCTCCCTGGACACTCGGGGGAGGCTTGAGCCCCAGGACAGAGTGCTCGGCCGGGGCCAGGGGTGCGGGTTGTGGGGGCCTTGTGGGCCTCGCGTCGGAGACGGACGGCACAGGAAGGTGCGGTGGGGATGAGCTCGCTCGTGGCCCTTCCCCATCTGTCTCGGGCGAGCTGACGCAGACACGGGAGGGATGTCTGGGGGCAGACGCAGAGACACCAAGGAACCGGGGAGACAGCAGGCATGTTACCTGTCCCAGAGCGAGGGCGAGGACCTGGCCAGTCGGCCCTGCAGGACACGGGGCTGCCCGACGCACGAGGGCACCCAGGGGCTTCGCAGCCTGTGGGCGAAGAGGACAGAGCTGCTCAGAGAGGGGGTGGGGGCCGCCCGGGCCCACCATGGGCACGGAGAGAGGGAGGCGTGGAACCCGCCCCCCACCGGGCAGCAGAACTCCTCAGTGAGGTGTCAAAGCGCAGGTGCCAGAACCCAAGTGGGGGGCCCAGCCGTGGCACTGCCCTGCCGTGGCTGCCTGGGCCCAGCGGGGGCACTGCGTCCCACCACCGGCAGGCCTACCTCGTGGTCTCAGCTTCGGAGAAGAGTCAAGGGGCAGGGTCCCACCTGGCAGGACCCTTCGGGTGGAGAGCCCAGGAGACAAGGAGCGTGGAGGGACAGCCTGACACCAGGCCCCACCTGTGCTGGGAGGCGGTGATGGGCTCACGCAGGGGAGGGGTGTCCTGGGGGGCCGAGGGCCTGGCAGAAGTTAGGGGTCAAGGGCAGAGCCCACTACACCCTCCCTGAGACCCCTGCTCACCCAGCTCTGTGGCCTGTGTGGGCTGGGCAGCGGGCGGGCTGCAGGGGAGCCGGATCGGTCAGACGGATGTAGGAGGGGGCCCAGGTCTGCCCTGCCCTGCTTTGGTGCCACCATGCAGGGTCACCAGGACACTGATCGGCACCCCAACCAAGTCCACTGCGGAGTGCTCCCCCCCACCACAGTCCCCCGCAGTCTCTCCAGGGATGCTCTGGGGGCCTAGCCGGCCCGGAGCCGGAGCAGAGATCCCATGAGAGGCTGCAGCCCCGGAAATCAGGCTTCCGAAAACCGCGGAGAGACACGGGTGTGGAGAGAGCACTATTATCCCATCTCAAAAGACCCGTATACGACACCTGCCAAGAGTAAAGCAGGGGACAAGTGTGAGCGTTGTCCTGGGTGCTGGGGGGAGGGGTTCTAAGTAATTTGAAAATCCTCTTCCGTACTTCCCTAGATTTGTCACATTTCCTATAGTGATGAGAAATCAGAAAAAAAATTTACTTACTAAGGATCAAATTTTGCACTCCCCCTCCGAAAAAAAAGACTTGACAGGTCAAGGGGGAAGTGGGGAAGCTCTAAGCCCTGGGCTGTGTCCCGCTCACTGGTCGCCACTTCCGGAAGCCCCCCAGGCCCCCACCTGTAAGATGGGCTGCCCTTGACCCTGGTCTCTTGAGCTGGGGCCCCAGCACTCTGTGGAGGAGGGGCCGTGGGCAGGGCCCTGGCTGGGTCTCCGGGTGGACAGGACTTTGAAATTCTAGCCCCAGTGTCCACCCTTGGCCAATGACCCCAATACTGCTGAGTGAACAGAGCAGGCGCAGAACAGGCCTGTGCCCGTGGGAACATCCGGAAGCTGCCAGTCTGTCCTGGGGGCTTTGACCACAGCCCAGTCTGTGGGAGTCCCCCTCCCGGCCCTTAGCCAATCCTGCCTCCAAAGGGCTTCCTCGCAGGGGGGCTCCTGGCCCATGAGTTTTCAGAAGAGTAGTGGGAGGCTGGGGTCTGTGGGGAAACTGAGGCCCAGGGAAGAGGCAGGGCTTGCCTGGAGGCCCAGCGAGTAGGGGGCACGGCTGTGACTTCACCCAGACACTGCTTCTGGTCACACACGGCATTTTTTTTTTTTTTTTGCTGACAACCCACTCTTATTCTGACACAAAGGCTCATTCCCAGCCTGAGGCTGGGAGTGCCCCCCCCACCATCCTAGAGATGAGAAAATGGGAGCCCAGAGAGGCTAAGCAACTCTTCCATGATCACACAGCCAGCCTGGGGTGAGGAGGAGAGGAGACCCAGGTCTGCTGACCTCTCCTGAGGCTGCTGCCCACTCCCAGGGCGTCTGTGCCAGAGGACAGGAGCAGGGAGGGAGAAGCTGCCCTGCCCACAGCCCGCCTGAGTGTCGCAGCGGAGAGGCAGCAGACGAGGGAATTAACTGCCTCCCCCTGGGCTCTCCTGGCCATGCCTGCTGCCACCAGGGCCAGTGGCTGCCCCAGTGGGGGCTGGCATGGCAGAGCCACGGCCCCGGGGAGGACCAGTCACAGTGTCCCCCCTCACTGGGCACGCAAGGCTCCTTCCCACCCATGCTGGCTGAAGGGCCTGGTGACCACTGGATGGACAGATGGACAGAGGCTGGCCCAGGCTGCAGAAGCCAGCCTGCCTTGCATTCCTGGGGCCTCAGTGACCCCGGGCTCCCCTCACGGAACACGGGTGTCCTCAGGTGGGGCACAGTGGCTACCTGACCGTATGGGCCTCCAGACGGTCCTGGGAAGCACCTTGGACCCTAGCAGGGCAGCTGGGAGGGGCAGGAGGTCTGCCTGCGCAGGGAGCTCATAGGGAGATCAGCCTGGCCAGCTCAGAGGGCTGTGGGTCCGAGGGGATGGGACGGAGAAAGGGACAGAGGGAGGGCTGGGCGCTTCTCCTACCGCATCTCCCCATCATACAGGTGGCTGCGGCCAGTGTGGCTGCCCCTGACTAGTCCAGGGTGGAGGGAGAGGGGGAAGGGGCTTACAGCCACACCTAGCCACACCTGAGCGCCCGCCCCCACACTCCAGGCCCCCTTCCTCCTCTCCCTGCAGGAAAGGCCCCCCGGCCCTCTCCATTCCTGCTGATCCCACAAATGTGGCCACACCCACACCCACCATCAAGGCAGTGGTCCTTGCTTCTCTCAGTCCCCAGAGCCTCTTTTTTCTTGGGAGGCTCTGTTCAAATGTTACCTCTTCTGGGAAGCCTTCCTTGGTTCCTGCTCTCTGAAAGTTCCCTCTTTCCTCCTCTGTCCCCATCAGACTGTGACTACCTCCCAATGCCCTTCACTCGGGCCTCCTGGGGCCCGGGCCTGGGCCGCTTGCCCTCTCTGTTCCCCTTGATGTCTATGGCACCAGGTGCCATGCTGGGCATGGGGAGGAAGGGCGTGTGACTTCCGGGAGCCCTGGGGTGTGGGGAGAGTGACTTCGGGGAGAAAATCCTCCCCTGCTCTGTGGGGTTGACAAGGTTACCGGATCAGGTGCACCGGGAGGGCCAAAGTCTTTCTGGGGATGAGGCGCGCAGTGGGCGGAGGCCAACGGAAGGCGCAAGGCACGTTGGCTGAAGGAGCCTCAGGGCCCCAATGTCCCGGCGGCGCCCCCCAACCCCCCCTCCCAGGACAGCCTGTCTTCCGGCTCGCGGAGCTCGGGCCCCACCCAGCAGTCACGCTCCAGCAGCCCTAAACTGCTTGTCACTGCTCATGTGCTGCAGGCAGCTTCTCATCTTGGTGACTTTGTCCCCATGTCCCCTCTGCCCGGATTGCACGCACTCCCTCCTGCTCCAGGTTAACTCCTCCACACCCAGGGTCCCCCAACACGCGGGCTGGGGCAGCCGCCCCCAGGGCAGGGATCGGCCGCTGCTCACAGGTCTCGAGCACAGGGACCCCCACAGCCCCCCATGCCCCCTGCATCCCGATCTGCCCCCCCGCAGCCAGATGGCACGCCAGGAAATGCAGCCACACACCAGGGGCCACCTCTGGTCAAAATCCCCCCATCCTGCGCCCAACCCAAGCAAAAACCCCGGGGCTCAGCGGGGCTCTCCCCTCCCCGTGCCGCCCCCTCGCTCAGCCTGGCGGGAGCCCCTTCCTTCCCACCACAGGGGCGGCCAGGGACATGCGCCCCAGCTTTTTTCCGGGCCTGCCCCTCCTCTCCCTCAAGCCCCAGGCCCCTGGCACAGCCTGCCCTCCCCACTCTGTCTCAGTCCAGAGGGGCAGCACCTGCTCACCGGCCTGCCCGGGGGACTCGCTCTCCTTATTTGCCAGCTGTCCCTAGCGCCCAGCGCAGCCCGAAGGATGTCCCTCTGGAACCGGGGTTCCCAGGAGGAGCCAGAGACAATCCCATCAGGACCTTGGTGTCCCTTCTCCCGCCTCCGAGCTCTGCAGTGTGTCCCAGCCTCTGCCCGTGTTCGGCGATCCCCACTTTCCTGCCGGCCCCCAAAGAGTCTTTTCTCTGTTCCTCGGGGGAGCCCACCCTGGCTGGATCTCTCCTGAGGGGCAGGTGGGCGTGTACGGCCAACCAACATCTCCAGAACCTTCCGAGGGCCCACCTGCCCCAGGCACGTGTGTAAAGCTGCTTGTCTAGTCTCAGACTGCCCCAACAGGGAGGTGTGCACTGCACCCATTTTATAGATGGGGAAACTGAGGTTCATGGTAATCAAGGAGTGAGGTCCCTCTGAGGTCACATGGATTCAATGCCAGGTCAACTGCTCTTCCCCTGACATTGAGATGATAGGTTTTAATGCAAACTGCTGTGCTCCATGATTTTCTTCCAACCACCTCCCAGGCACACGTGCTCACGGGGCGCCACCGTCCCTCCTGTGAGGGCCTGCGAGCGCTGCCTTTGGTCAGCCTGATGGAGGCGGGGCCTGGAGCCCAAGATGGGAGGTGACCCAAGCACTATCCGGGGCAGACGTGTGGGCGTGGAGCCCCACAGGGCACGCCATCCAGCTTCCTGTTGGGTCCTGGAGCTTCTCCCCAGAGGGAAGGAGTTCGGGGCCCCAGCAGCACGGCTCTGGGCCTCAGATATGCCCACCCAGAGCCCCCCAACAGCCCTCAGCTGCCCTCTGTAGCAAGGGCACCAGCAGTGCCAGAGGCATGGAGATGGGGACCCCACACCAGGCTGTCACCGCCATCACTGAGCTGCTGGCAAAGGTCCTGGGGAAGGTCACGTGCATGTGCGTGGCACGTGTGTGTGCCCATGCATGTGCCCCAGGACAGGGGACTGTCCCGGGGCTGACCTAGGGGCCCACAGCCAGGAAGGGTCACCAGCTCAAGCTAGAGGATGTAGGAGCTCCTTGAACTCCACACCTGCCCAGGTCCTACTCGCTCCTGGCCCGCTAAGGTCACCCAGCAGGAGCGTCATCCCTGCCCTCCCCACGGCCCCCCGTGACATGGCTGTTCCACTGCCCCCTCTCGCTTCAGCCCTCCTCACCTTATCAGGTCCCCCTCTCTCTGCCAAGGCAGAACCACGTGCCAGGAGCTAGGGTCCCTGTGACCTAATGAGCCCTTGGAGGCTGGACAGACCCAGGAGGTGCCCAGGGTTGGGACATGGCAGGGTGACCTGGGCACATGGACAGAGTGGCTGCAAGTTACCCCGAGCCTTTGCACATGCTGCCCCTCCTGCTCAGCACACCCCTTCCCAGCTGGTTGGTTCTTGGGTTCACCTCGTCCAGGAAGCCCTTCCAGACCTCCCGCTGGGTCACATGCCCTCTTCACTATCCTGGTCCCGGTCTT
Organism: Mustela nivalis; assembly: GCF_964662115.1. Lineage (NCBI taxonomy): Eukaryota > Metazoa > Chordata > Mammalia > Carnivora > Mustelidae > Mustela > Mustela nivalis. The sequence continues at coordinate 5,506,031 of NC_139025.1, read as the reverse complement.
ACAATGCAGGGGGTGCTGTCTGGGTACAGGGGCTGTGTCTGTGCCTCCTCCTCAGGGTCCCAGAGCCTGGTGCCGGACCAGGCACATGGCAGAGGCTGGCGGCCAGGCACTGGAGGAGCCCACGGCCTCTGGGCAGCCCTGATTTCAGCTGAGCTCCCAGCAGCCCTTTCAGGAAAGGCCCATCAGGAGAAGGCTGAGGACTCTGGGCCCTAAAGAGGCGGCCATCAGTGGCAGACAACGTGGGTTCCCAGCATGTGGCTGGCACGCGGCAACGCAAACTCTTGCTGCAATGATGACCAGGGGTGGGGGTGACGCGGCAGAGGCTGGCGCTCCACGAGCGGGGGGCACCCACGCCAGCCCCCACGCCCGCGGGGATGCTCCGCTGGCCTTCCCCAGCGCTGGCTGCCTGCAGCGATCCCACTTCCGACACCCTGCTCTCTTCCCAGCTCGCGCTGAGGACGCCCCTCCCTCCAGCACCCGGTCCCCGTGCACCCGGCTCCTCATCCGCTCCCTGCCTCTCCCTTCATCGTGGGAGCACTGGGACCAAACCCCAGCCTGGTGAAGGCCGCCTCTCCACGGACAGCAGGAAACCACACAGCTGCCTGTTGGGACTGGCTTCGTGCTCATCTGACGGAATGACCTGGAATCGTCTCCCGTTCCCAGCTCGTCCCCTCTCCCACCCGCCTGGAAAGCGACTTCACACCTTCTGCTCCCTGCTCAGCCTCCCCGTCCCTCCGCCCCTCTGAGGAAGCGAAGCCGCCCCGAGGGAACTCACACAGATGCCCCCGGCCAGGTGTAGCCAGCTACCCACATCTGCCCCGACACCCGGCACCGCCCGCGGGCGTGGCTGGCAGCCCTCGACCCCCTCTGGGTGCGGCTCAGTGACTCCCCCCTTGCTCCCCAGCCACCAGCGTCTCTCTTTCTTCCAGAACATTCTCCCACATCAAAAACCGCCTTCTCTTGACCCTCTAGGGACTGCCCCTTTCCCTCACTGCTCTGTGGGGATGCTGCCTGTCCTCATTCTCAGCCTGCTGGGACCAACGGAGCCCACGGTGGCAGGGCTGAGCCTTCCCCGTCCTGAGAGCACCGCCTTCTCCTTCTTGAAGGTCCGAGAACATCCTGGCGGGGGGCCAGGGTGCATCCCAGATCCCTGGCCTGGGGGGAAGGGCCAACTCAGTGCTGGCAGGGGAGACACGGGCCAAAGGCGCTGAGTGCAGGCCAAGTGTCTGGTCCTTTCCCTTGGGGCACCAGGCTGTGGCTTGGGGCTCTCCCTCCTGTGCCTGAGCCAGGAAGGGGAGCCCAAGGAGGCTGCCTCTGGGGGAGGGCAAGCCACAGAGCCCTCAGGAAGCCCCCCCAGAACCCCTGGCTTTGTAAGGGCTCCTTGGGCACCTCTTGCCCAACCCCCTCTTTCCTAACACCCAGCTGGGCACTGTGCGTCCGCTCTTTCTTGAGTCTCCTCCTCTGGACTGGGGGGCCTGGAAGGCGCAACCATGCACACTTGGCCCCGGCCCCCTCCCCTGCCCCGAGGCCAGACCTGCTCTCCACCCAGAGTCGGGGTGCCCACGGGGAGACGGATGGATGGAATGACCATGGGGTTGGCCCACAGGTGATGAGGGGCTCCCAAATTAACCTCCCAGCACCTGAAATTCTGCCCTCGAGCCCCCCGGCTGAGAAGGCACCACCATTCAATACTTTGGTGATGGGGTTCATGGCTGCCCACCAAGGGTCCCACAACGGCTTCACTCATTTGCCTCTCCACCGGCCGGCGCGCCACTGCAGACAGACATGGGCACGTGGTAACTGGAGCATTGGGGGCCTGTTTTTTGGAATCTGGGGATCACGAAGGTCATCAGAGCTGTGGGAGGCTTAGTGGTGACCCCAACACCGCAGGGCCCCAACCCTGCGCTCCCTCCATGCCCTGCCACTCTGGGCTCCTGGCTGGCCCCGCCCTCCTCTCCTCTCCTCAGCTACCCCTCCCCCTCCCCACACACCTCTCCAGGGCAAGAGACACTCCCCAGGAGGCCAAACCCCATCTGGAGGAAAAGGGGAGCTATGATGGTGGGTTTTCACCACCAGGACGGAAAGAGCCGCCTTTCTGGGCCTCAGATTCAAAACCCACTTGTGGGCACTTGTGACCACCATGACCTCCTCCAGGAAACGGCTCCCTGAGAGTACCCTCATTCAGTTACTCAGTCCCCTAGCGAGACCTACTGTGTGCTACTGGTGTGTCGAGACCTACTGTGTGCCACGGGCGAGTCAAGACCTACTGTGCGCCACTGGCATGTCGAGACCTACTGTGTGCCACTGGTGTGTCCTCACTGAATCCTCACCTCCCTGGGTTGGGGGTGCTGTCCATCGGCAGACAGAGGAGTCATGGCCAGGGGCAAGGACATCTTTCAAGGGCACTGGGCTAGTACAGGCTACTCTCCCAGGATGGCCTCCCCACCCCAGGGCGGCCCCTGCAGACGTCACCACGGTCTCCCAGCCCTGGTCCCCACCCTCTCCTGCCAGGACACTGGACCCCAGCAGAGCACCCTCACGCTGCTGGCCATGAGGGATGTGGGACGAGGGGCTGAGGACCCCAGGAGACCCGGTCCCACGTCCTGCCACCTTCATCCAAGAGCCATCTTGTCTTCCCCACATCAGATCAGCAACTCCGTCAAGACGGTGTCTTCACTGTTGCCCTGGGGTTGGCTCCCTGACTGGCTCACCAGCCCCAGCACCAGCGGGTGGGGGCAGGCAGTTAACAGGCAGACCATTAACCCCGTGCCAAGATTCATGGTAACAATGAAATCTTGGAAACAACCTTCTAATGTAGGTGCTCTTATGATGCCCACTCTATGGAGGCAGAAACTGAGAATCAGAGAGGTGCATACATTTGTCCAAGGCCCCATAGCCAGTAAGTGACAGAGCCGGGATTCAAACCCAGGTGAGTCTACCTTCTTAATCACATGCTTTATCAGGGAGGCTTTCCAGAGTGGGGACTCAGAGGTGCTGTGAGGGTAGGCGACTTGGAAGGGCAGGGCAGAAGAAGAAAGAATAGTCAGTGTGGAGGGTCTCTTTGTAGTGCCTGGAAACCCAAAGGGGGAAGTCAAAGCAAGGTAGTCATTCACACCATAGTAAGAATTAGCACATAAATCTTCCTCCACTAGGGTCAGGTTTAGAAGTGGGGCAGACAGCCTTGGGGCCCCCACTTAGGGAGGGACTGGGCCTGCCCGGTGGGAGGAGAAGATAAGAGGCAGAGAGTAGGCAGTCTGAAGGGAAGGAACAAGAAAACCCAAAGGCAATCCTGGAGGCGTCAGATGGGTCTCAGCAGGTGGCTGGTCCCCAGAAAAGCTCTTCTTGACTTGGCAGCCAGTCCTTCAACCCTCAGTGAGCACCTACTGCGTGCTCACCCTGCCCAGAGAATGCGGATGGCCTCCAGGACAGGGGGCCTACCCAGAGCAAGTATGCAGCAGGGGTACCCCAAACCCATGGGTAAGACAGCAGCCCACGTGTCCCCGACTTGCTCTCCCCATCGCAGGTGACAATGGCTCTATCCTTTGCTCTGGCCCAACACCCAGGAGTTGTCCTGGATGCCCCGCCTTCCCTCACACCCATCAGGAGACCCTGTCCGCTCTCCTCCCGAATACACCAGAACTCTCGCCCACCTCCATCCATGATCACTGCCCGGTGGAGGGCAGGGGGGCGGCGGTGTCCAAGCTGCCATCATGACTCTCCTGGTCCCTGCCCTGCCCCCATCCTGACCTCCCGGCTGTGCCCCCTCGCGCCACACAGAGCCGATCCCACCATAGCTCTGCTTGCCAGCCCTCAGCCATCCCCACTCAGCCGGAGCCTCCACCGGTCCCCCTCACCTCCCTGGCCTCCTTATCACCCTGCTCAGCTACTCGGGGCTGTCCCCATTTCTCGCAGGACATCCCCTTCCTCTGTACCTTGCCCCTGCTGTTTTCTCTGCCTGGAGCTCTCCCCCGCCCCACGACTGTGGTGGCCCGTCCCCTGCTCAGGCCTGCACCCAGCTATCGCCTCCCTGTGTGTGGCGGGCCTCCCAGGCTGGGCTGCCTCAACCCCAACGCACTCACTGCCCTTCTGTTCTGGGGACATTTTTGGTCTCCACAGCACTGGTCACCGTGATATTTATTTCAAAAAGTTTTCTGTCTCCCCTAATGAGAGGAAGTTTTTGGTCACTGCCATATCCTCCATGCCTATGACAGCCTGTAGCAAACCGTAGGTGCTCAATAAATACTTGTCAAGCCTGCGATCGATGAGCCAATTACATCAACAGTGACAACGCAGAGGGCCAAGGCACTGGAGACTCGCAGATGGGAAAAGAGGTCCCTGTGGAGGGAGGCAGGGCGGGCCACCTCTGAGCGACCAGTGAGGGGAGCAGCCGTGCACTGAAAGCGGCCCGGATGCCACGCAAGAGTTTGGGTCTTCTGGGGGGGCCAGCAGGGATCTGGAGCTGTCAGAGGTGTGTCCTCAATTCTGGGCTTCAGGGCGGGTGCTGCTGTGGCCTGGAGGAGGGGGACATTGGAAGGGAGGGTGGGAAGCCTGCTTGTCTGAGGGGACCGGGTGTCACAGGCATCCCCAGGGGGCTGGGCTGCACCATGTGGTCCAGACACAGAGAGGCCTCTTCCAACCGGGCACCGTCCTGATGCTTGAGGACGCTGTGGCCTTCCTGGCCCCAGAGATCCAGACGAGTCCTTTTCTGGCCTCAGTTTCCCCCGAGCCCTCCAGCTCTGTGATCCTTCACAACAATCCTCCGCCTCCCGAAGGTCAGAGCTCAGCCCCCACGTGAGGAAGCTGCCCCACCTTTAAGACCCGCCTCCAGGTGCCCGGCTCCCACCTGCCCCAGGCTCCTGCCCTGTCCAGAAGGCCCCCGTCCCTGCTCTTTGTCTCAGTAGGGCCCCCACCTCCTGTTGAGGCCAAATCCCTCCACCAGAGGCTCTCGCAGCTCCGAGGGCCTCCCAGGGGACGATATAAAAACATAATAATAAACAATACTCCTCTCTGAGGGCCCAAGGAGTCGGGTAGGGGGCCCAAGCGAGGGAGAGGCTCCCTCTCGAGCACTGTGAAGAGTGAGGAGCGGCTGTCCGGCTCCTCCTTCTGCACTGTTTTGCCACAGTGTGGCCTCATCCAGAAGCATTTACTGAACACCTACTATGTGCCAGTTCTAAACACTGGAGGTCAGCAGTGGACTGGTGTTCTGGACAGGGGAGTGGGGAGACAGGTAATAAGATAAAAAAAAAATAAAGCAAATCACTAGTCAGCTGGAGATCGGGGTGGCAGGGAAAATCGAGGCAGAGAGGGGGCAGGGAGGGGGTTGAGATTATGAATGGAATGAGCAGTCAGGAAACCAGATGTCCCCCTGACATCTGAAAATCATGTGGAAGGAGGGAAGGCAGGACTCATATGGATATCCGGAGAAGAACATTCCAGGTTGAAAGGAAGAGCTTGGGCAAAGGCCCTGGGGCAGGAGCCTGTCCAATGTGCTTGAGGAATGGCAAGGAGGCCAGGCGGCTAGAGGGGAGAGTCATGGCAGAGGAGCTCAGTGGGACTGGACGTTTCCGCCATGCCGTGTCGTCTGTGTCTATGTCCAGGACACCAGGTTGGTGTTTCCCCACAACGCCCCCAGCACGGAGAGTGGCCGTTGGCAGGGGCACCACCACAGCAAACATCAGTCATCACAGTACGTCAAAGAGCAGCGACGCGAACATTGGGGTGTCCCTGGGCAAAAAGCTTTACTCCGAAAGGACAAGTGGAAAACGTTCAACCGAATTAAAAAGTTAAGAACTTTGTTCATCACAGGACCGTTTCAAGGGAGGGAAGCTAGTGGCCGCTGGGAGGTGAGTGGCACAAGGACCTGGCCCAAGAAGCCCCACAAGCTGGTCAGAGAGCCTGGTGGGAAAACACGCACAGAACTTACAGAAGGGGAACCCCCAGTGAGCACCAATCCAGGGGAGTGCAGTTAGCGTCCCCCCATCCCAAGAAACAGCACCGTGTCCCCCCCACCTCGCCCCCAAAGGTGATGCCAAGATGCCAAGTGCTGGGAGGTCATGGACTTCCCAACGGCCCTGGGCTGCACTAGGAGCGTGGCCCACCCCTTCTTCCTGACCCTACAGCTCTGCCCTGGGGTGGGGCGGACCCTGAACCATGCAGACATGGGCCCCCAGAGCACCTGGGCAGGACCATCCTACAGCTCGGTCCCCAGGGGTCCAGGCAGGAAGCCAACCCCACTGCTCCAGCAGAGAAGAAAGGGACAGCACTCACACCAGCTGCGGGCCACCCCGCCCCGCCGCCAGCACGCAAACACACTGTTCTGGCGAGAAAAGGCCAGCCTTTGGCGCACAGGCTGCAAGACTCCGTGGACAGGAGGTTCTAGACCAGGCAAGAAAAGGGGCTCTGTCCGTTAGAGAGTCAGAGACGCTCTCAGGTGGCAGAAGGATGCAGAAAACAAAGAATGGATTGTCACAAAGGCCAGCCACCTGCCCCCCCCCAGGCCTCTGGGGAGCTGGAGGGAGCCGGGACAGGGGAGGGGTGTTGGGTGCCCCTAGAGGGCCAGCGGTATTCATCTTCTTGACCGGGGCGCCTGCCGTTCTAAACTTGATCTCTAGACGGCATAGATATCTATTCCCTTTTCTGTATGCTGGTCACAGTTCACAACTTTGAAAAATCCTGGTTGGGGGAGAGGGAGGGGGGGCCGCATAGCGGGAAGAGTTCTGGTTTCCGGGGCACCTGCTCCGTCCCTGCGGCGGCTGACCCACTTTCCTACATCACAGAGGGGACGGGGCCGGCCCAAAGGCCTGCGGCAGACAAAGTGGCCACGGCAGGAGCACAGGAGCGAAGGCAGAGGGGACCCTGTGCAGGGGAGAGTGGAGGAGAGGACTGGTTTGAGGATTGACCTCCCTACCCTGCAAACAGACAGCGGCCCCGGCCTCGCCAACAGCCACAAATACAAGTGTCGCAGGCAGAGGCAGGAGGGCTGAGGGAGCAAGGCAAGGGGACACGGGACCCCAGGTCAGAGGTGGCCAGACCTGGGGGAGCATGACCGTGGGTGAGCCCCTGCTGGGCACGGGGGATGGAAGACTTGAGGGGGCAGACCTCTGCTACAAGGGGCTCCCCTTCAGGGCACACGCCAGAGGGGGCTCCCCACCCCCTCCCCTGCTTCCCCTGGAATGCATCCCTGTGTCCTAGGGCCTCCTATGCACTTTGTGCCTCTTGGGAGTTCTCTCATCCTCTTTGCTAACTCCTATTTATTCTTCAAGCCTTGGCTCAAATACCCCTGCTTCCAGGAAGCCCTCCCTGATATCCCAAGCCACTGTCCCTGGCCTGGGATCCCTGGGAAGATCTGTTGTTGATGGGCCTGTGTCCCCACCTGCTCTGGAGGATTGGCCTGGGTCTTATGCGGTCTCAGTGCCCAATGCAGGACTCAGTACGCAGAAAGGGAATGATTCCACTCAAGGGTGAGGGACAAGAGAGTCCCCAAAGCAACAGAGAATAGGTGACAGGGAGAAAAAAGTTTACCCTGTAGACAAGAAGGCAGGTGGAAAGGCGTTCTGGGCAGGGGAACAGCACAGGCCGAGGCAGAAAGGCTTGGCAGCTTATTTGGGACAGGGAAGGGGGGCTTCAGTATGGGGTGGGGGGTGAGCAGAGGGAGTCCGCGGAGGGGCTGGGGCAGGGGAAACCTACGAAGGGAGCCCTGGGTTCCTTTTGTCCACTCATCACCTTTCCTGCACCCTTCCTCCAGCTAGACTTGGCTCCAGGCTCCACAGTGGGGGTGGGATGTTGTAGGCTGGGGGGAGGGGAGGACCTGCCGGGAGCTCAGTTCAGATCCCCAGGCCCAGCCTGCAAAGTGCAGAATTGCACTCTGGGAGTAGGAGGTGGGGTCCAGGACACCCCAAGACCCCTTCATTTTGACCACAAACGCACCTTCTCCAGCTTAGGGAACCCACCGAAGTATGGTTCAGACGCCCCACAGTGATCCCCCACCTGGGCCCCTGCTATGGGCCAGGTCTCAGGTGAGGCACCTCGTTCTCCCAAGAGCCCTGCGGGGCACGGGATGATTAGGACATGCGCTTCACAGATGAGAAAACTGAGGCCAGAGACTGGCTCTGTGGGTGCCCAAGCCCCATGACCTTCCCCTACCTCGTTTGAGGCCTCTTGGTCCTGGACCCCTGCCCCACCCCCCACCAACAGCACTAAATGCAGAATGGAACCCTGCAGGGGCAGTCCCTGCACTGGCTGGTAAGGAAGGGTCTGGAAAGGCCCTTAAGGCAGCTCTGAGGACACTCATGGGGGTGGAAGGAGAGGAGGTCAGGACCCCCCCTGTTCTGGGATGCTGTGCTGTGTCCTGATCCCCACCCCCAGGTGGGGTCCCCACCCCCACCAGCTCCAAAATCCTGCCTCAGGTGAAAGCCCAAGTGGCCCAGAACAGCCCAGAAGCCCAGGCTACTGCCACTCGCCTTTGGGACTCGGCCCAGGGAAGCCCTCAGCCCCTGATGCCCTTAGCATCTTAGGGAGTGTGTCTACCCAGATGGCTCCCTTCCCCCCTCACTCACCTGCCCACCTGCATGCTCTCTGTCCCCACGGCCCAGAACACAGGGGTGGGTGGACATGGAGAGCAAGAGAAAGACACAGAGAACCACAGAAGGGATACCCCTCCTCCAAGCTGGTCTTGGGGTGCCCCATGAATGCTACCTTTCAAGTCCCAGCTGAGTTAAGCAGTGTCCCCTCTTCCTAGGGACCCATCCCAGGTCGGGAGACGGGTGAGATGACAGCCAAGGTCCAGAGAGGACCCTGGCCTGAGGTCAGAGGCCTAAGCTCATCATCTCTTTGGGCCTCACCTGCCCCACCTGGACCTTGGCCGTGCTCAGGTGGGCCAGACTGAGCATCAGAGTTTGGGTCTGAGCTCCAATTGACCTAAGAGACCAGGCTCCCTCCTCCTAGCCAGGGACAAGTATGTCCTTGCCCAGTGGTACCAAAAGAGTCCTGCACTCCAGCTCAGTGGCCAGGAGATGGCCCTGCTCTGAACAGCCCGACTCTGGCTTCTGTGAGCCCACCTGCCCCAGGCTCTCACCTGGACATTCCCAACTCACCCACAGCACTTAGGGTCAGCTGGGTCTCTTTCCCTGAGACCCTGGGGCATGTTCTGGAACAAGCCTGGGCTCTGCTAGGTCCCAGACCCGCAGGGGATATGCGTCCTGGCTACCAAGCAGCTTTCCCCTTGGATGCTGATTCTGGCCTTGGGAGGAGGGGCAGCTGGAGGGGGGGGGGGCGTCAAGAGACCCTCCAGACTTTGGGGGATGGTGCCAAAACCTAGCAGTCAGAGCTGGGCCTGCTGCCCACACAACACCTCGGCTCAGACTCCGGAAGGAAAACACAGGAGGGGTGTTCCCAAAGTGGGGGTCAGGGTGGCCAAGGGAAGTCGATGAGGAAGTCGTGAATATTCACATCGGCTGATCCCCGGCCGGGTGAGAAGGGAGCCCGGGGCAGCCCACGATGGCTCAAAGTTTAGCACCCCGAGGGAGGCCTCAGGGGACACTCCCGGACTCGCGGGATTCCCCCAAAATGGCTCCAAGACGCGCCTGCCACGGCTGGCCAGCCGCGAGGACTCCATCCCCCACCCCCGCCCCCACGAGGCGGAAACTTAAAAGCTCAGAACCAGGCAACTGTCAGCTGGGAGTGGGGGGGAGGGGACCCCAAGCCGGCGCGGGGACCCGGCGCGAAGAGCGGGCGCAGAAGCCCGGAGGGTCCCGGGGAGGGGACAGCCGAGAGTCCCGGGCGGCGCACTGGGGCGGGGGTGGGGGGGGCCGTGCAGGCCGTCGCGGTGCACCCCCTCCCCCCGCCGCGGCCGCCCCGGGCCCGGGCCGAGGAGCCCCCGCGCGCGCGGGGCTCCCCATTGTCTCGCAGCGCGCACACACGCACCCCACGGCTGTACACCGGCCCGCGCCAGCCCCGCCGAAGCGGCCCGGGCCCCGTGGCTGCGCCCGGGCGGCGCCCTCCGCACCCCCCCCCCACTCCCAAGCGCCCCCACTGCGACCCGACCTCGCGAGCCGCGCGGCCCGGGAGACGCTGCACTCACCTGAGTTTCTCCATGTCTGCGGCAGAGGCCTGCGAGAAACCAAACGAGAGGGTCAGCAGGCAGGAGGCGTGCGCTCCGCGGCCGCGCCGGGCGGAGCCGGGCACAGCGGGCACGGGCGGGTGCGGCGGCAGGGCGCCCCGCGCGGCTGGGTCAGCGGCAAGCCCGGCCCGCGCGCCCCCAACCCCTGCCCTCTCCGCCCCCGACCCGGGCCGCGGTCCCCGGGACTCAGGGGTGCGCCGGGCCGCGGCCGAGTAACAGGTGAGCCCGCCGGGGCCGCCGAGCTCCCCGGCACCGAGTTACGCCCCCCGGGGGGAAGAGGGGGCCGGCCCGGGGACTCGGGATGGCACGGCCCGGGGCGATCCCGGTCTCGCCCGAAGAAGGGGGACCCGGGCCGGCCCCGTTAACTCTCCGGCGGCCGCGGCCCCCGCCGCTCCCCGCACACCGCCCTCCCCGCCCGCCCCCCCCCGGCCCGCCCGTTAACCCTTCCAACCCCGCGCTCCCTCCCGGAGGAAGCCGAGCCCGGAATCGCAGAATCTCCTAGTCTGAGAATGTTCGAATCCGGGAATTGGGAACCATACGGGATTGCAGAACCCGACACTCAACACGATCCGAGGGTGATGGCATTTGGGACCTCGGACTGCTCAGTCAGAGACCCCGCTGCCCTCAGATTCTGGGGTTCTGGGCCTGGCTCGCCCCTCCCGGGCCCGAGGGATTAACCCTTGCGCGCCCGGCTCGCCGGCGGGGCTCCCTGCCGGGCTTGCGCAGACCCGCCCGCGCGCGGCTAGGAGACCCTCCCTGCCCAGCCCCGCACAGCCGGGCAGCCCCTCCGCGCGCCGGGCGGGGAGACCCACCCGCTGCGGTTAACCCTGCGGGCGCCGGCGACCGATGGGGACCGCAAGCGGCCCGGGCGGGATCGCACTTCCTGCGCGGAGCGGGGGGCGCGGGGCGGGCTCTCCATCGCCCGGGAGAGGCCGCTCCCGGGAGCTTTCCCCCCGTCTTTCCGTGCCACGACTGGCACTAAGGGGGGACAGGGGTCTGAGCCCAGGGACCACGCGACACACCTGGGAAGACTGATGACTGCCCATCCCGGCCCCTCGCTCCGGGCGCCGCCGCCGCGTCCGCCGGGAGCGCGCTCCGCTCCGGTCCGGGCCCCACGCCGCCTCCCCCACCGCCCCGCCGGGCGAGGGCGCAGCCCGGCCAACAGCGCCGAGCTAGGAGGCCCGGCCCGGGGGCCTCCGCCGGGCTCGGCCGCCAACTCCCCGGGTGCTCGGGCAGGCCCTCCCGGGACTCCGCTGGCCTGTACCCTCACCTGCGAGCCGGGGTTGGGGGCAGGGGGAGGCGGACGAAGCGCTCTGCTGCCCTTCAGCACCAGCGGGCAGTGGAGGGGCTGGGTAGGGGAGGGGGCGGATTTTAGAAGAAAGGATCCGCCGGGGGCCCGGATTGGTCGCCAGACACGACACTGACTCTAAAAGTTGTCGGAGACCCCGAGCCCAGACCCCTCTAAAAACCCTTCTCCCCTAAAGACGGAGAATTGGCCGCCGAGCCAGTGCCTCCCCCGAAAGCCCCCGCATCCGTCCCAGCCCACCTTTCCCAGGTCCCCATCTCCGGGCTCCGCACATTAGATCCCAGCATACAGCAGGCGCTCAATAAGCACGGACAGGGCATGCCTAGATCCTACACCACTGTGGCGTGTCTTTTCCTGCCTGTCCTCTCTGGCTGTGAGTTACAGGCAGAAGCTCTGTCCCTTCACTGGGGCACCCCCAGCACCCAGCAGGCCTGGCCTCCACAGGGCCCGCGCCGGGTGGGAGGAGCCGTGCTTCCTCGGGGTCAGCCCCAGCCAGGTTCATACCCAACCCCAAAAGCCCAAGTGTTCCTCCATCCCACGGCGCTTTCGTGCACAGGCATTAGCTCTGGGCTAAGTGCTTGCGGTGGGAGCGGACAGCCAATGAGGTGAGCCGTGCCCTCTGGGGGCTAATGGTTGAGAAAGGAAACCCCCACTCGGTCCTGGGAGTTCCCCCTCCGCGGAGGGGCAAGGATAAATACTGGCACTACCTCCCCGACACCCCCCGCCCCCAAAATGGTGGCTCCTCTGGTCAGCTCAGCGGAGAAGCCATCATTCCCATTTCACGGATAAGGAAAGCAAAGGCCAAAGCCCAACCCAGCCCAGCAGGGCCTGGAACCCAGCCCTCAGAGAGAGAGGCCTTCCCCACCCCCCCAGCCGCAAAGGCTAGGGGCACCCCTCCTATGTCTTTGGTTGTCTCAATCACTCACAGTGAATGACCTGCCAGGGAGTTTGTCTAAAATTAATAAGAATGTATTAAAATTTAATTTAAAAAATCTAGCATTAATTATTTATAGTGAATGTTTCAGCTTCTCTAAAAGGTCTGTCTGGGAGTTTCATCCCCAAGAAGACATCTCTGGGGAGGCTGCTGAGTTGTCCTGGTCGTGGGGGAGGGAGCAGGCCAGGAAGGCTTGTGGGGAAGGAGAGGGGGTCTAGCCCTGGCACCCTGGAGCCCCTCCCTTCATGCTGCTACCCCAGACCCTGAAGCCTGGCTCTGACCCCTCCACGAAGACTCAGATTCTCCCCAGACCCAGTGCCTGTGCCCTCATCCTTAAAAGATCGCCTCCTCCAGGCAGCCCTCTATGGAGACCCAGTGGAGTTGTTTGGTTTAGGTCTCCATACCAGACGCGTACCCCCCTGGGGCAGGGCCTTTCTGGGCCCTGGCCCAGGGCTAGCCTAGGGCCTCACCCAGGGTTTGGGAGCCTGGACGCAGCTCTGGATGCCCATGTGATAAGCAGTCACAGCTGTACGTGGCTGGGGAGCAGTGAGGCCAGCCCTGTGTGGAGGTGTTATGCCTTTGGCAATGGTCTTAGTGTTGGGGCCAGACCTCCAGGTTCAAGTTGACTCTGCAATTCAGAAGCACAAGATTTGGGAATATTCCTGAAATGCCCCTTTTACGGATGAGAAAAACAAGACCAGAGCCTGAAATGGGCTTATTCCAAGTCACCTAAAGTAAGCCAAGGCCTGCCTGGTGGGCTGGGTAGAGGGGAATGGGGCAGCGCCCGGGTCTTGGGCCAGAGGGGGCCGAGGATGGCTATGAACATGAGGGTCCTGTGGGATGTCCAGGGTCCTCAGTGTGAAATGATGGGGCAGGACATACCCTCTGGCCCCTCTAGGGACCTACAGGCGAGTGGGATCCCAGCACTCTTCTCCCGGGACTCCCATACCCATGGCCCCACGCCTCCTCCTGTGGCACACTGTGACCTTGATCCCTCCTGGTGGTCCAGCTCAGTAGCCACCTTATTTCCCCAAAACATCCCATGAGCCCTCCTGGCCTCAGCCCACCTGCTCTCTGTCCTGGCCCCAGAAGGCCGTCCTCCTAGTGCACCTAGGCACGTGAGTGGCTCACAGGAGGCGCTCCCAAGAGGCAATGGAGGGAGGCCAATCTACCTAACCGTCTGACCTCACCTCCAACCTGCCCCTTACTTGGCACACAACGGCCACACTGGACTCCTTGCTGGTCCCAAGCTCACCCAGCTGGCTCCTGCCTCAGGGCTTTTGCACGTCTTCCCTGCACCTGGAATGATCTCGAGTGGCTAGTGCCTTCTGTCTCTGACGACTCATCTGGAGTAGCTCCTTGCCCACCAAAAGACTTCTCATCTCACCAGTGTCCTCCTTGGTCATTTGCCTCCCACTCTGCCCCTGCCCTTCGAACGATACTTCTATCCCCAGCACCTGGCACAGAGGGCCTCCAGTGGCAAGCGGTGACACCAGAACCGCAGCAGTTGCCCCTTCCCCCTCCTCCCTCCCCCAGATGCACCTGCTCTGCGCCCTGAGTGCCTTCCTGGCCTCCTGGCTCCTATCATTCACTCACCACCCTGTGACCCTCCCCAAGCTAGGTGGCGCCTGAGCCCAAGGGCGCATGTGCACGGAGTCCTGCCTGGGGAGCCCCTCTGAGGCTGTGGGTCCTCCCGCTCCACACTCCCCCCACCCCCGCCAGCCGGTGTGTCACTCTTCCACTGGACCATCTGGCTGGGTTGCATTGCTGCCCATTCCACTCCAAATCCTTCTGTTTCCAAACTACAGAGAGAGGGAACGGGAGTCTCTGTCTGGGGACGGGCCTGCTTGGTGCTGAGAGCCAGGCCTGGGACACAGGGAGCCTGGGTTCTGGTCCCAGCTTGGCCTCTGTCTCACCATGTGACCCTGGGCCAGTCCCTGTCCTCCCTTGGGGCCGGGGGCTGGCCTCTCAGACTCTGACCCTAGTGCTCCACTGCCGAGGTCTCCATAAATCCACTCAGGTCTCTGGCTTCCTCAGTTTCCCCGTTATCGTGCTCCCCGACTTCCAACTCCAGGGGAGGAAACAAGCTGAACAATGTGGAGGGGGCGTGGGGGGTTCGAATCCCAGGTGTGGCTACCACAGAGGTCACCCACCTCCCACTGATGAAGACTCCTATGCAGCTGTGTGACCTCTGGCAAGTCTCTCAACCTCTCTGAGCTCAATCCCACATCTAGGGAGCATGGAAAACTTTCAAAGGACATTGCAAGTGACAAGATAGCCATGCGTAAGGGACTATCTTGGGGATAGGGCTCCTCTGGAGAGGCGGCCTTTTCAATTTCACGATCTGGGGTGGACAGCCTTCTGCGATGCCTTCTTGCCCTCATTCAACAAACACGGACCATGTGCCCTGTTCTAGGGGACTCAGCAGAGAACGGGCTCCGTGCCCCAACGGTTTGGATATTCTCACTAGAATGCGGATTACATGGGAGGTCAGCACAGCGCCCCCGCAGCCCCAGTGTCTGCTGGGGAGGAGGGAAGCCTGGGGCTGGCTGGAACTGTCCAAAGGGAGGTCAAGAGGAAGGGAGAGCCATGACTCAGGAGAGCAGCAGGCTCTGGGCGGGGTGGGGGGGCGCTGGTGAGTCTGGGAGCATCTGGTCACCCATGGGGAGCAAAGGTGTGTGTCACGGGCTACGATCAGGACTTGGGCTTTTGTCCTGGGTGGGTAGGGATCCCCACAGGGCCAAACAGAGGACTGTCCCTGGCGTCGCTGTGTGTGGGACGCACTGAAGGGTAAGTGTGGGGCCCCAGAGGTCCAGTCAGCGGCAAGCCAGGCCTGCGGGGCGAGGGTGCAGGTGGGACAGGTGCTCCCGGCTGGAAGGCTGACAGACGCCCCAGTGGGGACATGGCCAAGGGGGCAGGGGCACACACAGGTCCAGGAAATGTGAATCTGGGAGTGGCTGGGGTAGACGCAGCACTAAAAGTCACAGGACTGGAGGAGATACCACGGGAGTGAGTGTGGGGTGTAGAGATGCTGCTTGGAGGTCAGGGTGCAGGGAGAGGTGGAGCCTGAGAAGGACACGGAGACGCAGCAGAGGAGCGGAGGAGGAGAGCGGGGTTTTCCGGGAGAGGAGGGGACACCGGCGTTCACAGACCGTGTCCTGGCTAAGAAGCTGGCTTCGTGTCCCTCAGCGTCCCCCACCGGGCTGGCCTGTGCTGGCCACATAGCAGGTCGCCCGCCCATACCCTCGTCCCAGGACCAAGGTGAGCTGTGTGTGTTCCCGGCCCTCCTCGATGGAAGGGAGAGGTGAGTGCTTGTCCCAGGTACCCCCAGTAAGTTAGGGAGCTGAACTGGGGTCCTGGCTTGGCACGGGTGCCTCCAGATGGGACTGGGAGTGTCCTTCTTCCTGGGATTCCAGAGGCCCTGGCCGCCGCCTGAGCTGAGCTGAGCTGCGCCCCGTCTGGCTCCCCACCCCGCCTGCCTCTCCCTGGGCTCCATGGTAGCCTCAGGCAGGGCCTCGGGTTTCCATCCCAGCCGAGCGGCTGCAAGCTGGCCTCCGGAGCTAAATCTGGCTTGCCAGCATGTTGTATTTGGCCTGCAAGAGGTTTTAAAAATTTTTTAAAAAACATTTGAGCCAACATTTAAAAATTGGGAGAGTTTACATTTTAAATTCCATATTTTTGGCTTCTACTGAAAATTTGCAAGATCTGGCAACTCCGGCCCACATTCCCACGTGGCAACAGTTGGGGAGCTGAGAAGCAGCTGCCCCCCCCCCAGAGGCACCTCGGGGGGCTCCCACTAGAGAGAGGCACTGTCCACACCTAACTTACCCGCCAGCTTAGCTAGACAGGGCGGGGTGGGGGGAACTGAGCCCTGGAGGGCGGAGGGACTTGTCGGGGTCACTCAGTGGGAAAGCCCGTGGGACAGGGTCTGGGAACCTCCAGGCTTGGCATCAGAGGTCTTGTCACCCACTCTACCTGGGTAGAGCCCCCAGCCTGCCTCTCCGTCCAGGACCCTGGCTCTGGGCCTCCTGCTCTCTTCTCCTGACCTCAGGAGTTGGCTGGCTTCAGTCCTCCATGCTGTCACTCAGGCCTGGGGACCATGAGAGCTGGAGGTCTCAGAGGCCTGTCTTTTTTGGGGCTTCGTGTTTGCTAGACAATGAAGGGGAGAACCAGGGTCACCCGTGCCACTCAGCCAGATGGGACAGAGTCCGGCCTAAAATTCAGGTCCTTCCCCTGGTGTATAGCTGCCCACCTCCCTCCATTCAGGTGGGAATGGTGAAACTCCAGGCATTATCCTCAAAAAAAAAGGGCTTTCAGGTTAAGGACTGGAGGCCAGGGGTCTGCCCCACCCCCCAGCCTGGGAATAGTTCTGGGGACACAGGCCTGTCCAGGCCGGGAGGGCAGGAGACACACAGCAAAGTGACCACCAGCATGACCTTCTATCACCGTGCCAGAGACTGAACTCCTACTGTGTGCCGGGCACTTTCACCCACGACCTCTAACCCTCCTGCCCCCACGCACCCTGGAGGATGGAGGGCTCTGCTGTTCTCTGAGCTGCTCCTGGTCTGTGAAACAGGCCTGCTCCTGGTAGCTCTCTGACCCTCCTATCTGAGCACCTGATGTGCGGCTGGGACAGAGGGGACTCGGAGCAGGGGTTCCCCATGCTGTACGGAATCTTCCAGAGGCCTGGGTGCCATGCCCCCCCCCCCCCGCCCGGGCCCAGTATCCCCAGAGCGAGGGCTGCCCTATGTGCAGGGCTGAGTGGCAGGGAGGCGGGGTTCCCCATTGCCAGGCCACCCGTTGGGTGCGTTTCCTGTGACAAGGCAAAAGAAGGTTCATGACCACTCCTGCTTGCTCTTCCTGGCCAGGGAAACCGAAGCCCAGAGTGGGTGGTGACCTGTCGTGATGACCAGCCGGCAGGGGTCCCTGAGCTGAGTCTGGCTCAAGCTGAGAGCTCGCGGGCTGGGCTCAGGGGAGCGGGCCTGGCAGCCATCAGGGAAGGCTGCCTACTGGCCATGCTGCTCCCTGCTCACCCTGGAGAATGAGGCAGGGGCCTGGGGGCCAGGGAGGGGGCAGCGGCAGGGGACTCTGAGGAGCAGAGGGGCAGAGGGAGGGGTTGAGACTGCCTGGGTCTGGCCCTGGCTGCTCTGCCATGACCTGAGTCTCGGTTGCATCCTCTGGACCTTGGGAGCATAATGATGGCACCAGCCTCCTGGGGGTGCACTGTGCCTGGGATCAAGCGTTAGAAGAACACCCAGAATTTTGTTTTTAAAAGAAGCTGTCCTGGTAGGGAAGCCATCCTCAAGAGTCCTGGTTGTAAGTTCCGCCAACCTGGTCCTCTGGCCCCACCTAGGTCCTGCGCCCAGAGAAGTCTGGAAGGGGCTCTGTCCTCGCCTGGCCCCAGGGGACACAGATCGTTGGGGAGACTGAGGTCAGCACCAGGGTGGTGTGCATGCACGTGGGGCTCTGCTCGGCACAATGAGATCTCCGGGACAGCTAAGTGGGGTCCACATCTTTCTGCCCATCGGGGAGGCCAGGGCGTCTGGGTGCGCAGGGTGGGTGGGGCACAGGTGTCGAGAAAGACACCTGCTTTGAGATTTGAAGACCTCGGTCCCAGCCCAGACCCCCGCCATGTGACCTGGGGCACGCAGCAGCCCCTTAGAAGCTCAGTTTCCAATTCTATAAAATGGGGGAATTCGTGAAGGACATGGATCTATCTATCTGCCCTATAGGACAGGGACATACCACCTCACATGGAGGGGTCTCAAATGCAAAAATTCAAAGCAACAATCAGATGAAATCCTGTGATAAAATACGGAGGCAAAAATTCATGTGCGCTGGGGTCACAACGATCCGCCTGCCCCAAGCCAGAAATGTCACCGTACAGATTCATTCTTTTGGTTCTTAAGGTCTTGCCCATCCCAGAGAGGTTAAAGGGGGTGTGATGAGGGACCCCGGAGGTGGTCAGCCAGGACTGATGGAGAAAGGACACAGGGAAGGAGGAGGGAGGGGACCCCAGCAGCCTCTGCTGAGCTGCCCGAAGGGGGATGGGCTGAGGCCAAGACTCACCCGGTTTGGAGGCTTTCGGGGGGAGGCCGCTGGGCCCCCATATTTGCCGCCGGCTATTCGAGAACCGCTAGTCTCCACGGCCCGGCCTGGCCCGGCTCTGCCAGCAACCTCAGCTGGGGACAGCGGAGGGTTCAAGGCCAGGGTCTTCTCTGGGCCCGCAGCTCCTGTGAGGGGTTCCTGGGCAGGGCCTGGGTCTTGCTTCCCCACAGAGGGCTCCGGGCTACGGCCTCTGGGCCCCCGGAAGGCCTCCAGTGTCCCAGGATCCAGCACTCGCACAGTGACCTCATCTAGGAACCTGGAGAAGGGCAGCCTGGCCTCTCTTCGGCGGCACAGCCGGGCAAGGGGGCCTCTGGCAGTCCTGCTGCCTGCGCTCAGGGGCTCTGGGGTGGACCGCAGGCCGGCTGACGCCTGTGTCTCCTCCTGGCCTGGTCCCACCGCCCAGCTGGGGCAATGTGTCTGGTCCTCAGGGTTCTGGCCTAGAGCGGGACTTGGTGCGCGGCTTTGAAGGTCCTCTCTGCATGCTTCTTTCCTCGGGGCTGTGGCCCGAGGCTTCAAGAAGGAGCTGTGGCCCTCTTTCCTGGGGCTGCCAGGGTCAGGGCCCCCGGCCTGAGAGTCCGCCCCGGAGAGCATCCTCCTTAGTCAGTCCAAGGTCAAGCCACTCCAAGTACCTCATTGACCCTCACTTCTCTTCTCCCACGGGACTGGGATCCCCTGGCCTCTTGCGAGGGTGTGGTCAGGGCCACCTGCCCTCATTGGCCAGAGCGACCTGCTGAATCCCTGCCTGCCATTGATCCAGAGAGCACGTGGCAGGGGGGCTCCCACCCCCTCCATTGATTCTCACTAAGTGAGAGCTGGGCTTCAGGGCTTAGAAAGTGCTACAGAGAAGGTCATGTCCTGAGCTCTATGTCTGCTGGAGCGGCGGGGCGGGGGTGGGGGTGGGGGAGATAGCCTGCACTGAATGAGCTCTGGCTGTGTACAGGGAAGGGGCTGGCCTGGGCCTCACATACGCCACTCACAGCTCCTCTGCCAGGTGTGGTGTTGGATGCATGGAGATGGAGAGGTGGGCAGCACAGAGACGGCTGTGACAACTGCCAGGACAGGGTGAGCACAGGGCCTGAATAAGGGGAAATTAGAACATCATTGATCTGGCCAAATGGGAGGGTATGGTGGAGACTGCCAGTTGCCCACTGTTTTCCTATCTGTCCTTAGTAAAGAACCCATTTTATTCGGGAAGGAAAGATACTCAGCTAAAAGACTGCATTTCTCAGGCTCCTTTGCAACCAAGGGTTGCCAGGGATATATAAACAGAAGTTATTGGGTGTGACTTCAGGCAGAGCTCCTTAAAAGGGATCAGACAGCTTGCATGTGCTTCTTTTGCTCCCACGCCCCACCCTCCTGCTTCTTAACTGGAGCATGGAAGTGATGGTTGGAGCTATTGCAGCTACATTGCACCACGAGGCAAACTTGTGGCAGGAGCTATTTACAAAGGTGGGAAGAGCAGAAAACCAAAAGGAACCTAGGTTCCTAATGGCTACCGAGTCATCACACCAGCCCTGGACTACCTGCCTTTGGTGCTTTAACTTGAGAGAAACTTGTCTATTGTGAGCTGTAGTTACTTACTTCCAGGTTCCATTACTAGCAGGTGTGTGCCATTCCTCAACAATACACAGGGGATAAGGCAAAGAATAGTGTTTGGTAATGCAATGAGGGAAGAGCCTTTGGCACATAGGTCCCAGAGTGTAATTAAATGGGGAGTACAATGGAGAAGATTAACCTAGAGAAAAGGCCCGGGAAGATACGAGACAGGACTCCTTCCTGGGATGTACCTGCAGGAGTCAAAGGAAGTCTCACTGCAGGGTGGCAGCCCCAGGCCCTTGGCTGGCCAGCTGCTGGCCATCACTACCACCTGGGCTTCTGGTGCTGCTCAGAGCTTGGCCTTGACTCTCCTTGGCAGTGCCTACTCATGGCTGTGACCCTGGGGCCCCTGCCCACTTGGTGGTGCCTAGATGCCTCTTATCAAGTGCTAGGGACCCCTTCTTTTCTGGACTCAATTGGACACCTCTCTGAATGTCCCCAGAGCATCTGTGGCTGAATGTCTGAAAAGCTCCATAAGCTCAGCTCCACAGGAGCAGCCTGGACTCCTCCTTCTCTCTTCCCCCTCCCCCTTCCAACCAGCAGGCCCTGGCAATTCAGCTCCTCTCAGACCTGACCACTTCCCTCCATCCCCAACATCACCTTGCTCGTCCCAGGTGCCACCATGTCTCACTGTATACCTGCAATCACCTCCCCCCAGGCCTCTGACCCTCTGCTGGTCCAGCTTGGTCCATCCCACAAACATACCAGTGTGAATTTTAAAATTCACAGACCAAATCACTAGATAATGTCACATGATCATAATGCCCTGCCAATCCCTGCCAGCCAATGTCTTCTTTAGAAGCACCTAAGGGCCTGGAACCTTCATCAAGTTCCTGACTGTGCTAAGCTCTATCTAATCTCAGGGCTTTTGCATGTGCTGTTCCCTCCACCAGAATCACTCTCCCTCCCTGTCTCTTTCCCTCTGTCTCCTCACCTAATTCACATTTAACTTCAGGGCCCGAGTCATCAGCCTGTCCCCTTGCAGCCCCCAGATCAGATCAAGTCACCTTGCAAGAGCCTCTTGTCACCCCTGCACTTCTAATAGCACAGCCCCCAACTGCAAAGGGTACATTTGCAATCATTTGTTCATTCTCTCTGTCCCCAGGAATTGAAGCTCTGTTCCATCCTCACTCTCTACATAGGCCTAGGCACATAGTAAGTGCTCAGTAAGTAGTTCTGGAGTGGCCCCTTTCTGGGCTGAGAACTGGGGAGGAGAGCATTGAAGAGCATGGATCTCAGGCTCTTAGAAAACCAAGCATCCCCCTAGCCTTGCAGTCCCCTGATAGCCATTCCTTGGCACCTGGATAGTCCCCTTGGCAGTGGCTGTCCAGCCCCTGCCCCATCACCATCTCCATTACCACCATGGTCTCTTTCACCACCCCATCACCATCTCCATCATCATCACCATCACCATCTCCATTATCATCACCAGCACATCTCCATCACCATCACCATCACCAACTCCATCTCAATCATTACCTCCATCCCTATCATCATTGCCATCTTGAACTCCATCACCACCACCACCATCATCTCCATCATGATCTCTATCACCAACTCTATTGCCATCAGCATCTCCATCTCCATCACTATAACCATCCCATCTCCATCACTACCTTCATCACCATCACATCTCCATCACCATCCATCACTATCCCCATCCCCATCACCACCACCAACTCCATCCCCATCTCCATCACCATCCTTATCTCCATCACCATCTCCATCTCCATCACCAACTCAGTCTCCATCACCAACTCTGTCTCCATCACTAAGTCCATCTTCATCACTATCTTCATCACCATCAACATCACCATCACCACCACCATCTCCATTGCCATCACCATCTCCATCACCAACTCTGTCTTCATCTCCTAGTCCATCTCCATCATCATCTCTGTCAGCAGCCCCATCTCCATCTCCATCATTGTCTCTATCACTGTCAACATCTCCATCCCCATCCCCATCTCTATCACCATCACCAACTCCATATCCATCAACCATCACCATCTCCATCACTACCACCATCTCCACCAACTCCATTCCTATACCTGTTACCATCCCCATGTCCATCAACATCACCATCACCATCACCAACTTTGTCTCCATCACCACCACCTTCATCACCACCATCTCCATTGCCGTCACCACCACCATCTCCATCATGATCTCCATCATTTAAACCATCACCAACTCCATCACCATCACCACCTCTGTCAACATCACTGTCTCCATCTCCATCGCCATCACAATTCCATCTCTACCACCATCTCCATCTCCATCACCACATCATCACCACCTCCATCACCATCATCACCATCACCATGACCATCACCAACTCCATCTCCATCACTATCTCCATCGCCATCTCCATGTCCTTAACCCCATCATCTCCATCACCATTTCCAACTCCATTGCCATATCCACCACCATCATCATCTCTATCACCATCACCATCATCATGTTCATCACTGTCATCATCTTCATCACCATGGCCATCACCATAGCCAACTCCATCACCATTTCCATCACCACCTCCATAACCATCTCCATCACCATCCCCATCTCCATCACGACCACCATTGTCATCATCTCCATCACCATCTCCATCTCCATCAATATCATCTCCCTCACCACCACCATCTCCATCACCACTACCTTCTCCATCACCATCTTCTCAACATCAACATCAACATCAACATCTCCATTACCATCACCATCAACACCATCTTCTTTACTATCTCCATCTCCATCACCACCACCATCTCCATCACATCTCCTCAACATCAACATCAACATCTCCATCTCTATTGCCATCACCATCACCATCACCAAGTCCATCACTACCACTGCAGCAGGAGGCTGCAGACTCAAGGTCAAATCCCTCTCCAACACTCCCAGCAGGACCATGGACAACTCATGTACCTTCTTTGCCACATGCCCCATTCAGGGACAGTGGTGGGAAGTGGTGTGAGAACACAGGTGCTGGGCGCCTTTATCACAGAGCCTGGCATCTCATAGGACCTCAGGATGCATAAAACACAGGTCTCTAATGTGTCCCATTCCCTGTGTATGTGTGGTCACAAGAGTGTTCTAGGGACTCTGGCCAGCTGGTCCTCCTAGCTTCTCCTAGAGTTGCTGGCTGCATCAGACAAGTTCCGTTGTCATAACAACCCACTGGCTCTCTGCCGCCTGGGCCCGAAGCCTGGGAGGATGCTGCCGGCTGCCGAAGCTTGCATCCTGGGCCCGCTCACCTCTCAGCAGCCTGGACTGTCTCTCCTGAAAGGGCCCCACAGCTCCTAGCACAGCAGCCCCTGCCTCTTGACTCATCTGTTGCCGTCCCACTTCCTGACTCTCTACTGTGTGTCAAGCTCCGTGTTTAGCTTGCACATGCATCATGGCCCAAATCTGCACCCAGCTTGCAAGTTGGGACGACTATGAACTCAGTTTCGTGCTAAAAGAAGCAGAGTCTCAGGGAGGCAAAGTGACTCGTCCAAGGTCCCATGGCTCTGACATTGCAGACCCAGGAGGGGAACCCATAGGTCAAGCCCTCACCCTGTCTCCTCTCTAACACTCCTGCATCCCCTCCACCACTGCCAGGCCCCTCCTTGAGCTCATGGGCGTGAAGCTGGCCTCTGTGAACTTGGAGAGAGGAGGGACACAGCTTCCTGTTGCCTCTTGGGCTGGAGCAGGAAGACCTGGTTAGAGGGTATGAGGGGCACCCTGAAGGATGGGCTGGGCGGCTGGGTTCCAGACACCACGTCACTTCTCACAGTAACCCTCTGAGCTAGGATTTGTTACCCCATTTCACAGAGAAGGACTTGGGCTCTGAAGGGTCACTGGTCAACAGCCATGGCTTGCCAGAGGCCAAGGCCTGCAATAAACACTGGCAGGGGCACAGTCCCCTTCCTAGGGCCTCCCTCCTGCCCCAGAAGTTTCTATTACCATCACCCCCATGGATGAGGGCGTGGAGGGCCTGCGTATTTTCACACTTGCACTTTTAACCACTCTGTCTTGTTGCTTCTTAATTTTTCTCCACTGGCCCGAGAATCCTAGAGGGCAGGGGCGCCTGGGTGGCTCTGTTGGTTAAGTGCCCAACTCTTGGTTTCGGCTCAGGTCCTGATCTCATGAGTCGTGGGATGGAAGCCCTTGTGGGGTCCTGCACTCTCGGAAGGAGTCTGCTTGGGTCGTTTCCCTCTTACCTGCCTCCACACACTCTTTCTCTCTTTCGAATAAATAAATAAATCTTTAAAAAACAAAACGAAACAAAAAAACGAATCCTAGAGGGCAGCCCCAGGCCTTAGGTCTCTTGAGTCCCCAGCGTCCATGGGCATGCTCTGTGGCAACAGTATTCGTATTCTAGATTCTTCCCCAGTCTTTCTTCCTCAGAAGGGGCGAGCACTTGAGCAGTCCAAACCTTCCAGGATGCAGGACTCCCTGCTGGCCACCTGTCTTTACAAGAACAGCCCCTTCCATCTCTCCAGCCCCGCAGCCTCCCCATTAGGCTATCACGGAACCAGAGCCCTGGGGGTCATGTGAGTAAGACAGCAGCATCCAGGGAATCAAGATGCTTCACCCATTGAACCAACCAGCCTTCAAGCCATCCAACCCTATTGTCACTCATCTGTTAACATGTGCCCATTTGAGCATCCTTCCGTGCCCGTACCTGCTAGCTGCTGACCTGTACTCGCCCAGCTGCTAATTCTCTAATTCCTGTATCCATCCACCCACCCATCCATCCACGCATCCATCTGCCCGCCCGTGGATGCATCCATCCATGGACATGTGTCCATTTGTGCATTGAGCCATCTGTCTATGCCCATATCCACGCCCTCATCAACATCCCGCTCAGGTACCTACTCACCCCTTTACCTGCACCCGTCCACACATGTCTACAGCCACCATCTTACCGACTCCCGAGCACCCCTCCATCTGTGCCAGCCTCCAAGCGTTGACTAATCCATTTAGCATCCATCTATCATGGCATGGACGCCTGTGTCCATCCATCTCTTTATCCGTCTATCCGTCTGTGGACATCTGTCCATCCACTTCAGATCCTTCCATCCAATCACCCATCTGTCTTGTCATATGCATCAGAAATTCACCCTCCTGTCAGTCCACCGATGCGTCCGTCCACCGATGCCTAGTTCTAGTCATCCAGTCACGCATCCTTATCCGTTCCTCCGTCCGCTCGCCCTCCCATCCCCGTCTACCCTGCCACTTACACCCATCAGTGTCCGCTCCCACCCATCTACCCTTCTACTTTCTGTTCATGCAGCCACCAGTCTGTCCTGCTGTACGCTTCCCACCACTGTCCATCTGCACACTCTCCCCTTTGGTCCATTGCACATTCCCGAGCAGAGTCAGGTGCGTGGGGAGAGTATGCTAGGTGAATACAGAATTCATTTCTTTGCTCACTCATTCATTCATTCCTATAATATGGAACCAAGAGAGACAGCTCTGGTCAGCTCCTCCCATCAACTACCACCTGGAACCTGCTCTGGGACAGAGGTCACACCGACTGACCATGATGCGTGTTGCATCAGCCACTGAGGCCCAGAGAGGGCCAGGGCCTCGGTGAAGGTCACACAGTGAATCAGTGGCAGAGAAGGAAACGGCACTCAAGACTCCAGATTCCTATCCAGGCCTTTCTACCAGGCTGCTCACCAGCCTCGAGGAGGACGGGAGTACCAGGAAGGGACGTTAGGGACAGTTCTAGATCCAACACAGTGAACCTTGAGGTCACCCACCCCTGAATTTGTCCCTGGGAATCTTTATGTGCTTTGAAGGGAGAGGTCACCTCTCCCCGCCACATGGCCATACCCTTGACATTCAACTCCAACAAGACTGAGCCTCTCCTGATCCCGTACTCTCCCCTCATACCCCCCGGGGTCTTGACCCATGTTGCCCCTCAGACATTCCCCTACCCTCACCTGCTCAGTTCTGACTCAGTCCTAGGACCTCCCCTCCTGGGATTTGAGAAACTACTTGTGGGCTGTCTCCAAAACAGGACATGGATTCCTGGGCTACTCTCATTTCATTCATTCATTCATTCATTCATTCATTCTTCAACGTCAAGTGCCCACAGGAGCAGGGGCGCTCCTTCAGAGTGCTGTTGTGGGGATGAGGCATGAAGCTCATACTGGGCTTGGCACACAGTAGGTGTTCAATATCGAGGGCCAGACTCTGTGCCTGAGTCCCTGCGATTGAAAGGGAGGTGATCGAGCAGACGGCTTGTGAGTCACTTCCCACCCAGACCTGGAAATGTCTCCCATCCCACCTCAGCCCATGGAAATTCCATCCCCTAAGACAGGCTCCTGCAGCCCTCAGCCTCCTTGCTCAGTCTCCCAGGTGTGAACGGCGCCAGGTTCTGAGGCTCCGCAGAACACAGAGCTGTGAATAGGAGACAGTAGCCCGGGAGGTCTCTCCACGGAGCCACAGCCGCCCCTCGCCCAGCACCGATGTGCCGAGCAGCCGGGAAGAAGCCGCGTCTGCCACTGCGCTTGCTTTTCTCTGTCGCCCTGATTACAGTTAGAGTCGAGAAAATTAAGGGTTTTCGGGGACGCTGCCAGGGCCCTTGCTGCTGCCTCCCCGCCCAGCACGTCACAGATGCCAGGCAGAGCCGCCTCCATCGGCCACTTGCCCCAGCCAGCCGTGCCACTCTGGGCCTGGCTGGGGAGCCCCCCACAGTTCTCCAGGGGCTTTCTCCCACTGTCCCCAAGGACCCTGGGAACAGAGGGGGTCTTTGCTGGGATTGGCAGGTAGTGTGACTGGGGCCAGTGAAGGGAAGCCATCTGTCCGTGGCCCCTAGAGATGGAGGGCATGGGACCTCAGAAGGAGCCAGGCCCGGGGAGCCCCAAGGCCTTGACCCTTGCTGTGCACAGCGGGCGACCCCGGGCCATGCAGGACCCATTTACAGGCGCTGCTTCTCCTTCGGCCACCCCCACTCACTCCTGGGTGCCTCCTCGCTCCCATTCCGCTCCTCAGGAGACTCCAGGAGGTCGCCCACGCTGTTCCTGCCCCAGAGGAACCCACTGGGGATGGGGTGGGGCACAGGCGAGGAAGGAAACACCTCTAAATCAGGCAGGAAGCGGAAGCGCTAGGGCAGAAATTCCCATCCAACGCGCCGCCGGGGTTCAGGGCGGGTGCGAGCGCCAGCTGAGCGGCTCTGGGCCTCAGTTTCCTCGCTTGTCACCGAGGGGAATGTCAGCCCCTGCCTTGCAGGTCCCGAACCAGACGGAGGGGTCTCTGGGCCGGGGGCGCGCCCACGCGCTGCAAACGCTCGGCGAACCCGCCGGGGGTCCAGCCTCCTTCCGGCCACTCGGCCTTTGGGGC
This sequence comes from Mustela nivalis, assembly GCF_964662115.1. Classification (NCBI taxonomy): domain Eukaryota; kingdom Metazoa; phylum Chordata; class Mammalia; order Carnivora; family Mustelidae; genus Mustela; species Mustela nivalis. The sequence goes on along the minus strand of NC_139025.1, from coordinate 5,478,635 downwards.
TGCCTCCGCGAGCCGGGTCTGGCCCTGCCCCCTGACGCAGGGCAGGACGAGGCCTGCCGGCACCCGGCCACCTGTCCCCTGTCCTCGCCCTGGGCCCCCGCCCCACCCTCTCGCCCGCCGCAGGGACGCGCGGGTCGGGGGGGCGATCGCCAGCAAACCCGACCCCTGCGCTCAGGCCGGTGGGGGGCGGGGAGGGGCCGAGGCGCGCTAGGAGGCCGAGCCCCCGCCCCGCCCTGAGACTGCCGGGTGCCCGGGAGCGGCCGGCCGGCCCCCCCACCCCCCCAACCCCGCCTCCTCCCCCGGCCAGCGACACCTCCGCGGCGGGGCCCTGGCGCCCCGGCACCGGAGGGGGCGCCGCGGGCAGCGGAGAGGAGGCTGGACAGCCGCCTACCCCCACCCCGGGCCGGAGCGGGGGTGCGGTGCAGAGCCCGCCCCGGGCGTGGGAGGCGCCCGCCCCGCCCCCCGCCGGTGCCCGCGCCGCGCCCTCCCCGCTCGCAGGTACTCACCGCCCGGCGGAGCCGGCCCGGCCGGCGGCCGCCCGTCCACATGGCCCCGGGGCAACCGCGCCGCTCGCCGCCACCGCCGCCGCCGCCGCCGCTGCCGCCGCCGCCGCCGCCGCGCTCGGGTCCCGCCGCCCTCCCCACCGAGGCCGAGCGCGCCGGGAGCCGGCGCGGCCGGGGCTCCCCCACCCCCCGGCTTCCCGCAGGGAGCGCCCGCCCCCCGCCCCCAGCCCGGCTCCCCGCCAGCCCGGGCCCCGCGCAGCCGCGGCTGATTCAGCGGCTCCCCCCCGCCGCGCGGGGCCGGGGCGCACTCGAGGGGCGCGGGGCCGGACCGCGGGCGCGGGGGTGCGCGGGGGGCGCAGGAGCCGGGGAAGGAATGGCGGCGGGGCAGAGAATGAATGAACGCGTGCGAGCATGAATGGTGGGGCGCATGAATGAGTGAGTGCCCGGCGTGCGCGCGCGAGGAACGAATGAATGAGGAACGAATGCACGAGGGGAGTGCAGAGGGAAAGCGTGAATGGGCCCGTAAAGCCGGGAAACCCTAGGTACTGCCCAGTCCAACCCATTCATCCATTCATTCACTCAGTTCCCAACACTTATTGGACACCTACTGTATACCAGCCCTGCTCTAGGCCTGGGAACGCCGCGGGGAACGAAGCCAAATTGCTGAGCTCGTGGAGTTCACAGTTTACAAATGTAGAACCCGCAGGAGTGGGAGCCCAGGTGGGGGCGGGGGCGCGAAAGGCGTGACTCGGCCAAGATAAGCTACCTCTCCCCCGGCCCTTAGTCGGCCAACCCAGCCCAAACTCAGTGGCTCCCTTGGGTCACCGCAGGTACCTCTTCGGCCTTCCTTTTCAGCCGAATCCAGGCACCTGGGCCAGGAGAGCCAGGTGAGCGGGGTGATGGGGAGGAGCTTCCTTACTTCCCCAGCTCTCAGAAGGGAGAGGGAGCTCTGGAAAGGGTCAGTGTTGCTCCGGGAACGTCCTGGTGGAGCATCATCTCCCTCCCTGCCTCCATCCGAGCCCCAGGGAAATCCGGGGAGGGGAAATGAACGGCTCCCTCTCCCCGCTGAGACATCCGACCAGTTATTCTTCCTCAAGAAACAGCCTCAGTGCTGAGGACAGAGTTCCCTGGGACAAATCTGCCAGCCCAGCCAGCCCAGCAGCAGCTAGCCTTTGAACCCAGGAAACCATTCCGGCTTGGGGGGGGGGAGGGAGGAGTGGGAGGCGGGGAGAAGAAAGGGTCCTGCCAGTTGGAAAGAGAGGTCCCAAAGCACATGCACTGTACTCCTGTCCTCCCTCAGGACCTACGGGCGTGTAGTTTACACATTTATATGATTCCCAAGCACATGGCAGATTAAAAATGCTGCCAGTGAATACTTCATATATTTTTTCATCATGGTAAAAGACACATAATATTTCCCATTGTAACTGCTTTAAAGTGGACAGTTCAGGAGCAGGAAGCGCATTCACACTGCTGTGTAGCCATCACCGCTGTCCCTCTTGAATTTCATAGGTCGCATACTTTGCAGTTTCTACTCCACTCCCTTAATTAGGGGAGTAGGTTGCTACATTCAGGCACAGGACAGCGCTGAGAAAAGGAGCCGGCAGCAAGGGAAGCAAGAGAAACAACAGAAGACAGGAAAGCACCAACAGCCACTGAAAACTCCGGTTTCTAGGCAGAGCCCTCTCTCCTCTGCCTCTGGCCCCGGGGGGCCATTTTGGGGGGACAAATAGGAAAAGTGAGGTACAGGGAACTTTCCAAACCTCCAGGACATCAGGGTGACCTTTTGCCTCTGGGCTCACAGGGTCAGGACAAAAGGAGAGGTGGCAGCTTGGTGTGGGCTCTCTGAGTCCCTGCTGTAGGTTCTCTGTGGGACTGGTGTCTTCGTTTGGGGTTGGTCTCCCCATCATGAGTAGGGGTGGGTTCCGTGATCTCCGCTCCCTCGGATCCTGACACTGGTCAGACCACACGGAGGAGTGGAGCCCAGCCTGCCAGCCCTAATGTCCCCTGCCCTCCCTGGGCCCCAGGGGGACAACAGTCGTGGTGGAATGTGGATGGAGCGTACAGGCAGGGCTGTACCCACATTTCCTCCCTAGACACTGGTCCTGTTCAGATGGAGCCAGAACGTTCGCCACCCGCCCTGGCTCGGCTGCTGCCAGCACCGCAGATGGCTGGGGAGGCGGAGGAGGGGCAGGGTGGGGTGGGGGAGGCCCATGCCTCAGCTCAGACAGCTTGCTCCCCGGAGCTTGGGCCTGCCTGGGAGGGCCCCAGGAGAGCCCCTCCCCCACACCACTTCTCTTCCCGCCTGCACCCTGCAAGCCCTCTCCTCCCTCCTGTCCCCCAGTTCAAAGGATATGAAGGAGAGGAGAAAGCTGGCACAGTTGGGGGGCTCAGTTAACCGCCATGAAGCTCTTGGTGGGGAGGTGGCCTAAGCCTCTTTAGGCAGATGGGGAAACTGAGGCTCAGAGAGGCACAGTGCCCTGCCTAAAGCCACGCTAGCAAATAGGGACTGAGCTGGGATTTGAATACCCTAGTCATCGGGTCGGGGGGTCACCCTTATTCAGGTTTTGTCTCCCACCCGCCCCACCTCCAGGTGTCTCTGAGAACACCCAGGGGGGCAATCTGGAGACCCTCACTAGATGGACTGATCCACAGAGGCCTCTGCAGCCTGTGCAGCTGGCCAGAGCCTAGAGCATCAGCAGCATCTGGGCAGGCTTCCTGGAGGAGGTGGGGTTTTCGCTGTGGGTGGGAGGAAGGGATAAATGTGGCAGGCCTGTAAAAACCATGCCCTGGGACTTGTAGGTTTCTTGTCCACGTGGCTTCCTGCCCTCATTTGGGCCTCTGCCGACCACCCCGGTCACAATCCCCACCCCAGCTCTCAATCACATTCCATAGTTTAGTTTCCGACACCGCTCTAACTACTCTCCCGTGTTATGGGCCGTGTTTATGTGTGTACACCGATCTCCCAGCTGGAGAGCGAGCTCCTGCGTGGGGGGCGGTGCGGGGAGAGTGAACAAATGATTGCGAATGGTTGCAGGGAGGAGGACCCGAGGAGGCTGGCCAGAAGCCAGGCTCCAGGTCTCGGTCGCGGCGGTGGCCCAGTGGAGGAGGGAAGGAGACCACGCGATGGGGTCACGGAAAGCAAGGCTCCGGCAGGCACCCTGCCCCAGGGGTAGGCAACCAGCCCCTCCCAGCCCCTTGGGCTCCAGACCCCACCTGTCCTGCGAGGCCTCAGCCTTCCTTTCCCTGCCGCCTCCCTCAAGCTGGTCTGGAGAAGGTTCTAAGCACAGGAGCTCAGCAGACCCTCCAGGCAGCTGAGAAACCAGTTCACTCTGTGCCCCCGGAAGCTGCTGTAACTTTCGCTCCAGGCTTCCCTGCAGGACCAGGGCCAAACTTCTCCCAAGTGACCCCCGCCTCATCCTGCTTCCTTCCCCCCAGCCATCCCTCACCTGCTTCTCCTGCGAGCACACCCAGAAAAATCGAGGACTCAGGTCTGCTTCTGGATGACAACCTAAGGCAGAAATGAAAGGACAAAAGGGTTGTCATTTCACTAATAGAGAGAGAGGGGGGTCAAAGCCCTGTAGTACGGGCTCCACACAGAGCCATGCCCAGCACCTTCCTTGTCTGCCACATAGTAGGCCGGCCCTGCCTCCAGGGGCCTCCCCCAAAGCCTCACCCAGAGCTGAGACGCCTGAAGTCGGGGCAGATGTTAGTTGAATGACTGAAGGACCAGATGAGCGGCCTGGGCACGCCTGAGGACAGACCCTCAGTGTGACAGAGACCCCTGTTCCCTACTCCCTGGTCCCTCCCATCTGGCACTCGAGGCCTCCCATGGGGCCCCTGAGTCTCTGACATGGCTTCTACTCTTGACCGATGCTGAGGTCCTTTGCCCCCTCGTGTGTCCTCCAGACTGCCTTCTACCTCGCTGACCCCCAGGCATGCCCACTCAGCCTCGCTTCCTCTCACCCCTGCTCAGAACAGGAGGCAACCCTCCAGCAAAACAGAGGTGCATGGGATTGGGCTCGGGCCCCTGGAATGGAGGCGTGCACCCAGGGAAAGGGGTCAGCATGAGCCACCTCTGCCCTGACTGCCATTTCCTGCCTCTCGGGACTCCCTGGATTCCATCAGTGTGATTTTCAGGGGCCCCCAATCGTCCGGATGGTGCTTGGTTGTGGGGGCCTCCCGCGGCTATCTCCCAGGACAGGCCAGTGAGCACGCAGGCGACCTGTCATTCCCTGAGATGCCCAGATGGCCAAGGGTCAGGCCTCTGGTTCCGGCCCTGCCCGCCGCCAGCGGCCCTCTCCGAGCTCCGTGTGGGAACGCACCACCCTCCTGTGTTCTCGTGTGACGGTTTGGAAACGCTTCACTGTGAGCCGAGGGACAGAGCGGGGAAAAGCCCGGCCCCAACCTGGAGTTTGCAGTCTGGGTACCTGGGGCCAAATAATGGGGGGGGGGGACCCCAGGGCTGGGGTGCCCCTCTCCGTGCCAGACGCAGAGCTCCTCACATGGGCAGCGAGGCAGCAGCAGGGCCGAGGCCGCTGGGCTGAGAGCGGGCTGCCCTCATTGAAAACTGGGCGGCAGAGGTGGCCACCAATTTTCTCCACTCCACTGGGCAGGAAAATTATTTCTGCTGATTCCTCTGCGTTCCAGCTGGTTCTCATGCCTGCAAGAGGTCCAGCGGCTGGTCAGAGCAGTGGCCGCAGCGGGCTTCAGAGGCATGCAGCGGCAGGGACCGCACTCTGGCCGAGGTGGAGGTCGGGAGGCAGGAGCAGCTGAGGCGGGGGGCACCCTTGGGCATCTCAAGCCCCTCTTCCTGGGCTCTGCCTTCATGACTCCCGAAACCAGGGCGGTGGGCTCACTCTGGCTTTCACACATAAAAAGCAAAGGACCAGAAAGAAAAGGGCACCGAGCCCACTGCCACTTGTGTCCTCTATGACTGATCCTGACAGCAGACCTGTGAGGAAGGGCGTCGCAGCCCCCCTGCAAGGGGGAAACTGAGGCATGGGGATTAGGCGATTGTGCTCAGGAAGTAGAGGCTGGATTTGAGCCCAGATCTGTCTGAGCTCTTTGCCCACAGCCAGCGGCCTCACTTGACCACAAACAGGACCAGCCGAGAGGAGGGGCCCGGAGATGACGTGACAGAGACAGACAGTCCGTGTGGAGGAGGGGCCAGAACTTGATGTGTACCTCGAGGAGGTCAGACTCATGGAGGACACAGCCAAACCCCACACCCGGGAGTGCCGTGGAGTGGTGCCAGAGCTGAGGTCCTTGAGCTACTGGCCTGTGACTGCAACGTGGCTAATAGGGTGACTGACCCAGTTTGCCCGTGACCGACAGGGGTCCCAGGATGGGGGTTTTCAGCTTTAGAATGGGACAATCCGGGGCAAGACAGGATAAGCTGGTCACCCTAGGCAGGATAAAGAACGTTTGATGGTTCGGGGCGTCTGGGTGGCTCAGTGGGTTAAGGCTTTGCATTCGGCTCAGGTCATGGTCTCAGGGTCCTGGGATCAAGACCCGCATCAAGCTCTCTGCTCAGTGGGGAGCCTGCTTCCTCCTCTCTCTCTGCCTGTCTCTCTGCCTACTTGTCATCTCTCTTTCTGTCAAATAAATAAATAAATAAAATCTTTAAAAAAAAGAAAGTTTGATGGTTCAAGGCAAAAAGTTAATTTGAGACATAGTGAGGGGTTCCAGCCCTCAAGGGACCAAATCAGGGAGGGCTTCACCTGTGGAAGCATTTGGTTAGGAGGGAGGTCAGGGTGGTGTTTTTAGGATGACCAGTTCCATGGTTCAGCTAGGACCTAAGTACACTCCTGCTTTTACTCGTGGAACTGCCCCTCTGGGAGCCCTCCTGGACCTTACTCATCCTCCAGGTGGCTCCGTCCAGACTTGAGGGACGTCTGGATGTTGACCCCCGTACTCTGTCATTGCCTGCCCGCCTCTGGCCAAACAAGCAGTCCTGGGCAGGGAGGGGTTTGTGCGGAGAGAGCGCTGGTTTTGGAAGCAGTCAGGTCTTTGTCCCGATTTCAGCTTGTGTACCCCCTCACCCCAGCAGAGGAGGTCCCAGCAGAGCCCCTGGCAATGTGAGGAGGCCCCGGGGTCTGGGATCCGCGAGCTCAAAGCTCAGAGACAGAGGGAGCAATTCTGAATTCAGTCCTCGCTAGGCTGAGGCCAGGGGCCACACAGGCTCCCAGACTCTGGTCTGTGCCCTAGGACCCTGTGCTTACTCCCCAGGGGGTGTTCTTTTGGTGGAAGGCAGGGTCTCCCGTGGGTACTGCCCCTCCCCCAACAGGTGCTGGCTGGCAGTGAAGCAATGCTGACCTTCCCCAGGGTCCCCACGGCCAGGGACGCCAGGTGCCTGAGTCCCAGGAACCGTGTGGAAGGAGTCTTCCAGAAAGATCCCACTGCTGTTTTGCACAGCTTTCTTCAGGCATAAGAACTTACAATAAACGGCTCAATTTATGCAATGTGTACAATCTGATAAGTTTTGACATATGCGTACACTGTGGAACCATCACCACAATCAAGATGGAGAATGTTTCCTTCAACCTCAGTCGCTTCCTTATGCCTCTTTGAAAACCACCTGTCACTTCACCCTGTCCTCGGGCAACCTCTCATCTGCTTTCTACCCATGTAGGTTAAGTTGCATTTTCTAGAGTCTTCTGACAGTGGAGTCATACAGTATGTTTCTCTCTCTTCTGGGCGTGCGGTGCCTTCTTCCATTCAGCATGATAGCTGACTCCCCTCGGTGATAGAGTCATGTTCTAGGATACGCCCTGATTTGTTTCTCCAGTCACCTATCCATGGATGGTTGGGTTTTCCCACTCTGGCTACGATGAGCAAAGCTGCTATGAACATTTGAGTCCGAGTCTTCGTGCAGACATATTGCTTTCACTTCTGGGAGTGGAATGGCTTGATCAGAGGGTAGGTGTATTTCTAACTTGTTAGCAGCCGCCACGCTGTTTTCAAAGCCATCGTATCACTTTACGTTCCTGATAGCAAAGCATGAGACACGCATTTGCTCCACATCCTTGCCAACACTTGGTATGGTCTGTCTTTTAATTTTAGCCACTCCTAATATGTGTGTACTTATATCTCATTGCGGTTTTCATTCTCATTTTCCTAATGACTGATGATGTAAAGAATCTACCTTAGTAAAGTCTTTCACCTGTTTCAAATCTTTCACCTATTTCTCAGCCGGATTTTGTGTGTGTGTGTGTGCGCGCGTGTGTTATTACTCAGTTGTAAGTGTTCTCTTTATATCCCGGACACGAGTTCTTTGTCAGATACCTGCTTTATAAAAGTTTTCTTTCCCAGTCTTCTGCTTGCATTTTAATTCTCTTAAAAGTGTCTTTCAACAAGAAAAGTTACAAATTTTAGGTTTAAAATCCACTTTATCAATTTTTTTTCTTTGATCATTTGTGTTCATTGTGGCAAGGAATCTTTCCTAACCAACAGTCTATTGCTAGTGTGTAGAAATAGAATGACCTTGTGTCTAGCAATGTTGCTAATCTCACACATTCATTCTATTTAAAAAGCATTTAAAAAAATATTATTTGTTTATTTGACAGAGAGAGAGAGCACAAGTAAGGGGAGTGGCAGGCAGAGAGAGAGGGGGAAGCAGGCTCCCTGCTGAGCAGAGAGCCCGATGCGGGGCTCGATCCCAGGACCCTGAGATCATGACCTGAGCCGAAGGCAGAGGCTTAACCCACTGAGCCCCCCAGATGCCCCCACACATTCTTTCTATTAGACTTTTTGTAAGTTCCTTAGAAATTTTTATAGAGATGACCCCGCCCTCTGCATGAAAGAGCTACTTTCCTTTTTCATTTACCGTCTATGTAACTTTCATTTTCTTTTGCTTTCTGGCCTTGTTGCGCCGTCGGGGACCTCCACTGCAACGCTGAATAGGAGTGGAGAGACCTTACCTTACCTTGTTTTCTGCCATGGGGGCCAAGCATTTGGCTTTCACCTTTAAGTGTAACTTCCTATTAAGTTTTTCTTAGAGGCCTTTTGTCAGATTGAGACAGTTCTTTTCAGTTCCTTTCTTCATTTGCTGTGCCTTTATTAGGCATGGAAACTGAATTTTGTAAAAAAAAAAAAAAAATCTGCATCTATTGAGATGATCATATGTTTTTCTCTCTCTTTTTTTTTTTTTCCTTTGGCTGTTACTATGTTGAGTCACACACTGATATTCAAATGTGAAACTGATCTTGTATTGCTGGGCTAAACCTCACTTTGACATGATGGCATTCCTTTTATATTTTGTCAGAGATAATTTGCAGATATTTTGTTAAGAAAATTTTTGTGTATGTTCAGGAGGAGTATTGGTCTGTAGGTCTCTTTGATAATGTTGCTGTCCAGTTTCAATAACAGGGTAATTAGCTGGGCTCAAATGATGAGCTGGAAGATTCCCTTTTCTTCCATTTTTTGGAAGAGCTTCTTTTTTTTTTTTTTTTTAATTTATTTATTTGACAGAGAGAGAGAGAGAGAGATCACAAGTGGGCAGAGAGGCAGGCAGGGAGAGAGGGGGAAGCAGGCTCCCTGCCAAGCAGAAAGCCTGACGAGGGGCTGGATCCCAGGACCCTGGAGACCATGACCTGAGCCGAAGGCAGAGGCTTAACCCACTGAGCCACCCAGGTGCCCCAAGAGTTGCTTTAGAAAGAGTATTATCTCTTCCTTCAGGGTTTGGTAGAATTTGGTAGAAGCAAGATGAGTCTAGAATATTCCTACTGAAAAAACAATTTTTTAAAAGTCTTTTTTATTTATTTAGAGGGGGAAAGGGGCAGAGGGTGAAGAGAATCTAACGCAGACTCCACACTAAGTGAAGCCCAATGTGGGGTGGGGCTCGATCCCAGGACTCCGAGATCATGACCTAAGCTAAACCAAGAGTCAGACACCCAACCAGCTGTACCACTGAGGTGTCCTTCTTTAATGGAGGGTTTTTAACTACACATGCAACTTATTTAATGGACATGGGGCTCTGCAGATATCTATTTATTTTTGAAAGACCTTCAGTAGATTATATCCTCCAGAAAATTTGTCCAGTTCACCTAAGTTGTTGAATTTCTTGGCATAAAGTTGCTCAAAATATTCACTTGCTAGCTTTTCAGTGTTTGTAGGATCCATAGTGACGTCCCTTCTGCTGTTCCTGATCCTGGTGATGTATGTTCTCTCTCTCTCTCTCTCTTTTTTCCCCGAGCAGTCTGGTTAGAGGTTTATCAATTTTATAAACTTCTTGAAGAATCATCTTTTTGTTTCATTGATTTTTCTATTGTTTTAGTGTTTTCTATTTCATTGATTTCTGTTCTTTATACTTTCCTTTTTCCTGCTCATTTTGGGGTTTCCCCTTCTTTTCTCTAGTTCCTTAAGATGAAAACAGAGGTCATTAATTGAGACCTTTCCTCTTTTGTAATAGAAGCATTTAATGCTATAACATTTCCTCCAACCATTGATAACTTCATCCCACACATTTTTATAGGCTGTGTTTTCACTGTATTCGGCTTAAAATAGTTTCTAATTTCCACCGTGATTTCTTCTTTGACCTATGGTTTACTTAGGAGTGTGTTGTTCAGTGTCCAAATGTTTGGTGATTTTCTAGGCATCTGTCTGCCATGGATTTCTAATTTAATTCCTTAGTGATAAAAGAATACACCTTATGGGATTTCAGTCCTTTAAAACTTACTGAGACTTGTTGATTGCCCAAAATATGTTTTATTTTAGTAAATGTTTTGTGTGTCTTAAAGGGCATGTGTGTTCTGCCATTGTTGAGTATTCTACAGATGTCAAATTCATTGGTCACATTGTTCAGATCTCCTATATCCTTACTGATTTTTGTCTGCTTCTACCAGTTATTGAGAGAATAGTGTTGAAATCTCCATTAATAAATGTGGATTTTTTTTTTTTACTCCCCTTAGCTGTGCTACAGTTTTTACATAACTCATTTTGAAGTCCTTTTATTAGGTGCATCAACATTTAAGGCTGTTATGAATATATAAGGAGGACTTAACTGTTTATCATTATGAGATGACCCATTTATTCCTGGTAACATTCTTTTCTCTTAAATTTCCTTTGTATAATAATATAGCCACTCCAGGTTTCTTTTGAATAGTGCCCATGGAGTATATCTCTTTCTGCATTTTTACTGTTACTCCAAATGTACCTTTTGTATTTAGAGTTGCTTTCTAGTAGTCCCTGTATAATTGGGTCTTGGCTCTTCATATCTGGAAATCTCTGCTTTTTGATTGGTGAGTTTAACCAATTTATATTTAGTATGATTATTTTTACAGTCAATTTAAATCTATTACCTTAATACTTATTTTCTATTTGTTCTATATGTTCTCAGTTCCTTTTTCCTATTTTTCTGACTATATTTTTGATCAGTTGAAGAATATTTATTATTCCCTTTTATCCTGTTATTGGCTTATCCACTATACTGCCTTGGGTGTCATGCATGTGAGTTTTGCTGTTTGGTGGTTTCGAATTTATAGTATACATCTTTAATTTATCAGACTCTCCCTTTAAATAACACTGTATTGTTGTTTCATGAATTACATAAGAACACTACCACAATATACTTCTATTTCTTCCCATTTATGACTTTGGGTTATTTTGTTGTGCATTTTACTTCTACATATGTTGTACGTTCCACAATACATTGTCATTACTTCTCCTTTAAACAGTAAAGTATCCTGTAAAGAGATCTTAAAAAGCAAAGGGGAAAATGTTTTATATTTACCCACATAATCACCCTTTCTGGTACTCTTTGTTCCTTGGTGAGCTCCAGAGTCCCTCTGTTGTCATTTTCTTCTGCTGGAAGGACTCCCTTTAGCATTATGAGCTGGTCTGCTGGTGACAGATATCCTCTAAATTTCTAGGGTCTAGAAAAGTCTTATTTTACCTCCATGTTTAAAAGATAAATTTCACTGGGTATTAGGTTGTACATTGACAGCCTTTTTTCCTTCAAAAAAAGATGTTACTTCATACATGTTTTGGCTCAGAATGTTTCCAAAAAGAAGTCTGTTGTCCTTCTTATCTTTGTTACCTCTGTACCTAATCAGACTTTTTATTTTCTCCTGTGGGTTTTCAGCAACTTGATTCTAATAATGGCCTGGCATCGTTTTCTTCCCTTTTCCCCACTGTGAAGGGTTCCCTGAAATTCTTGGGTCTGTAGTTTTATAATTTTCATCGCATTTAGGAAAAGTTGTGGTCATTATTTCTTCAAACAGTTTTTCTGTCCTCTTTCCTTTCTCCTCCTTGGAGCTCCAGTGACATATATATTAGGCCAATTGATGTCTGACAGCTCAATGACCCTTGGTCCACTTTTCCTCCCACTCATTTTCCTCCCTATGTTTCATTTTGGATTGTTTCTATTGCCATGCCTCCACATTCACTAATATTTCCCTTTAAAGTGTTTAATCTGCTATTTAATTCCATTTGTGTATTTTTTAAAATCTCACACATTGTATTTTTCAACTCCAAAACTTCTATTTTGGGTCTTCAAAAATATATTCTGTTTTTTCCCCTCTTTACGCTCATGATTTTCTCTGCTTTCTTGGACATGTACCTGTTTTACCATCTCTTTGCCCCATTCTCTCATCTGGTCATTTCTGGATCTGTTTCTATTGCTTGACTTTTCTTCTTCTTAGGGGTCACATTTTTCTCCTTTTTGGCATTCCTGGTAGTTTTAAAAAAATATTTTATTTATTTATTTGAGAGAAAGAGACCGGGATAACAAGAGAGCGCGAGCAGCGGGGAGAGGGACCCTGGGATCCTGACCTGAGCTGAAGGCAGACGCTTCGCTGACTGAGTCACCCAGGTGACCCAAATTCCTGGTAATTTTTTATTGGACACAAGGCATTGCAATTTTTCTTTGTTAGGTACTAAAGTTTTTCATGCACCTTTAAATATTTTTGGTTTTGTTCTGAGATGCAGTTAAGTTACTTGGTTACAATTGGATCGTTTCAAGGCTTGCTTTTCGACTTTGTAAGCAGATCTAGGTCAGCCTCTAGTCTAGGGCAACCTTGACCTCATTACAGAAGCAGTTCCTTCTGAGGACTCTACTCATCGCCCTATTGTTATGAGCTCTTGCCACTTTGGCTAGTGGGAAGATGACTAATTCTCATTCCTGTATGACCCGAGAGAATGGTTCTGCCTCTTTCTTTCTGTGGCTCCTCCCCCAGCCGTATGGTTTTCTCACCCTCATACACCGTCAGTATTTACTAATCAGTGGTGATTAGTAAGGACTGGAGGAGATCTTCCTGTAGATCTGCAGCTTTCTCTCTGTCTGGCTCTCCCTTCTCTGGTGTTATACACCATGAATTATAGATGTCTTGGAGTCTCTGAACTCTGGGTTCCAACTTAGAGTTCTGAACCTCAATTGGGGTTCCTTCTCTGGAATGGAGGCTGGAAAAGCTCTCCAGGGACAATTGTAGGGTTCACCTCATATGTTTACCTCTTCTCTCGACTCACTGTCCTGGGCTGCCTCTTATCTAGTCTCTGAAAACCATAGTTTCATTAGTATGCGTGTGTGTATGTGTGTCTGATTTAAGATCAGAGGGTAAGTCTGACATTGCTTACTCCATTTTGGCTGGAAATGGAAGTGCTTGTTAAGACTTCTCAGAAGGGATGCAGACAGCTGGGAAAAACCTCCTTTTGTATTCCCCTTTCCTCTTTTCTGTTGCCTGGGATTCAGACATGATGGCTGGAGCTTCAGGAGCTTTCTTAGACCAGGAGGTGACTTATAAGATGGAAGTTACATGCTAACGGTGTAGGAAAGGAGAGATGGATGAAAGGAGCCCAGATCCTCAATGACGTTGCGGAATAGTCCCGCCACCTCTGCAGAGCCAACTTCTCAATTTCTTTTACTTGAGACAGTAAGTCCTTGTGTGTCTAATTCTATGTTATTTGGTACTTTCTGCTTTGCCACTAAACCTGATTCTAACGGGTGTACCTCCCGTCCCAGCACAGTGGGGAATGATGAAGCTGGCTTTGTCCTCATCCACTGATCATTCTACCTGCTTCCAATCTTGACTTCTCTTCCATTCTCTGAAGCTGGGCCCATGGAGGCCTTGGCTCCAGGCTCTGATTGACTTGGCCCATGCACATCAGAGCCGACCCACAGACAAGGTTCTACACTCCCCATTCCCTTCTTCTTGCAAGGTACAAGGGGTGCAGATTGAGCAGCCCTGTAGCCCTGTGAAGAACATGGTGGTGAAGGTGGTCCTGAGGGCTGAGTGGTGCAGTCGGGGAGTCATCCGGGGGAAGGAGGAGGGTGGTTTGGTGGTTGAGGGGCACAGAAGGTGGTAGAGGTGGTGCAGGCCATGCGTGCAGCATGATGCAAGGGCAAAGCTTGGGGCGTGTGTGGATGATCTGACTTCATCCCGTTTCTGCCTCCCGCTGACTGTCGTTGCTTGGCAAGGGTGACCAGCACGGCTGGGTGTAGCCCACCCACATCCTTCCTCTCACCCCCTCACCTGCTTTTCCTCTTGGCCAACAGAGTTCCCATCTGTTCTGATCACCCAGTTCCTTACATGCAGCCACCAAGCCAATCATAGCAGCCTCTCTTCTCTCGCCAGAGGTGGCTCAGGAAGGGCTGCTCCCCGAGGCCACGGGGCAGGTGGAGGAAGAAGAGGTGGGGCGAGTCGTGCTGGAAAGCAGTGGGAAAGCCCAACAAAGAGACTCAGAGCAGAAACACCTCCTCATCTCTCTAAAGATACATAGTGCACGCAGGTGATGCTGGGCCCCCAGGGCCCCCCGAAGCACGTGGCGGCCTGGCTGACATGTCAAGTCTGGGGGAACAGATGGATGAAAGGTTCTGAGCCCTGGTGATGTTACTGCCAAGGTGCCAAGAGAACCACCCTATACGCCCCCACCTTGGGTAACACACCTCCTTCCAGCTTGCAGCCACATCCCAGGTCGTAGCAGGTAGCTTGCCCTCGACAGGAAGCAGGGACAAGAGTCACCACTTGCCGCGTCGTCATGAAGGGCAAAGGTGTCATGACGGCCGACGGACCCCTGGACTGGCTCGGGCATGCGCTGCACCCGGAAGTGCTTCGTCTCCTTCCTTGAAGGGGAGGGGAGGGTCTTGATGACAAGAAACCCCCATCCCTGGAGGGTCTGCAGCCCACCCTGAGGGCGTGCAGAGGACTCCGTTATCATCTAGGAAGTTTCTATATTTTACATTAGAAAAGGGAAAGAGTTAAGACAATTGGAACAAAATGCTAGTGATTGTCATTTCTGCACGGCGGGCACACAGCTGTGCACTCTTTGTTCGTGTACTTTTCTGAAATGAAATAAAAGGCGGTGATGAGCTGCCCTTCTTCCCTCCCCTGTGCCGGGTCCGCCGGGCCCGTTGGCTCGGCACAGGGTGGCCCCTGCTCTGGCTCCAGGATGTGTCCCTGGCTGTGCCCGTATTGGGGGGGGCACTACCAGCCCAGCAGCTCCCCCTCCCCGCCACCCCTGCTCCAGCTCGAGCTCCTCTCCGCAGCCCACCGGGCTGGAGCAGAGAGCAGATGGCAGCCCCGCGGGCCACCAGACGTCCTCCAACACTTCCCTCCCTGCCACCATAGCCAGGGCCCTGTCGCCTTCCAGCAGGTCCAGGGCTGAGAGCTGGTAAGCTCCACGGGGGGTGGGGGGTTGGGGGGGTTTGCTGGGGAAGGATAGGGGGAGATGGGGTCTAGGGGGGATTCCCTCTCTCTGCTTCTCTCCCAGTGAGCTGCTTTTGGACCACAGCTGAGTGTGGGTGTTGGGGGTGGGGGAGGAGAACACGAGGGACATAATTGGGGAATCCCAGTTTGACTCCGGGTCCCACATGACTGCTTGGGTGTCAGAAAATGGCCCTGGCTGGGTCCCAAAGGGCTTCTCGGTTCCCATGCCTGATGGCAGGAAGCCTTGACCCCCACTTCTGCCCAGTGGGTCCCCTTGCTCCAGAGTGCCCTGGCCTCTCCCATCCCTTTTGCAGGGCTCACTGTCCCCACCAGACGTCCATGGACCCCTACCACTCCTGGGCGCCGGGTCCATGACATGAATTCAGCCAATGACTGATGAGGGGCAGGGTAGGTGGGGGTGGAGGCAGGGGGAGCAGGAGCAGGTTTGGGGAGGACAAGTGGACCTCTGAGGGAGAAAGAGGGCTGTGTTTGTCCAGCTCTGGGTGCTTAGAGCAGGATTCAAATCCCACTCTGGTTCAGAGGGTCTGAGTGACCTTGGGCAAGTCACCCTGACTCTCAGGCTTCAGTGTACCCCTTTGTAAAATGGGGCTACTATTGGTGACTCCGGGGTTGTTCAAAAAACATCCTGCATTCACCCTGGTGCCACCTGCCTCGCGTGATAATCTGCCACCCTCCTCCCGCCTCCATGGGCTGGCGGGTCACCTGCTCCAAGAGCAAGCACTGAGCTCCAAGAACATGCCCTCCGGTTCTGGGCATTTACTCCATCTCTACTTGGCCCTGTCCAAGGCCTCAGGGCCACCAGGTCACCTCCACACTAAACAGATGACACCTTGAAAGCTGGGCTCTGGCGGGCCATTTCGCTATTATTGTTACAAAATGAAAATGCGCCATTCCCACACTCAGGCTCCTTGCCGGCATCTCCGGAGGCACACCTGTGTTAACGGGGTTAAGCCAAGTTGGGATTTCTAAGCTCCAGTGAACCCCACGCCTTTCTCACCCCACCCTGCCTGCTCCCCACTTCCCAGCTGGGACTGCTCCCTGGTCTCCAAGGACTTGCAAAGTGATACTCGTGGACCGTATCACTGGAGGTTTTCTCCAGCTCTGAAATGATGGAGGAGGGATAGAGCCCCTGGGGGTCTTTCATGGGTTGTGTTTGCTTAGGGGTGTGCCATCGGCCTAAAGCGGCATGTGTGGGTGGCACCGCCCTCCTCACTGCTCTCACCTTGCCTCTGGGGACTGTGGCGACACCCGGAGGCTCCTGGCCAGCCACCAAGCCGGTCATTCAGGTGCCTCGGGGCTCCGGAGTCTCTGAGTGATTCTGCTGCTGTGATGAGCGAGAGAGGACAGCCGAGCTTTCCAACCTCCTCTTCCGCCCACTCGTGTAGTCTGGAGGGGGCTTGCTCTCCATGCTCGTTCAGTAAATCCCATATATTAGAGTCTTGCCCTTGGGGTCCAGGCCACGAAAAGTGATGCTCTATTTGTTATAGGACTCTTGACAGAGGTAAAAAACCCAACTCCTGGTGGTTTCATCATCAAGGGAATTTATTGGCTTATGTTGCTGAAAAGTTAGAAGCTTCAGTTAAGGTTCGATCCAGCAGCTCAAAATGCTATCGCCCCAGATCCAGTGGGACTCAGGCTCTCTACTGTTTCATCCCTGGGCTCTAAATGGTGCCTTCCCAGCAACCCAAGACATTCCCCTCTTGGGGGTGACATGTCCACCCCTGCTGTAAACTCACACACTTAAATCTCAACGGCAGTTCAGGGAGACAGAGTGTTATTCATTGCTGGCATCACTCAGCACATCCCGAAATGTCGTCTTATTGACTAGAATTAGGTCACATGCCCACCCCTGACCACTCAGGATAGCCACAGGGTGGGACACGCTTACTGGCTTAAGCCAACCATGGCCACTCTCAGAGCAGAATTGGGGTCAAGTGTGGAAAACTGAGGCTCCGTGAGCCAGAGACACAGACCACCAGGGAAGCACAGTGGCAGTGACTGTTTACTGAGTCCGTCTCATGTCCAGGCCCTGCCTGCTGCAGTCCTGCGTGTCATCTGATGAAATCCTCCCAACAGCACTGAGAGGGAATTGCAGCGAGGAAGTTCAAGCTTGGGCGGGGGTGGGGGGGCCGGGGTGTCATGCCATGGCCACTCAGTTCAAAGGCATGGGGCTATGGGGGGCGGCACCTAGGTCTGGCTTTCTGTTTACGGCCTGTGCAGATCTGGAGCAAGACCCATTGTGAGTTAGACCCCTGGCCGTGCCCCCGGCTTACCCCGGGGCCACTGGAGTGTGTGGCCATGTCCAGAGGCGCTGTCTGCTTCCTGCTCGCCCTGTGAGGCTTCCTCTGAGCCCAGACCACTGGGCAGTCGCGGCCCGTCAGAGCTAACAGCCCAGGAGCAAAGAGCGAGGGGTGGGAGTGGTGAATAGGTACCCCAGCTTCCCTCCTCGTACCCCCAGTCCCTGCTGTGGGACGAGTGAGGTGTGCTCCCCACCTTCTCTCCGAAGGTTCCCCGCAGACTGAGCCCACCGTGGTCACGGTGGCACCTGTTCCTTGACACACCCTTTATCAGCCTATGGCCTCCCTCCTGCCCCCCCCCCATGTCTTCACATGCTTCCTAGAATGACCGCCCAAATAAGCCCCTTGCATCCAGGGAATCCAAATTGAGACGGCAACCTCTAGGGTCTGGGTGTCTCCCGGAGTCCTGGCACTACATGCCACCAGGCACGTGGGTATTGATTTTTTATTCAACTCCGGATAACCGTTCCCTGGGCTGGGCTTGAGGCCTGGGGCACGGCCAAGGGAGGAGGCAGATGGGACCCAAACCCCTAGGTCTAGCTGAAGACATAAGCCTGCAAATTGTTTCTATCTGGCCCAGAGTGTGCTCCCTACCCAATGTCTAAATCTTCTGTACAGCTTCCCTGCTATGGTCGTTCTACTGTTTGCACACCCATAGGGATGGGGAGCTCACTACCATTTAAGTAGTCTGATTCATCTATAGAGGGTCCTGAAATTTACTAGTTACTTAACAAATATCGGGTGTGGAATAAATGACTACACAAAATAATTATTTTAGTATCAAATTTCCAAGTACCTCTTTTGGGAAGCAACCAGCCAGAAACTTCCAAGAACGCTGGGGACGAAGGCGTGAAGGAATGCTTCTGGAATCTAGTTCAGGGACAGCCAGCGATGACCAGTGGCCCCAGTCTAGCCCGCTCTGCTTTTGCACATCCTACAAACTAAGGACAGCTTTTATGTTTTTAAACGGTTGGGGGAAAAAATAGAAAGAAGCCTATTTCATGACATGGAAAATTATAGGAAATTCAAAACCCAGTGTCCATAAATAGCATTCCAGCGGAGCAAAGCCATGCTGTCACTCCCGTCTCGCCTGCGGCTGCTTCCCTGCCCCGGGGCACATAAGGGTCTGTGACAGAAGCCGTTTGGCCCATGAAGCCTAAATATTTATATCTGGAACTTTCTAGAAAGAGTGTGCCGCCCACCCCTCGTCTGGTTCATACATACAACGTCACTCCATTTTACAGGTGAGGAAATCAAGACCGCACGGGATCAGGGAGCTCAGAGTCCAACTGTGACAGGACGAGAAGGGCTTGGTTCCCAGAATAGCAGCCTGACCCCAAAGCCCCAGGACAGCATCAGCCTGGCTCCCCAGGTCCCCGCATCTCCCCCAAAGAGCCCCCGCATCTCCTCCCTCCTGTCCTGGGGGCCCAGCGGCCGGGACAGCCTGTCCTGCTGGGTGGCTCCTGGCCTGGCTGGAGCTCGCGGGACGCCAGGAGCTGGGCCCCGGGTGCAATCAGAGGCTCATTGATGCGGCAGCCCCGCGTGTCAGAGGAATCGATGCTGCTTCCCAGAGCAGCTGGTGGAGCCTCGAAAGTGGGTCAGGCCCCGGGAGGGACGGTCCATTTTTAGCCTTTCATTAGGGCCTCATTCATTAATTCCTTCACTTAATATTTCCTGAGCAGCTACTCTGGGCCAGCCTTTGCCATGGGGACAGAGAGCACCGGTCAGTCACTGGAGAGGAGTGGGGTGTCCCAGCCCTGCAGGACGGTCTCAGACACCAGCATGAAGCCGAGGTGTGGCCCAGAGTAGCCCCCGCGCTGCCTTTCAGGCGAGGGCAGAAGCACCCAGGTTGGCCAGAAAGGGGTCTGCCAGGTGGAGGGGGGAGGGGGAGCCTGCTGGGCGGAAGGAACAGCGTGTGACTGTGACAGAGTGCGGCTGGGAAGGCTTCAGCAGGCCAAAATCTGTGTAAGCTTGGGGCTCTGGCCATGCGGGGGACGGAGGGGGGCAGTGAGGCTGCAGGGATGGCTGGACTGGGGGGGGGGCTTGGGAAACATGAAGCTTGCCCTGGGTGCTGTGGGGTTGGGAGCTGTGGGTGCCCTGGGATGGGGTTGGGAGCTCCGACAGGCCAGCAGGTGGAAAGCTCATCTTGGAGCCACGATGGGGAGGGAGCAGTGGGGCCAAGTGTGACGGAGTCCTGCGTCAGGCAGCAGGGACAAGGGGAGGAAGAGGAAAGGAAAGCCAGACTCAGAAGGGGTGGGTCCTGGGGGCCAGCTGGAAGTGGGAGGGGCCAGGGGAACAGGGGGAGAAGCTTGATGCAGGCTTTGGAGGGCTTCTGGACCCTCCGGGTACCCCCTCCTCTGCTCCAGTCATGGGGCTGGGGTGACGGCAAGGGGGGGGGGCTGGGGGCTGGGTCCTCCAGAACGTCCCGACAGCCGCCTGCCCTCAGCCTCCATCCCAGGCCCCCTGGGGGTGCACCTCCCTCCTTCCTGCCAGCCTTGGAGAGGCCCCCTCCTGCACACGTGCCTTCCCAACCTCACCACTGGGGCCTTGCAGGTGCATGGCTGTCCCGTGTGACTCTAGACAAGGCACAGGCATATCCCCATCAAGCAGGGATGGCTGGGGTGTCCCCATCCATGCCTTCCGCTCTGAAGGGTTGATGAAGGAACCAGCATCAGGGGCAGAATGTCTTTGAGCTACTGGGAAAACGGCTGTCACCCCTCTGCCTGGGAGGCCACCCTCAGAGTGTCCTTGGATCTTGCTGAGAAAATCAAACATAGAATTATTGTAGGCAGGAAGCCCCACCAGCCCACCTCTGGGTGTGGAAGCAGAAGAATTGAAAGCAGGGACTCAAGCATCTCTTGCTGAGATGCCAGTTGCCTGGCCCGGCTCGCATGGCTTGGGGCACGACACTGTTGATCCTTACTCCCCCCGATCATAATTCTTGGTTCACTTGTGTGACCCACAGGAGGCTGGAGCATGGTTTCCACCTCAGCCCCGTCACCCAGCCCTCCTGTGCCCAGACAGCCAAGGTCACACGGACAGAGTGATGGGCATCTCAGGGAAGCAATGTGGTAGAAGACGGGCCCTGGAGCCCGGCCAGAGACGGCAGGCGTCCCATTGCTTTCCAGCCCCGGGCAGGGCCCAGGGGATGGGTGCGTGGGGTGGGGCAGGGGTGGGGGAGTCAGAGGTGGGGGCGCTGGGGAGTCAGTGGCTGGGGAGAGTTTGCCGAGCCCCCAAGGGCCCCTGCTCAGTCTCCTTGGTCCCATGTGAACCTGCCGACCCCTTTGGTAGTACATGGCCCCTCCGCATCTGGGAACCCTGGCCCCGGCACTGGGTGAGAGGGTCCCATCAACGGCAGGAGTTGGGCGCTTGCCCCCTCCCGTCTCCACCCGGACCGGAGCGCACTGGGTGTGGCCCACGGTCGTTCACTGGTGGGAGATTGTCACAGTTCCAGCCGCAGAAAATAAGGTTGTGCTTGTACCGCCGAGGGCTTCAGCAGGGTGTGAAGAGGAAGATGGGGACCCCAGGCTTTCTGAGCTCTGCCACGACCGTGCTGGGGAAGGACCTTCTCGTGCAGCCTTTAGCTCCAGCCTTTGGCCCATGTGCTGCCTGTGGCCGTCCACCCCCGTATGGGAAGGGCTCTTGGGGAGCTGAGGACCCTTCCCCCAGGCCCGTGCCCAACACCCTGCTCACTGCTGTGTCTGTCAGTGCATCTAACTGGGGGGCTTCCCTGCCGTGGGGCAAGAGGGGGCAGGGGCTGACTCCAGGGGGGACCCCGAGAAGGAGCCTGGCACTCGGGACTACACACCTCTGGGTGCCTCGGCCCTGACTTCTGGCACACGTCGGGGCTGAAGGTGGTCTCAAAGAGAAGGATCTAGAAAGGTCTCTTAGGAAAAGGCCCCGATGAGCTCCTTCATCTCCTCTGGGGTCTCGGCACTTGGACTGAGCCCCCTCTTGGGCTGCGTCCTTCCCCTGCCCACCCGTGTCAGGTAGCCCCGTGGTTTCCTGTCCAAACCGAAACACTTGATACGATCAGTGCTGGGCGGACAGAGGAAACTGAGGCAGACTGTGCCCCCTCCCCGACGTGTCATCCTGTCTGGGAGGCTCCGTGTGGCCGCCCTCACCCCCAGAAGCCTCCCGATGCTCCCCCGTCCTCATCTGCCGAGCCCGCGCACCACCGCTGGCTTCTGCTTTCATTCATTTGCTCGGCAATGATTTCCGCAGACGGACTCTGTGCCGGGCTTTGCTGCGGGCGCTGGGGGGCTGCCGTCACGGCGCTCACATGTTAGGAGGGAAGGCAGACATAAACCAGCAAATCAATCATGTTGGGGGGGTGACTCCTGCCACCGTATTTGGACACAAGACCGCAGTCAGGAGAGGTCTCCGCGGCATGGCAGCCTAGGAGCAGAGGCTTAGATGAAGACAGGGCCTGGCGTGGAGCTGGGACAGGATCCAAGGCTGCCTGAGCCGCCCCCAGCCCCCGCAGGCCCTGGTTCCCAGACACGCAGAAGCCGGGCCGTGGTTGGGGGGCAGGTTTGGGGCAGGACAGGGCCTCTGGCTAGTGTCACTTGAGCAGGGGTGGGGGAGTCGTGGGAATGAGCAGGTCCGCCAGCATCCACGTGGGTGACCATCAGGACAGGCCGCAAGAGCGCTATAGCAACAGGATGTTCCTGTTCTAGGACATTCTTGCCCTGGAAGATAAGACCGAGTCCTGGAGAACGTTCCCTGTGTGCTCTCTGCACTCCCCTTGCTGGGGTCTGTTGCCCGTAAGCAGGTCATGGACCATGAACACCCACTTTTCTGCACAGCGGGTCCCTTTCCCAGGACAGCGGGAGCCCATAAACACCAGCATTCCCTTCTCAGGACTCTGGATCCCTTGAGGGAGGCACCTTGCTTTCGGGACAGCTGTTCGCTCATCAGAAGCCCTTCTAGACCCTCCTGCTGCCGTGTCCACCCCTCCCAAGTCATTCTATTCCAACCTTTGTTGAGTTTCCCCCAAAAAATCAAACATAGAATTACCATAGGCAGGAAGCCCCCCCCCAGCCCACCTCTGGGTGTGGATGCAGAAGAATTGAAAGCAGGGACTCCAACAGACTTGCCCGCCCCCGCCCCACTTTCAGAGTAGTGTTGTTCACAGGTACCCAAAGGCGGAAGGAGCCCCAGCGTCCACCCATGGGTGAAGGTTTATCCATGAATAGCATGTGACATACGCAGACAATAGGGCATCATTCAGCTTTAAGAAGGAGGCGGGAAGTTCGGACACCTGCTCCAACCTGGTGAACCTGGAGGCCTTCTGCTGAGCGACATAAGCCAGACTTGGAAGGACAGATGCTATTGGCTTCTCCTTGGCCGACATCCCTAGAGGAGCCAAAGCCATGGAGATGGCAAGCGAGTGGGGGGCACCAGGGGCAGGGGGCGGGCTTCGGGAGTAGGAGTGTGGACTGGACGCGCGTGGGGCCACCTGGCTGTACCCTTGGAAATGGTCAAGATGGTAAATTTCATGTTACGCATGGCTTACCAAAGTCTGAAAACAATAGGAAAATGAAAACAAAGTGACAATCTGTGCCAATCCCTGAATCAAAAGACCTGCCTTAAACGGCTGGAGCCCAGACCCCCACACCCTAAAGAGATGAATCAGCGACGCCTTCCTTGGTTTGCCT
Source organism: Mustela nivalis (assembly GCF_964662115.1). Lineage (NCBI taxonomy): Eukaryota > Metazoa > Chordata > Mammalia > Carnivora > Mustelidae > Mustela > Mustela nivalis. Next base: position 5,455,512 of record NC_139025.1, on the reverse strand, counting down.
GGGACTTTGGGCCACACGAGAGAGTCTAACCAGTGTGATTTGGGGTGGGGACTCTGAGTCACCTGATCTCAGCTCACTCTCCAGAGGACCAGGGACTGAGACTGGGGTGAGCTTCCCGGGCCAACAGTCTTCCACGGTGTCGGGGACCTAGCCCCATCCCCAAAGAAGCTGCAGGAGAAGTGCGAGTTCTGTGTCCGGAACTGTCCTGACGTGCCCGTGCACCTGCGTCCGGGGTGAGTCTGAGTCCTTTTCCTGTTGTCAACTGAAACTGAGTCAGCAGCCCTCTGTGACTCTGTGAGTCCTTCTAGCACATGGTCAGAGCCAAGGCTGGGCTTGAGAACCCTCATACTCGCAGCTGGTGTCAGAAGTGGGAGCGGCCTTGGGACTGTCCCCTAATCTCAAAGAGACTCCTCTTGCTGGTGGGAGACCCAGGCAGGACAGACTGCTAAATCCGGGGGCAGGATTTTGAGGAGGAGCAGGTGATGGTGAGTGGGGGTGGGCGTCCCTCCCCAGTTATCTGTTATCCTTGTGCGCTCGGGGAGAGAAGAGTCAGTGAAGAGACCTGCTCACCTTAGCCCCGGACTGCGAGTGGCCCAGACGCTTGCCCCCAAGCTGACTTGTGTCGAGGTGCCATCCCAGAGCACAGACGAGGGGGAGGGGACGTAGGTGGGGCATGTTGCTGTGGGTTCTGTCTCCTGGGATGACCTCAGAGAGGCCACCTGAAAACCCTTATCTCAAACACATCTGCCCCCAGCCACTGGAAAGTTCTGCAACTCTAGGAAAAGGAGAGATGGGGAGACTGCGTGCCCCAGGGGTGTGTGGGAGGGAGCCAGGAGCACAGGGCGGGAAGCTGGAGTTTTGCAGGCGGACCTGGCCCTGGCCAGGAAGGGGCAGGTCCCCTGGTGAGAGGGCCGAAGCTCCTGGGAGAGCCTGGGTCTGAGCTTGGTCGTCTTGGCCGTTGGACTTCTAAATGAACACCGCTTTATAAATCAGAGGGGAGCCTGGAAGACTTTGGTCCTTGTGGTAGAACCAGAATTAGTAACATCTGAGCCGAAAACAAAGGCCCCTTAGGGACGGTGGGCTTTTAGTGGAGTCGAATGTGTATGGGAACCGTTCCTAAAATAACACTCTTTAGAAGAAAAACAAGAGCTTGGTTGTGCGGCCGGGAAGAGTTTCACATGTGCCCACTTGTGCCCCCAGCTCTGCACGTGCCCTGACTCGGAGGCCAGGCTCCAGAGCGGGTGGCAGCCATGAGGGCTTCTTTCAGAAGCGGGAGCCCCCTCCCCTCCCCCCACCGCCTCTCTGAATGATCCGCAGACAAGGAAACGGGCTCCGGGCCATGAACAGGGCGCTGAGCAGCCGTGGGGATCCCGCCCATAATCCCTTTTAATGGACTGTTGCTTTTTAGTGACTTTCTGGTTTCAGTTAGTGTGTCTGCTCTTCCAAAACGGGATTCAGCCCCCGCCCCTCCCAACCCCGCACCTTGGGGTCTGGCGGGGGAGGGAGCTACTGCCCAGCCTGGCTGCTGCCCTGAGCTTTCCCCTGAGGTGGGTGGAGGCCGCTCTCTCTGCCCCAGGACCTTGGGGAAGCCCCCGCTCCACTTCTCTCCTGCAAGGAGACTGCTGATGACCTTTGTGGAAACTCAGTGTCCAGAAAGGACAGGGTGACTTCCGAGGGGAACTGGACTCTGGGTGCCAATGAAGCCCCCCAGCCTTCAGCCACCCCGTGGCCCCTGGGTCCCTTTAAGCACCCCCCTCCCCCGCAACCAAGGCAGAGCCGGCTTGGGGGTACCTAGTACTCACCTGCGGCTGCAAATGCAACCTGGTTCTTCACTGTCGATGGAAGCGCGTGGTAGTGGTGGCCGCTGCTGGGGCCCCTGGGGCCAGGATCACTGCCAAGCAGGCCACGGCTTCCGAGGCTTCCAGTGGCCCAGCCTGGAGACTGAAACCAGCCCCTGAGTTTTGGCAGCAGCGCCTGGCCCGGGTGGAGGAGACGCTGTTGTGGCCTTTCGGGGTCCCGTGGGGGGAACTGGCACACACTTCACCGTGGGGATGTTGGTGCTCCATTACGAGGTGTGACCCCCGGCCCCACTGGGGTGGGTTCCTCATGACCTCTCTGAAATCTAAGGAATTCTAAATTCGGGAAGACACTTGGCCCTGAGGGTCTGTCTGGCTAAGACAAAAGATTTGGGATCTGTAGTCACCTTGTTCTGAGGGGGAGTAGGGGGTGCAGTGGGGTGGGGGTTGAGAGGTCGGAGTCAGCGAGGAAAGTTGGGATTGACTCCCAGCCTAGTCAGACGTGAAGCCTGGGCACTTCGCCAGCTCGCCATGGACGTGAAGTCCCGTCTGTGTTCAATTTGCTTCAAGGAAAGGTTCTCTCCAGCTCTCTTGGAGTCTGGTGGCCTTCGGGAAGTCATAGGGCTGTGTTCAGCTCATTCGGTTTTCCAAAACCGGTAAGTGGCATTGACACCATGATCGTGGTCATGGATGATCTCATCCAAACCTCACGGCCCCCCGGGAGGAGGGCGGCGTCGTTCTTATCTTACAGCCAGATGCAGGACTCCCGTCACAGTGCTCACCGGGAGCCCAGCTGGGAGGAGAAGCTGGGCTATGGGTTTCTGCAAGGTCTGTGGCAGTTCGCTGCCCCTAGACAACCCTCAATCTAGATCAGGGTGGACAGAGGAGGAAATCCAGTATCGGGCGGGGCATCTGCAGGGTCCAGTGGAAGGCCCCAAGGGCACGGGTGTGCAGGTCCTGGTTGGATGCAGGGGTGTCTGTGGCCTCACCCCGCACCTCCCCTGTGACTCTGAGCCTGCAGGGGGCCTGCCTGGCAGTGGGTGGAGAGGAAGCAGCCCTTGCCTTGCACCGTCCCTTGTAATTTGAGGAAAGGGGGACTGGCTTCTTGCACGCACTCGTTTTCAGCTCTTGTGTTCATGTGGAACCTGGAAATTAATTAGCTCAGACACGAGTTCCACAGCCCAGGTGCATGAGAAGACTCCTTGTTAGTAAAACTTTGCCCTTTGGCTGGTGGGCGTTCGACGGCTGGATGTCGGACGGTGGGTCTGTGTGGGGCCGGCAGCCATGGCAGAAAGGTCCAGCCTGCCCCCAAAGGCCAGCTCATGCCCACTTCCCAGCAACATGGGGTGTTTCCAAAGCCAATCCCCACAACCGGAATGTCCCTGGGGATGGATCTGATGGGGACTTGGGAGCCTCACAACCGGCTCCCAGGGGTCTTGGGCTGTGCAGTTAGAAACTCTACAATGAGGACCTCATTTGGGCAGGAGTCAGGGAAGGCTCAGAACAAAGTCACTTAGGTGGGGACACTTAAACCGAAATTGGGAATCAGAATTAGCCAGGTAAGGGGCAGAGGGAACAGCATTCCAGGCAGGGGAACAGCACTTGCAAACTCCCTGAGTCAGAAAGGTGGGTGGCCAGAGCCACTAGAACACAGGGAATGTGCGGGAAGGGGGCAGACCAGGAGGCCGCAGGCACGGGTCCAGGCTGGGGGCCCTCCAAGGCCTGCTGGGGCACTGGGTCTTGACGGGAAGAAACCTGCATTCTGAAAGCATCCGGTGAGGGAATGAAGGCCCGGGCACCTTCCAGAAAGACCCCCTCCTCCACCACCTTCCTAACGAGCTGATCCCTCCCCCACAGCTGCATCTGGTTCCTTCACCGTTGTTGTCGTTGTGGGTAATTGTTAGGTGGGCTGGGCGCGCTTTCCCTTCTGCGGAGGCTGCGAGCCAGCGGGGATAATCACGGCTTTTCACCACCCTCCCCCACCCCCACTCTGCCCCACTTCCTCCCTATCATTTATCCAGGAGGGCCCAGAGGAGGCGTTACACGCAGCTCGGGGGGCCTAAGGTCTGGAAGGGTTCTGGGAGGCCGCAGGGCGTGGGTGCGAGGTCAGGCCCGGGCCCTGAATACCATCGGTGATGGCGTCGTGATGCAGATGAACGACCACTCGCCACCGAGCCTTGACCGCGCTCAGGCGCGATCACGCCAGCTTCCTCGTTCGCCCTGAACTTCATCCTTACGAGATGGAGATGCTCGCGACCTCGCTGTACAGAGAAGGAAACAGGCGCAGAGAGGTGGAGCAGGTTGCCCAAGGCCCCAGCGCCCGGCAGCGCTGCTCACGCCCCCAGCCCCTGCCCATCCTGCCTCCCCGGTTAGCGCCGACGCCACCGCCCTCACCGCCAAGGGGTTCCGAGGCACCCACCCTGCGGGTTTGGGCTGAGCCCCCTTTTGAGGGTCTCTCTGCCCTGGAGGGCCACGTGCCCCACCCGCGGCTCCAGCTGATTGGTCCAGGCAGACACTAGCCTGGAGGGCAGCCCGTGGGAGTGGCAGGCCGTGCCCTGCAAAGATGAGTGGGGACCAATCAGAGAACCTCTCTCTGGCCGGCCTGGGAGAAGCGGAGAGAGGGAGTCCGGCTGGGCGAGGGCCAGAGGGCCAATGCGCAGCGAGATAAAGCAAGCCCAGGGCCCAGAGCGGCAGAGGCCAGACCCCACAGCCAGAGGGAGGAAGAGGCTGGCCCACAAAATCGGGGGCCCAGTGGGAACCCAGAACAGCTCTCTCCTGCTCCAACCCAGACCGGCTGCCCAGCTGCCCCGGGTCCTCTGTGGGGCAGAGACCCCTCTCGCTTTATCCACCTGCCCTTACAGAGGGCGGGTCCCTCAAGGTGTGAGAGGAAGTCCGGGGAGAGCTGCTAAGAGGCACCTGTCCAGCGGCTCACCTGCGCTTCCTCCTTCCTCCTCCTGCGGCCGGCAGGAGGGGGCCTGAGGGACGGAGGTCATATCCTGACGTCAGGCATGGAGCCTGGGCACCCCAGATACCCCGCAGCCATGCCTCCAGGCTAGCGGGCTCCTCCCTGTGCCCAGGGCACCATTAGCCCCGAGGGGACAGCTGAGGGTATCTCCTCTGGGAAGCTGTGCCCGCTGTGCTCACCATGCTCTCGCACCCACCCCTACGCACAGCGGCCGCAGGGGTGAGGAAGGGGTTGTTGTCCTTATGGAGAGGCCCACGTGGATTCCTGGGAGTGGGGATGATGGCCCCAGCAGGGAGGGGTGAGGGATGTAGGTGAAGTCCCCGGCCCAAAGCAGCAGCACCCCACCCCCACCATAGGGGGCTCGAGAACAAGGCATCCCTGCGAATGCCAGCCCTCTTTCCTCTGAGACCTCCCGGGTCCACTGACCTCTGCCTCTTCCCCACACAAGCTGCCCCTGCGGGGCCTCGTGAGGGCTGGGTGCGGGGGTTCGTGCGCGGAGGATCCTTGAACGTTCCTCACTGCCTGCATGTGATCAGGGAAAGGTCGGACAGAGTTAACGGTCGTCTGCCCTCCGGAGCTGGCGAGGAGGGACAGGGGAGCGATGATCCGCTGCTGGGGGCCTTCGAGCTGCGGAGACATGTCTGTATGGACACACGTTGGCGAGAGGGCTGTGCGGTGGTGACGCTGGCTCCCGGAGCGGGAAATGTTCCCTGCAGGCCCGGTTTGTGTCGCTTTTGGCCAAAGGAAGTGGCCCAGCCCGGGTCTCCGTCCATCTCGCACAGCCCCTCGGGGCCACTTGTGACCGGCCCTAGGTGTGTGACGCTCCACACCCAGAGGTCCCAAAGGCATGGTCACGATGAACTGTAGGAGGTCCAGCGCGGGGATGGTGGTGGCGGGGACGGTCGTGCCGCTGGCCGTTTATGACAGCTGACAGCAGGCAAGGTGCCTGCTAGGGCCCTGGCATGTGGCCCTGGAGGGCTGGCATCATTATTATTTTCATTTTTCTCACACGGTCCCTGAGGCACAGAGAGGTCGATAACCTGCCTCAGGTCACACAGCAGTGAGTGAGTGTTGGAGAACAGAGTTGAGTCCAGGAAGTCTGGCTGCTGGACCCGCACTTCTGAGGGACATGTGGGTCCACCATCTCTATCCACCTCGGCTGATGCTGAATTTCTTTTTCTTGGACCCTGAATGCTTGGCCCTTGTTTTAGTCGCTCGGGCTGCTGTGACCATCAGTGGAGAGTGGGGAGCTCGAACAGCTCTGTCAGGAGGCTTGTACCCCATAACTCCAGGCAGCCCTGCACCACGGCTTTGGTCCGAGGCTGTCTGGCCCCTTGAGACCCAGGTAGGGGCTCTGACCATCTCCTGATCGCCTTTGGCCCGTTCTCCTCTCCTCTCCCCTGCCCCCAGTTTTCCGGAGAACAAATGGACGCGTATCCGTGTACACGTGTAAGGCGCCCAGCACGGTGGTTTGATTTGCAAAGTCATGAAATGACGCACGTAGGGTTCGTTGACCTCCGGCACCCAGATCGATTTAATAAGAACAAGAATTTCTTGAGAGGAGGGCGCTTAGGATCTACTGTCTTAGCAGCTTTTTTTAAAAAAGATTTTATTTATGTATTTGAGAGAGAGAGCGCGTAGGGAGGAGCAGAGGGAGAGAGAGAAGCCGGCTCCACGCCCAGCGGGGCTCGATCTCACAACCCTGAGACCACGTGAGCCATCAGGACCATGTCGTGGGTTGTGTCCCTAGTATTCATGAATCTCATAACCTTTGGGCCCCTCCCCCTAATTCCCCGCTCCTCTTGTCCTGAAGAACAGCGCATGTTTGCAGTCCAGTAACTGTCCTGTCCTGTCCCATGGGGTCGGAGCATTCCACTGTCCTGTCCTGTCCCACGGGGCCAGAACAGTCCAGGGCGCTTCTGCCTTCATCCCACCTCCTTCCCTCCTGCCGGGGCACTGGCCAGTGCACGGGGCCACCCTCGCGCTCTCCTCCTGCCCGAGGCCGGCCATGGCCCCGGTGTGCTTTCCCATACGCCCTTCCTCATCTTGTGCAATATGGGATAGCTGAGACTTTTCCCAGTCTTCAGGCTCTGGTCCCTCTCTGCTGAATGATTCCATCTTCCATCCATCACTCTCGTCCTGAGTGTTGCTATCAACAACTGAGAAGCAGCAGCCACTTCCTCCACACTCTGCGTCGAGACCTCCTCTGCCAGATGCCAGGTTTCACCTCCCACGAGTTCTCCCTTCCACAGAAACCCTGGGACTCGAACACAGTTCTAGTTCGCAGTGCGATCCCCTCTCCTCCGTGGACTGCTCACTCGCTTTTCGCTTCCACGAGAGCCCTCATCAGACTCTCCCTTACCGTCCGCGTCTCCCCAACACTCGGTTCGCGCCCACTTGAAGTGGAGGCCGCCGCTCTGGCTCTCTGTCCTTTCCGAGCTGCCACCGGAAGCATCGGCCAGTTTTTTCTAGCATGCGTCTCAAACTTCCTCTGGCCTCTGCTCATTATCTGGCTTCAAAGCCACTTCCACGTTTTGGAAATTAATCATAGCAGCGCCCATGCCTCAGTACCCATTTCTGTCTTCTCCGGCTTGGGTCGCTGTAACAAACACCGTGGTCTGGGTGACTCTCACAATAAACGTCTATTTCTGACAGTCATGGAGGCTGGGAGTCCGGGACCGAGGCGCCGGCTGATTGGGTTCCTGCTGATGGCTCCCTTGCACACGGCGGCCTTCTCTCTGGGCCTCCTGTGGTTGGAAGTGGGAGAGAAGACGCTGGTCTCTTCTTATAAAGGCACTGATCCCGCCATGGGACCTCCACCCCCATGACCTCATCCAAACCTAATCACCTCCCACAGAACCCCACCTCCAAATACCATCAGGATTAGGGCCTCGGCATAGGAATTTTGAGGGGACACAAACATGAAGTGCACAGCCGTCCTAAAGCCAATGGTTGGCCCCGTCTTATTTGGAATTTAGCTGGGGCTGTGCTCTGGGTCACAGCTCTCTATCACAGCTGTCTATCTGGGTCACGGCTAACTATCTTCCGCAGTTACTCATCACGTTGTACAGATAAGCAGAGGAGGCTCAGAGAGGCTGGACAGCCGGCCCAGGGTCACACGGCCGGCATGCAGACAAGCAAGAAGCAGAACCCAAGATGGTGGTCTCCACGGTGGCTCCCTCCCGGGGCTCCTGACTTGGGGAGGAGTTGTGGAGAAGAGCTGGCTTGGTCGGCCGCCCGTATCGGCTGGCCCACAGCCCCCTGCGTGGGAGAAGGAGAAGAGTAAAACACCCAACAGCTACCGGAGTGACAGTCAGCGGGAGGAGGCGAGCAGGGCGGGGTCTGCGGACAGAGGCTGGGCTCCCGCCACGCCGCTGAGAAAAGCTCCTGGACCGTTATCCCTATTCTGTCTCCCATCGGTCCCGGGGACAGAAGGGCCCCCTTCAGTTTGGGTCCCAGGCACCCCTGCTGCCCTCTACCCCGTGGCACCCTCACTCCGTTCCTGGGTCGCAGGAGCTCCTCCCCACTGACTTCAAACTCAGAATCTGGTGGTGAGTCCCTGGGCCTATTTCATTCCTCACAATGCAGTCATGAGTATATATGTTTCTGATGCCTTTTCTGAGTGTCCTTTTGATGCCAGGGTCCTTTCTTGCATTACAGAACTGACTCCCCCCAGCCCTGCCGGCCCGCACGATCCCCATCTCATGGACGAGGCCATGGAGCCCAGAGAAGGTGACCGGCTTACGCAGGGCCTCCCAGCTGGGAAGCAGCAGAGTCTAGATTCAAAGCCAGAATTTGCTTACTCCAGGGGCTGGGTCCTCCCCCCGCCTCAGTCTGCCTCCCATCCTATGGGCAGAGCAGGCTGCAGATCGTGCATTTCTAAGACAGCGAGAACCTGAGCTGCTGGCGCTTAGACTACAAAGCTAAGTGGGGTGAGCGGTATTCTCGAGCCCGGGCACCTGGGGACGGCGCTCTGATCCTGCCCACCTGCCCACGACGGCTCCTCATTAACCAGTGCCCGCAGCTGGATGAGGCCGAGTCAAAGCGTTGTTGCAAGAGTCCCCGGGCAGGCCCGCTCTTGCCCAGGGCTGGTGTCCCAGCAGCCGGGTGTCTGCTCTGAACCCGGCAAAGGCGGCGGGGAGGCCAGCGCCGGGAGGAGAAGATCACAACACTGGAGCAGGCTGCGTGAGCCCTCTGCGGGGCTGCGGCGGACGCCCTAGGAGCCGGCCGTGAACTGTCGGTATGTCTCATTCCCGCTCCCTCCTGCGGACAGACGTCTCCATCCATCAGAGCGCCAAGGAGCAAAGCAGTCGTGGCCTCTGAAGGCGGCTGCAGGCTGGGCTGGCCTTTGTTTCCCTGAAGTGGCCTGGAGCAGCAGGTGCCCGAGGCCAAAAAACATTGGGGGGGGGGCGGACTCACATGGAGAAAACGCAAATGTAACCATTTTCTTGCGAACTGAGAAATAAATCCCCATTCTACTGTTTCTGCAGCCCGGCCCTCCCAGTGCCTTGAGCCCCAACACCGGGCAGGAGAATGGTTTCTAAACTGGGGGTGCATCCTGGCCTCCTTCACGACGGAGGGTCAACGAGAGGCAGAGACACCTCCCCGTGGTGGCACTCGTCAGTTTATAAAATGCCGCACTGACGTCCTGACGCGTCCGACAGGGCCGCTCTCCTGCTTTCCGTCTGTCTCTTCGGACTCCTGTTTTGAACTTTTGGGTTGCGGGCTTTATCAAGGGCAAGGTTTGGGTCAACAGAGGTCCTTGGGAAGAAGCAGAAGTGGGCGAAGCTGCCTGGTGTTCCCCACCTCTCAGCACCTGTCATTGCAGAGAGAGATCTTGGATCCCTGCAGGGGTTCGAGGGAACAGGGGACTGTCCCCTCCCTGGCCCCAAACCATCTTGCTACGAGGCAGTCAGGGTGGGCAGGGTGCCCGGTTAGAGACACGCTTTCGTGTCATGGAGGGGATATTGCCGGGGAAAGCTCCAGGTGTGGCCAGGTGTGGCCCCCACCGCCTCCGACCCGGCCACAGGGTGTTCCCCCGTTGGGGCTGCAGCCGGCTGCCCGTCTGTGGAGCAGGAGCCCCGGAGTCACTGGCCTCTCCATCACACCGAAGCCTTGGCCCGGGCTGCCGCACAGAGCCCCACTCCGCCGCCTGCTTTTGCTGGGAGGGCTCAGGGGCCGTTGGCAGGTGATGGAGGGGAGGAGTCAGGAGGCCCAAGAGAGTCCGGGGTTTGAGGGCGGGCTCTGTTGTTCCGCTGATGTCTGAACCGCGGAGGCTATACTTTTCGGGTCTCGGTTATGAAAAGGCCGCGATTGGCCTCTTGGTTCCTGAAAGTGCAGATGACTCACCTGGGGCTGGGTGGCGTGCTCTGGTTAAACTGTCCTCTTGTCACCTCTGTCCCCACCTCCTTGCACCAGACACCCCCCACCCCCACTGCATTCCCCCGAGCGGGGGGCTTCGCCTTGGCCCTGCGCCCTGGCAGGAGACTGAGAAGAGCCCCACATTCCACGGAGGCTGGGAGGGGGGCTGGGGGGGGCGGGGACTTGCCGAAAGCTAGACCCGAGGGGCTGGGCACCAGCTCCGGGCCTGTCACGTGTTCCCCAGGCTCAGGAGACCGGGGTCTTGACCATGGCACGCTGCCTTTGGAAGGGGCTGTGGGTGAGGGTGGGGGCGGGGGGGTCTCACCTCTGCGGTGTTCCCTGGAGGACACCTGTGCCTCCCTTAACGAAGGTTGAGTGAGCTGGGGTGCCGGGGGAAGGGGTGGAGGCAGAGGGAGAGAGAATCTCAAGCAGACCCCCTGTTCCGGGCAGAGCCCCATGCAGGGCTTGAACTCACGACCCTGAGATCACAACCTGAGCTGAAATCCAGACTTGGACATTTAACTGACTGAGCCATCCGGGTGACCCCAACTTAAATCAAATAGGCGCCTCAGGCAAGTGGCCAGAAGCTGGGCAGCACGGTTCTAGGCTATATCCAGAGCCCGACTGCATCTCCCCACCTCCGAGATGCCCACCCTGCCCAGCCACCCTCCCCTCCCCCTTGGACCACTGCAGTAGATGCCTTCAAGTCTCCTGGCTCCTGTCTTGTCCCTGCAACCTGGTCTCCAGTACATCTTCTCGAAACCCTGCAGTGGGCCACCTGCTGGGGCTGTTACGCATCCGTTGGGCTACCTGTCACCCTGCCCTGCTGTTCCCTGGACCAGACCAGCACGCTTTGCTCCTTCCCCGGCTTTGCTCCACTGCACTCGCCTCCTTGCTCTTCCTGTACACACAGTTGTGCTCCTGCCTCAGGACCTTTGCACCGGCCATTCCCTTTGCCTGAAGGCTTTTTCCATAGGTGGCCACCGGGTTTGCTGTCCCTCTTCCTTCAGGCCTGTCTTCCAACTCTGCTTTCCCAGGGAGGCTGTTCCTAATGACATGTAAGGAATATAGATTAGCAACCCCTTAGCCCCTAACCCGTCTCTTTTTAGCAGATGTATTTCTCTGCAAAGTACTTACTACCACCTGGCATTGTAATGGTTTTGATTTATTGTTTATATTCTACATCCCTTGACTAGAATGTAAATTCTGCGAGAGCGGGTTTTTTTCTTTTTTTCTTTCCTGTTTCATTTACTGATACTATCCCATGCTTCTGGGACAGCCCCTGCCACATAGTATGTGCCCAGTAAGCGCCAGCTGCCTGGAGGAAACGTGATCTCAGTCACTTCTCACTGTTTCCAAGGGGAAGGTGTGCTTTACCCTCAGGTGACAGGTGAGAAAGCAGAGCCTGGGGGTTAGCCGTCAGTCCAGACGCATCCAGCTGGGAAACCCACACACACATCCGTGAGAGGGAGGATCATTCCACCATGGAGCCGGGGTGTCCTTGTCTGGGGCTCAGTGTTTGACACAGTGGCTCCATGGGCTCTGGGCCCCAAAGGGATCCACCACAGCCCCATATTAGGGGGACGTCTTGCCAGACAGGCATGTCCCTGCCTGGAAAACTCCCACTGGGCAGACAAGAGGAGGTGGTGGGTGATGTCACTTAGGACCTGTTGGGAGCTGGGACCTTGGGAGTGGCTGGACAGGGGCAGCCAGGAGGAGCAGTGGGCTGAGGCCAGGAGGAACAGGCCTTGAAGGCCACCCTCAGAGTCCTGAAATATATGTGAGAGGTACAAGGAGAATGGAAGAGGGAGAGGTAGACATCAGTTATATACCTGCTGTGTGCGATGCTGGATATCTGGGACCTTTCATGGGCTCCCTCACTTGGTACTCACGACTTCCCTGCAAGTCAGTGTTATCATTGCCGTTCATTCATTCATTCATTCATTCACTCATTCACTATTGCCCCAGGAGCTCACCACCTGGCTCTAGAGAATTCCCGGGACCTCTGGGCATAGGGAGGCCTGTGGGTCAAGGAGAAGTGTAGGCCCAGCAGGTGTGCAGTCCACTGTGTTTGGGGCCCCCTGCCTGATGCTGAGCTCTGCTGTGCTTATGGGATCTGCCCTCCCCAGGCTGGGCTCCACCCACTGCCATCCAGGCTACCTCCTTGGGCAGGAGACACCTGTTCTCACCTGCTTCTTTGCGCCTGACTCAAGTCCTGGGTACGTGACCTCTCTGCCTGCAGGGCCTCGGCCTTGGTCATTGTCTGTATCCTTGATGCTGGTCTTGCCCCGCTCTGTCTAGCCTGGCAGAGGCCCCTCCTGACATTTATCCCCCATAACAGACTTCTGAGAATCAGCACAGCCTAGCGTGTGCAGTCAGGAAGATCTAAATGACTCGAGTCTACTGATTCAAGTGCGAATCTCTGTCTGAAACACCATCACAGACACACCCAGTAACAGTGTTTTACCTCCTATCTGGGTATCCCTTCGCCCAGCCAAGTGGACACGTGAAATTAACCACCACGGCCTCGTTTTCTTCCAAAGTCCATAGTTGACATGGTGTCGTAGTCTATAGGTTTGGGCAAACGTGTAAAGACATGGGTCCACCATTAGGGAATCACACAGAGTAGTTTCACTGCCCTACAAATCCACCATCCTCTGCCAATTCGTCCCTCCTCCCCCCTCCCCCGGCAACCACTGATCTTTTCCTGCCTCAATAGTTTTGCCTTTTTTAGAAGATCGTATGGCTGGAATCACAGAGTTCCCCTCTATTCCTCATTTAACGGGAGTTCATCATGAATGGGTTTGGGATTTTGCCAAATGCCTTTTCTGTATTAGCACGATCACATGATTTTCCTCCTTCAGCCTGTTAATGGGTTGGATGCCACTAATTGATTTTTGACTGTTGAGCCAGCCTTGCATATCTGTGATAAATCCCACTTATCCAGGTTCTGTGATTTTTAAAATACATTGTTGGATTTGATTTACTAATATTTCGTGGAGGATATTGGCATCTATGTTCATGAGAAGTATTGGTCTGTAGTCTCGGGTTCTTGTAGCCTCTTTGTCTGGCTTTGGTATTCAGGTAATGCTGGCCTCATAGAACGAGGAAGTATTCCCTCTGCTTCAGTGCTCTAAAAGGGATTGTATAGGATTGGTATAATTTCTGCCTTAAATGTTTCATAGGCTTCACCAGTGAACCCATTTTGGCCTGGTGCTTTCCACTTCGTAAAGTTATTAATGATCGATTTAATTTATTTAATAGATATAGGCCTTTTAATATTGTCTTTGTCTTCTTGTGAAGATTTTGGCAGATTGTGTCTTTCAAGGAGTTGATCCGTTTCATCTAGGTTATCAAATATGTGGGGATAGAGTTCATAGTATTCCTTGATTATCCTTTTAATGTCCATGGGATCTGTAGTGATGTCCCCACTTTAATTTCTGATGCAGGTAATTGGAATTCTCTCTCTTTTTTCTTAGTTAGCCTGGCTAGAGGTTTATTGATTTTATTAATATTTCAAATCAGCTTCTGGTTTCATTGCTTTTCTCCATTGATTTTCTGTTTTCAATTTCATTGATTTCTGTTCTAATTCTTGTCATTTCTTTTCCTCTGCTCACTTTGGATTTAATTTGATCTTTTGTAGTTTCCCAAGATGGAAGTTGAGGTGATTGATTTCAGGTCTCCCTTCTTTTTCAGTATATTTACCCGATGCTATAAATTTTCCTGCATCTCACAAATTTTAACAAATTATGTTTTCATTCTCATTCAGTTCAAAATGCTTTTACATTTCTCTTTGGACAAGTGTGTTATTTAAAAGTATGTTGTTTAATCTCTAAGTGTTTTGGAATTCTCCAGTATTCTTTTTGTTTTGTGCCCATGCTCATAGTGAATGTTCCATGTGAATTTGAGAAGAATGTGTAATCTGCTATCATTGGATGAAGTAGTCTATAGATGTCAATTTTATCCAGGTGGTTGATGGTGCTGCTGAGTTCAGCTATGTCCTTCTGGACTTTCTGACTACTGGGTCTGTCCATTTCTGAGAGAGGGGTGGTGAAAATTCTGACTGTGAGAGTGAATTTATCTATTTCTCTTTGAAATTCTGTTTGGTTTTGCCTCACGTATTTTGATGCTGTTGTTAAGGTGCATGCATGTTAAGGACTGTGATGTCTTCTTGGGGAATTGATTCCTTTATCATTATGTAATGTCCCTTTTTATCCATGGTGACATTCTTTGCTTTGAAGTCTGCTTTCCCTGAAATTAATATAGCAATTTCTGCTTTCTTTTGATTGGTGTTGCATGATATATTTTTCTCCATCCATTTACTTTTTATCTATTTGCACCTTTGTACTTAAAGTGGGGTTCTTGTGGAGCACCTGGGTGGCTCATTCATGTAGGTGCCTGACTCTTGATTTCAGCTCAGATCATGATCTCAGGGTCATGAGATCGAGCCCTGCAACAGGCTCCGTGCTGGACGTGTAGCCTGCTTCAGATTCTCTCTTCCTTTCCCTCTGCCCCCTCCCCTCTCTCCGTTTCTAAACTAAATAATAATCATAAATAAATAAATACAAATAAATACATAAAGTGGTTTTCTTGTAGGCAACATAGTATTGGCTCTTTTTTTTTTTTTTTTAAAGATTTATTTATTTGTTTCAGAGAGGGAGGAGGGGGAGAGGGGTAGAATCTGCAAGCAGATGCCCCACTGAGCAGGGAGCCCAATGTGGTACTTGATCTCCCAATCCATGAGACCATGACTTGAGCAGAAATCAAGAGTCGAATACTCAACTGGTAGCCACCCAGGCACCTCTTGTCTCCTTTTTTAATCTGCTCTGACAGTCTTTGTCTCTTAATTGATACACTTAGACCATTGACATTCAAAGAGTTTGTTGATACAGTTGGATTGATATCTACCGTATTTGTTACTGTTTTAAATGTATTACCCTTGGTCTTTGTTCCTATTTTTGTCTTCCACTCTTTTTCTATCTTTTGTGGGTTTTCTTTTTTGAGTAAGGAAATTTATCGTGTTAAGTACCTGGTGTTGGGGGATTTAAGTGTTAAAATAAGTATTCTTTCCATCCCTCCAGCTTTATTGAGGTATAATTGACAAGTAAAAATGTATAAATTTATGGTATGCAACACGGTGATTTCATATACATACATATTGTGAAATGATTACCACAATAAAGTTAGTTAACCTGTCCATCACCTCCTATAGTTGCTTTTGTGTGTGGTGAGAACATTTAAGGTCTACAATCTTAGCAACTGTCAAGTATACAATACAGTATTGCTGACTATAATCACCAGGCTAGCTGAGCACATTAGATCCCATGAACTCTTTCATTTTACACCAGAAAGCTTGAACCCTTTGACCCACAGCGCCCCATTTCATCTACTGCAACCCCCGTTTTACTCTGTTTCTGTGATTTCAACTTTCTTAGCTTCCATGTATCAGTGAGATCGTACTGTGCTTGTGTTTGTCTTTCTCTGGCTGATTTCACTTAACATGATGTCCTGGAGGTTCACCCATGTTGTTGTAAATCTGCCTTTTGTGGTTTTGATTACACATTATGGATGATTTTATTTTCTCCCCTTTCTTACCATATCAGTTTTCTTCCTTCCTTCCTTCCTTCTTCCCTCCCCCCCGCCTCGTTCCCGTCCTCCCCTTCCTTCCTCACTTCTCCTTCTCCTTCCTTCCGTCCCATCTTCGTGGTTGCTCTAGAGACCGCAACGCGCACTTACAGCTGATCCAAATCCACTTTCAAAAACACGGTTCTGCTTTATGGGAATTAGGAACACCTTATAATAACAAAGTGACTCTGATTCCTACTTCTTCTCTCTTGTACCATTGTTGTCATTCGTTTCACTTATATATAAGGGTACATAAGAATACACACACACGCACGTATGTATATGATGCATACATAAGCATACATAATCAAATACATCGCTAGTATTCCTTTGAACAAACTGTTATTGGTTCAGTCAATTAAGAATTTTAAAAAGGCTTTATTTTACCTTCACCTATCCCTTTCCCTGTGCGCTTTCTTACCTCTTTTGATCCATGCTTCTGACCTATTTTTTCTTCTCCCTAAAAAACTTCTTTCAACATTTATTGAAAAACAGGTCTTGGGGCGCCTGGGTGGCTCAGTGGGTTAAGCCTCTGCCGTCAGCTCAGGTCATGATCTCGGGGTCCTGGGATCGAGCCCCGCATCGGGCTCTCTGCTCAGCAGGGAGCCTGCTTCTCCCTCTCTCTCTGCCTGCCTCTCTGTCTACTTGTGATTCTCTCTCTGGCAAATAAATAAATAAATAAATAAATCTTTAAAAGAAAAAAAATAAAAGAAACAGGTCTTCAGGCAACATATCCCCTCAGTTTTGTTTGTCTGAGAAAGTCTTTATTTCTCCTTCACTTCTGAAGGGTGATTTTACAGGATACAGAATTCAAGGTTTGTGGCTTTTAAATATTCCACTCCACTCTCTTCTCGCTTGTGTGATTTCTGAGCAGAAGTCGGGCATAAGTCTTACCTTTGCTCTGCTTCAGCTAAGGTGCTGCTTTCCTTTGGCTTCTCCCAGGATTTTTAAAAATTTGTCTTTGATTTTCTCTAGTCTGCAAATGAAATGCCTGGGTGTGGTTTTTTAGGCATTTATCCTTGGTGGGTGTTCTCTGGGCTTCCCGGATCTGTGATTTGGTGTCTGACATTAATTTGGAGGGAAATTCGTAGTCATGATTGCTTTAAATGTTACCTGTGTTCCTTTCTTCTTTCTCCTGCTTCTAGCCTTCCCATTATGCCATGCCACACCTTTGTAGTTGTCCCACGGTCCTTGCATATCCTGTTCTATGGTTTTTGGTCCCTGTTCTCTTTGCTTTTTAGTTTTGCAGGTCTCTACTGGGCTATCCTCAAGCTCAGAGATTCTCCTCAGCCGTGTCCAGTCTACTAATAAGCCCATCAAAGGCGCTCTCCATGTCTCCGACGGGGTGTTTGATCTCTCACAGTTCTTTCGGGTTCTGTCTTAGGAGTTCCACTTCCGCCGTGCACCCGTGCTCGCATGTTGTCTGCTCCATCCCTGAGAGCCCTCAGTGCACTCATCATTGTTTCAAATTCCCCGTCTGAGCATCCTGCCACCCCTGCCATGCCCGAGTCTGGTTCTGAGATTTGCTCGAGCTCTTCAAACGGGGTTTTGTTGTGGTGGTTTTGGTTTTTTTGCCTGTTAGCATGTCTTGCGATGCTGTCCTGCTAGCAGGACATAATGGACTGGGCACAGGGAACCGCTGTACGGAGGCTCTAGATGGGGGGGGGGGGCGGGAGAGAAGACTTCTGTGGTCCCAGGGGTGGGTCCTGGTTTTTTAGTGAGCCTGTGCCTCCCCCACGGTGAGCTTCTCACGTGCTTCTCAGTGCCTCGCCCTTGGGTGGGACAGGCTGGCTAGAGCCGGCTGGAGCTGGGTGTTTCGCTGCGCCCAGGTCAGTTCCCTGACAAAACCCCAGCAGGTTAGGCTCTGGATGACTGGTCCCTCCGAGGGCAGCTCTCTCTGGTTAAGAACAGAGTGCTCTAGTGTATTTCCTGATGGTTCCTTTTCCGCTCATCCTGCCAGAAACACGAAGGGATTTTCTCTGATATTCCCTGCAAGAACATGAAGGTGAAAACTCTCCGAAGTGGGAAGGCCCTCTGCGATGGGCCCTTCTGGAGTCTTGACTCAGACCGTCCACACCGAGCCTGCGGCGTTTCCAAAGCTCAGATGTCCATGAAGGTTTCTGCTCCCATAAGTTGTGGCGCTGTGCTCACCTGTCGGTGTTTCTAATTTTGGGGACAGCAGTTTGCACTGTGACCTTCCTCCTTTTATGGGTCTAAGAAGAGTGCTTTTCGTGGGGGCTTGTTTGTTTTTTTACCTGTCAGGACTGAGTAGCCACTGCCCAGTTTTTTTTACTTGCCTGAGGGAAGATCAGAAGTCTGGGGCTTGGTTTTTAGCTGCTCACCTGGCCTTGGGGTAGAGAGTGGGTTGTTGGGGGTGTCCGTGGGCAGAGTGGTGAGGAGCTGGTGCACGGTCTGGGTGAGGGGTGGGTGCATGGTTTTACCTGAGACCCTTCCCCTGCCATTTCCAGACCACCCTTTCCCTGCCCCGCCGAGGGGCTCCATGGAGGCTTCCCAGGGCTCTGGCCACATTTCTGGAATTCTCTGGGGGCTTTGGGAACCCTCATCACCACCACCTCTTCCCACTCCTCCAGCTTCTTCTTCCCATCAGGTGGGAAGTTGTCTAGGTTAGAGGCCCCAGCCCCAGCCCCAGCCCCAGTGAGGCCCTTGTTCTCAGCAGTCACCACTGCCTCCCAAAGCGAGAATCCTCAAGGCCTAGCCACCTGGCAGAAGGGCAAGGGAGAGATTTCAGAAATGTCCTTCTTCCTATGATGGCATCAGGCCTCTGAAGATGGGACTCGGGTGTTACCTGCAGGTCCCCAGGGCCTGGGGCAGAGCCTCGCACAGAGTCACCCAGTGACTGTCGGCTGCGCGTGAAGGCAAACCCACCAGCTGCGGCACCCGCAGGTGCCGGCTAACGCCAGAGCGAAACAGACAGGACCCTTCCCACCTCGTGCTGCACCCCTGTCCCACCATCCCCTCCTCTCCTCAGGCACCCTCCTTCTAGAAGTTTCTGCCCCCCACCCCCGCCCTGAGAAGCCTTCTGGGACCTGGGCTGGTGAGAAGCGTGTTGTGGGCTTCCCTCCCTGGCTCTCACTGCAAGGACACTTAGAGCAAATCGTGTGATGACTTGTCCATTTTCGTCCGCATCTGCGGTCTCAGGATCTGGGGGGTGCTTGCCCCACGCGGGGACACAGCAGACTTCTGGTGGATAACGGGATGAATGCCAACCGCATAGGGAAGGGCAGATACTGGTTCATGCCAGCCCATGCCTGAAGTCACCGGGCAGAAACCCCAAGGTAGGGACCTGCACCCTGCCCTGTGGGGCTCCCCGTTCCCCAGGCTGGTAAAGCAGGGCTCTGCTCTCCCCCCCTTCCTGGCTCCAGGCAGGTGGCTCTGAAGGTGGTCCCCCTCCAGCCTACTGCTAGGGTCCTGGCCGTTCCTTGGGGATGTGAGAATCATGGAAATGCAACCCCCTCAGTCAGGCTATCCCGATGATTGCATTCCTCCAGTGTGGGCCTCAGAGAATGCCCTGTTCTTGCAACATGGTGTCTCCAGAACATGAGTCATGAGTAAAAGAGAAAACAAGCAGCAGAGTCTGCCACGGAAGGTTCTAGAATGAGGATGTGGTGGGGGCCGCATCCAGCCCTGCTGGGCCAGGCTCTGGAGTCGGCTGATTTAGGTGGAGGTGCTGACCCTGCCTGGGCGGGGGGGGGGTGGGGGGGTGTCTAGGCTGCCCTGGAACTCACATTCTAGTCTGTTCCACGGGGATGGGAGTCTTTGTCCCTCATGGGAAGCCCCTGCAGGGAGGACACGGCCCACACCTGGGCAGGTAGGAGATGCTCACCGCACCCTGGGACCCCGGGGCAGTTCCCCTCCCTCTGCTGGTTGCTTTCTTCATCCATAAAATGGGAACGTGCTGCTCCTCCCAGGTTGCTGGGTGGACCCCAGGAGGTAACCCGCAGCAGCGGAAATCACTAATAAGAGCCGCTGGTCAGACTTGGCAAGGACCTACTGAGTGCCAGCATCCAGTCCAAGTGCTTGGTTCGATATCCCTGTTTTTTGGGTGAGGAAATGGAGGTACTAGGCGTTCGGTGATCCGCTCAGGCACCCAGGGCTGGAGGGGAGGGCGGCTGCACTGCACTTCCCGCCGGTTCGGCCCGGAGCTGACCTGGCTGCGCCGTCTCCCCACAGCAGGAGACCCAGCCCTGCAAACCCAGCTCCTGGCCCCCAGCCTCAGGTCCGGCTTAGCCCCGGCCCAAGTCACCGCCACTTACAGGGAGAGCCTCAGGTCTCCTTCCCTCAGGTCTCCGGGCCTCTCGCACCCCTCCGTGGTGGCCCGGGGCTGGGGGCGGGGGCTAGCATCTCCATGAAGCGGTGCTGGAACAGGGCCTGGGGTCCCTGATGTTTTAGGGAACTGTAAAAGTGTCTTCGTTTTAATTTCCATTAGAGTCAAAAGAAAAAAATGAATATAGTAATAATGAATCCAGCCTGGGTCCTATTGTCTTCATGCCAACACAGTTGCAAAATTCAATTAATTTTTTTTTTTTTTTTATGGCCAAGGTGCCTTGGGTCTCTGAAATTCACCATGTGGCCCCGACTACGGTGTCACCCATTGCCCACAGGCACAGGCAGACGCTTGGCCACCCTGTGTCCTCCCTGTGCCACCAAGTGACAGGACACTGGCCTGAGTGTGGGGCTGTTCAGGGACGGTGGGAGCAGCACGTTTGGAAAGAGCTGGCCTGGTGAGCTCCAAGGCACTGGGAGCTGGGGTCCTGGGGGCCAGGGGCTGAAGGCCGATGTGGGGCAGTCAGGGACCATCTCCCAGGGCCGGACAGATCCAGGGATGAGAGGTGCGTCCAGGGGAGTGGGAGTGTGTATATGGAGCACATACCTGTTCCACATACCTGGCTGGAACAGGTATGTGTGGAGCACCGAGGGCCAAGGAGAGAGGGAGACTGGGGAGGGCATGGCGAGCTTTTCCAAGGAGGTCCCTCGGGAAGTGGGGTCTGGAGCTTACTCCCACAGGGTTCTCTGGGGGGACAGCGTGGACCATGCCGCAGAGCTGACCACTCAGGTGGAGGGCATGTGGGAGGGCTATCATCTGCTTAGGCTGCACCCCGACTTTATCTCTGAGGGCCTCCTCGCCCAGCAGAGCCCAAGGGCCTCCTGAGACCCTAGTCGCTCCAAGCAAGGAAGGTGAGGTAATGTGTATTCAGGGCGATTGGGGTCCTGGACCACCCCTCTTAGCATCCTGAGATGCCCAGAAGGTGTCGCAGAAATAGTGGGAGGGGCATGACGTGGGCGGGGCCGGAAGGAGAAGCCAGGAGAAATGGGTCCCACCCCTGGACCTCAGAAATCAGGAACCAGGTAGCTTATGGCTAATTCTGGGAGCTCCAGCGTGGCTCCTGGGATGGGCTGATGAGTGCCCCCTTACCCCCCACAATGTACATCCATCTGGAACCTCAGAACGTCCCCTCATTTGGAAGTCGGGTGGTTATGGATGGCATTACGTTGAGATGAGGTCATGCCGGAGTAGAATGGGGTCTAAATCCACGTCTGACCTGCTTATGGGAGGACACGAGCACGGACCCTGATGCCCTAGGGTGGCCCCGGACAGAGACACACCTGCGGGACCCTAAACCCCCTGGGAACAGGGTGTAAAGTCAACATTACCTCCATGGGGGGAAAGCAAGCGTTGCTTCTGGGCCCGCCCCCCTGAGATTAGGGACGAGGCTGAGGCTGCAGTGCTGTGGGACTCTTGGCTCGGCCCCTGGAGAAGGCAGGCCCACGGGCACTGCCCCCAGTCCCCGCCACCTGGATGAGTCTCCTGTCCCCGGGTTGGCATCATCCCTGACCCCTGGGGCGGGCTGCAGGGCCAGGGTGTGAGCAGCCTCCGCGGCCACCGCGGCCCCGCATTAATATTTGATGGTGTTGAATCGCTTTCTTCTGAGACAGAGAAAAGAGGCCATTCCATGTGGGTAATAAGACGCTCTGGGCTGTTCAGCGAGCTCCTGGCTGGCCGGGTCCTGAGGAGGTTGATGACGCCGTGAATAATTCATCCACCTGTAATGATTTTCCTAGCTTTGTGTCCCTCTTGGCCAGGGAGAGCTTGGCTCCCCACTCCCTGGCAATCCGGCCCAGCGCTGGGTCACTCTTGGTCACACCGACTTGAGGGTGGGAGGTCCACGTTCCCCCTTGTTGTGGGATCTAGGCCTCAGGCCTCAGTTTCCCCAGCTGCACCAGCCGGGGATCTGTGTGACCTGCCCCTGTCCCTCTACCCTCCTGCCGCCCCCCCCCCCCCACAGGAGGTGCAGAGGAGCCAGGCATGATGGCATGGAACCTGGAGTCTGAACACTCTATGTGCTGTGTGACCCTAAGCAAGTTGCTTCACCTCTCTGGGCTTTGGTCTTGTTCCATTGAATGGGATTGGGGTTTATATCTGCTGCTTCCATGAAACATCTCTGAGTGTCTTCCTCGGCCACAGCACAGCCCCAGCAGCACTCAGTTCATCTTTCCAGCCTCCCCTGGGCTGGATGTTGCTGTCCTTACTGGGAGGGTGGTATCCCAGGGTAGCGGTGTTTGTGGCAGAGACAGAGGTCTGCCCTGTGTGTGGAGTGGGAGCGTCTAGGGAGCCGTACCAGAGGCCTGGGAGGGGAGAGCAGAGGAGGGGTAACTATCACCGGCTCTGCCCCAGCGGGTCTGGGAAGGCTTTCGGGGAGACAATTCCAGAATCCTGACCGTGGGAACAAAAGCAGCATGTGGGATCACTGTCGACGGCGACGCTGGTGACAACGATGATGGCAATGACAACAGTAAAAGGAGCATCAGGATATTAAGTGGAGAGTGAACTTGCCCGTACCCCTCCAGCTCTCCTAGAGATCACCTTCACATTTTAAAAATGCTTTTAATGCAATCTTTGATTAAAACCCTCCAGGGGCTTCCCATTGACTTCAAATCACATCGGAGCTGCCTGCTAGGTCACCCACGGTCTGTCCCCACCCGTTTCAGACCCTCTTTCCCACCCTTTCCTCCTCTTTTTCTGCAGCCCTGGGTCCTCTGTCAGCAGCACAAAAATGTCAAATCAATTCTCACCCCAGGGCCTTTGCAGTTGCCATATCTGTGCCCTTAATGGTCCTCCCCCGCCCCATCTTTCCCTCTGCTCTCAGATATCAGAACCAGCACCACCTCCTCACAGAAGGGTTCCCTAACCCACCACCCGTGGTGACCATGTGCCAAATCACCTCGTAAATTTTGCACCAAAGTACCTACTGATGTCAGCAGTTCTCCAGCGAGTTCACTTCTCTGCTGTTGAGTGTCTGTCTGTCCCCCTAGGTTGTAAACTCACCAGGGCAGAGACCACGGCTTACATGTACCTGCATCAGGGTACAGGGCTGTCACACAGTAACCCCTTCAGGAGCTCCTGCTGCAGATGGGACAGTTCTAGGTGACACCCTCTCTTCTTAGTGTTCTGTTCAGTGTGTCAGAAGAGAGAGCTCACGTAGTAATTGAATAAGGAAGATTTATATAAATATTACCCTAAGAGCATCCAAGGAAAATGTCACCCTGCTCCTCTCAACCCAGGGCTGAGATCCAGAGGTTGTGGGTGTCATGGCTATGCCCAGTGGCGGTGGCGGTGGTGGTGGGACTGTACCAGCAATACGTGCTAGAAATCTGCCCTTTTGGGAGAGGGAGATTATTCACGGGGAGATGTCTTGCTGGAGCAGCCTGCTACAAAACCACCTGGAGAGAGCCAGGGGAAGTTGCTGACCACAGAGCTACAGGCACTGGATGCCGGAGAACCTGCCGCCAGGGCAGGAGCCCGGAGCGGGAGAGCCCCGCATGCTGCAGGAGGCTGCCCAGCCAAGCACACCAGAGCCAGGAGAGGAAATCCCTTCCACCTGCTACATTTCCCCAGGGCTCCTGCCAGTAAGTCTAATGTGCTGCCAGGGGACAAAGGGCAAGTGTTTCAAGAGCCCTTCTTAGTTGTCAGACAGCAGGCAAAAAAGGGCAGATTTGGAGCTGAGGAACGATGCACTGGGAACCGACACAGTCCACCCCTTGGTCTACTCGAGCTCCTTCTCTGCACTTCGCATGGTGGAACGATGCACTGGGAACCGATACAGTCCACCCCTTGGTCTACTCGAGCTCCTTCTCTGCACTTCGCATGGTGGAATTCCCGCGTAGCAATAACGCAACTTTGCACTCCCCCCCACCCCCTGCAGATGAGACCCAGATGCACCCCTTACACACACAGTGAAGCCCTTACCCTCTCCCCAAGAGGAGGAGACATACAGTCCCAACAGTCTTTGTTTGACTTTATCAATCCTCCAATGCAGTCGCGGGCTCACTGGATATGTTCCCACCTACAGACTAAACAGTAACATTAACTTCCCACAACTTGTATGTGAGCTAAAACTGGGGAGAAGGAGTGAGAAGAAGGAAAGAGCAGGTGTAAATAAGCACACACGCAGGTCACACCGACAGGAGACAGGCTGAGCGACTACACGGCTCATTTCCGTAGTTTAACCCCACAGCCCTAATTCATAGGGATGGCTTCCTTCCTCCACTGCCCAGTTCGTGCTCCCCACATCCTCAGCCAGAGCCTAGCTGGTCCTTAACCAGTGCGATGACCCACAGCTTCCTTCCCAAAGGCTCTGGATCCTCCATTATCCTGCATTGTTTTGGGTGGTATGACCTTCCATCAGCCATTACTACTGGCTATGGAAGCACCAAGTGGTGCCCTACAGAATCTTCCCCATTCCAGAGCTAGGACTGCTTGTCCCCATGATGCAGCAGCAGCCCACGGTCCCCTTGGCAAGCAGGATTGGTCGTTCTGGTAGATACAGTTCTTTCTTTCTTTCTTTCTTTCTTTCTTTCTTTCTTTCTTTCTTTCTTTCTTTCTTCCTTTCCATGTTGGTTCAGTGTCTTCAAAATGGCCAGGTGGTAGCCTTCATCTTCCAAGTAGTGAAACCACTGTGTATCTCCTGTGGAAGGTTTCCTCTGACTTCTAGGTTTCAATAGCCCTGCTCCTCTAAGTGACTTCCTCTCTGCAGTGTCCGCAGGAATGAGGTATCACTTCTACTTCACTGTCTTGGATGGGAGTGGAAGCTCCAGGGGCTTTCACTAAGTTCTTCCAACCATAATCACCCTCACCTCGCGAGTTGGAGAGCCTGTGTGGGCTCCTGACGTTTGCTCACTATGTCTATTCCAACTAGACATTTAAGAACTGGAGGAACCATCAGAGGTTGGGTCCATGGACCAATGGGGAAAATCTGACCCGAGCGAAGACTCCAGCTATCCTATCCACCTGCTGAAATCAGGGCGCCATCCCTGTGGCAATGTCTTCGATGCTCTTGCCTGGCCTAAAAAGAAGAGGGAACACAGAGATTTCCTAGGATGGAGGCACTCTGTCTGTGAATGTGTTATTCTATTTCTTCACGGAGCAAGGGTCTTCTGAGCATCCTTGTACAACACACTGGAGAGTCTGGTGGGTAGGTTCCACACTCTTGTGTCTGTCCACGGTCCTACCCAGTCAGCCCTGGCCTCTGACCTCATTAACTGCAGGTCACCATTGAACCCCAGCTCCAGTCTGCCAACCGAATAAGCTATCAGGGACACTTCTACTGGTGGTGGGCAGACTCTAAGACAGATCCCGGGGAACCCTACCTCTTGGTGTTCATACCTTTGCATAACCAAGCATGGGCAGGGGACCTGTGACATACTTTTTTTTTGAGATTTCACTCATTCATTTGACAGACAGAGATCACAAGTAGGCAGAGAGGCAGGCAGAGAGAGAGAGGAGGAAGCAGGCTTCCTGCAGAGCAGAGAGCCCGATGTGGGGCTCGATCCCAGGACCCCGGAACCATGACCTGAGCCGAAGGCAGAGGCTTTAACCCACTGAGCCACCCAGGTGCCCTCCTGTGACATACTTCTAACTGATACAACATGACCGAGGCAATAGGGTATCACTTCTGTGGTTAGGTCACATAAGACGGTGACCTCTGTCTTGCCAGCAGACTTTCTCTATTGCCTCCTCAGCTTGTAGACTTTGGTGAAGGAGGGCGGCCCCCAGTCGACAGCCAACTAGGCACTGAGTCCCTGTTTCAACAGCCTGTGGGGACCCGAATTCTGCCAACAATCCCTTGAGCGTGAAAGTGGATCCTTCCCTGGTTGAGCCTTTGGATGAGACCCCAGTCTAGCCGACACCTTGAGTGGTAACCCAGTGAGAAGCCTTGAAGTAGACATCCCATTTACCAACCCATTGAAACTATGTAATAATAAAAGTGTGTTGTTTCAAGTCTCTCCATCTGCAGAGATTGGTTACACAAGCTCGCATATTAATCCAGTATCTCCAATAGGTACAGCTACGTCCACCATATATGACATGACCTGATACTGTGTTCCTCTTCCTTGGTCTAATGCCCTCAGAACCCATGCCCACATATGTTCTCCAGATTTCTGCCAATATATAGTAGAAAGTCTTGCAATTCCTTTGGGTAAACTTTTGATGGTTGAAGTGTGTCCCTGTCCTCCTGGGATATATTGAGTTTGGGGCCTTGCTGGGGTCTGTGAGCAACAGGGAGTGGGTATAATGGCTCTCAAGAAGAACGAGATCCCCTTCCAGACCCCTGGGGAGTTTTCACAAGGTTTTAGGCAAGAACTTTCATGCTCTTTAGACATGAGAAGGAAAGCTACTTCCGTCGGTCAGGGAGGCTCAGCGTGATGGGCGTCCAAGACTGACAGTCTCGTTTGGATCTGGTGAGATGTCCCCATGGCAAGGTTCAGGATCCTGTTCTGTACTAATCAGTGCCCTGACTTTCTCCCCAGAAACTTGTTGAGACTGCAAATCCCATTGTTATTTCAGCAGCCTGCACAATTAAATTCTGTATTTGATTTTCAGCAATATCGGCCTTGCAACTCAAGGAAATTAGAGCTCCTTTCAGAGCTGTCATGGAAGCTCGCTGGCTTGCAGACCATGACTGGAGCAGAGAGCTAACGGATCTGAGCTTGTCATCATCTCTTTGGAAGTGCTCAAGTCCACTCAAAAGAATCCAGAGCTCACCAAAATCCCTATAGTCATCATTATGGGCGTAATGGTTGGGTTCAGCATGGGCTGGGGCCCCTGAGGCAAGGGCCACTGTGTTCTAATCAACCACAGGTGATAGTTTGTTTCACTGTAATTCTTTTACACGCGTGGATCACTAAGGTCCCCTTCCCCACTGACACCTAAGCACTGGGTTCAAGTCCTCAGGTAGGACCCAACCAACCCCAAACCCCATCTGTCACCTAGGACCACTCCTTGTACCAATAGTGGATGAGTCAGGGTCCAATCAGGAGACAGAAATGACACAGGGAAATTTGAACAAGGAAAATGTAACACAAAGAATTATTATCTGGAGCACCTGGGTGGCTCAGTTGGTTAGGCGTCTGCCTTCGGCTCAGGTCATGATCCTGGAGTCCTGGAATTGAGCCCACGGCAGGCTCCCTGCTCAACGGGAAGCCTGCTTCTCTGTCTGCCACTCCCCCTGCTCGTGCTTTCTCTCTGTCTTTATCAAATCAATAAAGAAAATCTTAAGGAAAAAAAAAAAAAGAATTGGGGCACCTGGGTGGCTCAGTGGATTAAAGCCTCTGCCTTCAGCTCAGGTCATGATCTCATGGTCCTGGGATCGAGCCCCGCATCAGGCTCTCTGATCAGCAGGGAGCTTCCACCTCTCTCTGCCTGCCTCTCTGCCTACTTGTGATTTCTCTCTGTCATAAATAAATAAAAATCTTTAAAAAAGATTTCAATAAAAAAAAGAATTATTACCCATAACAAGGTTTGGAGTAATGAGGAGTGGCTGGTAAGAAGTGAAGAGAACCCAAAAAATATCTCCAAGGACCAGCAGCTATGAGGACCAGCCGCTGTCCCTAGGTCTGAGCGAGAAAGCACCCAAGATGCTCCAGCCCTGGACTGAGATCCCGATATTGGGAAGGGCGTGTGGTTGTAGATCACTGAATGTCAAAGAGGTCACTGTAATTGGTGCCAAGCTGGCAGAATGTGTTGGAAATCCTCCATGAGAACTCGCTAGAAACCTGCCCTCTGGGGTACTGGACAAAGCTGTCCGTGGAGAAGTATCTTGTCAGAGGCTGTTACTATAAAATCACCTGAGGGGAGTGCAGGGAGAAACTTCTAGATGCCCAGTAGGTGCCGTGCACCCCAATGGATTAGGCGCTGCAGCAGGCACACCCCTGCAGGAACTGGGTGCTGGAGGAGCTCCATGGGCTCTGGGACCCCCTGGTGGAGCTGCTCGCGCCATGAGGACTGATGCTGGAGAAGCCAAGCCCCTCCCAGGAGCCTCCAGGTCACCCCCAGAACCAGGATGGACAATCCCCTCCTCTCACACTGTCTTTGCGATGCCTGCTGCAGACAGCCGAGCACCGTGCAGCAGGCGGTAAAGTGTAGACGCGGACCTGAGAGGCAGTACCCAGGCAGTGGGCACAGACGCAGCCACATGGGGCCCCAGAGATATTTGCTCGCTTACACCTTCGGGGTTTTGTTCACTCTATTACGATTTTTCATTTCTCCTGTTGGGTGTCTTTGGCTCCCTGAAGGGACGGTCTCAGAGCTGGTGTATCAAATAACAGAACTCGCTGGGATATGGTGAAAGCGGTCCTGTCCCCCTCGCTCGTGCAGGCTCGGCGGAAGCATGTGGAGAGCCATGTAGGAGCTCTGGGGGCCTACTTCTAGGGACTTCTTTAGAACGTGGGTCCCTCAGATCAACTATTGCAAGTTCAGGGGGTAGGGACCCTTCTGAGAGAAGCGAAAAGTGCCCTTCAGCTTCCTCTCTCCCTTCCACCCCGGCATCGGGTATCATAGTCTCTGAACCCTGGTTTGGGTTGAATTGTGTCCCGCCACACCGTGGCGTCCTAACCCCCAGTGCTGTGACCTTGTTTGGAGACATATAGTCTTTACAGAGGGAATAAGTTAAAGTAAGGCCATTCGCGTGGGCTCTCACCTGACAGGACGGCTGTGGAAGTCTGGACACAAAGCCACACAGAGAAGGGGAAGGCCACTTGAACATGAAGACGGCCATCTACCAGCCGAGGAGCAAGGCCCAGAACAGATGCTCCCTCGGCCCTCGGAAGGAACCCACCCTCCCAGCACCTTGATCTCAGACTTCCAGCCTCCGGAACTGTGAGAGACAACAGTCTTGTTGTGTCTGCGGTATTTTGTTATGTCACCCACGCACCAGCTGTGTGACCTTAGCAAGTTGCTCAACCTCTCTGGGCCACACAATGAGAGAATAACAGTCAGTACCCACCCAATTGGCTTACTTAAGTGAGCAGCATACTTGGACCGCACAGAACAGTGAGGCCATCGGGCCCCCGCACAGCCCTGTGGGGTGGGCAGAGAGCTGGTAGGACTCCCCAGGGATGGGGAAACTGAGACGTGGGGAGGAGAAACGATCACCTGGTGATCACCTCTCAGTCAGAACTCAAACTTGTCACCTCTCAGTCAGAACTCAAACCCAGGTCTCTGGACTCCAAACTCTGTGCTCTTGCTCTGTGAGGCACTGCCTCCTAGTGGCCGCCTCAGCCAGGAGCAGCTGGGTGACGTGACCGGAGCTTTGAGGCAGGGGTGCGGACTCCCCGCACAACACCATCTCTGTGAGCCTGTCCTCACCCCCGCTCCCCCTTCTCTAGAAGCCACTGCTCTGGAAGCTTTAGGCAGTTCCCACGGATTGAGGCCCCACTATGTGCTAAGGGACTGAAGATAGTTTGTGCTCATCAAACACTGCAAGGTGGGTGCTCGTATCCCCATTCTAAGAGGGGTGCCAGGTGACAAGGGAGGGACCTCCCTAGGCTCAGGGCCACGCCGTCGGGAGGCTCTGGCACTGGGGTTCAATCAACACTGGTGGAAAGCTAGGCCTGACACCCCATCCCTCGTCTCTGGGAACCCCGACCACTTCCCTCCCTGGAGGCAGGGCTGGGTCCGGAGGGATGAAAGGGATGTGGGTCCGGGCTGGGCGAACAACAGGTGCTGAAGGAGGTGAGTGTGGGAGCGGACAAGGAATGGGCTGCCCCCACCCCTGGCTATGTTTTGGGTGGGCTTTATACAGGAGTCTGGCTGGGCAGCGGGGGTCCCCTCTAAAGGGCCCGGGGGGCCCTCCGGTGTGAACTTTGCCACCCACCACTCGCGAAAGATCAGAGCAGGAGCCCATGGGGCCTGGCCTCTTAGTAATTGGCTGGGGGCGCTGAGCCTCAGCTCAGCCTAGGGGGCAAAGGCCCTCGCAGTCACACAGCCAACGCACTTGGAGGGTCAGAGGCCACCTGTCCTCGCCTGGCCCAGGATTAAACTTTCAGTGGCTGCTTTTCAAGGTTCCCCACGAAAGAAGGGGGGCAGAAAGGGAAGGCGTTGTTTTCATGCCTCTTGCTTCATTTGCATAAGGTGAAAAATGTTTCCATAGAAACAACCAGAGTCTGTAATTTTTGAATAGCGATTTCTGCACAAAGCACAACCTGTCTTTTTGCGAAAGGGGATTAAGAAATTCTCAGCAGCATTTCTACCACAACAAAAGGCAAAGTCATCCAGTTTGGGGAGAGCTGCTCCGGAGGGGAAGGTCTGGCTCCGGCCTCTGCCCTCTGCAGGCCTCAGCTTCCCGACCTGTGAAATGGGGCCAGGGAGGCCCATGCTCGCAGGAGCCACCCCCATCCGAAGGGGGGCAGGGCTGCTAAGAAATCCCCGCCCCCGGGCCCTCAGCGGGGCTTTGGATGCCGGCCTCTGGCAGAGTTTGAGCAGGCTTTCCAGAAGAGGCTGGAGGAGAGGCCCGAGGGCCAGCCAGCTCCAGGGAGAGGCCCCCCTGGGCAGCTGTGTCCCTGTGGGCCCCCCGCCGGCTAGTGGAGCCGAAGGCGGGCGCTGTGCCTGGGCACCTCTGCCCCCTTGTGGCCTGAGGGCCCTGCAGCACCCACTTGCCCCGGCACCCCAGGCCCGCCAGCAACCCCCACCCCAGGGCTCTGCCGGGGGCTGGCCTCCCCAGGGTGGCGGCTGCGGGTTGGGTCAGGCAGGGAGAGAAATCCCCCCAAATCGTCCTGAAACTGGTCTCCCCCACAGGTCTCTGGGCAGGTAGCGCCCCACAAGTGCTCACTGGGGCACCCTGGGGAAGGCAGGGTACTGGCCAGCCTCTGCAGGTCTGACTGGGGATCAGGATGCGGAGGCTGAGTCCAGAGGTCCTTGTCTGCTCCCCCATGTTACAGATGGGAAAGCTGAGGCCCTGGAGGCCTGCCATCGCCATGGCCTCTGTCCGTCCTGTGGACCTGGCTGTGGTGACCCCATGGGCTGCGGGACAGCGTCCTGGGAGGACCCCTGGCATCTTCCTTCCTCCTCCTCCTCTAGCTCTGGGCCGCCGGGGGAGCTGAGAGGGAGCCCTCCTCACCCCAAGGGTCCTCATAGCCAGCGCAGGCGGCACGGATGAGCCCTGAGCAGCCCGTGGCGCCGGTGCGGGAACGAGCCTTTCGATGGTCTTCCCCTTCCCGTTTTCCGAACGAGTATTCCTTAATGAACAATATTGACCACATGGGATGGTGGCCTTTGGGGGGGTAGGAGTGTCTGTCTTAAGTCCTGCACTTTGGGAATCCCTCCTCCTCCAGGAGGTTTCTGGAATGTTCCGCCACTTACCTGGGTACCAGGGCAAGGGAGAACTGACCGTGAATCCAGCCCCCCGTGTCCTGCGGTGGGACAGCCTTTAGACAGAGGCCACTCGGGCAAGATGGCGTGCAGGGAGCCCACGCAGATGGGGGTCTGGGCCACTCACTGGGTAGGAGCTTGCCGGGAGACACAACACCTTCTCTGCTGTGTGACCTGGGCAGACGTCCCTCCCCCTCCGAGCCTCAGTTTCCCCATCTGTGACATGGGGCTGGCTGTGAGTGAGTTTCTTTTCTGATGGACTGAACCAAAAACTTGGGTAAGGATCTCAAACCGGTGTGGTCCCACCTGCTCCCGCAGCGCCCCATCCCAGGACAGTGAGGGGAGGGTGAGCAGAGCCATCAGGGAGCTCCCTCCCCTGCCTGGTTGCGCAGGCCCAGCTCCCCCAGGTAGATAAAAGCTTAATGCAGTTTGGCGACTTGAAAGTCTGCCGGAGGGGACGGCCTCCAACAGGCCGCATCAAGGAGCCAGGCAGATGGGACTCGGCAAAGATGAAAGCACCCTCGAGTGTTGCGGGACATAGGCAGTGCTCACAGTGGCCGTGAAGGCAACGAGAGAGGACCCTGAAAAGAGGGGAGAGGCAGGAAGTGTTCTGGAGTGTGGGGGAAGGTGTGTGGTGAGGCAGGGGGAGCTGGCCGAGGGGAACACGGGGGCTCCTGGGCAGGAGGTGAGGAAAAGCCTGGGCTCACCTTTGAGGGTCCAGGAGGCAAGGGCCGGGAGGGGGGGGCTCTCAGGAACCCCGGGAAGTCCCCCCTCGGGTGAGCCGTGTGCGAGCAGTGGCCGGGGGAGCTGGGCTGCTTGGCCCTGGCGTGGGGACAGAAGCCACGGGTCTGCTGAGTCCCTCGCTGGCTTCAGGGTCCCCTTGGCCTGGGGTGAGGCTTACCTCCCAGGCGGACCCCCGGTGGGAGAGTGGGAAGGGGCGGGTGTGTGGGAGGGTGGCGTCGGTGGGGTTTCAGGAGAAATGGCCCCTGAAGGGGAAGATGGCTTTACTCTGGGTGTGGAAGGATGAGCCTTTCCCCCGTCTAGGTCATTTAGTCATTGACCATACATGTGCTGAGCTGTGTCCTAGGCTGGGCCGTCAGTGCCCCAAGAAGCCCCAACCTGGGCCCAAGGCGGACTTGTGGCAAACCGCAGTCCAGGTAAGCTGGGGCCCGGACCAGGCAGAGGGGGTGCTGCGAACGACACTGGGGGCCGGGGAGGAGCTCCGATGCGCAGAAGGTGGGAGGAAACAGCCCAGCAAATGCTTGGGGGGGAGTGGGGGGGCCTCCTCGCACCCCAGGCTCTGCCAGCCCTTGCCTCCGCCGGCCCCGCCCTGCGGGGGAGGACTTGGGACCCATCCGATGGACCATGGGGGGCTCCTGCAGGGTCTTGCTGGGGGTGATGTGGCTCAGGTGAAGGGCGAGCCAGGAGCCCGCGGTGCCCCAGTGAGGAGGATGGAGGACCCAGCTGCGGCTTCTGGGGGTTTCTTCCCTCCTCCCCTCCCCCTCCCCTCCCCCTCCCTCTCCCCCTTTCTCACTTCCTCTCCCTCCCATCCTTCCCTCTCCCTTTTCCTCCTCACTTCCTCCCTACTGTCCTCCCCTCCCTCCTCCCTCCTCCCTGTCCCTTCTCCTTCCGCCCTCCCCTGCCCCCCCCCTCCTTTCCCTCCATCTTCCTCCTCTTTCCCTCCCACAGCCAGCAGCAGACAGTCTTGGTCCCTGGAGCGCAGCGGGGGTCGGGGCCGGTGGCGGGGGTGGGGGTGGGGGGTGTGTGCAACCTTCCCTCCAACCCAGTCCAGGTGACTTTCTTTGCAGCCACCTCACCCAGGACAGCCCGTGTGTCCCTTCCCAAGCCTGGGCTCTGGGCGGCTCCTGCAAGGATGAAAGGGCACAAGGCAGGGCCCCCTAAGTCGGGTCCAGACATCACGGCTTCCACTCTGGGTCTTCTGCCTCAGCGGCAGACCAGCAGCCGTGCGGGCCGTGAACACTCGGGGCCTGGTGGAGCCCACCCCACCTTAGCCCAAGCTTAGAGGGCAGCAGGCCAGGTTGGGGGGGCACCCCTGGTAGTGGGGGTGGCAGGACAGCTCCTCGCCCAGGCGGGCCCCTGACCTTCACCCTGATCATGGCTCGGAGCCGTCCAACGGAAGCTCCAGGTCTTCCCTGCTGGAAACAAACTCCAAACCCACAGGGACTGAGCCCGATGGACGCTGGTGGTCTCATTCGGCAAAAAAGGGCGCTGTTTTTCCCAAGGGGGTTGGACTCCTCAGGAGCACAGTTGTATTTGTCGGCTACGGGCCACGGCCGTCAGAAGTCTCCTCCAGCTCTCCTGCCTGACCCGGTGCGGTGGGAGGCTGAAATCCGCTCTGCCCACCCCGGCTGCTTCTCAGGCGGATGCAGTGAGGCCAAGGGAGGGGAAGCTTTCGGAGCCATTAAGGGCCCCCAGGAGGCCCAGGGCTGCCGTGGTGTGGGCATGGAGATGGGTCCACATGGTTCGAGGAAAGCAGGAGCCGCCTCCATGGAGACGCTGGTTCCTCGGTCTGCATCCAGTGTGGGGTAGTGGTGGTGGTGGAGAAGGGCTGACCCACCTTCAGGGAGTGTAGCCAAGACAAGCTTCCAGAAACTTCCAGGCCTTGGGGCCCCAGCCCCAGGCAGGAGGCTCCATCCAAGGGGACAGCTGCTTCTCTGCTCCCTCCCAGCTGGGGGCGGATGTGAGCTCATCTTGGGGCCCGGGGATTTGTGCAAAGCAAGGAAAATCACCTCCAATCCCCTTCCCCCCCACCCAACCCCTGGACGTGAACTGGGGCCAGCGGGCGGCCACTGCTGGGCAGGCCTGGGCTGCAGCTGGGGGCTGCCACTGTTCTGACCGCTTCACCGCGGGCCCTGCCAAGCCTCCTGCTGCCCGGGCCTCCCTCCGCCCGGCTCTACTGTCCTGGAAAGGAGGCTCCCGGGGCCAAGAGGCACCCGGTCAGCCCGCACGGACGCCGGCCAAACGGCAGGGTAGACTTTCCATGCGGGGAGCCAAACCAAAGCTCTGGGCTCCATTTTCCTGCAAAAGTAAAACAGAAAATCTGGAACCCATCAGCTGTCAGTGCAGACGGAGGGGCAAGGCCGCCTCTTCGGAGGGACCCAAGATGGGCACCGTGGCTGAGGTGTGGGGCTGAGAATGAGGCCAGGTTCGTGTCCTGCCTCGGCCATCCCCTCCCTGGAATCCAGGCTGGAGGAACTGGGGAGCCCGAGGGCTGTGGGGGTGCCGGGGCCAACAAGATGCCAGGGGAGAGCCTCAGTGCTCGGGGACACACCACAGACGCTCAGGATGTGCGAGCCCCAGGGGCTACCTGCTCAGGGACTCGGTTTCCCAACCTAGTCGAAGGACAGAGCTGCCCAGAGCAGAAGTTTTCAGGGGCTCTGTGCACGCCAGGGCCTGCTCTAGGGGTCTCTACGTCCTTCACTCCTCGACTGGGGCAACTTCTTTGAAATCTACTCCACACTGTGTCTACTGGGAAGCCCAGTGAGGATTTGCTGGGATCCTGCTGCCAGCCGGGATTCCGGGGACTGTCCGATACCAGAGTCGAATGTTCCTCTCTGTCCTGAGAGGTGATAAAGGACAGGACAGGACAGCCAGTGACTCCATCCACCAAGGCCCCGCCTCCTCATCTGTACAATGGGTGTAGCAAGATTACCTCCTTACAAGAGTTGCAAGGATTAAATGAGATGATGCCTCTAAGGTTCTTAGTGGGGGCAGTCAGGCACGGAGTACGTGCTCCATTCATGGTGATGTTTCTGATGCTCCCTATCATTAATGTCCCCAGGGCCCCTTGGGATCGCCTTGGGCTTCCGTAAGATCACACACGGAGCCGTCCTCGCTGGCCGTTACTCACCTGGGTTCATCGTTGGAAGGACGCTGAGAGCAGGAGGCTCACCGAGGGGAGGTGCCCAGCCCAGGACATCAGAACTGGTTTCCTGGCTTTGAGTTACCCCCTGCAGAGCGTCTCCTTTTCTGAGGCCACGTCTGCAAACCGTATCCCCCACCCGCTGTGTGCGCGGAGGAGGGAACCAAAGCAGCGTTGATATGTCTTCTTGGGGAATGAGCCCGTCACAGAGGACCACGGGCGCTGCTTTCTGCCCCAGCAAATGGCTAAGTGATGCTCTCTGGGCTCTCCTTCTAATGCACTGGGTGTTTATGGTTTTTTGAAGGGCCTCATCAAAGAAAATGCAATAATGATGCTTCTTGCTGAACAGCGGTTCTTTGGAAGGGATGAATGATTCACATCAGAGACGATGAGGGGACTCTGCGAGCTGGGCCAGCCGAAGCCGGTTCTCCTTGGGACTGCTTTTTATCTCCTTTTGTAGTCTTTTATCTGGGGAGACTCACGGCTTGGGAAGTGCAGGGGAGCCCTTCGCACGAAGCCCCAGTAGGCAGGATGTGAAGACTGACGTACTAGGTGTCTCAGAGCGTCTGCCTTGATCCAACACAGAACTGAGGACGTTGGGCAAAGTAGGGAACACGGGGTGGGGGCAGAGCCGGTGGGGCTGACTACAGTGTTCTGGGACCTCCTTGTCTCTCAGTCCTCGAGGGCCCCTTGAATCCTGGGCCCTCCTCACCGGCCCGGGGTATGAGGAAGCTGTTGCCTCCTTTCTTCTGTCAGCACCCGCTTATTCCTGGCTTTTGTTCTGTCGGGGATGGGGCATGGAGCTCTTGGGGGAGGACGTGTGGGTTCCATGTGGGGTCCTGGAGCAGCTGGTCCTGGGGGAGAAAGGGCTTTTGTCCTTGCAAGGCAGTTCAGGGTCAAGTGTGGACCAGGAGGTTCCCAAGTTGCAGGTCACGCCGGCCCGATGTGGTCAAGCCCATTCGTGCCCACTTGCTTTAAAAAGCACCCCACACCCATGTTGCCGAGTCTGGGAGCCACAAAACTTCCGGAGTGGAGGCTGCCTAGCCCTTGAAGTGTGGTTGGTCCAAATGAAGGGGCCCTGTGAATGTGAACAGCACACCGATGTCAAAGACCCAGAGCGTGACCTGTCTCATCAATCACTTTTTACATCGATCACATGTTGAGATGATAATATTTTGGAGACCGTCAGTAAAACACAATTTATTGTGTTTTTTTAAAAAAAGAGTTTATTTTTTTGTCAGAGAGAGAGGGACAGACAGACAGGCAGGAGAAGCAGGTTCCCCGCTGAGCAGGGAGCCCCATGTGGGACTTGATCCCAGGACCCCACCATCCTGACCTGAGCCAACCGGGTGTCCGAAATACAATTTTTATTGTTAAAATGCATTTCACCTGGTTGTTTTCGCTTTTGAACGTGGCCACCAGAAGATTCTTAGTTACCCATGTGGCTGCATTTGTGGCTTTATTTAGATTTCTACTGGAAAGGCTTGCCCTAGAAGAGAGCCGGGAGGCGTTCGGCCATCGTGGCTCGGTGGTGGAGTTATGGCAGACTCTTTTCTTTCCCCCTTTTAGACTATTTGTATGTTTTCTAAGTTTTACTGAAACTCGAAAACTGGCCCCCAAAAAGCACCGTTCCTGTGGCTCTTAAGGCATCGGGGGCTCTCCGGGAAAGTGGAACTGAGCTGTGCAGGCAACAGTGTTACCAACTGTGAGCCGGCGGGGGGGGGGGGGGGGGGGGGGAGCAGCAAGAGAATGGAGGCTGCCAGAGCTCAAGGGCTGAGAGCGAAGGGTCGCAGGCAGGGTTGTTGGGGTGACCCAGGAAGCGGCTTCAGAGGCAGCTTTGCCTTGATGGGGGAGCGTCTTGGGGGTGCAGGGCGGGAAGCTGCTCTTCCTGCTGGAGGCAGCCTGGGCCCCCTCTGTCGGTCACATCACTCCTGCAACTGGGGTGGCCCTGGAGGAAAGCATGCCCCCCCCACCCCGGGGCTCCACCTCCTAGACAACAAGATGTCACAGGTGTAGCCAAGCCTGACTTAGTTCCCTGAATCCCGAGATGTACCTGGGCCTCTGTGTGCTCCTCCACCACCGTCCAATGAGGTAAGAGCTGTCACTGCTTCCATTTCACGGAGCAGGACCCAGAGCCACAAAGTAGCCCATGGGTGGAGAGGGAGGGGTGGGGTTCATCGAGGAAAACCTCAAGCCCTTGGCAGTGACTTTGTGCTGCCCGCTGTGGGGCCACCCGCTTCCAAATAGCCCGAATCCCGGACCCCTGCTGTCCCGCTGAAAGAGACCGTGAGCCCCGTTTGCAAAATTAGGGTCAGCTCTTACTGGCCTGTTGCCCCTAACTCAGTACGCCCTAAGTCGTGCCGTGCCTCTGTGTCATCAACATGAAATTACTGATAAGATATTTCACCTCCTTTTTATGTTGTGACTGGCTAGAAATCCGGCATCCTGTCCCTGCTTAGAATCCATCTACCTTGTCTCTCCGTCTTGGGCCCCCGAGAGACCCAGGCAGCTTTGGCTATGGTACGAGACATGGAGGCCCCAGAGTCTGGAAACTTACAGGACTGGCCTGGGATAGCAAATCCATCCATCCCGCAGGCCAGCCGGTTGGGGGGGCCCCCCGGGGGCCCGGGGTTGAGGGGGATTCAGAGGCAGCATCTGGCTTCAGTGAGGACGAGCGCCGTGGTTGGTTAGCAATGCCTGCTGTGAACACTGAAGACCCTGGGCCTCTCCTCTGTGGACTGACGGTGGGTGGGCACGGGGAGCCCACGCTGAGGGCCCATCTGGGGAGCACCCCCTTCTCTGCATTCCTGTAGCCTTTACCGTTTGAATCTGGCCTGAGGCCAGGCATCCAGCCTGGGCCACTTTACTTCTCTGAGCCTTGGGCTCCACCTCCGGAGAATGGGCACAACGAGCCCTACTTGGCAGGACTGCGGTTGAGGGAGAACGCAGGTGCAGTGCATAAAGGGCAGGTGCGCAGTAGGTGTGGAGTAAGGGCTGAGATCCCCGTTGTCCCTTCTTTCAATTCAGGGTCCCTCTGGGCTTCCGTTCTACTCAGGACACATAGGCAAAGTCCGTTCCCGCCCGAAACCCTCTCGGAAGGCACGCAGCTCCTTACCGTGCTTGCCCTGCGATTTCTCTGCCCCGTCCAAGGCCGAGTGGGGCCTCCTGCTCGCTGTCCCTCTGATAGTCCCCTCCTTCAAGGCCAAGGATGGCTTCGGCCCTCGGCAGGCTAGCACAATGGCCCTACCATCTTGGGCTCCCTTGGCAGACACGCCGCTGCCGGCCCCAGGGGGACCTCCACACCTATCAGACAGTTGACGGAGTCGAGACACTCTGCCAGCCCCGTGTTTCTTTAATTACTCCCTCCCGGCCACTGTAGACAAGGACGTCCTCTTCTCGGCCTCCCCGTAGGACGCTGGCTCCTCTCCAGCCGAGCGTGCCGTGGTCTCCCGTGGCCTGCGCGAGTTAACGCCTCTCTCAAGACACTCTGGGTTCTCTTCTGGGGAGGAATTTACATCCAGCAACATCTGGCCGAGAACAAACGGGACGCGGCGAACGCGCCGGCGAGCCAGAGGCTTCAATTAGGGAACAGCCAGCTTTCTCTGAGTATGACGGGGAAAGTAATTCTCTGGCCAGCGGAGTTTAATCAGAATGTTTTATGCAAGACGTATCCCTAACCCCGACAAATCTTCCCCCTCTTGCTGGAAATTAAACAAATGTATTGTCAGTGCGGATTCCGATGAGTGCATAGACAGACGGGGGTGCTGGAGGGGTCGGGAGCCTGTGGGTTTCCGCGACCCGGGATGAGAAGGGACCCAGCGCGTGGGGTTTGTGGTGTCCGTTGGGCTCATTAGCAACTCCTGCGAGCCTTCCTGTCGCTTCTGTGGCTTCTGCCTCCCCCCAGTCCTGGAGCAGGGCCCCGTCTTCTGAATCACATCCTGAATTCCCTCTTTCCACTCCTGCCACCCTGTCCTTCGAACATGTGCTCGGGCATTTGTCTGCCCAGGAAGACTGTGTCCGATTGTCTTCATGCCCCTGGCACCGAGGACAATGCCTGGCACACAGAGGGCCTTGAACAACTGTTTGTGGGAGGAAGAGAGGGGAGGAGGGGGCCGGGCGGTGGGGCACAGGGGCCTTCCTTCAAGGGGTGGTGTGGTCTACACTGCCTGCTGTCAGTCTGGCGAGCATAGCTGTAATTTGGCAGGTTTTGACCTGGAGAAATTCAGTTGTACCAACCAGGACAGTGGGCACAAGGCTGGATGGCCTCAGCTCTGGGTGCAGGGGGAGTAAGCGGGGTGGTTGACACATCAGGGGGCAGACAGATCTCGGGTTGGTGGTAATGGGAGCAGAGGGAGGGCAGAAGAAGGGGGAACGGCTTCATCCCACAGAGGGGGCTGCTTGGCTGTGTCTTGAAAGCAGAGGGACCGAGGCCCAGAGCGGTGACTTGCCTAAGGTCTCCCAGCAAGGACATTAGTGCCCAGGCTTGTGCAGGAGCTCTGAGCTGAGCACCTGTGGGTTCCCGGTTACACTTCCCCAGGTGTTTCTGGTAGATGCCTGGATCCTCAAGCGGGTCTTTCCAGAGGCTGTAGAAGGATCAGCCAGGGAACGTCAACGATTCCAGCCCTCCAGCCCCAGCCAGGCCCTGGGGAGCTGTGGTTTCGGGGAGGCAGGAGGGCCCTGCTTCCGGGGCTGGGACAAACTTCCCAGGCAAGTCGGATGCCTGGATGGACTGGGGGCAGTGGTGTGGACCAGCCATTTATAAATGACTGTAAATATCAGTGTTTCGGTGACGTGAGTGCTCACTTGTGTCAAGATAGGAAAGCCAGCAGGCCGGGGGCGGCCAGCCCTTGCCACCCCTCTTCCTGGGGGCCAGGGATGCCCACTGCTCCCAGAGCATCTGAGGCCTGGGGGGAACGTGTGGTGCCTGAGGAGCCTGCGGACCCCCTCCAGCAACCCAGCAACCAGAATCCTGCCCCCCACATCCTGCCACAGGGATGCCTGTGTGTCCTTCTCTCTTTAAGTTGGTCTTGCTATCTCAACAGCTCTGACTTCCAGGGTGAAAGGCAGCAGCCACCCAGGCGGGCATTGCAGAGTGATGGATTCTGGGGTCAGACAGGCTGGCGTCCTCCTTATGTTATTGGTGCAGAAAAAGAGCTTGAGGTCAGAATGGCCCTCATCCGTGTTCTCGCTTAAGGTATGAAACCAAACTGCTTGGGCTGAGCCTTTCCTCATGAGAGACAAGAGAATGGGGGAGCGTAGGTAAAGACTGTGCTGGTGGCTGACAGACAGCTGTGGCCTGGCTCTGGGGGGGTTTGAGGGGATGGTGGCGGGAGTAGGGGTGGTGGAAAATGCTGAGGTTTCTTCACACTCCCCAAGCCCGTTGCCTTCCCCTCTGCCTCTCTCCGGCTCACGGCTCCCTGTCTTCAGCGGTCTGCAAGGACAGTGACCACCATCAGATCATGGTGGGAGGGTGGTGGGTGGGGGCGAGGCCCTCCCTTCTCCAGACGGGAGCTCATGGAGCCAAGAACATGATAGAGCCCGCGACACACTGGAGAAGGGACGAGTGTGCGGCCTCTACCAGGAGGAAGAGGTCACACCCGTTTCTCAGATCAGGAGACTGAGGCTCAGAGACGCAGCAGGTCCCCTGGGGCTGGCGGGAGGAGCGCTGGCTCCCCTGTGGCCCAGCCCGCTTGAGCCGCTTTGATCTGTTCTGTGCATTTGGGACATGTATGTGAGAGCATGTGTAAAGAATCAGGCTTTAAAGCAAAAGGGTGTGACGGTACCAGACTCAGCCTTTCCCTGTCGGAGGGAGACCGAGGGTGAGTGTGGCCCACATCGGGGCAGGGAGCCCCCCACCCCGGGCCGTGGACAGGGTGCGTCTGACCCTCTCCTCCTGGCAGGACACGGACACCCGCACGGTTGTTTAGAAGGGGTGGCTGGGGCACCCTGCCTGAGATGTCCCCAGTCACCCCTACATGCTCCAGGAGGCCGCTGGCCCCAGGGACCGGATTCTCCAGGCCTTCCCCGAGGCGCATCCATTCGCCACGGGCACAGATGGAGAGCCGCGGTGCGCTAGGAGGCAGGAAGCTTACCCACGCTCCTCGCCAGCAGATCAAATGTGCCCCGGCTGGGCGGACATGGGGATTAGTGCTCTCTTGTCCCCCGAAACCTCGATGCTTGGTCTCATCTCACAAACACTCTCTCCGTGGCAGTGCCAGGCAGCTGGGCTCTCACGGAGGGGGCCACTTGGCCCGTGGGGCCCAGAACGCAATGGCCAGATCTTCCCATGGCCCGTCCCGCTTGACCGCCTGGCCAGTCATGTCCACACCTGGGCCTCATCCACAGGAGGCCTGGGCCCGGGGGCTCACCCAGGGGGCTAATGAGCAGCTGGCCTGTCCCCGGGGGGTGGCTGGGGGCGGTGGTGTGCAGAGAGCACTGCTCAGGGCAAGGGGGCTGACCGGGAGTGGGGGTGACCGGAGGGCATGAAGGAGACCGTTAGAATCAGGCTCAGGAGGGGAGAGGTCAACCAAGGGACTCCCAGCTCCTTAGGAGACCGCGCTGTGGTGGTGGCACTGGGGGACATCCCGAAAGCCACGGATCTGTGACACCCCCGCCCCCACACACCCCACATCCCCATTTTTGCTCCGTCTCTCCCTCAGGCACACAGGCTGGGCTATGCCCTGAGAAGGAGCCTGGCCCTGCGTCCGAGGCCCTTGTTGGAGGCTGTGGCGGGGATGGCGTGGTCCGTACAGGCACCTGGAGGTGGGCGGTCCCCAGGTGCACAGCCCATTATGGGGCCAGATCCCCCGGGAGCCCCTTCCCCAGGCTCAGGGTGGTGGGGGCCTTCCCACTGCAGCGGCAGGACAGCAGACCCAGAGAGGAGCTGGAACGCCGTTGTAGGTTCCCGCCATCTCCTTGGTTAGTCTGCATGGGGTCTCCTGGCCCCAGAGTCCGGCCCTGTGGCCCGGGACACCCAGGATTTGGGTTCTCTGCCCCTTGGAGTGGCCATTGGCCTGAGGAATGGTTTCTGCCACAAGGAGCAGCTCTTCCCTCTTGCTCCACTGGGGTCAGCCACCCCGGTGGAGGGCTGGGCGGGGGGCTGGGAGGCCCAGATTCCTCCAAACCCTGGGTCCTTCTCCCTGGGCCTCCCTGGCTTGGGATGCAGACCTTTCCTCAGACTCTCCGAGACCCCAAGCTCCTGTGGGAGGTGGGAGGGGGGCCTGAGGTCTGTCTGCGTGGAAGCCTTCGATTGGTCCCATTTCTGGGCCGCAGCTTCGCAGATAAAACCCAGGTCGCTCTGGGTAGAACCTGGGCAGGGGGCTGAGGGAGCCTTGGTGTTCCACAAGCCCTTCCCCTGGGGTTCTCAGTGAGGGAAGTGAGGGCGGGTGGCCTGCACAGACATGGCTTCTGTCCCCTGACCCCTGACTCTCTGCGCCGGGGAGGCACCCTTGGGGCTGACCTTGCACTGTGGGGGGTGTTGGACGGGCATAGCAGCTGGGCATCGGGGCTCCCGGCATTGGGGCTCCCAAGAGCTGGTGCCCTGAACTCCCTGCATGACTTAGGGGACGCGGCGG
The DNA here is from genome assembly GCF_964662115.1 of Mustela nivalis. Lineage (NCBI taxonomy): Eukaryota > Metazoa > Chordata > Mammalia > Carnivora > Mustelidae > Mustela > Mustela nivalis. Next base: position 5,412,644 of record NC_139025.1, on the reverse strand, counting down.
CCTGCTAAGGAAGGGGCTTCGGTGGGGATGGGGTGGGGGGGTCTAGCTCGGTCCTGAGGTGAGGAGGGAGTGATGGACGTGAGACTTCCCTCCTCAGCCTGGAACTTCAGTCCTGCCTCGTGGGGGGCCAAGCCAGGCGATCCACCCACAGCCAAGCCCCCATGGGAGAGCATCGTATCGGCAGAAGGTCCCTGAGACACGCATGGATGTGTCTTCCTGGGGTCTTTGTTCACGTGTGTGCCCAACCCTAGGGACAGCAAGTACTGAGGACCTCCCAGGTGTTAGAGCAATTGTATAGACGAGTAAGACTGGGTCCCTGTGACAGACACCCCCTTACCTGGGCATGAGCTGTGTCCTCCCTCTGTCGCCTCTGTTGTACCTGACACACAGGTTCGTCCTACCGTCCTGGGGCGGGGGTTGGGGGAGAAGCCCTATAAACATCTTACCCAGCTGGAGCAGATGGAGGAGAGGCAAGCCCTTGGGCCGGATTGTTGAAGGAGGGCTTCTCAGAGGAGGTGGTGTTGGAGTGGGGTCCTGAGGGGGTGAAGAGGAGTTTGATGGCCAGACACGATGAAAAAGAGCAGTCTGGACAGTGGAGTCTGCAGATTAGGGAGAGACGGAAGCCAGACCCACAACTCTGGAGCTTTGTGAATGAGACTCTCTCTGGGAGGCCCACTGAGGACGTTTCTGCCTGATAAAAGTGAAGATTCAGGAAGGCTGGCTGGAAGCACTTTTCAGGTGTTCCCTGTGATACCCCCTCCCTAGCCCAGTGCCTGCACAGTGGAGTTCTCTGAATTCCAGCGGAATGCATAAAGGGGCAGACTCATTCTCTTTCTCTCTCCGACACACATGTACACACATCCCTCCCCCCCATACTTTTGCAAAAACAGAATATTGAATGGTGGCTGATATGTAGCAAGAGACAACTAGGGGGAAGCTACTCCTTCCTGCTCCGGGGTACTCACATATGCTGTTCCAGCGGCCTATGATGCGCTTCCACACTCCGCGTCCACCGCCATTTTTCACCGTGTCCTATGTCCACTGCTCCCATTGTGTTCGCCTGGCCAAGCACAGGGCTGTCTGTCAGTAAATGATTGTTTCCCGAGTTCACGTGTCCAACTCCCGGAAATAGACGTTCAGTACCATTCAGTAAATGAAGTTCTGGAAATGTTGAGGTTTGTGAATTCCCACACAGAGATCCCGGCTAATGTCAAAAGACTGAAGGGCGTCCAGTAAGCAAAGGGGAAAACCGGGGAGCAAACTGGGCCAGGTTTCTGGTGAGCAAACCGTTTCCAGGACGAACTGAAAAACTGGTAGGGAAGGGGTTCCCGGTCACTCATGGAAGGGGCTGCCTCTGTGCGAGGAGGCCAGGGAGGCCCAGTCGTCCAGCCTGGGCCCCCATCCGCAGCCTGGGGGGCGGTGGCGACCCCGGACAGCCACTGTGAGCATTTCTGAGGATAACTGGAGCAAAAGCCTCGCTTAAGCCAGTGTCTGGTGTGGAGCGGGGGCCCTAGCGGAGGCGTGGTTACCGTGGTGGGGGGACCAGGGGGACACCTGTCTGGACTTAGGAATGCCGTTCTTCACTTAGAGATAGTGTCAGACCTCCAACAGGACATCCTGGCAGTGGGACAACACTGGCCTTGGGTCCTGAGCCCAAATATGCCCTCTTGGGGACACCCCCCCCGCCAGTGTCTGGCATCCCGATCTCGCTCCCTGGCCGCCTGGAACCAGTCCAACCCCCTCTTACGGGCCCCAGACTCAGTTTCCTCACGCAGCAAATGGGGCCGATGGAATGGGCTGACATTTACCAGCAAACAGCGCGCCATTCTCTTGCCATCTGTTACGAGCGCATCTTTCAGTTTCTGCGAAGAAGGACTCAGTCTCCACAGCTGGCTGGCATTCTCGGGCTTGCTCATTGAGGGCAGAGGCGGCCAGGACCCAGGGCTGAGCCTCTCCTCCTGGGCGCCGGCCCACGTCCTCCCCGGGGTCCCACCTCTGCGGGGGCGACTGGAAAGGGAGAAGCAGGCTGACTCTCCCTCGCCCACTGAGCCCACTGCCAGCCCAGAAGCAATTTGCTTTCATTATGAAGGTCACGCAGAGTGTGTTTGCAGAAGGACGCGGCTTCCTGGCCGCCTGTACTGCGGGGAAAATTTTCCTTAATTATTTTTTTATAGCCTAACTTTTGTGTGAGAGGGTTTGTTATTATCCCTGCGTCGCCGGAGAGGGATGAGCCCGCAAGAAGAACCATAAATAAAACTTCACTTAATATTCAAAGTCTGTGAGATGGGGTGATGGATTGGGGGAGGGGAGACACTCCCCCCTCCGTGGTGGAACGCCCCCGGCTTTCCCCGGAAAGGCAGTCACTTGCAGGTCTGTAATCAGAACCACTTCCTACCTCTGCATTTTGTTTTTCTAACTTTCTCATTTAAAACCTGGATGGACGACATTGTATCCCATTTGTACGACGTCAAGAGCGAGATGACTCTGGGAGCCGCTGCGCACCAGGCCCCTGGGATGACAATATTTTACCTGGGAATCCGCCTTTGAAACATGGGAGCGTGACAGTGGCAAAGACAGGGCCATGATTTGATCCCCAGATTCCAAAGCTCTGGGGACCAATTCCTGGCAGTGGAATTAATTTTTCTGGAGGAATAGGAGAGCTGTAACATTTCCCTCTATTATTTCGAAGCCACCAGCCTGACTTTCCCTGGACCTGAACTACAAGCCAGCAAAGTAGAAACAAAGAAGAGGCGGCAGCCATGGGGACCTGGGTCCTCTCGGCCAGGGGCTGCTGCTGTGTGACCTTCTGCTCGTTCCTACCCTTCTCTGGGCGGCAGTCACCTTACCCAGAAAATGGAGGGGACTGAGCAAGAAAAAGACATTAATAGCACTCTTTTCTGAGTCGACATTTTATTGAGTACCTACTGTGTGCCAGGCATCACACTAAGCCCTCAGTGAGCATTATCTCAAGAAAGTCACAGTTACCTGAGAGACGGGTCCAGGGATAATTCATTCCACAAATATGACTGAGACCCTCCAGGGGCTCACATAGCTAGCTGTAGGCACTGGGTACGCACGATAAACCCGACAGGCAAGGATCTGGCTTACCGAGAGGTTCTCCTAGAGGTTCTGCTCTAGAAGGGAAGATGGAGAATAAACTTGTAAACAAAGATCATTCCAGAGAATGAGGGGGGTGGGGTGCTATAGAAGACGGTGACTGGAGAGAGGTAAAATGAGAGATTATTATGACAGTCTACCTCAGGAAGTGATATCCAATCAGGGGTGAAAAGACAAGGGGCTACCCAGACACATGAAGATTGGGGCAGGTAGTGGGCATAACCTGTGCAAAGGCCCTGAGGTGAGTGCAGGGAACACCACAGATCTGCTCACTCAACACCACTCCAACCCCCACCCCCTTGCCCTCCTGTCCTACAGAGCCTGAAAAGCTAGAGCAATGTTTTTCAGAGGTCCTGTGGTTAAGATCCTACATGAGGGACCCCTCAAGGGACACCTTAGCACTAGGCTGACGACTAGGCTGATGAGGGAAAGGCAGACAGCATCAGAGAACAACTTGCTGGTGAGCCTGGAGGCAGGCAGTTCTCTCCCTGGCATCGCAGATGCTGAGCAGAGAGACGGTAGCAGAGGAATTCTGCTAGAACAGTAGGGGTCAGGGCTGCCCGTAGCCCCTGGCTTGAGCCTTGCCCTGCCCTCGGCCCTGACTTCCCACTGGCATCGCCTGCTGTGCTTCCCCCCCGAGTGCTCCCGTGCACGGGGCAGGTGCCAGAGACTTCTGCCCTCTCCTTGGGTTGCAGCCTTTGGCTAGCGACGGACGCCACGTTTCCCTGTGGTGGAACGCAAGTTCCCTGCTGGACCCGGAGCCGTTGCCCATGGTGATGCCCGTGTTGGAGGGTCCTGTGTCATCTCCCTACTTCCCGGTCTCCTTCCCCACGCCCTGGAGGGGGCTTCCAGTAGTCAACTCCCCCAAGAAGCCACTCTTCCTTGAATTCTGACTTCTGGGTCTGCTTCTGGGAATCCCCAAGAGCTGTGCGCGGATGTCTCTCTTGGTTGTGTTTCGACGCGGGTGGGATCAGCTTTCGTTTCCCTGAGATTCCACGAGGCTTCTCATCTCCCCTAACAACCCCTCCTGATTAAATTAGCGAGCGTGGAGGCCGACTCCGGTGACTGAGGACCCTAAGGGGTGCTGTAGCTGTTCTGATTCTCAACAGCCCACTCGCAGGTGGGGGCACAGAGGCTGGGGGCAGGGGTGGGGGGCTGTGGCCCAGGTGGGGCTCCGGGCTCCGGGCTCCATAATCGCCCTGTCGGTGGCCGTTCTGCCTCTAACAGAGATGGATTCTCGGGCCTTGGTCCTGGACTGGCCCATCTGGAGCAGAGATCCGTCATCCTTTGGTAAACGCACACTTTGAAAGAACTGAAAAGGTTAATGGGGCTTCTGCAGGCTCCCAGCCAGCTGCCAGGTAGCAGCTTGGGCAGCCAACGATGGAGCTCATTAGGGGACAGATAGATGAGGACGACGCATTATCTCGCGCCGCAGGCTGAGAAGCAGCCACAGGCCTCCCCTGCCAGCCCTCTCTCTGCGGGCTCTGCTGATAGCCGTGCTGTTTGCTGGGCTTGGAAAACCTGCAGAGCACCTGCTCTGTGCGGGGCGGGGCTGGAGGGCTCAGAAACAGCTCAGCCTCTTCCCAGGAGCCCAGGAGACAGAGAAGGCGCTGGCTGGGACCCATAATGACAGGGGAGAGGCGGGCTGGCGCGCCACTGCCTCCCGCAGGCTCCGCATTGGAGCCCCCACCGATGTCTCGATGTCTCGGGCTGAGTGACGGGAGGGGACAGAAAGAGCCTGGGCCCAGCTGAAAGCGAGACCAGCCCTGCTTACCTCTGGGCATCTTGCTAAGTGAGAATCGTGCCTCGTTCCTTAAAGCTCCTGCTAGCTGGTTTCTGTAACTTGCCTCCTAGGTCTTTCCTAATTTGTAAGCCTGGGTCCTGGCCCACGGACGAAATCTGAACACATTTAAGAAGTTTAAAGGGTTTGAGTCACATTCAAATCATCGCAGACCTCCTCCCAGCTGTAGCAGAGGTGACTGCTCCCCACGCCGCACCCCCACCCCTGAACTGGGCTTTGGTCCAGGTCGGAGCACTAACCGTGCTTCCCCATCGGGCCCAGGGCAGAGCCTGCCTTGAGAAGGAGTCAGAGCACTGTTTGTTGAATGACTGAGTGAGGTGCCTGGGGACACAGGATGGGACGCTGAGGCCGTGGGAGCACCCACACCCACCCAGGGCTGTGAGTCTGCCATTCTGGGTTGCCAGTGGGGGTCGCGTGGGCACTGTTAGGAGCTCGGTGCGTGGTGGGCGGGTAGATGGGCTCTCTGGGGCACAAGGTGCTCCGACTTAGAGCTCGTGCCAATTTCCCTGGTGTAAACACTCCCACCAAGGCACGGGTTCCAAGCGAGCTGTTCAACAACCAGCTCACGAAATCTCTTGAAAATGTAACGGTTAGTTGGCCCTGGTGAGTTAGCACAACCGTCTCCAGCGCCGCTCATTCCCCTCCTCCCTCCCCCTTCCCCCATCCCCCTTCCTTTTCTTCCTTCCCTCCCTCCCTCCCCCTCCCCCTTTTTCTCCCCTTCTTCCTTCTCTCTCTTCCCCCTCCCCCTGCCTCTCTCCCTCCCTCTCCATGTTCTCCTCCAACACTGCCAGAAGACCCACCGGGGTCTGCTGGGTCCTGCCTGGGTGCTGGGACCCCGGGGGAGGAAACTATTAGGAAGCTGCCACTCTAATGACACTCCAATAAAAAAAAAATTGATTAGAAGAAGGAGGAGGAGGAGCGGCCACAGCGGCAGCAGCTGTGGCCCTGGGGGTCCCGTTGAGAGCTACAAAACAGTGAGGGATTGGACTTTGGTGAGGGAGGCCCAGCGTCCAGCGGACGGGCCCCTAAGCTGGTTTGGCGGGGAACGCCGTGGGGACCCGGCTCCCTAAGGAAGGAAGGGGTGCCTCATCCCAGACTCTGAGAGACTGACCGGAGGACAGAGGGGAAAGGCTAGACCCTGGGCGGTGACCCTGTGCTGAGGGGCTTGAGCTTTGTCCCAAGGGCAATGTTAAGCTATTTATTTTTGAGTTGGGCAGGATCAGATTGGCAGTTTAATATGCTTCCCCTGAGTGCAGAGAGGGGAGCAGGCAGGCAGCAGAGGCAGGGTTGCGGGGGGAGGGGCTCCTGGCTGCAACCTCAGGACCACAACAGGCAATAGGTCTGCTGTGGGAGGCCCACTCCGCTCCGCCGGCCATGGGATGGGTGCTGAGTCATCTTTCAAGAAGAGAGAGATCTGGGGGAAAGAAGAGAAACTCTTGCCTGCCGGCCCTCCTGACTTTGCCTCTGGGGCAGGGGTGTGTGTGGTGGGGGGGGGGGGTAGGGGCCTCCGTTCCAGGCCAGGGGGCTCTCGCCTAAGGCACAGCCTGCCCCCTGCTTGAGGGAAGTGTTGGGGATATGAGGAGAGGCCGATCTGACGGGTCCTCACATGAGGGGAGGAGGGATAACACCCCACTTTCCGGCTCTGGAAAACAGGAGACCTGGCTTGAGATTGGGGACAAATGGAGGCTGAGAAGCTCTCCAATGCCAGGATGCTAAAGGGGCCCCGAACACGAGCAACCTGGACCCCCCCCCCATGGGTCCCACATGCTCCTACTGGGTTGGGGGACCCGCAGGGGCGACAGAGGGCCCGCTCCGGCTGTTCTCCTGGGCACAGGGATGCAGCCGTCTCCCCGGCCAGACAGGTACACAGGATTAATAAGGCCGACACGCTCTCCCGGGGGTGTGCGGTGAGCCCGCCGTGCTCGGAGTGAACCATCCATCACGGCTCCCTAATAGCTCGCCGGGCTGCTGCTCCCCCAGCCGCATTGAAAGCAAGAAGCAGGCCGCCGGCAGGAAGATGCCGCAGCCCTTAACCACCGTAATTATGAAGTCTTGGTGGAAAGAGATGCTTATCGTTAATGTTAAGTGAACAGAGCAGGAGACCAGATGCCCTGCCCGTGTGCGTGCGGCCGTGTACGGCAGCGTCTGCCTGGAAACAGCAGGGCTGCGAACCAGCCACGTCCATGGTGGGCGCAGGGTCGGGGGCTGCTCTCCCAAATTCAAAAGCACAGTCAGCAATATAGACGTAGTGTCTTGTTATGAACATTTTTATCTCCTTTTCTGAGCCATAAAAAGTCTTAGTTCACCGTGGATGAGGTGGGGAAAATGGGAATAAAAAAGATGACAGTTCTTGAAAGTGTCCCTCCTCCCCAGGCAGGTCCGGGGGGTGGGCATGTGGCTGTGGGTTTTCTAGCCTATGCGTCTGCTCCGCGTTGTTGTTTTTACATAATAGAGATGATTCACTGTATTTTTAATACGTATTCTTAAGTGAACAGCTAGTCTCAGTTGTGGGGCTGAACCGAGGATGTAAATCTTGTCAGTTGGACTGGTAAATCCAATTTACAAGGGGAGAAAGGAGAATATTTCACTCACGCGAAAGCATTAAAGACCCCTCCCCCCACACCCCACCAACTAGCAAGATTGACCACGGGCTCCTCCCACGCTTCCGGAAGACCCTGGGAGTTCAAGGTCAATGCTGGGAGCGCCAAGTCACCAGTTGATGGGGCAGAGCCCACACCGTCTTGCCCTGGGTCCCGTGGTCCTGTCCTAGGATGAAGAGCCACCAGCAGCCACTGCAGGAGACGTGGAGGGTTTCTGGGGCCTTCGCAGGCACTGGTGGAACCCCAGAAAGAGGAAGGAAGCTCCCTTCCAGCCCTCGGTCACTGTGGCTTAGAAGGGCCAAAACCTAAGGGTGGGGAAGTCGGTCCTGGAAAGGCATTCTGGGAGGCAGAGGAGGAAGAGGCGAGCAGCCCTTGGTTCAGAGGCAGCAGTGCAGTTTGCTTTTCTCTGTTCCAAGGATAAAGATTTATTCCTCTCCACGGTTACTGCCCACTCTCCCTCCAAATCCCAGAATGCCTCCTTCAGGAAGCCCTCCTTGGTTTCTGTGACTCCTTCTTCAGGCCCAAGCTGCTATGGAAATGCCACATCCACCGGGTTGACTGCTTCATGTGCATCACCCCCCCTCCCCTGGCTCGCCGTGGTGTCAGCCCCATGGGGCTGGGGCTGCTTTGCTCACTGTCCCCTGGGCCAAGTCCAATGCCTGCCCACCAGGGCCCTTGGTGGCTGAAGGAAGGCTTTCAGAGTCTCCAGACCTGGCAGCCCACTTTACAACGGAGAGGAGGGGGCCTGGCCCCTGTGCCCCCTGCCCGGCCAGACCCAGGCCTCTGCCGTCCCCTTTGCTCTCTGTTACTTTGTTGCCAAGTTCTGGGCACGGAGAGGAGGTTTCTAGACGCTCTCGGTTTTTGTTTCCTTTTTTTTTTCCTGGTGACCTTTCTGTGTAATTAAAAGGCCGCTATTCCAGGAGACGAGGCAGCCGGAAGTGGAGATGCTGATCTCTGTGTGCGTGTGTGGAAATTTATTGTCTGGAGCCCAGAATGCTGCTCAGGGCTCCTGGGCCAAACACATCCGCTGCTTCCCTCGGGGGTAAAGCCCCCCACCCAGAAGCCTTTCCCTCTGTGGACCTACTGTGTGTGCAACACCTGCGGCCCCGCAAGGCCAGCGGATGGCCGATTCTTGTTCGGGGGATTAACTCCCCAGAGTCACCCAGAGGCCCACTGGATGGGCACAGCAGGGGCCTGCTCTCGCTCAGCTCGGATCCCCATCCGGGCCTCCTGTGGCCTGCCGTCTGTGGGGGGCCTGGAGGGGCCTCCCTCACCCCAGAACTGCCCCCAAGGGGCCTCATCAAGGAGGGGCATATCCAGCTGGGAGCAGTCCAGCCCAGAGCACCGGGGTGGGGGTGGGAGGTACAGCTCTCGCTTAGGAGAGCTGAGTTCAAATCCCGACACCCCCCTCCTTCATCACCTGACTCTGGATGAGAAGAGCCCCTCCTCGGGGCTGAGCCTGCGCCCCATGAAGGGACTGGCACGGGGCTCTCTCACCCCACCCTGGCCTCCAGAATCCTGGGAAGTTTATTTTCTGGATGGAAAGCCTTCTTTGGCTGTATCTTCCCAGTGCTGCTCTGCGGGCCCCTCCCTCCCCTGTACTCTGGAAAACAGCATCCCCCCGCAGTCCCTGGGCCTCAGGGCGGAGGGTCCAGAGTCCAGTGGCCTGGGAGCCCCCTGTCCAGCTCGGCCTCCACCCCTTGGCTCTCAGCAGCCTGCAGCTGCCGAGGATAATGCACGGACTGGCGCAGGGCCAGCTCCCCTAAGCCACGGAGAATTGCAATTTAGCAAGTTCCTCAAATCCAAGGAGGCAGAGCCCAGAGCCGCGTCTGCAGCATGAAGGCATCCCAGCGGCTTGAGGGGCCTTCCTTGTCCCCAGCCACCTCTGCGCCCCATCCGCTTCCCACAAGCCTGGATTAGGCCCCGGCAGCTGGGCGGGGGCGGGGGCCCGGGGAGCCGGGGGGCGCCGGGCTGGGGGCCCAGACTTGGGGAGCTGGGGAGATGGAAGGGGGGCTCTGGGCCTCTCTGCCTCTGCTTTGCCACGTGGCCCCTGGTAGGCTGCAGCATCCCTACAAGCCTCGGGCATCCCATCTATAAAGGGGGAGGGGGTCCTTCTGCTTTTCCACGTGGGCCCGGAGGGGGCAGCCCCAGCCAGGCAAGTCCCCACCCTCATGTCGGGAAAGAGGAACGGGGAGGGCCTCTTTCGTACAGACCTGGGGTGCCTCTGAGGGCGGTGGAAGGGCTTGGGAAGGGAGTGAGTGGAGGAGCCTTACAAACGGGGCCTCGTGTGAGCCAAGACACAGGGACCAGAGCGGGGATGTTGTGGGTAAAGTCCGATGGTCAAGGTCTTAAGGGCTGCCCAGGGGGTGGGCAGTGACCTGGTGAAGAGGGGGCAGGGTGGGGGTTCTGGGGCCCGGACAGATTGTGCACAAGCCCTTCTCCAGCATTCGCAGCCTGGAGACTAGGGATGTGACACTTGGAGTCACCCATATACCCATCAAGACATCTGGGGGTACATCAGGCACATCCATGTCCAGGAACACGAATGGTCCCTTCTCCAAGATGAGCAGCAGAGGCCTTGGAAAGCATAGGACTGAAGGGCCAGATTACTTCTGCGAGCCTCTCTGGGCACAGCCCAGGCTGCAGGGGCATGCCCAGAATTCCAGAATCCCACGCAGAGATTTGCTTGCCTCTAGGGCTGGAGAGGTCACTATCTCACCTGGGGCCCATTCCACTGTGGAGGAGTGATCACTGCTAGGAAAGAGGTTTCTAGAACTGTTCTTTGGGCCCAGCATCTCTAGAGGCAGTAACCTGACCTTCTCAACCTCTTTCCTCCAGACTAAGCCCCAGGGCTTCTTTCTTCATTCCATGCAAGATGTACCTCAGTGCCCTCTTCTGAATAGGAGTCAGTCGTCAGCTTCCCCCTGAATTTTGCATTAGTACCCCAGCTGCTGTCTATAGCAGATTCTCACCTCCCAAGCTATGAATGCTATGCTCCTGTTAATTGAACCCTAGGCCACTGGTGTCTTTTTCCGGTGGACCCATCACACTGTTGAGCCCCGTACAGAGTGGAGTTATGTTCTGGTGGTGATAGTGGATGAAGCAGGAGGACAACACATCCATCTTCGGGAAACTGAGGCCTAGAGGGCAAAAGCTCAGCTCCAAGTTACGCAACGCATCAACAGCAGAGCTGGGAAGAGCACCGGGCCTCCTAGCTTCTGCCTGCCATCTTAGTACACAGTTCCTCCATCCAGACAGAAAGGCAGACCTCCATCTGCCCTTCCCTCCCCCCCCCCCCACCGCCCTCCCTCACTTCCTGAGAACCTCTCAGCTAAGCCGGAGAAGGTGAAGCCCATGGCCTTCAGATGGTCATGATTATTAGTGGAGGGATGGGAGAGGAGGGGAGGGACCCCGGCCCCATGTTCTGCTCACTGTTCCAGGGAGTCAGCTGCGCCCAGGGGCCCGGGGGGCCAAGGTCCTGCACAGTTGACCTCGTCCAGCTCATTCTGCAAGCTCTGGGTGTTTCCAGAGCTTGCTGGGACTGTGCATTCCTTTCTGCTGAGGGAGCTCCCCGGCAAGCGTGGCGAGGACCCGGCCAGCTCCAGGAGGCTTTGTGGTGGGAAAGGAAAGGCAGCTCACGTTCATGGGGCAGCTAATGTATCCCAGGTGCCGGGTCGGGCTCTCTCCTGTGCCACATTCTCATTCTTGGTCCAGGAGGGGCGCGACGGGATGCAGAGGGTGACAGGGGCGCCTCCCTCCTGGGGCCGTTGACCGATGACTTAGCTTGTGGAAGGGCCCAGCTCAGAGTCCAGGGCCAGACAGTTTGACAAGGGCTCCCCGTTACTGTCCCATGCCCTGTGGCCCGGTGCCGGCAGACCTGGGACTCGAACTTGTGTCCACAAGCCAGCCCCCCCTACCCACGGTAAGGACCATGTTGCTGCCTTTTGGAGCAGGGGGCGTTTCCCGCATGGCTTCCAGCCTGGTCCCCAGCCCAGAAGCACGCCGTGGTCCTTCGGTCTCGGTGGGTGGGGGGCCACAGCCCCTGCCCACATCCCAGTGGGGAAGCTGGAGCTAAATGCCCCTGAACTGAGGCTCCCCTCCCCTTCCTTATCCCTGCTGCTGCCAGAGGCCACGCGGGTGTCCTGTGGGCAGGCCGCCGCCGCCGTGAGGGCTGGCCAGCAGCCCTCGAGTTTCCACCAACTAATAATTTTTACAAACCTCCAGCCTCATAAAAAAGTGCACAGTGGCCTGAACAACCTTGGCCAGGAGCCTTGTGGGAAAGCGGAAGGTACTGAGGCCAGGCAGAGGCGATCTCGGCCAAAGGCCACTTCCTGCCTCTCCTGGAGATCTTGCCTCAGGCTTCAGACCTGACCACGTCCCCTGTGGCCCTCAGGAGAAGGGCTGTCCTGCTAACAAGACACACACAGGCCCTCAGCCCTGGCCCCCTGCCCCCAACCAGCCCTGACGTCCTCCTTCCTAGAGATCTCGCCTCCAACTACCCTGCGCTCTCCTGCTGAGTGCAGGCCTTCGCACGTGCTGTTCCTTCCACCTAGAATGCCCTTCCTGTCTCTCCACCAGGGATGCAGGAGTAATGACACCTCCCATCCCAGAGGGCCTCTGAATGCCTGGAGGTCACAGGCGGTGCCTGGGGACCTCAGAGAAGGGACATTTGATCCAAGTCTGCCTCAATGCCCTTTAAAGAAGGGGTGGGGTAGGGAGGAAGGAAGGAAGGCAGGGGAGCTCCTGCTACGTTGGACTCTACCCAAACAGCCATGGGGGAGCTCCTTGGGGAACGGGCTGGGGACAGGTGGGGCGATACCCAGAGCACCCAGACCGGAGCGGAGGGTAGAGACCGGGGGCCGGAGGATGGCTGGGTGGGAGGAGATTGTCAGGACTAGAGATTACTGGGCTGCGTGGGTGGCTCAGTGGGTTAAAGCCTCTGCGTTGAGCTCAGGTCATGATCTCAGGGTCCTGGGATCGAGCCCCGCATGGGGTTCTTTGCTCCGCGGGCTCCCCGCGCTCTCTCTCTGCCTGCCTCTCTGCCTACTTGTGATCTCTGTCAAATAAATAAATAAAATCTTAGAAAAAAAAAAAAAAGACTAGAGATTACCTGGACAGGGAGAAGAGAGAGGCTTGGTCTCTGGTCCCAGGAGAGGGGTGCTGGGTCGCGGGTGCTGGGTGTGTGCTTGCAGGGGTGTCGGGGGGTAGAACGGTCCGCAAGGCAAGTGACCCCTGGGTGCCAAGGGACCTGGGCGGCAGAGGGGGTCTGAGAGCCACTGGCACACAGCGGGGCTGAAAGGCCAGGACAATGGTGGTGGACGAGTGTAGCCGACAGAGGGGCCAGGCGACTGGGCCAACCCTCGCCTGGGAGGCAAGGCCATGGGCAAGAGCCAGGCCGGCAAACCGTCTGGGAGACGTCCCAAAGAGGCACAGAGAGAAGCAGGTGGATCCCAAAGCTGGAGGAAGACAGTTCTAGTGGGAGGGTGACCTGCTGTCTGGAGGTGGGCGCGGGCATCGGGCTTGGAGGGGTGCGGGTTGGAGCAGTTCCGTGAGGAGGGAGTGGAGAGCCGCGAACGTCCGTGCCCCATGACCTTGACGCTCGGGTGAGCACTTGAGGGCAGAGGGTTCGCTCCAGACCCTCCTCAGCCCTCCATCCCCTGCCATGGTGGGTCCGTGAGTCTGCGGGACAGCCAGGGCTCCAAGGAAGCGGGGGAGGGGGGCGCAGCCTGGGGGGGATGCCATTGCCCCTGCCCCCCTGCAGAACGGCAGCCAGACTGCGTGCTCCCTGGGGCCGTGGTCAAACTTTCCCGCACCTACAGGAGGGGCTCAAGGCCCCGCGGCACCCACCGCGGAGCCGGAGGTGGACAGCTGCCCTCTCTGGAGGCCTGATTTACGGGCTCGCCCCTTGGCACACACGGATCTGGCCCTTCTCTAAGTGCGTGTTCAATCAAATTAAAAGTGCCTGAGGTCAGAGGCATCATCAATTACCTGAGTCTCTTGGCAGCTGGCCCTGGGCTCAGTGCGCGCTGGAGAAGGCTGGGAGCAGCACTTTCTTCTCTGTCCCCCAATAGCCTGGCCCCGGGGAGGGCCCAGAGCCCTGTCCGTGGGGCCTTGGCCTAGATGAAAGCACGACTGGAGGCCCCTGTCCCCCAAATCTCATGGGACTTCCCATGAGTCTTGTCCCCGGCAAGGGTCTTCCCTCCGCTGGCCTGAACGACGGGCCCTGGGCCCGGGCCCAGCAGGCCCGCAGGGGGAGGCTGGGAGGGCGGGAGCCCACCTCCTTCCCTCCCTGCATGGTGCTGCCCACTGGGTCTCAGAGTCCCTTCTGGAAAGCTCTCTCCGGGGTCAAGGAGAAGGGTCCGTGTGTCAGTGAGGCTGCGCTCTGCTCCCAGCCCCGCACACGCTGTTACAGCCAGCTCCGTGGGTGCCCTGCCGTGCCACAGAGGGGCTCTCCGGAGCAGCCGAGAGGGGCGAGCTGCCTCGCGTCCGCCGACGGAGCCATGGGTACTCGAGCCGCGGCGCACCTGTGCGATGGGATCGTTCCAGCCTTAAAACGGGAAGGGAATTCTGACCCCTGCCCCAATGAGGACGAACTGTGAGGACCCTGTGCTGAGGGACAGAAGCCACACGTGAAAAGATGGGACTGGTTGATTCCATTTCTGGGAGGTCCCTGGAGGACTCACGCTTCTAGAGACAGAAGGAAGATGGGGTGGGGGGCACCAGGGCCAGAAAAGGGGGTGGGGGCCGCTCTTGAGCGGAGACAAGAGTTTCAGTTTGGGAAGATGGAAGAAGGTTCTGGAGCCAGGTGGTGGGGAGGGCTGCCTCCCAGCGGGTGTGAGCTTCGTGGCCCTGAGGGACAGCTGGGCCGTGGTTAAGATGCTCAGTGTGACACTATGTGCGTATGTGTGTTTTACCGCAATATCAGAATCATGCTCAGGTGTGTCTCATTACGAGCTCACGAAATCAGTGTGCGTCAAAAGAAAAACACGCTTCGCAGTCCAGAGCGTCGGTGGTGCCCGCCGGTGGCCCGCACGTCTGTTTTCTTTGCTTCTTTCTCCCTGGGCCTCTGTGCCACCTCCCTAGGGAATGGCCTGAGACTAAAGTCCCAGCAGCTGGACTGGCCCAGCCCGGGAAGACACCGCAGAAGGCAGGGGTCTTGGCGACACCCTTCCAGCAGGGAAGCCCCAGTGACGCTCTCCGTCTGCTGCCCACCCGGCCGGGCCCGAGACAGACAGACAATTCTAAGATGCACCAGAGCTGGGCGCGCCTGGGCCCCTGTGACACCAGACGCTTCGGAGACCTCTAGCTGTCTCGCTGTGCGGCTGACACCAGCCTTTAGAGAACATGCAGGTCGGGGAACGGAATTAATTTCCTAAAATTGAATGTCATGTCGGGGAGTCACCTCGGGATCTCTTGCCGGGGACGGAAGGAGAGATGGCTGTTCGGTCTTGGCTCTCCCGACAGCCTGCTACCGCCTGCCGCTGAAATCCCCAGTTCTGGGTGAAGCCAAGGAAAGTGCTTCTCTGTAGGGCAGCTAATGTACTTGCTGAATTGGCAAAAGACCTCATTTTCACAACAGCCCCAGCACTGGAGAAGACGGCATGGGATTTGTCACAAGGGCTTTGGAGGACCTGAAAATGACACGCAGCCTCTGGAAACCGATAAGAACACACAGAGTCACAGAAATGCAGGAACCCTTGGGTCAAACTGTCGTCCTTCCAGAAGCGTGTTCCCGAGAAAACCACCTAAGAGGAGCAAAAAGGCATGTGGGGGGCTAGAGTCTGACAGACCAGGATCCACCCGCCCGTCTAATGATGGGGGTGGGGGCGACAAAGCCAAGGAGCCGGAGGGAGGCCAAGTTCAAGGCTGTCCCCTGCGGTCCCTGCACAGAAGGGAAAATCAGACGGGCAGGGCCCCAGACCCCGGGGGACCATGCACCCACGTGATATTTCCCTCCGGAGAACGTTCCTGGGTTAGTCACACTGTAGTTAAAATGTGTCAGGTGCTCTGCTCCAGAGCGAAAACCTGAGGGATTAGGCCTGCGTGTTCGTGAGTTCGTGCTTTCTTTTTTTTTAAGCTGGAGAACAGAGATCGTTAATGGAACAGCACAAGACAAAACGGCAGCGAGCAGCCTGGTGTGCTCTGAACACACACCGAGAGCAGACAGCCCTGGCTGAGCCCGGGAAGGTGGAGGTGGCTGGGTGGGGAGGGGGGTCACGAAGCGCTGCTCCTATGCTCTTATAACTATTTTTTTTTAAGGTGAAAAAACAAGAAAGCGGCACCCAGGGTGAATTTAGACTTGTGGGCTTGGCTCACACTTTCTGTCCTTGCCAGGTAGCCTCTGATCGCTCCTGGGGCCTCCCCCACGCGGCCCCCCCCCCCACTCCAGACTGGAGGGGACCAATCCCTCCTGCCCACACACCCCCTCCTCCACCTCAGGCCACTCTGTTGTCACCCTGGCCCCATCAGGCACCTGGGTGAGGACAGGGAGTTGGGGGGTGGGGCAGGAACATTGGTGTAGGGGGTTGCTGGCCAGCTGGAGGAGTCTGGGGGCTGCTCTGGGGCACAGGGCCCACCCCTGACTGACTACTCTCACCATCTGTGTACCCCTCATGCTAACGACCTCTGCCTCCCCCACAGCTGCACTCCCCTGTCCTGTAAGCTCCTTGCGGGGGTGGGGGTGGTGTTGGGCCTCCTTCTGGGCCTGAGCCCACCCCAACCAACCCCCCCCACCCCCGCATCAGCTGGGAGCTACCTCCTCCTGGTCCTACTTTTTCCCTGAATGCCTTGGACTGGTCACCACTCCGGGGACCTAGAGCACAGGGGGGCTCAGGAGCTCCCTCCTGGATCTGACCTTCGAGAACTTTTTAATTTGGAAAGAGATGGATTAGCCCCCAGGAGAAATGACCTCTGTGTGGGCCACTCCGGAGGGGCTGCCAGGTAAGGGGCAGTGAGGCAGTGAGAAGCAGAGGCTGTCCTGTGTCCTTGGGGTGCCGGGGAGGAAACAGGGCTGAGTTCCTGGTGGGGGCCCCCCGACCTGCTGCGAGTGTGGTCACAGGGGATCTGTGTCACCATCCTCACCGTCCTCTCCCCCAGGAGACTCCGGCAGAGCCGGCTGAGGCCCCAGAAGGTGGCAGACGGACGCAGCTGTGTGTCTGAGGATTGCAGAGCAGGGAGGTGAGGCTGGGACGTGGCCCCGTTCAGGACCTGTCAGTCGCGGACGTGCCCGAGCATATTGTACAAGGTGAGGAATGAAGGGTCCCTCTCAGGCAGGCGCCAGGCAGGTGCGGAGACTTTCCAGCGGCACTCCTGTGACCTCGGTGTGGCCGGCTCCCATGACTAGCTCCAGGAGCCCCCTGGGAACCAGGTCCTTGGCTCTGTTGGTCCCTCTGGAGCCCTGAGGACACCTGGACACGTCCCCCCCACCCCAGTCACACACCACTGTCACCTGGGCTCCAGCGGGGCCCGCCACCTCTCTCCGCCATTGCCGTCCTGGCTCTAGGTGAAGCCACATCCTCGCCCAGTGGGCTGAACTACCTCCCAGTGCCCACCAAGCTCTGTCCTCCTTTCCGATCTGCTTGGAGCTGGGAAAGGCTGTCTAGATCCTCACTCTGACAGAGCTGTTGCCTTAGCAGCCTCTGGGGACAGCCTGTGGCCGTGGCCCCCAGCCTCTCCCCCGGACTTGCCTCCCTCCAACCCTCCACCAGACCCTCCGGCTTATCCCATCAGCTCTTCAGCCTGTCCTTATGCTCAGGCCTTCACATCCCCGACCTCATCCTCCACTGCCCGGCCACCTCTACCCATCCCAAGGCTCAGCCCACCTGTCCTCTCCTCCAGGAAGCCCTCCTCGACCACCGCCCTCATAGGACTTCGCATCCACGTCGGGGCAAACTCTCTTCTTGTGACTCTACCCCCACCGCACCCTGAATGGGTTCAGTTCAGAGCGGCGGTCACTGAGCAACTGAAAAGTCAGCAGCTGTGAGTACATGAAGAGAGGAGTGAGCGCGCGACGTGGGGATAAGAGGGGCCTCTGCAGGCCGGGGAGCTGGGAAAGGGTGAAACCCACACGCCTGTCCCCCCACGCCCGTCGTGAGCACGGGGCCTCTCGCCGGATTCGTTCCCCGGTGCCCAGCTGCCCAGCAAAATGCAGGACTGTGGTCTCCGGAGTTGGCGGCGAGGCTGGGCTCTCCTGTGTCATCTGGGCCTGACTTATGAGTCGCCTCAGCCCCTGGGGGTGGGGGGAGGGCGGAAGCCAGGGGCTGGTGGGCACCAGCAGGGAGGGCGACTCGGCATTGCTTCCCCGAGGCCCTGAGGGCACTCGGGGTGGGGACCACATCCCGGGCACGCTGGTGCCGCCCCCCTGCCCTGCGTCTGTGGAACCCGCGGGGGCCTGAGCGGGCTTCACATTAGTATTCCCTGTGCAGACGCTTGCAACGAAATGACTCACACACCGGTTGACTAATTTGAAAGTAAGCTGTTTTTGCTGCAAGTGGAAAGGTTCAGTGAATCTTAAAAACCAAGCGATGGAGATTTTATTCCTCGTTCTAGACCTTTCCTTCTGCGTGGGGGTGGCTCGGCCACTGAATGCTTTGGTTGGCTTCCCTGCAGCTGCCATGGCTGGGGGCAGCAGGGACAGAGGCTAACGGGACAGACCCTGCGGGGTGCGCCTGCCGCACAGAAGGCCCATTTGGGGCTGGTGGGCACCAGCAGGGAGGTGGTAGGCTGTAGGTCTGCAGAGCAAGCAGGGGCTCTGGCAAGCCCACCGGCCCAACGCCCCTCCTCTCGTGGGCTGGGGGACTGTCGAGAGGGGAGGCGTCTCCCCCATGAGCTGGGGGCTTACGGTTAGGAGGGGCTATTATCCCCCCACTTTACGGACAGGCAATGAAGAGGCACAGAGAGGGAGGTAACGCATCTGAGGTCACACAGCCGCTATGGACAGAAGGTGGGATTACACACCTGGCCGTGGGCTGCAGCTGGTTTTCCTGATTTAGGACACACACGCGCACACACACACACACACACACACACACACACACACACACCCCGCCCCTGCCCCGAGGTTAGAGAGGAGAAGGAGGGCCGGACATTTTACCCTGAGGGGGTGACGTTTGCATTTGTCGTGGGGGAGGGAGGCCCTGAGAGGACACACTGCAGGAAGCAAGGAGGTCCCAGGGTGTGGGTTGGGCCGGGCGAGGCGGAGAGCGGCAGGCGGCCCAGGCTGGGCGGTGGCAGAGAAGGGAGCAATGAGGTCCCGTTCAGGGTATGCCTCCAAGGAGAGCCAACGGGACTCTGACGTTGGAGTAAGGGGATGAGCCACACCGCAGAGCCCCAGAGTCTGCGCTGAGCACCACACCCCTGCCCTTCCTGGCTTCCCTCCTCTGCTCCGCACTCCAGGCACATCATCTGTGGCAGAGGGACAAGGGGGCCCCCAGGGGCTGGTCACATGCCACCTGCCTGCCTGGGG
This sequence comes from Mustela nivalis, assembly GCF_964662115.1. Lineage (NCBI taxonomy): Eukaryota > Metazoa > Chordata > Mammalia > Carnivora > Mustelidae > Mustela > Mustela nivalis. Next base: position 5,393,662 of record NC_139025.1, on the reverse strand, counting down.
TCAAGCACCAAAGCCCCCCTTAGGCAGCTGCTCGGGCCGAGGGGTACGCTGGAGCCCCTGGGAGACGGCCTCGGGGAGAGAAGTCATGGAGCTGGTTGAGGCCAGACTGGGGATTGCCTACCCCCTCGGGGCCCTTCGGTCACTGCCCGTGACACCCTGTGTTCGCCAAGTGATGCTGGGAAAGCAGGTCTGCTCTGCAGCCGCCTCACCTTCCTAGCAAGCTCTTCCTCTCCGGCAGCAGAATAATGGGCAGAAAATTGAAAAACGTAGCCAAACCAGTGTATTACTTTCCCAGAGCCCCCTCCTCCCCTCCACCGAGACACAAGCCAGAGATAACACTCTCCAAGTAGGTTTCCCGAAGTCAACCCGTTACAAGTGCGAACGAGCCTGGAGATAACAGGAGCCTGTGAGTTCTTAATATCCTGCCCGGCACGCGGGAGGAATAAATGAGGGACAGGGCAAGACAGCCCCGACTGCCAATACTCCGCCACGGCCCTCGGCCATCCATCAGCCCCGCGCGGCAGCCGCTGTCGCCGGCCCTGGGTTCGGGAAGTAGGGTCGCCATAGGGATGGAGTCAAAGCATCCTTTCAAAAATAGATCTGCTTAAAATTCATTAACTTAGACAACTTCACCAGAAGAAGCAATCAATTCCTTGAACTCTATAATCATGCTTCTCCTAGGGACCTCTTCCTCAGCGTTGGTTAAGCTAATAAAGACTGTTTGGGTCCCCTGGAAGGAGAGAGGCAAGAAGTCTAGCCTAGACATTCTGCGGCTGGCTTGAACCCAATTACTGCCCCACGTTTTGTCTCTGGAGTGAGCCACTTGTCATGCCCGCTGGGGTTGGGGGCCCGCTCGGCCCATGCCGGGCGCCAGGCTGGGCCAAGGGTGCAGAGTGACCAAGAAATGGTTTCGTGCACCAGAAACTCCGCTGGGCAGGCAGATGCGGGGACAAGCGTCTGGGCTCACTCTTGGTGATCTCATCCTGCAAGGGGCCGTAAATCCCACTCCCTAGCGGACGGGTCTGGGATTTACAGCTGCAGCCAGGACCTCCCCACTGAACCCCAGACCCCACTATCCACATGCCCATTCTCCATGTCCCCTGGGGTATCTAATGGGTGTCCCAAACTCACCCGGTCCGAGCCCAGCCACACCTGTCTCAGGTCCTTCTGGCAGCTCAGGCCAGAGACAGGAGCCATCGGGAATCTCTCTCTTCACCTCAGCCCCACACCCAGCCCCACCTGGGGGCCTGTGGGACCTGCCGTCCGAGAGCTGTCAGGCTCTACCTGTGTTTCTGGGTCTGCATGCTGGGCAGGGCTGGCCCGAGCTGTGCCCCTAGTATCTGGAAACCCACCCCGTTCCACCCACGCCCCTCTCTCAATCTGACAGCTGGAGAAATCCTACTCGCATGTAAGCCACATCAGCCTCCCCTCTGTCCAAACCTTGCTCAAGGCTCCTGGGTCACCTTAGACTGTATGAAGCCATCCAAAGTCCCCTCACCTCCCTGGCCTGGCCTCTTATTACTTTCTGCTTCCCTCATTCCACTGCAGCCCCATTCCTGCCCCAGGGCTTTTGCACTTGCTAGCCTCCCTGTAAATCTCGTCCCCCAGGTGGTCCATGGGTCTGTCCTCAGAAGTAAGACTCTCTCGTCACCTTGTCCAAGAGTGTCCCTTTCCCTTGGCACTTTCCACTATCTGTTTGACTCATGCCTCGTGTTTGCCGTCCATTGATCTGACCACCAGAACGCACGAGCCACAGAGCTGGATGGGTGCACTCTGTAGTCACTGCAAGTGCCGTGGACCCCCCCTGGAACACGACGGGTGCTCAGGAAGTACGCAGTCCATGCACAGATGAGTGAAACTTGCCTCTTCCTCCAGACGGCTGCCCCCGCCCCTCCTTCAGGCTCTCATCACAGGGTCGAGTGCTCAGCTTCCTTTGGAAACTTCCTGTTGTGGCTTTTCTACTGGGGGGCAAAGCCCATCTGACAAGGCAGACACTGGCCCCTGTCGGACCTGTCCCTACCTGCTTCGTCTGCCCTTCACAGTGGACGGTGCGGACACGGGCTCGGTCAGCCTCCCACTCTCTATACCCTGGCATGTCAGCCCCTGCCCCAAGCTTCCCTTCTGGAAACTTTCCTTCAACTATTCCCTTCCAACCACCTGTGCCGCTGGAAACCACCCCCCCCCCCCAGCCACCGGCTGTCCCTGGGAAACCTCACCTCACCACTGAAACCTCTTTCTCTCCCCCACACACTCCCAACCTGCTTCTTCAGACCCACCCTATGGCCCTGATGGAAAACCGGGGACCCTCAGTGCCTCCCCACACACTGCCCTGTTCCTGCTTCTCCTTGGCTCTTCCCTTAGACTCTCAGGCCACTGCTGCTTCTTTGTGCCTGTCCGTCCAGCCCGCGATCCCCACCGCGGGGCTGGGCACTGAGCTTGCGGGGTCCGCGAGGGTAGGAGCTGCTGGAGAAATGAGGTGACGTTTATGCTTTCCATGTATCCACAGAGATGAGCAGAAGCGCTGTGCAGACTCAGGGCAGGTCCCACAAACCTGCAAAAAAGTATGGCTTCCAGGCTGTGTGCCCTGTGCTCTCTGTCTGTCAAATAAATAAATAAAATCTTTTTTTTTTTAAAGATTTTATTTATTTATTTAACAGACAGACATTACAAGTAGGCAGAGAGGCAGGCAGAGAGAGAGGATGAAGCAGGCTCCCTGCTGAGCAGAGAGCCTGATGCGGGGCTCGATCCCAGGACGCTGGGACCATGACCTGAGCCGAAGGCAGAGGCTTTAACCCACTGAGCCACCCAGGTGCCCCAATAAATAAAATCTTTAAAAAATAATAATAATAACGTGAATCAACCCCGAGCGCATGCTCCCCTGCAGGCCGGTGCCCTCCCAGGCCTGTTTGCGAGGATGTCCCCAGAGCCTCCTTATCCCCATTTTACAGACAGGCGAATGGAGACATAGAATGGTTTAGTGTCCTGGGACGGTCACAGTGCAAGTGCGTACAGAGCCGGGGTTCAAACTCCGGGAGAAAGGAGTCCACAGAGGTCTGCGGTGTTGACAAGAGAACCGACGTGCTGACATGGTCCCCACGGGCCTCTGACAAGGGGGTGGGTGACCAGAGCCGAGCCCTGGGCCTGTGGTGCCGGGGAGGGGGTGGGGAGCAGCGGGCTCTCTTCTTCCCAGCCTGACCCTTGGCCCGCCGATGAGAAGTGGGTTTGCTCAGCTCCCCGGACTCCCGCATTTATCGAACACGAACCGAACACCTAAGCACGGGGGATGCAGGGACAGTTGAGGCCCAGCGCTGTCCTCCCCAGAGTGGAGGCCGCCCGCCCCCCGCCGGAAGGAAGGTGCCTAGAAGCAGCAGCGCAAGAAGCAGGTGGTAGGAGTCATGGCCGTGGCCTGCACAACGAGGAGGAGGCCCCGGGGTTGGGGGCAGGCTGAGCTGCCGCTGCAGAACCCTCCCGTCTCCTCTGTCGGGTCTGGGAGACTCCGGGCTACACCGCCCGGCATGGGGAGGTCCCGCCCAGACACCCAGAGGCCCAGACCCCCCGCCTCCCGCTTTGTCTTCCCTCTCTCGCCTTTCTAATTTATCCAGCGGCTCTGGTGTCACTTCTAGGCCTTCCTAAGGCCTCCGCGGAAGGAAGTGGAGAAGAATAACGGAACGGTGAGCAGCCGCGGTGTGGTGGGACCGCGCTCCGCCCGCCGTCCCCGGCACCTGGGCCAGGAGGTGATCAGGAGAACTCGGAGGACTTCATTGTTCCGAGACTTGATTTTATATTTTTTTTTCATGCTGGCCCAGAGGCTAAAATTGCGGCCCCGACCCACACCTCCCCTCACCCATCCCCCAAAGCTCTCTAAATAAAATGTGCAAAAATCGCGCGTGGCGGGGGAAAGTGGGTCCCTCTTAAATTGCAGAGCCGGTACGCAGCCTTGAAAGGTTGGCCTCCACGCCAGCCGGCTGTGTGCGCCACTCTTGATGGCTCAGGTGACAAGGGAATTTGTCTGCCTTATCTGCATTTTTGTCCTTTGTCCTGCGGCATGTCCCTCACACTCTCCCTGAATAAGAATAAAAACTTGACCCTGAGTTAGAGAGCAGGGGGGTCCCCGTGAAGCCTCCCCACGCCCCGCTCCTCCCGGGTTACAGCTGGAGAGTAGAGCAACTCCATTTCTTTCCAGATGAGAATTGTAAACTCTGACTGTGGACAGAAACCGGTCACCTGCCTGCCCTTCCCGACAGAGGCGGCAGGGTGGCTGTCGATGGATTCGGGGCATCAGGGCCAACATGAGGCTCCCATCTGTGGACATTTCAATACCATCTACACTCCCTTTAAAAGCTCAAGTGGCTGAAATCCCAGCCCTGTTACTTTACCACTGTCTCTCTCACTGACATGTCTGCATAGACAGAGCCATAGACCCAACACCCAAAGACCAAGAAGAAGGGCGCAGATCGCCAGCACCCCTCTGATCCGCCATGAAGAACCTGAGTCACGTCTCGCCTGGGCTGCGGGGTTGAGTTAGTGGAATCAACAGAGGGACCGCGTTTCATCTCAGCCACCTGTTAGTGACACATTCCTCAGCAAGTTCCCATCAGCTTCCCGGGAGATGGAACCACCTGGAAGGCAGCGGTCTTCAACCCGCCCTGTGACTGTGCTCTCCCGCTGCGGCAGGAGCCCGGCACTCTCTCTGTTTCCAGCAAAACCCTCTGGTGCTGTTCCTTGACGACCGACGTGCATGACCGGCTTGCAAATGTCACTGCTGAGGGCTGCTTTCTTGCAGTTTCTCGGTGGAGAAAGCACTCAGGTTTTATCAAGTACTGGGTTCACGTGGCAAGGATCTACCTTTTAAATGGTATCTCGAAGAACGTCCTCCACCGTCAGGGGGCCGCGGCTCACTAGGGGCTTGGTTGTGTTTGCGCCAGGGGCACTTGGGTGGCTCAGTGGGTTAAAGTCTCTGCCTTCAGCTCAGGTCATGATCCCAGGGTCCTGGGATGGAGCCCTGCATGGGGCTCTCTGCTCAGCGGGGAGCCTGCTTCCTCCCCCACTCCATCCCCCGCCTGCCTCTCTGCCTACTTGTGATCTCTTTCTGTCAAATAAATAAATAAAATCTTTAAAAAAAAAAAAAGAGCAGGCATCAAGCCAGAGCCTTTCAGGTGCCGTGGGGACCGGCTTACCAAGTTCCACGGGCATCCCGCCTGAGAGAAACAATTTTTTAAAAATGTAAGTGAAATTCCAATAATGTAGAAGGAACCCTTTTTTTTCTCTCTCTTTTTAAAAGATTTTATTTATTTGTTTATTTGATAGAGAGATCACAAGTAGGCAGAGAGGCAGGCAGAGAGAGAAGAGGAAGCAGGCTCCCCGCTGAGCAGAGAGCCCGATGCGGGGCTCGATCCCAGGACCCCAGGATCATGACCTGAGCCAAAGGCAGAGGCTTTAACCCACTGAGCCACCCAGGAGTCCCAGGAACCCTTTTTCAATGGCACTCAGCATAATCGCAATGTAGCACAACATTGTGACGTCAAACCTTGTTCCAAAATATTTTTATCACCACGAGAGGAGACCCCCCACACAGGAAGCAGGGGGTCCCCATTACCCTCCCCCAGCCCTGACAACCACCAGGCTGCTTGCTGTCTCTACGGCTTTGCCTAGTCCAGACGCTTCATACGATTGAAATCATACAGTGTGAGGTCTTTGGTGCGAGGTTTCTTTGACTCAGTGTGTTTTAAAGTTCCATCCATGGTGCGGCTCAGGCTGAAGCAGGAAGGAAGGCCTGGCCATCTCCTGCACCCTGAGCCTGGGGGGCCATGCCAAGCCCCAGTGTCTAGCCCAGCTGGAAGCCAGGGAGTCTGCAGTTCTGGGGGAGGGACCCCTGCCAGGAGGTTGCGGGGTGTGGGAGGGGTTTCCTCTAAGCAAGGGAGGCAGGTGCTGCCCATTGGTAGAAAGGCCTGGAAAGGTAGCAGGGCCCAGGTGTGACAAGTGGAAAGGGCTCCTTGTGCTCTGGGCAGCTGGGCTTTTGCTGATTCTCCTCCATTGTTAACATTTCCTCCTGGAAATGCGAAAATGAGGCACGGAGTGTGCAGCTTGGCCGAGGCCGCGCAGCTCGGGCTCAGCGGCGGAGATGGGATGGGGCAGCTGGCAAGAAGGGGAAGGGGTTCTAGGGCGCCCCAAGACCAAAAGACGCTGGATCTCAAGACGACAAACCTATTTTCCAGAAGCAAAGTGAGCTGCGCAGGCCCAGGCGTGTGACCAGAGGCCTAGCTCAGTGCTCAAGCCGCCCGGCTGCCCAGAGCTGTGGCGCCGGCCGTCATCCGACCTGGAGGTTGGGTGCCCCATCCCATGCGAGGGCCCAACCATCCAACCGCTCCGACCTTCACTGAGGCACAGGGCGGGGGAACATGGGGAAAGCGAGATGGCACCTCTTTCTCTGTGTTGGTGACTCAGTCCCTCAGAAAGGCGGATCAGGGGGCGCCTGGGTGGCTCAGTGGGTTAAGCCGCTGCCTTCGGCTCGGGTCATGATCTCAGGGTGCTGGGATCGAGTCCCACATCAGGCTCTCTGCTCAGCAGGGAGCCTGCTTCCCTCTCTCTGTCTCTGCCTGCCTCTCCATCTACTTGTGATCTCTCTCTGTCAAATAAATAAATAAATAAATCTTAAAAAAAAAAAAGAAGGGCGGATCGGCACAACCTTCTTCCCCGTGGGTCTCGGCAAGAGCCATGTTCCAGAAGGGACAGGCTGGGTCCCGTTCACCCTCCTGCCAGCAGCCACGGGGCCTCTCTTCCCCTGGCTGCAGAAGTTTGGAGAAACTAGGACCACGCAGAGGGCCTTTTCTGTTCCTGACCTGCTTTGTTCCTTTAACAGCCGTATTGGGGCAGAAGGTGTGTGTATATATAACGATCACCATTTTAAGTGTGTAATTCAATAGCGCTTTAGTAAATTGGCAGGTTTGTACAACCGTCACCACGATCTACTTTTAGAGCATTTCTACCACTGAAAAGAAGTCTCCTGCCCTCCTAATCTGCCGTTTGTACCTTCACGGCAGGCGGCCCTCCCCTCTCTGCAAATGATGCCGGACACTCACCCAGCACTTGCTCCCCAACCGGGTCTGAAGTCTTTCCAAGGACACTGTCCACGAGAGGCCACAGCTGCCCCGTGGGGTCAGGTCTTTTGCTATGACGGTCCACTCACAGCCACGGAAGCAGAGAGACAGAGCACAACTGAAGTCCGTACTGTCATGGGGTGAATGGTGGGGCCCCCCAAAAGGTTTGCCTGCATCCTAACCCCCAAAATCTGACTGTGACCTTACAGGGGAAAAAGGTCTTCGCAAATGTCCTTAAGGTAAGGATCCCAAGCTGAGATCAACCTGGATTCCTCCGTGGGGCCCGGAATCCGGTGGCACATGTGGGAATAAAGGAAGACCAACCCAATGAGCAAAGCAGAGGCTGTTTGTTTGGAACTTGCTGGAACAGGGTGACAGCCAGCCCTGCTTTCTTGGGTGGTGCCTCATGGGTGCGCTCCGACGGGACCATGGCCAGGGAAGCTGGAGGGGGCTCCCTGGGAACGGGGTGTTCTGTGTGATTATTAGGGGGCACGGGTGGCTTTTGCTAGTTGGCGCTAAATCAGCGGGGGACACACTTTAGGGCGACTGTGAGTTCCCAATCCTGTCAGCTTGGAGCTAACTGCCGTAGAAGTCATCATTCAGCTTCCCAGATGGTCCCTGGGGGTGGCCTTGGGGGCTCCTGCAAGTCCAACTCTCGGCAACCTGGCTTCTTGGGCTGGTCACCAGAGAGAAGGGGCTGGTCTCCTGGGCAGGGTGCTGTAGGCTCAGGGTTCTGTTTCTCTATGGGGTCTGGCCACTGCCCCTTTGCACAGTCGGTCTGTCCCGGGTGTCCTCAGGAGAGGTCAAGTGTGGAGGGAGGCAGAGAGGGAGGGATGTAGCCCCAGGCCGAGGATGCTGGAAACCACCAGAAGAAGTTGGAAGAGGTAGGAAGGGCCTCCCCCTCAGCCTTCGGACAGGGCACGGCCCCGCGGACACTTTGATTTTTGAACTTCTGGCCTCCAGAAACAGTGAAGCATACAATTCTGTTGCTTCCAGCCCCCTGAGTTTGCAGCCATTGGTTAAGGCAGCTGTGGGAAATGAATGTGCTCCTCCCTGGGGGTTGGAGTCTTTGCTGAAGTCCCCAGCGGGGAGCTCTTAGCCATCCTGCCAAGGTGGAGGTGGGCAGAGGTGGGGCGGGAGGAGCAAGTGGGACTCAGAGAGTGACAGGGCACAAGGTTCTGGGCTGGTTTGAAGTCTTACCTGTCTGTTTGTTCCTTCCTTCAATATTTGCTCAGATCCCAAGATGGCTTTGATGGCTCGTGGGTCAAAGGTCTGAGTATTGCACCAGACCAGGCTTGTCCTTTAGGCCCAGCTTGGGCCCTGTCAGAACGCTGCACCCCCCGAGGGGATTGCCTTCAGCCTAGACACCCACCAAAGCCCCTTCCGGGCTGTCTGCCCTGAAACTCTTGGACCATAGGCTTTCCTCGGATCTAATACCCTATGAATCGAGGTGCCATCCAGCTAGCCCACCAATGACACTGTTGACAGCTTTGTTTTATTCTCCCCCATCTCCGCCCCAGAATGGCCTTAAAGTAGCTTATAGAGTGACACTCAAACATCGAGTTAATTTGAAGGAGGTGGGACTCGGGGAGACAAGACATAGGGACGGGAGCCAGCACCCAGAGGCCAGCATGACGGCCAGTGTAGACCTCCACAGGTGGGCCACGGGGCAGGGGCTAAGCTTCCTAGCAGCCAGAGGGAAGAAGGGTCACAGGCCAAGTGAGGAACCAGCAGAGCGAGGGCTTGGTTGTGTCTTGGAGCAGCCCCACCCCCACCCCAGACAATGGCATAGAGTCACGACACTGTTTGGAGCCAAAGCCCTAAGGCTAACTCCTGTCTCCGCTGGGCTGGCCACGTCTGGCCTGTGGGTTGGGGGAGATGGTCTGATTTTGTTTGTCAGTGTCTTTTCCTGTGGGGAGCTCTCTCTGCCCATCGAGGTGGCTGACTTCGCTTGAAGGGGTAAGGATGTGACCCAAGAGAGCCATCAGAGTCCAGCTGGGAATTACACCACACTGGAGGAGAAAGGGGGGAATTTCATGCTCCAGACAATCACAAGCTATGGTGACAACATTGTTGGGAGGGGGCTGCTCCACCTTCCAGGACACCCAGAGGCGGCCATGTGCTTCAAGAAGGAACAAGGCACATTTCTGCAAAGAAGACATCCAGATGGCCAACAGACACATGAAAAAGTGCTCCACATCACTCGGCATCAGGGAAATACAAATCAAAACCACAATGAGATACCAGCTCACACCAGTCAGAATGGCTAAAATTAACAAGTCAGGAAACGACAGATGTTGGTGAGGATGCGGAGAAAGGGGAACCCTCCTACACTGTTGGCGGGAATGCAAGCTGGTGCAACCACTCTGGAAAACAGCATGGAGGTTCCTCAAAATGTTGAAAATAGAACTACCCTATGACCCAGCAATTGCACTACTGGGTATTTACCCTAAAGATACAAACGTAGTGATCCGAAGGGGCATGTATACCCAAATGTTCATAGCAGCAACGTCCACAATAGCCAAACTATGGAAAGAACCTAGATGTCCATCAACAGATGAATGGATAAAGAAGATGTGGTATATATACACAATGGAATACTATGCAGCCATCAAAAGAAATGAAATCAGTGTGCCTGGGTGGCTCAGTGTGTTAAAGGCTCTGCCTTCGGCTCAGGTCACAATCCCAGGGTCCTGGGATCGAGCCCCACATCGGGCTTTCTGCTCAGTGGGGAGCCTGCTTCCCCCCACTCTCTGTCTGCCTCTCTGCCTACTTTTGATCTCTGTCTGTCAAATAAATAAATAAAATCTTGGAAGAAAAAAAAAAGAAATGAAATCTTGCCATTTGCAATGACGTGGATGGAACTAGAGGGTATTATGCTTAGCGAAATAAGTCAATCAGAGAAAGACAATTTCCATAAGATCTCCCTGATATGAGGAAGTGGAGATGCAACGTGGGGGTTTGGGGGGGGGTAGGAAAAGAATAAATGAAACAAGATGGGATTGGGAGGGAGACAAACCTTAAGAGACTCTTACTGTCACAAAACAAACTAAGGGTGACGGGGGGAAGGGGGTAAGGAGGGGGTGGTGGGGTTATGGACATTGGGGAGGGTATGTGACATCGTGAGTGCTGTGAAGTGTGTAAACCTGGTGATTCACAGACCTGTACCCCTGGGGCTAATAATATATTATATGTTTATTTAAAAATAAATAAATAAATAAAAAGAAGGAGTAAGGCCAGGGCCCCAGGGTGGGCAGTGTTGAGCAGAAAGGAAAGGCGGTTAGGTAGAGAGAGACCCATTGACATCCCTCCTGCTCCTGGATCCCGCCATGCCTGACATCCTGACATCTTCTCCCAGACCTCTTGGCGTTGTGGGTCAACAAAGTCTTCACAAAGTCCTTTGCACAAACTGTGAGAACCAACTTGGGCTCACAATAGCATCTACCATGGGAAGAATGGAGGAGGGGGTGGTGCTCTATAGCGACTGCTAATTCCCATTTCTCTCATCTGGGGCTTTCATGGCTTTGGGGCCCAGCTGTGCTCCCTGAACTTGGGATCCAGTGTCCCTCACTGACCTCGCCCATGAACAATGGGCTGACACTGACGGGCAGGGAGGTGGTGGGCCAGGCCCTGTGCAGGTGGGTTTGGGGGAGATGTCTGTAGTGACGATCAGGACAGACAAGTACCGATCCATGGAGATCACAGCATATTAGGTGAGGGTCCCCAGAAGCTCCCATGAGAACACAGCATACCCCCACCCCCATGAGAGGTCATTGACTTTCACTAGTACAAGAATAAGACTAGGGTTTGTTACTTATTCCTTGGAAAATATTTTGTGTCTTTAGCTGGACACAGAAGGGAGGTAATCAAGATATTTTTAAGGCCTTAATGTTTTCTTTCTTTTTTTTTTTTTTTTAAAGATTTTATTTATTTATTTGTCAGAGAGAGAGAGAGCACAAGCAGACAGAGTGGAAGGCAGAGTCCGAGGGAGAAGCAGGCTCCCTGCGGAGCAAGGAGCCTGATGTGGGACTCGATCCCAGGACGCTGGGATCATGACCTGAGCCGAAGGCAGCTGCTTAACCAACTGAGCCACCTAGGCGTCCCTAATGTTTTCTTTTTAGCTCTCTCTGGTCCATAGGGTTTCTCCATCCTGGTTCTGTTGAACTTTGAGACTAGATCATTCCTGGTCATGGGGGCTGGGCTGGGCCTCACAGTGGCCTTGCCAGTCGCCTACTTCCCCACTTCCCTTTGGGACAACCAAAAATGTCTCCAGGCATTGTCGAACGTCCCCTCGAGGGACAAAGTCACTTGGTTTGAACACCGTCTCCCAGGGCCTTCTGCATCCACGGTTCCCACACAGGAAGATACAATGCAGCCTGAAAGGGGAAGGAATGAGGTGAATTTTTTTTGGGTGACTTTTTTTTTTTTTTAATCGTAGTCAAATATACATAACATAAAATGTACCATTTCAACACTTAAAAAGAGCTCTCTTCTGTGACACGAAATGCTTTCACGGTGTGGGTGGCCATCTCCAGAACTCTGTCCCTGTCCCAAACAGAAGCTTTGGACCCATACAAGAGTGCCCAGCCTCGGTCACCTCCTCCCCTTCCCCCCCGACCCCCGTTCTACTTCTATCTCTGTAGATCTGACCACTCCAGGGACCCATCCAAGGGGAATCAGTTGGTGTTTGTCCTGGGGCTGGCTCACTTCCCTCGGTGAAACGTCCTCGAGGTCTGTCCCTGTCCTAGCAGGGGTCAGCACCTCCTTCCCTCGTAAGGCTGAACAGACCACGTGCTGTCCCATTCATCCACAGATGGCCCTTCAGGCCGCCTCTGCCTCCGGGCTACTGTGAATAACAGGGGTGTGCCCGCGTCTATTTTCGGCCCCTCCTTCCAACTCCTTGGGGTGTACCCCAGAAGCGGAATCGCTGGGACATATGGCATTTCTATGTTTAACTCTCGGAGGAGCTGCCGTACTGTTTAGAAGTAAATTCTTGACTTTTGCATTTCACAAGAGGCTTCTGAGGTTCGGAGGCAGAGGCGGAAAGAGAGTTGGGGGGGCAGGTGGGCGACGCATGGGGAGTCTCGAAGTTATCACCAAGTCCTCAACCTCGGGGGATCGCGTGTGGCCGGAAGGACACAAAACTGAGGGTTGCCTTTTGCCACCAGCGGGATGGGTCCTTAGCTGAATTGTAGGAAAACAAAGTCCTCCCTTGGCTGAGTGTGTGGCTTGTACCGTTACCCTGGGCCCCAGAGTTCTCTGCTACGGAGTGTGACCACGGTATTTTTAGCCTGGAAATATTTGCAGGAGGGGTGTTGCCCAACACCTACATGGACCATAAAATAATTTCCATCAGGCAGCCATGGAGCACCTCACTTGGGGCCCGGTGAGGGCCTGCGAGTCCTCCAAGATCAACACGGCCCCCAAGGCCCGCCAAGGTCCGGAACAAGGAGCGTTGCTGTCTGGGGCCAGACGGGCGGCCGGACGCGCCACGCACCGTCGCTCTGGAACAAGGCCCGCAGCCAGGCCCGTCCCGTCTGGAGGCCCCTTTCTTGGTGGTGGTCAGTGGCGGGACCGGCTGTGTGGGAGGGACGGATAAAGGCCGTCTGTCTGTCTGAACGGGCCCATGCGGACCATGGCTGGACTTCAGTGGCCCCACGGAAGGGAGCTGGTCTCTGACCATCAGGAGTGACCCCCTAAGGTGGAGTCGGATCGTCTCCACAGCTTTCCCAGAACCCTCGGGGTAGGAAGGCTGCTTGCAGCATCCCCTCATAGCGGAGGAACCCGGGCTCAGAGGGAGCCAGGCCCCATCAGCAGGGACCTCTGGGCTGGCAGCGGCAGCCCGGTCCCCAGCCCATCCCCTGACCTCACCAGCTCCGCTCCGGGCTCTGGTGTCCATGTGGCTCATTTCAGGCTCCGTTTCTATGGGTGTAACCCCGGCACAAAGAGGCCACGGTGTGGGGGCAGGCTGTGAGGGTGGGGAGGGCAGGGTGGCGGCTCCAGAAGACCCCGGGTGACAGGACTTTCTCGGGCAGGGGCCGTGAGGCTCGGCTGTCTCCCCTCTACCACCCAACCCCAGGGCGACTTCGCAGGGAGAGGCCAAGAGCCCCACAGTTATGGACTTCCGTCCCGGTGCCCACAGCTGATGGGCTCCTGTGCCCTAGAGCAAGGCTCTTACCCCGTCTCAGTCTGTTTGTCCCAGGACACTTGGGGCCTTCTGTCAGGCAATGTGGCCCACGATGCAGGTAAGGGCCCCACAGGATGCCTGGCACAGGGTCCAGGTGTGCAGTAAGTGTCCCCTTGAGGTGACGCTGGGGCCACCATCACCAAGGCCATGCGGGAGGGCCTGGTGTGGGGCTGACGTGGAGGGAAGCGTCGGCGTGCGTCTTCCAGGGGAGAAAGATTCTGGCGAATTTCTAGAGCCTGACTCCGTTAGGGAGGGGACGAGGGTGGTGGGTGGACACGAGATTCCCCTGGAGAGCAGAGGCCAGCTCCGTGGCTCCTGTCCCACAGGATGCCCCCGCTGGCGACCCTCTCCTGATGCCACCCCCGCCCCCTGCAGTTCCAAGGCGCAAAGGGAGCATGGGTGCCTGGCAGACAGCTTACCTGGAGCCCAGGTATGTGAGAGCCTGGGGGCAGGTGGAGGCAGCTGACTCAGCCCGCGTGGGCACTGACCCCGGCCCCAGCGCTGACGACGTGGATGCAGACGCAGGAAGCCGAGAGCCGGCAGGGGGCTGTGACAACGTGGTTGTTCTGGAAGGATTTAAGGGGTCTGGGCCTGTGCCCACGGCAGGGCTTTCCTCACCACAGTGAATGCACCCTATGGGTCACGTCTGTTTATAGGGGCCCGGCGGCACCCCAGGGTGCAGGACTGTCCGGGACTGGCACGCGGTGCTCATGCTGTCTCTGACCCTGGGAGGCAGGGGGGAGGCTTGGAGATATTATTTGCAGGGGTGGGTCTTCCCCAGGCTTTCCAGAATTCCCCGGGGTCCTGGGAGAAGACAGCAGAGGAAGAGATGGGAATCTCTTTCCTCTTACACAACTGGGGACCCAGGGAGCCACGGATGTGGCGCCTGCTGGGTGCTGAGTTCCTTCCTAGGAGGTGGGGACCAACAGCTGTCCCGCTGCCTGCCGGGATGGCTGTGGGCGTCTGAGCAGCTGCAAGGCTTTGCTGGCAGGAAGGGGCTAAACAAAGCGTGGAAGGTGGTTGGTCACTAAGAAGGTGCCTTTGAGAGGCACCTGGAGTAGGTGAAGGAGAGAGCTGGGTGGGGACCTGGCTGGCAGAGGACACTCGGGGGCGGGGGGGGGGGCTGTGCAAAGGCCCAGGGGTAGGAGCCTTCCTGCTGTCTGGGCTGCAGTAAGGAGCCAATGTGGGCAGAGAGGGCTGTCCGGGGACAGACTTTGTTCCCGGCAGCAGAGAAGCAGGTAGGCTGGCAAGACGGCATCGCTTTGATGCGGGCGAGAGGCTAAGGCTCACGCCGGTGGCAGCGTGGAGAGGGGACTCTGGGCACATTTTGAAAATCGAACCCACGTGACTTGCTGATCGTTTGAACGTGGGGTGTGAGAGAAGGAGAGAGGTCAGCATGGCTCCGAGGGTTCTGGCCGGAGCAGGGGGAGCACAGAGGTGACTGCCCGCCTTGTGGGCCCGTGAGGGTGACGAGGGGGCAGTGGAGACCCACGGTGGCCGGGCGGCTGAGCTGACCTCCAGCTTCCCAGGCGATGGCAGCTCTCATGGCCGGCATTTGCACAACCCGCCCCCCGCCCACAAACTGAGAGGAACTGAGGCTGGGAGGTGGGGGGCAAAGGCCTCAGAGTCCAAAGCGAGGGCGGACGGGGCCCACCCGTGGGCAGCCCCCAGCAGCCGGCAGCCCTTCTGGAACCTTCTGGAACCGGTGAAGCCTTGGGACGTATCACCACTTATGAAACGCCGGCCAATGAACCTCAGAAGGCCTCCTCTCCATACACATGGCTGTACACACTCACACGCACACGCACACTCACACGGGGGGCAGCCATATATTACTATGCACGAGGTCACTGGTGACTTGCGTTTTGCTCTTTATACTTGTCTCTAAATTTTCTAAAATAAATACGTAGGACTTGTAGCAGCCCCTCCCCAAAGCAGCCTTCCTTGGTTACCCCTTTAAAGATTTCTATCATCTTAAACACAGAGGTTCTACTTGGAAAAACAACTGGAGGGATGCCTGGGGGGCTGAGTCGGTGACGCCGCGAAGCGTCTGTCCTCCGCTCAGGTCCCGATCGATGTCCTGGAACTGAGCCCTGCATCAGGCTCCTGCTCCGCGGGAAGCCTGCGTCTCCCTCTCCCCCTGCCCCTGCTCGTGCTCTCTCTCTTTCTCAAGTAAATAAAGAAATAAAACCTTAAAAAAGAAAAGGAAAAAAATGATGGAAAGGAATCCGTCTGAAACAGGAGAACACTTCATCAGGACGGGGACAGGACGGTGCCCTCCCACTAATCAGCAGCACCGCTCTCCCCCCGCCCCCGGGGCGCCCTGAACGAGAATGATCCCTGACCCGCTGCGACCACGGTGCCCACGCAGCCCCTGCTGTTTGGGAGCCGTGGATACTGGGTCTCTGTTCCATTTATATAAACAGAGGGAAACATTTCTGCCCGAGAACTGTCGAGAAACAAGATCACCGATGACGTCACATTCCTGGCAGGCAAAGCAAAACCCAAGGAAAATGAACAGAAAAAAAAGACTGGAAGGAAATGCCTCGTGGCTGTTGTCTGGAGAGGAGTTACAGATGACTTGCTTTTCCTCTTGATTTTCAAACTCCTCCCGAATTGTCTTGAAGCCGTGTGCGTTCCCCTTGAGAAAGAAAGACAGTCACTCCTATTTCTACGCATCCCGCCCAGTCCTCAAAGCCCGTCCGTCATGAGCCTCCTTGCCCCCTTCCCCCGTCCTCCTGCCCGAGGTGCCCTGTCTTGTCCATGCTGGTGTCCATCGGGGGGAATGGAAGAGTCTGGATTTGTCCTTCCGGTTCCCCCGGGACCCTCAGTCCAGAGAGGCAACAGAAGACCCCGAGGTGACGCCCACTGTCCAGGCTGCCCCCGGGGGCGCCGAGCGCACACCGGGCAGGCCCCGGGATGCAACGGAGGGTGCCAGAGCCAGGAATGCTGCTGACTGGTCCCAGGCTTGCCCCTTTCTCTGCCCTCACTTGGTCACCTGGTCCCAGAGCCTCCTGGAGGTGCAAGCGGGAGTCAGTTACTGGCCAAGGCCTCTGGGTGGCTCCACCTGCCCTAGGCTAGGCGACTGTCCCTGTCCTGCCTCTTACCCCTCCCAGCCGGCTCCTTCCCAGAATGGAATGTCCGTTGTCCCTGCCAGCGGCCGCTGAGGACCGGACAGCCACGGGGCTGGGGCTGGGGAGGCCCGTAAAAGTTTCTGTCCTCATTCTTGTCAGGGTGGCCTAGGAGGGGCGTAAGATGACTTTTGTGAACCTCAAATCCCGGCATGTTGGGAACAGGACTAGATGAGAAATACGCTCACTTTGGTGTAGAGAACTTCAAAGATCGGGGACCTGCGTCCCCGGGGCGATGGATGAAGGTGGGGAGGCCCTGAACACTTTGGGGGTGGGCAGGGCAGACCCCAGGCCAGAGTGTGGGGACCAGGCAGAGGGCTCTTCTCTCCCTCCTTCCCCCTCCCTCCCTGTCCCACAGGACCCGGTGGCCTCGGACGTCTCCCTGTCCTCCTTCTCACACATCCTGGTGCGCCCCTCCTGTGCACCCCTCCAGCCAGGGTGGCCGGACCTGGGGCCGTCCCGACACCAGGGGAGCCGCTTGGCCGGGCTTTGCCAAGGCGCAAGGGAAGTTTTATGGACCAGGCCCCGAAGTCTGGATTTTGTCTAACGCAGCTGTCCGAGCTTGCTCCCAAGGGGGGTGAGAACATCCAGCCACCTGGCTGAGCTGTGCTGGGAACGGACGTCAGGAGCAGGGACTGGAAGGCCGTGGGCCGCTCTGGGGGCCTGGCAGGGGGAGACCAGCTTCCCGGCCCGGGGCTGCCTTCCCGTGGCATACGGCTGTGGACCCCATGACTGGAGAGACAAAGACCTTTACTGTCACTGTCCCCCACGCCCTGGAACCACAGGGTCACCCCTAGCCGGGCCTGCCAAGCCCTGGGCCTAGCCCACCCCCCCAGGTCTGCAGGGTGGGAAGGAGCTGCCCCTTGCCGGGAGGGGCCGGTGGCCACGGAGCAGAGGAAAGAATCCAACTATTGTCATCTTAATGCCCGCGCAATGAGGTGTGAAATTCTGTTTCCAAAATTTGTTATCAGCCCGGCGGCTCCCTGTCCTCCCCGCCGGCTGCACTGAGAAAATTCGGCAGAAGCGTGTTCCTCCTGTGACCTGAGTTATGACCTGCTTGTGGGGCCATGGCTGGGAGCGCTCAGGCGGGGGTCTGCACCCCGGACAGAGCCTTCGCCGGCTTCGTTAGGCCGGACACGATGAGGATCTACCCTCACCTGTTTCCACGAGCACCGGCTCCCTCTTATCTTGTTGCCACACGCACCCCTGGGACGCGGGAGGGACGCGGGGTGCCCGGCCCAGCCCTGTGCCCCGCGTCCGCCGCCTGCTCCGCCTCCTCCACGTGGGCGCCGGCAGGGGGCGCCGCGGGCCCGCCCAGAGCGGTGGTGGCGGGCGGGGCAGTTGTCCTGCCCTCGGCGGGGCTGCGGGGGCTGCGGGGGGCCGCGGGGGGGGGGGCGCGGGGGAGCCGGTGCCAGCTAGGCCTGGAGGGAGAAGCCTTCTGGAAACTTATAGGCCTTTACTTCCTCCTGGATTCGTCCAGCCAGGCTTGAACCTCAGCCAGACGCAGACCTTCCCGGCCGGCCCTATTTTGTCCCCTTTCTTAGAGGGAAAGTGGGGTTCTGGGCGTGAGCCCCTGCAGGGGAGCGAGAGGAGGGGCGTGAGAGGGGGGTCGGGGCAGAAATCACCTCCATTTCTCCTCCAGGCAGCCCCTCCTCTGGGTCCCGGTCCCCCTCTGCTCTTCTTGCCTCCCCTGGGGACCCCGTGGTGGCCTCACGGCTGTGCCCGTTGTCCCCACTCCCACCGTGTGGCTGGAACTTTTTAAGGCTCTGTCCGCGTCCTTCCCCTTCTCAGGGCCCGCCCGAGGCTACCCCCTGACACTGCCCAGCGGCCTGGCATTCGGGACCCTGACTGGGCAGCCCCCTCCAACCTTCAGCCTCAGGGACAGCTGCTCCCCTCACTCCACTGGGTCTCTGACAAGGATCCCAAAATAGCCAGGCACGTTGGCGCCCTGGCCATCCCTGGCTCGAGCTGGTCACGCTGCTGGGAAGGCCTCCCCCTCCCCTGCATTTGGCAAACTCATTTGTACCCTTCAAGGCCCATCCCCAAGGTCACCTCCCATGGGAAGCCTTCCAAAGAAAGGCTCTCGGGCCTTGCCTGGGCCACGTTGGCGCTCTGGCAGGTCGGCTAGGGGGAGACAGCTTCCCATCCAGCTCAGGGCCATGCCATCTTGGGGGCTTTGGGTCGGACGGGCCCTCCTGGTCCTCCTTCTCTGGGCATTCTGGGTCAAGTGGACTTCGAGGTTGGTCCTGATGTCATTGCCACTTGGTAGGGCAGGACTCTGAGCCTCAGAGGGGAGATAGCAGCCTGCCTGAGCCCCACAGTCTGTGGGTCTATCTGGGCTCTTCTGTAGGATGCCCCTCTCTTTACGTAACCCCAGCTTCCCCCAGCAATAGGATGCTCACTTCCCTGGGCGGCACTGAGGGCAGACTCGCCTGGCTGGAATCTGGACAAGGGGTCCCAGTTCCGCCACCAGAGGCCCCTGGGAGAAGGTCCAGACTTGGCCCCAAATTCCGTGTTGCTGGTGAACATGCTGCCCCCCATCCTTAGAGGCCCACAGATGAAGGGACAGCCTAGACTTTGTGTTTCATCTGGCTCAGACTGACCCTTGCACGATGGGCTTGGGTTTTGACAAGTGACGGGCTTGAGGAAGGGTCCTCGGGGAGCAGCACATACGAGGCCTCACGGTGGGACCTCACGGGCATGTGGGAAGCAGAGAGCAGCCAGTGGGTGGCACGGTGGTGGCATCAGGGCAGGAAGGCTGGCTGGCCCTGGGAGGGTCTGGGAGGGGAATGGGGGCTCTCACTGCCGGCCTGGGTTGCTTGGGCCAACAGGGAGGGCTCGAGACTCGACAGAGGGGCCAGAACAAGGATGCAGGAGGGGGTGGTCTTTGGGTTTTGTTATACCCAGGTCCAGGAACAGGGGCAGGGCGGGGGGGCTGTGGGGACAGTGATGGGCCAGCCTGCTCTGCTTCAGAACGCAGATATCTGCCCAGGCCTACTCCCCACCAGCCACAGGCTCCTGGTGGCCTGTCCCCCACCTGTGGCCCCCTGTTCCCCTGGGTCGCAGGGGGGGGGTGCCCATGAAAGAGCACAGCAGCCTCTGGGGCTGCCTTGCCGGACCCTCTCCCCATGGCTCTGCAGTCAGGGTCCTCAGACTTGCTAACGAGCCCTGTGCCTGTCTTGACTGCACCGAGTGCTTGGTTTCCAGCGCTTGGTTCCGCGGCTGTCCCCGCATGGCTCGGGGAAGGAAACCAGCAGCCTCCCTTCTCTCGAGGAAGAGTCACCGCAGATGTTTTTTCAAAGTCGGGGCCAGGGAACATATGAATAAATGCCACGATTCATGTTTGCAAACCCCTCCCTGCCAGCTTCTGTCTTGACGAGCAAGGGGGGGGGGCTGGGGCGGAGGCAGGCAGATGTGGAACCTGGGAACGTGGCCAAGCGCTTTGTTCGCGACTGTGTTCCCGATCGCGGGCAGCACGAAGCAGCGTGCGGAGTCGGGGAAACTCCACGACCATCGGGGGCCGCAGGGCGCCCCCGGGCCGGCCCACGAGGCCGTCATCACCCGGCCTCCCCAAGCAGGTGGCCTGGCTCTGAGGAGGGGGGCGCGCTAGCAGGGAGGGTCCCACCCTTGGGAGAGGCTCCATTACCCCAAAGGTCAGGGGGTACATTCCTCAATATTGTAATAACAGCATTTAGTGGGAGTGGTGATAACCAAGTCCTGGCTTCCAGACTCTGCCTCCCAGCTCAGCCCCACGGCCTCCGCGGAGCCCAAGAGGGGCCGCTCAGAGCAGGGGTCCTTAGCCCCATCTTACAGATGTGGACACTGAGGTCCAGCAGGGTTCCAGACATGCATTGGAAAGGCACCAGCTGGGCCAGCCTGGGTGGAACCGGGTTCCAGCTTCCTTTCTGCTAATTGGGGAAGTAAAGCTTGGTGTGGGTGTCAGTCCGGGGTGAGGGGGGCATCAGTTTCAGGGTCAGGGGCGTCCCTGAGGTCATGTATGGAGAGTGATCACCTCCTCTGTTTTCCTGAAAAACCAGCGCTGCCCAAGGAGAATGGAGTGCCTCACCGCCTCTGTGGGCGGCAGGTGGGGGGGGGGGGTTCCCTGACATTTATTGAGCACCTACTTTTTGCCTCTGTGGAACAGACTACAGTTTATAGGGGTTCCTTTCCCCACAAACTCCCACCAAAGGGAGGAGGACTTTTGTCTTCAGGGAGCACCCCGAGTGACCAGGGACCCTCCTGTCCCTGGGCATCCAGCTCCCTGGCAGGGTGAGGAACAGCAAAGGGCCAGGGGCTCTGAGACCAGAGGGCCCAGAAGAGACTGTTTGGAGCCTGGGGGTTTGGGTTGAGGCTTGAAGCCATTAGAGGGGGAGGAGGGAGAGCAGGAGAGGGAAGACTCCTTTCTGTGTTCCGTTGGGAGCAGAGTGGCAGGGACAGGTCCACCGGGGGTTTGCATGGGGGCCACGGAGAGGGGCTGCATTCTGAGAGGAAAGAGTGGACTGCAGGGTGGGGGAGAGAGGTCGGGAACCAAGAACCTGGCAGGCAGTGAAGTGCCCAGAAAAGAGAGCCATGAAGAGCACACCAGTGAGGGGCTGCCTGGAGGAGGCGGCAGCGTCTGAGATGGGGGGAGGCTCGTCTGAGATGGGGGGAGGCTCCACCAGTGAGGGGCTGCCTGGAGGAGGCGGCAGCGTCTGAGATGGGGGGAGGCTCCACCAGTGAGAGGGCTGCCTGGAGGAGGCGGCAGCGTCTGAGATGGGGGGAGGCTCCACCAGTGAGGGGCTGCCTGGAGGAGGCGGCAGCGTCTGAGATGGGGCGAGGCTCCACCAGTGAGGGGCTGCCTGGAGGAGGCGGCAGCGTCTGAGATGGGGGGAGGCTCCACCAGTGAGGGGCTGCCTGGAGGAGGCGGCAGCGTCTGAGATGGGGCGAGGCTCCACCAGTGAGGGGCTGCCTGGAGGAGGCGGCAGCGTCTGAGATGGGGCGAGGCTCCACCAGTGAGGGGCTGCCTGGAGGAGGCGGCAGCGTCTGAGATGGGGGGAGGCTCCACCAGTGAGGGGCTGCCTGGAGGAGGCGGCAGCGTCTGAGATGGGGGGAGGCTCCCGGGAGGTGTTTGTGGAATGGGCCTCCTCCAGCAGCCCCCCGAGGTATCGTGGACTTCCTGACCAGTCCTGGGGCCCAGAAGCAGCGTGGGCCTGCGTTTGCAGAGATGGCCCGGGAGACAAGGGTCCTCCTTGGGACCAGCCACACAGCCTTCTCTCTGCAGACTCAGAGCCATGTTTTAATTAGTCAAGTTCTCAAGTCATTGTTTACTGCTCCCCACACACAGGGGATTTATTAAAAGCTGGGCCAAGTTAAAAATACCAGGGACAGAGAAGTGCAGGCCGAGGGAGCGGCGAAGACAGGCGCCCTGATGGTGGGGAAGCCGGAGCTGCTTTGGGGAATCCCTGCCCTTGTCCTGTCCATCGACCAGCTGGAGGCTGTCACCCAGCAGGACAGCCCCCCTCCACAGCACCAAGTGCAAGACCAGACCTCACGAGCCTGGGCACCACAAAGGTGTGGGCAGGAACGAGGTGCAGCTTCCCCTCCACCGTAGCCCCAGAAGCTTCCCGTCCATGGGGAGCTGGCATTGTGCTGGACATAAGCAACCAAGCAGCCACACAGCTTGGCAGGAGCCCTCAGGGTGAGTAGAGGGGCAAGGAGCCCGGCAGGTGTTCATGGAAGGCGGGGCCCCTGGAGAAGGTGGCCTCAGCGTGGGATGGGCGTGTGGGGTGGGCACAGGGGAACATTTTGAATGAAGCCCAGCCTGAGCCAGGGCACCGAGGTCAGAAAGCATGGGAGTTCAGTGGGTCCTGCTCCTGGACAGATGCTGGAGGCGAGGATGAAGCACTGGCCTTCACCAGAGAGGCCTGGGGGCCGTGACGGGAGCGGGGAGACCCCCCCATGAAACCCTGAGTAGCCTCCCCAGGAACGGGTTCTGTCTTGCCCGGGGCCTCCCAGAGGGTTCCAGAGTCAACATGTCCTTGGACAGGGGTCACTGAGCCTAAAGCCAGCTCTACCGCCTTTCTCAGAGCGAGTGAAGAGGAGGAAGGGTACCGTGACTCTTTCTGGGGACCCTGGATGGCTGACTCCTGGCTGAAACAGAGCCGTCAATCTTGTGACAAGACAAGCATTAATGCCTCCAAATATTGGCACCATGCCACACACAGATTTGGACACCAGGCCTCAGTTTCCCCAGATGATGAGAGACAGAGCTTTCCATTCAAACATAAGGTACCATCCCTCCATCCGTCTGTCCATCCATGCATCCCTCTACCTATGCACTAATGCATCCAGCCGTCATGGATTCACTCGACAAACTCTCTCCTGGCCCTTACTCTGTGGCCAGGGCATAGATGAGAATCAGACGGGCGCTGTGGCCTCCAGAGCCTTCTCCCTCTACCTCCCGCTGCGTGAAGCAGCTCCCTGGTGTCTGAAGCGGGACGTGACAGAAAAAAATCAATATAAAAGCGCTTTGAAAGTTAAAAGCGCAATGAACGCCTGTGCCCTGCCTATAGGGACGGTTGTCGGGAGCTTTCTGGGGCTCAGGCCGCAAGGGGGCTTTCTATGCCTGGGGTCAGGTGTCTGGGCGCCGGGAGGGGCGTGCAGAGTGCGTCCCATGTCCCAGACAGCTGCTGGATGCCGTGATTCAATTACAGACGTCTCCCATGAGCGGAGGTGTCGGTTCGAATCCTTGTCTTCCCACCAGCCCAGGAACCCACATTGGAGAGAGACCGTGTTCTCCTGATTCAATTAATCAATTATGCCCTCCCTCGACATCTACAGCCTCCTGGCTACATTGTAAACACCTTCCAGTCTCTGCCGTCTTTAACTGCAGACACGCACGCGCGCGCGCACACACACACACACACACACACACCATTTTGCGAAATGCAGACCTTTCCCCTCTCTCCCTCCCTGTTCACAAGCACGGTGTCTCGCTGCCGATGCTCGCCTCCCCCGTGCAGCCCCCTGTCCCCCTCCCACGCCCACAGCCTCTGCATACTTCCCCGGCTGCCCCAGAGGCATGCACCTGCCCGCCCCCGCCCCCAACCAACCCCGCGGGGGCTTCCTTCTCAATCTCAGCCTTCACTGGTGTCCCTGAGGGCCAGTTACTTCCTCACATATTTTCCTACTTGGTGTCTGAGATGCCTCTCCTTTTTTATAAGGGTGGGGGGTTCAAGGGTGCTTCTGAGGGTCAAGGAAGGGGCCGTGTGGTGAAGGGTAGTGGACATTTGGAGCTGGGAGGGGTGATGGGTAAGCATCACCCAGGAGAGGAGGCTCCCGGTCTCTGGGCCCCCACCGTCTTCTAGCAGCTTCTGTGCCCTTGGCGAGTACCTCTCCTTGTTCATCCCTTAAATGCTGCTGGGCTGCGTGGCTGGGTTTCCCTCCCGAGGAATCTCTGGATTCCTCTTCTCCGTGGGTCTTCGCCCGCTCTCGCCCGCCCCAGCTCGCTCTGGAGTTCCAGCCACATCCTTGCGTCTGGGACGGAGCCCACATGCCTGCTCCCATCCCCGTGCCCCTCTCCCACCTGGTCCGTGGTTCCTGCACCTGTCCAGGCTCCTGGGGTCACAGGCCCTGACCCAGGCCGTGGGATGTGTGCCCAGCCCAGGAAAGTCAAATGGGGAAACTGAGGCTTGGGAGGGCATCCCTCAGCGTCCTGTCCAAATCCGGACGCCCATCACTCAGCCCGCAGTGGGGGTCTTGCCGACATGGAGCTTGTGGGGTATCCCTGCCTTGTGGCCAACTGTGGGGCTCAGGCCGTGTGGAGGCGGCTAGCGATGCTCCCTGCAATCATGGCCTGGGGCCCTTCAGCAGGACTCTGTGCCCAGGTCAGCACGAGCGCCCCAGCCCAGAGGCCTGGCTTCAGATCTCTGCCCTGAAGGGGATTTTCAGCCTTGGTTTCCCTAACCTAGATGGAGGCGATTGGGTTCGGTGAAGCTCTGGGTTGCGTGGGCTCTTCTTCTGCTGTCCTCCTCATTCTGCTCTGTCCCCCGGATGCCAACCCCAGCAGCTGCAGCTGGCTCTGTGCCCTCGACTCCCAGCACGTCGAGAGGACAGGAGGGGTCGCCGTGGACTTGACCGGCCTCAGCCCCCGCCTCATCCACCAGCAATCCTGGCTTCCAGTTCAGGTGACAGCACCTCCTTTAGGCCCCCAGGGTGACCGCCTGCTGCTACCCCTCCTGCTTCCTCACACCCCGCCTACATCTCTGTAAATAGCCCTTTATTAAACCCTCCCTGCCTTAACCACCTCGTGCTGCCATCTGCTTCCTGCTGGGACCCTGCCTGGATCCCGCTGTAGGGCTCTGGGTCCCTCCAGTTGGGTTCCTGGTCTCCTCGTTAACGTGAGCTGTCAAGCGGGGAAGGGACTGGGCACAGATCCCCCAGGACAGACGGACTGGAGGTGCTGGCTGGGGGGCAGCAGGCCTCCGTCAGGTGGGTCTGAGGACAGTATTTCAGGAACCCTGAAACCTCTTCTGCTCTTACGGTGTTTGCGACCTGCGGCCTCTACAGCATCCTATTCAGAGATGCGGCAAGGCCAGACCCGGAGCTCCTATAAGGGCCAGGGCTGGGCAGAGCCTCACTTCCACTCAGGGGTCGGTTCCCCAGCCTCCACCCACGCCCCACCCCACCCCCTACCCCACCCCCATGCACCCCTTCCCCCTCCCACTGCCCTGGCCTGGTGCAGAGGAAGCACAGGGAAAACCCACAGGAGATGGGTCCCCACCCTCCACAGTTAGCGGGGACGGGCAGGCCGGGGGAGAGTGTGCCGGTGGCCCCCTGCGCGGCGGGCACGGATCGATGGGGGCCCTGTTGCTGGCCACAGCCCATGAAGGCTGTTGCCTGCTGCTCATGGAGGAAATGGCAGAAGGAAGTAAAATACAATCAGAAATAATTGGCCCATCTGAGAGAGACAGGGGAAAGGTGTTGAAAAGGCACTCATCTGCAGGCTGGAGGAAATCTTCGCCGGGAAGAGGGGCTCCCCAGGCTTTAAAAGACCCTTTCTGATCTCTGAGGTGCCCCCACTCCTGGCTAGTGCTTCCTCATCGATTTCTTGATACGATGGTGCAGCTCAGTTCCACAAATACTTAGTGCGAACCGGCCGTGTGCCTCATTCTGAGTGTGCAGACCTGGGAGGGAGCAGGGGTGTGGAAGAGGCCGACTCTCCCTCCCTCGGCTCCTTCCTCTTCTTCCCACTCCCTCCCCTCCCCTCCAGCCTGCCCTCCCCTCCCCTCCCCTCCAGCCTGCCCTCCCGCCCTCTCTCATCCCTCCTTTTCTCCTTCTCTCTACCTTCCTTCCGTGAAGAGTTAAAACAGGACCACGCTCCGTGCTGTGCATTTGGAAAACCTGTCTCTGACTCCTGTCCTGAGGACTCCAGGGACTTGGAAGACCCCGATGTGGCCTTTGGTGGCAGAGTCTGGTGGCTTGGGCCGGGGGGTGGTGGCTAGGATGGGGTAGGGGAGTGAATGGGAGAGCCAGTGCAGAGGTACTTGGGGCCTGTGTGCCCAAGGACAGCGGCAAGGCCAAGGGAGAAGAGTCCAGATCTTGGGTGGCTGCAGGGCTCCTGGTGGCTCTCACGAGGCCCGAGGATGATGATGGAGATGACCATTTCTGAGAGGTGGGGGGGGCAGGCAGACATTCTGAAGCAGTGAGGCTGTCCCCACCCCCTGGCGACGGCTTTGGAATAACAAAGGTCCCGGGAGCCAGACTCCATCACGCATGTGACTGAACAGGCCAGGCCAGGGCAGGGAAGAAGAAGAAAAGGGAGGGAAGGTGAGGAGAGCATGAGCCCGGCCCCAGGAGAGCACTCGTTCCCTTCTCCTCAGGCTGCAGGACACCCAGCTTCAACAGCCTTGTCCTGCTTTGCCAGTGCCTTGCTGTGTGACCTAGGGAGACTTGCTTGGCCTCTCTGGACCCCAGCATCAAGTTCTGCGGCTAATAGGGTCCCCAAGATAGGGGGGAGGAACCAACATTTTGGCACAGGGATCAAATTCAGACTCACTGCGAAAGACCAGACTTGAGGTGGGGCACCAAGCAACCCTATGTGTGTTGGGTTGGGGGAGCCAGGGTCAGATAGGGCTGGATGCCCCTGCCTCTCCCATCCCTAGCTGGAGCGTGACTGCCAACAGTGAGGTTGGGCCTCTGGAGGCGCGGAGCGTCACCATAGGAACAGGCTCTTGGAGTGCAGAGAAGCCGGGCTCTGGGGGAGGTGGGCAGGGGGGTGTGGGTAATGGGGGGGCGCTAGCCTAGGTCTCCGGCAGCTGCTCCCCACGTTCTCCATTCCTAGTCAAAGAACTAAGACGGCTGGGGAGAGGACAAGGGGGGAGACCACTGCAACCTTAGGGTCCTCCGTCCTTCAGGAAGCCCAGTTTGGGGGGTCAGCAACCCCAGGAGCCCGGAGATCAGAGGTGGCCCGAGGGCACTGGCTCGAGAGGGCCACCTGGCCTCGGCCAGTTGCTAGGACACAGGATCTCTCCGAGGGGCCCCTGGTAACCCTCAGAGAACACTTTGGGCCTTATTCATTTACTCATTAATTCACTTAATCCACCGGGACCTCGTGGGTAGCCCTGCAGGCCCCGGGGCGGAGGGGCAGAGGGCCCAGGAAGGCGCCCTTGGCCCTGCCGAGGTCCGATGCACGTGCACAACCCATTAACACCAGGTGGGGAGAGGCGTCCAAGGTGGATGGGTGGTACTGGAAGTGGCTGGGATGAGGCCAGAGGCTCGCCAGGGTTCAGTCCTGGGCCAGGACCCACGGCAGGGGGACTGGGGCCTTTGGTGGGTGGGGGCTGGAGGAGGGGAGGCAGGGGTGGACACCTGACCTCTGACCTCCCACCTGGCCTCCCAGGGCCCCACCTGGGCAGGAGACCATTCCTTCCTTTGCAAGTGACCCACGATGCTTAGGGTGTAGTAACTCCGGGGACAACACTTTCGAATGTAATTGAATGAAAATGCTAATACCTCCTTACAAATAAGAGATAAATACAGAGCAGGGACGTCTTCAGTTCTTCGAGAGCTCTGTTTTCACATCCGTAAACTCGACAGGTACGCCAGGCCGTGCCACGCTGAACAGCTCTCTCTCCCTAGGCCTGGCCAGCGGAGATGGAGAGAGAGGTCGTGATCCTGCTAGGGTCTTTTTTTTTTCCCCTCTGCTACTGTCTTAAACTTGCGTTAAGCTGGGGCTAGGACGGGGGTCCTCCCTCCAGTGGCTCGGGGCTTGAGAAAATGATTTCTCCTATTTCCATGCGATCGGGGACCCTTGGTCTGTGCCTCTGAAGGGCCCGGTTTGCTGTGGCCTCTCGGAAGGGTGGGTAGGTCGGCATGGCTGGGGTGGGTGGGAGCAGCTTGGCCCAGGGCCCAAGCCTCAGCACAAGTCTGGGCAAGACACGTTCGTGGGTCAGCCCTGGTATGAGAAAAGGCAGATTCTTGTTCCCCAGATTGTTGGCCAGGGTAAGGGAGTTTGTGGCATAGTCAAGAACAGTTAAGAGGGCTTTATATCTAAAATGCTGCCAGTTTCGTAACCCTCCCTCTCCAGCCCCCACTGTGACCATCTCGGCGTCATGCGTGCGTGGGTGTGTGCGGAAGTCCCCCCGGAATGGCACACCTTGGTGGCCTCCTACACATTCCGCCATCCCTCAGCCCAAGGACCCCTGCCCTCCGGGAAGTGCTCAGCCCCCCCTCCCAGCAGCCACTCCCCCTTGGCTCACCTCCCTGCCTTGACAGGTCGAAGGACTCTAAGCATGAAGTGTCCCCAATCCACCAACCCCTGGACGTGAGGGGTCACCCTGGGCTCCCTCACTAAGCACCCCCCATCAACGCCGTCCGGTCCTGCCCGCCCCCACCCCGCACTGTGGGAGCTCAGCCGGTGCTCAGTGCACAAGGCGACGAGATTACGTTTAAAAAGGTGAGCCTCCGCTCTATGGAAAATTAACTTCTGGGAATTTCTGATGAATGAAGAATTAATGTAGTTTCTGCCCAAGCCTGCATCGACAGGCGAAGTGATGAAAAGACTCCTTTCTCCTCTGCTTGTGATCCTCTCCCTCCCAGGCGCTGGGGGGGCCGGTGTCGTCTCCCTCCGAGGGCGGGGCCAGGGCAGGGAGCTGTTGCTAACCCCTCTTGAGACCCCGCAAGCTCCCCACGCGCACAGCATGACTCAGTGGCGCCCTTTAAGAGGAGAATTTGATTGATGACGTGGACAATTAGACTTGTGAACGTGGCACCCGCGTCGATGGCGATGGCGAGAAAGGAAGCGAGAACATCTATTTTTGCTCCCATCGATGGGGAGGCAGGCCGCCGGGGGTGCGGTGCGCAGGGCAGAGGTGCGCCCCCCGCCGCTCGGCCACGTGGGCCCCGGGCTCCCTTGCAAGCGCTGAGGCCCCGTGGCCCCGCAGGGCCGTCAGGCGCCTCTCCTGGCCCTGCCACGAGGCCTCGGCTGCCGCCACCTTCCCTTCTCCGCTCCCTCCGCCGAGCGCCACGGCCACTCCAGCCTGAAGAGGCTTCTTTGTGATTGAACTTGAAACCAGGCCGTCGGTGTCGTGTTCATGGTGTTCTCGAGCCTAAACGTACCCGCGGCGCCTGGCCTTTCCCTCCACCCTCTGCCTGCCCCCGCCCGGGGCCCCCTCCCCTCTGCAGGAAAAAAGAATTTCTCTCTTCAAAGATGAACTTCAGCTTGGGGCAAGAATGGGAATCGGGGCTGCCGGGCACCTCTTTGGTGTTTGCTCTCACGCGCCCCCCACGGAAGGGAGGGCAGGGTCCTGGTGGTGCCCTTGGGGTCTTCCTGCTGACTCCAGCGCCAGCCGGCTTGCTCTGGCCACAGCCCTCGGCTGAGCAGACAGCCCAGGGCACCGACTTCGGGTCCCAGCTCCACTCCCCATCAGCTGTACACGCAGCCCTGGCTCTCCCGGCCTCTCTGCCCTGACCCAGCCCAGACTGGAGGAGGCTCAGATAAGACGGCCTCTGCTGGGGAGCTCAGCCAGAATCGAATTCCAAGGGGACAGACAGGGAGAGGCAGAAAAGGCAGGGCTCGCTTGCCTGTAACCCCCCTCACTCCTGGGCTGTGTGTGTGGTGGGCGGTGGGGGGGGTAGTGGGGAGATCCCTGCCCTGCGGTGCCCAGATGCCAGGCTCAGGGCTCCAACCAGGAGAGCTAGAGCTCTCTGGGCAGGGCTGGGGGAAGCTGCGTCCTCTTCCGGAGGGAGGAGGGAGAAGGTGTGGTGTTTGCAAGAGGAAGAAGAATGAACAAATGGCACCTGGCAGTTTTTTGCCGCGCCTCAGTTTCCCCAACTGTATAACATCCGGCTAAGACTGGACCGGTTGGGGAAGCAGAGACTTCCAGAAACCACAAACAAAGCCTCAGGTTATGGAGATTCTCAGCTGTTGGGGGGGGGCGTTGATGAGCAGAGGTCAAGATGGGGTGAGGGCGACCTCTACCCCGCTCCCCCCCAAGCTGCCTTGTGCACGCCCCGGACTAGCTGGCCTCGGAGGCCACTCCAGCCGGACCCTGCTGGGCTTCCTTGATCAGCAGTTTTGCCTTTAATCAAGTAGTCTGGTGCAGGGGGGCGGGGGGATGAGGAGGGAATTGTCTGGAGATAACGTTTCTTTGGTTCCCTCAGAAAACTTTCGCCCCTCACTGGCTCCCTTGCTGCCCATTGGAGGGAGGTCTCTGGGGTTGCAGACGGCCACTCGGCAGGCAGAGGGAAGGAGCCTGGCCTCAAGCCCTGGCCCGAGTTACCATCCAGCCCCACGGGGGGCAGGCTTCGTCCCTGATCCCCGTGCAGACCACCGGTGGAGCCCTGCTCTGCTGCCCAGTGGGCCAAGCGTTTCCCGAGAGTGGGGCCTGCTTGCCTTCTCTGTCATCCCCTTTTTTATTCTATTTTTTATATATACATATATATTTTTTTTTGGAGGAGAAGGGAGGGCGGGGAGTGGGGCACAGCTAGAGAAGGTCGTCCTGACTCCTCTGGTCTTCTTGCAAACAGCAGGTGGTGCTGACTTCTCCCCAAGGGACCTGCTTGGCATTTTCAGACTTTCTATGCAGCCTTGAAGCCTGTGACAGGCACCAGCGTCCCCTCTCCCCACCGCCCCTCAGCTACCCTTTTTCACTGTCTGCCTGCTGAAAAGAAATCTCCAGTCTCCCGTATTTACAAACACTTCCTCCTTGAGACAGACAGAAACCAACAGAAAGCCCCAGGCCCAGCAGCGGCCCTGCAGGAGGCTCTCAAGAGGGCAAGGTCAGAATCCAACCCCCCCCCCACCCCCGGGGCTCTCTAGCCTACTGGGGTGGAGGCCCAGTGGCAGCTGTTGGAGGAAGGGCAGGAAGGCGCCAGGCCTTTTAAGTATAGTGGATTTTTACTTAGGAAAACCCAAGTCCCCTTTGGGGACAGGTGTGGCTTCCCTGTTTATAGGCAAGGAAACTGGGCTCTGAGGGGCAAGTGACTGGCCCAGGGCCCTCAGCAGGCTGGGGATGGAGGCGGGATCAGCGAGCAGGTGCCAGCCAGCCAAGACCCTGCCCTTTCAGCCTAAGCCCCTGACATTTGGACACGGATGCCCTTGGGTGAGACTGCCCTCCGCAGGCCTCCCTCCCTTTCCAGAACTGGGGAGGGCAGCAGTGGGAAGGGACTGCCATGGAAATGGAGGGGTCGAGGTGAGGGCGCACTTGAGGGCCTCAGCAGGGCGCCTGTGGCGATCCGCACAGTCCATAGGGCGGCACCTCGTGACTCGTGACTCGGTCTGGGAGGAGGTCCTCGCCCCAGGCCGTGCAGCCCAGAGATCCCCCGCCCGTCTTCAAGTCTGGCGGGGAACCCAGCCCTTCCCCATCTGCCCGCGGTGTAGGATAATTTTGGAGGCTGAGGTCAGGGTCCTTGGAGGGAGGAAAGGAGGGGGTCAGGGAGCTGGGACGATCTCCCTGCCGTGGACAGTTAAACCTCCGGGCCTGGCCGGCCTGGCCTGCCTGGCACGCCTGTTGGAACCCCCCGGGGCCTTGGGCAAAAGACCTTCCAGCTCAGAACTCCTGTTTCTTCATTTGAGAAGAGTTCCTGGAAGAGACTGGGGTAACGGAGAGGAAGGGGCACAGGGTGGGTGGCGGCTCCCCCAGCCTCTCGCTCAAGTGAGTCCCAACCTCACCCTGACCCCTTCTGGGTCTCCTGCACCCAACACCCAGGAAGAGGCGCCTTCCGAAGGGGACGGGGCTGGGGGCTTCCCTCCTCTGTCCTCCATGGAGTCTGCCCAGGGGGCTCCAGGGTCTGCGCCGGGGCGTGTGCCCTCCCACAGCTGTCCCACTTCGGAAGCACAGACTTAGGGCCTTAGGGCCTGTGGGCCCGTGGGCCCAGGGACTCCCGGTGGTCTCTCTTCCCACCGCTGTCCTGAGATTGAAGAGTATGTCCTCAAACCTGGGGGGCCAAGGCCCCCCACCCCATGACCCAAGTGGCAGAGAGCACGCGCTCAGCTCACGGAGATGACAGGGAGGCCATGAAGGGGATCGGTTCCCAAACTAATCTATGCCCATGAAGCCCATATAAACGACCCATCTAAAGGTCATGACCTCCTGGGACCCTTCCCCAGCAAGTTAAAGACCTCTGATACCTTCTGCCACCCCCCCCCACCCCACCTACCCGTCCCTATGCCTCCTCTCCACCCCAGCATCCTGATCAGGACAGGGCCTGGAGATCTGCCCGGAGAGGCTCTAAGCTCAGGCTGGGGGCTCTTCCCCAGGAGCTCCTGCGAGGGGAGGATCTCTGGCAAGGTCAGCATCCCCACCCCCACAGCCCCCTCGTGACTCTTCTGGAGGCCTCCCAGTGGGTCTGGAATATGTGCCGAGGGCTTGGTGTGCAGCTGCGTGAGTGTGAGCGGACTTGTGAGCTCGCCCACATGTGTCTCTGCGTGTTTGCGTGTGTGCTGGGCGGCAGTGCCTCCGTGTTTTGATGAGTGTGCCACCGAGAGCCTGTGACTCGTGAGTCTGGGGTGCTTGTGACTATCACGTCTGGGGGGCCCTACACCTGCGTGCAGGAGTCTGTGGTCTCTGTGTCTGCGTGGCTGAGGGCCTGACTGCTCTGCCCGCGTCTGCCCGCGTGGGAGTGGGGGTCTGCGTGTTTACCAGTGAATGCGTCTGTTCAGGTGTGCACGTGGCTCTGCCCGTGTCTCTGTGTGGCCCAGACGGGTGGGCCGGTGGTGAAGGAGGCCCAGGGTTTCATAACTGTGTGTCCCCCTGCCTCTCTGCGTTCCCATGCCTGAGCCTGTGACGATCCCGACTATTTCCATAACCTGTGATTGCGTTGCAGTGTGTGCTGGTGGTGTAGGGTGTGTCTGGCTTGTGGTGTGTGTGTGTGTGTACGTGTGTGTGTGTGTCTGCATTTTCCTGCGTCGATCCGGCTAGGGGTAGGGGGGTGATCAGGCTTCTCCTCTGTGTTTTCCTGAGTGCGCATGTGGCGCCAGCGTGTTCCTCGTCTCTAGAGTGTGCGTTTGTGTCTTCCTGACCGTGTGAACCATGGCATGCGTGCTCGGGACCTTGGCGCTCAGTGTTTTGGTGCTTCTCTGCGTGTTTTTGTATTCTGAGCGCGTGCTGGCCCCTTCCTGGGGTCTGCGGCCCAGCCCCGGGTCGGTCCCTGCCCCTGGTGCTAAGCGGGCCCGTGTGTGTGCGCCCGCGGGCCGTCCTGTGTACAGATCGTGTGCCCAACGTGCGCGGGGTACCTGTGCCCGTCTAGCCAAGAGCGCTCGGCGCGCGCGAGCCGCTTTCCGGGACGCCGCAGTGGTGGGGGGCGGCCCCGCGAGGGGCGGGGGTCACCGGGACTGGCCGGCGCCGGCCCCGTGCGCGCGGAGGCGGGGGCGGGGGGCGGGGGCCGCGGGGGGGCGGTGGTACGAAAAGGGCGGCGCGCGCGGCGGCGGAGGCAGCTCGGCGGCGGCGGCGGCGGAGAGCGCAGCGCGCAGCCCGGTGCAGCCCTGGCTTTCCCCTCGCCGCGCGCCCGCGCCCCCTTCCGCGTCCGCAACCAGAAGCCCAGCGCGGCGCCCGGAGCCGGACCCGCGCCAGCGCCGCTCCCGGGACCGCGACCCCGGCCGCCCCGCGATGACCGCGACCGCAGCCCTCCTGCCCGTCCTCTTGCTCCTGCTGGCCTTCGGCCACAGTGTCCATGGTGAGTGCACCCCCCCCCGCCCGGCGGCCTGCCTCGCGCCCCCTCTGGGGAAGCCTGCGACGCCCCCCGCCCAGCCGCCGGGTGCCCCGCGCGCCCCGTCCCATGCGCCCCAACTCACGCCCGTCCCGCCTAACCCTAAGCCCCGCACGCTGCTGCCTCGCCCTCCCCGCCACCCTCGCATGCCAAAGCCCCGGCCCTGGGGTCCCGGAGAGGGGTGGGGGCAGGGGAAGTGTGGGACCCCCTCCCAGTCCCTTCCCGCCCCGCAGAAGTGGCGCTCGCAGGGGTGTCGGTGCGCGGAGAGAGGAGGTATGGAGAAACGAGGTGATGCTCGGGAGCCTTGTGTGGAAATGCTCTGGGGTGCAACTTTGGGGTGTCGCTGCGTGCGTGTTCAGGAACAGGTCGGTGGGGGCAGCGGGGGGTGGCTTTGCCGTCGCAGCCCCGAATTCCCACCGAGGAGCCCCGCGCGAGCCCCTCCTGCGTGGCGTTTCTCTCGGTGAGGGGCTGCGACACTTCTGTCTGCAGCGGCCATCTGTCTCTGACAGTGAGAGAGTTGCCCCTTCCCGCAGTGCCCCCCGCCCCCACTGCACCAGCGCTGATGGGGGAGCTGTCTGGAAAGCTAGTTGGAGTGAATGCACACAGTAGGCACGGAGGAAAGTGTCCGCATCTCTAAACAGTGTCAGAAATGCAGAATCTGTTTTGCAAAAACCCTTGCGTCTTTCTAATAGGAAGAGTATGGGGTGGGGGAAATTGGGGGAATTTGACCTGCGCACCTGGTTTAAAGGGGATTAACCTTTAAGAAAAATCCTGAAGCCTTACCTGCGAGGCTGCCAGGTGAAACTGTCTGGCCTTTTCGGAAGCCGAATGCCTCCAAACCTGCTCCCCATTTTAGGCTCACTTTGCGAAAGTGAGGGCTTGGCTGTGGGCCCAGGGGTCAGAATCTTTCCACTCACTGTCTCCATATCCCCGCTTTTAGCATTTGAGGTTTCATGTTCGGGGGGGGGGGGTGGAATTAGGTGTCTAAGCTGCTCCTAGGAACTAGGCGGTTTACTGTGGTCACTTGATAACCAGGAACATGGCAGAGATTTTTTTTCCCCTGAGTGGGCTGATGTGAGATGCCTACTGTGTGCCAGGCTGCTGGGACCGGAGAGGGTGTTTGACTTCCCCCAGGGTGTCAGCCGTGGGCTGCTGGGGAGAAGACAGACTTTGCCTTGGCCTCTGGGGCCTCTTGGGGTGAATGGTGTAACGTTTCTTGTGCCTCAGGAGCTGAATGCTTCCCGGCCTGCCACCCCCAAAATGGATTCTGCGAGGATGACAATGTTTGCAGGTAATGGGGTGGCTCTCCTGACGTAGCTCGTAGGTGGTCAGGGCAGAATCCCGGGGAGTTGGGGTGTCAGGCAGGAAGAGGGGGGCTTGGTTGCTGGGTTGCGGCAAACTGCTTCCTCGCCCCCGCAGGAAACTGGTGGGGGGGGAGTGAGGGGGAGCAGAGGAGGAGAGGGCAGGGGGCAGGGGACAGCCATGACTCCCCTCTGCTGACTCAGAAGTGGGGGTGTTGAGAGAGCCCCTCGCAGGGTGAGACCAGTGCAGGCCACTGCGGCAAGATGCAGTGCTCCCCCCCAGCCCCCGGGCTCTCGGGGACCCCAGAGTCCTGTTCAGGTGACTGGTGTTTGCTTCCTGGGACCTGCTGGCATGGTACCATGCAGATACCCCCAAGGGATCTTGGCTCCACAGAAGGCAGCCAGAGCTCCCCCTGCATTCTTGCTCCCCCATATGTCCCCATCTTTCTCCCCCCCCACCCCTACAGGTGCCAGCCTGGTTGGCAGGGTCCCCTGTGTGACCAGTGCGTGACCTTTCCTGGCTGTGTTAACGGCGTGTGCGTGGAACCCTGGCAGTGCATCTGTGACGACGGCTGGGACGGAAACCTCTGCGACAGAGGTGGGCGCCCCACCCCATCCCTGCCCTGGGCGCCCAGCCACCTCCTCCCAGCCCGCGGCAGCCTCCCCTCCCCCTCCCGCCTCATTCCCACAGCCCAGGGCTCTGTATGGTAACGATCTGTTAATATACTTCCCGCTGGTGCCCAGAGCCTCCTCACTGGTGGACTTAGATTTGCTCCCCTCTGCTCCCCCAGCACCCAGAGATGGCCCTCTGGGTGGGAGGGGGCCCGGCAGGGAGCTGCCTGTTGAATAAAGAGGCACGACATTAAGCACATGCCACACAAAGCTGAACGGGTAGAGACCTGGGTATCCTCTTGGGGTCACTAAAGCTCTGAGGGGGTAGAGACTGGGGGTAGGGGGGGTCACAGAGCCAAGCCTCCAGGAAATGCACACAGGAGGCTGCAAAAACACATGAACAAACAAACGAAGGGGCGGGGGCGGGGGTGGGGAGCAGGCGCTGAGTCAGGGCCTGTAGGCAGTGCCGGGCTGGTGTGGTCCGTGGGTCAGGTGTAGGGGGAGGCTGGGGGTGGGCAAGGCTGAGGTGCTGTCAGAGTACAGATCGGTGTTATCGGCTGATTTCATTAATTTATGCAACCTTTGCCCTTCGTTACCCCAAGCAAATTGAGAGTTGGCCGTCCCTGCAATTTTAGGCTACAAAATGTCCATTAAAGGCCATTCTCATTTGGCAGGACCTGCCCGGAAGCCTGGGCAAACGGGAGTCCTCGAAAAACGTCCCGGCAGCGTAGGGCAGCCGCCACAGGGCCTCTGTCCTTCGGTCGGTCCTCAGCCTTAGCAGGGCATGAGGGGTACCGATAGGGAAATCGAGGCCGAGGAAGTCAAAGGCTGCACTTAGGGACACAGAAGGTGTCGGGAGAAAAGCCAGCTAAAATCCCTTGTCCTAGCCCCAGAACTGGGGTAAATCTCATCTGGGGTCATTCATAATCCCCACCCTTAAGGACCACGGAAGAGCGTGTTGTGACCCCCCACCCCTGCCCCCCATCACCAGGGCAACAGGCTTTCCTCATCCAGCCTCCCCAGCACAACGTTGTCTCAGGTCCTTAAAGGCCCTACAGGTGACTCATGCTGGGATCAGCAGTAGCCTTGCTGTCCCTCCGCCTCCTACCCTTGGAGCTGCTTTGGGACCCACAGGATCCCAGAAAAGCTACCTCTTGAGGTTGGGACTTTAAGTCTGGAGCCCACCCTCCTTGGTGTCTGGTTCAGGATTGCCCCCTCCCTGCCTATGGAGTTTTCCAGACAAAACGTTCCCTCCTCCCTGGGTTGAAAAAGCCTCTCAGCCTGGGCCTCTGGGTCCAGAGGAAACAGCCCTCTGGGTAATTAGCCTCTCTCTCCTTTCTCCGGGTCTCTGAGGGTGTCCGGGTCGCAGCTGCTGCCCCCGCAGAGACCCCCGGCGGCTTTCTCCCCTGCCGCGGCTTAATCTACCCTACTTTGCGGCTGGAGGCCCAGGAGTTGGGACGAGTAGGATCGTCCTTTGGACCAAGCAGGGGGGTGGTCTCCGGCTCCCGAGCTCAAATTTGAGATTCCCAGTAATGGAGTTGCTGAGAGCCAGGACTGGGAGCCGCTGCCAAGGCTTCTCCAGTGAGCCGGGCTGGCACCTTTCCGTTATGGTAACGATAAATTCTCTTGATGTCCCCTTACCCCAAACCGGGCTCCCAGGGAATGCCTTGTGGGCTCTGGACAGGCCGT
The DNA here is from genome assembly GCF_964662115.1 of Mustela nivalis. Classification (NCBI taxonomy): domain Eukaryota; kingdom Metazoa; phylum Chordata; class Mammalia; order Carnivora; family Mustelidae; genus Mustela; species Mustela nivalis. The sequence continues at coordinate 5,356,458 of NC_139025.1, read as the reverse complement.
CAGCACGATGTTCCGGCTCTTCCCTGTTGACGGATTGCCACCTTCCCTACACGAGGGCACGGGGCTCCTTAAAAAGGGGGCGGATCCGCACACGTGTGGCCTCAGCGCTGCGGACCCCCACCCACTCTGCCTTAACTTACTGCCTTTGTATTTGGCAGGTGCCCCAGGGCAGCTCAAACAAACGTAGGACCCCCACCCACTCTGTAGGAAACGAAAAAGCCCCCCCCCCTACCTTCCCAAGGCCCACCAGGGAGAGCCCTCCTTTTATCAGTGGGGAAAGTGAGGCACAGAGTGGGGAGGAGGTCTTCCAAAAAGTCCCACCCCACCCTGCCTGGGGGCTGGGGTCTGCACTGGCAGAGAGCCCCTGACCCAGGCCCCTTTGTTCTGCGGTCCCTGGCTCACCAGGCCCCACATAATGAAGGGTTCGTGATGGGAGGTGTAAAAGGCCGCAGACATGTAGCAGTGCTCATGGAAACCCGCACGGACGGGAGAGCACTCAGACACTTCTAATTTCGCTGCCTTCAAAAGATGCAGCCTTTTCATCGGGAGCCCCTCCGCTCGCGCGCGCAGAAAGAGCGACCACCAGGAGGTGGAGGCATTGCTGGGGCTAAATCAGGTTTCTTGATTCCCGGCAGGAGTCTTCCCCACCCCCCACCCCGTCTCCTGCGCCCTGTATCCCCCCGCAACGGCCCTCCGTGATGGTGGAGTGTGAAGGGCAGCTGGTGTTTCTAACAGCTGGTGGCACGCTCGCCCTGAATGGCAGGGACCAACCCCCCCACCCCCAATAGGAGAAGCTGGACATGAAAATTTGTCTGGGGAGGCAAGCCCCGGGGAGCCTTGGCCTGACACACATCCTGTTGTGCGGGGAGGGAAGGGGTCTGCAGTGAAAGTCATAGGGCCGGACCAGAGAGGTGACCTGGTGCCAGGAAATGGGACAGCTGTCCTGGGTTGAGGAGCAGTGGGCAGCCGTGACTTTCTGTCCCCGTGACCTACCCCAAGGGTGCCCCTTCATCTCCCTGAGCTGCTTAAACCGCTGCAGAGTTTCTGGGGGGCCACTACACCCTCTTCCTCGGGACCTCATTTGGTGACCATTGGTGGTGGCCACAAACACAAACACCGAGGCAGCTCACGTCAGGTCCCCCCACCCTCGTTGACCAGCCAGAGGGCTCTGTCCGTCCCCCCCCCCCGTCCCCTTCTCCCTCCCTGGAGGAGGGGGTGACAAAGTCTGCTTTTCCCTCCCCACCCCAGATGCGCGGGCGTGCGCCTCGACCCCCTGTGCCAACAACGGCACCTGCACGAACCTCGACTCCGGCCAGTACGAGTGCTCCTGCGCCCCTGGCTTCTCGGGCAAGGACTGTCAGAAGAAGGACGGGCCCTGCGTGATCAATGGGTAAATATTCTTTCCGACTCTGGGATCTGATGAATGCTGCTTTGATTCCTGCTTCACACCCCTAAAGACCTTTTCAGCCCAGCCCTGCTGGACCTGTCGCCTGACAAAGAAGGAGTAAGTGCCCGTCCTGCAGCCCCGCGGGAGGCCGTCCAGGATCGGGGTACTTATGGGGGAGTGTGTCATTTCCATCATTGCCGAAGTGACCCTGAAGGTGATTTCGTATTCCTTCCATGCCCCCAAGTCCCGATGCGCGTGCGTGACGGTGGCCGGGGCCGCCGACAGGAGCAGGGAGCCACACGTTGTTGGAAGGGTAGCCCCGGGGGGGCGCTGAGACTTCTTGTGAAACCCACTCACTGCGTTTTAGGGGGTGGTTTTGGGGGGAACTGACAGACTCTGCCGCTGAGTTTTGGGGGCTGTCTTGGGGGATCCTGCTAGGCGGAGAAGAGAGGGGTCTTTGGCCAGTGGGGTTGGCGGGGGAGGGAGGGCTGGAGGGGGGTTCAGCTCTCAGCTGCCTTCGGTGGGGCTGGGGCTCTGGGACTTCTGAGCAGTGGGCACGACTGACAAGAAGGGCCGCTTGCTTTCTAGCCCCCAAGCCATTTCCTGCCCTTCTCTGTGCAGCTACACGGAGCCCACCCGGCCGTCTGCTGGGGCTTAAGCGGAGCAGGTCCGGGGCCAGGAGCTGGTGGGGTGGGGGACACAGCCGCTACCAGGCAGAAGCAGCTTATCTTGACCTCACATTCCAGGGGGCTGTGGAGGACCCCGGAGCCGGCAGAGGCCACAAACAGGCATTTGTGCAGCCTGTAAAGATCAATGTTCAGAGGGGGTCAGAGGAGAGGGGGGTCACACCCGAAGTCCGCATCTGCTTATTTGTGGGATGGGAAAATACGGAGCGAAACCTTTACAATGTTTTGCTTTTCTCCCCAACCAACTTGAACCAGTCTGTCAAAATAGAGCCCAGGGTCCTTGAAGTTCCTTCAGAGCCCAGCTCCCGTACAGACCCTCCCCCCCAAGTGACAATGCTGATTTCTCGTGCTTACAGCTCCTTTCTTCCCCCGGATTTGGTATTTATCAGATGACAAAGGGTCTGCTCCTTTAAAAGCACTTAAATTAAATGCTCCTGTGCTCCGCTCTGAGCTAACAGCCCGTCTGGTCTGCATGCGGCACTTGGGTGAATGGCCCACTATCAAACCGCCGGGCACAGACGCCGGCCGGGCCAGCAGACAGACCGAGGCTTTCTTTCACTCCGAGTGTTCCCAAGGGCTTCCCGTACAATAGTCTGCAAGCTCTCTCCGCAATGACAATAGGATCACAATCAGGGTGGAGCTGGTGGAGAGTGCGGGGACCTAGGCCCCCCCTCACCGCCCCCCTGCCCAGCGGCCCAGGGATGGAGCTAAGGGAGGGGGCTCGCTCCAGCCCTGGGTCATCACTAACTTTGCCTGTGGGCCTCAGTTTCCCCACCTGTCCAGGTGGGAGAGAGGACCCAAGAGGTGGGAGAGGAGACCGTCATCAGCGGAGGAGGTCAGGCCCCTTCCAGGCTGGCCGCTGGAGGGAGGGTGAGGCGCAAGCCTGTGCACGTCCAGCTCAGACTGCCCGGGAGCCTCTCTCGGGCAGGCAGGACAGCGCCTGGCGTCTCCCTGGCCGGCCCCTGGCACCACCGTCCTAGTCCAGCCGCTGAGGGCCCTTTACCGTGTCCCCCTGTTGTTCTGCAGCTCCCCCTGTCAGCACGGAGGCACCTGCGTGGATGACGAGGGCCGGGCCTCCCATGCCTCCTGCCTGTGCCCCCCTGGCTTCTCCGGCAATTTCTGCGAGATCGTGGCCAACAGCTGCACCCCCAACCCGTGCGAGAACCAGGGCATCTGCACCGACATCGGGGGCGACTTCCGCTGCCGATGCCCCGCCGGCTTCGTGGACAAGACCTGCAGCCGCCCCGTGGGGAACTGCGCCTCCGACCCGTGCCTCAACGGGGGCACCTGCTGGCAGCACACCCAGGTGAGGTACGAGTGTGTGTGCAAGCCCGAGTTCACGGGCCCCCTCTGTGGCCGGAAGCGCGCCCCGAGCCCCCAGCAGGTCACCCGTCTGCCCAGCGGGTACGGGCTCACCTACCGCCTGACCCCCGGGGTGCACGAGCTGCCGGTGCCCCAGCCCGAGCACCACATCCTCAAGGTGTCCATGAAGGAGCTCAACAAGAACACCCCCCTCCTCTCCGAGGGCCAGGCCATCTGCTTCACGGTCCTGGGCGTGCTGACCAGTCTGGTGGTGCTGGGCACCGTGGGTATCGTCTTCCTCAACAAGTGTGAGGCCTGGGTGTCCAACCTGCGCTACAGCCGGAGGCTGCGGCAGAAGAAGAACCTGCTGCTTCGTTACAACAGCGGCGAGGACCTCGCGGTCAACATCATCTTCCCCGAGAAGATCGACATGGCCACCTTCACCAAGGAGGCCGGCGAAGACGACATCTAAGCAGCGTCCCCGCCGGCCCCTCTCTGTTCTCGGGGTCCCGCAGAGCTCACTCTATGCGGTCTGTTCTCCTCTTTGTGGTGGAATTTGCTCTATTTTGTGTCGAATCTGGTGAACGCTACGCTTGCCTGTCTTACCTTTGTGTTGCTCTGTGACAAGTGCCGCGCGCCCAGAGCGTCCTCTTTCTCTCTCTTAATGCATGATCGAAAAACAATAATAAGAATTTCATCTTTAAACGAGTAAAAGATATAAGTATGTTATTCTAAACTTTAACTTAAAATCAAAAAGACCAAAAAAAAACAAGGCAACGATGCCAGGACTCGGCGCCGACACCCCTCCCCGAAGGGGTCTCGGCCACGGTCCTCGTGAAACCGTTACGAGTGCTGTGCATGACCACCCACTGTGACAAAGGCGAAAAATCTCTTCGTTCGTTCGTCCTCACACGCCACGTCCAACGCGCACTCACATCAAGCCCAACACCGCAACCTTTAGATCTTTCCGATTGAGTTGAGATTTTGCAGAGTGCGGCGGCCGTGTGTCAGGCAGAGAGAGCGCCCCGGGTTGGCTGCTGGGGGGGGCCGGGACCTCGTCCCAGCCCTGCCACTGACTCGCTGTGTGATCCTTGGCGAGCCCCCCCCCACCCGTCCCCACCCCGGGCCCACCTCTTCCCTCCCCCGCCCCTCGAGGGAGGGGGCTGGAACGCAGTGACCATCCGAGTTCTCTCTGGCTCTGAAAGTCTGAACGAGGAACGAAGGGGTATGAACCAAAACAGGTCCTGACCCTAAACATGAGGATCTGATGATGACGGGGTCTCGTCCCGGGACCCCCGGGTTTTGGCCTATCCTGGAGGCACACTTGACGTTTTGAGATCGATCCTTGCTGCCTCTCTCAAAGTGGGGAGCCTCCTGGCTCGCTTTCGGTCTGGAAGCCATCGGCCCCCTTTGAGTCACACAGTGCAGCCTGACGTTGCCACTTGGGCAACCCCCAGCCACCCCTAAATCCTCAGCACTTTACCTGCCTTCCCTGTAGCTTAGAGATGTCCCTTGAAATTTAAATGCCCCTTGAACCGCAAGTGCCCCCCTGGCGATATCTGAGCAGCAACACATCCTCACCAAGGTTTGCACAGGGTTTAGTGGGAAATTGTCGCTCGTGGGGCGTCTCCTAGTTCTGTGGTCCCAGGTCCCAGACCTTGGTCTACACAACTGTGGATTTAATTTGTGTTGCTGAGTTAATAACTCTCAGATCCCGGAAGACCTAGCCAGCTTCTGAATTATAAATTTGACTTTTTTTTAAAAAAGAGCATCTATCTTTTTTGCAAAAATAGAAAGAAATAGGACAGAGCTCTGTTTAGCTTTCCGACTCTTTGGGGTTGGGCAGCTAAACAGCCCTTCGGTACCAGTGAGAAATATTTTGCTTCTTAAATTATTTGGATAGGAAGCTATAGTCTCAGCTTTGTTGAGTATTACCTGCCGAGTTTACCTTGCTCCGAGTATTTATTTCCAAATCATCATCACCATCTTCCTGGTCATTTAAGTCATCCCCACACACACACGGACATGCGTCACCGTCACTGTACAACCATTGATTGTCACCTTCAGCCTCCGACCGCTGCCCCTGTCCCTCATCATCCTGAGTCAGAGCACGACTGTCATGTTCTCCAGCTCTCTGTGCCCCACCCAAGCCCCTGTCCCCATCGCTCCCAGTCCCCAAGCCCCTCCCACCCTGCCCCCCTGTCCCTGGTCCTCTGCAGGCAGAGGCCTGTCACCCCTTGAGCCCTCCCACCCCCACAGCTCTCGCCCAAGTCCCTTCCTCACCCGCCTGCCTCTGGGCAGTTTATCCTCAACCCCAAGACGCTGACACCCTTGCCCGCCACGCCTCCCACCCCAAGCTCCCGTGACCCTCCCCTTCCTGCCCTCACGCCCCGCCACCCCGCCCCTGGACTCGGAGAGCGCCCGCCCCACGTCCCTTCTCCCCCATGTCATTCAGTCATCATCTCGTCTCATCCTGAGTTCGTTTTGAGAGAGAAAAAACTTAAAAAGAGAACAAAAAAGAACCGTTGGCATGGCCGGGCGGGCGTCTGGCACCCCCGCCCGGCCTCTCTCGCGTGAGACCTTGACCGAGTCTGCCAACTGTTCTGACCCAGTTTCCCCAAACACAAAATTCTGAGATTGGCCCAACTGATTCGGTTCTCCTTCCACGCTTTCCATCTCCGTGCTGTCAAGAGCAGCGCCCCTGCCCCCCCCCCATCCTCTCCCCACCGACGACATGGAAAAGCATCCCAGTGTCGCTCCCCGACCCCCTCCCCATCCGTCCACCAACTCATCCTCCATTCATTCGATCAGGAAGCATTTCCAGCACCTGCTGCGTGCAAGGCAGCGTGCCGGGAGCTGTGCGGCTCGCAGGATGAGGGCAGTCTGGGGGGGAGTGGACACACCCGTGTCCCCGGGAAGCCAAGCAGTGCAGGTAAAATGCCGTGGGAGCAGGGGAGTCCTGACCAGACGCCCTTACAGCCCGACCATCATACCTACCCACGTGACAGATTATCTCTTACCAGCACACAACGAGGCCACCCCACCCAAATTCCACCACGCCCACTCGCACGCATCCCGCGAAATCAGAACGGTGTCCGCAGCCTCGACACGGTCTTCACGTCATGCAGAAATGGTCCAGTCCATCCTTTATGGGGTAACCAGATTCTGCTGAGAGTGTTGGGATCTTTGGCTGCCCAAGCGCACCTCGTGTGTGTTTGGAGTAGTGTGTAGTTTACGAAACAAACGGAGAGGCTCAAAGACAGCTGTCGAAGACGTGACCACCATTCGGTCCCAAAATTGAGAGAGGAGGAGGCGTGATGATCTTTTCTGTAACCAAAACATTTCAAAAATGTCAATGACGCTCTTTTTAGCTTTCCCGTTTCCTTAAACCAGACAAGCAAAAAATTTTGTTTATTGAAAAATAAACAAAACCCAAGGGCTATTGGTGTGTTTCTTTGATTTGCTGTGCGCTGGGCTACCGCGGTCGCTTCCCGCTGGCGGCCTTGGCCCCGAGCAAGCGGGGTCAGGGGCCCATGCTTTGGAGGGCCCTGCTGGGGCCCAGGCTGGCCCTTCCCACGAGGGGAGGAGACCACAGGCTAAGGGCTGAGCACTTCCCACCCCCCGCCCCTTCCAGATATACTCTGGGTGCCTAGAGCATGGATATTTCCTGCCCAATTGGCCCCAGCTCTTCCTTGGCTCTGTTTATAACAGTGGCTGTGGGTGGGGGGTGCGGAGGGAGCTGGGGCTCCGTGGAGAGGGGGAGGGACAAGGGGTTCCACACACAAGTGGGCCAGAGGCGAGGGTAGGCTCTCCTACCCACCAGGTTCCGGCCCAGAGCTCCTGGGTAGGGATCCCAGAATGTCACGCTGTTCTGGTCCTTCCAGAACTTAGTGCAGTTGGCATTGGACTTTGTTTGGTAGTGAGAGGGACTCAGAGGCACATCAGTATACAAGCCCCATTTAGACTCCTGGGCTTGGGCTGCGAGGGACCTGCCTGTCTTACCACCCTGGCCTCGGGCCACAGGCTTGCACACTCAGTGCACTCTCAGCGCACCCTCTTGAGTCCTGGAGTGCTGACACTGCTCAAGCCTGCCCCCCTACCCGAGAGGGGTCCCCTGGACCCTTCCTCCTGGACACAGGGGCTGCAGTTCTTATCCCTGCTGGCCCAAGAGGTCACCCTGGGGCAGGGTCCCTTCCCCTACTTCCTCCCACCGCCTGTCCCTGCCCTCTACGGCTCTCCTTGGCCGGGCCACTGCCACGGCCCACCCGGCTGGCCAGCCTGGATCCGGGTGTCCCTGAGCTGCCTCCTTCCTCCTCTCCCACCGGCTCTCCCTTCTGTGCTGCTCTGCTCTCAGCTGGTGGGTCGGGGTCCCGTCAAGGCCGGGGACACATGGGAGGGACAGACAGGGGGCTACAACCTCAGACATGGAGGCTATTCTGCAAAGTGTAGGAAAAGAAGATAATGAAGCTGAGGTAACAAACGTAGAAACTTCTAAGAAAGGGATGAGTTTTCCAGGAGAAATAACAAAATGGGGCCAGCAGGAAAGGCCAGTTGCTTGGAGGAGACCCCCAAGGTGGGCCAGCTGTGTGTTGCCCGACTCGGGGTCCAGAACTTTTGTCCCTTTGACAGAAGGTGGTGCCTGAACAGAGGTCCAGCTCCAGAGCAATGAGAAAGAAAAGATGAAGCCTTCCCAATTCTCTCTCTCTTTTTAAAAAAGATTTTATTTATTTATTTGACAGAGAGAGACACGGTGAGAGAGAGAACACAAGCAGGGGGATTGGGAGAGGGAGAAGCAGGTATCCTGCACAGCAGAGAGCCCGATGCGGGGCTCGATCCCAGGACCCTGAGATCATGACCTGAGCCGAAGGCAGAGGCTTTAACCCACTGAGCCATTCAGGTGCCCCTTTTCAATTCTTTTTCCAAAGCTAGGTGAACCCCAGTGTTCAAACCTGACAAAGTCAATGGAAGGAGAGGAAAGCCACTGTCCTTACTCCCAAACAGAGAGACGGACGTCCTCAGTGAAATAACAGAAGCAGGCAAACATTTAAAAAAAAAAAATCATGACCAAGTAGAGCATTTTCTGGGAAAGCAAATATAATTTAATATTAATCAACAGATTCATAGGCCGTGAACTCTGGAGAGGCCCCAGGAGGGAGGAAACCATGGCAGATCACAGGTGACCTGGCCCGGAGAAAGCCAGGTGGACGATCTCTGGGTGATTGATCGGGGCTGAAAAAAGGAGTATGACCTTGGAAACTGGGTGCTGTGGTGGTGGTGGGGGGGATGTGCGGAGGACCCCAGAAGGGGGAAGGCCCAATCGTGGGGCAGCTGGGGTCAGCATGGGGGACGCACATCAGGAGAGGCTGTGGTCGTGAGGGGTGACCCACGGTGACCCACGGTGCCCCACGGTGCCCCCGGTGCAGAGCCAGCCAAGGAACATAGCCAGCGATCTCCAGGTTCAGGAAGAGGCGAGCGCTGCCCGTGGGTGGGCAGCAGGTGTACCGACTTCCCGGGAGGATACGAGGAGGGGTGCAGCTGGACGGGGATCGAAGAGAAGGTGGCCCCCAGCACGGAGCCACTTCAGGTTGGAGCCCTGTTCGTGACAGCCCGTGGGTCCGGGGCCGTCCGCCCAGCCAGCGACTGACCCCGCCGTGCTTCTGACGCGAGTGTCTGTGGCTTTCTTCCCTTTAGCCACTCTCTCCCGCTGCTGAAGAGGAAAACATTCGCCCCACTTTTCCCATCCGAGACCCTCCGTTGTCCACAGCAGGGAGGAGGCGAAGACCCAGCGGCCCCCTCACCCCCATCCCTCACTGGGTCAGGAGCTCCCAGCAACGTCGGGACTGCCGAGGGCAGCCCCAGGAGTTGCTGTGCTGGGACCAGCGAAGATGCAAATGTAAGGACGGACTAAATTTCAGCCCCCCAAAATAAGTCAAAAGATAAAAAAAAGAATACCATGTCAAAGGAATTGGTGCCAGAAAGAAGTAGATGATATGCATTCCTGATTTTTAAAAAAAAATATAGCTAAGCAAACTGGGAAAGAGTGCATATATCCTTAATGTCATGAAGAATGTCTATCTTCAGCCATGTTTACTATCCTACTGGTGCATAAAACCAAGGGCAGGTGAGGCCACATCTTACACCCAGCAGCGAAGGGCTCTGGCTCTAGAGTCAGTGAGCCTGGCTTTGCACATGGCTCTGTCCCTGAGCCACCGACCCACATCCCCATCGGCAACGAGCAGCACCTCAGTCGGCTCTGACAACTAGACCAAAATGCCATAGCCCTGGGACTTCTATGACAGACACTTTTCTCTCACAGTTGCGGGTAGTCACATTCTAGTCGAAGGCACTCTGCCTGGCTTGGAGATGGCCGCCATCTTGCTGTGTCCTTAGGAGGAAGAGAGAAAGAGACAGAACTTGCACTCTCTGCTGGCTTCTTACAAGGGCACAAGTCCCATCCTGGGAGCCTCGTGACCTCCCCAAAGCCCCAACTCCAAGTACCATCACACCGGGGGCTTGAGCTCTATGGGGCCGGGGGTGGGGGTGGGGATACATTCAGTCCACAGCACGCAGATAAGGAGAGCAATCCTTCCACTGTTGTTCTAGAACTTCTAGCCCACGTAATAGATAAGAAAACCCAAAAAGCCTGAGGTCCGGAAAGGAGATCACATGATGATTGAAGAATGATATTATTGTCTGACACGAAAACTCAAGAGAATGATCTAAAGTGAACATGAAAGTTAGCAAGAAGGTGCACGTCCCCAACTTATCCAAAAGCCTGTATACCAGTAGTATGTCCAAAAATCATAATGATGTACGATCCCAATGTTATAAAGATGTTAATTATCCCCCAAATTAATGTATAGCTTTAATGTTATTTATTGATATTCAATCACTAGACACTACGGGTCCTAAAGTTGATTCGAAAACGATGAAGAAACAGTGAAGGGTCAAGCTGCACCATCAGGTATTAAGCAGAAAACCGTATGAGTAAAAATCACTCAGGACAGATGCACAGCACTGGTTTCCTGAAGAGGGGACAGACAGACAGATGCCTGCCTGGATGGCAGCTTGGTAGGAATCTAATCTCTAGCCTCAACCGCTTATTTACAAATGTGGAAACTAAGACAAAAGATTCATGAGCCTCAAGTCCTCCCTTGAAGACAACTTTGTCCCTCGGGAGATGTTTGACAATGTGTGGAGTCTTTTTTTCATTGTCAAAGCTGGACGGGGTGTGATTGGCCCCCGATGGGTAGAGACCACTGATGCTGCCACCCAGCTGACAAAGACGAGGCAATCCGCTTAACATAGAATTATTTGGCCCCAAATGGAGATTGTGCCCAGGTAGAGAAACCCTGGTCCAGGTTGATGGATCGGGGACGAATCCACGGCAGCGCCAGGTTGAGTGCCTCAGGTCCAAGTCGGCGGAGCTGTAACGTACACACAACGCTGTGCCAGTTTCAGGCGTCCGACGTGATGCCGTGATGACGTGATGTGCGTATATATTGCAAAATAATCACTGCCGTGAGGTTGGTTGACACACCCTTCACTTCTCATCATGACCCTTTGGTTGTAGTGGGGACAACAGTTCAGATCCACTCTCCAGGTGACTTTCAAGGGTACAATTCAGGATTGTCACCTCTAGTCAGGACACTGCACGGGGCTCCTGGACTTCACCGTGATAACTGGTGCTTTGTCCCCCTCGGCCAGCATCTCCTTGTTCCTCCACCTGCACCTCTGGTATCGCCCACCTACTCTCTATTTCTAGGAGCTCAGCTTCGTCCGATCACATAGCCTTTGTCTTTCTCTTACTTCGTTTAGACTTACACCCTCAGGACTCATCCGTGTTTTCACAAAGGACTCCCCTGGTTTTCACGGCTGATCGATACCCCGTTGTGACTATGCTGTGTATCTCTCCATCCGTCTCTTTTTGTACATTTTCCTTATCTACCCACCATTGTGGACACTTAGGTTCTTTCCATGTTTTTCTTATTGTAAATCTGCAATGAAACGGGAGTGCGTGTGTCGCTTCGAGATGGTGATTTTATCCCTTTTGGATATGTGGCCACACCTCAGAGATACTGTGGGCTTGGTTCCAGACCACCACAATAAGGCAAATGCTGCATGAAACCCATCAATGTATTTTTCGGTTTCCCGTTGCATTTTTTTTTTTTATCCTCAACTTTAATTATGATTCAGAAAAAACTTAAGTCAATAACTTTCTCTGAAAAAATATGCTGACTGTAGGTAGTCTGCAGTCATTTGAGACAGGGGGAGAACTGGTAAGTTAAATTGCCCTCTTTGCTAGTCTGGAAACCATAAAACGTCCCAGGTCCTGTCTGATTATAGGTATGCGTGTGCCCAAAATGGATGAGAAGAAACAACGAGAAAGGCAAAAGCTGCAAAGCTTAGGGCATGCAATGGGCTCTGAAAGTCTCAGAAATGTCCAGAGCAGCAACAAGGAACACGCGCCTGGCATTGAAGCCCTTTTCCGCCATCTTTGTCTCTTGCGCCATGTCTGAGGGCCCGTGTGCCCTGGAGGGAACGGACACTCCCCTTTCTGTGCAGCTCATCCACCCCCTCGTCTGTAACTCAGTGTCCCACTGTTGTCGGCAGCTCTCTTGGCTCATCTTCCTGAATGGGGCCAGTTGCTTTTCCATTGAAGCCAGCGAAGGAATCTCTGAGGATGTGTTCCGATGGGTGCCATTTAGCTTCTCCCCAGACACAGTGAGAAATGGTGTGGTGTGAAGTATATGGAACCCGGAGCCTCATTCGTCACGGTGTCCTGATACTCATCAGTCGGATTTTTCCGCACGGAGGCAAGTATATCATGCAACTCCTTGTCAAAATGCCAACAGAACTAAAACAAACAATCCTAAAATGTGTAGGAGGGGCGCCTGGGTGGCATAGCCAGTTAAGTGTCCAACTCTCGATTTCCGCTCTGGGCCTGATCTCAGGGTTGTGAGATCGAGCCCACGGCAAGCTCTGCACTCAGCAGGGGGTCTTGCTACTCTGCTTTCTCCTCTCCCTTTGCTGTTCCCTCTGCACACTCTCTCTCAAAATAAATAAATCTGAAAATAGGGGCTCCTGGGTGGCTCAGTTGCCTAAGCGTCTGCTTTTGGCTCAGGTCATGATCCCAGGGTTCTGGGATCGAACCCCGAGTTGGGCTTCCTGCTTGGTGGGAAGTCTGCTTCTCCCTCTCCCACTCCCCCTGCTTGTGTTCCTGCTTTCGCTGTCTCTCTCTCTCTCTCTCTGTCAAATAAATAAATAAAATCTTGAAAATAAATACATCTAAAAATAAACAAAATAAAATTTGTAAGGAATCACAAAAGAGCTCGAATAGCTAAAGCAGTCTTGAAAAACAAAAGTGGAGGTCACCATTCCAGACTCCAGGTCATATTACAGAGTGGTAGTAATTAAAACAGTATGGTACTGGAATAAAAATAGACACATAGCTCAGTTAGATAGAACAGAAAACCCAGAAATAAATCCATAATTATATGGTCAATTAATCTTCGACAAAGCAGGAAAGAATATCCCATGGGAAAAAGACCATCTCTTCAACAAATGGTGATGGTAAAATTGGACAGCCACATGCAGAAGAATGAAATTGGACCATTTCCTTACACCACACACAAAAATAGACTCAAAATGGACGAAAGACCTACGTGTGAGACCTGAAACTATAAAAATTCATGAAAAGAACACAGGCAGTGATCTCTCTGACATCAGTTGAAGCAACATTTTTCTAGATTTATCTCCTGAGGCAAAGGAAATAAAAGTCAAAATAAATTATTAGGACTACATCGGAAAAAAGGCTTTTGCACAGCGAAGGAAACAATCAACACAACCTAAAAGGCAACTGACAGGATGGGAAGAGATATTTGCAAATGACATATCTGAGAAAGGGTTAGTAACCAAAATACATAAAGAACAGACACAACTCCACATCCAAAAAAACAAATAATCCATTTAAAAATGGGCAGAACACAGGAACAGACATTTGTCCAAACAAGACATCCAGCGGGCCAACAGATACATGAAAAGATGTTCAATGTCACTCATCGTCCGGGAAATGCAATTCAAAACCACAGTGAGATCCCCCCTCATGCCAGTCAGAGCAGCTGAAATCAACAACACAGAAAACAGCAGGCATCAGGGAGGGGGTGGACAAAGGGGGCCCCTCGTGCACCATTGGTGGGAACCCAAGCTGGGGCAGCCACACTGGAGAACAGTCTGGACGTTCCTCAAAAGGTAAAAATAGAGCTACCCTATGACCCAGCAATCGTAGTACTGGGTATTCACCCCAGCATACCCAAAGACCCCACTAATTCAAAGGGATACATGTACCCTTACGTTTATAGCAGCCTTATTTATAATCGCCAAATTATGCAAGTCGCCCAAGTGTCTGTGGATACATGAAGGGGTAGAGAAGTGGTGTGTAACTATAATGGAATACTATTCAGCCATAAAAAAGAAGGAAATCCTGGCATTTGCAGTGACATGAGTGGCGCTTGAGAATATTATGCTAAACAAGATGTCAGTCAGAGAACGACAAATACCATATGCTCGCAGTCATGTGTGGGATTTGAGAAACAAAGGAGCAAAGGAAAAAAAAAACACAGAGAAAGAAACAAACCAATTAACAGACTCTTCACTGGAGAGAACACACTGATGGCCACCAGAGGGGAGAAGGGGGGGTGCGTCTGGTGGAAATTTAGAGGATGGGGTGCACTTATTGTGCAATTACCATAATGAAAACAAAACACAAAATGAGGGAGTGAGCCCAGCTGTTCGGGATGATGAAAACGTGCGGCTTGCCATCTTTGCCAACATGCTGGGTGTGTCACTCTTCCTCCTTGTCCTTCTCTGTCACTGGGAGGCCAGCAACAAGCGCAAGAAGCAGGAGTAGAAGTGGCGCTTTCCCCATGCCAGGATGGTGGTACATGATCTGAAGCGAGATGGCCGGTGTGAAGGGACTTCACGTTCCCCTCCGTCCCTCTACCCACGACATTCAAAGGAGCTGCACTTGATTTTTCCCAGACAATTTTATTTCCTTGGAGTCTTCCTTAGCCCTCTGGGGCAAGAAGTTGCCACCGAGTAGGACCAGGACAGGGGCTTTCTTTTCTGCTCCCTCCCCCCGGTATAAAAATATAGATATGTTTTCTGTGGATTTCCCCCACCAAAAAAAGAAATAATAGGGCGCCTGGGTGGCTCAGTGGTTAAGCCGCTGCCTTCGGCTCAGGTCATGATCCCAGGGTCCTGGGATCGAGTCCCACATAGGGCTCTCTGCTCAGCGGGGAGCCTGCTTCCTCCTCTCTCTCTCTCTGCCTGCCTCTCTGCCTACTTGTGATTTCTCTCTGTCAAATAAATAAATAAAATCTTTAAAAAAAAAAAAAAAAAAGAAATAATAAAAAAAAATAAAACAATGAAGAAAGAAAAAATAAATAAAATTAAAAAAAAGAAATGTAGTGGTGACTAGATTATCCTTAGGACTCTGTATTAAGTCTATAATATTCTTTGGTTTTGTTTGTTTGATCTCTGTCTGTCAAATAAAAAAAATTTTTTAAATAATAATAATGATAAAAAAAAAAACGAAAAGAGAAGCAAAGGGAGAGGGAGAGAGAGAATCTTAAGCAGACTCCATACTGAGTGCAGAGCCTGACTTGGGACTTGATCTCATGACTCTGAGATCATGACCCGAGCCAGAATCAAGAGCCAGGCGCTCAACAGACTGAGCCACCCAGGTGCTCCTATAGTGTTCTTGATATTTAAAAAAAGTTATTTATTTATTTGACAGAGAAAGAGATCACAAGTAGGCAGAGAGGCAGGCAGAGACAGGGGGAAGCAGGCTCCCCACTGCGCAGAGAACCTGATGCGGGACTCGATCTCAGGACCCTGAGATCATGACCTGAGCCGAAGGAGGAGGCTTAACCTGGGGAACCACCCAGGCGCTCCTGTTCTTCATTTTTTTAAGACGTATATTCATCACAGAAATTTAGTTAACATCTTAGAACTGAGTATGTATATATGTTGCTTAGATAAATGCAATCACGGTGAATACCTATGTGATCTGGGATTTTGTTTTTATTTTGAAATGGGAGCTTTTTCGTTTACAAGTTCATTAAAAACAAAAAACCATTTCTGCATCAGAAAACAAAAAGTCTCCTGGAAAAAAAAAGTTATGTTTAAATTCTGTTGTAGTCTATTATGTGTGTAATAGGATTATGTCTAAAAGCCTGTACCTACCTTCTTGTAAAAATACCTCATAAGGTGAGGTGCCTGGGGGACTCAGTCATTAAGTTTCTGCCTTCGGCTCAGGTCATGATTCCAAGGTCCTGAGATTGAGCCCTGGGTCGGGCTCCCTGCTCAAAGGGGGGCCTGCCTCTCCCTCTCCTTCTGCTGCTCGCCTCCCCCATATGCTCTTTCTCTCGCAAAAAAAAAAAAATAAATAAATGAAATCTTTTAAAAAAAAAAAAAACCCTCCTCCTTGCTAACCATGTGCACCGCCGCCTGGGCTGCCAGCCCGTCTTCACTGGAGGAGGGTCCGGCCCCCACGGCGCCGGCTGCTGACGGGTGGCGGGGGCTGGAGGCGGGGGTGCCCGCGGCAATTTCTTAAAACGAGACAGGAAGGACACTTGTGGCACCGACGGGCTCTTCCTTGCACGAACGATTTCTCGGTAGCAGGCGACGCTGCTGGACAGCATCCGACCCACGGGAGAACTTCTTCCAAGACGGGAGTCGGTCCTCCCTGCTCTGTGACTCCGTGTGCGGGACAGTCGAGGTCCCCTGCTGTCATCTCGGCCGTCCCCACAGCCTCTCCCCCGGGAGCAGTCTCCGTGTCAGGAACGCACCTTCTCTGCTCGCCCCAAGAAGCCTCGCCGCCGTCTTTCAAGACTGATCGGGAGACTGTGGCCGTTCAGTCCCGTCTTCCCGCCCCGCTTCTGGCTCTGGTTCTCTCGCTGTTTCCACCACAGCGGCAGGGACGCCCCCCACTCAAGACTCGGACCCTCACCGTCACCCACGACGGCTGGAGTCCACGTCCTCCGAACCCCCGTGGATAGTCTGACTCTTCCCAGACATCGCGGATCTTCCTGACGGCATCTGGAACGGAGAATCCTTTTCAGGACGTTTCCATCGACTTTGCCCCGATCCATCAGAAGAATCACTCTGATGGCAGCTCCAGCCTTAGGACAGGCGTTTCTTGATAATAAGACTTAAAGATCAAAGTGATTCCTTGATCTGTAGGCTGGCTGTCGCGGCAGCAGGCGCGAACCAACATTAATCTCATCGTCCACCTCCGTCCAGGCTCTTGGGCGCCCAGGTGCCCTGCCAGTGAGCACTAATGTCTGTTGGACTTTTTATTTCATTTTTTTTTTTTAGATTTTATTTATTCATTTGGCAGACAGAGATGACAAGTAGGCAGAGAGGCAGGCAGAGAGAGAGGGGGAAACAGGCTTCCTGCTGAGCTGAGAGCCTGACGCGGGGCTCGATCCCAGGACCCTGGGATCATGACCGGAGCCAAAGGCAGAGGCTTTAACCCACTGAGCCACCCAGGTGCCCCTTTGTTGGACTTTTAAAAAAAAGATTTTATTTATTTATTTGAGAGAAAAAGCATATGCAGGGGGAGCGAGAGAAGCAGATCCCGCTGAGCAGGGAGCCTGATGTGGGGGTCAGTCGCAGGACCGTGGGATCATGACCTGAGCCGAAGGCAGAGGCTTAACCGACTGAGCCCCCAGGCACCCCCGAGCAGTAGTTCTGGCAGGAGAGCTCTTGTTTTCTGAGCAGCAGGTCTCAACCGCGGCTGGAAATACTCAGTAAACTGTGTCATCGGGGCTTTGCGGTTCCGCTCGTGGAGCACAGGCAGAGTAGAGGCAGGAGGACTGTAGGGGCCCAGGTGTTCAGGAGGGTAAGCGAGCGCGGCTTCCACTCCAAGTCACCAGCTGCGTCGCCGCTAACAGGAGGCTCAGCCCGGCCTCCGAAGCTTAGACGACAGGCACTGGGCTCGCCTCTCTGGCTGTGGAAGTCCTAGATGGTCCGGGGTGACTCGCTCTTCTGGAGAACGCACTCGGCCTCTCCATCGGCACGGCGGGCTCCCCTCGCACGGGTCGTTACGGAGCCGGCTGCTTGCCTTAAGCCTCCCGAGCCCACCTGTGCCACCTCCAGTCTTTCCCTGTGCAGGCTCGTCCCCTCTCCGCCTCCAGGGGCGGAGGAGTCGGGGCCCGGCTCTGGACCAGGCTTTGGCGGGAGGGAATGTCGCAGCGGCCGGTTTGATCCCTCCGGACCACTCAGCCTTTCTCCGATCGGCGCGAAGGCCGTCTCGCTTTCTTACCCCTGTGCTCGCTGGAGTGGCGCTTTTCATTTCCTTCGAGAACTTTTCCTTTGCATCCGCGGCCAGGCTCCCTGTCTGGGGTCAGAGGCCAAGCTGTCGGCCTCTCTCGCCTTCCACATGCCTTCCTCTCCGCACTCACTTCCAGCTTTGATGTAAAGCGAGAGACGCGGCTCTTCCTTCACCGGACACCACTTAGCGACCACCGCAGGCTTCTCTAACTGGCTGAATTCCAACACTGTTGTGTCTCAGGGACCGGGGAGGCCCGAGGAGAGGGGGAGGGAGGGGGAACGGCCAGTGTGGGGAGCCGTCGGGACGCACAGGACATTGATGAAGTTCATGGTCTTCCGTGGGCGTGGTTCGCTGTGGCCGGAAGCCACTGCAACAGGAACACCGAAGATCACGGCTCACAGATGACCGTAATGACCCAAACAATGAGTCAAGTTTTGAAATGTTGGGAGAATTACCAAAGTCTGACCCAGAGACACGTAGTGAGCAAGTGTGGTTGGACGTAATCAGCAAACCACGGTAGAGCCAAGGGCAGACAGACGCCATGTACCTGTGTCACCCAGGAACAAGACAGCTACATTGCCCTGGGGTTTCTATTCTTCCTTCTTAGAGCACTGCCTCACTCTTTCTAGACACGCTGCTCCAAGTGACATTCCCGCCGACAGTACCCAAGAACCCCTCCTCTCTCTCCAGGTCCTTGCCAACACTTGTTATCTCTTATCTTTTTGATAATGCTCGCTAAGTACTTGAAATGCACAACCTTTTTTTTTTTTTTTTAAAGATTTCATTTATTTATTTGACAGAGATCACCAGCAGGAGGGCGGGGCGGGGGGGGCGGGGAGCAGGCTCCCCACTGAGCAGAGAGCCTGACATGGGGCTCGGTCCCAGGATCCCGAGACCATGACCCGAGCTGAAGGCAGAGACTTAACCCACCGAGCCACCCAGGCGCCCTGAAATGCACAATCTTAAGCAGTTTGCTCAACAACCTACGGGGGAGATAGGATTCTAGGACAGATGCCCTCAGCAATTGTCAGAATCCCCATATTGATCCTCCGACCCCCGGAGTGAGGTCTGTTATGGTGGGAAAGGCCAGCTGGAAGTCACTAGCACTGCCTCTATCTATGAAAATAGTATACCCAAAGTATGCAAATAGTACTGCCCTGCTGGGGGTTGTAGAGATCTGTGCCAACATCAAGGACTTGACGGATGCAGGAGTGGTGACTCCTACAATACACTCTTTCAACTTACCCACTGGGTCTGAGAAGAAAATAGATCCTGAAGGGTGGCCGTAAATCACTGTGAGCTCAATTAGTTGGTGGCTCCCATTCGCCACCACCTCCCATTGGCTCACCATTCATGGTAAAGCAAATCAGCACATGGCTGGATGCCTGGTTTTCAGGTGGTGAATGTGGTTTTTTCTCTGTACCTGTTAGTTAATACCAACAAACCAGTTGCTTTCAATGTATCAGCTTTCTAGCCATGTCATAATCTTCCTGAGGACTTTGCTTGCCTTTCCCTTACCATCATGCTGATGCTGGACATTGACGATATTCCGCTGATCGGACCTAGTGAGTAGGATACACTGGTAAAACCCTGGCATGCCAGAGGGTGGAAATAAATTCCACAAGAATTCAGAGGCCATCTGCCTCGGTGAAAATTCTGGGAGTTCAGGAATTTGGGGACATGTTGAAATATTCTTTCCAAGGCAAAGGTCATGTTGCTTCATCTGTTACCTCCGATCTATAGGAAAGAAACACAAGTTCTAATGGAACTCTTTGAATTTTGGAGGCAACATAGACCTCATCTGAGCCTTCTCTTCTGATTGCTTTATTGAGTGACCTGAAGGTCTGCTGGTTTGAGTGGGGTCTGGAACAAGAGAAGGCTCTACAACAGGTCCAGGCTGCCTTCCAAGCTGCTCTGCCTCTTGGGCCCCATGATCCAGCAAAGCCAGTGGTGCTCAAAGCATCAGCAGCAGAGGGGCTCTTAGGAGCCCCTCATAAGTGAATCATGGTGCAGAACATTAGAATTCTGGAGCCAATTCCTGCCATCCTCTGTGGATAACTATTTTCCATTTTTTAAGAAATATTTCATTTATCTACTAGAGAAAGAGAGGGAGAGGAAGAAGCAGACTTCCTGCCAAGCAGGGACCCTGACGCGAGACTTGATCCTAGAACCCTGGGATCATGATCTGAGCCAAAGGCAGAAGCTTAACTGACTGAGTCACCCAAGGGCCCCTAACTATTTTCCATTTGAGAGTAGTTGAGAAACAATTTTTGATTTGCTATTGCGCTTTCATAGAGATTGAAGTCTTGACCATGGGCCACCGAATTACCCTGTGATCTGAGCTACCCATTGTGGGTAAAGTGTACTCTGACCCAGAAAGCCTGAAATTTGGCTGTGCACAGCAGCACTCTGCCATCAAAGGGAAGCGGTGTGTAGAAGTTCAGTTTCAAGCAAGGCATTAAAGCAAAATTAAGTTGCCCGAGGAAGTGACCCAGATATTCATCGCCCCTGTTCTTTGATATTATCACCTTCTCTCTATCAATCCGTATTTATGGCCTCTTGGGGAGTTCCCATGAACTCCCAGGTAAGTGAGGAAGAAAATTTTCCATTTGGGCTTATAGATGGTTCTCAGGATATGCAGGTACCATCTAAAAATGAATAGCTATGATACGGAGAACTTGTCTTGGGACTGCCCAGAAGATCAGCGATAAGGGGACCTCCTACCAATAGGCAGAATTTCAGTTGTTCCTTTTCTCTAGAAGGAGAGATGGCCAGAGACACAATTTTCTGTTGATTGATGGACTCTGGCTAATGGGTTGGGCTCTGGCTAATTGTTTGGCTGGGTGGTCAGAGAACTGGAAGGAATACAACTGAAAAATTGGTGACGAGAACCTCTGAGGAAGAAGGAAGTGGGTAGACCCTTCTAATTCAGTACAGAGTGTGAAGATATTTGTGTCTCACGTGAATGGTCACCAAGGTCATTGAAGGGTGACCTCGGCGGAGGAAGAGTTTATTATCCAGGTAGACAAGATGACCTTTTTGGTAGATATTAGTTTTCCTTCTCAGACACTCTTGTTGTTTTTCACAGGCGCGGGAACCAAACAGCCTTGTGGGAAGGGATGTAGGGCATGCACGGACTCATCACGTACTTCCAGCCTCTGAGGCCAGTCATTGGTAGGCACCGCTGAGTGCCCGATTTGTCCACAGTGGAAACCAACCAGGTCCGGACACGGCTCCATCCCCGGGGACTCATCCAAATACCTGCAGGCAGCTTGATAACACTGCCCCCCCCCTCCTCAGGGAAGGGGGCAGCTCTCTGTCCTTCCTGGAGCAGACATTTACCCTGCCTCCGAACCTGCCTCCCCTAACCTCTCAGTGCCTCTGCCAAAACGAACATGGATGGATTTACAGAATGCTTCCGTCATTGACACAACAATGATTCTATTGAGCGGGTGGCTGAGACCGCCATCTGGCCCCTCCAACTCCCCGCGGTGCTGAATCAACAAGCAAAGAAGGGGTCACTGTACTGGTGGGGGATTGATGCTGACGAGCAGGAGAGATTGGACTGCAAGTGCATGCTGGGGGTAAGGAGAACTGTGTCTGGAATGCAGAAGGTCTCCCTGGTGCTTCCTATTCCGCCCCTGTCCTGTGAGCAGACCCAGTGACACGTGTTAACAACCCAGAGCAGGTAGAACATCCATTAACCCCAGTGCTTGTGAGTAAACGCCTGGACTGTTCTGCGAGGCAGAGAAGCATGACTAGCCGAGCCGTTTACTAAGGGGAAGGGAATGGGAAAAGGATAAAAATAATAAATAAAAAACTAAAAAAGGGCGCCTGGGTGGCTCAGTGGGTTAAGCCGCTGCCTTCGGCTCAGGTCATGATCTCAGGGTCCTGGGATCGAGTCCCGCATCGGGCTCTCTGCTCCGCGTGGCGTCTGCTTGGGATGCTCTGTCCCTCTGCCACACCCTCAACCCCTGCTTTCTCTTGCTAAAATAAATAAATAAATCTTTAAAAAAGAGAGAGAGAGTATGGTGCTCCTTCAGTCCCCGACTCCTGGCCAGGTGTGTGTGTTTGGTTTGGTGACAAAGGATCTAGGACTCTGGGGGACACTCTTACCACCAACTTTGGAGGCTGCAGGACTGCCCCAGGCCTCCTTGTCCTTGTGAGGTTCAGGCTTGTTCTTGGTCGCCCCTCCCCCCCCATCACATCGACCTCACCCTCCCAACTCTCTGCCTTGTGCTCTTCCAATCCAGCATCAGAGGAGCTTACCAGCCCCCTGTGCCGTGCAAGGTCAAATACCTGCAGCAGATTTCTTTCTCTCTGCCTCCTCTCCTTGACTAGTTCAACTACTCTGATGGAACCCTAGTGAGTACCCTAGTGAGAACCCTAGTGAGCCCGAGCTCTGGCTCTCGACTCCTGCGTGACCCCAGCCTGCCATCTGAGTGGGCATCAAGGAAGACCAGCACAACAAAACATGTGTGAAAGGGACCGTCTGCATTCATTTTGGCAATCGTCCTAAGCACCTGGAAATAAGGGGCCAAGCACTGATACTGAGCCTGTATCCCACTCTGTCCGTGATCTGAAGTTGTTTCCAGCCCAGGCCTTGTAAACACCCCGTGTCAGCAGAGGTGATTGTCAGTCTCAGAGGTCACGGTCTTGTGCAATCATGATTTTAGACAGGAGTGTCCAAAAAAGTTTAACAACCCATTCATAGAACAGTTGTCCTCATTTTTTACAGCTGTCCTTCAGGCTTTCATTTGGTTTTGGAGTTTTGGCCACTGTCCTCTCCCTCCCCATGGCCAGGAGGATTGAGAGGAGGGAATTGGTTCATAAATGCTGTGCTTATTCAGTATGATTGACTCGAGATGGTGCAGTGTCAGCTGTTGGAGTTCGGGCGCCCCGGACGTCTGCTCCAAGTGGAGATGTGTGTACCAGAGGTTCGTTGAGAAATGTCCTCAAGATGATCCACAACTCTGGGATGCCTGCATGGCTCAGTTGGCTGGACGACTGCCTTCGGCTCAGGTCATGATCCCGGGGTCCCGGGATCGAGTCCCGCATCGGGCTCCCAACTCGGCGGGGAGTCTGCTTCTCTCTCTGACCTTCTCCTCGCTCATGCTCTCTCTCACTGTCTCTCTCAAATGAATAAACAAAATCTTTAAAAAAAAAAAAAAAGATCCACAACTCTGTGGGGTCGGCAAGGAACCAGGAGCAGACAGTGGGCTAGGCTGAGTTGTCCTGCAGTTGCAAAGTCCTCAGGCAATGGTGTGTGGACCTCTGGCACCTTTCAGAGCTGTCCTGCCTCGGGGGAAGGGGGCTAGACTTTTGTACATCTGTATTAACCAGTCTCTGCATGTGGATTGCCTGAGGAAGGGGGTTTTGACCTTGGGCAAGGAGGTTCTCTTCAGTCAAGGGCACTGGGAGAAGTGAGGGGCAGGGACTCAGCAGAGAGCTCTCAGCTATCAACACACCCAGCAGTGGGGGAAATGGACATTTCGGTCCGAAATGGTGTCCAATAGAGTAGAGCTCCAGGGCCACTTGATTCCACTTGCTTCACATAACTGTTTCTGAGAGTACTCCTCTAGGATTCTAAGAGCCTCTTTTCCTGGGAAACCTCCCAAGAGAAACAGTGAAATGAACCGACCGCCCTGTAGTTATAGCTGACCTTGAGGCCGCCACGGATTCTCATTGTCTCCCACTTCTCTGACCGACCCGAGGTTTCTCTCATCGTCATCAAAGGTCTAGGTGGGCTTACAGGTGGGGAGACTGGAACTTACCTTTCTCACCTCGTCCTGCTCAGGCCATGCCTGTTGCACCTGTCCATTTACCAGTGCATTGGACAACACAGTGCCCAGGAATAACCCAGGTGCCCTGTATGTTTCTTCCTGTTCCCATCATTTATTTGAAACCCCATCTCCTCCTGCCAGAATGGTTACTATTCCTTGTCTACTGGTCTCTGCATGAAGGGCCTGAAATGACTGGCCAGGTGAACGGGGGAAGTGGTGAGTGGAGGGCCTCAGCAAAGCTCCCGTCACAAAGCAGTGGTAACATTGGATAATATCGTCAAAACCGACCATCTCAGAACTCTGGAAATTAACCAAAGGCACATAATAAATCGAAAGACATTTCTTCAAGAAAAGGTACAAAACCTTGTTGACAATGATGGAATTTGTGCCATTTCAACATGAGGCTGCTCCCGTCTCCTTTTGCCCCATGGATGTGGAAGCCTGCCGACCAGCAGTCTCGAGGCTGCCAGAGAGCGTTGATCTAATTTGGAGCTCCAGAGAAAAGCCCCTTGTCCAGGGGGGCCGTCAAAAACAATTGTCGTCTCTCTGGCAAACAATCAAGGAAGGCCAATATCACGGCTGCCTGAGGCTGTAATACTGATTTGGGAAAGTGACAGACTCACCAAAAATTTAAAAGAGAGATCTGAGGAGTGGGATAGCTATAGGGTATAGCTTTGATGAAAGTCTCGCAGATTCCTGGGGATCTGGAAGGCTGTGCACATGTGCACGCTCGGGGAAGATGGGAGAAGGCCTGGTCCACTACCCATCCCCTGGCTGACCACGGGCCCTGCACAAGCAGGCAGCGAAAGGCTGGACTTTGAACCTCTGCCTCACCACACCGAAGGGTGAAATCTTACTGGCTCGGGGTGTTTAAGCAAAACCTTGACCAGCTTCTGGCTGACTCCTAAGCTATCATTATCCAGGGTCAGTTTCTAGGGAGCTGGGAGTAACAACAGAGCAGGAGAATTTTAAAAAGCATAGATGTTAGTCTTTACACCCTGGGGAGGGGATAGACTCTAAGTAATCCATCCAGGGAAGTCGCTCAACAGACTGATCAATGCAGCAACAACCCCGAGAGGAGGCAAATCAGGATACAGATTTGTTCCGTTATCCAGAATGTCCACTTTCCTACAGAAATCGTGATGTGCAATGAAACAGAAATGTGTTACCTCACACAGGAAAGAGGCAGTCCATAGAAATTGTCTCTGAGGAATCCTAGGTGCTGGGCTTGGTGGACAGAGACTCAAAACATGTTCAAAGATCTACAGGAAATCGTTTTTAAAGAATTAAAGGAAAATACAATAACATTGACTCATCCATTAGAGAACACCAAGACAGAGGGGCAAAGCATAACAGAAACCAAACAGAAACTCTAGAGCCAAGACGTATAAGAACTGAAATGAGGGCATCTGGGTGGCTCAGTGGGTTAAGCCGCTGCCTTCGGCTCAGGTCGTGATCTCAGAGTCCTGGGATTGAGTCCCGCATCCGGCTCTCTGCTCAGCGGGGAGCCTGCTTCCCTTCCTCTCTCTCTACCTGCCTCTCCGTCTACTTGTGATTTCTCTCTGTCAAATAAATAAATAAAATCTTAAAAAAAAAAAAAGAACTGAAATGAACACTTCATGGGAGGGGCTCAGTGGCAGGTGTGAGCTGGAAGAAGGCTCAGCAAATCTGAAGATAAAGCAACAGAAAGCCATCTGGCCTAAAGAGTAGAAAGAAAAAAAGAATGAGTAAAATGAGCAGAACCTCAAGATCTCATGAGAATCTCATGAAAGGCCTGGAAATTTTATTTTTGAAGAAATAATCACGGAAATTTTTGCCAGTTTGATTTTAAAGGCCAATCAGTATATTGCATACAATAAGCTCAGCAAAATCCAGTAGAAGAAACAACACAGTCCACACCACACACATCACAAAAATTGGGCTATGGCACATATCATCGCAGACAAAGTCTTAAGACAAACAGCAACAAAATTATCCTTCCCATACAGGAAAACCACATTCACATTCTCTTCAGAAACAGTGGAGGTCAGGGGCACCTGGGTGGCTCAGTTGGTGAAGCATCTTCCTTGGCTTGGGTCATGATCCCAGGGTCCTGGGATCAAGCCCCAAGTCAGGCTCCCTGCTTCTCCCTCTGCTCCTCCCCTCACTCATTCTCTCTCTCAAATAAATAAACAAAATCTTAAAAAAAAAAAAAAAGAAAGAAATAGTGGAGGCTAGAAGGGAGTAGGATGACACAGTCAAGGCGCCAAAAGCAAAAACAACCAAGAATTTTATATCCAGCACAATTATCCTCAAACATGAAGGCAAAATAAAGACATTCTCAGATAAGCAGAGACTGAAGAATTTATTACCAGCAGATGCCTCCCAGAAAATACTAAAGGAGGTCCTTTAGGATAAAAAGACATGACACCAGATGGTAATTTGAATCTGCTGAAGAAATATGGAGCGCCTATAAAGGCAATCATGTGGATACATATAAAAGGTATTATGAGGGGTGCCTGGGTGGCTCAGTCGTTAAGCGTCTGCCTTCAGTTCAGGTCACGATCCCAGAGTCCTGGGATCGAGCCCCACATCAGGCTCCCTGCTTCACAGGAAGCCTGCTTCTCCCTCTCCCATTCCCCCTGCTTGTGTTCCCTCTCTCACTGTCTCTCTCCCTGTCAAATAAATAAATAAAATCTATAAGAAAAAAATAAAAACAAATAAAAGATATTGTGAGTATATTTTACTCTTTCCTTAACTGACATGAAACACAAGTTATAAAATGATAATTACAGGGACACCTGGGTGACTCAGTTGGTTAAGTGGCTGCCTTCGGCTCAGGTCATGATCCCGGCGTCCTGGAATCGAGTCCCACATGGGGCTCCTTGCTCTGCAGCGAGCCTGCTTCTCCCTCTGCCACTCTGTCTGCATGTGCTCACTCTCTCTGTCTGACAAATAAATAAAATCTTTAAAAATAAATAAATAAAATGATAATTACAAAACTGTGTTGTTGGGCTTTAATATATAGTGATATAATTTATAGGGTAATATTAACAAAGAGTAGAGAGGAGGAAAGGAGATCTATTAGAGCAAAGTTTCTGTATCTTATGGGAATTGGTTTAGTATTAATCCTAAATAAATTGTTTGAAGTTAAGATGTGCATCGTAGGGCAGCCAGGTTGGTTGAACATCTGCCTTCAGCATCTACCTTCAGTTGAGATCATGGTCCCGGGGTCCTGGGATTGAGCCCCACACTGGCTCTGTGCTCAGTGGGGAGTCTGCTTCTCCCTCTGCCCCTCCCCCTCCTCATGCTCTCTCTCTCTCAAATAAATGAATAAAATCTTAAAAAGAAAAAAGATGTACATGGTAATCCCAGAAGAACCACTAGGAAAATGGTTTTTAAAATACAGTTAGAGGGACGCCTGGGTGGCTCAGTTGGTTAATCAGCTGCCTTCGGCTCAGGTCATGATCCCAGAGTCCTGGGATCGAGTCCCACATCGGGCTCCTTGCTCAGCAGGGAGTCTGCTTCTCCCTCTGCCTCTGCTGCCACTCTGCCTGCCTGTGCTCTCTCTCTCTCTCTGACAAATAAATAAAATCTTTAAAAAATAAAATAAAATAAAATACAGTTAGAAGAGGGGCACCTGGATGGCTCAGTTCATAAAGTGTGCAACTCTTAATATCAGGGTCATGAGTTCCAGCCCAACTTTGGGTGTAGGATTGCTTAAGAATAAAATCTTTAAAAAAAAAAATAGGGGCGCCTGGGTGGCTCAGTGGGTTAAAGCCTGTGCCTTCGGCTCAGGTCATGATCCCAGGGTCCTAGGATTGAGCCCCACATCTGGCTCTCTGCTCAGCAGGGAGCCTGCTTCCTCCTCTCTCTCTCTGCCTGACTCTCTGCCTACTTGTAATCTCTTTCTGTCAAATAAAATAAATAAAATCTTAAAAAAAAAATAAGGGACACTTTGCTGGCTCGGGTGGGTAAGTGACTGCCTTCGGTTCAGGTCATGATCTCAGGGTCCTGGGATCGAGCCCCGCATTGGGCTCCCTGCTCATCAGGATGCCTGCTTCTCCCTCTTCTACTCCTCCTGCTTTTGCTCTGTTTCTCTCCCTTTGGAATAAATAAGTAAAATCTTAATAAAATAAAATATGGTTAGGGGTGCCTGGGTGGCTCAGTGGGTTGAGCCTCTGCCTTCGGCTCGGGTCATGATCTCAGGGTCCTGGGATCAAGCCCCGCGTGGGGTTCTCTGCTCAGCGGGGAGTCTGCTTCCCCACCCACCCCACCTGCCTCTCTGTCTACTTGTGATCTCCGTCAAATGAATAAATAAAATCTTAAAAAACAAACAAACAAGCAAACAAACAAATAAAATATAGTTAAAAGAAAGGGATAGCAATAGTGCGCCAGACGATATTTAACGTAAAAGAATGAAGTAACAGAAGAACACAATAGACCTATAGAGAACAGCAAAATGGCAGAACCATACCAGTAAGTAAATTCCACATAAATAAACAGGCAAAAAGCACATATTGTCAGGCTATAAAAATGAAAACAAAAACAAAACCAGGATCCAACTTCATGTTTTCAAAATAGGTAGACACTTTAGCTTCAAAGATACAAAAGGTTGAAAGTAAAAATATAGAAAAATTACACCAAGAAAACTATAAGAAAATTGGGGTGGCTATATTTATTTTTTAATTTAATTTAATTTTATTTTATTTTATTTAAATTCAATTAACATACAGCAGAGAGTATAGAGGTAGAGCTCAGTGATCCTTCAGTCTTGTAAAACACCCAGCACTTATTTCATCATGTGTCCTCCTTAATGCCCATCACCCAGCTACCCGGTACGCCTGCCCCCTCCCCTCCGGCAACCCTCAGTTTGTTTCCTGTGATTAAGAATCTATTAGGTTTGTCTCCTTCTCTGATTTCGTCTTATTTTATTTTGGGGGGTGGCTATATTAATATCAGAAAAATTGACTTTTAGGACAAAAAAAGTTACTACAAACAGAGAAGGGACATTCTATAATGATGAAAGTATCAATGATTCAAGAGGACAGAACAATCCTAGTCTTTTATGGGCTTCTGAAGAGAGTTTTAAAACATACAAAATGCAAGCCAAGATAGAGGCAGAGGAAACAGGTGAGGCCCGCTTGCGGTGAGAGGCTTCAGCATCCCTTCCGGTAACCCAGGGCAGAAGCAGACAGAAGGTCAGCGAGGACATAGACTAGGGGTGGGGGGGGACACGCCCTTCTCAAGTGCACGAGGCATATGCTCTCAAACCATCTTCTAGGTCACAACACATGTTGCAGTGAATTTTTAAAAACTGACATCATACAAAGTGTGTTCTCCAAGAAGGAACTTCGGGAAATATATAGAATTTTGAACTGAATGAAAACAAAATCACAACCTACCCAAATCTACTGGATGCCCTTGAAGGAGACAGCTTTGAAATGCCCATGTGAGGAAAAAAGAAAGATCTTGGCAGATCATTGATCTGATCTTCTGCCCCCAAGAAGCTGGAACAGGGGATGCCTGGGTGGCTCAGTCGGTTAAGTGCCTGCCTTTGACTCAGGTCATGATCCCGGAGTCCTGGGATCGAGCCCCACGTCAGGCTCCCTGCTCAGCGGGAAGCCTGCTCCTCCCTCTCCCTCTGCCTCTTTCCCCCTGCTGGTGCACACGCACGCTCCCTCTCAAACAAATAAAATCTTATAACAAAACAAAACAAAAACACAAAGAAGAAGCTGGAACAAGAAGCATGACCCAAATCCAAGGTGAGCGGAAAGAAAGAGGGAAAGTTGGAATGGGCATAAAAACTGTAGGAAAGAGATAAACACCAGAGAAAACCTATGAAGACAGAAGTTCATTCTACAAAAAGACCAACAGAAGAGAGAAGTCTGGCTCCCTTGGTCCAGAAAACATGAGCAAACGCACATATCATTAAAATCATGGCTGGCAGAAGAACAGGGCGTCGGACCCCCCCAGAGTGCCCAGTGATTACAAGGGATGTTACCAACAGCTCTCTGCCAAGCGGTAAGGCAACTGAGGCAGTGGGTGCATTCCTAAAATGAAATAAAACAAAACAAAACCCACAAATCACCAAAGTTCACTGGAGAAAAAATAGGAGATCTGACTATGCGTATACGAAGAAAATAAATTAATTAGTAATTTAAAGTCTTCCCACAAAGAAAATCCCAGGGCCAGATAGGCTCACTGGTGAATTCTACCAAAGGCTTATTTTCTTTTAAATATTTTATTTATTTATTTGCTAGAGGGAGAGAGAGCATGAGAGTGACCTGGGGAGGGGCAGAGGGAGTGAGAGAATCTGTGGCTGCCCCCCCCCGCCCCCCCGCAGAGTCTGATGGGTGGTGGGGGGGTAGGGGGTGGAGCTTGATCTCACAACCCAGAGATCATGATCTGACTTGAAACCAAGAGTAGGACAGTCAAGTGACTGAGCCACCTAGGGGTCCCTCTACCAAATGTTTACATTTTTAAAAACATTTTATTTATTTATTTGAGAGAGAGAGAGCACAAGCAGAAAGGAGGGTCAGAGGGAAAGGGAGAAGCAGACTCCCTGCTGAGCTGGGAGCCTGATTTGGGGCTCCATTCCAGGATCCCGGAATCATGACCTGAGCCAAAGACAGACATTCAATCAACTGAGCCATCCAGGAGCCCCTCTACCAAAAAAATTTTTTTAAAAGATTTTATTTATTTATTTGACAGGCAGAGATCACAAGTAGGCAGAGAGGCAGGCAGAGAGAGGGGGAAGCAGGCTCCGGGCTGAGCAGAGAGCCCAATGTGGGGTTCGATCCCAGGACCCTGAGATCATGGTCAGAGCCAAAGGCAGAGGCTTTAACACACTGAGCCACCCAGGAGCCCTCTACCAAATGTTTAAAGAAGAAATAGGGTCAGGGCTGCCTGGCCGGCTCAGTTGGAGGAGTGTGTGACTTTTGATTTAAGGGTCGTGAGTTTCGAGCACCACATGGTTACTTAAAAATAAAATCTTAAAAAAAAAATAGAAGAAATAACATCCACATTCCCTGAACTTTCACTTCCAGAAAATAGAGGAGGAAGGAACACTTCTCAACACATTTTTTGAGGTCTGTATTACCTTGGTACCAAAGCCAGACAGAGGCATTACAAGAAAATAAAATTACAGACCAAAATCCCTCAGGAGTATAGCCACAAACACCCTCAGCAAAATATTAGGGAAGTGAATTCAGCAACATATAAAAAGGATTACACACTGCGACCAAGGCTGGATTAGCATCCAAAACTCAATTAATGTAATGTGCCAGATTAATAGAATAAGGGACAAAACCCACACGACCATCTCAGTAAGATACAGAAAAAGCATTTAGCAAAATTCAACATCATTCATGATAAACAAACCAACAAAGTAGATGGGAACCTATCAGCCCTTAAGGGGATCAACCCAAATCTTATACCCAAGGTCACTCTTTCTCCCTAAGATCACCGACAAGGCAGAGGTTCTCACTCCTGCCACTTCTACTCAGCATGTGCGCCCAGTCTTGGACAGTACGACCAGATATAACAAAGAAACCGAAGACATCCAGGTTGCAGCAGAGGCAATAAAATTGTCTTTATTCCAGATGACATTTCCTTCCGGCTGTCGGCAGAGAAGGATACATCGACAGCCTGAAGGACTCCGCGAAAATTCTATTATAATTAATAAACACATTCAGCAAGGATATAGGATACAAGATCCACATACGAAAATCAATTGTGTTTCTCTATACTGGCGGTGAACAACCTAAAAATGAAATTAAGAAAAACAATTCTGCTCGCTAGCATCAGGAAGAATAAAATACTTGGGAATAAATTTCATATAAGAAATGCAAGATCCAAAAGCTGCAGAACATTGCTGAGGGAAATGAAAGGGTACCTGAATGAACGGAGACCTTCTGTGCTCGCCGATTAGAAGACCCTGCTCGGGGGGCGATTCTCCGCAACGTGATCTACAGCGTCCGCACCGACTTTATCAAAATCCCAGAAGGTTTTTTTCACAGAAATTGACAAGCTGATCTCAAAATTTATAGGGGGATTTAAAAAGAAAAAAAAAAAAAAGAACAGAAAAGCAAAACCAGTTTTGGGGGGGTGGGAAGAAGAACGCCATAGGAGGACTTTCACTTTCTAATTCTAAAACTTACTTGAAAGCTTTGGAGATGGAAACGGTGCTAAACCAGTTTAAGGACATGGGGACCAGTGGGACAGAACCAAGAGCCCAGCGGCTAGTCCTCTCATTTATAGTTGATTGACTTTTGGTAAAGATGCCAAGTCCATTCAGGGGCACCTGGGTGGCTCAGTGGGTTAAAGCCTCTGCCTTAGGCTCAGGTCATGATCCCAGGGTCCTGGGATCGAGTCCCGCATCAGGCTCTCTGCTCGGCGGGGAGCCTGCTTCCTCCCTCTCTCTCTCTGCTTGCCTCTATCCCTACTTTTGATCTCTCTCTCTGTGTCAAATAAATAAATAAAATCTTGAAAAAAAAAAAAAAGACGCCAAGTTCATTCAATGGGGGAAGGACAGGCTTTGAACGGAGGGTGCTGAGCCATCGGAGAGCCACACGCACAAAGCTGGACCCAGATCTTCACACCATATACGAAAATTAACTCAAGATCGACTACAGACCTAAAGCTATAAAAACCTGGGGTGCCTGCCTGGCTCCATCAGAAGAGCGTGGGACTCTTGATATCAGGGTCGTGAGTTCGAGCCCCATGCTGGGTGTAGAGATGACCTTAAAAAAAAACAAAAAACCTCAAAGCTCTAAAAGCTTCAGAGGAACACATCGTAGAAAATCTTGATAACCTAGATGCAGCATCACAGGCGCTATCTATAAAAGAAACAATTGATACATGGAGTCTCATCAAAATTAAAAACGTGTACACTTCAGAAAACATCATTAGGAAAATGAAAAGACAAGCCATGGAGTGGGAGAAAATATTTGCAAATCATAGACCCGATAAAAGGACTTGTATCCAGAATATAGAGAGAACTCAACAAGAAGACAAACACCAATTAAAAAATGGGCAGAAGATTTGAATAGACGTTTCACCAGAGGAAATAAACAAATGGCTAATAAGCACTTGAAAAGATGCTCAACATCATTAGTCATTAGGGAAATGCAAATTAAAAGCACAATAAGATCGCACTTCACACACACTAGAATGGCTATAATTAAAAAGATAGACAATAACAAATGTTAGTTGCAACGAGCAGAAATGGGCCCCCTCGTACACGGCTGGTAGAAGTGCAAAATGGTGCAGCTACTTTGGAAAGTGGGGCATCGTTTTCTGAAAAAGTTAGACATAAATTTACTAAATGACCCAACAACTGCACTCCTAGGTATGGAGGCCATGGAAACAAAGAGATGAGTCCACACAAAGCTGGCACCGTTGCGATGTTCACACCGGCTTAATGTCTAATTAGCCAAAAAGTGCGAACAGCCCAGTGTCTGTTAACTGAGCTAACAGACCCAGTGAATGGCCAAACCCAACACGCTCGATCCCGGCAACGGGGTGGCGCTCATGGAGAGAGGGATTGGCAAGCAGGGGCAGGCTACAAAGTGGAGGAAATTCGACAGCGCGTCGGGCAAAGGAGGCCAGACACAGAAGACCACATGTCATATGCTCTCATTCATGTGACATGCCCAGAAAAGGCAGGTCTCGTGAGACCTGACGTGGATGGGCAAATTTACCGAAGACCGTCGCCTTGTACGCTGAAGATGGTGACTCGTAATGAGCGACGAAGCTGCCATGGTCCAGTTCCTTGGGACTCTTTCCGTGTCCCTGGCAGAAGGCTCCACCTTGGAGGACCAGGGCATCGATGATCACAGCACACAGAGTTGCAGGAATGGGTCCATTCTCCAAAGGGGGCCGCCGGGAGTGATTGTAAGCAGGGCGTTGGTACTTCCGTGCTTGGTTCCTGGATCCATACATTTTCCCTCCAGACAACAGTCCTGCCCTGAGGTCATTTCTGCCCTGGAGGACAGCCTCCCTCCCTTCCAGAAGACCACCTTCAAGCTAGCATCTTGGCTGTGCCTTCCACAAACCAGTTTACCTGCGTCCAGCAGCTTTTGGAGAGCCTGGTCTCTGGCAGGACCAGTGGACTCTGTGGCTGTGTCCACAGTACCATACCTCCTTTGTTGGGATTTTATGTGGGCTCTTGCATCGGTAGATCAAATACCCAATAAACCTTCAGACGGGGTGAAGAGGGACAGGCCTGGAGGAGTCTCTGTGGCCAGGAAAGGCAAACCTTTTCTTGGGTGTGACATTTTAATTTTCTGGGTCGGCTTGGAGGGTGGTTTTGGTTGAGATGAACATTTAAACTGGTGAATCTCAAGTAAAGGAGACTGATGCGCTGGTGGGTGGGCCTTATCTCATCAGTTGAAGGCCCGTCTTGACTAAAGCAGCCTCCTGGAGAAAGGGTCTCCAGGACCCTGGTCTAGAACTGCCCCATTAGATCTTCTAGGTCCAAGCCTGCCAAACACTGCAACTTGGAGCCTGCCAGCATCTTCACCACACGAGCCCCCCTATATAATAAATCTCTTTCTGCATATATACATACGCTCTCTGTTCTGCTTCTCTGGACAAAGGTGGCTAATATGCTAGGTGTGCCAATTCCAAACAAGAGGAGTCACTGCTTTTCCAGGGTCTACACAGTCGAGTTGCTGCACCAGGAGGAGCTCGGTGTTGGTTTCTGTGGCCAGCAGACTGGACCTTCAGCCATGGTCAGTAGGTGGCCATGCTGCTGGGCCTGTGGCTACTCTGGCCCCGCTCCCCAGCCACTGCGAGAGGGCTGACAACAGAGGCTGGCTGACATCCGATGGTCTAGTTACCTTATGTCCTCGGGCACGCACGGCCTTGCTTCTTCTCTGGTGGATGCTCCGGTGCGGGGGGTATCTGCTGCACCCTGGAAGTCTTCCCACATCATGCCCTGTCTGAAGCCTGACCTTCTCGCTGGTCTCCTAATCTTCCTTCTCCAGGTCCCCGAGAAGCCCATCCAACCACTTGCCGGAGTTCGAGGATCCATTCGTCTTCAAACCTTGAGCCGGCGTGCCTTCCGGGTGACACGGATGCCGGGGTCATCACCTGACAGGAGCTCTGTCCTTTGGGGGATTGCCCCCACTACTGCTTTAAGTGACAGACCATGGAAAAGTCATACAGGGCTGTGTTAACTTCCACCGGGCACGTACTCGCTCCTGGGACACTGGCTTTGAAGCCCTGAGCCATGGTGTACGAGTGGGAAAGCCGGCTGGGGTCCCAGTTCCAGTCCCAACCCTGACGCGCCTGATCTGCCGGGGTTGAGAATTCAAACTTTTGTTGCTCAGCAAACCGCGTAATTCAGTCCTGAGCCGGATCTGTAGCTCTTCCTGCCTTTCAGCGGCAGGAGACCAGAGCCTCTAATTCACACGGCGCTAAGGAGACCCTCTGGTTATCTTAATTAGCCTTTAGTTGGTGATTAACCGCCCTCAGCCGTGGCTTGTCTTCCTCCAACGCTTCCAGCTGCCCCCAGCAACAGCCGTCCGGTTCCAGAGCAGGAGGCTGACTCTTTCCCGGTTCTCAGATACCTGATGTGCCTCAGTCTCCCCGGCATGCCTTCCTGCTGGTTTTAACTGCACCTCAACCTCACAGCCGTGGCCGTCAGTGCTTCCCGACCAAGGATAGAGTCCCCATGGCCAGCCGTCTGGTGGCTGAGCCAGATCCAAAATCCCATTCCAGAGGCTCTTGGAGCCCTCAGGGTCCATCTGTTAGCAGGCTGGCTTGCCCGGGGGGCCGGCTCGGAGATGCAGACGTGCACGCCCGAGGTCTGTTAGGCGGAGTCCTTGGACCCACCCACCGGGAGGGGCTGTGGGAAGCGCAAACCCCGGGAGGCACGGTGAAGGCCTCCATTGATCGCACAGAGGGCTGTGGCCTTGGGGTGGCTCGTCAGAGTTGTCCCACATAGGGCAAGGATGCCAAGCCTCTCTACCCCCACACCTACTGGCCGCTCCCTAGGGGCTGCCCCTGCCTGGTGAAGAGGTGTGAGCTTGGGTCAGGCAGGCCTTTTTGGGTGAAGGCAACTGCCAGAGAGGACTCGGGGGGCAGCTGTATGCCCCCGACAGTGGGCAGCTGGGGGATGAGTGCCCCAGGGCCGGGGTGGTGGAGAGTGAACATGGCCGCTCCAACCGACGGTGAGCATCCCCTAGGCAGGTGAGACTGGGCTCACACCCAAGTTCAGACCGTCAGATAGAGACCTAAGGTGCATTTGGTTAACTTCCGGGAAATCCAAGAAGAAACAACGGTAAGATCACTGTCTTGGTAATCAATCATCACCGGCTGCGCGTGCCTTGTTCTGAAAGATTTCTTTGCAGAGGCAAAGTCTGTCACTGTGTTCAACGTAGGGGAAAATACAATTCTCAAAGCCCTGTATCCAGGGGGACCTAAGGCAGAAAGAAATAGGATTCCTTTTTTTTTTTTTTTTTCTTAGGGAGGGAGAGAGAGAAAGAGGGGCAGAGGGAGAACCTTAAGGAGGCTCCACCGCACCCAGCATGGAGTCCGATGAGGGGCCCAATCTCACCACCCTGACCCCAAATCAGGTCAGACGCTGAACCTACTGAGCCACCCAGGGCCCCAGGATTGTTCTTTTAAAAATAACAGCGTGGGGGCACCTGGGTGGCTCAGTGGGTTAAGCCTCTGCCTTCGGCTCCGGTCATGATCCCAGGGTCCTGGGATGGAGCCCCACATCGGGCTCTCTGCTCTGCAGGTAGCCTGCTTCCCTCTCTCTCTCTCTGCCTGCCTCTCTGCCTACTTGTGATCTCTGCCTGTCAAATAAATAAACAAAATGTTTAAAAAATTAGGGGCTCCTGGGTGGCTCAGTGAGTTAAGCCGCTGCCTTCAGCTCAGGTCATGATCCCAGGGTCCTGGGATCGAGTCTCACATCGGGCTCTCTGCTCAGCAGGGAGCCTGCTTCCCTCTCTCTCTCTCTGCCTGCCTCTCTACCTACCTGTGATCTCTCTCTGTCAAATAAAATAAAATAAAAACTTAAAAAAAAAATTAAAAAATATATATACACAAATATAAGTGTACAATATATAATATAATACAGTAATAGATTATGAAATAAATATATAACAAAATATATTTTGTTATGTGATATATAATATATAGCATTAATTGTATTATTTATTACTTATATATTTTTGTTCTATATTAACATTAATTGTATATCATATAATTTAAAACATATTAAACATACATTTTAAGATACGTATAAAAATATACACATACTTCCTAGCGGCTTGTTTTGACAGCCTGGCATCCTTGCTTGAGGGAACCAGCGCATCAGGTCGGGGTGAGGCCACGCACCACTGATTCCTCTGCTTCCGCCGGACGGTCACTGGGCTGCACGTCCTAAGCTTGTGCTGATAAACGGAAGCAGGGAGAAAAGAGCCCGTTTCCCTGGAATCGTTAACCTTGTATATATGAGCATCGGGGTCCGAGCGGGAGCGTCTGTCCTGGGGGGGGGGGGGCACCTGGCAGAGAAGAGAGATGGGAAGGAAGGGGAGAGAGAGGGCGAGACGGATAGAGAGAGAAGTCCTGTTCAAGCCCCTGCATCTCACAACTGTGCAAGTTCTTAAACTCTCCTTCTTAAGGGAGTTTGAATTGTATTTTTTCATTAATTAAGTTTTTTATTTAAAATGTATTTTTATTTGGGGCGCCTGGGTGGCTCAGTGGGTTAAGCCGCTGCCTTCGGCTCAGGTCATGATCTCAGGGTCCTGGGATTGAGCCCCGCATCGGGCTCTCTGCTCAGCGGGAAGCCTGCTTCCTCCTCTCTCTCTCTCCCTGCCTCTCTGCCTCTTTAAAAAAAATAAATAAAATTTATCTTTATTTAAATTTGGCTAACATGTAACGCACTGTTGGTTTCGGGAGAGGAACCCAGTGACCGCCAGTCACCACCCAGTGCTGGGGACGTCCCGCGCCTCCTTCACGCCGCCACCCAGCTCTCCCGCCCCCCCTCCGCCCTCCCAGCAGCCCTCAATCTCCTATGCCTGATAGTCTCTTAGGTCTGTCTCCCTCTTGATTTCCTCTTGTTTTGTTTCTTTTCCGTCTTCTCTTATGATGCACTGTTTTGTTTCTTAAATTCCACGTATGGATTATCTTTCTTGGATTGACTTGCTCCGCTCAGCACGACACCCTCTAGCTCCCTCCACGGAGTCGTCTTTCTCCGGCTCCCAGTCCCAACCAACGGCGCTGCTGGGGGTCCCCGGTGAGGGCCCGCCGCTGGCCCCGCCGCTGCCCCCGCTGCTGCCCATGCCTGGCACGCACGCTCCAGTGGACCCAGGGCTCCAGGCACAGGGCGCCTTCTCCCTGTGGGGATGGACTATGGGACAGTTGTCTCTGACAGATGAGGACACTGGTTTTCGTGAGATTTTTAAACATGGGGTGGACTGAAAAACGTGTTGTCAACCGAACAAGACCGATCGCATAGCTACTGCTGGTGCAGCACGGATGTCCCCCGCAGAACTGGACACCCCACACGAGACACATTCTGTGCCCCTCGCTCCTTAGGAGCCTGGCGTCAGGGGCTCCTCAAGGCAGGGGTGGTGTTTTCCATTCTCCGGAATGGAAATTCTCAGAGGCTGGCCCAGTGACAGCATAGAACAGGTGCTCCCGCTGGACACTCGCTGACGGGAGCGGGGCGGGGCGGGGGCTGGAGGGCGGTTGCTGTCGCTGGCCTGGGCAGCCAGCAGCCCAGCAGTGTCCCCCAACGGGCAGATGTGGACATAGGGAGGAGGGTGCCACGTGCTAGGGCAGCAAGTGGGGGACGCCGGTGGACCCAGGGCTGCCTCTGCTACACCGTGTCATTGTGCGTCTGTCCCTGCCCTGTCTTCACCTCCGTCGCTCCCCCTATATGATGGGGAGGTCGAGGTCCTGTCCGGATCCCCTTGGCTTTCAGTACCTCCGTGGGCGCTGACCAGAAGGCTTCCCACCGCACTGTGCGGGACGCGTTTCCTGACGCCTGGGACTGTAGGATAGGCCAGAAAGGCTGGGGCGGCGAATGCCCCCAGAGCAGCATCCTGTGTGCCTCCAGGGAACCGCAGGGGCAGGTGGGACGGGCCTCCCAGCAGGACTGAACCCTGCTCACCCCGTCAGCTCGCTTCCTTCCTCCCTCCCAGACTCACCCCCCGCAGGTGCCTCCTGGAACGGCTTCTCAAACGAGGCAGCTGAGCTCCTGGTGCGGAGAGGGGCAGGCTGTCTTGTCTGAGGTTTGCAGCGTGGAGGACCTTTGCAATAACTCCCCAAGGTAACCCGCACCAGGCGGCTGGACTAGAAGGAAGGGGCATTGGTCCTGGAGCCCAGGGGAGCCAGGAATGGCCGAGCCAAAAGCATTCATCCTGGTTACCAGGTGCCTTCCTTCTCGGAGTCTCTGGGACCCTCAGCCCCTGTGCCTGTCTCCTTCTTCCCGCAGCGCTTCCATTTCCCTTTGGGGGTTCCCTCCTCTCTCCAAGTTCCTGAGGTTTGGGTGGCAGAGTCTCTCCGCTTGTCCCTCTGCAGCTCTGGGCACAGGTCCCTCCAGCGGGGCCAAGCCGCTGACCCCGCAGCGGGAATGTCCCACAGAGTCGCAGGGTGGCACTCAGCCACGGGGCGTCCCTTCTTGCCTCCCCTCAAGTTTTTTGTTTTGTCTTGTTTCATGGGCCCCTTGGGGGTGCCCCCCTCGCCCGGGACTCGCCCACCAGGGCTTTCTGGCTGGCTTGTCTGTCACATCTCAGGCTCTGTCCGTCATGCCAGGTGCGTGTCCCTCCCCTGGACAAGGTGGCGGCAGCCGCGGGCGCTGGTGACGTTCCCTGTGCTCCCAGACTCTTGCCACTTTCTCTCCCTGTTGCAGATAACAAGGGCGAGCGGCTCCGCTGGTGTCTGAAGAAAAGGAGACCGTCTTTACACCCAAGCTTTCAGAATTGCTCAGGGCACTCCTGCTCAGACCCCCTCGAGTAAGGGGCTGGGGGTGGAATTAGCGGAATGTGGGATCATTTGAAGAAATTAGACCTAGTTTGTCCAAGATTAAGGATAGCTCTTAATTAAGTGGCCCAATCTTTCTTGCTGGGGGGAAAAAATCACTTCAGCCCTTAATTTCCTTCAGCATCCCTGTAAGAACGTATGTGCAAAGGCTTCTGGGGGTGCTTATTAGGTTGTTTCATTTTAATCACCCACAGCCCAGCTTGCCAGGAGAAATCACAGACACTTCACTGAATCCCCAATCAGCTACTTCCAAGAGCTCACCCAGAACCTTCTCCGGAAGTCCACCAGAGTCTCTGGCGGGGAGGAAATTTCCATTCCCCTCTGTGCCTTTGGACAGGCTGTGCTCAGGCTGCCCCACTGGGGGTCCAGATCCTGCAAGGACCCCGTGGCCCCACGGTGTGTCTTTGCCCTCCGCTCTGTGAGAGAGTGGGATTGGGACAGGCTGAGAGCAGAAAGAGGGGAAGCGCATTCCAGAAGCTCCCCCATGAAAGCAACAGGAAAGAGGCTCTAAGAGTGGCCTTGGGGTTGGGGCAGTTGTCTCTGAGGAGGTGACAGGTTCTTGGACAGGAGGAGGACAGCAGGCGGGAGCAGCAGGGTGGAGACCAGGCTGACTGGCAGGGGCGCACCAAGGGGAAAGGCTCGGGGACCTCAACAATGGAACCCCGGAGGGGAGACAGGGCTGAGGGTGCACGTCTCGCCAGCGGTCAGGGCTGAGGGTGCACGTCTCGCCAGCGGTCAGGACCTGAGATTTTGTTCCTGGGGTTTTAAGCAGAGACCGATGTGCCCTGACTGACGGTCCTGGGGGCGGGCTGACAGCAGGCTCGCCTGTGGGGCTGTGGCAGGGTCCCTGGGCAGGGGCTGTGTGAAACGGCCACGCAGGGGTCCAAGCAGCTGACCCCGATGCTGGGGAGGTAGGATGAAGTGTCTGGGGACAGATGGGGTGTGTGGGTCAGTAGGTGCCTTTGGAGGTCCCCAGAGTCCTGGCAGAAGACAGGATCCCACTTGGTTGGTTCAGACTGGAGAATGAATGGTTCATGAGGTGCGGTGTGGAGAGGCTTAGACCCCGGGGCCGGGCAACCACAGGAAGCGAACACACACACACACACACACACACACACACACACACATACCCCTTCCCGGGCACGAAAGCGCATAAGGACCAGAGATGCCCACTGCCTGGCCAGGAGCAAGAGGACAAGCCCAGCCTCTCCTCCTGGCTGGTGCCTCCCCAGGGAACCTAGGCCAGAGGAGGCAGGAGCCCAGCCAGCAGGGGAGGGGGCGACCGTCAGGCTGCGGTGATCCCGTGGCTTCCCCTTCATGATCTGTCCCGGGAGAGAGGAAGAGCCGCTGCCAGCCGCTGCCAGCCGCTGCCGCCAGGGTGTAAAGCAGCAGGCGGGCACGTCTCGCTGCGGGACGAACGTCAGGGGCTGCACTGCGCCGGGAGTGCCCGCTGATTTACGTTCTGGCATCCGGATCCACCGGGGAAGCCTGTCCCGCTCGGGGTTGCCTCCCTCCCGCCCTCCTCCTCCTGCTCTATGATGGGGGGGGGGGGGGATTTAGGAGGCTGACGCATTCATCCCTCCCTGAGGGGCCCTGGGGAGCTGGGTGGACCCCGTGTCCCGGACATGCCCAGGGAGGGGGGCTGCCCCTTCCTGCCCCTTCGCACACCTTCCTGAGCAGTCGCTATCCTTACTGACTCCTCAAGTGTGCATCTGATCCCCGCGGGACCCCGACGGCTCCGGCCATGGCCTTGGGCTGCAGGGGCCCAGCTGTTCCCGTTGGGGGGGAGGCCGATCCTGGGCAGGGGAC
This sequence comes from Mustela nivalis, assembly GCF_964662115.1. Lineage (NCBI taxonomy): Eukaryota > Metazoa > Chordata > Mammalia > Carnivora > Mustelidae > Mustela > Mustela nivalis. The sequence continues at coordinate 5,315,169 of NC_139025.1, read as the reverse complement.
GGGAGCGTGGCATGGGGACCCTGAGAAGAGGGCTCCCGCACACAGCACAGTGGGTCAGGGGCCGAGGGGAGGCTTCTCCTCTCTGAAACCTGCTTTCCCTCGGAGGCAGGGTACTCTGGACGGGGCAGGGGGAGGGGAGCGGAGGTCGTGAGAAGCCTGTGCCCTGGGGAGGGGCTCTCAGGGTCCATGGAGGAGAACACCCTTCCAGGACGAGTGAGGAAACGGCGGGGAGGCTCCCAGGTGGCCGAGCCGGGCCGGGTCTATGTCCGGCTCCCCCTCCCTGTACCCTCCACTGTCAACCTTCTTTGAAAGGCCCTGGGATCAGGTTTGCCCATCCAAATCCCCCGCCCACCCTCTCACCCCTGGTCTGACCCTGGGGCCCCCAGGATGCGGCTGACTGGCCAGCCCCTCTGCCAAGCCCATCTGGGCCCGGTTAGGCCTGCAGCCTGGGACCAGAGATGCCTGGGCCAGGAGAGGGTCCCAGTGGGGGTCTGGGGGTGTCCCACAGCTCCCGGGACGTCCAGACCGGGTCTCCACACGATGGCAGCATGCACGCACTGAAGCCCGCTGGGCTGCCTGGTCTGGGCCCGGACCCAGCACCGCCCTCGGCGCTCTGGCCCCGCTCCCCGCTCTCTGTGGCCGCCGTTGCTAAGATATCATTCCCAGTGCCGTCTGGGATTCGAATCACACCCCCCTTCACCTGGCTCCCCCGGGCCCACCAGCACCTCCCAGGATCCCCCAGGCCCGTCATGTGTGGCTCCTGCATGGGGAGGGCACCCCACGAAGGGGGTGGAGGGGGCATGGGATTGGGGGGGGGTCTTTGGAACCTTGCCTAGGCTCAGCTGGGGCCCTCCCTGCACTGCCCGGAGCCTCCCCAGCTCCTGGCTGGCCTGACCACCCCTTCCCAAGGCCACACTCAGCTGTTGGGCCCTGGCCGTGCGGCACAGTTAATAGACATTTCCTGGAGAAGGGCTGTTTGTTGTACACGGGAGAGCCTCCATCTGGGGGGGGAAAAGGATGGATTCCCCTGCAGGGCTGATGGGAAGGAGAGCCCCACTTGGAAGGTGAAACCCAACCAGGCCGGGCTCCCGGGGGCCCTCCTAGAGGGTGTCGCTGTCTTGGCCAGCTGGTGCTGGCTCCTGGGACAAATGACCGCTTCGTTTTTCTGCCTTTAGGTGTATGCTTTCAGCCCCGCTCCTCCTGTGAGCACGTCTACACCGTGTGGGCACCACACCAAGGTCAGAACCTCTCTGCAGCCCTGGTCAGCCAGCACGGACCCCCCGGATAGGGAGGTGGTGACCTGACCTCAGAGCCTGCTGGTGCCATGACAGCAGCAAGGAGGGAGGTCCAGTCCTCTGCGAGCTCCTTTCCCAGGGCAGACAGGGGCCCGTGGCAGTGGCAGCGGGGGTGGTCAGGGCGGTCACAAGGCTGTCTCATCCTTCCACAGCAGGTGGCTCTTGATCTGGGGCGATTTTGCCCCAGGGGACACTGGGCAAGTCTACTGGGTTTTTTTGGTTTGTTTGGTTTTTTTTTTAAGATTTTATTTATTTGACAGAGATCTCAAGTAGGTGGAGGGGTGGCAGTGGAGGACGCAGGCTTCCTGCTGAGCAAAGAGCCCCATGCAGGGCTTGATCCCAGGACCCTGAGATCATGACCCAAGCCAAAGGCAGAGGCTTTAACCCACTGAGCCACCCAGGTGCCCTGTCTATTCCTTTTTTTTTTTTTTTTTTTTTTTAAGATTTTATTCACTTATTTGACAGAGATCACAAGCAGCAGAGAGGCAGGCAGAGAGAGAGGAGGAAGCAGGCTCCCCGCCGAGCAGAGAGCCCGTTGCGGGGCTCAATCCCAGGACCCTGAGACCATGACCTGAGCCGAAGGCAGAGGCTTTAGCCCACTGAGCCACCCAGGGGCCCCTCTACAGACATTTTTGATGGCCACGACACAATGCCACTGGCATGTGGTGGCCCAAGGCCGGCCCGGGGTGCCACCTAATGTCCCCTGTCCCAATGTGAGCGGTCACATGGGAAACGCTGCTATCCGTGTCTAGAAAGTGGGGCTCAGAGAGGGGCATCCGGGGTCTTCTGGGGACATGCTGATGGTCTTTAGAGCAAGGGTCAGTCCTGTTATCCAAGCTCCATTTCTCTTCAGGATGCATTCTCAAGAACCAAGGGCGTGTCCCCATGCCACCAAATGGGACACAGGCCTCCTTCCCGCGGGAGGCCTTCCACGGAGGGGTCCCGTTCCCTGACTGTCCTTCTGTGAATCCTGGGGCAGGGCTGGTGGATGAGGCATGCAGACCCCTGGGTCCCCAGTTCCTGGGCAGCTCCTACAACCTCTCTGGGCTCAGTTTCCCTCTCTGTAAAAATAGGCGGCTGGGGTCAAGGAAGGCCCTGGAGCTGGGCTCCTGCCCGTCCTGATGTCCGGCCTATAATTATCGATGTCAGCCTGCGCGGAGGCAATTCATCAGAGCCGGGCCAACATGGGCACTGACATCAGCCCCCAGCCACGGCAGCCATGTGGTCTGCTGACCCGGGGCCCCCCGCAGGAATGAGCTCTGTAAGCAGCACCTGCTGTATTGATAAGTCCCAAGCACACATCAGACGCCAGGAATGCTTAAATGATCGGGTCCGTCCTGTTCCAGAAGATGCCGTACATACATCAAGGCTATTTTCGGGTGCCAGTGGGGCCCGGAAGGAGGAGGGCAAGGGGCTCTTTGCCGATCTGGTTACAGCCATGCGCGGGGACAACAAATGCCACATTTCTGTCCAGTGATCTAATGGGAAGAGTTGCAGACGGCAGGACTTCCATGCAAAGGCCTCTGCAGGCCCAGGACAGGGACGGAGGGAGGGAGGAGCAGGGTGGCAACGGATGGGGGGACAACTGAGCCCTTTGGTTGTTCTGTGGTTTTCCCTGGAGCTAAGTGCACCCCCCATACGCACAGCAGGCCCTGAGGGTGTAGCCCTGGGAGAAGAGGGTGATAGAACATCTCCTTCAGGCATTCCAAGGGACAGGTTGCTTGCTACACACACCTTGCTTTCTGGCCAGGCCTTGGTACCTGCCTCTCTGAGGCTTGGTGGATGAAGCAGGACCACATCAACCCTCTGGTGGGCTCTGTGAGAATGTCTCATGAGAATGTGTGCGTGGGACATCCCAAGGGCCCCAGCAGCGGTTCTGGCTCTCCTGTGCTCCTTGGAGCTGTCCCACCCTCCCCTGGGCTCCTTCTCCCTGCCCCTGCCCACCCTCCCTCCCAGCCTGATTCCTGGTTTCCTGCAGGTGCTGTAGGGAGGGCTGGAGGGTGAGGCAGCATTAGGAATTCATTGCCAGTTTACACTGGGGTCTATGGGGTTCCGCCGATGCCCGGGGCCCCGGTGTCTGTGCACCACGCCCAGCTCACAGCTGCCCGGCAGAGGCTTTCCCACTCGGGCAGCTCCGGGTGCCTGGGCTCTCCTCTCCGGCCCCTAGGTCGTTCCCACTCTGCAACATGAGCATGCCAAAGTGCTCCTTTTCCTCTCCCAACTCAGGGTCGGGCAGGGGGCGAGACCGGGCTGAGGTCGTGTAGGTCTGTCCCCTCCTGTGCTATGGAGATGTCACCCTATTCACGCAGCCCAGAGGGGGAGCGGCAGGCGGGAGGCATGTAGCCCACTCGGACCCAGACTACACTAAACTATCCCATAAAGTGCCAGGACTCCGTGTGACCCCACCCTGCTCTCATGGGCTCGATCTCCACCCCCACCCCCCCTCTACAGCCCCCTCAATCTTTTTCTTTGCCTCCGGAAGACTTTTGGTCATCCAGAAGCTTCCCTTTGGCTTTCCTACCGTGGCCCCTGTGTGGGCAGGGGCGCGGGGAGGAACGGGAGCCTTGGCCGCCCGGTCTATTTTCCACCCTGGAGATGCAATCACTTAGGGAAGCAGCCCAGAACGAGGTCACCAGTCCCCATCACAAAGGCTGTGCCTCCCTTCCCCACCCAGAGACGTAGTTGAGGCTGGCTTTCATCTATTTTAATTTGGTTGACAGACATCAGACCTAAAACAGATCTGCAGTTGGAAGGGAAAATTCCTCAATGTTTTAATTTGCTCCGTCCGACGCGAGCCAAAGAGGCCATGGGCTTACTTTTTCCACCTCCCGCCCCCCTGGAAGGGAGCGTGTGCTCAAGGCAGACACAGAACACCGCCTGTTCTCGAGGCCCCTGGAATGGCTTGGCTCAGCACGTAAAAAAAGATCCTGACATTCTCTGTCCTGTTGACTCTTCCCAAAGTGGCATCTCTGCGGACAGTATTACCTTGTAAGGCAGCTGGGATGCGCAGGCCAATGAGTGTGCGCTCGGATCACGGAGGACAGGGACAGGGACAGTCATAAACGGCCCGGGGATTATCTCTGGCTCTCGGAGCGTTTGGAAGCGGGCAGGAATGAGGCCAGGGCACCAAGGGAGGGAGAGCTGTTGGTGTGTTTTTCAGATGCCAGAACTATAATTAAGGGGTGAGAAGGTCCATGCTAGCCACGGCAGCGGGACAACCGTGAAACCCTATAGCCCCCGGAGCCTGGGTTTGGAACGGCCAGTGGCACTTGCTTTGAAGCCTATTTCGGAGCTGAACACATTCATCACAGTGCCGGGGCTCTGACCGAGTCAGGTGGCACTTGGCCATCTCTCGGTGCCCGAAGTAGCTCTTGCTGTCTTTCACGCACCTGCTCTGGGGCCACCTCAAAAGACTTGGAGGTTCTTTCCAGAGAGCACCAAGCGCCTGTGCGTGGGGGGGGAGTTCTGAACAGAGGACTTTCCAAGGGCATGAGCCCGGGGTACAGAGAAAGCGTCTAGAAGAGAGCCCACCAGGCTGGCACATACTTCTGTTCCGTCGTCCCACACTGTGAGGGGAGGGGGATGCCCTTGGCCCTGGCCACAGGTTTCAGCGTGGCCTCCCACGGGACCCACTTCCACGCCCTCGGATCTGGATCAAAGATGTCTGAACGCTCGGTCCTTCTTTCTAACTGTGTCCGTGGGCCACTTGTCATCATAAAAAGGGAAGAAAAACAAAACCCCAAACTGGGCCCTGTCTTCTCTCTACTTGCGTGAACATCCACGCTTCCTTCCCTCGGGCTTGTCGACCGCAGCCCGAGGCCTTGAAACCCTGGGAGTCAGGCCTTCTGCCTCTTCCCTCCATCTCTGACCACATCCTCTGAGACCAACGATTCCTGGAGAATCCCACACAGACAGACTCGGTTGTGGCCAAGCCATGTGGTCACGCTGTTGCCACAGGCGTTGGCCAAAATCCTTTCTTAGAAAGCCACGGGCTTGGTGTTCCCCTGATGCGAGGGGGGCAGCCCCGCCCTGCACGGCAGCGGCGCCACCGCCTTCCAAGCTGCTCCGGGGGAAAAAGGGGGTCCCGGAGTCCCTGCCGGGATGGCCGGAGCAGGAACCAAGCCGAGGGGGTGGCTCGCCTTTAGGTGACCCCATTTTAACTCAACAGATGAGAGCGCCTGGGCCAAGTTTGGATAAGGCCCTGTTCTGCCCACGGGTATCCATGTTGCTCGCCGGGGCAGGCAAAGGCACGAACTTGCAAAGTCTCGGCTTAATTCCTGGCGCTCTGAAGTCCACCTCCTTCCTGAGGCTGGTGGTTACTGTGCTAATCAGCTAGGCCGCAACGGCAATTAGACGTGACCGCGTGGGGAGCCGTGCCAGCCCAGCGCCACCGAGGGCCGCCCGAGCAGGCTCCCTGGGCACCAGGCACTCCAGAGCGTCCTCGGACTGCGCCGGGTCGCGGAATGTGTGCCCAGAGGACAGACCTGTCCCCCCTGCTTCCCAGCACAGGGGTCCCTGGCACGGAGCCCCATCCTCGCTGGGCACCGATGGAGGGATGAGGCTCCACGAGGCCGAGATGTGTCCTCCCCAGGAACCTGGAGCTCCAGGCAAGGGGTCGGATCCGTGGCTGTTTCAGGAGGAGCGGTTTCAGGCTGCCACCTTGGCCTCCTTTCTCTCCGAACTTTCCCCTCGGCGTGGCAAGCGCCCCCCTTTGCAGGGCCGTGCCCAAGGCCTGCTCTGGGGCTGAAGGCATGCTCAGAACCATGGCCACCGTCTCTGCAGCATCCTGTCCCTCAAAGGGAGTGGGGGTTCAGCCCCGTAGCTCCCCTAGCTCGGTTCCCTCCCGGCTTCTCTCCAGGAGACAGAGACCCAGGGCCATGGCAAGCTTCCGCTTCACCAGACGTGTTTCCAGCAAGAAGACCACGCCATAGAAGGCCACGGGAGCAATTTCCGGGGAGCTGGGCCCTCCCTGGGACCTCACCCGCTTCTCCCTGCCCTTCCTCAGGATTCAGAAGTCCTTTCCTCCCAAGAACGCCCACCCCATCCCCCACCCTCAGCCTCATCCAGAGCCCCAGACCCGCCAGGCTGTTCGAATGGATTCTCTCTCCCCTCCTCACCTTCCCCCTCCCCTTCTTTTTCTTCTTTTTATTGAAGTATAAAGTACACACACAAAAGGGCACATAATAGAAATGCATTTTCACAAAACCAACATACCCGTGAAATGGAGCCTGGGCCCAGAACATGCCCCACCTCTGGAGCCCTCTCTTCCACGGATGAATGTCCACCCCCAGGGGTGACCCCCGATCCCACATCTGACCGGTCAACTCTCAGTTTGCTTTGGTTTGCACGTGTCCCGTCTCTGCACGAGCTGTGCCCTGCGCTTTCCCGTCCACGAGCTAGGGAGGATGTGGAGGCTCTTCCCCAACGCTTGGGGTCCTATGCCACACGGGGCCACCTCCTCCAGGGGACCCACCAGGCCACAGAACCATGCTGGGCTGGCCACGGGGACCCTTCTTGTCCGAACCTCATAATATACATTGTTAAGTGGGTGTGTCCCACTGTCCACCCAAAGGGCTCTCTGGGGACTCTCCACTGGTGTTTTGTTTTGTCTTTTCTCAAGAATTTATCCTGGTTAGGGCACCTGGGTGGCTCAGTCAGTTAAACGTCTGCCTTCGGCTCAGGTCATGATTCCAGGGTCCTGGGATGGAGCCCCACGTCGGGCTCCTTGCTCCGCGGGAAGCCTGCTTCTCCCTCACTCCCCCAACTTGTGTTCCCTCTCTCACTATCTCTGTCTGTCAAATAAACAAGTCTTTGAAAATAAGTCTTTAAAAATAAAATAAATAAAAACTTAAAAAAAAAAAAAAAAAAGAATTCATCCTGTCACTGTCTCTACACTGGGCTCCGAGCTCCAAGGGCTTCCCTGCCTGGGCCCAATGCTCCCCACGGGGCTTGCTGGGGACAGAGCCTGGCAAACTACAGCCACCCTATGGTCACCGTCCTTTCTAGTCACAATGGGTATTTTACAAAAGCGGAAACTGAGGCTCAGTGCAGCTGACCCCAAAGTGGCTCTCCCTCTGAACGAACAAGTAGAAAGTCAGGAACTCAGGGCAGCTCCAGCCCTGTATGAAAGTCTCGTTCTGAGACCCTGAGAGTGAGAGAAATGTCGGTTGGAGTGTGGTCCAGGGCTGGAGGTCCTGCCCCCTGGGCCTTACCAGCAAACTTCAAGGCCGCTGTCCCACTGCCCAGAGCACACGGCCTGGGGGAACTGCTCGGAGGGGCTGGACGGGGGTCTGACTTCCCTCTCTGCTTCCCTGATCTGCACCCCTCCCCCCATCCCTGGGAACCTTGGCGGGATGGGACTCCGAGTTCTGGAGAGCTGGAAGTAATAAAGCTAGGGGAGACCTGCCGGGAGTTGGGAGGCCAGCAGACACCCCAACATTCATGGCTTCCTTCATTTGTTCACTTGGTGCTGTGCTGCGGTGTGTGGTGCCAGGCGTTGCCGGCCCTGTGGGGAACTCAGGAAGAGCCAGAACAGGTTCCAGCCCTTGGAAGGTGCCGAGCCAGCGCACGGGTGCAGTGGGCAGGTTTTCGGGGAACAGAGGGCCACCTGAGCAGAGGCAGAGAGCCTGGTCAGGGGCTGCTACTCAGTGCGACGGATAATTTGTAGCAAATTGTAGTAAGTATCCATAACAGGAAATTCACCGTCCTACCCATGTTTAAGTGCCCAGTTCAGGGGCCTCAAGCACATCTACCATCCTTCTCTAGAACTTTTCACCTCCCCAGACAGAAACTCTGCGCCCATTCAACACCCACCCCTCATCTACTCTCTGTCTCTGTGAGTCTGAGTCCTCTCGGGACCCTGTGTAAGTGGAATCAGGAAGGATCGGACCTTTTGTGACTGCTTCTTTCCCTTAGCATAGCGTCTTCCAAGTTCATTCATGCTTCAGCACGTGTCCATTTCATTTCTTTTAGAGACATTAATACTGCGTTGTGTGCACCTGCCCTGTTTTCTATACCCACTCAGCCACCGATGGACCCGGGGGCGCCTTCCACCTTTTGGCCATCGTGAATGGTGCTGCTGGGAACGTGGGCTTGCAAACATGTTTGCCTCCCCACGTCCAGTGCCTTTGAGGTTATACCCAGACGTGGAAGTGCATTGAAACACACAGACGCTCATACCCAGTGTTGCATTTCCCAAACCCCCTCCGGGCTGACGGGGAGGATGGAGGATTTTGGAGGCCGTGCCTCCTGGGTAGAAGCTGGGCAGAAGCAAGGACCAGAGACAATGAGGCCTGGGCCGGCGGGGTGGGGGTGGGGATCGGGATCTGGGGGCTTTCTCTGAGTCGCCCGGATAATACACTGGCTGTGGGCGGCCCGAGGGGGGAGAGGGAAGTGGCCCGATGGCAGCTGGGTGGGCTGAGTGGTTGGTAATGACACCATTATCCCAGATGCAGGCTGCGAGGCCTCCCTTGTGGGCAGGGAGGAAGGGGGAGATAATGAGTTCAATTTGGCCGATTTAATAATTTCTTCCTTCATGAATTCAACAAACATTTCTGGAGGGTCCATTATGTGCTAAGCGCTGCGCTGGACGCCACAAACACAGCCGAGGGGGGACGATTGCTGCCCCCCACCCCAGCTGGAGCTGCCGTGTAAACAGATGCTTAGGATGCATTGAGATAAGAGGCCCGTTGGAAGACAGCCTGCGTGCCTCGAGAAGTGGGAGACACATGTTTCCAAAAAAAAAAGGGAAAGGGAAGTCTAGGGGTTTCGTGGAGGCCCGGGAAGGCATCTCAAAGCCCGAAAGGCCAGGGACGGGCAGGGTGGTAACAGAGTGTGTGTGTGTGAAGAAAGAGAGAGGGCGTGTAAGGAAGGAGACAGGGTAGAGGTCCTGGGGACTTGCAGCCAGGCTGAGGGCCTGCACTTGGCCAAACCCATAGGGAACCATGGACTGTTCAAGCAAAAGCATTGTCACTTTGGGCAGGTGCCTGAACTGGGGTCGAGTAGTGAGGGTTAGTGGATGGACTGTCTCACTGTGGGACAGGAGATCAGAGGAAAGCAAGGCAGGTGAATGCCTTGGAAACTCTCTGGACTGCAGATCAGTGTGGGTCCCACCACCTCCCCTTGCAAGATTCAACCAGGACGGCCCCCGCCAGCTGCTTGCAGCCCCTCACTGCCCTCTCCAAGTGCAGAAGAGAGAGTTCTGATAGGAAGCTGGCCCTGGCCTCCCTACAGGGCTTGTCTACCTCCTGAGGAGCCCTAGTCTTCCTTCTGTGCCCAGGACAGAGCAGCGGTGACAGCAGAAAGCCCCGTGGGGTCGCTCTGAGTCCAGCAGGAGCCCTGATTTCAGCCCGAGAAGAGGGAGTGACATAGCAAGGCCCTGGGTGGTTGGGCAGCCGGGGCGATGACAGAACACTTATTAAGCTGGGGGTCCAGGACCTGGAGGTTGGGGATCCCAGAGGGGGGGCGGGACAGCAGCCCCCGCGTGTGGGGCTGTGCACCTGCTCCGAGCGGGCTGAGATAGCGGCGTGGAGGTGAGCGGGCTCACTCTGGGGGGCAGGGGATTAGTGCTGACTCAGAGTGGGTCAGGTGCATGGGGGCTTTGTTCAGACCTGTTTGCCTTTTGTCCCCGCCTGCAGAACGCCCAGGCTGCATGATGTCATTTCAGATGCATTAAGCTGGAACAGCTCAAAATTGAATAATTAATTACACTCAGCTTCAATCGCAGTGACTAATTGATCAGGGGCTGCCAGCAGACACCTGGACGGGATTAGCCGTGCACAATGAGGGCTGCGGGCAGGTGGCACGGCCCCTCTGGACCCCCGGTCCCTGTGAGCGGCTTAATTAAGACAGCCTTGATTTCTCTATTCTTGCTGGTGATCTCGGGCGGGCCCCATCCCACGACCAGGGGCTGCATGTGGGCTGAGCCCTGGACGTCGACACAGTGAGCTGCCTAAGGTCCAGGAAGATGTTGGCCCTGGGGCTCTGACCACTAGCCACCTTCTGTGCCTGCGTCCGAATCCTCGGTCTGCCCCTGTGTGAGCACTTCATCACATAGACCGAGGCTGGTGCTGTCGTGCCCAATGCTGCATGCAACTTCGAGCTCACGCTGCTTCCATCCCTGGATCGTTGGGACCCTCTGGGGAGCTTGCTGTTGCTCTCACCTCCCCTGCCTGGCTGCACCCAGAGTAGCCGGCATTCCCAGCCCTGCCCACAAGCCCTGCGGCTCCTCGTTTACTTCCTACAGAAACCACTTCTTCAAGTTCCTACTCATGGACATTACTGCCTCCTTAGCTGTCCTGTGCCATCTTCCTGTGTCCTCAGCAGTATCTGATCATTTGGGGTCCTGATTCACATTCCTGTTCTCAGAAATTCACTGCCCATTGGCACAACTGGCTCCTGCAAGGGGCAGCATATACAGTTGGACAGGTTGTGCACTGCACAATTCAGACTATGCCTTGTGTGTGAGCATGTGTGTGTGTGCGGTGTAATACGTAATTGCATAATGGGGCAACACTGGCCTGTGTTCTCTCTGTCTGCATCCTTACTGATTTCTGGTCTTCTCAAGTTCAGTTACCTCTGTCTCCATGCCCCTTCAGCCCCGTTCCCAGAGCCTCACCCCAGGGTGGAACTGTGATGGAGAAATCACAAAGTCCACATCCCACCTTCTGCCCTGCTGGCTCCCAGCACACTTGCTGGTCTGGGTGGAGAACCCTGTTTCTTGGGCCCTCCACTTTCCTTCATGTCCCGAGGCCTGTTTCCATCTCCCCAACCCCTTTTCCTCTTGCAGCAGCTTCCTCTTGGCCTGCAAGCACACTGGAGATGGGACCTAAACACGGCCTCTGGCCTGTCCTTCTCAGCTTCCTTGTGCACACCTGGCGGCTTTGTCTCTCTTCTACTTCATACCACATGTACTTCCCCGAAGGCCTTCTGCTGCCCGTGCCAGACTCTATCCTTATGCCCCATGACCCATCCAGGAGACACTCTCATCCCATCTGACACCTGGGACACCGCCATCCCCTGGCCTCCTTGCAAGGCCCCTGTCCCCAGTCTCCTTGATTTCCTGCTGGGCTGCATCCCTGGCCTCCTGCCTCAGCCTCTCCTCCTGCCCTTTACTGTTGTCATTGTCTGGGCTTCTGTCCTCGGCCTTCCGCTCTCGCCAAGTAGCCGGCCCAGCCCAGTCAACCAACAGCCAGCTGACTTTGTTTCCTGCCTGTTCTTTGTCATAAGCATGTTCCTTTCCCTCTGAAACACGGGAATGTCTCAAGTGTGTGGACAGCAGTGTCTTTAGCCCTCCCTTGGGTACAGTGAGGCACTCCCGACATGCCATCGCTGAGAGCTCCCCCTTGCCTCGGCTTCCGGCACATTCCCCAGCCCCCCGGGGGGGGGGGGGCGGAAACTGAAGCAGGGGCACTGCCGAGCCCCGGTACCAGAAGCCGTGTTCCTTTTCAGGCACCGTGCTGGTACCCGCAGTACCGGTCACGCACATGCATCTGGTCCTGCGATCCTACAAACCCCTCCTCCACCCCCAGCCCTGCCTGGGGAGCAGAGCGGACAATTGCCCTTTTTTTTTTTAATATAGAATTTATTTTTTTTTAAGATTTTATTTATTTATTTGACAGACAGAGATCACAAGTAGGCAGAGAGGCAGGCAGAGAGAGAGAGAGAGAGAGAGGAAAGGAAGCAGGTTCTCTGCTGAGCAGAGAGCCTGATGCAGGGCTCGATCCCAGGACCCTGGGATCATGACCTGAGTGGAAGACAGAGGCTTTAACCCACTGAGCCACCCAGACGCCCCTGCCCTGTCTTTTTTGGCAAAAACCAGAGGGGGCTGCTTGTGAATTTCTCAAGACAGAGGGAAGAGACCAGTGAGTTGCAGGAACTGTGTGTCTTTGTCATCACTGGGGGCCCCTTTGGATTGCTGAATGAGAGCTGGGGGCAAGGACCAGCATCCTCTTACCCGCAGACAATGGGGTCCATTATCTTCCTCTGGGGGCACTTTCAGAGGCATCTGCCTGGCCATCCACCCACTTCCAGAAAGAAGGGAAGGACTCAGCCAACCTAAACAGAAGCCATCACTGGACGATGTCCTCCCTGGTGCCTGGCCAGGCTGGCAGGCAGAGGCCCGCGTCTGGCCCGCTGCGCATGCTGGGGACCCTCTGAGCTGCCCGGTGGCCAGGCCATGCATGGGGGTGGGGGGTGCCACGCTTCCCCAGCTGGGCATGCAGATGTTCTGGCCGTGGGCTTGTGGCCAGGACCCACGGGGTGGTAGGGGGCGCTTTCCTGGAGCCCTGATCGTCCCCAAAGGTAAGCGATGTGTTTCTAATCTCCATGGTACAGACATGGTACCGGCTTGTTGTAACAGATTCAAATACAGAAGAATGTGCGCTCCTCAAAAGTCGTCAGCTAGTTGCTGTGGCTCCTTCCAAATATTTTTAGGCATATACAGTCATTTAACTAAATATGTACATATGTGCATTTTTTTAACAGATGGGATCATCCAACCCATACAATTCTTCAACTTGTCTTTTCTCTTGACAAGCCACTCAGTGCTTCCCCAGGCCCGTACACGTCGCTCTGCTTCACTCCGTCTATCAACCGAGCACACACAGTATTCCTTAAATGGATGTCACCGTGGTTCACCCAGCCATTTCTCTAATGATGGACAAAGAGGACGCTGCAATTTTTTATAATTACAAATAGTGCCGGGGGAGGGGGGGAAGCCCCAAACACCGCATCTATCTCAGCAGAGCCCCATGAGAAAGAGCATTTGAAATGGGCTTCTGGAAAGGTTACACGGATCCACACTCGATAATGGTGTGTGATTTTAAAAATAAGATTAAAACTAGCGAAGCTACAGAATGGCATAGGAAGCGAAATTGACATAAATTTTTTAAACTTAGTTTCAGCTGGGGAAGGCTACCTTCTCCCCTGGAGGTTCCCTTCCAAGCTGAGCCCTGCTTCGGGGTCCATGGTCTGGTATCTCGGGGACAGAGGGGGTGGCCGTGACCCTGCGTGGTCTGATGACCACCCCCATGCTCCTGTCAGGGGGTCCTCCAGCCCATCTGCCTTCTCGTTTGTCGACTGCGGGCAGAGTGTGGAGGCTGAAGGCATTTCTTAAAAGACCCCTTTCAAGTGAGGTAACATGCCTGAGGTTTCAGGAGGCTGATCCTCTTTAACCAAACTCCATTTCCAAGGGAATTCTGTTAACTCTGCTGAGAAAGGAGACCAGAACTCCGCCCCACGCTTCCTCCCCTCTGCTGTCCTCGTTTGGAGGCCTGTCTTGGAGGCTCCACGTGGCGGAATGGGGATGTCATGTCTCTTTCCAGATCTCCCCCTCTGTTGGGCCTCAGACCCACCAAGGGGAGCAGGAAGCCGCTTCTGTGTTCTCTCGTCGGCAAACCCTACAACCGAACTGGGCCCCTGCCTGGGGAGAGGGAGGCACTCCCAGGACATGTGGGGTGGGCCAGGACATGAGGCACCGTGGGCCCTGGGCCTGGCCACGTAGAGCACCTTCTCTGTCCTTTGGCCGTCCCCTCCAGAGCTATAAAATGAGGCACTAGGCTTCAATCCAAGGGTCACCAGGCACCCTCCTCTGGACAGCTCTCTTCGGAAGTCAAAGGTCATTCAGACAACTTTGCTGCTACTCCTGGGCCGGCTGGGGCCGGTGGCCTCCCCATGTATAGACGCCGGCTGGGGGAGGCTTCTGGGCTCTTTGCAAGCACACACATGACCCTAGGGTCATCTTCCTCTGGAAGCTCCTCATCTCCACCCTCCTGCCACGAGGGAGGCAGTCCCTCCTGCCTAGAGAACAGAGCCCATGGTGCCCGCGTCCCTTATCCAAGTACGTGGCTGGAGGCAGGGCTCTGGAGCAGAAGGCTCTGTATCTGGTCTTCTAATTGGTTGTCGCCCTGACCCGGGCACGGACCTTGTATGTTTCGGAGCCCCAACACCTCTTCCTGTCCTCCTTTCTAAGGGGATGAAGAGATAAGCCCCAGACCAACCCAAGTTCAATTCTTCCTCTAACACGGGACGGGGACTGTCCTGGTCACTAGGGCCATCATCAGACACAAGTCCTTCTCTGACCATTGCTGAACGCAGGAGCATGGGCCACCCCCGCCCCCCCACCCCGGAGACACGGAAGAAGCATCTTTACTAATTCAGCACGAAGTTGTGAGTGGAGTGGGGAGGGGCATTTTGTCTCTCAGCCTGAACAGCACCCACCCCCTGGGCAAGCCCAGTCCGGCCCCAGGATCCAACTTTCTTATGTATTTATTTAAACCCTGCCTCATTCCGGAGAGAATTTAAGGCCTCAGCATGAATACCATCTTTGTGTGGCCTTCCAGTGCCAAAGGCCGGGAAACCCAAGCCAGGCACGTCTGGAGGTGGGGCTTCCATATGGCCTGAAGGCCTCGACCAATCACCCCGGTGGCTGCCCCAGCCTGCCTGGGGAGCTGGGGCCCCGGGGGGGGGGGGGCTTCCCCCAGCACGCATCCTGCTGTCCTTGGTAACCCCCATCTCCTATGCGCCCCAAGGCCTCCGTCCCCCACCAGGCTCTCCCACCCTAGGAGAAGTACTGGCCAAGTTCTCTTCATCGGAAGATAAATCAAAATTCTCCGTAGAGCCTATCCGGGTGTATGTGTGCACAAAGATGGCCCCCAGGCCCGGGGCTCTGAGAACAGTGGCTGACCCGAGAAGGTTTCTGGGAGGCGCCCCTGCCCCAGCTCCGAGCCAAGTCTTGTGACCACTGGAAGCGGGTGCAGCCCTCAGCCCCGCCAACAGGGCACAGCAGGTCGGCACGGGGGCCTCCTGCACCCGGAACCTGCCCCGTTTTCGGGACGGAGCCCCTTGACTTGGAGCTGCTGCTCCTTCCCAAGTAGTCACGGTGTCCCATGGTCCTGCCACGGCTGGGATCCGGAGGGGGCCAGCGGGGACTGTGAGGAGTGCCCGGGGTTGAAGAACCCCGACTCCCTTACATCAGGGGTGGGGTACACAGCCAGGGTTGGGCTGGGTTGAACAGAGAGAGTCCCGCAGGGAAGAGGAGCCCAGGGTCAGAGAGCTGGGTCCACCAGGGCCCTTCCAGGGAAGGTCTAAGCCCAGGGCGGACTCTTGTCCCTCGCCCCCCAAAGGAGCCGGGGGCTGTGAGCCTGGGGGGACCGAGGGCTGGGTGGCCTCCCCTTCCACCCCCAGCCTCAAATCTCTGAAACCCTTCGATTCTGAACCCTGTTGGCCTCCAGGAGACCCGCAATGCTTTCCTGGGCTTCTCACGTGATGGGGGGCCTTCCAGGGGCCCCTGGGACGAGAAGATTCCCCTCACAGGCTCCCTCCAGGCGTGGGACCCCTACAGCCCCTCGGGAGAGAGCCCAGAGAAAGCGGCCGCGGGCGAGGGCCGGTTCTGCGCCAGGCGGTCCTGCGGGCCTAGCGAGGGAAGGCAGCGCTGAAACCAGACTCCGGGCACGTCCACATTCCACATTCCCGCGGCATCCACTCCCCTCGGCGCCTGCTCCTCTGGAGGCGGGGGACATTCGGGTGGTCCCGCCACCTGTCGAAAGACCTCGGATGCTTGTAACCCAAGCAGGGACTGAAAATAGCCTGGGACACGGCAGGCCACGTCGGTGCTGCCCTGGGCGCCTGCTAGGAGGTGGCTTTGGTGTGGAATTGGAAAGGTGGGCAACCCTGAACCCCCAAAGACAGGAGCTGTGGATTTTAGACAGACACAGGCCTGGACTCTGAGACTGTGGGCATAGTTGCGTTCCTGGCATCCTCTTGTGTGGGGTGGGGACGGGAGACCTTCCTCGCGGGGTTGGTAAGGGCGTGACGGACAGCGTGTTTGAGATGATACATCATCGCTCACCGACAGTGTGGGGTCCCACGGGCCCAGGCCCCCCGCCTTGCGGTCCCTACCTACCCGGCACCCCCTGGCCTAAATATGAACACAAGTGAGGCCTGCTCAGAGACTGTGGACTGTCACTGTGCCCAAAGAGTCACACTAGGACAGAACTGGAGCCACCAGGCTTCCCAGAGACAGGACCAACTATTTGGCCGGCTTCTATGGTCTCAAGGAGGCCACCACTTTAGAGAAACCTTTTGGCGCCGTCCAGAGGTTACAGGCCATGAGCAGAAGGTCAGCGGATGTCCACAGGTCCTAGGCTTTGAGCCGCCTGACTTTCTCCAGGGGCAGGGGGCTTTCAGGGCCAGACCCTCGCCCTCCTACCCCAGGCCACCAGGGCCTTGGGGTGGGCTGAGGAGAGCCGGCAGGGCGGGAGAGAGTGTCCAGTGGTCCTGGCCACATGCTCAATGTGCACGGATTCCTGACACCTAAAATAGCCTGGGACATGGGACACGGCGCCAGGAAGCTCTCGTTCAACATCTCGGCAGCTGGTGGCTTCAGGCTAGGAATAAGAAATCATTATTAGCTGCCTCTGTGGCCCTAGAAGGGAAGAGCAGGCTTTTTGGACTGAGATGGAACTGAGTACAAGGGTCAAATGTGATCACTGTGGGCTGTGCAGACTTGAGCGTGCTATTTCTCAGCTCTGTGACTCAGTGTCCTCAGTGGGAGGGGACGGTGAGCTGTCTGGCCTGGTTCTTGGAAGAATGGGGCACCACGGGCGTGCATACTTCGCCATTAGTAAGAGCTGTGCCCTCTCCTGTCCCCCTGCCCAGAGGGAGACCGGACCCCCCGAGCCTGTCGAAGATGATGAGTGGTGAATCACGAGCCCTGAGCTCCAGGAGAAGAAGCAGGCGGCCTCGGCTCTGTTCCGCCTTTGTCGGCGGGGACAGAGGACAGAGGCTTTAGGCGGAAGTAAATTGCAGGCTTCAGAGCACAGGGCGAATTTGGGCGCAGCAGAATGCTGGGGGTGCTGGGTGCATGGAGGAAAGTGAGTGATGTCTGTGGGACTTGGGGAACGAGAAAGATGGCGAGCCGCGGCACTAGGGAGAAGGACGAGTCCCCAGGCCCCGCACACGGGAGGGCATAGAAAAAGAACCAACGGGAGCACGAAGCTCTGAGGACTTAGGTGACTTGCCCCAAACACCCAGGTAACGGGCAGCTGAGGGACACAGGGCAGGCCTGCCTGTGCTCTACCCCCACAGGCTGGGGCACCCGAGGAGTTATTCTCTTGGAGTCTGCGCGGAAACCCCAAGGCCCCTCTCAGGGAGGCAGGGCGCCGCGGGCGCCGTGTGTCCTGTCCCGGGCTATTTTAGGGCCTCTGCTGAGAGCACAGGAATCCAGGCACATAGGTCCAGGGGCCGGGACCACCTGTCAGATCCTTCCCAGCTGAGGGCGGGGGCTAGAGGACCCAAGGCCGGAAAAAGTCAAGGCCACCTCCATGCCTTCCAATTTTAGACCCACACGTCTCCAGCTCCCGGGCACAGAGTATCCTGCTGGGGACTGAACATGACCTATTTAGGATAGACCCTTGCCCCAGTTGCAGGCCAACATCCCTCAATCTTTCATTGGCCATCTCTGATGCCAGGCGGCAACTGCGGCTTTGTTGTACTTATAAGGCCTGGAGGAACACCGGAGGGTCTCGAATGTCCCCGCTCTGTGAAGGCACCCGGCAGCGGGCCAGGAGTTGGGGCCTGGGGTCCATGACCACCTAGCCTCCCAGATGCCACTCAGACAGGGAACTTGGGGACAGAGGTTTTGAGCCCTCAAGGGCAGAGAGGAGGACACGGATGGCTGGAATACAGGAAGGCTTCAGGCCGGCCCTTCAGCTGGCCTCACGTATCAGCTGAGTAACTCGGGAACTCTGGCTCTTCATCTGTAAAATGGGGCCAAGAACCCACCCTTACCGGCCTCTTGTGGGGATTAACTGATACCTTGGCAGCTCCCCTACTCGGGCAGCGCAGTCTCCAGGCCGCGTGAGGCCCCAGCCCGCACTGCCTCAGCCCTGGGCTGGCCCTTCTGTCCTGACAGGCTCCTACCCGGCGAGGGTGGGGGCTTCCAGGCCTCCCCGGGGCTCAGCGGCAAGAGGGACAGTTGGGGAACAAATCTGGCCAGGGGAGCCTGGCCCACTCTGGCCCCTCTTCCAGACCTGGTCCCCGGTCCTGGCCGGAGGAAAACGGGTGGTTGGTGCAAACTGTCAGGCCGGAAGGCAGAACACACCCCGCGCTGCCGTCCTTGTCACCCCCACGTGCCCCGTCCCCGCAGAGCTGCTCTCTCCTGTGCTGTGCAAAGCCTCGCTCAGGCCTGCTCTGACCTTCCCGAAACCACAACCACCATTGCCCCAACCCTCTTAGAACCTCTTAGAATTTTCCCGCTCCTTCCACCCGGGGCACAAACGCGATTCCTCTTTGCCGCCTTCTTGGCCTGCGGAGCTGCAGTTTGCGTGTTTGTGAGCTCACCCCCACCCCCCCCAATCAGCCCCAGATGCCTGGACAGTTTCTCGGTTTTCTGGACGAAGTAAGGAGGCTGTTTTCATGGCCAAACAGTGGGAGTTTGGCCTAACACAGGCAGGTTTCCTCCATTCCTCAGGCGGAACAGAATCAATCTAGAACGAAAGCCGAGGGGCTGTGGGGCAGGGTGGGCACTGGGGAGGGTGGCGGCCGTCTCAGAACTGTTTTCCCGGTGCTGGGGGCAGGGTAAACCATGCAGCCCCGGGCCAGGCGGAGCTGAGAGCGGGAACTCTGGAGCTCTCAGAAATGTGCTCTGAGGGGAGAGAGAGCCCTGAGGGCTGCAAAGGTCCCCTTGAGTGTCTAGCAGGGGACTGAGAAACACCTGCCCAGGAAAAAAGGCCATCTCAGCCCGGGAAAGCCAATTTGTTCAAATCCAGGAATGAAACAATCTCAAAACACCCGAAAAGATTAGAGGGAGAAATCCCAGCGCTCACAAAGGGCGGGGGAGAGTGTCTGTTTGCACGACCGGACCGGAAAAACTCCGGTTCTCAGGGTCCTGGGTCCCACTGCCTCAGCAGTGGCAAACGCTTGGGCCTGGACTCAGGCCACCTCCGACCTGCTCAGCAGATCATTTCATAAAACCAAGACCCTGAGGATCGGATTGTTTCCAGGTAACGTGACAGAATCCTAGAA
Source organism: Mustela nivalis (assembly GCF_964662115.1). Classification (NCBI taxonomy): domain Eukaryota; kingdom Metazoa; phylum Chordata; class Mammalia; order Carnivora; family Mustelidae; genus Mustela; species Mustela nivalis. The sequence continues at coordinate 5,295,850 of NC_139025.1, read as the reverse complement.
CAAAGCCCCGAATATTTATGGGAGTACAAAGATACACAGCAGGGGATAAGGGGAGGTCTGTAACGTCCAGGCATCCTATGGAAGTTACCCAGGGTTCAAAGAGGCAGGGATACATGACCCACCATGAGGGGGGCTAACGGATTAGTCAAAACTGACCTAGGACTTCTGCAGCTGTTAGCAGGAGCAGATACAGACACCGATTTTTAACTGGAACCTCTACTTTCAAAAGGTTAAGGTGAGATGTGGAAGATAGAAAAGAAGAACTGAACTTTTATTTATTTATTTTTTAAAGATTTTATTTATTTGTCAGAGAGAGAGAGAGAGCACAAGCAGGCAGAGTGGCAGGGAGAGACAGAGGGAGAAGCAGGCTTCCCACTGAGCAAGGAGCCCGATGAGGGACTCTTTCCCAGGACCCTGGGATCATGACCTGAGCCAAAGGCAGGGGCTTAACCCGCTGAGCCACCCAGGCACCTCCCAGAACTGAACTTCTTTTTTTTTTTTTTTTAAAGATTTTATTTATTTATCAGAGAGAGAGAGAGAGGGGAGAGAGCAAGCACAGGCAGACAGAGAGGCAGGCAGAGGCAGAGGGAGAAGCAGGCTCCCCACTGAGCAAGGAGCCCGATGTGGGACTCGATCCCAAGACGCTGGGATCATGACCTGAGCCGAAGGCAGCTGCTTAACCAACTGAGCCACCCAGGCGTCCCCAGAACTGAACTTCTTAAAGATGAAAATAACAATGTATGTGATGACTCCGATACTGGGTGAGAATACTGGCCGCTGAAATATTGTCAAATGAAAAAGACAAATGAGTGCGAAGATTTAGTTATAGAAACTGTCTTAGTTATAGAAACTGTCTGAGAGAAAACACACAGAGAAAACAATCCCCCCAAATTAAAATAGGATCAATGGGTGTGGGACAATTTCAAGCAGCCTAATGCAGAGGTAACTAACTCAAGACTGTAAAATGGGGCTGGGAAAAGCAGAAAAAATATCTGAAGTCATAATGGTCAAAAATTTCTCTGAATTGGATGTAAACCCTCAGATCCAAGAAATTCAATGAACCCGAAGCATAAGCACTCAAAGAAAGCTACACCAAAACACATCATAATCAAATAGCTCAAAGCCAGTAATAAAGAAAAAAAAAAAATCTTTTTTTTTTTTTTTTAAGATTTTATCTTTAAGTCATCTCTACCCCAACATGGGCTTGAACTCAAAACCGTAAGATCAAGAGTGACAAGCTCTACGGACTGAGCCAACCAGATGCCCCCAAGGTAAAAAAAAAAAATCTTAAATACAGTCCGAGGGGGACCAAAGACATGTAGTGGAGAGGAATTAAAAATAACAATGAATGCATAGTTCTTACTAGAAACAATGCAAACGAGGAAACACAGATCAACAATTTTTAAGACGGTGAAGTGGGGAAAAACTATGCATTTTGAATATTCTCACTGCTATAATTGGTGAAATAATCTTGCAAAGAACAAAAGTGGAATAAAGCCTTCCTGAGATACACAAAAGCTTCAAGAAGAGTTCACCCCCAGCAGGTGTACAGCTCAAGAAATGTCAGAGGAGTCCTTCAGGAATAAAGAAAATGGTATTAGACAGAAATACAATCTATGTCAACGAAAGAACACCAAAAATGGTAACTCTGTAAGGAAATAGTCAAGATTGTATTGTGTTCTTTCAATTTCTTTAAAAGAGAATTGACAGTTAAAAGACGAACAATTACTGTAGGTTTTGTAATATATGTAAAAGTAAGATTTATGACAACAGTAAGGAAGTAGGAGAGGGGAAATGGAAGCTGAGTTTATAAGGTTCTTGTACTAAGTGGTACATACTAGAAGGCGAACTGTGATAAATTAATGGGGAACAGTATAAACCTGCACAATGACTAAAACAGGGGTGCCTGGGTGGTTCAGTGGATTAAAGCTTCTGCCTTCGGCTCAGGTCATAATCCTGGGGTCCTGTGGTCGAGCCCCGCATCGGGCTCTCTGTTCGTGGGGGGGAGATCTGCTTCTCCCTCTTGTGCTGTGTTCTCTCTGCTTGTACTCTCTCTCTATCAAATAAAAAAATAAAAAATTTTTAAAAAATGACTAAAATAACACAGCTTCGAGTTAGAGCTGGTAAGTCTACAGAGGAGGTAAACTGGAATAATAAAAATAACATTTAGTTGCAAGAAGGCAGAAAAAGGGGTGCCTGGGTGGCTCAGTGGGTTAAAGCCTCTGCCTTCGGCTCAGGTCATGATCTCAGAGTCCTGGGATCGAGCTTCACGTCGGGATCTCTGCTCAGCAGGAAGCCTGCTTCCTCCTCTCTCTCTGCCTGCCTCTCTGCCTACTTGTGATCTCTCTGTCAGTCAAATAAATAATAAATAAAATCTTTAAAAAAAAAAAAAAGAATGCAGAAGAAAAGAACAAAGAGTTGGAGGACCAAATAGCAAATAGTAAGACGATAGGCTTAAACTTAAGCAAAATTGATAATCATAGTAAATATCAGTGGTTTAAACTGTTAACAGACGAGCGGGAACTGATGCTCTTCATGACACACTGAAGTACAAAGACACACCCTGGGGAAAAGTAAAAACGGTAGAAAAAGCTATCCTGTGCTCACGCTCATCAGAAGAAAGGTGGCGGGGGGGCTCCATCAGTGTCAGACAAGGAGGGTTCAGAGTGAGGAATACCACGAGGGCTGAAAACAAGTTCGTTTTATAACGATAACAGAGTCATTAATCAAGAGGACCTAACAATCCTGAGCACGGTCTTCTAATAACAGAGCTTCAGAATACATAAAACAAAGACTAAAACTAAGAAGAGAGCCCCAGAGGAGATATAGCTGTATCTGTGATTATCGCTGGGTGTTTGGATAGCCCCCTTCTAGTAGTGGATAGAACAAGTGGGCAGGGAATCAGCACGGATCCTGCCGACGCCAACGGCGCGGGCGGCCAACTTGACGTGACTGACATTTATAGAACACTCCACCCAGCAACCGTAGAATCCACGTTCCTTTCAAGCGTGCGTGGAACATTTACAAAGATAGATCATACCCTGGCCGGTCAGACGAGTGTCTGTGTATTTAAAAGGATTCAAGTCATACAAAGTACGTTCTCTGACCACAGAGGAATTAAATTAGGAATCAATAACAGAAAGAGGTCGGGGGCGGCGGTGGGGGGGGGGGGATTCCCAAGCCCTTGGAAACTAAATAAGAAGCTTGTAAATAACTCATGATTCAAAGAGAAATTAAAAAGGAGAGTAGGACGTGCTCTGAATTGAGTGCAAATGAAAATACAGCATATCAGAATCAAGCGGTTGTCTCTCAAGCTGAAGTAAGGCAGAAATTTATAGCATCAGATGTCCCGGGGGTTAAAAGGAGGAACAATCTGAGATCGATGACCTCCACTTCCAAATTAATAAGCTAGAAAAGGAACAGCCAATTAAACTCCCAGTAAACAGAAGAAAGGAAATAATCAAGATCAAAACGGAAATCGGCGAACTAGAAAACAGAAAAATGATAGAGCAAATCAATGAAACCAAAAGCTCGATTCTTTGGAAGATCCATAAAATTGATAAACCTCTAGCCGGGCTGACTAGGGAAAAAAGAGAGAAAATTGGGAAAATTGTTATGAGCCGTGAGAGAGGAGACAACACCTCACGGCTATCGCTATTAATAGGATAATAAGGCAATATTGTGAACAACTCTATGCTATCAATTCTGTGATTTGTATGATGCGGAAGAATTCTCTGTGAGAATCAAACTACGAAAGCTCGCTCGAAAACAAAAACAAAAACAAAACCCAGATACCCTAAATAGCTGAGTATGCATTCAAGAAATTTAATCTGTAGCTAAAAACTTTCCCACAGAGGCAGCTCCAGGCCCAGAGGACTCACCAGAGAATTCCAGCAAACATTTAGGGAAGAAATAATACCAATACTACAGAAGTTCTTCAGAGAATTTAAGGGGAAGGAATACATCCCAACTTACTCTATGAGGTCAGCATTAACCTGATATGAAAAGCCCATAAACATATTACAAAAAAGAGAAAACCACAGGCTAATCTCCCTCATTCCTATAGACGCAAAAACCCTTAGCAAAATTTTAGCACATTGAATCAAACAAATGCATAAAAAGGAAAATATTCATGAGCAAATGGAATGCTTTCTGTTAATGCAGGATTGGGTTAACATTTGAAAATCAATCAATGCAACTCACCATATTAATGCACTAAAAAAGGAAAAAAACCGTGAGAACATTTTAATGAACTCAGAAAAAGCATTTAATTAAAGCTCAACATCCATTTGTGATAAAAACTCTCTGCGAACGAGGAGTCGTCACTTCCTCAACGTGACAAAGAGCATCAATAAAAACCCTACAGTTAATATTGTACTTAATGGTGAAAGACTGAATGTTTTCCCCCTGAGAACCGTAACAAGACAAGGATGTCTGTTCTCAGCATTTATATTCCACACTGCGCTGGAGGTCCTAATCTCAGCCAGCTTCTCTATTTCAAAACATAAATAAGTAAATAAAAAATAAAAGGCATTCAGATTGGAAACAAAGGAGTAAAACTATATTTGTGGATGGCAGGATCATTTTTGTGGGAATCTCATGGAATCCAGTACAATGAAGTCCCCAGAATTAATAGGTTAGTTTAGCAAGACGGCAGATTAAGAGATCAATATAAGAAATTGTTTTCCTATACACTAACAACAGATCATCATAAATTGAAATGAAAATGCCACTTACAATAATATCAAAATACATTCTTATAGCTAAATCTGACAAAACATGTGAAAGGTCTACATAAGGAAAACTTCAAAACCGTTGAGAGAAATTGGAGATACAAATAAACGGAGAGCTACGCCTTGTCCCAGGTTGGAAGGCTCCGTGTTGGTAAGATGTTGTTTCTTCCCAAATTAATCAATATATCAACACAATCTCGGTCAAAATCTCAGCAGGGATTTTTTAAAACAGTAATGGATAAATTCATTCTAACAAGTTCCAAGGGGGCACCTGGCTGACTCCGTGGGTGGAGCGTCAAACTCTTGACCTCGGGGTTGTGGGTTTGAGCCCCACGTTGGGTGTAGAGATTACTTGCATAAATAAAATCTTTCCGAAAGTTAATAAAAAAAAATAAATAAAAAGTTAATAAAAAATAGGGGCACCTGGGTGGCTCAGTGGAAGACTTCTGGATCCGCTGTAATTCTGTCCCCTGGAGATTGAGACAAATGAAAACACAGAGGGAGTGTGCCGTTTCCAGAACGCTCTTCCTTTCTCCCCCAGGTCCAGACCAATCCATATCCGTCCCCATGGGGACTCAGGGCTGGAGTCTTCTACTTTCCAGCTCTTTGCACTTTTTTCTCACAAATCTCTCCATTGGGGTGCCTGGGTGGCTCAGTTGGTTGGGCAACTGCCTCCGGTTCAGGTCATGACCTCGGAGTCCCAGGATCAAGTCCCACATCGGGCTCCCAGCTCCATGGGGAGCTGCTTCTCCCGCTGACCTTCTCCCCTCTCGTGCTCTCTCTCTCTCTCTCAAATAAATAAAATCTTAAAAAAAAAATCTCTCCATTGTCCACCATTTTCATGGAGAAGGATGTTACCTTTGTCAACTGTGCGTTAAAACTACGGCCACCCTGCACCTAGAAAACCCCCAGTGAGCGCTGCCTCCTTTGTCTCTTTCTTTTATTCTCTGGAGATGCTGGGCCAGTGACGTCTGTGGGTCACGTCTCTGAGTGGCGACAGGGATTGCATTCCAGTGCCCAGCCCCTGCTGCCCGGGCCAACCCTGACTCCTGGGCGCTGACCCGACCTAAGGGCTCCATTCGAGAAGCGGACACATCTAGACCTCTGTGTCTGAAGAAGAAGGTCAGAGAGAAGTTCCTAAGATCACAGGGTGGTTCTGGATCCCGGCAAAGCACTTCCGTTCGGGGTGGTTTCCCCGGGGCCTCCTTATTCTCAAGCCCCTTCGGGGGCGGTTGCTGTTCTCCTGAACCGCTGGGGATCACCGTGGAGATCTGGGTGATGAGATCTGGGCATTTGGCGCAGCCCGCACCGCCCACCGCATCCTGCCTCCACGTCCCCCGGAGTCCCACCTGAGGCAGCAACCCCTTTGGCCCCTATGGACACCCTGGCAGGGAAATGAAAATGTCCTCAGATCCTGACAAACCTCCTCCCTGGGTTGGGGGCGGACACCTGGACAAGGAGAAAGGAACGGAGCTGGAAGTCAGCCCCCCAGGCCCCCCAGGCCCCGTATCTCTGTTTAGCAGAGTGGCTTGTACGAAACACAACTGCCTCTTATTTCCTCCCCTGTTAAAAGGGGGTCTGCGAAGCAGCCCCCTGGACGTCGCTGGTGCCCTGTGTGGGACCATCACATTTGGTCGCAGACCTAGGGCCCAGAAAGTACTCTTGGGAGTAGGCAGGGAGAGAGGGGGAGAACAACCTGCACAAAACACAGACAGGTTCTCTGTTGGCCAGCATGCTCTCTGGTCACAGGGAACCCCCTTCCCCCCCCCAAATTGAACATGCCCCTACCCCCACCAAGCGGTGTCGGGTGCTCTAGGGGAAGCAGCACTTCCCTCCAAGACCACCTTCTATGCACGTCGCACCTGGAGACCCCACTGGCCCAGGACCCCTCGTGGGGCGCAGGCTGACGGCCGTGGTTCAGAAAGGGAGTGAGGGTCACACCTTGCCCGGTCACACACCGCACGTTCTTTGGCTCTGTGTTGTGTGGGCTTCTTTTTTCCCCCAACAAGAAACAAGAATTATTCCTGTAATTGTCTTAAATGTTAAAATATTATGACAGTTCCCTGATCAGGCCATTGGGAGAATTAAATGACGACACTCCAGGGAACGTCAGGACGGCTCTCGGGAGCTTCCAGACCATGCAGGAGGAGGGATAGCCCTTCTGCCGCCTGCCAGGTTCCTCTGCCTCAGTGGCCCGTGGGGAGCTGTTTGGTCCCGAAGCTTGTCATTCACCCATGCTTGCTCCTGGCATCTTCTACCCGACAGATTCCCTTCCGGGTTCTCCAGGGAGGCCTCGCGTCCTAAGGGCACACTTGCGTCTTTGAGTGGAATCTGCAGTCATAAAGGACTGGCAGGTGCCACCCTGGCTACAAGAGCCCATCGCTCTCAGCCTGCCGCACTCCCACCCCCAGCTCTCTTCCCCAGTCAGGCCCTGCACCCCTAACCCGTGGCCTGGACGTCAGTGGGTGAGGGCTCCTCACCACGGCCTGCCCCGGTCTGTGTGTCCGGGGTCCTGCGCTAGGGTGGTCTGTGCCCCCCGAGTCGGCCTGCTCGCCCGCACCGGGGGCTGGGGCCATCACAAGCCTGCGACCCAACCCTCGTGCTGCCGCTGAGGGAGGCCCAGCGGTGTCCCTTTTCTTGTTTAGGCCATCACAATGTTGGAGAAGTGAAAATATATCTGAGGGACCGTGGGGAGAATTCAGTGAGATAAATGCCAAGTAAAGACCCCTGCTATCCCAGGGAATTGAGGAGTTGGCCACGACCAGACGCCTGGGCCCCCCGAAGAGCTCGCCTCCCTTGTGGCTCCTTCCAGGCCCCCAGAAGGAGTGTGGAACGGGCGGGCTCTGGGGTTTGGCAATCTGCAGGCCCCTCTCCCGGCCCAGGGCGAGGGGTGGTAGCTCAGCCGGGAGGTGGAAGGAAGCAAAACGCCCCCAACAGAAGGTGGTGCTCAGGAGCTCGAGGCTCCTCCTTTCAGAGGGGGAAGTGTCACCTGTGCTCACGAGCTTGCCACAAACAGAAGGTAGGTTTTCCTTGCCTCTCCCTGGTGGCGCCGGTTAGCAGACATCAGAGGATGGCTGCTGGGAGGCTGGGGAAGGGAGGACTGGAGACCGCAGGGGACTGAAGACTGGAGTATTGACCCTTAGGTGCCCGCAGGGGCCGCCCCAAGGCTGGCCCTCGCCCCTTGGTTGCTTTTTGCCCACCGTACTTACTCCTGGAGCAGAGAGATTGGGTCGAGATGCTCAAATGCGCGGTGGGGCTGCCTGCTGACCCTGGGGATAAGAGGCACAGAAGGCCCCAGGCCCGCTTTCGGTGACTTCGGTCACTGGGACACCATGGAGAACGGCCAGCCAGCAGTGCCGAGGTGTGCCGGGTCCCGGTACCACGATGTGCTGGCTTCCCTGGTCACCGGTGGCACCTGCCCAGGTCACCTGGCACGGGTTGTCCGCCATTGTTCCTGGTGCTGCACTCACAGGCTGCCCATCACCAGCTGTGTGCTGGTGCCCACACATGCTCAAGGTCGGCCGGGGGCTCTGGGACCTTGAACCCCTGTGTGTCACGCTTCGGGGCGTGGGAGTCCCGCGTCCTCTACAAGTGTATTTGCCGCAAGGCTGGAGGGAGAGAAGGGGGTGGGGGACACAGAAATTGCTGCAGGTCTTTGCCCTGAAACTGTCCCCTGTGATCAGGGGGCGGCGGTGCTTGAGATGGACCAGTTCGGGGGTTCTACAAAGCTGGAGACTAGCATTTCCATTCCCAGATCTGTTGTGTTAAGTAAATGCTACGGTTCAGGAGAGCATCATACGTTGTAAGGGTGTGCAGGAACCCACCCCTGTAGGACCCCCCCCACACACCTCTGATAGAGTGGGGTGTAGGGAGGGATACCACGCTACACCCCCCTCGGACATGAGGAAAGGAGACTTTAGCCAGAATGACTTAACCCGTGTTACTCCAAAAATCTGTGGACCCCACTCTGTGGGCCCCCAACAGGGAGAGCATAGGATGAATACGTGTGCCCCCCCCCCCCAGGCCGCACTCGGTAAGTTCCAATCTTCAAGTGCCCCCTTTAAGGCCGTCTGGAGAGACTGGGCTCCTTTAAGAAGAGAGGGCCTACCGAGTTCGAGAAGACCCGCTGAAAGAAATACCGTATTCCTGCCGCCCTCCCACAGCTTTGTAAATGGCTCTGTCCGCCGGAGGCAAGAGTACTGGGACTAGCAAAGCGCTCCCGAAGAAAGAACAGAACCACCCCTGGGTCCAAGAGTGCACAATTCTCTTTTTCAGCCCTGGTTACTGTAAAATTGAGCTTGGGGAGTCCTGACAAGGTTTGGAACCTGCAGCATTCCCCCAAGACCTCCAAGAGCGCTGAGCCCAGTGCAGGGCAGGCTGCGGGGTGGCTAGGAAGTGAAGAGATTTTCATGCCCCGGGTCCTGAACAGTGACTGCAGTCTGTTGGCCTATGCGAGGCAACTTCCCCTGGGCCGTGGCTCACCAGCGGCCCGCAGTCCAGCAGCAGCCAGCACTGCTGCTGCATAAAGGCTGAGGTCCACCGCAGTTCCTCTGCTCTCCCTGCCCCACCCTTACCAGACTAGGGTTTGTGCCACAGTTCACCACGATGTGCCAAGTTTCACTGGCGTTTGCTCAAATCTTGATACTTGGAGTGGCATGTGACCATTGTCCAGGTCCGGGGGACTGGTCTCCAGCTGCTCCACCTGGAGAGAGCGAGAATAATGGCAGCGGCAAAGCCTCCCTGGGTGACTTTGGTAAATTTCATCCTGAGGCAGCCCCCTAAATGCCCTGTTCCTTTAATTAAAGGAATTGCAAAAGCCAACTAAATTCCGGAGGCAGCTCCACACTCCCCTTACTGTTTTGCAAATGACTTTCTCTGCCTGAGGCAAGTCTGCCTTTTCCTCTTGGAGTCCTGGGGTCCAAAGAATTGTCTATGGGAGCTCTAGGGGAGACTTTGCACCTGAAGCATCTTCCCCAGACTATCATCTACCCCTGTGGGCAAAGAGAGCACAATCTGTTCCGGTGGGGGTCAGCAGGTTGCCTGCGGGCCGCCATTTACCCATGGTGCACCAGTTGCCCGCAGTCCGCAAGTGACCCGTAGCCCGTCGGTTCCCCGTGGTTCCAGTTGCCCACGGTCCCCCAGCTGCCTGCATTTCACCTTGTAGTCCACGGTCCATCAGTTGCCTATGGTCCCCCAGTTGCCCGCATGGTCCGCCGGTAGCCCGCGGTCCCCCAGTTGCCCGCATGGTCCGCCGGTAGCCCGCGGTCCCCCAGTTGCCCGCATGGTCCGCCGGTAGCCCGCGGTCCCCCAGTTGCCCGCATGGTCCGCCGGTAGCCCGCGGTCCCCCAGCTGCCCGCATGGTCCGCCAGTAGCCCATGGTCCCCAGATGCCCGTGGTCCCCAGCTGCCCACATGGTCCGCCAGTAGCCCGCGGTTCCCTAGCTGCCCGCAGTCCCGCACTGCCTGTGGTCCCCCAGTTGCCCACATGATCTGCCAGTAGCCCATGGTCTCCCAGTTGCCCGCGGTCCTCAGTAGCCTGTGGTCCCCTTGTTGCCCGTGGTCTCAGTCACCCAAGATCCCCCATTGCCTGCGGACTGCAATAGCCTGTGGTCCACCAGTAGTCCCTGGTCCCCCAGTTGTCTGTAGTATGCCATTGCCTGTGGCCCGTCAGTTGCCCGCGGTCCTCTGTGCCATCATCCCGCAGCACCATAACTGCCACACCAGATCTGCTCTGACCCCCCTCCTGTCCCTTCTTTGCTTGAAGGCGGTTCTCTGTAGCACAGTTCACAGGGATTCACGACCATTCACCCTGGCTTGTGACTTTTTTTATGGGTCTCTGCCATTCGCAGGGGCGCAGGATCTCCCGGGGAGGGATCTGTGTGTCATCATGTCCATCTCAGCAGTCCTTGGACAATTCTGTGCACCCTTTCGAGGACCTGCTGAAATTCTGCATTGCTGATGGCTCCTGACCTTCATCCTAACTTAGGAAAACTGTTCAGATCCTGTTCTCCTGCTGAGAGCCTATCTGAAGCCCCGATTCTCTTCCCTTATTGTTTGCATGGTCCTGGCACTAGCCGGTTCCCGAGAGGGGCCAGTTCGGGACTCTCCAAAACCGGATGGCAGAGGACCGATTTCCCAGCATTGTGGTAATGAATAAATGAAATGAGTGACAGGGTACACTTACTGAAAACACTATGAACTGTGAATGTGGCAGCATCAACCCCACCAGGAACCACAAAATCCTTGACCCACAGGTGGGGCGCGGGTGGCCACACTAGCTTCTCCCCACGTCTGTGGAAGTTAGCGTAACCAGAATGGCTTTGCCTGCGCGGCTTCTGAACGTCTTGTGTCTGCTCTGTGGCCCTCCAGTGCCGGGTCCACATCAAGATAGACTCCATAAATTTTCTCCTTGGGGTCATTCCTTACCACCTGCCTGGGTCACCCCATTCCTTCCAGAAGAAAAAGACAGTCTAGAATTGAACAGACCAACTCATCGCCCAAACTCCAGGAGTGGAGCTGCCCACCCCACCCCCCACTGCCGCCCCATAGTTTTGCAAATGGCTCTCCTCAGCAGGAGCCAGAGCCACTGGGGGCTGGCCAGATTGGCCGCAGGAATGAGATGTGTGTCACCCTTACCTTGGAGGCCAGGGATCTGAGTTACTGAATTTAGGGATCGGAGTCTGTTTGGCACCTGTAGCAAACTCTACCTTTTGAGCAAACAGAGCACAGCCCTCCCGTGCTGATGGTGGGTTTCTGGGCAGCATGGGGGCCCACGGGATAGTCATGTCTCAGACTCAAATCAGAAGTTGCCAAGAGATTGTGGGCATGTAAGAGGAGACTGCACTTGCCAGGATGGGGTCCGCCAGTCGCCCGCGGTTCACCAGTCGCCCGTGGTTCCCCAGTTGCCGGCGGTTTCCCAGCTGCCCGCAGTCTGCCGCCACACCATAATCCTGCAGCGCCGTAAACGGCCACAGAAGTCTGCCCCGACCCCCCCCCCCCACTTCCTGGCCCTTCCTTGCCTCGAAGCATTTCTCTGCAGCACAGTTCAACTGTGATTCACCACATTCGCCACGGTTTGCGATTTCACGATTTCACGGATCTCCATGATTCTCAGTTCCGCGGGTTATCTACGGCCCTCGGGCAACTTTGTGCAAGGTTTGTGGTAGTTGCCGAAAGGCTGCGGCAAGATAGCTCCAGGCCCTTGGTTTTCACCTCCCCCCATCTGAAACTCTGCATTTCAAGAGGAATTGATACTTGACTCTTAGCTGACCCTCCCCCCAGGCTCTTGGTTACTGGTGAATTATTAGCCCTCGGTGGGGGATGGTGGAGCCGGATGGGGCGCAATCTTTCCCCTTTCCCCTGGCAGGTTTCAGCCCCCTGGGCTGTTGGAGCAGAGGTGGTGGAGTCCTAGGGACCCTGCCGGAGCTTAGATATGGTGCCAAACTGGGAATCGCGTTCACAGGCGCGGCTGGAACCATGCCGTGATCTGTAACCAGTTCATGCTCACCCCAACACACACGAGCATGAGTATACGTGTGTGTGCACACACAAACTTGTTTGGCCCCCCTCCGGAAATGGAGACGGAGACGGACTTTCACCATTTCCTAGACCCAAAGGTGCAGGGACTCAACCTATGTTTTCCTACAGGAGGAGCAATTCTTGGTCTCCTTCAGGAGAGAGCAAATTTTGAAGCAGAGCCCTGGGTTCCTCTGTTCCAGAAGGGAAGGTGATAGCCATCAGAGGAGACAGAAGAGGCTGGCAAGAGAGAAGACTGGCGCTCACCGGGAAGAGTTTCTGTGCCCCCTGATATGCCCATTTCATCGGACGATGTTTTCGTGAGAACTGGGTCTCTTTCAGTGGACAAGTCACCCCTTGAAGAATCTCTGTCCCCGACCTTCCCCACTCCCTGGGGCTCTCTGCTTTCTCAGTCTCACCTGCTATAAGGTGTAGGGCAGTGCCCCAGTTTCTTTTCCTTTTGACCTTTGACCATTGACATTGACCTGTTGCTAGTGATACCAGAAGAGAGTATTCTGTGAGATCCAGCCCAGTGGCCCCCAGCATCCTATGCAAGTCCCAGGCCCTGAGCACTGGGCTCCTTGTCCCCCAACATCTCCTCAAGCTAGTGACTTGGCTGAGTCAGTGAGGAGAAGGATCTGGCTTCCACAAACTGGCCCTTATCTTGGGGCCTGCCAGACCAGAGTTGGGGAATATGGGCCAATCTCTGGGCTTCTGAGAACCTGTAGAACTGTAGGGATCTGTAGAACGCGAGAATGGAAGCTTTGGTGGATACGCTTTGGGGATAAAAGCAAGAATACAACACCATTTTGTGATCCTGGAAGTCCTGATAAATTGTGAGGGGGAAGTCTGAGCTTCGTCCCCAGGAACCCCCAAAGAACCCTCACAGCCCCTTCCCGGTGTTGGGTCAGGTGCCAGCCCCTTCCCAAGCTCTAGCAGGCCCCAAGGGCTCCTTCTCCCAATCAGGGTCATGGCTGGTGCCGCTGAGCCCAGGAAGTGGACGGGAAGGTATTCCCACGGGGAAGTGGTCTTTGGTCCCCGGGCTACTCCCAGCTGGGGTTGTTCTGTCCCTTTAAGAAAGGAAGGAACTCCAGCCCTGCAGTTTTCAGGCCCCCATCCTGGTCCTGCTAGTTTGCAAATGACTGTGTCTGCTTTGGGGGAGGGGTGAGGCTGAAGGCTGCCCATCCCCCCACTGCTGCTCAGCCCCAGGACAGAAAAATCGGCTGGGTCTGGGAGTCTCGGAGAAGGCTAGGCACTTGGGGCTTCACCCCGAGAGCGGAGGCTGAAGTCTCTTGGCACTTCTTGCTGGCCACGCTCCTCCTGGACGGAAACGTTGGGACACGCAAATATGCAACGGGGCTGTGTGGTGGCCTTGACAATAGGATAGTGTGAATGCTGTAGGTTCTAAACCAGCAAGCAGGAACCATCAGTGGGCCTGTGAGGGGCCAGGTCACTCACTTGGCTGCCGCACCGTGGTTTGCAAAACCACGTGCCTCGCGTGGCTGTGCCGTGGCTTGCCGGACTCACATCACCACCCGCGGGGCCTGGGCCCCTGCTGCCATCGCCGTGGGGCCTCTGGGTCCAAGGGCAGGGCTCGCTCAGAGCCACAGTGCTGGGGAGCCCTGGAATAGCGGGTCTGGAGTTCTCTGTGCTCCAGCCTGTGGCGAGCCTGTACCTCCACGGTCAAGGACGCAGCCAACGTCCTGCCCCTCCTAGTAGTTGTCGCAGAGCTGGGTGGGAGCGGCCGCAGGCCTTAGTCTCCGGACAGGAAAACCCAGCTCGCCCGTGGAAGGTCAGGTCGAAAGGATTTCCGAATCCTTTTGGGGGCGACGTTTCCGGCCCCGCAGTGCCCCGCTCCCAGGTCAAGTGTCGGGAGCGTACGGGCCTTCTCTCATCTGCAGGGAAAGAGATCAGTAACTCCCAGACTGCAAAGCTGCGTGTCCCCCGCGTGGCCGAAAAGCTCAATTCACCGTCCTCATCTTTTGCGTGTTCAACACGCCCTGGGGGAGTGGACATAGGGGTCTCGAGAAATGTGAATGCAACGCCACAGCGGAGGAAGTGCTTCCTGGCATACATCCCCCCGGGTCTGCTGCTCACTGGCTGTAGTTCTGTGCCTCAGTTTCCTCTTCTGTAATCAGGTGCCCGAGAGCCGTTGGCTTTCCGGTGAAAATGAAATGAGCTATTAGGAGGCACAGAGGAAAAGCGGGGAAGCCAGGTGGTCGTTTGGCCGACCAGACACCACCACTCTCTGCACCTTCACACACTTGCCCAGTCTTTGTGCGGGGACCACGTCTAAAGGAAGAGGGCAGGCTGGGGCTCACGTGCCATCAAGCATCTGGTCTGCGCGGCCAGAATGCCCAACAGAGACGTCATGCCCGTTTCCACCGCAGACACAATTTAGAGCTGTTGAGGGGAGCTGTTGGGGGCGGGGTGGCCGTGGCATTAAAAAAAAAAAAAAAAAGATTTTATTTATTGATTTGAGAGAGAGCATGAGCGGGGCGGGGGGTGGGGTCGAGGAGCAGAGAGAGGGGGAGAAGCAGACTCTCCCACTGAGCCGGGAGCCCGAAGCAGGGCTCGATCCTAGGACCCTGGGATCAGGATCCTAACCAAAGGCAGACGCTTCACCAACTTGAGCCAAGCCGGCACCCCAGGCGTGGCATTTTCATGCTAAGTCTCTCAAAAGTTGAATACAAGAGTGGAAATTTTAAAAAAACAAAACAAAACCCTGCAGGCACATTTTGACAGGTCCTAATCAAACGTTACCCTTTTGTGCTTTCTACAGACCCTGAGCCTCCCGGGCCACCATCCCTGGCTGCAGGTTAGGGGTGAGGGGTGCCAGCGAGTCACAAGCTGAACTTGGCCAAGCAAGGAAATAAAGCAAAGCCAGGCTCTGCGCAGAGTCTCACTGTGCAAGTGAATCTTGGCGCAGAGTTGGGAGGGACGAGACGGGCTTTTTTTTTTAACTTTATTTAGAGGGAACATGGGTTCACGAGCCCCAGTCTAGGGGGCACACAGCTCTGCCTCTGTGCTCTGTTCAGCATGGATTCCTAGAGCTGCCAGGCGGCTTGATCCCGGATCCCGGGCTCAGAGATCCTCTCCCAGCCTGCCAGGAGCACCCCCTTTGGGGATGAGGCCATCCTGATTCGATTCAGAGGCTCCCCTAGCAGACGTTAAAGTCCTTTACATCTTGCTTTTGCCTCACATCGCCTTCCACTGAGGTTGGAAAGGCAGGCACAGTGTCGCCTTTAACGTCTGGAAACGTGATGATGACTTCTGCCAAGCGCCCAGCCCCCCTTCCTGGGGACCCCCGCAGTGAGGCTGGGGCTGGGGGGGGTCCCTGACCTGTCTCATGCGAGCTGCCTCCCGTCCTCTGCTCCTCCACAGACCCTCCCATTTCTTGGGGCAGGAGGGGCACAGCGGTCCCCAATCTCTGGGGCCGCCTTCCTGGAGACCCTCAAATCCTGCTCTTAATTCACAGAACGTGCAAGGGTCCCAGGGAGGCCTGGAGTGACCAAGGGCTGTCAACTGTGGCTCTTTTCCTTGGTGCTTAGACAGCCTCCTTTTTAGGGCATGTGACTCTTTTTTTTTTTTTTTTTTTTTAAGATTTTCTTTATTTATTTGACACAGAGAGAGATCACAAGTAGGTAGAGAGGCAGGCAGAGAGAGGGGGGGAAGCAGGCTCACAGCCAAGAAGAAAGCCCAGCGTGGGGCTCGATCCCAGGACCCCAGGATCATGACCTGAGCCAAAGGCAGAGGCTTACCCCACTGAGCCACCCAGGCGCCCCAGGGTGTGTGACTGTTATTCTGTCCTCCAGACAAACTCCTGGGACTGGGGAGAGAGCCACCCTCAGGTTCCACGTGGATACAGTCTTCCCCTACAGAAACCGCTCCCAGAGAGAGAGGGTTTAGGGGTGGGCTTGCCACTGAAGGAGCGGCTGGTGGCCTTGACCCCTCTGCCCCCTCCCCTCGGCTGCCCTTCTCCACCTCTTCCCCCCACCCTCTGCTCTGTTTCCTTTCCAGCCTGGTGGGAGAGGACAGCTTATACACAGTCCCCGCACCCCTGCACCCCAGGAAGCCCCGCTTCCTGACCCCCATCGGCCCAGCTCCACTCAGGTTTCTCCAAATGAGGGCCCTCTTTGGGCCGCAGAAACCAGCCCCGAGTGTGGGCCTGGGTCTGCGCGGGCTGTTCAGGGCGTGTGTGAGGGCCCCCGGAGCGGGGGGCCTGGCCGTACACTGAAGCCTTTCAGGGACAGCTCGGGCTGGGCAGCCAGACAGTTTTGCTTGGATCTCTGGGTGGCCACGTGGCCATACGTTCAACGCTCCGAGATGTCTGTGCCCGGAGCCAGCCAGAAAAGTGACTTACGGCTGAAAGCAGGGCTTGAACGGCTTCTGCTGTGGAGAGGCCCCTCAGAGTAAACAGTAAGAATTTCTGGGAAATGCACATAAGGCCAGACTGTTGGGAAAGACGCGGGCCCAGAATTCCTGAGCCTCAGCCCCGGGGCGAGACGTACCAGCTTTTCACAGTCATCCCAGCCCCCTCCGGGCTCTGTCCTCGAGTTAAGTGACGGTTTTCTATTTGCCGAATCCTCTTCCCAGGGAGGGCAGAGTGGCTCCTTCTTGGACCTGAGCTGAGCACACTGTCTCCCTGAAAGACAGAGGCAGGGGCAGCCAGAGGCAGGCCTGGCACATAGTAGGAGCGCAGCCCAGCGCCCGGAGCGTCCGCTGCTCTGGCCGGGGGGCTAGTCCCATCGCTTGTCATTTCATCCCCAGCAGCTAAGACAGTGCCAGCCCAGGAACCCAGAGTTTCCCTGAACAGAATGAAGGCGTGTGCAGATATCTGAACTGCCCTTCAAGGTTGATAAAAACTCAGCTAAAGAGGTCAAAACCTCAGCCGGCCTCTTTTGGGGGCCGGAGGCAGCCCACTCTGAGAGTGCCGGCCTGGCCCTGCGGCCCATGTGTCACCTACTAGGTGACTGGCTCCCCAGGGCCCCCACCGCCCCCGCTGGGGACTTTGACCCCCAGGGTCCCTCCAGAGAATGTGCAAGGCTTTTTGTGTTCAGAGCAAAACTGCGGCCTGAGTATTTCATTTTTTGCTACGGCTCCACGGGGTGAGGCGGGCAGGACCCTCCTCCAGCGGGCCAAGGGGTCCAGAAACTTTCCCGAAGCCCTCCACCCCCACCGGTTCACAGAGGGAGAGGTGTCTTTAGGTTGGGAGCCGGTGGGAGCACACAGGCCTTTGAAAGGCGGCCTTTGTTTGCTTTTCTTTATCATCAAAAGTGCCAGGGCAGTTCCGTTTACCTAAAGGCAAGCGCCTGTAAGCTCATCCTTTCTGCAAACACCTAAAGGGTATGTTGAACATTTGAGCCCTGTCTCGGAGGGCAAAGCGTTTGCAGAGCGTAAGCCCCAGCAAGTTGGTGGATGGGGCAGACACTCCGAAGCCCGCCGTGACCTGCAGAGTTCTGAAATGACCTTCAGGGCCTGGCTGTCACCCCCAGCCCCCTTGGTGATACAGTTACCCCAGTGTGTTGTGGGGGGAACCAAGCTTTTCGGTGGGCTGCGGTCTCAAGACGTGTGTGCATTCCAGCTCTAGAAAGAGCATATGCTGCAGGGTCTGGCATGGACGGCGTCTCCTCGCCCACAGAATTATTACCCCTGCCTCTCTGCTGGGGTTGCCAGGACTGAGGGGCTCACGACTGTCCTCTGCCAGGCCCGGAGCTGTTCAGCCTCAACTAGGGGTGAGGCCACGGCCAAGGCCCGTGCTCGGCGTAGAGGGCTGTCTTGCTAGATCTGCTCCCCTGGGGGCAGTTGGGCTGTGTGTAGGGGGTGCAAGGACATCACCCCCGGGACTGAGCATCTCCCCAAGCCCTCCCTGCACCCTCGGCTTCCCATGTCTGGCCTCATTCAACCTTCTTAACAAGATGCTGTCAGAAAGGCAGATGCCATTATTATCCCCATTTGGCAGATGAAGAAACTGAGACACACAGAGACTCCAAAGACGCCCTCAGAGCCGAGCAGCCAGTGAGCAGCAGGAACAGAGTTTGAACCCGGACTCGAGGTCAGAGCCTGTGTTCTTGCCCACCCGGCCTCACCGCTTCCTTGCCACGTGTCCACGCCTGTCGTGTCCTCCCAAGGCTAAGAGGACAGCACGGAGGAGGGGGAGGAGAAGGGCCACATGTCCTGGAGATACTTTTTATTGGAAAGATCTCTTTTCCCCCTGAGCTGACAGACTGCATCTCAGATCCCAGACTTGGGGAGCGGAGGTCACACCGAAGAAGACAGATGTTCCTTGGTGGTGCTGGAGATGGAGGGTGCTGGGCCACAGACAGGCCGCGGGGCCCAGCAAAGAGGCTCCAAGTGGGGAGGCTGGTTCTCTTTTCTTTCTGGCGGATCGTGGGATCGAAAAAGCCTTGTCTCCAAACTGGGGGGTTCAGCAGCCGTGCTCCCGGGCATTTTGGAGAGAACGGTGTTCAAGGCACACCTACGCACGTGACAGGGGCGCCTTCATGTCCGTGGCAGGCCCGCAGGGCGCACGGAGCCCAGATCTTTCACTCACTAATCTAGTGATTTTACTGAATTCACTTTTTAAAAAAATTATATTAAATTTTATTATTATTATTTTTAAAGGAGGTGGAAGTTTATTGAACACAGCACAAGGGAGTGACAGGCAGGATAGCAAGGGAGAGACTATCTTTACTTTTTTAAAATTACTAAATAAATTGATTCTTCCTATAAAATAAAGGCAAACGACAAAAAACCAAGAAGATCTCTTTGGGCTGGGGACACACGGTGAATACGGCACTCATTTTTTTCCCCATTTAATCTAAGTAACAAAAGGAGGCATTTTATCCCCATTCTACAGACCATGAGAATGAGGCCCAGGAGCTTGAACGACTAAGCCAAAGCCACATGGGAAGCAAACAGACTTGCACCCGAGGCCTGCTCTCAGGGCCCAAACCCTCAACCACCAGGCGAGACTGGCCCACCAGAGGCTGCGAAAGAGGACTGCGTACCCCTGGCACCCCTGCCTCTTGGGCAGATGGCCTCCAATTGCCATGTCTCCTGGATGCCCTTGACTTTCCACCAAGGAGACGGTAGCTTCTGGGTGAGGCTGAGACACAGATATCACCAGGCCTGGCCCAGAGAGGCCGACTGTGCTCTCTGGAAAGATCGAGACCTTGAATGTTTAAATTGAAAGCCTGCCCAGAATTGGCCCCCTTCCCTTTGCCGTTAAGACAGGTCTTGCTATAGTCATCACTGAAATCTAGTACAAATGTCTTCTCTTGGAGCCTCTTGGGTGGGGTGGCCGTTTTTCAACTGTCAGCGATCTTTTAGTTTAAAAAGAAAAAAAAAAAAGAAAGAAAGCAAACTTTCCAGTCCTGTTCTACCTGGAATACATTTTCCTCTCGGGGCCCCTCCCCCAGGCCTCGGTGGTTCTGCCAATACGGGAAAGCCAGCCCCCTCCCTAGCCGCGGGCAGCTGAATGAAGCAGTTCTTTGCTCCACCGAAGGAAATATTTCCATGGCGTTGGGCCAAGAAAACCCCTCGCTTGAAGCTTGAATCCGGGGGCTGGCCCACGCCCAAAGCCAGGGGGGCCGGGTGGGGGCGGGTCAGGTCGACGTGGCCACCTTTTCCTTGAGTCGGGATGTGACTGTTAATAACCCAGCCATGGCGGGGTTCTGCTCCGCCGAGATCCCGTTCTTGGGCTGCCTCATCCCCTGCTAAATGGATCTCTTTAGGCCCCTCCTGTAGGAATGAAACCAGTGAAGTTCACTTGGTTTTGTGGCTACCAGCTCAGAATTTGCCCTCCTCTGGGGCAGGTTCGAGAAAGCCCTTCCAGAAGTTGGGTGTGGCTGTAGGGCTGCCCCAGCCCTTGTGGGCAGCACCCGCCCTCCCCCCCCCCCCCATTCTTGAAAGCTCCGTCCAGGGACTGTGCCTGAGGAGGGGAACCCCGAGGCTCTTGGTTTGTGTTTAGTTCAGAAAGAACTTTCATAGTTGATGTCTTGAAGGGGGATGCTCAGATGGCCAGTCATTTTGTATGGCTGCATTTTTTTTTTTTTTGCTTAAACAAAAATGCAATTAGAAAAGCAGTACAGGCAATAGAAGAAGAAAAATCTCCCAGAGTCTATTCACCCAGAACAACTGATGGTTTTCTTGAGGGGGCTTTTGAGGGTAATTTTGGGCTATTACCTTCTGGTTCTGTCTCATTGGCTCTAATCATGGAAAGTATTGGTAAGGAACAGTGTCTACCGTCTCTCTCCCGCATACCACAAACCCCCAGAGCCAAACACATACACACACTGCCTTGAAGCCCAGCAGCCTACCGGGAAGTAAGCTTTATCCTTGGCCTTTTGCAAAAGGCGCTGACTTCTATTTGTCTTTTAATATCTACAATTTGACAAACTCCTCTATGCAAAGGTTGAGGCTGCACCCAGAAACTCAGGTTTCCGGGAAGCGGGGCATTCCTGATATTGGTGCCCTGGGTGGAAGAGGCCCAGAAGTACATGGGCACCCCTGGTGTACGGCTCTCCATTTCCCAACCCCAGAATCACAACATCCGGCAGGGACCCCCAAGCAACCAAATCACAGGGAGTGTGGGTATGAATTGTGTTTGGATAATAGATAACTAAAAAAGCGAGCCCCTTGTCCAAGCCCTTAAATGGGAAAGACGTTAGACTTCATTTTGAGGGCAAACTCAATTTCCTGAGAGGAGCGCCTGGCTGGCTCAGTCAGTAGAGCACGCGATTCTCGATCTCAGGGCTGTGCACAGGTTCAAGTTCCACGTTGGGTGTAGAACCTACTTTAACCCTCCTGAGGGGTTGTTCGCATCAGAGCAAGGGGTCGGTGTGCATTCTAGCAGAGCCATTGTCAATTGTAAGACCCAGTAAGATGGGACCATTATTTGATTATTTCCCCCAAATCCTGACTGCTTGAGGTCTAATCTCTCACCTTCTAGGAGGCAGAGAGGTTGTTCCTGACAATGCTCAGGTGTCTGTACCCCAAAATAACTTCATGGGAAGGTCCTCTGAATTCCAGGCTGCTTCTCTGACTTGGGCTCGGGTCTATGGGGCGGGAACGGTAAAGAGTTCAGAGATGTGTGATTTTGGCCTTTGAAATTGCCAGAGGCTGGCTTTGTATATTAGCGATTAGGAACGCCCAGCCTCACTGTAGCCACTTGTGGGAAGTGCGGAAGGGGCCTCAAGAGATTTCTGGGGAACACTACCATTTTCGGGGTACCCGGAAGACTGGGAAAATCTGCTTAGAAGGGTAGCCACCCAGGAGATGCTATTTTGTAAAAGCTTGCAGTGTGGTTTTTGAGACGAGAGTGCATTTACCCATGGCTGGGAGATTGCTACAGGAGGACCTTGTCTCCATTTCCTGGCCAAATCTTAGGACATTTGTACACTTGCCCACAAGTATGTACATGTGGGTAGGAGGCTGCTCACACAGCTTTTGAGGGCTCCAAAGTATGAATTAAAAAAAGAAGAAAAATGTGTGCTTTGAATTAGATCTATGTGAAAAAAAAAAAAAAAAGGCAACAGGGCTAAACCATGTGTCTGGGACACTGGCTCTCCTCCAGGGCCCTTCCAAGAGAGCTGGGTTTCAGCATGTACAGAAAGAAAGCGAGTCATTTCTCAAGCCTGGATTTCCTTGTCTGTTTGGCCCTATTGATATCAATCTGAGCCCTTAAATGTCCTTTTTTGAGCAAGGAAAGCATTCACGACATCACTCAGATTGAGAAACAATTTGGATCCAAATATTACCATAGATTTGGCTCTTTAAGTTATTTCTTCCATTGCTTTGGACCAATAAATATTTAAAAAGTTAGGTTCTGAGCTCCAGAAAAGCCAACAAAAACATTTAAACATATGGATATCTTTTTTTATTGTGGTTAAAACCATACTCAGTAGAGATGAGTTTACAGCAGTGTTTTCTTTCTCTCTCTGCCTTTTTTCCCCTATCTTTTTCTTTCTTTCTTTCTTTCTTTTAGGAAGCCAGGAGGATAAACATGTCGCCATGGTGTTCTGTTTAAAATAAAATACAATGGAAAGAAAAGCAGAATGATGAAGTAGCCACATGGACTGCAGGATACACCTGATACTAATTACTGTCATGCAGAATGTTCTGGAAGACATTTGACTCGCCTGATGTATACATTCAAATCAAGCAAAGCAGGACTGGAAGGCTCCTTGGGGACCATCTTGTCCAACTCTTTCCTTTTTCCAGATGAGGAAATAGGGGCCCAGGGAGAGGCCTGGACCTCAGCCTCCCAGTTAGGAGGGAGCAAAGCGGGATTCAACCCCCCCCCTTGCTCCCCCCCCCCCTCACCCCGCGCTTTTGTCGGAAACACATAATTTCCAGGGTCCTTTACCTTTGCTTGTCAGTAAGACCCTGAAAAAGAGGAGTGGGCTTTACTGTTAAGCTCTTGAGCACGGGGCTTTGGGGCTTTGGAGCCAGGGAGCCCAGAAAAAAAAAAAAAAAAAAAAAAAAAAAAGAAAGAAAGAAAAAAAAAAGAGAGAGAGAAGGAAAAACAAGAAAAAAACCCAGAGAGGCTGATTGTGCTGGGAGGCCCAACTTTCCTCCCGGGCGCCAGGCCCCGAGAAGAGATGCGCATGGACGTCTGGAGTTTCTCCTGCCTGGGCCTCCCGGGGGCACCCAACCCAGGCCGGGGGCTCCTCCCAGAGCATCAACTCCGGTCTTTTTGGGGCTGCAAGGCTGACGCCAGGAGGCACTGTCTCTAGGGCGGCCTCCAGGGGCCCTGAATGCGTGGCTACTGACGCTCTCTGGTGGCCGCCTGGGCTCCCACGCAGGCCTCCCACGCGTGGAGGGCGAGAGGGAGCCCCCGTGACAAAGCGCACCCCTCGCCTCTGCCCCCGAGAGGCTAGCAACCGGGCCAGCCGGCGTCTGATTGGCTGCGCAGGCCTGACGACAGGGGCTCCTGGACGCTGATTGGTCCCGGGCCGCTCCGGCTGTTTCCTAGCTATTAATACTGAGGCTAATAAACGTTCTCCTGTTGACAAGGATGCTCGGAGCCATGATTTTTTGAAGCGTTCTTGACGTCTGCGGCTGGTGCAGGCCTTTCTGTCTCGCGAGTTTTGGTGGGGGACGCTAGTCTCTGGGACTCCTGGCGCGCTCCGCAGGCTGTAAATTGGGTGTTCTCCCCCACCCCAACATTATCTGACCCTTTAGGGTTGGCACCCCGCGATGCCCCTAAAGCCCGCTCTGTCTTCGTCTCCCCAGCGGCGCAACCGGTCACCTACAAACGAGCCCCCCGCCCAAGGCTCGGGGTCTTCCGTGACCTGGGGGTCCACTTCCACCTCCCTTATGGATAGCTCCGTCCCTTCTTTTCAGCCCCGGAGTCTCCTGTGTGTGTGAAAGCCACCGCGCAGGACCGCTGGGCACGGCGGGGCGCGGAGGGGGGTCGCTCTGAAGCTGCCCTGAGACGCCCCCCGCCCCCCGCCAAGTAGTGCGGGGACCGAGCTGTTCTAACTTGATAGTCCCCGCAGGCCCCTCTGCCTTTCCCCTTCGGGACCCATCGCTCATTCTCACCCCTCTTCTGTCACTAGGCGCTTCATCCTTGCCCTCCCGGCTGCCACCCACCTGTCACCCTAAGATAGATCCCCAGTCCCTTTCAACAGCATTTTGACCTTTTCGAGAGGACATTTGATTGACGGCCCTGCCCGCTTTGCCACTCGGTGCCCGGCAGAGCCGCTGAAGGCACCACCTGTTACGGATTAAATCTCATGTGCCAAGTCCCGGAGCACGAGGCCGTGCAGCTATGCTCGGCCGCAACATGTGTCGCTGCCTGTTTCCCCGGGGCGGCACGGGGAGGGGGGCTGGCTTTTCAAAGTGTCCGTGCGGGGGAAATCACCTCGATTTTGGGGGGTACCCCACGCGCCTCCACGTGGGACACGATCTTCCTCGAAAAGTACTTTCCCTAGAGGGACACGGCTCATGTCTGAATTATTATTACGACCCCGGTTTGAGGGGGGTTACCCCCTTGTCAACATGTAGGAAACGGACCCCCTGGCAGAGGAAGGGACATTGCCAGGTTCTTGTGCACAGGTTGTAAGCGGCAAAGCCCGGGACTCAAAACCCGTTTATTTATTTATTTTTTCCCCCTCCCTGACTCGGAGATGCAAGGCTGTGCCGAGTCTTCCATGTCAAAGATAACCAATCAGAAATGGACGGGTGGGCTAGAAGGGGGTGACAGCCGCCACTTACATGTGGGTACTGGTTCTCCTGCTCGGGGCGTTTTATTTTCCCGGACAATAAGCAGAAAGCATCATTTTCCTTTCCCTAAGCCGCATCCTCTGGTAGAGGTTCCGAAATAGTCAGGTGTGTGATGTGCCGCCCCCGGCGCCCCAGCTTTACCCTCGGCCCGCCTGAGGAAAACCACCCCTTGTCCCGTTCTCCCAGCAAATCGTGCAGCCAGATCGCCGTGCTCGGCGAGCGGGGCTCGGGTAAGGCAAAAAGCACCAGCGAACACAGGGTGTTGGTCATGGCGGCGAGGGGCACTGCGGCAGATTTTTTTTTTTCCTCCCTTCTTTGCTGCAATCTGGGTGCGGCTAGAGCAATTTGTCATAGAATCTGGGGGGCTCATTTTTCCGGCCAATCACTTTTGGAGAAATGAGCGCATTGCAGCAGAATGCGCTGACGTCAGAGACCACCCCTTCTGCGCCTCCATATAAACCCCACCCAGCCAGCCCCTAGCGCAGACGGCGGAGAGCGGAGATGGAGCGCGCCTTGGCCCGCTGGCCTCGGCTGCAGCTCCTCGGGAGAACCGGGGCGCCCACGCGAGAATCTCCCCACCTGGTGAGTGGTTGGCCATCCTTGCCTGGAAGGATGTGCAAATCGAAGACGACACCCCTTCGAGGTTGGGCTCTGTCCTCCTGGACATGCCGATGACAGACGCCGGGGACCTTCTCTCGAAGGCGGCCACCTCGCCTGGTCCCCGAGTGTCGGCGGTGAAAATTCTGTCAGGCAGAAAGATCTCGAGGCACATTTTCCTGGGGGGGAGAATCAGGGCCCTTTTCTCGTCCAGACCCTCAGCGTGAGAGTGGGCTGGGTGGTAGGGGTTTAGATGAAGCCCAGGGGACGAATCCGGTCAGATCCCCGTTAGAAGCCAGTGTACCGCAGTCACCGGGGTCCAAAACCCCGATTTTCTGTGCTCGAAGGCACCTTTAGGTTCCCGGTTGGTGGGAGATATGGCGGCGGGTGCATTATGCATGCCCCCGAGTCGGGGCGGGGGGGAAGAGCACCTAAAAAGAAGAGTCTCCCAGGTAGATGCCCCCCAATTTTTGGCCAGGTTCTTGGTGGCCCGTAGGCGTGAGGGGTGCAGCTTCCCGCCCGCAAGGGATTGCGGATCCAAATACCCAGGTTTCGTGCAGAGCAGACTCCAGTCAAAATTTAGAGTAAAATAGCTAACTGTTAATCATCTGGTTTCCCCCGATCAGTCACTTTATTAGTGGAAAGATATGGCGCCCAAGTGCAGACCCATCAGAAGCCCCCTAGGACCAGTTCCGTAGAGAAGGGCGGCTGGGGGGTAGGTCAAGTCACTGGGGGCACTGGCAGAATAGCAGAGTGGTGGGTTGGGGTGTAGAGAAGGCCGTGTCCTTGGGGCTGGGGGAGGCTAATCTAGAGGGAAGAGAGAAATACAGAAAAGGGGGCGTGTTGGGGTTGTCCAGGCGCTGGGAGTTGGGAAATGGGGGCCGGGGGTCGTTTTAGCATTGCATGATGGTCATTACAAGATTCTGACATGTTGCGGGATTTTGAGTTTTGATAAAGTCGTCTTTTGCCGTTTCCTTTGTCCCTGTCAAGCCCCCCCACGCCGCCCCCTCCCCACTCTGGGCCGGCGGGCTCGGGCGGGAGGGGGGGCCGCGAGCGGGTTGCTACGTGGCAGGTTTCTGGAAGGTTCTCTTGTTGGCCGCCAGAGGGCGCTGGTGGCACTGCGGAATTTTGGGGGGCGGGGTGGCGAGGGGAGGTGGCCTTTGTTCTTCTGCTGGAGGGGGTCGAGCGCGGAACTTACTGGAGAATTCTGGATTCGTTTACCTGAGGGGGAAATGTTTTAAGATCCCGGGGTTCCCTGGGCAGCCGCTGGAGCGTTGGCGCCGGGCGGAGAGGGCGTGATTCGCGCGGGCTGTGTGACTTAGGGGGTCGTGGAAGAGCGTGGACGCAGATGAGTTGATCTTAGCGGGCTTTGGTTTTGGGGGTCTTAAGAGGATGTGGCGCATTTGAGCAAGACGAAGGGGTCGTCAGGTTGTGGAGTAGGTGTCGTCGCGCGGTCTTGAGGTTCTTGCTGTGGCGAGCTGAGATTGCGGGGGGGGGGGTCGGTGGCGCTCTGGACGGTTTTAGGTGGGTTTGGCTGCCTGCGTATTATTTTTTAGCGATAGTATTTTGTATCATGTGTCCAGAAGCCCCGCGAATGGAGTGAAAACGGTGTGTCGAGACCTGGGTCTTTATAATTTTAATTAATTTATGTTTAATTGGACTTACCGAAGGTCGGAGCCAAGATTTCTGTGTTTTCACTTAATAAAAGTGGAATCGTGTTCTGGAAAGATCTTTGGCGAGTGCCTTCTCGGTAGCCTTACGTGTCTCTGCAGGGTGACCCCCCCCCCACAGTTGGGGTGCCGAAGGGCCCCTGGACGTGTGTTGGGGGGGCGCTGATCGATGTCCACAGGTGGATTCTGGCATGCGATGGCGGGTGTAGTGTTTCGAGGACATAGTGGCCCTGCGCGATGTGCTGGTGGGGGCTGTGGCCTCCCCCACCCCAGCCCCAGACCTGTTGGGCGCCCCCCCCCCCCGTTCTGTGCCAGCTGTGCCCCTGGCAGCTGTGGGCCCGGCGCTGCGGGGGCGCGGGAGGCTCTGCTGCGCGCGCGCGCCGCAGGTGGCTGCGCTCCTGAGTCCTGGTGCGGGCCGCGCGCCCCCTAGCGGTCTGTGCCTGCAAATGGCTCGCGGCCCGCTAGACCTGGCTCCAGGTTGCGCATGCGCACACTGCTAACACTTGCGCTCTGTCAATCAAGTCTTCCTTACCCCCTCCCACTTCTCTCCCTCCTCCCCTTTTCAGTTCTTTCCTTTCTACCCCTCCCATTTCTCCTCTGCCTCCTCCCCTCTGCTTTTCCTCCTCCCTCTTTTCCCCTCCCCTCCCCTTTCCTCCTCCTTTCTCCCTCCTCCCTCCTCCTCCCTCCTCCTCCCCCTCCCTTTCCTTCTCCTTCCATTCCCCTCCCTCTTCCCTCCTAACTCCTCCCTCCTCCTGCCCCCTCTTTCTCACTGCTCCCTCCCTCTCCCTCTGACTGCCCCCTCCCTCTCTCTGCTGTTCCTGTGCTGACCGTTAGAGGTCATCAAGATGGTTTCTAATCTGGCCCCCTTCCCGTGCCTTAGGGTCTCTTCAGGGATGACATCACCTGTTCACCTCCTTGTCTTCAAGGACCACCTCCCGAAGCTACGCTGCTGCCACGGTGCTCGCTGATCACCTCCCCCTGATGGTACCTCGACCCCCCTTTGGGGAAGTGTAGAACTCCACCTGCCGGGCAGAATCCCCACCCCTGCTGCCCTCTCGGCACCACCCCCAGACCCATTAGCAACTAAAAGACCATTTTAAATGTTAACTGATTAGTTTTAGTTATAATTAATTTATTTAAATTTAATTACTACATAGACTTGGGCTTTTCAGTGGGGCCTCTAACCTTTGATCAATTGCAGAGGCCACTAGGAGCTCGGACCCCTGGATGGCACCAGCGTACAAAGCAGCCACTGGCAGAGACCACCCCCTCATGCCCACACCACCAGGACGAGGATAACTGAGGATGAAGAGGACCAGAACCGACCAGCCAGTTCTTCCCTCTTGGCCGAATGTTTAAACCAATGCCCTAGTGAGGGGGCATTGGTCATTAACCCCTGACCTTTGCTATGCTTATGCCTTGATGCTATGAATATTTTTCTATAAGTCTTTACTTGTGTTCACTTGCCAGCGACCTGGAGTGTTTCCCTCCCCAAGGAGTTGTCAGTCTTTCTCCGATGACAACCCCCTTGTTGCCTGTATGATGTCCTGAATGGAAGGATCCCTTTGGGAACTTCTCAGGAGGGGGACCTGGGCCAAGGGCTCGACCAGCATCTCACTGGCAATTCCAAGGCCCAGGGTGGGCTTCTGGAATGAGCATGTGCCCTGACGCCTGGCTACCGAACTGCCAAGGGCCTCCCCGCCTCTCCCCACCTCTTCTCAGATCTCCCTGTTCTTTCTGGGGAGTGGGGACAAGAAGAGCAGCCTCCCAGGGTTGTTGTGAGTATTGAATGATACAAAACCACCGCAGGCAGGGCTGGGCATAGAGGAGGCGGTCAGCAAATGTCTGTTGAAGAGTTGGGTAGGTCGGTCCCTTCCCAGCCCTGTCACTCTCGCCTCATGCTTCTCGTTTATTCTCCCGCAGCGCTCCAGACAGCCCCTGTCCGCGGGGCTCTCCTTGAAGCAGGTAGGGGTCCACCGAGATGGGCATTGGGCAGACCTGAGTATAGGACCATGAACCTCCCATGTGGTCATGTCCAGAGCACTTTCTACGTTCTATGAGTGTCTTATTTTCGTGTCGTACACACACATGAATGAAGCAGCCACATTTACAGATGAGAACGGGTTTGACATTGATTGGAGGGATTTTAAAAGAGTCCAGGTGGGGGGTTAGGGGTGGGGTGGGGGAAGAAGAGGGGTTAGGAGAAGCAAGTGCCCCCTCCCACAGCACAGGACACGCTCACATTCACAGCAGGGACACTGGGGCTGGAGGAGTGTAAGTGTTTGGTCACATTGTTGGCAAGAGAAGGGGTCAGAGTTGGACCCTGGGTGCCCTTGCGGCCACCCCTTACCTCCCCTGGGCCCAGAGTTGTACTAAGAGCCTTTTGATTTCCAATCAGGCATTTGACAGTGGGATAGCCTGTTTGAAATCCCAGCTGTCAAGCATGGTCTGGGGAGGGTGGGGGGTGGGGGGCATCTGGGTGGCCCTGTGCGGTGCCATGTGCTGGTTCCACCTCTCAATGACTGGTGTGACCTTAAACAAGTCACTTAACTTCTCCAAGCCCCAGTCCCTTTCATGGCTAAATGGGGATTTAAGGGAAAAAAAAAAAAAAAAAGCACCCGCATTTATCTACCCCACAGGGCGCTTTTGAAGACCAAGTGATGTAACCACCGTGAAAGTGCTTTGTAAATAGCTGTGGAAATTGCTAGATACTTAACTCCCAGCGTTAGGGCCTCGTTAGTGCCTCGTGCTGCACATGCCCAACCCCATTCTCCCTCAGTAATAACGGCACCCAGTAGGTGCTGCGTGTGTTTGCGCTCAATAAATAAATTCCAGAGTAAATAAAAGCAGAATTAATTGAACAAACATTTTCTGGAACGCCGACAGTATGCCCAGCACCCCAGGCCTGGTATGTGATCCAAAGATGATGAAAACAGGCTCCTGGAAGCTAATTGGGGTCCTCCTTCGACCCGCACTTTCTTTCGTCCCCTTTTAAGCCAACCAGTTTTGTCCGGACAAGACAAAAACAACTCAGGCGCTTTAGAGAAGCCCGGCTCCATGGAGACAATAGCTCCCGGGCATCTAAAAGGGCCTGATTGGATTATGTGGCAAATAGAAGGTGGAAGGGTGACTTGGAAGGTGACAAATGAAGTGGGCGGAGAGCTGCTTTGAGTTAATCCAGGCTATTAGGAGGGAACCTTTTGTCTTCCAGGGGCTGCCGGGAGCTTTTACCACTGGTTTTTACATCCTTAATGTAAGGACGCATAATTTATGGTCAGTGAAAACCCAGGCCCCGTGAGGTTTGAGTGGGCCTAACGACCGCGTCCTGCTCCCAATGAGTAATTAGAGAGAACATTATGGCCCCCTTTGTGGTACGCAAAGGCCTTTTGATAACCACGATTCATTTGAACCTCACAACTCCCTGTCCCGACCCGGGGCTGGCCTGCCACCTCCAAGGGGAACAGAGGTCATCAAGGTGTTCTTCCAGGTTGGGGTCCTACGGCACATTTGCACCCCTGTCACCTCTTGGGTAGTGACGGAAGAGAGGTGTCTACGCCTTGGTCTCTCCTGTCTCAGGCCTACCTGTCTCTCCTGGCACTCACTAGTTCTTTTACTCTCAATTCCTAACTTTGCTCTCTCCACAGCCGGGAGCCTCCCAGGCCCCCTCACTGTCCCCCCTTTCCAGCCACTACAGCCTGTCTCTTTCCTTTTCGCAGCCAAGCTTCTCGAAAGACCTGTCTACACTTGCTGTCTTCCTTCCTCACCTCCAATTTCCTCTTCAACCCACTGCTTCCTGACTTGTTCTGCTCCGTCGAACGACCCTACCTCAGGTAATGACTTTTCTGTCACTTGACTCTGGACACGTTTCCAGCTCACGGACACATGGACACATTTTCATTTCTTGGCCTTCATGTGGCTTTTGGCTCTGGTTCCCTCCTAGGGGCCTCTACGCCTCACAGAATCACCTGCTCCTGGCTTCCCTCATTCTTAGCTTCTCCTTGGACCTGGGGTATCCACAGCTCTCCTGTCTGGGAGCCTGCCTCTTACCGTCTTGCAGGGTTCGAGGCCTGGCCGAACTGCCTGGTGTTGAGGCCTAGGGCTTAGTCAGTTCTTCCAAGCCACTTTTTTCTCAGTTCTGGAATAGCGTTACTACTCTTTACCTGGCGGGTCAGGTGGATGTGTCACAGGTAAGAACCAGACACTAGTCAAGGGACTTGAAATAAGGTCAATAAAATGTTCGTGAGAAAATTGGAGTCCCCGTCCGCTTTTCTGACAGGTTAAGTTCCCACGGGGCGAACCAAAGAGAGTAGAAAGACGTGGTCGGCGGCGGTGAGGTGGGGGAAGCGTAGCAGAGAAACAAAAAGTAAGAAAAGACACACTAGAGGTCCCCCAAAATGGGGAAGGGAACCTTAGAAAAAATACTGAACTTTGCGAAAAACCCATCCAGTGAAAGGTTTCCTCTCGGGTCGGGTCTGGCTCAAAGAAAGTAAACAGGAAAAAGGCTTTAAATTGATTATCCCAGTGACAAATCCCAGGAAGCTTTCAAATCAAATTGCCCCATTTTGGGTTTTTAACTCCTTCTATCAAGTTGAACCTCTTTAGGTCCCGCATCCTGGCTAAGCCCTCCCCCAGCCCCCCCTCGCTGGTGATTAAGTCCCGAAGGTACGCGACGCCTTTCAGGGATGAATGGCGCACAGAAAGCGCCCTCCCCGTCCCCCCCAGTGGTGGTTTTCTGTTTTATTCCACTTTCCGCCCTTTCCCCTTAATGAACGCAGGGCTAATCTTGGGCCTTGTCAAGGAAGAGGCCGCGGACGTTAATGAGGTAGCTGCTGGATTCCAATATTCGTCTCATAAGGAGCTCTTCTTTGTCTGGGGAGGAAAAACACACTGGTTATCATAATGAGGTGAGCCGGCATCCGCAGGCAGGGCCGACCAGGGCTGAGGCCACGCTTCTAATTCTGGTGCTGGAGCCCGGGTTTCATGCGCTCCTCATTTAAGGCTTTGCCTCTGTCCCAGTCAGGGGTCCATTGAGTGGGGTTGAAAGTTGAAGGCCGCTTTGGGGAGCCCGCCGCAGATAGGACTGCTTTGCAGAAAGTTCCTTTGTTTGACCCTTACTACACACAGACGTCACAGGGGTCCTGGCCCTCCGCGCCTGGTGGATTCATTGGGAGAAGCCCGGGAATGGAGGGGTGCATGTTTCCTACTAGAGCACGGCCCTGACTTGTTTCAGGACTCACGGATCATGAAAGACTCATAATCTACCTGTAGGACCCATAGAATTTTCCCAAGGTTGACACTGACCTGGAAAGCGCCATCCTCATCAAGAAATAGATGGATGTTGGTGCCCCTCCCACCCCTCAGCCCCTGGCCTTGGAGTAGTGAGGTTCGGGGTTCACCTTTGCCTCCCATGTACTGCTGCACGTGAACTTCAGAGGCCCGGGGATTTGTCAGGATCACTCAGGGAGTCAAGTGCACAGAGGGGACATGACAACTCAGATCTGGCAGCAGAACCCACAGCCCCTGCTTTTACCTGCTTCATACCTCCTTCCCACATATGTCCTGTGCCCCAGTGGAAGGGCCCCCACCAAGCTTCTGTCCTGATCTTTGAACTCCCCAGAGCCCATCGATACCTTTAGAGCAGGTATTCCCACCCCACTAAGTCTGAAAACTGCCTCTCTATGTCCGAAGTTCTGGGCTTTTCTCAGCCTAAGGGCCGATCAAGATCAGATCACTCCCAGTTAAGCATCAGACTGAGCCAGACCTTCAGCCCGATGGAGAACTAAAGGAGAAGGGAGGTGATGGGAGCGAGGGGAGGAGGCTCCCGGTGCTCTGTTGGCTAAAGGTTCTCTGGCATCACGGCCTAGAATTCGTGTACTCTTTTTTTCAAATCCGCGAACCCTACTTGTCAAGCACCTGAACCACGTCCGAGGCTGTCCTAGGGACCCAGAGGTGGCCTGGGTGAGGGGGATGGGTGAGGCTGAGCACCTCTGAAAGTAGGGATCCTACCAAAACCCGCTGGTCTCAACATCCCTCCTTAAGTCAATCCTGGAGGCTCTGGACTTCTATGAAGAGGTGGCTTCCCCAGGTGGAGAAGCAGAGAATGCCTGAAGCCAGGAGACGCCCCCCCCCACCCCATCCTGAGTTTGTTTTTCTCCTTTTCCTGCCCACCTCTGGTGTCCACCGCCTCTTCCTCCTCCCATCACCCATTTCCGGATTCGGTCCTCCGGGGGTGCCCTAGGCCAGCCCATTGCTTCCTCTGGGTGCCCCAGCCTCAGCTTGGCACTAAGTGGGGTTCAGTAAGAGTATGTGGGCTGTCTGTTTGGACAGGTGAGTCAGTGAAGGAACCGCCGTACTCCAGATGCTAGGCGGGAGTCTTTGGGAACCGAGGAGCGTCAGGCAAACGGGAGGAGGCTGGAATTCGTTCCTCTGAGGGGAGCCTGGGTACCGCCCTGCCCCCAAGCCCCATTTGAGCCGGGCTTTGCTGGCCCTGCCCCTTCACTCACTCAGGCGTCCATCCCGTCATCCAACAGTTGATCCTTACTGAACGAGCCCATGGCCCGGCCCCGGCTCAGCCCCAGCGTCCCTTAGCGTGTCCCTTGATGGCCTCTGCCTCCCCGGGAGGGCTGGCCGGGGGGTTGCTTCTGCTGAGGGCGGCCTCATGCCGCCGCAGGCGCCGGAGCAGCAGCCTCTGGCTCTGGAGAAGGCCGGCAGAGGGGCTTGGAGGGTAGGCCTGCCTTGGGCCACTTGGCCCTGGCGACCTTTCATTTAAGCCCTGGGGGACACTTGGAGGTGCCCATCTCCAGGGCTCTGCCCCCTCCTGCCCTCTCTGCCTCCCGGAGATCCCACCCCCCATCCCGTAGCTGAGTGCTGACGGCTGCCCTCGCCCCCCGCCCTACAGCTCAGGACTGATGCGGGGGCGCAGGAATTGCTGTGACGTGTGTGTGCCCCTCGGGCTCCGGCCCCCCGGGTCTCCCTCTTGAGTCGGGGTCTGTGACCCGGACCTCCCTGTCCTGGGGCCAAATGCAGCCCCTGTGCACCAGGCGTTGGCTGGGAACCTCCAGGGAGCTCTGCAGGCTTGCCCTCTGCCCGGTTGCCTACCTGCTCTGCTCTGTCTTGGTGGCCACCTTGACCCACCGGTAGCTCTGCTTGCCACAGTCTGTTGCCTGGCGCGACCCATCTGCCCCTTCTCTGCACCCAAATCACTGGGCTCCTGATCCTCTGGGCCTCCGCTGTCCAGGCCTCTGCCTAGCTGGTTGGTTTTCCTTGCTGAGCCCACGCCTGTGGTTACCTGGTCTTGCCTGCTTCCTTGTCCGTCTCCTGCCTGCTTGCCTCTTGGCCTTCTATAGGGTGTAAATGCCCCTTCCCCAGGTTAAGGAGCCCCTTCCCCTGTGTGGCCAGAGAACCGGTCCCCAGGGTGCACGGGACAGGCCCCTGCCGCCACGCCACCTCCCGCAGCCGTCCTCAGATGCCTCCTCCTGGGGGGGTGGGGGTTCGAAGTGACCGTGGCTGCAGCCAGAACTCTGTCCTGCCCCTCCCCATCCCCCAGGCCCCTCGTCTCGTCCCACTGGGTGTTAGCCACAGCCTGCCCCTGGGAGGACTGGGCTCTGCTGTGCCCCAGGCCTCACGGCCGGTGTGGGGTCTACCAACTGGGCCCGTTGCTTCTTCACCTCTTCGTGTCCTTGCTCATCTCCACGACCCGCCTCCTTCCACCGAAAACCATGCAGCAGGTGAGACTTGGCTCACTGTGTGTGTGTGTGTGTGTGTGTGTAGCTCCTCTGAAGTGCCGGCCTTGTCATAACCTTAATCTCCTGCCTCTCCTGCAAGGTCAGCCCTGTCCCCAGCACACCGAAGACCCCGATGGAAGAGGCCAGAACAGCCCCCAGAGGACCGCCGCTCTGCACCAGGGAGCCCGCCGAGCTGCCTGTCGCCAGTCCCGTGCCTCTCCACTTGCACCCGCGTTGGGGTGAGTGTCTTGCTTTCTTGCGACACCAGAATTTCACTAGTTTCAGTTCACACATCTTGATTCTAGAAGATACACATTTAGCCTGGGGAGTGGGCCACTACCAAGAACAAATCTGCTCCACCGACCCTGTGGCCTGGCGGGGGTCTGCAAGCCGCCTGGAGCCGCTGGGACCGTGGCCACATGGAGCCGGCACATGTGGGGCCCACCCCGGGGCCGTGGCATGCTGTGGGCCGGGCACGGTAAGTGAGGGGTGTCCACAACTCTGACCACGGGCCCCAGGAACCTGCTCGGGCCAGGCACACAGTAGGTCCCCAGTGCAGCGTGGCTAAGCACAGGAAGGAATTAAAGTACGGTATAGGTACCCTCTCTGGTCTCTGAGGCCTGGCCAGAGGGCCAGCATGGAGACGTGGAAACAGGAAAGCTTGTCTGTCTGTAGAAAACCTTTTTTCCCTGAAATCCAAAGCTGTCAGTCCTCGTGAGTTCTCACACACCAGGCTTTGATAATGTCCTTTAATCACAGAGTTGTTTTTGAGTGAGTTCTTCCCTTGGCCCGTTTTCCTCACCCCTGAAATTGCGACGGGATGGGAATGTTTGTGTCTGTTTAAATAAAATCAGTAATGGTGGGGAAGAAGAAAGCGGAGGATTATAGCCGTCCAGTTCACGCCAGAACGAGTCATTTGTTTATCTGGGCTTTCCTTATTCCAGACGCATGGCTGGAGCCATGGGGGCTCAGGGCTAGGGCTCTGCTGGGGTGCCTGAGACCAGCTTTGTCTTAGGGACTAGAGGATCTAGCAGGGTTCCCCGGGAGATCCCACGCAGCGACTTGGCCCATGTAGCAGCTGAGCAAGATGGGCAGGAAGAAAGGAAGCTCGGCCGAGGGCACTTTTCCTTTTTCGGATCCCAGGAACCGAGTCTCACAGAGGGGTCTGGGGGTGGGGGCCGTTGGCAGAGTTGGCAAAGCAGGGGGCCGCGCTAGCGAGGCTGACTCTGTCCGAGCCTGCTGTATCTCCCGCCTCATGCTCCTGGGGTAGCCCCTGGGCTGATAGACGAGGCCAGTCAGACTCCGGGGTAGTCGGGTGGGAGATGGGGAATGGCCTGGTGAGGCCAACTCGAGCCCACGGAGATTTACGGAGCCTCAGGTGGGTCCCCCAGTGTCCCTGGGCCAGGTGCCAGTGCCCCTCTTGGTCCTCAGGGGTCCCCAGGGTCTGTGAGAGGGCCGGCGATGAGCAGAGCGGGGCGGGGGGCATCCTCCAGGTGCCGCAGACCCCCAGGGTCTCTCACTCAGATTCCGTGACGCCCTCTCATCGCATGGAGCTTTCAGAGACAGGTCTGCCCTGCCCTTCTCCCCTGAAAGGGAAATGGGTTGCGGATATTACTTTTCCTTAGACCCCGTCAGTGTAGGTGACGAGGGGCGGAGGCCTCTGAGCCCAGGGACCGTCTTTGCTTGTTTTTGTTCCCTAGAGAGCCAGTCGGGCTGCCTAGAGGTGGAGAGTGTGTGCCCAGGGCTGAATCCAAGGAGGGGCTCCAGGAAGGCTCTGCCCTGTGATATTTACTCCATAGTTGGCATTTGCTGAGCCGTTAGCAAGCAGGTGACGTGGCAGAGAGAGAGGCCTAGGAGGGAAGCTTTACACAGGGCAGGGTGCAGGTCGGGGGGCGGGGCCCTGGGGGGGTTGAGTTGGGTGTTGTATCTGGAGCTTCCCAGACAGATCCACAGAGCTAGTTTGAGCCAAGTGCCCATGGTTTCTGGATTCTTCTGGAAGGACATCTCAGCAGGCCCTCCAGGTGGGCTGAGCTGAGGGGCGGAGTCACGGCGAAGGCAGGTGTCCAGCCCACTCCCAGCCTTTGCCAGCCCCTGCCCCTCATCGTCCCCAGCAGGGTGGGGTGGTGTCTCTTTGGGCCTGGCTGTATCTCAGGTACACTCGGGAACGTTCCGTCTCAGGCAGAAAACACATTTTTGTGTGTGTCCCATGTTACTTTGCGTTTTGCATGTCATTAAGCAGAAAATAAAGACTAGATCGAGTATTCTTCTCAATTAAAGGAGTTAAAACAGTACATCATCAATAATCAGCCTCACAGCCAAACATTCCAGGCATTATTAAGTGTTGAAAGAAATGATCATTTTTGGGAAAGTTCTTTTTGTAGAGGGATTGGCCCACCCTTGAGCAGTTGGGTATGGATTGGAGTCCCAGACAGGCTAGACAGAGGGCAGAGGGCCCTGTCAGTGTGGCGGGAGCGGGTCTCTCTGTCCTGCCTCTAAGTGGATGCTCTGAGGAGGGCACAGATACGTGGGGGAGTTGGTGGTCTTGTCTGGAAGCTGGCGGTGCCATCCCACTGGCGTCCCCCTGAATGGGTGGGAAACGGAGCCTAGAACAGATTTCAGCCTCTGTAGTCCTGGAAGGACACAGAGTGCCCCCTCGGCCGCGCGTCTTCCCACCTGCAGGTTGCTTGCGGGGGGGCTCCCTGCAGCTTTTGGGGCCCCCGACCTCATGCCTCCTGACTTGTGATTCAAACCCCGAATGCATTTCCAAGCACATTTCTCCAAATAATGTCAAAACCTGGCAAGACTTACGGGCAACGGGGTGCATGTGTTTCTTATTCGTTTACATGAAGTAACTTCAATGTGTTTTTTATGAGCAATCTGACTTCCAGAAAGAGAAAAAAAAATCGACCCATCTTTAATGAGCTTGCTAATGAATTTTTCCTTGAAAAGAAGGAGGCGGCTTTCCACAGAAGGGGGTGTGGAGAGAGACAAATTAAGGTTCCAAAGGGTTAAAGGGCAGTGGGTGATGGCGAGACCAGCATTGTCAGCTGAATTGAGAAAGGCCTGCGGTCCTGGGGCCCCTTCTTTTTAGAAAACCCATGTTTAACACAGTGTGAGTCCATCCCGGGAGGGAGCGGTCCCCTTCCCTCCACGGCTTTAACCCCCGTCCTCTCTCCTAGAGGGGAGAACAAGGAAGCATCGCCTGGTCTCCCATCTAGGGTGTAAGCAGATGGAAAATTCCGGAAAAGAGTTGTATCTTTCCAAACGAGGTCATCTTGAGTGTGGGGTTCCCGTTTTGAAAGGGAGACACGAGTGTGGGCAGGGCAGGAGGGACAGCTCTCTCTAAAGGGCCTGGTTCCCAGGGGAACCAGCCCTGTGTCCTGAGTGGCTTGAGAAGCCAGGCTCTTTAGGGAAGTCTGAGGGACTGGGTGTTGCAGGGGCATGTGAAATGAGTCCGTGTTTCAGAGCTAGGAAAGAGTTCAGAGAGCCCTTGGGGACTCTGTTGGGAGATCTGACCCCAGAGGTGTTCCCCACCAACCCCCTGGTCCCGGCGCCCTGCCCCCTAGCAGGACAGAGCAGCACCAGCGAGAGGGGTCCCAAGTTCAGTTGGACCAAGCGGAAGCAGGTACGGAGCGGGGGGGCTCCCCAACTGTGCCAGGGTGAGAGACCCATCTTTGAGGAGCCCAAACATTCTGGAATTTCTAGCGCCTTCTTCAGACGCTTGTCCTGTAGTCCCATATCCCAGTCTTCGCTGTGGAAAACAGTGGAAACCACGGCTCTAGCCATGGTTTTGGGAACTGACTGATGAGAAAGTCTGCAGAAAGATCTCTCTTCTCAGCTGCCCCCTCCCCCGAGGCCCGGGCTCATGAGGGTCTGGGGCCGGAGCAGGTGCAGAGGAGCTGGGGCTGGGGTCGGCGGGCCCCCTCCCCCCGGGATGCGGGTGGGAGAGGGGAATTAATCAGGGGAGAGGAGGCTGGGGCGGGGTGTAGCCCCGGGTCTCTTAATTGCTCTCCAATTTCTTTGGGCTTAAAAACAATCCAGATGGAGAGTTCTTAAGTCCTCCCAGCCTGGGGGTCGGGGGAGAGGAAGGCTGCCCACCACCTTTGCCTCCTTCTCGGGCAGTGAATAGGGCCTCTGGCAGGGGCTTAAGGAGGAAACTCTTAGCCTGGGAGCTCCCAGGGCCGTTTGAGGCGGAACAAAGGCACAGGCAGAAAGGAATGTGGGGGCGCCCCCCGCGGAGAACAGCCACCTGGGGATAATCGAGGGCTGAGTGCACAGGAGTTTTCCCAGGTCCTGTGAATACATTCTTTCAATAGAAGGTGGCTTTTCTTCAGATGAAAAGGAGAAAAGCTCAGTCACCTTCCCTGTACTGGAGTGTGTGTGTGTGTGTGTGTGTGTGTGTGTGCCCTCTGGGGCCGTGGTGGCCCCTTCCTTGTGTGTGCGTGCGTGTGTGTGTGTGTGTGTGTGTGTGTCTGTTTTGGGGGCCGCGCCACGCAGCCGAGAGGCCGCACAGTGGCACGGTTAGTCAGTCGCCCCGCCAGCGCGACCCCAGACATGCTCCTGCCCCCCAGGTCTGGGGCTTCTCTGCATGTGTCTCAGGACGCAGACTGCTTGTGCCTCTGCCCCTAAACCAGAACTGGATCAAACTGGGCCTGATGCCCTTAGAGAACACCGGACGGACAGATGGGGCTGGGGACACAGGACTCCAGGGTGGGAAGGAGGGGACCGGGAGGAGGGTCCGAGGGGCTGCAGGCTGACCGCGTGTCTACCAGCTGGTCAGGCCGCTCCTCCTCCCCTCCCGCTGCCCCCTGCCTTCTCCCCATTCTCCGGGCCCACCTGATGCTGGAGGCAGTCACGAATGGGGGGCCAGTGTCCACACTTAGGATGACGGGGCTCGGCACAGCTCACAGGCCCGGGGCAGCATCGAGCAAGGGGATCCAGTCAGATGGAGGGCAGAATTTGTGTCAGTGTGACCCCCGACTGTCCTGAGGGCTCTGGCCCCTTTGGGGTGACTGAGGCAGAAATCCCAGCCATGAGAGGAAAGGAGTCCTGGTCTCAATCTTGGCCGGAGCCTCTTGCTGCCGGCTTCTGGGCCTCAGTT
The DNA here is from genome assembly GCF_964662115.1 of Mustela nivalis. Lineage (NCBI taxonomy): Eukaryota > Metazoa > Chordata > Mammalia > Carnivora > Mustelidae > Mustela > Mustela nivalis. Next base: position 5,256,280 of record NC_139025.1, on the reverse strand, counting down.
TCCCCATCTGTAGAATGGGGCAGTAGCCTGTCAACTCTGTATTCTCGAAGGCAGAAGGAGCATAGGATGTCAGTCTGGGAAAGGCAAGGGCCCTGTTTCAACAGAGGGGGCGGTGGGTGGAAGGTGTGTCCAGAGAGGGCCCCCACTCGCCTCTTGGCTGGAGGAAGGGCGCACCCCCACTACCCGTGACTTGTTCAGTGGAGAAGGTTCTGAGTGGGTGTTCTGGATACGGTCTTTTGGTGACCTGGTTCCAGCCCATGCTCAGCCCCAACATTGGGTGTGACTTTGGATCCTGTCTCTAGCTTTCTGGTCTCAGTTTTCCCATTGTAACATGGGGCAATGCAGGATCACTGTCAGCTGAGGCCCCTGAAGCTCTAGGTTCCTTCCAGGTGCTTCGTTGGTCCTCTGTGGTTGGTTGTTGGTTTGCAAGTCAGGAGATCAGAGATCGCTGGTGCCCTGCTGCCCCCCCCCCCTCTGCTTTAGAGAGGACACAGAGAGTAGAGAGGGCTGGTGCCCTTTCTCGGATAGCAGGCCCTGGGTGTGAAACCCACTGCTGCTAGCCACCAGCTTGACTAGCATAGTCATGGGTCAGTCCCCACGGTCAGCTTTCCGTGGACAGGATCCCCACAGCGCTCACGCCCCAAGCTCACTCCCAGGGGCTTGCCGGTGTACTCTGGGGCCAGGATGGCATTTTATGGAGCATTTTTTTCCATACGGGTGGGCCGCTGGCCAGGCCTGGAAAACTTTCCTGGGCTGTGGAGTGGTCAGCGTGCCACGAGACGGGCCCCGTGGCGGCAGTCCCAGGAGGATGCGGCTGGCCGTGCCAACCCCTGGGGCTCAGCCCGTGCCCTTTGGTCATGAGACGCTGGGCAACACCTCTTGCCGGTGCCCTCGCCCGCTGAGCTGAGAACTGAAAAAGCCATCAGGATGGCAGCTTCTGGAATAGTGTTGAGTAACCAGGCCCGTGCCAGCTGCCTGTCCCTGACCGAACTTAGAAGCCGCCTTTAGGTAGCCCTTTGTGCTTCGCCTGTGCCTGGTAAATAAATCCCCGGAGCCCTGGGCCGATGCTGTGCCTGGTTATTGCCACTGTGGGCCGCGGTCTTTGTTTCGTGACCTTGGTTGCTAATATAATACCTGGGAGCAGAAATGAGGAATCGAGAAGTCGCTAGTCTCAATTAGACGAGCGGCCGTCTTTCCCGAGGCTGCCTCCACCACTCTAGCCATAAACCGTAAACATACACCAAATAGGCCCTAATTCTCTCTAATTGCCCACTCCTGTAGCAGAAAGCGGGTTCCAGGAACAGGCATATGTAAACATCCTCCGTGGTCCGGCCAAGGGAAATTAGAGGGCTGACGGGGGCCGGCGAGAGAGGGGACATGATTTCAAAAGATGTCCCAATTACCGCTCCCATTTTCATAAATGGGTCCGTAATGTCCAGGCCCCCGGTCTTCACAAAGGTACAGGAAATTAGTTTTGCGAAGAGCCTGCGTCTGTAAGGGAAGTTGTGGGAGGGCGGTCTTCACTCAACAGGTAGGAAGCCTGAGATCTGAGGCGAGGCTGATTATTTGTATAAACTACGGGCTCTAGTTCTGGAAATCACCGTTTGATTGAAAATAATCCTTTTGTGTCTCTCCCTGCTCTAAACATCCATAAGTTCTTTGTATCAAAGGCGTGCCGTGCCAGACCGTTAGGTCCTGTCGGCCACTGGAAAAGGGCCGCTGGCCGCTTTTAAAATCTTGATATGAGGAGTTAGATTTTTCTTTTCTTTTTAAAAAAATATTTTATTTATTTGAGAGTGAGGAAACACAAGTGGGGAGGAGGGGCGGAGGGAGAAGTAGGCTTCCCGCTGAGCGGGGAGCCTGATGCGGGGCTTGATCCCAGGGCCCCAGGATCATGACCAGAGCCCAAGGCAGATGCTGAACCGTCTGAGCCCTGCAGGCACCCCCGGAGCTAGACTTGGCTAATCCCGGGAAGCCACTGGGATATTTCTGGGATGTCCACCAGGGCTTCCTGGATCAGGAGCTCAGGGCAGGCATTTAGGAGATGAGATCAAATGCTGGTGGCCGTGGTGTCTCTGGACCTCATAAGGAAACCTTGTGTCTTCCTTGGGCTCCAGACAGTGACTCATCCCTGTGGCTTCCCTGCCACATCTGTTACCCTTCCAGCCCCACGCTCTGTTATCTTCGATCCCGGCAGACCCAGGGCTGTGCTGCACACAGCTTTGAACTCAGGGTCTGACTTGGCCAGCGCCATGTCTTTGCAGGCAGCCTGGGTCTGCCTCAGAGTTAATCCAGGGCTGTCAGGCGCTCTGGGGGTGGGGGTGGGCACTCATGGAGCCCCGGGGGCAGAAGCAGGAGAAAAAATACAGATGCCCCAAGCGACCTGATTTCCTTGGTCCTATTAAACACACCAAAGTACTCCTCCCCCCACCCCCACTCCTACCCCTTGTTCCCACGGGAATTGGCAGTGCTGGGGGAGAGGAGGGTCTGGCTATGTGTTCAGGGTCTGGAGTCCCAGTGTCCCCTTGGGACTGTGATCGCGAGCAGAGGGCCACCCCAGGTGCTCGCAGCCTCCCAGGGAGGGCTGGAAACAGAGCTAAGGTGGTCTCCAGCTCCAGGTAGGGGGCCAGGGCTGGTGTATCACCAGGGTCTGTCTTTGGCTGTCTACCAGCTTACGACTCTTCGGTTAACATTTATTTATTTTTTAGTGACTTTTGTTTTTTTGGTTATAAAATCAACTGATTAGGGGAAAACAGGGTTTGGGAAGCTCGAGGCCGGGGAAGGAAATTTTAGGAGGATTTAGAAGCAAGAGGGGTACCCCGCGGTGTCCCGGCTAAGTCTTGGGGAGGTGTAGACAATGGAGGGCACCCCACAGGGCTTACGGCAGGGCAGGGGGAGCCGCACAGGGCCGCCTCCCTACCTTGGAGCTCCCTGCCTTCGGGCTCTCTGGCCCCACCTCTGGCTGCGCCCTCCCCACACCTCACAGCTGTAGAGACTTCATCGGGCTGACTGCCCTCCGGCTGGGGCTACTCACCCTCCCTAGACTCGACGGCACGTGTGTTTAAAGTCAACTCACTTAGAAAAATCTGTTTTGTTTTGTGTTGTTTTAACAAATAGATTTTTTTTTTTCCTTTTCCTGAGCAGCCTCAGGTTTATAGAAAAAGTGAATGGCCAGGTACAGAGCATTCCTATACCTGTCCCCGTCCCCGGGTTTTCCTGTCACTGACAGCTGGAACAGCTGGCGTTGTGTGGCACATGATTAACTGGTCGGCCAGTCGTCGATACGTTGCTGGGTTCCATTGCTGGGTTCCAACGCCATTCTTTGGGTTCCCTCTTACCTCTCGGACCGTTGGTGTGTTTTGACAGATCTGTAGTAACTTTTTTTCTTTTTTTTAAAGATTTTATTTATTTATTTGACAGACAGAGATCACAAGTAGGCAGAGAGGCAGGCAGAGAGAGGAGGAAGCAGGCTCCCTGCTGAGCAGAGAGCCCTAGGTGGGGCTTGATCCCAGGACCTTGGGATCATGACCTGAGCTGAAGGCAGAGGCTTTAACCCACTGAGCCACCCAGGCGCCCCTGAAGCAATTTCTGTTACTGAACTCAATTTTTTTTTTTTTTTTTTTAACTTTAAGGCAAATGCTTGAAACATAAGGTTTGATGTGCCTGGACGCAGCTTGTCACGGTGCTGACTGAAAGGTGCATGTAATCATTAAAGAGGAGGCATCTCTGCAGGCACCACGGTCTTCTGTCCCCTGACTGTGTGCCCCAGTTTGAGGACACACTGTCCATTCAAGACTCCACAGCCTGTGGTCCCCAGCCTGCTGCTCTAGTCCTACCCACGTTCACGCCCTGCCCTGTCGACTTCGGCCCGAGGACACGCTATGTCTCAGCGCTGCTCTTCCTCCATGGTGGGATGCCCTTCCAGGGAGTCTGCTCTGCACCCTTTTGGTGTTCAGATCAGCTGTCACTCGCGCGCTAAGTCTTTGGCACCTAGTTCCATGCGTCGCACTAAGCCAAGGGCTCTTGGGTCAGGAGTCGCATCCCTGCCTCTGGGCCTGTGTTCGTCCACTCTGCCGCCGCTGAGGCTGGGGTGGGGAGCTTGGTAGGTGAGTGGGCCCGCGAGCGTGTACGGAAAAGAGAAATGCTTGACTTCACCAGTTCCCAGCTTGCTGGGGAGTTGGGGAGTCCCTGCTTTAGTTGGGTGAGTTTCCAACCAGTGACCCTGCACGCTCTGATTCCAGCTGAAGACCCCATCCGGAATCCTCCACAGAAGGAGAGACCTTCACGTGCCACCCAGCACCCTCCGGCGTTCAAATCGTAAGTTGCTGGGGTGTGGGGGACACATCTGTGGGCTCGTCACTGAGGGTGGGGGGGCTGCTGCCCAGAGCACATGGCCAGGCGAGGCCTGGGTGGGTGGGGCCTGGTGAGCGCTGGCCAAGGGGCCGCTCACGGGGAGGTGGGTGCCCAGTGAGGCAAACTGATCGCAGACCTTGAGGGGGGGGCTTGTGTTGTAAGGCAGGACCCCCAGCCTCCTTGTGTTGTCTCTGTGGCAAAAGAATTCTATAGGCGGCTTCGAGTGCCGGACCCCCAAAGAATTCCTTCTCTCTAGCTCCTCTCCATGAATGGCCTTTCATTATTGAGTGTCCCTTTGGCTCTTGTGCCCCAGGGCAGACTAGGATGGAAGTGCCCTTGTGAGCTGGGGGGCCCTTCAAAGGGCCGAGGAAAAAACGCAGGCCGAGGGACCAGCCTCTCAAACGGGCTTCCAGCTCCAATGACCTTCGCTCACCCCCTTGAAATGTCTGGAAAACAGAATGGGCAGATTTTCTGTCTTCAAAGTTTCCGGCTAAACCTCTTCAAGTTCTTTATTGTTTGGGACTGAGACACTCAGCAATGGTAATGGGTAGTTTCTTTTGTATTTGCCTTGAAAGGCCAAAATATTTTCATATTGCTACAGACAAAGCCGTCTATTTAGAAATGAACGCCATGTCTGTTGTTTCCCGCTGGGGAGACTGTGTACAACGTGTGTGTGTGTGTCTCTGTGTACTCTGGGGTCTTGAAACAGGTTTCTCATGGGGATGGCCATTCACTGGGGTCCAGGGGGGGATGCGTCTGCCCTGCCAAGGGGTTCTGGGGAAGCTGGCCCTAATTATATATCTGTCCCAGTTGGTCTAGGACGTGTGAGCCCTGGGGGCGGTGGTGGGGGTGGGGGGCAGGCCGGCTGCACTAACCTTGACTCTGCCTGTGCCTACATCTGCCATGTGTATGTGTTAGGGACTGTGGCTTGTGCCTCGGTGGTCAGCTTGGTGGGAGCAAAGCAGGAGGGTCTGAGATACGGTGGGTGTTCTGTTTTTCTTACTGGGAGGTCATTTCACGGGTATCTGTTACCTGATCCACATAAGGGCCCGTGGCTGGATGAGTGAAAGCAGGGAGGAGTGGATGAACACATAACCAGGTAAAGAAGGGAGCAAGCCGGGGGGGGGGGGGGGAGTGCCGTGACCGAGATCCTGTGTGACACGAAGGCCGTTGATCTCTGAGTCAGTGAAGTGTGTAGTCAGTGTGTAAAGAGAGCCACTCGCCAGCCGACACCCAGTCACCACAGACCCAGACATGGTGTGGGTCTAGGTGGGTCATCACACGAGAGGTGTGAGGCAAATAGACAGTCACTGAAGTTTACCAGGAAAACAATAAGATGTAAACAGTAGAGCCGAGGACCCAGGGGTGGAGACGCAGAAGCCAGTAGCCACAGGGCCGTGTCATGCACTTACACACCCTCTAGGAGGCTAGATCTTCTGTGAAGTGCTCTGATCAGGAATGATGGCGATGATAACGATCCTTCCAGGCAGGAAGAAGCTTCTGGAGGTGATGGGTAGGTTTAGGACAAGGATCTCGATGACAGGTTCATGGTGCGCGCTTCCCTCCGGTCTCACTGGGGTCCTGTACGTGGCTTTTGGTGTGTCAAAGCACAATTAAAATGAAAGAGCCCAAGGAGAAGGTCACTGAAAGGATTGCCCCAGCCCTGGTGAGAATGAGGGGGGGGGGTCCCATGAAAATGAAACAGGTATGGGGGGGCGGTGAGGGAGCAGGCAGTCGTGGGGGGAGAGAACACCGCTAAAAGTAAACAGTAAATGAATGGGAGAACTAGTGTTTTCTTAAATTAGGGCATGCACGAGTATGTAAGGAGGAGTACATCGGTGATCGCAGACCAGGCGCTACAGCAAGTGTGCAGGGGGCCTCCTGGCAGAGATAGATAAATCAGCAGCCAGGAGTCTGAAGAATAGGTTAAAAAAGAAAAAAATAGAGAGAAAGAGAGAGGACCCAGGACACCAAAGAAGTGAGTTAACTTTTACCAGAAGTTTTCTAACTCCCGGCACACGTAAATGAGTAGATACCGAAATGAAAGAAAGCCAAGAAGAGAGAGTGACTGGTGGAAACTCCTACACCCGGATGGGAGCGTGGTGCAGGGGCTTGTGGTGTCCCCCAGTCCTGGGGGCGGAGTCTGTCCCGGGAAAGGATGCAAGGGAGAATAAAGTAAAATATCCAAATTAAAATCAAGCATAGAAGGAGAAGGAGCAGGTCCCCGAAGTCCAGGAATGGGCGCACACTCCCGCGGGGAGGCGGCGGTGGGACTCGGGGTGCAGGGCTGTCACGCAGCAGAAGTTAGAGTGAGTCGGGTGCCACAAGCCAGGGTGCTGTCCCAAGTAAGACGTCTGTAAATCAGCAAGTAACTCAGGACCCAGAGAAGGCGAGGGGGCAGAGTGAAGGGGAGCCGGGAACGGGGGCAGCAGGGTTGTCCTTCATGAATCTCATCGGGGCCCCGGAGCCCCTGGAGAAGGAAGGCAGGCAAGTGGAGGGGGGAGCAAAGCTGGCATTGGAGGGAAGGACCGCTCTGAGGGTGGCTGGCAACCACCCAGAGAGATGGGGCCAGGGCGAGATCCGTGGGAGGGGGTGGGCTCGAACCATGGACAGTCATAGGTCCGAGCGCTCACATCCATTACTGGTGGAACAAGTAGCTGATAAAGAAAAAGAACAGGAAGGGAGAATGGTCGGAAGGAAGGAGCCACGGAGCCTCAGAGGTCAGGGACGGCCATTTGCAGGAGGCATCAGGATTCAGGGGTCTGCGCGACTGAGTCTCAGAGAGCGAAGGAACGCGAGAAAGGAGAGAGGCAGAGAGACGCAGGAGGATGGGCTGGGGTTGGGGCGGGCAGTGGGCAGTCGATGAGCCGGTACGCAGTTCTGTGTAGACACTCCTGACTCTAGGGGCAAAAGTGTAGTTGCGTAACTACGGAGAAGGCCTGGAGGGATACGTGGGCGCTCCAGGGAAGGGGCCGAAGAGAAAACAGGTTGATGTTTTCTCAGCCCAGTGAGGAAGGTGTCTGATTTCCAGCAGAGTGAAAGGGGGTGAGAAGGATTGAAACAGTGGGAGGAAAACAAAACAAAACAATCAAGAAGGGGAACAAGTTAAAATTAAAAAAAAAAAAACAACTATGAAAAGTAATAAATCAATAGGTCAAACAATGAAGTCTAGGAGAGGGAACTGGCTTAGCACTGATCGTCCACATTCATTCAGATCTGGGGCCCCAGAGTTATATAAATGATAAAAACGTGACCGTCCATAAAGAGACTGACCCACGACCCACGAGAGACAGAGGCCCACACAGGGGAAGACCACGAGCAGACGGCGTGAGCCCGGAGTTACGACTGATTCAAAACTGGGCTCTGGAGACAGGGAAGTAAATCCTGATCCGAATCACCAGGGCGAGGAATGAATGAACAAAAGGAAGCCTCAGGTCCACGGGCGCTGCGAAGGCTCCAGGCGTCACAGATGACGGCTAATCCAATTCTGTGCACCTGAGGTCCATAAATAAAAGAATAAATATTGAAATTAAAGGGTGACAGAAAGAATGAATGGACCCAGGGATGACTGAATTAGATGCCAGGGACTACCAGGAGAGCACTGCCCTTGGGACTGTCACTCATCTGACTCTGGGCACCTGAGCACTTCCCCCGCCCCCCCAAGAGCAAAAAGACCCAGGGACCCAGCCGCAGAGGGGAAGGGAGGGGAGGAGAGCCGAGGCAGAGGGGAGGACTCCGGAGACGGTCACGGCCGGTGTGTCCGAAAGAGCAGGGTCTGTTAGGATTAGCCATGAGCTCCTCAGTCCTCAAGGTCCATGAGATTGATCAGTCCCTGTTTCTAGAACAAGAGAAGTGGAGGGAGTGGAAAAAGAAGCAAAAGACCAAAAATGGAAGATAATAAACGTGAAAACAACCACAGTGACCAGTGGAGAGTTGGGAGAGCTTGTGTGACGAGCGATTATATATAATTAGTTCATGGACACGCTCCTTAAATAGATGAATGCGTTACTCCCCTCAGAGCAGGTGCCTTCTCGCACCTCCACGAAATAGATGCAGCGGCGGCCGGAGAGGAGAGAATAAATACCTGCGTGTAGTCGCTGGCTCCGGGCCGGGAAGGGAGCTGGCGGATGGGCGCGGGGCGTGGTGCTTGGTGTGCACCGGGTGGGGGGCTCACCCAGGGGGCTCACCCAGGGGGCTCTTTCAGGAGACCAGGAAGGGAAAGGAGGACCCGGGATGGGGGAGCTGGATTCATCTCCCTGCGGGCAGGAGTGATGGAAAGTCAGGAAGGTGAGATTTGGGAAGCAATAAGAGAAAGGAATTGGGGGAGAAATGCGAGGTGAGCACCTAGCTAAGGGGTGTGAAGTGGGGTGTGCACACCCAAGGCTCGCTCTGCGGAGGACTGCAGAGGAGGAGCTGGAAGCGGGGCGTGAAGGAACGAGGGAGGAGGAGGAGGAAGAAGGAAAGAGGAAGGGGCGCGCGCACTTGGCCCGCCACGGAGTGCTGGGCTATGTCCTGGCCCCACGGGCCGGTTCCCCTCCTTCCTCCGACCCTCCGTGTCCCCATCCGTAACCTTGGGGGGGCCTCAGCTTCCCGCTCGGATGAATCATGGGGTCAGACGCCCACCCGCCTGTGGGCAGTGCCCTGTCCGTAGCCATGGGGAGGCGGCAGGCTCTGGCCGGGGCCTTGCAGAAGGCTGCGTGAGCCAGGGGTGGGAGGCCAGGTGGGGGTCTCAGCCCCTCCTTGGGCTGGGTCACCAGTGAGCGAGGCTCTTCCCGCCAGGGGGCAGCAGAGGGCAAAGGAGCAGGAGGCCCTGGAGCCGCCCCTGGGCTGCAGTGGGGTGTAGGGCGGGGGGGGGGGGGGCAGGAGGCGTCCCGGGCCAGGAGCGCCTGCGGAGGTTGACCCAGGAGCCTCGGGACCCAGGCGCCCAGGGACGGGTCACCAGAAACCTTGTTCATGAAACCTTCTGGAAGGTACCCACGCGCCCTCCAGCCTGGTCTCGCGGTGGCCGCTTGCCTTTCTCAGTGCGGGGCAGGTGCGCCTCGGCCCGGGGTGCAGATGTGGTCCCGGGATCCCGGCCCCTTGACATGGCATCCCCAGAGCCCGTTTCAAGGCCTCCCTGTCTTCTCCCCTGTTCTCTGATGTCTTCTGTATTGGGCAGCGATTGCGTTGGGGTGTGCGTTGGGGTTGTCCTCTCTCCTCCTGACCTGCCCTCGGGGCCCCCGGCAGGTCGGGAAGGTCTTGTGTACTGACATCTCTGACCCCGGGGCCTCCGGGGTCTGTCCGGTCTCCTCTCTCTCTGTAGTGGACAGGATTTGTGCAGTTGTGTGTTACGTGCCTGTTTGTCTGCGAAAACTACAACCCAAGTCCCTGTTGACCTCAGTGTCCCTTCGGGACGTGAAACCAAAATTGGATTTGTGACAAGTGCCCTGAGCAGGAGGTACCGCCTAGGTGCCGGGCAGGGAGCACGGGGACACCAGAGGGGCGGGGCGAGGGCGGGGCTAACGCCTGCAGTGGCTCGGGCCACTGGGTGGGAGCAGGCGCCGGGGTGGGGGTACTGCTGCTGGGTGGGGGGGAGCCATGCTGAAGGTGTTCACTAGGGGCAGTGCAGGGGGGCTCAGGATTCATAGCTGTAGAGTTCGAGATAGGACGTGAGGAGGGAGTGAGGGGGACTGGGGTGACTTCCACGCCTCTCGGGTGGCCCGGAATGGAGGATGGCATTCATGCGCCTGGAGCTACCTTTTGTGCCTCCAGGACCACATGTCTGGGCCATGGGAGCAGGGCCACGTGGGCCTAATGCTGGGGCTGCAGGGCTCAGGAATCCGGGGGCTCTGGGCTCTGCCTTAATTGGCGGGAAGCCTGGGGGCCTGCGCTCAGGAAGCCTGAGGCACCTGCTAAACCAGGGACCCCCCCCCCCAAAGAGCTTCCCTGACCAGCCCACATGTCACCATGTGCACTAGGGTGGGGCAGGGCAGGGGAACCTTTCTGTGGTTATTTGAAGTCAGTTGAGGTGCAGGAAGGCTTTAAAATGTTGGGTGTGCAGGGAGGAGGAGGCCACAGCCAAACGCCTGGAGGAGGCAGAGGAAGAGGAACAGACCTCTGGGGGAGCCTTCTCCCCGTGTCAGAGGGGCTGTGGAGGGGTTCCAGGGGCTGGAAATGAGCCAGTGGGAGAAGCTCCAGGGAGACCCGCGGGTGCCCTGATGGGTGTGTGGTTTGGGATCCAGGCGATTGTCTGTTCTTGGGAATGCAGAAGGCGTGAGGGGTGTCAGGTCAGGACCCTCAGAATCTTTGGCCCTTTAGAGTTTTAAATCTGATGTTCTAAGGGTCTCCACTTCTGGGGTGCTGAGATTCAGGACAGGGCTTCCCCCCTGATGCCCCCCACCCCAACAGGGGCTGCAGGAGCCAGAGTGGGGATTCCCTTGGGGCCTCCATCGTTCCCGACCCACCCACGAGCTCCGAGTTGGGATCTCCGTGCTCCCCTCTAATCAGGGCACATCTTCAGTGTGTTTTTCTTTCTTTTAACTTACTAAAACGAGAGCCAATTTTCTCTCTTGGACTTGGACGTTTGCATGCACTCCGTGCACAAATCCTGCCCCCTTAGACTCCTCTGTGACTCCCAACTCCCTCCTCTGGAAGCTCAGCTCCAGGGCTGGCCTTCCAGAGGCTGGAGGCTGGAGGCCGGAGGCCGGGCCTCAGGGGCAGACAGGCCAAGGCCCCCCTTGTGTTCCTAATGTAAACGGTGTGGATGGCACATGACCTAGAGCAGGAGGTCACCCATCACCCTGCCACGTCATGCCGCTGTCTCTTTCCCCTTCTCATTCTTGTCTGTGGGCATACTTTTTTTTTAAAAAAATGGACATCCTTTTTCTTTTTAAATAAGCATTCAGTTTTGAAACCTTTATACCTCGCCTTCTTCACCACATATATCCTGCATTTTCCATGCAATGTTTTTTGTCATCAGCGTTTTTCTTTTTTCCATAAAAAAAAAATCATCGCCTCCCTGGCTGTGTTGCGTCCCATTGAGCGGTTATAGGTCATCATTTGCAATGCCTACTTGCTACTGTGATGTATAACTCATCTTTTTGTTTCTTCCCCTAACGCTTTGAATCCCACCACGGCGAATGGCTTTGCGCACATCCTCTCTCATTCTTAACGAATTGCTTTCCTTCACCCCGAAATGACCATTGCTTCATGGCATGCCAGTTTCTCCTGCTAGACTGTGAGCCCCTGAAGGGCGAGGAGCTTGCCAGATTGATCTTTGTACCCCCAGTGCCCGCCATGGTGTGGATGCCGCGTGGTGGATGGATGGGTGAAAGCGTGAGTGCTGAATGTGACTGGCTTTTCTGGGGTCGGGCTGCTCGAGTGAAAGGCAGGAGAGTTTGTGTGCGTGTTGACTGATTTCCGAGGGCCTAGAGCATTTTACAATGTCCAGCAATGTATTAGCATTTTGTTAAGATATTGCTAGTTTCTCTTTGTTAAACAGTGCTTTTCTGTCATTTTAACTTGCATTGCTTTGATTACTAATGAAGGTTGAGCATTTTCACGTATCCTTGTTAACCAATTGTATTTTCTCTTCTGTGAACTGTTTGTCCAAGTCCATTGGGTCATGGCTTTCTGGTGAGACTGGTCAAGGACGGATGGGAGGGGCTGTAGTGAGCCCTCTGTCACTGAAGGCATTCAGGGGGCAGGCTGGGCAGACCCTTGATGGGGGTAGTTTAAAGGGGATTCACATAGCAGGTGTGGGGTGGGTCTAGATGGTCTTGGAAGGATGCTTCTTCCTGGAGATGGGGGGTGGGGACATTTTCCATTTGGCAGCCTGACAACATTTAAGATCGCATCCCCTGGGTGGGTTCATGCATTTATGACTTACAAACTATACCGCACCCTCTGGAACGCTCATGGGACAGGAATAGCTCTTTGATCCTCCGAGGTCCAGAGAACCATGCCCAGCATCTCGGGCCATGAGCTGGTGACTTCCCACCAGCCCTGACACCCAGCCCTGTTTCCTGTTGAGGGAGCCAGCCCCCTGGACTGTCATTTACCCCCTCGTAGGGAATCAGGAGGGGCCATCTGCTGTCCTTAGCATTCCCAGTGTCCTGTGATGTGTCAGCAAATGCCCCTGAGTCCTTAGACGGATGGGACATACTGGATTGGGATTCAGGTTTTCTTCAACGGGGCGATTAAATTCTGTGATCCAAGGAGCAGGTTGGACCCCATAGTCTTCTTGGGTTTCTGCTCGTGCCCCACCACATACTAACCTGGGCTCAAAGGCCATCGAGACCATTTGGGGAGGGTATGTCACCCACGGAGGGCTTGCCCTCCCTTCCAGAACGTGCCCTGCTGCTTCCTACCGAGCCCTCTACTACAGCACTGAGCGCTGTTTGCCTGCGTCAGAATGAGTCACGCACCTGTCTGTCCCAGCGTCGAGGCTTGGGAGGCCAGCGGTGACTGCCAGCGTTGATTTAACCCATCCGTCCATTCATCTGCGCACTTGGCCTCCATTTCTTGACCTGGTGCTTGGGCCTCTCCCTTCCCTGAAAGCAAGCCTTTTCATCTTGGGCGGGCTGTGCAGCGCCATGGGCTGTGGTCATGAAGCGAAACACCCTTATTAGAGCTTTCTCCTCCGGGGTCTCTGCTCTGAGCACGTCCCAGCTGGACTCATCTGCCACCGTCACCCACACGGCTTTCTGTCCCCATGGCGCTTTTCCAGGCATCACCCACCGCGGCGGATCCGGGGCCGGGGTCCGAGAGGGCCCCCCGCTGGTGAGCGGAGGAGTCCTCCCCAGGCCGCCCTGCCTGGTGCATGGTCCCTGCCACGAGCTTTGCTTTCAGCCTCCTGCTTCTCCACCAGATGGCAGTGGTTGTAACTCACCCCTTCATTCCTTCATCACTTCATTCCTTCACAGTCCACACCCCATTTTTTCAAGTTAGCTGGTGCTGTACTGGAGCTGGCTCCCAGGGACTCATCCCGATGATCTTCTGGGATAAAAGACGAGCCCGTCTGCAAGGGGCCGCGTCTTGGTGTCAGCACAAGGCTTGACCCTTGGCTCATCCCCCAACTTCAAGACCCAAGTTCCATGGGAAGCTTGATTGCCCTCCCTGACTCTGTTCCTTACAAAACTAGGTTGATTGGTAATCAGCAAAGTGTGTCCCCAGGTGTTCAGAAATCATAACCTGTGTCCTTAAGAGGCCGGAGTGACGGCTAGGGGGTCTGAGATGGACGGCTGCTTCTGGCTGTGAGCTGGCTTTTAAGTCATTAAGAACCCTGGTCTTGCCCGGTGGTGATCCTAGAGCCATTCCTGTCCCTTTCGAAATTAGTTAATGGTGGGTTCTATTTAGAGAAAATTGGGAGAGATGATTGCACACGGAGGTGACCGGGTTCATGCCCCGTGCGGGGGTCTGCTTGGAATGATCTGTTGGCGGACCTGGGCATCCAACACACGCGGTGCTTCGCAAACCTGGACATGGCCCAGAGTGTTGACGCGGGTCCCCGGCTGGGGGGGACCCCAGCCCCCTTTAGCTCACTGCTGCCCGTATGGAACAAGGCAGAAGTCTTGGGGCCTCTGCTTAGAATTCTGCGGTTTATTCATTGCATTGGAGAGAGGGCGTAGTGGGCAAAGCCAGGACCCCGGAGCTGGACAAACGTGTGTGGTTTAAACTGACCGTGACAACTTGAGTCTGTCTTCTGGGGGGACAATGGCACCCACCTCGCAGGGCTGTTGTGAGGATTCTTGTAACCAAGGCTTTGAACTGGGTTTCTGACCAGGCGGTGTGCGTGCCCCCGGGGGGCTGCTGGGGGTGGATGGCGGGCCGAGGAGGGGGTAGCCTGACTCAGCAGGTTAGCAGGAAATCGCTCTGCCAGACGGACAGCGGGCATCGTGGGATGGGGTGCTACGTTGGCGTGATGTCGTGGGTTAGACAGAAGTCATTCTGGCAGGGACCTTTATGTCAGGGGGATGGGGGCCTCTTTGGGCAACACCTTTGCCCCCCTGGGGTACGCGTTCACGCTCGCCTCTTTAAAAGGTTGGAAGCACCCACTGGGTCTAGCCTACCGCTGCGTCTGGCCTGTGGGCGGCACTTAACACACATCCCTCCTTCCGTAAGAGATCTCTCCTTAGCAAGGCCTGCCTCCCTGCCCCGCCTGGCTACTGCCCACCGAAATATATTAGGTACCGGCCATCAAAGACACTGCAACGTCCCCTCTCTCATTTACCAACATTTGGGCTCAAATGCCAGCAGCCCGGGTGCCTAACACAGTACCAAGCCAGTGGTAGGGGTCACCTTCCATTTTTGTTGACTGGACGCATGGGTGAATGGCCAAACCACAAACTGTAACCAAATGCCAGCGGCAGATGTTAAAACCCTTCCTAAGAGCTTCTATTTCACTCCTGATTAACCTGTTAACAATTGTTGTATTGTATCTTACGGACTTCTGTATGACGTGTGTTGTCGGAAAACCAGGATTCTCGTTTGGGGTGCCGTGTGATGAAACTTCAGCCGTCTGTGTTCTGTGTTACGAATTAGAACCTGGCAGACCCCCGTGTGGTGGGGGGGCACCTAGCGAACTGGGCAGGGCTGAGCGAGTCACTTCTCCTCTCTGACCCTCGGTCTCCTTTTCTCTGCTGGGTCACCAGAAAGCTCCTTCCACTGGGTGGTTGTGAGGCCAGGGGCTAGGTCCATTCCAACAGAGCTGATCCAACTCTGGCTGTCTTTGGGAATGGTCGAATGCTGAGGGTTGTCTGGAAAGTTCCGAACCTTTGCTGGTTGTGTTTCAGCAGTCAAAGGAACGTGTAAGACAGAGGCTGAGTGGTCTGGTCTGCAAGCAGTTAGCGAGCTGGCCCAGGGTGAATACTGGTTTGATGAATGAGTGACGGCTTTTTTCCTGCCTTGGAGCCTCCCCCTCGTCCCACTTTCCATCCTGGCTGCGGCTTCTCACATGGAGGTTGTTGCTGCCTGGGGAGGACTGCTTGGGGCTTTGCTGTACCTGTCGACTCCATGTCTGGGGCGTCTTCTGCAGACGTCTGTGTGTGCCCAAGGTCGAGTCTGCCAGGCAGGAAGAGGGACATCTTCTTCTGCCCTGCGGGGGAAAGGCTTGTGTTCCTTATTTCCTCACACCCCCCCCTTCCCTCTTTCTCTGGCTGGAAGGTGGAGAAGTCAGTCTGCCGTCTGGTCTGGGGGCGGGGCTGTTAGCCGTGCCACCCCACAAGCTTCCTGCTTGACTGGGGTGTGGGCCCAGTTTCTGGATGAGGGAGCTGAGATCAGAGACAGCGGGGGATCAGAGCCAGGCTGAACAGTGCCCTTTGACCCTGGCAGCCAAGCTCTCCCAGTGACTGAGGCCAGCCTCTGCTGGCCCGCGTGTTCTTGACCCCTGGCAGGGGTCAATTGTGTTCCAGAGCTCGGTTGGCTCCAAGTGGGACTTGGAAGCTTGGCTGCATTAAATGAGGTATTAGGAGTCATTTTGGGGCGGAGGGTTATCTCAGGAGACCCCTGAGTTTCTCGCCCGGTGCTTGTCTACTGCATGAGGGGAGCAGCGTTCTGCCGCCCCGGGTGGGTTGGAGTTCTGCACCTCAGCCTCTCTCCTGCCCCGCCCTCCCCCAGCAGAAGCCTCCCTGGTCCCTCTCTCTTTCTGCCTCCTGCTTGCACAGCCTCGGTGGGCAGGACCGGGCCATTCTTGATGGCCCTCGCAGCTGGCCACCGGGCCACTTCTGTTAGCGTTTTTTTTTTTAAGATTTTATTTATTTATTTGACAGACAGACAGAACTAGGCAGAGAGGCAGGCAGAGAGAGGAGGAAGCAGGCTCCCTGCTGAGCAGAGAGCCTGATGAGGGGCTCGATCCCAGGACCCTGAGATCGTGTCCTGAGCCAAAGGCAGAGGCTTTAACCCACTGAGCCACCCAGGCGCCTCTTCTGTTAGCCTTTGACTGTGAGGTCTGGCCTCATGCCAGACCTGCACCTGCCGCCGGGGGCACCAGCACCAGCTCCCCTCCCCTCCCCTCCCTTGGGCTTCGCTGTGGGGGCTCGCGCTGGGTCGTTCTTGCCATCTGGCCCGTGGACATCCCACATCCTTGAGAACATGTTTGAGCAGGGCGGGGTGGGGGGGGGGCCCTGCCTCCAGGCTCCTGAGGGACCCCATGGGAGGGACAGGTAGGTAGGGCCCTCCTCCCAGGGGACTCTGTGTGCAGGTGTCTGCTCCCCAATGGGCCTAGGGCTCCTGGAAGCTTAGGCCTTTGTGTGACCCATTGTTGATATTCCAACCACCCCTAGAAACGGGCAGGACTGGGTCCCCATTTCCTGGGGGCAGGTGAGATCTGTGCTTCTCTGACCATTCAAGGCACTAGTAGGCGCCTAATAGATGCTCACGGACTGATGAGGCAGGGTTTTTCCTGGGCGGGAAGAACTGAATTGACAGCTAACAGGCGAGTCGAGTCCACACTGTTTCTTTAGGGGGAAAGTGTGTTTTCTTGGCAAAGACTCTTCAGGGCAAATCCCGAGGGTCTCCACGTGTGGTGGGGGTCTCCCCCGCACTGCCCGGGGAAGGTACAGCCCAGAGGAGGGTTCCTCCCGATGGAGATGTCTGTCTTCTGCACATTTTTGGATGTATTTATGTCTAGAATAAAACTTCGTTTGTGCTGTGAACCAGGTGTTTCTGGAAATGTGGCACTGGGTATCGCCCAGGCCAAGGGAGGCCCTGGTCCTGCCCACACCCTCCCTGGGACTGTGGACGTGTCCCCCTGAGATGTCTTTGTTCCCACTGTGGGTGACAACCTGTAAGGCATGGGCCAAGTCTGAGATGCAGCTGTAGGCACCCCCAAAGCAAGGGGGGATTGGACTCCAGACCTAGGTTCCTTTCATCTGCTCTCACCCCCTAAAGCACGGTGCCTGGGCACAGGTTGAGGGACAGGACTCTCTAAGTTTTGCTCTTTTGAATTCTGGTCCTGGCGCCACCGCTTGCCAGCGTGGTGGCCTTGCGCAGGTCACTGGTACCCCGAGTCTTGGTTTTCCCACCTGTAGAATGGGTACGGAACAATAGAATCCGCTCAGAGGACGCCGGTGAGCCCCGAGTGCAGAGTGCGCCTTGCTGCATCCTGTATGCTGGTTCCGAGAATCAAGGCCTGGGTTCGAGGCCACTTTTGGGCGTGGCTGATTTTTGCTCCCTTGTATCCTGGAAATAGTCACATTTCCCTGGCACGGTTACTGTGGGATTCAATGACATTGTTTCTGTGAAAATAAATGCTTTGTTACCTGGCACACCGGAGGCCTCATCCCTTGTTCTCCGGTGGGCCCTGGGTCTGACCACAGTGCCCTGTGGCCTGTGGGCACTGGTCACCGAAGCCCTGTGCTCCCCAGAACCGTGGCGACCCGAGTGACTGGTGTGTGGTGTGGAGGACGTCAGGGAAGCACCCGGCTGGCTCTGGGAGGTCGGGAGGGAGGGAAGGGTTGGCTTTTAAATACAGAGATTTAACAAGGTTTCAGGGGGTGGCGTGGGTGGGGGAGGTGGGATCAGGGAGAACTTCCAGGAACCCCCAGAGGAGGGACAGGCTGATATTTTAGAGAATATCCAAGTTTAGTTGGCAGTGGTTTGGGCAGGAGAGCTGGGTGGTGTTCAGAAAGGCCAAGTGATCTGGAATCGGGGGGTGGTGAGGTAAGGACCTGCAGAGGTCACGGGTGCAGGAAGGTATCAGGTCCTAAGGCTATGCTTCTGGAAGTCTCTGCGGGTGGGGGGGCCCAGAGATGGAGGGGCACTAGCTAGACGGGGCTGGAGCAGGTTCCTGGGTGCTGCGGGGAGCCGGGGGCCTCTCCCTGTGTTGTCCATTGGCGCCCAGTCCCGGGGGCTGCTCTGCTCTCCTCGTCCCCCGGCCTGCCTGTCTGCATGAGAACTCTTGTCAGCCAGTGAGACGGGGAGCGGGCCCCTTCATCTGCACCTGTGTCTCTCTCAGCCTCCGCAGCCACAGGGACACCCTGCACACGTTCCCGCGGGACAGGCCGGACCCAAAGACTCTGGACCAGGGCCGCCCCCTGCGAGGAGGGGCAAGCCCTCCTGGCCTCTCCTTGCGTAGCCACCCGTCCTCTGACTGATGGACTTCACTGATCTGAGGCTCAGACACGTGGGCTGGACCCCTGCCCACCCCTCAGGAGCCCTGAGACTTGGGGGAACCGCGGAGCGTTCACTGGCCCACACCTGAGGACACCTACCTCACAGGGTTGTTGTGAGGAGCGAGCCATGTGGTTTGAAAGCGCCTGACCTGGGGCTTGGCACACCCTATTGTGCTCTCAATAAATGTGTTTCTTGCCTTAACAACAGCAGTGATGGGTGTGCTACTAATATGAGGGGGGGACTGTCGGGGGTCCTGTCTGGCTGGGGTGCTTTCCCCCCCAGGGTGTGTGGCGGGCGGGGAGGGCGGGGGATCCCATGCTGACCTCCTGTGGCTGATGTGTGTTGGGGTGCACTAACTCGGGTGGGTCCCCCTCCTTCTAATGGTTTATGGGATGCCAGTTTCCTTTCCAGAAAGGAATGTAGCTGGGAAGTGGAGGAAGTCGGAGTGGAGCGCAGTTTTGGGGTCCCTAGAGCCCCAGGGGGGCCGCCCTCAGGCTGCAGCTCTTCCTCCCCTTCTCTGGCGCTCCTCCCAGGGTCTTGCCGGGGCCAGGCAGAGCTGTGGTCCTGCTCGAGCTGACGGTGAGCGTGAGGCCGGCCGGGAGCTGACCTGGGCCGACGCTCACCGCACAGGATGGTTACTGAGCTCAGCGGGACCCAAGGAGGCTGCAGGGGTGGACCCCCAGAAGCAGCTGCTGTCCCCACCAGCATGGGCACTGAGCCTGGTGCCCCCGAGACCCAGCTCAGGAAAGTCAGGCTGTTGGCTGAATGGTGACTGAGAGGAGCGAGGGCAAGGGAGCTGTGGACCCAAGTCCCCACCGAGTCCTGGGGTCGGCACACCAGGCTTTGCCAAGGAACAGGTGATCTGGACACGCAACCAGTGGAAAAGGAGAGGCTGACCTCTACCACTGCCGCCATCAACATCAAAAACATCTCCACTGCCACCTCCCTCACCTCATTCTTCCTGCTTTACCTTCTGGCTCCCTCTTCCTTCTTCATCACCTTTTTCCTACCTTCTCTCCCTCCTTCCTCCTCCTCTTCCTCTTTCTTCTCTTCTTCCTCCCCTCTCCTCCTCCCCTCCCCACCCCCACACAGGGAGGTGCCCCAAGAGAACTACAGGAGAGTCACACCATGAATGCATGGGGCTGAGCATGGCCCCTTTGCAGAAAGAAAGAACCACCTTGGTGCCCATGGCCATGTTTCAGCCAAGGAGACTTGACTCCAGTCCCTGATGGAGATGATGACACCCACGGCGCAGAGTATGGGGCCAGGAAGCATGGAGACAAGGAGAAGAAGGCTTCCAGAGTGTGTCCCACTGAGATAAGTCCATCCCAGCCAAGATGGGGCCAAGGGGCCAGGAGAGTCCTGCCCATGGTGGACAGACCCCCCAGGTTCTGGTGACATTCAGATGTCCACGATGGAGGGCCCCCTTGATGTTCCAGAGCCAAGACCACCGCTCCAGCCTCTGATGAAGCTTAGATGTCCATGATGGAGGGCCCCCTTGATGTTCCAGAGCCAAGACCGCCACTCCAGCCTTCGATGAAGCTTAGATGTCCATGACAGAGGGCCCCCTTGATGTTCCAGAGCCAAGACCACTGCTCCAGCCTCTGATGAAGCTTAGATGTCCAAGATGAAGGGCCTCCTTGATGTTCCAGAGCCAAGACCACTGCTCCAGCCTCTGATGAAGCTCAGATGTCTGTGAAGAAGGGTCCCTTTGATGTTCCAGAGCTGACACCCCCAGTTGTTGTGATGCTCAGATGCTCAGAGGTCTCTTTGATGTTCCAGAGCTGAGACCCCCAGCTCCAGCCTCGAGTGATGCTCAGATGTCCATGAAGAAAGAGCCCCCTTGATGTTCCAGAACCAAGACTATTGCTCCAGCATCCATTGAAGCTCAGATGTCCACGATGAAGGGCCCCCTTGATGTTCCAGAGCTGAGACCCCAGCTCCAGCCTCTAAAGAAGCTCACATGTCCATATGAAGGTTCCCCATGATGTTCCAGAGCCAAGATCCCAGGTCTAGCCTCTGATGAAGCTCAGATGTCCATGATGAAGGAGACCCTTGATGTTTCAGAGCTGAGACCCCAGCTCCAGCCTCCCATGAAGCTCAGGTGTCCATGATGAAGGGCTTCCTTGATGTTCGAGAGCTGAGACCCCAGCTTCAGCTTCCAGTGAAGATCTTGCATCCAGAATGAGGGTCCTTTTGATAGTCCAGAGCCGAGACTGTGTTTCCAGCCTTTGATAAATCTCAGATGTCCATGATGAGTGGCCCCTTGATGTTCTAGAGCCAAGACCTTAGCTCCAGACTTCGATCAATCTCCTGCGGCCAGAAGGAGGGTCTCCTTGATGTTCCAGAGCCAAAACCCCAGTTCGACACTTCAGTGAAACTTGAACATCCAGAATGAGGGTTCCCTTGATGTTCCAGAGCCAAGACCCCAGCTCCAGACTTTGATGATATTTGGGCATCCAGAATGAGGGGTCCCCTTGATGTTCCAGAGCTGAGACTCCAGCCCTTGACTCTGGTGAAGCTCAGATGTCCATGATCAGTGGCCCCCTTGATGTTTTAGAGCCAAGACCTCAGCTCCAAACTCCATTGTGGCTTGTGCAACCAAAGGAGGGTCCCCTTGATGTTCCAGAGCTGAGATCCCAGTTCCAGCCTTCGATGAAACTTGGGACATCCAGTGTGAGGGGGTCCCATGATGTTCCAGAGCCAAGACCCCAACTTCAGCCTCTGATGAAGCTCAGATGTCCATGATGAAGGGTCCCCTTGATGTTTCAGAGTTGAAACCTCAGCTCCTGCCTCTGATGAAGCTCAGACATGCAGAACTTGGTGAGAAAGCCTCAAGGCTTTCTTGGACAGGACTTTGCTTGGGCGGGACTAGGTGTGTTGAGACTGGAGATGGCAGAGGGGACTCTGCTCTCCACCCATGGCCTGCATCTCTCCTCATTACACCAGAGGTAGCATTTGGATCCCATAGGAAGCTGGGTTCCAGATGCATTAGGAAAGATGTGGAGTGGGGACTCCTGGCAGGAGGAAACAGTGTTAGGAAGAGCATGGCAGACGAAATCATGGATTGTGGGTGGCTACTGATGACGAAGCTTGCCCGTGAGAGGGTATCTGTGCAGCAAAGCACTGTTTTATGCCTTGTAGCTGGGCTGGATTCATGGCTGGCCGCACACCAGCCTTGACCCACGGGGCTGCCAAGTTGGCTGGACCCTGGAATGTAACCCAAGCTTGTTTCTGCGGCTTAGCTCCTCTCCCAGGGGAAGGTGCTAAACGCCCACTCGCCAGACCGGCAGGAAGCTGTGACCTTGGGGTTGGTCAGATCTGGTTGCCTCTTTCTAGCAACGGAAGCTCCATTGAGGTTGGGACTAAGACAGGGCCAGGCCATCACGATGGGTTTGAAGACAGCATGGGGGGGTGAGGGGCACCTCCAAGTACATGGGGACATGATGGCAACTTCCCAGATGGAGCTGCCTTGTGGGCTAGGACTCTGCTGCAAGGACCTTGATAGCTGTGGTCCTTCAGGAACTCAACTGACACCAGACTGTCTGCTAAGCTGAAGAGACATGACAATGAAAGAGATCAGGCCAAAAACATTGACTTTCTCAGAGCCATGAGAACTCCATGGAGTTGAAGCCATGGAAAAGTGTCAACTTTGGGAGGAGAGAATTCGTGGTCTCTGCATGTGAGGACTCTGAATCTCTAGACCAGGAGATTCTGAGAATCTGGTATCATCAGTCATGCCACCGAGACGCCGCTCCAATAACATATCCCAGAAACTGACTTATTTTATGCAGTTGGAGCCTGCCGGAAAAGGGAGCAGCTAGTAAGAGTTCTTGAAAAACACACCCTAACGATGCCAACATCATTTTGGTGCTATTTCCTGGAAATTCATTAGCATTTGGAACTATGCACACAAAAACTTCTTTTATGAGTAACTGGAACTCTAGACTTGGGACGGAGCAGAGGAGAAATGTCATCTTAGGAGACGGCCCTGCCCTACCCCCACCCTCATTTGGCCAAGTTATTTTAGGAGGTTTCCAAGAACAAGCAATTATTAGAATCACTCATTGCTGATTTCCTAGAAGTCCCCACAACAAATTCAAAGCCAAATGCAAACCGGGTGAGCCGGCAGGCTTGCAGCGCTCGTGAGGAAATGTGGAATCTGCTATAAAAAGTCATCTGTTTTGGGGAGCGAGGCTCAGAGTAGGCGTTAGGGGTGGATGGGTAGAAGTTCTGGGTCATCAGGCAGAGCCCCTGATGTCGGGTCGCTTAGAAACTCCTGCACGGCTCCTCCCAGGAAGGTCATCCAGCTTGGGGATTTTCCCAAGTGTGCGGGGCATGTGCTGGACTCGGGGAGGAGAGGAGTTTGACACAGCCCCTGTCCTCCAAGCATGAGAGGCCGGCTTCTAGATGCTACCGTAGTGGCTCCAGTGCAGAAGGCTTCCCTTGCGTCAGGGTTAGATGGCCCTGAGAGGTCTCCCAGTTAGCTCCCCTATTTTCCGGATGGGGCCCAGAGAAAGGTTGCTTCCTTGGTGTCTGTTAAGACCAGTCCTCTCTCTGGAGGTCAACGTTCCCTACCGCAGACTGCCTCTGATTTTACTGAGATTCAGGAAAAGCCCCAAAGGCTGAGTGGGTGGTCCACAGTCAAGCATCAAGAGAGAAGTAGGAAGCCTTGGTACCGGAGCTCCCTCCTCCTCAGGCAGAATGACTGTGGTTGTGACAGCCTCCAGGGGCTCAGCCCCAAGCTCCATGCTAGAAAAGCAGACCAGAGGGAGTGAGGATGCTCTGGGGGCTTCGGGGGGGGCATGGGCCAGGAGAAAGCCCGACTAGAAGTCTAGGGAGCCAAGCCCAGTCACAGTTTGCCCCATACCCTCTTCAGGGCCTCAGTTTCCCCATCATTCACTCTGTCCTTCTTTTGCTTGTTGGAGCGGCTGCCGCTGGCCAAACAGACCAGTGACAGGGAGTCTGGGGCTGCTTCCTTCCCCGGAGGGACCCAGTGTGGCCCCAGACTTCACTGACGCTCCTAGCTCAGCTCTTAGAGGAGGCAGGGGGCTACTGTTTTCTCCCCAGGGATGACCATTTTCCCCTTCTCAGTCTTAACCACCAGGTACCATTCTGGAGTAGGGGGCTGGGGTGAGGCAGCGTCAGGTGGGCCCGGAGCAAACTTCCCGCAAGTTGTGCTTGCAGCCAGCCAGCCAGCGAGGGGACAGTGTTCCTAATAGTGTCCTCCGTGTACTTCTCAGGAGACACTTAGGGCTCTACCCCTCTCTGCACTCTGCAGTCACGTGGGGGCTTAGGAGAGGCAGTCCAGTCCCAGCAGCAGCAAAAGCCCCCCTATGGAGACGGGGACCCCCACCCATGGGTGGGTCAGGAGGATAAATGGGCAAGGCACCAGCCGGCCAGCCCAAAGAGTCAGGCCAAATTCAAGCTAAATGTTCTGCAATCAGCAGACGAGCGGGGACCCCACACCCCAGAGAGGCATTTATTAGGCTGCTTTGGGGGCTCTGCTTTTCGCAGACGGCCCGCAGCCCTGTAGCTGCCTTCCTGCAGCCGAGGGGCCTCCAACTGGGGTGGGTGTGGGGCGGGCTGGGGGCTGGTAGGGTGTTGTGGAACGTTACCTCTATACCTGCACTTGACAAAGCACTTTATTCGTTTGCTTGGTGTTGGCTGATGGTGGAGTTGAGTGGAAGTGTGCCTGTCGGGGGGCTGGGCGCTCCTGGCGGCACCCCATGTCAAGATGGATGCCCTGGGCTCAGAGGGGGTCAAAGGCCATTCTGGGGATACTCCCATATCCATAGAGGGGGACAGGGGCTTCACCTTCCCGGGACGGGTTGTGTCTCTGATGCCGTGGCTGGGGCCCTCCGTGCCCAGCACTCAGAGGACCACGCTGCTGGGAGGGAAGCCCCCCAGCCCAGTGTGCCCCAGAGCTGACCTTCTGGAATTGGATTCCCAGCCTGGGAGGTGCCTCCCTTCACTTAGAACTGACGGTGACCCCAACCCCAAAGAGTCAGGCTCTAGCCGCCCCCCCCACCCCCAGCCTTTGCTCACGCCTCCTCTGTGTATGCTGCCTCTAGAGCTTTCCTGCAGCCTGGGACCCTGGTCCAGGAAGTAGTCTGTACCCCTATACCTACCCCAGCTGCTGCCCCAGCCCTCCAACACAGGTGGGCACTGGGTCAGTGTTGGGGGACTGCCCCAGGTTAGGCTCAGGTGTGGTCCTGGCCCCGGGAGGGCTCAGTGTGCAGAGGGTCCCGGCCTGATTGGGGGGAAGATGTGTGCCCGTGCCTGCTTGTGTGTGCCTGGATAGGTGTGTCTGTGCGTGCACGTGCGCGTGTGGGAGCGTGCATGCGTGTGAGGGTCTATGCTGTGTGTGTGTGTGTGCGCGCGCGCACATGGGTGAGAGACAGATGGTGGAGGGTGACTAGAAGGGAGAGACAGATTGGATCTCTCCCTAAGCCCTGCGTGCAGAGTCCCCAACTGCTTTTCCCCCAGACCCACTCCCACCCTTGCCACGTGCCCCCTGAAGATTTGTCCACAGCCCATCTCTGTGTCCGTTTCTGCCACAGCAGGCAGGAGAGTAACAATCTTGGCTCCTGCCCTTTCCCCTTCCTTGTCCCCCCGCCCCCCGTTGCCTCTCCCTAGCAATGCTGGTCATACATCCGGGGGATTTTGTCCCCTGTGAGCTGTGACACCCCCTCTTACCAGCTCTGGCCAGCAGACACTCTTGCTTCTGTGTCCGGGCGTGGACCCCTCCCCTCCCGCAGCCCCCCATCTTCTGCCCCTTGGCCTAGGGCTCTAACCAGCTCCTCCATACTAGCCCCTAGACCCTAGCCTCGAGGGCAGCCCACAGGGTAGTTGAGGCATCTCACAGAGGGAGGGACAGGAACAGGTCGAGCGAGGCGCTGCTGGGTCCTCTGCCAGGCCTGCCCTGCCGCCTGCCCTGCCGCCCGGGGCACCTGCCACCCGTGCTGCTGGCCGGGGACCGCAGGACCAGATGGGGCTTCGGCGGATGCGCCCTGCCCTTGACAGAGCCTCGCACTGGAGCAGAGCCGTGTCCCCGATGCTGCAGGGATGCTGCAGGATCCAGGTCAGTTCCCGCCATGCCTCGCGGCACCCGCCTCTTTACCCTCCAGGTGCTGCCTCCACCGGAGATTCAGTCTGATCGTCGTGACTCGATGAAAAAGTGCCAAGAATGACATTAGACTTTGTGTGTGTGTGTGTCCCCGATGGGTTTGCCGGTGAGGCTGAAAGTGGGAAAAATCAAATGAGCCTTACCAACAGCCCTGAGCTTTTGAGCATTCTGTAGATGGTACGTGTGCTCCGCACGCCCACCGTGTATACATCATAGAGCACGCGGAGGTTCTGTCGTTGCAACACTTGGAGCTTGGCATTGTTACCGGTTCAGAAATGGCCTGGGGGAGGATAGGGAGGGGGTCCATGGCTTTTCCAAAATTCCTTGGTGGGGCACGCAGGCAACAAGGCTCACTGAGTCCTGCTCCAGGGCGACCGCTGCTCCTCACCGGCAAGGTTCTCGGCCTTCGTGAGTGTTCTGGAAACTTCACACGTGCATTCTGTTGATGACGTGGGCACGGTGGGGGTGTTGTGAGTGTGGTGGGGGTATCGGGCCAGACGCCGGGCTGGGCTGTGGTTGTAAAGGCTCTGGATTCATGTCCCACCTTGGCCTTCAGAAGTTTCCAGGTCCCCCCGGTGGGTCCTGGCTTCCTCCCCCTCAACCTCTGAGCTTTCGGGGGGGGGGGGGAGGTGGGCGGTTTCCATGCCACGCGTATCTGTCACTGCGGGCTCCCGCATCATGGCTCCTCACCCCTGGCATTGTTTCACTGTCACCCGCGACTGCTGGGCCCGAGGCCCGGGCTCGTGTCACCTCCACCTGGCCTCTGTCATCCCGGGCACAGCCTCTCATCTCCATCACTGCGGACCTGGCCATCACCCACCCATCCTCCGCGTCACCTCCATCATCCACGCTTCGGGGCTCCCTCTGGCCGCCAGGGCCTTGTACATGGTAGGCTTTCATTCATTCGTTTGCACATTCGGTGAAGGTCTACTGTGTGCCAGGCCCTGTGCCAGGCATCAAGTAAATGGACATTGCCCTTGGGAGTGCACGCGTCCGGGACACGTACGAGAGCCGGCGGATGACAGAGAGCCTGGGCCCAGGCAGCCTGGGGACGCGGGGCAGAGAAGAGTGAACGTGACCTGGGGGGCTGGGTGGGGGAGGGGGAGGGGATGGGGCGGAGGGTTCAGCCAAGGTCCTGCTGAGTGGGGTCTGGAAGGAGAGGGCACATGGCTCTCTTTCTTCCCTGCTGGTGGCTGACATCTCGGAAATGGCGCCAGGAACCCAGGAGCTCGCCACTTGTCCAAGGGGTCCCTGCTCCTAGGCCCCAGTAGGGCTCCTGCTCTCGACACCCCGTTTTCGGGGTCAGCACCCTGGCCATGCCCTTTGTTGGAGATCACTCAGTTCTACCTACAGCCATTGCTGGTCACTTCGTTCCCTTTCCAGAGGGGACAGTGGCCGCTCCCCTGAGTATCAGATGTCGACACTCAGAGGGTTAAGAACCAGATTCTGGGCTCTTGCCACCAAAGTGGACATGAGAGAGGGGAGCAGGACCGTTGCTCCTCATGGCTAAGCCCTGGGGTGGTTTCAACGCAGGGTTTCGTGGCCGTGGAGGAGGGGTAGTTGTTGGGGCGGGGAGGGGGTGGGCTGCATGTGTGACTCGCGTTCATGTTTCTGGGGCGAAATCAGGAAATGGCAGACGAGCAGTGCCATGTTTTTGTAAAGCAAAATGTATTCCATTGGAAAAATCTGAGTTCTGCCCTCGGTGCATTGGGGATGTTATGATGTACTTGTGTTCTCCGAAACAGTGGTGGTCCGGGATGGAATTGTTTTGTCTCTCGGCTTTCACGCTTGTGCTTGGCCAAGTGTTGGTTGTCACATACCCATATTGGAAGTTTCTAGGTCTCGGAGAGCCAGAATCTTGGACCTTCGGGTGTCCATGAAGACCCTATGGATGTTTTGGGTGGAGGGAGCATGGGTTTGTGTTTGTGGGGGGGATGGTGACTCAGCGGTCTTAAGGGTCCCCTTCAAAACCGTGGCCTGCCCCCCGTGGTGGAGGGTCTGGGGGGTCTTTGGGTGCTATGGCAGGGGCGTCAACGTGGAATTCTACCTTCGGGAGGATGATCTTGTCTAACTTTTAGGATTGTTGGGTGGCCCCTTTCGGTTGGCTTCTGAATCCCAAGGAGTGTGGTGTGTGTGGACTGCCTGGGCCTACCTGGTGCCCTGGGCTCCCTCCCTCACCCCAGTCCGCCCATCCTTTTAGGGGCTCACCACTTTTAGGGGATGAACCCCCCTCCTGGTTCCTTCCCGAGCTGACGCGTCCTCACCTGTGTGTCCCACTGAGCCCCTCCCCTCTCCTTGTCCCACTGAGCCTCTGATCCCTCCTGTGCCACATTGGGCCCCTCCTCACTCACCTGTCATGCTGAGCCCCTCCTCCCTCATGTGTCGCATTGAGTTAGTTCCTCCTCACCTGTCATGCTGAGCCCTTCCCCCCTCATTGTCACACGGAGCCCCTCCCCCTCCCCATCACACAGAGCTCCTCCCTGCTCATGTGTCATGCTGGGACCTTCGCCACTCATGTGTCATGCTGAGCCCCACCTCACATGTCACGCTGAGCCCCTCCTTCACCCGTCACTTTGAGCCACTTCTCACTCAACCTGTCACACTGAGCTCCTCCCCCATCGTGTGTCAGATTGAGTTGCTCCTTCCTCATGTGTGACACTGAGCCTCTGATCCCTCATGTGCCACATTGAGTCATGTCTCACTCTGATGTCACACTGGGCCCTCTCAATCACCTGTCACACTGAGCTCCTCCTCCCACATGTGTCACACTGAGCTCCTCACCCCTCATGTGTCACACTGAGCCCCACCTCACTCATGTGTCACATTGGGCCCTTCCTCACGTACCTGTCACACTGGCCCCTCCTCCCACACATGTCACGCAGAGCTCCTCCTCCCTTGTGTCACGCTGAGCCCTTCCTCTCTCTCATGTGTAACGCTGAGCCTCTCGTCACTCACCTGTCACACTGAGCTCCTCCTTTGTCATGCGTCACACTGAGCCCCTTCTCCCTCGTGGACCACTCTGACACCCTCCTCCCTCGTGGGTGACGCCGAGCCCCTTCTCACTCACCTGTCACACGGAGCCCCTCCTCCCACATGTGTCACAGTGAGCATCATGTATCATCCTGAGTTTCTCTTCCCTCACATGTCACACTTAGCCCCACCTCAGTCACGTGTCACATTGGGCCCCTCCCCCGCTCACCTGTCACAGTGAGTTCCTCCTCCCTTGGGTCACCCTGAGACCTCCTCTTTCACATGTCACTGATTCACTCCTCACTCACCTGTCACACCTGACACACTCATGTGTCACATTTGGCTCCTCCTCTGTCATATGTCACCTGGACCCCCTCCTTCCTCATGTGTCCTGCTAACACCCTCCTCCCTCACATGTCACGCTGAGCCCCACCTACTCACCTGTCACACTGGGCTCCTCATCCCACATGTGTCACACGGAGTCCCTCCTGCCTCACACGTCACACTTAGCCCCATCTCACTCACATGTCACATTGGGTCCCTCCTCCCTCACCTGTCACAGTGAGTTCCGCCTCCCTGTGTCACTCTGAGCCCCTCCTCCCTCTTGTGTCACACTGAATCACTCCTCACTCACCTGTGACACTGAGCTCCTCCCCTCTCATGTGTCACATTTGGCTCCTCCTCTGTCGTAAGTCATGTGGACCCCCTTCTTCCTCATGTGTCCCACTAACCCTCCTCCCTCATGTGTCACGCTGAGCCCCACCTCACTCACCTGTCACACTGGGCTTCTCCCACACATGTCACACTGAGTTCCTCCTCATCACGTGTCACACTGAGTTTCTTTTCCCTCATGTGTTACTCTGATGCCCTCCTCCCTCATGTGTGATGTGAGCCCCTCCTCACTCGCCCGTCACAGATTCCTTCCCACATGTGTGACACTTCACCCCTCTGCCCTCATGTGTCACGCTAAGTCACTTGTCCCTCCTGTATCACACTGACCTCCTCCTCTGTCATGTGCCGCACAGAGCCTCTCCTCCCTCATGTGTCACACTGACACCTTCCTCATGTGTCACCTTGAGCTCCTCGTCTGCCATATGTCACACTAAGTCCTTCCTCCCTCATGTGTCATGCTGACACCCTTCTCATATGTCATGTTGAACCCCACCTCACTCACGTGTCATATTGGGCCCCTCATCCCTCATGTGTCACAGTGAGTTCTTCCCCCCTTGTGTCACGCTGAGCTCCTCCCCCCTCGTGTCACACTGAGCTCCTCTTCTGTCACGTGTCACACCAAGCCCCTCTTCCCTCCTGTGTCACACTGAACCCCTCCTCACTCACTGTCACACTGACTCTGCTCACTCTCCCGTCTCACTAGGATCTCCCCCCTCATGTTTCACTCGGAGCCCTTCCTCTGTTGTCGCGTGTCACACAGAGCCCCTCCTCTCTCTCGTGTGACACTGAGCTCCCACCTCATGTGTCATGTTGAGCCACTCCTCACTCACATGTCACACTGACACTCTCCTCCCACATGTGTCACACTGAGCCCCTCCTCCCTCACGTGTCACACTGAGTTCCTCCTTGTGTGTCATACTGAGTTCCTACTTCTTCATGTGTCACACCGAACCTTTCCTCTCTCATGTGTTACACAGAGCCCCTCCTCCCTCACATGTCTTAGTGAGACATGTCTCAGTCATCTGTGACGTAAAATCCTTCTCTTTCACGTGTCACACTGAGCCCCTGGTCCTTCACATGTCACACTGACTCACTCCTTACTCACCTGTCACACTGAGCTCCTCTTCTTTCCTGTGTCACACTGAGCCTCTACCTCATGTGTCATATTGAGCTACTCCTCATGTCACACGGACGCTCTCCTCCCACATGGGTCACACTGAGTCCCTCTTCCCTATGTGTCACAGTGAGCCCCTCCTCATTCACCTGTGGCAGATTCCCTCCTCCCACTGTGTGACACGTAGCCCCTCCTCCCTCACATGTCACATTGACCCTCCCACATGTCACACTGAACCCCACCTCCTTCACATGTCATGGTGACACCCTCCTCCCTCAGGTATGGTGCTGAGCCTCTCCTCCCTCACATGTCACACGGAGCCACTTCTCACTCACCTGTTACACGGAAGCCCTCCCTGTTCATGGGCACACTGAGCTCCTCCCCTCTCATGTGTCACACTGAGACACATCTCACTTGTCACACTAAGCCCCTCTCCCTTATGTGTCATGCTGACACCCTTCTCATATGTCATGTTGAACATATGTCACGTGGAGTCCTTCCTTGCTCATGTGTCTTATTGAGTCCCTCTTCACATGTCACATTGAACCTGCCCCCTCGTGTGTCACACAGAGCCTTTTCTCACTCATGTGTCACATTGGGACATATCTCACTCCCTTGTCACACAAAACCCTTCATATGTCACATGGAACCCTCCATCCCTTATGTGTCACACTGGGACACTCCTT
The DNA here is from genome assembly GCF_964662115.1 of Mustela nivalis. Lineage (NCBI taxonomy): Eukaryota > Metazoa > Chordata > Mammalia > Carnivora > Mustelidae > Mustela > Mustela nivalis. The sequence goes on along the minus strand of NC_139025.1, from coordinate 5,225,265 downwards.
CCACATGTGTCACATGGAGCCCCTCCTCCCTCACATGTCATGCTGAGCCCCTACCTCATGTGTCACATTGAGCCATTCCTCACCAGTCACACTGCTCTCGCATGTGTCCCAGAGTCTCCTCCCTTATGTGTCATAATGAGTCCCTCCTCGCTCACCTGTCACAGATTCCCTCCTCTCACATATGTGACACTTAGCCCCTCTGTCCTCATGTGTCACACTGAGCCCCTCCTCCCTCAGGGCCACACTGAGTTCCTCCTCCCTCATGTGTCGCACTGAGCCCCTCCCCTCTCCTGTGTCACATCGAGGCATGTCTCACTAACCTGTCATTCTAAGGCCGTCTTCCCTCATATGTCACACTGACCCCTTCTCATTCACCTGTCACACTGAGCCTGCCCCCATCACGTATCACCCAGAGCCACTCTTCCCTCAGTGTTAGGCTGAATTCCTCCTCCCTCACGTGTAACTTTGTGTTCTGCCTTGCCCGCCTGTCACGCTGAGCCTCCCCTCCGTCATGTGTCACATGGAGCCCCTCCTCCCTTATGTGTCACACTGAACCTCTCCTCTGTCCTGTGTCACATGTAGTCCTTCCTAACTCACCTGTCACACTGAGCCCCTCCTCCCTCATGTGTCACCCAGAGCCCCTCCCCCATCATGTGTCCCATTGAGACACCTCTCGCTCACCTGTCACCCAGAGGCCCTCCTCCCTCGAGTGTCAGGCTGAGTTCTCCTCCCTCACGTGTCCCATGGAGCCCCTCCTCCCTCACCTGTCACACTGAGTCCCCTCCCAATGTGTCACACCGAGTCGCTCCTCCCTCAGGTGCACACTGAACCCTTCCCGACCTCTCTGCCCTTCCCCCTCGGCCCTGGCCTGTTGTCTTTGCCTCCCCTGCTGACTCAGGTTCCATGCAGGACAGCGGGTGACCTGCACCAAGCCCCTGTGCTCCTGGAGTCACTCACCCACCAGCCAGAGCGCAGCCAGCCGAGGCAGACCCATGGCGTGGTGGGGCGGACAGAGGCCCTGGCCACAGCAGGAAGCCACCGGGGCAGGTCATGAGAGGCCATGGCTCTCCCCCACCCCCTCCTCTCCGCGCCCCTCCTCCTGCCTTTTCACCCCCCTCCCCAGTCCTTCACGGCGTTCGGAGGGCTCGCTGGGTTCTGGCAGGCCTGCCTGATGAGCCGGGCCGCGCAGGTGTCCGGCGCGTCCTGTGCCTCTGTTGGTGGAAGGCACCGGAGCCGGACAAGACATGCGCAAGACCGAAGCCCCCTCCTGGCAGGACTCGGTCTCGGCCTCTCAGGGATGCTCCAAGAAGCGGGCAGTGTGCCACCCGGGGTGGGCAGGTCGTTCTCCAGCGCCCCTGCACCCCAGCTTTCTGAGGCCCGGAATCTGCATGTTCGACCAGCTGTCTCGGTGACTCTGGTGGGTGGCCTGAGGCCTCACTTTGAGGAATGGCCTTTTGGAAGTGGTCAGCGTCCTGTGCTCGTCCTCGTCCCTGCTCTTGACTGCTCTGATCAGAGGGGCCCCCGGCCCGAGCTCTGCCATCTCCCTGGGGCCTCTCTCTTCCAGGGCTGGTTTTTGCTGCCTTTGCGCTGCGCTAAACTCCCCCCGGCCTGGCTTCCGGCCGCCCGGGGGTCCGTGAGAAATCCTACGGGGAAGGTGTTTCTGAAATGTATCCTCTGTTCTGGAAGAAGACCCAGGACAGGGGTCAGGACGAGGGTCCCTGTTTGGGTCTGAGATCCCCCCCGGTGGGGCTGCCCACCGGCCCAGCCGCAGGGCCCGTGGGGTGCGGAGGGCGGGACCGGGCTGTCTTTCTCTTCTTACTGTGGGAGCAGCCTGGGGGCTGCTGGCTGAGCTCCTGTCACCCGCATCCGAGGCCCCGCATCCGACCTGTGGCCGCCCGCAGGAGGGGCGCGTGCATCTGGCCCTGAGTGGTGAGTAGCCGTCCGTGTGCGCGGTTGCGTGTTTGGGAAACGGGCCTGGCACGAGCCAGGCCTGATGGCTGGAGCGCTTGGGTGTGGGGGTGGTGGGCAGGGAAGGGAAGGGGCAAGAGGGGTTGATTGCCTTCCGTGGGGTGGACCCCGGGGGGTGGACCCCGGGGCTACTCCGGTCCTGGTGCTGCCGGAGCTCGCTGGGTGATCCGGGCTGGTGGGATTTGGGCACATTTAGGCAGGACATGGCGCAGGCCTGGTGCCCAAGTACTGGGGACCCGTTGTCCACAGCTACTCTGATGCCTGTCATTTCCCTTGTCTGCAGGGTCTGCGACGTCATAACCCACCCACCCCAGTTGTCACCTAATACTAACTTTCTTTTCCTTTTTGTTTTTCTGTTTTCTGGTTTTTTGTTTTTTTCCCTAGGAGGAAAACGGTTTGTATTCTGTGTTTTGTTTTGTTTTTTAAACTCTTTCTAGGGAGGCGGGGACCTCAAAAACACCCAAAAGTTTTGCTCTGTCAGTAGCTCTCTGAGGCCCTGGGGGCTGCCCCTCTTGTCTGTAAGTGGGCATAAAGTCTCATCGTTTGGGATTGCAGCTGGGGACACAGTGAGGCAGGGACACTGCTGTCGGCTGGCGCGGGAGGTGGAGGCCTCTCCTGCTAGTCCCTGTGCGTGTGCGTGCATACATGTACCCTGGTGGGCATCTGCCCCTCCTCTGTACAGGAGGGCTGATGGGTGACAAGCTCTCTGTTTGGCCCCCCATGTTCTCGGCAGGACTTGAGTCTTAGGCCCATGAAGGGTCATCCCTCCACACCCCAGGCCCCCAGAGCAGCCCCTACCCAGCAGGCATGCAGTTTGCCTGCAGGGTTCCAGCCTCTGGGACCCCCTAGGGGTGGCCTGAGTTGGGGGGGCCAGTGCTGGGGGTGACTCCCCACTGTGACCCCAGGCTGTGTCCCACGGCTGTTCACCACCAGGGAATTTGAGAGCCCCCAGAAGTGCCATCTGGGCCCTTGGATGTGGCCCCTCAAACTCCTTTGTCTTCCCCTGTTCCCCATTCGATGATAGGCAACGGGCCTGAGATGAGCAGCCATTAGCCAGGGCCACCTACAAGTCAGGGTCAGGGCCACTAAGGGAGACTGGGGTCCGGGAGCTGAGCCTTTGATCTTGACCCTTAGGACCCACTTGTGGCCTCCAGGAGCTGCGGTAAGGGGCGGGTGCTAGGCGGGCAGGCGGATATGGTGGTCTGGCTCTTAGAGCTGCCAGGCTGTCAGCCCTCAGTGGGCCTGGTTCTGGCACCATGGTAGACACGCATGGTGGGTGTGGCAAGGGTGGAGTGGCCTCTGGTGACAGAGCAGAGGCCACTGGGGAGGGTCCCCAGTCCTGGCTCTGTTCCTGATGCTTCTACAGCCACCAGCAGGTTCCCTGGGGTGAAGGGTTGGGGGACCAGAGCCCTGAGTGCCGCTGTGCTGACCACTTTCTTTGTGGGTCCTGTGGGGTCCAGCGGCAGATGAGGAAACTGAAGCCAGCCAGCAGGGGCCCGGGTGGGGGTGGGTCTGAGCCCCCCTGGCTTTGCACTTGGGGATCCTGACCATGGTCTCTTGGTGCTGCTATCAGGGGTAGAGGCCTCAGTTAGATGGAGGGGGGAGTTGTTGTCCCCCGGGGACCAGTGAGGGCACAACACATGAGCCTGCTGTGCGGCTACAGAGCCTGTAGAACTCTGAGGACTGGTGGGGGCCATGGTTTTCCGTAGGATGGTGTGAGGAGGGGAGGGCCAGTAAGGGAGCTGGGTGGGGTGTCAGGCTCCTGCAGAGCCCCTGACCTTTGAACCTGAGATCTGCTTGGTGATCTCATGGTGCCACAGTCGGGGGCAGAGTTAGGGGCAGAGTCAGGGGCTGAGTGGGAGTCAGAGTGAGGGGCAGAGTCAGGGGCTGAATGGGGGTCAGAGTGGGGAGCAGAGGCGGGGGGCAGAGTCAAGGGCAGACCTGGTCGGAGGGAGGTGTGGGGTGTTGTGTGAGGGCCCAGACTCCCGCCCCTAGGTGAGGGTCCTGGTCGTGCAGGGAGTGGTCCGGGTCCTTCCACCATGCCCCAGGTTCCCAGTGTGGAGGGTGGGGGGCTGCTGCTGGATTGGTGACGCTGAGGCCAGGCGGGGGGCCCTCAGGCTGAAGGTGCTGGACCATGGGTTGATGGGCCCTGAGTGCATGCGTGTCACCCTCCCTCTGCCTGCATCCCCCCAGGGAGCCCCCTCCCCTCTCCAGGGCAGTACGCCCCCTTCTCAGCAGCCATTTTGCCATTTTCAGGGCAGTGTGACCTTGGCCTCCCCCGGGGATGGTAGAGGGGGGATTGTTTGAAGCTGGGGCTCCTGTTCCCAGACCCTCCACATTAGGGGGCAGAGAACAGCTTGCCCAGCCAGCAAGTCCTGAGTGGGAGTTAGGCCCAGGCCAGAGGTGAGACTTGACCCTCGGGAGGAGGCAGCTCCCAGTGTCCTCCTGCCCCGCCCATCCCAGCTGGTGTTGGAGGGCGAGCCCAGCCCCCTCCATTGGCCTCCCTCCTCCATGCTGCCCTCCTGCCCTCCACCATCTACCTTCAGAACAAACCACAGACTCACATCATCTTTTATTTTGCTTTATTTTGGGGGTAGGGAAGGCAAGGGGGTGGGAAAGCAGGGGGGGTCTCCTCCCCGTGGCAGAGAGCGGTTGTCTGGTAGGAAGTGGCTCAGCACAGTCCGGTGGGTGTCTGGGGCCTTCCTCAGTCTCTCTTGGAACCCTCTCCCCTGTCGTGGACCTCCGGGTCCCTGTGCTGTCAGTGTTGGGAGGGGAGAGGGAGCCCTGCCAAGTGAGGCTGCCCCGCTCAGTGTCCAGGGGAGTCATGGGGACTCTGGAGAACGCGAATCCGGTGAGTACTGGTACGTCGGACGCTCCGTGGAGAGGCGCTGTCCAGGTAAGGGCAGAGCTCAGGGCCAGGCAGAGTCGGGGTCGAGGGAGCCGAACCAGAGGGTGGGGGTGGGCTTGCTTGGCAGGGGGTGGGTGCGGGTGGTGCCACAACGCTCCACGAGGTGTGAGCGGGGTGGGGGGCGGGGGCGGGGGGGCGGGAGCCCAGGGGGAGCAGGAGCACCGGTGGTGGAGGTAGAAGTCAGTGGAGCACCCGAGGTCAGTGTCCCAGGATGGCACGTGGTGGCCACTCGTCACTCCGGGCGGGCGGGGAGGGAGGTCCCCGGCACCTGCTTGCTTGGCTGCGTCTGCTCTGCCTGATCCTTCACCTGGCCTTGGGGCATGGGGTCATCCGCTGCTCACCACTGCGCTCTCCCTCACGGATCGCACTCCCAGCTGCAAGCCTGGGACCTGGGCAGTTAAGACGGGACTGTGGTTGTGTAGCCCTGAGCTGGCTCTGGGTCTCTGATGGTTGGATAGTCCGTTGTTAGCACAGATGATGTTGCTGGTTGATGAGTTGAAGAAATTTTTGCCCTTCACAAGTGGGTTCCCCTTGGGTCGGGAGCGGCAGGAAGGAGGCGGGAGGTCTGAGCGAAGCAGGCCGAGGCACGGGGAGGCGGGAAGGAGAGGCCGAGGTCGGTCGTGGGGGGCAGAGGAGAGCCCCGGAGGCGCCTCACTGGGGGCTCGCCTCGTCCTTGCCGCCGCGGGGCAGCTCTCGCAGCCTGGCTTCGGCCTCCGGGCCCGGGGCCGGGGGTGCGCCGGCGTAGATGGCGGTCAGAAAGCCGATCAGGGCCCTGGCCGCCAGCTCCTGGGAGATGGGGTCGGCCAGGCCGGCGGTGCCGCGGCCGCGGGGTGGGTGTCGGCTCAGGAAGGCCAGGACATCGGAGGGCTCGGGGAGGCCCCGGCGGGGCAGCAGGGCCGCCCTCACGTCGCTGTCCCGCTCGTCCTGCGAGGTGTCTTGCAGGCCGTCGTGCAGGCCGCGCTGACGGCAACGTTGCAGGTCGCCTTGCAGGGCTCCTCGCAAGACGACATCGTCATCCGCCGCGACGTGCAGCTCCCGGGGGCGCGCTCCCCGCGGGGGGGCGCGGGCCGCGTCCAGGTGGCCCACGCGGACGCCGAAGAAGTCGCACAGCAGCAGCCAGAAGCCGGGGCTCAGCTGCAGGCCCCGGCGGCTCAGGGGCAGCAGCGCGCGTTGCTGCGCGCAGCCGGGGTGCGGGAGCAGCGCGGCCAGCTCGTGCGCCAGGACGGCGCTGGGGCCCGCGGGCGGGGGCGCCGGGGCGAGGAGCTGCGCCAGGGTGGCGGCCAGGCCGCTGCCGGGGACGAGGAGCGCGGACGCCTGGCCGAGGCGCAGCCAGCGTCGGGGTGGGGCGCGGGCGCGCGCGGGCGGCGCCAGACGCCGCTTGAGCTTGAGCAGCACGAGGAGCGCGGCCACGGCCAGGGTGTCCTTCCAGAACAGGAGGCCGCGGAAGAAGTGCAGGACCACCGCTCGGATCTGGGCCACGCTGACGTGGGCCAGGACGCTGTGCAGGATTTGGTCGATGGGGATCCGAGCCAGGAACTCCTGCTGGAGGTTCCGCCTGCTCGGGGGACCCTGGGCGGGGGCGTCCTCCGCCTCCTCGTCCTCTGTGGAATCCAGGGACCGGGCCCCCGGGGACCCTCCCGGGCTGAATGGCGACCTGGTGCGGGCGGTAGCGCGGCGCCGCGAAGCCCCGCGGCCCAGGTTTCTCGGGGGCGGCAGGCGGCGGCCGCCGTCCTGGGCCAGCCGCTCCATGACGTCGAAGTTGAAGTGGGAGAAGAAGAAGACCCAATGCCCGGGGAGAAGTACGGTGAGCCTGTCATTATTCAGAGAGGCTAGATCCTCTGTGTTGAGAAGGATCATGATGGGCTCCTCGGTGTTCTCCAGGTAGCGGCACCACACCATGAAGGCAGCCCTTATTGGAAGAATCTTCATCTCCAGTTGAGAGTAGTCGGTTTCGATAGGCGAGATACTGCGGGAGTAGAAGGCGCAGGACACCCTCCTGCCGGTCTGGTCGTCTCTCTGGCTCAGGGACGCGTGCAGAGCCGTCTTGGTGACACCCGTCTCCAAGTAGAAGGGGTTCTGCGGCTTGGGGTGGTGCAGGAGGGGCGCCCTGCGGACAGCCCGCTTCAGGCAGTTGAAGGCCCCCTGCTCGTCGTCCCCCCAGGAGAAGGCGTCCTCCGTGAGCAGCAGGCGCGCCAGGGGCTCTATGATGATGTGGAAGCGCTCCACGAAGTGCTGGTAGGGCAGGATGAACTCGATCAGGTGTCGCAGGGACTTCTTGGAGCCCGGGGTGGGGTAGCCCGTCACGGTGTTCACGATGCTTTTGTTGAGCCTCACCCCTTTGGGGGTTATGACGAATCCCAGGAACTCGACGGTGTGCCGGTGGAACTGGCTCCGGTCCAGCGAGCAGTAGACGTGGTGGTGTCGGAAGCGGACCAGGACTTGGCGCACATGTTGGAAGTGCTCCTCCTGGCTCATGGAGTAGACCAGGACGTCCCGGCCGTAGGAGAGCACAAAGTAGCCGAGCATGTCCTTTAGGATACAGTGGAGCACGTTCTGAGGGATGGTCGGGTCTGAGGATAGCGGGAAGGGCCGGTAGCTCTTCATCTCTTGGGGCTCAAACCCGAATGCTGCTTTCCATACATCCTCTGCTTGGTTTATGTTCATGCCCTCCTCCACGACGGTCCCCCGCAGCTCCAGCTTTGTGAACCATGTAGCTCCGTGTAACTGGTCGAATAGTTCTGGGATCACCTGTACGTAGTCTTGTCTGTTAGTCAGCATGCTGTCTGGGTTCCAGCTTTCGTCCCGCGGCCTGGCGCTGTTTTGCATCCCGGCACCCACAGGTTCCCACGGCGCGATGGAGGGACACTCGTAGAAGGTCTCGCTGTGATCACTGTCTCCAGCCTGCTGAAGCTCAGAGGGCTCTGATTCAGAAAGATCATCGGATCCGTCTGAGCTTGGCTGGTCGGAAGTCTCATCATCTGCTTCCTTCGGGTTAAACACGTCGGCCAGGTCGGAGTACAGGGGCGGCAGTCCGGGCAGCAGGCTGATGGCATGTCTTTCTAGCGCGATGCATGGTGGGGGCGGGCGGAAGCACTTCTGCAGGCAGTAGGGAGAGTGGAAGGTACAGCGGCCTTGGATCCAGTCGACCTCGGGGGTGTGGAGCCGGAGCCAGTCGATGCCTAGGATGACGGAGAAGTTGGGGGACGGGACGATGTCGAATTCGATGGACTCCTGGTGGTTCTGATGGATGCACACCAGGGGCTCGGTGTAGAGCCAGACAGGTTCGTCGCCGATCAGCGAGCCGTCCACGCCTTGGACCATCTTCGGGTGGGGCTTCTCGTAGAGCTCCACGTAGTGCTCCTGGGCAAACTTCTCATCCATGAAGCTGCCGCCCGCCCCTGAGTCCACCAGGGCCTGGACCGCGACGCTGTGGTAGGGGTTCACCCTGACCAGGAGCAGCAGGAAGAGGTGGTCGCGGTTGACGGTGGGCCGGGCTTGGCACGGCATCCAGCTGCTGACCATCCATCTCTCCGGGGCAGGTGAGTCGATCCAGGTCAGGTTCCGTGGGCGGGCCTCCGGGGGCAGCCTGAGCATGGCCCTTCTCTCCGCCAGCTTCTCCTCTATCTGCAGGACGAGCACGATCAGGCTGTCCAGCGAGTCGGGCTGCGGGACCCGGAACAGGTAGTGCCTGATCTCCTCGTTGAGCCCCTGGCACAGGTGAGCCTGCAGGACCTCGTCCGACCAGCCCAAGGTGGGTACCAGGCCCCGGAACTCATTGATGTACTCGATGGCGGGGCGGCTCCCCTGCCTGATGTTGAACATGGCGTCTTCGGCCACACGCAGCGCCTGTCGGTACTCGAACATACCTGACATGGCCTCCAGGAAGGCCGGGAAGTCGTCAATCAGGGGGCTGTCTTCCTCCACCAGGGCTTTGGCCCAATCTAAGGCCATGCCTGAGAGGTGGCACATGACGTACCCCACTCGCAGGCGGTCGTTGTAGAACATGCGTGGGTAGCTTTGCAGGATCAGCTGGCAGAGCACGATGAACTCGTGGTATTCTCTGCGGTCGCCGGAGAATTTGGATGGGACGGGGAGTCGGCCCGCACTGATCCCCTCCATCAAGATCTCTTCTGCTACCCTTTGTTGCTCTCGGAGGTCTTGCATGCGGAGGTACAGAGAGATGATGGACCTCACCGTGGCCATGATCTCCGAAGTCTCGGAATCCTCTTCCGGGCTCTCCTCCTCTTCCACGTTGGCCAGGTCAGTGTCATTGACTTCTTGGTCTTGGGCTCCCCAGGGGTTGACTGATGCTTCTTCCATTCCGCCAGGTGCCTCACCGGTCGGATCCCCCACTTCCTGATGTGCAGCGTTGCGTGACTCCTCCAGGTCTTGGAGTAGGTCATTGGGTGGATCCTTTATTTCCCTATGTGGGCCACTGGATGGCTCCTCCATGTCTTGGCGGAGATCAATGGGCAGCTCTTTCCTTTCCTGGGCGGGGCCGCTGGCCGCCCCCGCTGCCTCCTGCGCGCCGCTGCCTGGCGTTCCCACGGTGGTGTTGGATGAGCCCTCGGAGGACTCCATTTGTTTTGATGATGGATTCTTACGCTCCATCATCGTCTCAAATGAGTCTTCAGAGGGTTCTATCATTTCGTCGGATGGAAAGGAGTGTTCTCTGAAGACTGGTAAGGTCGTGACGCGTCCGGTCAGCTACTAGGACCGCAGAGATCAGAACCTGGGGGTGGGGAGGACAGGTGGGGAGGAAAGGCAGCTGTTTAGGGAGTCACGAGGTCAAGGTTTAGTTTCTCTGGGACAAATCTGATGCCCGGCTCATCAGAACGGAGAGGAACTGGGGAGAGCTTCCCTTGCCCCGCTTAGAACATCACTCTATCTCTGACCTTTTTCCTGTTCTCCCAGGCTCGCTTGGCCCGTCCGGCTTGCCTGCTTCCCCCATGGCTGTGAGAAATTCACAGCCCATAAATTCTGTGCAGCCACAGGCCCAGTGCAGTCGCTGTGGCAGACCGGCAGCTGGCAGGAGGCGCTGGCCAGTTCTTCTCCCCCTGGCACCCGTGCCTGGTCAGCGGGTCACCCCAAAGTCACAGAGGTCATATGCCAGTGCCATCCAGAGTTGTCCCTGGTGGGCAGGGTGCCCTGGAGTCAGCCTGGCCCCCCCGTTGTGAAGTGGGAATCTCTAGCAGATGCCTACTGTTTAACAAGGTCAGGGGAAGAGGAGAAAATGGGCAGTTGGCCACCATCCCGTTGGTTGCATCAGCAGCCTAAAATAGCTCTCACTTCCTACCCTAGATTCGCAATAGAAATTGGGCCAGTGCGGCAGGAGGAGGGCGGATATAGAGGTCTGGCTTTTCTTTTTTCTATAAATGTTGATAAAGTCCCTACTGTGTGTCAGAGACTTGCACACCATGGCTTACTTGGTCTTCACTTGGAAAGTTTGCCGATTTCTCTTACTCATTTGTCAATTTCCAATCTCCCCAGCTCTGAGCCCTGGGGGATGTGCAGATCCTTTCCCCACCTCTCCTAAGATTGCCACTTTCCCAGGATCACCCCCTCCGTGGGGGTTCAGGCATCAATTCTGCATGTACAAGCAATCATATTTACCTGCCCCTTCAGTCTTCCCAGGGCGGGGTGGTGGTGGTGGCTGGCATAAACCCCCCTCTGGGTGGTGGCATAAACCCCCCTCTGTTACTGGCTGGTTTCTCCCCGACCTAGGGGTATCTCTAGGAGAGCTGGGTAGTGTCTTGGGGTTGGGAGGGGAGGGCACGAGGTATCGTTGACTTCTGATGGCCTTGGAATAGGGTTTTCACAGTAGGGTCACGGGTGGCTTGAGTGGGCTGGGGCTGAATTTAAGAGCTGCCTGGGTGGGGTTATTTTGCACAGGTCGTCTGTGCTGGGAGAGCAAACTGAGTTCTGGTTATCCAAAACAGTCACTCTGTGGTCATCCCTCTTTCTACACTTAACACCTTTTGTTATGTCTGAGTACTCCTCCTAGCCACCAAGCCCATCTCTTGAAAAGAAGGCATTCCCTCATTGGCTGAAACCCAAACTTTCCAACAAGATAGACAATTCCGATCTGCTGTTTCTCAAAATTAAGTACATTCCTGTTAGTGTGGCCGCTCATTCCACCCCGCAGAGCCTCTGATGAAAAGGTTTTTTGGTTCCTTCGCTGCTCATGGTATTAAATCCAAACCATGTGACAACAATTCTTGACACGGAAACTCCCCCAAATCGTTCTCTGGCTAAAATGTAAAGGCCTTAGAATAAGAGAAAATTCTGCTTGCGTCCTTCCTCCAGGTAGAGCTTACATACCTTAGCGTGAAGTCTCTGTCACCTAAAATCCCCGTCACGCCCACCCCTGGCCCCAGCGCGAACACAGAGCGTGTCGGGCACCTCAGTGAACTGCTTTGTCCTCACTGAAGTCCTGTAACCGGTGAGCCACTGCTGCACAATTCCAAGGTTGAATATGAAGTTCTAATTGAAACATAAAATGAGACTAACTCCTTGGCAGACTCCTCTATTAGAAATAAAAATCTGTGTTTTCAGCACTTAATTGATTAAAGTTGAAAATTGAAAAATTTGAATTGGCTGAAATTTACGTTTTAAAATGGAAAATTTTGAGTTGGCTCAAAGTTCAGATCTCAAATATAAAATCTGCGCCTGTGTCAAACTGTTAAAACCCTTTATTGGCAAAAATTGAAAATGGAAAAATGGAAAATTTTAAATTGGCTAAAATTTAAATTTTTGAATATGAAATCTGTATATCTCTTAAAACTCGTGAAAGTCTTTATTGGTTAAGATTTAAAATTAAAAAATTTTAATTGACTGAAATTTAAATTTTAAGATTGAAATCTTTAAATTGGCTGAAATTTTAAATTTTGAACATGAAAATGGTATTATCTCTTAAAAATTTTAAAACACTTTATTGGGTAAAATTTAAGACTTAAAAATTTAAATTGGCTGAAATTTAACTTTATTTTGTTTTAAAAGGTTTTATTTATTTATTTGAGAAAGAGACAGCACAAGGAGAGGGAGAAGCAGACTCCTCACTGAGCGGTGAGCCCCAACATCGGGCTCCATCCCAGGACCCTGAGATCGTGACTCAGCTGAGTCAAAGTCAGATGCTTAACAAACTGAGCTACATGAGTGCCCCTGAAATTTAAATTTTAAAATGGAATAATTTAAACTGGCTAAAATTTGAAATTGAAATAATATTTAAATTGGCTAAAATTTAACATTTTTAACGTGAAACCTGCATATCTCTTTAAATTCTTAAACACTTTATTGGCTAAAATTTAAAATTTAAAAATTTAGATTGGCTGAAATTTTAATTTTATTTTATTTTAAAAGATTTTATTTGAGAGAGAGAGACAGAGAGAGCACAGGCTCTCTTAAATTTATTTGAGAGAGAGAGCAGAGTGTTCGAGAGAGAACATGCGTGGGAGTAGGGAGGGCCCAGGGAGAGGGAGAAGCAGACTCTCCACTGAGTGGGGAGTCCCGACATGGGGCTCCATCCCAGGACTCTGAGATCATGCCCAGAGTTGAAGTCGATGCTTAGCTGACTGAGCCACCCAGATGCCCCTGAAATTTAAATTTTAATCTGGAAAAATTAGAATTGGCCAAAAATTAAAACATTTAAATTGGTTAATATTTTAAATTTTAAATGTGAAACCTGTATATTTCTTAAAATTTTAAAGCACTTTATTGGCTAAAATTTAAAACTTAAAAATTTAAACTGGCTTAAATTGAAAATTTTAAATATAAAATTTATATAGCCCTTAAAACTTAGATGTCTGAACTGGCTAAAATGTAAACTAGAAAATCTCAGTATGGCTCTTAAAACCCTTGAAACTCTTTACTGGTTAAACTCCTTTGCCAGTTGATTTAAAACCTAGATTATACCCCTTTCCATATAAATCTGTGTCTTAGCATATTTATGAATTTGGTGACGTAAATGATGAACTCATTCACCTGTCCTGTCTTCAATCTAAAATCCAATATCCTTGGCATGTTACGAAATCCTGATCTTAACACTCCTTAGCATGAAAACTCACACTTTTAGCAGGATGCAGGAAAGTTGTCCCATAAACTGCTCTATCCAAAGTGTACAAAAGTTTCTTTTCATTGTTTAAAATACAAAGTTCCAATCACTCAGCATAAAATAAAAACAGTTTTACTGTGTAATTCATCTGCGGACGACGGCTGTAACCCCCCAAATCTTACCAGGCGGCTTCTTCAACTCTCTATGGGCATAATTCCAAACCTCTAAGCATTATATACAAATTTGACCGTGTCATTCCTCCAAACAAAAGGTCACGCTTCCTTGCAGGGTACATAAATTTGGTTTTATAACTTTGCTTAACGCCTTATGATATCTCTTAATCACCTATGAGATAAGATCTAAACCGCTTTGCCCAAAATGCACATACTACTGTATCATTTCTCTGCACGTTCCTCTTATCAAACACAGAAATTTTACCATGTCGCTCTCTTACACACTGTTAATGGCTGAAATCCAAATTCCTTAGCACTGCACAAAAATGTACTCTGGTTGTTCCTCAAAATAGGGTCCGAACTTCTTAGCTATGTAAATCCAGTCCCATAACCTCTGCCTAAGACCTGCTCCACCTTTCTGTCACTCACTGTAATCACCCACTGTAAATGAGTCCAATAAATGGTCCAATTCTTCAGCATAAAGTACAGAGAGATAGCACCCGTGCCAAGGGGCGCCGCCTTTGTGCTCTGGTTGTGTGTTCATTATCGACTTCATCAAATCCAGACACCTTAGCATAGAATATATTTTACCAGCTAATTTCCCTGGAGACAAAACTTGCATTAGTCACTCCTTAAAACCCTTCACTGGCTAAAATCCAAACACCTCTGCAGGAGGGTTCAAAAATGAGATCACATCCCTCCCCAAAATGATATGCTTGCACGCCTTCGACTCTCACATAAAATCACATCTCCTTGGCATGTTATAAAAATCTGATCATATTATCTTTACCATAAAAACCCACTCTTGTAGTTCTGCCAAAACGCGATAAGTTTGGTCATGTAACTCCCAATTTTATACTTTCCAAGTTTTCTTCGTTGCCTCTAACATAACGTCCCAAGTACTTAACATAAAAGGCAACGCTGTTCCATGTAATTTATCTTCAGACCGGTCTATAAAAAAAAACAACAACCCTGACTCTCATCCTGTCATTCTTGTAAACCCTTTTTTGGCTTAATTCCAAACGTATTAGCATGGTATAAAAAAAATTCGATCTTGTCATCCCTTAAAATAAAGTTCACACTTCCTAGCACAGCATATAAAATTTGATCCTGTAATTCCGCCTTAAAATCTTAACAATATCTTTTCATCGTGAAATTAGGGAATCGATGTCCAAATTCTTAGCATAAAATGTGAATTTTGTAATTTCACCGCATATTATTTTTTCCACTCCAAAAAATCTTACCGTGTCACTCTCTCAGAATTTTTTATTGGCTAAAATCAAATTTCTAGGCATTTAACAAACTCCAGTCATGTCAGAGCCTCAAAATAAATTTCAGATTTCTTTGCGTGTTCCCAGCATTGATCATGTAACTCTTAATGATTGAAGTTTTTCAACTTTGGTGTCCGCACCCATCGAATCTCTGAAAGTCAGACATTGGCACCCGCCCTTGAGATAAAAAGTGAAAGGTTTTTTACAGGAGACTTAAATCGGTGGTTCTTACCATTTTTCTCGTTTTTCAATGTTCCCTGTATAATAAAGTCCAAAGCTGTTAGCCTTAAAATACATTTTTTTTCATGTTTTTCTGCACATTTATCTTCCACAAGCAAAAATCTCACCATCACATTGCTTGAGACCCTTTGGCAAGAATCCAGACTCCTTAGCATGATATAAAAACTTGTTCCAGTCACTCCTCAAAATAAAGCTACCCCTAAACCCCGAATCTATTCCTAGAATCCCGCTTAAAACCTCTTCCTGTATTTTCATCACTAACAACATGTCTCAACATCTCGGTGTCTTTCATCACGGCGTTCTCAGTGTAAAACCTTTCAGATTTCATGTCCAAAGCCTAAAATCCAGATACCTGAGCATGAGATGAAAATTGGACCAGGTATTTGTTATAATTAGAAAAGTCTTTACATCGCTCGTCACTACTTAGGGAATAAAGCCTCAGTTCCTTTGCACGAAACCGACATCTTTCACCCTCTCTAATTTCTCGATCCAGTGTCTTGTTCCCCTCAAAGATGGGGTTTCTTACCTCCTGTCCCCCGTCTCATTTTAATTTTATAGTTCTGGATCTTTTTATGTTGTTAAGCTGGTTCCTCTGCCTACATTTCATTAATTCATTACAGCAAGGTGTCCTGATTCTATTTTCTGAGCCAGGCACTGTGTGTGGACCCCCGACGGGAGGAAAGGGAAGCAGCGCGCCTTGCCGAGGAAACGTCACCAGCAGTGGAGATGCGGACCACGCCCTCATGCTGAATGTTGCACTGGAGGTGAGTTTAGGGTCCTCAAGGGGCAAGACCAGGGGGTCTCCCTCTACTGCTGCTGAGCGTCTCCTTCGAGGCTCTCCTGCGCTTAGCTGCCTGCCCCTTTGAGAAGAGACTGGGCATTGCTGGGCCTGTGCCTTGCAGAGTGCAGGTGTCTCTGGCCTCCCTCTCTGGCTCTTTTCCAGTGGCTGTGGGCCTCCTTCTGACTCCCACCCTCCGCACGGCCGCCTGCTGCAGGGGGTACAGCCCAGAGGCTGCCCGGTCTCTACTCTGGGCTCCCCAGAGGGTAATATGGTCCATCCTACAGATGTAGTGGGTTAAATGCTCAGGTCTCAGGCCTTAAGGCAATTTTTTTAAGAACTCTTTCTTGATTGGCCAATTCTCACCTTATATAAAAAAAAAAAAAGAAAAAAATTTCGAGATCAAAATCAGGATTGCGTGATCCTGGTGCAGGTCAGAAGTGACCTCGAGGTCCTGCAGCAGGACCCTCTGCCCCTCCACCCACCGCGACACTCACAGACAGACACCCGGGCCTCACCACCTCCCGTGTCCAGAGCCCTCTTGGCCGGGTCAGCTCCCTGCTTGCCGCTGAGCAAGTGGCCCATTGGGGTCAGGGCTGCCAACGTGAGTCTATGAAGGGTTGGGTGGGGGGGGGCGGGGGGGCCCATCCCTCTGCGAATACCTCGCCCTGTCGGCTCACTTGTACAGTAAAGGAAATCTGATTTTAAAAATAGAGCTTGGAAGAGGAGATGAGGGGTATTCAGGATCAGATTCGAGCCTGGGGCGGGGATCCGGGGAGAGGTGAGGACAGGGGAGGGGGGCACGCAGCCCGTGTTGCTGAGGAGGAAGGTGGAGAGCCAGGAAAGCAGAGGCAGGAGGGCGGAGGGACGGAGGACAGTGGGGCTTCTTTGTCACGTTCTCCCCTTCCCTGGCCTCTTGGACACTAGTGGTCACACCTGTGGTGCCAGCCGCCTGGACTGTCCAAAGGGACGTCGGGGCTGCGGTCAGGGGAAGACCCTCGTCTGCCTTGGCCTGCCTCCAGGCCATTCTCAGAGCCCCTTGGGTTGGAGGGCACAGCCTGACCGTCCGGGGGCCAGGTGACTTGGAAGTGACTGTCCCCCACGGGCTACTTCCGCTGCTCCAGACCCGTGGAGCTTTGCTGTGGGAGTGGGCACCTGGGCACATGAGTGGCTGTTTGCCATTTTACTAAACTAGTGTCAAGGTCAAGATGTTCCCTTTGTCGGGCTACGGCTGGGCTCCTTGGTTCCCCAGTGTGGACCGGTGTGCGGTCACTCTCCCCCTGCGCTTGCCGTTGGGATTTCCCTGAGCGCCCAGGAGTAGCTCGGGTGGGTTCTGTCGACTCCCGTGGACTCCTTGCTTGCCCCCTGCCTTGTGGATTACGACCATCTGGGCCTTAGAGCCACGAGACCCTTCCCACTCGACCCTCAGCAGCCAGCCTCAGTGGCTTCCCGCTGTTCATCCCTGGGGGTCCGGGGCCTGGGGCCTTGGCAAACAGTTTCACTGCAAAAACAGTGCCTGGAGGGGGTTGCCGTGACTCAGGGCAGATACGGAATTGCCCCAGAGCTGGGGCTGGGCCCCCAGGGCTTCTCCTTCAACCTCAAAGCGGCTGGAGGGAGCACCTTCTGGAAAAGTTTCCTCAGCCCCTTGCCTCCTGGAGCCGTCTGAGGGCAGCGTCCCTGACGTAGCAATATTCCTGTGGCCGGGTCCCTGTACCCCCCGCCCCCCTCCCTGCTTGACTGGCAGCTCTGGGGGCAGCTGGATCACTCTGCCCAGAATAACCCTGGGAGGGATTGGGAGAGGGGTCACATCAGAGAGCGGCCTTCTCCTTTGGGCTGCCCAAGTGGGCCAGGCCAATCAGCTGCTCCCCGGGCAGCTCTTGCCTTTCAAGGCAAGCGGGCAGGGAAGGAGCTGGCCAGCTGCTCGCCCGGGACCCATGCTGACTTTCAGCGTGACCTTCTCCTCCTGGGCCCTCAGTTTCCCCAGAGCTGCAAGGCGGGCTTGGGCGGGGGGGGGGGGGTGTGTCTTTTCATTTCGTTCCTGTAGCTCTGGGGTCCTGGGAGGGGCCTGGGGGTAACTTGGGGAGCAGCGGTGAAGGGAGACGGTTGGCTGTGTGGGTGGCGCTCAGGGACCCCCTCCCCACCCTGCCTCAATTCCAGAAGCTGGGGGTCCTTGTACTATTTAACAATAGTATTAGGGATTGGGGGGGTCCTCTCACTGTTTCATTTACAGAGAACTCCCCACATGTGAGTCATGGTTGGTTCCTCCCAGGGTCTGCCCCGTGCGACCCTGGGGCTGGGAGGGTCTCAGTGGACTCTGTCCCTCGTGGGGTCCTTCTGGGCTGGGTGTTCTTCTGGCTCTGTAGACGGGCCAGGAGCTGTAGACCTAGGAGAGGGGTGAGGGCTTTGAGGCAAACAAGGAGGGCTTGGCCTTGGTGCGAGTGGAAGTCGGGCCAGAGTGGGAAGCAGACTTCCTTCCCAGGGGAGGGGGGCCCTGTGTCAGCTGGAAGGGGTCCGAACAAGGAAGGGCTTGTGATGATCACTAAGACTCTGGTGATTTTTAGTTTCGGAACACCTGCTGTAATTGGACGGTCAGCCCTCAGCACTTTCACGCCTGGGTCAACTTCAATGTCCCCACTCACTCCGTGCGGCCACGGCGTTCCGCCTTGCAAGTGAGCACCCCAGGGCCTGGGGGCTGCTGCGGCTTCCCTGGGAGCCCTGGTTAGCAGTGGCTGTGGCAAGGGGGCTGAGACCAGCAGGCGCCCCCTCTCCGGGCAGCAGGCTGCTGGGGGCCGAAGCTAGCGAGGGGCGGGGTGCCGACGCGCGGAGGAGGGTGCCGTCCAGACAGGGGTAATTAGAATTTATTTATTGAAACTGACGTTTTCCCGGCGTCTGCTCTGTGTCAGGCAAGACCCCAGCAGCTTGACCTCCAGACCCTGACTTTGCTCCCACCGACCTTCCCCGTTTCGTGGCGCTGAGAGAACCCAGGTCAGGAAGGAAGAAGCAGTGTGGAAAGCCAGATTTTCCTGCTTCCTTCCACCGGTGGTTGCAGAGCAGGGAACGGGTACCCTGGGGTGGGGTGGGCGGGGACAGACAGCAGCCATTTGGGTGCCCCGAGGGACCGTCGGCCACTTTTGTTCCGTGGCATCCGTGTGCTCGGCCCCGTGACCCGACGGGAAGGCCAGGCCCTCCCTAGGAACGGGGGCCTCATGTGTGCCTCCCTCTCCCTGAAAAGCTCATGTGGTCATTGCCAGCTCATTTTGGCTAATTTGGTTGTCGGCAGAGGGACAGGACAGCTGGCCCTGGACCTGCTAATTATAGCCGCTCAAGTGTTTGAACGAGGTACTGTGTCCCCCATGTCATGGTTTTTCCTGCAGACAAACTAACACTTTCACCTTTGTTCCCAAGCGCCGTCCAGCCGGCCCACCCCTGGGTCACCCAGGCTCTGCACGTCCCCCAGAGAGCCGCCGCCCCCGGGGGAGGTCAGCATGGGACCTGCACCCCAAGTCTTACCTTTGACGCAAGCGTTCAGTGGCTCAGTCCCTGGGTCCCGCTGTCAGCTAGACTCTTTTTGCTTCTTCCTACAAAGTGATTGGATACGTTTATTTCTCTAATTAGGGAAAAGTCCAGGCTTTGGGTCCTGCGTGCACTTTGTCCCGTCGCCCACGGCACACCCCACACTTTCTTCCTTGCTCCCGTCCCAGGGCTGAGTCACTTTACTGGGTCCCTCCGTTTTGAGTCCCTTGGGGGGGTCCCTCCATTTGGGGGTCCCTCTGTTTTGAGTACTTCCTATGTGCCAGACACCGTCCTAATTCTTTGAATCCTTATGACGATACTGAAGCTCTTATGTTAAGAGCTTTTCAGAAGAGGAATTGAAGGCTCAGAAGCAAACGTCAAATCTTTAGGAGGCCTGACCCTCTTCTCCCACGAGGCCTGACGAAAGGCTGTGCCTCTTGCTGGCCTCAGACAGCGCACGACCCCCTGAGGTCCAGAACCGCGCTCCTGATCCGATCAGCTCTCCCTGTGGGCTCCTGAGCTCTCAGCGAGACCCCAGTTCTTGCCGGCCCCAGCAAGGGCCAGAGTTGATGTGAGTCTGGGATCTGGGCCCCTTGTGTGACCCCAAGTACATCTCTTAGCTCCCTGAGCTTCAAGTTCATGGCTGGTTCTAAGTAGCATCTTCCCTCACCCAGGGCCGTGTCCAGGGGGAGCCTGTCCAGGGGGACCCCTGTGCTGTTCTGTCCTAACCCTGGTGTCTGTGTGCACGTGTTACTCCTTCATCCCGCCTGCTGCTGGCACACAGTGGGGCTGCAGACAGCAGGTGAGGCCTGAGAGGTGGGTAGAACTCTGAGTGGTTTCCTTTCTCCCTTTCCAGGCGGCGGGAGGTGAGACCGCGCTCCCCCACGCCCCACCCCCCGGAGGAGAGCAGATGCCTGGCCCAGGATCAAAGAGAAAGGTCTGCAATGTGAATTCATTTTTTCTGAGTTGTAAGTTTGGATCATTTGTAAATGTGTATCCCGCTCAGGATGGAGCTAACCTGAACTCTGTAATTTGCAGGGGAGGCTCGCTGCCCCTTGGATGGGCAGTGAGCTCTGGGTTCCAGAGGCCAGGCCGCGGCTGCCCCCTGGGATGGCACCCCTGCTCAGAGCAGGGTGGACGTGGGCCTCCTAGGCTGACCTCCCAGCAGACCAGGTATGTACGCCCTGTCTTTACACCACATAGGTTCTGGGTAGGTAGACACCTGACACCGCGTTCATATGATACTATAATTAAAAATCCAGAATAATGCTGTCGCTCTGTTATGTATGTCATCACGGGAGGTGTTAACATCTCTGACCATGTACAGAGGGAGACCTTTCTGGTGGGGGCTCCAAGGGGAGCCCAAGGGGCCTGCTAGGTGGGGGGTGGTCAGAGAGCACAAACTCCCCTGGGTGACCTTGGTCACATGACAGTGAGTCCCCCTCCTCTTCTGGAGGATGGGGACTGCCCTCTATAGACATTGATACCTTAAATAAAATGGAACATGTCTGGCACACAGTAGGTATTCAACGCAGATAAAAATCACTCTTTTTTTGAGGCGGATCTGTCCCCTCCCTGTTGGAAAGCCCTTCTTGTGTTTATAGCACCCAGAGGGAAGTCGAGGGGAGCAGGGACAGTCGGGGGTCAGCATTGGGATCTGGAGAGCCTTTTCTTGAGTTAGCTGTATGGCTTGGACGGGTGGTGCCTAGATTTACGAGGCCTTCCCGAGCAGCGAACGTCTCCATGTTGAATTACCCTGGCCCCCGGAGGTGGAGGCAGGTGACAGCAGCCCGGGAACTGTATTTTATTTGTCTTTATCCTACCATATTTCATATCTGAAAAACCATGACAAAATACCTTAAAGTATTCACGAGGACCAAACCCAGGCCAAAAGAAAATTCTGGGTAACAAAGAGCAGAGCCTCAAGTGCGGGAAAGGCGATTAGGAGCTGCTCATGCTGGCGCAGGGCTGGTTAACCTGGGCTTGCATTTCTTCCACACGAAGTCATGGTCAAAAATAGATAACTGCCCGGCAGAGGGGAGGAAAGTTCTAGAAGGTCCCTGTCTGTGCTGTGGAGAGGGGAGACTCGAACCCATGGATCAGTTAGCTGATCTGTGCAGAGGGAGGCCAGGGGAAACCAGACAAGGGCTCACAGTGATTGGGGTTGAACGTTGGCTTAGTTTGGGGTTCTGGGGGGCGTCTCAGAGCCTCTGTGTCTCCATCTTCAGATGAGACTGAGATGGTGTCTGCTGCCATTAGCGTGTAGCCCAGTGCCTGCGCAGGGATTCTGACGGCTTTGACAGCTGGGAGGGGACCGGGGGAGTGGAGCCCGGAGCTCAGTGAGCAAGCCGGAGTTGAAGTGTCTTGGGGAGGGGTCACAAAGGGAGGCCGGCGAAGACCTGTGGGGTAGCTCCCCTTTGTCCCGAACCGACAGGTCAGAAACACCCGAGCCTTGAGCCGCACTCCCCCTTGATGAGAGGCGGGGAAAAGGCAGCTGTGGGGGTCCGCGCTGGGATCTAGCGGTCAGGGGACGGCTGTTGACGGCGCATGTGAGCCTCGGGGCCGCTGCTCCCCGGAGGGCCCGTGTGTCCCCTTCCCCAGGCTTAGCTCATGTAACATTCTCCCAGAGTTCTCATTCCAGCCAGCTAATCCCCGAAAACACGGGCCAGGACATTCGCTTTTGGGGCCTCTTAAAGACCGAAAAGGAAAGTCCTCCCCAATGGGTGCATTGGAGACCCCCCCGCCGGGATCTGCACGATCGATCCCGGCTGAGAAATCGCAGCCCGCAGGCCCACACCTGCTGGCCTCCTGTCACCGACACGCCACCGGGAGGCCCCCAGGGCTCCAGCTTTAGAACACATAAAATTAAAAGAGGAACGATCTCGGGGATAAAATAAATCCCCGCGTTTGCCGAACTTGTTTTGGGGATGTGTACCCTGTCCTGGGCCTTCTGCCAAAATGCTCCTCCTTGTGTTTTTTTAAAAAAGGAAAACAACCCACTCCCCCCCTACCCCCAACAAACAAAGGAGAAAAACCAAAAAAAGAAAAAAAAACACTCATGCGAAGTGTTTATTTTAATTATGCAAGGAATGCACGGAAAATTAATAGACTCATTACTAAAAATCCAACACTGCGGATAAGAGCTAAAGCCCTGTGTCCCCCTCCCCGCCTCCCGCCCAGCTCCCCCCACCCCCCCCCCAGCATATTTGCTGCTGTTAACCCCTTTCAGGTGCGGAGTTCCAGATACTTTGTCCGTGCCTTCACGTATGTATATAAATAGACCTCTAAAATACACGATTTTGTTTATTTTTTACATAAGCTACATCGCAGTGTGCATTTTCTTCTGCTTATTTTTCTTCCCTCAGGAATCTGCCTGGAGATAATCAAGATCGACACCGTGCCTTAGAACGCACCTTAGTACCACCCTGTCATCTGAACACACCCGGGCTGGTTTAACCCCCTCACTGCTGTCAGGGGAGCCTCAGGTCCTTCCCCCTCCGGGACGGGACAAGGCGTGCGGGGCAGGTGTAAGTAATTTCTCAGGAGCGGGCTCCCGAGTGTTTATAACATTATCACCAATGAATATATGGATGCGTCAATTAGCAAAATAAAAGAGGGACATGCCTGGACGGATGATGACGATGTGATTATGAACAAAGGCTCATGATTAATCCAGTTCTGTGCGAAATACTGAGGTCCATTAAAAGACAATAGGTCTCGGCTGTTTCATTCTTTTTAAGAGCTGTTTAATATTCCGGGGTATGTATGCACCCTGGTTGATTAGACCCTCTCCTATTGTGGAAAATCCCAGCTGTAAGTGTGCTGGGGCGGGGGCGGGGCGGGGTGGGGCTTGCGGGTGGCCCGGGGAAGATCAGGTCCAGATAGGAGCTCTGGTCAAAGTCCTGGTCATCTGGAGGGTGGGGAGGGGGTCACAGGTTCACCGCTGCTTTGTATTGTTTAAGAAAATAAATAAAAATAAATACATGAGATAAAACTGGACCTTGTATTCCTACGATTTTGTTCCACGGGTGCCCGTGGAAAGGGACCTAAGCCCTTCCGTGTTTTGTGCTTGCTCATGGCCTCACAACGAGTGTTTTTATAGCTGAATCTGTAAGCATATCCCTGGCTGTCCCTTGATCCCAGCTTCTTGGAGGTGGGTTGGATGGTTTGCAAAGTTTATTTTCATTGATCTTCCTAAAATGCCATTTTGACCTTGTCACTGTCTTGCTTTAAATCCTCCCTCTGACTTCCTGGAGCTTCTGGGATGAGGTCCAAGAGCCTTAGCCTGGCCACGACATTCAATAGTCAGGCAAAGCGCAGTCCCCATAAGTGGGATGCCTTTTTGGCACGTTTTCCAAGTTCAGGAGAATGTTTTACATTTTTTCTAGAATTCACCAAAGCAGCCACATGTTAATCACCCCCTTTCCTTTGTCCCTTTCTAGTGCCCTGGGCTCCTGGGTTGCCTGGGTCTGCTTTCCTCTCACTGAGAAGGCCTCTCACTCTGCTCCCGAGGACTGAGGCTGTCTGCCCTGCGCCGGGTGAGTGCACTGACTGCGTCACGCCACAAGCACACGCCTGGGGAGGGGGGGCTTCCTCCAGGGCCCCCACTGACTCTGCCCTGCCCTCCAGGGGCCAACACCAGGTTGCCCCAGAATCTATGAGTAGGGGGTGGCAGCATCCCAGGGTTGAGTGTACTGGTGACGGGTTTGGGGTCCATAATTATGGCTTGGAAACCGCTGATTGCGTCTTTTGTGGCCTTGTCCTTGCCAGAGGGAAATGGGCCCAGTCCCAGAACAGAAGGAGGTAAGTCTTAGCATGTGACAGCAGGCCCACCAGCTGTGGTGACTGGCTCTGGAGAGAGGACAGACTGACCGTGCGTGCTAGCTTGGGGATAGGGTCATGTTCTAGAAGGAGTCCAGGCTTTGGGGCGGAGGGGCTCATGATGCCAGGCCCACATCACCGTGGGGGCAGAGGGCCTCCCCTGCTTGTGGGAGGGAGAGAAGTAACCAGACCTGCTCAAGGTATTAGCCTTTTTTTTTTTTTTTTGTCCCTCCAGGGTGGGGTGGGGTGGGGAGGGCACCCCGAGAGGCTGGCCATCTTGAGAGCACACACCCAGCTCCAGAGTGGACATGGAGTGCGCATCTTTGGCAAGGCCCTGAGCAGTCCCATGCCTCAGTTTCCTGATCAGAAAAGCATCTGCACACACCCAGTCGTGATAGGCAGACGGAGCCGCTTACACAGATAAATAACCCAGCACAGTAGCCGGTGGAAAACGGGGGCCTTCCCCCCGCTTCCGTCCTGTCTGAAACCCTGAAGCTTCCCTCCTAGAGATGCAGGCGGCCCCCCATCAGGGCAGGGAGACCCACAGAGGGAGAAAAACAGGCTGGGAGACTGCGGGCCAGAATCAAGCCCCCTCCCCTCGCCCCAGGGTAGACACCTCCAGGGGAGACCCTGGCCTTTCCGTCAGCGGCCTGGCAGGGGAAGGGGCTACCCCTGCCGGGTTTAATTGGGTTCTCCTGAAAAGTTTGGCAATCGTTTATTTTATTTTATTTTTTTAAAGAAATATATATAAAATGTCAGCCTGCTCTTCAGGCACATTTTTTAGGCGTGTGTTTTATGGACTTTGGCAAGGACTGCTGGGAAGGAGCAGTGGTACAGTCTCTAGGGGTTAATAATCCCTGCAAAAACTTCTGGCTAAACCTGACTTCTCCCGAATTTCACAGAAAACGCTCCCTGAGCCAGGCCCAGCCTGAAGGGGGTTTTTGTGCGTGGGGCAGCCTTACCTAGGCAAGCAGGGCTCCTGTGATGCCTTTCACACAAATGTGAACTTCCTTGGCCTCGGGGCACAAAGACTCCTCTCTCCGAAAGGCTGGGTTTGTTTACTCTGGAGCGGCTCACCCTGGGGGCTGTTTCTCGTGCCCCTACCTTGTGGCCCGAAACCCCACTCCCCACTTCCTCACGTGGGGATGCGGGGGCCAGAGCCGGGGAGCCTGGCTCTGTTTGTGTCTGGAGCTGAAGGAAGTATCCTGGGGAGGGGGATACGTGCCTCCTTCCCAGCAGGAGCCCCCTCCCTGGCTGGCCTGCCCTGCAGGGAACACGGGGTGTGCTGTCCTGTAGCCTTTGGCTGCTTAGGGATTTGGGGGGGTGACTTTGCAAATCCACACCAGTGCAAACCTGAGCTCACCCAGCTGCCCCTGACCAGAGACCTTTCTTTGCAGGATTTCTTAGGTGCGTGGCATCTGCTCCGCACCCCACGCTGCCCCCTCCCCCCCACAATGCGGCAGAGGCTGGGACGCATATGCAAATACCACCTTCCCAAACGTTTGCAAATCGACACTTGCAAAGCAATCCTTTAACAGATGAAAACAAGAGCAGGGACAGAATGAGGATGGAAACCCCAGGCTCCGAAACGCAGTTTCCCCAAGGTCTCCCAGCAGCTCCCCGAGTGGGTAGGGGCAGCGGGGCAGTCTGTCTGTCTGTCTGTGGGGAACCAGCCTCCACTCTCCACCTGCAACACGATGCTGCCCCCCCACGGCGGGTCAGAGCAGCTGTTGGGACCCCGACCGTGCCCTGGCAGAGCGGACAGTTAGAAGCGGGACAGTTGGGCTTGGAGTGACACAGGGGCTCCGTCCCCAGGTCCCCAGGTGCCCCTGCCCTCCCAGAGTCTTAGGCTCTTACTGCCCCATGAAAGTGCGTCACTGCCTGGGGTGGGTGAGCTGGGACAGCCTGGTCATTTCACAGACAAGGAACCCCGGGCTGGCCCCTCAGCCAGCCTGTCTCTCTCGTGTGCACGCGCGCGCGCGTGCGCACACACACACACACACACACACACACACGTGCACACGCGTGCGCGCTCCCTGAGCGCCTGCCCTGGGAACAAAGACAAGAAAACTCCTTTAGAAACTGCAGAACAGAGCCTCGTCTAGCGGGGGTCCCCTGATAAAGGCCCGTCCACCCAGAGTTCCTGGGAACTGAGCCCCCATGAATGGGCCTGGAGGTCCAGCGCCCGATGCGGCGTGGGCTGCATTCATCAACATGCAGGTCCCTGGGCCCCACTGCTGGGCGGGGGGCTTTCACGAGTCCCCAGAGCATCCAAGTTACGGTCCAGCAGCCGGCTGAATCCGTGGCTTCGGCCCAGCCTCCAGAAAAAGGCCCTGCTTTTCCCATGACCAGGCGGCCTCTCAACTCACCAGACCGCCCCCTACTCCCCCGGAATCCCCCCTCCCCCCTCCCACCCCCACAGGAAGGCTCCCCGACCCTCCGCACCGCCTGTTGCCCCAGAGAGGACCCAGGCCGGCCTGGCTGGGCCTGGGAGCTGGGGCAGGCACTTGGCCATTTCAGGTGGCCTGGCCCTTGAGATGGGGAGTTAGCTGGGGGACAGCCCCCCTCCCCCCTCCCCCACTGGCCCCGTGCACTCACCCCCATTCTCTGCTCCTCTCCCTCACTGCCTCATTGACAGAAGCGCTCCACCAGCCATCTCCGCGCCTTTGCCATGCAGCTCAGGGCAAGGTACATGGGAAAAGTCCGCGCATCCTTGCTCTGACCCCGGCCTGCCTCCTCCGCAGGCGGCCCCGCGCGGGACTTAGCTCTGTAGGAGCTTCTCAAAGGCCTAGACGTGCGGGCTGCCAGCCCGGGCAGGGAGCCGTGTTGCAGCCTTGCGGCCAAGTACCGGCCTGCCTCTCTCTGCTCGGATGCCTCCCGTAACAGGGAGCTCCCTCTCTCCCCGAGCAGCCCGCTCAGGGCTCGCACACCGAGCTGCTTCGCCGAGCCCTCCCCTGCTTTCTGCATCTGCCTCCGCGGCTCTGCAGCGGCCCCTCGCCCCCTCTGCCCTCGGCTCTCCGCAGACAGCACGCGCACTTCAGTCCTGTCCTTCCCGTGCTGAGGAGCAAGCCCCCGCACCCACCGGGGGATCAGACTTGGGGTCCCTGTCCCTGGCCCGGTCGCAGCCGTCTACACCTGTCCCGGGGCGCCTCTGCCCCAGCTCAGTGGGGTCTGGGACGGAGCCCTTTGCCCTGCTGTTCTGCAGAGAGCCCAGGGGAGGGCGCGGGTCTCCGCTCCCAGGTCCAGCTGCTCGAATCTCTCTGTTAAGCGGTGTCTGAGCCTCCGTTTTTTATGGCCCCTCTGCTAGTTGCCAGGGAGAACGCTCTCTATGCAAACCCCCTGCCTTTTCTGCAGGAGCCGCTGGCTGCCGGCCGGCCCTGGTCAGCCCGCAGTGGCGGCGGCGGCGGCGGCAGCCAGCGGCTGCGGCGGGGCTGGGGGGCTCCTGAGACAGACAGCACCAGACCGGGCTGGACTCCCTGCTTCCTAGCTGTGAGGAGACGCGATTCCCTCTACTTTTCAGAGCCTCTGTGTTTTCTCTGTGCAACAGAGGGGAGAGGGGCTCTCTCCCCGTAAGATGAAACAAGATAAGAGTCGCCTAGCGCACATCAGACACTGCCTGAATGCTTATGGAGTAGACAGCGGGACCCAGGGAGGGAGGCGCTCGTGTAACAAGTGGCTCGCAAGAAAGAAAACAGTCTGGCCTTCCGCGACCCTGCCCCGAATACAAACGGGAACCTGGCCTGCCGGAGACCCCTCTGCCGGCTTAATAGCACAAATCAAGTCAGCCAGAGGCAGCCCCTGGCCTGTGAGCTCACAGTAGATGCAGCAGGCGCTAGAAACGCCCGCGAATCCACATCTGCATTTAATACGGCAAGAATTTGCCTCCTATGTACCACCACGCGGGGCCCCGGGGTGAGGCATGAAGAGATACTTGGTTCTCCTGCCGCCTGGAAGGGCTGGCTTGGACAGCAGGGGGTGCTGTCTGGGAAAGAGAAACCCAGTGGGCTCCGGGCATTTCACAGGCTGTGGGCTCTGGGCATCTTCCCGGGTACTCACTCTCCAGACCACCGCAGGTGCACCTACCTTGTCAGGCCCAGACCCGCCCGAGTGGGAGGCTGGACCCCGAGCTCTGGCAGTCGGCTTCCTGTTCTGGAAGCTCAGTCTGGTGGGGGAGAGAGACAGGGAGTAAGTCAGTCTCTGCACATCAAGAGATCTGGGGTGGGGGGTGGTGGATGATGGCAGGTGAGATTTATGGAGCCTTGTCTCAGGGCCAAGCCCAGAGCTAGGCTGCCTGCACAGGACTCACCCCAGGGGGAAAAAACTCTGAGCACCAGCCTCATAATCCCCATTGGGCTGCTAAGGAAACTGAGGCAGGGGACTGTGAAGTCGCATACTCACCGTCTCTCAGCTGCTGTGAGGCCAGGCTGGGATGGAACCCCAGGCCGTCCGGAGCTCCCCACCACACCCGGCTGCTGAAGACTGCTCGGGAAGGCAGAGCCGAGTGCTGGGGGGGCGTGGGTGGGCAGGGGATGGATTGATTAGTGCTAAGCACCTCCCAGCGGTGCTTGAGATCCCAGCTCCTCTGTGGCCCAATCCGTTTGAAGGGCAGATTCAAAATTAGGTGGTAGCACCTATGGGCAGAGGCTTATGAGAACAGCATTATTAACCTGACGTGGAGAGGGCCCTGCCCACCTCCAAGCAGATTGCAGATAGAGACGGAGGGGGCTGGGGCTTGTTTATGTGGACAGTGCGTGAGAGAGGATGGAACCCATGGGGGGGGGGCACTAGGGCTTCTTCGTGGGGAGGATGGGCTTCGGAGGGGATGAGGGCTTGATGGCTGAGAGGGGGAAGCAGAGGGTAGTCTTCAGGACAGCCCCTCACCTCAGGGAGATGCTCAAAACTGGAACCCACTCTTGGAGGGAGAGTCTCTGGCCCCTTTCCTGACAGGCGCAGGGGCTGGGAGCCTCCCTGCTCCTCAGTTTCCCGAAACGTCACCCTAAGAAAACCCCCCTGTCCCCACACGTTCCCTCCCGCTCCCACCGCTGTTGCAGTCGTCAGACACCTGTCAGCCTGTTGGAGCTGCGTTCAACAGGAGAGCGCTGGTTCCGGGAGGGACGGAGCGAGGAGGGCGAGCTGGACAGGGAGGGGGCGAGGGAGGAGAGCCGTGCCCCCGACTCAGAGAGGCGGCTGAGCCAGGTCTGCAGCCGGGAGGACTTGGGCCACTTAAGATTTGTGCCAACTCACGGTGCAGTGGAATCAGACAGTCTGAATTCTTCCGCCACCAGCCAAGAGTCTGTGGCGCCCCCAAGTGCCACAAGGGGGCTGCCTGGGACACATTTCTGAGCCCAGAAAGTGAGGAGGGGGAGGCTGTCCGTAGGGACCGGTGCTTTTGCTTTTGTAGTGACGCTTTTAACTGCGCGTGATCGAGAAGGGGGGCCAGGCGCCCCGCGCCGGCCAGGGACAGCCGGGAGGGGGTGGCAGGCTCTGGCATGGGGCCGGGGGTGGGGGCCGCCGGCTGCGCCCCTCCCTCACCCGGGGCTCTGTGGCAATGCAGCTGGCTGCGAGAGGGTCGGGGAACTGTCCGGTGGCTGGCTTTCCAGAATGGGGAGAGGGGAGAAGGAGGAGGGAGGGAGCTTTTTCCATGGTGGCGACATGCCCAGGAAGCCCACCACACAGGGGCCAGGATCAGCGAGGGGAGGAGGAGGGCAGGGGTGGTCCACAGGGTCCGGGGAGTTTGGCCGGATCTGGGGTCCGCGTTAGTCCGTTGGCTGTGGGTGATATGACTGATGCAGAAGAGGGGGCTGAGAGAGGGGGAGAAGGGGGCTGAGGACGCCGAGAACTGCTTGGTCCACAGTTTTAGGGCAAAAGCACTAATTCTTTTCCTCCCCAAAAGGCAATTAAAAAAAAAAAAAAGCAAAAAAACCCCGCAAAACTAAAAAAGACCCTTGTAAGCGAGATGGCTCAATGCTTACCAGCCGAGCTGGTCTCAGGCAGGACTCATCAGGTGGGCAGCCCTGCCTTGGAGAGGGGCACTGCTGGCTGGTCCTTTTAGAGCCTGGATGGCTTAGGGAGGGGGAAAGGGGCCAGGGAGAACCCAGGAGGTCCAGAGGGGGAACTCAGGGTATTTGAGGGAAGCAGGAAGAAGGCCTCGGGGTGGCCCGTGGGCATGTCATTCTGCAGCACCCCGCACCTTTGTGCTTTCTCCGAAATCCACCCGAGTCCGAATGCTTTGCCCCCAGCAGCCCTGGCCCGGTACTTATGCCCTCTCCACTTCGAGGCATTTGTCCTCTGAATCGGCCCCCGATACCCCCCGTCACTTAGTTTGGGTGCTCGGCTTCTTTGCTTTTTTTTTCCAGGGGCTTCCCCTCTCCCGCCCCCTCCCCTCCTGCACTTGATTTTTACGTGTTGATTTTTAAAACCTTCAATTATGTAAAATCTGAAATAACCCCAAAGTAGAGAAAATAATACATATTTTCATCATAATTTACACAGTTTCCACATCACTGCCATCCAGGTGCCAACAGCGCTCTAAGCTGTGTGCTGTCCCCTACCAGCCCACCCCAGGCTACGTGGAAGCAAATTCCAAACACCGTGTTGTTTCCCCGGAGCATATCTCCGTGCCTGTCTCGAAGAAAGAAGGACTGTTTTCGGTTTTGAAAACATAACCACAATGCCACCTTCGCCGTTAGAAAACTAACAGCCTTTCCTTAATGTCATCCAACATCTAGGCAGCATCCATATATCCCCGGTTGACTCATAAATTTCTTTTACAGTTGGCTTGTTCAAATCAGTGTCCAAATTCTTTTCCTGCACTTTCATGGGTGCACTGGGATCATGGCAGGTAAGTCCGGATATAAATTCAGGGGTCTGACTATCTACCCTCACATGTAAGTAACCCACCCTCAGTAAACCTCAGTTTTCTTACTGAAAATGGGGCAACTGCTGAGTCTCTCCTGGGGGTCACTTAGAGAATAAGGGACAGTGCCCAGGAAGCCCCCAGCCCTGTTTCTCATACATAACAGACATGGGGCAAAACAGAAGGTGCTAGAATATTCTTTTTATTTTTTCTGGAAACATTTACAGGGGAGTTGGGCTGGGGTAGGCAAAACAGAACTGGCTAGCATGCACAAAACAAAAGGCCCCTGGCAGTCCCGGCCGCCCGAGTGATTAGGACAGTAGGGGTGCCATATCTGAAAGAGGGCGGTCCTGCCGTCTGGGGCCTGGGACCTCCGGCTGGTTCGGAACTGTCACCCCTGCAGCGGACCAGCCACCCAGGACCTACCAGGGACCCCACTGGTTGCCGATCCACTAGATGGCGCACTCTGCTGGGAGTGCAGGAGGGGCCACCACCCCAGAATGCTCTGGCCACCGCCCAGCCCCTGGGGCCACAGGGGGAGCATGCCCCTGAAACACCACGGATAATTTCTAAAGAGCTCTTCTCAATAGGTCATGCAAGATGTACTCCCTGTCTACATCCTGGCCCCGTTGCAGAAGCAGAGGGAATGGACATTTAATGACGTCCACTCTCTCTCTAAATCCTCACCCCAGCTATGACTGATTTCCCTTTCTTTTACAGATGAGAGGACTCTGAGAGGTTGGTGACTTGTCCAAGATCAGCTAGGAAGCAAGATCCAGGACTGCAATCCAGGTTTGTCTGATCCCTGTGCATAGTATGGAGGGCTGGAAGGATGGACGTTCGGTCTGATGGCTGGCTGCATGCTCGCCTTGGCCAGGCATCAGCAGATGGAGAGATGGTGTGGCGGCCAAAGCCTGCTGGTGAGGTGGGGGAGTGAATTCAGGTGCAGAGGGTGTGTAGATGGAAAAGTGAGAGAGAATAGTCCGTTTCTCACCAACATCAAAGGCTTCCTTGGTCTCCGAAGAGGTGTTTCCTCCGATTGGAGCTTGCTGGCGTTTTCTTCTGCTTCTGAGCAAACTGACTGGCTCAGGGGGCTCTGGGACTACAGGTGGGCTGCTGGCTCACAGGGACCAAGTCCCAGCTGTGGCGCTGGAGCGTCTCAGCAGCAACGCTCAGGCCCAGCAGGGGACTGCACTGAGAAAACAGCAGGCAGCCTCCTTCCGCAGGCTCTCCTGGCTGGCTGCGTCCCGAGCCCAGCCTCGTGCTCAGTCCTTCTGTGGCCACGTGGCATAATTTTATCTCATCTAAATCATCACAGTGACCCTCCATGATAACAATCACTACCTTCAATTAAGATACAAGAAAATTGGGGCACCTGGGTGGCTCAGTGGGTGAAATAAAGCGTCTGCCTTAGGCTCAGGTCATGATCCTGGGTCCTGGGATTGAGCCCAGCAGGGAGCCTGCTTCCCTCTCTCTCTCTCTCTCTGCCTGCTTTTCTGCCTACTTGTGATCTTTGTCTGTCAAATAAATAAATAAAATCTTTAAAAAAAAATCCAAGAAAATTGAGGTTTAGGAATGCTAAGTGCGTGGCCCCGGATCATGCAGGGACCCGCATGGAACCAGGATTTGAAGCCTGGTCTGCTTTTTTTTCTTCTAAACTCATATGCTCTTCTATTTCTCTAAGACTGTGTCTGAGAAAAAATGCACTCCTTGGGGTAAACCAGTGTCAGGCTCACCCTCTTGGTTTATAAGGGACCTGGCCCTCTTAACCCCCAGACTCTAAATTTATTTCTCAAGTAACACCTTCTCTAGCTTGTCCTATTTGCTACTATCATACATATAAGGGTCAACTGTACCACTGACATTTGCAGTGTAATTGATCAAGTCCAATTTCTGGTGGTTCCTATGATGTCTGAATATTTAGGGCAGCAGATGTAAAAAATGAATCTAGAGCTTATAGGAGTACAAGGAGAGGAGGGAGGGAATCAGACAGAGGGCTGAAGGACAAATCAGCAAGCCTTCCTGAAGATATGGCTCAAATTTAGCAGATATGTTTTGATAACCTGCATATGGGCTAAGTCCTGTTACAGACATCCCTGATGCTCAGGCTTAATTTTTAGGATGGCCATTGACTAGTTTTGTGAGTATTTAACCTCTGTGCCTCAGTTTCCTCAATAATAATACAGGGTTACCAACAGCACTTTATTATTTTTCCCCACGGCATTAATTATTCATGGGTACTTGAAAATTAAATGAGTCAAACACTTAAAGAGCTTAAAACAGTGTTTCCCATATGGTTCACATTCAGTACCTACTCCATTATAGTTAAAATTGTAATTGTCATGACTTTTTATTGACATGGTATTCAGTATCTCTGCTAAGAATCATTATCTACATTCTATAGGTAGCTGAACAGGTGCTCAGAAAGGTGTATGAGTTTGCTTTTGGAGATGGAGTCTGAAATAGAAACAAATATACATTTAAGCCTAGAAAGTTTTAGCCGTAGCTAAGGAAATGAGAATTAAACATACTAAATGGACAGGATCCATCTAATGCAACATTAGGCCTTGGAATAGAAATTTCCTTGGGTATTGAGAATTATGGAGAGGTTGAATGGGAGCTGAAAAGAAGCTGAGTAGATGAAGAGCAAGGTGGACCATGAAGTTGTGTGTTCAACTGCATGGCTTCTAGCAGCAGTGGGCCAGTTCTTCCTGTATTCTCATATACATTCTTGCCAAATTTGTCTATCTGTTTTTTTTTTTTTATTTTTCCTGGTGGGGGGCA
Organism: Mustela nivalis; assembly: GCF_964662115.1. NCBI lineage: Eukaryota > Metazoa > Chordata > Mammalia > Carnivora > Mustelidae > Mustela > Mustela nivalis. Next base: position 5,191,903 of record NC_139025.1, on the reverse strand, counting down.
GAAAATAATCACTTTGGAAATTGTTTTTGTTCTTTTGAGGGTGGCCAGCTGGAACGAAGAATTGTTCCATGGAGTCTTAGCTCATGGAGAGCCTGAGGATTGGGTGACCATGTCCCATTTCTGAGCAGGATATTTGCAGCTTAAGCCATGGCAGTGTGTAGCTGCCTGTGGGGGGAGTATCGGGGAGGGGGAATACATTTGGATGCCCCCCAACCCTAGGTAGGATATGGGGCTAGCACCTGTGCTGACTTGCTGGGCTCTGACGGGTGTGTGCTCTGATTCGGCATTTCCCGTCGCCGAATCAGGATCCGTCCCACAATCAGGATCCGTCCCACGGTGTCTTCTTTAAGAAAGTCAGTGTATTTTCCCACCCAGAGTGATTAGTACATCCCGGAGGTGCCCTGTGCCTCTGGAACTGCCTGTGTGGGAGGCGCACTGACCCCTGCCTGCACTCAGGCATTCCCCTTATAGGCTGATGGTGGGGTATCAGAGAGCGAGATCTACCACACACATGAGGCAGTGGGGACAAGTGGGGACAACAAACTGCGGAGCTCAGCACTCTTCGCTGTGTGACCGCTTATCAGTCGCTTAACTGTTCTGATGCTCCGTTTCCCTGGGACATGTGCTCAGCGAGGCTTTCCCGTGGTTGTGGGCTGTCGCTCCCTCTCCTGCTTTTTTTTCTTTCGTAGTTTTACCGCTGCGTGGTGTACCTCGTTACTGGGCTTATCTTTAATTTTGTCCGTTCAGTCTCCACCCGCGGGATGTGAGCTCTCAGATTTTGTCTGTTTTGGTCACTGCTGTAACCTGGGACCTAGACCGGTGCCTGGCACAAAATGTGTGCTCAGAACTTTTGGGGGGAAGAAAAAAAGAGGTGCTGTTGTGTTGTACGCGCTCTCCCCCCAGAAGACAGTCTGTGCACACCAGGCAGGGAGAGTAGTGCCTGGGGCACTGTCCACGTTCAATCAGTATCGGCTAATTATGATTATTATGTCTAATTCACAGGGCTGCTGTGAGGATCAAACAAGATAATGTATGCTAAGGCGTGCTGCGAACACTACGTGCTGGGTGCAGGAGGTACAGCATTAATAATCCTCTGATGCTTGGAGGGAACGCGCACTTCAACTCGATGCTTTTCCCTTCCACGCCACCTGGGAGGGAGGGCAGGCTGGTGGGTTATTGACACCTGAGGCTCAGGGAGGGGAAGGGCCTGGCCCAAGGCCGTGAGGTGGGGTGAAGGCAAAGGCAGTTCCCAGCCTGATGGGAGAGCCCCTACGCGGATACCTTTATGCACAGAGTACATTATACACACACAAGTGGGATGGATGGAGGTCTTACAATTTAATCTGTTTTTAATGTTTCATGTTTCAAGAGTTGCACTGTGGTGAGGGTGCTGGGCACCTACCAGGCCAGTCGGGGAGGGCAGGGAGGAAGGTGGCTGTATTGGCAGTAGGGGTCGGCGCAGGCGCATGTGTAGTGTCTGGGAAATGATTCGATCATCAAGAATCTCCTGGCATCGACTTCCCCGAGGGCAGCCCCATCTCATGAAGCGGATTTCAGTTTTCTAAAGCGCATCCCTTAGTTGGATTTCTATTTTCCAGGGCACTTGTTTAAGCTTTGATGCCGTGTCCAAAAAAGAACAGATCCCAACAATTTCCTGCCCGAGGCCCATCCTTCCCGAAACCCTCGGCTTGGCCTGAGCATCAAGATAATTCGTTTCTCTAATCAGATTGGGGGCTGTTTGGCCAGCGGGGTGGGCGGGTGGGCTGGGGAAGGGGGGAGGGTGTTCCAGGGTGGGGAGCCGCTTGAGGAACTGCCGCTAGCTAGCTCACTGCACCCTCACGCTGGACCCACGAGGGTGCTGCTGTCCTCAGTCTACAAATCGCACAAGTCGGGGCACAAGACAGAGAGGCCAGGTCACGTCTCTGCAGTTACACAGCTCGTGAGTGCCTGCTGGGGTGGAACCTGGTCTGTCTGTCTGTCTAGCACCACAGCTCGGGCGCTGCTGCACAGGGAAGAAAGATTTGGGTGAGGGGCTCAGAGGCAGGGTGGCGGGTGGGGGAGTTGACCTGGTTGCCCTTGGTGGGACAGTAATGGCCGATCCTGCTCAGGGACTAGTGCTGCGACTAGCTTCCGGATGAGGAAACGGGCACAGAGAGGTTCGTTCACTTCCCTGATGCCACCCAGCCTGTCAGGGTTTGAGTCTGGATTCGCAGGCAGGCAGTTTGGTGTTGAGCACGTGTGTTCTAACTCCTGGGGGCTGTGTCTTACGACGGTGAGCGGGTAGTCACGGCACATGATGCTCAAGGACCTCGATTTGAGTCCTTTTACTAACCAACCCCTGGCAGGTGTGCTCCTCCGTGAGTCATACGAAGTCATTCTCCCCCCTTGACAGCCCTGCAGAGGCCCTGCAAGCCAGTGGCCCATGGAAGTTATTTGCCAGGAATCCACATAGGTGATCAAACTTTCTAAGTTCATGAATGGGGAAGGGGAGGGTGCTTGGCAGATTCGGGAATGACCAATGAAGGCAGAGGGCAGCAAGGGTCCACGAGCGGGGACGTGGGCGTGGGGGTCAGGCATGGTTCTCGCATAGGTTTTAAGAGTCAGTAAACTAACAGAGGGGCAACCCTGGGGGAGTGGCCAGAAGTGACCCTGAACCAAGGTTCACGATTCAGTCTCCACAACCGAGGGCTATCAAGAGATCGGAGTGGTTTGTGGTTATTAATTTTATTATTAAAAAGAATAAAGATTCAAGAAATAATGTAATAAAGGCCTCAAATACAGCAATTGTGAGAAGGTGTTCTGGACAAAAGATTATGATTAACCCAAGTCAGCTAACCCGATATTAACAAACAAAAGAGGTCTAGGCTATTTTCTTCCTTGTAATGGGGCTTTGTGTTTCGTCGAATGGGCACATGGGGGTTTTTCATGACAGAGGACAGATCTCTGTGGGGAAGGAAACTGTACATGGGTGTAGGCGGGGCTTAGTGGGTTTTACTGAATAGTTAAAGGTGAATGAATGCATAAGTAAAATTATGGAGGTCTAATGAGGATGTATTTTTAAACAAGGCTTGTGAGTAATCTGTTGTATCCAACTGTAGTTACTACAAAACAAAAACAGAACAGAACGGAAACAAAGCCCAGGGTGTTGGGATGGTGGGTGGGCAGGCAGTCCATCAACAGTTATGTAGAAAGCTCATTGGTCTGGGGGCTGGTTGCGGGCTCTGAGTGTATTTGCTGTATAGTTAACTATGAATCGGATGAGTAACCAACAGGGTTGCAGGAGGGTAGGCGGGGGAGTCGGCTGGGGTAGCTGGGTAACGGGCATTAAGGAGGGGATGTGATGTGATGATCGCTGGGTGTTAACTGATAAATTAACAGAACGTTACATGTGAAACTAATGAGGTACTTATATGATGTCTAATTGAGTTTAAATGAAAAATTAAAAAATGAAGTAGTCGAATAAATAAATGAAGGAATGAAAAAGAGCTGGTAATAAAGCACCAAAGATAATGTTTTATGAGTTATGGGTTAAGATTAATACACTTGTACAATGATGGGCCATTGTAAATCATAAAACAAAGCAACGCTCTCGACCTTTGTGGGTAAGAAGCATTGGACTAGAAGTGCCAAAATAAGTGCTGATGGACATTGTTGTTCTGCATTAGTGCTGACCTGATGTGTTTATTGTATTGAACAAAAAAATAAGTCAAGACAGTAAAAGGGAACAATGTAGGGAACAGTGATGCTATCATACCTGGAATCAAAGATTGTTACTGCCTCAACTCTGTGTATCTGAGTCCACTAGCAAGAAGACCTGGGCTGGTTCCTTTGTGGGTAAGAAGTATAGAGCAGATGCTTACAGTGGCTGTTCCTCTTGTTTTTGATGAGGTCATGCATGTTTATTATCATGAGATTATTATGTGAAGAAATACATACAGTGAGACCTATGCTTAGGCCGGTGGTGAGAGTGTGTCGTGAACCAAATCTTGGTTAGTCTTGAGCTGCTCATCCAACAGCCATTAGAGAATACCTGGTGGTTTTATCCTTTTTAATCTGGGCCTTGTGTTCCACAGAACGGAGGCCCTAGAGTGGGTCTCGTGACACTGTGTTGATGAAGACCTTGGCCGTGACCTCTCTGGGAAATAAGCCATGGATCAACCAACGTGAGTGATGGTTAGTCTTACTGTTCTGAGGTTGCGTGGTTAGCTGATGTGTGTGTGTGTGTGTGTGTGTGTGTGTGTGCGTTATTAAACATGAACAGGCACAAATACAGTCAAAGATGGTCAAGCATAGACCCATGAGGTGACTGTGTCATGAACCAAGATGGTGAACATTTGGTATAATTGTCACCAAGTTAAAAAACAATATAACTAGGTTGCGGTCTGTGTAGAAGTTGAGCAAATAAAAAAAGATTATATTCATATATACATATATACATATTTTGATTGTTATGTTAGTCACCATACAATACATCATTCGTGTTTTTTTTTCTTTCAAAATTTTATTTATTTGACACAGAGAGATCACAAGTAAGCAGAGAGGCAGGAAGTGGGGGGGAAGCAGGCTCCCTGCTGAGCAGAGAGCCCGATGCGGGGCTGAGCCCGATGCAGGACCCTGAGATCATGACCTGAGCCAAAGGCAGAGGCTTTAACCCTCTGAGCCCCCCAGGCGCCCCACATCATTAGTTTTTGATGCCGTGTTCCAAGATTCATTGTTTGCGTGCAACACCTCGTGCCCCATGTAATCCGTGCCCTCCTCAATACCCACTTGCACATAGATGTATATAACATGCATATCTCTTTATATAGATATAATTGTTGCTTTTTCTTATTCTTGGGATGAATGATGAGTTCCTGTTTATTGATTTATTATAAATAAATGAATGTGTACATAAGATCAGAAAGGATTAAGCATGGACGAGTAAAGACAAGATTTATGATTACATAATCCTGCAAATTTGATACACATTATTTTATTTGTTTTAATAGCATTTTACTCTTAATTTTTACACTATGGTTTCTGTACCCACTTCTGCATTGATGAACTTGGGTGTTAACTTGGTGAAAGTGATGGTCAGGGAGACATAGATCCTGATAGTTCTCTGTTGGTGGTATTCTTTTATGAGTTTTTGAAAGGAATAGATAAAATTAGAAAGGGCCAAGTGAAGACCAATGAGGATAATGTTTCATGAACTAAGGTTCATTATTTTAATTCCACACACGTGAAAGCCACTGAAAATGATTCAGGGTGTTCCGTTTTTGAACGGTTTTCTTCTGTTACACAAACTGGACACGCCATGGTTCGTTTAGTCATGCAACGTTGACGAGGATGTTGAATCTCGTTTGGCTGGATAAGGTACGTGAAGACAATGTGAGTAATAGTGGATGTTCTTACATCTTCGGTTGGGAAGTGGTTCAAGGGTGTTCATGACTAAGGAAATGCACGTGTGCCCAAATCAAGGAATAAAGAGATGGCAAGCAAGGGCCCATGAGGAAAATATCTCATCACCCCAGGATTCAGATTATTCTAATTCTGTACATCTAAGGTCCATTAACAAAAAAACCTGTGTTGGTTAAGGAGTAGTCAATACTCTTGTTTTTGCATCACGGTGTTGTTGGATGTTGATTTTAGTAAAAAATAAGTAATTACATATTTGCATAAAATACAGGAAAGGCCAAAACATGGATGGGTGATGAGAAGGGCCCGAAAATGACAATTAATTTAGTTCTGCACTTCTGACATCTACCGAAATAATCTAGTCTGTGTCATGCCTTTTACCAGCTACCTTGTTTCACTGAGTATATATGCATCATGTATTTAAACAATTTTCCTCGAATAGAGATCTAAGATGCTAACTCTGAGCGAGGAGCACAAGGGGAAATGGAAGATCATGTCTCCGTTCTCACCTGCAAAAAACTGGATTTATGGTTGGTCATTAAAACTTCTTTAGAAATGACCAAATCAAATAAGAGGGAATCAGCAGGGACTCATGATCAAGAACTATGATTAACTCATGTTAGTTTCATTAGAAAAAGTTCTAGACTATTCTGTCAAAGATAAGGAGTATTTATTAGTGTTGCCTAATAGAATTTTCCGCCAGTGTATCTGAAGAACTGAATTTTTAATTTTCTTTGATTTTTATTAAATTTTATTAAATTTAAATTGCGATATGTGACTAATGGCTACTCTGTTAGTCAATTGTGTTGGGTAGTTGGGTAATGGGAGTTTCTGGAATATTAAGTATGAATAAATGTATAAATTAATGAAACACAAATTAATAATAGAGGGTTAGTTATGGGCTAGAGATGAGAGTGTCTCATGAAACAAAGATGATAATTAACCCAATTCTGTGCAACTGAGAGTCACAGGCAAAAAACTCTTAGGTTCATGGAAGAAAGACACAGGCTTATTCATTTATTTTATCAGCTATTTAAATTACCTTGTGTGTGTTCTGCAGCTTATGTGAATGTTTCTCGGACATTGAAGATCTTTGTATCTTGGTGGGAGAGGGTCAGAACTGTTTTGTCCAAGTCACAGTTGGAGGGTTGAATAGTGCTTTCATCAGTATTCCTCACATTATAATATTATTTACTTTAAAAAATGAATAACAAAGATCAGTCCATGCATGATACAAGGGTGACAGTGTGGCATGGACTAAAGTCTGTGGTTTGTGTCAGTCACCACCACCACAAAGCCCATACGACTTTCTCACAATGGATTGGAGGAAGCATTCCTTTCCCTAGGCCCTTTGAAGCAAGGTCGTTTTCAGAAAAAGATGAAAGAGAACTCTCCATTTTATATTTGGTTAATGTTTCATTTTATCTTCCATCACTCTTGATTTATACATTCCACCATTGATCACGATTTGGGTGTCTAACATGTTGATAGAGAAACACGAGTAAAGACTGTTGGTGAGTGAATGGATGGAGGAACGAATGAACAAATGTATAATTGATTCAATAAAGAGAGTCCCAAGCCTTGACCGATGATGAGTACCTGGGGTGTCTGAACCAAGGATTTTGATTAAACCCTAAAACTCTGAGGTCCATCGTACAAACCAACCTCTCATCCTGCCTTGGCGGGACACGACCTGGGGCAGAAGTTAGGAGGAATACAGGCATCTTGCTTGGGGCTTTGGTACCTCTTAGATCTAGGTCCTTTTATTAGTGGATCGGCATGTGAGTACATAAAGAAACATATCTATGAATAAAGACAACGAGGGCTAGGTATTGGCCAATTATGAGAGAATCTAATGAGAAATACATTATTATTAAAATATTTCCGAGGACCTGAGTTCCAAGAAGTGAAGAGTTCGAGGGTTTTGCCATGTTTTGTCGGAAACATGTAGGCAGATGACCATAAGCTTCTGGCTTGGTGGTGGTTAACTTTATTAAGAATTTTATTAAGAAAAGCGGGGAAAAAAGGGAAACATAATAAATATTGATTATAGAATACTTAATTAAAGAATACCAAGCATGGGCCGTGTTAATGTGTTATGTGAGAGGAGTTACGATTAGATTACTTATTCTCAGTCAGTATCATTTTCGAAAAACACATGTTTTTCTGTGGGTATTTGAGTAGATGGGAAGAGACTAGTATCATTTAGATATGTCTGGATATGTAGTTTCACAACATTGATGATATTCTAAGTGACCGAAGAGGTGATTTCAAAGAGGGCAGACATGCACCAAGGAGGACAGTACGTCATTAGAAGAAGTTGGTTATTAACCTTGCTCTGCCCTTCCGATGTCCATATAAGTAAAAGATTTCCATGTGGGGCTCTGCCCACTTTGGGTAAAGGGCATAGAGACCATTACTTATCATAATATTTTGTATTTTTTTTTTAAAGATTTTATTTATTTGACAGAGATCACAAGTAGGCAGAGTCAGGCAGAGAGAGAGAGGAGGAAGCAGGCTCCCTGCTGAGCTGAGAGCCCGATGTGGGACTCGATCCAAGGATCCCGGGATCATGACCCGAGCCGAAGGCAGAGGCCTTAACCCACTGAGCCACCCAGGCGCCCCTGTATTTTTTTTTTAAAGAGAAAATACGAACAAGTCATTTCATGAGCAAATAAACCGAAAGCAAACAAATAAAGGAACAAAGTTACAGGGCGCGGTCAGGCATGGACCCTTGATGAGACTATGTCAGGAAAGGAAGATATAAATTTGCCAGATTCTAATCGAGGAAGATCCACACGAAAGGCAGTCTGCGCTCAGCCTTCTGTGGTTAGAGTTTGATAGACAGGACTTGGAATAGGCCTAGTTCTTAACTCTTGTACTAGGATGTCGACTTAGCGGTTGTCATTGTATTAGATACATAAATAATTAAAGAAGTCAGTAAATAAAAAGAGGGCCATTTAGGGGCTAATAATGGGAGCGTAATAAAAAGGGATTTATGATAAATCTAGTACAGCAGGACTCAAGTGTCTTTAAAAAAAAATCTACATCTGTACTGGTTCAGTTTTCTGAAATCTGCTTTTTACTTCGCAGATTCAGTCTGATTTCTTCGTTATCCCCTGAGGAAGACCTTGGCTGTCCCTTCTGTGGGTAAGGAGCAAAGTGACTCATGTAAGTGACAGTTTGTGCTCTCGGTTTGACGGTGATTCATGCGGGTTTTTGGTGGGATTGTCCCGAGGGCAGGGCGGCCACCGCGAACATCAGTGAAATCAGACACACGGGGCCTGGGCCGCAGCGGGGAATGTGTAGTGAGCCACGGAGTAAGATTCGTCCGTTTTAGTTCGAGATCCATTAGAAACAAAGTCTGAGGGTTTGTTGGGCATTCATTTCCAGAGTTCCTTACTGTTCCATTTTATGTCTGCACCACATTCTAAGAACATTCTCTGTTGATAACCGTCAAGGTTAAGTGTTTGAGGAAGGAGTACCTAGGAAGATAGAAAATGTTGCCAGCATCCTAGTGATGGAGAGAGTCAACTGGTAGATCCAGTGTACTCTTTTTTAAAATATGAAGAAATTGGGGCACCTGAGTGGCTCAGTGGGTTAAAGCCTCTCCCTTCGGCTCAGGTCATGATCCCAGGGTCCTGGGATCGAGCCCCGCGTCGGGCTCTCTGCTCGGCAGGGAGCCTGCTTCTCCTCTCTCTCTGCCTGCCTCTCTGCCTACTAGTGGTCTCTGTCTGTCAAATAAATAAATAAAATCTTTAAAAAATCTGAAGAAATTAAGTGAAAGATAAGCAAACAGAGCAGTGAAACACGAGGGGTGTGTAGGAGCAAGTTTATCGATTAATCCATACATACAGCGCTGAGGCCCAATTAAAAGGAGATCTCATTTACCAGCTCTGTGGGAAAAGGCTTGTAAACAGCTCTATGCAGTATTCAAAGATCTGGTTTCCAGGTTTTCGTAGGAAGTAACTTTTTTTTACATCAACGAGGCCATGAATGAAGCGATCAATAAATAATGCATAAACAATCAATACACGAGGTACAAATAGATAAATGAAGTAAAAGAATGTTGAGCTTAGATCAATGATGAGTAGTTCTGGGGTATATGAATCAAGCATTTTGATTAAACCCTAAACTCTGAGGTCTGTGTAATATTGTATGTTAACTGTATAGGAACTGAAATTAAAGTAAACTAGTAAATATAGAAACCTAGTCATTTTCTCTTAAGAGACTAGGGTTCAAGGCCTTTGGGGATCTGATTCTTCTTCGTGCTTAGCCATTGTCTGCGTATGGATTGTATGGGTGTTAGTGAGTCCAGGAATGCGTGCATATTTGAATGTCTGAGTGAAGACAAGGTCACGTGTGAATCATTTAGGAGACTGTGTCATGGACACATGTTATTAGGAATACATTTGTTTAATAGCAAGTTTCAACATAACACATAGGTAAAAGCTGTTGCCCCCTTCAGAGCACACAGGAAGCCCAGACACGTGGGAGCACACGGGGACGTGTCTGTGTACGCATGTCCGCAGTCTGGATCGGTGGGAATTTGCTGGTTGTTGGTTTTCTTAAGAAGAAGGAAAAAATGTTTACATAAAGCAATGATGACATAACTCTCTTCTTGAAAAGAAGCAAGAACGGGTCAGGGTCGAGGATACGCTGGGTGACACCCGTCATACTTCATTTAGTTGCGTTCACTGAATTTTATTTAAAAGCCCAAAATGGGGCGCCTGGGTGGCTCAGTGGTTAAGCCGCTGCCTTCGGCTCAGGTCATGATCTCAGGGTCCTGGGATCGAGTCCCGCATCGGGCTCTCTGCTCAGCAGGGAGCCTGCTTCCTCCTCTCTCTCTCTCTGCCTGCCTCTCTGCCTACTTGTGATTTCTCTCTGTCAAATAAATAAATAAAATCTTTAAAAAAAAAAATAAAAGCCCAAAATGAACAAGGGGACGGAGTTATTTCTGTGGACAATGAGTGTGTGGCTATGGGCAGTTGTTACTGTGTTTAGGTGTTCAAGTGTAGGCTTGTAGAATCCCCAAATAATTATGTATTGTTGTAAAGTTACTTAGGGAATGGATGTGATCACTTAATTTTTTTAGAGGGGGAAGGGCAGAGGGAGGGAACCTTCAGCAGGCTGCACACCCAGTGTGGAGCCCTGTGCGGGGTTCAGTCTCACGATCCTGAGATCATGACCGGAGCCGCAATCGAGTCAGACATTTAACTGACTAAGCTGCCCACCCACGCTGCCACAGCATGATCCTTTTCTTTTTTCTTCAAATTTTTCTTCTCTCTCTCTTTTTTTAAGATTTTATTTATTTATTTGACAGACAGAGATCACAAGTATGCAGAGAAGCAGGCAGAGAGAGAGGAGGAAGCAGGCTCTCCAATGAGCAGAGAGCCCGACGCGGGGCTCGATCCCAGGACCCTGGGATCATGACCTGAGCCGAAGGCAGAGGCTTTAACCCACTGAGTCACCCATGATCATGCCCCAGCATGATCCTTTTCAAATCATTACTTACAGGAGGGCGAACTGGGCAGTATGGAGGGTGTGACATGAAGTCAACGAGCCATCTCTACTCTTCTGATAAAGAAAATTGGGATCTCGTTTCTTCCTACTTGGGTTGAGGACATGGAGAGAGGTTTTTGGAATGATGGTATTTCAGTTCTGGGTTTCAGCTGGAAAGTTTCTATCATAGGGACATGTATAGGTAATTTTATCATATTTTATATTTATGTTCTGTGTAATGCATTACATATAATGTTAGGTTTTGAAATGTGTCTTCCTCATTTATTATGACTATTTAAAAAAATAAATAGGGGGTCAGATGATTCCACAGCGATTAGATAGATAAGCAACGAAACTAGGAGTGTTGAGAATGGAAGCAACGAAACTAGGAGTGTTGAGAATGGGCCATGATGCCAGTTTCTAAATCTATACAATGTTGCACAGGTAAAGGTCCTGACAGTAATTATTAGGCTGTTACTTAAGAGTAGGGAGTATAATGGTTACAAGCCTCATTCCCTGTCAAGTCTTAGATCCCATGATGTTTACCTTTCCAAAAATTAACCATAAAATGAGCTGACAAATAAGAAGGAGCACAGGTTTTGCACCAGTAATGAGAACGTGATATGACCCAGCTTTCTTATTAATCTGACCGTGTAAAACTCACGTCTACTTAGACACATCTAAGACAGACTGTCTAGAATTGGCTTTTTCATTTAGAGCATGGACACACCACAGCCAGCTTAATCATCCTCTGACGGTGAAGGTCTCTGTTGTTGCCTCTGTAGGTAAAGAGCACAGAGAACAGGATAAATAGCCATCAAAGTCTCTGTTCTTAGGGGAGATTGTTCATGAATTTCCAAGGCAGTATTTTTAAAAACTGGCTTCATGGAGAAAGATAGATACAGGGTTAGAGATATTTACATAGATACGAAATCAAAGAATGACAAACATTAACCAAGGATATGAATATGTTATGAACCCAGGTTCACGGATTAGTCCTTTCCGGGGCCACATAAAAGTATGTCATCTTAGTCTGGCACCCAGGTACATGTAGAAGAATATCCCTTCCTTGGTAAAGGTCAAGGTTATTTCCTTGCGAGGGAGGAGAACATAGGAGGGTAGGAGACAGCGACCATTTTCGAGTTGTGAGGGAGAGGATGGCTCAGTGGTTCACGTTACCTTCTTTGCCATGTGGACACGTGAAGTAAAGAGAAAAGCAAAAACGTGTTATCGATGTGATATTGACTGGAAGCACAGCGGGACCCCCCAGAGGTGCACTGATGAAGGACATTGAATGTCCTTCAGCACGTGGGGCAGGTACCAGACGAGTCTTGGTGAGAATCATTCCTCTCATTCTTGGCATTTGTTATTCGTGGCTTTGGACTCTATTACATGCATGTAAAAATGATGCAGAAAGGAACGTGTGAATGAGGAAGACAGAAGATGCCAAGTTGAGGGGCATTTGGGGGGCTCAGTCAGTTAAGCATCTGCCTTCGGCTCAGGTCGCGTTCCCAAGGTCCTGGGATTGGGCCCCTTGTTAGGCTCAGTGGGGAGCCTGCTTCGCCCTCTCCCTCTGCCCCTCCTCCCCCTGCCCTTGCTCTCTCTCTCCCTCCCTCATAAATAAATAAAATCTTTAAAAAAAATTGCCAAGTTTGGATCAGTGATGAGTACCCTGGGGTGTCTGAATTAAAGATTTTGATGAAGCTCCGTAGCTCTGAGGTCACTCCGAGAGGTCTGCTTATTCCCTCCGTGGTGAACGTACTTGCGGAGCACGAGAAGAATATTCAGGGGTCCTGCTCTTCGGCTGTGTGCTGTGTGGGTGTGCAAGGTTTTTAATCACAAATGAAGTAATGCCCCGTTAAGGAAAGAGATGAAGGGACGACTGGGGACAAGGAAAGGCACACATCATTCAATTGCGAGAGCATGTTTCGAAACCTTTCGGAAGCGGTGAGGTCTGGGAAAATAAGTAGGTCAAGGTTTTACTCTGTTCGGCAGGGGACAAATGGTAAGGTGTGCCCAAGATGGGATGTTGTGATTATGAATTGATGGTGGGTTTGCTGATGGCTCATTTTATTAAGGAAAGGGAAAGATGTTTGCCTCGGTAAATAAGAAGACTTGAATTGAAGAATAAGGTTATGGACCAGTGATGAGAATGGGTCCTATAACAAGATGATTTACTGTGAGCAAATGATCACGTTAAAGTTTTGTCCAGCGAGTTATGACATATTACATGTTCTTGTAAGCGTATGAATAGACTCATATTTTATTTAAAAGGCGAAAATCATACTCTAGTTAGGACCCTTATTATGGATACAGGATAATGATTATCCTGTTTCACACTACTGTTTGTATATTTAAAAAAAGCTCGGCTTTTCTTGCTTTGTATAATGAACACAGACAGACACACATAGTAGTTACTGCTTTTCTGAGGGGCTGCCTAGTTTACCATTTTTCTTTCTTTTTTTTTTTAATTGAAGTACAGTTAATGCACAGTATTGTATTAGTCTCAGGTGTACATCATAGTGATTTGACAGCTCCGTATGTTATGCTCGCCATAAGGGAACCTACCATCTTCGGCTTTTCTTTCTTTCTTTTTATTTGGAGAAGAAAAAGAGAGGGAATGGGGAGAGGGGAAGAAGCAGAGAGAGAAATCCTTTCTTTCTTTTCTTTTTTTTTAAGATTTTATTTATTTATTTACACAGAGAGATCACAAGCAGACAGAGAGGCGGGTGGGGGGTGGGGGGAACCAGGCTCCCCGCTGAGCAGAGAGCCCCATGTGGGTTTCTACCCCAGGACTCTGAGATCATGACCTGAGCAGAAGGCAGACGCTTAACCCACTGAACCACTCAGGTGCCCCAGGAGAGAAATCCTAACGCAAATTCTCTGCTGAGTGTGAAGGCTGACATGGGGCTCGATCTCAGAGCCCTGAGATCCCAACCTGAGCTGAAATTAAGAGTCCGATGTTTGACCAACTAAACCACCCAGGTACTCCCTGCCTTTAATGACCAACAGGTAAAATTGTTCCATGAGTAATTGAATGAATGAATGAATGGATACATTAAGCAGAGTCAACCATGAGCCATTATTAAAAATATGCTATGAAACAAGGATTTAAATTTATCCAGTCAATACAAGAAAGACCCATTGAAAAGGAGAATGTAGATTTTTACTCTGTGTCAAGTACATGGGCGTGTGTATAATAGTCATGGTTGTTACTTGCAGGTTGAGTAGTCGATGTGATGGTGTTCATTATGTTATTTAAAATTAAAATTAAATGATGGAGTAAATAAACAGTAGTGATATTCTTGAGCCAATGAAAATAAGGGCAAGTTTTATGTGTAATCTGGAGCTCCATAATTAATATCTTTTAAACATACTTAAATTTATGATTTTTTCATCTTTATTATTATTTTGCTTTTTTCCATATTTTTTTAAAAGATTTTATTTATTTATTTGACAGACAGAGATCACAAGTAGGCAGAGAGGCAGGCAGAGAGAGAGAGAGAGAGAGAGGAGGAAGCAGGCTCCCTGCAGAGCAGAGAGCCTGACGTGGGGCTCGATCCCAGGACCCTGGGATCATGACCTGAGCTGAAGGCAGAGGGTTTAACCCACTGAGCCACCCAGGAGTTCCAGTTTTTTCCATGATTTTTAAAGCCTGATTTTTATCTCAGAATTAAGGCACTATAGTTGATTAAATCATATCTAATGATGACGATGCTGGCTCTGGGGTTAAGGAGCAGAAATACCGAGGTGAGTAATGGTCAAAATTTATGTCCTCAGGGGAACTTGCTCAAGGGGGTTCACTGAAGTATTCCAAGGAATAAAGAGCCACATAGAAGTGTAACATTGAAGAGTGCTGCGTATCACCTACGACAGGAATAGATTAAGAACCCTAGATCATGATGATTCATTCCATTTTGCACACTTGATGACTCCTTAAGAAAAGATGGGAGGTGTTTCATACATGTTCATACATGATACTTACATGACCGTGGATTTTAACATTCATCCCTTCAGATGATTCAGGGAGCACACGTGTGCTGCTCTGAAGGCCACTGCAAAGGAGAGCTGATGTATTAGCTTTATGAGAAACTGATAGATCTTTGTCATATGCAAGACACTCTTTTTGAGCTTTTGTAGTTTGTGTGTATTGACTCTTGTCATTGAAACAGTCAATGAAACAGGAAAGAAAAGGTTAAAAGACTGAAAGAAAAAGAATGCAGAGCTGGGGACAGGGATGGCTCCTGGAGCAGCGGTTGAGTCTGAATCTAAAATTGTATCGGATGTGGGGAAAGGGGACTCTCTGGCACAGTTGGTGGGAGTGGGAGCCGGCGGAGGCCCTCTGGAGAACAGGAGGGAGGCGCCTCAGAAATTAAAAACTAGAACTGAGCTGCAGTCTAGCAATTGCACTACTAGATATTTACCCAAGGAATACAAAATTACTAATTTAAAGGGACACAGGTGCTCTTACGTTTCTGGCAGCATTAGGTACAGTAGCCAAGATCCGGAAGCAGCCCAAGAGGCCGCGGATGGATGAAGGCGTAAAGGAGAGGTGGGATGTGTAGCTGTGCACCATGGAACGTCCCTCAGCCAGCCAAAAGAATGAAATCTTGCCATTGGCAGTGATGTGGTTGAAGCTAGAGAGTATTACGCTAAGTGAAATATGTCAGTTGAAGAAAGAAATGCCTTATGATTTCACCCCTGTTTGGAATTTAAGAAACAAAAGGAGCATAAGGACAAAAGAGAGGCAAACTGAGAAATAGACTCTTAACTACAGAGGACAAACCGATGGTCCCCAAGGGGAGGTGGGGGCGGGGTGGGGGACCAGGTGATGGGGATGGCGGAGGGCCCTTGCGATGAGCTCCCGGTGCTGAGTCACTCTATTGTACACCGGAAACTGGTCGCACACTATGGGTTCATTATACTGGAATTTAAATAAAAACTGAAAAAGATAAAAATAAAAATTAAACATGGAACAAACAAACAAAATTGTATTAATCCTTGTCCGGAAATCGGCGGACTACTGTGAAAAAGAGAAAAGGTGGAGTCTTTGGCACATGGACTCCTGAATGGATAAGGAAATGTGTAAATGAATAGAGATAAGGAGGGGCCACACATGGACCAACTGTGAAGTTGTGTAATAAAACGAAGATTGTGTTTAGTATGTATTTAAAGCACTGGGTTCCACAGATAAATCAAAGCTCTGAACTCCTCTTCCATAAGGACAGGTATGGACAGATAGACCTGAGAGTTCATGTTGCTGCTTTGATTCTTTGTTTGGTGGTTTTAGTTAAGAGGGACCAAAAAAAAAAAAAAAAAGGGCTTACATAAATAATCGGTTGTTTTAATATTGTCTTATTGAGAGAGGGCCAAGCATGAATCCATACGGAGGATGTGTCATATGACCAGAGTTACAGTCAATAGAACCATATTCAGTAGTTTAATTTTTTTTAAATCAAAAGAAGATTTAATTATCAGTTATGTCTCTGAGCCATGAGCATGTAGACTGGATATTTAATATTCCCGTTCCGTGCCTTGGTTTTCATTGATACTGACATACTGTCATAGGGGAATGAACGAGCGCATTTCTATACAGGTTAATTATTCAAAAGAAGGCTGAGCGAAGGCCAGTGAGGAATATGTGTCATGAACCAAAGATAATGATTGCTCCTTCTATACCCAAATGTTGTCCAGATAAAAAAAATAGAACTCGCAGCTCCTTCCACTTTGGGTAAAGTACACATAGAAATTTCTTCTTTAAGTTTTAATTTATGTTCCGATTGGTTAACGTATAGTGTGTTATTACTAGGTTCAGGTGTACATGGAAATTTGCATGGGGAAAGTCTTTAGAAAAATGGGTACATAATTGATTTATTTTATGCCTAATTATAGACATGAATAAATAAATGAATCCATAGACATCAATCAGAAAAATTTGTGCTTCATTGGTGGGAATATGCAATAAAATAAAGATTTACATTTACCCAGTTTTGTACAACTGAGGTCCATTAAAAGCAACCACTGAGTTGTTAAATTGATGAATAGGGAGCATGAAGATGGGTATTTATGGTAGATAACGGTTCATATTCTCATGCTGGTGTTAATTGTGTTGTTGAAAAAGAAAAATTAAGTAAGTCAATAAATAAGAGTGATTCATGGACAATGATAACATTCTAAAATGACCCACATTCATGATTGACCTGATATTGCAACACTGATCTTTGCTTTAAAAAAAAAAAAAATCTAACTGTAGGCTTTTTCTCTTTTTGGGAGTCTGCATTTTCACCAAGTGAACAAGATGATTTAATCATTCTTGAATGCTAAAGATCTTGGCTTTCACAAACCGTGTGGGTAAGGAAGGAAGAAATTGATGTAAGTAGCAGAGTGTTACATTCTTGGGTTGGGAGGTTGGTTTAGGGGTGTTGCTTGGATTTTCCAAAGTAATGAATGGGTAGATTAATAAATAAAGCCAAGTAACACCAGCACAGACCCAAATTGGGATTTATGATTAATCAGATTCAGTACTACTGAAATTCAGTAGAAAAGAAACAGGGTGTTGTTTCCTTTGGTTCCAGGGTTGATCCCCATTGTGTTTCATTTTTGCATTGTAGTACATTTAAGTACTTCTCCATTGATAAAGATGAACGCTGTGAATTTCTTGAGGAAGGAACACACAAGATGGGTAAAATGGTTGGTGTGCCACTTGGGGAGAAAGAGTGAAGGTCCCATGGTTATTTCTTGAAGAATCTTTAAATGTAAAAGGGCCAGGCATGGACCCATGAAATTGAAAGGAAGCAAGGATGTTGGCTAATTCAAATTTGCAGAGAGCATCCACATACATTGCAAAACAAGTCCTTGTCTATTAGCGCTGCGGGAGTTGGGCATAGAGCTTAGTTCTTAGTGATATTCAAGGATGTCGTTCTCGGGCTCTCTGCGTTCATGAGAACGGATTATACCGTTATTAGTGAATCAGTGGGTAATGAAATAAGCAATTCATAAATAAAGGAAGAAATCTACTAATGATGAGTATTCGGAGATGTACGAATCCAAGATTTTAATTAAATCTAATTTTTGAGGTCCATTAGGAAAAACCTCTAATTTTGAGGGCCATTAGGAAAAAATAAATCTAGTTATTTCTTCTGTGAGAGACGGACTTAAACACAAAAGTTAGGAGGAATCGGTGGTCTGGCCCTGAGCTCTAGTTCTTAATGTCTGTGATTGGTCTCCTAAGTACAGTGAGGCAAGAGGAAGGATTTGTGAGTGAATGGTGGCCGGTGATGTGAGTTTGCAGTGGTAACAGGAATTATTGCATTATTCCCCCAAACTCTGAGTTCCAGCATCTGAATCGATCAGGGCTTTTTCCATAAGGAATGCGGATCCCCTTCTGTGAGAATCCGTGTTGTTTCTGATTTCGTGTAGGTAGCTGGTGGTTGGTTCTGTTTAGAAAAGGAACAAATCAAATCTTTCACACTCCAAACAATTGCTTAGGTAAGTGCCTCATGGAAAGAAAGCCCAGCATGGACTGATATTGAGAATAGGATCGTAACTGTGACCAAACGAATGCTGTTCGCTATTATTTGAGAAAACAAAAAAGAGTCTAACAGGTTGTAACTGGGGACAGCGAACATACGGACAGACGCTAGTATTCGTCAGTGTTGTTCCGTGCTCAGTTTGCCTTCACTTTATACCGTTAGAAGTTATTGAGTAATGAGTTCTTATATTGGTTAGTTATTTAAAAGAAGGCAGAGGAGGGGCGCCTGGGTGGCTCAGTGGGTTGAGCCTCTGCCTTCTGCTCTGGTCATGGTCTCAGGTCCTGGGATCGAGCCCCACGTCTGGTTGCTCAGTGGGGAACCTGGCAACCCCCCCCCACCGCCCCCAGCCTGCTGCTCTGCCTACTTGTGAGCTCTCTCTGTCAAATAAATACATAAAATCTTTAAAAAAAAAGCAAAAAGTCAGAGGAGCCTATGTCTTGAAACAAATACAATGATTAAACCATTTTAGAAGAAGAGGAAGAAATCTAGACTTAATCCCACTTTGGACAGAGTGGCTCTCAGCCATTGCAGGAACTGGGATTTCGGTTTTGGAGTACTGGCGGGTTTTACTCTTTTTCTTCAAAAAATGAATAAATAATCAAATTATTCTTCAACTAATTAATAAGAGAGAAACATGAGTGGATCAATAGATAGGGTGTACATTAGAGTGAACTTGAGACCAATGCTTCATGGTGCGCTCTGAGCGAAGCATGAGTATGGCCCCTTGAAGAAGATGAATGAGGCTGGGACCAGGTAGTTAGGGAGTATCCAGATGGATAGAAGGACTAGTTACGTTCAGTTATTTCACGACTCGTGGGTGGTAGATTTCACACTGTTCTCTGCATAAGTGAAAAAGTAAATGGTAAATAAGTCAATAAAAAAATGGAGTCTTTCTTGAGTCCGTAATGAGAATATGGTAGCAACTAAGGTTTATTCATCTCGTACCTCTTGGCTTGAGTCCATTAAAAGAGTTCAGTCTCTGCTGTTCTGTTCTTTATAAAAAGTGTACTTTAATTCATGCAACAAAAACACTATAGCTGATTTAATTATTCAGTGGTACTAAAGATTTTAGTTTTTACCTTTGTGGGTAAGGAGCCTAGAGACTGTAGTAGATTATAGTCAGAATTCATGTCCTCAATTTGGGTGGTTCGGTATGGCATTATGTCAAAGGAATAAATGCTTAACACCTAAGTAAAATGAAAAGGTGCCCCAGAGGGACCAATAGTGGAAGCTAAACAATGTTCCAACTCAGAACAATTAGCGTTTGCTAAAAATCATGGAGGATTTTTATTCATTTTTAGGGCTTTTAATGTTAATAGTTTGTATCATGGTTAATTTAAACATTTGTTCAGTGATAAAGATCTAGGCCATTTATCCTTCAACTGTCAGGGAGCGAGTTTGGACCAATGATGAGTATCCTGGGGTGTCTGAATCAATGATTTTGATTAAACCCTATAACTCTGAGGTCAGAAACCTAGTTAATGCCTATCTGGTTAATCAGCTTACAGCAGAGGTTAGTAATATTCAGCCTTTTGTTCTTAAGTTGTGAAGGTTCATAGGTCTGGGTTGTCGCACTCTAAGTGAATTAATAAATGAATAAATAAACACAGA
Source organism: Mustela nivalis (assembly GCF_964662115.1). Classification (NCBI taxonomy): domain Eukaryota; kingdom Metazoa; phylum Chordata; class Mammalia; order Carnivora; family Mustelidae; genus Mustela; species Mustela nivalis. The sequence goes on along the minus strand of NC_139025.1, from coordinate 5,171,861 downwards.
AATAAAGCAGAGAGCCATATGTCCCCCAATTACGAGAACGTGTAATGTGTTTTTTTATTAATATTTTCTGAAGTATCCAGGATATATCCATCATATCCATAATATATTGATTAAATCTGATCCCTGTTTGGGACAGGAACATACGCAGATGAGTGCCGGGAAATCCGCGTGCGTTGTTCTGTGTGGTCTTCAAGGGGCTGGTGGCTTGTTGAAAACAAGAAAACATGCTCTGGTTGGTTATAGCTGGGGGTAATGAGTATATGAACAGCTGTTAATTCTATTTCAATTTCTAATCCACTTTGTGTGTTTGTAGATATTGATGATACTGCGAGTGAATGTATAAATACATTTATGCCTCAACCAATTATTTTGAAGAGGGTACAGCAGGATTTTCTCAACCACTCATTACTGACATCTTGGGGTGGATAATTCATTGCCTGGAAGGCCGTCTGTACATTGTAGAATGTTTAGTAACTTCCCGGCCTCTACTCGATGCCAGTATGGACAGCCCCTTCCCTGCCCTCGCCAGCTGTGACAGTCAGAAATATTTCCAGACATCGGTAAATGTCCTCTGGTAGCAGATTTTTTTGTCTTAGTTTTAGTCTTTTTAAAAAAATTCTTCATTTAAATGCAGATTAGTTAACATGTATTAGTCATATCAGAGGTAGAAGTCAGTGATTCATCAGTCAGCTCTAACGTCCAGGGCTCACTCCACCACGTGCCCTCCTTAATGCCCGTCACCCAGTTACCCTGTCCCCCCGCTCACCTCCCCTCCGGCAGCCCTCAGTTTGCTTTCTAGAGTTAAGAGTCTGTTACGGTGTGTCTCCCTCTCTGTTTTCATCTTATTTTAGTTTTCTTTCCCTCCCCCTACGTTCATCTGTTTGTTTCTTAAATTCCACATATGAGTGAAATCATGTGGTGTTTGTCTTTCTCTGACTGACTTGTTTTGCTTAGCGTAATACCCTCTAGTTCAACCCATGTTGCAAATGGCAAGATTTCATTCTTTTTGATGGCTGCATAGTATTCCATTGTATATCTATACCACCTCTTCTTTATTCATTCATCTGTGGATGGACATTTGGGTTCTTTCCATAGTTTGGCTCTTGTGGACATGCTGCTGTAAACATTGGGGTACAGGTGCCCTTTGAATCATTATATTTGTATCCTTTGGGCAAACACCTAGTACAATTGCTGGGTCGTAGGGTAGCTCTATTTTCAACTTTTTGAGGAGCCTCCATGCTATTTTCCAGAGTGGTTGCACCAGCTTGCGTTCCCACCAGCAGCGTAGGAGGGTTCCCCTTTCTCGGCATCCTCGCCAGCATCTGTTGTTTCCTGACTTGTTAATTTTAGCCATTCTGGCTGGTGTGAGGTGGCATCTCACTGTGGTTTCTGATTTGTCGTGGCATGAGTTATCACAGAGACTGTAAAATAAGGATTTATTTTATTTTATTTGTTTATTTTTTAAAGATTTTATTTATTTATTTGACAGAGATAGCGAGAGCAGGAACACAAGCAGACGGAGTGGGTTGTGAGAGCGAGAAGCAGGTTTCGCACAAAGCGGGGAGCCTGATGTGGGTTTCGATCCCAGGACCCTGAGATCATGACCTGAGCCGAAGGCAGATGCTTAATGACTGAGCCATCCAGGCGCCCCATAAAATAAGGATTTAAATGGACCCAATTCTGCAAAAGAAACATCTGTTAAAATTATTTTTTGTTTTGTTTAAACTATTCATATGTAAGGATATTTTTGATAGGTACTGTTTTTATCCTTGTGTGGTAGATTCAGCAGTGGCTAGTACATTATTTAAATGTGAAAGCAGTGTACTAGAGTACTTAGAGAAGTACTAAAATGTATTACTACCTAATTCCACATACTTACCGTACATTAAGAACGTAGGTTAATTCTACTTTTTCCTCCACAGAATAACCGTTAAGACAGCAGACTTACTCATTTTCTAAGAAACAACATCTTGGCAGTTAGCTCTGTGTGTAAAGACCGTAGACAGAAATGTAAGTAAGACTCAGAATTCCCGTCCCCGCTTGGGAGGCTTTGTTCGTGAGTGTATGTTTGAGGAATCAGTGTCCATCAAAGAAATAAAAATCTCCAAATATGGACCAGTGATGGGAATATGTCATCAATATTACTTTTAATCTAAGTTGGCACACTCGAGGTGTTTAAAGTTGGCAAACTCGAGATAGTCGTTTCATTCATTCTCAGAACTACTTGATATTTCATTTTATCGACCTCCACAGAGGACACGAACATTTCCATATGTGGCAGCCTATAAGCCAATGGAAGACTTTGTTTTGAGATGGGTTAGAGGTGGTGGTCTCATCACTTTTCATTGAAACATCTTTAAAACATGGGCAAATTAAATAAAACCACAGAAGGGCCAGTGGTGAATGTGGATTTGCTACGAGGCATGGATAATAATTGATCACATGTGTTCTCTGAGGTCCATTGTAAAAGGAGACTGAGTCGGCTTCCTTTGTGGGAAAAGGGCCACTGGTGGGAAGATCTTGTCCTGGAAATTTATGATTGTATTATTCAATTCCTGGAGAAATAAAGAGATAAAGGAAGAAAAGCGTGCCTGGACCAGTGATGAGTACCATGGGGTATCTGAAACAGGAGTTTTGATTAAACCCATATGCAACTCTGAGGTCCGTTACAAAGAGACAGTTATTTCCTCGGTGGGAAAGGAGCACATGGTACCTTGTGCTTGGGCTGTCTGGTTCTTAGTGATGCACCGTATTTTATTATAAAATTAACTCACAAATTAAAAAAAAGTGTGTCAATGAAAAAAATAGGACAATTTTTATACTCGTTATTAAGGAATGTAATATAACATGGAGTAGTAGTATTAAAATTTGGCTGAAACTCTGATTTCTTATAAATTAATAGTAAGCGAAAGGGTTATATGGGTATTTGTCCATAATACTCAGGAGTGTTTGTTGGTGCTGGGTTGCTGACTGATTCTTTTATTAAGGAAATGGCAGCACATTTACTCTATACTAGTTGGTTAAATGACCACATAGCTGAGAGCCAAGCAGAGACCAATGATTAGGATGATTTATAGGAGAACAGTCATTGTTAATCCAGTCTTTTTAAAACTTACTTTTATTAAAACAATAAAAAAGAAGGGGCGCCTGTGTGGCTCAGTGGGTTAAGCCGCTGCCTTTGGCTCAGGTCATGATCACAGGGTCCTGAGATCGAGCCCCACATCGAGGAAGCTCCCTGCTTCCTCCTCTCTCTCTGCCTGCCTCTCTGCCTACTTGTGATATCTGTCTGTCAAATAAATAAATAAAATCTTAAAAAAAAAAAAACAATAAAAAGGAAGCAAGTCTGTTATTGACGGTGAGGACTATGGCCAGACGTAAATTTTGTACAGTGTTTTTGCCCAGTAGATAAGATTACAGATATTAGTGTCTTTGTGTAAGGGAAAGAAAGTATAATTTTATATATCAATCTATTTTTAAAAAGTCAGCAAAGCATGGACCAATTAGCACCACATGTTTAAGTATGAGGATTTTGATTTCTTTTACTTTTCCAATGACAGATAGTCTAGGAAAAACTTGAGGCTTTTCTGTTTTTTGAAAGGTATATTGAGTCCTTTCCAAATTGTTGTAATTTGGTTCTGGGTTGGTGTTTAACCATTCCGAGTCTTCTTTAGAAAGCTGGTATTATGATTCACCGAATAGTAAAATCAGCCAGTAAATGAGTGAATCCATAAATCCATAAATACATGTAGCGGAGGATAGAACCAAGAAACAAATTAAATATGTTAAAGTCTACACAGGTGATCGTGCTCCCACCCCCCCTTCGTAGGTAGCAAATAAAGTCAGATGTCTCTAATTGGTAATTTTTATTTTAGTTTGTGTTGAGCAAGGAATTCAATAGTATTCCTATTATTCAGTAGAAATTTAAGTGAGAGAGTACCATCTTGGGGAAGATGATGAGAATGTGGTAGGAAATAGAGCTGCTGGTTCACTGTTCCCCTTCACAAATTTCAGTTTACAAAAGAGACCTCTGTTTTCATTGTGTTTACAAGTTGACTTTCCGTCCTCCCTTCTTCCTTTGTTTGTAGAATGAACACAAAGCCGATTTTATCATTCTCTAATCCGGAAGACCTGGCTGATAATTCTGGGACTAAGAAGCGTAAAAACTTATACATGTAAATATCAATGCTCGTGTTCAAGGCTTAGGTAGGGTTATTTTGGGAGTCCATGGAATTAGTTCAATAGAATAACTAGTTAAATGCCATATGAAATTAAGGAATGCCAGTCCCAACCCTGGGACTGGAAAGTGTCACGAATTAAAATTTATATTTACTTTGACTCATCCGAACTGTGGACCATTAGTAAAGTGATGGAGGGCTTTTCACATATTCTCAAAGCACTGTATCTTCTCATTTAATATTCTTGCCCCATTTGCTTAATGCATTCCTTCACGGGTAACGATCTCAATTATTAACCCTTGCAGCTAGAATGCCTCCGAAGATGGCAGATGTCACTTTTGTCCCTTGTGGGTTGAGATGATAGGTCTCTGGTTGTTGATGACACCAGCTTTCATGTGTGGGCAAGTCAGGTGACAAGGAGCAGGAGTGCCCTGGTCCCGAGTTAGGGCCCGAGACCGAAGGCAGTGCGCTGAGCAATCCCTCTGTGTAAACCAGAGGTTCCTTGTGACAAGTGAGTGACTGTTTGCTCTCCACAAACTCGGGCAATGAAGAGATCTTGGTTGTCTTTCAGGCTTTTGTTCTCAGTTTTGTGTCATTAAAGCTTATTGATTGTTTAACTGTTGTCCACGAATCTGTGAATGAATGAGCCCATTCAAGAAAGCGTAAGTGAGTGAAGAGGGAACGGGCTGGGCCCCCTCAGTGATGAGTACTGGTGGAGGTTTTCCAACCCTCACCTTTGAAGAAGCCTTCCGGAGCTCTGAGGTCCCTTCCGGAGAGCGAACCCGTCAATATTCTCTGTAGAAATTCGCTCATAGGAGAAGTTAGGAAAATTCAATAAACTTGCCCCAGGCTTTTGTGGTTCATGGATATGGATTGTATTATTTCAAGTGAATCAATGCATGAATGAATAAAGAAATGAGTCCATGAAACACTGAAAGCCTCCTCATGGGACAATTAGCAGAGTGCAGTGAACACTATTAATACCAATACAGTCTTGAAGGAAAACGGAAAGCCTCACTCTGTAATCCCCTTTTAGATGGAAACATATTAGTGTCTGTAGCTCAGGGCCAGGGTTTGGCACTTCTGCAGCTTGCGGCGGGGGTGGGGGGTGGGGGCGCGGTTAAACTAAGAGAAAGGAAGGTGTTTGCCTCATTCAATAATCTGTTAGATAACCACCTTTTTTTTTCTTAAGATTTTATTATGTATTTAACAGAGAGAGAGAGACAGACAACGAGAGAGGGAACACAAGCAGGGGGAGTGGGAGAGGGAGAAGCAGACTCCCCACTGAGCAGGGAGATGGACTCTGGGCTGGATCCCAGGACCCTGGGATCATGACCTGAGCCGAAGGCAGATGCTTAACGCCTGAGCCCCCCAGGCGCCCCATAACCATCTCTGTAATACGTGTTGACGCAGGTGGATAAATGTAACCATTACAGATTGAATCTTGGGCTTAGGTGGTAGACTTGATAGTATTTCTTATATTTTTGATCACTAAGAATTCCGTACTTGATTAATAAAGAATTGCACGTTTGAGCCAGAGTTCTTACTGGTATCTAGCTCTGTCTGATTGGCAGCCATTAAAAAACGCTAAATGTAGCCGTATCTGCTTTTTCCTATCCAGAGTGAACAACAGCATGGCTGCCTCAGTCATTCGCCGGAGTCATTACAGTCGACCAGGAGGGGAAGCCTGAGAGAAGTGAGTCCTGTAGTTTGCACTCTCTTGTTTGTTCGTGGGTGTTACCTGAAGAATTTCCAAGTAAATAATGGTGTACTGCACACACTAAATAAATAAAACTCTCCAAGTGTGGGCTGGTGATGGGAATGTGTTATAAACCAAAAATGACGTTTAATCTAAACTAGTACGATGAAGGTAATTTTAAAAGAAGGTAGAAGGTCTATAATTTATTTCCAGAGCAGTTTAATAGTCTTTATTTTTTGCCATGGCTGGTTTAAGCATTCCCATATGGGTAGAGCTAGCCGACAGCTCTTTGGGGGCAGCCCAGAGGTGAGTGAAGATGGTGGTTTCGTTATTTTTCGTTGAACCATCTTTGACAAACGGACAAATTAAATAAGAGAGGGCCACATAGGAAGCAGTGCTAAATGTGGGTTTGCTAGAAAGGCAGGGAATTTGACTCATCTGCATGTGTAGCTTTGAGCACCATTACAAAAAGATGAATTCGCTCTATGGGGGAAAAGCCCAAAATTCGAGGATCTTGTTTTTGGAATTTTGTGATTGTATTATTATTCATGAATCAGAAAACCAATCAATAAACAAAAAAATTTCCTAGCATGGACCAATGATGAATGTCATGGGGTTTCTGAAACAAGAATTTTGATTAAACCCGTCTGCAACTGAGGTCCATCACGAAGAAGCACCTCATTATTCTCTTTGTGGGAAATGAGCCTACAGCATCTTATTCGTGGGCTTTTGTGGTTTGGGGTATGAATTGCATTATTATAATACAATTAGCCCATGAATAAAGAAATATATCAATGAATAAAGAATAAGAGAGAGATGCATGCACTAGTTTTAAGGCATATAATGAAACGTGGGTAGTTACTAAAACCATTTTGAGATATTTAGTCTCAATAAATGAATAGTCAAGGTTTTTTATCACTTTAGTAAGTGCATGTGGTCAGCAGCGCATAAGAGTCCGTGTTTTGTGGCGAGGCGCATTGCTAGTTGATGATTTTATTAAGAAAAGGGAAATGCATTTACATAAGTAGTTGATTGAATAAACTGATGGAGAGGGAGACCATGGATCAGGGATAGTGATGTTTTATGCAGCCGCACTCATGGTTAATGCAGTCTTTGTATGCAGTTCTGTGTAAGCAAACAGATATTAAAGAATCAGTTTGCTATTCTTCTGGGTAATGACATAAGGACAGATGTAAATATTATTCAAGGAACTTAGCCAGGGTTGGGGGCTGACATATATTGCAGCATAATTACATGTGAGTAAATGTATTTGCATTTATGTCAAATTTTTTTAAAAATTCGGCCACCAGTGCACAAAGAGAAAGCATGCGGTTGCATGTGAAGACCATGATATATCATGTCTTACACAACTGATAAGCCATAGGCATTCAAAGAGCCCTAGGCCTTTCTAATGGTGCGCACAGACATTTTATAAATAATAAGTATTTTACTTCTGTTTTGAGAGTTGTTTAATTTTTGGAATTCTCTTAGAACAGTGAAGGGATGGCCTTATTATCCCATGAGTAATTAGATAGAACAGTTAGTGGGTGGATTAATAAATATATTAAGTAGGGTCAGGCTTGACTCCCCGGTGAGATAGTGCCCTGAATTGAATCTCCTACGTATCCAGTTCTGCACAAATAAAGTTGAAGAAAAAAGATGATCCTGGCTTTTACCTACATGGGTAGGAAGTCCAGACAGATATTCCTAATTACAATTATTTTTCTTTTGTTCAGTGCTAGGTTCGGCGGTGGTCATCTTATTGTTTAAAATAAAAAATCACACAAATTAGTAAACATGAAGTAGAGCTCTCTCTTCCAGATGTTTAGAAAATAATGCAAATTAAGGTTTCTGGTTGATTTTCTTTGATCATTTAAAATAGTTCAAGGTAGACATTCTTTTCAAATTTTGCTTTACTCCCTAGAATGAGCACAATTTACCAAACTTGATTATTAATTATCATTTTTTAAAAAATCTTATTTATTGGTCTGACAGAGATCGCAAGTAGGCAGAGAGGCAGGCAGAGAGAGAGGGGGGAAGCAGGCTCCCCGCTGAGCAGAGAGCCCGATGCGGGGCTCGATCCCAGGACCCTGGGATCATGACCTGAGCTGAGGGCAGAGGATTAACCCACTGAGCCACCCAGGCGCCCCTAAACTTGATTATTAACTCATGGTGAAGAACTTGACTTTCTTCTCTTTGGGTAAAGAGAGAAGCAGAGATCAATGGAAACCACACCCAGTGTTCATGAATTGCTTGGGGGCTTGGTCCTCCTCAGTATTCATTGGGGAGCTTTGAAAGAGTGAGCGTCTGCATACATGAACAGATTCAAAGGTGGTCATGTGTTGACCAATGATTAAAATACGTTATAAATTCAGAATTATGGTTAGTCCATTTCAGCATTACTGAATTTATTGAGATGAAGGATGAAAGGCATTTCAGTAATTTTTTATAACACTCTCCCATTCCATTTTACTTTTGTTCCGCGGTGGATTACAACACTTCTCTGTTGGTTGATGTTATTATAGACCATGAACCCACTGAGGGGAGAACATAAGAAAATGGGATGTGTTGCCTTTTTCTTAGTCATGGTACAAAATGATGGGTCACCATACCATCTTTATTGATTTATTTATTTTTAAAAAGTTTATTTATTTATTTGACAGACAGAGATCTGACCTGAGCTGAAGGCAGAGGCTTTAATGCACTGAGCCACCCAGGCACCGCCCCCCCCACCCCCCGGTACCATCTGTAAAACATGGATGGGTAGTGAAAGAGCCCAAGTGGGGACCAGTGACTAAGGGAGTTGAGATGATGCAGGGAAACACATTGGCGACGCTGAGGCGCATTGTGTGGAGAGAGCTAGCTCTGTAGCAAGTCAGCTTTCGTGGACGTATTCCTATCCTCAAGGACCTTCATTTTGTTTTCCTAATTCATGCACGTTGACTGTAATAATTAGTGAACCAGCGAATCAGTCAGAACAGTGTATGAAATGAAGGTGCAGGATAACACGTGCGCATCCAGGACGAGTGTGTGTGGGGCACCTGAATACCATTTTTGATTAAACCAGTCTCTAACTCTGAGGTCCACTGTATCTACGGGAAATGTGCATATAGATGAAATTAGAGATAGGCAAGGTGGTCTTTATTTGTGTTGTTGTCTTGTTCACAACTATGAATTGTGTTATTATAAGGAAAGGATCAGTGAAGAGAAGGCCAGCACCTTATCTAATCAAGAAAGGAGTTAATGAATCAAAAATAATTACTAATATTTTTTGGAATTTTGAGTTAAAGTAGACTAAGGGTTCTCCTCCTTTGGGAACAAATAGATAGATATATGCGAACATCAGTGTTTTCTTCTGAGGTGGTAGTGAGTCAGTGACCTGTCTTATTTTGAAAAGGGACAGAAACTTACTTACGTATTGCATAGTAATCAGCAATACGTAATAGTACATATATATTCAATTAAAATCTGGCAAATCATGATAAGCCCATTAGTATAAAATATTTTAATAAATAAGACTTAATATAATCAGTGATAAACCCCCACATACATTATTAAATAATTACTGAAACTTAGAAACGGTCTAAGTATCAACATTGGAAAGGAGAGTGCGGTAAGGGGTTCATGGACTTTTCTTTCAAAAGAAAAATGTAAAAATAAATAAATAACCAAACATGAAAGAAATATGTAGCTGTGTTTTATTGATGATTTCTGCAAGTGAAAAGCCAATGGATCCATCTCGTGTCACTCAGCCTTCTTGTGAAGTATCTCACTGCTCGCCGGGATCCGTGCCATTACTAGTAGCGCGTAAGAAGTTTCATGTCTCAGTCCATTATTTAAAAGAACGTAGACTATGGGTCAGTGAGGAGCGCGTATCCCATACAAAGGAGCACGGTAAAACCTGTTCTATCATCTTGAAGTCCACTTAAGTGAAAAATATCCAGGTCCCTCCATCAGGGAAAGATCATATAACCACCATTCTCTCAGTCTATCTTGCTGTTGACATCTACATTCAGAAATAAAACTTCGCACCTTTGTAACACTAGCTACGTTTCAGACTGCGCGTGGCCAGTGCCGCCGTCTTGAACGAGTGGTGCTCATGGAGGCTTTTCCATCACTGCAGAAAGTTCCGTCAGTACAGCAGGGCTGAGATGGCATGTCGGAGTACTCAGTTTTGGGTGGTTCACGGCTCTACCTTCTTGTGTTTTCTTTAGAAATAAAAGGTAGATGGGGTGCCTGGGTGGCTCAGTGGGTTAAGTTGCTGCCTTCAGCTCAGGTCATGATCTCAGGGTCCTGGGAATCGAGTCCCATATCGGGCTCTCAGCTCATCAGGGAGCCTGCTTCCTCCTCTCTCTCTGCCTGCCTACTCGTGATCTCTGTCAAATAAATAAATATAAGCTTTTTAAAAATAAAAAAAAGAAATAAAAGGTAGACAATTAAATTATCCTTAGAGTTATTGAAAAAGTGAGTAAATAAATTAATTGATAAACACAAGAATTCAGTTAATGTTTGATATAGGACGGCTCATTGTTCAGGTTGTTTCCTGAAATAAGAACTTAAATTCATCCCATTTTGCTCAAGTTTTCACACTGAAGGAGAACCTGGACTTTTTACTCTTTGGTAGGTTATAGAGACAGATACCAGTAATGTGCTAGTTTTTTTTTTTGTTTGTTTGTTTTGGGTGGTAGATTATAAAAGATCATCTTTATGATATTTCACATTAAAAATTGAGTGATTCAGGGGTACCTGGGTGGTAGGTTAAGCCTTTGCCTTTGGCTCAGGTCATGATCCCAGGGTCCTGGGATCGAGCCCCACATTGGGCTCTCTGCTCAGCGGGGAGCCTGCTTCCCCCTCTACCTCTGCTGCTTCTCTGCCTACTTGTGATCTCTCTCTCTCTCTGTCAAATAAATAAAAATCTTTAAAAAATAAAAAAAAATAATTGAGTAATTCAGTGGATGAAAAGGATACCACTGTTGTATTGATGAAAATGTAACACAAATGAATATTTATGATTAATCTACTAATGCAGAACTAACTTCTATTTAAAAATCTACATTTGTTCTTTTCACTCTTCTAAAAATCTACACTATCCTCCTGGGTGAATACTCCACGTTGGTTTTAGCCGTCGTCCAATGAGGAAGATCTTGACTGTTACTTTTGTGGGTAAGAAGCAAATGTAACAAAGTTTGTTCTTGTTCATGTGGTTTGTCCATATGTGGTCACTAAGGTAGTTAAAATAGAAGAGAAAGGCTCTAGACACAAAAATAAAATCTAAGAACACAAAGTATGGACCAATAGTGGGACTGTGTTCTGGGCACAGGAGCAGTAGGAGTAGAAAGAACCCATTTCAACACAACTGAGATGCAATTTTAAATGGAAGGCATTTAAATTAATTCTTGAAACTGTTTGCCAGTCTGTATTATTTCTAAACCACAGTTGATTGAAGCGTTTCATTCCGATGGAGATCCAAGCTATTCATTGTTTAGAGGAAGGAGGTCTCAGAAGGAAGATCCTATTGTCTGTGTTCTAAACGTGGGACATCATTGTGGTTTTTTGTTGTTCATTAAACCATTAATACTGGTGTATTAATGTCTGACAAAACTGGACATTAAATGAACATGGCCCATTCATGAGACATTTTTAACGATGGTATTGATACGAAGCAAGGTTCAAATGCAGATCTAGTCTGAATGCTCTGTGAGAAATCAGTCTACAGACATGTCATCGTTCTGTTGAGTATCTTGTTCTGGGAGTTGGTGATTTATGGGAAAATGAAGGTAGAATTGAACGAAGAAAAAGAGGGCCAAGTGTGGACCAATGATGAGATTGGAGGGTGTCTGAATCAAAAATTTTGATTAAAGCCATCTGTGACTCTGAGGTCCATAATTAAAAAGTGGCCTCATTTTTTTCCCCCTCTGTGGAAATGAGCTTAGAGCTCAAGTTGAGAATGTTCAAGTATCTTGATTATGGGCATACACACTTGATGAGTATAGGCTGAATTTTTCTAAGTAAATCATGCATGAATAAATTGAAAAAATACAGAAGTGAGTAAATATAAAAGAATCTGGACATAGGCCAATCATGGGACTATGTAAGGAAACATTTCTGTGGCACTCAGTTGCAGTGAAAACTGCCCCTTTGTGGAAGGAGCAGAGAGGCAGATGTATTTAAGACTCCGTATCATTGTTTGATATAGGTGGTGGTTTGCTGGTTGGTTGTTTTTAGGAAAAATTACATACATGAATAATTCATTAAATACTTAATTGGAAAAAGAATGCTCATAGCTCATATTAGAATATGCCTTATGAACAGTTATTATTAATTTATCTCTGTTCACTGGATTTTATTAAAAAGGAGAAACGGCTCATTTTTAAAGCTCTGTGGGTACTATAATAGACATGGAGACAAAATAATGTTTTCGAGTTTCTTGTCTAGTATTAGGTAATTCCCAGATATTGATGAATTGTTACATTTGAATAGGTTATGTCCTAACCACAGTTTTAAAAGGGGGCAGAATATGGCCCAGTAAGAAGCAAGAATGACTAATCTTTATTCTGTATCTCTACCACTGATTCTCTCTTTGTAGCTTGGCTATGGGCATGTGGACACTTGCACATGGAGACAATGTCTGTTCTGGATTCATGGGTTTACCTGTGTTATGTGTGTGTTAGTATATTTTAACGTATGATCAAATATTTCCTGAGTCACTCCACAAATAAGTAAATAAAACAATAAATGTTTGAATTAATATATAAGGTGGGTCAGGCATAGATCTTGGTGAGAATATGCCGTGAATCACAAATTTAAACTCATCTATTTCTACACAAACTGAGTGCTTCCAAAAAAAAAAAAAAAAACCCCAATTGTCTAGGCTCTTGCCTATTTGTGTAGGGGGTCTCTAGACAGATAAGTGCAATAGGCAGAGTTTTTATTTTTGCCCTGAACTCAGTGGTGTTCATTGTATTATTTAAAATGTAAAATTATTATTTAAAAATAGTATTACTTAAAATCAAGAAATAAATGAGGAATGATATCCTTGGGTCAGTGATGAAAATGAGAAGCGAATCAATTTCCTAACTAATCTTGTACCACGCAACTCTTGTCCTTTAAGTCAGTCTAAATTTGGACTGTTCATTCTTCTGAATATTGGCACTTGACTCCACAGAATGAAGATGATGGTTGATTTAATCAGTCTCTGCTGATGAAGATCTTGGCTGTTACCTTTGTGGGTAAGGAACCTAACGACTAAAGTAAATAACAGTCGCAAGATCTTGTCAACTGCGGTGAATTTTTCATCAGTGTTCACTGAATTATTTAAATGAATCCATACATAGATCAGTGATGTGAATGTGCCGTGAAATAAAGATTATGGTTACTCCAGTTCAGGACAATCGTGGTTGAAAACAAGATGGAAGACATTCTGTTCATTTCACAATCCATCTGATTTTTGTAATGCGTTTGACTTAAACATTTATTTGGTAATGAAGTCTAAGACTGCACTGTTCAGTGTGGTTGGCTCTAGCCACACGTGGCTATTTAAGTCTAAAATGATTAAAGTTCAGTGAATTTTCATTTCAGTTCTTTGTGGCACTAGCCACATTTCAAGAACTTAGTAGCTGCATGTGGCTGATGGTGACCACGTAAGAGCGCAGTCTCGGCGCATTCATGTTCCGGTGGTAAGTGCTGCTGGACAGCTCCTCACCGAAGGAGGCCATAGAAAGATGGAAGACAGACTAGGACGCCCATGGAGCTGGGATGCTAAGTGACCCGTGCATACCTCTCTGAGGGCTCCTACAAAAAAAGTCTTGGGGAAAAGGTATAGTTATGGGAAAAGAGCCTGGAAGTAGACCTTGGTCCTCTCCAAGGATTTTGTTCTTGGCTCTTTAAAAATTTTTGGATATTGATTTTATTACTGTTGCTGGATCAAAGAATGGATCCATAAACAAAGGTATAAATCAAGAAAAAGATTGATTGCTTAGTCTGGATCTATGATGAGTACCCTGGGGTGTCTGAAATCAAGGATTTTGATTAAACCCTATAACTCTGAGGTCCATTACAGATTACTCTCTGTTGTCTCTATGGCGAATGAGCTTATTCTAGGAGTTAAAAATACACAGTTTGTTCTTGAGCTTTTGGGTATTGTATTTGCAGTAAATCATTGCATGAATAAATCAAGAAATAAATAAATGAATAACGACTAAATGGGTTATTCCTGGTCCAGATAGGAAAGTATGTAATGTAATATGTGTAACGTAAAAATCATTGTTAATAGATTTCTGAAGCACTGAGTTCCAGTAAAGTAAATTGATTAAAGCTGACCCCTTCGGGTAACGAGAATTTAGATAAATGGATGTACAAACCCAGGTTTTTTTTCAGGGTTGGGTTGTTGGTTTTTTTTTGTTTTACTAAGAGAAGACCAAAACATTTACTTAAAATTAATTATTGATTAAAAAACTGCATAATTGAGAGAGGGCTTACACATAGGCTTATGTCGAGAATGTGTCACATGACCAGTTACAACCAATCCAGTGGTCTTTGCTATGTTTTAATTAAAAAACAAAAACAAAAACAAAAATCATCTGCTCTTTTTTCTGTACCTAAGAAGCATATGGACAGGCATTAATATTGTCCTGTTTCTGTGGAGTCACAAATATTAGTGATATTATTATAAATAGATAAAAGAATAAGTTAATATTTTAATCAATTATTTGTACCATGAGGAGCATTTGTTATGAAGCAAGGGCAGGGGTTAATCCACTTCCACACAGTTGCTTTCCAGATAAAGCAAATAAGACTCATGCTCTTGAATTTTGGGAATGGTGAATATATTTAGATAGGATTTCTTTTTCTGGTTTGGTGAAGTTGCTTTAAGAAAGCAGAAAATAAATGGCTCCATAGGTTCCTATGTTCCTACATACACGTGTAAAGGTGGGGTAAGCATGCAAAATTGTTGAGAATGTGCTAGAAGCTTACATTCAGATTAACCTGCTTCTTCCCAAGCAAGATCCATTTAGAAAGAAGATAGAGCTCTCACCAGGCCAAGGGGACATAGAAATAGATATGAGTAGTAGTCATGGTTCTTAGAATTCTTGTATCTGGTATTGGTTTCAGAGGGGTTCATTATATCAGTTAAATATAATGTTTAGAGCAATCAAGCAATAAATATGTTGTTCTGAGTTTTAATCCATAACAGGCGCTAAGGTTTATTTCCAATCATTTATTGTTGACTTGAACTAAAATATCTGATCTAGGCTGTTCTATATCTATCATCTATGTCACTGAATCTATCTGTTTTTATATTTGCTTTATACTCCACAGAATGGATGGATGATGAATCAATGACAGAGTGTAGGAACTTATGTAAGTAACAGTCAAGATAATTGCTTCTAGTTTGGTGCTCTGTCATGGGTGTTAACTCCATTATTGAAAGGGAATAAATGACTCCATATACAAATAAAATGAATGAAGGTCACGCGTAGGCCGGTTCAGCACATCCGTGGTCAATTAAGGAGAAAAATGCAAGACCATTTTATTCGTTTTCACAGTTAATTATTCAATTAATTAGTGTAAAATGTATGATTCAATTTCAGTGTTGAGTCACAGTTGACTTAGACCTCCCTTTATTTATGAAGACATAATTTCGTCACATTCAAATAGTAAAATGGGATTAATATGAAGTATTGTATTAATTATTAATCTCTATAGGAAACATTGTGGGCAATTAATGAAAGATATAATCAGTGGGATATAATTCTATATGGAAATGTTAAGAGATATTCAAGGATCTTATCTCAAATTTCATGACCTTTATGCATTTTATTATCATCAGGGAATTGGTGAATTAATCATTAAAACATGTGTACATGATTGAAGATAATGAGGGTCAGTCCTGGACCAATGATGATGACTGGTGGAGTATGAGTCATGGATGGTGAATACTATGTAACTGGAACTCTGAGGTCCAACACAGTGAGAAGTCTAGTCTAGACCTTCTGTGGGGAATGGTCGCGTGGACAGGTGTTAAGCATGTTTAAAGATCTTAGTTGTTGTGTTCATGGAATTTGATTCTATTGTTGTAAATGGATCAACCAAAGAATCAAACGAACACATAAAGAAAGAAAGAAAGTAAAGCATTATCCAATTATGAAATTTTATGGTGAGGCCAGACCTGAGCCGAAGGCAGAGGCTTTAACCCACCGAGCCACCCAGACGCCCCATGTTATTAATATATTTTATAAAAACACTGAATTCCATTAGGAACTAAATGTCCTAAAGGTATTATCTCTTTGGCTAAGGTTGATATTACAGTGTAAATCATAACCCATTTTCTTGTTTGGCTGGGGCCTTGATCAGCGTTGCTTGTTACCTCAAGAAAAAAACCAGAACAATTTAATACATACCTAAATGACAAATAAAATGAGAGGAGGCATGCAGAGATAAATGGATAGAATATTTAAAATTTTTTTTATTATCTGTTCTTGTACTCTCAGAATGGATGCTTCCGGCCAGCCTAAGCATCTCCATGGTCTTGAGTTGTCTGGTTGCCTAGGAGCATAGGCATCAGTGTGAGTATGGTCTAAGTAATTGTCTTGGTTTGGGTCCTTGTTAACGGATCCAAGAAGGCCAGCCAGGGCCCAGTGATAAACACGGCACTGTCCTGAACACTGTCGTTGATTGCAAAATTGAGAGTGATTAATGGGAGAGATAATCAATGTAGTAAATGATCCTGTAGATGGCTATTAGACATACGTAAAGATCTTGTTCTTAAGTTTTTGTGATTCAGAGGTACTTAATTACTAATGAAATGAGGAATTAATCAGTAAACGTATGTAGAAATTAATGGAGAAGAAAAGGGACAGTTCTGGACCAATGATGACAAAGGGTGGCGTATGAGTCATGGATGATGAATGTTCTGTGTCTGAAACTCTGAGGTCCAACGAGTAGGAAATCTAGTGCTCTCCTTCTGTCGGAAGTTATCCTGTGGACAGATGTTAGGAATATATATATTCCTAAGGACTACATATACCTGGGTTTTGATTTCGTACTCACAAATGATAGAATCCTAAACGAATACATAAATCAGTAAACATAAAAAAATGAAGCATTGTGAAACTGAAAAAAATGGTGAGGCAAGAAATACTATCAATATTCATTGAAATCACAGACGTCCATTAAGAATTAAATGGACCAACTGCCTTACCTCTGTGCAGGGAGCATACAGGCAGCGATTAGTAATAGTCACTTGGTTGTCACAGACCAGTCTCATGGGCGAGGTGGTTCATTTTGTTAAGAGGAAAATATGTAAATATTATGAAAAATTAATAAATAATTAAATGGCTGAGTCAATGAAATGTGAAAGCAATTCTAAATGCTAAAGCGGGGCTAAATGGAGAGAATGTCTCAATTTTTTAAAATAATCTCTTCTGCTTTGTACTCCTTAGAATGGATGCACTCGAGCTGATTCCCTGTGGTTGGCTTTATTGTTAGGATCACAGACACAGATGTGAGTAATAGTTACAGCGCTCTTCGTGTGAATGGTTATTTTTTTATAAAGAATATTCAGTGTTTGAATAAGATGTATTTTGTATAAACAAAGAAGGCCAACTGTGGCCCGATGGGAAATAGGCTGTTATATGAAACACTGAGAATAATTAAAATAGGAAACATATTGATGAGGTAAATGATTGTGTAGGCAGATGTAGGGTTATTTAGGGCCCTTCTTCTTTTTTTTTTTCTTTTTTAATTCAGAGTTACTTGTTTGATTTTTATCAGGGAATTGGTAAATTCAGAAACAAATATTGATGTAAGTTAGGGAAAAAAAGGCTCAAGCTTGGATCGATGATGATGGCTGGTGGCGTATGAATCATGCATCATGAATGATACGTGTCTGGAACTCTGAGGTCCAACAGAGAAAATGGAGTTTCCCGCCTCTCGGAAATGGCCCTATAGATAGATGTTATGAATGTAGAAGGACCACGTTCTTGGTCTTTTTGTTCGTGGATTTTGATTCTGTTATCATAATTGGATATGTTAAAATTATAAACAATAAAAATATAAATAAACATGGATAAATAAAACATTGTTCAATAATGAAGGTGTGTCATGACCTAAGTTCATCTATTAATATGTGTTAAAAACACTGAGCCGATTACGAAAGACGTGGCTCCAAAGTGTGACTTCTTTGGCTAATGATTATATAGTAAGTACACGTAATAATCACTGCTCGTGTTCTGGCTCAGTGACAAATTTGATACTCCTTGAGAGAACTCCGAAATAATAAATACCTAAATTAGTGACTGTTTAGAAGGTGAAATGGAAGAATTAATGGAGAGATAATGTCTCTCTCTCTCTCTCTCTTTTTTTTTATCTTCTCTGCTCTGTACTTCTCAGAGTGGCCACACCAAGCTGATGAAAGCATGTTCCATGATTAGAGCTCTATACGTAGGAGATGGAGATCGGTGTGAGTACCAAATTTTTATCTTATTTTGGTGGTTTGTTTAGGATGTTAGCTATAATACCAAGAAGTATTTAAATTGAATTAAAAAAGGCCAACCATGGCCCCGTGATAAGTATAGAGTTGACGTGAAACATTGTATTGATTAACTGGTATTTGATGAATGAAATCTATCTTCAAGGAGGCAATGATTCTATGGTCAGATGTTAGGGATGCTTAAGGGTCTTATTTTCAAGTGTTTTTGATTCATAGATGTTTGTTTTTATAGTCAGTGTTTTACTGATAAGTTGATCAGTAAGGAAATGTGGCAGTGAGTGAGGTATAAGGACCAGTGCTGGACCAATGATGACGGCTGGTGGCGTATGAGTCATGGACGATGAATACTACGTGTCGGGAACTCTGAGGTCCAACACTACAAGAATTCGAGTCTTTTTTCTCTCTTGGAAATGATCATAGTGATAGATATTGGTAACATACAAGGATCAAGTTCTTGGTCTTTGTGTTTATAGATTTTGATTCTTTGAGTATAAAAAAATGAAAGAATCAATAATCAAAGATAAATAAATACAAGTAAGTTAAGGGTTATAAATTATGAAAATTAATAAATACCTAAGTGGATGAGTAAATGACATGTGGAAAACAAAGCCAATGAAGATAAGGTTTAAATTTCTATTTTTTTTTTTTTAAATCACCTTCTGTGTTTTCCACGTCTCAGAATGGATGCACTACAGCTGATTTCAGGGTTCTTCCATGGTCACAAGACATCTGCTTACTCCATGTGTTTGGTGCATAGAAGGGTGAGTTTTGGTGGGTCTACACTCTGTGTTTGGAAAGTATGAAATATAATAAAAGAATGCCACCCATGGTTCATTGATAAATATGGAATTGATAATACATTGCATTACATTAAATAGTCCCTATATGAGATTTTGAGGGTGATTAATCAAGGGAGTCAAGGAGATATAATCGGACAGATAAGGGACTATGCAAGGGCTATTTTTTAGTTTTTTTTTCTTTTTTTTGCTTCATAGACATTTATTTTATTACGATCAGATAAATTGATGAGTTAATTAATAAACAAAGGTAGATGAGAGTGAGGCGGAAGGGCCAAGGGCAGACCAGTGGTGATGGCTGGTGTTGCATGAATCACGGTTGATGAATACATCTGGAACTCTGAGGTCCAGCATAAGAAGAAATCTAGTTTACCACTTCTGTTGGAAATGAACCCATAGACAGATTTAGAATTTCACAGAGATTTTGTTCTGGGCTCTTTGTGTTCCTGAATTTTGATTCTATTACAATAAGTGAGTCAATAAAAAACATGTAGTAAAGAAAGAGTGAGAGAGAAATAGTTCATGGGTGTTGCTTCTACATAAGAATGTTACACATAATTAAACAATGGCCAATATTTTTGTTCTGAGTTAGTGGCAAGTTCACTGTTTTTCTTAAGAAAAAGTAAAACACGTATTACCCTGAATTAATTTGTAGCTTAATTACTGAGTAATGAAATGTAGCACAAGGATCAATAGAGAATATGTCTCATTCATGTTATTATCTACTCTGTTTTCTGCTTTTCAGAATGTACACACCCAAGATGGTTTAAGTAGTATCCCTTGGCCAGTGATCTCTACATTTGCCTGTAGGAACATGGAAACCAATGTGAGTAACAGTCCATGTTTCTATCTCACTTTGGTTGGTTTCTTTTGGGCATTCTCTGTAAGACTTAAAAATAAGTATTCAGTAGAAGAGAAAAGACCAACCTGGAAATGTAGGAAACACGATGTTGATTAATCTACCTTTTTGACAGTGGGGATGATTAATGGGAGGTATTTCCATACGGCAGTGAATCTGAAGAAAAATGATAGGGACACTGAAGGCCCTTGTCCTTGGGCTTTTGTGATTCATAGATATTTATTTAATTGCCATAGTGAGTTGATGAATGGATCCTTAACAAAATGTATATGAGAATAAAGAGAAGGAGACCTGTGCATGGACCCGTGATGACCGCTGGTGGCGTATGAGTCCTTTGCGATGAATGCTACGTGTCTGGAAGTCTGAGGTCCAACACAACGATCCTGGGGGTCAACGTGAGGACTATACACGAATATGGGTCTAGTAATCATGGATTCATGAATTTCTGTGTTTTTCATATAAGTGAATGGGTCACTGATAGGACCGATGAATAACCAAACAAAACCAGGGACGAGGTCTTGCCAGCTACGGGTAGATAGGTGGTGAGGCAAGAGCTATTAGTATACACTAAAGAAACCAGTGCAGGTTAAGAGATAAATGGACCAAGGGTGTTGCCTCTTTTTCTAGGGATCGTAATACTACATTTATTTTTACGTTTATATACATGTATGAATTACGAGAATTAAGAAGGACCTTTATGATTGAGTCCATGGACTGAGGACAACAAGGGCCCGTTTAGGGAAGGCCTCATTTTTTTTTTTTCTTTTTTTATCACCTGCTCTGCTCTATACTCCTCGGAATGCGTGCACGACTCCAGCGCGCTCAAGCCTCCTCCGTGGTCACGCGCTCCGTTGTTGCCTCTCTGTGGAGTGAGCACAGAGACCGATGTGAGTAAGAGTTTCGTGTCTGCATCGGAGAGTTTATTCTCAGGTATTTCTGTATTCTGAGAAGTGGGGAATGTAATGACACCCACCCACCCGGAGAGAGAACGGTGGGACTGGTCTGCTGCGTTGTGTGTATTCGTCCATGTACGGAATGGCGATGGTTATTGATGGAGGAGACATGCCAGTGCGGCAGGTGACCCTGTAGGCAGATACAGAATATTCGCAGCTCTTCCTCGGGTTTTTGTGGATCGCAGGGTTTTAGGAATTAATGTTGGTGAATTCTTGGTCAGTAAAGTTAGAGGAGTATGAAGAGAAAAGAGGCCCAGGTTTGGACCGATGATGACAGCTGGTGGCGTATGAGTCACGGATGATGAATGTTACGTGTCTGAAACTCTGAGGTCCAACAAAAAAAGAAAGCGGATTCGTGGCCTCTGTTGGACATGCTGTTACAGACAAATATTAGGAACGTTAAGGAATGATTTTCTTATTTCGCGTTTATGAGCTTTGATTTTACTGTAAAATAATAGCCCGAGGAGACTGTCAGCGTACAAGCACAAATAAGACAAAGAGAGTGAACCGTGTTTGCTCCTAGTTTATGTGGCGAGGTGATGAAAGCTGGTAGCGTATGTTGAAAATGCTGCAGGTCATTACGAAATGTCAGCGGGTCACATTTTTCTGCTTTGGCTGAAAATGAGACATAGAAAGTGCATGGACAGCCAAAGTTCTTATTTTAAGTTTGTGTTAGGTTTGCTGTTATTTTATTTTGGGAAAAATGATAGATATCCCAATTCACTGTATTTCCAAATGAACTGAGGATGGAACGTGTGGTTCAGTGGTCTCTCAGCCTGTTCCTGTCCGTTCTGCTTTGTGTTCCTCAGGATGGATACGCCTGAACTGCCGTAGGCGGTTGGCTGTGATCACGTGCTTGCGGGTGCCCGTGTGTGTAGGAGCACGGAGACCACCGTGAGTGACAGATTCTTCCCCTGGTTCCGATGCTTTGTATGGGATATTTGGTGTCATATTAAAAATTCAAGGAATTCCAAACATAGCTCAATGGTAGATACAGAGTTAACATGAAACATTAACGGTAACTGGTCAGTATGTTCCCAGTGAGTTGAGTGAGTATATTCAGTGAGGCAAAACGTTCTATAGACAGTTGTTAAGGCTACTTAAGGATCTTGTCCTTGAGTTTTGTGAGTCACAGATTACTTTGTAAATGACTTGATAAATTGATGGTAAACACATGTAAAAATACAGAAGAGGAGATGGGATTGTGGACCAATGATGACAGCTGGTGGCGTATGAGTCATATACGATGAATGCTACGTGTCTGGAAGTCTGAGGTCCATCTGACACAAAGGTGTCTAGTCTAATCCCTCTGTTCAACGTGCTCCTGCAGACAGAGGCCAGGGATATACCAGGACCTTGTTCTCACTCTTTGTGATCATGAATTTTGAGAAATATTATCGAAGTATCAGTGGAAGAATAAACAGACATGTAAACGAATAAAGAGGAGAGGGTTAAGTATTGTTCATAACTGAGATGTGTAGTAAGGGGAAGTGATGTAGTTAGAAAGGATCATAAGTGGGTCAAGTGCATTTTACGTCTTTGGCTAAGCATGATATAGGCAGGGCTCAGTGATAGTTGCATAGTCACGGGAGTAAAGGGTACAGCGCATGGACGGGGATGATGTAAGAGCGTCCTGAGCACAGCCCGATGTATAGCAATGAGCCAGTTGTAGTTTTTAGGTCAGTCTCAAATTTGAGGTGGTTCCT
This sequence comes from Mustela nivalis, assembly GCF_964662115.1. NCBI lineage: Eukaryota > Metazoa > Chordata > Mammalia > Carnivora > Mustelidae > Mustela > Mustela nivalis. The sequence goes on along the minus strand of NC_139025.1, from coordinate 5,149,182 downwards.
TTTATTAGGAGAATGAAGATTAATGAATTCCTAAATAACAGAATGAATGAAATGTGGAAAAAGAAGGATTGATTCTGATGAGGTCTCTGATTTTCTTTTTTATACCATGCTTTGCTTTCTGTTCCCCCAGAAGGACATCCTCAGGCTGGTTGAAGAATTCTTTCTTGGTCACAATCTCTCTGGTTGCATCTGTGTTTCAGGTGTTAAGAGAGACCAGTGTGAGTAATAAATCTCATGTTTTCATTTGACAGGTTATAAAAAAAAGAGGTGTTTACTGTGTTATTAATGGTGTGGCTATAATTCGAAAGGCCGATCATGGCCAGTGATAAATAAGGGAGAATTACCAAACGTTACGTTTATTAATGCATTTATGATAGATTAAGAAGGATTAATGAAAACGATTCTATCAATGTGATAAATGATTCTAGGGACAGATGTAGAATATTCAAGGTTCTTGCTCAGTTTTGTGTGAATCATCGCGTTTTTAAAATTAATATTAGTGAATTAAGGGATTAATGAAATAATATGCAGAAAATGAAGAAAAAGGGCTGAAATATGGACCAATGATGACGGCTGGTGGCGTAGGAGTCATGGATGATGAATGCTACGTGTCTGGAACTCTGAGGTCCAATGCGAAAGGAAATATGTAATCTGTGGCCTATCTCAGATTATTATATAGACTGAATTTAACATTGTAAAGGGGCCATTTTCTTGCATTGTTTTCTTGAATTTTGATTCTTTTGTTATTAGTGGATCGATTTAAGAATCACTGTACAAATCTAAAAAGTAAAAATGAAGAGAATGAAGCATATGCACTTTTTCTATTATTATTTTTATTAACATAATGTATTATTTACATTACATGTAATAGGGGTACAGGTCTGTGAATCATCAGTCCTACATAATTCACAGCACTCACCATAGCACATGCCCTCCCCAGTGCCCATCCCCCAGACACCCCATCCTTTCCTCCCATCCCCCTCCCCTCCAGCAATACTCAGTTTGTTTCCTGAGATTAAGACTCTCTTATGGTTTGTTTCCCTCTCTGGTTTCGTCTTGTTTCATTTTTTCCCTCCCTTCCCTTATGGTCCTCTGCCTTGTTTCTCAAATTCCTCATACCAGAGAGATCATAGGATAATTGTCTTTCTCTGATTGACTGACTTCGCTCAGCATAATACCTTCCAGTTCCATCTAAGTCATTGCAAATGGCACGATTTCATTTTTGATGGCTGCGTAATATTCCATTGTCGATACGTACCACATCTTTATCTATTCATCTCTTGATGGACTCTTTCCTTAGATGGCCTATTGTGAATAAAGTATATGCACTCTTACTATTAATATACATGATGAGGCAATGAAAAACATTCAGAGGTATTGAATATACAAATTCCATTAAGAAAAATAAATGTTTCATGTGCGTTACCGCTTCAGTGCATAGTAATAGTGAACTTCTTATTCTGGGTCATTAGCAAGTATGATATTAATGCATTTTTTAAATAGAAAATTAAACATGGTAGCAAATTAATATATTTCAAAATGACTGACTCCATGTAAAGTGGAATGTGTAGGACGCGGGAGATAATGTTTCAGTCTTGTTCTCTTCTGCTTCTTCTGCTTTGTGCTTCTCAGAAGGAAGACACTTGAACCAGTGTAAGCGTCCCCCAGCTTCAGTCACTGCCAGCAAGCCTCTCTCTGTGGGAGCATGGAGTCCAACGTGCGTAATAATCAAAGTTCTTGTCTTGGTTTGGAGGGTTTGTTTAGGGTATCATTGTAATTATTCAGAAAGTATTCAACATAAGAAAAAAGACCAACCATGGTCCAATGATTAAATTGGAACTGGATGAAACATCATGTTGACCCAACCTACCTTTACCACAAAGAAGACGGTTAATGAAGAAGTTTGTTTAATCAGGCAATGATTCTAAAGAAAAATGACAGGGATACTGAAGGCTTTTGTCCTTGCATTTTTGCGATACATAAATATTTATTTAATTACTCTTAGTCGATAGGTGAATTAATGGAAGAGTAGAAAGGAAAAGAGGGCCCGTCCTGGACCAGTGATGACAGCTGGTGGCGTATGAGTCCTATGCGATGAATGCTACGTGTCTGGAAGTCTGAGGTCCACAATGATTCTGGGAGTTGATGCGAGTACGATATAGGACAGTGTTCTTGTTGTTTGGGATTATGGATTTCTATATTATTAACATACACGGATCAATGATAGAACCAGTAAACCCCCCTATAAACAAATAAAAAAAAGGACAAAGGCTTATCAACTCTGAATATATTTGGTGAGGCAAGAAATCCTTTTGATCTAAGCTAAAGAAGCAGATGCAGGTTGTGAAATTAATGGACCAAAAGTGTTCTCTCTTTTTGTAAGACGCTGACCCTGATAAGCAATATCCAATTTTGTAAGCCTGGGTCGTTCTGGAGATGAGGTTGTTAATTTTATAATATGTATGTTGATATTTTCATATGTACATGTGTTGGGAAAAATTAATTAGCACCATTTAGCTGGAAAAATGAAATGAGGAAAACAGGGTATAACAGGGAAGAAGTTTCAGTTTTTAATTATCTGCTCTGTGTTAACACTCCTCAGAATCAACGCACTCCCGCTGATGTAAGCATTTTCCATGGTCAGGAGGTCTGTGATTTCCCGTGTGTTCTAAGCCTAGAGATGAATGTGAGTACATTTTAAAGTTCTTGTATATGGTTAAAAGTCTTTTGAAAAGGTATCCACTCTATTGTTGAAAGTGTGAAATACAATTGAAAACCCTTAACACAGGAACCTTGAAATGTGGGATAAGGTATGGATGATCCCAGGTGTAAGAATCTAATAATGTGGCAGGTGGTCCTGTAGGTAGAGGCAGAATATTTATTGATCTCATTTTTGGATTTCTGTGAATCACAGGATTTTAAAAATTAAGATTAGTCAATTATGGAATCAGTGAAGGAAGAAAAAGAGGCCCAGATTTGGACCAGTGATGACGATCGGTGGCGTATGAGTCACGGATGATGAATGTTACGTGTCTGAAACTCTGAGGTCCAACCAAAGAAAAAAGAAATACAGTCTGTTGCTTCTCTTGGAAGTGGTCTGATGGACCGGTGTTAGGGCAAGGACAAGGACCATGTCCTTGGTTCAATTTCACGAGTTTTGATTCTACTGGAACAAACAGCTCAATGAAGAATCAGTGCACGTGTGATAAGATTAAGGGAGTGAAGCATGTCTGTTCGTAATACAATTTATTAACATTTATTGAAAATACTGGAGTTTATTAAGAAATATAAATGGGTTCAAGTTGGGGGTATAGACCGTAAATAACAGCCAATATTCTTATTCTTGGTCTGTGTCAAGTTCGATATTGCTTGTTCAGGGAAAATTAATAATGACCCCGATGTGCTGTATTCCTGCGTGACAGACAAAACGAAGGTAAAATCCGTGCAGCTACAGAGTGTCTCTCTGTCCTGTTGCCATGTGTCCTGCTCTGTGCTCCTCAGAACGGATGAACTCCGGCAGCTGGAAGCCCTTGCATGATTACAAGCTGTCTGTCTGTCTGTCTGGAGCATAGAGACCAGTGTGAGTAGTAGTCAACGTGTTTGTCTGCTTTGGCTAGTGCTTTATTTAAGATCTTCACTATATCGTTAAGAAGTATGAAGAATAATCACGTCAGGGCAGCTGTAGCCCAGTGACAACTGTGGAATTGGTCATATTGACTAAAGGGTTGATCGTGTCGATTAATGCATTTACTAAAACGTTACAGTTAACGAGAGTGATGCACGGATGTAAGAACGAGCCTAAGGACAGAAAAGAGATCTCAAGGCTCTTTTTGCACTTTTGTGAATAATAACATCTTAGAATTATTATTAGTGAATTAATGAATTAGTCAATCAACAATGTAGCACTGAATGGAGAAAAAGAGGGACAGTACTGGCTCGGTGATGACTGCTGGTGACATTATGAGTCGTGTATGACGAACACGTGTCTGGCAGTCTAGGCGACTGTCCTGTGTGACGTGATCTCATAGACAGATACCCTGAGTATAGAAAGATCCCGTTTTGGGTTCATGTTCATGCGTGCGATATTTTTATGATTGGGTCAATGAGATGATCAACAAACAGTCTCTAAATAAGCATAAAGGTCATACAGCATTGTCCAGTTACAAAAATAAGTAGTGAGACAAGAAATACTATTAATGTGTATTAAAAACACACTCCTGTCCATTAAGAAATAAATGATACAAACAAAGGTGTTGCCTCCCTGGCAAAGGACTGGGTAGTCATGGTAGGGTAACATGGGAGCGTTAAGTAGAACAAACAGTGTTCATATTCTATGTCAATGGCAAGGCCATTATTGTTCACTTATTAGGAGACACTTAATAAACAGTACCCCTAATTACACATTCTCTACATGACTGACGAGATGAGAGGTGGGTTGCAAGGCCAGTGGAGAGAAGGTCTAAAGCTTTTTGTTTTCATCTGTTCTTCTCTGTATGCCAAAAATGGACTGATTCAAGCATTCTTCCGTGGTCGCAAGATCTGTGGCTGTGTCTGTGTGTTGGAGAATGGAGATCCATGTGACTAATGGTCAGTGTTCTTGTCTCAGTTTTTGGGGTGGTTTGTTTAAGGGTTCTCATTGTTTCGTTAAAAAAATGGGAAATGCCAACCACGGCCCCCAACTGCAAATAAGATGAGACATTGTGTTTATTAATTCATAGACAAAACACTGAGGTCGGTTAATGAAAGAAATGAATTGCTGGGGGAGATGATTCTGTGGGCAGATGTTTCACATTAGTCCCTGCCAACCACACGCTAATGGTAAAGTAAAAGGTTAAAATGAACATGTTGGTTAATTCATACATTCGACACTGAGGTCAGTTAGCAAAATAGATGTAGACTCTTTGCCGTGTAGAAAATGATGTTATGTACAGATGATAGGGATATTAAAGTCACTTTTCAAAACCTCATGGACATTTTTTTTATTATTAGTGGATTAATGAGCAGAATTATGGTTCAGTAAAGAAAAAGGGCAAAATCTGAACCAATACTGATGACTAACAGTATAAAAGGCAAGGGTGAATCAGGCTTCTCAACACCTTTGTGATCCAGTGCAGAAAGAAGTCTAGTCTCCTGCTTCTGTTACAAGTGGTCCTATAAGCCGTTGTTAGAGCTGTCCCAGAATTTTATTCATGGGCTTTTGATTTCACAGATACTGATTGCTTATTAAAAGTTAAGCAGTGCAATCACAACTAAAAAAAGTATGGGTAAATGAAGGGAAAATGGGTCCAAACGTGCAATAACTATAGTGCATGACATGAATGACATGCATATCATGACAGATTCATTTCAAAGAAATGGAGGTCCATTAAGAATCTGTTAAGGTGTTTCTACCTCATCCGAAGGGCCGTAGGGACAGATGTATGTAGTTGTTGATATTCCTGTTCTGTGCTGCCTCTGGGTCACAGGTGTTTTTGTTTTTTTCAGTTGAGAAATAGGGGGCAAAAAAAGGTTCACATAACGTAATCAACTACCTGTGTTAAAGAAGGTCAAGCATGAACCAGTGACAAAACCAAATCATGTAACAAGTTATGACAAATCTGGTCGGTTTCACTGTGTTCTCTTGGTAATCGTTCCGCAATGTGAACCTAAACCAGACGTCACTTTGTACACTTTAATACATACAACTATATTTATTGATCATTTCTCAGTAACGTTGCACAAGAAATATGTATCCTTTGTCATTTATGATAGTGAGTGACTTGACAACAGTTTTTATTAATTAGGGTTATAACCTTGAGTTCGGATACAAGAGGGAACATATTTCATCGTTATAAATTAATAAATAAGTTAATAAGCGAATGCAGTAGAAGGAGACGAAGCCCATGGGTGGTGATGAATGATCCAGGAATTCTGGTCATGTTTTGTCCCTCCCCAGGCATAAATCCCAACCCTCTTAAGTCAGGAGAACTGAACAGATACGTACACAATAGCATTTCCATTCTGGGCTTCTGGGAAGTTAGAGAGCTTCCATTTTTTTTTTTTAAACCATTTTCATTTTTCATTTAAGTGACTAGTTTGTCAATTTTTTATGAGTTAGAATGAATGAATGACTATTAAAGCTATTGATAAATATTGACATGCATGAAGCAAATCAGGGAAGACCAGATACAGGTCTATGATGAAGATATGTGGTAAAGTTTATGAAGTAACTGATTTCAATACGATTTGTTTTAAAGTTTGGAGGATTTTATGTTTACTTTCTTAAATATCTAATTTTCCATCTTAGGTTGGCACCACAGTTTATAAACGTTTTTCTGTGGAAAAGATCTAAGTTGCTAAATCAATGAAACAACTCATAGAAAGATGGTCAGGTACAGTCTTTGGATGGGCAGTGGATAGTGGGCTCATGGTTGTATTTTCATCTTTAAAGAATGTACAAGTTAAGTGAAAAAGTGTGGAGGTTCTTCAGAAGGTTAAAAATAGAGCTACTCTGTGATTCAGCAATTGCACTATTAGGCATTTACCCAAAGGATACAGAAATGTTGATTCAGAGAGACACGTGAACCCTGATGTTTATAGCAGCAAGGTCTTCTATAGCCGAAATAGAGAAAGAGACCCAATGTGCATCGACTGATTAATGGATAAAGAAATTTTGGTATATACATAGAATGGAATATTACTCAGCCATCAAAAAGAATGAAATCTTGCCATTTGCAATGACATGGGTAGGGCTTGAGTGTCTAATGCTAAGTGAAGCAAGTTAGTCAGACTTGCTGTATAATTTCACTCATTAGAATTTAAGAAATGTAGCAGATGACCATAGGGAGAGAAAAGGAGAGAGGGAAACCATAAAGCAGACTCAACTTGGTAAGACCAAATGAGGATTGCTAGAGGGGAGGTGGGTGGGGGAATGGGCTCAGTGGGGGATGGGTATTGAGGAAGGCACTACGATGAGCACTGGGTGTTGTTACCTAAGTGATGAATCTGTACATTTCTATTCTTGAAGCTAATATTACACTATATGTTAACTAACTGGAATTTAAATACAAACTTGAAAAGAAAAGGGCCAAGCAAGGATCCATGATGTGACTAGAATGCATTCTGAATGTGTCTTGTGATTTACTCGTTTCGTCTCCGAAAGTCCATTTCAAAAGGAAATTCGGTATATCACGTCTATAGGAATAAGGCTGTAGCTAGACTTCAGTAACGTGCAAAAGTGGTATAAGTGACTCCTGGAAATTCAGTATATTATTCTAAGGGAATTAATTAAAAAATCAGTAGATGATAGATGAGTAGATAGATGGATAGAGAAATGGTGGTAGGGAGATAGATCATGTAATTAATGCTTGATTAATTAAGAAAAAATGTTGTGAGGTATAAATTTCTGTTCATACAATTGGCAAACCTTCCCTATTGTTAAGAGATCAGTCGGCGAAAGGCGTTCCGTTTCTGTGTTGCTGACTGTAGAGCAGTGGTTCTCAGACTGGAGTGAGCACCACAGTCCCCTGAAAGCTGGTTAAACTGTAGAGTGCTGGCCTCATCCTCAGCATCTCTTTCATTATATTTAATACTTTTTAAAGAGTGGTTTATTTCAATCCCTGTTCGTTAGCATACAGTGTGATACTAGTCTTCCGGAGTACAGCCTAGGGATTCAGCACTTACATGGGTTACCCCGTGTCCCTTCATCCCCGTCCCACGATTCCCCATCCCCCAACCCACCTCCACCGCTCGGGATGATGTTAAAAAAAGATCAAGTCCATGTCATTCATTTTTATAGCTCCTTAAATTTCTATTTCAGTTTTTCCCTACACATTCCTTCACGGATACAGATGTAAACCACCTTTATCATGAGGCAGAAGCACGTAGGAGATGTAGGTGGTAGACCGTGCTTTAGTTCTGATGCATGTGGGGACTATATATAAAAAGAACATAGAAATTACATGGAAAGAGGGCAAATCGTGGACCTGCACTGCGCACGGAACGCATGCTGAACCGTATTTTACAATCAAGGCATCTATGACCTACTGAGGTCCATTACAAAAAGGGATTTAAGTGTTTGTATCTGTGGGACTGAACCTGTAGACTTCAGGAACACTCAAGGATCATGTTCTTTGCCTTGGTGCTTCATGGATTTTGATTTTATTGTTGTCATGAATAAATGAGAGAAACAGACACGTCAGTTCATGAAGATGAAAAGTGTGAAGTGTATCCAACTATGAAAATATGTGGTGAGGCAAGACTTACTAGAACTTGGAGACAGCGGAGTTCCTTAATAAATGGCTCAGGGGGTTCCATTTTGGGGTAAGGATAAGATAGATGGTAATACATAATAGTATGTATGCTGGTTTTAAAAAAAATTTTATTTAAATTCAAGTTAGTTAGCATATAGTATATTATTAATTTGGGGATAGAATTTACTGATTCATCGGTTACAGAAAACACCCAGTGCTCATTATATCAAAGTGCCCTCCTTAATGTCTTACCACCCAATGACTCCTTCCCCACACACCTCCCCTCCAGCGACCCTTAGTTTGTTCTCTACAGTTAAGAGAGATGCTATAAGAGTCATGGGCAATGCAAAAAGAAGTATCTAAAATTCTGAGATGCAACACAATACATAATTAGTCTAACCCCTCTTTTGGAAATGATCTTATGGGCAGATATCAGAAATACGTAAAGGTCATGTTCTCTTTTTGGCTTTATAGATTTATTATCTGTATACCTGTATAGATCCATATCTGTATCTAATGTATTATTTTGGCTTTATAGAATTCATTATCCTCAATGGATCAATGTTAGAACCATTTAAGAAATACAAATAAATAAAGAGAAAATGAAGCACGTCCAATTAGGAACACATGTTGGAGGCAGGACATATTATTAATAAAAATTAAAAACATCAGTGCCCATTAAGAAACGGATCAAGGTTGTTACTACTTGGCTAAGAATTATATAGGCACAGGGAATTAAAAATCAATTATTTTAAAATTCTGAATCAGTCCCAAGTTCAAGGTTCTTCCCTTTGTTTGTAGGAAAGAAAAATAATGGAAAATTGACACATATGTAAAACACTGAGTAAATGACACGTGGAAAGGAAGGGTGAGTGTAGATATGGGCTTAATTTTCTCTATCCACTGCTCTGCCCCGTACTTCTCAGAATGGACGCGCTTGTCCTGATGGAAGCATCTTCCATGGTCATGAACTCTGGGCCTGCATCGATGCACTGGGAACTAGACACCACCAGCGTGAGTAATAGTCAGAATTCTTGGGTTGGGTTGGGCGGTTTGCTTAAGAATATTTACTGCATCACTAGTGTGCAGTCATAACAACTTGGTGAACAAAGAGAAAGAGGACCAGTCCTGGGCCGATGATGATGACTGGTGGCGTACGAGTCATGGATGATGATGAGTAACGTGTGTCTGAAACTCTGAGGTCCAGTCACACAGTTTGGTGCGTTCTCTTTGTTTGAAAAGGTGCTTTAGGCGGAACTCCAGAAGACACGGAGATCTTGTTTTCGGTCTCCGTGTTTGTTCATGCATTTTCATCTGCAATGATAATCGGAGCATTGACACTGTCCCTGAACAAATATATATAAATATAAACAAATAAAGAGGAATATGGGAAAGCATGCTCTAATTATAAAAATCGGTGGCAAGGCAAGGAATAGTATCAATAAATTTCAAATTTGTGAAGTCCAAAGACTAAGAAATGTTTGCGTGACTTAAGTCTTTGGCTGAGGATGATACAGGCCAATACTAATCGATGTTCATTTTCTGGGTTGGGGAAAAGATCTAAGTGGTTCCGATTTTCTTAAGAGAAAATGAATTCAGAGAGTTACGCCTAATTAATGATTGCCTACAGCCTTGAAAAGGGAACTGGAGCGGCAAGGATCAGGGAAGACGGGGTTGCGGTCTTCCCTGGAGCTCCTGAACGCATCGCACGTGTCGCGGTTCTGTGCGTGCTTCTGCGTCGTGGGAGCGTGGCGAGCAGTGTGAGTACTGGTCGGTGTTCTCGTCTTGGATGGAACGTTCTGGTCTGTTTGATTTAATTACTCTGTTCTCAAAAAGTGTTTGATTCAATCAAGAAGCCCAAACATACCAAGTCAAGTATCGTTGTTGTGAACCAATCCGATGTTCACCCTTACGCGTAACCCTGAGGGCAGTTAATGAAGGAGTTTATCCTCAGTGGAAATGATTGCATGGATGGGTCGTAGGGATATTCAAGGATCTTACTTGTGATTTATTTATTTTTTTTGGTGACTTGTGTTTATTTCTGTAATAGGCAGTTAATTACAATAAACAGATGCAGATGACAGTAGAAAAAAAGAGCCAGTCCCAGACCAGCGATGGCAGCTGAGGTACGGAGTCGCGTGTGTCTGGAACTCTGAGGACCAGCACAAAACCAATCTGTTCCATGGTGCTGACGTGGTCCTATACAGATATGAGGATACACGCGGGTCTTCTTTTTTTGGTCTTGGTTTTTATTCACTTTCATTCTACAAATATAATCGGATCAGTGAAAATAGCAATAAACATATTACAAATAAAGAGGAGGGGAGTAAATCATTGTCCACTTATAAAAATATGTGGGCAAGGCGAAGTACAATTAATATGTAGTGCAAACCCTGACAATTAGTGAAAATAAATGACAGACGCCTGTTGCCCCTTTTACTGAGTATGACACAGGCCGTAAGGTGTAGCCATCACTGTTCATATTCTTTGTCATTGGCCATACTAACGTGATTTCGTCCCTTAAGAGAAAATAAAATAGGTATGATCAGAACTTACTAATTGCCTACACGACTGAAAAAATACAGATGGAATTATGGGCCAATGGAGAGAGTGTCTCCGTCCTTTTGTTGTTGCTGCTGTTCTGGCCTTTGCCCTCCACAGAAAGGAAGTATTCCAGTTAATTTAAAATCTTAAATGGTCAGGAGCTCTGTGTGTTAGGAAGAGGGAGGCCAGTGTGAGTAATAACCAGTGTTCTTCTTGGCTAGAGTACTGTCATACTTTTATGTATGTTTGTATGTATTTTAAGTTCAATTAGCCACGCATAGTACATCATTAGTTTTTGGTAAAATGTTGAATGATTCATTAGTTGGAGAACAACACAGTGCTGCCGTTTCAAAAAACATTTTTACTGTGTTATTAAAAACTTATATCCCCATACAAAAATGACTGAAATCTCGCCATTTGGAATGACATTAATGGAGGTAGAGAGTATTATGCTAGAAGTCGGTAGTATGAGAAAGACAGATACCATACGATTTTATTCATGTGCAGTTTAAGAAACGAAACGAACACAGGGGAAAGAGACAGAGAAGGGCAAACCGAGAAACCGACTCCTAACTTCCGGGAACAAACTGATGGTTGCTAAGGGGAAGCGGGGGGCGGGGGGATGGTTGAGCAGCGAGCGGATGGGCCTTCAAGAGGTCACTCACGATGAACGCCGGGTGTTGCATGCGAGTGTTGAGTCACTGCATTGTGCACCTGGAACTAACACAACCTTGCATGTTCACTAGCTGGAGTTGAAATAAAAACTTTAAAAAAAGTATTAAATATAACGAAAGAAGGTGAGCTATGCCAGCGTTAAATACAAGGTTAATGTGGAGCAGCGCCGATGAACGCATACGGGAAATACTAAGCTGAGTTAATGAAAGGAATTTGGTCTCCGTGGAAATAGATTGTGTAGATGGAGGTTAGAGCTACTAAAGAATCATACTCTTTTTTGTGTGTCTGTCTGATTTATGTGTATTTCTTCACTGATGAATTAAATGGTGAACAAATGTAGGTTGTCATGGAGAAAGCAAGCCAGTCCTGGACCACCAGGGATGATGGGTGAGACACGAGTCATGTCTGACAGAGACATTTTCTGGAGCTCCGAGGTCCCGCACAAATGGAATCTGGTCCCCTGTGCTTTATGAAGGGAAACTATGGATGGGTATCAGGAGTATATAAGGATTTTGTTCTTAGCCTTTGAGTTCATGAAGCTTTAAAATACTATTATGAAAGTATCAATGGAAGAAAAACATGAATTTATGACTAAATATGGAGAGAATGAAGCTCTGTTCATCAAACAAAATATATACTAAGGAAAAGGCATATGAGTGTAAAGGAATAGATTAAAAAAAGGACCAAGTATATTTTGTATTTGATGAAGGGTGATTTAGACAGTGATAGGTAATAGTTACTGCTCTCAGTCAGGAATCAATTTGGAGTTTATTAATAAAAAAGTAAATAAATACTACCAAAAAGTAATAAATGCCCAGCTGCCTATGCAGACAAGTGATGGAAAATACAGAGACAATAACTCAATTTTTTATCATATTGTCTACTGTATCATATTTTATCATCTCTTCAGAGGGCATGCACTGAGCTGATTTTATCATTCACGGTGATTAAGACTGTTAAGATATCTTTGTGTTAGAAAAGAGATAAAAGCAAGTAATTGTCAAAGACCTTGTTTTTGGTGATTTAAGAGCATTCACAATATCATTTAAAAGTAGTAAAGTAGTAAATAAAATAAAGATGTTAACTATGGTCTGATGAGAAATACGATATGAAATATTAACGTTGATTCACTGATAATGTACAATATGGGGATTGACTAGTGAAAGACGCAATCTGTGTGGCGCACGATTCTACAGATAGAAGTAGGCGTATTTAAGGTTTTTTTGGTGATTTTTCCAAATCACGCATTGATTTTTATTACCAATGAATTAGGATGAAGAAAAGGAGACTCAAATCTAGATCGATGGTGAAAACTGGTGGCGTAGGAATCCTCCGTGGTTGCGTGTTACACGCCTGTAACTCTGAGTCCATGTAAAGCAAAATCTAGCTTGTTTTCTGTTGTAAGTGACCCCGTGGGTCAATGTAGAAATATACAAAGTTCATATTCTTTATAAAAAATTTTTAAATTTTTTAATTAACATATATTATTAGCCCCAGGGGTACAGGTCTGTGAATCATCAGGTTTACACACTTCACAGCACTCACCATAGCACATACCCTCCCCAATGTCCATAATCCCACCCCGCCTCTCCCTGAACCCCTCTCCTGGCAACCCTCCGTTTGTTTTGTGAGATTAAGAGTCTCTTACGATTTATCTCCCTCCCGATCCCATCTTGTTTCATTCGTTCCTTTCCTATACCCCCAAACCCCCCACTCTGCCTCTCAACTTCCTCATATCAGGGAGATCATATGATAATTGTCTACAAAGCTCATACTCCTATGTTGGGTTCATAGCCTTAGATTTCTGGTTATGAAGGAATCAGTAATCAAAGCATTGAAAACAACAACAAAAAAAAACCCAACAGATAAATAGGGTGAAGCATTGTCCAGCTTGGAATATATGTGGTGACATATAAGAAGTGAGGAAGAATGCTCGTTTGCTTAAGAATTCTGTAAGCACTGATAAGGAAGAACCCTTATCATTGCTATTGTTCAGCCTCAAGTTTAAGCTTTCCTTTAGGTAAGAGAAAACACATTATGAAAGATGAATGCCTGCCTAAATAAATGCAAGAAATGTAGGAAGAAGGACCCATGGAGACAGGATCTGAAATTTTCCTCTTGTTTGTGCTCCTCTGTATTCCTCAGAAAGGACCTGGCTAGCAGATGTCAGGATTCTTCCTTGGTCACGAGATCTCGGGTTGTGTTCATGTGTCAGGAACACGGAGACCATGTGAGTCGTAGTCGAAGGTTTGGTCTTAGTTTCTGTTCTTTGCTCAGCAGGATTCAGTGCATCATTGAAAACCATGGCGTGGAATCAGTAAATCCAGTTAGCCCACTGAGCAACATGGGCTTGATACATAGCGTTGTATTGATTAATGCATATAATACGAATTGACAATAATTAATGAACGTGATAGAGACGTGAGAATGGTTCTAAATAGATACATGGAATTGCTAAGCTCCATGTAGTTTCTGGGAGTAATCATTGTTAAAATTATAGTTACTGAATTAGGAATTGATCAGTAAATAATGGAGAAACGAAAGGTGACCGAGAGGGACGACACTGGACCGATGATGACCGCTGGTGGCGTATGAGTCGTGTACGATGAATACGTGTCTGGAACTCTGAGGTCCAGCACAGATGGACTCTGCTCCGTTGTCCCTGTTTGATGTGGTCTAGAGGCAGAGTCAGGAATATTTAAAGACCGTGGTTTTTGTCATTATATTCATGAATTTCCTTCCTATTTTTATAATCGGATCAGTGAGATTAATACACAGATGTCAACAAATTTAAATGAAGAGAAGGGGAAGCCTTGTCTAACTATGAAAATAGGTGGTTAGGTGACAGTTACTATAATATAATAATACATTAATTATATCGAAAAGACTGATATCCATTAGGAAAGAGATGGTATTAAGGGTGTTGTGTCTTGGGCTGAGGTTGGTGGTGTGCACCGTGTTAAGAACAGCGTCCTTTTGGCAGGGGCAAGATGGATATTGTTTGTTTACTTAATAGGAAAGAGATACACATTATCTCAAGTCGCCACTTGTCTAAATGACGGACTGAGTGAAAGTTGGGATACAGGGACAAAGGAACCTAAGGTCTCCATCTTTTATCCCCTGCTCTGTCTTGTACTTCTTAGAATGGTCACTGTCAGCTGATGGAAGCATCTACCCTAGTCGCCGGCTTCGTGGTCAAATCTGTGGGTGATAGCGTGGACCCCAGTGCGAGTAAGAGTCAAAATTCTTTTCCTGGTTTGGTGGTTTTTCAAAAAGGTTTTCATTCCATTATTAAAAAAAGTTGTGAAGTCTAACTGCTGATGACCAGCCATGGCCCAATAATTAGAATCAGGTTAATAAGAAACATGTGTTAATTAGCCTATGTAGGAAAAACATTGAGGTCAGTTAATGGATGATATACATTGTTAGTGGGAATTAATTCTGCGGACAAATGTGAGAGATATGGAAGGACTTGTTTTGAGGTTTTGTGACCCCTAGGTATTATTTTGTTATTCTTAGTGAAATGATGAATTAATCAAAACATGTAGACATGATTTGGAGATCATGAGGGACACGCCTGGGTAAATGATGATGAGTGGTGGCGCAAGGGTCCTGGACGATGAACATCACAGGTCTGGAACTCTGGGTTCCGACACACAAAAAATCTAGTCCTTTCTCCTCCTGGAAGTGATCCTCGGGAGAGGTGTCTAGACATGCATGTCTAACAGTATTGTTACAAAAAGAGTGACAAAAATATACAAACAAATAATAGATAAACATGAAGAGGGTGAAGCAGTGTTCATTGCTGTAATATATAATAAGTAAAATGATATTAGTGTGCATCAGAATGGAAAAGAAAAGATCCGTGTCTGAGTAAGAATGATGTGGGGAATAAGTCGTAATTACTGGAATCTGTTACAGCGTCGACATTTGATGTATTAAGGGGAAAATTACAATAATTTCATAAATGCCTAAATGACAGCAAGTGAACAGTGGGATATATGAATCAGTGGAGAGAAGAGCTCAAAATTTTTATTATCTTCCTGCTTGTCACTCCTCAGAATAGACACTTGAGCTGTTTTCAGCTTCCGCCGTGATCAAGACTGTGATGTTCCCTGTGAGCACTGAAAGAGATGGAGGCGAGTGCTGGTCAAAATGGTCGTCTTGGAAAGGGCCACTTGTTTCAGGGTAATCAGGGTATCATTAAAAAGCATTAAATTGATTAAAAAAACAACCGAGGCCTCATGGCAAATGGGATGAGACCCATCACGTTGACTGATGAGTAATATAGGAGATGGGGGTGATGCACGCCGTCTGGATAATGATTCTGTTAACTGACGTTAGAGATATTCAAGGATCTTATTCTGTGGTTCGTGTGAGCCATGTATTATTATTATTTTTAAAGATTTTATTTATTTATTTGACAGACAGAGATCACAAGTAGGCAGAGAGGCAGGTAGAGAGCAGAGAGCCTGATGTGGACCTTGATCCCAGGACCCTGGGATCATGACCTGAGCCGAAAGCAGAGGCTTTAACCCACTGAGCCATCCAGGTGCCCCCCCATGTATTATTTTTATAATTGCCAAGGAACTGATGATTTCACGGATACAAAAGTAGAAATGAACTAAGAAGAGACTCAGTCCTGGACCAGTGATGAGGACGGTGGCATAGGAGTCATGGACGATGAAACTATGTGTCTGAAACTCTGAGGTCCAACACAACGTAATTTGGTCTGTTTCTTCTCTTGAAATCAATTCTATAGAGCACTGTCAAGTACGAGATCACATTCTTGTTTTGTTTCATAGATACAGACGTTATTATTAATGGATCAATGATAGAACCATCATGCAAATACAGATAAACACATAAGGAAGAATAGCGTGAGGTATTGTCCAAATACAAACCCCAGGTATCAAGGCAGAATATATTTTTTTAAGATTTTATTTATTTGACATAGAGGGAGAGATCACAAGTAGGCAGAGAGGCAGGCAGAGAGAGAGAGAGAGAGAGAGAGAGAGAGAAGGAAGCAGGCTCCCTGCTGAGCAGAGAGCCCTATGCGGGGCTTGATCCCAGGACTCTGGGATCATGACCTGAGCCGAAGGCAGAGGCTTAAGTCACTGAGCCACCCAGGCACCCCCAAGGCAGAATGTATTAATGTGAAAAGCTGGAAAAACTGATTGATGTCCACTAAGAAATAAGTGGACCAAAGGTCATCTCTTTGGCTGTGGGTCTATAGGCGTGCCTAAGTGGGAATCACTTTAATTGTTTCTCAGACCAAAGATCAGATTTTTATAAGATGACCATACGTATGTAAAGAAACAAATGAATATCAAATACTGGGTAAATGAAATGCAGCAAGCAAGGAACAGTGTGGATTAGGTTCCATTTTTTTTTTTTTTTTTAATCTTCCACTGTGTTCTGTACTCCTCAGAATGAATACGCACGAGATGATTCGGTGACTTCCCTGGGCGCGAGGTCTGTGGTTGCTTCTGTACACAGGACGGAGATTCCTGTGAGTGACGGTTGACGTTCTCTTCTCAGTTTAAGGGGATTTTCTAAAGGTTATTCCCTGTTGGTTATAAATTTTAATTGATGATTTATTAGTATTATTTATTAAAACACATAAAATAGAATTAAGGAAGGCAGCTGGTTCTCCGTGTTAAATACAGAACGTACGAAGCACATTGGTGAACGCAGGTCTGCCGTCTGAAGACACTGATGAGAGACACTGATGTGAGGTGAATTCAGTGTACAGATGTGGGACTTGTATGTACCAAGTCTCCTTGGAGTCATCCCACTTAAAAATTAGTAGTGAATTAATGATCTGATCAATTAACAAATAGAAAAAGAGGGACAGTATTGGATCGATGATGACCGCTGGTGGCGTATGAGTCGTGTACGATGAATACGTGTCTGGAACTCTGAGGTCCAACCTGGTCTACTCCATTCCCAGTCTGAAGGCATCCTATAGACCGATACCAGGAGCAAAGGAAAGGTTTGCTGTTGGTCTTGGTGTTGATGCATTTTTATTTTATTCTTACAATTGGATAAATGTGAGAACCTATAAATAAATAAATAAATAAAGATGACTAGAGTAAAGCATTGTCCAATTACAAAAATATATAATGAGGCAAGGAATACTATGATTCTATTATGGAAACTCGGTAGTTCAGGTAGAAACAAATGTTATTTGACTGTTACCACTTAGGGTTGGGATGATGTAGACAATGTGAATTACATCACGTCCACATTCTGGCCCAGTGGTATGATCGAAGTCGTTGGTTTTCATAACAGACCGAAGTACGTACACCAGACTAATGATTGCCTAGAGAGCTGTGTGGACGTTGAATCTGGCATAAAGGGAGAGAATGTCTCAACCGTTTTTATCACCTGCTTTGCTTTGTACTTCTTAGAAAGACACTGGACCTGGTTTAAGGATTTCTCTCTTGATCCTGACCTCTGTGTTTGCATCTGTTTTAGGAGACTGGAGACCCGTGTAAGCATAATCGCATTTCTTCTCTTGGTTTGGGTTGTTGGTCTAAGGATATTTACTGTCGTAATCCAGTATTTGAAATATAATCAAAGAGGGTTATCTTTCTCCTACTGACAACTAGGAGATTTTTAGGAAGCAGCGTATTGATTTTCAGGAAGCGTGTAGGAGAAACCGATACAGGGCAGGGATACAACGATAGAAAGATGGGTCTAGAAGCATATTAGGGATATCAAGGCCTTATTGGGGCTTGTAAATAATGGAATCTAAATATTATCATTAGTGAGTTAATAAGTGAGTCAGTAAACAATATTGAAATGAATGAAGAGAACGCCGTCTTTCTGGATCAGGGATGATAACTGCCGGCGTCTGAGTCACGGATGATGAGTGATACGTGTCTGAAACTCTGAGGTCCAGCACAGGAGAGATGGCTTCCTTCTCTTCATGCACTTGCTTTTCTTAATACAATTGAATCATGAAAGAATCAGTAGACAGGAATATGGATCAGTTGAACGTCTTAATCTTTTTATCACTCTTTGTGCTTGGTACTTTTCAGAAGAGAAGGTCAAGGTGATTTCTGCCTTCATTTTGTTCCCTCTTATAGGAAAGAGACTAACGTGAGTAATGATCGACGTTTTTTCCTTGCTTTGGGTCATTGTTTAAGGGCTTTCATGGTCTGATTAAAACATAGTAAATATAAGGAAATATTAATTACAGCTCAGTGATAAATATGATATGAAACATTACGCTGATTAATTGATAATACATAACATTTATTATTGAAAGCGATATGATCTATTTTGGCAGTGATTCTATAGGAAGTTTAGGAATATTCAAGTATTGCCTCAGTTTTTCTGAATAGTGTATTGATTTTATTATGATCAATGAAGGTATGTTTCAATTGATAGAAATGTACAAGTGAATAAACTAACCTCTGTTGGAACCAGTGGCGGTGACTGGTGGGGAGGAGTCAGTGGACAACAGACAGTATGTGTCTGGAACCCGGAGGTGCAATATAATTAGTATTCTATTTTCTCTGTTTATTTGATCCTACAGATAGATGCTAGGAATGTATAAAGATTACATCCTTATTCTGGGTGAATTTATATATTTGTTTATTTACTGACTTATTTTTAGAAAGGAGGGGCAGAAAGGGAGAGAGAGAATGCTAAGAAGGCACCATGCCCAGCATGTTTTAATCAGTGGAACACTTCATTTCAACCTCGTATCTGTCTGACACGGGGCTAGATCCCATGATCCTGAGAACATGACCTGTGCCAAAATCAGAAGTCAGGCACTTAACCGACTGAGCCATGAAGGTACCCCTTGGATGAATATATTTATATTTGTTATTATGGATGGACCAGTGATAGAATCATGAAAGATGGAGGGCTGGGGGTTGTACACAAACAATGAATCTTGGCACACTGCATCAAAAACTAATGAGGTTATTGTATGGTGACAACATGACACAATAAAAAAAAGGGAAAAAAATAATAAAAAATTAGAATATATGTAAAGAAGAATCATTAAAGAAAATATAAATAATAGATTAAGAGGAAAACGTTAGTTATTCCCTAATTCTGAATGTAATGTTGTCATGTCAGTAATAAAATTCACAGACACTGATGCCCTTCATGAAATAGTTGCTTCCTGGCTTTCCCTTCTTTTGCTAAGGATTATATAGACATGAATAATTGAGTCAGTTTCATTGTTCTGGGTCAGTGTCAAGTTTGAAGTTTTCCTTTTTGTTAAGAGACAAAGATCTATGTTACGAAAATTTTTGGATTTCTTAAAGACTGAGGAACATCAATGTGGAAGGCAAGTATCAATGGAGATTAAATTTTTATCATTTTTTTCTGTCACTGACTATGGTTTGTACTTCCCAGAATGGACAGATGCGAGCTAACCAAGCATTATTCCAAGGTGGCGAGCTCTACGATAGCTTCGGTGTGACAGAGGCACAGGGTCCCATGTGAGTCATAGTCCAATTTCTTTTCTTTATTTCAGTGATTTTTTCCGGCTCATTTGCCGTATTCAGAAATTCCACATAGAATCACAGAAGGCTAACTGTAGCTCTGTGATAAATATTGAATTTGAGAAAACACTGTATTGATTAATGCGCGTGTGGAAAACTGAGATAATAATGAAGGATAGTGATGTATATTCGGTTTAAGGACATAAAAACATTTCGTTTTTTGTGAATAATAGGATTTTAAATTATCAGTGAACTAGTGATTCACTCAATCTCCAAAGAATGTAACGTAGAAGGAGAGGCAGTATTGGATCGATGATGACTGCTGGTGGCGCATGAGTCCTGTACGATGAATATGTGAAACTCTGAGGTCCAACAGGAAATTAATCCAGTCCGTTCTCATTATTATTTGTAACAGACAGGTGTCAGGAACATAGCAAGATCTTGATTTTGGTCTTAGTGTACATGCATTTATATGTATTGTTACGTATACATGTATGTAAGTATACATATATGCATACAGTGCATTTACATATATGTAAATGTAAATTTACATATAGCTAAATAAGAGGTCCTATAAATAAATAAATAAATAAAATGATGAAGAGAGGGAAGCATTGTCTAATTATAAAAAGATGTGGTTAGGCAATAACTAGGACTCAATTTATTAATTTATTATTAGTGATTAATAATTAATACTATTACTCTACCATGAAAACCCCGATGTGCAGTTAGAAGCACGTTGCGCGTGGCTGTTACCTGTACAGCTGAGGATGGTATAAATAGTATAAGTCCCGCATAGTGCTTGTCGACTGGGTCAGTGGTAATTTGAAGTTTGTTTTCTTTTTATTTATTTATTTATTTATTTATTTATTTATTTATTTGACAGAGAGAAATCACAAGTAGATGGAGAGGCAGGCAGAGAGAGAGAGAGGGAAGCAGGCTCCCTGCCGAGCAGAGAGCCCGATGCAGGACTCGATCCCAGGGCCCTGAGATCATGACCTGAGCCCAAGGCAGTGGCTTAACCCACTGAGCCACCCAGGCGCCCTGAAGTTTGTTTTCTTAAGGGAAAACATACATACCCCAGATTAGTGATGGCCCAGATCCCAGATGACTGACTGTGTGGGCGGGGAAAGGCGAAGACCAGTGGAAACAGTGTCTCAGCCTGTGTTGTCGTGGGCTCTGCCGTACACTCCCGAGGACAGACGCCGCACACCTGAGCTGGGATTCTTCCCTGATCATGAGTTCCAGGCTTGAGTCTTTGTTTTAGGAGATGGAAGACCAATATGAGTAATAACCAAAGTTTTTGTTTTGATTTGGGTGGTGTGTCCAACCCTCTTTACTGCAGTAATAGAAAAGATGAAATCAACTCAGATTCCTGGGTAGTAATGCTCAAATGGCCAGCTGTGTCCTGGTGACAGATACGAGGTTGAAATGAAGTGTTCCACTGATGAAAACATTTATGAAAAACTGATAATAAATATGACGGAGGTATAACATGGGAATGGTTCCAGATATCTATCACGGCAATCAAGGCCCTTTTGAGTTTTTGTGAATCATACAGTTTTATAATTAGTGAATTAATGACCTAATAAACAATGTAGAAATGAATGAAGAGAAGGCAGTCTTTCTGGGTCTGTGATAGCTGCCGGCGTATGAATCACGGATGATGAACGATGCGTGTCTGGAATTCTGAGGTCCACCACGGAAGAGATGGGGTCTTTCTCTCCGTGCATTTCCATTCTTGATTGTAATTGGATCAATGAAACACCAATGAGAAAATATATTTTAAAAAAGTAAATTGTAGAAGTATTTAAACATATGCGGGGAGGCAGGAAGTACTATTAATATAATTTGAAAATGCTGAAGTCCATAGAGAAATAAATGGTACATGATTGTTCCCTCTTTGGCTTGGATGGTATAGACTGGTCACATTACTGACAATGTTGATGAACTTCGAAGCGGTTCCTTTTTATAAATGGTAATGAAATGAATATTCTCCAGTAACGATTTCCTGAAGGCCAGACCAAGTGACAGATGTAAAGCAAGGGTAGTGGAAGAACGTCTCATTTTTTTCTCATGTTCTCTGCTTGGTACACTTCAGTAGAGATGCTCCAGCTGATTTCACCTCTACCCTGATCATGGTCGTTATGTTGCCTACGCCTTAGGAGACTAAAGCAAGGTGAATAGTAATTAGAGATTTTGTCTTGGTTTGGGTCGTTTGTTTAAGGATATTCACATTATTATTGAAATTTTATAAATATCATCAAAAAGTAGGGCACCTGGGTGGCTCAGTGGGTCAAGCCTCTGCCTTCTGCTCAGGTCATGATCTCAGGGTCCTGGGATCAAGCCTTGCATCAGGCTTTCTGCTCAACAAGAAGCCTGCTTCCCCCTCTCTCTCTGTTTGCCTCTCTGCCTACCTGTGATCTCTCTCTGTATTAAATAAATAATATCTTTAAAAAAATAATCAAAAAGTAAATTATGGCCCAGTGATAAATACTATGTTGATTATTGATACTATGTAACACTTAGATTGATTAATGAGAGAGAGAGATTATCTATGTTAGCAATTATTCCATAGATAGAAGTTAGGAATATCCAATTTGTTGATTCTTTGGTCATTGTTAATCAGGTATTTTACTATAATCATTGAATTAATGATTGAATTGATACAGATGTAGAAATGAGTAAAGGCAAAGTTGATCTTTTATCTGCCTATGAGAATAACTGGTGGCAGGCCAGTTACGGATGATTGATAGTATTTATGTCGATCGCGGAGGTCCCATTCCATACACAGTCCTTTCTGTGAGTTGATCCTATGGAAAGCGCAAAGAGAATGGTTTCACTGGGTCATACATTTATATTTATTATTACAAGTGGATCAAGGGTAGAACCACTGAGGAATACGAATGGTGATAAACATAAACGCGTGAAGCATTGTTCAGCCCCGAAGACCAGTGTATAGGCAAGAAATAACCAGGAAAATTGCAAACCCTGACACCCATTAAGAGCTAAATAGATCAGGACTGTCACTTCTCTAGCCAGTAGTCATTTAGACATGAACAGGTCAGAGTCAATTTTATGGTTCTGGATCAATCTTAAGTCTGAGGATTTTTGTTGCTGTTGTTGTTAAAACAAACAAAAATCAATGTTAATGCAACATTCTTAGATATCTCAATGACCGTGTAAATGAAATGTGGAAAGCAAGAATCAATGGAAATGAACGTTTTATTTTATTTTATTTTTTATCATCGACGGTGCTTTCCATGTCTCAAAATGGACACATTTGAGCCGATGTAAGCAGTCCTGCCCGGTGGCGAGCTCGGTGGTCGCATCCCTCTGTTAGACGTGCAGAGAACAGCGTGAGTAAATCCCGTTTCTGGTCTTGGTTTCCGTGATTTTATTATTCAGGGAATTCATTATATTACTTGAGAGTTCCATTAGAATCACAGAAGGCCAACAGGAGCTCAGTGACAAATACTGACTTGTATGAAACATGATATTGATTAATACCTGAATGAATAACAACATAATTTTTAAAGAGATATATTGATGTGAGAATGATTCTATTTAGAGATTAAGAATATCCTGAGTTTTCTTGGGCTTCTGTGAATGACAGGGTTTTCACATTATTACGAGCGATTCAATGAATAACTCGACAGAAACGTAGAGTTGCGTGACGGGAAACGGACAGCACTGGATCAATGATGACCGCTGGTGGCGTATGAGTCGGATACGATGAATACGTGTCTGGAACTCTGAGGTCCAGCAGAAATGGAGTCTGGTTCATTGTCATGTTTGAGGTGACTCTGTAGACAGATACCAAGCACATACAAGGATCTTGGTTATGGGTCCTTGTCCATTAAAAAATTTTTTAATTTTAAAATATGAAAATTCTTTTAATTTTTATAATTAGATCAATGAAACAATCAATCAACAAGCATGTGAATAAATAAAGATTAAAGCAGCGAAATCTTGTCCAATTATAAAAATAGGTGGTTTGGTAGGGAATAGTGTTAGTGCGTATTTAAAATGCTGATGTCTACAAGGGAGCATATGGTACAGGACTTGCTCTTTGAGGATGATGCAGTTATGGATAAGTAATAACCAATGTTCAGATTCTTTATCAGCTAGATTGATAGCGTTCCTTTACTTACGAGAAAAAAATATGCGGTATTGTATTCATTACTTAATAAGGGAGTGAATTAAAGATGGGATGCCAGTGCCCGCGAACACCATACCTCAGTCCTTTTTTTATCTTGCCCCACTGTGTGCTCTTCAGAACGGACACACCTGAGCAGATGTAACGTCTTCCATGATCCTGAGTTCTGTGCTTGCCTCTGTAGTAGAAGGATGGGGATTAATGTAAGTAACAGTGATATGATTTTCTTGGTTTAAGGTTTTAGGTCATTCACTGTATTATTAAAAACCTACAGCGTATAATGAAAAGAGGCACTGCATTTCCCTGATAAATGCGGGCTATGTAGACTATTATACTAGTTAACCCATGCATGATTAATGTGGAAAGCAACACTCAATGGAAATCAACGTTTAATTCTATGTTTTATCATGGACTGTGCTATCCATGTCTCAAAGCAGATACATGGGAGCTGATGTAAGCAATATTAATTAAAGGATCATTCATTAAATTAATTCAAGAGATACATTGATGTGAGGATGATCTAGGTAGAAGTAGGGACATTTGAGTTCTTCCTCAGTTTTTATGAATTACAGCATTTAAAATTATTAGTGCATTAATGATTTCCTCAGTAAACAATTAGAAATGAATAACGAAAAAGAGGGATAATATTGGATTGACGATGACCACTGATGGCATATAAGTCATATGTGATGAATACGTGTCTGGAACTCTGAGGTCCAACAGAAGAGAAATCTTGTGCATTCCCATTGTTTGAAGCGATCCCGTGTGGACAGATGTCCAGAATACACAAGGATCTTGTTTTGCTGTTAGTGTTCCTGCATTTTCTTTCAATTTTTATAATTGGGTTAGTTAAATAATCAATAAACATAAATAAAGGGGAATGTAATGAAGCATTGTCCAATTATGTGATTATGCAAGAAATACGTGATTATGCAAGAAATACTATGAACATTCTTTGGAAACTCTGAGGTTTAATTAGAAGTGAGAGCTACATGACCGTTAGATGTATGGCTAAGGATGCTGTGGAGAGTGTAAGTCGTAGACAATGTTCAGATTCTGGGTCATTGGTAAAGCAAAGTTATTCATTTTCTCAAGAGAAAAAAATATTTACACCAAATTAAGAGTTGACCAACAGTGGATTTAATGAAAGGTTAAAAGCGCGGACCAATAGAATGGAATGTCTTGACTGTTTCTATGATATGCTCTGCTTTACACTCTGCAGGATGGACAGATTACACCTGCGTGAGGATTCTCCCTGATCAAGGGCCCTCAGGTTGTATTTTTGTACTGGGGCGACAGGAGACGGATGTGAGTAATGGTCCAAGTTCCTGTCTTGTTTCTGGTATTTTGCTAAGGATAGTCATTGTGTTCATACAAAATATGAATTACAACCAGAGAAGGCCAGCTGGAGCCTAGTAATGAATACAGGATTGAAACGAACCCTTACATTGATCAGTGCATTTATGAAAAGCAGGATAACTGATGAGAGAGAAGAGTGATACGTGAATGATTCCAGATTCATATTATAGATAAACGTTCCTTCTTCAGGTTTTGTGAATCATATAGTTTTAAATAGCAATTAGTGAATTACTGATTAACGAAGAATGTAGAAATGAATGAGAAGAAAGCGGTCCTTCTGGATCAGTGATGATAACTGCCAGCGTATGAATCACGGATGATGAGTGATACGTGTCTGGAACTCTGAGGTCCAACACAGAAGAGAGGCGGTCTTTCTCCCCATGCATTTCCATTCTCGATTATAATCAGATCAATGAAATAGCAGTAAGGAAATACGTAAAAAAATACACATTGTAGGAACATTGTCCAATTTTAAAAATCTGTGGGGAGGCAAGAAGTATTATTAATATAATTTGAAAACACTGAAGTCCAAAGAGAAGGAAATGGTACATGACTGTCCCCTCGTTGGCTCGGATGAGATAGGACACATTGTAGATGGTTTTTATATCCTGGATCACTGGGAAGTTCAAAGTAGTTCATTTTTGTGGAAGACGGTGAAATAAATATTTTTCAGTAATGATTTCCTAAATGCCAGGCTAAATGGAAGAATTAAAGCGGGAATCAGTGGAGTAATGTCTCTCTCTCTCTCTCTTTTTTTTTAATCATGTGCTCTGCTCCGTACTCCTCAGAATGGACACACTCCGGCAGACGGTAACATTCGTCCAAGGTCGCCAGCCCTCTGCTTGCATCTACGTTGGAGGAGCGTGGAGACCATGTGAGTAAGACTCAGAGCTTTTATCTTGGTTTATTTAGGGCTATTCAGTGTGTTTATTCCAAAGTATTAAATAAAATCAGAGAAGGCAAAATAGAACAGTGTTTACTACTGGATTGATATGTAGCATTATGTTTACTAATCCATAAATGTAACACCAAGGTCAGTTAATGAGAGAGATTGAGTCACTGTAATATTACAGAGACTATATTAATGTATAAACATATAAAGACGTTAGGAATGCTGAAGGACCATATTCTTATATTTTGATTTATGTGTATTTTTTTATTAATGAATTAATAAATAAATGTTTATGAGAAGGGAAAGAGTGAGTCTTGGACCAAGGATGACAACTGGTGGTAAATGTCTGGAACTCAGATCGGATCCATAAATACACTAGTCTGTTTCTCCTGTGTTTGGGGATCCTCTATACAGATGTCAGTAATAAAGAAGGATTTCGTTGTTGATGTTCGTAAGTAATTTATGGAGCTTAGTAATTTATGAATTTTAGTAATTGATTTATGAAAGTATTAGTAATTAGTAATTAATGTATGAAACGATTAATGATAGGATAAATGAACACATGTATAAATGAAGAAAGGTGAGGAGATTGAAGTTCTGTTTTTGGTAAATACAGAACAAGGTAAAAGATTATCAACATACATTGGATAGAAAGGACCGGGTGTGTTACATCTTTGACTGGGGTTGAGTAAAGTCACGAAATGCTGTAGTCAGTTGTTGTTGGAACTGTTGATGTGGTTCCAAGTTTGAAGTTTACTTGTAAGGTAAGAATAAATATATCCGTTAAGTTAATAAGTGCTCACATGATTATGTAACTGAGTGGTGGGATGGACGGGTCAGTGGAGAGAAAGCCTCAATTTTTTTCATCCCCTTCTGTTTTGTCCTCTTCAAAGCAGGTGCTCGAGCTGATTCCGTCTTCCGTTGGGAAGCAGGCTTGTCACGTGACCGATGGAACAAGGAGAGTAATGGTCAAAAATTTTTGTTTTTGTTTGGGTCATTTGTGTGTGTTTGTGGTATTATTAGAAAGTAGTAAGTATCATGAAAATGTTCACTATGGCCGACGAATAAATGTGATGTAAACCATTGTATTCATTAATTTCTTACATAACATTGAGTTTGATTAATAAAAGAAATGGAAGCTGTGTTGGCAATGATTCTATATTAGACGTTAAGGGCATTTCAGGCATCTTATTCTTGGGTTTTTGTAAATTATACTCATGTTAATCTTTTCAGTGAATTAATTATTTAATCAAAACAAGTGTAGAGGGGCGCCTGGGTGGCTCAGTGGGTTAAGCCGCTGCCTTCGGCTCAGGTCATGATCTCAGGGTCCTGGGATCGAGTCCCGCATCGGGCTCTCTGCTCAGCAGGGAGCCTGCTTCCCTCTCTCTCTCTCTGCCTGCCTCTCCGACTACTTGTGATTTCTCTCTGTCAAATAAATAAATAAAATCTTTAAAAAAAAAAAAAAACAAGTGTAGAAAGGAGTTGAGAGCAAGGGAGCCTCTAATGGACCAGTGATGATGACAAGTGACGGCTGATCCATGGATGATGGGCAGTGCGCATCTGGGTATCTGAGGTCCAACGTGATAACAACTATTTCTTCTGTTCTGTTGGATTCTGTACATGGATGTTAGGGATATACAAAGATCATGTTCTTATTTTGAATTTATATGTTTGAGTTTGTTATTCTTAGTGGATTCGTGATAGAACCACTAAAAATATGGAAATTGAAAATATTTATATTCATTAGGAAATAAGTAGAGAAAGGATGTTACCTTCTTAGCTAAGTGTTAATACTGCTAAGAGTCTAGTCTCTCTGAGCCAGTGTCAAGGATGAGGTTGTTCCTTTTATTAAGTGAAAAATAAGTGAGGAAATGAAATATGGAAAGCAGGGATCAGTGGAGATAAGGTCTTAACTTTCTTTTTTCTCACTGACTGTGTTTTGTACTTCTCTGGACAGACACACTGAGGAAGCATTGTGTTAGGCTGGTGAGCTCCATGATTACATCTGTATGTTAGAAGCATGGAGACCCCATGTGAGTAATCGTCAAGTTCTTGTCTTGGTTTCAGCTATGTTTATTTGTTTGTTGTTGTTGTTTTTTTTAAGGATATTTGGTTTATTTTTAAAAGTGCCATGTAGAGTTAAAGGTAGGGAACTGTAGCCTAGTGATGACTATTGAATTCTTATGAAATGTTATATTATTACAAGCATGAAGTTTAAGGTAATTTTTTTCACATTATCTTTTTATTTTTTGGTTTTTTAAATTATAACACAGGTGAAAGTTAAGATAATTAACCAAAAAGATATGTTGATGTGAGAACAATTCTCTATGCAGATTGGGGTATGGTGACTCTGGCATTATTCTGAATAATAAAGTTTTAAATCATTGTTAGTAAATGAGCGAGTGAGTCAGTAAACAGTGCAGAATCGAAGGAAGGTAAAGAAGGGCCCTCCGGGGCCGATGATGACCCCCGGTGGCGTCTGAGTCCTCCGCGATGAGTACTCTCTGAATTCCGAGGGCCAGCACACCAGGAAATGTAGCCTATTCCCATCGTTTGACGGGATCTTATACACAGGAGTCAAGAACAGATGAGGATCTTGTTTTTAGTTGTGTTCATATGTTTTTATTCTATTAGTATATTTGGATAAGTTTTTTTTTTTTTTAAAGATTTTATTTATTTATTTGACAGAGAGAGATCACAAGCAGGCAGAGAGGCAGGCAGAGAGAGAGAGGGAAGCAGGCTCCCCGCTGAGCAGAGAGCCCGATGTGGGCCTCGATCGCAGGACCCTGAGATCATGACCCGAGCCGGAGGCAGAGGCTTAACCCACCAAGCCCCCCAGGCGCCCCTGTCCATTTATTTCTTAATGGGTATCACTGCTTTCAATGGCTATTACTGATAGAACTTGCTTGGTCACAACCTTTAACAGTGAGACAATGTTCTGGCCTCTTGTTCTTTACATATTTATTTGTATTTGCTTAATAGTTCCATCATTAGTCCATTAATAACAATGAATCTGTGTCCACAAAATCACTATGAGAGTATGATCTTTGTACATTCCAGATATACATTCACTGAAACAATTCCAAGAAAGGGAATAGACTAATTAATTTCCATGTTTGCCATTCAGACATGAGCAGTCACGTTTGGGCCTCATTACAGTCACTAATGTCTACATGTTTTTATTGAATTAATTCATCAATTAACTAACAACAATACAATAAATGCTTAGAGACCACAAAAACTTGAAACAAGAGTCTTAAATATATCCAACATTTGTCTTTAGAATTATTTCCTACTGACAGTACCTTTCATTAATTAACCGAAATGTTGCCTATATAGATTAATTACTATAATGCTTCTTATTAGCCTCAAATTTACTATCTGGCTATGGTTGTGATCCTTAACTTTATATCACATTATTAATCATGCAGCTAAAATCTAGTTTTGTTTTTTTTTTTTATATTAGTTCTTTTTTTTTTTTTTTTTTAACTTTTTATTTTTTATAAACATATATTTTTATCCCCAGGGGTACAGGTCTGTGAATCACCAGGTTTACACACTTCACAGCACTCACCAAAGCACATACCCTCCCCAATGTCCATAATCCCACCCCCTTCTCCCAAACCCCCTCCCCCCAGCAACCCTCAGTTTGTTTTGTGAGATTAAGAGTCACTTATGGTTTGTCTCCCTCCCAATCCCATCTTGTTTCATTTATTCTTCTCCTACCCACTTAAGCCTCCATGTGGCATCACCACTTCCTCATATCAGGGAGATCATATGATAGTTGTCTTTCTCTGCTTGACTTATTTCGCTAAGCATGATACGCTCTAGTTCCATCCATGTTGTCGCAAATGGCAAGATTTCATTTCTTTTGATGGCTGCATAGTATTCCATTGTGTATATATACCACATCTTCTTGATCCATTCATCTGTGGATGGACATCTAGGTTCTTTCCATAGTTTGGCTATTGTGGACATTGCTGCTATAAACATTCGGGTGCATGTGCCCCTTTGGATCACTACATTTGTATCTTTAGGGTAAATACCCAATAGTGCAATTGCTGTGCAATTGCTGGGTCATAGGGCAGTTCTATTTTCAACATTCTGAGGAACCTCCATGCTGTTTTCCAGAGTGGCTGCACCAGCTTGCATTCCCACCAACAGTGTAGGAGGGTTCCCCTTTCTCCACATCCTCGCCAGCATCTGTCATTTCCTGACTTGTTGATTTTAGCCATTCTGACTGGTGTGAGGTGATATCTCATTGTGGTTTTGATTTGTATTTCCCTGATGCCGAGTGATATGGAGCACTTTTTCATGTGTCTGTTGGCCATCTGGATGTCTTCTTTGCAGAAATGTCTGTTCATGTCCTCTGCCCATTTCTTGATTGGATTATTTGTTCTTTGGGTGTTGAGTTTGCTAAGTTCTTTATAGATTCTGGACACTAGTCCTTTATCTGATATGTCATTTGCAAATATCTTCTCCCATTCTGTCAGTTGGGTATTGGAACGAGAAAGCCGGCTACAGAGCCGACAGTAAGCTCACAGCTCGGTGTTACCTAAAATCTAGTTTTAAAAGACCACCAAACCAAGTAAAGAATTTTGACTGTTCTTGTTTCCTATGCTCTTAATACATAGATGCAACTACAAAGCTCGTGGCTTTGGTGGAATGTCTGAATCAGCCGAGGGGGGTCATTTCAAGGAGCACAAGGCAGAGCCGATGATCAAGTAATTGAGACCTTATGATCATTGGCCCCCACATTCTACCTTTTATTCCGTCCATCATGAATAAGCAATGAATTGGGATAACATGTATTTTATTTTTCTTAGGAAAATGAACAGTATCAGTCTTGTAGCAGACAGCATGAACACTGATGGTTACTTAGAAAGAATAACACCATCCTACCATGTATTTCCTAATAGACATTTGTTTGCAAAATATATTAACAGTGTTTCTTGTCTAACCACATATTTCTGTAACTGGACAATATTGTGCCCACTTCATACTTACTTATTTATTTATTATTTCATTGATCCAATTAAAAAAATAGAATATATCAGCATAAAAGACCCAAAAGGAGATTATAGATTTATTTACAAAATACTTTTCCATGGGGCACCTGGGTGGCTCAGTGGGTTAAGCCTCTGCCTTCAGCTCAGGTCATGGTCTCAGGGTCCTGGGATCGAGCCCCGAATCGGGCTCTCTGCTCAGCGGGGAGCCTGCTTCCCCCTCTCTCTCTCTGGCTGCCTCTCTGCCTACTTGTGATCCTCTCTCTGTCAAATAAATAAAATCTTAAAAAAAAAAAAAGAAATGGGCAAAGTTCTCACCTCTTTGAGGTCGTATATACTTTGATAAGGAAGAGTGAATTTTATTCTTTTTGGTAGTGAAATTGAGTTTTCCCTTTTGTAAGACAATATATACATATTGAAAACAATAAATGAATCCTGACTCTGAAACATGGGGCACAAGGGTCAGTGGCAGTTGGGGGTCAGTGGTTGTTGGGTTTCAGTGTTTTCTCTGTCACCCGCTCTGCTCTGTCATCCTCGGAATGGATTCCTTGGAGCTGCGTGAAGCATCTTTTCCATGGTCGTGAGCTCCTGGTTTCCTCTACAGAAGAAGAGGACAGAGGTTAATGTGAGTAATAGTTAAAATTCTTTTCTTGGTTTTCATATTTTTTTAAGTGGTCTCCATGCCCAATGTGGAGCCCAACATGGGGCTTGAACTCGCAACCCTGAGGTCAAGACCTGAGCTGAGACAAGGAGTTGGCCGCTTCACCAACTGAGCTGCTCGGGCACCCCTCCCGGTGTTGTCTTAAAGGCTACTCACTTATTATTAAAAAGCCTGAAATACAATTTAAAAAAGGCAACTGTATCTCAGTGATAAATATGGAGCACATGAAACACTGATGAATCCATGTGTAGAAAACTGAGGATAATTAATAAAAGAGATTCATTGATACAAGAGTAATCTATGTACGGATTAGGGATACCAGGGCTCTTCTGGGGTTTTGTTTTTCATAGTGTTCAGAAATGATTGTTAATGAATTCATGTTTTAATCAATAAATAGAAATGAATGAAGAAAAAGAGGGACGGTATTGGATCGATGATGACCGCTGGTGGCGTATGAGTCGTGTACGATGAATACGTGTCTGGAACTCTGAGGTCCAACACGAGAGACATACGGTCTTTCTCTTCATACATTTATGTTCTTTGTTAAAATTGAATCATTGAGGGGTGCCTGGGTGGCTCAGTGGGTTAAGCCTCTGCCTTCGGCTCAGGTCATGATCCCAGGGTCCTGGGATCAAGCCCCGCATCAGGCTCTCTGCTCAGCGGGGAGCCTGCTTCTGCCTTTCTCTCTGCCTGCCTCTCTGCCTACTTGTCATCTCTGTCTGTCAAATAAATAAATAAAATCTTTTTTAAAAAATTGGACCATTGAAATACAGCTGTGGAACCATGTATTTAAAAAAGCTGAATTGTAGAAGCCTGGTCCAATTTAAAAAATACGTGGGAGACAAGAAATACTAGCACTTTATTTTGAAAACATTGAAGTCCAGAGAGAAATGTATGGTAACTGAGCGTAACGTCTCTGAAGGAAAGTTACAGGCGACGTTTATGATCTAGGTCAGCGTGAAGTTCAACGTAGGTTCGTTTTCTTATGAGAAAAATGAAATAGACTTCAAATAATGATTGCCTAAATGCCTGACTAAATGAAAGATGTAAATCAAGGATAAATGGAAGAACGTCTCCTTTTTTATCATCTTCTCTGCTCTGTACTCCTCAGAATGGACGCGCTCCAGCTTATTGCAACATTCAACAGAGGTCACGACCCTCTGGTTGTGTCTGTGTTTTAGGAGTGTGGAGACCGTGTGAGTAAGAGTCCACGTTCTTATCTTGGCTTGTGTGGTGTGTTTCAGGCCACTTACTGTGTTATTCAAAAGAATCCAGAAGTACTGTTAAAAATATCAAGGAAGCTAAACTATGCCAATGTTATTATTAGGTTGATATGAAGCATTATTTTATTAATCCTTTTTATTTATTTCATATATTTCATTTTATTGGCTATTTTATTTTGTGTTATATAGTATAACTATATTTAATGTATTTATTATTTTATTTAACCTTTTATGTATTTATGTAGTTACATGTTCTATCACATACTTACATATTTTATTATACAATTATGTATAACATATAAAATTATTTATATATGAAATATATGATATAAAGATAAAAATAAATATCTAAATCCTGAGCCTATGAAGTAAAGAGCAAGGATCAGTGGCAATTAAATCTCATTTTTTAACCTTGCTCTGCTCTGTCCTCCTCAGAATGGATGCGCTCGGCTGATTTCATACCTTCGTGGGTGTGAGTTCTGTGGTTCCCTCTGCGTGGTTGAAGGATGCAGGTTCATGTGAGTAACAGTTGAAGTTCTCTTCTAGGTTAAGTGGTTTTCTTAAGGTAATTCACTGTATTATTTAAAAGTACAAAATGTACTTGAAGGCAATGTATCTCAGTGATAAATACAGGATATATGAAAATTAAATTAATTAATCCACGAGTGGAAAACTGAGGATAATTAGGGAAAGAGACACATTGATCTAAGAATCATCTATGTACAGATTAGGAATGCAGTAACTCTTCTCGGGTAATGGTGAATCATAGTGTTTAGAAATTATTAGTAGCAAATTAATAATTTAATAATTAAACAAAGAGAGAAGAATGGAGGAAAAGAGGGAGGATATTGGATCGGTGATGGCCGCTGGTGGCGTATGAGTCGCGTACGATGAGTACGTGTCTGGAACTCTGAGGTCCGATAGAGAAAATCTAGTCTCTTCCCGTTGTTTGAAGAGATTCTCTAGACCCATATCAGGAATATACAAAGATCTTGTTTTTGGTCTTAGAGTTCAAGCATTTTCATGCTATTATCATAACTGGATCAGTGAGAGAATCTGTACATAAATGTATAAATTGATATGAATGAGTGAAGGATTGTCCAGTTGTAAAACTATTTGATTATGCAAGAAATACTGTTAACATCCTGTGAAGACCCTGGCCTTCCTTTAGAACTCGATGGTACTGGACTGTTGCATGTACCGTTAAGGATGCCATACATAGTGTAAGTCATAGGTCATGTTTGGATTCTGGGTCAGTGGTAAAATCAAAGGTGTTTTCTTAAAGAGAAAAACAATATAGGGAATTCGTTTTTAATCATATATTTATCTAACCCAATAGTACCAAAATATTCTCATCTTACTATGTCTTCCATATAAATATTATTAATAAAATATTTTACATTCTTTTGTAAAAAAGAAAAGAGAGAGAAAAACAGTATTTATACCAAGTTAGTGACTACCTGTGTGCTTTACGAAATGAGAAGCAGGAAACACTGCAGAGAATGTCTCACTTTTTTGTCATCTGCTCTGCCTTGCACTCCTCGAACAGACACGGGGACCTGCCGTAAGGATCCGTCCCTCTGATCATGAGCTCGAGGGTGGAGGTTCTGGTGCAGGAGTCTGGAGACGAGTGTGAGTGATAATCAGACTTCTTACCTTTATTCTGGTATTTTGCTTATAGATATTCGTATTAGTAAAAAGTGGGAAATAGAGTCAAAGAATGTGAACCGTATGCTAGT
Organism: Mustela nivalis; assembly: GCF_964662115.1. Taxonomy (NCBI): domain Eukaryota; kingdom Metazoa; phylum Chordata; class Mammalia; order Carnivora; family Mustelidae; genus Mustela; species Mustela nivalis. The sequence goes on along the minus strand of NC_139025.1, from coordinate 5,114,225 downwards.
AAAATTGCAGGATTCATAAGAAGTATTATTTCGATTAACACATACATGAGAAAACGGAGGTAGATCATGGCAGACATCTCGTGAGAATGACTCTAGTCACATACGAGGGGGCTCAAGACCTTGTTTTATTTTTAATAGTAGAGTTTCAGAATTATAATTAGTGAATTAACGAGTTAATCAATCAACAATATGGAAATGAGTCAAGAGAAAGTGGTCTTTTCAGGGTCAGGGATAAATGTTGGCGTAGAAGTCCTACCTGATGTGTGGTGTGCGTCTGGACCACTGGGGTCCAACACAAAGGAAATGCAAGGGTTTTTTTTTTTTTTTTTAAATTATCAACCTGCTCTGATCGGTATCCTCAGAATGAACCCACATGAGCTGATTTAAGCACCTTCAAGGTCATGTGCTCTCTGGTTGCATCTGTGGTGTACAGGGACGTTGGAAAGACCAGTGTGCGTAATAGTGTTTGAGCTTAGCTGGTTTGTTTAAGGGCATTCAGTATATTATTCCAAATATTAAATGTAGCCAAAGAAGGCAGAATATGCCAGCCTTAAATATCAAATCGATACGAGACATTAAATTGGTGAATCCATAAATGTAAACCTTGAGGTCAGTTTTTGAAACCGAGTCAGTCTCTGGAAAAGATTGTAGAGATACTCAGGATATTCAAGGATCTTCTCTTTATTTATTTTTTAATTTTGTGCATCTATTAATTTTGTTAAGCCATAAGAGTTTATGAGGATGAACAGAAAGAGGCCTAAGCAGGGGCCAGTGGTGATGAACAGTGGACAGCGAGTTCTGTATGTCTGGAGAACGAAGTCCAACATTGTGAATTCTGTTTGTGTAACCCTAGAGACCGGTGTCAGGAATATCCCCAAAGTAGGTATTGGGTTTATAGATTTAGATTATTATTGTTAATAGACTAAGTATAGGACCACTAAAGAAATACAAATAATAAAGAAAGGGCAAAGCATTGTTTAACTCGAACATTTGCGGACAGCTTGGAGATCTTATTAGTTTCATTTGAAAACACTGAAACTCATTAAGGAACAAAGGGATCAGGACTGTTACTTGAAAAAAAAAAGGAGGGTCATCTGTTGGTCCGAGGATCGTATTAACATAGATAATTACGAGTCCGGTGTTCTTGTTGTTGTATGTCTGTTTCAAGTTTCCTGCTGTTCATTTTGTGAAGATAAAATATCTGCACGAGGAATACTTTATAAATCCTAAATGAGTGGGCGAGAATATGGAAATCAAGGGTCAACGGGAATAAGAATTTAACTTTTCTTTTTCCTTTTAATCATCGCCTGTGCTTTGTCCTTCTCAGAATGGGCAAATTCAAGCAGTATGACCTGGTGGCCTAGAGAGCAGTGCAATAAGAGTCAATGCTGTCATCTGGGGTTTTTGTTTTTTTTTTTTTAGGGTCTTCACTGTAATTTTTAAAAGTGCCGTATTTAATAAAGATGGTCACTTATAGCCCGGTGACAAATACTGAAATTACATGAAACATAAAAACGTAGGGTATTAAAAGAAAGAGATATATTGATGTGAAAATAATTCTGTATGCACAATAGGGCTTTCAGGGTTTCATATTTTTGGTAATTGGGTTTCAGAATAATTAGTGAATCAATCAGTGAATGAATAAACACTGTAGAGATGAAGAAAACAGGTACAACATTGGATCGATGATGACCGCTGGTGGCGTATGAGTCGCGTACGATGAATACGTGTCTGGAACTCTGAGGTCCAATGCAGGTGGTTGCGGGTGCACTGTCCCCATGCCCCCCTTTCGAGTGGTCCTTCAGACACATGTCAGGAATATATAAGGATCTTCTTTTAGCCGTTACATTCGTGCATTTTCTATTTTTATTATAATTAGTTCAATGAAATAATAAATACATAGAGAAAGATGTAGTGGAACATTGTCCAGTTACTAAAATAGTTGGTTAGTAAGAAATACTGTTACTGTATCTTAAAAACAAATACCTACTGTTGAAGATACATATGTATCTTTTCTTTGACTATAGATGATATAGCTATTCCTATGTATTAGTCAGTATTCATGTTTTCTGTCAAGGACAAGATCAATATTTTTCATTTGCTTAAGAAAAACAAAATATACATTATCCCAAACCACTGCCTACCTAAATGACGGACTGAGTGAAAGGTGGGATACAGGGGCGAAGGAATGTAAGGTCTCCATCTTTTATCCCCTGCTCTGTCTTGTACTCCTTAGAATGGTCACCATCAGCTGACGGAAGGCGAACTACCCTAGTTGCCAGCTTCGTGGTCGAATCTGTGGGTGATAGCGTGGACCCCACTGCCAGTAAGAGTAAAAATTCTTTTCCTGGTTTGCTGGTTTTTCAAAATTGTTTTCACTCCGTTACTAAAAAGTGTGAAATACAATCAGTGATCGACCAAACGTACTTAAAAAGAAATACCATGTTAATATGAAGCATTATGTTAATAATCTTTGTAGGAAATTTTTGTATCAGTTGTACTTCAGTTAAAAAAAATAGGATAAATGTAAATGGATAAATTTGAAGAGGGTAAAACACTTTATTATTAAGATATATAATAAGGAAATATAATTGGAACGGGAAATAAAATGATCAGGTGTATATATCTTAAGTGAGAATGATAGACATTGATAAGTAATAGATATTGATCGAGTCCATTAAAATTTAACATTTGATTTGTTAAGAGGAAAACAAATATTACCATTATTGAATGTCCAGATGACTATGCAAACAAATAATGGAAACTATGAGTCATTGGAGGGAAAGTCTCAATGTTTTCTCTGCTTAGTACTCTTCAGAATGGGTGCTGGAACCTATTTCCGCTTTGACCTCATTAAATAGTCATTGTGCCACTATAAGGAGAGACCAAGGTGAGTAATGGTCAAAGCTGTTGTCTTGGATTGGGTCATTTAAAATTGGGTCATATTAAAAATTATTAAATTAATTTAAAAGTATACCATGACCTAATGACCTAAAAGTGTACCATGACCTAAATATGACAGGAAACATTATATTTTAATCTAGAATGTGCAAGACTGAGCTCCGTTAATGAAATACAGAGTCTGTGTGGGAAAAGATTCTGTAAAGTGATGTTAGGGATATTCAAGAACCTGTTCTAGTGTTTTTTATGAAGCATGTGCTATTACTGTTATTAATGAATTCATAATCTAATCGATGCTAATGTAGAAACAAAACCAGACTCAGTCATGACCAGTGATGATGACTGGAAGCTTGGCAGTCAAAGACGAAGAAAATGTGTCTGAAACTGGGAGTTCCTGGGTGGGTCATGGTCCCTCTGTTTCTTCCACTGAAATTGTTTCCATGAAGACATGTCAGGAATATACAAAAATCACATTTTTGTATTGATTTCATAGCCATAGATTAGTTATTGTTAATGGAATAATGATGGATGTGTTTAAAGAAATACAAATAAATCTATTAAGTAGGTGCACCATGGTTCAGTCATGATGTATGTGCTGAGGCATGAGATACCATTAATAAGTTTAAAACCATTGATACCCATTAAGAAACCAGCAGATCAGATGGCTGAGGGTCCATGTGGACCATGATGAAGAAGACTGAATTTTATTTTTTTGGGTCAGTCTTTAGATTGTTTTATGCTTTTGCTAAGATAAAAAAAATCCCATATTAAGGAAAAGTAATGAATACCTAATTACTGCAATTCAGAAAGCAAGGATCAGTGGCAATTAGGTCTCTCTCTTTTTTTTTTCCCTTACCATCGATTCTGCTCTCTGTTCCTTAGAATGATGCAGTTGAGCTGAATTAGCATCTTTCAAGATCAAGAGCTCTGTGGCTGCTTCTGTCTGATAGGACAGAAATTAATGTGAGTAACAGTTGAGATGATTTACTTGGTTCCAGTGTTGTATTTTGAGATTAAAGAATGTGACTGTGTGTCAGTGGAAATATGGGATGTAGTTAACATTATTTTGATTAATCCATGTAAGAAAAACAGGTCATTATGATACATATATTGAAGTGTGACTAATTCCATACATAAATGACAGACATAAAGACTCTTCGTGAGTTTTTATGAATGATAGCATTTAAAATTGTTGTTAATGAGTGAGTTCTACAGTCAGTCAACCCCTAGAACTGAATGAAGAAAGAGAGGGACCGTGTTGGACCGATGATGACACTGAGCCTATGAGTCACATGTGATGAACACGTGTCTGGAACTCTGAGGTCCAACAGGAAAGAGATGTCGTTTGTTATATCTGCTTGAATTCGCTCTTGAAACTGTACATCAGGAAGGGACAAAAAGAAATAATAGTATTGTAATTTGGAACGGACCATAAGTGGACCGTTCTATGAAATGCATTTTGTCCTTGATGAAAGGACGGTGTGGAACCGTGTAAGGAACAGTTACTGGTGACAGTTTCAAGTTCGACATTTGATATATGAAGAAAAGTATATTACCATAATAAATTCTTGAATAAATGGGTGGCATAATCTGTGGACCAAGGGATAAACGTCTTAATTTTTTATCATCTGTTCTGCTCTTTACTCCCAGAATGGACACACTTGAGCATACTTAAGGATTCACCTACAGTCCGTGATCTTGATGTTTGCGTCTACCTCTTAGGAGCGTGGAGATCATTGTGAGTAATAGTCAACATTCTTGTTTGGTCTGAGTGGGTCAAAGAAGGCCAGCCATAGCAGTTCACCAGTTTACAATATCAGATGGATTTGAGGCATTAAAATGATTAACAAACACTAAGTGCAGTTAATGAGAATGATTTCGTCTGTTTATATATGATATTTTGGATGAATGTTAGGGATGGTGAAGGATCTTATTTCCTGGTGTGATTTGTATCTATTTCTTGATTAATGAATTAGTCAGTAAAGAAATGTAGATGAGAATGGGTGGAAAGACAGCCAGTCCTGGACCAGTGATGATGACTGGGGGTCCACGGGTCATGGATGGTGAATCACGGGAGTGTGGGACTCCGAGGGCCAATACGGAAGGAATCTAGTCTATTTCCCATATTTCAAGTCATACCGTAGGCAGATTTCAGGGTTATATAGTGAGTTTTTTCTTGGTCTTTGTGTTCATGAATTATAAAAATATAATCATGAAGGAATGAATGGCAGAATAAATTAGCAAATGTATGAATGAATAAAGATGAAGAGGGCAAAGCTTTGTTCATTACTAAAATATCTAGTCAGGAAAATGAATATTAATTTTCACTGGAGTGGATGATAAATGGACCGAGGGTATTACATCTTTGAATAAGGGTGACACGGACGGTGGTAGGTAGTAGTACCGGCCTGGGTCAGTTTCAAGTTTGATGACTATTGTGTTGAGAGAAAGATAAAGAAATTTTACTATAAATAAATACCTATAGGACTTGTACATTAAGTACGGAAAGTGTAGATCAGTGGAAAGAATGTCTCAGTCTTTTTACCATCTTTTCTGCTTGATACTCTTCAGAAACCAGCTGACTTAAGTATTCTTCTGTCATTAAAGCTGTCACATTATCTCTGTTTTCAGAAAGACACCAAGGTAGAGTAAGAGTCAAAGTTCTTGTCTTTTTTTTTTTTGGTCATTTGTGTGAGGCACTCATTGTATTATTTTAAAGTATTAGATTTAATTTAAAAGGTTATCTCTAGCCCATTGATTAATGAGATCTGAAACTTTGATTAATAATGTGCAATGTTGAAGTCCCTTAATGAAAAAGATGCGGTGTACTGAGAAAGATTTCTGTTGATAGATGTTAAGGGTGGGATTCGGGGATCTTGTGCTTGCCTTTTCATGAATCATGTATATTTTATTATTATCGGTGAATTAATGATTCCATACAGATTAAGAAATGAATGAGGAAAATAAGGAGGCTTCACATGGCCCATGGATGATGACTGGTGGCTTTGAGTCAGGCACAGTGAGTAAAATGTATCTGGAATTCTGAAGTCCAGTACAAAATGTAATTAGTCTGTTGATCTCTTCTACTGGAAGTGGTCCTAGAAGCACAGGTCAGAAATGTACAAATAATCATAGTCTTCTGTTAGATTCCTAGATTTTGGGTTACTATTTATGGATCATTGACAGAACAATTAAACAAATAAAAATAAACGGATCAAAAAGAAGAGGGCAGAGCATTGTCCAGCTATGAACTTACATGACAAGGCAGACAATAGTAGTAATAGAAATTGAAAACACCTGTACCCATTAAGGCATAAATGGAAAAAGAATTTTACCTCTTTAGTTTAGGATCATATAGACACTGATAATGTGAACGTCAAGTTTGGCTCTATAGGATCCATTCCAAATGGGAGGTTCTTCTTTTGTTAAGAGCGAAATATATATACATTATGAAAAATTGATAAATACCTTAGTAATTGAGTAAGTGAAATGTAGAAAACAAAACTTATAGAGGATACAATCTCAATTTTTAAAAGATCACTTGCTTTGTTTTGTGCTTTTTAAAAAAAAAAGATTTTATTATTTATTGACAGACACAGTGAGAGAGGGAACACAAGCAGGGGGAGTGGGAGAACCAGGCTCCCTGGTGAGCCGGATAGGGGCTCAATCCCAGGACCCGGGGATCCTGACCTGAGTGGAAGGCAGACGCTTAACTGGCTGAGCCACCGAGGCACCCCTGGTCTTTTTCTTATGGGAAAGGAAATCAAATATACCCAAAATAATGATTGCCAAAATGACCAACCAGGGTAAAAAGCGAGGTAGGTGGAGACAGTTTCTCAATTTTGTTATCATCTGCTGTGATACTCTGTACTCCTTAGATGGCCACTCTTGACCTGATTTAAGGATTCTCCCAAGGTCACAAACCATCTGGTTGCATCTTTGTGTTAGGAGCATGGAGAATAGTGGGGCAGTAGTCACAGTTCTTGACTTAGTTCGAGTGGTTTTTTAAAAAAATTATTCACTGCATTATTAAAAAGTATTGAATATAATCAAAGAAGGTCAACCCCGGTGATGTTTAATATCAGATTGACATGAAGCATTGCATTTTTTAGGCCATAACTGAAACACTGAGTTGAATTAAATGAAAGAGATTCAGTCTCTGGGTGAATGATTCTAGAGGTGGATGTTAGGGGTTTTTCAGGGACCTTATTTTTTGTGTGTTTGTGATTTACCTGCATTTCTTTATTAATTCATGAATAAACAAATGTAGATGAGAAAGAAGATGGGCAGTCATGGTCCAGTGGTGATAACTGTTGGCGTTCGAATCATAGGCAATGAACAGAACGCCTCACATGTTGGACCCTGAGGTCCACCACGAAAAGGCTAGTCCATTCACCATATTTTAAGACCGTTGATAGATTTTAACATTCTGCAGTCATCTTTTTCTTGGTCTTTGTGTTCATGAATTTTAAAAATATGATTATAAAAGAATCAATCACAAGAATAAATTCTCAAATGTATGAATGAATAAAGATGAAGAGGGGGAAACATTGTTCATTACTAAAATATATCGTCAGGAAAATGAATATTCATATTCACTGGAGTGGATGATAGATGGACCCAGTGCATTACAGCTTTGAGTAACGGTGACTTGGGGGCTGATAGGGAGTCATCAGTAGCATGCTGGGTCAGCTGAGAGTTTGATGTTTATTGTACGGAGAGGAAATAAATATTACTGTACATTAATGAACACTTAAGTGACTGTGTACATGAACGATGAAAACTGGGGTCAGTGGGGAGAAGGTCTCATTTGTTTTAATCATTGTGTCTTCTTGGTACTCTTCAGAATGGATGGACTGAGCTGATTTTAGCTTTTGCCATAATTAAGATTATATTGTCTCTGTGTCAGAAAAGAGAGCAAAGTGAGTAATAGTCAAAGATGTTAGCTTGGTTTTAATCATTGGTTTAAGAGTATTCCTAACATGTATCTAATAGATCACATCAAACCACGTCACCATTGTTAAAAAGTATTAAACAGAGGGGTGTCCGGGTGGCTCAGTGGGTGGCTTAGGCGTCTACCTTCAGCTCAGGTCATGATCCCAGGGTCCTGGGATGGAGTCCCACATCCAGCTCCCTGCTCAGCGGGGAGCCTGCTCCCCCCACCTCCACCCTCTCCCCCCGCCTGCCTCTGCCTACTTGTGATCTCTCTCTGTCAAATAATTAAAATCTTTTTTTAAAAAAGTATTAAACAGAATAAAAAAGTTATCCATGGCACAAAAATAGATATAATAGAATCATTTGTTGATTAAACAAAAAAAAATTGGAAAAAACCTAGTATATGGGAAAGGATTGTATAGAACAGCATTAAGGATATTCAGGGATCTTGTGCTCATCTTTTCTTGAATAAATGTATCTTTTACTTATATCTATGAATTAATGATTTAATTGAGCACAAATGTAAAACACATGAAGAAAGTGTGGGTCTAGCATGGACCAGTTGTTGTGATTGGCGGTGTAGGAGTTGTGCATGACTGATACGTGTGAGGTTCAACACGATACCTCGTCTATTTCCTGTTTGACGTGCTCTGTTAGACACGTGTTAGGAACAGACAGATACCATGTCCTCATTTTAGACTCATAGATTTAGGGTCACTATTACTAATGAATCAAAGTTAGAACCATCAAACAAATAGAGATAAGAAGGTCACGTGTTTTTCAGTTATAAACCTATGGGGTGACCAGGCAAAAAATTTTGCTAAAATTGAAAAAAATGATGCTCATTAAGAAATAAAGGGATTAAGAATGTTATCTCTGTGGTTGAAGGTCACGTAGATACTGTTTAGGAAGAGTCAGTTTTATTGTTCTGGATCAGATCCAAGTTTTAGGTTGTTCCTTTTGTTAAGAGAAAAAAAATTATGGAAAATTAATAAATCAATGAGTAACTGAAATGCAGAAATCAAGGACCAATGAAGGTAAGATCTGTTTGTTTTTTTTTTTAAATAATCACCTGTTCTCTGTACTCTTCAGAGCGGACCCATCTGAGCTGATTCAGAACCTTTGGTGGTCACAGGCTCTGTGGTGGCATACGTGTGCTGGCAGCATGGAGACCAGCGTGAGTAGCAGGCAAAGTATTTGTCTTGGTTTGGGAGGTGTTTAAAGAGTATTCAGTGTGTTATTAAAAAGATGGCCGATTGTACGGTTACAATAAATGTATGATCGAGATGGTGCATTTTATTATTACACATATGTAAAGCCAAGGTTAAGGGAAGAGATTGATGTGAGAATAATTTGCCATACAGATTAGGGACATAAAAACTCTTCTTGGGGTTTTGTAAATCATGGTGATTACACATTATTGTTCGTGCATTCATGGTCAAGAAACAAAGAGAAATGAATGAAGAAAAGGAGGGACGAGACTGGATCAATGATGACCGCTGGTGGCGTATGAGTCGTGTACGATGAATACGTGTCTGGAACTCTGAGGTCCAGCAGGAGAGAATTCGAGTCTGTTCCCTTTGCTTAAAGCGATTTTCCATACAGAGGTCAGGGATACACAAAGATTTTTTTGGTCTTTTTGTGTGCTCATGGTTTTTTATTCCATTATTATTATTGGATAAGTGAATTGAGGAAAGAAAGAGAAAAAGAAAGAGTGAATGACAAGTGGAGGGAAGCATCGTCCAGTTATAAAATTATGTGACCAGGCAAGAAATGCTGTGGATATATATTGAAAACACTGAAGTCCAACAGCATATGACTGTTAGCCTCTTAGGTTAGGGAGAATATAGACAGTATACATTATGGACAGTTTTATGTTTTGGGTCCATGGCAAGTTCAGAATTATTTTCTTAAGAGAAAATGAAATAAATACACTCGAAATTAACGATTGCACCCACGGCTGTCTAAATTAAAGAGGAAAGGCAAGGATCAATGGAGAGATGAGATGGTGCAATTTTTTTTTATCATCTCTTTTGCTCTGTACTCCGCAGAATGGGCGCGCGTGAGCTGATGTAAACATCTTTCATGGTGTTGAGCTCCTGGTTCCATCTGTTTGTTAGGGGCATGGAGACCAATGTGAGTAATAATTAATGTTCTTGTATTGTTCTGGGTTAAGAGTATTCATGTGTAACGAGTTTCAAAATAAAATCAAATAAGGCCAACCGTAGCCTAGTGGCAAATACAGGGTAGATCGGAAGCATGATATCAGTGGGTGCATCTATGAAAACCTGAAGATGTTGATGAAAGAGATACATTGATACGACAGTGATTCTATATACAGATTAGAGATATCAGAGCTCTTAGTTTTGTGAGTCATAGGGTTTACAAGTGTAGTTAGTGAGCTAGCAGATTCATCAGTAAGTATCATAGAAATTTCGGAAGGAAGAGAAAGTGGACTAAACTTGGATCAATGATGACGGCTGGTGGCGTATGAGTCTTAAACGATGAATGCTACGTGTCTGGAACTCTGAGGTCCAACCCGACAGAAACCTAGTCCATTCTCTCTTTTTGAAAAGATTCTAGAAAACAGATATCAGAAGTATACAAGGATTTCACTTTGGTCTATATGTTCATGTGTTTTTTAAACTTGTTACAACTGGATCAGTGAAAGAACATTGAGAATGTGTTGGTAAAGATGAATAAGGTTAAGCCTTGTCCAGTTATAAAAATATATGAGAAGGCAAGATAAGCTGTTGATATTTACTGAAAAATCTGATATTCACTAGGAAGCAAATACTCCTTGACTAAGGATGATACAGACAGTATTACCAATAGTCAGTGCCCCTGTTCTGTGCGGGTGACAAGACCTATACCGTTTACTGAAGAGAAGATAAAACGTTCTCTCAAATAAGTACCTCCATGACTGACTCAATAAAAGATGGAACTCAAGGGCCAATGCAGATAATGTCTTAACCTTTCTTTATCTCTTCCTGTGTTCTGTAAGCCTTGGAAAGGGTGCCCTTGAGCTGACGTAAGCATCCTTCAGGGCTGTGAGTGCCATGGTTACACCTCCGCACTGGGAACATGCAGACCCATGTGAGTAATAGTCAAGGTTGTTGTCTTGGTTTCCGTGTTTGCCTGTTTTTTTTTTTTTAAAGGCATTCACTGTATTATTTTAAAAGTATGAAATATAATTTTTGAAGGTGAATCATGGCCCTGGTTTAGGGATGGGGCTGACGGAAGCATTGTTTTGAGTGATCCTTCCTCGCAACACTGAAGTAAAGTCATGAGAGAGGGTCGTGCCATGAGTAATAATTCTATAGACAGATGTTAGAGATATTTAAGGATCTTACTCTGGTGTTTTAGGACTTCAGGTAGTTCTTTCAGTATGATTGATGAATTAATAAAATTCATGTAGACACAGATTAAGATGAGGGCCAAGTCTGGATCAATGATGACCACTGGTGGCGGTATGAGTCATGAACGATGACTACTACATGTCTGGAACTCTGAGGTCCAACACTAAAGTCAGTAGAAATTGAGCCTATTCCTCTGTTGGGAAAAAAATCCTATAGATAGGTGTCAGAGATACGTGAGAGTCTTTTGCTTCTAATTTTATGGCTCATAGATTATGATTATATTAATAGAAAAGAATCAGTGGAAGGATCACTAAAGTATCTAAAGGATTAAAGATGAACAGAGTGAGGCACATTCCAGATTATGAAAAGATGGGGTGAAGAAAACAATATTATGACTATAATCTGGAATGGATAAAAAGTGGACCAGGGGCGTGACCTTGGATTACATAGCCATTGATAAGTAATAATCAATGTTTTGCTCTGAATCAATGAACGGGAAGTTCAGTATTTGCTCTAGGAAGAGAAATGTAAGCAGACACCACGATAAGTTAATAAATATTAAATGGCTGAGTAAATGAGAGGTGGAATGCAAAGCATCAATGGACAGAAGACCTCAAATTGTTTTCTTGTTGCTCTTACACTCCTCAGAATGGGGACTGCCACACCAGTTCTGGCATTCCGCCTGGCCTTGAATTCAGAGGTTGTCTTAGGAGCATGGAGACCACCAGTGTGTGTGAGTAATAGTTGGGGTTCTTGTCTTGTTTTGGGCAGTTTAAGGGTGGTGAATGCATTAGTAAGAAGTAGGAAATAAGGGACCTGGTTGGCTCAGCTGGGTAAGGGTCCAGCTCTTGGTTTTGGCTCAGGTCATGGTTTCTGGGTCATGGGATTGAACCTTGGAACTGGGCTCTCTGCTCACCTAGGAGTCTGCTTGAGAATCTCTCCCTCCCTCTGCCCCTCCCCCTGCTCATGCTCTCTCTAAAATAAATGAATACATCTTCAGTTAAAGAAAAGTAGGACATATAATCAAAGAAAGCCAAACACGATCAAGGAATAAACATGAGACTGATATGGAACATTATGTTGAGTTGTCCGTACATGAAACACTGAGGCCAGTTTAAGAAACAGACATGAGGGGCGCCTGGGTGGCTCAGTGGCTTAAAGCCTCTGCCTTCGGCTCAGGTCATGATCCCAGGGTCCTGGGATTAAGCCCCCTGTTGGGCTCTCTGCTAGGCGGGGAGCCTGCTTCCTCCTCTCTCTCTGCCTGCCTCTCTGCCTACCTGTGATCTCTCTGTCTGTCAAATAAATAAAAAAAAATCTTAAAAAAAAATAAGAAACAGACATGCTATCTGTGGGAAATGATCTTATAGATGGAAATTAGGTATGTCAAGCCTCTTATTCTGGGTTTTTCCAAATTTATACTTCTTCATGAGTAAGTAGTAAATGAGTGAATGAATCAATAGGTAAAATATAAATGAAAAGAATTCACAAGCTTGGACCACTGACTGTGACTGGTGATGAATGATGAATGGTTTATGTCTGGACATCTGTATGGAAGGGTAAAGTCACTGTATTGTACACTTGAAACTAGTATTATACCATATGTTAACCAATGGGAATTTAATTAATTAATCAATTAATTTTGAAAAGATTTCATTTATTTATTTGGGAGAGAGAGCACAAGCAGGGGGAGCAGCAGGAAGAGGCAGGGGGAGAAGTAGGCTCCCTGCTGAGCAGGGAGCCTGATGTGGGGCTTGATCCCATGACCCCAGGATCACAGCCTGATCCAAAGACTGACTTACTGAGTAAGTAAGTACTTCATTACGTACTTACTGAGCCACCCAGGTGCCCCTAACCAATTGGAATGTAAACAAAAACTTTAAAAATTAAAAAATTTAACAAGAGAATTCGTATTCATTTTCCCTTTCTTCCTCCCCATCTACTTTTCTACTCCACAGAAGGGGACACACTTGAGCTGATTTCTGTCATCAAGACCTTTATGGCTCATTGTGAGTACCAGTCTCAATTCTTGTCTTTGTTGGGGCTGTTTGTTGAGGGTATTAGGGTTGTCTGTGTGATTAAAAAGCGTGGAATGGAATCATGAAGGCCACATAAGAGCCAGTGATGAGACTGTGTCACAAATCAAGGTTCATGGGGCGCCTGGGTGGCTCAGTGGGTTAAAGCCGCTGCCTTCGGCTCAGGTCATGATCTCAGAGTCCTGGGATCGAGCTTCACGTCGGGCTCTCTGCTTATCAGGGAGCCTGCTTCCCCCTCTCTCTCTGCCTGCCTCTCTGCCTACTTGTGATCTCTGTCAAATCAATAAAATCTTGAAAAAAACAAAAACAAAAACAAACCAAGTTTCATGAGAAATCCGATTTAGCACAGCACACACCCTTTTATAAAAGAAATTCTAACCCTTTAGCTCTGCGGGTTTGGGGCCCAGAGTCCGTTGTCTGCAGCTCTCCTCATTCTTATGGTGGGTGGTTTATTTAATGGTGCTTATTATATTATTAAAATGGATAAGCTAATACATTAATTAATAAAATGGAGGCCCATTCATGAGCCAGGTAGAAGAATGTGGCATATATCACTGTTTTTGAGAAATTTCTGTCACGGTTTCTTCACGTTCAGTAATTAAACCCCAAATCTGGTTTGTCAACATCCTCTTTACATTCTGCAGGCTGGATACCCCATAGCTAATTACATTGTTCTCCAGTCATGACAACCTTTGCCTTATCCTGTGGGAAGGAGCTTATTGTGCTACGTAAGTATCGAGTTCTTGGTTTGGTGGTTAGTTTGTAGGCTTTCATTGTATCAGTTAAAAAAAGAAAAAGCTCCCATCTGTCACCATGCGACACTATTACATACCCCTGACCATATTCCCGATGATCTGCCTTTTATTCTCATGACTTGTTCATTCCATAATTGGGGGTCTGTGTCTCCCACTCTTCACCCATTTTGCTCACCCTACCCCCGTCCTTCAGGGGACCATGTTTCTTCTCTCTGTGGATAGGTCTGACTCTGATTTTTGTTTATTCTTTCGGTTTGTTTTGTAGGTTCCACATAGAAGTGAAATCATACGCTATTTGCCTTTCTCTGACTTACTTTCCTTAGCATCATATCCTCTAGGAGCTGGGCATCACTGTGCTGTGCGCTTGAAACTAAATATGACGTTATGTGTTGGCTATACCCAGATTAAAAAAAGAATACGGAAAATGTAAACAAAAAGTGAAATAAAACATAAATGTAACTAATGTTTAAAATGTCATGCATAGACCCAATAATGGAAATACGTTACAAGCCACAGTTCATCATTAATCCAATGTGGTGCAAAAGAAAGACAAGTAAAAAACTTAGTTTTTTTCATTCATTTCAAAACTTCAAGTCTCATTTTATGTTTGTCGCATTGATTATTCATTTATTTAACCCACTGATCAAACATTCCCCTCTTCGTAAAGATCTAGGCTGTCACTCATTTCAGGGCTCAGTATTCTAGTAGTTGAATAGGGTGGTGGGCTCATGGTCATTCACCGTAACACTGAAAAACGGCTCAATGTAACATCTAAAAGTTAAATGCAGACAGGACATGCCTGGACCAATGATGTGAGTGGAATGCATCTGAATGAAAATTATGATCAGTCATTTTTTGAACCACTGAGGTCCACTGCACAAAGAGATCTACTGTATGACTTTGGGACAATGATAGGAAAGTTCAAGAACCTAGTTGAGAAGTGTTCATGAGTATTGATTTTATATTATTAGTGAATATAGGAATGGGTCAATGGATATATTCAAATAGAAATAGAAATAGACCAATTTAGGGGCGCCTGGGTGGCACAATTGGTTAAACGTTTGCCTTCGACTCAGGCCAAGATCCCAGGGTCCTGGGATGGGGCCCCACATCGGGCTCCCTGCTTAGTGGGGAACCTACTGTGTGCTCGTGCGCGCTCTCTCTCTCTACTAAATAAAATCTTAAAGAAAAGGCCAACTTAAAACATATGGTGTAAAGCAGGAATATTACTAATTCAGTTCTGATATACTTTGGCCCATTAAGAAAAAAAATACACAGATTAAGGTTGTTGCCACTTGGCGTAAGGAGCAGTGAGAGAGAGGCTTTTGATGGTCAGTGTTCAGCTCTTAGTTTGCAGCGGATTTTAGATGTTTTTTATGAAGAAAGAAAAAATTAAAATTGAACAAATGGGTAACTAAATGAGTGTGTGCCAAGTAAGAACTAGAGCGAAAAGTATATTTTATTCCTTTTTACATGTGCTTTATCCCCCTGAATGGCCACCCATTGGCTGTTTCAGTCATTATATTAAATGATGAAGATCCTGACTGGGACCAGCGTGGCCAAGGACAGTATAGATTGGGGTAAGTATAGAGTAAGTTTTTATTTTTGGTTTCATCCTTTTGTTCATGGATAACGACTGTATTATTTAAAAAGAATTAATGGCTTTGTCCAATCATAAAATGAAATGGAAGAAGACCACACATGGACCAGTGAAAAACATTTGTCCCGATGAGGTCGTGCTTCATTCATTTTGCAGAACTGAAAAAAACAAACCCAAAACAAACAGATCTCCGTTCAAAAAATAGATTTAGACTGCTCTCTCTGATTGAGAAGATTCTAGACTTTGTCGAGGGAGAAACGGGATCCGTGATGAGTGAAACAGAATGAATGACGCAGCAGGTTAGTGAATGACTGAGTCTTGGTGAAAACAAGAGGGACCATGTTGGTGAGATGCGGAGTATGCAGATGTGTTAGCAAGTTCACAGTGAGTTGAGGAACTAAATGGACATGTGAATCAACGCATGATGAGTTAATTAACGCCTGGGTGAGACCATGTGTAAGTAGAAATGTCAAAAGGAGAGTGAGCGAGTCCATAAGTGAGTGAGCGAAAGACCAGCAGCCCAGGGAGTCAGTGAGTGAGGGTGAGTGCGCCAGTGGATGCGAGGAGGCATCCCCGACTCCCTGGACGAGCCCCCGGATTCCTAGAGATCGGAACATCAACATCAACCAGCAGTGAGGGAATGAATGAGCCTCTGAGTATATTTGTGCATCAGTGCGTGAGTGGAGTGACCCAATGAGTTAATAAGCCAAAGCGCGAGTGGGCCAAGAAATTAATAAATCAGCGAGAGAAGGAAAAAAGTTGAGTGATTTAACTAATGAGTGAATAAATAAGTCCACGAATGGGGCCGATTAACGGGCCGACGCTTTCGCAAGTGGACACAGGCATGGAGCGGACGTGCGAGCGAGGGCGTGAGATCACGGATTAGCGAGCGAGCCAGTGGGTGGGGGGGAGCGGATGCGGATGTCCTCCGAGAACTACTTCACTGAACGAGTGCGTGAACGGGGGAGTCGAGAAAGGAGTGAGTGAGTCAGTGGTCCACGTGTAAAGGCAGTGCGGGAGTGAGCTCACGCCAGGATCCCGTCCCTCGCTGCTCCAGGGGGAGCCTGTCGACCCGCTGGGGATGCCAGCACGTTGCGAAGGGCTCCAGCCGCACACCCATGCGCCTGCATCACGGGCACTGGCGTCCGTGCCATCACTAAATGGATGTGCCCCGAGCGCCAGGAACTGGGGTGCAGTCTTCTCTGGAGCCTGGGAGGCGCCCAGTGAATTATTGCTGAATGAACTAATGAAGAACTAAAAATACATACGCTTTTGTGGAACCAGGATGGCCCGTCTCAGCATGATCTGGGAACGGTCCTGCGGGGAAGCGCGCTCAGTGTCTCATGGTCTTCGGCTTACCCTCCCACGCAAGTCCGGATTCTCCCCTGGGTCCAGCTTCTAGTGTTCACTGCCAGGCAGTGAGACAGGATACTGGCAGTTCTGACTGGCCTGGACCCTGGCCCATCCTGGGGCAACATTGGCTTGCCGTGGGGGGATGGAAGTCCCGGGTCTTCCCGAAAGCTGCCCTTGCCTCTGCCAAGACTAGAGGTCGAAAATAACCTGGTCTTGTTTTTATGCCTCCAGCAAGTGGGCCCAGCTCCTTGCCTGTGCAAGCAACCCGAGTTCCTCTGGTTGTTGTTGTAGGACTTCGGGTTAGACGTGAAGGGCCTCTAGACTGGTCTCAGCACCACCTGCTCGATGAGGGTAACCATGGTCATAATTAACCTTATCTAGCAGGAGATTACTAGAAGGCCCACACTTGGGCACCTGGGTGGGAATAGAAGCCCCAGAACTCACCTAACGCCAGCTGTAAGCGATGGTTTCAACTGTACTTATTGGGAAGCTCCCAGATGAGACCCAATAATACCCAGATTCCCCTGTCCCAGGAGAGTGACGAGGGCAACGAAGTTCTGGAAGAACGCCAGTTGGGATGCGAGCCACCAGCCCAGACCAGGCGTGATTAAGGCAGCAGACCAGGCCATCTTGCCTGGGATGGATGGAGAGAAGAGTGAGCTGCAACGCCTTTGCTCTCTGGGGGGTATTTGCCCAAGACCCGCCCTCCACTCCCCCCGCCCCCCATACCCTCATATGCTCCCTCCCTCCTGCAATATAGGCTGTAGTTTCATACCTGCTTTACAGCTGACACCGATCACCCCTCTTCCTCTCTTGTCTTGCCGGCTCCTGACCCTGGATTCCATCTCTCACTCCTGGTTTTGCATCCTTTGGTCTTGGTGACGGAACTTGGTCATTTGGTTTGGAATATGGCTTCCTCCTTCCTGATGATTGGATCTCCGCTCAGATCACTGGCCTTTCCACCTCAGAGTGAATCAGGTAGTCGCGCCCGCCCCCCCCCCCCGTTCTTAATTGTGGACATTTGGGACCCTAACTTTGATTCTTCAGGGCAGTGAGCACTCCGGGACCCCTGAATGCTGAGGGGGCAGCGGGATGAACCCTGGTGGCTTTCAGCTAGAATCGAAGGTGTTGCTGGCATGTGTGTGGACATTGGAGACGGGACTTGGGTTCTCACGTTCCCCAGGATTGCTGGTCTGCTGAGCTGTCTGGATCTCACAGTGGGCAGCAACTTCCAGTAGATTCTTGCCTCTGCTTCTCCCGGTTGCTCAGCTTTCTAAGCTGTGCAGTCTCTCTAGGTTTTTCTAGAATGCATGAGAAAGAGTCCCATCCTCCCTAGAGCCCTCTTGGGAGTCCCAGAAGCCCCACGGGGGAGCCCAAGCTCCTCCACTTCCTGCTAAGGTTCTTTGTGACTTGGCTTCTTGTCCTGGCTCCCAGCACACACTTCTGGCCCCTTGTGTCACCCTGCAGACCCCCCCTGATTCTGTGCATCTGTGATCACGTGCCTTTGCACGTGCTCCCGCTCTGACTGTCCTCCTAGGGCACAATGTCTGGGTGGCTTGACCTGCTTCCCCCTAGAGTATTGGCTCACCCCACCTATGACACTGTTGCACAGCCATGAACTTGACCTCCATTCGGAAACCTCTCTTATACTTGGTGCAGGTGTCTGCCTTCCCAGCCTGGTGGTGGGTGCTGGGTCTTGGGTGTTTCGGATCCCCCTCTGTCTGGGACAGAACCTAGTGGGTTCATTTCACAGAATCTGGTTGAACGAGACAATGAACGGACACCCACAAAACGATTGGGAGGTCATTCTGGAGGCAGATTCTGTCCTGGCAGAAAACCGGGGTCCTTGGTGCTGGGGAATAGCACCTCCGCATTACCGGGGCCCATCCCCGTCTCCAGCCAACTCTACTTTTTGCCTTCTGCCTGCGTCTCATTAAGAGATATGTAACCTTAATCCTTGAAATTGCCTGGGACTGAGCGTGTTTTCACTCAAGGACGTGAACGTGGAGATTTTATTCCTTCTTAAATAAATCTCACTCCCCCAGGAAGTTTGGACAGGATGTGGGCAGTGGGACCAGGGCTCGGAACCAAACATTTTGCAAAAGGGCTCATTTCAACATTTGAAACCCCGTGGCCACTGGCCAGAGCCGAGTCTGGTTTGTGGGGGTTGCTGGGTCCTCCTCGCGAGGAAGGGAAGCGAAGATTGAAAACAAGCCTTCAGCTGTCACCGAGTAGGCTGGTGGTCTGCAAGACAGAATTCCGCGGTTCCATCCTCCTTCTGGGATGAAACTGGAGTGAGCTCGCTCAGCCCCATCAGCCCTTCCTCCAGGTTTCTGGCGGACGGCTCAAATCCCTCCGGGGCGGGAGCGGGTCTGAGCTGGTCCTGAAGTGGATGGGACAAGTATGTGGCTCTAGCCGGGACGAGATGCTCAGGGGTGGGCCCTGCTTAGGGCTCCCCCTTCCCCTGGGGGGTGGACCCAGGTGGGGCTGAAGACCAGAGCCCGAGGAGAAAGAGTAAGAACTTTGTATCATGCCCAGAGTGTCCCCGTTCCTTAGGAGACAGGTGACCTCCGCTCCTCACTGTGGAGAGGCCTGGACGGGGCAGCTGTGACTCCTCACTAGGGCTCCTCCCGGGGCGCTCCTGCCTCCCAGGGCAGTGGCTGAGGCTGGTGCCCCAGGGTCACGGGCGGCGGGATGGAGAGACACGTAGATAGGCCCGGAGGATGGCTCTCGGGGTTTGAGCCCTTGTGACTGTCTGTCCCACTGTCCCTACTGAGCTGTGGGATCCCAGGCCCGGGACTGGCCTCTAGGACAGGGCGATTCACGACCCCTCATTCTCTTCTGATGTTTTTTCTTTTTCCACCAGGAAAGAGCAGTCTGTGTCTTTGAAGTCACCAGCGCTGCCCAGGTTCCTTGCTCCTGAGCTGTGAGAGAGAGGTAAGTTTCCATGGTTTATCCTGCAGAAATCTGGCCATGTGCCGTGCTCCATGGGACTCACACCTGAGCTGGGCCTCCCAGTGGGTGCCCCCCACCCCCTGTTGGGCCCCCTGAGCCTGAGGGTGCTCTCTGTCCCCCGTCTGCCAGCACCCCTTCTGCTGGCCTCTGTGCTCGCTTGGCCTCCGTGGCCGCTGGGGACCTTCACGAAGGGTGACAATTCCCTTTTCCCTTCACGTGAGACCGCAGCTGGAGCCAACGGCTGCCCAAAGCACGATGGCCAGTGTCTCCACCATCGCTGTTTTGCCTGTCCTGTCAGGCGGTGGCGTGGGGTGGGGGAGACGCCGGCTGTCCCCCGGACTCTGGTCCTATCCCCCACCCTCTCACTGTCCTCCAGGCCCGTGAGCCTTACTGGTCACTTGGGGGCCAGTTTGCTGTATTTTCTTCTCCCTCGGATCGACATGTTAGACATCCTGCTCACTTGGCAGGGGCCAGGGGCGGGCCCTGTCTCGGGGTCAGCAGGAACCAGGGGCCCCTGCCGGCCGGGGCTGCTGGGGAAGGTCCAGAGAGAACAGGGGCAGGCCTGGGTCCATGTGTCCCTCCCGTGGCCTCTCTCCTCAGCTGTCCCCTTCCCTCTGCGGCCCCCGGGCACCGCTGGTCTTTTTTCCTCATGGCCCCTTCATGGGGTTCTCTGGGGAACCCCCAGGCCAGAGTTCAGACTTTTTTAAAGGGTTATTTGTCCAACCTCCTGTGTCCCTGGGGTCCTCCTGCTGCTTCCCTGCAACTCTGGGCCCCTGCCCCTCGTGTTCTTGCCCATCTGACCTACGCATACCCTTTGTGCTGATCCTCCTCCTGCCCCCGCCCCCCCCCCCCCCGCCCAAAAAAATCCGACTGCTCCGCAGGTCACGGGTCCAAATGCTTATTAGCACCCTGGTTAGCCGCGGGCCCACATTCCTTGGCTTGGCTGTTCGTGCGGCTGGTGGGCACTCATCGGCCTGGGGAAGGCCACACGTCACCAACAGTGGAAGCGGTCCCTTCCAGCCACAGAAGAGGGCGGGGCAGCCGGGGACCCTCTGGTTTGAGCCCTTGGCTTTGTGGGTCTCCTGACTCTTCCTCCCAGGCTCGTCCTCCTGCCCCAGGGTCCTCCTGTCCCAGGGTCTGCACTGCTGTGTTGAAGGCTCAGGTTTCTCCTGGGAGGAGGGAGAGTGGCAAGGGGGCTGGAAGCCGGGGACTCCCGCAGCAGTGATGGCTGTTCTCTGGGCCTTAGCAGGGCATAAAGGAAAGGGGAAGCGGGGGAGCCCTGGGCAGGTGTTGGAGAAAGAGCGAGGGAGGAGCTCTGGCGGGGGGAGTTCCCAGGGGTCCCCACCCCGAGCAGGTGCTGTTAGGCTCGGACCTCACTCACGCCCCGGGCGCTGCAGAGGGTATGTCACCGCCCCCCCCACCCCCCACCCCCGTTGCAGAGAAGGAAACTGAGGCTAAGATGAGTGCAGTGAGCCCGGTTGTGTCCCCCACGCCCCAGCAGCCCCCTATTAGTTGCCTCCCCAGAATGCACAGGGCAGAGGGGTGGAGTAGAGAGAGGGGTGCCCTGAACACAGAGCCCGGGTGTCAGTGGTCCCCTCCAGGACACTGATGGGACACCAGTCCCTCTTTGTGCCGGGGGTTTAGGTCCTAAGAACATGGCGTCCCACGCTTACGGCTCACTCATCAGGACGGAAGAACGGAACAAACCTTCACGACAGAGTGTACCGGTTTGGGGGCTTTCTGTCAAAACCCTGCAGGGAAGCATCTGGAAAACTCCCCGGCTGCTCTTGCCCGTGGCCCAAACAGCATGTTTCCAAACGCACGGGCTGTGGAGCGAGTTCGCTCTTGGCCTGGCCCACCAGGGCTGTGGGGATGGAGCTGCTCCCCACCCCCCCAACTGCTTCCTTCCTCTCCCAGAGCCTTCCCTGCCACAGCCTCGGGGGGAGCCCCAGTGGGGAGGGCTGAGACCAGCCCATCTCTGTCCCAGCAGGAAGAGCATCCAGGAACGGTGTGCCTGGAACCAGATAAAAACGGGCAAGGGAGTAGACTGTCCACGCACACCTCCGAACCCAGGATCCGGGCATAGCCAGAGGCGGGGCTCAGCCTGTGAGGTCACAGGACCTCGGGGCTCTGGGAACATCCACCCCGCACAGGGGGGTACACGTGGGGTCGGAGCTATGCGGGGCTTACGGGCAGGCGTCACGTCCTTCACAAGCTGAGCAGAGATGATGAAAGAGCCATTCATGGGCCATGGGTGATGGGTGCCTTGCAATTAAGACTGTAATCCGTTTACCCCTTGGGGGACAGACAGTACTAGTAACACAGCAGGGATGACGCCACAGGTGGGCATCGAAGGCTCCCATCTGCGGGGCCAGGCGCACGAGTCTCGCAGCCCGCGCCCCCCGTCCCTCCCCTCCTCCACCTTGCTCCGGTCTGAGTGTCTTGGGACACCCGTTCCCCCTTCCTTTCAGCTCGGTCGCTCTGGGAGGGCACCCCCCCCCGCCCCCACCGCCGGAGGTGTTCAGGATCCACCCCTCGTGGAACTCCCATGTTTGATTCCATGGCTGTCATGTCCCATGTCACTCGGAGGGTCTGCAGGGCAGCAGCCAGCTCCGATCCAGCCCCCCAGCCCCGGTGCTGGCCTTGCTGTTCCCAAGGCAGCCCCCCTAGAGTGTTGGCTGGCGCCCCATCTCCTTGGAGTTGGATGCGCTCCTGCAGGTCAGATCTGGTCTTGTGACTTGGCCCTCTTGTCTTGGAAGGTCTGCAGGAGCCGCGGGGGTGTGGTTGCCGGAGCCTCTGTTTCCCCGAGGACACCTGTGATGGGGGGAGCCCCCGCTTCACTGGGTGAGTTCTGAGTTCCCTGGTTGCACTCTGAAAGGTGAATGTACCCGTCACGAGGGGCCGCACACGGTGTGGATGGTAACAGGAAGACTCTAGGTGACCCCCAGTGGCCTGGGGCGTGTGTGGAGGCCTCAGACGGTCCCGCATGCTGGCACTGCCCCCCAGAGCATTGGCAGGGAGAGGCTTGGCCTTTTCTGGCAGCTGCTTCACTTTGTGGAGGGCAGGTTGGCCAGGTAAGCCACTTAGAAGTTGGCCATGGCCACACCAGCGAGGGGGCAGGCACGGGGGTGAAGTCCATAGGGGCTTGACCCCGGAGAGCTCTCTCTGGTCCCATCCAAGAGGTAGGGGACATATTCACTTCACAGCCGACTAGACACCAGGGTCCTTTTTGGCAGCTGGAGTTGGGACTCCAGGCAAGCAGGTCTACCTTCGTGCTCCTGGCAGAAATGAATCTTCTTTTAAAAATTATGCATAAAATTACATCTTGTTAACTCATTATTATAAAGGAAAATACAGTCAGCAATGGGGCCCTGTGCGACTTCCCCATAAAAGACACTAAGTGGATAACGAAAACTTACTGTATATAATAATTCCACAAAGTCGCATTTTTTCTCATTATAAATGACATACGTGTGTGAGATCCTACAAAGGATAAAATGAAAACCAGGAATCCCCCTCATCCCGGTCCCTCACAGGTGAACACTGCTAAGTGTTTTGATGGCTGTCCTCTCTGTTTTCTGCTATAAATTGCACAAGTGGGTACGTGTGTGTGCGTGTGTGCGTGTGTGTTTACACATGCACATGTGTGTTTACACACGTGTGTTAAGTATGTTATGTTTCTTTAATGGGGCTCATTATTGTCCTAGCTTATCCCCTCACCCTATATCCTGAACATCTCCCCATGCTGGTAGGTAATTTCCTAGCTGTGGTGTTTTACTGGTTATTGAGTATTGACTGACTCAATACAGGGTTCTCGCCGGTCATATATTTAGATAATTTGTAAGGACGGCGTCAGTTGGGCTGAGTGTATTCGGGCATCTCACCTGTGTATCCCATTTGTTTCCTGACGTCCACTCTCAAAGTGGAGGACGTCAGAGGGGTGAGCCTTTTATGGCCAACTTAAAACTTGAAGTAACTCCTTACACTTGGTGCCAACTTGCAATCTCAGAATTAGTTGAAGTAGTGCCGGTTTCGCTGGGAATTAACCAAGTTTTTAACATTTTTGCCAATTTGTTGACACACATCATTTTCAGTTTTTTCATTACCCAGGATTGCAGCATTTCCCCCCCATATCTTTATGGTTCTTAATATCTGACCGGCCAGTTCAGGTTCCTTGCATTTTACATCTTAACCTTAGTTTTATTTTGGTTGAAGACTTGCATATGCTTCATTTTAAGAGTCAAATAGTCATAAGCCTGTGGCTGCTGCACAGTCCCCTCGAGCCTATCCCTTACCCTGCTCCTGCTTTTGACTTTTTAAACTCACTCTTTTGACATTAACCTCCATTTTCCTAAGTAACATTCTTATTTTTCTGCCTTTTTTTTTTTTTTTAAAGCTTGGATGTTATCTTGATTTTTCAACCCCAGAACATAACGTCCTTGGCCTCACCATCCACGAGCATACCTCGGTGCCCCGTCCTCTTCATATGTTTGGTTTACAGTTTTGGTTTGGTCCGTATTCAGTGTTTATGTTATTATAACCATGGAAACAATACTTGACAGCTGAGCAGAAACCTCATGGTTATTTACCTGTCCTTCAAAACTTTTTGTTTTCTTTGGAATCAGTAAATATCTGGCTGTTTGTTTCTTTTGGTTAGTTAAGGGAACTTATCAGAGATTTATTTCAAGCCTCTTAATATTTTCAAACACATTTAAACAATTTTTAAAGTGTCTTTTATCTTTTCAAAGAAATCTCATTCCTGGAGGCTTCTTGCCTCTTCTGCTCCAGATTGCTTGATCTTTGGGGTTCCTGCCCTGTTCCCTTACCAGGGAGCCCCCTAATCATCTCTCCTTGGTTGGATCCCTGATTTCCTAAACTGTGGATTATCTTTCTTTAATTACTCCCCCATTTTGCTAGAGTGTGTCCTCTAGCAGGTACCTCAGAAAGGGCTCAAGGGAGGTATATTTTTGAAGGCTTTTCACATCTGAAAAGGAGAATGTCTGTTTCACAGTGACATGGATAGTTTGGCTAGGTAAGGAATTCTGGTTGGTCATCTTTCTTCCCCTCAGATTTTGAAAGCAGAAATAATTGTCTTCTAACTTCCGGTGCTGGTGATGAGAAGTCTGAAAACTCTGTGATTCCTCATCCCTTATATGTGACCCTTTTCCCTCCTTTTTTGGAATGTTCAGGCTTTTCTTATTGTCTTCTAGTGTGTAAAATTTCATGCATATACATCTTGATGTGGATCTAGGTTCATCCATTTTGCTAGGCTCTTTTGATCTGAAACTTGCTGGGGCATTTTTTTTTGAACAATCCCTCAATTTCCTTCCACCTGTTTTTCTAGGACTTTTGTTTTTTGTATGTTGGATCTCTTTGACTGGTTCTTTAACATTCCCATGTTTTTTTCCCTCTGCTTTTCAACCCTCAATTCTTTGTTTTCTTTCCGAGAGATTTTTCCGTCTTTATTTTTTAACCTATTCTCACTTCTGCACTCTCTTATTTGCAACATTTTAAAATTATACTCCAAGTATTATTTTGTAATATTTTGTTTCATGGATGTGATTGCTTTGATATTCCTGATAATAGTTGATACCCCTGATATCATTAATGATAGTTTTTCTGAAATTTGCTTCTTCCTACAGAGTCTCCAAGCTTTTTTTAAAATTTTTCTTCTAAGTGTGTGTGTCTCTGACTTCCATGTTCCATGCTTTCCTCAACTTTCTGGTGGGAGAGGTCCGTGCATAGATATAGATACACACACACACACACACACACACACACACAGATGAGCTGTTTAGAACCTCTCAGCATTCCAGCTGGTGACCTAGTTGGGACTCGTGAGTTGAGGGCTCTAGAGTGAGCTAGCTAGTGGACCCCGTATTTAGTGTTTTAAAATCTTTTTTCTTTTGGACTGCTCAGATCTCCAAAGAAGGTTTTTTAATATGTGGCCTGGAGTATATCTGGCTGCCAGTGCCCGGGGTGGGGTGGGGGGTGTCCTCCATTCCAGCTTGTAAATTTTGTACTCTTCCTCTCTCTAATTTAGAACTCTTACTCTTAGTAGTGCTTGCTGTTCCTGTGTTGGTCACCTCTGCATTACTTTTGCTGTGCATTTTCAGTCTTCTCTCAGGATCAGGGAAAGCGCTGCACAGTGGGTTGAGGAGACCACCTTCTTTTTAAACAGACTCTCAGTCACTCCATCCTATTTAGGCTCGGATTTTCCTGCCCCATCGAGGCATCTGATGCTGTCAGTCTCTGAGACTTCTGTGGGGTCCATGGGACACACCAGGCTTTATTTCAGGCTTCCTCATAGCCAATTTAAATTTGGTTTTCCCAATTCTGAATTAGTTTCCATTCCTGTCTTCCTGTCTTTGTCCATGTGAGCTATCTCAAAATGAAAATGACTTCACCTCCTTTTAGCACAGTTTTAAGGGGGAAGGCAGGTGAGCATCTGTATGTAGTTCACCATATTGAACTGAAAGTCATTTACCCATTCTTCTCTATTGGCACGTTCCTCTTTTATTTTTGTCTTACAAGACTTCTTAAAAAAAGAACAGTAACTTTTTCTATCCCATGTTATCAGTGTTCACCCCACTCCCATCACCCCCTGCCATTTTCACTTGCCTTTCCATTTTATGCATGGGGTTTTTCATTTTTCTTTATTTAAAACATTTTTATGTTCTAAAAATCTATCACTGATTTTTCCTTATACTTTCTTTTTTTCTTAGAAAAGCCTTTCCCACACTGAGCTTATATAGGCAGTTTCAATTTTTCCTAGTTTTAGTTCTTTTCTGATTTCATCTTTTATATTTGAATCCTTAATCATTATGTATTGTAAGAAATAACTGTATGTTCTATTTCTGTATGTATCAGATGCTAGATACTTTAATAGTTTTTGTTTCTTGTAGCTTTCTATTATTCAATTAATCTGTTTATTCTTACACTTGTATTGCTTTGTTTTAATACAGTATTGTTATAATATGTTATTATTTGGTGGCAACAGTCTTTCATTCTCATATCTCAATATTTTCTCCATTAGTCTCACTTGTTTTTTTTCCTAGATGAATTTTAGTGCTATCAGGAAGTTAAAGACATTCTTTATAGATTTTTTGTGGAATTTTATGAAATTATGACTTAAAGAGAATTTATATTTTTTGGCACTTGGGCTTTGTATAATCTTTCACGGTCATATATATTATATATATATTTACAATATGTCTAATTTGACAAATTCACAATTCATCATTAAGTTTATTTCAAGGAATTAAATATTGCTGACATGTTTCTGTTGTGAATTTGTTCTCTTATTTTTCTAACTGGTTACTAGTAGCCTGAAGGGAAGAGATTGCATTTTTATTGTTACTGGCTGTCTCATTGAATTCTTTCATTTTCCTGTGAGTTTTTAGTTGAATGTTTTGGAATTTCTAGGTGAAAGTCATTCGCTTCTATATGATACAGATTTAGCCTCTTTTCAATGTTTTATCTCTTCTATTTCTTTTTCTTGTCTTATAGCATTGGCTAGATCTTCCAAAACATTAAATTGTTGAAAATAGAAATCTTCATCTTGTTTCTGGTTCACTGTTAAGTATGATAACAAATAATTTTTCTTAGGTATGTTTTTCATAATGCTAATGAAGTATTTATTTTTAGTTAATATATGGCTTTAAAATCAGGAATGGACTTAGAATTTATGAAATGCTTTTTTGATTAATATGTAGTGATATTTGTGTTGTTGACTGTTGATGCATGAATTATATAATGTTTCATAAATTTGAAACATTTTTTGGATCAAATGCTACCTGATTATGGAGTATTGTTCTTCTAATATACCACATGATTTATTTTGTTAGGATTTCACTTAGGACTTTTCAAATTTATTTTTTGTTGGCTTTGGTATCAAAGTTATGCTGGCTTTGTAAAACGAATTAGGGAATGTTCCATCTTTTTCTGTATTCTGTACCATATATATGTCATTTGAATGATCTATTCCGTGAAAGCTTGAAAGAACTCACCCATATAACTCTCCTGGGATAATTCTTTGACAACTTTTCCTGTTTCTTCTGTATTTATTGGATCCTTCCTATTTTTTGCATCTGTAGAATATATGCTTCTTTTTCTAATGTTGCCCAGCATTTAAATAGGTGGGTACTAGAATCAGACAACTTGGGTTCAAATTCTTGCTCTGTCATTTCCTGTGTGACCTTGGGAAAACTATGTCTCCTTCCTAATTCTTAGTTTCCTCAGTTGTTAAATGATTAAAATGAGAGCCTGTAGCTAAGAGTACCACTGTGAGGATTAAAGAGATAAAGTACCTTTCACCTTGCCTGACACATAGTGAGTGCTCAGTAATTTTATTTAGACCTATTATTAATCCTAGAAAATAATAGATTTTTCTGAGATTTTAAAAACTGCTTAGCATAGACTTACAAATAGTATTTTTATAACATTCCAATCTATTTCTATGATTGTATCACCTTTGTCATTCTTAGTTTTGTGTACGTGTACTTTATCTCTTTTTTATTAGATGAGCTGGGGGAGTGTCTCTATTAGAGGTTTTTCAAAGAATTCATTTTTGAAATAATCTATCAATTTAACTGTGTGTGTGTGTGTGTGTGTGTGTGCGCACGCAAATTCAACGATATCTGCCCTTATCTTTATTGATTCTTCCTTCTGCTTTTTCTGAAGCTTATTTTGTGGATCTGTTCTTATATTCCTTATGTTATTCTTCATTATGAAAACATTTCACGGTATGAATTTGCCTCTGCTTGCAATGTTGACTGCATAAGTTTTAATATGTAGTTTAAAAATATTTTAAAATATTTGTAATTATGCTTTTCATTTCTTCTTATTAGAAGAAATGATTATCTGAATTTAATGTACAAAAGTAGAGCTCATTTTAAAATTAATTTCGAATGGATTTGGGTTGTGTGTTGCTTACCTTGTTTTATTTAATTGTGGTTATATTTCATTGTGGCTAGAGAACTTGGATATATAGATTCTACTTTGGGGAATTTATGGATATCTCCTTTGTGCTTTATATAACAATTCTGTAAACATTCCATGGGCCTTTAAAAGAAAGGTGTATACCTCATTTATAGGGTATAGATTTTAATGTAAAGACATTTGTTTTACTTGGTTTTCAGCCGATTCTTTTGGGTTTTCTTTGTAAAGAATGAAGTAATCTTAAAACGTAACTTAACCTCATTCTAAGAGTTTATAACATTTATCTGTTTGTTTTGTTACATGAGTCAGAGATTTTTGGACAGTCTAACTTAATATTGATGAAGTAGGCATCTTTTCTTTATTTCTCGTTTTCTGTTAATGATGATATTGCTCGCCTTTGAATTTATTCAGTTCATCATTTACTTTTTTTTGCCTATTTGATGACTTAAGGCCTGAGCGGGTCCTGGAAACTGTTTCTATCTGTTTCCCCATTTCCTTTGGATTCCATTTTATTCCTAATGTAAATGTTTGTGAATGTTACATATCATTGTTGTGGATTGTACCTTCTACCTCTGAGAGGTGGTTTTTATCAAGCTGTTTAACGATTTTGCTCTCGGGTACTTGAAATTGCAGAGACACCTCTGTTCTATTTTCTTTTGTGTTCCTGAGTTAGGTAGCCTTACCTCCCATGTCATTGTTTCTGAAAGTCTGTAATCAAGGCAAATGTTGTTTGAATATTCAACCACAGACTTGCATGTTCCCGAGTGTTCTGCTCCTGGAAAGCTCAACATTGTGCACATTTTTAGGCAATTCTTAACATTCCATGGATGTTCTTTAATTTTGCTCTTTTCAAACAAATAGTTGACTGCCTTAAATTTAATTATGGAGGCTAGAGATTGGTCACATTGGTCTGCCTGACGATTTCCATCTCCGTCTTAATTTCTTAAGTATATATGAGATCTATGCTCTTAACCACTGGTATTGGCAATTTTATTTTTCCATTTTTCACTTATTTTTACAAAACAATAAGAGCAAACTGTAATTAAATACTGATTCTCAAATACAGCCAACCTCTTTATTCAGACCAAATATTACCCAGAAGCCCAATAAGTAAAATAGATCAAATCAGCAGAGCCTTATTTGGAGCTGGGTGTGAACTAAGGCTGTGGGCATCCTCCCAGTAGAGGCATAGGGGACCCCAGGTGCCCCTTGGAATACCCTTTGGAAGCCTCTGCAAGGAAGATAGTAAGGCAATTGCACAAATCGAGCAAATTGCTGTATATGCAAACCTAGGGGTGCCGTTGATAGGGAGGTGATTGCTGGCAGTCAGCTGTTGGATTAATTTTGTGGTTTTTGAGATGTCGGTGCATGATACTGTGGGTTGCTTGAAAGCCAATAGCATGAAAATGGAGGCCTTCCTATTTTTCTGTGCCCCTTCCTTGGACTGGATTCTTTCTTTTGAGTTAATTATTTAAATCGTGCCTCAAATAAACCACAGATACTTGGGCTTTGAGGCTTTTGCGTTGACTTGAAAACTTGCCTTTTTAAGGGTGCGTAACCCATTGACATTTGTGTGTGTTGATTGTCTTGTTTGGACTTAAAACAATTGTACTAACGCTTGCTTTAACTGTTTCATCCTTTCTTCCCTGATATTTTATCATAAAGATCACATTTTTCTTTTTGAGCATTTTCTCTGGTAATTCAGAGAGCCTACAACCAGTCTCTAAGTGTCTTCGTGTTTACATTTCAGGGACCTTTTTTTTTTTTTTTAAACCACACTTATATCTGTATTTGTCTATGGTTTAAAAAAAATGAAATCGTATTCTCTTTGTGTCATTATTAAGATGAGTGTGTATCTGTCTTCTCCCATTCCTCCTGTTTATGAGTTTCTGGATGATGAGGTCTGGGCAGGGGGGGCTCATTGCTGTCACCTGTTGCCCCCCCCCCCCCAGTCTTTGGGAGAAGAGAACTGCCTCTCTTTGCTTTCTCTGGGCCCGGCCGCTTGTGTGGGAGCTGAATCTCCTTACTATGGGTGTTGCAAGCCTGAAGTCCTGATGTTCTGTACACTTTCCTGATCTCTGACCAACATATGGGCCGAGTGTCCATCCCTCTCCCCTGGAGCCTGTGAGGTCTGGAGAGGAAGAAACACAAAGGGCAGCCTCGGCCTCCACAGGGGGGCGCTAGCAAGGGTGTGCTGGTAGCTGAGCTCCCTGAGAGGGTGTGTGGACCGCCCAGTGCAAGGGGGAGCTGCTGAGCAGCAGACAAGGGCATGAGTGAGTCTGGGAGGGCGGGGCAGGTGCACAGGACGGGGAAGATCCAGGTGCCACTGAGACAGTGGCCAAGCCAATGGGCATGGGGTGAGTGGGGCGGTGACGGGTCTGGAAGAGTGAGAAGGGCCGTCAGCCGCCGGAGCTGAGAGGACGCTCGTCCAGGCTGGTGTCTGTGCGTTGGGGCGCTGGGTGGGGAGGGTGAGCTTCCCTGCTTCTCTAGAGATCCAGGAAGGCAAAGACATCTTCAGGGCTCATCGCGGCTTGTGTGGAGACGTCCGTGCTTTCATTCCTTGATATTCTTACTATTCGTTCTACAGAATGTCTGGTTCTGGCCACTGGAGAGGCAGTGTGACCTCACAGCAGAGGCCAGTGTGACCCCTTCCTGCCCAGAGGAGTTCCCATTCCAAGAGGAGACATGAGTGGCGCTCTCTTCAGTCGTGGACACAGAGAAAATAAAAGCCATCCAAAGGCACTTCCCCAGCTTTCCCCCATTAGCCATGCCCCCTTGCTTCTCTTTCCCTGATGACCAGCAGAGGAAGCCACCCGCCCCTGGTGCATGGCACACCACCGCCTGCGCATGGGCTCCATCCCCCCCAGTTCTTCTGGAGCCTTCTACTGCTGTGGCTGGCTTCTCCCCTCCCCTGGAGGCTTCCCGTTGGCTCTTAGCATGCTCTGGTGCCTTTAGTCTGAAAGCTCCCAGGAAGCCACCTTCTCCCTCTAGCTGCCACCCTCTTGGTGCTTTCTCTGCATTTCACTTTTATTTGACTTTCGACCCTACTGCTCCACTGGAGGAACTTTCATGAAGATGACCAGTGGCCTCCATCCGATCGCAAGGGCCTCTCGCTGGCGCTTCACAGTGGGTGCAACTCAAAACCAAGCTCCTCACCCCCACTGACACTTGCTTCTCCTCCAGGGCTCCCCAACTCCCAGAGTGGGGGGGCCCTTCTCCTATTTTCTATACCAGACACCTGCACGGATTCTTGACCTTTTCCTAGTGCTCACCATTCCTTATCTGCATTCAGGGTATCACCAAATCTCTCATGTTCTTCCTAACTGCTCAAATGCACCTGCTTTCCCCATTTTCGTGACCCCTCCCCTGCCTGGGCTACCTCGCTCTTTTTTTTTGAGCTCTTATACTCTCTCCCTGTCCCACTCTTGCCCCCAAAGCACTGTCTTTTCACATCAGCAGGAGCTATCTCAGAAAAACACGAAGCTCATGTCCTTTATCAGCTAATAAGGGCCTTCCTGTGGCTTGAGGATAACATCTAGAACCTTGAACCTCTGCTCTAAGGCTTGGAATGATCTAGCCTCTACCTGGCACCTTAGTTCTGGCATGTTTCTGGCTCTCAATACCCCGTTCACATATCTGCTTTCTTGGTTCCCAGGCTCCCTCCAGACCATGCTTCACTTCTCTGGTCCATGGGCCATCCTGCTGCTCCGTGTCCGCCTGGTCTTCCACACCTCCCCCTGCATTGTCCACTCTTGTCCCCTCTCTTCCTGGCTATTGTCCTCATCCTTCATTTTTTACTGTCGGCTTCTTCTGGAGAAGCTCCCCCCAACTGTCAGGTCTTACTAAACATTCTCTGCTCCTTCACAACACGTCAGCCTCTTTTGACTTTGAAATCAATGCTCTACAATCATTATGTCAGTGTGGGTCTCCCCTGTTAAGCTAGAGGCTACAGGAGGGCAGAGACCCTGTTTTCTTCACAGCTCCAGCATTTCATGGGTGTTTCATGAACTTGAGCTTACTTCTGTGTCTGACCGCCTGGGAGGTGGGGTTGGGCTGGTGGAGAGGCCCAGGCAGGCTTCTGGGGAGGGTCAGGGAGGCAAAGGGCTCAGCTGCTTGGGGCGTTGTCAGGACTCATGGAGCAGGAGGAGGATGGAGATGTAGGCTAAAAGCTGTTCTAAGGAGTTTGGTCTTCAGCAGCTGTTTTGTGAGCAGGAGGATGACGTGTTCTGTGCTGGGTTCCAAGACTTCACAGGATAGCTGTGTCTTCCCACCTTGCTGCCCAGGAGCCTGCCCTTGCCCTGTCCTTGGAGGCCAACTGTCATGGCTGTGCATTCCATTTCTACGGGGTGGTGGTATTGACAGTTGGACTACGAGAGGGGTTGGAGAGACCCAAGGAAAGCCTCTTGGGGGGAGGTGGAGATGTTGAGAAGGAGCTAGAACAGCCCACTGCTCACTCAGGCTTGTCACTTGAGTATACCAGGGTAGTGTGGTGTCTGGCGAGGACTGCCATAGCTTGGGGGAGCATGGGGAAGCTGTTACCAAGAAGCCGAGGGACCCCTTTCACGTCCGAGCTCTGCCCTTAGAGCTTCCCCTTCTGCCGTGCAGAGCAAAGCCGTGCCCTTCTCCTTGATACAGAGGTAGTTGACCATGTCCTGGCCAAAGCGTGGCCAACGTCGCACGGTTGGCCTCTTCTCAGTCTTTCCCAGTTGGCACAGCCTTCCCAGGAGAGACGCTACTTCAGGGTAGAGATGCCTCTTCCCCATCGGCAACGCTCCCCGACACTTGAGGGGGGCCTCACCTTCACCACATGTCTGCTTCCCAGTGCCAAATCAGGCCTCAGAGAGCTTTCTGGAAGTGACACCAACTTCAGGGACAAGCCCTGGTCTGGGGTCCGCACCACTCCATGGTTCCTGAAGAGATGGTAGACTATGGAACGTAGGCTTTATGATTTTTGACCTATGTAACATGGTCCACTAACTCTCAGTATCCAATCCGTCCTCGAAGGGCACCCCGGAGGTGTTGGCAACGTGAGGGAAGAGAACACTGGGTTTAGCTCCTGCGCGGCTCCATGGTAATTCCCGGTGCCTGTGTTCGATGTCCGAACGGTGCGACAAGGCCTGTTCAAGGCACCCTCCGGGGGGGGGGGGGTCTGGCAGTGATGCAACTCGGGGGCAAAGACGCCGTTTCCAGCCTCAGCCGTGGTGTTTGAAGAGATGCTTTGCCCGGTGGCCCGTGCGCGAGGAAGCTTCTGTGTGGCATGGTCCCCCACTCCCCGGAAGCCTGGCGAGCTTGGGGAGGGCTTCATGGAGCCAGTACTGCCTTCGGGGGGACCCACCAGTCCAGCCTCCAGCTCGCTGTGTGGGATGGAAGAGATAATTGGCCTGTGTGGACGTTCCCGTGTTCGTATTCATGTCCCCCCTCTGATCGAGAGATTAAATTCCTCCTCAGAGGGTTTTCTGGAGGCCAAGATGGGGGATGAAACGGAGGTTCTGGCCTTAGGGAGTCAGTCGACCAGAACAACACCTGCTTTGCTCATGAAGATGGCGTGGTGGTTACCGCTCCGATCCCGTCGGCCTAAGAGGACCTCTGGGACATGCCCCTGACTTGGAGGCAGAGATGGCCGTTAGTCTTTTGCTTGTGGCGTATATATGTCTCTCTCTCACTCTATATATATTTTAATGCCCAGGACTTGGGTTTACAGCCTGGGCTTCAAGTGCCCTGATCTCCTTGCGCGGCCTGCTCAGTAGAACTAGACAGGTGTTCTTTCTGGTTGCACACAGGCCATCTTCGAGTTGTTGTTCGGCTCGCCCCCCCCACCCCCCCACCCCCCCCGCAGTCCCTTTAGCCACGTGCCACGGCCACCCTCCCACTGTGCCCACGTCCCTAGTCCCTCAGATCCAGCACGGTGCCTGGCACACAGTAGGCACTTAATCATTTCTGGAATCATGAAATCCGTAACATCGTCCACTTCTGCTCAGTGGGACTTGCCGCCTTGGAGGGCTTCCCAGAGGAGTTGCCAGCTTTGGGGATCAGCCACCAGTTCCAGCGTCCGCACCAACACCTGACAGTGGAGACAAGACTCCTAGCCTGTGTGTGCTTGTCGCATGATGCATGTCTTGTGCCCGACCTGCCCTCTGACTCCCCCAGCTCTGGAAGGCTTTCTGGACGCGCCCTCAACCTCTGCCCTCGGCGTCCCTGTGTGGTACTTGGAGAGATAGTAGACCGTATAGCGTACGCTTTATCTGTGACGTATGTAACACGGTCCACTAACCCTCAGTATCAAATCCATCCTCGAGGCTCCTGGAAGCGACGTTGTCTTCGGGGAGCGTCACTGGACCCAGCGCCCGGCCTCTTCGTGACACTCGAAGACATGGTTTTCTGTGTGGCATGTTCTTTTCTGCATGATGCAAAAATGACATACTTTCACTCTTCTTATACCAAGTTCTGCCTCGGGAAATCTCGCCGTCTCTGGGGAGGAGATCTTGATTCTTTCTGGGATCCGTGCTGCTTTCTGGCGTTCGATGACATGCTTGACCTCGCAACTCTTGTTTAGTGTACGCCACGAGCCGCCGCTTCTCGGCACCAACCGCAGCCCCGAAGAGGTCCCCAGAGCCAACCTTGTGGACGTGAGCCTTCCTCCAGTCATCACTGCCCTCGTGCGGTACTTGAAGAAATGGTTTACCGTCCCACATACATTTTGAATATGTATGTGGGACGGTAAACCGCTTCTTGGTATCTAGCCCAGCCATCCAAACCAGCCTGGAGAGAACCTGAAGTTAGAGAAGCGACGCTGGTCTCCCTCGGCACACTGTCCGCTCCGTGGTGCTTGGCGGCACGGTAGACTGTTAGATGTGTACTAAATCTGTTAATGCTTGCAACACGGTCTTCTCCTCAGTGTCAAACCAGCCTCCGAGGGCTTCCCTAGGACAATGATGCCCTCTAGGAAGGCGCCCTGCTTCCACGTTGGCACGTCCCCACACAGTACTCGAAGACACGGTGGTCAGTGCCTCAAATGTCGGTGAAGGAGGAGAGCATGCGTTCTGCCTCTTGTCGTCCTCCAAGCCGTCCTCAGATGGCTTCAAGACCCAGCGCCTGTGCAGAGGCAGGCGTGGGCGTTCCCGAGACGACGCGACTCCAGGTACTTGAAGACACACTGACTCGTTTTTGTCACTGACGATGCGTGTACAGTCTGTCTTTTTCCCATATCAAGTGTAGTCGTCTCAGGGAAGATGCCCTGGCTCTGGACTCAGCTCGGCTCCGCCACGAACATCCGATCGGCCCTGCCGTGTGCGCTTACGGACGAGGCCTGTTCCACGGCCCGCTTCTTCCCCCTCCGCCGTCCAGCCTCGGCGTTGAGTTGGAGCCATGGTTCTGATGTCAGCGCCGACCTCACGGTACCTGGAAAGGGTTCGACCGCACTGCATGTATTTGATTAACAGCGTATGGAACATGGTCTACTTCTTCTCAGTATCTGGCTCAGCCTTGGAGGTCTCCCGGGAGGTCACACCCAGCTCTGGAGACGAGGAGCCGCTGGTGGCGCCCGCGCCGCTCTGGGGTACTTAGTAGAAGTTGACCATGCTTCATATGTCCTACTTACAACGCATGTCACTTGGTCCACCTTTCCATAACAGCAGATGCACTTCGGGGGGCTTCCTGTAGGCGATAACTAAGCATCGGGCATTGGGCTCGTTCCGGCGTCATCTCCACTCCGGGTCCTTGAGGGGTCTCTCTGTGCTGCGTCTCCTGCATCTGTGCAGACATTGCATGGTGGCTTCTTCTCAATACTGCATCTAGCCTCGGAGGGCTTCCTGGAGGTGGTGCTAACGAGAGGAAAGAGACGCCGGTTCTGACAGCAGCCCTTTCCACGGTACCTGAAAAGATGGTTGACCATAGAACATGCGCTAGCTCTATGTCGTATGTAATATGGTCCACGTCTTCTCAATATCAAATTCAGTCGCAGAGGGCTTCCCAGAGGCAAAGCCGACTTCGTGGGAGACACGCTGGTCTGGCTTCAGCACCATTCCACAGTGCGTGGAGAGCTGGTAGACCAGAAAGCCTACGCGTTGTTTATGACTGATGTAATGTGGCCCGCTGATTTCTCAGCCTCAGTCGGCCTTAGGGCCTTCCTGGGGACCACGCCGACCTGAGAGCAGGGCCTGTGTGGTAGGCAACCTCCAGCACTAATCACCGGGTGGTTGGCTGTAGACCACGTGCTTTATTGACGACATTGGCCGCTTGGTCCCCCAGCCGATACTCAGCGCCCATTCCCAGCCTTCCAGGGCGTCTTGGAGGTGGTAGTGGCATGGGACGCAGGTCTGCGGTCATTGCCACGTTCGCCGATGGGTGATAATTCATGACGCTCATTGACGGCCAAGGTTCTCCTGGAGGTGATACCAAATTAAGGGAACAGAGGCAGGGTCCGCGTCACTTCATGGTATTTGAAGATGCGGTTGACCATGGTGTGTACGCTTTATTTATGACGTAGGACACATGGTCTACTTCTTCTCAATATCACATCTCGCCTTGGAAGACTTCCAGGAGGGGCTGTCAGCTTTGAGGAAGAGCCACTGTCCTGGTGTCAGTACTGCTGCTGCTTGGTACTTGGAGAGAGGTGGTCCGTGGCGCGTTCGCTTTATTCATGGCGCACATTACACGGTCGACCTCTTTGCAGTATCTAATCCCGCCTTGCAAGCTTTCCTGGAGCTAACATCAACCTTGGGGGGTGGGACACTAGGTCTGCGCTCACTGCAACTCTGCGGGGTTTGTGATGCGTCCCTTTGTCTTGCGTGTGATGATAACCTGTGTGGCAGGCTTTTTCTCAGCGAACCACTCTGGCTTGGCGGCTTCAAGGGCAGGGGTAACTTGGCAGACGAGGAGAGTGGCATCGACACGTGTCTGGGTACATGAGATGGTTGACCAGAGAGCACACGCTGTATTTGTGCCGTTTGTGACCTGGTCCACTAACCCTCAGTATCTGATCTCCTCTGGGAGAAACTTCCGGAAGAAGTGCCGACTCTGGGGAAAGAGACCATAAACCAGGGCCAGCCGGGCCCCGCTAGACTTGGAAGACAGAGCGTCTGCAAGGCGTCTGCCGCATGGTGGGCCAGATAATGGCAAAACTTGGACTTGTGGGAAGGCCTTTCCTCGGAGGGAAAGATAATGGCAAAACTTCCCTTGTGGGAAGGCCTTTCCTCGGAGGGCTTCCTAAATGCGGGGCTGTCCAAACGCAGGCAAAGGAGCATGCTGTCTGCACCAGCCCAAAGTACTCGAGTGACCCGCTGACCGGAGTGTGTGGACTGGATTTATAACCAGAGTCACTTGGCCCACACACCTCCATGTCCAGGGAGGTTCGGGAAGACCTTTCGGGGAGCCAGCCTTGGCCGGGGGCATCTGTGTCTCTCTGTGGCCCTGGGGGTTAACCATCCAGGTGACAGCTCTTGTGAGCCACATCTCTGTAGTGTCCCCAGCCTCTGGCCAGTCCGCTGATGTCAGGATGCCGCTGGGTCTGCCCCACTGGGTGCTTGGGTAGGTGGTTGTCGGGCAGCATGCATCCGGCTAATGGCTTACACCAGCAGACTGGCTCACGCACAGTGTCCAGCTCCCTGTTGACAGGACTTCCAGGACCGAATGTCAGGTCTGGGGGAAGCATCAGGGATGTTCTTGTCAGGGTTAATCACTGGTACCTGAAGAGAGGTTTTCTGGGTTTCTGTTTCTTTCATGAGCATGAAACACACCTGGTTAACCTCTTTTCCAGTATCAAATCCCAT
Source organism: Mustela nivalis (assembly GCF_964662115.1). Taxonomy (NCBI): domain Eukaryota; kingdom Metazoa; phylum Chordata; class Mammalia; order Carnivora; family Mustelidae; genus Mustela; species Mustela nivalis. The sequence goes on along the minus strand of NC_139025.1, from coordinate 5,075,627 downwards.
CTTGGAGACCTTCTGGCCCAGATCCCAGCTGCAGGGAAGGGCGTTACTGTCCACTCCCATCCAGCGGATGGAAATAAGTGGTTGGCCCCGAAGCCTGTGCCTTCCGCTTATGACCAGTGTTACCTGTGACGCTAACCCATGGTGTCCCCTCCATACTGACAGGACTTCCAGAACTGAAGGTCACGTCCGGGGGAAGCATCAGTGGTGTTCTTGTCAGGGTTGATCAGGGGTGCCCCGAAGAGAGGTTTTCTGGGTTTCCGTTTCTTTAACAAGGATGAAACACACCCAGTGAACCTCTTTTCCTGCATCAGTCCCCCCTTGGACACCTTCCGGTCCAGATCCCAGCTTCAGGGAATGGGCACCATGGACACGAATATGTGCTTGACCACAAAGCCTGTCCCAGATTTCTGACGTTTATCGTCTGTTCTACTAACCTTCGATATCTTATCCATCCTTAGGAGGACTTCCCACGGTGATGTCAACCCAGAGGAAGGCCGCGGTTCCCAGGACGGAGCCACGCCCCTGAACAGGACGGTAGGCAACCAGGACCTGTATTTCTCTTGTTTCTGATGATCCTTCATGGCCTGCCTCATTCAATGTCCAGTCCCACTGTGAAGGATGGCTGGCTTTCGTCCCCTTTGGTGATGGGCTTGGAGTTATTAGCCCAGCCCACGGTAGGAAGGTGCCCATTGCACAGAAAGCATGCCCTAGAGAGACTGGAGAGGTGGCCTGGACCACTGCTCCCCACCTTCTAGTTCATTCTGAAAAGATGTTCTGGGCATAATGACATCTCTGTGGGAAGAAAAGATTATTCTGAGATCAGGATAAGACCTTTGTGTGGAGGGGGCGGGGGGTGAGCCCCTGACACTGGTCTGTAGATTTCTGGTGTGCACCTGCTTTAAGTGCTTGCTGTTGTACCTGTTTAGGGGAAAGGCCTTTGTCCCTATCCCAGATCCAGGACAAGGGGGCAGCTAGTTAACCACAGGCTGTGGGATTTTACGAAGGACTTATCTGGTCCACCAGCCTCTGTTTCCGATCGACCCTTAGGAAGCGAGGCTGATGTCAGGGAAGAAGCTGGGTTTCTGTGGACGGTTCTCTCTGTGGTACTCGAGGAGAGGTTCCCTTGGGTGCGTTTGTTTCTTCTGGGACAAGTCATTCCCCCGACCACTCTTCAGTGTCAGATGCCGGCTTGGAAGACTTGAAGTGGTCAGCCTCGTCCTGGGTGAGCGCGCCGACACAAGTCATTCCCCCGACCACTCTTCAGTGTCAGATGCCGGCTTGGAAGACTTGAAGTGGTCAGCCTCGTCCTGGGTGAGCGCGCCGACACGCAGGCTTCCCTGGCTCTGTGCGTCGTGTCTGATGCCGGTGCTCCTTGCCAGTCCCTTCTCAGGAGGACTCCGTGGAGGGGACATCAGCCTCCGGGAGAGGAGGTGGTTCTTGGCCAGCTGTGGAACCAAGGCCCAGAGGTAGGCTGTTGGCGGTGCCTCCGTTTTGACGGCAGTCTGCCATCTTGGTTCTGGGCCCTTTCGCGGCATTTGGTGGAAGGGGCGTGGGGTCCTTAAAAGGCCCGAGTGGTTTCCACTCAACCCCACTTTGTTCTCTGAGATTCAGAACACGGGCGGTGGTGACAGTGACCGACACCATCCAATCTCTCCTGTCACCTGACGCTCCAACGCCATCGGGTCCGCGGGACAGAGCCGCCCTGTAATACAGGACCTGTATTTCTCTTGTTTCTGATGATCCTTCATGGCCCGCAGGCGAGAGAAAGGTGCGCCGGGCGGCCTGAGAGGGAGGGGACCGCGGTCTGACCCCTCCGCGAGCGGAAGTCTGAGGCTTGCTTCCCCGGGCGCGTGACTCCTGTCTCCGGTCCTCTCAGGGTCTCGGCGCCCCCCCCCCACCACCACTGGGGCCACGAGGAGTCTGGAGATTTCAATATTCTCCCCATGATGAAAAAATTAGGGTCAAATGTGTTTGGTAGCGAAACAGAGAAGCCAGCCCAGCCCAGGGCTGGTACCAACGTCTGGCTGACTGATTTCAGGAAAGGAGACATTTTCCTTCCTCAGCGGTTTCAACTTAAATGGAAAGCAGCGGAGGGCCCCGAATGGACTTTCATCGGGAGGGCAGGGGCCTGGCCCTGTTCCCCCCTTTCCTCCCCTGCCCCACAGCAGGCTGCCGTGGGCACTCACCTGACGTCCGACTAACACTGTCTTACACATCTGCCTTCAGAACCCCGCCTTTGCCTGGGAGACCGCGTGGCCCGTTCAGCACAGGGCTGGGCTGCCAGCCCGCTGCAGACCCGTCGCCTGCCTGGGGACCACAAGGTGCAGGCTTGTCGGACTCTCTCCTGGGATGCCAACTCCGGCTGGGGACACTCGAGGGGAACTGCGGACTTCCAGAAGGAGCCGGCGGCGCCAGCGGCAGGAAGGCTCCCGTAACTGGAGGGAGGTTGTACGCTAAGTGTTCTCTGTGTGGGCGCAGAAGCCTTCAGGGGTGACCTCTTCCCAGGGTCAGTTTTAAAGGGTTTCTTGGCCGATGTCCAGAAACCACGGCAGGACACTTGAATAGGACACGTGACTTCTGGGCTCCCAGGTGCAGCGTCGACTCAGGAACTCAGTCCCCAGGGGTCCCACCAGCGTCGATGAAGATCCCGCAGTTTTGTTTTTGTGTTTTCCGTTTTCTGGTTTGTTACCGTTTTTGTTTTTGTTTTGTTGTTGATCAGTGCTAATCCTCGATACTCGAAGGAGAGGTCGTCCGTGTTGTCTTCTCTTTATTTATGATGAAACATACACGGGAAACCTCTTTTTTAGTATCAAATCCCACCCTGCAGGCACTTCCTGTTCCCGATGCGGCCTTCAGGGAAGGGACATGGCCAGCTTTGCTCTGAGCGGGTGCAGGAAGGCAGGCCTGGTGGGGTTGCAGGGGGCGGGGGAGGACGGTGTGGCGCGTGGCCCTAAAGACCCCACCCTCCCGTGGACAGCTCCTCGGAGGGGAGGCCGTGTTGGGAAGAGGGTCCACGTCTGTGTTGCGGAGGGAGGCGGCTCACTGTGATTTCTGCCTGAGGGGTGACTCGTGGCGGGTGGCGGTTCCCCAGGGCGGGACGTCGCTCGGATGGGTCTCTGGACACAGCAGCAGCGCCACTGCAGGGACAGTGACCTGACAGCCGCTCTCCGGGGTAGCTGAGAGGGTGGTAGACCGGTGACGTGCACTTCATTTATGCTGTAGGTCACCCGTTTGACTATCCATCAGCGCCCAGCTCATCTGTGGGATGGCATCTTGGTGCTCATGGAGACTTGGGTGAAGACGTTGCGGGTCTGGGTCCGGCGTGACTGCAGGGTTTCCCAAGAGGCCTTCGTGGTGGGGGGGGGGCGGGAATCTCGTCTCATCTTTTTAAAATCAATGCAGGCAACCATTCGTCAATACTCTTCTTTTTCAGCCTCAGACCCTGCCCGGGAGGACCGTGTACCTGCCCACAGGTAGGGTCGGGGAAGAGGCCTTGCTCGCGGGGCACCCTCTGCCCGACGTGCGTCGACGGCGGGTTGAGCATCACCACGTGGCGCACGGGTCCAGCCTGTCCTCAGGAGGACACGTGTGCGCCGTGGTGCTGACGTGGGGAGCGTCTGTGGCCATGGAGCTGCGCGAGGCCATGGTACCCGAGCAGAGCCAGTGCGATGAGCCCGCGGGGTCGACGACGGTGAATGTTCCATGGCCTGTCTCTTCTCAGCAGGGAACTTCACCCCTGGGAGTTTCCTGCACGGGACGGCAGACTCCAGCAGGGCCGTTTGTGTCCACACCGTGACCGGTGAGTGAACGCATGGGGTGGGGGCCGAGAAGCTCCAAGGGCTTTGATGAGCCCCTCCTGGGTCACGACCTCTTTGAATCCAGCTCCTCTCTGGGCAGCTTTCAAGTCCGTGCTCGTTAGCTCGGGGAAGGAGGCTTCATTATCATCACCCCTTGTGTGTCCAGCTTTGCTCGACCCTTGAGGACCCAGATGGACTTTTACGTGTCAGCTTCTGTCTGAGGGGCATTCTGGCTGTGACACAGGCTCAAGGGAGGGGACTCCATCCCCGGAGAGACGGCAGTGGTGTTTCCCCTGAGAGCACCTGCGTTCTGTTGCGCGCATGTCCCTTGGCCCTGTAATCCGACGCATCCCTTTCCCCGCTTCCCGCCGCCCCAGGACAGCCTGCGGGGACCAGGCCTGCTCTGAGCATGAAGGAGGGAGGGACATTGATCCCCGTCCTCTGGAGCCAGTGGCTCATTGTCCCACAACGATGGCAGGGGTGCAAGAAAGTAAGTGGCTACTTGATGCTGAGACTTTGAACTGGTACATTTCTGCCTGCGTGTGTTTGGGCCGAGGCGGTCGTATGGCCAAGCCCGAAAACAGGGCAGGCGCACACTTCGCCCTACCTTGTGGCTGTCGCGGCAGGGGTGTGCAGCCAACGGGCCACGGAAAACTTGGTTTTCATTCATCCCTCACGCATATAACTCATCAACTCCATGTCCCGTCTGCGGCGCGAGTGCTGCCTAGCTGGGGCTGATCGGCAGAGGTGACAACGGTCAGGGCCTGGGGTCTTTCCACTGCGTTTGAGGCCGTGTTGTCCATGAGCTGTTCTGTGTGTTGTCGGCCCGCCAGCCTCGCCCTCCGCGGCACGTATCCCGTGACAGCGTGCCCCCCGGAAGCCGTGCGCCCCGCCGCCTGGACACGACATGCGGTACTTAATGAGAAGTTGCCCGTGTTTTTTTCGCTTTATTTGTGACGAAACATTCGCGGTGCACTTCTTTTTCAGTATCCAAATCCGCCTCGAGGGCTGCTGATCCGGGCGCCGGCTGCAGGGGAGGCACACGCGCCCTTGTTCGGACTTGGATCCAGATACTTGCCACCCTGCCTGTTTCTCCCTTCCGCGGTTTCCCCAATTTCAGTCCCGAAGGCCCCCCTCTTCCCGCCATGTGGCCTGGGTTGGACTGAGTCCCCTCCCCCACCTTCTCACACCATACACACATCCCTCCCTGTTTGCCGTTGCGAGCGTTCCAAAAATGGGCTCCTAACTCCCCGGGACTATAGACCCCAGGGCTTTGCTGAGGCTTCTGGGAAAGGAACTATTTCTCCATTTCCTGTGGGAGCTGTCAGAGTAGACTGTTTCCTTCAACCATGTGACATGGTGGTGTGAGTCTTGAGGCTCCCACAGCCATTTAATGACCAAGAGGAGAGCGCCTGGGTCTGGGTGGGCTGGAGCTGTTCAGATCCAGAGAGGGAAGTATGTACCGTGGAAGGCACAGACTGGGGAGTTAGAGGGGAACTGGGACCTGGATGACCTTGGATCCTGGATCAAACCCTGCCTGAAGCTTGCCCTGTCTCTTCGCTTTTGGGCCACATAAACCTATCATTTATATAATACCTAAGAAAATCTCTTTATTGTTTAAGCCAGTTTGAGTTGGGTTTTACCTTATCTGGGCCAGAAGCAGATGATAGCCTCGTGCATTTTTTTTTACAGCGACGTGTGTCTTGGTTCAGCTATCCTCAGTTATCCTATCTAAGGCAGATTCTTGGTAAAAAGTGACTTTTTCTTTCAAATTTACTGTGTACTTTAAATGTGTTAATTTATGAACGATGGTTCCTGATGAATGTGTCTTGTATACAGGATAGGGCCACTGGCATGGGACCCTCTCCAGGGGACCTGAAGGCATCTCCGCTGACCCGTTCATCTTCAGACTCCCTCTCTCCTCGGAGGACTTCCCTGGGCATGCTGTTGGCTTCGGGGAAGACGTTATTCCTCGCACCTGCTGCCCTTCAGCCCTCCAGACAGGTTTGCTGTAGTCACAAGTCACACTAATCTTTAGCGTTTTACAGCACAGCTGTGCCCCGTAGGAACCAGAAGCTCCCTTGAGGCGGGGATGCCTTCGGAACCACATAAGACATGGGAGAGCTAGGCTGCCCTGGTGGCTTGTTTTACCGAGTCGATATCCTCGGTCTCCTGTCCCTCAAGAGGAGGCTGTCCCAGAACCAGTGACTCGTGGGAGAAACTCTCTTCCAGGGTCCAGACGGGCCTGTTTTCTCTGGAGGGATGCTCTCCAGGAACGTCACAGTAAATACTCTGTGGTGGTTGATTCCCACCCGGGAGAACGACCTGGGGTCGTGGAGCAGAGGGACAGGTCTGCTTTATCCATTGGGACGACTGCACGCCCCCCTGGTTCAGTGTCCGCCTCGCCTGTGAGGGCATCTTAGACATGCTTCCCCCGCCAGGTGAGCCGACACCCGCCTCCCCGCCTGTGTGGGGTGGATGGCACTGGCCTGGCTCACCGCCATGGCCTGACTCTCGGTGTCTCCCTTCTCCCGCAGGTGGATGGCCAGAGGGAGCGACCACACGTGCGTGCCCGGCGGCGCCCACCTCTGGTGCCTGGGAAGAAGTTGCCCGTGTTATTTTCGCTTGATATGTGCCGAAACAAACATGGTGCACTTCTTTCTCGGTATCAAATCTCGCCTCCGAGAGCTCCCTGGGCCTGACGGAACTGTGGGGAAGGGACCACGGCGCCACTGCCCGCCTCGGTATGTACGTGGAGGGGGACGCGCGGCATTGGGTCACCTGCAGCCCAACCGCGGGTGACGTCCGCCTCCAAGAATGGGCACAGCTGGGGAGGCCTTGGTCCCACACCAGGTCCCCCTCCAAGGGGGCTGGGGAGACGTCCTTCAGGCGCTCTCATGAAGAAATGCCCCACATTTGGAGGGAGCTCCGGTGGCAGCAGCCAAACACGGCTATGTACAGCCGTGAAGACAAGTAGCCGGGGAAAACCGTCCACCAGCTCCCTCCAGAGATGGGAGTGGATGGCTGCCAGCTGGAGGTAGTTCAGTTGTGACGTGTCCCCTGGAGGACGGTCACCCACACGCGCACAGTGGAATCGTTTGGGGATACCGGCTGTGGCGGAAGGCAGGGGCCCCTGTGGTTCTGGGAGAGGGGCTCCCTAGGGCGGTCTCTCTGTTGGGACTGACCACCCAGGTTCCCGACTGGTGCTCCTCAGTGCCGTCAGCAGAGGAAGGATGTGAGAGAAGCAAGGTGTCGGCCCCCCAGTCAGGACCGCAGAACGGATGTGACTGCAGGATACGGGCCTCAGGAGCGACCCTGCCATCAGGACCGCTCACCCTCCACGCTGACCTGCGCTGGGGCAGTCTTCCTGGAGGCGGGGGCCCTGGGGCTCTGTGGACGGCTCTGTTCTGTGGTATCTCAAGAGAGGTTTTCCCAGTGAACCCACTGGGCTCGTGACCGGTCGTTCTCAGCCAGTCTCTTTTCAGTGCCAGATCTGACTGGGAGGAAAGGCTGTTTGAGCTGAGCCTCTCGGTGATCCCGGTAGCTCCCCGGTGTAAAGGATAGAGCGTGGTCCAGAGCGCGCACATGGTGGTCGCCGTCCCGTGGGCACTCACCCTCCGTGTCTGTCCTCCCTAGGAGTTGTCCCTGGAGCTCTGCCAGCTGGGACAGGATGCCACAGGGGTACCCTCGGAACTGCATTTTGGTGCTAGAAAAGAGAGTATCCACGTTTCTTCGCTTTATGACGAAACATACAGGTGCGCTTCCATTAGAGTGTCGAATCCCATCCCTAAATCCCAGCACCGTCGACGTCAGGGAGGAGAGCTTGGCCACCTTCCGCACTGCCGGCCCCACAGATGCCCGCCCGAGGCTGCCTCCTGCTCCACCCGTCCTCCGGGGCTGGGCCTCCCTTCGGAGAGCCTCCTGGAGGCAGAAGCCCTCGGGCAGAGAAGCCGCTGTCTTCGTGTCCCGCATACCTGCAGCCCATGGAGAAAGGTCTTCTAAGACGGGGTGCTCGCAGTGAGCCTGCTGGACCTTCTAGTCCTCTCCTTCTCGCTGATGGGCTGCCAAGGGAGTTCCTTCCCGGGGGTTCCGAGCTCCGCGTAATGGGTGGGCTGTGTGTGTACCTGCACGTGCTCTGGGTCACCTGGCCCCCGAACCTGCAGACTGTGGCCCAGTGCGGACGCTCCCGCAGGGTTCTGGTTCCGAGACACCTGGCGAAGGGGAAGAGCCGCTGCCTTGTGATGCCTGTTTCATGCCCGAGAACCGGGAAAGGCACAATCTCTTCCCCTGGATCCTCGCTTCCCATCTGGGAGGGCTCCAGACCTGCTCCCCGGGTCCGGGAGGGCTGCCGCCCCTTACAGGGCCCCAGGTAGGTGGCAGAGAGCCCTCCAGGGAGCTGCGCGCGTGCAGCGGGCTGGGCGGGCGTGTGCTCCCCGTGCCCGAGCCCTCGCCCTGTCTCCCTCGCAGGCGGGTTCCCCGGTGGCCGGCGGCGGAGGAACGAGGGTGCAGAAGCTGGTCTGAGATGTTCGAAAGGAGGTTGTCCGTGATGTATTTGCTTTGTTGACAGCAGATATTGCACGGTTGATCTCTTTTCCTCATCAAATGCCTTCTTGAAGGACCCGCGGCATGTGGTGTCAGGTTCACGGAGGGGGTGGGAGTGGGAGCCGCCCCCCCACCCCCGCCCCGAGGGTGTGAGAACAGATGGTTGGCCAGATGGCAAGTGTTTTATTACTTATTTTGAGATTTGAGCGTTTATTGAATCGTAACTCAACAGATAATTCAATATTCAATCACCCCGTCGTCCTGTTGCCGAAGGTCAATCTATAAACGTGAAAAGTTGGGCTCTGTGACCCCAATGTCTTTGAGAAATAGCCAAAGAAATGTGAACAAAAAGTGTTTAACGTGGTTTTGGGGGTTTTAGAAGAATCCTGAGTAGACCCTTTCCAGTCCCTTGGTTTCAAAAGCTTAACCTCTACGGGGGGCAATAAGATACAGACGTAGGCTGCAAAAATCGAAATGACAAATACGAGGTGATTGTGGGAATTTTTACAAATGTGTGACAGGTGTACTGGTGGTTTAGTACGGAACTTAGTTTAACATGACTTTCTCTTAACAATAACTGGTCTTTTAACGGTGCGAAATACCAGGTTGTTTGGGGAAGTTTCCAGATGGGTAACAGAGAGAGAGCGAGCCTGTGCGGTCTTTGACTCTTCAAAGGTCCCTGTGTCCGGTCTCAGCTAATGGTCGGGGGTTCCCCAGGTCCCCCAGGCGGAGGCACTGGGTTATTTTTCTGTCATCTTCCTGGAGACCACCCTCCCGTGATTAACACATACATTTTTCTCACACCTGGCCGGGGGTCCTCAGGATTTGGGGGCTAGTGGTTTATTCATGAAGCGCTCCAAAGAAGGCCATTCCAGAAGGGAATGAGGGTGACAGGGGGGCGGGGGGAGAGAGAGCCATGCCATGAGCAGATAGGACTCTGAGCTCCCTGACTTTGGGGACCCTAACCAACATGTTCGCCCGGGCAGGACACCTGGGGAGTGATGCCGGACCTCTCGGAAGCGACAGCAGGTGGGTTGGCAGTGCCAGCCCGGGACACCGGAGGAGGAGCTTGGTGGCTGGTCACTCCAGCTATCCCAGATCTTGTCTGGCTGCCCAAATCGCCCGGCCAGTTCTTCCTCCTCGAGGGCGTACCCTCCTCGTTCACGGCCATGCTTATAAGAACCAGCCTTGGGTACACGCCTGAGTCTGGCCACAGCGGGTATGTACCTCATTTACGACTTAGACCCTCCGACCCCTTAACCAGCTGTATCTCATTATTCTTTCCAGGGCTTCCTGGAGGTAGCACTCACCTAGGGAGGTCGGCCTTGCTCTTGATGGTATGTGAAGAACACTTGGCCCCATGAGTTTGCTTTATTTATGACAGATCGTGCTTGGGGGCTCTCAGTGGGGGGATGGGCACGGTTTCTGCCATGTCTAGCAAGGACGGACTCTGGCTTTTCGTAAATGAGGGCTGGTCCTGGGTCCGTGTTATCCTCAGCATCTCTTTATTCTTAGGACAGGCAGTGGTTTTCAACCGTGAGACTTTCTGGAAACAAGTCCAGCCTAAGGACAGCAGGGTCCCTGTGGGTGTCCCTGGGTGGACTAGGAGCGGAGGGCCGGCCACAGAGCATAGGCTGTGTTTACGAAGCCTGCCCGCATGTCTTCCGGTCCTGAATCTGTTTCAGGACGACTTCCTGGCGGTGGTGACGACCTGGCAGGAAAGGGAGCAGGTCTGGGACCGTTGGTGCTGTTGGAGGCGTGCTTTCCCAAGGATTGACGGCCCCTGCTTCAGTAAGTCTCTGTGTTCAGTCCACCCGAAGGATGATTTTTCTGGAAGCTGTGCGGTGTTTTCCAGGGGGTGGCGGCGGCCGGTGAGCTCCATGCTTCGCTGCCCCTCGGTTGTATTTGAAGAGCAACTGTCTGTGACCGGTTTCTCTGATCTACCCCCGATAGCCGGTCCCACCGACGTCGCAGATCGTGACTTCTGGGACCTTTTGGATACAAGTCTCCTTTTCTGGAAAGTTCTTTGGTGTCCTCATCCTCCAAAGGTATGTGAAAGGGGTCCTCGCTGATCAGCACACACTTCTACTAGGCCTTTGCCTCCGGGTGCCCTAGGTAGGCGTTACTGAGCTGGGCTTGACTATACGGACTTCGTAGGGGCTTCTCTCTTTTGTCTGGTATTTCCGGTCCTTCCTGTGCTTGCTTTACTGATGGTGCATTTTTGAAGTGCGTCCCATTTTTCAGAATCAGACCCTGCTCTGGAAGTAATCGTGGCCATGAAAGACCCAGGAGGCCTTAGGGTGGTTGTCCCCAGGGTGAGGGACCGCGGGGCCCAGCCCTGATCGTACGCCCGGTAACGGGTCTGTCATCTGGACATGACCAGCCGGTGCCTGGCATTCAGGCCCTTCCTGACGTGCCGAAGGTCCTTGACAGTCCTGGGGTGCTGCTACTTGGGATGAGTACTCCTCTTAGGGCTCTCCAGGGCTGTTTCCTACTTGACAGGCAGCAGGTGGATGTTCCTTCTATGTTTACGGGATTTATAGTTAATCATAGAGGAAAATCCACGCGTTTGGTATTTGAAGTTATTTTTAAAACATTTCCGAACACAAGCCCCTGTCCCACCCCAGGGGAGAGAGAGGAAAGCTAATGTGCGTTCCCTCCCCCACCTCCTCCCACCAAAGGAGGGAGGAACGGAAGACAGAGCCCAAAGCTTAGGTTCTGGTTAGCGACAGGACAGGTGCCGTCCTCAGAGCGGACTGCCCCCCTGCCACCCCGGCGGGCACATGCCGAGCATTACCTCTGTTTTTGACGGATCGTGCGCAGGTTCAGGCTTTACAGGACTAAATCCTTCTTTGGTATTTAAAAGGTGGATATTCCTTCTATGTTTATGTTATTTATGGTTAAACATAGAGGAAATTCCACGTTTTCAGTATCAAATGCTGCTGGGAAGCATGGCTGGACGGATGCCACCGTCAGGGGAGCCGGGGGGGAGGTGAGCCCCTCCAGGGTAAGTGGAAAGACGGTGGACCCCAGCCCATGCGCTTTCTTCGTGCCCTATGCCTGCAGATCACCCCCTGCGCACCTCCCGCCCCCCACCTCTCCCACCCCACCAGCCCGTCTCGCGACCCCTCTGCCGAGCTGCCACCTCGGGGAAGAGGCTGGGGGGCCTGGGGTCCCGGTTTCTCCAGGGCAGCCGACGCGCCTTTCACTTTTGATGGAGTGTGCGTACGTTCACGCTTTCCAGGATTAATCTTCTTTGGTATTTAAAAGGTAGATTTTCCTTCTATGATTACGTGTTTGATGGTTAATCATAGAGGAAAATCCACGTTTTCAGTATCAAATGCTGCTGGGAACACGGCTGGCCTGAAGCCGCGGTCAGGGGAGCGGGGTAGGGCCGCGCCCCCCGCCAGGGTAAGTGAAAAGCTGGTGGGCCGTGGAACATGTGCTTCGTTTGAGCCATGTGTCTGCCGACCATCACCTTTAGAAGCCCCTGCTCGCGGAGGAGCCCCTTGCCCCGGGCAGACAGGGCCTGGGAGTCGTCACAGCTGGGCCACGCAACCAAAGGCGACTTGCTCTGTTGTCCCTCTTCTCCTTCGGATGAACAGTGTACCCATGTGTCCTTTCCAGAACTCAATCGTTCTTTGGTATTTAAAAGGTGGATATTCCTTCTATGTTTACGTGATTCCTAGATAATCATAGAGGAAAATCCATGTTTTCAGTATCAAATGCTGCTTTGGGAGTATTTCTGGAGGAGATCGTAGGATGAGCCCCCCTCCCTGGGACCCCCACCCCCCGTCCCCCAGCCTGGGCAGGTGAAAACGTGGTGGGCTGCGCACTATGGGAATTACGGACAACGTCTGAGGATCCTACAGGCTTAGCAGCCCCTTCTCACTGGGAGGCCAGCTTGGGGAGGTTATTGCGTGGCGGGGTCTGGCGTCCCGGCTCCGCGTGGAAGCTCGCCCGCCCTCTGTGACTTTCGTTTTTGATGACTCAAACACAGGTTCGCGTTCTCCTGGACAGAATCCTTCTTTGGTATTTAAAAGGTAGATTCTCCTTCTATGAGTACATTATTTATGATTAATCATAGAGGAAAATCCACGTTTTCAGTATCAAATGCTGCTGGGAAATCTCCGACGACGGGAAGTCACCATCCAAGAAGAGATGGTTCGGGCGCCCCTGCCGGGCGCCGGAGCTGACCTCTGTAGCCCGCACTTTGCATGGGTTACGCCCTCGGCGTCTAACGTTCCGGTTCCAGGCTGTGTCCTCAGTACACCTCGCTGACCTTGAAAGAATTTTGTTCTCTGTGTGTTTACCATGTTAATAATGCGTTTCCTGGAATCAGCCTATTTCGCAGGAACTTTAGAGAGTACTGGGCGTTGCTGTGGCTTCCAGGAAGGGGCATCAATGGGGGCATGGGGTGGTGGGGGGAGATGGGTGGAGCGCGTGCGCGATTCCCCCGTGGGTGCAGCCCCTCCCGCGGCCTGTGCCCCCTGCCCGCTGACCCCGCGTCTCCGATCTGCTTATCTTAGGCTCACTTCTGGAGCTGATGCCAGCTTGGCCATGCCGCCGGTGCTTCCGTTTGCTACTTGGGGAGAGGTTATCCTTGGTGTGTTTGTATGATTATAATGAATATGCAAGGACAAGCTCTCTCCGAGGAGCAAATCCTGCCTGGGAGGGCTGCCTGGGGACCCGGCCGACTGCAGGGACCCAGCACGGGGCCAGTGTTGCAGGCAGGTGCGTGGCTGGCTCCTGGGCGTGGGCCTCTTTTCCTGCTCCTCGTGACCTGGTGCTCCCGCTCTCCCCGTGCTGTGCGTCTTCCAGAGAACTTTCTGGAAGAGACGATGACGCGGGAGATGAGGCCCCTGGTTCTCCTTTCAGAGCCGCCGATCTGTTCGGAAAGCAGTGCTTCCCCGGGCGGGCCTGCTTCGTGTGGGGGTGATGCGTCTTTGTAGCCGTTCTGGCAGGGCTTCCCAGACAGGATGCCAAGAGCCGGCAGGAGGCCTCCTGGTCTGTTTATCCCCCAGATACGCTGGAAGGATGTTCCAGAACAGTGTCGGTGTCTAGCTGAGAGTTGGGGCATGTGGTCCACCCACTCTCCACACCCATCCTTGGGCGGACTCCTGAGCCTGTTGTGTCCACCTGAGGGAAAGGGGAGGGTTGGTGCCAGTCCCAAGGAAGGGACCGGCATGGCCCCAGAGCACCCGGTGTCGGGACGAGACTTGCTGCTGGGACCATGAGGCCCCAGTGCCCTCTGTCCTACGCAGCCCCTTGGCATCACTGCTGGCTGTGATGGAAGGACCCGGGAATCCTGATGTCGTCATCTGTCTAGTTAGCACTGGCGCGTGGGGATTTCATTTCCCTCTGATGAGTCTTACACTTAGGTGGGTGCTTTGAGTGGGTGGTGCAGGTGGCCTTCTGGACACAGTGCCACGTTCTGGAGAAGGGATGCCTGTCTCAGCACCGCTACCCGATCTGCGAATGGGCGGCCCATCGGGGAGCGGGTTGGGTTGTTTTTTTTTGCCTTCCCTGCCCCCCCACAATGATGTATGCTATCTTGTCTTCTGCCCCCAAGCAGCCAGTGCGTTATCAGGTGGACCGGGAGGCAGTGTTTTGGGACAGAGGCAGTAAGCTTTCCCCAGGGTAGTTTTGCAAGCCCTAAAGGAATGTCAGCCTTTGTCCACCCGCTTTAGCTTGGGTGGTGGACGACCGCCTGTCTGTGGGGAGGCCGTCCTGTCTTAGATGCTGGAAGGACAGCCCATCTCGGGGCTGGGTCCCAGCGTGCGGGGGGCAGGGTTGTCACCGGCCCCTCCCCCTGGTCTCAGGCCCTGCAGGAGGAGACCACCAGAAGGCACAGCCTGGTCCTCATGGGAGCTGCTCTTTGGTACTTGAAGAGAGGATACCCTTTGTATGTTCACTTTATTAATGGCGAATATACAGGGGGAGACTCTTATTTGCGTATCAAACTCTGACCGGGGAGGCGCTCGGGCCCAGCTCCATCTTCGGGACAGAGACGTCCGCCTGATGGCAGCCCTTCCCAGGTATGTCCCCGCTCCCCTGGGCCCAGGTGTGGGCTTTGGCCGCAATGCTGACCCTGGGCTCCTCTTCAGGGGGACTCCTCAGAGGCCGTGCTGTGCTGGTGGAGGCAGGGAGGGGGACCTTTGGCACACGCTGTCTCTTGTCTGCCTTGCGTTTCATGGTGGCTTGCTTTTTTAAAGATGAGTTATGCATGGACCTGCCCTTTGTTCATACTGAGTCATACCCAGGAGCATCCCGGGACAATATCAAGCTTGGGAGACTGACCTTGATACCAGCCCCTTTCAAGGGTATCACATGAGTGACGGTCGACCGCAGAGCGCTGGCTTTGTTTGGGATGGTCTCAAGCCTCCTTGGCCAACCCCCACCAGTCCATCCTGGAGGGCTTCCTGGAGGTGGCATCGACTTTGGGAGAGAGGCTGAGATTCACTCACCCGTGCTCCTCTTCTGTGTTCAGAGGGGCATTGTCCTACTCCAGGTCCCCAAGATGAATCTGTAAGAGCTGTTTCTTTTTGTGATTTGTGGTTCTTGTCCTCCCTGGGAGATAGTGTCCTCCACAGGAACTGCCGGGCTCTGGGGAAGAGCCACGGGAACCGTCCCCCTGGGCCAGGTATGTGAACAGGGCAAGGTCAGAGGGATGGGTTTCTGTCTCCGCGTTTGCCCTCTGTTCTCTAACGGTCTGCATCCCCTCCGCCTCTAGGATGATGGCCGGGAGAAGAGAGCTGCTTCTGTTTGCAGAGATGGTTCTTGGGCGGTGTGACCGTCGGCTTTGCCCTGGGGGCAAGTCCCCCCCAGGGTCCCAGAGTGCTACAGCAGCCCCTGTCAGGAAGAGACGTTCTGTGAGAGAGGTGAGTGCCTCACCTGGGGGGGCGAGGCAGGTCCCCAGCTGACCTGTAGCCTTCGCCTGCCACTCCTTCCTTGGGGGCCGGGTCAGGGGAGAGGCCACCGTGGGGAACTGGCTGTGGGTGTGCATTCTTCATTACTGTGGTCTGTGGGGTTTGACTCCCTTTCTGTAGAAACTGCCCTAGCATGGCTTCCTGGGCATGACACCCACCTCCAGGAGGGGGTTGGGAAAGGAGCTGGTTCTGGGAATGACATCGGTGTCGATGCCTCTGTGGGGAGCTGTGGCAGGGTGGTGACCACATGGTCTTTGCTTTGTCTACACTGTAAATGTGCCCCGTCCCCTTGCCCTCGGTGCCCAGTAGTGTTATTGGGAGAACTTCCTGGAGGGGGTGCTCCACCCCTGGTGTCGTTTTGTAGAAACCGAGAGGCTGAGCTCTGTGCGTGCACTCAAGGGCTGTGGGGTTGATCACCTTCTCAGGAAGGAGTCCTGGGCTGGAGTGATTCCTGGACACGATGCCGATCGCAGTGAAGGGGCACTGGTGTCTCTGCCCCTCCCTGGGCTCCGTGGGACGGGGAGCTGACCCGTGGGCACACACCTGGCAGGAGGTGTCTGCCTTCGGGCCTGCCGGTCCGCATGTCCCGCCCCTCCCTAGGACGGATCCCAGGAGACGAGGCCAGGCCCGAGAACCGTAGCGATGGACCTGCCCAATGCCACTGTTTGGTACTTAAAGCGAGGTTGCCCTTTGTATATTCGGTTTTTTGACATAGAATATACAAGGGCAAGCTCTCTGTGAGTATCAAACCTTGTCTGGGAGTCTTCTTGGACCCAGTCCCACTCAGCGAGGGACGTGGTATGTGTGTGTGTGCATGACCGTGTGTGTCCGTTTGCTGTGTGTGCCAGTCGCTCGTGGGTCACCGCTGATTGGTGACTTCGTGGGCGCGTGGTCGACTGGGAAGGGCATGACCCAGCGGCGTCGCCTGTCCCCGTGGCACGTGGGTGGGGCAGGAGGCATGCCCTGTGTGTGTGGGCTGGGTCCCAAGAGGGCCCGGTCAGCGCTGGCGTGGGGCGGTGTCTGTCGTCCTGTCGTGATGCGGTCCGTGAGTCTGCTCGCTCGTGCTTGGTGCGCGTGTCCCGGTCCACTAACCCGCGGCGTCTAATTCGTCCCCAGGACTGCGCCTTGAAGACGGACCAAGTCCTCCCAAGGCAGCGGCTTTCTTTTCCGTGCTAACCTTTGGTACTTGGAGAGTGGTTATCCCTGTCCTGTTCGTTTTACTCATGTCGAATCGTACAGGGTCATCCACTTTTTCAGTATCAAGAGCGCAGACCGTAGAGTTCGATGTCCTGTGTTCGGATCCGGCCTCTGACACTTACTAACCGTGCAACACTGGGGCAAGACCTCATCGCGCTGTGCCTGCTGCCTCGCCTGTCGAAGGGGGCACGGGGCTGCTGGGGGCTGACGACTGAAGGCTTGTACGTGGCGTAGAGTAGAGCCTGGCGCTTGGCACTTCCTAAGTGGTTAGCCGTGATGCTTCCGGGCCGTGACCTCGGTTGGGGGCGCGGTGGGGGGGCGGTGGTGTTCCATGCCCTCCTTGGAGTTCGGAGCCGGGTGGAGATGCGGACATCAAGCCCTCCCTCAGGTATGTGAGTGGATTGCCGAGACGGCCGCGGGGGCCGTGTGTGCGCTGGGGACCCCCGAGGCTCTTCACGGGGAGCGGCAGACCCTTCCGCGCTGCACTCAGAAACACGCCACGTATGGTGGGGTCGGCGGAGGGGTGAGAGCATCCGATCTGCGTCAGGGGACGGTCTTGGGTTCTTGACCTCCGCCGCCATCCACCCTCTGAAGGCCTCTTGGCCTGGACGCCAAGCAGTGTGAGGGGCGGGTTCAGGGAGCTTGTCTCCCTGGTGCCGACAGAGGGGCTGTTGGTGGTGTGTGCGGCACGCGTGTGTGCGTGTGTGTGCACGTGTGCATGCGCGCGTGTGTGTGCCTGGGTCTGCTGAGCTTGTGTCATGGTCCAACCCTGAGCCAGAGACCCCGAGGTGCCAGTGTTCCCGCGCGTGCTGTTTCATACTTGAGGAGAAATTATCCTTGGTGTGTTCGCTCTGTTCGTGATGCATCATACAAGGACAATTTCTTTTTGAGTATCAAATCCCGCCTCACAGACTTCTGGACTCCGTGGCTAGTTCCGTAAAGGGCCGCGGGCGGCGCCCCTCTGCGGGGCTCGTGCTGGGTTGGGGGTGAGCGAGCGTGCGCTCGGCTGGTGGTGGGCGCCCCGGAGGCGGGCCCGCGCGTAGCCAGGGCCCAGTGGGCTCCTTGGCGCTGCCACTGACTCGCGTTGGTCACGGGCAGGTGTCAGGCAGGCGGGGGTCTCGAGGCTCGTCAGTCCTGCTTCGGGGATGCGAAGCCAACCTCAGGGACGGGTCGTTGGGTTAGTCTCCCTCCCCCTGCCCGAGGATGGGGCCGGTCCCCAAGCGTGTGCCTCGCTCTCGTGAGCAAAGCTGACCTGCTAACCCTTCCCGTGCGGACCGCCCGGGAAGAGTTTTCTGGAACGGACGCCGATGTGGAGAAGACGCCAAGCTCTTCTGGATGGAGCCGCTACTCTTTGGTGCTTAAAGAATGGTTGTCCGTAGTATGGTCTCTATATTCATGGTGATTAATATCGGACAACCATTGTTTTAGTATCCAAATTTGCTTCAAAAGTTCTCTCAAGCCCGGTGCCGACTTCAGCAGGAGGACGTCGACTCCTGCCCTACCGTGGAGCATGACTGTTCTGAAGATCTAGAAAAACTAATTCCGTGGCCCCAGGGTGCAAGCTCCCAGTTGCCACCCTTGCACGGATACCAGCTTTGGGGTGGGGACAGTTTGGGGGCTCGGGGTCATTTGGAGGACGCCAGCTATTTATCCAACTGTCTTCATCTTCTTGTCCTTAAGTGTTAGCCGCGAGGCGTCCCTCGGAGAGATGCTGGCGCCAGGCATCAGTCTAGGCACCTAGGTGGTGGACTGGGGCAGCTGCGTCCCATGTCTCTGACATAAATTCTGAGCATGGAGGACCTCCTGGGGAGGAGGGGGGTACAGACTCAGCACACTGTGTTTCCAGCCACTCTGACGGCTCGGTGCCCCTGAGCAACTGTGTAATGAAAGTTCTGTTTATTCTCAGCCACATGCCGCCTTTTGAAACCCCCTTTATCTTAGACTCTCAGATGGAACCCAAACTTTGGGAAGAAGACATTGGGTTAGCGGCACCTCTGGTGTGTGTGTGCGTGTGTGTGTGTTCTTGTGTGTGTGATGTGCTGGGTGTAACAATGTGTCTCAAACTATAAAATGCTTCTAAGATTTTCATCACCTAGGGATCTTGTTAAAAGGCAGATTCTGATTCAGGGACCAAGATTCTGCATTTTTAGCAAGTTCCCAAGTGATGCTAATGCCGCTGGTCAGTGAACAACACTGGGAACCGTTCGGGGCCGGATCTAACGGGCCTCACCTGTGACGTGCGTCCCCTGGCCCCCGCCTTCCGTACGCCATCTGTCCTGAGAGCGCCTCCCAGAACGACACGCTGCTCTTTGGTTCGTGAACAACGGGTGTCTGTGATGGGTTCCCTGGATGCTTTAGTGTCAGGAGACGACTCTTCTTTGGAATCAGATTGTGCCTCAAAGGGCCCCTCAGATACCAGGCCGCATCAGGAGGAGGCCGCAAGAGTCCGCCCCCAGCAGAACCTGTCAGGGGCTGGGCCAGCAGCCTCACTGAGGACTTGGACCCTCTAATTCTGTATTCCTTCCTTTGCAGTCAGGCTGGAGGAGGTGGTCCTGGCACCGAGGCCGTCATGTGGTGGAGACCTCGTCTCGGGGAATCAGTGACCCTCTGCAGTATCCAAAGAGGTATATCTACAACGTACATCCTCTGACGACTGCTTTTTGTCATCAAATCCCGTCTGCCGGGAACCCCTGGAGGAAGTTTTCTTGCCATGGCTTTGTTTTATATACAACCTGCTTTGGGCGTCTTCTGGAGCATGGTTTGAACTTTGGGGTTCGGAGGGTGGTGTCAGGGCCCAGCACAGGCTCTGGGACCCAGGTCTGGGAGCGGACAGCTGATGCTGGCACCTGTGCCTTCATCATAGGTTGTGAACGCCTGGCTCCCTGGTTTTCGGGACTCAGCTCGTCTGGAGAATCTTCCAGAAGCAAAGGCACCGGTGGGGAAGAGGCCATGGTTTTCGTGTCCGAGCTAATTCAGGGATATTTGAGGAGAGGTTATCCGTGTTCTGTTCGCTTCGTTCATCATGAATAATACATGGTTAACCTCTTTTTGAATATCAAACTCTGCCTCAGAGGGCCGCCCACACAAGAGACGTGAGAGTGTGTGTTTCTGGTGTGTGATGTGAGCTGGGCCTGGCCTGAGCTTCGTGAGGCATGCTTCCCGAAAGCGAGCCCGGGGTGGGGCTTTGCTGGGTTTTTGCAGTGAACTTGCTGTGTTTCTTGTGTTTGAAGTCGGCTCCATCTCAGTTCCGACCTGCCTTGGAGTGAGGGTGTGATGTAGGGTCTGCCTTGGGGATGGGGCCTCATGTCCCTCATGTCCACATCACCGCGGGGCAGCTCAGGGGATGCCTGACCCGTGCACCTACCCCCTGGGGGGTTGGGGCTCTGCCTGGCCCCAGACCTCCCAACCCAGCCCTTTGTAGGGAGGCTTCCTGGAGGCTGTGCTGGCCCCCCGGACACACTGTGGTTTCCACCCACTGGGATCCTGAGGGAATAGTCCCTCCTTTCCAGACTTCTCTGAGGGCAGTCCAAGGGTCAAATCCCCGCTGGCTCCCTGAACCCAGGGCCATCGCTGCTCCAGGTATGTGAAAGGGAGGCTGACTTGCGCTGTCCCTTTGCGGGTCTCTAAAGTCACGGACCCCGATGTCCACGTCCTCTTCAGGTGACGTCCATGAGGTGGCGCCGGCAGAGGCAGGAAGGTCTCCGGAGGACTGGCCCTGAGCTGCACTCCTGTCCATGCTGGCTGTGACGCTGCCGCAACCGACGCCTCTTCTCCTCCACACCCCTGCCCTGGGCAGCGCCCGGCATGCGGCGCCCAGTTCAGGCGGAGGACGATGGTCTCGGGATCTCCCCTTGTTATGGGGGAGGGACGCTGACCCAGACCCCAAATTTGTGGGAGGGTCTCCTGGACCCCATGATCCCACTTATGCTAAGGGTGATATCCCAGAGCTGCTGCAAAGCTCGGCTCCCCCCCCTCCCCCCGCCAATCCTGATGCCTCTGGTCCACTTGTGGTGACCATTGCTGTCGGGCCTGGTGACACACTCAGGAGGGATGTGTGTCGGGGACACCGGCCTCACGCAGGAAGGAAGCTGTCGGCCTCCGCCTCAGGTCTGTGATACAGGGTTGACCCTGGGGTGTGCATGTCTCGGTGAACGTGTTCCCCGGTCCACTAACCATAGGGTTTGTCTCACCCTCAGAACGAGGCGGAGACGCCCCTGATGCGAAGTGGGCTTTGGAGCTGGGATGCCCACCCCGCAGGCGGCATTCGGGGCTCGAGGTGGGCTGCTGAGCACTCTTGGGCAGGTGCCACACCGTGGACTCCGTGCTGGTATCGTGGAAGGATGTGCGGCGGTGTCCCCACACAGGGAGGGCGTCTGCGGCAGCCCCGTCATGCCGTCCGCAGGGGTTGAGTCCGCATGCGGGGGTCCTCAGGTCCCCGGGACACAGCCCATCGTTCCAGGACTTCCGGGGGCCGGGCTGTTTGCACGCTCAGCTCCCTCCCTGCCTGCCACAAAGACAGAGCGTGGGTCTGGGGGCCCTGTATTTGTGGCGTAGATTCCATGGTCTTCCACCTGTCAGCGTCCTGTCCTGCCCCTGGGGCCGTCCTGGGGAAGGTTGCTGTTGGCTGTGCCAATCTGAGGTCTAGGCAGAGCTGGTTGGACCCTAGCCCGCCTGCAGGAGGCAGCAGGAGTGGGACTGCCGTGGATCCTACTCGGCCTCCCCTGTGACGGGCCGATGCGGAGGCTCAGTGTCCAGTGTTTTCTCCGTTAAAAACACAGTGCAGCGTTTCATCCTTCCTGGGTATAATTCCGGCTTCACAGAGGAATGACCTCCCCTGATACTCGCAAGGATGACCTGTTTAGAGCCTGTGCCTTAATTCGGATTAAGCCAGATAGCTCCCAGCCCTGTTGCCCACGGAGTCCTGGGATGCGCGGCCTCTGGGGAGGAGTGGTGGTGGGGTTGAGTGTTGGGACTTCACACCGTGTGTGCGCCTAATCACGTCGGAGCTGCTGGGTTTCAGGACCAACCCACCTGGACGTGTGCCCCGACAGGACTCCAGCGTGAGGGCAGGGCCATTGTCCATGATAGGGGAATGGATGGTTGATCAGAGAACATACATTTTATCAACGATGTATGTCAACTGATCCACAGTCCCTACCTATCCAGTGACTTCTCGGGGTAGACTCTGGGAGAAGAGTAGTGGTTTTCCCTCTGTGCTAGTCCCTGGCCCTTGGAAAGACCTTCTCTTCGCTGAGGTGGTTCTCTTTTTGCCAATTCACAGGAAGGAAGGCTTGTGTTTTTAAGTATTGATCTTGCCTGGGAAGAGCGGTTGGTCTCAGCCCCTTCCCGGGGGATAGGAATGCATGGCTGGCCAGAGAGCATGGGCTTTATTTACCACATGTAGCACCCAAGTCTCCTAACCCTCAGTCCCCAATTCGTCCTTAGGAGGACTAGCTGGAGGCCAGGCCCGCTCTGGTGAAGACACGGTTCAGCCGCGTTAGCCTTCGGTACTTGAAGAGTGGTTATCCCTGCTGTGTTCGCTGTATTTATGACGAATCATACAGGGACATCCAGTTTTTCAGTATCAAATACTGCTTTGGAGGGCCTCCTGGACAGCATTGCACCTGTGGGGAGGAGGTCTTGGCTTCCATACCCACCCAAGGTATGTACGTGGACAGTGGAGCACGGTGCACACGCTTCTTTCCTGAGGCCCGTCACGTGTTGCACCCGTGACCAGAAGCTACTCTGCACAGACAGTGGCTGTCTAGGAGGGCTGAACCAGGATCTTCTGGAAGGGGTGTAGGTATCTGTACCACCCATCATGGGAGGTTGACCGGAGAGAATCCTAGTCACATCGAGCACCTGCTGCCTGTTCCAGGAGAACCCAGTCCCCGCCGTAAGACGGATCCCTGCAGACCACACCAGCATGAGGACGTGGTACGGGTGCTGGCTGGTACCCGATGGGTCGTTTTTCTGCCTTTGCTGCAGAGCAGACTCTTCCTGAAAGTCCGATCTTGCCCGGAGAGGCTTTCTGGAAGCGGTGTCAACTTTCGGGGAGACATGTTGGCTCGTGTCTTTCCCAGAATACGTGGAGAGACGGTTGAGCAGAGTCTGCTCTTGGTTTCTGATGGTCTCGCTTGCTTCCCTTCTCCCGCAAGATCCAGCCCACTTTTATGATTGCCTGGGGGAGTAGCAATTGGCTTTGGCCATGATGCTTTCTCAGTAGGGCCTTTCTCTTCATGATCAGATCTTCTTGCTGTTGGCAGAACCCCGTGGTCCAAGAACTGGTCAACCGTGAGGAATGACGCAATCATTCCATGTTCCATTGTGTGCATACTGTATTCTAGATGACTCTAGAACTTAGCTGTTTCCTCAGAACTGGGGGTAGAGCAGTCAACGAGAGAAAGCCCTTGCTCATTATAGCCTGGTGAGAGAGATGGACAATAAGAAACCAGCTGTGAGATACAATTTTGTCCACTGTCGAGTTTTACGGAGACAAAGGAAGATGAGATCTCAGAAGCGGCACAGGGATGGGTGATTGTGTTAATTGCAGGAGTCTGGGAAGTTCTTTCTGGGGAAGGGGAATGGGACTTCAGTGGGGCGGGTGGGTCAGGTGGCCATCAGGGATAAGAGCATTTCAGAAGGAGGGCAGGGTCTGTGGAAAGCTCTCTGGCATCTTGGAGGGAAAGGAAGAAGGCCGGGGGGGCTGGGCTGAGCAATGGAGGCGTGCCTGGAACTGAAGTGGGGCAGGTTTGGGCGTTCTCCAGAGTGAGGCAGAGGCTGTGGAGGGTTCTGAGCAGGGAGAGACGCAGGATCTCTATTGAGAACATTACTGTGACCATGAGAAGATGGAACCTGGTCCTACTGGTCCAGGGCTGTTTGGGAGAAGGTGGGTGAGTGAGTTTGATAGCATCCTTTTTGGGTGGTTCTCTGGGATGAGGGGTATTGGAGCTGGGTGGGTGATGGCGGGGGGGAAGGGAGTGGGGGGTCTCCTGGGATGGTGAAGAGCTTGCTGAGCCTCCCTCAGACCCCCCTGAAGGTGCCTTGGGTCCCCGAGCTGGCCAGACTCTGTAGGAGCACCCAGCAGTGGCCGTGGGCATCTCTCTGCAACTCCCCCAGTCTGGTGGACCCCACGAGTTGAGAAGGAGCTTGGCTAGTGCCTCCATGAGCTTGGTGGATAACCGAGTATGCTCTGTTGAGAAGTCCCAGGCCTCGTTCAGAAACCCCTGGGTCCATGCCCGTGTGGAGAGCCCCAACCTATGGCGAGTTTGCACTTCGAAGCACAAGTTTCTTCTCTTTTCTAAACCCTGCCCCTGAGGACTCAGGAACACAAATTCAACACGAGGGAGGGGGCGCTGTGTCAGCACCCCTCCCAGGGAGGTGAGTGGATGGGCCTCCCCCGCAATCTCCAGCATATTCTCGGGACCCACGTCAGCTGTGTCACTAATGCTCCGTGTCCAATCTGCCTGCAGGACTGCGGTTGGAGGCCACACCACCCCTCCCGGAGAAGAGGAAGGGGACCTCTTGTCTGTCTTGTCTCTGCCTTTCTGTGGTACTTGAAGAGAAGTTGTTCGTGGTGGATTCGCTTTACTTATGACGAATCATTCACGGACAACACTTTTTTCAGTACCAAATGCTGCCTCTAAGGACTTCCCGGACACAGGGCAACGTCAGGGAAGACGCGCTCGTGTTGTCAGCCCTGTGGAGAAGACAAGGACAGAGGGCTGGCCAGGGACGCCGGCTTGAGCTAGCTGTAAGTCTTCTGGCCTGCTACCCCGAGCATCCGACCCGCTGTAGGGGGCCTCCCCCTGGGCCACACTAACTCTGGGGACCCGGCTGTGCTTTTGTCCCCAGCAACAGCTCACAGGACTTGGAAGAGAGGCTTCCTGGGCCCGAGGCCGACTTCCAGAAGAGACGCTGGTGTGAGCCTTGTCCAGCGTGTGTGACTGATTGACCAGAGGGGCAAGCACTCTGTTCATCCTGGGGGCCACCTAGTCACCAACCCTCAGCACCCACCCCGCCCATGCAGGAAGACTTCTCCGAGGCCCTGCTGACTCTGGGCCTGCAGTGATGGGCTTGGTGGCCGCCGCTGCTCCGTGGACCTAGACGGCTGTGGTCTGGAGGGTGTGTTTGCTTCAAATGCAGAGACTCGTCCTCGGTTGTCCCCTCCTCGCTGTCACCGCACAGCCTGCCTGGAGCGCTCCTGGTGCATGAGGCTACCTGCCAGCAAGAGACCAGATGTCAGCCGGCCAGCTCCTCTCCAGGGTGCGTACCTGCTCACCGTGCGGGCGTCTCCTCCATCAGGCACGGCGCCCTGTTCCCTAACCCATGGCACCCTGTCTCTGTGCAGGAGGACCCCGCAGAAGCGAGGCCCGCCCTGGGGAGCAGCCCTGGTACTCCGGCCAGTGCCGCCGCTCTGTTGGAGCGGGGGGCAGGGGGCACCACGATGTGCTGCTCCGAGACAGCCATCGAATGGTGTCCCCTCTGCCGGAGGACGTGCGGGGCCCGGCCTGCCTTAGGGTAAGTGCGTCTCGGGTGAGCATGCAATTCAAGTGGTAGCATGTCACTCGGCCCACTACCCAATGTGGTCCCGCCCCTCCCTTGCAGGGCTTCGGAGAGGGCAGCCGCCTGCGTGGGACAGCCAGTGGACCCTCGCCGGAGTCCGCTTATGGTACTTGGAGAGAGGCTGGCCGTGATGAATTCGATTCATCAAAGCGAGTCATACACGGCTCTCCTCTCTTTTAGTGTCAGATTCTGCCTCGGAGGGTGTCCCGGGCCAGCGCCGTTGCCAGGTAAGGTGCCTGGCTGGTGGAGCCTGCAGCAGGTGCTCTTCTGAGGACGCATGCTTCCGGCGCACTAACCTCGGCGTCCCGGCCGACCCTAGGGCCACTTCCTGGGGCACCACTGCCTTCAGGATACACTAGAGAGGCTGCTGCTGTGATGCCCAAACTTAAAAAAAAAAAAAAAAAAAAGCAAAAAAACGAACACAGAAATATGCATGGCAAGCTCCTTTTACTAGCAGACGCAACACCGGAGGGGCATCGAGAGCATCTTTTAGGAGTCTGCTCCTGGGACATAGGAGAGACCAGGAATCGGCCCCTGCGACCCCAGTTTGCTAACCTGCCACAGCCTCACGGTCTCCAGGGAGCTCCCCTAGGGGTGAGGCCAGGTCTGTCTAGGAGACAGCAGCTAGTCTGTTTCTGCAAACGTGTGGTCTTCCCAGAGCCCCTTTGCTTCACTGACGATGACTCCCGCGGGGCTGACTTCCTTGCATTGTCGAGTGTGGCTTGCATGCACGCCCGGGCGCAGGAGGCGGCGTATTGCTGTACAGCTGATCCCGGGCTAGAGAACCAGCAGTTGGCCCGAGCGCATGGGGTTGACTTGGGGATGGAGCCATGGGGTCCCCTCATCCTCAGTGTCCCGTCCACCCCCCAGAGGCCACTCCCGTCCAAGCTGCCCAGACCGCGTGGACGCAGGGACGCTGGGAGCAGCGCCACCTCATGGTGCTTGGAGGGAGGTTGTCCGTGGTGAGTTCGCATTATTTAATGATGCCCAATACACGGTCGATCTCTTTTCGGTACCACATCTCTTCAGGCGTCTTGGAGTTGATGCCAACCTCAGGGAGGCCACACTCCTGTGGGTCCCATGCCAGTGCTCTTGAACCTGCAGCGGGCCCCTTGGGAATGAGTGGCTTGGTGGCCCGAGGGCTCCTTCCCCTTGCTCAGTCTGTTCATGGAGGACCTTGCCAGTTTGGGGCGGGAAGCATTTAATCTAGGACCTTGAGTGACCAAAGGAGTGAGGGTATTCAGGATGCTTCTGGATTGCTTTTTGTGTTTAAAGAAAAGGAGGCAGCTGCCTTCTCTTTCATTGTCAAAACTTGTCGTAGAGGGAGGACTCCTTAGCTATCCCGGCAAAGTCAGGGAAGGTTGTTGGTCTCAGCAGTTTTTCTGGGCTCAGTGAATGGGTGATTCACTATATCTGTTGACCTGGAAACTGTACCAAGTTTGAGGACAGAGGGAAGTTCTGTTTTTTATTTGTTTTTTTCTTTCCAAAAAAAATCATTTTACTGTATTGCCATATTTATGAAAATGACACATGCTCATAATAAGAATTCAAGCAATGTGGAAAAGTATAAATAAAGAGGGGAGAAAATTCTCCCAATTCTCTGTGCACCCAGAAGTAACCAGCAGCACTGCAGAAGCTTCACATACCTGTCTGAGCAAATCCACAAATAGTTCTGTTTAGACAAAGAGAAAAATATTTTATAAATATGAGATCACACGGTACCTGATCTTTTAATTTAAAAAGTTAACTGATCTTGCCTGATTTTTATACAAAAAGTAAGCTGAAGAAGATTGGAAGAATTGATAAAGGTCTCTCGCTCTACCACCAGAAGTAGTTATTCCTAAAAGATCACTCTAAAATTAAGGAAAGTTATTGTGTAAACCATTCACTGGCTGGGATCATTACGTTTTTAATTGTTTCTGTTTCACTCCTAGTTCTGAAAGGTAAAGAGACACGTATTCTTACATTTTGATCCACTTCCTGCTTTTTACAATTTAATTTTCCCATTATAGATGTTTGCATTTTGTTCTGTTTAATTGCGGGTGTTTAATCATAGTTTCACATTTAAGTGGATTCATTCCTGACCACGAGTTCTCTTTCATTTTTCCTTAAACTAAGCCTTCTCTATTCTGGTTTTTTTCATTTTCATTCGTCTCTCATCAAAATGGATTTTATCATTGTTTCTTCAAGAATGGCTCGTAGACACTACGGCTGAGTCTCCCGCACATCTGAGAATCTCTGTCTCTTGCTTTTAGACACGGGACCACTTTGCTAGGTATAAAACTCTCAGCCTACTTTTTTTTTTTTTTCCTTAGAACTTGGTGGATACTGCACCACTGCCTGCGACATTTAGTTTTTCACTGGCTCTTTTGATGTGGCCTGTCCACATAACTTCCACTTAGTTGGACTGTGTTGGTTGGTGTGTCTTCACACGCTTTGTTAGAAAGACTCTGGTAGACGATATTCTGTGAGGTCTTTCCTCTCTGAGAATGTCTGACTGTTGCTGCTATCACCTTTACTTGTCTGCCTGCTTTTTCAGATGTTCTGTGTGGTGCCGTGATATGTAGGTCTTTTTAGTCACCTTAATCACTTTAAAGATACTGACTGTTGATTTTTTTTTCAGCTCCAAGGGTACAAGTCCTTCTCTTTGTTGAGTCTCTTGACTCCCGACAGTGCTTTTCTTTGTGGGTTTTTGTAGCTTTTTGTAATGATGCTATCATCTGTGGGGATTAAAGTGTTTCCATTTTGTTCCCCTTGCAAAAGAGGTGTGACATGAGGACTCTGTGCTTGGTTCTGTCGGGCATGCCAAGACTTCCACCAGTTGGAACCAGTTTTCGTACTCAACTGTTGGCTTAAAGAGTCCCACCCCTGATGGCTGGTGTAAATTCTCACCACGTCTTTGTCCTGGAGCTTTGTTGCTCACGGGAGAGCTCATCCCATGCACAGTTCCGACGGGAGCAAAGCCTCTTGTCATTTCTCTGGGCCCATACAGCGTTCTAGCTCTCTGTTCTCTTCAGATCTCCACCTTCTCAGGCCCGAGGTCACATCCCCTGTTCTGCTTGGACAGGACAGTGTGACCACAGACTGTCTGAGTCTCCAGTGCTGTGTCCCTTAGGTCTCACCGGTGGCAGGCTGCAAACTTGTCACTCTGAATTAAACTCTCTCTTTGTCGGCAGCCGATCGTCTCTCTTCCATGCATTCCTTCCAGCTGCACATTTACTTACCACATGATTCTGACTGGGGCTGCATTTGTTCATCATTTCCCTGCCTCTGCGGAGGAGAGGGCTCTCGGTTAGCTCAGTACTGGGATCTGACTCAGCCACTAGTTTCCTTGACTGACCCTTCTGAATCCTAGGATGCTTCTTAATGCACAAAGGCATTCCTTTGTTTCAAGGATGTCTTCCTCTGGCACTTTTGTGAGTACCTTTCTATGGGTTGGTCTCTTCTTGGGTTTCTTGGGGGAGGGAAAAGAAAATCTCCGATCTGGCCCCACTCGGCCATTGCATCTGGAAGTCTCTTTGTTGTATTTGCTCGTGTACTTGCCTATCGAAAGTGACTCTTACCTGGATGCCCCCTTCACAGTACCATCTTCCGCTGCCAGGATGCCTCATTGCTGTACCAGCTCCTGGGATGGACGTGGAGCCAGTACCATTGGCTGGGTATGTGAATTTACTTTCAACAATGGAGGATTTATTTTTGGATCACATGTCTACTGGACTATTAACCCCAAGTGTGTAATTTATCCTCAGGGGGACTTCTTGGAAGTTAAGGCCACCGTCAGAGATGAGGCCATAATTCTGAGGTCAGAGTCACACTGTCCATGGTGTCGTAAGTTTTAAATGTCTCACTGTTGTCTTTTTTTTTTTTTTTTTTTAAAAAGAACAATCAGTATTGCAAAGTCAGCTTCCTTGGGATGAACTCCAGCTTTGGAGGGCTTCCTGGACACAAGGCTGTGGGAAGAAAGGATCCCTGCTGTCCGTTGTGATGCTGATGTGAAGTGGGGAGGTGTTCCTTGATGATCAGAATAGTGACTTCTCATACACTGCACCTTCCCATGTTCAAATTTCCTGGAAGGGCTTTTGAGATGCCGTGCCAAGCACCGTGAAGATGTTGACATCTGGGCGGCTTCAGGGTCTAGGATGGGATGACCGAACACGGCAGGTGTACTTATTGCGTGGCTCTCAGTGCTGCCCGTCGGTGTTCACTCCGTCTTAGGGGGGCTTCCCGGAGAAGGCCAACTTTGGAGAAAAAGAATTGGCAACTGGTTGGCACTAATCCGTGGTCCTAGAATTTAGATTATCCGTGTCGCCTTCACTTTATTTATGGGAATCATACATGGTTCACCTATTTCTCAGGACCAAAGCTGGCTGTTAAGGGCCGTTTGGGGCAGGGTCCCACTTTAGGGGGAGACCTTGGTGTTCATTCCTCTCCGGGGGCCAGTGGCTGTGGGAGGCGGGGGACAGGGACTGGGGCTGACTGCAGAGTGTGTATCCTCCTGACCCGGCGAGCCCTGCTCTGATCCCTCTGGGATCCATCCGAGGCAAGATTCGTGGAGGCAGTGCCATCTTGGAAAAAGTGGGGTCTTTCTTTCCAGAACTTCTTGGCGGCCCTTCAGCACAGGTCTTCCTCACTGCACTCGCTCTGTTTTTTGACAGATCGTATGCGGCTGACCTTTTTTTTTTTTTTTAAAGTATCAAAGCTAGCCTTCAGGCCCCCTGGAGGACTCGAGTTGGCGTCCACACAGTGGATGGACTGTCTTGAGGGCATGCCCATCTTCCCACATGTGTGCCACCTGTGTCCCCAACCCCTCTGGGGGTCCCCAACCCCCTCTAGGGTGACGCCAGTTTCCCCGAAAAGGCGGTAGTCTCGTCGCAGAGTCTCTGCGTGTGTGACAGGGAGCCATCCCTGTGCTGTCTCCTCCCTTGTAACAGGTGGTGCCCCACAGCCCGTCCCTCCCCGCATGGCTTCCTGAGAGGGACGCTGATTTCAAGTAAGGGGCAGTGGGTCCGCATCCGCCGGCGGGGCTCGGCTGAATGGGGCATCCTGCAGAGCATGCGTCCTCCCCGTGTGAGTGTCACCAGCGTCCTCACTTGGTACCCCTTCTGCTCGTAGGCCTGCTGTCTGGGACATGCCGGAAGCCAGCACCCTGGTCAGGTACTTGAATGGAGGTTGTCCATGGTGTGTTCATTTTATTTATGATGAGTATTACATGGCCAATCTCCTTTCGGTACTAAATTCTTCTTGGGAAAACTCCACGAGGGCGTGTCTCACCTGGTGCTGTGTCCACGGTAAGGAAATGGGATGTGTACCCCACGACGAGTGCTTTAGGTGTGACAATGTCACTGGGCCCAGAAGTCCCAGGAATGATGCTGACCTTGTAGGGGAGACAGTGGTTTTCTGGTTACTGTTACCCCTCTTTCCCTGTAAGAAAGCTTACTTGGTGAGCTTCTGTCCTGTAGGAGGAAATCACCTTGGACTTGGGGCACATTCTAGGGGAGGGGACCTTTGTGCTGTGCCAACTTGGCTGAGTGGAAGGCACACACTTCACGTATGCATTGTGGTACAACCCCTTCAAGTGTCCTGGTCCTCTGGGAAGCAGAGGCCACCCTGGGGAGGCAGGGCTGCAGGGGGGCACTTCTTGGATTATAAGAATGGAGGGATTCGAAGACAGGTTTCCGCGGCATGATTTGCTCAGTCCTGGTGCAAGACTAGACTCCTCCACTGCATGAATGATTTCCTTATGTTGATTAGCTTTGGGGTCTGGGGCAAGTTACTTAGGCGAGCCCCTCTGTGCCTCAGTTTACGCATCTGTAAAACAGAGAGCGCACCTTCCCAGAGTCGGTACGAAACCTCAGCCCACAAGCAGAGTGTTCGGACAGCGCCTGGCATGTGCTGAAGCTGAACAAGAATCAGCTCGGGGGGGTGACCGTTCTGTCCCATTGCTGTCGTAGATCCTTCTCCACTCTGTCGCCCTCCCCAGTGTGAGCTCCCGGCGGGTCCGCCTTCTGTCCGTTTTGCTTTCTGCTCTGGTCCTCAGTGCACGTGGTAGATGTGATGTTGAATGAATGGACAGTGGCTGGTTGACGCGTTTGCTTGATTAAGTGCCTCTCCGAGGCCCTCCTGGAAAGAAGGAGGAATGGAAGACAGCAGCAAGCCTCTGCTTTCCCCGTTTGTGGCCGGTTTGCCCTCGCCATGCCTTGCCCCACCCCCGCCAGGAGGAGTCACCGGTGTTCAGGTTCGGGACCCCGCAGGCTTGGAGGATGGAGGACCCCCCTGGGGCCACAGCACTTCTAGACAACGTTAAGTGACCGCTCCTTTCTATGTGTTAAATCCCCATGCAGGGACCACCTTGAGGAGACTCCGGCTTTGGGATGGACCTTGGCGTCGGCGCCTCTCGAGGGTAAGTGACCAGACGCGGCCCAGACACGGGTCTGACTTGCACTGCGTGTGTGCAGAGTCCCCCCATCCCCCACTCCCAGCCAGAGCCAGAGCGGGGGGTCACCCGGTCCCATCCAAGTGGATGCGTGAGACCCTCCCCTGCGACAAGACAGGTTCTGATCGGGCCTGGGAGGCTCCCGGTTGTAGTGCCAGGGTCTCTGGAGGGGGTGTGGGCGGAAGCGAGCAGCCAGACCCTGAAAGGCAGCGCTGCCCTCGGTGAAGAGGCGTTCGTGCCCCTGCTGACCTTTGACCCTTGAGCAGAGGTCGCCCTTGGTGAATTCGCTTTATTTATGTTGAATCACACAAAGGCAACTTTTGTTTGAGTGTCAAATCCTGCCTGGGATGGCTTCCGGGGCCCAGTGGCGAGCTCAGGGTCTACACCTCTCCCATGAACGAGAACGGATGGCGGGGGAGCGGGTGTCCGCACCCCTTCTGTGGACAAGGACGGTGTGGCTCTGAGGACACAGGCTCCCCTGCTAGCGTGGGTCGCCTGGGGCACGGGAAGGCGGTGCCAGGGCCGAGTCCACTCCAGAGCCTGCCTGGGACCCTCTTTACGTCACCAGTCTGACCACTGATCCCAGGGACATTCCGCCTGCCCTTGCTTCTCCTTGGGAGCAGTTTGGACCATGTGGGTTAGCGAAGACTCTGCCCTCAGCCGCTGGCAAGGCCCCAGCTTCTCATTCTCGCTGTCTCGCACAAAACGCTTCCTGCATTCTGTCCGTCTTGTCTGTCTGTCCTGCTACTTTCCCCGCGCCACCGCTCGTCTCCCTCTCTGTCTCGCCCTTGCCCCGCCGGCCAGCAGTCTCCGTTTTCTCATGGGTTAGGGGATGAATGGAAGCTGTCAGTATTGTGCCCCATTTGTATCAAATAGTCATAAAAGGAATCAATAGAAAATAACACTAAACACAATGGAAAAAGCACAGTGTGAGACAGGCTCAATTGTTTACAAATTGGCAGAAGAATCCAATTTTCTCGGACCACGTTTTCGGCAGCCACATCGGACCCGGGGCCCCAGGAGCCTGCAGGCGTGGCGGCCGCGAGAGGAAGCGGATGTGGCGGTGGCGGGAGTGGACAGAGGCGCACCAAGGAAGCCAATCCCCATTCACGTTTGTAAATGGAAAAGAATTGATCCTAATGACAATGATTTGGGGAAAATGGCAAAGGGAAATAAAAGAAATGAAAACAGCCCCACAGCAGAGCCAGGCTAAACGGGGACTTTGATTGGTTTAATGGAATTCACTGTGAAAAACACGATTTGTATGAAAATCAATGTTGGCACAGGTCTCATTAAGGTGGTTAAAATCGCACGCGTGGCGTGCGGTCCGTGGGGTGAACAGGAGCTCAGGGCCCGGGCACAGTGTCTTTTATGCCTCTGACCTCCTCTTTCTGTCCTAAGTCTTCCTGGAGAGCTTCCCGAACAGGCATGCGGGCGTCAGGGGTGACACGCCGGTAACGGGTGCATGCTGTCACCAGTATGTGTGCCTTCTCGGGGCTGTGCCTCTCCCCCTCCCCCGACCTGCTTCCTCTTGGCATCCCTCCATCGCCTTGCGGAGCTCTGGGCGACACGCTGACTCCACAAGTAAGGCAGGAGATCCTTGGGCAGTGGGGACAGTCGTCATCGACTCTGTGGTGCCATACCCAAGAAGGCTGGGACTTTGTCAGATAGACTCCTTCCTAGGACCCCAGGGGTGGCCTGCCCACAGATCAGCTGAATGGCCGTTGGTTCCGGAGCCTGGCCTCGTTTGGGAAGTGATCCTGGAATTGGTATTCCTAGGATCCAGACCGTTGCCCGGGGTGTGGAAACTTGGCCTTTGCTGGCGTGATTCGTCCACGACCCATAGTGTTCGGTGCATCTCTTTCCAGATCAAGCCCTGCCTGGGTGGATTCCCAGAAGCCACAGCACCGGTAGGAGGTGGTCGGCCGCTGGAGCCCTCCCCCTGGGTAGGTGCGCGAGTACAGCCACAGGCCATGGCCTCGGTGTGTTCACGACGTGTGTCGTCTGGTCCAGAAGCCACTGCCACCCAGCCCGTTCTCACGAGCACATCAGGAGGCGACACCGGCCCCCGGAAAGCACCCCGAAGCCCCAGGTTGGTGTCCATGAACAGGGATGCTTCCGGATTAGGGTTTCTTTCTTCAGGACAGACCTTGGGGAGCCGGTTCCTTGCTTCAGGGATAGCAAGACCCAAGGGCTTTCTGAACTCATGCCAACATCAGGGAAAGGAATCTGCTGTCGGTCTCACTCCGGAGTTCATAACATAGCTGGTGGGCACAGAATGCCGCCTCTGCCTGGGGCTGTGTCACCTGCTCCCTGCCCTCCCTGGCCAGCCTGTTATTTGGAGGAATGTTTTGGATCTGATGTCAACTCTGGGAAAAACCAGGGTTCTGATACCAGAGCTGTGTCGCCTTTTTTTGGGAGAGAGATCTTGTTCGGCTCATTTGCTTGCTTCTCCCCCAGCCTCCCAAGCCTTTAATTTTTGGTGTTTTGCTTGCTTTGTGTGTGAGGCTAATCACATGGTCAACCAGTTTTTTTTGTATTACATCGCCCTTTGGAGGCTTCAGAGGTGGCGACACCTCCATGGGGCTAGAGTTGGTATTGGGGGCACCTGGGACCACGCGGTGTTGGGGGTTGGCGCCCTATGGAGGGAGGCTTTGTACGGGCACGGGGCCCGGGGCGCCCCCTGGGGTGGCGTGCCTGCAATCCCCACCCCCGGCCCTCGCGCTTCACGCCGGCACATGGTCTCTGGATCTGGCTTATTCTGGGGAGGGATGGCACAATTGCCCTCGAGGGCTGGGGTGGGGAGGGGTCCTGGGAGAGGACGCAGTTGCGGCCCCGGAATGCCCAGCACTCAGGCTGCCCTCGGAGGGGAGGGTCTTCTGGAAGTACAGCCACCTTGACGCGTCTGCCTTAGTCCAAGCGCCCAAGCCTCTCCATGGTACTCGGGGAGAGGTTACCCGAGCAACTTTGCATCTGGACGACGAATGTTGCTCGGTGAACCCCTTTTCGGTATCAAATTCCACCAGAGAGGCCGACTCGGAGGCCGTGGCACCTCGGGGAAGAACGTCGGTAGCAGCACCGCTCTGGGGTACAGGACGGATGGTCGACCAGTTGGAAAGTAATTGTTTCGAATGTACTTCATCTGGTCCACTAGCCGTCCGTATCCGCCGCAGCCTGCGGGGCCCGGGCCCGGGCCGCCCCCCCGCTCCGCACCTCTCCTGGTACTTGAAGGGAGATCGACCGTGTTATATTCGCTTTATTGGCTTCGAATAATACATGGTTGATCTTTTCTCAGTATCAAATCTCACCTTGGAGGATCTCTTGGACGTGAAGCCCTGTGGGGCCGGGCACAGGGTTGGGGCTGGGGGGTGCTGGGGGTGGTGGTGCCATCGCCAGGTGGGGTGTCCGGGGTGGAGGCCTGGACACAGCGGGCCGGAGGGCAGGGGAGGGGCGGGCCGGGGAGGGTGTGCACGGCAGGTGTGCGGCCCCTCACCTTTCCTGTCTGGTCCACCCTCAGGACAGCTCCCGGAGGAGGTCGGTCCGGCGGCGGCGGCCCTCCACGGCATCTATGGGTACTTGAGGAGAGGTTGTCTGTGATGAGTTCGCTTTATTAATGCCGAATATAACACAGATGGCCTGTTTTCGGTACCCCCTGCGACTCTGAGGCCGGCCCCCTGCAGGGTACGTGAGTGCGTGGGCTCCACGGATGACCTGGGTCGCCCTCTCCGCTGACCCTCCACGTCGAGTCCGTCCTGGGACAGCTTCCCGGAGGGCCCGTGGGTGCCGGGGGTCTGCACCGGGAGGCCGGGCACGGAGCCCTGCTCGCTGCAAAAGACGAATGGCTCTGTCTGTCCTTTGTACCCCGGACCCGAGGGTCCCCACCACAGAGGGTGGTGGCCTGCCCCCCACCCCAGGGCTGACCCCTGCATGGCCTCCCCAGCCCAGCCGCTTTGCCGCTCACCACCCCTTGGGGTCCTCAAGGACCCTCGGGGCCGAGCCGGAGCTCTGCTTTGCTGCTGGCGGCTCCCTGCGGTGGCTGAGGAGAGGTCGCAGCCTTTGTGACGCACAGCACACGGCCGACCTCGCTTCAGCCTCGGGTCCTGCCCTGCATGCGTCGGGCTCGCGCTGCCGTCGGGGAGGGTGCGTGGCCGGGGGCACCCCCCGCCTGTGCTGGCTCCCAGCCCGAGTCCCCGGGGCGTGCGGCCAGCCGGCCGTGAGGAAGAAGCCTCCCGTCCGGAGTCAGCCCGGCTCAGTGGTACCTGAAATAGGTTGCCTGTGAGGTGTTCACTTTCTAGACGATGAATATTATACAGTCAACCTCTTCCCGGTATCGAATCCCGCCTCGCTCGACGTCCCGTCCGGGTGCCGGCTCCGGGCGGGAGAAGCCTGGGTGCTGGCCGACTGCGGACTCCGTGTGGGGCCCATGCCATGGCCTGTTCCGTTTCCAGCTCCCCCCCAACCCCGTTCTAGAAGGTTTTTGAGGGCCACACGGAGCGGCCTTAGGGTTCCGGGTGTCTCTGCGGGGGGCAGGGTCCACAGGGCTGGAGGCCTGATTCTCCTTTCCCAAGGGTTCCCAGCCCTGCCCAGACCACGGCAAGGTCACAGGGGTGGGGAGTAGAGGGCCAAGGGTCTGGGCCACGGCAAAGCAGGGGTTCCTAGAGCGCCTCCGCGGTGTGACGGGAGCAGGTCTGGTATTTGCGTGTTGTCCTCTGGGCTACGGAAGGAGGGAAGAGAAGCTCCTTCCCCGGCTCCTGCTGACCGGCTGGGTCGGGGGCGGGGTGTCTTGACAACAGCCTCTCCAAGCACGCCTGTCGCCTGGTGGCCGCCTCCTCAGGCCCACGGGCTCTCAGTGCCCAGGGCCAGCTCTCCGGCAGTGACCGCACCAGCCAAGCGCCACGGCTCCGGGCCTCCTCCCCTTCCCTGTCTGCCAGGCCCCAGATGTGGCAGCCATGGGCACCTGGCCCTCAGGCTCGCAGCAGCTCTGCCCGCGGGGCTGCCCCCTCTGGTTCAGACCCTTGCACGGGCCCCACCAGGCGCTCGCCCTCCTGCTTTAGCTAGGAGAACCTTTAGCAAGCAGTCTGGCTCTCTCTGCCCTACCCCAACCCCCTCGGAGGCAGCCCCTTGCTCGGGGCCAACCTCACTCCCTGCCACACCCTTCTTGGGCGTTTACTCTGTCTCGTCCTCGGCTCCCGGCCCGCACACCCCCCCACCTGTGGGGAGCTGGGTCCTGCCTCTACAGCCTGGTGCCCGATGCGGATGTCCCCGTCTCGGGGGAACCCAGCACAGTCTCTTGCTCCTGCCCCTTTCTAGAGCAGGGTTCCAGGTACTGGGGGGGATGGAAAGTCTCTTGTTCGGTGGGACTGTCCCCGAACCCCTGGCCTCGCCACCCCTTGTCCGAGTCCTCCTCCGTGAGTACCCTGTTGCAGCTTTCCTCCTGCTGCGCCGCTATCTGAAATTCCTGCTACTGTCTCTCTTCTCCTCCTCCTCCCCCAGACTGAGATTTCTCAGGACAGGGATTTTTTTTCTGTTCTGTTCCCTGCTCTGTCCCCAGCCCTGGGACCCAGGCCAGGCCCATAATAGAGGAAGAGGGAGCACTTGTTGATTGACTGATTCCCTAAGGGCAGGGGCCTGTACCAAGTGAATCCCCAGCAAAGCATGGGGACACACAGGAGGCACCGAGGAAGGCCTGGACACATGAGTACGGTCATCGGTTTTTACAAATTCTTTATGTTTATTAAATGCCGTTCGTTTTTGTAGCTTTTTCGGCCCCTTCCAGAAGCTTCTGGGAGAGTTGAGGCTTGCTGAGACAGGGTCAGGTCAGCTGGGTCCGAGCTCTCGCCTCCACTTTCCAAGGGGCTCCCCGGACCCCCAGGAGGCGCGATGAGCTCCAGGAAAATCCCGCAGCCACCAGCGAGCGCCCCCTCCCCCCACCCCCCAGCGCACTGCGGGGCTCACAGCCAGGTGCTCTGGGGAGCTCTGTCGGCGACAGGCCGGCGTGCGGTGTCAGGGGCTAATATTTTATGCATGGACCTGACTAAATGGGGACATTTGGAGATGAAAATTGCCGTTAATGCATCCACACATCTTTGGAATAAATTAAATGTTTGTAGGGGGTGGGAGGCAACATTAGCCTTATTTAATAGCTCGGATGTAACCATCCCCACACCCCAGCCTGTAGCCGGGTGCCCCCAGCCTGCCGCCTGGGGGGAGGACCGGGTGGGTCAGCCACCGCTGGAGAATCACGCCTGAGCCCGAATGTCAGCCCAGGGTACCCGGCATTCAGCAGCATATGTTCCAGACTCATTTCAGACCCGGAGATGGTGACCCCATGCTGCTCGGTGCAGAATTTCATTAAAAGCCAAATGACGGGTTTATCTGTTGTTTGAGCAGAAGAGAGAATAAACAAAGGGCCCGATGAAAATGTCTGTCCCCACAGCGGCTATGATGACAGTTGCTGTGGACCCTCAAGCCAGAGGCCCGGCGACATGGACTCGTGTCCAAGGAGCCACGTGACCCCAGGCGTGCGTCTGGGTCCACGGGGCGCCCACCGTCTCCTGGGGCCCGCGTGGTCAAGGCCCCTGGCTTCCCCCACTGCGTCTCCTGGACACGATCCGATGGTAGCCACTTTGAAGACTGAGGACTTGAGAGCGTCCGGTCCTGCAATCTCCTCACCCTACCATTGTCGGGGGGCTGAGCAGGGAAACACTAGTCACCCCAAATAAACTTCAGCCCCCCTGGCCTGTCCGTCCGGCTCCAGGGTGTTTGCTCCTTGTACCCACCAGCCCATGGGCAGGGGCAGACTCTTTGACAGTGAGGATGTGGGGCACAGAGAGGGGGAAGGACGACTCCGAGACCACCCAGTGGGCACTGTGCCTGCTGAGACCCACAGGGCTCTAGAACAGTCTCCGGCCCAAACTCTGCACGACGAGGTGGGCCGCCTCTTCCAAACGCTGGGCTTGCCCTGCCTTAGTGGGATCTTCCCTGCACCCATCTGGCGTCTCTCCAGTTCGGTGCCCACCCCGTGACCTGGGATGCTTGCAGCTGGGTCCGTCCCTGAGGCCCCCGGCCCCCTGTCTGGCCCAGAGAGAGGGCCTCTTGCTCTGCCAGGAGCCCCAGGGCCCAAGGGGAGAGCTGCGGATCAAAGACACACTTTGACCCGTGCTTTTCGCTGCTGCGCCAGAGTGCACGGAGAGTGGGGTGCAGGTCTTGTCAGGGCAGCGTGGGAGCTCAGGCCAGCTGGCTGGTCTCACAGGACAGGCCCAGGCCCCGGCCCCGCGCCCCCCACCCGTCTCCCCCTTGCCCTGCTTGGCTCCCACCCTTGTTGTGCCCACCCTGCACCACTCAGAGGCTCCTGAGGTCCTGGGAGCACCCTCACCTGTCGGAGCTGAAGGGGCCCCCAGTGCATTCCCTCTTGTCCTCACGCCCACCCCCGCTCACATCCTCGTACAGGTAAAGGATCTGAGGTCCGGGAGGGTGGCCTGCTTTGCCACGGCTTTTCTTCTGAGCGTTGTCTCAAAGTCCAGGGTCAGGACCCACCTCTGGCAAACAAGTAGTTTCTTTCTTTGCAAATTGGGGTGACCCAGCAACCCAAGGCTGTAGAAACGCCAAGCAGTATTCAATACGTCCACCCCCCAGGGACAGTGATGCTGCTACCTGTCACAGAGCTTCTAGAAGCCAGGCCCGTGACCCTGCTGTGCTGGCTCTTAGTAGGGTAGTAGAGGCTCAGCTAACGGCTGGATCGCGGCAGGCGCCACAGACGGGTGCTACGCGCGAGGGTGTGCTGGAGTCTGGTCTCTCCGTTGCCGGGAAGGAGCGCATAGAGGGGCTGGGAGGGCGTTTGGGGAATGAATAGATACAAACGTGCTCTCAGAGGGAATCAAGAAGCAGAGAGAAAGAGAATCTGGGGAAGACGGACATAAATCTCCATGGCACCACCAAGGTTTCCTGCCAAGGCAGCTGGCAAGACCCCGCGGGGCCCAGGGGCTGTTGGTCACGGGTGGGGACAAAAAGCACAGGTGTGGTGGAGGCTCATTCGACACGTCCCTGTTATCCCCATGACGTGGAGGGGAGCCCGCGCCTGCACGTGGCTCCGCCTGCCTGGGGTTGGGCATGAAAAGGGACCCCGAGGAGGGGCACTCCAACCAGGTAAGCCAGGACCTGTGGGGCAGGTCCAAGGCCTGGGCTGGGCAGCAGAGAGGACTGGAGTCACTCAAGGCCACCTGACCAATAATGGGGTAGGACTTCGGGGCCATTGCTGTTGCTGGGCCCAAATGAGTGTGTGTTTGGACATCTCAAAGCCCACCTCGTGTCCTTGATGTGTGGTAGTGGCTTTCAGGCCTGGAAGCCCCAGTGCCAATCCTGGGCTCAGGCTGTACCCCCACCTGGAATGCCTGTTCCTCCTTACCGTTCAAGGCCCAGTTTCACTGCTGCCTCCTACAGGAAGCCTTCCCTGATATGCCTTTGTCCCTCAACCTGCAGTCAGCTCTCAGTCCCCTGATCCTGTGATCTACAGGTGGTAAGTTTTGCAGGGGCAGGGGCTGCTCTGGTTAGGTCATTGTGGGCCCCGCCTTGTTGGCCTGTCTTCCCCTGGCAGGAACACGGGATAGGGCATCCGGCACGTGCCCAGTACCTGGAGCCTTTGGGTGATCACAGCCGTGAGCCAAGGGCTGGGCCAGAAATGTCCCCACCAGACCACTTCCGCCTGGAGAGATGTGAGCTGTGAGCCGGGGAGCCTGGTCTGACCCTAGAGGTGGTCCTGGGGTCGGGTGAGTGCACATCGGAAGGACCACAAGGTGTCTCCCATTCAAGCCCTGAGCAAAGGCAGAGTCTAGAGAAGACCCACACTCGTTATCAGGGTGGGGAGGCCAGGCTCGCTCTGTCTGGCTGTGGAGAAGGGGGTGAACCGCACACAGGCTGTCGTGGGAGGGAGGCTTGAGCAGGCAAGGCCCTGGACATGGGGACAGTGGGGGCCTGCCTCCAGGGTCCTCTGGGAGTGAAGGCTCTGGTCTTCCTCGGGGTGAGCCGCTGTGCACAGAGCCTGGGGTGTGGGAAACCTTCCAGAATGCTGCTTCCCACCATCTGTGATATCTTCGTTTTCTCTAACACTCAAAAATAGATGTTTCTGTTATGCTTCTCGTTGGCAGGGGAGCTGCGGGGCCTGCCAAGGCCTGGGGGAGCCCGCCAGCCTGCTGAGTTTTACTGTACAAACAGTTGGGGAGGGGGGTGTCTCTGTTAACTTGAAATCCCCGATCAGTAAACATGCCAATTTAAAGTGTAATTAACTCAGGCCGGAAAAAATTCAGATCTGGACTGCTTTTCACAGTTGAGGCTGTTTTTCTTTTATTTATTTATCTCTTTCCGGGTGTGGTGGTGTCTGTGGTGGGTTTAAGCCAGGAAACATAGAAGGGGGGCTTAAGTGGGGAGGGGGCTGGTTGGGAGAGGGAGGAAAAGAAGGGGAGAGGGGAGGTGGGTCTGCCCCCCCCCAGCCCCAGGGGTCTGCATCCTCTGTCCAGGATGCCAGGTGCCAGGTGAGGAAACTGAGGCACGGGGAAGTAGGGGGCATCTGTGCCCCTCAGATGCCCTTGCCTACTGGGCCTGGTGATTCAGAGTCACGGGTGCCGTCCGGGAACCCCCAGAATCATTCAGCTTGTTTGTGGCCAGGCTCTGTGTCCCGCTCCTGACTCTCTGTCTTTCATCCCCTTTTAGGGGCCTCCGCTGTCCGTGAACCCACCTGGAGCTCCAGCACCTTCCTCCCCAGACTCCTCTGTCTCCCAGGACTCCCAGAAAGTCTTGCTCTTGGAGAAGGCTAACGGCACCTGCGCCCCAGTGGACAGAAAGATGGAGGCATGGCCCTGCCTGACCAGCGCCCTCTCCTGCCTCCCCCAGGAAGAAGGGGAGGTCATGCACACCCCACCCTTTAAAAGACCCTGAGTGGGAATGAGGGGAGGATCCGTCACAAGGGACAGGCCCGCCCGTGGACTGGGGAGGACCATGCGGGCCTGCGGAGAACTCTGAGTGGCAATGAACTCAGAGCCAAGGACCCCCAGCCCCCTCCCCGCCAAGGGGCTCAGGAATTCTGCTCTTCCTTGCAAACACTTGGCATGTCTCTGGGCTATTTGAATAATAAATACACATTATAAAAATCGAAATATGTTGGTGTGTCTATATGTTCAGAGAGGATGTTCATTAAGTGGAAGGTTTAAAAACAAAGGCCATCTGCCCTGGGGGGGGCGGATGCTTCTCCCGAGCCACCGGCCTTTGCTGCGGGGACCCTGCAGGGAGCGTCCAGGGAGCATCTCCGGGAAGAGGAGCCCGAGTCCTTGGCCGCGGGGTCCACTCCCCCCTGCTCTTCCAGGTGGGAACCGGGGCCGGGAGGCCTGCTTGCGCTGCGCTCGCGGTCTGAGCCGGCTGCCCGCCCCCGCGGCCGCCCCCCCTCCCCCAGGGGCAGAGGCTGAGCCCCCGCCTCCGCTCTGCAGCCTCCGCTGGTCACGACTCAGCCCGGCTGTGACTCAGCCGCGCCCGAGCCTCGTCAATTACATAATTACCTGCGGAACCTGCCGCCGCCGGGCGGGCGCGCGGGGCCGCCGTGACTCACTGCTTTCCCCCGAGCCTCTCGCCCGCGCGCCGCGGCCGCCTCGGTCTGGGGCTGGGCTGGCTGGGCAGGGGGAAGGGCTCCCCCCGGCGGGCCTGGCTCCCCAGCCCTGCACCCAGCGCCCCTCACCCCTCCCCGGCTGCTCCCCTGCCCTCCGCCACCTGTCCTCCAGAGTCCCTTAACAGGGGCAAACTGCCCCTTCCGAAAAACACTCAACAGTGACTGTGTTGGGGAAGGAGTTGGCCTTTTGGACCCCAAGCTGTGTACACACCTGGCGGGGGGGGGGGGGGACCCTGTAGGGGATGTTGTTTGTTTGTTTAATAATAAAAAAACAATGAGGCACCTGGCAGGTTGAGCTGGAAAAGCTCCCCATTCTTGATCTCAGGGTCCTGAGTTCAAGCCCCAGGCTGGGTGCAGAAAATTTACTGAAAGAAAGAAAGAAAGACGGAAAGAAGACAAAAAGAAAAACTTAATAGAATACGTATGGTGGGTGTGGGCTCCTATGAGGACCAGGGTTTGAATCCAGCCTTGCCACCTCCTGGCCCTGAGCCTCCACTTCCTCATCTGTAAAATGGGCGCACTCCCGCCCACCTCGTGAGCGGGATGATGGGTGGGTTCTAAGTATATACAAGGTGTCTCGTGGGTCCGTTTCCATTAGACCGGGGGTTTCCTTCCGGCGACCCATGGCCGGTTAGGGTCCCTGTGGATCCCGAAGTCAACCTCCCCCCGCCCAATGCGCCCTGGCCTGGGGGCTGCTCCAGATGGTCCAGACCACCCCTCAGTGCTAGCCCCAGCGTCTAGGGGCTGTGGCCTCCCCATCTGCCCCTTTGCTCCCAAAGGCGCCCCCCAACAGAACCATGAGGAGCAGAGCCCCTGATTCCCAGAGCTGCATCTGGGTCCCTGGCAACACCCCACAGCAGGTCACAGAAGGTGCCGGGGGCCCTCTGCCCCTCATGACCCTCTTCTGCTCCAAGTCTAGGGAGAAAGCTGCCTGTGGGCTCAGGGGGCATGGTTCCTGTTCCGAGGACCGCTCAGCCGGTCACATCTCCCCTTTGGTGGGTGCCCAGGGAGGCCGCACGTGACGGAGCAGGGCCCGCCCGGTTCACAGGCTGCCCAGGAGCAAACTGAGTTTCTCTCACAGCAAGAGTCTGTTTCCCACAAGACCGTTACATTTCCAGGAAATCTCCACCTCCACTCCAGCCCCGGCTGCGGCTGGGGACCGAGGGGTCATGGACAGCGGGAGCCCCAGGCTGGTGCCCCCGAGCCACCGGGGGCTCTGCCACGGACTTGCTGTGTGACCTTGGGGAAGGGACTTGAACCCTCTGAGCCTTGTTTCCTTAGTGTCTGACCTGGGGTCTTGGGAGAGAGGGGACCCGAGGGTAGAGTGGCTGGCAGGCGCCCTGTCCCTCGGGGGTCCCTGTCTGCATTCCTGCCTTTCCTGCCCCGCCCCCCACCTCAGCTCAGATCCTCAGGGGAAGCCGCTGTGCCCCCAGGGAAGCCGCGAACGGAGCCTCCCCAGGGGCGG
This sequence comes from Mustela nivalis, assembly GCF_964662115.1. Classification (NCBI taxonomy): domain Eukaryota; kingdom Metazoa; phylum Chordata; class Mammalia; order Carnivora; family Mustelidae; genus Mustela; species Mustela nivalis. The sequence continues at coordinate 5,032,048 of NC_139025.1, read as the reverse complement.
CGGGCTCTCCTGGGTGCCCAGGCAGCAGGGGGGCCGAGGAGAGGCCCTGCTGGGTCGGGCGGGCTGCTGCTTGTCTCCTGTCTGCTGCCACCTTCCATTTGGCGTCTCCCTTGCACGCTGACATTTTCCTGAGGCCAGTCCCGGAGGAAGCGGGCTGGCGGCCACACAGCACACAGTGGGGTGGGGGGGGGCGCCCAGCTTTACTAAGGCTGCCTCTTCCCTGGGCTTGCGGCCAAGAGATGGTGCCCCGTCTCTCCAACGGGGGGTCACCTCATGGGTTCCCCCCAAGAAGCTCCTCAGCCCCAGGTTTCCCACTTCCCTGCCTCACACGTGCACCACACAGGGGTCCCCAAGCTAGAAGTCCCCTTACCCCTGGTCCAGGGGAAGACCGGCCAGCTGCACCATGTCCCCCCGACCCCAAAGTCCCCTTCTCCAGGATCCTTGGAGTGCTGTGAGTCAGCAGAAGGAGCCTCAGCTAGGGGCTTGCTGGCCTCCCCAAGCCCCCCGCACTTTGTAGGTAACCGAGAACGAGACAGTGACCATGACTGTGTACCGATACTTCATGCCTCTGGCTTCCACTCAGACAGCGGTACCCCACCTCTCCACAGCTTGGACAGAGACCTCACAGTGCCCGCTCTCTCCCTGGCCACGTGCAAGCCCAGAGACAGAGGATGGAGACCCCAAGAAGCCTAGGTCCCCATCAGGATTGGGGAGAAAGACCCTTAGGTCATGGCCTCAGTGTAGAGCGGTGAATCCACAGCCCCAAGACTCAGCCCACAGCTCGGAGGACACCATGCCCCGTGACAAAGTCCCCTTTCCTTCTCCCTTTCCTGGAATGCCCCTGCCTCCTCCTACCTGGCAGCTTTTAAGACCACCTTTCCTTTTTCTGCTGAAAACTGGTCAGACCAGGCCGGGACAGCCACCTGCCTGAGGTCCTGGGCCTGGAGGTGAGAAGAACAGCCACTCCCGGAGGGGTGAGGGGACAGGGCGGGGGGCGGGGGGGGGCACACTTTCCTATGGGTGCTGCGCTTTCAGGCAGGGCTGGGCTCCCCTCAGGAAAGGGAGGGGCTGGCAGGGGTTTTCACTGTCACTGACGGGCCTCTCCCCCCAGAAGGGTGTCCTGGTGCCTGGGGTGGCAGGTGCTCTGAGTAGCCAGGCTGTGGAGCCCCAGGGAGGAATCCAATCTGGGGGCCCAGGGAGATGGATTTTTTGGGGGGAGGGGCTAGGAGTGGTGGAGAGGAGGTGAGGCCACTAAAAGCAGAGAAAAGGCCAGAACAAGGCTCAGCTGGCAGAGGCGTGGGGAGGGGGCACTGGGCCGGTGGGGGGGGGGGGTCCCACCCTCCGCTGGTGACTAAGTCAGGCTATTGTTCTCTGGGACAGTGGGGGCGGCAGCGGAACAGAGCCCCCTCCCTGCCAGCCCGGAGTGGTTCAGCAGAATTACCGAGAATGAGCCGCTGGTTGCTAATGGGCTTGGGGAAAATGGGATGCAATTTCGCCGGTGTTTTTCAGGCCCAGAGCTATTGAATAAATGAAGTGCGCACAGCCCCAGTCGTGACGCACCGCCGGCTGCTGGCGTCCTGGCAGGAGGCGGGGGTTGGCGGGCCTGCGGGGGCGGCCGGGCTGGGGGACCGGAGGGGGGCCGGCGGGGCGAGGGGGGCTGCCGAGCTCGACATGCCTGGTGCAGGATTGGGGGGAGCAGAGGCGTGGGCGTAACGGGGGGGACAGCACAGAGGACCAGGGGCAGGACGATGAGAGGGGGGTGATGGGGGGATTTTGACCTTGTCCCAGGAGGGGGTCAGTTGCTGGGGGACCGTGTGCCACTGTCACTCTCAATTAGGGGCCTGCCCCAGGTGCGGGCAGCGAGCCGACGACGCGGCTTGCTTGGAGGAGGCCAGAGGATCAGCGAGTCTGAACCCCGGGCACCTCCTGCTTGGACCCTCCCGCTTGGACCCCCGCTCCTGCCTTGTGGCCGAAAGCACGCCTGGGGGCGGTGCTGGGGTGTGGGGACTGGGAGCATCTGGCAGACAGTGGCCCTGGAGACTTTGCAGGGGGGCGCGGGGGCGCTGGGGCGGCAGCTGGCCTGCCTCCTGCTCGGTTGTGGACGAAATAAAGCCCACCCGAGGGCTCTCTGCTGTGGCAAAGGGTGGTGGACCGCCACTCAGCCCATCCTAGGGAGGGGCTCCGAGCTCCCACACCTGGGTGGAGGGTGAGGACCTGACCTCCCTTGGATCCCCCCAAGAAGGTGCTGCGTGACCCTGGGGCAGGCTCACGGCCTCTCTGGGCCGATGATAACACGCAAGATGCAGACGGTGGGGATTCATACCAAGCTCTCCCATCCAGGCTGGGGCAAATGCCACTCCTCTCTTTTGGCCTCAGTTTCCAAGGCCCACAGGGCCCAGTTTGGACCCCAGCTCCGAGGGGTTGGATCCCTCGAACACTTTCTAGAACGCACGGCCAGGCCAGTGACGGGGGCAGGTGCTTCTTAGCCTTGGTGAGATTCTCCTGGGGAGGGCCTCCTCTTTCCCTTTCCTCCTCACCCCTGTCATGCTGGGGAACACTCCTTTCCTTCTGCAGAGGAAGCCTGCGGGAGGCAGGGTGGGCTGTCCCTGGACCACTCACCACAAAGGAAACGGCAAACTTCGGAATCCAGGGTGAGGGGTCTGGAACCAAATCCTCGACAGACGGTCCAGTGAAAGGACAGGGGCGGCAGGGCCCAGAGCATGCTGGGATGTCCCCAAGAGCCACCAAGCCCACCTGCTAGCTCTCAGGTCCCAGATACCTCTGGGGGTGGGGGGGGGGTCCCTCCCCTCCCCCACCCAGCACCATCCAGTTCTGAGGTTTCCGGGGAAGGTGCTTCTGAGACTCAGTTTCCGTATTTGTAAAATGAAGAGAAAAGGCCAGGGAGGGCAGACCCTGCACTTCGGCCTCCACAGAGGGCAGGACCGTCACCCCTCTGCTCCCGAGACCCAGGCCACAGGCCTCTTGTCATTTAATGCTCTCTAACTTCTAGATATGCCCAGAGGGCCGGAGCCCTGTGCCCAGAGCCACTCAGCTGGTGTGCCCTACCCTTAGCCAAATGCCACAGGCTCCTGCCCACAGCCCAAGTGAGCGGGTCTTGTCTCGTCACCTGGAGCAGCAAGGGAGAAACACGCCATGGGGAGCCCAGCGTTCGAGAGCCCTGTTCTGCCGACCGCGAGGAAGAGGGGTCCCCGCAGTGACACAGCTGCTGTGGCTCCCTTGAGGCCAGAGGGGCGCTGCTGCCTAGGCTGTGGGGTACACGGCGAGCTCGACGTCACCTGTGCTTAGACAGAATGGTGAGTCGGCCATGCCTTGTCCCAGTCCGTCGTTGTCTCTGAGGGGTCATGTCCAAGTGGGACACTCATGACATGATTTACGTCCTCCAGGAGAGCGACATGGCCTGAGGGGTCTGCAGGGCTGGCTTCTGGGGAGCAGGGGCCACTCAGCTTCTTTTTCTGAGCAGCAGAGAGAGAGAGAGGCCAGGTTCCTGCCTCACGCTCCCCCACCAGAGCTCACCTGTGTGCCTGGCAGGGTGCCAAGCGTGCTGGTTTTTTTGTTGTTGTTAGGATTTCTTTTTCTTTTTTCTAATCCTCTAGCTTTCTGAAAGTATAATTGATGAGTAAAATTGCATATATTCAAGTTGTACAGTGTGATGATTTGATAGACCTATACATTATGAAGTGATTACTGTAATCAAGTTAATTGACGTGCACATCCCCTCCATGGTGCCGTTCCCGTGCGAGCATGAGGGCGTTGGAGGGGCGCCCGGGAATCTGCAAGTCTTTGACACAGCACCATTCCCTGCAGTCCCTGTGCCGTCCGTCCGATGCCCAGAACATCCTGGGCGTCCGTGGAAGTGTGGACCCCCTGGCCCACGTCTCCCCGCTTCTGTCACACCCCGTGCCCAGCCCCTGCTCCTCTGCTCTGGGTTTCTATGAGCTCTGCCTTTTCTTTTTTTAGATTCCACGTAGAAGTAAGAGCAGACAGGGATTGCCTTTCTCTGTCCAACTTCTTTCCCTTAGCATAATGTCCTCCAGGTGGATGCCAGTTGTCCCAAATGGCGGGATTTCCTTTTTTTTTTTGGTGACTCAGCCTAGGTAACTGCCATGTCTCCTTATCCGTGCCTCCAGCAGGGGACACTTGGGCTGTCCCTGTCCTGGCCGCCATGGATAATGCCCCAGTGAGCGTGGGGAAACAGGGATCTGTCCGAGATAGGGAGTCCATCTGCTTTGCACACAGACCCAGAAATGGGGGCCCCTCTATGCCATACCCCCGCCAGCTCTTGTTGTCTCTTGTCTTTCTGATACTAGCCATCCTCACGGGCAAGCGGGAGCTGATAGCTCATCCGGGTTCTGGTTCGCATTTCCCTGGTGGTGAGCGATGGTGAGCATCTTTTCATGTGCCTGTTGGCCATCGGTGTGTCTTCTTTGGGAATATGTATATGCAGATCGTCTGCCCAATTTTCCTTCAGACTTTATTTTTGCCGTTGACTTGTACGCGTTCTTTATGTCATATATATACTTTTCCGACAATGCCATACCTTGTGCTGTGCTCCCCACCAGGGTGGCTGCCCTCTGTCCCCCAACCACCCTATTAGGGCACCATCGGCTCCATGCCCTAGACTTCTTCATGTATTTTGAACATCATCTCCCTCTCAGGCACAGAGCTGGCAACTACTTTCTCCCACACAGTGGGTTGCCTTCTCGTTGTGCCGATGCTTTCCTTGGCTGGGCAGGACCTCTTTTAGTTTGATGTGGTCTGACTCTGCTTCTACTCCCTGGGCTTTGGGCACCAGATCCAAGAGCTCCCTGCCAAGACCCGTGTTGAGGAGCTGCACCCCTGTGTGTCCTTCTAGGGGTTTTGTGGCTTTTGTGGTTTACCTTTGAGGCTTTGATCCATTTTGGAATTCATTGTTGTGAGTGAGGTAAGATATGGGTCCACTTTCATTCCTTTGCCTGCGGATGTCCAGTTTTCCCAACACCGTTTAGTGAAGAGGTGGTCCTTTGCCCATCGTGCGTTTTTGGTGTCCCTGTCGAGGGTTAGGTGAGCTTCTATGCGGGAGTTTGTCTCTGGGCTCTCTATTCGGTCCCATTCCTCTGCGGGTCTGCTTTTATGCCAATACACGCTGTTTTAATTACTACAGCTCTGGAACAGGGTTTGAAATCAGGGAGCGTCGTGCCTCCAGCTTTGCCCTCTTTTCTCAACCTTGCTTTGGCCATCTGAGGTCTTTGGTGATTCCATTGGCATAGTAGGAGTGTTCCTTCTATGTCTGTGAAGAACACCATTGGAGTTTTTTTTTTTTTTAAAGATTTTATTTATTTATTTGACAGAGAGAAATCACAAGTAGATGGAGAGGCAGACAGAGAGAGACAGAGGGAAGCAGGCTCCCCGCTGAGCAGAGAGCCCGATGCGGGACTCGATCTCAGCACCCTGAGATCATGACCTGAGCCGAAGGCAGCGGCTTAAACCACTGAGCCACCCAGGCGCCCCAACCATTGGAGTTTTGACAGGGATTGCATTGAGTCTATAGATGCTTTGGGTAGCATGGACACCTAACACTATCCACTCTTCCAAACCAGCACCCTGGGATGGCTTTCAATTTATTTGTGTCTTCTTCAATTTCAAAGAAATAATTCCAAAGAGACTAAGAAACTCATCTCATACAAGGGAACCTCCATAAGGCTATCAGTGGATTTCTTAGCAGAAACCTTGCCGGCTAGCAGAGAGTAGGATGATATATTCAAAGTGCTGAAAGAAAAAAAAGTTGCCATCCAACTTGTCCTTGCTGTCCTTCAGAATTGAAGGAGAGATAAACATTCTAAGACAAACAAAAGCTGAGGGCGTTTATCATCACTGGACTAGCCTTGTAAGAAATGCTGAAAGACGTTCTTCAAGCTGAAATGAAAGGATGCCAATTAGTAACACAAAAACATATGAAAATACAAAACTCACTGATAAAAATACGTATGTTGTCAAATTGAGAATATTCTAATAATGTAAAGAGTGTGTGTAAATATTTAACTCCAGTATAAGGCTGAAAAGAGAAAAGTACTAAACACAAATATAGCTATAATGATTTGTTAATGAATATACATACAATACTAAAAGATGTACATCATGATATCAAAAATATTAAAAATTGGAAATGAGTAAAATGTTAGAGTTTTTGTATGTGATCAAAGGTAAGTTGTTACCAGCTTAAAATAGACTGTTATAAGATGTTTAGATGTTTTATGTAGGCTTCATGGAAATCAACAAGGGGAAAAAAATCTGTACTAGGTATACAAAGATGAAGAGAAAGGAATCAAAACATAGCACTCTAGAGTATCATTAAGTCACATAGGAAGACAGCAAGAAAGGAACAAAGGAATGCAGAAACTACGAGACAGAAAATAGTTAACAAGATAACAAAAGTAAGTGCTTACTTATCAATATTTGCTTTAAATGTAAATGGATTAAATTTTCCAAGTAAAACTGGTAGTGTGGTTACATAGAATGGTGGAATGGGTTAAACATTCATAAAAAAAAAAAAAAAAAAAAGAAGACTCAATTGTATGCTGCCTACAGGATATTCAGTTCAGCTTTCCTAGGCTGGAAGTGAAAGGGTGGACGGATGGGGACATTCCATGCAAATGGGAACCAGAAAGGAGTAAGGATAGACAGATTACATCAGACAAAACAGACCTTAACTCCAAAATTGAAACAAGACACAAAGATCATTGTAATAAATGATAAAGGACCCAACGCAACAAGGAGATATAACAAGTATAACAAGTATAAATATAACAAGTATAAATACTACAAGATCTGAAATTGTAGTACCTGAGTATATTAAGCACATATTAACAGACCTGAAGGGGAAATAACACAGCAATGCAAAACTAGTTGGGGTGGGAGGGGGGCTTCAATACTCCACTTTAAACAATGGGCAGATCATCCAGACAGAAAATCAATAAGGAAACATTGGACTTGAACTACACTTTAGAATAAATGGGTCTCACAGACACATACAGAATACTTTCTCCAACAGCCGCAGAATATACATTCTTCTCAAAGCTCATGAAGAACTTTTTCAGAATAGATCATATCTGGCTAGAAAACCAGTCTTAACAAATTTGAGAAGATGGAAATCATATCAAATATCATTTCTCACAACATGATATGAAACTAAAAAGCAATAACAGGAGGAAAATTGGAAAATTCACAAACATGTGTAAGTAAACAACACAGTCCTGAGCAATCAAAGGCTCAAAGAATAAAACAAAGGGGAAAAAATATCTTGGGAAAAATGAAAATGGAATACAACATACCAAAACTTATAGCATGCAACAAAAGCAGTTACCAGAGGGAAATTTTGTAAGAGAGAAATGCCCACATTAAGAAAAAAATATGGATCTCAAATAAGAAACCTAACCTTATACCTAAAGTAACTAGAAAAAGAAGAACACACTAAGCCCAAAGTTAGCTAAAAAGAGGAAATAATGAAGAGAGAGCAGAAATAAATGAAATAGAGGAGAGAAAACTGTAGGAAAGATGTAAAACTAAGCACAAAACTAAGAGCTAAAGATAAATAAAGATAAATAAAACTGACAATCCTTTAGCTCAACTAAGAAAAAAACAAAGAAAAGATGGAAGGAAATGACATTAGGAAGGAAAGAGGAGACATTAGGATTGATACCAGGGAAATACAAAGGATTGTAAGAGACTCCTGAGGAGTCTGTATGGAAAGGAGGAAGTAAAGCTGTCACTACTTGCAGATGGCATGAAATCGTACATAGAAAATGTGGTAGACTGCATACAAAAACTGTTAGAACTAATAAATAAATTCAGTAATGTTGCAGGGTACAAGATCAATATATGAAAACCTGTTGCATTCCTGGACACTAATAATGAACTAGAAATTGATAAAATAATCCCACTTACAAGAGCATCAAAAAGAATAAAATACCAGGAGTAAGTTTAACCAAGGAGATGAAACACCTGCATGCTAAAAACTACAAGACATTAATGAAAGGAATGGAAGAAGATGAAGAAAAATTGAAAGCCGTCCCAGGGTGCTGGTTTGGAAGAGTGGATAGTGTTAGGTGTCCATGCTACCCAAAGCATCTATAGACTCAATGCAATCCCTGTCAAAACTCCAATGGTTGGGGCGCCTGGGTGGCTCAGTGGTTTAAGCCGCTGCCTTCGGCTCAGGTCATGATCTCAGGGTGCTGAGATCGAGTCCCGCATCGGGCTCTCTGCTCAGCGGGGAGCCTGCTTCCCTCTGTCTCTCTCTGTCTGCCTCTCCATCTACTTGTGATTTCTCTCTGTCAAATAAATAAATAAAATCTTTAAAAAAAAAAAAAACTCCAATGGTGTTCTTCACAGACATAGAAGGAACACTCCTACTATGCCAATGGAATTACCAAAGACCTCAGATGGCCAAAGCAAGGTTGAGAAAAGAGGGCAAAGCTGGAGGCACGACGCTCCCTGATTTCAAACCCTGTTCCAGAGCTGTAGTAATTAAAACAGCGTGTATTGGCATAAAAGCAGACCCGCAGAGGAATGGGACCGAATAGAGAGCCCAGAGACAAACTCCCGCATAGAAGCTCACCTAACCCTCGACAGGGACACCAAAAACGCACGATGGGCAAAGGACCACCTCTTCACTAAACGGTGTTGGGAAAACTGGACATCCGCAGGCAAAGGAATGAAAGTGGACCCATATCTTACCTCACTCACAACAATGAATTCCAAAATGGATCAAAGCCTCAAAGGTAAACCACAAAAGCCACAAAACCCCTAGAAGGACACACAGGGGTGCAGCTCCTCAACACGGGTCTTGGCAGGGAGCTCTTGGATCTGGTGCCCAAAGCCCAGGGAGTAGAAGCAGAGTCAGACCACATCAAACTAAAAGAGGTCCTGCCCAGCCAAGGAAAGCATCGGCACAACGAGAAGGCAACCCACTGTGTGGGAGAAAGTAGTTGCCAGCTCTGTGCCTGAGAGGGAGATGATGTTCAAAATACATGAAGAAGTCTAGGGCATGGAGCCGATGGTGCCCTAATAGGGTGGTTGGGGGACAGAGGGCAGCCACCCTGGTGGGGAGCACAGCACAAGGTATGGCATTGTCGGAAAAGTATATATATGACATAAAGAACGCGTACAAGTCAACGGCAAAAATAAAGTCTGAAGGAAAATTGGGCAGACGATCTGCATATACATATTCCCAAAGAAGACACACCGATGGCCAACAGGCACATGAAAAGATGCTCACCATCGCTCACCACCAGGGAAATGCGAACCAGAACCCGGATGAGCTATCAGCTCCCGCTTGCCCGTGAGGATGGCTAGTATCAGAAAGACAAGAGACAACAAGAGCTGGCGGGGGTATGGCATAGAGGGGCCCCCATTTCTGGGTCTGTGTGCAAAGCAGATGGACTCCCTATCTCGGACAGATCCCTGTTTCCCCACGCTCACTGGGGCATTATCCATGGCGGCCAGGACAGGGACAGCCCAAGTGTCCCCTGCTGGAGGCACGGATAAGGAGACATGGCAGTTACCTAGGCTGAGTCACCAAAAAAAAAAAAAGGAAATCCCGCCATTTGGGACAACTGGCATCCACCTGGAGGACATTATGCCAAGATGTCTAGCAAATTTTATGAATTTGGCCTTATTGAACCCTGACCGCAGCTCTCATGGGTGAGTCTTAGCCCCTTTTCACTGATGAGCAAGCTGAGGCCAGACTTGCTTGGGCCACAGAGCTGCTACGTGGTGAGCTGGAATTTGAACTCAGGCCCTTAAGCTCCAGAATCCATGCTCATCTTTGATGATGCAGCTTTCTGGCTGCACAAGGATGTGCGTGTCCTCATTCCTGGCGCCTGTGACTATGTGTCCTTGCAGCGCTGAAGGGAATTGCAGATGTGGTCATTAAGGACATTGAGATGGGGAGATGATCTGGGATTGTCACCTTGGGCCTCACAGCATCCCCAGCATCCTTGGAAGCATAAGGCAGGAGGATCCGGGAAGGGGTAGGAGAGGGGACAATGGAAGCGGAGGTCCAAGAGGGGTTCGAGGATGTCATGATGCTGGTTTGAAGATGGAGGGAGGGGCCACGAAACCAAGGAATGCAGGCGACTTCTGGGATCTGGCCCAGAAAAACAATGAATCCTACCTTAGAGCCTTCCAGAAGGAGCACAGTCCTGCCAATCTCTTGATTTTAACCCAGGGAGAACCATTTAGAATTCCCGGTCTCCATTCATCATTAGGTAAGACATATGTATGAAGACTAAGGATGGGGAGTCAAGCTCTGCCTGATGCTCTCCAGCAGGCCTTTGCTCATGGTTCTGAGCAGGGGCTTTTACGAATGAGTATCTGCCTGGTGATGCCTCTTCTTCACTCCCCCGATCAGCAAAGGGCTAATTTCCTGTGCAAAGTACGTCCCTGTGCCCCTCTGGGCGTGGTCTGGCCAGGCACCAGGCACAAGGTCAGGAGGGGGGTTGGCATAATTCTTGGGAGCTGGGAAGGAGGGAGAAAGGGAGAGGGAGGGAAGAGGCTCCCTGGGAAAGATGTGGGACGAGGGGCACCCAGATGGGAAAGGCTCCAGCAGCTGCGGGAACAGAGCGCCGCCTGCCTGGAGAAGGAGTGTCGCGTGTGAGGGAGCTGAGATGTGACCTGGCACCGTGGAGGTGAGGACTGACGCGTACCCGAGCTGCACTGGTTTCAGGGGACCGAGGTGCATGAGGCTGGACGTGGAGCTGGATAAGAGCCATTTATCACAAACATTTATCATAAACATCGGCCAGCCAGGGCTGGGTCCAACGACTGGGAAGGATGCCCGCCAGAGCCTGGAGACCATCGGACTCATCTGGAAACCCCATGATGTGGACACTAAGGCCCAGACAGAGGCCAGGGAAGCAATTCCTGACTCTGCCCAGGCAACTCTTCCAGACCATCTCTCCTTCCTGGGGCCTCTCTGTCCCAGACAGGGGCCTAAGGGGGCGCGCTCCCAGTGTCAGGGGCTCCCCCGCCGAGGAGCTGTGGATGGACCCTGGCCGGAGCAGCAGGTCTCAGGAAGCCCTGCCCCCTGTGCAGGACCCCGGTTGGGGATGTCCTGGGCTCCGGAAGGCCCTCAGAGCCAGTGGGCCAGCACACGATGGGCACGGTCGGTCTCTGGCCTGGTGGACACGTAGATTTCAGGGGACCTGCCACTCACCTATCCACTGTGCCAAGAGGCCGGGTTGGCTGGGGCAGCCAACATGAAACATGCTTCATCCAGGGCCCCGGGCAATTCCGGAAGGGGCAGGGAGCCACAGAGGGCCACCACGTGTGGCTCCGACCCTCCAACGATGCCCCAGGAGCAGTGTGGACCCCAAGGCCAGCTCCCAGGCTTGACCGTGAAGGCAGGAAGCCCAGCCCAGTCCTCCTGTGTGTCTTTTCCGAACTACGGCCTTCCAAGACATGTTTAGCATCCGGAAGAAACCACGAGCAAATTGTCTCGGGGTGAGATATCCCATAAACAGCGTTTCTTACAAAACCCTGGAAGTCACTCAGCCGCGAAGAGAGGCCCTCTTATGGCGCTCGGAGTTGGGGACTCCCTAGACAGCAGGTCCTGCCAGGCTGGGAGCTCCCTAAGTTCCTGGCCGGGATTCCTCAATGGCCTCTTGGAAACAGAGACAGGGACCCAGGGGACGGGAGCCTCTTTCTACTCCTGCCGGGAGGAAGTGTTTACAGCCGGAGCTGACCTAGCCTGGCAACCTCATGGGCTCGGAGGCCAGCGGGCTGTGGCCTTTGGGGCAGAACTGTGCCTGGACTGTGCTGGGGCAGCAAGACCGGGCTCAGGGGAAGGCCGTGGGCTTGGTGAGGCGAGCAGGGCGTAGGGCCGCGTCCTTGTCACCCTTGTGGGGCTTTCCTGGTAGGCCCCCTGCAGCTCGTCCATGCCCAGCCTTGCCTGAAGCTGGGACCGAGCAGGGCTTCTGCGTGTCTCCCCTCACTTAGCTCTGGGCCAAACCTCCTCCCTGCCTGCCTGTCCTCCATGCCCTGCTGCGCACTTAGTGGCCGTGCCCGGGGGGTCCTGGGAAGCAGGACCTAACGGCACCCCCTCCATGGAAGCAGTGCCAAGGGCTCAGTGGTCCCCGCTGAGAAAGTAGTGAGTGTGGCTGAGGAAAGAAGAGAGAACCAAGAATTTAATCATCTTGACCCCCCCACACCCCCGACCCCACATGCAGCAACATCCTTGCTGAACAGGGACCGGGTTTTCCTACTTGCCGACGGACCTGCTCCTCACCAGGCCACTAAAAGGTGTCATCTGGGGCCCCAGGCTGTACCGGAGACCCGCAGACGTGCTCTCTTGCTGGGCCCCCATCCTGAGCCAAGTACTTGGTATGCATGGTAAGTGATGGCTGCCACCCACTTCTCTGACCGGCAAACTGAGGTTTGATCTGTTAAGGGCCCAGAGGCCTCCAGGGCAGTGAGGGCAGAGCTGGGACCCCACCCCTGCTGATTCGGACCTGTGACCCAGGCTGGCTGCGTGGCACGCCGCCCCTCAGACCCCTTCCAGGCTCGCATCCTCCCCACCCCTCCACAGGACCCTGGTTCGAGGGGCACCCCCGGCCCACAGGCTCGCTCTGCCTTCTGCGGCTGCTCCCGCTGGCAGCACGAGGCCGTCGTGCCTCCCCCGCACACCCCTGCTCCCTGGCCTGCCCTGGGCACCCGCCTGGGCCACATCCTCCCAGAAGTTGGGGGACAGGCCTGGAACAGATCCCCCTCCCAGCTTCGGAAAGAACCGACCCCTGATACCTGCCTCTGGGGCTTCTGGCCTCTGGGGCTGTGGATAACACATTCCGGTGGTTTAAGCAACCTGGTCCTCGGTCCTTGGCCACGGAGGCTGGAGCTCACTGAGCACTAGCGATCCCTGTAGGCCGGCAAGCCCAGTGTGCCCAGTCCACCTTCCCAGCCTTGACCTGGGTGGAGGTCTCCCCCTGGAACACCATCCTGTCTGTGTGTGAGGGCCCGCACCTGCCAGCCCCATCGGGAGCGGGCTGATTCCAGCGACTGTGACCCTGACTTGGGAGGGAACCAGGAGCCTGACCCTTTGGAAGTCTGTGGATTTCCTGCCCCTCCCCCTTGTGGGGAAATTCCTGCCAACCTGGGGAGGGCGGGGGTCCCTGCACCTTGAGATACAGCCTTGAGGCCTTTGGGACCTCGGAGTGTTTGGACAAAGCTGCTCCTTGCAGAGAATCATTCCCAAATGAACTGTAAAGGAATCAGAAACACACAGATCCAATTTTCCACGAAATGTTAGTGGGTTTATAAAGGTTAGGGAGTGAGTCTGGATCTTCCGAAGGGCATGTGGGTGCTGGCTGGTGCTGGCTGTGGGGGCCCTGGAGACAGGTGAACCCTGCAGAGGGCCGTGAGCTCAAGCCTGGCTCCCAAGAGGTTGCCTGCAGGCCCTCCCTTGTCCTGTCAGCATCTCCGCGATGGATTCAAACCCATTTCACAGATGGAAAAACTGACAAGCAGACTGGACAAGTGCCTGGCCTGGAAGGAAGTGCCACTAGGGTCTGGACCCTGCTTTCCCTGACTCTGAGCCCTGAACCCTTTTTCTTTATGATGTGGGTTTCTGCAGCCCTGGGATGGGCGTGGGGGATCAGGGTGGCCCCAGAGGGATGGGCATGTTTGAACAGGGCCTTGAGCAGGAGCAGAAGCTCACGGGGCCTAGGGCTGGTAGGGCAGCCTCAGCTGTGGCACGAGGAATGCTAAGGTCCTCCTGCAGGCTGTGTTCTAGCAGGTTGCAGGCACTCAGATAGGCCTCGGTCTGCAAGCAGGCACGGCGTCTCTGTCTGTGGTCCAGACACACTAGGACGTGGGGCTGGACACCGTGGGCCAGGGCCTGGTGGCGTGAGTGACCTCAGGTGGGGCCACTCGCACCAGCTGTGGAATTTCTGCAACCGCTCCCCACCCATGGTGTCCCGGGCTTCCTGCCCGACACCCCCGGAGGGCTCAGCTCCGTCCTGCTGTCCAGTGACTTTCTCCACAGTCCCAGCTGCCAGGAGGGCCTGCTGTAGGTCATGGGGGACCTCCCACTCTGGCCCCGGGAATGTGGAAGGTGACGGAGGGAAGGAAGGTGCCGTGAGGTCTGAACGCCCCCGGGGGACAACAGGGAACATCGTCACTAACGTCCCCACTCGGCGACCGATGCCCGTCTTTGATTCTCCCCCGCAGCTGTGCGAACACACCACCGGGCTTCCCCACACCTGTGCCCTTTGCCCAGCTGGGCCCCCCCACAGGCGGCCTTCTGCCTCGAGGCCTCAACTCCATTCTGCCCACGTGGCAGAGGCCGCCCCGCTCGGCCAAGCGGCTCCCTGTGTCCTGTCTCTGCTCGGGCAGCGCAGGGGCCAGACGGAGACCATCATCTTCCCCCGGGTGCCGGGCTGACATCACCGCCCCTGCCCCAGCCCGCTGGAACTTGAGGACAGTCGGCCTCTGCCCCCTCTCGCCCCCACACCTGCTGCTGGAAGTGACGTCACCTGCCTTCCTCCCCCTACAACCCGCCCAGGAGCAGCAGAACCAGTGGCCAGTCTGGGCCGCCTCTGGCAAGTTCTGAGCCCCCGTGCCTCAGTGTCCTCCTCTGTCAGCGGAGAGACAGAGGAGTGGGTGTCCATAAGTGAAGGTTCCCGCTAGAGTTCGCCGTGGTCCCTGAGGCCCTGGGGCGTGTCTCAGCCTCTCCCTGGGAGCAGAAGAGAGGACAGCCCCAGCCCGCGTGGCTTTTTCGTCTACCCAGGGGGCTGACTGTGGGCTCTGCAGAGGCTGTAGGCCACAAAGGGCAGGGCTTTGTCGTGGCCGATCGGGGGGCCTCGAAATTCTGGCGAGGAACAGTCACTGACGGGTCCACCCTGGGCAGGGAGAGCCACCGAGCTCCCTGGGCCACTCTCGGGATCCTCTGACACAAAGAGGGACGGTGACACATGCAGAGACAGAGAGAGACAGACGGAGAACACAGGGATAGAAACAGCCGGAGAGCGACAGAGGGAGCCTCCGCTAGCAGTGACCCAGCCGGTCCTCTGTCCGCCCGGGAAGAAGTGACTGGGAACCGTCACACTCAGGAGTTTGGGGACGCCAGGGGGCAGCCCTGGCCGGGCCTGGGGCTACATGCGAGAACAGGCGCCCCACACGCCCCCTCCGGGGCCTCTTTTCTTGTTCCAGGCCAGCTGGGTTCAGGTGCAGGGTATGGGCTGGCGAGGGGCCAGGCGGGGACACTCTGTGCCACCTGCAGTCCTCTGACCAGCTGCTGGGTGGCCGAGGACGTGATCTTGGCGGGCCGGAAAGGGCCCTTTGCGGCGGCAGCTCCCTCTGCTGTCCTTCGAGGCCGTTGGGCTCAGCAGCCTCCGACCACCAGCCGCAGGGGGAGGACAGCTCGGCCAGGCTCCTCCCGGTACAGGCAGACCTGGGGGCTCACGGCACGCAGGTCCCCGTGCAAAGCGGGGCCGAACTTTGCCTCTTCTCCAGACGTGGGGGCTTCCAGGGTTTCAGTCTGGGGCCACCTTCCTAGGCTGACCCTGGCGGCCCAGGGCCCCTTGGGCAGGCAGCGGTGACCCCAGTTCACCCCAGGGAGGGGGGCAGTCACGTCTCCTGTCTGGCCCAGTGGCCCCCCTCGGTGCCTGGGATTGGCAGAGCTACAAGGAGGGTTTTGTTGACCCCCTCAGGGAGGGCAGGCCCCTGGGGGTGGAGGGGGGAGCTGGCCCCTTTCATCTCCCAGGCCCCCAATTACCCCTTTCTCTGGCCTGGACCAAGAAGCTTTTAAATAGCAACAGTCGAGGGCCGAGGGGGGAGGCCGAGGGGGCCAAGGGGTGCAGGGTCTCTGGGGCTTCTCAGAAAGGACTGAACATGTGTTCCGGGAGACAGGAAGAAAGAGGCCCCACTTGGGTTTAAAAATAGCCGCCTGGGCCCTGCCTGGTCTTGGAACACCGTGAACTCCTCTCGGGGGTGCTGCCCTCGCCCTCGCTCCTGCCGCCAGAGGCAGGTGCTCAGCTCAGACGTCCTGGCAGAGGCAGCTGGGCCACAGGGGTGGGGGCTGCATCCTCAGCCCGGGACACCCTCCCCACACCTGGTCTTCCTGCTGCCCCCCACCCCCCTGGGAGCCCTGAGCTGGCTGAAACCCGCCCCCGACCCCAGCCCACCATCCCTCCCCGCACAGGGCGCCGGCCCCGGCCCTGAGGGCCACCAGCCCCACTGGCCTCTGTCATCATGTCCCCGCACTCCCATCTCCGGCCCGGACCCTCTGGAGGGCAGGGTCGTCATCTCCGAGCTCTCGGCTGGAAGCTTAGAGAAGGAGGGAGGGAAGAGCCAGGGTCAGAGCGGATAAAATCCCTGCCTCCGGTGGAAATTCATCCCCAGACTTCCGTGGCCGCCTCTTTCTCCATCCCCGGCTGCTGGTCTGACCCGCCCGTCCTCTGCCCTCCCTCACCCGCCCCCACCAGTGCTCTGAGGTTCTGTCCCCTCGCTGCAGACACTCTCTACGGCCCCTGGGGCCCATTCTGGAGCTCAGCATTGGGTCACCATGCCACTGTGTGGAGGTGGCCACCTCCTGCAGGCTTGTCCCTGTCCCTACTGGGGCCACACATGATGGCCAGGCAGGTGGAGGGGCCGGGCGGCAAACTCCTTCGGGCCTCAGCAGCCCCAGGGAAGGAATCAATCTGCAGCGGGGGGGCCCAGGGACCGAGCCCGAGCTCCCTGGTTTCCATAGGGTTGGCAAAATGCCGGACCTCTGGAGATGTCCCTGTCCTAATCCCCTGGGCCCGTGAAAGAGTCACATCATGTGTCAGAACATCAGGCACAGATGTGGTCAAGGTGACGGTCCCTGAGATGAGACCATCCTGGGTTATGAGGGGGGGTCCATGAGGATCCGCGCCAGGGGAGGGGGGATAGGACTCATACCTCACCCTCGGGTCCCACTTCAGGCCCTCCCAGACCCCTGTCCCTGGGGTGACCAAGCTCTTGGCCACACTAGAAGACAGGGCTGACATCTCCCCATCGCCAGCCCCAAATTCACCCCTCCAGACAGTGGGGCCATTTTTTCTTTGAAGGAAAACTCTGAAAGAACCATCCATACCTCAGAGAGCTGCAGGCAGCCCTCAGCAGGGCTGTGTCCAGCCAGGAGGCTGTTTGGAGGCTGCATCAGGATGGTCATGGAGGCCCGTGGACTTGCCCCACAGGCTGTCACTCACAGGAGGAGCCTCCAGGCTGCTTGGGGCCCTTCTGAGCCCAAAACTGCTGCAGCTCAATCAGTACCAGGCTCCCAGGCACAACCCCGAGGCCAGGCTGGTGCTGTAGCCTGACGCCCCTTCCCTGGGGGAGTGTCTCCAATGTGCTTGGTGCTCCTGAAAACACCTCTGAGGAAGATCACAGCCTGGCCTCAGTGTGCAGTCAGTCTGCGTCTCGGCACAGATGGAATAATCTACTAGATTAGCTAAGAGCAGCGCCCAAGCTCTCAAGAGCTGGAGATTGTGGTGGTTTGGTGTCCATGTGGGAAGAGTAGGCCTGTTCCCCTCAAAGGAGAGAAGGCAGGGATAAGATTTTCTGAGGGAGAAGAATGTGAAGACTTGACACTCCAGGGTCACGTTCTGGCTGCACTCACCTACTGCCTGAATTTGTCCAAGTCCCTTCCTCTCTGAGTCTCAGTTTCTGTATCTGTAACATGGGGACGATGTTTGCCTCTTCATGTTGAATTGTGGTTGTGAGTATGTTCCGCATATCAGGAAGGGGTAGGAAATGACTGTGGTGGTTGTCCTTTTAGGTGGCTGCTTCTCAGTGGCTTATGAAGACCACTCGAAGCTGTTTATTTTCCACCCCCCCCCCCCTTATTTTGCTCATCACCTTGGAGGGCTGAAGAACATCAGAACTGGAAGGGTCTTGAGAAGTTACTAAGCCTGGCTAAAACCTTAAATGCTGCGGTTCTAAAATTGCTGGCCAGCGGGCTGGGTTAAAACTCTGATTCTCTGTCCTTTCTCCCTCCCTCTCTCCCTCCATCTACCTGGGCTTCTATCCCTACATTCCTTCATCTACTCATCCGTCCATCCATCTGTCCGTCCGTCCATCCATCCATCCGCCCGTCCATCCATCCATCCATCCGTCCGTCCATCCGTCTGTCCGTCCGTCCATCCATCCATCCGTCCGTCCATCCATCTCTCCCTCCTTCCATTACCCCGTCTGGCTTCCACTGTCCATCTGTCCGACCATCCATCCCTCTATCACACCATCACTCCGTCCGTCCATCGAGCTCTCTCTCCCGTCACCCACTATCGCATCTCTTTATACCTGTGTCCCTCCCTCCCTCCCTCCCTCCCTCTCTCCATCCGTCACCCACCCACCCACCTGTCTTTCATCCAACCCTCTGTGTCCATCTGTCCATCCGTGACCCATCTCTTTATGAAGCATCCACTTCCTCTGTGCTGGGCACAGGGAGCCCAGACTAAGAGTTAGACCCTCACATCTGGAGGAACACCTGGACTGCCACGGGAGGCCTCAGTTTGACGTAGAATAGAGGGCGGGTACCTACATCGGGGGGATTACACCAGGGTCCACAGAAGAGCTTTAGGACTGGCCGGGGGGGGGGGCATGGCTCTGTCAGACGCCCCCCAAGAAGGGGTCCAACTGTGTGTTTCGTGCAGCTGTCCAAAGGGCTGGAGCACGCAAATTCACCCTCGCCCCGGCCCAGCCACGCGACAGCTGCCATCCGTCTTCAATTGAATCCCCAGTCCCACAGGGTCGCGACTTTCCTAGACGCAGAGACCGAGATAAAAACATCATAATAACCACAGGGAGACAAAAAGTACTAACAGTCTCCAGTGATGAGAAAGAAAAAAAAACGAGATGCTGTCGCTTACGTCTCGATAAATTGTAAAATTTATCTTCTTCTGTCGATCCCCCCCTTCTCTATTTCATTTCCAGTAGATTTTTAATAAAAAAAGTTGATAAAAATCAAAGCAACATAGTCAAAATAGAAAAGTTTGACATTTATAGATGTTGTTTATTACTTTAGTGTTTTAAAGTATTAAAAAGGCAACCAAAATTAGTTTCTTATCAAATGTCAAATTTTCACCAAGTTCTCGCCTACGAACTATTTTAACTTTGTTCTTTGGAACAAATTAAGCCTGGCTAAAGCCTTAAAATGTTGTTCTTTGGAACAAAGTTGCGCGGCTGCACGAGAAGGTGGGGAGAGGTCCCCCTCCCCCACCCCGGAGGTTTCTCTCGCTGCTCAGCTCCACCAAAAAATTATCTGGTCGTGTTGTGTTCCTAACAGGCACCGAGACAGGGTCTGCTTTTCTCCTGTCCCCCTCCCTGCCCTGACCCCCTCCACAGGCATATCCTTGGCTGTTCCTGTGTGTCTCATAAAACACACAGGACGTGGGCACTGTGGGGTCAGAGGCTCTGGCTTGGGCCCGGGAGGCGGGCCGAGAAAGGTGCACTCTTACGGGGCTTAACAGCCTGGGGTGAGAAAGGTGGGGTCTCGGGGTCTTGGGCTGGAGAGTTGGATTCCCGGGAGAGGAGACCAAGTGAAACCAGCTCAAGAAGGGAGAGTCCTGGACGGAGAGCAGGGCTCCTGAGGGCGCCGTGAACACAGAGCATCTGGGAACAAGCCCCCCCCCCCCCCCCCCCCCCCCGGAGGCTGGAGAAAAGTGGGCGTGGCCCCCTGAAGTCCAAGTGTTTGTCGGGGGAGGGGGAGAGGGGCGGGGATCAGAGGAGGCAGGGTTTGAACCCATTCTGTATCCCTGGGCCAATCACATCTCCCCCAGAGGCTTACTTTCCTGGCGTGAGGCCCAATATACTCCCTGAACCTCGGTTTGCTCATCTGTAAAACGAGCAGAACGATCCCCCAGCGCAAACGGGGACAAGCTCTACATGTGCGTTCTTCCCGCATCTTGAGGCCCTCCTCGGGTGTGGAGATGCTGCACGTCTGTGGTTAAGCTGGGTCTGCAAGCCAGGAGCCTGACCTGGAGGGGTCACCCACCGGCCCCTACGCCGGCCCTGCTGGCAGCATCAGGGTGCAGAGGCGAGGCCCAGGACGCAAGCTGGGAGCCCTCCTTGTATTCTCTACCGCACAGCCTCAAGGAAAGGCAGCCCTTGAAATTCCAGAACCTTCCGAGAGGGGTTGCATCCTCCTCCAGAGCCAAGTCTGGACAGCTGGAGGGCGGGAGACAGGGAAGGCAGGGACGCCAAGAGACACAGTATTTCCAGATGATTAGAGAAAGAGAAGCGAACAACGCCGCTTGTCTTGGAAAAATCTGTGCGAACAGCTGTCAGGGAAATTTCTTCCCATGAAAGTCATGTGACTAAGAAACAAGGGGAAAGAGGAGCCCCCCAGCTCCGGGAGAGACAGGAGAGGCACAGCAAGGACAGGGGAGCAAATGCTGGGGTCCGCTGCCTCTCTCGCCAGCAGCCGCCGCGGGACCTCCCAGGGCCCCAAGGCTGGGTCCACTCTTGACACCCTCCTGCGGGGTCAGGGAAGCCGGAGCACAAACTGCAGGTCTACGAAGGTGCACACCCCACCGGCACCCGAGGGGGCAAAGCCACATGCTGGGGAGACCCAGAGGAAGCATGAATAAACTCCGGCTTTGAGTTTATGATAGATTATAACAAAACCTCTGCAGTTCAGTGGCTTGATGAACACGCTTCTGTCGTGCTTACTGAACAGCTCAACAGGATGCTGCTGGTTGGTGGGCAACCTTCCTCTGCGGGCGACTCGGGAACCCGGGCCCCTCCCGTCTCGTGGCTCTGGGCTCCTCTGGGTCATCGGTGTCCTCCGCGGGCACCCAGCAGCGGGGATGGGCCGTCCTGTCTCAGAAGCCCCAGCCTGGGAGCCGCCCTCATCCGTCCCACCAGATCCTTTGGAGAACAAGCCTGTGTCCGCACCCGGCGGCACAGAGGGTGGGAAGCGGGGACGGATGAGAAATGCAGTCGGAACAGGAGGCTCTACTAGGAGAACAGAGCCAGAGGCACCCAGAGGATGGTTGTGAAGTGGAACCTAGAAATGGAAGACTCTAGAAGATTGTCCCCCCCGGGGGACCCAAGGCTGCTCACTGATCTTGCTGCCCTTGTCCCGCCTGGGGTCAGATAAGCTTGTGGAAGTCCCCAGGCTATGCCCAGAAATCTGGGGGCTCAGAGAGCAGCTGGGCCCTAGGGGGCAGTGAGTCCGAGAGCCCTGCCGGGGGTGGAGGGGCAGGGCCAGAGGGAGGGACCACCTTCAGCCGCTGACGAGGACCCCCTCTTTGACCAAATTTCACCAGGGTGCTCTGAGACGCCCTCTGTTCCTGGCACCGGCCTTCTGGGCATTCCCCAGCCTGCCCTGGGCCTGTTGAGCCTGGTTTTAGCAAATAATCCCTGGACACCGGTTTCCGCATGATGGAAAACGCGCATTTCACGCACTCCATAAACCACACGTCAGGGACCCCGCCTGTGGCACCTGAGCAAACTCCCCTCAGTGATTTCCAGTCCGCTGGCCCCTCGCTCTGCTCCGTGCCCGCACAACCCCAGCCGTCTCTGCTGCCTTTTGGGGTTTGATCATCGCACTAGTCTTGAGTAAGGTCTCTCTCGCCTGTTGTTAACTGGTCTGGTGCAAAGAGTTCTCTTTAACTCGCTGAGAGTCTGAGACCGTCTCCTCATCCGGAACAGTCCTTCCAGGACCTGTAGGGGCCCCTGGGATTGGGGCTACGGAGGGGCCGGTGGTTCCGGAGGCGAGAAGGTCCTGGCAGGCCAGGTGGAGGCAGGGAGAGGCCACGGGGAGAGGCCACGGGGAGGGCCTGGGGGCTGACTTCGCCTGTCCTAGGGCCCTAGGCTGGGCCAGAATTTGGAGTAGAGCAATTCGGGCTGAGCGTAGGCCCTCCCGACCGGGGCGGAAGGGGGACGTTCAAGGAGGAGGCGAGGGCAGGAAAGGGGCTCGCCTGAGGCTCCTTCTGCCACCCCCACAAGCCCGTTCTGGCCTTTGCCAGGCAGGAGGCCAGAGCCCCGTATCTGCTCCCGGCTGCCTGCGGGGGTGCGGAAGTTTCCCTGGGGAACAGGCCCCCAGCCCACCCCATGGGAATGCTCCCGGCCCGGGACCGGGCCATCCTTCTGTGATGCCTGTTTCTGTTTTTAAACCTCTCCTGCCCAAGTACCAGCTGAGGCTATTTTTCCAAATCAGCCATTCACCTCGTCTGGCCCTTCTAAAAACCCTCATTAAATTGTTCATCGGCAGAAAGCAAATACTTGGCCCCGGGGTATCCAGGTTCCTTGAGAGCCCCAGACGCCCCCGATTTGTGCGGCCTCCTTGTCCGGGCTCTGCCTGAGAGTCTGGCGAGGGAACTTGGCCGGCCACCGAGATCTTGTTAGTGTCTTTTGCCTCAGAAATCCAGATCTGTCTTCCAAAACCACCGTCCCCCAGAGTTCATGAATATTCCCTCTGCTGACACACAAATGTGTGCACACACACGCACGCACAGGCACACGCACACACACCCAGGCCCCCCCACCCCGCCGAGGGAAGGGAGGCTTCCAGTAAGTAAGAAATCAGCACAACGGTCCAGGGTCACGACCTTAACACGGGGTGGGAGGCTTTGCTGTCAGTGGGGTGGAGGGCGCGCCAAGGGTCTGGATGTTGGTGGTTGATGGCCCCTCCACCCTCCCAGCACCCCCTGGGGGCCCCCCAACCCTCTGAAGGGGAGAAGCCAGCCTGAACTCCCCAGACTTGTGAGAAGCACCGAATCTGGAGTCAACATCAGTTTCCTCTGCTGTGTCATAACTGGGCCAATCACTGAAACTTTCCTTAGACTTGGGGGAAAGGGGCGAAGGGGCAACAGTTTTGGGGAGGTTCTTGCAAGGAGAAGCACAGGAACGACCTGTCAGGGAGCGCACCTGTGTTTCAGCCTCTGTGCTAAGCCCCTTAACATCTTCAGGTGGGAGTCTGCAGAAACCTACCCATTTTCCAGCTAGAAAAACTGAGACTCGGGGAGTAAAGAACTTGCTCTGGGCCCCCAGCTAATGAAGTGGGACGCCATGCTCTGACCTGGAGTCCCGGCTAACAGAACCTGGTCTGGATGCAGAGCAATTCCCTCCTCTCCAGGGACACACGGTGTCCGGAGTTTCTGGAAGGGGAGGGGAGGGGAAGGAACCTCGGGAGGCTCCATCTCGGAGACACTGCGGGCGCACAAGGGGGCTGTCGGGAGGCCACATCCGTTGACACCCAGCTTCTCCCTACAGCTCCCCAGCACTCTGAAGGGTGAGGGTCCTTCGGTCCCCATGGGGGAGCCAGATCTATGAGCGTCTGCTCTCCTCAGCCCGGGGGTGCAGGCGGCCAGAGCTGCGAGCCTGAGGGAAGGAGCAGCCCTTGGGTGTAACGCCAGGGGCGTGTGTGCTCAGGGGAGCCCTAGCCCCAGGTCCACCAATTGTCGCATGGGTGGGCAAAGAAACCATGGGCTATTCAGCCGAGGAGTAGTACACAGCAGAGAGCATGACTGATCTCCTACAGCCAGCCCCATGGCCGCATCCGCGGACCTGCTGCGGAGCCCAGAGGCCCAGCCCGCAAAGGACCCTGCATATGAGACGATGGATGTTTGCGGAGAACCAGGCCGAAGGGATCTTCGGTGACAGCTTCACCATTAGCCTTGCAGGGCTCCCGACCGACGGGGCAGCGGGCCTTCCTGGGCACTGGGAATGTCTGGTTGGAAGGAGGTTTCCTGAGTGTCTACAGATACAAAATTTATCCATCTGCCCACTTAAGATGTATGTACTTTTCTACACCGGTCTCAATGTTACAATTCTTCAAAAATCCGAATTAACCCCATGACACCAACAATAGGACAGCGCCAGCCTCCTGATGACTTGCTTGTGGGTCCCCCTCCCATCACTCTTGGACCTCTGAGTCCTCTGGAAGTCACCATCGAGGCCCAGGTTCCCACCCAGGAGAAGGTTCTAAGATGTGTGTCTGGCGCTGTGTCGGAGCCGGCCTTGAGCCGCCTAGAGCCCGCTTCCGACTCAGGGAGCTTTAACTCTTCCAGACCCGGAGCCTTGCTTGAAGAAGGCTTTGTTGACTCTCTTCCCGCCAAGAAGGACAGTTGCTTCTGTCAACTTGCACGGAGGGAGAAACAGAGTCCCTCCGGAGGAAGGGTCGACTGTCACCGTCCCCTGCTGGTCTTGTGAAGCTGGGTCTGGGGGGACTCTCCCAATGTTCCTCCCTGACCGGGGTCTCCCACCCCATGATGAGAACTTTCTGGAACATCTGGACACCACACCTTTGCTGCCACCTCAGGTTTTCCGACTGAGCCCCCAGGGCACTGTGAGGCCATACTCACAGACACACTCACAGACACACACTCACACAGACACACACACAGGCACACACAAAGGTGCACTCAGAGACACACTCACACAGGCACACACAGACACACCCACTCACACACAGACACACTCAGAGACACACACAAGCACAACACTCTCAGACACACACACTCTCAGAGACATACTCAGAGACACACTCACACATAGGCACACTCACACAGACACACATCGGCACACATTTATACAGGCACACTCACAGACGCACGCACCCTCACAGGCGCAAGTATACACGGGTACCCCCCAGCCCCCAGCCCTCTGGCACACACGGTTTCTGGGCCCAGCCCAGCCTCGATTCAGTGACTACTACTTCGTCTAACGCGGTGGGGACAAGTCCCGCAAATCCCTCCATGGAAAGCTCTCGAACTCAGCATCAGCGTCAAGGATCTTGAGGTGGGGTCATCCCAGGGTGGCTCTGAACCCGACGGTAGGAGCCCCTACACACTGCAAAGAGGAGACACAGACAGAGTAGGAGACCCTAGGATGCCAGAGGTGGGGGGGGTCGGAGCGCGGTGTCCATAACCCAGCGGAGCTGGAAGAGGCGAGAGACGACTCCCCCTCGAGCCTCAGGAGGGAGCAAGGCCCCCGAGTGACACCCAAATTTCGGACTTCTGGCTTCTGGAACCACGAGCAAATACACGTCTGTGGTTTTCAGCCCCCAGCATGGGACGATGTCTTCTGGCCGCCACAGTATGCAAACACAGGAGGCGAGCAGAGCGTGGCTCAAACCTGGGGTCTGACGCCTCCTGCGTGACTTTGGGGAAGTCACTTTGCCTCTCTGAGTCCCTGCGTCCTCAGCTGAAGGCTCCCCTCCTCCAGAGGAGGGAGCGAGCCGTGCTCCCTGCCGCTCCTCTGAGCTTTTACGCCCTGGAAGCCGGTTCCAGGAGGGAATGGGGGCTGTGCTGGTGAACTTGGAGGAGGCCGCGCTCCGCAAGGAGGGAGCCCTGCTTCAGCCCCAGGGCTGCGGGATGTGGACCCTCCCCAAACTCCACAGTGGGAAGAAAAGTCCCTGGCGCCATAGCCGTTTACAGTAAGGAGGGTTCTCTCAAGCTGAGGTCATTCTCGATCAAAGGAGGGACTAGCTGGGCAAACGCTCCATGTGCTTTAAAGAGGTTATGGGTTCTTATTAGGTTATATATGTCCTGCCAGAAGTCCGCAGAAGGTTTTGCTGTCAGATCTCATGTAACTCATGATGTCAGTAGCCATGCCCGGGCTCGCACTCCCCTAACCAGTCCCACATGTCAAAGGCACACAGGCGGTAATGAGAGCTGACGCGTGTGGAGCCCTTCCACCGGAGGCCCTGGGTGGCGGCTGCCAGTGTCAACTCCCTGTCCCCACAGCACCACGAGGAATGTGCTGCTGGGATTCCTGTTCTGTCTAGGCGAACGCAGAGGTGTGGAGATGTCAAGTCCCTTTCTGCACATGCACGCACACACATGTATTCCCCAATCACATCCAACACACGGCTCCCCGGAGACCAAGAGGCACCGAGTTGTCGAGTGTGGATACACTTGTATATGAATTTGTTTATTTCAGAGAAGGGGTTCAGGAAGGGTGTGCACAAGGTTACCTAAACCACACCACGACTGGCAAAGCCTGCAAGGTCCCAGATGACGACTCTGTCCCCTTCTCTTCCTGGCTCTGACTCCACGAGCGTCCTTGCTGGTCCCAGAACATTTGAGGTCCTTTCCTCAATGTTCCGATATGCGTTAGCTGGCTCCCTCTCATGAAACAGCTGTCTGTTAGTGTCTTTTCCGCAACGAGATCCCCCGTCCACATGTGCCCCCCACCGTCAGCAACCCCTGCCAATGGTAGCTTCCATCCTGCAATCCCGTTTATGCTCACACCTCGCACTCGTCACTAATCTGAAATGCTCTTGTGTATTTACTTGTTGACTCTTACATGTCACTAGATCATGACCTCCCTGAGCATTGAGTCACTTGGCAATTGCTGCGAACTTAGCCCCTTGCGCAGTGCTGGGATGAGGCTGTGCTCAGTAAGGGAATGGAGGAACGAGTGAGGGAGTGAACGACCGACTGAGCAAAATGAGACGTAGGTAGGGAAAGAGCGGCAACGGGAACACATGAGCACGAAACGGAGCCGGCAACTGAGGCTGGGCTCACCAAATGCCTGCCTTGAAGGTCTATTGACTGAGCTTCCTCATGGCCAAGAGGAAGAGAGAAAAACGACCAGTCTACGAGAGTGGAGATAGGAGGCACCTTGCTGGTTTGGGCACCGAGACCAGATGGACGTTTTCCTCTGAGAGTCCTCCTAAAAGGACCATGTTGTGATGTCACCTCCACGTGGTCACCGACCACTGTGGGGAGCACGGTGACACTTTTAACATAGATGATTTTTAATGGAGCCTGATGTCTTGTGTTGCAAGACAGTTGGGACAGAGGTGGGCCAAAGGCACCTGCTCTTGTGCTTGGGACGTCAAGGGAGACTATGAAAGCACCAGAGGAAGGTGGCCTCGGGGCCGTGGGTGTCCCTGGCCACTCTTGGGATAAACAGAGGACTGTGGGTCCTGCAAGGGCTGTGCTGCGGCTCCCCAGACCAGCCTCCCACGGCTCAGGAACAAGCCTAAGCGGGGCAGAACACACTCTCATCCCGCACGCGCAGCAGAAAGAGTTATGTTTGGATCAGCAGGGCCCAGCACCCGGGGGCTCCCGGCAGGTAGGGTCATGGGGCAGGTCGGATGGACGTCAGCCTCACTCTGCCATTTTCGCGGCTCAGGCGGTAACTAATCCCTCTCTGGAGAGGCAGAGGCGGGGGTGGTCGATAGCAGCTGAAAGCAATCTAGAATGTTTTTGACAGATTTCTCCTGAAGGTGGTAAAAAGTCTATCAGGGGTCTGCAGTGTCTTGGCCGTGTCTCAACCCTGTCTGCTAAAAGCAGGCGCCAAGGCACTGGTGTTGACTGAGCCAAGCGCCGGCTGCTGAGAACCTGCCATGCCCCTGGCTGCCCCTGACCTCGGCTGCCTCCTACACTTGTGGACTTGACCGCCTATGGGGGCGGCGATAGGGAAAGGGCATCCTCGGAGCTGGAGTAGAAAAAAAATCCCACTTTGTGTCGATAAAATCACCCTGGTGGCATCCAGGCTTATAGGAGGATGTAGCGTGGGAGAGTGTAGGTCAGGGTGGTGAAACTCCCGAATGTTAGAATACCATTTGCAGCAGGAGACATGTGTTAATTTACACTTTTAACCCACAGGATTGAAGTCAGTGGAGTGAATAAAATGGGGAGTAATTACAAGGGAGTACAGCAAGTCCCGAAGATATTCTTGCCTCCATGAAAGAGGCCAGAGGGAACACTGACATCTATGGGATAATGAAAGCTCATCTTGTGTCGAATCCGGATACTCACCTCCGAGAGATCAAACGGTATAAAAAATAGAAATTGACAGTGGGACTGAAATTACTTATTGATGAAACCATGGAATTATGTGATAGAAGAAATCAATTAAGTACTAAGAGGTGAGTCCCCTGCGGGAAAAAGAGGCTTGGAAATTAACAAAGGAAATTGACATGAGTGGTGAGAAAGGGCGCGGAAATTATCTTGCCAAAGGAAAAGTAAAAATAGAAGGCTACTTTGAAAGACTATATCATTAAAAAAAAAAAAAAAAAACTATGATAGAAGGGAGAAACTTCAAAATTGCATTCACGGGGGAAAGAAGATTGCTCCAAACAGAAAGAACACGGGGAAGGGGTTGCTGACCGAGCTCCAGAGCAAGACTCATGACGTGTGGAGAACATCGAGGCCACGCTGGAGCGTTTCGGACGCGGAAAGTGAGGCCCCGAGGGGGCAGGTCCTGTGGAGGAGGAGGACACCGCTCTCTGCCCTTCCTTTCCACTCAGGGGAGAGAGAACTCAATCCCACCCCCAGCTCCCATGGGGAACGCAGAGAGTGCCCAGCCCACGTGCGTACAGCTCCTCTCGTAGAAAGGAGCACCACACCCCAAACGCCCAAGTCCTCATGGGACAAAACAGAGAACTCATCATTCACCCAAACCCAGTCACTCTCCAGTTTTCTGTTGCCACAGACGGCACTGTCCCCACCTCTGCTCAGACCAGAAATGCAGGCGACGGCACTGTCCCCACCTCTGCTCAGACCAGAAATGCAGGCGCGTCCCTGATGCTACTTGTTGGCCTCATCCCAGCCACCAGCAGGTCCCGTGGCCTCCGACTCCAAAGCACAGGCCATGGGGCAGCTATTCAGGGGTCCACCTAGCCATTCCCTCCTCCAGGAAGCCCTCTTTGACCACCCCATCTAGAGAAGTCCCCTTCCCTGGAACTACGGCTGTGCCTCCACCATTCCTTGTTTTTTTTTTTTTTTATGATGTGATTGTGGTCTGATTCCACCTTGTTTGTTCATCTGTGTACTTCTCTATTGCCTCCTGCCCACCAGAACATCAGCTCTAGGAGGCCAGGGGCCTCGTCCACTGCTGTTTCTTAGCTAGGAAGCTGGGTACTTGGAAGTTACTTAATATGTGTTGAATAAAGAAGTGACAGTCTCTGGCTTGGCTAACTGCAGCCCTCTCCCCTTCTCTCCCATCCCGACTGACTCAGTGTGGTCAGCCCTGGTCAGAGCCAGCATCATGCCTGGCCCAGAGTGGGTATCCCAGAGATTTTGCTGAGTGGCTGAATGTTCTAAGCCCAGAGCAGGCCGGGGTGGTGGTGGGGGTATCGCAGAGCAAGATTACAGGACCCAGGGGGTCCATAGAGCCCC
Organism: Mustela nivalis; assembly: GCF_964662115.1. NCBI lineage: Eukaryota > Metazoa > Chordata > Mammalia > Carnivora > Mustelidae > Mustela > Mustela nivalis. Next base: position 5,002,961 of record NC_139025.1, on the reverse strand, counting down.
TTCATTTTATAGACATAGAAATGGAGACCCGAACGGGGTGTGAAGGGCCAGTATGTGAAGACTGGGAACCTCAGGGACCAGCATGGCGTGGGCTGGCCATGCTGGTCCCTGCTCGCCCTCGAAACCCTTCTGCTCAGCTGGACATGGGAATGGGTGGCCTCTGGCCTTTTGGGCGCAAATGGGGTAGGGATCCTTGTCACCTCCATGGGCAGCACCCCCTGCTACGTTCTCCCAGGTGAAAATTGGATCTTCCCACCAGGAGGCTCAACCAATTTTGAGCCCCTGCAGGGGCTGCCCTGGTAATGATGCCCAACAGGATGGCCAGCCACAGGCCGGGCTGCTGCCCCTCTTGGGCGGACGGAGGCAGTGCCTGCACACCAAGTCCACGGCCCTTTCCTGAATGGGCACCAAGAACCTCGTGTGCAAGAAGGAAATGCTTGGCCAGGGGTCAGGCTCTGGTGGCCACATCAGGACCTTCCAGGCTGTCCCAAACCCAGCTCAGCCACCAGAGGCCAGTCAAGGCCGTGTCCGGCACTTACCGCCACTTCCGTGGGCCAGGCTGGGCACCGGGCGGAAGTGCAAGGTAGGGAATCACCAGCCGTTGTGCCCGAGCCTATGCCTGTGTGGTCGCAATTCTGCCTCCCAGGATTGCATGCCAGGTTTGGAGCCGGTCCTACATCCCGGGACACTTCTCCTGTTGAGCCTCACGATGGGTATAGGAGGCCCAAAGGAGGTCTTTAGGTATGGAGCTGGGGTTCTTTGAACCTCGGTTTTCCCACCTGAGAGATGGGTGCTGGCAGCCTGATGAGGAGGCCTCCGGACTCGGGCACCACCATTTGGAGAAGCCCGGGCTCCCTCCGTCCCCCACTCCCTCTCAGGGCATTGCTCTGTGAGGACACCAAGCACCGCGAGTCCGGGGCTTGTGACAGAGGCAGGGGCCGGCCCGGGACTCTCTGGCACCTTCGTCCGCTCAGACAGACCTAGTCTGTGACTCTGACCGGAGCCCTTCCTAGCCAGACCCCCACCCCAGCCCTCACCAAAGAGAACACAGTGGGTTGGGCAGACCACATCAAGTGCAGCGGATACAGTGAACAGATACAGTGGAAGGGAGGGGAGTCTACACCCCAGAACGGATGGAATGAGCAGACCAAATAATTACTGTGTCGTAGAAATGATGATTTTTATGTGATCGGTAAGAATGACACCAAGACGGCTCTGGTGTTTACGAGTTCCAAGTTCATTCTTTCACACTTCATGAAAACCCTCCAGGGTAGATATATTTTCTACGTTTTCTAGAAAAGGAAGCCAGAGCTCCTAGGGGCAAAGAGATGGATTCCCCGGTTCTCAGGCCCCCGGGGACGTGAGGTCTGTGTCTGAGGTCTGGCCAGGCCGACTTTCACCACAGCTCACCCGCCTGGAAATCTCTGGAATCTGCACGTGACCCATGGGCTTCACGGGGCCTTGGGAATCAAGCTTGTGGGTTGGGGACGAATTTTACTCCCGACACTCTTTTGGACAGACAGACTCACTCCACCTGGACAGTTTCTGGAAATTTGCAGGGGTCTGGCCTCATCTGCCAGTGCTGTTCCACTGGGCGTGGTCATTCTCTTTCCAGAGAGATCGTGTGTGTGTGCGTGTGTGTGTGTGTGTGTGTGTGTGTGTGTAGCTTTGTTTCTCATCTGAGGGCTCACATGATTGAGTGATTCGTTATTACCCAACACCTTTTAAAATATGCACACTCCTTAACCAAGCACCAGCACTCTTCAAAAATCACCCAGTAGAAGCAGGAGCAGAGGTTCACATGCTAGTGTGTGTTTCTAAGACTGCCTGCCATGATGTTATTCGTAAGAGCGGAGCGAAAGCACTCACCCAGAGGAACGATTTCAACAAAATAAGACAACGTAGCACTTCCAAACGAAACAATACATCATACCGTCCACCAAGAAGGTGCAAGAGCGCCTCGTACTGATGGGCAAATACGTCTGAGAGTAGGAGAAAGTCATTGCAGGACAATACCGAGTGATCGCCTCATAAAGTACTCACCTAGATATCCGCACACGCAACGAGAAAGGTCTGGAACAGAGACCGCCATCACCGCTGTCTGGTTTCCCAGAGAGATGTTTTCACAGTGACAAAGGAAACAGCATTAAGCAACAGGTTTTCCTTGCAGGGTTCGGGGCCCCGGGACCCCTTCCCCACTACCTCACAGGGCCTGGAGGCGAGGGCACAGGCCAGGAGGACCGGGGTGGGCTTGGCTCCCCACTGTGGAATTTGGAAGTTTCCTCTGTGTTTGTCTCCCTCCTGTGTCATGACTTAAGGACAAGGGGAAGGCACAGGACAGGTAGTGACAGAAATCAGGCTAATGTCCTAAGAACATTCTTCCCGAGGAAAAGCCGAGACACAGCTGGAGCCCCTAGACCCCTACCCAGCCAGCTGCAGCTGGGACCCCCGCCTCTCAGGCCCCAAGCAGCGGTGCCGGGACAGCTGGCGCCAAGAAGGTTTGCGGCTGGAATCCTGCAGACGCCTCTGAGGATGGGGGGTTGATCAGGAACGGGCCTGGAGTGATCCAGTGCAAGACAGGCCATGCTCTGCTTCCCAGCTGTTGACTTAAAAACAAAAACAAGCAAGCAAACAAAAAAACCCGACCACAAAACACGAGCTCATGTGGGTATTTGTTGGGACGGAGGTGAGTGGAGGAGGCGCCCCAGGAAAGGCTGGGAGTTGTCGGCACGGGTCCCGCAGCCCTTCGACAGGGCTTGGTGCAGGAGGTGAGCTAGGATGGCGTGGCCCTAATGAGACAGGGCAGAGCCGTATACCCAGCAGGGAAGCAGCCCAGGGTCCGGAGTGGGCGGATAACAAGCAGTTAGCTGAGGCTGGAAGCTGGGAAAGGAGGTAGAAAGGAGGTAGAAAGGAATGGACAGAACAGACACGAATGACAGCGACCAGGTACACTGGGCAGGAATTGGATGGCGGGAGGAACGTGGAGCAGAGCAGGAAAACAAGGGGCCACCCTCTTACAGCAGGAGGGGACTCGGAGGGGTTGCACACACGAGGACAATGTGGCCCGAGGCGGGGCAGGGCCAGGCTCCCCCTCGATCTTCACTGCCAGGAACGTTTGTGAGGCCGGCAGCTGAGCTGTGCCCGGTTCCAGTGTGGGGAGCACCTCGGGAAGGGGGGGCTCCTCGAGGGCACACTGCTTAGGTGCAAACCCCAGTGACAGTCTGGGAGAAGCCAGACCCTGCTCTGGCCCTGCCACTTGACCACGGACTCTGGCAAGCCCTGACCCTCTGGGCCTTTGTTTCCATCACTGCTCAAAGAGCAAGTCTGCTTTTGAAGGTGACCTTGAAGAATCCTTCATGTCCCCAGACTCCAAGCAGCTTTATTTCACAGATACTGATCTCAGTGCTGGGCTGCAGAGTTGAAAGAACAGACACGGAAGCACAGAGCCCATGATCCGTAGGAGCAGGGTCCATGTCAAACAGCATCGGGGCCACCATGGGGACACGGGGGGACACGATGCCCTCCTAGCTCTCAATCCCCGGGCACGCCCCCCTCATAGAGTCAGCCGTGCCGTGCTGAGAGTGCAGGAGGGAGCCTGAGGCCAAGAAAGCCCCAGATATGCTGGTCTTGTCTTTATCTACAGTTTGGGCATTTTGGTCATCATGGACGTATCTGCATTAATTTTGATCATGTAATAGGCTAAAGTAGCATTTATCTAGCTTGCTGGGAGCTTGGGGGCCTTTTGATACGCTGCATCTTTTGATATGGTGCCTCCCTCACCTCTGCCTAGTCCCAGCCCCGTTGGTGGGTACCACGGAGACCCCATTCTTCAGGAGAAACAAGTTCAGAGAGCATCCTTGACCCTCCAAAGTGGAGGCCGCTTGTGGGAGGGACTGCTCGCTGCACCGCAAGAGAAGTGACCATGACCGACCGTGCAGGGTGGGCTCACGTGGGTGGCCATCCTTCAGCAGACGTGGCGCCCTCGCTGGGGAAGGAGCCAGAGGGCAGTGTAGACAGAAGGGTGAGCACTATAAGGAGCTGCCGGCAGCAAGCAGATTTGGAGCCCAGGTCTTGCCATGAATGTGGGCCTGGTGGTGGGTCAGGGTGGGAAGTTTTGGGGTCAGGTCTGGCCTCCATCTGCCTCTTGGCTGGCCCAAGCCCCAAGACCTGCTTCCCCCGGATGAAAGGCGAGGCTTGTGCGGATGATAGAGTGACAGGCAAGTGTCAGGCAGCTCCCAGCGGGGGTTGAAGCGATAAAGCGCGTCAGCAGTGATGAGCCCATCTCGGGAAAGCACTTTCTGTGCTTTCATGGTCCCGGCCCCTCAGGGGCTCTGGGTTGTCAGTGCTGAAGGGAAAAAAAAAAAAATAACAGAAAAGAAACAAAAACCCTTCCCAGCCTTGGCTTGCAGGCAGATTTATTTGGAATATATAGGATTGACGGAAATTCTTGCCAAGTGCTAAGCACTGAGACCCAAACAGATTTGAACCACATGTCCTCAATCCGGATTTGAGAAGGGATTTGGGAGTGACATTGAAACCTCTGCTCTTTTTGGTCTCTGGCGGCTCCCCAGCCTCTGGGATGAAGTTCCTCCCCAGCCCCCACCTGCCCAGCCAGCCACAAAACCCCAGGAATCAGGCGAATCAGGCGAAGCCGGGGATATTTCTGTGGGTGGCTGGTGGCTGGGACCTGCTGAGTGTGGGTGTGGCACAGAGCTGGGCTTGTGTCCTCAGGGACACAAGGCTCAGGGGCTCCTGAGAGCTCCTGCCCTCAGAGAAATGATAGTCCTCAAAGAGACTTCTGGAAAGAGAGCTGGGGGTCCTAAAGGCCTGGCCGTGCCCAACACTGCCCAGAGCTCCATCCCCTGATGGAGACGATCCCATTAGAACCATGAGTGCTGAGGGAGCCATGAACGTGTCCTAAGGGAACCCTAAACCCTAAAACATGGCCTTATCCTGAAGGAGACCGTGATCCTTAAGACTGTGCTGTGCTGAGGGAGGCTGGACCCAGCAGCCACGACTGAGAGACGGAATACTCAGGCAACACCCCGTTTCACTGAGACTGCGTCTCTAACATATGGAAGGTTTGAACCCCGGTGATGCTGAGCGTGTCTGTCCACCCCATTTGTCCAACCCCGTCTGCTCACTTCATGTCTCTGTGGCCCCGGTTGGTGATTCGCCCAACTTTTCCATCATTATGGTATTGGTTGCAGTGATCTGTGCTCAGCAATCTTTGATGTTACTATTGTAATTGCTTAGGGCACCGCTCACGGGGAGTGAGAGCGAATATCCTTGTCCTGTTCTTGATCTTGGGGAGAGCTTCCAATCCTTGGTCACCAAGTCTTGTGCTCCCAGGAGCTTTCTCCTGGATACTTTTGATTAGGTTGAGAAAGTTCCCTTCTATTCCAACTTTATGGAGAGGTGTTTTTTTTTAATTGCAAATGGTTGTTAGATTTTGTCAATTTTTTTTTTTTTTAGTAAATTCGTATCTATTTTAGTATCTATTGAGATAATGTGACTTTTATCCTTTCCTCTCTTAAAAAAGCATCTTACATTAATTGAGTTGTTTTTTTTTCTTTGTTATTTAACTAGCCTTGCTTTCCTGGGATTCATCTCACTTGGTCATACTGTATAGTCTTTTTTATTCATATGATGCTGGATTCGGTTTGCTCGTATTTTGTTGGGGAGTTTTGCATCTGTATTCGCAAAGGATGTTGGTTTTCTTTCCTTCGGATGTTTTTGTCTGGTTTTGGAAGTGCTCCCCCTTCTTCTGTTTCCTGGTTTGGGTTGGATTTGGACCGGCATTAATTCTTCTTAAAACATTTGTTAGAATTCACCAGTGAGGCCAGTGAAAACAGTGGTACTCAGCTTTTCTTTGTGGGAAGTGTCGTGATTACTAACTCAATCTCTCTACTTGTTAGGGGTATACTTCAATTTTCTTTGTTGTTTTCTTTTCCATTTTGGGAGTCTGTGTCTTTCTAGGAAAAAATTTTGTCTGGGTTATCTAATTTGGGGACAGGTCATTGTTCATAGTACTTGCTTATGATACATTTTATTTCTGTAAGATTGGTAGTGATGTCTCCTCCCTAAAAAACTTTACCGATTTGAATTCTCTCCCTTCCTTTCTTGGTCAGTCTTGCTTCTGTTGGTCAATTTTGTTGATGTTTTGGTTCTGTTGATCTTCTCTATTGTTTTTCTCTTCTCTCTTTCAGTAATTTTCACTCTAGTCTTTGTTATTTCTTCCCTTGTACTGGCTTGGGTTTAGTTTTCTCCTAATTTCTTAAGGCAAAATGTTAGGTTACGGGTTTGAAATCTTTCTTATTTTTTTGATGCAGGCTTTTAGAGTTATAAATTTTCTTCTGAGCACTGCTTTCTCTGCCTCCCACAGTGTTGGTATGCTGTGGGTTTGTTTTCATTCATCGCAACATAAATTCTCATTTCGCTTGCTATTTATCCTTTGATCCATTGTTAGTTAGGAGGGCTTGCTGAAGTCCATATATGGCTAAATTCACTTCATTTTCTCCGGTCATTGATTTCTGATTGTCATTCATCTGTTCTCATCAGAGAACATACTTTATATGATTTCAGTCCTTTTGAATTTATTGAGACTTTTTTTATGGTCTGTCCTGGAAAATTTCCAGGTGCCTTTGAGTAGAGTGGGGATTCTTCTCCTGCTGAGTCGTGTGCACTGTAGATTTCTGCTGGGTCTAGCTGGTTCACAGTGTTGTTCACGTGCTCTGTATCCCTGTTTTATATGATTGTTCCATCCATCATAGAAAGCAGGGCATTGAAGTCTCCAGCTACTCTTGTTAATTGTCTATTTGCATCTTCAGTTCTGAATTTTTTCATTATGTATTTTGGAGCTAGATTATTAGGGACATGTATGTTTGATTCTTATATATTTTTGATGAGTTAACTCTTTTATCATCATAAAATGTCATTTCTTTCTCTATAGTAAAACCTGTATCTTAAAATGTATTTTGTCTCATATTAATACAGCCTCTTCAGCTCTCTGTCACTATTTGCAAAGGATAGATTTTTTTCCCCATTCATTTACTTTTGATCTATTTGTATCTTTCCATCTAGAATGTGTCTCTTATAGATTGTATATAATTGGATTATACTTTTTATTTATTCTTCCAAACCCGGAGTTTTAATTATTTAATCTATTGATATTTAATGTAAATAAATAAGATTTAAGTATGCTATATTGCTATTTATTTTCTATATGTCTTGCACATTTTCTGTTCTTCTATTCCACTGTAACTACTTTATTTTAAATGGATATTTTCTAGTGTAGTGTTTCGACCCTGACCATTTCTTTTAGCCCATATTTTTGAGTTATTTTCTTGCTGGTTGCTTGTAGATTAAAATGATAAGATTTCCTTATAACAATTTAGTTCAGATTAGCGCGAACTTAAGTTCAATACTACCAAAATATTTGCTCCTTGTGGCTCCATTTCCTGCCACTCCTTTGTGCTGTTATGGTCATAAATTACAAACATGTACATTGTATATCTATCAACACAAATTTATAATTATCGTTTTAGGTGGTTGTCTTTTTAATTAGATAGGAGAAAAAATAATTACAAAAGTACATTTATACTGTCTATCATATTCACCTGTGTGTTACCTTGATCAGTTCTCCTGTTTCTTCATGAAGATCTGAAGGCTCACCTAGTGTCCCCTCCTTTTAGTTTGAAGGATGCCCATTAGTATTCCTGATACTGCTAATACGATGTCTACACATTCTCTTGGTCTTTGTTTATCTGAGAGTGGCGTTATTTTTATTTCCTTTTTGAGAGATGGTCTTGCCGAACATAAGATATTCTTCGATAGTCTTTATTTTCAATGTTTTACAGCTGTCACTCTTTTGGCCTCACTTTCTGAGGGGAAATCACCCGCTAATATCATGAAAGTTCCTTTCTGCATTTGAAACAGATTTCTCTTGCTACTTTCAATATGTTCTTTTTGTTTTTGACTTTGGTCTGTTTGACTGTAATGTATTTACTTGTGGATCTGAGTTTAATCTACTTGGATTTGATTGAGTTTCTTAGATATATGTATATATTAATAGTTTTCATCCAGCTTGGGAAGATTTTGCCATTATTTCTTCCAATATTTCTTTCTACCACATTCTTTCTCCCCATTTGTGGCACTCCCATTATGCATGTGTTGTGCGGTTGATGAGTTGTCACTCATGCTGTCCCACCAGTGACCTCCAGGTTATCACATCCCATGGCCCAACCTCCTTATTTTAATTTTCCTCTCAGCAGCATTCTGCACAGTTTAGAACTGCCTCTTTTTTCCAAGTAGCTCTGGTGAAATGTGATTCACATACCATAAAATTTATCCATTTAAAACATTCAGTAGTCTTCAATGTATTTGTAGGTAAGTTCAGTGAGCACTGCTGTCAACCTCAGAACATTCCCGGCTCAGAAAAAAACCCTGCTATTCTCCTGCTCTCCAAACCCCCCAGCACCCCCAGACTTAAGCAGTTGCTAAGCTACTATGTTCCATCTCTTTGGATTTGCCCATTGTAGACAACTCGTATATATGGAGTCATATGACATGTGGTCTTTTGTGACTGGTGTCTTTTACTTAGCAGCACGGTATTCTCAAGGCGTGTCCATGTCGCAGTGGGGCTCTGTGCTTTATTTTTCATACGGATTGATCACGTTTTGTTTATCCATTTGTTAGTTGGTGGACAACTGGGTTATTTCCACCTTTTGGCTATTACAAGTTCTTATTGGGTATGTGATTTGCAAATATTTCCTCCCATTACATGGACTGTCTTTTTTTTTTCCTAAAAGATTTTATTTATTTATTTGACACACACAGAGAGATCACAAGTAGGCAGAGAGACAGACAGAGAGAGAGGGGAAAGCAGGCTCCCCGCTGAGCAGAGAGCCCGATGCGGGGCTCGATCCCAGGACCCTGAGACCATGACCTGAACCAAAGGCAGAGGCTTAACCCACCAAGCCACCCAGGCGCCTCTGGACTGTCTTTTGATAGTGTCCATTGAAGCATGAAATATTTTAATTTTGGCAAAGTCTGATAGAGCTACCTTTTCTTTTATCGCTCTTGTTTTTGGTATCATCTCTAATGATTCACTGCCCAAATCGGACATCACGAAGATTTACCCCTATGTTTTCTTTGGAATTTTAGCTCCTACATTTAGATGTTTGATCCATTTTAAGTTAACTGTTGAATATGGTGTGAGGTAGGGGTCCAACTTCATTTTTTTGCATGTGGCTCTCCAATTGTCTCAGCACCATTTATCGAAAAGGCTGTTCCTTCCCCTTTGGGTGATCTTGTCAAAGTCAGTTTATCATAGACACATGGATCTATTTCTGAATTCTCAATTCTATCCCATTAACCTGTATACCTATCCACATGCCAGCACCACACTGTAATGATTATTGTTGCTTCTTAGTAAGTTCTGAAATCAAGAAGTGTGAGTCTTCCTTGTTTGTTCTTCTTTTTAAAATTAGTTTTCAACTATTTTGTATTTTGAGTCCCTTGAATTGGATATGAATCTTAAAGCCAACTTTTCAATTCCTACAAAGAAGTCAGCTGGAATTTGGATAGGAATTGTGTTGAACTCAGATCAGTTTGGGAGATATTACCATCTTAACAGCATAATGTCTTTTGGTCCATAAACATGGGGTGTTTTCCATTTATTTAGAGTTCTTTTAATTCCTTTCAAAAAATGCTTTGTAGTTTCCTGAGCATAAGTTTTGCACTTCTTTGGGAATAGAATAAACTTAATAGAATAAATAATAAATAGAACAGAATACACTTAAACTTATTCCTAAGTATTTCATTTTTTTCGATGCTGTCGCTAATGAAGTTATTTTCATAATTTCATTTTTGGATTGTTTATTGAAAGGATAAACATGCAATTGATTTTTCATATTGATCTCGTATCCTGCAACCCTACTAAATTCATTTTTAAGTTCTAATAGTATTTTAAGTAAGTTCCTTAGAATTTTATTTATATAAGATTATGTCAGCAGCAAGAAGAGGTAGGTTTATTTCTTCCTTTCTAATATGGATGCCTTTTATTTCTTTGTTAATTGCCATGGCTAGAACCTCCAGTACAACTTTGAATAGAAATGATGAGAACAGACTATCTTATCTTTGTCATGATCTTATGGGGAAAGGCATCCAGGATTTTACCAGTAAATATAATGTTAGCTGCAGGGATTTCATAAACACCCTTTGTCATTTTGAGGAAGCTCCCACCTATTCCTAGGTTGTTGCGTGTTTTCATGGTGAAGGATATCGGATTCTGTCATTTGCTTTTTCTGCATGTAGTGAGGTGATCACGTGGTTTCTATTGATGTGTATCGCATTAATTGATTTTTGGATGTTAAATCAACTTTGCATTCTTGGAACGAATCCCACTTGGTCATGCTGTAACATTTTTGAGTAATTGCTGGATTAGGTTTGCTGGTATGTTGTTGTGGATTTTGCATGTATATTCATAAGAGATATTGATCTGTAGTTTTCTTGTGCTGTCTTTTTCTGGTTTTGGCATCAGGATGATGTTGGCCTAAAGGAATGATCTGGGAAGTGCTTCCTCCCCTTCTCTGTTTGGAATAGTTTGTGAAGAATTGGTATTGATTTTTTTTTTTTTTAAATGTCTGGCCCCTAATTCTTTCTTATGTGAGTTCAGATTTGCTATTGAGTTTCTCGAGAGACTTACTAATTTCAGGTATTGTACTTTTGAACTCCAGGATTTCGACTTGATTCTTTTTTTCCCCCCAACAATTTTGTCCATCTCTTTTAATCTATTCTTTGTTTGGTGAGACATAATTGTTGTACTTTAGCTCTTTAAACATAGTTTTAAAAGTTCTTTGCATGTATTTAGAGTAATGGATTTAAACTGTTTGTCTCTTAAATCCAACATCTGGGTCACCTTAGGGACGTTTTCCGCTGGCTGCTTTTTTGCCCCGTGTATGGATACGTTTTCCTCTTTCATTGCATGTGTCATAATATCTGTTGAAAACTGGACATTTTAAGTAACATATTGTAACAATTCTGTCATCAGCTCCTCTGCCTCTAGGGACTGGTGTGGTTGCTGGGGGGTTTTTGTTTGCTTGCTTTTGTTTTTCCTTTTGCAGCCCGTTGGTTGGGGGGGCTCTCCTGGACTAACGGCTGTACTCTTCCCAGTGCAAGCCACTGAGTTCTGTGCTCGCATTTTCTTTAAGTTCTTGTTTATACTTTCAAGCCTGGCTTCCTAGGGTCTCCCCCTCCACCCCGTGTGAATACAATTTAGCTCTCAAGCAGTGATAGATGGGACGAGTTTGTTTCTCATCCTTTTGCAAGATCATCTGGGAGGGAAGCTACACCTTCAAAGGACAGGTGGCTTAAAAATTATCCCTAGTTCAGGGGTGCCTGGGTGGCTCAGTGGGTTAAAGCCTCTGCCTTTGGCTCAGGTCATGATCCTAGAGTCCTGGGATCAAGGCCCACATCAGGCTCTTGGCTGCATGGGGAACCTACTCCCTGTACTCTCCCAGCCCGCCTCTCTGCCTACTTGTGATCTCTGTCTGTCAAATAAATAAATAAAATCTAAAAAAAAAAAAAAAATCCAAAGTTTTTACTTCCTGCTTGGGGAGGACCCGTGAGTCAGACACAGCCACTAAGGCTCTCAGGAATATGCCGGATCTCTTCCAAGTTCCCTTTGGCTTCCTGGTTATCCAGATCTTCCTTTTACATTTTTGGCCAGGCTCATTTGCTCAGACAGAAATCACAGCCTCAGGCAACTGTGGTGTTACCAGCAGATTCCTGTTCTTTTTTTCAGTTAACGCTCAGTTGCAGGTCAAACCCCCTGACTGTGCTCTAGGTCTCAGTCTTGCCCCAAAACGGCAGCAGCACCCCCACATTTAAAATGCTATGGACCCACTGTTGTCACCAAGCTTCAGTTGTCTTTCTTGAATAGATTTTAGTTCCTTCTCTCTGCCTGTTGTTAATTTCCGGAGTTCCAACATGGTTGAATTTCTCTCTTTTGCAGGAGTCTTTGTTGCTTGCGGGGGGAGGGGGAGGGGGAGAGGATGGGTTTAGTGAGTTCCTCACTCTGGCATAATATTTTTGAGTTCTAATGTGTCCCAGGTATCAGCAGATGGCTCCAATTTTGGGGTAGCGGTCAGTGTCACGGATGTTCCTCAGGTTCCTTAGGCATTCACTGATTGCACGGTATTTATGTCATTTCTGATCTTTGGTAATCGTGAATGAAGCCACCAGACTCTCACCTACAGGTCTCTAGGTGTGATCACCTATTCTCATTTCCTCTGCATTAATACCTGAAAGTGGGATCACTGGGCTATGCAGCAAGTGTATTTAGTTTAAAGCCGTGAGAAACTGTCAAACTGTTCTTACGAATTGTTCGCAACACTTTGCATTCCAGCCGGCAAAAAGGAGAGCTCGGTTGCTTTACACTCTCTCTGTCGCCGTGATATTAGGGTGGGTTTTTCTTTTTCTTCCTTTTAAAAATGGTAGTGATTCTAATAAGCATGCTGCGGCATCAGATTGTGGTTTCAGATGACATTTCCTTGAGGCTCAGTGATGCTGAAAATCTTTCTCTCTGCTTATCTTCCTTCTGCGCATCTTCTCTGGTGAAGTGTATCTGTTCGAGTCGTTTGCACATTTCAAAACACTTTTTGAAGTTTGCGAGTCTTTATGTTACTGGGATAGAAGGCCTTTATCAGGAATGTGTTTACCAAATATTTTCTCCTCTCTGTGGCTTCTTTCGTTAATATTAATAAAGCAGCCTTTCAAGGATAAGAATTAGTAACTTTGATGCAATGGATTAATTTTATTCTTTGGTGAATCATGATTTTGGGGGAGGTCAGACGTAAGAAAGCTTGAACTCAAGGAAGGATGCAAAGATTTTCACCTATATTTTCTTCTAGAACTTTTATGGTTTTAAGTGTAATATTTAGGTCTCTGGTCCATTTTGAGTTAATTTTTGTGGAAGGCATGAGGTATGAGGCCAGTTTCATCATTTGTATTCGGATGCTTAATTATCCCATCACCATTTGTTGAAAAGGCAATTTTTTAGCCATTACATTGCTTTTCACCTATATCCAAATTGGCCACATGTGTGTGAGTCTGTGTTTTATTTCTGGAATCTCTGTGTTTTTCCACTGATCTATGCGTCTGAGCTTTCAGCAGTGCAATGCTATCTTGACGACCAGAGCTTTATAATAAATCTTGGGATCGGGTAGTAGAAGCCCTCCAACTTAGCCCTTCCTTTTCAAAGTCATTTTGGCTCTTCTCATTTCTTTGTCTTCCGTGTGACTTTTAGAGTAAGCCTGTGAGTATTTGTCCGGCAGACTGCTGGGATCTACAGACCACTTTGGAGGGACTTGAAGCCTCGACAACAATCGGTCTTCTAACCAATGGGTATCATTTCATGTATGTGGGTCCAGAGGTTTTGCATACAGACCTTTCACATATTTTGTTATCATACCTGTGTTTTTTACTTCGGGTGAAATGGTTAGTTTACCCTGTTTTGAAGCTTTTGAACTTTCACACCCTATAGAAAAATGACTGATTTTCATCTATGAACCCCATAACCCACAACGTTGGTAGATTCACTTAGTTCCAGAAGCGTGGCTGCAGATTCTTTGGGATTCCCTACGTCAATGGATATGTTGTCTGCAAATTTAGAGTTTTATGTTTTTGCTTGATCTGTGTACCTTCTAGATCTTACTGCCTTTTGGCCCTGGGTGGGCCCTCTAGCGCATGCTGGGAGGAGACGATGAGGTCGGCTGTCCTGGCTTTGCTCCCTGTTTCAGAGGGAAAGCATTCAGGCTCTTCACGGTTTGGTGTGATACTAGCTGTGGACAACTAATCCTCTGCTGTGCCGGTCTGGTGAACGTTTCAGGTTAGATGCTTGTATTTTTCAGTTCTAGACGTTCCACTGTGCTCTGTCGGGAGCAGTTCTCTTTTCTCCACAGAGATTCTGTATTTATTTCTATGAGGTCCACAGTTTTCTTTAAATCCAAGATCATGTTTCTAGTAAGTTTCATGGGTTTTTTTTGTTTGTTTACTCATTCCATCATTTCGGCTATAGGTTGGGGTTTCTTTTTCAAAAAAGATTTTATTTATAAATAGATTTTATTTATTTATTTATACGACAGAAATCACAAGTAGGCAGAGAGAGGGGAGGAAGCAGGTGCCCCGCTGAGCGGAGAGCCCGATGCGGGGCTCGATCCCAGGACCCTGAGACCATGACCTGAGCTGAAGACAGAGGCTTTAACCCACTGAGCCACCGCCCCGGGGTTGATTTTTCTGATAAGAATCATACTTTTCTTTCTTTCTTCCATTCTCCCTCCCGCCCTCCTTCCTTCCTTCCTTTTTTCTTTTCTCTTCTTTCTTTCCTTCCTTCCTTTCAATTGTACACCATTTTGCTTAATGGCTGGTTTCTTCTTCTCCTGCATTGAGAATGTTGAGGCTCGTTCCGGTAGAGAGTTCATTTTCACGTGGATAAGCGTTTCCTTCCGGACACATTTATAAGTGATGTGGTAGCCTTTACTCTCCGATGGCTTAATTCTACTTTTCAAGTGTGGCCTGTCCAGCCCCTCCATGCTGGCCCAGTGGCAAGCAGCAGTCTGTGAGCTCAGGAAGCTGTCCGGCCCACAGCGACCCAGAACTCTTCCTCGCCCAGCCTCATGGCGTCTCGCCTGGCACGTGCACAGCACGTCCTTCAAAGACCCAGAGATTTCCGCAGCAACTTCTGTGCCTGATCCCTTCTCACTTCAACCCGACTCTACAGACCCCAGCAGCCCCGGGAGCCCTGAACGTCCATCCTGCCCAGCTCATCCCCATGAGACCACGGGGCACCTGCCATGGACCTGACCTCAAAGTGGTTCTCACAGGGGTGCCTGGTGGGGCTCAGTCAGCAAAACGTCCAACTTCCGATTTCAGCTCCAGTCTTGATCTCAGGGTTGTGAGGTCGGACCCCACACTGGGCATGGAGCCTACTTGAAAAAAAAAAAACAAAAACCAAAACCCAAAACGAAGTACAAAGTGGTTTCAGGCAGAACGCGGGTTAATCTCCTTGTTTGTTTCTTGCAGGCACCTCCCTCCTGCCCTGCCGGTCGACCAACGCCAGAAAACCGTGCCTCCGTTTCCTGTGGCTTCTGTCACAACCTGCCACAAACCTGGTGGCTTAAAATAACAGATATTTATTCTCGTAGGGTCCTGGAAGCCAGAAGTCCTCCAACACTTCCCTAGTTCAAAACTAGGTGTTTGCAGGCTGGAGGCTCTTGTGGACAACCTCTCCTTCCCTCTTCTGGCTTCTGGGATCCTCGGTTCATGCCTCTTCCCTCCACTCCCAGGCAGCATGGTGGCATCTTACTTCAGTGGCTGCTCTGTCGCCTTCGTCTCTAGCTGGTCTCTCCGTCCCGAGGACACACCAGTCTGTGAGCTCACCCCAACCTGGGTGGCCCAGCCTGGTCCCCCCATCTCAGATCCTTAGGTTAATCAGGTTTACAATCTTAGGAGCAGACCAGGAGCCAAACCAAACTTCTCACTCTGGCACTTTGAGGCATCGGGCCAACCCCGTCAGATTATGGGTGTGTATGTCAGGCCGCAGAGATATCTCAAGGTCCAGGGGGAGTAGGGAGATGTGCAGGGTTGTGTCTTGGTGGAGGACGGGCTGAGCCCTCCTGCGGGGAGCCGAGGAGGCTGGAGGATACTCCCTTTGGGTATGTGCCTGGAAAATGTCCAGCCAGGGATGGGCCTTTCTCCTTCTCCTGTGACACGGCCTTGGGGTCCGGAGGACATGGGACTGTCCCTCTCAGTCTTGTGGACACCTCTCCAGCTACTGCCTCCGATCCCCCTGAACCCCGGTCACCGCCACAGCTTCCTCACGGGCCTCCCTGCCTCTCGCTCCTGACCCCTGCGATTCACCCTCCACAAATCCAGCCACGGCCCTCTCTCAGGACATTTTACTGAAGTCTGTGGCCCTCCGGACCAAGCCTCCAACATCTGGCCTGCCGTTCCAGGCCCTGCCTGAGCTGCCTGGCCCCCAGAGTAGGCCCATACACTCCATGACCTGGGAGCAGCCTCTCCAGGGCAGTCGGTCCCTGGCTGCAGAGACCTGCTCCCTCTGTGCGGCACTTGCCCCTCCCCCAGCCTAGACTGTGCTTCTTGGTGAAGGTGGCCTGAGACTCTTCCCCCCAGACCTGTAACTTCCTTTTTGTTGGCCTCATCCCAACTGCCAGGAGCCTCTGGAGGAGACTCTGTGCCCTGTACCCACAGACCCCGAGCAGGGGCTTGTGGTATCCTGGCAGGGGGAGGAAGGGAGAGAACAAAGAAGAAGAAGAGAGAAAAGTAGGGGAGACCCCACGCCAGAAAGCCAGAATCCTCATCACCTCCGCTCATCTGGTCCTCCTGGGGACGGTGGGGACTGGAGGCAGACCGAGGGCAGGCCAGACCCAGGGGCAAATCCCCAAGCCCAGAACTCTCCAGAAAGCTCCAAGGACAGAGAGTGACCTCTGTAGCTCTCCAATCCAGGGAGCAAACTTCCTTCCCTCCCTCCCCTCCCCCCTCGCCCCTTCCTTCCTTCCTGCTCCCTCCCTTTCTTCCGCAAGGAGGCCATACGGTTATTTAATTGATACGGATATTTAAATGGATATTTTAAAGGTGGGGTGTCAGCAATGTCCCCTGTTTCCTCAGCAATGCCCCACCTCAGTCTATGCCTCCCCAAAGACTGACCGCAGCACCCGCACTGGGGGCTGAGTCCGCCTCTCCTAGTGGACAGGAGAACCACGTCCCAGGAGCCCTGGGCTTTGACGCCACCATCAGATGAAGAGCAGCAGCCGCCGACGGGGATGGACCCTCACTGCGGGCACCGGCCTTCACCGGGACGCACAGGGAGGCGCGCCAGACCGGGGACCAGCGATCGCCCCTGACGTGCTGGGCCCCAACGGCTCCCCAGTCTTCCCAGAAGGGAATGGGCTGCTGCCGCCCCGAGGGAGGGGACAACAGACTGTGTAGGAGGACCGGAGGGACCGGGAGGGATTGCGTCTCGCGGCAATTTGGCGCTCACTGATTTTCATTTAATACCACGGGGAATACTAGCCGGGACAGGGGCCTCCTTGGAGTCCTTGGCAAGGGATCCTGAAGGGAGGCAGCCGGCCTCAGGTCGGAGGGGAGAGTGAGTCATGAGAGTCATGAGAAGGGAGCCGGTGGCCGCGGTGGACCAGGGTCCTCCTGGACCAGGCCTTGGGCTCTGTGCCCTGGACACCCGGCGCACTCCACCTGGGTCTGCTCAGCTCCCCGTGGCCGCCTCCCTCTCCTCCCGCCACTTCTCTGCCCACTCGCTGGTTCTGGAGGCATAAACCCCCAGGGCCGGTGGCAGAGGGGATGGGGGGCCGGGAGCAAAGGGGACCAAAGCCTGAGGCCGTAGCAGGCCTCCCCTTGGGACGGCCCCTCACTCTCCAAATTGAGTGGAGCGACAGGATTTAAGGCCCTGGCAGGCCTGCCAGGGAGGTGGACTTTCAAAGAAACAGCAAATAAATTACCCCTGGGTCGGGGCCCCAGCACGAATGGGTCGCCACACTGGCCGACGGGAACACGTCTGGCATCCTTGCCAGCCCCAGGAAAATAACCTTTTTTTGGTAAGCCATTTGGAAAACGGAAATCTGTTCGCATACTCTCCCTCTCCACGCAAGCTCCCGGGCACACACTCATGTGTCTCAAAACTCGGGGCTCCGGCTGTTTTCGGTAGCTCAGTGCCAAGGACGGAGTGCGGGGCCAAGTCCTCCTGGCCTCAAGTGACCCCGGCGTCCAAGGCTCCTTGTCCAACGTCTTGCAGATGGAAGGAAAGTGCAGCGGATCTGGGGGCGGCCTCCAGAGCAGGGAGACACTGTGGTTTCTGAGTGGCCCGGGTGTCGCCCAGGGCCGAGGAGCTCGCAGGCATGGTCCACAGCCTCTCCACAGATGGTGGAAATCCCACCTCTGGGGCCAGATTCCTAGAGAGGCCAGCAGCCAGCTTCTCACCAGTCACACCAGAAAACTGGGGACCGGTGTTCAGGGCAGGCAGAGGCCTCGGAGACCCGGGCCGGGACTAGAACCCTCCCCACCCTCTAGGGACAGCCTAGAGTAAGCCGTGACAGGGACTTGGTTCCCTCCTCGTGGCCCAACTCATGGAGAGACACAAATACTGGAAGTTTCTTTCTCAGATAGAGCCAATCTGTCTCTCTGGCATTTCACACGAGACCATCACAGGGTTTTTTGTTTTTGTTTTTGTTTTTTTCTCCCCCTAAGCTGAGAGGGATCTGGGATACCATCTGGTCAATCCTCATTTCAAAGATGGAGAGACTGAGGGCCAGAGAGGGGTAGTGACTGACCTCTTGTCCCACAGCAAGGCAGGCCCCACGGCAGGTCCGGAGCCCCGCCTCTGCCCTCGTCCGTCCCCTCCAAAGATGAGCTGGCATCGGCTGGTCCTGTTGGTAAAAGGCGGCCTCGCCCCCAGATTGCCTCTGCTGGCCTGAACAGGCCTGGCCTCCCCTTCTATCCCGTTCTGCCCCTGGCCAGGCTCTCCCAGGCCTTCTGGAGGAACGTGGCAGCCTCCGATCCCGAAGCTGCCTGCCTGGGCTCCCAGTCCCTCAGGCCATCCTTGCTGGGTGCGCCTGACCCCCATTTCCTCCAGAGGTGCCCCTGGGCCCCTCTTCCAGGTCCCCTTTAGCTCTCTGTACCTTGGGGGAGCAGTTGCTCCCACCCTAGTGTGTACTTCCTGTCACCAGGCCACCTGCTACATTCCAGAAAAGGCTCTTTCCCCTCCTGTCCTAGGGAGCACCAGAGACTGTCTTGGGACAAACCCAGAGCTGAACGTAATGGGCCCATCCTGCCTCGCTCTGTACGAGAGGGTGTGTCTAACCTGATGCAGACCCCCCACCCCCTTAGGGCAGATGAAGGGGTAGACAACTTTGAGGTCAGGGGCTTTTCTTCAGAGTCCATGGAAAAGTGAGAGGAAGTTGGATCAAGAATGGCCCCATCACACGGGTGACGGCAAACAAGAAGTACCCTTGGGTGTCTTGAGCCTGGATGGCAGGACGGGGGCGCGGAAAGGCCTGGGCCTCCCACTGAGGATGGCCAAGCCGATGGTTGGGTGGACGCAGGCCCATGGTAGACAGGCCAGCTCCATTTCCAGGACGGTGTGGACGGTGGGGCACGCCTCCAGCCTTTGGTCCCTGCTAATCAGACGACCGTCTCAAGTCAGCAAGATTCAGACAGTTTAATTTAATGTAATGAATGCATCATTTTTAAAAAAAAGATTTTATTTATTTATTAGACAGACAGCAATCACGAGTAGGCAGAGAGGCAGACAGAGAGGGAGGAGGAAGCAGGCTCCCTGCTGAGCAGAGAGCCCCATGTAGGGCTCGATCCCAGGACCTTGGGACCACGACCTAAGCTGAAGGAAGAGGCTTTAACCCACTAAGCCATCCAGGCATCCCATAAATATATTATTTTAATGTGGAAGTCTTTTTAAAAAAAAGTTTAAAGAGTTTTTAGAATTCAAGGATCATTGACGTGCAGCAAAATGACCTCAAGTGAACAGCTTGACTACTTTTGAAAATGCATATGCCCATGTAACTAACTCACACATCAGAACAGAACATGTCTGTCACCCTAGAAAGTTCCATTATTCCCGGGGAGCCAAGGACACTTCTCTCCAGGGCTATCACTGTTCTGATTTATTTCACCATAGGTAGGTTGTACCTGTTCTAGAACCTCACGGGAATCCACCAATTTGTAGGTTTGCTTCTGACTTGTCTTCCTTGGCAACCTGTTTAGTGGTTCATTCACACTGTTGTGTTTAAGTTTTCCTATTATTGCTTCCTGGTGTTTCGTGCTTGGGCAGATCACGGTTTTCCCATTGGTGGGCATTTGGGTTGTTTATAGTTTGGGACTATTAGGGGCAAATAGGTAGCTACGAACATTCTCGTAAAAATCCTCTCATGGGTATATGTCTGTACTTCTTTTGGATTAAGACCCCAGTTCAGAATTGCTAGCTCATAGGGAAGCCGTGTGGTTCACTCTATAAGGGACCGCCGACCAGTTTCTCCAAGTGCTTTGCCCCGTTCCCCTCCGATGGCCATGTGCAAGCCTTCCAGGGGCTCCTGATCCTGCCAGGCATTTGACACTATTGGTCTTAGTCTCATCAACAGTCATCATTCGGTAGGACGAGCAGTGGTATCCCGTTGTGTGTGATTTTAGTATCTACTTCCTGATGGATGGTCTAGTGCTACTTTGGATCTGTTCACGGGCTCATTGTCCGCTTGTGCACCTTCTCTTGTGAAGTGTCTGTTCGACCTTGTTATTCATTTAATTTTTTCATTATTGAATTATAAAAGTTGTTAATATATCCTGGATACGTGTCCTTTCCCGCATGTATGTATTCCAAGTATTTCCTTCCCATTTCTGGTTTTCCTTTTCATTTTTTAATGTTTTTTTGGGGGGGGGAACTTTTTGATTCTGATACATATTTGTGAGAATAACCCAAGGGATTCCTGTATACCCTTCACTCGATTCACCAGTTGTTTATGATTTATCACATTTGCTTGATTCTTCTTGCATTTCTCCTTTCCTTCTCAAGTACGAAGCATGTGCACACGTGTGTGTATTCATTTATAAACACATGTTTATATGTATGTACATTGTGCATAAAAATATATGTAAACATATGTAACAGACATACATATAAGGTGTGTGTGTGCAATTTTTTCCCCTGAACCATTTGCAGAAAAGTTGGGTACATCGTAACGCCCTACTACACAGTGTGTGTGTCCCAAGAAAAAGATTCTTTTCCATACCCACAGAAGAAATATCAAAATCAGAACATTTGACATTGGTACAATGTTATCATCCACGCCACGGCTCCTATTTGCCCTTCATTAATGATTACGAAATGTCCAGGGCAACGAGGGTGTTGCAAGTCCAGGATCTAAGCCGAGAACTTGGAGTTCTCTACTGTGAAGTTATTATTTCCTCTTCTAATTCATAAGTAAGATGACTCTATTAGTCAGCTTGGGCTGCTGAGGGAAGATATCCCAGACTGGGTGGCTTCAGCAAAGAAAATGGTATTTTCTCATCGTTGCAGCGTCTGGAAGTCCAACATCAAGGTGTGGGCAGGTTGGTCTCTCTAGAAGCTTCTTTCCTGTCCTGGCCACCTTCTCGCTGTGTCCTCATATGGCCTTTCCTCCATGAGTGTGTTCCTCGTGGTGTTTCTTCCACTTTCTGTAAGTACACTAGTCCTATCAGATTAGGGTCCGCCCACATGACCTCATGGCACCTTAGGAACCTCTTTCATGCCTTGGTCATTTTATAAAGTAATACGGTGTAGGGCTCTAACATGTGAATTTTGGAAGGACACAATCCAGTGAGTAACAAGGACACTGTTTTGTCTTTTTTTTTTTTTTAAGATTTTATTTATTTATTTGACAGAGAGAGATTACAAGTAGGCAGAGAGGCAGGCAGAGAGAGAGAGAGAGAGAAGAGGAAGCAGGCTCCCTGCTGAGCAGAGAGCCCGATGCGGGACTCGATCCCAGGACCCCGAGATCATGACCTGAGCCGAAGGCAGCGGCTTAACCCACTGAGCCACCCAGGTGCCCCTGTTTTGTCTTTTTAAGTAAGCTCCACACCCAGCATGGAGCCCAACCCAGGGCTTGATCTCATGACCCTGAGATCAAGACCTGAGCTGAAATTGAGAGTCAGAGGCTTAATGCCTAATCAACTGAGCCACCCAGGTGCCCCAAGGACACTTTGACACTAAGTACCCTATTTCTCACCTGCCTTTCAGCCAATAGTTTTAGCAAGTGTTGAGGATTTTCTGGCTTCATTTTTCCTTCCTTCTATTTTATGAGTTGACATTCTTCTGAAGGATGAGCTTTCCCTTCCCCACTTTTATTTATGTACATATTCATTTTAGTATAGCTCTGCAGGGTTTTATTATGTTCAATGGGTTACAGCCCATTACTATTGTTATTTATTCTTGTCCTCCAGGTGTTCTGAATTTGGCCAGTAAGAGCTCCTTTAAGCTGTTCTCTCTTTTTGACTTGTGCCTATGTGATTTTTATTTTAATTGCTCTGTTTTTAAGAGCATTTTTAGGTTCGCAGCAAAATTGAGCCAAATGACAGAGATTCCCCATATACTGCCATCCCTCCTGCACACAACCTCCCCCACTGTTGTCTCTCTGTGTCCCGTGCCATGATGTTCTGAGTACTTCCTAGAATATGTAGGCTTTTTTTCCATTCCCTAGCACCTTCAGACTTTTTTTTTTTTTTATTATGTCCAGATCTTAGAGTCATTTTCTTTCTTTCTTTTTTTTCCTGTAAGTGGTTGTGTGTGTGTGTGCATGCACGGGAGTTCGGGGAGTCTTTTAGTAGGTCATTGCTTCACCTGCTTCAAAGTTGAAATCTTACATCTTTCTTTTGTCTCAACTGATAATCTTTGCCTTTTACTTGGAGGGTTTGATCCATTTGCTGTTAGTGAATCTACAATGTGGTCAGATTCAAGTCTATTATCTTGCTACTTGTTTCCTGTCTTCTCCTACTTAATTTACTCCTCTGTTTCTTTCTGCCTGTCTTCTTTTGGGTTAATTGATTACTTTTTGTATTCCATGTAATTCCCTTTAATGGGTTTTCAGCTCTACCTCTTTGCGTTATTTTCACTTGCTTCCCTAGGATTGCAATAGGCATTCTTAAACCATCAAAGTCCAGCCTGAATGAGGCTCTATCATTTCACATATAACACAAGATGCCTACAGCAAAATAATGTCACTTATTTCCTGCAATCTTTTAGATTATTGGCATACATTTTATGTCTATTTGTAAGCCCTATTGTTTATCCATTAAATAATTGTCTTTTAAGAGATTAGAAAAATACTATTTTATATTTATTCACATAGTAAATATTTCAATGCTCCACATTTCTCTCTGAATATCAGAGTTTCCATATTTTATCATTTGCCCTCAGCTTAAAGGACTTTCATCGGTCTTTCTTTCTTTCTTTTTAAAAATTTATTTATTTAATTTAAAGATATCACAAGTAGGCAGAGAGGCAGGCAGAGACAGAGAGAGGGGGAAGCAGGCTCCTCGCTGAGCAGAGAGCCAGATGCGGGGCTTGATCCCAGGACCCCAGGATCATGACGTGAGCCGAAGGCAGAGGCTTCAACCCACTGAGCCACCCGGGCGCCCCTGTCATCAGTATTTCTTAAAATGCATGTCTGCTGGCAAGGAATACTCTTGGATTTTGTTTGGCCAAGAAATGTTATTATTCTTCCTTATTTTTCAAAGACTTTTTTTGGGGGACTACACAACTCTAGAATGGCATTTTTTCCTTTTACCATTTGAAAGATGTTATTCTGTCATCTCTGACCTCAATTATTTCTAATGAAAAGTCAGTTAATATTATCATTGTTCTCTGGTATGTAATGTGCCTTTTTTCTCTGACTACTTTTAAGATTTTTCTTTTTATCTTTTGTTTTTACAAGTTTTACTATGGTATACTTTGGTGTGGTTTTCTTTATATTTACTCTCCTTTGGCCCACTGAGAATCTTAATCTGTTAGTTAGTGCTTTCCATGAAATTTTGATTTTTTTCACTCTGCTTATTTCAAATAACTTTTCTTCTCTTTTATTCCTTTTTTTCTTCTTCTAGGACTCCAATCACATAGATATTAGATGGCTCAGAGGGTCTCACAGTCCACTGATGTTTCAATTTCAAAATCTTTTTTCTCTCTGGGTTTCAGTTTGGCTAATAGCTTTTCTTAAAAGAGATTTTTAAAGTAACTTCTACATCACAGGGCTCAAACCTACAACCTGAGATCAACAGTCCCTCTACCAACTGGGCCAGCCAAGTGCTCCCCAGTTTGACTAATTTCTATTGACCTGTTTTCAAGTTCACTGATGCTTTCTTCTCCAGTGTTCAATCTGAATTCAACACACTTTTCATCTCAGATATTGCATTTCCAGTCCTGGGGTTTTCATGTAATTCTTTTGTAGAGTTATCCTTTCTTTCTTGATATTCCCCCATCACAGTGGGAACATATGCACAATCTGTCCATCATTCCCTATAAAAACTTTTAAACACTTCTAATACTTATTTTTAAAACTGTTTTCAAATAATTCCAACATCTGGATTTTTGCCACTTTTCTTCTTGTGAGTAATTTTTTCCCTTTAATTATGAGTTACCTGGGCGCCTGGGTGGCTCAGTGGGTTAAGCCGCTGCCTTCGGCTCAGGTCATGATCTCAGGGTCCTGGGATCGAGTCCCGCATCGGGCTCTCTGCTCAGCAGGGAGCCTGCTTCCCTCTCTCTCTCTGCCTGCCTCTCCATCTACTTGTGATTTCTCTCTGTCAAATAAATAAATAAATAAAATCTTTAAAAAAATAATAATAATTATGAGTTACCTTATCTCACTTCTTTGCATGCCTAGTAATTTTAGGTTAAATAATAGGGTTGGTGGGTGATGTATTTGTAGAGGCTCTGGATTCTGTTATTGTCTTCTGAAGAGTGTGGCCTTTTGTTCTAGCAGGCAACTACATTATTGGCAATCGCCTTGGTCTCATAGAGGTTTGGGTTTAGGCTTTGGAAGGACAAGTTTATTCCAGTTTTTCCCTCAGTTCTACCAGGTCACCCTTACTGCTGGAACATGACCCTTACACATAAGGCATAGCCCTTCTTTGGCTTCAGCTGAAGGACTGACATTGCAGAAATTGAACTTTAAATTCTGTTCCTCCTGCTGATATCTTTCAGGTGCCTGGGGTTGCTTTTCATTGAGCTCTTTGGAGTCTTAATTTATGTGTGTAAATTAGGAGGAGTCAGCCAAGGTTTGGAAGAAGCATCTGTATGTAGATTTCAGGATACTTTTTTACACCCCTGTGGCTCTCTCATTTCCTGGATTTCCTCCCTCACTTCCTGGTTCCTCTGGTTTCTCTGAACTCAGACTTGACTTTTCAGCCTCTTTAGACTGCCTCTTTCTTCTTGAGCTCCTTCTTCCATGCCATGTAAACTGGAGAGCCTCTCTAGAGGAAATCAGCTACACATATACCTCTTCTGTGGTTTCCCTTATTTTAAGTGTCTTATCCTATGAAGTTTTAGCCCACTTTTGGTTGTCCTTTCTTTTTTTTTTTTTTCTTAAAGATTTTTATTTATTTATTTATTTGAGATGGGGAGGGGCAGAGGTAGAGAAAGAGAAGCAGACCCCCTGCCGAGCACAGAGCCTGATGTGGGGGTTCATGTCCCAACCCTGAGATCATGACCTAGGCCGAAATCAAGAGTCAGATACTTAACTGACAGAGCCATCCAGGTGCCCCATCCCACTTTTGGTTGTTCTTAAGTGTCTTTACACTTAATGCTTAATTGCACAAATTGCACTTAATTGCACCAGTGTGCAATTATCGCCAGGAGAAAGCACAGCCTGTTACAAGCTATTCCACTGTTATTGGAGTATTTGGATTTTAATTTTACTTTAACTTAAAAAAATCATTATACACTCATTGCAAGTTGCAAAACTAGTATGCAGAGTCCAATATATCCTTCTCCTAGCTTCCTCAATAATGATAACTCAAGTGCAATATCAAAAAAAGGAAACTGACATTGGTAAAATACTATTAACAAGACTGCAGACCATACTCAGTTTTCATCTGCACTAATGTGTGTGTATGTTTGTGTGAGTGTGTAGTTTTATGCAGTGTGATCCCACACATGTTAACCGTTCATTACACATAGGAGCACTCTTGTGGTATCCCTTTATATTCACACAACCCGTTCCATTCTTGTCCCTTGGCGACCACTACTATGTTTTCTTTCTTTTTCTTTTTTCCTTCCTTCTTTCCTTCCTGCCTCCCTCCCTCCCCTCTCCCTCCTTCTCTCTTTCTCTTTCTTTCTTTCCTTACTTCTAAGAGAGGGAGAGAGAGCAGCAGGGGGAAGGGGCAGAAGGATAGAGAGAATCCCAAGCAGGCTCCACGCCCAGCACAGAACCCAACAAAGGACTCAATTTCACAACCCTGAGATCATCATGACCTGAACCAAAATCAAGAATTGGATGCTTAACCAAATGAGCTGCCCAGGCACCCATTCTATATTTTCTCATTTTAATAATGTTGTGTAAATGGAATGACATAGCTTGTGAGATTTTGACATTGACTTTTCATACTGAGCACAATGCCCTTAAGATGCTTCCAGGTTGTTGTATAGACCTATCCTTTGTTCTTTTCTATTGAAAAATGTTTGAATTTTTAAAAATAAACACTTAATTTTAGGACTGTTTTAGATTTTTCAGAATTATTCCAAAAGTAGTACAAAGAGTTCCTGTACACCCCATGATCAGTTTCTCCTACTGCTGGCATCTTACATTACACTTACATGAAGTGCTTTGCCACAGTTAATGAACTGACATCAGCTTGTTGTCATTAACTAGAGTCCATATATCATTCAGACTTCCTCGCTTGTCAGACTTCCTCACTTCTGCCTGAGGATCCTATCCAGGACACTGCATTCCATTTAGTTGTTATGCCTCCTTAGACTCCCTTTCAGCTGGGACAGTTTCTCACGTTCTCCTTGTATTTTATGTTCATTTCTTTTCGATGACTTTGAAAGTCTAAAGCAGTTGCCAGGTATTTTGTAGAAAGTTCCCAAATTGGGATATTTTTTTTCCTGATTTTTTTTTTTTCCTGATGAGAATGGGATAATGTGTTTCAGGGAGGAAGACCACTGAGGTGAAGCGACATTCCTGCCATAGCCCATCAAAGGCACATGCTATCAATATGCCTTGACATTGTGGAAGTTAATCTTGATCACCTGGCTTGAGGTAGTGTTTTTCAGGTTTCTTCCCTGTAAAGGGGCTCTCTTTATCTTTCTTTCACACTGTCCTCTTTGGAAGGAAGTCGCTGTGTGCAGCCTATAACCTGGGGATAGGAACTCTGTCCTACTCCTCAGGACTAAATATCTACACCATTATTTGGAATACCGTATAAGAGAGTGTCTACACCCATTCTTTCATATATTTATGCATCTATGCATTTATTTATATCAACATGGACTCTTGGATGTCTATTTTACACTTTAGGTTATAATCTACCCCTCCCTTACTTGTGCTGTCATTCAGATTGTTTCAGCTTTGACTGTTGGGAGCTATTTCAGTTGGCCACTTTCCCATGGACATATTTCACATCACTGTTGAGTTTCCTGGCTTGTTTGTTTGTTTGTTTTTAAGGACTTTCTTACTTTCTGGCACTACAAAAATGCTCCACGCTCATCTTATACATCTGGATACAAGATGTGTTCACGGCTACTGGAGCATCCTGGCTTCTAAGCCCTCTAAGCCAATAGAGCATGGGATACTCTTGCTTATACTGACCCACATAGATGCAGCTCTGTACACGTGTCTATGCCCAACCATTTGTACTTACCTACACTAAATATGAGTTGATGGTGACGTTTCTACCTCTACTCCACCACCACAAGGATCATCCTAGACTCCTTCCGTTGCTGGTCTAGACCGTCCCATGGCAATGGTGAGAAACTGGGCTCCCACCATCTGCCATCTGTTGACTTCATGGATCGATCCTCGTGTAAAAGATAGTGGTATCCCAGTTGCTAACCTCCAACCTCGGTGGGAAGCAGTGTTTTCAACTAGAAGACAGAGCTTGCATAAAGTTCTTGCTGCCTTCAGGTTTACAGACAGCATTATGCTCGAAGTCACCTAGGTTAGCCCCTTATTCCCCCATTCTCTTCAGTAAGCTTGTGTCGTAGATATGACAAGTATTGTATTTTTGTCATGTTCTTTTTTTAAAAATTTGAACTTTATTTTTTCAGTGTTCCAAGATTCACTGTTTACGCTTCACACCCAGTTCCCCATGCAATACGTGCCCTCCTTAATGCCCACCACCAGGCTCACCCAACCCCCTACTCATGTTCTGCATTCTATCCTGGGATTCCCCAACCTCTGAAATGATTTTTAAACTTTCCTATATTATAGTTTATTCTTCGTGCTATGAAGTCCTGTCGGTTTCGACAAATATACACTGTCATGTGCCCACCATCACAATGTAATTCAAAATAGTTTCACTGCCCTAAAATATCCATTTTACCTTACCTATCTAACCCTTCCCTGACCTTCTAGCAACCACGATATTTGCCCCCTCTCTGTAGTTTCGCCTTTTCTGGGATGTCATAGAACTGGGACCATACAGTACATGACCTTTTCAAACTGGCTTCTTTCACCTAGACATTTAATGTTGACCCATATCATTTTGTGACTCCATAGATCATTTCTTTTTATTGTTGAATAGTATTCCACGTGTGGATGAGCTACAGTGTGTTTGTTTTTTCATTTTCCTACGAAGGACATCTTGATTGCTTCTAGTTTTGGGCAATTATGAAAAAACTTGCTATAAACATTCATATGCAGGTTTTTGTGCGGACATACATTTTCAACTCAGTTGGGTAAATACTGAGGAGTTTGATGGATCATATGGTAAGGCTATGTTTAACTTTCTAAGAAACCACCAAACTGTCTTCCAAAGTGGCTGTGCCACTTTGCATTCCCACCAGCAACAAATGAGAGCTTCTGCTGCTGTCACACCCTCACTAGCGATTGGCATTGGGTCTGAGCCAACCCAATGGGTACGTCCTGGTATCTCACTGTTGTTCTAAGTTCCAAGTCCCCAAAGACACATGAAGTAGAGCACCTCTCGTGTTTATTTGCGGTGCGTACATCTTCTCAGATGAGAAGTCAGTTCCAGTCTTCTTCCTGTTTCTTCTAATTAGCTTGTTCGTTTTCCTGTTGTTGGATCTTAAGGGTTCTTTGTTTATTCTGGGTACAAGTCCTCTAGCAGATATGCATTGTGCAAATGTTTCCCCCCAATATGTGGGTTGTCTTTTCATTCTCTTAATGATGCCTTTTGCAGAACAAAAGTTTTTAATTTTGATAGCATACAATCTCTCACCTTTTTCTTTCATGGAGCAGGCTGTTGGTGCTATATCTAAAAACTCATCATCAAACCCAAGGTCAAGTAGAATTCTTCCTGCTTTCTCCTAGGGGTTTTACAGTTTCATATTTTAAGTCACCTCCATGCCCAATAAGGGGCTTGAACTCACTACCTGTGTCACATCTCCAGTGACCGAGCCAGCCAGGGGCCCCTGTAGTTTCATACCTTAAATTTAGGTTTCTGATCTATTTCCCCATCATTACTTTTCTTTCTGCCTCCCTTTGAATCGGGGTTTCTCTAAATGTGATATGCCATCTCTCTCTGGCTGCTCCCAGGAATTTTTCTTTGTCTTTAGTTTTTAGGCGTTTGATTATGATGTTTCTTGGTGTGCATTTCTTTGGGTTTATTCTGTTCAGGATTTGCTCAGCTTTTTAAATCTATAATTTAATCCCTTTTGCCAAATTAGAGGAGTTTTCAGCCAGTATGCCTTGGAATCTTTTTTCAGCTCCTCCACCTCCCCCCCCACCTCCCTGCTTATGGGACTCCAGCGGCCTGGGTGTTAGAACCTTGTAGTTGTCTCATAGATCCTTGAGATTTTTTCGTTTTTTTTTTTTCCCCCAATCTGCCTTTTCTCTACCTCATATTGGTCCTTGGAGTGCTATTGGCCTGTCTTTGAGTTCACTGCTTCCCTCCTTCGTCACCTCCAATCCAATGCTGGGTCAACTGCTGAGGTTTTTCTAATATGGTTATTGTATTTTTTCCCCCAGTTCTGAAATCTCCCTTTGGTGCTGTTTTATATCTTCTATTTCATTGCCGAGATCTTCTATTTTTTTTTTTCATTTGTTTCAAGCATGTTTATAATTGCTGCTGAAGCATTTTGTGATTGCTGCTTTAGGGGCTTTGTGGGATAGCCCCAGTGTCTGATTCATCCCAGTGTTGGGATCTGATGATTGTTGTTTCGTATTCAAGTTGTGATTGCCCTGGATCGCGGTATGACGAGTGATGTTTTATTGCATCCAGGATATTTGGGGCATTATGTAATGCAACTCTGGGTCTTATTTAATCTGCCTGTTCACAGACAGTCACTCTGTAAAGGTGTTGGGTGCAGGCATGGCTGGCGGGGGCTGTGAGTTGGGGGTTGCCCAGCTTCCTGCCTTGTGCCTTTAACACCATTCATGCTAAGTGATTCACCCATTCATACCACCTCAGTGCCAAAGGGTGAGACCGGAAGTTCAGTTTCCCCTTCACCCTGCTGATGGCTACCTGTCAAAAACACAGGACTGGGTCGGGGTGGAAGTTTGGCTCCCTCTTGGGCCCCACTGGCGCCCACTGTGGCAGGGAGCAAAATTCCAAGCAGCTCCACCTCACACCTCCGCATTCTGTTTCACAGATTCTGGGTGAGAGGGACCCCACGGACACCGTTAGGGGAGGTGGGCAATAAGTGAGTGCTTGGGCTGCCCCTCTGCCTTGTTGCTGTGGATGGGGCGGTGTGGGGGAGGGTGCGGGAGATAGAGCTCCTTGCTCACAGCCCCTGGAAAGGAGGCAGGTTTCTCACTGGTGTGTCTGCAAGGAGGTGTTTGCCCTGCGAAGCTGCTCTGTTCCCTTCAGCTACAGAGATTTTCCTTGGGCTCTTCGTGGGAAGTTTTTTGCCCATGTCTGTTGGTGGTTTGGGTTGTGCCCTTTCCAGGATGCAGGGGAGGCAGAGAGCAAGCCTAGGGACGGACCACTTCACGCTGTGCCTGTCATCCCAAGGTCCCTTGGCTGTTCATTCCATCTTCCCCAAGTTTGTTGTTACGCCAGAGTCATCTTCATAAAAAGGGATTAGGGAGGAGGGCTCCATCTTGGCTGGAACTGGAAATTTCTATTTTAACTTTGATCCCCACAACCCTTTTAAAAGGAAACAACGTTCACAAAGGTCCCCAAACAGGCCAGGGACCGCTCTTAAAGACCGCATCCTTGGCGTGCAAGACTCTTGCCAAGTTCCTGTAAAGAAAAGTTTTGCCTTTATAACGGGCAAAAATAATTCCTTAGATAGAGTTCTTTAAAGGAACATACAACTTAAAAAAATACTCGCACAGAATCTGCCGGCTCTGGAATCTCAGATCTGCTCTGGACATCTTGGTTGGGGCTTAGGAGTGAACCGAGTGTCCCGGTCCTCCCCTGTCACTCTCTCCAGCAGCTGTCATTCTGCACGTGGCCCTCCTTCAGCTTCTAGTCCCTGACCCCTAGCTCTTCTCAATATGGCAGAAAGGGGCACAGTCTGGGGTTCAGTTCCCACCCCTGCCTCTCACGAGCTGAGTCACATTAGGTCAGTAAAAACGGGCTGACCCTCGTATAGATCTGGCAGTTAACTGCGACGAGTATATTAAACAATGCAGGTCAGGTGAGCATAAGAAGCCAAGCAGCAAGTTCTCAGGGACCATTTGCTGATGGGGGAGAAGAGCCCAGCACTCCGGGATGCAGGATGCTGTTTCTGCCTGGATACATCGTCTTCCTCCTCCTTCTGAGTTCTTCTCCCAGAGCTGCTTCCTGAAGTCACCCAGGGCTCAGGGACCCCCTCATGACCCTCCTCCATGCCTCTCTGTGCTAGTGCCTCCTCTGGTCTTGGTCCCCCTGGAGACTGGGGTTTCCTTGATGGCAAGGCTCACTTATCGGTGTTCTGTGGAGCCAGTGAAGACTGTTGGATCACTCGGGGGGCCGCAGGGCAGCAGAAGAGAAGAATCCTAAGACTTATGACCCACGGGGTGAGCTCGCAAGTGGCACCGAGATGGAGCGGTCAAGGGCAGCCGTGCCACAGAGGCTGGGACAGAAGAGGTGGTGCGGAGGAAGATGGGGACATTGGGTTGGGAGGCTTGGGTGTAGCTGGTGACTCCGTGGGCACGGCGTGTCAGCTTGCAGGGCCGGAGGAGTGGGTAGGTGCTGAGACCATGGGAGCAGGAAGCATGTCCATCACCGCCCACCCAGCTCTCAGTTCTGAGGAATTTTGGAAACCCTATATACAGGGCGTATTATAACGGAGCCTTGGAGAGGACGAGGGGCTTTCATGAGCCCCTAGCTGGCAGATCCTGCCCTCCCGGTGCCTCTGTGACATTCTTTGTCTTTACTTTCCCCAAAATGTTGGTTGGTCCTGCTGAAGCCCGAGGCCAGCACCATCCAGGGCCAACAGAGTGGGCGGCCTTTGGAAAAGGCCAGTCGGAACACTAACCGTATTGCTAGCCTCGTGAGCCTGCGGGTCAGGGTGAGGAAGGTGCTGGCCCACGTGGGGCGGGGGGTGTCTGTGTGAGAGCTCCCTGAGGAGGTGAGGGGCTGGAGCTCATCCCCTGAGGCTCCCGCCTGTCCTGAGGGATTCTGGTTTCCATGCTTCCTTTAGCGGTAGGGCTGGCATCTCATGGCAAACCCTAGGGTCATCTTTCCTGTATTTTCCTAGAGGCCTTACTCCAGGCCTTGTACCCTGGTGGCTCACTGCTTGTCTTTTCTTTTAAAGAAAGAGGGGAAAATCTATTTTCTGACAAAGAGTACAGACTTCAGGAGAGAGAAGAAAGGAAGGGGTGGGGGTGCCCACTTCGGAACGCCATCCTTCCTTTCCTCCAGTCCCCTGCCCACCACTGGGGTCCCAGAGATGATCCCTTCCTGATGCGATGCTGCCACTGCATACAGAGAGGAGACCCTGGGTCCTGCCCTAGTCTGCCACCTTCCCCTCACACAGGCCCAGAGAAGGTGAGTGACTTATCCAAAGTCACAGAGCAGATGGCCCAGCACAGTTCAGGACAGAAGCATCTGCTTGAATGAGACCTTGGAAGGGTTACACTTCTAGAAAGGCCTCTAGACTTGCTTCTAACCAAGAGATTATGGCAAAGTGGGCGAGATTTTGCAGAGATAACTGACATCCCAAATCAGTTCGTCACAAGGAATATTCTACTTGGTGGGCCTGATTCCGAGGAGCTAGGCCCTCCCCGAGGTCAGACGCCCTCCTGCTGGCCTGCAGAAATACGCCGCCATCATTCCAGAGCTGCCAGGAAATTAAGTCTTTCAACTATCTAAATGGGCTTCGAAGCAGATCCCTGTCCCAGTTGAGCATCCAGATGAGAACGCAGCCCCTCCAACATCTTGCGTGCAGGCCTGTGAGATGCCAGCCAGAGGCCTCAGCCCACCATGCCTGGCCTTCTGTCCCCTGGGAACCGTGGGGAAGGAAATGATATTCGAAACCACTCGGTCATGGGAATTTGCTGTGTGGTGCGGTTAGCTGACCCAGAAGGACAGAGCCAGTGTTTTTTCCAGGGGTCCCCAACTTTGGAGCCAGCCCAGCCCAGTCACTCAGCAACAGAGTCCCCTCAGCAGGGTGACCTGTAAAATGGAGTCACCAGGTGTGATTGCCAATGGCTGCTGAGCAGATCAAATCACAGAAGGCAGACGGCCCCCAAGCTGGGCTCAGGCTGAGACGGAGGGAGGGAGGGCATTACCAAGATTACCCCCCAGTCTGCCTTTTCTCACGCCCGCAGCCCGTCCCCTGGGGCCGGGTCCCTGGGCAGCACAGGACAGCCAAGGGTCCTTGCTCACCTGCCAGCATGAACTTTTGGACAACAAGGGGCAATAAACCCGGCCCCAAGTCCAAGGTCGTGCCTGGTCCCACATGCGTCAGAAGCTGCTACCACTCAGGCCTCATGGTCATGGAGCCCTCCCTGGCCCTCCTGGAAACTCCCAACTGGGGACATTGTGTGTGTGCGTGTGTGATGCCACCTAGGCCCTGGAGGCTGAGACACGGAGAGGAAGCCATGGGGTTCTGAGCCTGGACACATGCAGGTCCCCGGGACTGGGGTGATGGCTCTGCCTGTGAGTTTCCAGAAGCCTGGGCCCTGCCCTGTCCATCAGACAGGGAGGTGTTTGGCCAGCGACACTGTAGGACCAGATCTGCACATTGGGCAGCGGGATGGGCCCTAAACAGTAGGAGAAGATGGGAACGCGGCTGGACCAGACGCAAGGGGCCCGCTCAGCTCCATCTCCGTGGCGCTAACGTTTCGGAGCGCGCCAAGCTGCATTCCAGCCGCCAGCACCTGCGTCTC
The DNA here is from genome assembly GCF_964662115.1 of Mustela nivalis. NCBI lineage: Eukaryota > Metazoa > Chordata > Mammalia > Carnivora > Mustelidae > Mustela > Mustela nivalis. The sequence goes on along the minus strand of NC_139025.1, from coordinate 4,968,951 downwards.
TGCCCGCAGGATTTCTCTGAAGCTGCAAATGTCTGCTTTACCCATGCACTCGGGCCCGAAATCTTGGGGGGTGGGTGGCCAATGTTGCTGGGAGCATCCCAGAATCTACGGTGCCAGCATGCCAGCTCTCTGCCCTCTGTGTGGGGTGGCTTGGGGTGGTGGGGAGGAGGCGGGCGTGTTTCCTATGGACAGACTCCCGGAGTCCCGAGGAGGGGTGTTGCCCCCCTGCCCCCGAAGGAACTTGTTCGAAAACGCATCTGGCCCCCTTCCTTGGTGTTTTGGAGCTCACCCTCCAAGTCAGCGGCTAGCATCAGCTGTTTCCTAGAAGACTCAGGGTCTCCTGGGGAATCTAAACTGGGTACGAAATGGCCCCTGGCCACAGTCGCCGCTGGGCGCTGGGGACAGATGCAAAGGCCCTGGGCTGCACAAGAAGCCCGGTGCTCACACCCAGCCCCACGTCCCGGTTTGACGTCCGGAGCCTCTGAGGATGCTGCTCGCCGAGGCAGACAAAAGTGGGGAAGAGTGGCGTTTCCTGGAAACCAGGCCGGCCTGCCAAAGCAATGATCATAGGAAAAATGACAACCATTCTAGCCAACCTTCGATTGCTGATTGGGGTAAACACAGTGGGATTAAAAGCAACCACCAGAATTCCAGCTCATTTGAGCTGAAACATTACTAAGCTTGGAACCTCATCTTGTCAGGTCCCTCCAGACCCAGCCGGCTGGTGGAAAATCCGGCTAATTCGAACACCAGAGTGGGAGTCTGCTCCGCTCCCAGGCCCTGCAGGTCACGAACCTGGCTGGAAGGATGGTGAGCCCCAGGCTGGCCCCAAGCAGGCCCACGACAGCCGTGATCTCACCGGGCCCCCTCCGCTGCCTGTGAGACGCATCTGGGGTTGCTCAGGGACGGCCGGGGCCTTGCTCTGGTCATGCACCCCGATATGCGAGTCAGCCCCTGCACGTCCCATCCTCTCTGGGTCAGGACTGGAGGACAGCCCCCCGTGAACCCTCCCCGTGTGCAGGAAGGGCTCTCAAAGCCTTTCTGAGAAGGCTCAAAGAATAAACATGTTAGGTTTTGCAAGCTGTATGTGGAATATTGCATATTTCTTTTTATTTACTTTTTTGGGGGCTTCAAACACGTGAGACCGTCTGGAGCTTACAGGCCATGCAAAAAGAGGTCTCAGGCAGAATTTGGCCTCTGGGCTGTCATTTGCTGACCCCTGGTCCACAGCTGTTCATGTGCCACTAATTTCTCTACCTCGGCCTCTCATAAACTCCTATTCACCCTTCACAACCTCACTCAGATGCCCCGTTCTGCCTCAGTTCTTTCCCAGCTTCCCTCCTCCAGGGACTCCTGCCCCTGCCCAGTCCCACAGGGCTTCAGGGCTGAGACATGCGCAAGGCGCCCTCCCGATTCATCGTTCTCTTCAGCGCCTGCAGGGGCATCTTCCCAGCCCCAGGCCCAGAAGGGGATGCTCTGTGGCACCCGTGGTCGGACTCCAACTCTCCAGTTTCCAAAGGGACCCCGTGCAAAGTGACTCCCGCCTGCCCGATTGCCGCCGCGTCTGAGGTGCAGACCCAGGCTCTGAGAAATGAGGACAGCGCGGGGCCGCCTGCAGGGGGACAGGGACAAGTTGTTTCCAAGAAGACCCAAGGAGGGAGGGCCGTGGCGGCCAAGACCAGCTGGCGCTGAGTCAGAGCTGGAGGAAGGGCATTCTCCGGAGGGAACAGCATCGACAAAGTCCTGAGGAGGGACACACGTGGGGCAATTTAGGAAGCAGTGAACAGGGGGGGGGCTCAGATCACTCCATGAAGGCCCAGATCATGTGGGCGCTGAGCTCTGAGGTGCCCTTAGCTCCCAACATGGGCCTGGGCCCTACCGGAGCTCGGTACCCAGGACAGAAGAGCTGCGGGCCTGGGAGAAGGCTGAGCAGCGCTGTGCGTGGTCGGGGACAAAGCAGATGGGGTGGCCTGGCCGTGGCAGCCACTTGTGGGGCTGTCTAGGCTCTGACGGCCACCCCCGCTGGAGGAGGGCACCATGAGCAGGACAGGCTGATGGGTAAGGAGGCCGCTGGGCCCCAGGACAACCCTGTGGAGATGGGTGGTGTGGGGTGGGGTGGTCGGTCCCGGAGGAGGCAAGGACCAGGGCGGCTGTCAGACCGAGGAGAGGGTTTGAAACTCAGGCTGGGAGTGGGGTGTGGGAAGCGGGGCCTCTCCCCCGAGCCTGGGGCCCAGACCCAGCATCAGCAAGATGGGGCCACCACGGTTAGCCCGGACGGGCTCCTCCCCAGCTCAGCGAACCTGATGAAGCCTGCGTGTCTGCAGTCTGACAAGGACACGTCCAGCCCGTGGCCTGAGCCCCTCTGAAGAAAGGTGAAGGCCAAAGGCTTTCTGAGACAAAGGACCAGGTGCCTGTGGAGAGGACCGGGCAAAGGCCCCCACACAGGCTAAGCCTGGAAACTTCCACCATGCCAAGTAACCTTCCCAGTGACGGTGACCTTGCCTTGACCTTCCCAGGGGGCAGAGCTCTGGAGGGAACCCTCCTGCGGGCTCTCCACGGGGTCCCCGAGCCAGTGCTGGGCCAGGGTGGCGGGGCTGGCTGGGGACGGGGTGATTTCACACGTGGCCCCCCTCCTGCGTCCCCTCCCGCCTCCCCAGCTTCAAAGGCCTCCCCTCCACAGGCAGAGCTCACAGCCTCGGAATTCCAGGCCCTCCCGGGCCCTGCGCAGCGGGCGTCCCTCGTGTGTCAGACGGGGATGGAAAACACGCTCTCCCGGCCTTAATGTAAACCACGTGTGACCTGCCCCGCGGGAGCGGCCGCTGCAGAGCCGGCCCGGCGACCCCCAGCCCCGGCCTCAGCTGCGGCGGCTCGTGGGGTCCTGCCACCGGCCACAGGGGGCTGCAGCTGTCCCCCACCATCACGGCTCGGACCCGTGGGGCTGGAGGCCGGCCTGCTCCGACGAGGTCTGCGGCCCTGGGGCAGGTCCAGGCAGAAAGCCGCCCACGGCTCTCCGGGGCCTCAGGAGAAGAGCGAAGCCCCGGAGATGGGCTTCAGGACGGCCTGCGATGAGCCCCCTCATCAGCTGCCTTTCTTGAGGACATCACCGACCCCCTACCCCAGCCCCGTGGTAGGCAGAACAAGGCCCCCCGCAAAGATGCACGTGCCCTCATCCTTGGGATGAGGTGTCATCCACGGTGTCACCACACAGGGCAAAGGGACTTGCGGCTGTGATTAGGTTAGGGACCCACAGAGGGGCCAAGGATCCTGGATCATGGGGGGCAAGGGACAATGTCATCCCAGGGCCCCTATGAGGGAAGGAGAAGGGAGGCAGGAGGTCAGGGTCTGAGAGGATAGAAGTGATACTCCCACCAGCCAAGGCACGTGGGCGACCTCTCACAGCTGGGAAGGGCAAGGAACGGAGCATCCCCACCCCCCAACCCCCGCCCCCGAGAGCACCCAGGGCCACCAGCCCCGCAGACACTTTGATTCTTGCTCTCTTTGGGACTTCCGACCTCTGGGACCATAAGAGAAGTAACTGGTGTCGTCTCAAGCTGCCAAGTTTGTGGTAGTCCCAGCAGCTGGAGACTCGTACGGACGCCCACCCAGCCCTGTGCAGGGTCCCCCTGCCTGCACTGCTTCCCCCCTTTCCTGGGCTCCCCAGGCTCTGGTTCTGCTCCAGTGGCCGGCAGCTCGTCAGTGACAGCCTCACCAGATGGCCGTCTGCGCGGCTCCGGAGCTCCTGTCTTGTCCGGCTCCCCTACTCTCCGTTCCGCCCCAGCCCCCTGCCCCAGTCCCCCACCCCGTCCCTCCAGTAAGCCCAGGTCCCACTGGGACCACGGCGGACGGACAGAAGGGGGAGAGCTGGGCTGCTTCCTCCCCAGGCCCGTGGGCTTGCAGACTAAGCAGGGAGCGGGGGGCTTGCCTCTCTTCTCAGTTCTGGAGCCTGGCCCCTCCTGGCCCCTCCTGGCCCCTCCAGGCCCCTCCTGGCCCCACCTTCCTGTGGGGATGCACGTGGCCACCAGCCACAGGGGGCTGTGGGGTCTCTCCCAGGAGGCCGCCGCCAGCCAGGAAGGGGCAGAGACACCACCGCCACTGCAGGCCTGAAAAATCAGCTGCTTTTGGCTGGTTCTGGGACCCAGAGCTGGCAACAGTGAGGTGAGGGTGCGTGAACCAGTCCCTGAAACCCACCCAGCACAGGGGCAGAGGGCCCCAGGAGCACTTTGATCAGTCGGCTCACAGCCTGTCTGGCCGAGGTCCCCAAGCCCCCAGACCCAGGAGCTGACGCTGAAAGGGCTCTTCCAGAATGTTCTCTGAGAGCTGGCTGCACCCAGGGACCGTCACACACACACTGGGCCACAGCCCGAGGAGGGAGAGTTGTAGAGCCTGGTGGCCCGCACGGGAACCTGCTCGGGAACACCAGGGGGCCAGAGGACCAGCCTGCCTCGGAGACCAGGGGAGTGAGGCTCTAGTCCTAGACAGGCAAGGGCCTGGGGCCACCTCTTCACACGGCGGGGGACGGGGGGGTGCATTGCTCTATTTCTGTGGGGTCCACGGTGAGAGCTCTACAGACAGCCAGGCGGCCGCCTGTGTCCGGCTGATGCAGAGAGCGAGCCGGCCCCACAAATAGGTCTCTCCCTGCAAGGGGGTTTGGTGGGTCTGAGCATCCGTGCACTTTTCATTACGGAATATCCTGCCAGAGTCCCCCTCCCCAAATGTCGTGCCCATGCACATGGCTATGGATGTGTCCCCACCTGCCCATGGATGTGTCTGCATGTGCCATGCCCCACACCCTCGTCAGCCTTGGACGTTGGGTCAATGTCACAGGCAAAAAACCCCCTTCCAAAACAAAAAATAAAAATCGCATCGTTGGCTTTGATCATCGAAATTTTCCTGGTTGAGAGGCTCTTTGGATGTTTGCTGCTGATTTTATTCCCTCTTCTGTGAATTGCCTACTCAGAGTCTCCGTCCATCTTTCCGCTGAGAGCTATTTCTAATTAATTCGTAAGCGCCTGTGTTTACTCGCGTCGCCCCTCTGTCTATCAGGAGTGCTGCGGAGATCTCCCCGGGGCTGCCGTTCCTCTGTGGATCTGAGTCCGCATGGGAGTCTTTCAGGGTGCGGGGGGGGGCCCGTGGTTTTCCTTTCTGGCTGCAGGGTGCGCGTCCTGCTTGGGAAGGCTCGACCTTACCCCAGGGTCCGGTGTCGTCCCTCTGTCTCTGGGCGCTGTCATTATCGCGATGTGTACCATCCTCAGCGTGCGTAGGACATTCGTCTGGCCTGAAGTGCGGGCTGACCTTGGTGGGTCCTCCCCAGGGGGTGACTGCCACGCCCTTGCTCCTGCCTGCACAGACCAGCAGAGCTGGGGTCTCACGGGGACTCCCCCACCCCAGGAGAGCCCTGGGCCGTGAGGAGAGGCCTGTGTGCAGCAGGAAGACGGAACTTTGGGGTGTTCCCTGTCACTGACACTTTGGGTAGGGTGCGGTGAAGAGAAGGTGTCCCTTGGCTCCCCACCCTGGTCTGTCCCACACCTGAGTGGCAGCCAGACCCCTTGCCTGGGCCAGACTGAGTGTGAAAGCTCTCAGAAACTTCCAGAGCCATTCCCGTCCTCTGGGTCATCAGACCTCTGGGGTGGGGTGCCGGAGTGGGGTGCCCAGGGTTACCATGGCTATTCTCCCCCACCCCGGGGCAGAACCCTCCTCTTGAATGGTTTGGAGATGATGGCTGTCTCCTGCTTAGTCGGGGTGGGCACGGGGGTCCTGGAAACTTTCTGTTGAGTCACACCCGTCAGGGTCTTTGAGGTGCGGAAAAGGCCAGGGAGGCTGTCGGGGCTGTGAAGACCTCCCTAGCCACTTCCCGAGCCTCTTCCGGGGGCCCAAAGAGGTTTTCTGGCTTTCCATCAGTCGCAGACTGGACATAAAGGTTGCAAACACAGCCGTGACTTCGGGGGTGCTGCTGTGGGCCGAGCCTCGTTATCCCCAGGCCCCACCTCAGCCCTGCAGGAGGGACTCCGTGATCCCTACCTTACAGAAGACAACACGGATGCTCAGAGAGGGCGAGGAACCTGCGCAGAGCCCCCCAGCGTGCAGGGAAGTTGAAGTCACCTAAGATGGTGTTGAGAGGCTGAGCAGGGAAACGGTCAGCAAAGTGCCCGGCGAGGTCTGCACCAGGTGGGTTCTGGAAAGATTCAGCTGCCCTCCGCCTGCCCCGCCCTTCTCTGTGTCTCTTCCTTCCTTTCCCGGACCGCCCACCACCTGAAATCTGTAACGACGTCAGCCATGAAAAGGCGGTGGCCACCACTGAAGAACTTGTTCCGGAAGCTTCCTCTGGGTAGCAAATCCTTAGCCAGGGACAGCCACCCCCTGCGCCTGCCCTTGTCCTGACCCCCGAACAACACCCTACCTATATGACCAAGGTTGACACTGGATCTGGAGGGGATCAGGTGGGGAAAGTTCTCCTCAGGAAGGAGGGCAATCCCAAAGGGCTCCCAGGAGGAGGGGGTCTCTAGTCTGATTGTCAAGGGCAGTGGTCGTGCACGGGGCAGGCAGAGTGGAGCTGTTCTTTCCCCCAACGTGCAGAGGTACAGGACGTAACATTTGCAAAACTTGTTGAACACGAGAAAATACATAACATGGTGTGTGATTTCAGGTATAAAACTGCAGTAATCAGGGTTTTGTTTTGTTTTTTGAAGTGTAGCATCAGGAATAATGACCTCTCTTGGGGTCAGAGGGCTGCTCACCTGAAGGGAGGTGTGCTGGTGGGTTTCTGGGGCCCTGACCCGACTGTGTTTCTTCCTCTGAAGGAGGCTGGCCGAAGGCGGGGTGCCTCTGACTTTATGGAAATGCAGCGCGCTCCCTTTTCCGCGGGTGCACTAGACTCCAATAAAAAGTTAAAATGTGTTGAAACTGGAGCTCAGGGGACGAGAGAGTTTGAACATCATTCTGGAGGCAGTGGGCAGACCCAGCAGGCCCCTGAGTAGCGGCAGTTCGTGACCAGAGCTGGGCTTTTGGATGATGAATCTGGCAGGGTGTGCGAGATGGGTTGGCAGGGGGGAGAGGGGGCCGGCCGGCGTCTGCTCGGAGACGGCGGTGAGCGCAGGTGAGAGCTAATTCACAGCCGCCCCAGGGAGGACAAGCCATGCTCGAGCTGTCTGGGGCTTCATTAAATATCAGAAAGAGAAATGAACCAATTTCGCGGCCCCGGTCTGCGCCTTCTCCCTGGATGGGAAGTCAAAGGCCACGCGACCAAAGGCCAGTAGCAATCCGATTAATTCCCCCGGATAAAGCCTTTAATCTAACACATAACAGCAAATTCTTGTTTTTCCATTAAAAACAATACCTCGGCCCCCACGATGGCTGCCAGGGCCTTAATGAGATCCCTTTCCCACCCGGGAGGCTGAATCGGACCTTTGTTTCTCACAGCACGGGGTTCGGAAGATTGCTAGTTTGGCGGTAGGGCCGGCTGGGGGTGTTTGCCCTGATGGGGAGCGTGAGGCTGGATGTGACATGAGCAGCGAGGGGTTCTGGGTGACCTCAGCTGAACCACAAGTTGGCCTAACTTCTTGGAAGGCTGTGTAGGGAGGTTTGCTGGGGCCAGGCCCGGGCAGAAAAGGTCCTGGGCCGGAGCATCCGAAACCTGGGGACTATCTCGGGGGAGTGTGCCCCCCAGCCCCCAGCTTCTGTGTCTTCCTGGTTGGCCACTTGGACCCCCACGGAAAGTGACTTGCCCCTGGGAGGGGACAGGACATAAACACCACCTGACTCCCAGGGCGGGGTGACCAATTCACCCCAGTCTACCTGGGACTCTCCCGGGGGTTAGCTCGGCTGGCCCCAGATCCCAGGAAACCCCAGGCCCGCCCAGCCAACCAGGATGGTTTGTCACCCACTTCTAGCCCCGGAGAAAAGCTTGGCCCCCAAAGCAAGCTGACACCTGGATAGAGGGGGTGATGCAGACCCATCCCCCACCCAGCAGCACATGGGGGACCGACCCAGAGTGGAGACTGTCCTCCTGACGGCGCCGGCCACTGTGTCCTCTCCCATCCAGACCTCATAGAAGCGGGGCTGGACGCTTCTCTCAGAATCCAGTCAAAGCTGGCTTGCTGGACAGAATGGGACTGTCCCATGGTCTCTGTCTCTTACTGGCATCTGGCTGTCATGCCTCAGGGGGACAGTTGCCCCTTCTAGTCTGCGGGCTCCCTCACTCCCGTCAAATCTTCTTTCCAGAGATCCCGGAGCTCACAGCATGTTCTCCAGAAGGACCCGAGGAAGGGCCACTTGGCCTCACGGCCCCAGCTGACGCCCGCAGCCAAGCTACGAGAGTCACCGGGACCAAACCAGGTGAGTGGCACCCCCTGGCCTCGGCTGAGCTCAAGTCCAGCGAGATGGGCGCCAGTCATGACCTTGCTGGCCCAGCTCCGGCGACCCCGCACCCTCTAGCAGCTGCTCCTTCCAACCAGGAGCAAAGCCCGGGGTCACAGGGCAGCCCCTCAGCCAGGTCAGGGGGTCTCGGACCTGAGCAGTCGCTTTCGAGGGAGCGTTAGGGTGCTTGCCCAGCTGTCATTTCTGGGGCTGGAGTCCCTGGGGAGGTGTCCCGGGCCGGCCAGCCGGGCTCCCAAAGAGACCCCGCACGGTGCCGTGCGAATCCAGAGGGGCGGACAGAGGACTCCGCTCGTGGGAACTGGCAGCCAGCGGCGACCTGTGAAATTGGGACCGAGGGGATGAAAACGTTTTGTCACCGAGAAAATATGTTTATGCTTATTAAAACAACATTTTTGGGGCTCATGTAAAATAAACACATGGGGTCGAATGTTGTTCCGAGTACTCCATTTACAAAGAGGCGAGGAAGGTATGAGGCTGTGGTCGGAGCTGGCAAGGATGGAAATCACAGCGGGATTAGCTTCTTACATTGTGAATTGGAAGGTCCAGGGATGTGCGGCACCGCGGAAGAGGCCCAAACTTCGAAATGAAATTTATTCTTGCTGTAAAATCTGGAAACGACATCTTCGGGGATAACAAATACAGAGAAAACATGATTTCAGCCTCGCTATTTGGTCTCCTTGCAGACGGTTTTCATTAAAAAGGGCTTTATAAAAATGATAAAAATGTTACAGTTTGCTAAATTAAGTCTGAAACAGCTCTATTTAATAATCTGGTGCATTTTAATCATTTTTTTTTTTTAAAAACCTGACATATTGAAAAGAACCTCAGTCTTGGATACCACTAAAAAAAAAAAATATGAAAAGGAAACACTCTCAGCTCATCATGGGTTGTTTTGTTCATTTCTTAACTTAAATTTGTCCTCCTCACTAAGGATGGGCGCCAAGTGCATAAACATCTGATGTCCAGGTCTCCAGGCCTCCAGAGCATTCGTAGCTGTGACAGGGGTCATGAGACCGTGGGTTTCTTTGTTCAGTTTTCTCTTGGGAATCAAAATTGAAAAGGTTAACCACTCTGTTTTCATCTTTTGGCCCCATAATGCAACACACTCAGGAATGGGGGGGTCCAGGGTGGGAGAACCAGGGAGGAGGCAGAAGGGACACACCATAGTGGAAAGCCCAGTATGAAGCTCTCATGGAAGGCCTTTGCCAAAGCGCAATGGAAAGGGCCTTCCAAGATGCTTAGAGAAGTCTCTGGGAGGAGGAGGCGGAATTTGAGAGGCATCTGTGGGGAGTTGTAAGAGCACAGGGTCCAGACTCTGGAAATCCAGTGTTATGACACCATCTGGGGCCAAGGATTGGATGGATGGATGGATGGATGGATGGATGGATGGATGGATGGATGGACGGATGGGCAGATGAATGGATGAGTGGGTGGATGGGTGGGTGGAAGGAAGGAAGTTAGTTTTGGGTTCTGACCACCTCTTATAAGGGAAGGACAAGTGTTCATTTTGACAATGTACCTGACACTTGCCAAGCACTGAGTCCAGTATCACATTATCTTGCTCAGTCTTCATGGCAGTTACGTTGATTTTATGTGAGAAGATGAAGTCTCAGAGGAGCGATATGCCACAGGCAGCATGACACAGCCAGTGAGAGGGTGAGCTGAGCTTCCAAAGCCCGTGTCCAGCTTTGGAAGACTGCAGCTTTCTGTGAAACCGTCCCCAAACCTGTGATTATCTTTATTGTTAATGATAATGCTTTCGGTTGGTGGAAGGTTCTAGAACTCAGCTTTCCTGACCTCCAACCAATGGAATCTTCCACAGACTTTCTGATATTCAGGTCAAGGACTGGGAAACATGGGGAGACAAGCTTTGATGAGGAGCCAGTTGAAACAGCAGTGGGAGAAAGTTTCAGAGGATTGCCAGTTTCAAGAGGGGAGGGGTGAGGCATCTGAGTGTCTGGGCATGGGGCCGGATGTTGGGGAAGGATCCAGGACGGAGTGGGTTGGGAGAAGAAGGTAGGGAAGTGGAAGTACTTGTCTTGGATTTTCTTCATCAGCACTGCTAGATGGGAAAATGTCTGGCTACAGAATATGGCCCAGAAGGCACCAAGAAACAAAGTAGCAGACATGGAAGCCAGAAGGCCTGCAGCAGCCCTGACCACATCCTCCCTGCCAGATGTGCCCTTGGAGAGCCACCTTACTTCCCTTGGCCTCAGTTTCCCATTCCCTAACATGGAGTCGATACTGTCTATACCCTGCAACCCCTGTAGGGGTAGGATGGGTATGGATATGGTTGGCCACCGTTGAGCTCTAAGGGTCCCCTCATGCAGAAGGGCTCGGGACCCTCACCAAGATCTCGGACCTACCTTTGTGAATCCACCCCTGCCCCAACCACCCAGGCCCTAAGCACAGCCAGAGCCTTGGAATCTGCCTTTGCTCCCAGACCCAACCTCTTCTCACACTCGCCAAAATGACTCCTGGGACACTGTCAACTTCAGGGGCAGGAAGCCCAGAGACCCCAGCTTTGGCCAGTTTGCATGAACAGACTCTGGAATGATGCCAAGCAGAGACATCTTGGAAGCACCTAGGGCTGTGGAGGATGTGGAGGCAGAAGCTGGGAGGGATGCGGTTGTCTCTAGCCAGACCCTCCCTGAAAACGCCGCCCTAACAAGTACTTAGCCCATTTGCTTTCTTTTCCTTTTTCTTCTTTAAACAACTTTATTAAAGATGACTTAACTGCAAAATGAAACCATCCCCAGGCAACTAAGTAGGATGTGACTCAGTCCGGGGGAGCAGGGTGGCCCACTCCTGGCGTTGGGTCCCAGCAGGTCCCCTGGAGATGGGACATTTCCTCCAGTAGTGATTTTTCCTTCCTCTCGTGCAGTGCCAGGGTGAACAGGGTGAACATCTCACCTTCTTAAGATGGAGAGACCAGTCTCTCAACACAGACTTGGACCAGCCAAATCCACCACTCCCTGCGTACACAGTGGGCCAATCACCCATGAGATGATGTTCCCACCTAGCTCACGGGTGGGGGGAGGGGTGCTGTCTTCCATCTTCTGGACAGGGCACAGCAGGGCAGGCCGGGGTCCCCGCTGTGTCCTCAGACACGATCATGGATCCAGAGGACCTTTCTGTGACTTTATGGAAAGACCATATATCTCCTTCTTATTCTTGTCATGGCCCAAAGGACTGTCAACTAAACCCCTCACTCAAAGCCAGAGATGACTGTGTTAACCTGTCCACTGGCTACCAGGGAAGCAGGGAAATTAAAGCAGAAAATGGTTGATTCTTGATGAATCCATGTGTTGGTCCCAGAACCACCATTTTTTTTTAGCCTAGATGCTCTCGGGCTATCTGCTGTAGAGTCTCCTTTGGAATTTGACTGGAAACCATCGGGAATCCAAGTCGGCCTCCTGAGATTTATAGGATTCCTGCTTCCCAACCTCCACCTCAGATACTTGCCCCATCCTTGAAGGACTCCTGTGCTTGGAGACATAGGAAAGCCAGAGCAGGTGGAACAGAAGAAGCCTAGTCCAAGGTCCCCAGGCTGTCTTCCACCCAAACACAAACATGCTCACAAGCCCCTCTGAGGCCCAAGTGTGCATGGGCCCATTGTTCTGGGGACAGGAGCCACCATGTTGTCATTTTTCCAAAGACCTCTATGTGTAAAGGAGGGGTTCCCCCAAAGAACTTTCTGGTCTCAGGAGAGGCTTGTGTGTGGGGGAGGTGGGAGGTTTGGGGGTCAGACTGGCCTGGGTACCCACATGGGCTAACTACATAATTGCCAGCTATCTTACTGGTCTGCGTGTCTGTTCTTACCTGTCCAACGGGGTACCTAGAGCCACTCTCTGGGCTGCTGGGACAAAGAGCTGGGGTGCTGGATGGCCACGATGTTTGGTTTCTGCACAGGAACGTCAGAGTTCTTATTCCCAGGCTCACATCACACCACGCAGGAGGGGAATGGGAGTTCGGACAGTCTTCTGAGGTGGGAATCACTGTGTCCTTCTGGGGTCATGGGGCCCTTCTAAATCCATAGAAGGTTCATGCCTCTGTTTCTTCGTTAGCTCTCTCAGGCCAGGCTCACTAAATAGAAACATGGTTCCACAAGGCCCAGGCTCAGATGGGCACCGACTGGCCTGTCCAACCACACCTGGATCCTTCATCGGACCTCACCCCCCTGAAGTCTCTAGCATGGGGAGGGTGTGTTCGGGCCCCACTGATGGCGCCTTAGAAAGTCTGGTTCATCTAAACCATGTTTCATCTTGCACCAAACACGTACTTATTTCTTGTATTCATCTCCACTGAAGCAGAGAATAATGCTCGGCTTTTTGCAAGATGGAACCCCGAGAGGCTCGTTAGGAGGGCTGGGGGCTCTTGCTGGCATAATAAGTGGTTATCAGCCCTGGTCCACGCGGCCTGCTGGGCGCCAGTTACGTAAGCACCTTCCCATCGGCATCCCGCTGCTGGCATTAGTCCTCCCCTCTGTGTGTCTGGCTCCCTGCCCCGGAGCTGCCACAATCAGTGCAGCCTCTGCTGTCACCACCCTGGGGTGTCCTGAGCAGGCGGGACCGATCACATCTGCCTGATCAGGGCGAGTCCAGACAGCCAGCGAGCCGGCCAGAGCCCTGGGGGCTGGGCCAGCCCTTCAGGAGAACAACAGCCCACAGCCCACGGCCTTAGAGACAGAGCCCTAGGGGGATGTGGGGCCCCTCTGATGCCGGTGAACTCTGGAGCTCTGAGAGTTCCCGTCCAAGTCCACCCAGGTGGACGGTGGCAGCGCTGTGAGGCTAAGCCAGGTCTGCCTTTTCCGCCAGCCTACCTCTGGCCCGAATAAGGCAGATATCTGAGCTTCCCAGATTCAACCCTTCCTGGGACCCTCCCTGCCACATCCCTGCAAACGAGAGTCCCCCAAGGACGGGCAGCTCACTCCTAGTCCAGCTGGCTTTAAATGTAAGTAACTTCTGGAAGGGAGGAGGAAACCAACCCCATCGACCCCAAGCATGTGCCCCGCTGTCTGGGGCCAGGCAGGGGAGACCTGTGTCAACGATGGGTGCAAGGCAGCTACCAGCGGGGAGTGAAAGGGTGATTACATACAGACCAAGAGCAAGTGCAAGGACCAGAGAGGGCCCCTCGAGAGGGAGACAGCACCAAGTGCCCCCAGGAAACCTCCCTGCCTCGTGAAACCCCAGGAACCACAGGAGTGGAGGTGGGAAGAAGGTGGCCCTTGGCCTGCTCCCAGGGGACGGCGGGAGAGCGTCCCTGCTCCCAGGACCTTGCTTCCTCACGGGAAAACGGGAAACAGTGAGGCAGTCGGGTCTGAGCTCACATGGGCACAGCATGGGGTTGGGGGAAGGACAAATGAAGCGTCCCCTAATTCCAGAACTTTCTTTGGTTCCTTCTGTCCCTGAGAGCTTTGTGGTCCCAGCAGGGCAGTTCTCATACCTGGTTCTGCCCCCAGCCCCGACGCGTGCACACACACACACACACACACACACACACACACTCTCACTCACTCTACTCTTCCCGTCTTTAGGCAAAATACCTGTCCCTTCACAGGTCCCCATATGACAGCCTGGCCACCTTCTCTGGACAAACTGGGTCCCGCGGTGTGGCCTGATGGTGTCACTACTCATTGGGGGGGGGCTCTCCCGTCTCACAGGAGCCCCGCAGGCCCCACACAGGCTGTCAGCACGCCCTCCCTGCTTCTCTCCAAGCCGCACGCTGGTTTCGGAGCCTGGAACGTCTGACATGTTTTCCCAACATTTGCTTCTCATTTCAAAGTATAAACCTGGCATCTCGGAGAAGGTTCCGTGTTTTTCCCCCTCCTTATGCTCCTCCTGAGCGTTCCGCCGTCTCCTTGCAGGGCAAAGTGTCTCTAAAGTTGATCTTGGGCGGTTGTTCTCAAATAATGGGGCCCAAGGAGCTCAAAAGAAGCAAGTGGGACAAGCCCACGTCTCTGGCAGCTTTGGTTTCCCGTTGAATTTTCCAAAGAGATTCTGGGCAGAGGGTGTTCCTTGAGCTCACCGAGCTTCTCTGGTCCATGTCGACGGCTGTCCGCAAATCACATTTATCATGGGAAGGCTGGGCCGCACCCAGCTTCCTCCCGAGCCCCGTCTCCCCAGCCCAGCCGCCCTCCCCTGGGCCCTGCTCCCCACCCACCGTGGCCACCAGCCCGCTCCTCCTCCATCGCTCTCCGTGCGTTCTTCCCGAGGCATCCACTGTCGACGGACTTCAGGCCCCCATTCCCTGGGAGCTCCCCCTTCCAACGAGGGTGGCCCCCAGGTTCAAGGCCGGGCTCCACTGAATGGAACCAGCAAGATCCTGGACACGTCGGCTCCCCCGGCCTCCGCCAGACCTTTTGTACAATGGAGGCACGTAGCGTCTGGCACGGAGTGTGTGCCCCGTGAAGGCGGCTGGAAATGTCCCACGGTTTACCTGCTGGCCCTGCTTGTCCGCCAGAGTTTTGCACTCGACTTGTTTCTACCCAGCAAAGGGGCCGTACCTCACACCGGGCATACGAGGGGAGCATGTCTCTAGGGAGGAGGTGTTAGAATGGAGGGTGCCCTCGCCAGTCACTGGGGATGGTAGCAGGCCTCCATCACGAACTAAAGGTCACCTCCAATAGCCCTGGGGAAACGCAGAGGGCTCCGTGCCCTGACCTTTCTGGGCTAATGAGGAGGACTGTTTGATGCCATAAAACATTTCATTATTAAAGCAATCAGGAAAACCTTCATGAAGGCACAGCCAACAGGCTTTCTCAATTAGCATGAACACGCCCCACCCCTCCATCCTCTCCGGGCCGCCCACCCCTGCTTCCAGAAGCCAAGAGACGTCCAACCCAAACCGCAGCCTCTATAGCAGGGAAGGGGCCCACGCGAGCGCAGAGCTCCGCGGTTTGTTTTTCCCTGACTGCTCTACCTCCCTGGGTCTGTTTTGGTGCTGCGCACTCCCTGCGCTGGGCACTGGGTCAGGGCACTGAGTGGGATGTGGACCTCGCCTTGGAGAGGGACCCGGGCAGAAGGGGCTGGAGGTGGCACGCAAATGCACACAGTGAGGAACCTCCGTGGGCCAGTGATGCCTAGCCCAGCTGGAGGCTCAAGGAAGGAGGGCTTCCTGGAGGAGAAGACATGATAGGAGCTGCCTCTCTGTGGAGGAGATAGCCAGAACCTTCCGGAAGCCGGAGTACCAGCCTGTGAACTATCTCACCCACCACTTCTGGAGTTTGCCCAGAAGACTTCCTCGAGACATCTCGCTTCCTGAGCCCCCCGTGCCCCACTCTCCCGTCCTTGTCCTTGTCCCTGGGGCATCACTTCCCCTACATCCAGGCTGTAGACGTCTGTGCACAGCAGGCCGGCCCCACTGAGTCCTGCCTCAGTCCAGCAGGGTGCCTTGGTCTTGAGATCAAGCGTCTGGGAGCAGCAGACCCCTGGCCACCCACCCACGAAGCAGCAAGACGCCTCGGAGGGCCACCCTGCGCAGAGAGTGAGCAGGTGCGGGTCTGGGGCCCAGCACGTCTGATAGGGTTTTCCCAGGTGGATACCAAGAGCAGCCTTCCCCACCAGAAGGCCTGCTTCTGCCATCAGCCCAGCTTGGTCCCCAGCCTCCTCCCCTTAGCTCCGGAGGACCGCGCACCCAACCTCCACCCTCCTCACCCTGCAGTCGGTGTCTGGCCCTTCCTGCGGAAGTTCCTCACTGCCCCTGGGCCAAGCGATCTGCGGGGCCCTTCCAGACATGGTTGGTTGTATAGGACCCTTCTGTCTCAGAGACAGGTTTTCCTCCCCTACTCCCACCGCACCCCTGGGAGGGCTAGCCTGATGTAGCATCTCAGAGCAACCTAGACATTGCCCAGACCGTGGCTCCCAGGTACCAGGCCTCAGAGGTCCTCTGCTCCCCGGGACGCAGAGCCCACCGCCCGTGGCATTTCCCTCAGGCTACCTCTGAGCCGAGCCCAGCTGTGCTCACCTGTGCCCACCTGGCCCGCCCACACCCCCCAGCACTCACCTGTAGGCCAGAGCCCCTGCCTTCTCACAGCCAGCCTACACCACGGTGAACAAAGAGCCTGTTCTCCGGGAGGGAGGCTGGCCGGCAAAACGTCTTTTATGTAAACCTTTTTTCTTAGAAGGGGATTGAAAACACATTTGTAATATTGTCCTCAATACCAAATGCCCCAGCCACTTCTTGGGTGTGCTGTGCTGTTTGTTACTGCCTCCTGATCCCAAACACAGACTTGGCTACCCCCGCAGTGAGCCCCAGGCTGACCATGCATGGATGGGCTGGGGTTGAGACCAGTAAGGCAGAGAGCGGCGAGCTGGCCTCCCTCCGTGCACACAGACCACCCAGCCATGTGCCCGGCCTGGCATCCGGCGCCCACCTTCATCAGGCCCCAACCAGGAACCCCACCGTGTGTCTCCCCATTCTGCTCTTAGTAGCTCAACCCAACTGGGTAAGCAAACGCACCTGCGCTTTCCTACCGCTGGACATTTGCACAGGCTGTGCCCCTACCCCGTGTTTTCAGCTGGCCCTTCTCCCCGTCCCTGTCTTCCCCATCCCCAGAGGCAGTCTGGGGAAGCCACATCACCCTGACACCCAGGCATGCCGCCTTGAGTCATCCTCATGTAGGTACTTGTCAGGTCTTTCGGACAGGCAGGGCATGGGCCCCTGGGGAGAGGAAGGGAGCCCCGTCTCTGAGGATCTGATGTGGGACTGGGGAGACTTCCCACGTCCCTTCACACCACAGCCGCACCAGATCCTTATCCTCCTCTAAGAAGAGGAGGCCACTGGAGCTCAGAGAGGTTAAGCAGCCAGCCCCAGGTCACACAGTGCAAAAGCAGGGCCGGAACTCAGCCTCCATCCTCCAAGCTCCGGCTCTGGCCCAGCTCTGTCCAGGGTTGCCTCCCCCACCCCGGGCGCAGGGCAGGCCGGGAAGGCTCCGGATGCCGGAGCCCACCCCCAGATCTGGGGTGGGGGTCTGAGACTCCCAACCTGCCGAAAACCTGTGATTAATTTTCCCGTCCTCATTAATTCCCGGATTTCGCCCTCTCATTACGAGGCGGTGGGCGGCGCGTCTGGGACCGCAGGCCCGCCTGGCTCTGAGGAGCGGTTCCGGGAAGGCCTGGCTCTCCTAATTGCCTCGCCCGGCCTCAGATGGGCTCATTAGAGGTAATGAAATCTGGGAGCCCGGGGCAGGGGGAAGCGCAGCGCCACTCCAGGGAGACTTGCCGGCAGGACCTCTTCAGAAGAAAAACACGCCCAAGAAGCGAGCGGGCACAGAGGGCCTGGGCCGGTGGGCGGGGAGGGGGCTCGACCCCGTGGAACAGCAGGAGGAAGTGGGCGGGGGGGACCGGGCCTCCAGGATAGGGAGGCGGCCCCCTCCGGAGGAAGGGTCCAGCGCCTTCTCCCGAAGCTCCACCATTAGTTACCTTTCCCGGGAAAAGCAGGCCCCCATGCCCGGCCCTACCCACCCCTCCCACTGCCCGGGGACGGAGCTGTGGCCTCTCAGATAAGCAGGGCCTGAGCCTCCTCCCTGGCCTCAGCCTCCGGTGTCGCCCCTGCCCTTTCTCTGTCCATCCAGAGAGAGCCCTCTAGAACCCACCTGGCTCCCCAGGGCCAGGAAGACGAGCCCAGGCGCGGCTGCCCCCTCCGTCCTGCCGGGTGCGGCCTCGGCGCTCGGGCCCCTCCGCGCTGCTCGGCCTCCAGTCCCGGCCGTTCCCCTCTGACCCTCTTCGACCTGTGGCCCCTGCTGCCGCCACGCCGCCCCTGGGCTCCCGCCCGGCTGCGTGCTTACCTGGCTCGTGACCGGGGCCTTTCCTGGGCCCGCCCCGTCTGCCCACACTGTCCTCTTCACACCCCGGCCTCGCCAGCCCTGCTGGAAAGAGACGACCCCCTCTGGATGCCCCACGACCCCCAGCCCAGGCTGCGTCCACAGCCGGGCGACGACGAGGGCGTGCTGGTGCGGACCGGCCAGAGCTGCTTGCTGCGTCTCCGGAGCTCCACGTGCTCTGGGCTTCAGAGACGGCCCCAACCAGGGGGCTCCTTTCCTGGGGATGGGGCGCGTATCCCTGCTTCCCGCGACAGAGACGGCTGTCAAGGAGTCCACATCGAAAAGAGGCGTGAGCTGGGTAAGGGCTGCCCCACCTGTGCCGCACGTGGCCTTGAGCTGGGGAAACTACAGCGCTGGGCGGGGGCTCCAGCCCCAGGAACTGCAGGGGTCGCCACGTCCCCTCGGGACCTCAGAACCACAGACTTCTTGGCCTCATCCGCAGTGGCTCCCGTGGCCTTCCAGACAGTGGTGCGAGCACGCTGGCTGGACGCTGGGGTCCGGTCTACATGTTGGCTTCCTCTGGAGGCCAGAGTCCGCATGTGTCTCAGTGGCCCCATCTTGAGGCACTGGCAGGGTTGTCTCCTCCTGGAGGTTCAAGAGCCAGTGACCTTTTCGGGCTTCCCGAGGTCCCCTGGAACCTTGGCTCAAGCCCCCTCCACCTTCGTGTGGCTGTGGCTGGCAGGTCCTTCTTCCACCACATCACTAGGACGCTGACCTCTTGGCTCCCTCTGCACCTGGGGTGACACTGCACTGCACCCAGGGTTGCCGCCCCCTCTCAGGGTCCTCACCTCAAGCCTGTGGACAAGGTCATGTCACCATGAGGTCACAGAGGTCACAGAGTCCCAGGTTCTGGGGATTGGGGCATGGACAACTTGGGAGTGGCCGTTCAGCTGACCACAGCCCAGCCCTGTCTGGAGCTGTTTCAGAAGCAGAGGCCTAGAAGGATCTGAAGAGGGCCCGCCCTGGGGGCACTAGTGACTCGGACCTGGTCTTCCCGCACTTCGGGGACGGTGCTGGCATGGGGGCTGGGCTGGCCAGAGGCCTGCTGTCAGGGCCAAGTGGCTCTGTCCCTGAGGGCAGAGAGGGGCCAAGTGACAGAGAAAGTTCCGGTCTGTGTGGCCAGCCGCAGATCTGTCTCTTGGCGTAAGGCAGCCCCATGGACCCCCTAAGCCACCTGCCAGCCTCCCGGCCCTGCCACCGCCGCCCATCCTCGGCCACAGGGGCAGCGCCTCCCTGCGGTGAGCTGGGCTTCCTCTGACTCCCATTAGCCTCATATAAATCAGATCTGTGCCTTCTGGTCCCCACACCTGGAACTCAGCATCCCCCCCGGGGGGTGGGGGCTGCGTCTCTAATTGGACATCTTGTGCTGCTGGCACGGGGCCTGGGCCAGCACAGGCTGCAGTCCTGCCAACGCGCTTCAGCTGACCACAGGCGAATCCTAGACCAAGCTCACGGCCTAGAAAACATTTACATTGACTCGCACAGGCACGCTTTCGTTCTGGGGGGACTTCTGTCTCTCCTCTCACAGACTGCTGACACACGGCCTCATAATGTGGCTCTGGTTCATTTCTTCCAAGGGTCTCCTGGAAGCTGCTCCAGGGTCCCCTGGTCTCCTCCCTAGCCTCGGCCGACTCCAGACGTCTTTGCTCTGCTTGCCGGATCAGACCTGAACTCCTGCGGGCTGGGCCCTCAGCCTCCCCCTCTCACGGCATAGAAGGTCTGGCTAAGGGGGGTGGTCCCAACGTGCATTTGCAGACTGGCTACAGAAACAGAAGACCCAGCACTGGCTGAGCCCTAGGCTGGCCACGTGGGCTTGTCCTGGCTTCTAGAACCACGTCCTCATCTTCAAGAAGAAGGAGCCCCCGAAACTCTCCAGGTCTGGGAAGCTGAGCACGTTTATAGGTCTGGACACGTTTATAGGTCTGTTATGCGGCCCCAGAGCCTGCAGGACCCTCTCTCACCCGGCTCTTTCAGCCAGCCTCTGCCACTTTGCTTTAAATGATGTCCCTACTCCACAAGGATACCAGGAGTGGCCTCTCTTCCTCTCTGTTACACTCCTGATGAGTGCAGGATCGAGAAGAGTGATTTCTCAGTTGGAGCGGAAGCAAGAGACATAGGTCTCAGAGCAGGAAGTGTACAGTCCCCGGCCAGGTGGAGACTGCATCAGTTGATGGACATGTCGTCTATTTCCAGCCTTGGCTAATACGAATGATGCTGCTATGAACATCGAGGAGAAGTTTTGGTGCGAATATATGTTTTCAGTTCTTTTTAATTTTCTTTTTAAGATCTGATTTATCTGCTTGTCAGAGAGGGAGAGAGAGCATAAGTAAGCAGGGAGAGCAGCAGGCAGGAGGAGAAACAGGCTCCCTGGTGAGCAAGGAGCCTGAGGTGTGGGACTCGATCCCAGGACACCGGGATCGAGACCCAAGCCAAAGGCAGACGCCCAACACACTGAATCACCCAGGCGTCCCTGTTTTTAGTTCTTTTAAGCATTTACCTAGGAGTGAAATTGCTGAGTCAAATCCATGATTGAATCTTTGAGGAAGTGTTTTGCAAAGTGGTGGCAACATTTCACATTCCCACTAGCCATGTGTGAGGGCTCCAATTTCTCCACATCCCCACTAAGATGAATTATTCTGTCTTTTTTATTATAGTAGCCCTAATGGGTGTAAGGTGGTACCTCGCGGTTTCGGTTTGCATTTCCCTAGGGACTAATGGTGTTGAGCATCTTTCCATGTGCAAGTTGGCTATTTGGATATCTTCTTTGGACACATGTCTATTCAAATTATTTGCACATTTTTCATTGGACTATTTGTCTTCTAATAATTCATTTGTACGAGCTCTTTATATATTCTAGATATAACCAGATGTATAATATGCAAATACTTTCTCCCATTTGATAGGGTTTCTTCTCACTTTCTTGGTAGCATCCTTGAAAGACAACAACCTTTAATTTGGATGAAATCCTATGCATCTACTTTTTCTTTGGTTGCTTGTGCCGTAGATGTGATAGCTAAGAAGCCATGACCCAATTCTTTTTTTTTTTTTTTAAGATTTTATTTATTTATTTGACAGAGAGAGATCACAGTAGGCAGAGAGGCAGGCAGAGAGGGGAAGGGAAGGAAGCAGGCCCCTGCTGAGCAGAGAGCCCGATGCGGGACTCGATCCCAGGACCCTGAGATCATGACCTGAGCCGAAGGCAGCGGCTTAACCCACTGAGCCACCCAGGCGCCCCGCCATGACCCAATTCTAAGTCAGAAAGACATCCATCTTTGTTTTCTTCTAAGGGTTTTAAAACTTTAGATAGTCTTAAATGTAGGTCTTGATCTCTTGACGTTATTTTTCTAAATGGTATGAGGTAGGGTCTCAAGTTGGTTTTTTGTTTTGTTGTTGTTGTTGTTGACTTTTGGGTTTTTTTTTTTGGCACATGAACATCCGTTTGTTGTTTTTCTCTGACCACTGAATGTCCTTGGCACCATTCTCAGAAGTCATAAACATACACATAAGGGTTAAATTCTGGACTCTCAGATCTACTCTATCGATCTATACGCCTACTCTGCTTCCAGTATCACCCTCGTGATTACCGTAGCTTCGTGTTAAGTTTTCAAAGTGGGGAGTATGAGCCTTCCAACTTTCTTGGTCTTTTTCAAGATGGCTTTGGTTATTCTGGGCTCTTGCATCAGCAAATGAATTTTAGGACCAGCTTGTCAATGTCTGAGAAAATCCAGCTAGGATTTTGACAGGGAATGCACTTACTCTGTATCAATTTGGGGACTATTGTCATCTTAACAGTGTTAACTCCCTCGATTTCTGAGCATGTGATGTCTCTCCTTTGGGACTTCTTTAATTTCTTTCAGTGATGTTTTGCAATTTTCAGGGTAAAAGCCTTAGACTTCTTTTGTTAAATTTATTCCTAATTATTTAATCCTTTTTGGTACTATTACAGTCAGAATTGTTTTCTTAATTTCATTTTTTTTATTCAATGATACTGTATAGAAATACAACTGGGTTTTGTATATTGATTTTTGAATCCTGGAACCTTGTTGAACTCATTTAGTGGTTCTAATTGTGTGTGTGTGTGTGTGTGTGTGTGTGTATTCCTTATGATTTTCTACACAGGATTATGTCATTTGTAAATAAATATGGTTTTTTTTCTTTACAATGTGAGTGCCTTTATTTCTATTTTTTCTTAATTTCTCTGGCTTTAACTTCCAGTACAATATTGAGTAGAATTAAAGAGAATGGGCATTCTTGTCTTGTTTCTGAACTTTACGGGATAGCTTTCGGATTTTCACCATTAAGCAGATTACTAGCTGTGTGTTTTCATGGGTGCTGCTCATCAGCCTGAGAAAATTCTTTCCTATTTCAAATTTGTTGAGTGAAACAACATGAAAAGAGGTTATAAAATGGTATAACTTTGTTTTTTCAAACTCGTTTTTGTATCTATTGAGATGATTATGTGGTTTTTACTCTTTCTTCTATTAATATAGCATATTACATTGATTTTTGAATGTTAAAGTAACCTTGTTTTCCTAGGATAAATACCATTTTGTCAAGTGTATAATCCTCCTTCCAAGTTGCTGGATTTGCTAGTATTTTGTGGTGGATCTTTGTTTTTCTATTCATCAAGGATATCAATTTGTGGTTTTCTTGTGATGTCTTCATCTGGTTTTGGTATCAGGGTAATACTGGCCTCACAGACTGAGTGGGGAGGTGTTGGCTCTTCTATTTTTAGGAAATTTTGTGAATGATTGGTATTAATTTTTCTTTAAGCTTTTCATAGAATTCAGCAGAACAATCATCTGGTCCTGGACTCATTTTTGTGAGAAGTCTATTATTACTTATTGTTATTATTAATTCGATTTCTTTATTTGTTACAGGTCTGCTCAGGTTTTCTACTTCTTTTTTTTTTTTTTAAAGATTGTATTTATTTGTTTGAGAGACAGAGCGAGCATGCCTGTGAGAAAGAGCATGAGCAGGGAGGAGGGGCAGAGAAAGAGGGAGAAGCAGACTCCCCACTGAGTAAGGAGCCCGATATGGGACTCGATCCCAGGACCCTGGGATCATGACCTGAGCCAAAGAAAGACACTCAACTGACTGAGCTACCCAGGGCCCCCTCTTTCATTTTTTGAGATTTTATTTATTTATTTGAGAGAGAGAGCGAGCACAAAAGCAGATTTTCTACTTCTTTTTGAGTCCGTTTCAGTAGTTCACATCTTTCTGGGAATTTGTACATTTCCTCTAGGCGATCTAAATTATTGAGATACAATTGTTCACTATATTCCCTTACCATCTTTTTAATTTCTGAAAGACCAGTAGTTATATTCCCTCTTTCATTCCTGACTTTAGTAATTTGAGTCTTCTGTCCTTTTTCATGGTCAGTCTAGCTAAAGTTTTGTCAATTTTGTTTTTTCTATTTTTCTATTCTCTCATTAATTTTGAATCTAATTTTTATGATTTGCTACCTTATATTTACTTTTGTGTTTAATTTACTCTTTTTCTAGTTTCTTAGGGTAGATAGATTATTCGTCTGAGATCCTCCTTTTTTTTAAATATTTTGTTTATTTATTTGACAGAGAGAGAGAGAGAGAGAGATCACAAGTAGGCAGAGAGGCAGGCAGAGAGAGAGGGGGAAGCAGGCTCCCCACTGAGCAGAGAGCCCAATGCGGGACTCCATCCCAGGACCCTGAGATCATGACCTGAGCAGAAGGCAGAGGCTTTAACCCACTGAACCACCGAGGCACCCCTCCTTCTTCCTTTTTAATTATCATCATTGGTAGCCATACATTTCCCTCTGGGCACTGCTTTAACTGCATTCCACAACTTTTTGTATAGTCTTGTTTTCATTTTCCTCCATTTCCTTTCACTCTCCTCAAGTATTTTTTAATTCCCTTGTGATTTTTCCTTTGATGTGGTGGTTAATTAGGAGCGTGTTGTTAAATTTCTACATATTTGTGAATTTCTCATATTTCCTATGTGGTTGATTTCTAATTTCATTCCATTATGGTTGGAGAACGTGCTTTGTTCAATTTAAGTTGTTTTAAATTTACTGAGACTTGTCTGATGATTTAATTGATAGCCTATACTTCAGAGAAGATAGCCTATACCAAACACTTGAGGAGAATGAATTATCTGATTGTTGGGTAAAACATTCTATCTATCTACAGGTATCTCTTAGTTTCAGTTAGCTCATTGTTTGATGTTGTTTGATTTCCTTGTTCTTTCCATAGTTCTACCCATAATAAAAGTGGGGTGTTGAAGTCTCTAGCTATTATTTTTTTTAAGATTTTATTTATTTGAGAGAGAGAGAGACAGTGAGAGAGAGCATGAAAGGGGAGAAGGTCAGAGGGAGAAGCAGACTCCCCACGGAGCTGGGAGCCTGATGTGGGACTCAATCCCAGGACTCTGAGATCATGACCTGAGCTGAAGGCAGTTGCTTAACTAATTGCACCACCCAGGTGTCCTCTAGCTATTTTCGAATTGTTTATTTATCACTTCATTTTTATTTAGCACGTGTTTATGACTGTTGTGTCTTCTTAATGGATTGACCCTATTATCACTTCAAAATCTCATCTTTAGTAAAAATTTTTGTCCTAAAGCCTACTATGTCTGTTTTAAGTACAGCTTACATAGCTATAAGCTCTCTTTTGACTGCATGACGTATCTTTTATCCATCCTTTAACTTTCAATTTTTTAAAAACCAAAGTATGTCTCTGTAGGCTAAAATTAATCAGATCATACTTTTAATCCATTCTGTCACCGCATGTCTTTAACTTGTAATGCTTAACCTACATACATTTAGTGCAATTACTGATAAGGTAGTATATATGTCTGCCATTTTGCTATCTGCTTTCTATTTCATTGTTTGCTCCCATATTCCCCCATTACTGCCTTCCTTTGTGTTACCTAGATGTTTTCTAGTATAAAATTTTAGTTCCCTTGCCTTTTTGTTTTGTTTTGTCTGTTTTACTCTGTATCTTTGAGGTTTTGCTTTGGGATTATAATCAGCATCTTGACTTATAACAATGTAGATTACATTAACACTAATTTAATTTCAACAGTATATAAAAACTTTGCTTCTCTATTCTCCATTTCCTCCCCTTTGCTTTGTGCTGTTATTATGATAAAAATTACACTAATGTACAGGGTATGCCCATCAACATAGATTTGTAACAATTGCTTTAAGTCTTTGTCTTTTTATTAGGTAGGAAGAAACTATTCACACAGAGTATTTCCACAGCCCTGTGCTCTGTCTATTCATCTCTCCTTCCCCCCACCCCCAACCCCTGGCAACCAATGACCTTTTCACTGTCTCCAAAGTTTTACCTTTTCCAGAATATCACACAATCTGAATCACACAGTATGACTGGATAGACCAGCTTATTTATCCATTCCCCTACCAAAGGACATCTTAGTAGCTTCCAGGTTTGGGCAATTATGAATAAAGCTGCTATAAACATTGGAGTACAGGCTTCTGTGTGAATATACATTTTCAACTCCTTTAATTACCAAGAAGTATGATTGCTGGATCATATGGTAAGAATATATTCAGTTTCGTAAGAAACCACCAAACTGTCTTCCAAAGTCACTGCTCCATTTGGTCTTCCCACGAGCAATGAATGAGAGTTCATGTTGCTCCATGTCCTGACCAGCATTTGGTGTTGTCAGTGTTCCAAAGTTTGGCCATTTTATAGGTGTGTGGTCATATCTCATTGTTTTTTAGTTTACATTTCCCTAATGATATATTATGTGGAGCATCTTTTCATATGCTACTTTCCACCTGTATACCTCCTTTGATGAGTTATCTTTTGAGGTTTTTAACCCATTTTTTAAAAATTGGGTTGATTGGCCTCTGATTGTTGAGGTTCAAGTGTTCATCGTATATTTGGGATAACAGTTCTTCATCAGATCTTTTCCAAATGTTTTCTCTTAGCTTGTGGCTTGCCTTTCCATTTTCTAGATGCTGTCTTTCACAGAGCAGAAGTGTTTTTAATTTTAATAAAGTCCAACGAATCAATTTTCTCTTTCACAGAATATGCCTTTGGTGTTTTATCTAAAAAACATGGTAAACCTAAGGTTATTAAATTTTATCCTATATTATCTTCTAAGAGTTTTATAGTTTTGCATTTTACACTGATGTCTGTAATCCATTCTGAGTTAATTTACTATAGCTTCATAGTAAGTCTTGAAATCAGGGAGCATCAGTCCTCCAGTTTTGTTCTCCTTCAGTATTGTGTTGGCTATCTCTGTGGTCTGAATGTCTGTGTCCCCACACCCCCAAATTCACATGTTGGAAACCTAATGTCCAATGTGATGGTGTTAGAAGATGGGGCCTTTAGGAGGTAATTAAGTCATGAAAGTGAAGCCCTCATGAATGAGTTTACTGCTCTTATTTAAAAAAAGACTCCATGTATTTCCTTTGCCCCTCTGCCATGCAAGGATACGTCAAGAAGTCGGTAATTCAGAAAAGGGTCTTCGCTCGACCATGCTGGCACTCTGCTTTCATACTCTAGCCTCCAGAACGATGAGCAATAAGTTTGTTTTTAATAAGCCACCCACTCTGTGGCATTTCATTGTAGCAGTCACAAAAGGCTAAGACACATATTCTGGGTCTTTGGGCACTCCAGATAAACTCTAAAATTAGTTTGTCTATATCCACAAAATAACTTGCTGGGATTTTGGTTGGACTTTCATTGAATCTACAGATCAAGTTGAGAAACTGATGTAACAACTATATTGAGTTTTTCCATCCATGAATATGGAATACTTCTCCATTTCATTCTTCTTTGTTTTTTTTTTCCCATCGGTTCAGTAGTTTTCTTCATATAGATCTTGTACAAATTGTGTTAGATTTATACCCAAGTATTTTGATTTTGTAGTGCTAGTGTAAATTATATTTTTTAATCACAAATTCCACTTACTCATTTCTGTTACAGAAGAAAACAATTAAATTTTGCACATTAACATTTTGTATCCTGCATCCTTGCTATAATCACTTATTAGTTCCAAAACTTTTTATTGATTCTTTTGGATTTTCTACATAGGTAATCATGTCATCTCTGAACAAAGATATTCTTATTTATTCCTTGTCAACCTGTGTACTTCTTTTTTTTTCTTGTCTTACTACAGTAGCTAGGACTTCTGGTACAGTGTTGAAAAGGATTGGTGAAAGGGGATATCCTTGCCTTGTTCCTGATTATGGTGGGAGAGCTTTAGTTTCTCACCAGTAAGTATGATGCTGGCTATAGTTTTTTGTTTTTGTTTTTGTTTTTGTAGAAAGTCTTTGTTCTGAAAGTTATTCCTAGTTTATTGAGAGTTTTTGTCATTAATTGACTCTGTATTTTTTCTAGTGTTTTTCCTGCAAACATTGATACGATCGTGTGATTTTTCTTCTTCGGCTTGTTGATGCATGCTGGGAATGGTCAGCAATCCCTGTACCAGCAGATGACAGATGACTCCAAACTTTGCTGTGAAAGAGAGGAGAAGGCAACTGGGTCAACTCTCAGAGATGAAGACATTTTTCTCCTCTTTGCTTCTGCCTTTATTGGTCCTTCAGATAATCACGAATCTTTAGCACTGCTTCTCAAGCACATGATGTGTGACAAGGGGTCTTTCTTACTGGAACTAGGAGAAAACTAGGAAACTAGGAGAACTCTTTCCCATCTGTTTATGGGAAAGAGACAATATGCTAATCTGCGTATTCTGCAAGTTCTGCTAAACCTAGCCTAGGGGAACAAAGTATACATCTCTGATCACAGGGCAGCCAGTTTGGGCTAAGAAAGCTTCGGGGAAGGCAACTCCCTGCGGCATTCCTATGGCAGAGTGGTCGCGCAGGCAGGCCTCGGCATTCCAAAGGCCTACGCCCTTCTCCAAAAACTTTTCTGCCCTCAGCAGCCTCTATGTTACATTTTAGCAAGTCAGGTATTATAGATGCTCTACATTAACCCCAACAGATGCAATGGATTACATTAATTGATTTTTGAATGCTGAACCAGCCTTGTGTGCCTGGGACAGATTCCACTTGGTCATGATGTATAATTCTTTCTGTATACATTGTTGGATTTTGTTGAGGATTATTTTATCTATGTTATGAGAAATGGTCTGTAGTTTTCTTGTAATCTTCATCTGGTTTTGATATTAGGCTGATGCTGGGCTCATAAAATGAATTAGGAAGTATTTCTTCTGTTCCAATCTTCTGGAAGAGATTGTACAGAATTGGTATAAATGCTTCCTCAAATGTTTGCTAGAATTCACCAGGGAACCCACCTGGGCCTGGTGTTTTCTGTTTTAGAAGGTTATTAGCTATTCTTTAATAGATTTGGGCCCAATGTATATTGTATATCTGGTATGAGTTTGGGCAGATTGTGTCTTTTTTTCTAGATTTATTTTCTCTCCTTTGTTAATATTATCAATGAAATAATTTCATGCATTGTATTTGCTATTACATTTTCTCACATTTACTATGTTGGGAAATGGCAGACTGTGTCTTTCAAGGAATATTTCATCTAAGTTATGGAGTATGAGTGCAGAGAGCTGCTCATAGTGTTCCTTGATTATCCTTTCAATGTCCATGGGAACTGTAGTGATGTCCCCCTCTTTCATTTCTGACATTAATAATTTGTATTCTCTTTTTCTTTTTTAATTAGCCTGGATAGAGGCTTATTGACTTCATCAGTCTTTTCAAAGAGCCAGCTTCTGGCTTCATTGATTTTCTCTATTGATTGTCTGTTTTCAATTTCACTGGTTTCTGCTCTAATTTTTATTAATTCTTCTCTTCTGGTAACTTTGAAATTACCTTGCTCTCTTTTTCTAGTTTCCTAAGGTAAAAGCTTAGGTGATTGGTTTTAGATGGTTCTTCTCTATATATGTATCCAATGCTATAAATTTCCCTTTAAGTACATTGCTCTCATTATATTCTACAAATATTGATAAGTCATCTGTTCATTCTCATTGAGTTAAAAACATTTTAAAATTTATCCTGAGATTTCTTCTTTGACCCATGTGCTATTTGGAATTGTGTGGTTCAATGTCCAAGTATGTAGCACTTATCCAGCTGTCTTTCTGTTAGCAATTTCTAGTTAAATACTATTGTAATCTGAGAGCAAATATTGTATGAGATCTATTCTTTAAATTTGTTATGATGTATTTTATGGCCCAGAATGTGACCCATCCAGAATGTTTAATGCAAGCATAAGAGGGATGTGTGTTCTGCTGTTGTTTGATGATGTAGTCTTTGTTCTTCTTCTCTTTTTCATGTAGTTCTTTATTGTTTTTGAAAACTGTACATTTAAAAATTATGTAATGTGCTAACTCTGGAGACCAGATCCTTCCCTCCCCAGGGTTTGCTGCTGTAGCCACTGTTTGTTTGTTTGTTTGTTTGTTTGTTTTGGTTGATTGGTTTTGATTTGCTTTGTGACTTCTTTGAACAAATCCTGTAGAGTCTATTTTTCATGATGTATGGCCATTGAAGTCTCTTCTCACTGGGCTTAGTATTCAGTTAAAGATTGGAGAGTTTTCCTTTGGTGCCTGGAAACTCTAAGTCTCCCGGTCTTTGCCAGGGAGCTCTTTCTCATGTGTGCTGGGGGCTCCTTCAATGCTCAGCCAGGCAGTTAGCAACTCTGCCCTGGCTTTTACTTCCTAGCCTCAAAATCAGCCAGATGTGAGAGTTTAGGGCCTTCCCTGGTGTTTCCAGAGCAAGCACATAGCACGCATATGGCCTTCCAGATTCCCAGGAATATATTGGAGATTTAAAGAGCTCCTACATGTGACTCCTGATCTCGGGGTCATCAGTTCAAGCCCCACATTGGGTGTAGAGCTCGTGTGTGTGTGTGTGTGTGTTGCAATATATGCATATATCATATATTGCATAAATATATATCATATATAAAAATGTATATATAAATATGTATTACATAAAATAAAGTAAAATAAAAATTAAAAGTTCTTATGGACTTTTCCTTTCCCAGCCTTTCCTTTCAAGCTTTCTGGTTAGCCTGCTGTTTGCCCCCACTGTTACTCACGGCTTCTGGATGCCATGAAGGTAAACATTTGCCTTTAAATGTTTTCCAAAAATGTGCCAGGAGAGCTCCAAGTCAGGTCAGACAAAAACAGTCTTGCCAATGGGGCCTTTTAACAAACCATCAAACTGGTTAAGTAATGACAGTTCTCTGGTAGTGGGGCTTTGAAGTAGCCATCATTCCGTTTACCCCCTCCGCTGGCTACTAAGCTGCTGGCCTTCATCATGATTGTGAGTCATCGATTTTCAAGACAACCGCAAAGCTGGAGAAAGGAGATTGGGCCTGGGGTCAGTTCAAGTGCCACAAACCTTGTTGTTCTTTTCAAGATCTTGGCATTTTTCTTGAAATTGCTGTTAGAACGGTTGTAAGTGCAGGTCAATTTCCAGAGTTCTGAAAAAGTTGTTCCTGCTAAATTTTGCTGGAGAAAATTGTTGGAGGTCCAGTTTTACTGACATTATCCTGTCTGCTTCTTGCAGGGATTTCTTTCTATTTCCTCAGGAGGAGGCTTTGGGGAGGCCCGAGGCAGGAGCGGCGTGGACGGCCTGCGGAAACTCGGAAACTCGCTGTGTCCTCTCCTCTCTCCGCCTCATTTCCCCGAGCTGTAAAAAGAGATGTTCAACAATGGTACTCCCACCGGGCAGACTCACCTCACACGCCCCATCTCCGTGCCTTGCCTGGAGGCAGTTTGAAAACAGAAAGGGGATCTTTTTAATCTCAGCATCCCCTAAAGCAGTGGCTTTCAGACTTCTTTTCCACACTCAGAAATCCTGCACAGACACGGTTACTTGCGTGTGTTGCGTATGGGACCCCCACCAAACAGTAACTACGGCTTCAGCAATGCGCTCTTGATATTTCTGTTTTAGTTCTTTAAGAAATGCGTTGGCCATGGCCCACTAAAATGACTCTCCTGAACTACTCTTGCATCATCACCCACAAAGTGAAAACCTTGGCCCTAAACTCACCCCCATCCAGGTCCCCACTGTCCCCAAGCTGAGTGGGGGACATGGGCGCTTGGCAGGAAAGTGGGTAGTCGCTGGGGAGTCGGTCACATGTGTGGCTGAAAAGGTTGGATTTTTAGGATGGTGTTCATTTGGGGGTCCAGAGGGCATTAGGACACTGGAGCTCTGGGCAGATGGCTCTGGTGAGGCAGAAACGACTCTTCCTGTGGATGCCTGGTAGGCAAATCTTACATGTAAGCTCCCTGATCACTGTCCCAATGCTGTGGACTGAATTGTGTCTCCTCAAAATTCACATGCCGATGCCCTAACCCCCAAGGTGATTGTGTTCGGAGATGATGCTTTGGCGGCAGAGGTGGGGTGGGGATTAGGTAATAAAGATGGAGTCCCCATCACGAGATTCGTGCCTTTATAATAAGAGACAGAGAGATCTCCTTCCCATTCCCACCACATGAACACACAGCAAGAAGATAACCATGTACACGCCAGGAAGAAAGTCCTCACCAGAAACCACACTGGCCAGCGCCCTCATCTGGGACTTCCAGCCTCCAGAACGGTGAGAAATAAATTTCTGCTGTTCTATGCCCCCCGCTCTGTGGTATCTTGTTCTCGCGGCCCAAAGAAACACATGCACCCAGTCCTAAATCCCCAGACACTGCATTCAGATCTGGACCCAGACACCAAGGAGTCATCGTGACCATTCATCAAAGTCACCCCTGTGAGCCAGCCCTCGGGGAACACATGGAGAAGGAGAGTTTCCCTGTTCCCACAGGACGGGTTCAGGTAGGAAACATCTTTTAATCTTGTTGTAGCCAACCATGGCAGGGGCAGGAGTTCTGGGCATTCTTCCCAATGAACAGGAGAGAGGTCTCCGTGAGAAACTGTACAACGTGGAAACGCTGAGCTCACGACCTAGAGTCCCACTCTCTTCACCTGGTGCTGCCTCAGCCTGCCCCTCTGGGAGGGGGGACCCAGCTGCTGGGAGAGCTCTAAGCGCTCCTGGCCCAGCCCCTCCTCGCCCACTCCAGGGGAAGATCTGAACTGAGCGACATCACTTCCGTCTTTACCATCTGCACTGTTGACGTCATCTTTATCTTCGACCTCATTTGTGAGATGAGAAGAGTCAGCACAGGCCTGGGCACGGAGCACAGGCTCAGGAAATGAAGCTCCCCCTTCCTCAGATCATGTGCCCTTCACAAGGCACCTTGCTGCCTCAAACATAATGTGAACAAAGCGATGGTAATGGTTATCATCCAGGGCTCGCTCTGCGCCCGATACAGAATACAAAAGCCGCCAGGCATCCATTTACTGAACCCTGGCTGTCCTGTGGGGTGGGACCTACGAGGCCCATGGAAAGCGTTGAAGAGTCTGGACTGACAGCACCCTGTTTTCTTCCAGGGCGGAGCTGAGAGAAGCCCCTGTTCTAGGCAGTGGGGGGAGTACGGGGCTCCCTCCGTCACCCAGCTGCAAGAGGGAAGACCAAAATAGTCCGAGCACACACATTCTCACACGCACACACACTGCAGACACACCCATCCACCACACACCCATCACACCCACTTACATACACACACACACAAACTCACATCCCCATACACACCGAACACCCTTTCATACAGCTGTACACACATACACTCACCCACAGACTTGCACACACACACCACACACATACAAACACACTGGGATGTTTGCTCTGGTGTGTCCGCACGGCTATGCCATAGTGCCCAGATACTTGTCCAAGCCTTACTCTGATTGTTTCCTGAGGGTGTTGTTTGGATGAGACGAGCATCTCCATCAGTGGACTTCTGAGTGAAGCAGACCGTGCTGCTCCGTAATGTGGGGGGGCCTCATCCAGTCTGTTGAAGGCCTGACTAAAGGGAAGCCTGACTTCCCTTGAGCAAGAAGGAAGTCTGCCAGTGGACAGCCTTTGGACTTGAACCGCGGCTCTCTCCTGCTGGCCTCACCTGAAGAGTTTGGACTTCCCAAGCCCCTCTACAATTTCATGAGACAATTTCTTAAATCTCTCTCTCTTGCTCCCACTCCCCTTCCCCAGCTGAGACATCGTGTTAGTTCCGTTTCTCTGGAGAACCTTGACTAATACACACATATACATATATGCATGGAAAGAGTCACACACACCACACACACACATACACTCACACATACATAAATATATGGTCTACACAAAAATACACCACACACACACCCCTTCCATGCACACCCACCCACCCACATTAGGCATGTACCGCACACACATACAGATACCCTATGAATGCACAGGTCACTGTAGTGGGCAGATGGACAGACACTCCCTTACTAGCCACACACATACACACACATCACAATTGCACAGACACACACACTGCCACACCACGCTACCACTTTCAGACATGCACACGCACCCATGACTTCCGTAAAGGCCCCAGTGAATGATCTGCGAGCCAGTATGGGCGGTCCTCAGACCTCACGGCCCAGAGGCTACTTCTAAGGATGAGCCTACCTGCTTCTCTTGCTGGACTCTTAGATGAGACATACCTCTTTGAACACGTCAAAAGGAACTTGATGTAAATAGATAGTGGTTGCTTGTGTTGAACTCAGTGAATAGGAAAGCAGACATTTTCAGTGGGAACAAGCTGGCCCCTGAGTGGCTTCCGGCCGAGGGAGAGGAGGGCTCACCTCTCCGTGGCTTGTCCCATGTGATGACATCCCCAGGTGCGGGCTCCTCCGCTGCAGCAGATAGAGACAGACAGGGAGGATGGAAGGGTTCTTCCGGCAGAGCGTGGCCCCATCCCACCCCTGTGCAAGGACGGGAAGTCAGCTTCGGGGGCTGGGCCACAGCGGGTGTACCCCAGAGAGGACCCAAGCTCCCTCACCGGTCTCAGATCAACATCGTTTGGATCAGAAATACAAGCCGAGCGAAACACCAGCTATTCCAGAAACATCTGCACTCGATGTTTGCTTCAGCTTCTGAGCACGGGAAATGATGCCATCCCTTCCTCCAACAAAAAAATTTTAAACTGACAGCAGAACACTTAGTAGAAGGTTCCACGATCTCTGTGGGAGTCTCGCTTTTCAAGGGAAAAACTAAACGTATGAAATCTCAATCAGTGGCGATCACAGCTGGCGCCGCACACATGACCCGGGAGGCCACGCTCCCGGGAGCATTTGGAAGACGTCATATTACCGAACACATCCTCTCCATCGGAGGGCGACCTGTCCAAGGGCTGCGTGGGAAGGAGAGCAGAGCGGCCCTGAACTGGGCCAGGTGGTTGACCCTCCCAGCCCCCACCCAGACATCTACGTGGAGCACAAGAGGGAGGTGGGGATGGCCAGAGGCCTGCTCTGGGCAGACTCTTTAATCCCTCAACAATACCCTCTGAGGACAGTGGTAGGAGCCCATTTTTTTAAAAATTCATTTTATTTAAATTCAGTTAATTAACACAGAGTGTATTATCAGTTTCAGAGGTAGAGTTTGGTGATTCATCAGTTGGGTAGAACACCCAATGCTCATTCCATCATGTGCCCTCCATGCCCGTCACCCAGCTACCCCATCTCCCGGCCCGTCCCCTCAGCAGCCGTGTTTGTTTCCTAGAGTTAAGTATCTCTTACAGTTTGTCTCCCTCTCTGATTTCATCCTTCTTAGTTTTTTAAATTTTTTTTTTTTTTTTTAATTTGACAGAGCACAAGCAGGGGGCATGGCAGGCAGAGGGAGAGGGAGAAGCTGAGCAGAAAGCCCAATGTGGGTCTGGGATCACGACCCGAGCCGAAGGCCGATGCTTGATTCACTGAGCCATCCAGGTGCCCCTGGTCTTATTTTATTTTTCCCTCCCTTATAATCCTCTGTTCTGTTTCTTAAATTCCACATAGGTGTGAAATCATAAAATTATCCTTCTCTGATTAACTTATTTGGCTTAGCACAATACCCTCTAGCTCCAACCATGTCATTGTAAATGGTAAGATTTCATTCCTATTGATGGCTGGGTAATATCTATCTATGTATCTATCTATCTATCTATCTATCTATCTGTATCTCACATCTTCTTTATCCATTCATCTGTGGATGGACATCTGGGCTCTTTCCATAGTTTGACTATTGTGGACACTGCTGCTATGAATACTGGTGTGCAGGAGCCCCTTCAGATCACCGCTTTTGTATCCTTTAGGTAAATATCCAGTAGAGAAATTACTAGGTAGCTCTATTTTTACCTTCTTATGGAAACTCCATACTGTTTTCCAGAGTGGCTGCACCAGCTTGCATTCTCACCAGCAGTGTAAGACGGTTCCCTTCAGGAGGAACCCATTTGACATCTGAGGAACCTGAAGATCATAGATGACCAAGCATTTTTGGTTAATAAAGAGAAGGAGGAATCTTCCTGCCCATCTCTGCCATTTGGGGCATTGTGAGAACATAATGGGTCTGATAAGGGGCCAAACTCTTGGTTTTACTTTGCAAGGTCATGGCCCCTGACGCTTGTACCTGAAAGCACACACTTCTCAGGTGACCTTGGGAGACCCACACAGATACCTCCTCCTGTGTGTCAATGAGATCCAAGAAGGTTCCTGGGTTCTCTCTTTTGCACTACTGCAGAAATCTGTCAAAATTCTGCCCAGGCTTTGTACTGGCTTTCGTGCCACCTTGCATGTGTGTGAACCTGATCATGCTTACTCCAGACTAAACCACATTCTCTCCTTGATCCTGGGACAGAAGAGTCTTCTGGGGGCGGGCCTGTCCTATTTCCCCAATACACAGTGGCATTTGGGGCTGTGATCCTCCTCACCATCTTGCCATCCAGCTGGAGCATCTTGGGAATCACAGGGAGAATATCTGGAAGTGGAGGCAACAGCCTTTCCTGGCGGAGAGGTTTTCTTCCCCAAATGCTCTCACACTGGCTACCTTGGCCTGGGACGCAGAATGATCTAAATGCCCCGCTAAACTCAAAAGGTGCCCACAGGCCGAAGATAGCCACGATGCCACTGCCTGCACAGCCTCATGCTTTGTTCAATACCAGTTCTCTTGGCACTTGCCAACCCTTCAGCTGCCTCTCAGACACTGGTTCTTCTCACCCGCACACTGCCCTTGAGATCCATCTGAGTTTCTGCAAGTGTCAAGCAAGGGCTGGGTCCTTCCTGTGACTGGATGGGGCCTCATGTTCACCCAGTCTACTCCTCGGGCAGTCCCGAGGGACTGGGTTGGCTTTCTGGGTTGGCTTTCATGGGGCCCATCTCCAGCAGGTGCACCAGACCCAGCATCTGGTTGGGAACTGCTGCTCTCCTTCCTTCCCTGAGTTAGGCGTTACCCATCCTAGTCCAACACCATGAATGCTATCATTACGCAGTTCATTCGCTGCCTTCTTCTGACTCAGCCTCTTCCCTCTGCCTTCACCATGTACAGAGGGATCCAGTGGAGAAAAGCTAACTGCATATGGCTCTGCTATTTTAGGTCAGTCAGGCAAACAAGTGGCACACATCTTAATACCATCAACTGCTTTATTTTTAAAGAGCTGGACATCTTTTCTATATACGCTACTTGTAGCCTCTAGGTTTGGGGGTCTGGCTGCATCCTGTAGGAAACTCTCCTTGCATACATTCATATTTGCCAGATGTGACCATGGTCCCACTCCCATTTTGCATTTGCTCTCTACATCTGGTTCACCAGAGACGGAATCCATGAGGAGTGAAAGACGGACAGCAAACGCCAAGCATGGACAGTCGCCACCTAAGTCGTCTTCAGGGACAGACACTGTAAACTTAAATGCACCATTTTGCAGAGGCCCACATGGTACGGATGCTGTTTTGAAGCACGTTGATGCAGAATGGTGGGGGAACTGCACACAGGTGCCTGGTGACTTCTGCCCTGCCACGAGGCAGGCTCTGCAAGAAGCCACTCCTCCAGCTAGAAGGTACTAGAAGAAGAGTGGGTGATCCTTGTTAACTGTGCCATAGAGATGCAGCCTCAGTTATAGGCAAAGCACTCTTGGGACTAGAAGGCAGCAGAATCTTTGAACAGAGTGGAAGAGGACTCATTTCCACGCCCCTGTTCATGTTTTCTCTTCATCGTCGGACCAGCTGTATATGGAGCTCGTAGACATGCTCTACAGGGGTTTGGAATATACTCCAAACAAAAAGCAGCAGTGGTCTGCACTGCCAGACTTTCCATCCCCGGCTTTCACGTCACTAGACGGCCTGGTGTGGGCAGCGTTCCCGTGCCTTCCACAGAGGGCTTGGAGCTCCTGAATGCTGTCAGTGCCCTGACCCAAACCACTGTGCCCGGAATACCACTGTCCAGAGCCAAGTGGCTCAAAATTATCCTTGAAAGAGGGATTTCCAAATTAGGAAAAGCAGATTCAAGTATATATCTACAGAGTTACCAGTCCTAGTGTTCTTCATCCCATTGAGAAATTTCCGGTATCTGTCTGGTATCCGCGTCCTTCTGCCACAAGGACATCCTTTATTATAGATAGGTTTTTTGTAGTGTAGGTCCGACAATCCTGACTTCTCTCAGCTTTGTGTCTCTAAATATGTCTTTATTTTGCCTTGATCTTTGAAAGATTTTTTTTTAGTGGCTCAGAAAGACTGCACGTGTTAAGTGGACAGGTGTTTTCCTGTGGCCTCCTTTCATGCGTGGCTCTGGTGAGAAGCCCGCCTCCATCTTTGCCTCTGTTCCTCCATGCTTACCGTGTGCTTTTCTCCCTGGCTGCTTCCCAGATTTTCTCTTTCTCATTGGTTTTAAGCAGTTAGATGAGGAAGTGCCTTGGTGTGGCTTTCTTTGTGTTCCTTTGCTTGTGGTCCATCGGGTCTCTGTGTTTATTCATCAATTTTGTAAAATTTTTTACCATTTTATTTTTCAAATATTCTTTCCTGCCTCTCCTGCCTTGCTTCAGGGCCACTGGAAGT
The DNA here is from genome assembly GCF_964662115.1 of Mustela nivalis. Taxonomy (NCBI): domain Eukaryota; kingdom Metazoa; phylum Chordata; class Mammalia; order Carnivora; family Mustelidae; genus Mustela; species Mustela nivalis. The sequence continues at coordinate 4,930,888 of NC_139025.1, read as the reverse complement.
TACCCCCACAGCTACCTGATGTTCCATAATTGTTTTGTTTTCCATTTCCATTTGCCTATTTTATCTTGGAGAGTTTCTATTCCCAAGTCCTCAAAGTAACTAATCCTTTCTTCCACAGTGTTGAATCTTTAGTTAATCCCGTCCAGTGTATTTTTCTTCTCAGACATTGTATCTTTGTTCCTTGGTGTTTCTCTGACATCTCTTTTCTTCTCTTTCATGTGTCCACTTAACACGTGCAGTCTTTCCTTTTGCTTCTAGAACAGAGAATAGAATTATAATAACTATTTTTATCCTCTCTACTGGTTCTATCATCTCAGATTGAGTCTTCTCCTCATTATAGTCATATTTTCCGTGAATCTCTACATAACTAGGTAATTTTCTATGGGATCCTACACATTGTAAATTTTACCTTGGCGGGGGCCGAATAGGTTTCTATCACTGTAACTATAGAGCTTTCTTCCCAAACATAGCGGCTTGGAAACAGTTCGATCCTTTGAGGCTAAGTTTTAAGTTCTGTCAGGTAGGTTTTCATCTAGCACTCATTTTACCCCAGTCCTGTACCAGTTCCCTCTGAACACTCTCTCTACCCAATGCCCATGGCCCACAAGACTTTCCAGTCTGGCACGGAAGCCACGCTATTCCCCACCTGTGGGAGCGTGGGTGCTGATATCTCTAATCTGTTCTGAGGGTTCTTTCCCGCCTGGGGTAGCTTGCTGATCCCCCACTGAATGCCCCCAGGGAACCCCTCCCTCTGAATGCATCCCTCTTGTCACACTCTGTCTGTGGACTCCAGTTGTCCCTCACCTCCCAGCCCGTCTCCTCAACTCAAGAAGACCCCTCCTGGGCCCCCTTCCCTGCTCGTGGCCTGGAAACTCTCTCCAGGCAGTAAGCAGGAGCCGTAACAGGGCTCACATGACTCGTGTCCCATCCCTCAGGGATCACGGTCTTGAATTGTTTGACGTCCAATGTCTGAAAACTTTTGATTGCATATATTTTGTCCAGATTTCTAATTGTTTCAGGCAGGAGGGTAAATCTAGTCCCTGTTATTCTGTCTTGGCCAGAGGTAAAAGTTCATCAAATATTTGCTGAACGTCAAATATTTACTAAGTGCCAAAGATTGTTGAACATCAGGCCAACTTCTGTACATTTGGAATGCATCAGGGATAAAATCCAACATCTCTACCCTGGGGCGGGGGCGAGCAGCGGTGGTCACGAAATCAAAAAATAAACTTACGAAATCAATAAATTATATATAGTGTTATATGAGTTAGCTTGGGACGCTTCCACAAGCACCACAGACTGGGGGCTTAAATAAGAGAAACTGACTTTTTCACGGTTCTGGAGGCTACGAGTCCAAATCAAGCTGTCGGCAGGTTGGTCTCTCCTGAGGCCTCTCTCTCTCTCTCTCTCTGGCTTGTAGACAGCCTTATCCTCCCTGTGTCCTCACATGGCCGGTCCTGCTCACACACCCGTGTCCTGATCTCCCCTTCTTATAGGCTGCCAGTCACAGGGCTCAGGGCTCATCCTGGTGACCTCACTTACTCTTACTCACCTCTGTAAAGGCCCTATTTCCAATTGCAGTCCCATTTGAAGGCTCCGGGGGATTAGGACCTCAACATATGGGTTCCAGGCACAGTGGAGCCCAGAAAAGGTATGTTGGAAGGTGGTCAGTGCTGAAGAAATAAAGGGGAAAAAGCAGAGCAGGTTTGGGGGGCTGGGAATCAGAGTGCCCCACAGGACACGTTCTAAATACAGTCTTACTGACAAGGTGACATTTTGTTTTCTCTCCCCTCTACTCCCACCCAAACCCTAGTGTGATCAGAAGGGTCTCAGAGTTACTGCGAGACCAAAGTGGCATCCTTGGAGAGGGATTCTTCCAAGTCTTGGATTGCTGACTGCCCCCCCACCCCTGCCAAGGCTGGGAGGGACGCAGAGGAAAAACAGATCATGAGCAGGGCTCTCAGAGCCCCCTAGCCCCGCCCAGGCCATAATTAATTGGGACACATGCTCTCAGAGTTCACAGATGTTTATTCTACAAAATCTAGGACCCAGATCCAATGAGAAAACGCATTTTTCCTGGTGAGTGTCTGGGTCTGATCAGCTCTTGTGATGGAGTGCAGCTGAGCCGAACAGCTCACGGTGGTCAAGACGAAGCATCTGGAAGGCTGTCATCCACATTTGAAATGTGCCATGTAGACACAGTTGTGTGCACACGAGGCTGTCCCCTCCTTCTGGACAGGAGCAGGACACCCCAGACATAAGCCCCTGCTCCAATGAAAGCTGGGCTTGGGGTCACGCGTGCATGGTGCCTCCACCCAGCATAGTGACCCTTCCTTCCTGCGGGGCCCGTGTCATGTGACCATCTCCACTGTTGCACCATGAAGTGCGGGGGACCTTTCTCCCCCCGCTCACAGCCCACCTCCCACAGCATGCGGATTCCCTGCTCTCCTCACCACACTTGGGCTCCGGGGGGACAGAGTCTCCAGCTCCTGCCAGCACCGCAGCCTCAGAGACATGGCCGGCCCCACACCTAGCCTGACACAGGCTATTTGACTTCCTTTACACCACTGACTGCCTTGAGCCCAGCCCCCCAGCCCCCACCCCTGCTGCCAACCTTGGCCCAGCCTCCAAGGCAGGGCTCTTGGCCTTGGAACCTTCAATGCCAGCCTGAGTGCCCCCCTGGGCTGGAGCCCTGCGGTCTGGACATGACACCCTATAGGCTGGAGCCGTCTGGGGGTGGCTCTTGGGAAAGGTGACCCGCACCAACTAGGGTCCCAGGAGCCAGGTGATGTGCCGAGGCCCAGTGTCACAGTGTGTCTTCCTTTCTTCCACCATCTTTCTGTCATTTGAGAGGTTGGGGGGCCCCAAGGGCTCCAGCGTCCCCCAAAACCCTGTGGGCACCCTGAGGTACGGATCAGAGACAAGGGAATGGTTGGAAGGAGGGAGGAAGTGGCGTTCTAGTGTGGGGGCTTTGACCCCAGCCCATGGCTTTCTTCCAGGTCTCCCAGCTCTGAAGTTGCACAGAAACAATTTCTTAAAACTTTTGTTGAACCTTAAAAACCTCTTGCTCTCATCTTTTGCTCCAGCCCACAGACCCTGAAGGGGACAAAACCGAAACCAAACAAAAACAAAACCCCAACAATCTTTGTCTTTGAAACTCAGGCAACCATAGACCTCACAAAGACCCCAGGCCTGGCAGGCCCATCTCCTGATGGGGCCTGGCCCACCCAGCCCCAGAGACCTCTAGAGCATGAGGCCAGTTCTCCCTCCAGGTTGGTTCCTTTCAAAGTAAAGTCCGAGACTTCACTTTTAAACAATTTAGATAATTTGACCAATCGACCCTGGCCATGGCGTTTACAGGCAGTACTCACAGGAAGTAGTACATACACAACTTTGGGGAGCAAGCCAAGGTGTTTTAGAAACGGCCCAGGCACTCCAGGCAGGAGCTCGGGCCCCGACCACGAGTCCACAGGGTGCGCACCACCCCTGCTTTTGTCCCGGGCCAAATGGAAGCAGCCCGGGGTCGGGGACACTACGCGGTCTGAACACGGCAAGCTGGGTGGACATCTTGGTTACAATTCTCTACACGGCAGCCTTCTCTGAGCTGCTGGCCACCTCCACATTGTGCCTCAGTTTCCTTATTTGTACACTGCCTGTGGGGGGTTATGTGAGGTTAAAATGCGGTTTGTAAAGGGTTTTATTAATTCCTGATGGGAATATGATTTATTAACCTGTGCCCCAAGGAATAAAGGAATTTTGGCCTTGTGAGTTCCCCTCCCCCCCTCTTCCCCACCCTCCTTCCCCCCAACCAAAAAGAGAGGTCTCCATTTGCCAGCGGGGGTGGGGGGTGGGGGGTGGGGGGTTCAGGCTTTTTTTATGATGCAGATTTGGGCCAGAGGGCACCAAGAGAGAGGTCTCAGGAGGGAGAGAGCTGAGGGTCAGGGTTACTGGCTGGGTGAGTTCCAGGGCTCCCCTTTGTGGTGGAGAATATGGGGAAGGGGCAAAGCCAAAAGCAAACAGAAAGCTGGGAGCGAGTCTAGCTCATCAGGGAGAGCCCCCGGGAGTGGGAGGAGAGGGGCTGCTGGAGAGAGACGGAGCGGGGTGGTGGGGTGGTGTCAGGGCAGGTGGGCGAGGAGGCTCCCCCCGACCCAGATGCTGGGAAAAGGGACTGTGGGGCGGGGGGGTGGTGAGGTGACATCCTTTGAGTGTCTGAGCTGTGGCCCCTGGATGTGGCTTCCAAAGTCTCCAGCAAGGACTGGGATTGGCATCTGCCCCTCAGCGCCCTGCTGGGGACCCGCGCAGCCTGGGCCGCATCTGGGTTGTGGGCTGTCTCCGCAAGCGCTGAGCGCCTGCTCCAGCTCTGTGGCCGCTCACGCTCCAGGATGCCGGCCACAGAGGCAGGGAATCCGCCTGCCTGGTGAAAGGGGGGGGTGGGGTGGGCGGGGGGCGAAACTCCCTCCTCTGCGGTCCATCGGAGAGGTGGCCTGCCGGGGGAGTCTAGAAGGACAAGGACATGTTGCCGGTCAGCGAGGGGACAAGGGTGGGAGAGGGCACGTGCAGGCATTCTTGGCAGAGGCCAGGGGCTGTGCAAAGGCCCAGGGGCAGGAAGACATAAAGACTCAGGCATTGCAGAGGTTCTGCTTTTAACATGATATGTGGTGAGATGAAGGGAGTTTGGGTTTTACCCAAAAGGAGTGAAGGGGCAGATGAAAATCCAAGGATAGTGGGGGAGTCATGGTGTCAGTTAGGAAGTTTGCGTTGGCCGAGGCAGGAGGAAGCACAGCGGAGAGGTGGGGACCCCACCCGGCTGCATGAAGAGGAGGTTCCTTACCTGCTGTTACCTCCGCCAGCTGTGTGCGTGCACGTGTGTTCCAGCTCTGAGACCTCAGACTGGGGAAGGGACGCTGAATCAGGACCTCTCCCTCGTGCACGGACCCCTCCCCAGTGTTCCCGGAGAAACTTCAAGGGGCCCGGCAGGTGGCCCAAGGCTGAGGAAGGCCCTGAGCTGCAGAAACAGCTGGAAGGGAATCTATTTGTTCTTTGCTACAGCTGGACGTAAACCAATGAGGGCAGACCCCACGGGGGCCCTGGTGCTGGGAGAAGAGCACGAGAAGGGTAAATCCAGGCGTGTTAATCCTTGCTGGAACTTTCCAGCTGCCCGCAGGATAAAGCCCAGACTCACAGGACGGGGGCAAGACCTGGGGCTGTTGGCTGCCGCTCTCACTCCTGGCTCCTCCTCACCACCCCCACCCCCACCCGGACCCTCAGTGGGGAGGTGGGGGGTTCCAGAGGGACTCAGGCAAGGTGTGCACTTTCCTGCCCCAAGGCCTGTGGCCGTGGGGTCCCATGCAGAGACCAGCTGCGCACAAGGCCATCCTTCTCCGGCACCCCCGCCTGAGGCAAACGTGCTGTCTGCTCTGTGTTGCTCGCCTCAGCCAGAGAGGCTCCAGCGAGGTCACTGGGACGACTCGAGGCCATGGGGCCCCCACTCCAGCCCAGCTTTCCACAGCAGTGTGAAGGGGTCCCACAGCAGCCTCGCAGGAGCAGGCAGGGGTGGGTCAGGACGCCCAGCCGACGCCAGCTGTGGTGCCGAGGACAAGGACCCAGGAGCCGGGCTGTGCGGGTTCTTCAGAGTGATTGTGGGGTGCCAGGACCTCCCACAACACCCCACCGGGAGCCCCATGGGCGCTTAGGAAAGTAGGCTGCTTCTTCATGGCCCTGCTGCTCCTCTGAACACTGGGACCCCCTCGGAGCCCTTCCGGCCCCCACCACGGGCCCCCCAGCTGTGCCAGACCGGGAGCTTGACCTGCTCTGCCCCTGGACGGCTCCTGGCCCCCTGCCAGCTGTGAGCCACCCCTGCACAGGCCACTCCCACCCCGGGCTGTGGGGCCCTGTTTCCCAGGAACCAGCATCTCCGCTTCTGCAGGTCAAGAATGGTCTGCTGGTGACCAAGAGCTGCAGTTCCTGCAATGGACCTTCCAGGAAGGGGGGAACCTGCAGTGGCGACGGGCAGCTGAGGAGGGGCCTCTTTGCCTCCTGGGGGTGTCTGGCCAAGTGGGCCCAAGGTATGAGGTCCTGTGCCCCTGTGTGCCGTGCAGCCACCTCTGCCTGTCCCCGTGTCCCGCACCTACGGCCCGTCTCCATCTTGCCCCTGCTCTCTCAAGGGCTGGGTACTCCCCCCTGCAGGGCTGGTCGGCTGCTAGCTCACTTGCTGCAGCTGCTTCTTTTTCTAATTCTCTTTTTTTCTAATTTAAATTTAATTAGCCAACACATACTACATCATTAGTTTCAGATGTAGAGTTCGGCGATTTATCAGTTGTGTGTAACACCCAGGGCTCATCACATCACAGGCTCTCCTTAACGTCCATCCCCTGGTCCCCCAGCGCCCCGTCCCCGCCCCTCCAGCCACCCTCGGTTTCCTCCTAGAGTTAAGAGTCTCTCAGTTTGTCTCCCTCTCTGATTTCCTCCCATTCAGTCCCCCCCTCCCCTAGAAGGGAATATGCGCGGTTTCTCATACTCCACGTATGAGCGAGACCATATGATGATGGTCTTTCTCTGACTCAGCACAGGACCCTCCAGCCCATCCACGTCGATGTGAATGGTAAGTAATCATTCTTTCTGATGACTGATATTCCCTTGTATATATGAACCACAGCTTCTTTCTCCATTCATCTGTTGACGGACGTCTGGGCTCTTTCCACAGTTTGGCTATTGTGGACGTTGCTGCTATGAACGTTGGGGTGCAGGTGGACCTTCTTTTCACTACATTTGTATCTTTGGGGTAAATACCCAGTAGTGTGATTGCTGGGTCATAGGGTAGCTCTATTTTCAACTTTTTGAGGAACCTCCCTGCTGTTTTCCAGAGTGGCTGCACCAGCTTGCGTTCCCGCCAACAGTGTAAGAGGGTTTCCCTTTCTCTACCTCCTCGCCAACACCTGTCATTTCCTGACTGGTTAATTTTAGCCATTCTCACGGGTGTGGGGTGGCATCTCCTTGTGCTTTTGATCTGTATTTCCCTGGTGATGAGTGATGTGGAGCATTTTTTCATGTGTCTGTTGGCCATTTGGATGTCATCTTTGGAGAAGTGTCTGTTCATGTCTCCTGCCCATTTCTTTTGATTGGATTATTTGTTTTTTGGGTGTTGAGTTTGAGAAGTTCTTCATAGATCCTGGATACTAGGCACACTTACTTCTTGAGCGTCTCTTGCCTACTGGTGTGGGGCTGGGGTCTGACAGCTGAGACTCTCCTTCCTAGCTTTGAGGGCGAGACCTCACCTGGGCCATAACAGAGCTCCGTGAAAGGTGTGTGCACCCAGAGGAGGGAATGCAAGGTGCCCTCATGGAGGACAGGGAGGCTCCTGGTGCAGAGTGATGGGGACCCTTCAGAGAGGAACGTGCAGGGCAGAGGTGGGATAGCAGCCCATCCTCCCAAGCTCTGCTGATCTCAGGGTTGCCAAGGGGCTTAGGGTACACTCAGGCGGATTCTCTAGAGAAGCTGGGCCCTGTGTGAAGGAGCCCCATGAAGGACCGAGACCCTTCCACAGCCCTAGACTTTACTAGGGAAGGCTGGGTCCGACTTGCCTGGGGGACCTTCCCCAGCAGTAGCAGGGGACCCCACAGCCAGGCGAGGGATCGATGGGGCCCGGGACAGGGCAGGGGGCTGCCACTCTGGCCATGTTTTGGGTGCACAAGGCTGCTTTACGCTGAGGACAATGAGATGCCTATGGGCACAGGTGGACGCAGGGATACCAAAGGGTACACACCACAGGTACGGACCACCCGCCTTCACGCAAGGATGTGCACAGTCGCACACGGACGTGATTAAAGATACCCCGGGGCCAGTGTGAGCCCCCCTCCCATGCTTCAGCCACCCAGGGTGGTAGAGGACAGGGAAAGACTCCTCACCTTCCTGATCGACAGACCAGCAGCCCCAGAGTTCCTTCTGCAGGTCTCCGATGTACAAGCAGGAAGCTCTGACAGCAGGAGCAACAAAGAAAGAAACGCAGAGACAAGAAGAGAGAAGACAGCCTGGAGGGAGGAGGTATAAAGCTGGTGGGGGGTGGTCTGGGGGCGGAGCCCAGGGAGAACCAGGTCAGGGCAGCTGCCTCCAGCCTGATACCTGTCACCACTCCCTGGATACCCCAGGGAAGGACGGGGGAACCAACCTTCGGGGACACAGATAGTGCCATGCACGAGCTGGTTGTTGGATGAAGGGACAATCGGTGCTCGATTCAGGAACATTTTCCAGGGGCCAGAACCGGGGTGAGCATAGAACCTGGGGAGAAACCAGGGAAGCTGGGAAGTTGACCCATGGCCGTTCAAGGCAAAGACCAGGTGAGCCGAGGTGCGAGGAATATTCCAGAATATTCCCATAGTGTTTCTGGTGTGGACAGTGGTGTTTCTCAAACTGAAGTGCTTGGGGACCCCCAGGGATATAGTGGCAGGACCCGGGGGTACATGAAGCAGAAAAACACAGATAGTCAAGGGTAGTGAGGAAAATCTCTTCCAACCCTGAACATGCATGGCAAAGAGCCGCTGGCAAAAAGGTCCCACGTGGGGACGTGACCCAAGCTTGTGTGACCAGGCTGGGCCTGAGGGGGCCTTCAAGGAGACAAAATATGACAGACAAGCTTAGAACTCCACCGTGTGCCTGGAGGGGTCTACATGGACCTCCTCACTGCCCACCAGACAATGGCCTGTCCCCTCCAGCCCAATGGCCTTCCCAGAGGCTCACAGACCACCGCCCAACCAGTGACTCCAAACCTCTCCTGCGTTCCCGGCCCCGACCTCACTGCTGCCTGCCCCCTCACCCTGCGCGGCCAGGTCCCCACGGCCCTCCCACCCTGGGCTCTGCAGCCTGCCGCCCGCTGGCTGGCCAGACCGAGGCTTAGGCCAGATGAACCCCCTTCCACTGCAATCATTTCTCTCTCCTTAAAAAAAAAAAAAAAAAAAAAAAAAAAATCTGTGGAAGATTTCTGGTAAATAAAATTACCCACCTTGTTCCAAGTGACTTGGTGAGTCAGCGGCTGTTGACTTGAAGTCGTGACTGTTTCTCTCCCTCGGGGCCTCACAGGCCTCTGAGAACACACGTGTGGACCCCAGGTTCAAGGATGGGGGCTGGGAGCCCCTCAGCCCGACCCCAAGGCCCGACCTCCTATGCCAGCCCCCCCCCTCACTCATGCTGCTCCGGGCCCCCACCCCTAGGAGCCCCACACCAGAGGTGCCTCAGACTCCCCTCTGTGCCCAGAGCTTTCTCGGTCTGGAACCTTCTCTCCCTCGTCCTTGGTCTTCTTTCTACCTTGAGCGGTCCATGGCCCCTTCCTGGCCCCCACCCCAGGCAGCAGCTTCCCCTTGGGCCTACCTGGGCCCACCTGGGCCTGCTTCATGTGACCCCGTCCTATTTGTCCCCGTTTTCTGAGGCTCTGTCACCACCCCCCATGCACCACGAGGATCCCCACCCACGACATGCCGCGCGCTCTGCCCAGCTGGGAGCCGCCTCCATCCCCATTAGAGCTGCACCTAGGACCGGGCGGGGGAGGCGCCCACAGGGGACCAGCAGTGAGCACCCTGGGACCGCAGCCTGCGTGGGGCACCCCAGGATGACCACCAGGTCTGGGGGATGGAAGGCGGGCGAGCAGACAGACCTGGCTGTGGGGCCGCAGGGCCCCGGATGAGCCTCTTCCTGCTGCTGGTGACGTTGTGATCTGCCCAGAGCCTGGGGTCCTCCCCTTTACCGGGGGCCGGGGGGACCATATACACAGATCCCCCCCACCACTGCACGGAGCAGGTGCCCAGTAAAGGTGCAGTCGTCCTCCCAGCGAGCCTGCGAGGCATGACGGCCATCTGAAGCCCACTGTCCCCTGTGTAATCTGCGGTTTGCGCCCTGGGCTTTCACCAGGGGCGTTTAGGAGGAACAGTTTTACAAAACTTGTCACAGCATTTGCTGTCTAGATGCTGCTGGGGACACTGTCCACTTTTCATCTCAGGGCTACCTAGATGGAACTTCACGGGAAAAGCCTCTTTCAGAACCAAGGCTAGAAAAAGCTTTGTGCTTTCCAGAGCACCCAGTGATGGCTGCCTTTAATGGAGTCCTTCCCTAACACAGGTATGCGGAGACACCGCTCCGTTCAGCCCTCAGGACAGTCCGTTCCGGGCTGATGAGAGCAGCCTTGTCCCCCTTCCCTGGGGTCTTACACATTTCCTGTGTACCCTCATGGGGAGAGGCGTGGGAAGCCCTATCTCCCGGGACAGCGAGGACAATGGAATGGATCCTATTTCCCTTTTCACTCTGGCTGCCAGGAATCTCAGAGCCAGGTTCCCATGGCCTGCGTGTTTGTATTCCCCTTCTCTCCTTGGTGCTCGATGCCTCTGGTCATTTATATTTGCCGTAGCCTGGAAGCTTTTGTGTTTTGCTTTTCACTCATTTTTGATCTGTCTTGCCTATAGTCCGAGGTCCTCTTTCATGAAGTAAGGCAGGGTTTGAGTAAATACTTACATGTGTCAGGCATGAAACCCAAACCCCACAGGCCCACCGGTTCCAGGAGTGGACCCTACACCTTCTCCTCACGAACCTTTTGTGTCCCGAGGGCATGCCTTGTCCAGAACCTGTGTTGGCTGTTGTCTTTGGACAGCGTTGATCAACCTCTGCCGGAGGAAATACAAACCCATAACCCAGGGGAATTTCTGACTCATGGAACTTTGAGTCCAAAGGGATCCCTGGCCCTGGTCCTTCACTCTGGGTGACATGGAAGCCCAGAGAGGGTGGGTGGCAGGTTCTGGGTCACATGATGGTGGCCTCCCAGCTTTCACCCAGATGGGACAGAAACCAGCTCCACCACCCTCAGCTTCCAACAAGGAAAGGGGTTCTGGCTGGAGACTCGGCAGAAACTGGAGATGGAGTTAGCGTTACGATTAAGTGTCGGTCGCTTTGGCTAGAGGTTTTGGGACTAGCAGGAAAGCTATAGACAGCTGGATGCTTCTGTCCACTGAACCTTTCAACAATGTGGGAAACACCATCCCTGAAACCAGCCAGAGCCTCACCACGGGGCTGGTAAACACCACCGCCAGGGCCGCCAGGGCTGCCAGGGAATGGAAGCGGCCAAGTCCACGGAGAGGCGCAGCTTGGTCCTAGAAGGAAAGGAAAAGACACTTCCGAAGCCGTGCTTGTTGGAACACATCAGCCCTCTTCGCGGCGCGGTCTCCAGGAGGTGCAGAAGGCACAGGCACGCACAGGCTCACACGCACGTGTGCACACACTCACTTCCTACTCCCACGCTTGTGCACACACCACACATGTGTGCACACACTCACACATGTATGCGAACCCCTAGGAACCTATAGGCAATCCCACACATCTGCACACCCAGAGCATGGGGCGGGGGGGTTTGATGGTAGCCCCGGGCCCTCCCGAGCCATCCCCCGTGACGAATGCTAATGCATTAAGGAGCGTGTGGGCCACTCCGGGGGCTGTTCTAAGCCTGTGCAAAGCAGGATTCTCAGCCCCAGTAGCCAGAGTCTGGTCAAAGCTCTGCCTCACTGTCAGAAACTACTGTCATCTGGAGAGCAGAGCCCGCAAAGCCCCAGAGAGCTGGAGCACGTGGCAGAGCTGCGCAGGAGAGTCACAATATGTCCCTGTCCTCGAGTCCCCAAGGTCTCCTGCAAACCACCCTTCCCAGGGGAGGGAAGACACAAGAGCTCACACAGACCCCTTTCTAGCCCCTCCCCAGCTCCTACGGCTCCTTCCAGCACCTTTAGCTCCTGCTCCCTCCCGGGGTGGCTGGGCTGGTTATGAAGGGGGTGGGAGGGGGATTTGCCAGGGAAAGACCCCCATGGTCTCCCCCATGCCCCACCCCTGCCCCCTCCATGTGTCAAGACATGGAGCACCCCTCCTCTCTGAGCCCACCCGGAGCTGGGACCGCATCTTGGTGAAAAAGATTGATGGCAAAGGATCAGAGCCCTGGGGAGGCTCCCGCCAAGCGGAGGCTGGGTGGAAAACGTCGCAGCAGCGGCGTCCGGGGTGGAGGGACTCGGAGGGGCATCGTCACGGAAAGCCTCAGTCTGGGCTGCGGCGTCCACTCTGGGGCCGAGCAAGCAGGAACGGACTGGCCCTTCTGACCCCTTGAGGGTTGGGGGTCACTGTCCCGGGAAAGCGCGGGTCCGCAAGCCCAGCCTGGGGGGGTACAGTGCACAGACACTGAGGAAAGACTGGTTTTGGGGGAGGCCAGGAAGGGGGAGCTGGGGGCAAGGGGTTTATTTGAATATTCAGAGAACCAGATGAAAAGAAGTGATCTGGAGTCTGCAAGGAAAGGGGCTTGGGGTCACCCACCCACCCACCTTCACCTCTGCCCCAAAGGGGTGCTCTCCACAGTCCCTAGGCAGGGAGCCGAGCCCTCCACCCCCTTCCGCACGTCTGCAGACAGATCTGAAAGGCACTACCTCACTTGCTGTGTGACAATGGGCAAGGGACTCCCCCTCTCTGGGCTCAGTTTTGTCATTTGTAAGCCCGGGGGAGGGAGAGGGAGGTTGTGAGGGGGTGGTTAAGAGCAAGGAGGGAGGGGAGAGCCAGGGAAAGAAGAGGGTGGGGCCCACGGCAAAACCCCAACTTTCAACCTCTGCAGCACCCACCAGCTTCGGTCACATGTGAGCAGCCCCCCGACTGCTGTCCACCAAGAGAAGTGACTGTGAAAGACAAAATGAAAACCAGGTGCGATCCATGCCGGGGCTGGGGGGCTCTTGAGAAAGGTGGAGCCTGGTGGACCAGGGGCTGGCTCCTCCATCAGGCTGTGGGATCGGCACCAGGAACCCCCCTGGGCTGCCCCGGAAGGGGGCACAAAAGGGGAAGGACCCACAGTCCTTCCATTCCCAAGAGGGTACTTGGTGCCTGCTCATCCCAGCAGGGCTGGTGTGTGTATGTGCGCACACGGCACGTGTGATGGGGGCACACGCGTGGGTGCTGGAGTGCGTGCGTGTGATGGTGCAGGAGAGGCTATCGTACAGACAACAGGAACATCCCCAGCCCCTAGGCAGAGCATGAGCCCTGAGCCCCCAGGGGCAGGACCACTCGGGTCCTGGCTGCCCTCGCCAACCCCATGCGAGGACGCCCCCCACCGTACCCCGGCAGACCAAGCCGTCTCCTTCTTCGGTGGGGCTGGCCTGCCTGGCACCTCTGGGTGGATCCCTGCCAGGTGTCCTGGCTCGCACTGCCCCCCAGTGGCCGTCCTGGGTGCCCAAGGGCCTGGGGCTGCAATGGAGGGAGAGCTGGCAGACGAGGCGGCTGAGTGACCAAGGCCCCAGTCCCCTCTGGGCAGGGGTCCCGTGTCCTGTGACCCCCTCCAGGCAAATGGCAGATGTTTTGGCCCGAGACCTTGAGACCCACCAAGATGCTGCCTGTGGCTTTCTACCAGCCGATCCGATGGCAGGCTCCAAAGCCCTTCGGGGCCTCTACTGTCGTGGGGACGGACCAGCCCTCCCCACACCCCCCAGAAACGCCTCCGTCTGCCAGTGGCTCCTTGGGACCTCTCCCAGGTTATATCCATGTCCCAGGCCTCTGCGGCCATGCCCGGGTTAGCCCTGACTGGGGGCCTCAAAACTCAGATGGAGGAGCTTGGGACTCCGAGGTCGGATCAGGAGGGTCTGGGAGCCAGCAGGGCCTGTACCCTTGTCCCCCCCCACCCCCCACCAGACAGCCCCCGAGGCCTCACCAGGGTGGGGCCGTGCGGCCACTCCCGCAAGTCCAGTGGAAGGGACCCGAGCCAGCCCACTCGAGCGTCTGGTTTCGAGGCTGGAAACTGAAGGAAGCAGCCCCTCCCTGGGCTGATGGGCACGCGGGCTCCCAGAAAACCCACAGGGGGCTGGGCGCAGCCCCCCCCCCCCCCGCCGCCCCCCAGGCAGTGCGTTTTCAAGAGCTGCTATTTTAGGACAGAGAAGACGTCTAGGAGGGAAAAGTGCTTGTGAATAGCAGGACAAAGGGCCCTCTCAGGGCCGAGGCCACAGGGCGGGAAGCGGGCAGGCCAGTCCGAGGGGTTTTTTCCACCACAGAAATTCCCCCAAACCCTGGTGTCAGAGTCGGAACCCAGCCTCGCTTCCGGGCTTGCCAGAGAAAACACGAGACAGCCACTGACATCTGCGTTTCTGATAACCGTGCAGCGTTCAGGACCGACTTACACTGAAATGTTATTTTGCTGTTTACTGGGAATTCGAGCCTAAATGGGCATCCAGGCTCCTTATTTGCTTGTCTGGCAACAAGGGCACATGCTCTCCCACGGACTCCCAGTGGCTCTTCCTTCGCTCCACGCAGAGGACACCCCCCACCCCTGGCCCCACACATCAGGGAGCCGGGGCCGTGGGCAGGCAGAGCCCACCACCAGGGTCCTTTTCGGGGGTGGGAGCCGCCCTGGGAGGTGGGGGGGGTTGTTTACGCCAGACAGTGTGGCCGAGGGCTCTGTCCCCGCCGCCTACCCCCCTCTTGTGCTTCTAGATCCGTCCAGAAGCATCTCTGTGAAGTCCTGGCAAAAACCCTCACTTCCTCCTCACTCGGGAGCCAGCAAGGGTCTGTACCCATGGGCAGAAAGAACACTTGGAGGGTTCCAGGGCTTGCCTTCCTGCCCCGGGGCCATTTTTGGACCTTATCTTCTGTGTTTTGTCCCCAGAGCCATGACGGTGAACCACAGAGGTGTTTTGAGCTCAGGCAGACAGGGTGCAGACAAGGGGGACTTACAGCGGGTCCCTGCACCGCCCAGGGGGCTGCGGCTGTTGGCAGAGGGGCCCCCGGAAGGGAGAAGAGCCTGTCCCACTGAGAGTCTGGGCTAGAGCAGGGTCTCTGTCCGGTGGACACCGATGCCCTTAGTTGGCTGGGCACAGCCATGGAGCCTCCTGTCTCCCGCCCCCCCCACACCCTCCCCTCCCCTGCCCCCCACCAAGGACCACTGGGGTCCGTGGCAGCTCCCGATGCTCCGCCACAGAGCAGGCTGGTATGCGGATGCCGCCCGGGCAGGGAAGGACCACAAGCACCAGCAGGAAGGCAGACCTGAGGAGGCAGATGGGGCCTGGCCCAGGAGACCAGGGACTTCCCGGCCGAGGGGCAGCAGAACAGGGCAAAGTTGGAATGACCTGGTCAGACGTGGGTGGGAGGCGGGAGACGAAGGTGGAGGGGAGGCGGACCCTGGGCGGAGCCCGGGTCCCCTGCTTTTTCTAGAACTGGCCAGAAGGTCGTACTTTAAGCACTAAAGGCCACGTGGTCTAGGGAAACGTCTCGGCTCTGCCATGAACCACAGTCCTTGTGCGCAGCTGGGCAGAGCTGGTGCCAATAAAACTTCACTCGCAGAACCAGAGGGCAGGTCGATCCGGCCTGCAGGCCACAGCTGGGCATCCTGTGCCACATCTAGACTAGAGATGACAGGGAGGGAGGCCAGGGAACAGGGGGGTGTGAGAGCGTGGGACCTCACTGGCCAGCTTCTGAGACACCCAGGGCTGGGTGGCACGGACTCAGGACCCAGGGCCCCCTCTCCCTCCAGAAGGGTTTGCTCCCAGCATTCGGAGGAGGAGTGAAGAGGAAGGTGAGGGGAAGACGGAGGGTGCCTGATGGAGGGTCCACAGGGCTCCCAGGTGGAGTTGTCCTGGCAAGGGAGCCCCTGGCGTGGTCCCAGGCAGCCCAGCGGGAGTCAGGGAGGGAGGGAGGCAGGAAGGCTGGGGTCTGAAAAATGGGACAGACAGAGACGACTGGCCTCAAGCCTAATTTTTCTGGGCCACAGAGGAAAGGTCAAGGACATTGTTCACCCTGGCCAGTCCTCCAGACAGAAGCCTGGCCGGGAAACAGGCCATCCTGGGGACCAAGCGCCCCAGCAGGGAGGCACTCCAGAGGTGAGAGCTGGGTCGCCGGGCTTCTCACTCCTTGACAGGGGCCCTGGAGGTCACGGCCTTGATCGTCTCCCCACAGTGCTGGCTCAGGCCCCCTGAGGCCCCTGGACCCCTAGCAGATGGCATCCAGGGCAGCCACGGGTCCTAGCTCCCCACCCCTCCCCAGTTTCTGCGGCAGAGATGAGATGCCTTTCCAGCAAATTTGGCCAATTTGCCGAACCTGGAGAGAGGGCCGCCCCTGCCCAGACTCGGCGCCACCTCCCGGGGCCTCTGCCCGGAGCCAAAGGCAGGAGGCCTGTCTAGTCGCGTTGCCTCCAGGAGGTCCTAAAGCCTGGACATGTCCTCCTGCTTTAACCTGAAGATGTGCCCATTCTCCACCGGACAGAGCCCCTCCAGGCCTTCTCAGCCTATGCTGTCAGCACCCTGGGGCAGGGTCTGGTTCCCTCCATGACTCCAGTGACCAGTATGAGACCTGACACGGAGCAGTAAACACACCTCATCAGAGAGGACTCACTGTCCCCTGCTTAGGAAGCCTCCATCTCGGGCAGCTCCCCACTGGAGCTGAGACTTGGCTCAAATGCCACCTCTCCTGGAAAGCCTTCCCTGATTGCAGAGGACAGGACCAACATTTACGTCTCTGGTGTCAACCACCCTGGGCACAAACCCCTCCCAGGACAGCTGTTGGGAATATGAATAAAATAGATTTCTGTATTTTCATAGATTTGATTATGTATTCATATTATATATTTATTTGTGTGTTTATTTATATTTTATGTTTTATATTATATATGATGTACCATATGTAATATATATTGTGTATATTTATAACATGTATATCATATATAGTTAACATTTAATTTTGACCTAATATGATTTAATATATTAAAATTATGTATACTATATAATACATAATATATATTCCTATGTAAAAAGTACAGAAATAAAAATAAAGGGTATTTGGAGGACAGTTGGGTAAATTTGAATATAGATTATATATGAATTAAAATTACTCTATCAAAGTTAGATAATACAATTGTGACTTTGTTGCAAGATTTTATAAGAGAGAAGTGTCAGGTTTAGCGGTCTTTGCCCCTCCCAAGGGAGCACTGAAGACCTCTGGGAAGGACAGGGTTTGCACTGTGAACCCCCAGCCCTACGAGGCCCCAGACGCGGCCCCACTCTTACCCCTTTGCACAGGACTGCCCGAGAGAGCAGCTGCCCAATCAAACCGCCACGTGTCTGAACAGGAAAACAGCCAAGAGGCGCATTTCTGGAAACGAGTGGGTGTCGTCTGGCCTGGGACAGAGCAGGAAGCGGGTCCCAGAGGTGAGGCTTTGATCCCGGGCGAAGGAAGACCAGACATTCTCAGGAAAAGAGGAGAGCGGCCCCTCGGGGCCAGTGCGGGGGACAGGCAGGCGAGGCCCCTGTGGGGCGTGGGGCAGGTGCGCAGGAAGGAGACCAGAAGGAGGCCGGTGGAGAGACCACGGGAAGCTTCTGAGCATGCACCCAGCGAGCCCGGGTGCCACTGCACTCCCGTTCGTTGGCAAAAGTATAGGAAAGATCAATACCAGACGCCGTGAGCGCCCAGGAACTCGGGTGTAAATGTTGGCATCCCTGGTGCCTTGGGAAGCCTGGTCACCAGCTGTGCGGCGGGGCGGGAAGGGGTGGTGGACAGCGGGGCACAGGGACGGATGAATCCTGGAGACCAGCTCTGGCTTTGAGAGGAGCTGTGCACCCCAGACCCCACGTCCCAGGCAGGCCAGAGAGCACTCACGCGTGCAGGAGCACGGCACTCTCACCCCCGGTGCAAAGTGAGAAGAAACCACCATGAACCATCCTGTGCCCCCAGAAGGCTGCCAGGGTCTGGGTGGGCGTGGCCAGGGCCCCTCTCTGGGTTAAGGCCCCGGGTCTGCCATAACAAAGGGTCAAAGGGTAGCTTAAAGGAACAGAAATTCATTGTCTCCTGGTCTTAGAGGCCAGATGTCTGAAAGGTACAGAAGGGCCTCACTCCCTCTGGGTCCTGTAGGGAAGGAAGCTTCCTTGCCTCTTCTGGCTTCTGGTGGTAGCTGGAGGTCCTCGGCCACCACGGATCCCTGGGCTCCCAGCTGGCTCCCTGCAACCTCACCTCTGCTCGCACACACATTCGTCCCCCGTGTCTCACTCTCGGCACCCGCCTCCGTGGCTCCTTTTCTTATAAGGACCTCAGTCCCCTTATGTTACGGGGTCCACCGGATTCCAGGATGAGCTCATCTTCACTCAACAAATTCTATCTGCAATGACCCCATTTCCAACTAAAGTTACATTCGGGGAGTCTGAGGAATTAGGACTTCAACGCATCATTTTAGGGAGACGCAATTCAACCCTAACACCCTCCTGAGCCACCTCCCTCCGCCTCCACCTTCTTCTTCTTCTTTTTTTAAACTTAGAAAATCTGTTTCCAAAACCTTTAAATTAATGAATAAATTAATTGCATGCTCCAGCCTTCCCAAAAGAACCAAGTGTCCAAACAGAGAAGACGGTGCTTTTGCCAGGGAGAGCCAAACCCTAGCATTCAGGATTCAGCCTGGGCTGAATCTACTGATTTTGTTCAAAGAGCAGAAATTGGCCAGTTTCCTGTCAACACTCAGGCTGTACCACTGGGTAAAAGCAGGGCTCCAGGAGTGCCCTCCTGGGACCTGGGTCTGCCTGGGGTCCACCAACCCGCAAAATGGTGCCTTGTCTGCAGCACCGAGAGGCATTGGGACAATGGAGAGCAGAAGTCCCTCGACCACTCGTCAGGCAGACAGACAGGGGTCCCCGAGGAGGCTGGGGGCGCGGGGCTGTTGGGGTGGGCGGCTGAGGGCAACCCCACCCTGGGCCACAGCCGTCCATGCGTTTCAGAGAGCCGGGCTGCGTCTTCTTCCTGCCCACGTTCCCACGGAGGGACGCAGCCCCGGCTGCTCCGCAGGCGATGGGGACTGGCCAGCAAAGGCAGCGATGCCTGCCCCTCGCTGTACCCACATGTGGCTTTCACCCACCGAGTTCCTCATCGTCGCTTTAGGCCCGAGTGGACCTCGTGTCTTTTCACACCAGTGATTCTCCAGGAAACGTGTTCATAATTACCCAAAAGGTTGTTGTCTTCCAACCACTGCACAAGTCCTATCTGACATTTTCCCTGACATTTCCACTGTTAGACGTGGACTCCTTGCTGGTGAGCGCCCACGGTTTCTGGCCCCGAAACAGCTGGCAAGGAGCGCTAGATGAATGAATGAATAAATCAACAAAGGTTGCTTATCCCAGCCGACCCTGGGGCAGTCTGCCTGTCCGTCCATCTCTTTCCTTAGACGGTGAGCTCCGGGAGGGTGGGAACATTTCTCATTTATCCTTTATTCCCTGGAGCACCCGGAGGTGAAGTACCTATTACTTTTTTTTTTTTTTTTAAGATTTTATTTATTTATTTGACAGAGAGAGAGATCACAAATAGGCAGAGAGACAGACAGAGAGAGAGTTGAGGAGAAGCAGGGTCCCTGCTGAGCAGAGAGCCCTATACGGGACTCGATCCCAGGCCCCTGGGATCATGACCTGAGCCGAAGGTAGAGGCTTAACCCACTGAGCCACCAGGCGCCCCGTAGTACCTATTTCTTGAAGGCTGGAGCGTTTGAAGACACAGGGGCGCCCTCTTCGAAGGATTCGTTCATCAAGATTCCACAGGACACCTGCAAAGCTCCGAAGATGGGACCCGTGAGGGCAAGCAGCGCTGTGGGATGGTGCCAGGATACCAGCAGGGTGCTGCCTGGGTCCCTCCGCAGGTCTGCAGTGCTCCCGGACTCAGCCGGAGGAAAGGACACCGTCCTGCCCTGCGCTCCGAGCTCAGGCCCGGGACACATCCCCTTTGGACCGATGAAAGGGGAATTTCCAAGCAAAGGGGGAGTGGCTGTCCTCCACCCCCTCCCAGGGCCTTTGTTTGGGCTTTGGGGCCGATTTGGAAGACTCACCGAGAAGCCCCAGGTGCAGGGAGGACCTGGTTAGGACCCAAAGCTCTTTCCCCACGGCGAGGGCTTGCTATTGTCCCAGGAGAGTGTCAGCCCAAACCTGCCCGAGACGCCGCAGCCACGCGTGGATCTTGCCCCCACGCGCCAGGACCTGCGCGTGCCGGCTTCGGAGAGAGCTCCCGGGTTCGGGTGGGCGACACACAGAGGCAGATGTGTTGCTTCTAGAAGCTGCAGATGTTGCCTATCGCTCCGTAGTTTCTCTTTCTGCAGCTCGCGCCTCCCGGGGAAAGGACTTCAGGAAGCAAAGAACGGGACTGTTACAAGCGCATCAGCAGATCTTCTCCCCTCCATGCTCGGCCTTTTTATTTATTTATTTTTTAAGGATAAAGTCCATTTCAAAAAACTTTTAAATTAATACTGAATTAATTACACATTCCAGCTGCCTTAAAAGGAAAGATTTAAAAATATGCAAAATGTACTGGGTTTATAAATTCCCTGAAGCACTTGGCCACACAGGGGTCGGAGGAAACTGGGTGGAAAGGTCTCGCAGGGCATCCGGTCAGACGGGGCTGGACCCCAGGGCAGCCCCTTCCTCTGGGGATGACAGCAATTGTCACACTGTGGAGTCCGCTGTTGTCCCCGCTTCAAGCACCTGACTCCCGAGTGGGGGATCGGCCAGTCTGCGTTTGCAAATGAGACCGAGTTTCAGAGAGGCCAAGAGGCTTCTGTGGTCGACAGACTAGTGCCCCGCCTCCCCCGAGATGTCCACATCCTACGCACGCGTAGGGAATCTGTGAACGTGTCCCTGACACAGAAAGGGCATTTTGTAGAGGTGGTTAAGGTAGGCGTTTGGAGAGGGAATGTCCTCCTGGGTCATGCGGGTGGTCCCGAGCCAGCCCTAGGAGCCCCGAGAAAGGAGAGGCCTCCTTCGGGCGGATTCAGAGAGGCGTGGAGAGGCGGGCGGGGTCAGAGAGAAGGCGCTCTGAGGGCCTTGCCGGAGGAGGGAGGCGCCATGAACCCAGGAGCACGGGAGACGTCCAGAAGCCGTAGGCCCGGCAACGGACTCTTCTCCGGAGCCTCCAGAAAGGACCGAAACCCGCCAACACCTTGACTCGGGCCCAGGGAGAGCCGGTCTGACTTCTGGCCTCCAGAGCTGTACGGTAATACACGGTGCTGTTTCCAGCACGTGATGTGTTACGGCAGCGACAGGAGACACAGTGGCTTTCTAAGAAACTGACGAAGTCCCTGTGCCGGCAGAGCCACACTCCACGGCCGCCTCCGCGCTCCCAGGCCACGGTGTATCACCCGGAGCTCCGCACTTTCTATCTTCCCCGGAGGTGGCTACAGAGGGCCGTCCTGCCCCACTGCCCTCGCTGGGATCAGAGCACGCCAGCTCTTCTCCCTACCCCGTGGCAACCACGCTCCTCCGTTCCTTCTTCAGCAGGCGCGTGCCGAGTGCCCGCGGAGCCCTGGGGGCCGTCCCGGGCCCTGGGCATGAGCGGTGGGGGTCACACGAGGTCCTGCCCTGCAGCTCCTGCTCACGATGGCCTCCGAGGATACGGTCACCCTCCCGAGGCACCCAGATGCCCGAGGCAGCCTCAAGGGATGAACGAGACACCCCAAATGTGGCCTCCCGCAGAGTGGAGCACCCCACAGGGGTGGCAGGGACCGGAGCACAGCCCCGGAGACCAGGAGGATGAACTCTGACAACCTGATGCCCGGTGGAAGCAGCCGGCGCAGGGAACAATTCCACCTGCGTGAAACGTCCAGAAATGGCAAATCCCTAGAAACAGAAAGGGGAGCCGTGGTTGCCAGGAGACAGGGGTGGGCCGCACTCACCTGTCCCAGGGCAGGAGAAGGGGGTGGTCCCAGCTCAACAGAGAGAACACGCCTCCCCACCTGCCCTTTTGTTCCGCGCGGGCCCCCACAGGTCCGAGGCACCCGCCTGCGCTGCTGAGGGCATCTCCTCTCTTCGGTCTCCTGACTCCCACACTTACCTCTCCCCCAAGACATCCTCCAGGGCACCTCCCAAAGCCAAGTTGTACCGCCCGTCTGGGCCTCCTGTGGTCCAGCCACGTTGATGCGTAACATTAGCCACCACGGGGGGTTTCGTCTGGGGTGCTGAACACGTTTTCGAACGAGACACTGCCGACGGTGCCCAGCCACGTGAACATACTGGATGCCACTGAATTGTACACTTTAAAACGGCTGAACTGGGCTGGGGTGGGGTGCTCCTGGGTGCCTCAGCCAGTGGGGCGTCCAACTCTTGATTTCAGCTCAGGTCAGGATCCGAGGGTCCTGGGACACGTGGGATCAAACCCCAAGTCCTGCCGGGGCTCTGCGATCAGTGGCAAGTCGGCTTCTCCCTCTCCCCCCGTCCCTCCCCCGGCTCACGCGCTTGTGAGCTCTCTCTCAAATAAAGAAATGGATCTTCAAAAAAGTACAAAATGGCTAAAATGGTAAATTCTATGTTATGTATAGTTACCACAATAAAAGTCAGCGAGGCAACGTGCGCCTATTGTCCACGCATTTGGTGAGTCCTGCCCTGACTGCCTTGAGGGGGCCCTGGGGAGACTTGGGGTTCGGCGGCAGGTGCGCACACCTGCGTGTCAGCCGCCCTCGTGGCTCAGCTGCAAGGCGGAGCCCCACCCTCATCTCAGGGGGGTGCGAAGTGCGCACGGCAGACAGCGGAGAGCCACGCCCCCATCTCCCGGTCCTGCCAGGGTCGCTGTAGGCCCCCGAAGCCCCACCCACATCCACTGCCTGCCCACGTCCCATTACTAGATTATCAGCCGTGTTTGTGTATCTTCCTAATGCAGCCCGTGCAAGGGCGTGTCTGGGGCACATCCTGAATTCCGGTGGGGGCGGCCGGGGGTTGAGCGTCTGTGCACGCGTGAGGCTGCTCAGTCTTGGGGGAGCCTGGGAGCAGGTCTGGACATGGATCCAGCAAACACAGGACACAGGGTGACTCTGTTCTCCCGGGGCTCGGACTCCTTGGGGGACCATTAACACATCAAGACAATCTGTATTTCCCAGGGTACGCAACGCTGTGCGGTGCTGGGTATAAACGTTTCCAGAATTTTGTTCATGGAGGTAAATACTGGTCTAGAAGAGGGAATCGAGGTGTTAGAAGGAAGAAACGGCCTTAGTGACCAGTGTGGGGACGTCTCAACTCGTGGTGGTCTGTGTCAAACGCCCTCCCTCTGGGCACTGCCTGTCATGGCGCTGTGTCCCTGGCCAGCCTGACCCGGGGCAGCCCAACCCTGTGCCCCTGTTCAGGGAAGGGCAGCGTCCCCTGAAGCCCGCGGCTGTCCGGACAGGTGTGCCGGACCGCCCTGGCCAGCTTCTCCGTGTGAGCTGATTGCTTTAAATAAAGTCAGCCGCTCCTCGCTCCTGTAGGGATGGTGGGATCAATCGAGTACACAGAAACAGATTACCCAGCAGGTGGCTTCGGGCTAAAGATAAACTGTGTCCTCACATAACTCAGGAGAGTGGGATGCACACAGCTCCTAGTGTGCAAAGCCAGACCGTCTAGTTCCTCACTTCTGCAGGGGAGCCCAGGCTGCGGCGCATGCCTCCTGGAGCCCCCGAGACCCTCCCCCAGAGGAAAATCGCAGTCGGGGCTACCCTGTGCTCCAGCCATGAGCCGGCCGGTCTCCTTGCTGGGGGAGGAGCCGATGGCGACAGTCCCTGCCTGCCCCCCCTCAGCCCCCCACCCTGCTCGCCTGCCCTTCAAAGCAGGGGCCCAGCAGGACAGGGATACACTCTCTGCACGGGGCTTAGAGGTCACATCCCGCTCCCAGTGGGACTGTTCCTGGGGGCGTGCCCCCCTTACCTGAGCTGACCTCGCTCCTCTGACCTGGCAAGTCTGCCCAGACCGTTGGAATTCCTCGTGTGTCTGCTACACTTGGCCTTGGCCCATATTGTCAGCGCTCCGGGAGATCTGCTGTCCCTTCCTTTTTTTTTTTTTTTTTCTTTTTTGGAAGTAATTACAGATTCACAGGAAGTTGCAAAAATAGCACCGAGAAGTCCCGTGCACCTTCACCCGGGTTCCCCCAGGGGTAACGCCGTGCCTCACCGCGGCCTGGGACAGGACGGGAAGTGGCCCTCGGGAAAACCGACGCGGAGTCCGCCGGCGTCACGTGCCACCGTCGCTGGCCCGGGCCACTCTGACAAAGCACCACAGACCCGACGGCGTCAACCACGTTTCCTGCTCACGGTCCTGGCAGTGGGAAGCCCCAAGCCCCAGATGCTGGAAGGTCCGGCCCCCTGGGGACCCCTTCTCGCTGTGACCTCACGCGCAGAACAGAGGCGATCTCTGCGGGGTCTTTCTCGTAAGGGCGCTGATCTCAAGGTGAAGACTCCTCCCTCGGGACCTCACCGTCTCCCAAGGCCACGGGCTTGGGGATTAGGCCCAGCCAATGATCCCCGGGGCGACAGACGGTCCACGGCGCAACAACTCCCTGTGTGTGTGTGTTTGCCCGGTTCTGTGGCACTACATGGCGTGGGCCGATCCACGGAACCAGCGCCACAATCAGGGCCCAGAACACCCATCCGCGTGAGGACCCCTGACACTGCCCACCTCCCCCCTTCTCCCCTCTCCCCATCTCTCTCCCTCTGCGACTGTCAGTCTGTCCCGTCATTTTGCCACCGAAGGCTGTGTGTGACGTCCGAGGTCGGCTTTCCTCGCTCGGCCCATGCTGTGGCGGGTGTCCTCGGTTTGTTCCCTCTAGACGGTGGGCAGTGTCCCTGGCCTGGATGGACCACAGTCTGTTTCACCATCTACCCAAAGGGCATCTGGGGCTCTGGTTTGGGGCCAGCCCAGAAGCGGCTCTACGAACACCGTGCACAGGTTTGTGTGTGCATAGAAGTCCTCGTGTCCCTGGGATGAATGCCCAGGAGCTCAATCAGGGGTGAGGGCCAGAGGGGGGCGACGTTCGGTTTCTGAAGAAACTGCCGGACTTCCGGAGCGGCGTCCGACCCTCCAGCCCACACGAGGAATCCCGTCTCTCCTCGCCTCACCTCCTCTCCTCCCAGCCCCCATTTCCGGGGTCCCCTCGGGGGAGCACCAAAGCCGCCCACCCTGCCCTGCAGGGGGCCACACCTTGAGTCTCTCCGTCCTTGGCTCCTGAGGTCCAGCGGGCCCGCCCCACTGAGTCTGCGCTGTGTCCCTCCGTCCTCTGCGCACCCATCAGGCTCTTCCCGCACTTCCAGCGCAGACACCTCTGCCCCCCCCTTCTGAGCTGTGCCCCACACAGCGGCTGGAGGGGCGCTCCTATCAGGGGCTCAGGGCGCCTTCCCAGCCTCACCTGGTCGGGTCCCCCCATTCCTGGTGGCCCGTCGTCACCCTCCTCCGCCTCAGCGCATTCCTGTGTTTGCCCACTCTGTTCCCCATCTTGGCAGCCTTGTCCACCCTTTCCACGGGTCAGTTCTCCACCGGTTTTCAGGGCTTCACTTAAGTGCGGCATTTTTTGAAGAGCTTTCCCTGACTGCTCTGCTGCGTGCCCTCCGTCTTGCCCCTAGGAGACCCTACGCCCCCATGGACAACTGCTGTACCAGCAGGGGGGATGACCTTCGCAGCCCACGGCTGGCGGCCCAGTGGGGCCTGGCCCGGGACACGGGCCACCATGGCTGTGCGGCAGCGACCCCGGGTCAGCTCTCGCAGGTCGAGGTGGCACGGGTAGGGAGCACCCCTGCGAACGTTGCTTTGTGGCCGGTGGTCGGGGAGGACGTCACCACACGGACGTCACTGGCATCAGTCCTTCCGGGGGGCGGGCCTCCACGGGCGTCTGGGTCCGCCCTTTGGGGAGAAGGCCGGGCTTGGCCAAGGTCAGAAGGAGGTCAGCAGGATGTTGCTGGAACAGCCTGGGGGGAGGCTGACCCTGGGTCCCACGCTCTCCCCTGCGCTGTAGCCCCACGCTTGCGGGCAGGGCCAGCCATGCAATTCGTGGGGGTCCCGTAGGAATGTTTGGATTGGCGACAACATGAGGCCCTTCCGAGCACGGGGACCATCCAGGAGGCCCCAGTCTAGGTGGACTAACCTCCCCTTTGCTGTTTTATGGATTCACACAGCACCCGACCTTCTTTACCCGGAACGACCCGCTCTTGCTGACCCGAGGCTGGGGAATGCGCCGAGCAGTGGGACCACTTAGATTCTTCTGTGGCTTTCCACTCGGGGGGAACGTCACTGGCTCTGTGCCTCAGCTTTCCCATCTGTAGACGGGGCGTGCCGCACCCATCAGGGACTGCTCTGGGCCCTGGGACAGCGCTGTGTGTCCCCCAGTGTTGTCCGAGCTCAGGTTTGAGGCGCTGGACTGCCTGGACACTGTCCTCACGCCCTCTGTCCCTCCCACCGAACTCTGGTTTACTTTCTTCACTTGGTGTTTTTTTTTGTTGGTTTGTTTGTTTTGTTGTTTTGTTTTTTTGTCACACATCTGCCTTTATTGGGAGCAGTGGATGGGACACTTTCAGCAACAGTAAAAAAATTAATTTACAAAAGCAGGAATTCAGTGAAGCCGCCTGGCTGGAACCCTTGGGAGCTCATACGTAGATGCCAACCCAGAGCAGCAGGAAGGGGACTCCAAAACCCTTGAAGAGCGAGGCCACCAAGGAGATGAGGAGCTCTTTGTAGATATCCCGAGTGGATTTGGTGGAGGGAACCTCATAAACGAAGAACCAGGCCGTAAAGAACATGCCAATGGCCAACAGCACCATGGTCAGATGAGGGAAGACAGCAGGGCTCACCGGGCTGGTGTATCTGCTCATGGCCTCGAGCTCCATCTTGCCAGGCACCGGGTCATCCGCCGCTCCGCCTCACTTGGTGTTTTTAACAAGGATCCCCCATGCTTGGACCAAGCCCGGCTGTTACCAGGGAAGCCACTAATAAATTTCGTAGGCAAATAAAATTGACTGAAAATTAGCATAAGAAGCCTTAAATTAACAGCATATAATTTTATGAGTATCTCACAAACTAGTCAAAGATGTATGTCAGCCTGGGCCGAGTCAACGCCTTCAAGTGTCTTTCATTACAGAACGCTACTAATTTTTCCCTAATGTAAGCAATGCGTTTTCTTCCTAAACATGGTGCCCTTTGTTCTGCTGTTTGGAAAAATAAATTTCCTTTAAAGCACTGCTTTGCTCCACCGCAAACCAAGGCGGAGGGGCGGGAGCTGAGACGCCCAAGTGGCCCCCTGGGTCTAGGAAGGCCCCGCCGTGCATGGGAGGCTTTCACTCAGAACAGAGGAGACTCCAAGTTCAGGACCACGAAGGCTGGGAGTCAGGAGGCCTCGGGCCAGAGTGGCAAGGGATCCGGAGACACAGACTCCTGGGGCCCGTGGGCATTAGCTCGAACAGGGCTTCTCTGGGAAGCCAGGCTAGGCCACCGGGGCCTCACGGTGGCACACGGCGGTGAAACTGAACCTTTGCTGAGCACATGCCCCGTGCCTGCATGGGGGCACATGGTCAGGGGGAGCCTGGCTCACCCCCAGGACGCCCACAACGTGCCAGGGCTGGTGAGGTGACCAGGGCCCCCTTGGAGCCCACGGGAGAGGCTCACCACCATTTAAGGGCTAAGAAGGGTGCGAGAGGGTGGGGGGCGTTTTTCGGGAAGCGCTAAGGACGGAGCCAGCATGAGCCAGGGGCTGGGGCAGCCGTCACGGGGGCGAGGGGACAGAGGGCTTAGAGCTGAATGGAGCAGAGCTGTGAGGACCTGATTCCGGGGGGGACGTCCACGGCCCACGACGAGGCCCACCCCCCAAGCAGCAGGTCCTAGAGGAACAAAGGCCCCGGGAAACAGGCGGCTGGTGTTTCAAACCTATGCTCACCCCGATGGCCCCACGTGTCAGGAAGACGTGCTCCAGGAAAGCCAGGCTGTGGCGGTCACAGGTCCCCGGGTCCCGGCGACACTTGGAGGAGCAGGCTGGAGGTGTGGCTCAGTCCCATCCGGACTCCGGACTCTGGACGGGAGGCCTCCGTGTTCAGGTGGCAGCGGCAGCGAGGCCCAGTGCGACGGGGCCGGGGCTGCAGAGGGGAGGGAGGAAGGGCCAGCCCAGAGTCCCGGGGAGGGCACGGGCACACGGGCACGAGGGAGGCAGTGATGGGGGCGGGGCGGCTCGGGGAGCAGAGCCATGAGATCAGAGAAAAATATGTCTGTTCGTCTGCCTCTGGTTCTTGGCCCAGGGCTCCGAAAACCCTTGGAATTTCCCAAGTGGGAAGAACACTAGGAGCATCTCTTATTCTAATATTTGGTCATCGGCCCCCAGTTCCGATGCCAAGTTCCGAAATCCTAAATACACGTCCTGTGAACCCCATGCAGGAAGGCTGGTCACTTTGGGGACGCAGCCATTTTCCCAGGGCTCCAAACCTGGCTCCCTCCAGACCCGAGACGGATCATGTCCGCAAAGAGAGCCTGGTCATCAGGGAGGTCCCGGACCCGGCAGGCAGGAGGGGCAGGCTGGCAAGGCGCAGGGGTGAGGGCGACATGAGACAGTCTGCAGGGGACCCCAGCCCACTGTGGCACGGCTGGATGCTACGCAACAGCCCACTGAGTTAGTTCTGTAAAGCGTTGCCCTGTCCAGCTTGCCACCGTGTTCTGATTCCAGGCCCGCTGGACACCTGGTCCTGACTTGCCTTCCCTGGACATCCGCGGCAGAAAGAGAATGCACCGGTCATGCCCGCGCAGGTCTGGGCCACGGGACAGGCAGTGTTTCTCACTGGGCACTGGCACCTTGGCACTGGGTTTGGTGAACTTGGCTCCAAGAACCTGGATACAGGTAATGCCCCAAGGCAAGGAGAGACAAGCCGTCAGCCTCCCAGCTCACCAAGGGCTGGAGAACACGTTCCCAGTGTTTTCCTGAGAGCCCGCACCATGCCTCCGGCACCCGTCCCCGCCCCCTGATTTCCCACTTTGCAGCGTCCAGTCGGCCACAGCTCTAATCGCATGCAGCTTCTCTGCCAAGGGGACACAGCAGAGACGGGGGACATGTGCCTGGGAACACTCGGCATTGAGCACATCCGGGACCAGCAAACGGTCCTCAGGGTACAGAGTGGGGACGGGCTGCCTCCAGGAGAATGGAGCACCCCCATATTTGGACTCACAGTTGGGAAGTGGAGACAGCTACTAGAGGAGATACAGGAGTCGGGGTGGTGATGGGGAGAGAAGCAACCTGCCCCCCGAAGGCCACTGGCTGATTGGAGGGAAGGGCTGTCCAGGGGCTGCGTTCGTCTGCGGGGACGGAGCACCCCGGGCCGGGCCTGCACGGCTGAGGTCAAGGTGCTAGCAGGGCTGGTTTCCCCAGGCCCCCAGGCATGTAGACACTGCCTTCTCCGCTCCGCATCCCCATCTCTCCTTACCAGGACACCAGTCAGAGGGCACTAGGACCCCCTCCCCATGAGCTCATTTTAACTTCTTACCTCTTCAAAGACTGTCTCCAATGGTCTTCATCCTGGGGGGTTAGGACATCAGCATACGAATTGGGGGTGCTGGGGGGGGTACAATTGAGCCCTAAGGAGGGGTAAGAGTTGTGGGGAACAAATTTGAAGATGAAGAGGAAAGTGCAAGCGCCCCGCTTCCTTTGGTTTGCGGAGGCTGGAGGTGGTGAGCTCCCACGACAGGGTTAACCGAGCTGGCCGGTTAATTAGCCGAGCTTCCAGCAAAAGCCCTGATGAGTGATAACATGAGAACATACTTCACACCAAGCCCACAAATCTTCCCTGAAATCAGCTAAGTGCTCATCGCGATGATGCTGGGTTTCCAGGAAAATTAAATAATTGCTGCCCAGGTGGGTCGACCTTAGTCACCGCTTCATTTTCCTGCCCTTGGTGCCATCCTCGAGGGCCCTCCCTCAGCGGCTCGCCTCCAGCCCCTGCTCGCGGACACTTGAGAGGGCTCTTGTTCCTGTCCAGACCCGGCGGGATTCGGCAGCTCCCTCCTGAGGGCTGGTGGGCGGCTGTCACAATTCCATTTTCTCCTTCTAAGTGGCTGCGATCCTCACCCCTCCCGCAAGAGCACGGGGCGGTCGGAAAGGTGGCCAGAACCTTCTCTCTCGTCTCCAGCCCCGGCCCTGTTGCAACCTTCAGGCTTACAGAGAAAAGGGAAACGGGGGCCCCAGTGGAGGTGCTGCATCGGTCAGGTTGAGGGAGGTTAGCTCCAGAGACGATCACCCCAGCACACACACACATTTCAGCGGCTTCCCACCACACATTCATTTATTTACTGATTGATTTTTGGAGAGAGAGAGGGAGCATGTGTGCCTGTGGGAAGAGGAGAGGAGAGAGGGAGAGGGAAAGGAGAATCGCATACAGGCTCCAGGTTCATCATGGAGCCCAAGGTGGGCTCAATCCCATGACCCTGAGATAGGGACCAGAGCTGAAATCAAGGGTCGGACCTTAAAGCACGGAACCACCCAGGTGCCCCGACCACACATTTATGTGGCACTCACCCCACACGGCCCATCTGTGGTAGCCTCACTTTCTCCAGGTTGCCTTGTTCTAGGAGCCCAGCAGTCGGTACAACCTCCTCCTAGACATTGCTGGCTTTGGGGTCATGGAGGAACATGGACCTGTTCTTGAATCTGCTCCCTGAAAGGCCCGTACACCAGCCCCACTTGCATTTCACCAGCCGCCGGGTCAAGTCAATGTGGCCACGCTGGAGTTCCCCGGGAGTCGGGGGGTGGGGGAGAGAACACAATCCTCCCGCAGAGGGACACCAGACAGTGGGACCGACATGAGCACCCGTCACAGCCTCCACGCGGGCCTGACCCACCGTCCTCACACCCCCAAGAGGTCCCTCCCTGCAGCAAGGCAGCGCATGGGTCCCAGCACAGCAGAGCACCCAAGGGCAGGAAAGGGGTGGCTTTTCTGGGCGTGTCATCAAGACCTTTGCAGGTGGGGACGCCCATGGAAACCAGCCTCCGCATCTCACTGACGGGTTTTTAAATTTGCACCTCGGGTCCAGATGGTTGCGTCGGTCGGACTCCTGACTTCTCGGCGTGGTGCGGCTGTCCGTCTCACGTCATTCGTCGTCTTCTTGTGCCCACTCCGTGCGCCGGGTCCACCCTCGCCGCCCCCCCCCCCACCAGGCGCTCACAGGAATGTTTCAAATACGTCCTCGAATCCATGTTTAACTAGAAAACGTGGAACTTTTGGGTGTTTTAAGCATTGTTTCAGTGGTAAGTACGTTTTGTTGAACTATCAAGCTCCTGTTTCTTAACTTTTTTCCTTCAACAGTATGCCTTAAAAATCTGTCCGTGCCACGTGCTGCCGAGTAAACCAGTAGCTCAGCGCTTCTGCCGCTACGGAATCCCACTCCGCGCATCTCGGACAGCCATGGACACGGGCCGCCTTCTCCATCCCACGGCGGCAGCACGGGCCCCTCCACGTGTCCCTGGTCCCTGGCCCCATGCCTGTACCCAGAAGGGGGACCGTGAGTTATGAGCCGCACGAACACAACACCAAGCGATTGGCAGGACCGTCCCGAGCCCCCGCGGCTGCCCACCCCCCACCGCCCCGCAGCTGTGCCTGCCGAGGGACCCATTTCCCCACATTTCCAGCAACATCTGCACTACCCAACCCGTCTTCTCACATTAAGTTGATGTCTTAGTATTCTTTTTGCATTTCCCCTCAGATTTCCAGGACATCGAGTATCCGTTCATACACTTGTGAGCCTTTCAGGTTCTTCCTTCTTCGAGTTGTCCGTCGCTTCCTGCGGGCACCTGTCTTTTCCTGACTGATTCCTCAGTGCATTATATGCTGTCGACGGAATCTCTGCTCGACTCCAGCGCCGTGCAGATCGCCTTGCAATGGGCAGCCCCCTTCCCCTGAGCCTACCTCCCGTTAGCCAACGTCTCCAATTCTAACGCAGTCTTTTTTCAAAAAAATTTTTAAAGATTTTATTTATTTATTAATTTGACAGGGAGAGCACAAGCAGGGGGAGTAGCAGGCAGAGGGAGAGGGAGAAGCAGGCTCTCCACACAGCCCCATGTGGGACTCGATCCCAGGATCCCGGGATCATGACCTGAGCCGGAGGCAGACGCTTAACCCTGGGCCACGCAGGCGCCCCCCCTAGGGCAGTTCTAACCTCAAGCAGCTCACCTGGCGGTCGTACTTTGTACAGGACGTCGTTTCAGAAGTCCTGCCCCCTCTGTGTGAATTTTCCAGCTTTATCCCGCACGCCCATACACATTTATACTTTGCATGTATTACCTACGTCATATTTAGCCTGTCTAGGTTCACCGTGTGTGGTACGAGGTGCTGGAAAATCAATCTCGTGTTTTCCTCTCTATAGTGAGTCCATTTTCCCTACACTGAAAACTAAATGATTTAGCTTCTCCCCTCCGGTTTGTGATCCCGCCTCCCTCAACTACTGTTTCTGTATGTGACGGTGATGGTGTTGGGCTCTGTCTTCTGTTTGTATTACTACGGTGCAGTCGAAGGCGTTTTAAGAGAGCTCCGAGAGCCCATCCACTTCGCACTGTCCCCTCCCCAGTGTCCTCTGGTGGGCCGTCACCCCTGAAATCAGGTTACTAATCAGCCATCTCTGAGTTAATCAAAAAGGAGATTATCCACAAGGGTCTGACCAAACCCAGTGAGCCCCGAAAAGGCCTGGGCCCTTCCCGAAAGACTGATTCCTGGGCCAGTGGCTACACATGAGGGAGATTCCGCTGCGGCTCTGAGGAAGGAAGGCCCATCTGGTAAAGAACACAGGCGGCCTGTAGGAGTTTAGGGCAGCCCTGGCCAACAGCCGGCCAGAAAATAGGGTCGAGGCACTGAATTCCGTGAGCAAAATGTATGGGCGTGGCATTGTGTCCTTCCCCAGGGGCCCCCAGCTAGGGACCAAGCTACTGACCTCTGCACCGGGGGACGCCCCAGAGCAGAGAACCCAGCCAAGCCACGCGGACTTCTGACCGACGAAGCCATAAAACAACAAACTGTCCATTGGTAGTAAGGCGTGACACGGTGGTGGCAGTGAAGCCACTGTCTTTGTCGGACATCTCTTTACCAGGAAGGACAAGCCGCCATCACCCCACAACCTGGCGCCTTTTTTCCTCAAAACTGACTTAGACGTTGGGGGCCGTCAGGGCTCACATAGATTTAGAATGAGTGACAATTTTAAGCCTCTGTTAAGTGACTCATCTTTCCATTTGGTTCACGTTTTCCGTCATGACTACGACGGATGACGTGTTTGCCCCCGACCCAGCCAACTTTCATACGTTGACGCTCTAATCCCCAGTGGGATGGCGTTTGGGGCTGGTGCTTTCTGGAGGTGAGGGGGGGTTAGAGGAGGTCCTGAGGTCAGGGCCGCCAGATGGGACGGGCGCCTCTGCAGCAAGAGACACCTGAGAGCTCTCCCTGCGCAGGGGGAGGACCAGCCGAAGGCAGCTGTCTGAAGCCCTCACCAGAACCCGGGGGTGTGGACTCCTGCATCGGGAGATATGTCTGCCGTTTGGGGCCCCCTTGGCCTCTGGCCCCTCGTGGTTTGTGGCCGCAGGCTGGGCAGACCAAACGGCCCTTCAGATGCTCCCAAGTCTCTGTCTTGACTCGTTCACGTCTGCTTCGTGCCTTTTACTTTTCTTAAATGTTAGTGCTTCCCCCTCTAAAAAGGTTTTCTGCATTTATTTCTGGCTTAAAGTCTAGATACTTCCTAGTTTTTTTGGTTCTGCTTGTGAATGTCTCTCTTTTTCTATTATATTTCTAATTGGTTAATACTGGTGTAGAAAGCCACTAATTTTAGAAAGTTGATCTTGTGTTCAGCAATCTTGCTAAACTCTATTATTACTTCCAACCAATTTCCTGTTCACTCCGGTGGGTTTCAGCAGGTGATCAATGCTCCCGTGGACTCTACTCCCCGAGGGTCGCTCCGTGTCCTCCACTCACGGCACAAGCCAGAGCCTCCGGACTTCTTCCCAGCAGTAACAGAAATAAATCTGCAGTTTGCCTATGGAGAATCAGGTTTCCTGTACACTTTGAACGTATGAAACCTCGGTCCCACGAAGAACGTCCGTTTCCAGTTTTCTGAGAATGTTTAGAACTCACAAGAAGATGCTGAACTTTATGAGATGATCTGGTATGTCAGTCGACAGCCATTTTGTTCCTTTAGCTCAATAATATGGTCATAAATAACACCGACAGGATTTCTAGTGTTAACTTGTTCTTGCACTTCTAGAATAAACTCAACTACATCACTTTGCAAAATGCACCGCGGGGTTAATTAACTCGCAGCTTATTTGGAATCATGCCTCTATTTTTACAAGTGAAGTAGACCTACTTTTTTCCTCTATTGGCCATACCCGAACTTGGAATAAATGTTATTTTTTGCCTCATAAAATGAGTTGGGCAGATTTCCCTTTCTACCCCACCCCCCATTTTCTCGTTTCTGGAATGAGTTCTCTAAGAATGTTTATCTGATCCTGGACTGTTTCGCAGAACATCTTTGCTATTTCGGTTTCTTAAGAGCTCAAGTTCCTTACATTCTTACGGCCCCCTGTATCTTCACTTGAGGCCCTTGATTGCTTGATCTGTTAGTTCTAAGAGGGGCATTTTTCATGACAGGTTTAATTGTGTATTTCCCCACAGTTTCATGGGTTGTGACTTCGTGAATTCCAGTGTTATCTCATTAGAACAACACACGCTTGGGATTGCTGTGTCTGCCCACAACACTCTTTTCACGGAGGCCTGATTTACAAACAGTTACATGGGCACATTAGAAGTACACAGCTCAGTGAATCCCGACAAATGTGTACACAAGTACCTAATTCCCAAACAAGATACAGAACGTTGTTGTCACCCCCGACAGCTGTCACGTGACCCCATTCTGGCACCTGCCCCAACATTACCACCGCAGCCAGGTGGCCTGTCCCTGAGGGCCAGGTAAATGGAATTATATGGTATGTACTCATTTCTTTTCATATTTATTCCCCCAACAGAATGCTTTGGCTACTCACTGAGGTCGCTGCATGCAATCAATCGCACATTCCTCCTCACTGCAAAGCAGTCTCCCACCGCGTGAATAAACCACAACTCACTCATCCGTTCTCCTGTTGATGGCTACTTGGGCTGTTTCCAGTTCTCAGCTATTAGGAATAAAACTCTACAGATAATTCTATACAAATGTTTTATGATCTCACTTTCTCCCATCTCTTCGGGAAGTACCTAAGAGTAGAATTGCTTGATCGCTGGGAACTGCCTGTTACTTTCATAAGAAATCGTCAAAGCACTTTTCACAGTAGTTATCAGTTGAGGCTTCACAGTGATTTACGAGATGCCCCGTTGTCTCACATCCTCACCAGCACTTGATATTATCAATTTTTAATTTTAGTCATTCTGTGGGTGTGAAATGGACTGAGCTCATGGTGGTATTAAACTGGATTTCTCCGATCGCTAAAAATGCTAAATACCTTTTCATGAACATATTGGCCATTTGTGTGTGTGTATGTGTATGTGTGTGTGTGTGCGTGTACGTGCACGTATGTGTGTGTATGTGTGTGTGTTTATCTATGTGAATCTTCTCCTATTTTATACGGCTATCTTTTTAGTTTTGATTCGTAGGAGCTCTGTATATATTCTGAATATAAGTCCTTTTTCAAATATATGTATTGTAAATATTTTCTCCCAATCTGTTGCTTGCATTTTCACTTCACTAAAGGAGTCTTTTAATGAGCAGAGCAGAGATCTTTAATTTTTATGAAAGCCCGTTTATCGTTTTTTCCCTTTTATGGTTACCATTTTTGGAACCTAAGGAGTTGTGCTTACACCAAGGTCTCAAAGATATTTTCCAATGATTTATCTTTTAAATTTAGATCTATGATCCACATCAAAATAATTTCTGTATGGTATGACGTTGGAATCAAGATTCATTTTTTCCCATATGAATATCAAGTTGTTCCAGAATCATTTGTTGGAAAGAGTTTCCTCTCCCCGTAGAATTATGTTGGAGCTTTTATCACATTTCAATTGGCATATACGCCGGAGTCTGTTTCTAGACTCTATATGCTGTTACATGGATCTATTTGTCTAACCACATGCCAATACCATACTGAAATAATTACTGTAGCATTATAGCAATTCTTGAAATCAAGTGGTGTGAGTCCAACAACACTGTTTATCTTTTGCATGCTTGTGTTGGCTACTCTAGGTCCTTTATATTTCCATGTAAATTTTTTTAACAGCTTTATGGAGATATAATGATTTATGTACAATTAACTGGCTGTATTTTGAGTGTACAGTTTGATAGGATCTGATATGTATATGTAAAACCATCCCCACTATCGGGAGAAAGAGCGCACACACATCACACCCTGACATTTTCTTTTGCCTCTTCGTAATATCCAGATTCCTCCTGACCCTCCCTCCGGGCCACCACTGGTCTCTTTTCTGCACTACAGTTGGTACGGATTTCCTAGAATTTACATAAAAGGGATCATGCTGTATGTATGCTTTTTTTTTTTTTTTTATCTGATAGTTTTCACTCGATTTTTAAAATATGTAGACATCTTGTTAAGGGTATCAATCGTTCCTTTATTGCTCAGCAGTGTTCTGTTGTATGAATGTACCAAGACTCACGTATCCGTTCCCCTTTTGTTAGAGAGCAGGGTTGCCCATTTGGAGATGTGACCAACAGAGGCAGCGTGAGCATCCGTGAAGGAGAGTTTCTCTCCAGATGCGCAAATACCTCGGAACGGAGAGGTCAGTGGATGCGGCAGGCGGGTCTGCCTGCTTTCTAAGGAAGTACCAAACGGTGTTTCAGAGTGGTTGTACCATTTCACGTTCCCACTGGCGGTGTGGAAGAGTTTCATGTTTTGTCAGCGTTAGGTGTGATCAGTCTTGAGCGTTTTACCCATTCGAGCAGGTATGCAGTGGTATTTTGTGGTGGTTTTAACGTTTCAGTTTACTCTGATTATATTCAAGTATTTAAAAATTTGCCACCTATAGGTCTTCTTTGCTGAGGTGTATATATTCAAATCTTTGGTCCATTTGAAAAATTAGGCTGTGTTTTCTTATTATAGAGTTTTGAGAGTTTTTCTATATTCCAGATAACAAGCTCCTTTTCAGATACCTGCTTTGAAAATGTTTTCTCCTTGTCTGGAACGTGTCCTTTCATCCTGTTAACGGTGCCTTTTGCAGAGCAGTTTTTTACTTTGATGAAGTACAGTTTATCAATTTGTTCTTTTATAGACCATGCTTTTAATGCCACATCCAAGAAATCTTTGCCAAACTCAAGGTCACAAAGATTTTCTCTTATGTCTTCCCCAGAAGATTTATGGTTGAAGTTTTGCATTTAGGTCTAAGAACCACTATGAGTCCATTTTTGTACACAGTTCAGGTTGTGGATCAAAGTGCAATTTATGAGCTATGAATGTCTGACTGGCCCAACACCGTTCGTTGAAAAGACCATCCATTTCCCCACTTTCAAGCCTCCATCGAAAATCAATTTTCTATGCATTTGTGGGTCTAATTCTACACTCGCTCTTCTGTCCCATCAACCCATTTGTCTATCCTGTGGTCAATACCATGTTATAGTTTTTTAATAGCTCTTGAAATCCGCTGGAGTTAGCCCCTTGAATTTATTATTAAGTTTCAGAGTTTTGGGGCTCTTTAGCCCCTCCTAATTTCCATGTAAGTTTTAGAATCAGCCTTTCCATTTCTACAGAACAAACAGACAAAACCTAAAAACACACCTGGTTGGGGTTTTTACCAGGATTGCGTTGAATCTGTAGACGAATTTGGGATGGGCTGGGATTTTGAGTTTTTTGAGTTTTCTGATGCACGACAGAGGGGCCCCCTCTCTTACAGGGACTCCAACTGCATGTGTATTAGACTCCTGGAAGGTCCAGCATTTTCCATTTAACGTTTTTCCTCTGAGCATTTCATTTTGGATTTTTCCGTATTGCTATAGCTGGAAGTTTACTCTTTTCTTCTGCCATGTCTAATATGCTGCTAATTCCATCCAATGTATTTTCATCACAGACACAGGAGTTGTCATCTCTACGTATTCCATTTGGGTCTTTCATATTCTCCATGACTCTACTTAACATTCATTCATTCATTCATTCAAGGGGGGAGGGGCGGAGGGAGAGGGAGAGAGAGAATCCCAAGCAGACTCCTTGCCCAGCATAGAGCCCACTGTGGGGCTCAGTCTCACGACCCTGAGATCATGACCTGAACTGAAATCAAGAGACAGGCGCTTAACCAACTGAGGCACGCAGGCTCCCCTCTACTTAACTTCCAAACACACAGAATACGGTTATAACTGCTTCGATGCCACTATCTGTTAATTCTAGCATCTGTGGCAGTTCTGAGTTGGTTTTGACTGATTATACTTCTCACTGTGGGACTCATTTATCTGCTTCTTTGCGTGCCTGATAATCTTTGATTGGATTCCAGACCTTGGGAATTTTATCTTGTTGGGTACTGGATTTCTATAAATATCCTTCAGCTGTGCTCTGAGATGCAATTAAACTGCTTGCAAACTATTTGAACCTTTGGGTTTTGTCTTACGATGGCAGGTGCAACCAGAGCCGTGTTTCATCGGAGGCCAGGGCTGGTAGTAAGGTGAAGCAAGCAAGGTGCCCGGGGTGCAGAATTGAAGGAAGTACTTGTGCTCAGGGTCGTGCAAATGCTGGACTTCCTCAAACGTTGTGTTTAGGGGCTCCCTGGGGGCCTCACCCTCGTCCTAGCCCTCATTATGGCTAATTATTTGCCACTACTCAGGTAAGACCTAACGACTTCATCCAAAGCTCCACGAATTAGGACAATTTTCCAGCCTGGCTGTCGGAAGAGGAATATTCCCAGTTCTGTGGGAACACCCGGCACCGTCCCCAGCCCTGGCTGGTCTCCTCACGTGCTGATCAGCACTGAGCTGAATAGTCCGGGGGACCCTCTGCGTGCATCTGGGGTTCTTAACAGTGCCTTCTCCTTTCTGACACTCTGCCCTGTGAGCCAGGATCCTCGGTTTACCTGGGCTCTCGCCTTCAATTCCTCAACTCAGGGAGTTATGTACAAATTAAACTGGGTGTATGTTAAGTGTACAGTTTGATAGGATCTGATATGTATATGTATATATCTGCCCAGCTCTGGCCAAGGTTCCCAAAAGCCATATGACAGCCTACAAGGTGTCTTGAGGGACAACGTGGGAACCTCCTCATTCGTGTTCCATCTTCCGGGGATCCCTGTCCCTCCTTGCCTGAGGTCTAAGGTCTTGAAAAACAGGCGTCCATGTTTTCTTGTGTGGTTGCACTCACCGCCGTGATTTCAGGTGGAAGAGTAGAGTTGACCCCCTGTTACTTGCTCTTTGCTGGGAGAGGAAGTCTGTTCCCACGCAAGGGAATGCATTTCTGTAAGAATGTCTGTTGGGATGTTGATCGAGAGTGTGTTGAATCTGTAGATTAATATGGAGAGAACCGTAGTCTGAATTATGTTGAGTCCCCAGGTCCACCAACATACTATAGCTCCTCATTTATTTTGGTTTTCCTTAATTTATGAACACAGCATTTTCGCTGTTTCGATTTTGTTTATTCTTTTTTTAAGGCCACATTTTTTAAATTCAGTGTAATGAACAGGGTTCTATTAGTGTCAAGTGTACAATAGCATGATCTGACAATCCTATACATTACTCAGTGCTCATCATGAGACCCGGGCTCTTAATCCCCTTCACCTATTGTTTAATTTACTCTTAAGAAGTTAATGTTTCCATATGGTTTCACTTATTTGTGGAGCATAACAAATCGCATGGAGGACAAGGGGAGATGGAGAGGAGAAGGGAGTCGAGGGAAATTGGAAGGGGAGGTGAACCATGAGACACTGTGGACTCTGAAAAACAATCTGAGGTTTTGAAGGGGCGGGGGGTGGGAGGTTGGGGGAACCAGATGGTGGGTATTAGGGAAGGCACGGATTTCATGGAGCACTGGGTGTGGTGCATAAACAATGAATACTGTTACGCTGAAAAGAAATTTAAAAAAAAGAAGTTAATGTTTCATGTTCCTTTAAATGATATTATTGTTGGCGTTTCACTTTTAATTATTTCCTGCTAGCTTCTAGAAATAAAATTTATTTTTGCATGCTGATCGCATGGACCTCAATTCCTGAAACCTTGCTATATATTTTTATATAAATTCAATGGGCCTCATTAATTTTGGGTGTAGTGTTCAGTGATTCATTAGTTGTGTAACACCCAGTGCTCATCATAGCATGTGCCCTCCTTAATGCCCACCCCCCAGTTCCCCCATCCCCCCACCCCCTCCCTTCTGCAACCCTCAGTTTGTTTCCTGGAGTCCAGAGTTTCTCATGGTTTGTCTCCCTCTCTGGTTTCTTCCCATTCAGTTTTCCCTCCCTGCCTCTGTGGTCCTCCATGCTGTTCCTATGTTCCACATAGGAGTGAAGCCATATGCTAATTGTCTTTCTCTGATTGACTTATTTCACTCAGGGTAATCTCCTCCAGTTCCATCCATGTTGATGCAAATGGTGGGTGTTCATCCTTTCTGATGGCTGAGCAATATTCCATTGTATATATGGACCACATCTTTATCCATTCATCTGTTGAAGGGCATCTCAGCTCCTTTCACAGTTTGGCTATTGTGGCCATTGCTGCTATGAACATTGGGGCACATGTGCCCTTTCTTTTCACTACATCTGTATCTTTGGGGTAAATGCCCAGTAGTGCCTCTGACCCCTGTAGGGTCATAGGGTAGCTCTATTTTTAACTTCTTGAGGAACCTCCATACTGTTTTCCAGAGTGCCTGCACCAGCTCGCAATATTAACTTATCGCTTCTAGGAGGGTTCTTTGCCTTTTCATAAATTCTTTAGAGATTGTCATATACAGAATCACATTATCTGAGAATAAAGAAAGTTGCTTCTTGCTTTCTGATCTTTGTCTTTTATTCTTTCCTTGCTTTATTGCAATGGCTATGACCTCCAGAATGGGTAGATCAAAAAGACAAGAAATAACGAGTGTTGCTGAGGATGTGGAGAAAAGGGAACCCTTGTGCACTGTTGGTGGGAATGCAAATGGACGCAGTCGCTGTGGGAGACAGTATGGGCGTTCCTCAAAAAAGCTAAAAATAGAACTACTCTATGATCCTGCAATCACATTACTGGCTATTTACCAAAGAAAACAGCAACACTGATTTGAAAAGATATATGTACCCCTAGGTCTACTGCAGCATTATTTACAATACCCGAGATCTGGAAACAACCTAAGTGTTTAGATAGATAAATGGATGAAAAAGATGTGATGTATGCATATATCGTAGACTACTACTCAGCCACAGAAAAGAATGAAAAAAATCTTGCCATTTGCAACAACGTGTTTGGAGTTCGAGAACATAACACTGAGTGAAGTCAGTCATTCAGAGAAAGACAAATACCGTATGATTTCACTTATCTGTGAAATCTAAAAACAAAACAAATGAACAAATAAGCAAGCAAAGAACAACGAGGAAGCAGAAGCAGACCCCTAAATAAAAACAACAAACATGGCTGCCGGTGTGGGCGGTGAGTGGGTGGATGGGCAAAATGGGTGAAGGGGATTGAGAAGTACAAACTTATTATTATAAAAATTAACAAGTCCGGAAACGACTGGTGTTGGTGAGGATATGCAGAAAGGAAAACCCTCCTACACTGCTGGTGGGAATGCAAGCTGGTGCAACCACTCTGGAAAACAGCATGGAGGTTCCTCAGAAAGTTGAAAATAGAGCTACCCTATGACCCAGCAATTGCACTACTGGGTATTTACCCTAAAGATACAAACGTAGTGATCCAAAGGGGCACGTGCACCCGAATGTTTCTAGCAGCAATGTCCACAATAGCCAAACTAAGGAAAGAACCTAGATGTCCACCAACAGATGAATGGATGAAGAAGATGTGGTATATATACAATGGAATACTACGCAGCCATCAAAAGAAATGAAATTTTGCCATTTGCAATGACGTGGATGGAACTAGAGGGTATTATGCTGAGCAAAAGAAGTCAACCAGAGAAAGACAATTATCATATCATCTCTCTGATATGAAGAATTTGAGAGCAGGGCATGGTGGGTAGGGAGGGAAAAAATAAAACAAGATGGGACCGGGGAGGGAAACAAGCCATAAGAGACTCTTAATCTCACAAAACAAACTGAGGGTTGTTGGGGGGTGAAGGGGTAGGGAGAGTGTGGCTGGGGGATGAACACTGCGGAGGGCATGTGCTATGGTGAGTGCTGTGAATTGTGTAAGACTGATAATTCACAGACCTGTATCCCTGGGGCTAATAATACACTATATGTTAGTAAAAATAATTAAAAAAATAAATAAGTCATGGGGCTGAAAAGTACAGCACATGGGACAGTCAATAATGTAATAACTGTGTGTGGTAACAGATGTTAACTATTGATTGTGTGTAATATAGACAATTGTCAATTCACTATGTTGAATACCTGAAACTAATATAATAGTATATGTCACTTATTCTTTAATTTAAAAACCACCAAACATGCATTTCTGAAATAAATTTGATTTGATCATTATTCGTTATCATTTTATATACTGCTAGATTTGATTTGCTAATATTTTGTTGAAAAATTTTGCATCTAGTTCCTGAGCAATACAGGTCTACAATTTTCTTTTTCTTTAATACCCTATTCAGGGATTTGC
Organism: Mustela nivalis; assembly: GCF_964662115.1. Taxonomy (NCBI): domain Eukaryota; kingdom Metazoa; phylum Chordata; class Mammalia; order Carnivora; family Mustelidae; genus Mustela; species Mustela nivalis. The sequence continues at coordinate 4,888,442 of NC_139025.1, read as the reverse complement.
TGTAAGTTGTACACAGAGTCTCACAAAATGAGTTGGGAGATGTTCATGCCTATTTTCTGAAAAAGTTTGTGCAGAGTTGGTATTATTTCTTCCTTAAGTGTGTGATAGAGATCAAAAAATGAAGCCATCTGGACATGGAGTTTTGTGAGACTTAAATTATAAGTTAATGTTCCATAATAAATAAATGTAGGGATTTTCAGGTTTTCTGTTTCTTCTTGTCTTAGCTTTAATCAGCCGAGTTTTTCAGGGGAATTTTCCATTTCATGTAGGTTGTTAAATTCATTTGCATAAATTTGCTCATGCTATTCCCTTATTGTCTTAGTAGTGCCTATGAAACAAAATTGATTTCTCTCTCATTCCTGATATTGGTGATTTTTTTGCTCCATTTTTAGAAAAATCAATTGTGTTAGATTTTTATGAGTTTTATTGATATTTTTAAAGGAACAACCCTTGGATTTGTTGGTTTTCTGTATTGCCTGACCAACCATATTCTGTTTAATTCATTCTCATGCTATCTTAAGACAGAAGATATGGTCATTGATTTCAAATTTTTATTCTTTTCTAACATTAGCATTTTAAGTTGAAATGTTTCTCTAAAATTAATTGAGCTGAATCCCACATATCTTTTGAAATAAACTGGTAAATTTTAAGGATACTTTTATATTTACCAAAAACTTGCAAAGACAGTACAAAGAGCTCCCATATACCCAACACCCAGTGGCCCTGTTAATATCTTATGTGTATGATATAAATGTACATACACATCTATGATAGATTTGTCATAACTAACAAACTGATATTAATACATTGTTATTAACCAAAGTCCATATTTTATGTGGATGTCCTGGGTTTTTGCTTAATGTCCTTGTTCTGTCCTAGGGTTTCATCAAGGACACACATAAAATCTGATCATCATGTCTCCTAAGGTTCTTCTAAACAGAACGTCTTCCAGATTTTCCTTGTTTTTGATGATCTTGACAATTTTGAGGACGCCTGGTCAGGTGCTTTGTAACTGTGTGCACCCCACACATTTTGAGATGTTGTGTCTTCATTCCTATCAAATTTAAGAGTTTTTCTAATTTCTGTTGCCATTTTTTCCCACCCACTGGTTACTAAGAAGTGTACTGTTTCATTTTCTCACATTAGAGAGAATTCTAGTTACCTTTACGGTGTTGGTTTCTGGTTTAATTCCATTGTGGTCAGATAGCTTACTCTCCATTAATCCTACCTTTTGAAATACACTAAGATTGGTTTTACGACACAGCATGTTCTCTGTTGGTGACATTTCAGGGGCAATCGAAAAGAATGTTTATTCTGCAATTGTTGGACATGGCAGTCTATAAATGTCAATTGTATCAATATTGTTGAGAGTATAATTCCAGTGTTCAATAGCTTATAGATTTTTGATCTACGTGTCCTATAAATTTCTGAAAGAGCAAAGTTGCAGTTCCCAGCTATGAGTTTTGATATGCTTATTACTGGTCAATTTTTGCTTTATGTATTTTGATGCTGTTTTAAGGTGCAAATTCACTTAGGATTGTGTCCTCTTAATGAACTGATACTTCTGGTATGAAGTGCCCCTCTTTACTCTGGTAGAATCTATTTACATCAAACACAACTATGGATACATTTGGGTCTAAATAAACCACCTTGCTGTTTGTTTTCTTTTGATCTCTCTTGTTCTTTTTGTTTGTTCCTCCTTTCCTGACTTGATGAAATATATTTAGCAATCCATTCCATCTCACATTTTGGATTTGGGGCACAAATCTGCATCATACTTTTCATGGTTAGGATAAGAATTACAACATGTGGTCACATTCACCTGGAATTAATGCATTACTACTTTATATAGAAGAATCTTACAACAGTGTATTTTTATATGGCCCTTTCCCATCCTTGGTGCCATTGAGTATATTTCATTTCTAGACATTAATAAACACATTACATTTTTATAAAAACAATCATTCGTTTTAAGGGAATTAAGAAAAAATAGACTCTTTACTTAGTATTTATTATTTTCAGTGCTCTTCATTTCCTTCTATAGGCGTAAGTTTCTATCTAGTTTTAGATCCTTGGATCCTACAGAACCTTCTTCAGCATCTCTCTTTCTTTTTCTCCTTCTTGTTTTCCTTCTTCTCCTTTTGCTTCTTCTTCTTCTTCCTTCTTTTACAACTTTTTTTCAAGACCTTTTTACAATTTCGTTTTTGTTTTAAACAACTTTATTGAGATATAATTGCTACAAAATAAAAAACATATATTCAATGTATGCAATTTTATAAGTTTAGACATACGATATACCTGTGAAACCACTGTCACACACAAGGTGACAGATATATCCATCACCTCCCAAACTGTCCTTGTGTCCCTCTGTGCACGTGGGGTAGGAACACTTAACATGAGATCTATTCTCTATACAAACTTTTAAGTGCGTATACAGTATTGTTCATTATCAGCTCTATGCTGTCCAGCTGAGCTCTTGAACTAATTCATCTTGGATAACTGAAATATCACACTAGTTAAACAACACTCTTCATTTCCCCTCCTCTGAGCCTGAATTTTGAAAGCAGCAAGAGAAAAGAAAAGCTCATCACATACAAGGGAGCAACCATGAGACTATCAGTAAATTTCTCAGCAGAAACCTTGCAAGCCAGAAAAGAATGGAATGATAGATTCACAATATAGAAAGACAACAACTGCCAACCAAGAATACTTGGCAAAGTTGTCTTCAGCAATAAAGGAGAATATTTAAAAAAAAAGAAAAGAAAAAGGAAAAAAATGAAAGAAGAAAGAAAGGGGAAATAAAGTCTTTCCCAGACAAACAAAAGTTGTGGTCATTTATCACCATGGGATCTAAAGAACACTTATGGAAAAATTCACCCCAAAGTAGAAAAATAGCTTTTCCAAGCATACCTGCAACATTCTCCAGGATAAGATATGTGCTAGGCATAACAAAATTTTCAACAAATTTAAAATAATCGAGATAATCTAAAGTATATTCTCTGATCACACCAGAGTTAAATTAGAAATCAACAACAGAAAGAAATCAGAGAAATACTGACATACTTGGAAATCAAACAACACATTCTAAATAATGCATGGGCCAAAGAAAAAATAAAAAAGAAATTTAAAAAATAGGGAAAAGAGTGAAAACACAACATTAAAATTTATGTGATGTAATTAAATCAATGTTTAGAGAGATACTTTAAATTTAAAATCTTATATGGGAAAGGAAGAATAATTTAACACAGTTATGAATGAAAGAAGGGATGTCACTATAGGAATTCCAGGAAGTAAAAGAGAAGGTTATGAACAATTTATGTCAAAAACTTAAATGAAAAGAAAAAAATTCCTAGAAAAACATAAAACATCAAAACTCAGTAAAGAAGAAAGAGAAAAATTTCTAAGGAAGATCATTGAATTAGTAATTTTAAAACTCCCCAGCACTAAAGCTCAAGCCAGGATGGTTTCACTGGTGAGTTCTACCAAACATTTAAAGAAAAAAAAAATGCCAACTCTTCAATAAATCTTTCAAAAAACAGAGAAGTATAAAATACTTCACAATTCAATTTATGAAGCCATAGTCCCCAGATATCAAAGCCTGGCAAAAGCATCACAGGAAAATACCACATCACAGACCAAAAACATCACAGATCATTTTCCCTCATGAAAACTGATCCCCATCCTTAGCAAAATATTGGCAAAATAGTCCAAGTAACAAAGGAGGATGGTTTTACATGATAAGCAATGGGATTTGTCCCAGATCTTCAATGTTGGTTGAGATCCAAAAGTCAATTGATGTAATATATTAAAGGGGGAAAATGATCAAATCAATAGACTCAATAAAATCATCTGACAAAATCTAATACCCTTTATTGTACAAAGGCTCTCAAAAAACTAGGAATAGAGATCTTTCTTAACCTGATAAAATGCATTTCCCTAATTGTGAAAAACAAGAAGAATGTTTTCTCCCCAAGGTTGGGAAGAAGACATGAACACCTGCTCCTACTGCTTACATTTAATATTGTGCTAGAGGTTTTAGCCAGGGCAATAATGGAAGGAAAGGAAATTTAAGGCATACAACTTGGAGAAGAAGAAGCAAGACTGTCTTTTTTCTCAGATGACATGATCTTTCATATAGAAGATACTAAGGAACCTATAAAATTACTGTGAGAATAATAAGCAAGTTTAGCAAGGTCACACGATGTAAGATCAATATACCAAAAAATCAATTGTATCTCTATATACCACCAATGAAAAATCGGAAGACAAAATTAGGAAGACAATTTCACTGACAAAAGTATCAAAAAATATTTAGGAATAAATTTAAGAAAGGAAATGCAAAACCTTTATGCTAAAAACTGTAAAACATTGGTAAAAGAGATCAAAGTGGACCTAAACTGAATGGAGACATATACCATATTCATGGATTAGAAGACAATATTCTTTTTTTTTCCCCAAGGATTTTTTATTTATTTATTTGAGAGAGAGAGAGAGAGTGAGACAGAGACAGAGATAGCAAGAGAGAGCAGAGTGGGGAAGAGAGAGAGAAGCAGGATCCCCGTTGAGCAGGGAGCCCAACTTGGGGCTTGATCCCAGGACGCTGGGATGATGACCTGAGCCAAAGGCAGACACTAAACAACTGAGCCACCCAGGTGCCCCTGGAATACAATATTTTTAAGATGGGAATTGTTGCTTTCAGTTTTTCATTGTTGAGTATGATGTTAGCTGTGAGCTTGCCATCCATGGCCTTTATATTGAGGTACTTTTCTTCTGTACCTAATCCCTTGAAAGTTTCTCTCATGAAAGAATGTTGAATTTTGTCAAATCCTTTTTTCTGCATTGAGATGATCATATAATTTTTTTCCTTCATTCTGTTAAAGTGGTGTGTCACATTTGATTTGTGTAGGTTGAAACATCTTCTCATCCCAAGGATAAATCTTACTTGATCATAGTGGATGATTTTTTTTTAATGTGCTGTTGAACAATTTACTAGTATTTTGTTTAGGATTTTTTAGCTTACCAGGGATATTGTTCTATAATTTCCTTTTCTTGTAGTGTTCCTTTCTGGCTTTGGTATGAGAGTAACACTTGTTTGATAAAATGAGTTTGAAAGTGTTCTTTTCAATTTTTTGGAAGAGTTTGAGTAGAACTGGCATTAATTCTTTCTTAATTGTTTGATGGAATTCACCTGTGAAGCCATCTGATCCTGGGCTTGTCTTTAATGGGAGGTTTTTGATTACCATTTCAATCTCCTTATTCATTCTTTGTCTGTTCAGATTTCCTATTTCTTCCTGATTCAGACTTGGTAGGTTTTATGTTTCTAGGAATTTATCCATTTTTTCTAGATTATCTAATCTGATAGCATATAGTTGTTCATACTGGTCTTCTATGGTCCATTGCATTTCTATGGTATTGACTGTAATGTCTCCTCTTTCATTTACAATTTTATTTATGTAAGTCCCCTCTCTTTTATTCTTGGTTAGTCTAGCTAAACAATCCTTAAACTTATGTGGAACCACAAAAGACCCCAAAGAGCCAAGGCAAACTTGTCAAAGAAGAATAAAGTGGGAGGCATCTTTCTTCCTGATTTTAAACTATATTAAAAAGCTATAGTAATCAAAAACAGTATAACACTGGCTTGACAACAAACCACAGACCAATGGAATAGAACAGAGAGCCCAGAAATAAACCTATGCATATATGCCCAATTCCTCTTTGACAAGGGTACCAAGAATACACAATTGGGAAAGGATAGTCTCTTCAATAAGTAGGGTTGGAAAAACTGGATATCCACATGCAAAAAATATAACTGAACCCTTATCTTACACCACACACAAAAATATTAATTAAAAAGTATTACAGACTTAAAAGTAAAACCTGAAATTACAAAACCCCAAGAAAGAAACAGAGGGAGAATACAAACCATGACATTGGTCGTGGCAATGATTTTGGGGTGGGGAGAGATAAGACACCAAAACAGAGGCAACAAAAGAAAAAATAAACAAGTGGGACCACATCCAACTGAAATGTTTCTGTAGAAGCAAGGAAAGGATGAGCAAAATGAAAAAAGCAACCTACAGAATGGGAGAAAATATCTACAAAGCATATATCCAATAAGGGGTTAATGTCCAAATATATAAAGAACGTAATGCAGTAGAAAAAAAAAAGGGAAGAACAAAAATAATTCAATTAAAAATGGGCACAGGGGGACACCTGGGTGGCTCAGTTGGTTAAGCATCTGCCTTCGGCTCAGGTCATGATCCCAGCATCCTGGGATCGAGTCCCACATTGGGCTCCTTGTTCCGCAGGGAGCCTGCTTCTCCCTCTGACTCTGCCTACCATTCTGTCTGCCTGTGCTCGCTCTTGCTCGCTCTCTGACAAATAAATAAATAAATAAATCTAAAAAAAAAAAAACAAACCCAGAAAAATGGGCACAGGACCTGAATAAACATTTTTTCAAAGAAGACATACAGAGGGCCCGCGGGTGCCTGAAACTACGCTCACCATCATGGATCATCAGGGAGATGCAAATCAGACCCAAATGAGATATTACCCCACACGCATTAGGATGACTACTATCAAGAACACAAAAGACAACTAGTGCTGATGACGATGTGAAGACACTGGAACTCTTGGGCACTGTTGGTGAGTAAACTGGTGAAGCTGAAAGACCCCTCTCCCCTTGCTAAAGGCTTGTTTAAGTAACCTGATGTCCCCACAGCACCCCCTATCCCCTTGCTGAAGGCTTAATTGTTCCCATAGCCGGATGGCAACACATACCAGGATGTCTATTGTCTGTGATCACCCGGTCTGTCAAAAGAAAAGACAAATGAGGAATAGAGTGTACCTGGGACTTTCCAGAGTGCTGAGCCAAGGCCCACCAGAACAAACCGTTGTGTCCTTGCCTTAAACCCAGTGCCTGACAATGCTTGATTTAAATTTACCAATCAGATTCCTGTAACCAAGCATCTGCTTCTGTAAGCTTGCTTCCTGCCACCCCAACCCTGCCCTATATAATCTGCTCCCCAACTTAGCCCGGCGCGCTCAGCCCACAAAGGCTGATGCGTCCGCAGGCGCCTGTGTAACCAATAAACCTCTTGCAACTTGCATCCAGTGGAGGCTTGGTGTCTGCTTCTTGGGTGCGGCTCCAGGGTCTTTCAAAGCCACTGTGGAAAACAGTACGCAGTTTCCGCGAAAAATTGAAAACAGTACTACCGTATGATCCAGCAATCCCACTTCTGGGTATCGACCCAAAGGAAATGCAATCAGGGTCTCTGCACCCCCATGTCACTGCAGGATTGCTCACAACAGCCAAGACAACAGACACGACCAAAATGAGCATCAATGAATGAATGAGGAAAATCAAAATATAATATACTGAAAATAGATGAAATATTTTTCAGCCATAAAAAAGAAGAAATTCTACTACTTGGGACAACATGGATGAACTTGGAGGACATGATGTTAAGTGAAATAAGCCAGATACAGAAAGACAAATACAGTATGTCTCCACTTGGATGAGGTCTCTAAAGTAGTCAAACCATGGTAGCCCTGGTGCTCAGTTGGTTAAGCATCTGCCTTCAGCTCAGGTCATGATCCCAGTGTCCTGGGACCAAGTCCCATGTGGAGTTACCTGCTCAGCAAGGAATCTGTTTTTCCCTCTGCTCCCCACCCCCGTTCATGCTCGCGTGCTCTCTCTCTCAAATAAATGAATAAAATATTTAAAAGAAAATAAAGTGTCAAACTCATAGTTAGAGGGTATAGAATGGTAGCAACCAGGAGCTGAGAGTGGGGGATGTGGGGAGACGGTCAAAGGGTTACACACGATTGGTTATGAGACGAAGTTCTGGGATCTCAGGTACAGCAGGGTGATTCGGTTAGTAATAATGTATTGTAAACTTGACATTTGCTAGAAGAGTCGATCAGAAGTGTTCCTGCCTCTGGTTCTTCCGAGTTGACAGCAGGATGGGAAGCCATCACGGCTTGTCCACTCCATCCTCTAAACTAAGCCCTGAAAATGCCACCTAAGGGAGGTGGGGGTTGATGGGCCCCTAAGAGGAGCCACGGTGAAGAGGGAGAAACTTGGGCTGGGATCAGGACCATCAGGATTCTCCCTGCACCTACCCAGCCTCCCAGGCCAGTGCCTGGCTGCCTCGGCCTCCACCCTCCATGCCCAGTGCCCATGGGGTGCTGGTCATCTGGCTGCCGTTGGTCTGGGAGGGGCGGGGTGGTGGCAGGAGGGAGGAGAGGGGTGCACACTCTCCTGTGGACTCGCTGTGGTGCCCTGGGGCGTCCTTGAAATCAACAAGGCTGGTGAGAATGGAGAAGGGAAGTGAGGCTATAAAAATACCATCTCCCCATCCAGCCGGTTCCATGGGACTTTGGGGATGGGAGGCATCCCACAAGTAAACAAATACAAGGTCTCCTACCCATGTAACAGGATAAGATGGAAAGCACATTATGTGATGAAACCCTGTGTAAAAGGCTCAAGTCAAAACAAATAAATTAATTTAGTGTATTACGAAACAATTACAACAGTGCCCACCGCCCCTGTCCCCCACCCCCCGCCTCCAACTAGAGGTCTTCTTTCTGGCTCGAACCCTGGGGTTTTGGCAAATTTTTAAATGGCTTGAGTACAGTGCGTGCCTTTGGACCCAACCCGGCTGGCTGTATTATGTGCACAGACTGTCAGCACGATGTCTGGCGGGCTTCCCCGGCCCGGCAACCTTTCTTGCTCCCAGAGACAGACAGGGGCAGTTGTCTCTGCTCCACTGGGCTGCCCCCCACGCCCAGGCCTGCCTGGTGACCTGCTGGGCTTGGTGGCCCACAGCAATCGGCAGTGTCTTCCTTTGCTCTGGCCCCCAGCTGGTCTCTGCCAGGGCTCCCCTTCCCTTTCACATGACTTGCCCCATCTCTAAGCTCCTCCCCTTCTCCCCAGGCCTTTTATTGCCTCCCAAGGGGACACCTGGGAGATCTGGTCTGTTAGGGTTGGGAGCCCTCCACTGGCCTGGCCCAGCCCCCAGGGTGCTCTGCTCTCCCTTTCTGAGTTGGTTAAAATTCGGTTTAAAGGCCGTCCTCTCCGGGAGGCTGAGGTGTGCCCAATGTCCCTGCAAGGGGCTCCCCCAACAAACCTCTTGGCCTGTGACTGTGTTACTTACATGTCAGGGGGGATATGAAGGCTGCAGGTGGCATTAAGGTGACCAGTCAACGAGCCTTAAAAGAGGGAGACGATCCAAAATTCTCCGGGTGGGACGCGGGGTCATCCCGGGTGCTCATCAATGCATCAATGCGAATGAGGCGGGCAAGAGCGGAGGGTGAGCTGGGGCAGGCCTGCCTGCCTCTGCTGACTTTGAAGATGCAGAAGGGGCCATGAGCCAAGGGGCACATGTGGCCTCCAGAAGCTGGAAACAGCCCGGAACAGACTCTCCCCTGGAGCGTCCAGAAGGAACTCGGCCCGGCCAACCCCCCAGTGTTTTCCCAGGAGACCCGTCCAGACCGCTGGCCTCTCTAGGTCACTACAGCCTCTAGGTCAGCGGCAATCTGTCGGAGCAGCGAGAGGAACCCCGGACAAAAGCCTTCTCCCCTGGACGAGGGAGGCAGGCCCTCTGTGGGTTCCACGTACTTTAGAGCGTGTCTCTTGATGCTGCGGTGACAACGGCTGAACAACAGCCGGTACGCTCACGCCTTTCCAGCACGTCGAGTCGAGCAGGCTGGGTCCCAGGCTTCACCTCTCCCGGCTTTGCCGTGGCCTTCACCCCCACACATTACAGGGCCACGCTAAGGAGCACCAGGGCTGGCTTCCTCCCTGAGGCCAGATACTCTGGAGCCTGAGCTGGGGGTAGGGGGGTCCCCGAGCAGACCACTTGTGTCACCGGGTGATGAACCGATGGTGTGTGGCTGGAACATCCTACTTGGAACCCGGCCCTCGGGGGGCCCCTGGGGCACCATCTGGACCCATTTGTCTCGCCGTCTCTCTGGGTGTGAGACGGGTGGCTGGCTGATCTGCTGGGTGCTCAGGGCAGGAGGGGACACAGAGCAGGGGCTCTATCAGTCCATCAACGAATCCACTAGCCAGTCGATAGAAATTAAGCAACACCGAAAGATGGTTTCCGAAGACCTTCTGTGTCCGCGGCATCCCATTCTCCTCCCGGGGGACCCTTCTGAGCTGGCCTCTCTCTCACCTGGGCCAGGCTCTCTGAAATGCATTGCCTCTCCCAGCTTCTGGACCAGGCTCTCCTCCCCCTGACCCCAGAGCCCCCAGCAGGTGAGCCTTCACCTTACCCCAGCCGCCCGGGGCGACCCACAGCGCGCCCACTTTAGGACTGTGCCCTGCTCCTGCTCCTCCATGTCCCCAACATCCAGCCGCAGAGAAGGCCCTGCCCAGGTTCTCAAGCGGGGTCCTCTGAGGCGGGGAGGACACCAGGCCCCGACCTGCGCTCTGCCAGCAGGCTCTGGCGACATGGCCGCTTTGAGGCTGTTATATTCGTGTTATCTGCCCTCACTTCCCTCTTAGCTTTTCTCCATTCTTTAAGGAAAAGAGAGGGTGCCCTGGGCTCCCTTCCCTCGGGACGCCGAGTGTGCTATGATGAGATCCTGTTAATGTGGCTCTGTCCTCGGGGCCAGGCTAGAGCTCAGGGGGGACACTGCATCCCCAGCAGTCCCCGGTGGGGACAGGAAGCAGGATTCAGGGGCCTGGGGTGCTGCTTCTTGGAGGGCCTCAGTTCGCTGGGTCTCCCCACGGTGGGCGGGTGGCCTGTCCCGAGCCCAGCTGAGGCGGGGATGTCAGTGCTTGTGAGAGTGACCAGGCTTCGCTCTCTCACGCGGCAAGATGGGCCACTTGGTGTCTGGGGCCAGGAGCCGGCCGCCCAGACTCTGGAACCGGGTGTCCCAGCTCCCTGAAAACCTCCTTGCTTGAGATCAAAGTCGTATCAATAACTGCAAACAAACAACGGAGTGCAGGCCCAAGCTCATTCACTCCCGCTGGAGACGAGGCCTCCCTGCCGCTCCCGTCCGCGCCGCAGTCAGTCTCAGAGCATTCGCTTCCAGGCCAAGCAGCAGCCCCAGAACGGGACAGTGATGTCTCTTCCCTCTCCCCTGTGCCGGCCTCCAGTCCCCAACACGAAAAGGTCCTCAAAGGACTCTCCAGGGAGGTCTGACGGACAGACGAGGTGAGCGGTGGGACACGGGAATTCTTCCCAGGAGCCGGAGAACTTTCTGGCACTGGCGGTTCTCACAGGGCAGCGGGAGCTGGCAGCCAGCGGGCCGGCATGACTCTGACTAACGGGTGTGGACGGCCCCGGAAGACCAGTCATGAGAACAGGCTGCTTGCCCGTCGGGGAGAGGTGAAACTGTCCCCTAACGGCTGCCCAGATGACTGGCGGCTTTATCCAGAAGCTTCTCCCAGAAGCAGCCCACGGCGGGTCTGAGGGAGAAGTGGGGAGAGGGCCACCGGCAGGGAAAATACAACCCAAACCCACACCAAAGCTTGTTTTTTATTTACCTGCGCGACTCCTGGGCTGAAAATTGCACAACCGGATTCCATCCAGATGCGGTGTAACAGGTGCCCTGACAGAGGTCTCGGGTGTCAACAGGCTTGCCCCCTGCTCTCCCAAGGACAGGGAAGTTCATCGGCGCGCCACAAAGAGAAGAGGTAGCCTCAGCCACTGCAGTTAAATTTTTACCAAGCCACTTTGGGTAAACAGGGGACTAGCGGAGTCCTAGTTTTCTTTCCAGACCAGCAGCCTCAGTATGTTTGTAGTGTAACAAAGAAAAGCGTTTTCTTGGAACCTCCAGGAAATTAGTGGCTCATTTTTCCTGGCAGGCTGATGTGAGGGTGCTCAATTACCTTGCACTGATTAAAGACAAGCGTTCCCGCCTCTGGGCAGAGAGGAGAAGAAGAGGAAAAATGAAGCCCATTCGCAAGGGGGGCACTGATGTAAGCTATGCAGTCGGGTCCGCTTTTCCGCTCGCCTGTTGTTTCCAGATGCCGGAAAATGGGGTCGCACAGGGCTCAGGCTGCATCTTGTCATGAGGTTGCCTTGGGTGGCTTCTTGGAAGCAGAGAAAAAGTGATCCTTATTTACTAAAGACCCGCAACGCGTCCCACGCTTTCATCCTTCTACCTCTTTTAAAAATGTCCCGTAAGGAAGACAAGGGATTGACATCGTTCTGAAGATTACGGGAGCAGACTGGGAGGGCCACCTTCCCCTCTGGTGCAGACCAGGAGGAGACCATGCCCTCTGGCCTGCCTGAGTTTGAACTTTGTGCTGGAGGCAGCTCAGCACCCCCAGGCAAGGGCTGACTTAGTAGGTCCCCGGTGGTCTGCAGAGGTCGGGGTAGGTTTGTGCTGGGATGGAGTCCGGGGGGATCATTAGCTACTCGTCCCCCCGACAAACACAATTGCGCGCACAGCTGGAGGTACCATGCGTAGCCTCCCAGCCGCACCCAAGGGAAGAGGAGAGGGTCCCCAGGTGACTTATAAGCCCAGCTCAGCCTCTCAACAGCTTTGCCAGATGGCATAAATGTCCCAGTGCCCCGGTGCGATAAAGGGTTGCCCTGCAGAATTCCTGAGATCCCTTCGCCTTTCCATCCTAGGATTCTATTAACGCTGAGTGTGGGTTTTAAATGCTAAATGGAGTCCATGAAGGCTGAATATTTCTCGAGATTTAAAATGTCTCTCTGCTAATTGAAACTAATTCTCTGAACTGCACATTAAAAGCCCCAGGCTGATTTTTCTATTTGATGGACCCTGACAAAGTGGTGCGCGGAGACGCAGCGGCCCCAACCCCGCTCCAGCTCCCTCTGCCCCCTGTTCCTGCGGCCCAGCTCCCCCGAGAGCCCGGGCCTCGTGCCCTCCCCTCACTCCGGTTCCCTCTCCTCCTCCTCCTCCTCATCCTGCTGCAAGCTTGGCAGACTAATGGCCATCATCATGATGATGGGCGTTTAACAATGACGGGCGCTGCTCTCAACAGAACGCATTTCTTCCTCTGGAGAAGGGACATTTAAATCCTGCTGCCTGGCTAAGTGGGAGAGAGAATGGCAGGGCCCCAAAAGGGGCAAGGAGGAGGCCCCCCAGCTGGAGGTAGCGGCAGGAGCCTCAAGCTTCAAATCAGTGTTGGGGGGGCAGAGAAGTACAAAAGTTTCGGGGTTCTGTGCTCACCCTCTGAAAGTGGTCCCTCCCAGCCTGGCCAGTTTGAGTTTCCAGTCTTTTAAGTACATGAGCAACAAAAGTCCATGGAGCAGCATTTACCGATGGATTATATGATGCACCCCTTTCTCACTGTGTTGAAATACACCTGACGTGAAATTTACCATCTTAGCCATTTTTAAGTGGCATTTTTCAGTGACATTAAGTACATCCACCCTGTCGTGCTGCCATCACCACCATCCATCTCCAGAACTTTCTCATCATCCCAAAGAGCAGCTCGATCCCCATTAAACACGCACTCTCTGACCTTCCCACCAAGTGCCAGGGGATGTGATGCACTTCTACCTTTCCAGATCTCTCGGGGGCATTCCATTAAACACATGCTGGTCAGGACTCGTAGGAATCTACATTTAGAAAATTGTACAGCCCTCATTCTGTTGGGAAAACTGAGGCACAGAGATAGGAAACAGCCCATTTCAACTGAGAGAGAGCCAGGGGCCATCAGGGATGCAAGTCAAGCCATCTGATGCAAGTCCCAACTGTCCTTTGATTTTCACTGCACTTTGTAGATGGCCAAGATGGGTTTGTAAGTTCCTTTCTTTTATAGGAAATGAACGGGATACATAAGAATTAAGGGAACGGCATAACAAACACCTGTGTGTCCACCACCAGAATTGATGAATGGTAATATTTTGTCACGGCTGTTTTACTTTTTTATAAAAGGAACAAAATAATAGACAATTCTGTCTTCTTGTTCCTACTCCCAGGGCACTATCTCCCCATAGGTAACCCAAATCTCACCCTTCTGAATTAGGTACATTCTTCTAGGATGCTGTTTACACCTACAGAATGAGATGTCCATGAATAATTTGTCCTGTCGTTTGCAGTGGGTTTTTAAACATTTTCATGAATGATGTTGCAAAGGAAGCTTACGTTTTCCTCAACATTATGTTTTTGAGATGGAACTGTGTTGATATGAGTGTGTGTGAGAGTGTGTGTGTGTGTGTGTGTGTGTGTGTACTTAGGTTGTTTCTAATTTATTTTCCTATTACAAACACTGTTGCAATTATGCACAAGCCTCTCTAGGTAATTGATTTAGAAGGGGAGTTGCTGAGTCTTTGCAAACCAATGTTTCCAGCTCCAATTTTGCTTTGGATATTGACAGATTGTTTTCCAAAGTGGTTGAATTAATCTACACTCCTACCAGCAGAGTGTGAATTCCTCTTATGCCTTATATTCACTAACTCTTGATATTGTCAATCTTTTAAAATTTTTGTCAATCTGATTAGTGTGAAACGTCCTCTTGTTTGTTTTAAATCATATTCATTGGATTCTTAGGAAGGCTAAGCATATAGGCATTAATAATTTTTAATGTTCTCCCATAAATTGTTTATTCTATGAAACAGAATAGAAAGCCCAGAAATAGACCCACATAAATAATGTCAATTGATCTTTGACAAAGAAGCAAAGGCAACACAGTGGACTAAAGACAGTTTGTTCAGGAAATGGTCTTGGAACAGCTGTGGGACATCCACAAGCCAAACCATCTATCTGGACACAGACCTTGCATACTTGGCAAAAATTAGCTCAAAATGGGTCATAGATCTAAATATAAACACAAGACTATAAAACTCCTAGAAGATACCACAGGAGAAGACTTAGGCAACCTTGGTTATAGCAATGACTTTCAGATACAACCCCGAAAGCACAACCCTTGAGAGAAATCATTGGTGAGCTGGGCTTCATTGAAATTAAAAACTTCTGCTCTGCTAAGGACCACGTCAAGAGAAGGAGAAAAGAAGCCACAGACTTGGAGAAAGTATTTGCAAAACACGTATCCGATAAAGGGCTTGTATCCAAAAATAAAAAAAAGAACTCTTAAAACCCCCAAAAAGAAGACAAATGGTGTGATTAAAAGTTGGGCCAAAGACCTTAACAGACATATAAGCGTCAAATAAACATCTGAAAAGAGCTGTTCATCAAATGCCATCAGGGAAATGAGCTACCACTACACACTTATGAGAATGGCCCAAATCCAGAACACTGACACCAAATGCTGGTTAGGGCGTGGGGCAACAAGAGCTTCCATTCAGTGCTGATGGAAATGTAAAATGGCGCGGTCACAGGAAGACAGGTGGAAGCGTCTCACCCAACTAAATATAATTTTACCGTACGATCCAGGAATCATGCTTCCCAGTACTTACCCAAAGGAGTTAAAAATTTATATCTACACAAAAACCTGCACACAGAAGCTTTATTCATAATTCCAAAACTCTGAAGCAACCAAGATGTCCTTCAGTAGGGGAATGGATAAATAAACTGGTTACATCCAGACAATGAAATAGTATTCCATGCTATAAAAAATGGGCCAATAAGCCGTGAAGAGACCCCGAAGAAACTGAAATGCGCATTACCAAGCAAAAGAAGCCTATCCGGAAAGGCTACGTCCAGTAGGACTCCAACTCTATGACATTCTGGAAAAGGCAAAACTCTGGAGACAGTAAATTATCAGTGGTCCCAGGGCTTGGGGCAAGAGGGATGACTAGGAGGAGCATAGAGGATCTTTGGACAGTGCAAATCCTTTGTATGATGCTGTAATAGTGGATTCGTGTCCTTACACACCCATCTGAACCCATCAATTATACATCAAGCATGAACCCAGCCGCGTATTGTGCTTGGGACGATCATGATGTGTCAGTGTAGGGTCGTCTACGGTTATGGGGGGGGAGGGGATGCTGACAGAGTATGGTGGCCCGCATGTGCGGTAGCAGAGGGCATCTGAAAAAACTCTCTAGACCTTCCTCTTAATTTTGCTATGAACCTAAAACATCCCTAAAAAAGAAAAAAAGATCACTGATTGCTTAAAGACAGACTGATAATACTTTGTGGAGTCTCTAGAAATATGTAGGGGGCACCTGGGTGGCTCAGTGTGTTAAAGCCTCTGCCTCCGGCTCAGGTCATGATCCCAGGGTCCTGGGATCGAGCCCCACATCAGGCTCTCTGCTCAGCCGGGAGCCTGCTTCCCTCTCTCTGCCTGCCTCTCTGTCTGCCTGTGATCTCCGTCTGTAAAAATAAAAAAATAATAATAATTAAAAAAAAAAAAAGAAATATGTAGGACAGTAATGACACAAAATAACACACGAGGGGGAAATGGAAACATACGGTTTATATTTTTTACTGAATACACAACTTGACACATTCTTTCGAGATAGACTGCAATACATTAATTGTGCCTATCCTAAATTCTAGAGGAACCTTAAAACAATAAAGAGGTACAGCTAATAAGACTATAGGTGAGCTAAAAGGAGATGCTAAGATTACTCAACTCGGAAGAATGCGAAGAATGCAGAGCAATGGGGAAAGAAACAAAGAATATACAGGGGGCAACAAACAGCAACATTATGTAATGAAATTTAAAATGTAAATGGTCTAAATGCACTAATTCAAAGCCGAGATTGTCCGACTGGATAAAAAAGCAAGACCTGAGACTTCTAATTTCAGCCCTGACATGTTAGTGCTTCCAAGTAATCACTCCCATCCTTACTTTAAAAAAAAAAGAAAGAAAGAAAGAAAAGAAAAAAGAACAAAAGAACAAAGTGAAAATCAATGTCTTTTGTTGGATCCATCATCCGTCAGAGAATGGAGGTCACAGGGCAAACTACCACCTGGAAATGGGGGGTGGGGGGGGCAGACAGGAGACACCATCGCAGCTGAGATCCGCTTTCCTGAGGAGCCAGGCCACTGGAGCTCTAAACCGATAGGAATACTTAAGTGGTAATTGTGACAAATTGCCGGAGATTGAGTGTGGACAAGCATTTAAGAATGGGCAATGGGAGGGGGAGGCACAGTTGAGTGGATTTTATCTCCAGTCCCACCAGGTTCTCACCTTGAAGAGCCAAGAAAATTTCCCTCTTGTCTCGGGCTGGGAGAGGAGAAAAATGAACCCTTTGAAACACTCTCAGGGCATCTCCATAACAAAGGTCTACTCAGCAGGAGAAATGACCTTATCAGAGCCCTGTCTCTGTTAGGAGGAAGGGCAACAGCCCCCTCTAGCCTTCCAGTCGCACTGAAGTCCCGGAGAAGGGAAGAAAATCAAGAAATGTATGTGAAACTCACACGCCAGGGACACAGGTCCACTAAGATTTTATCATGAGATTACAGAATGCTCTTCCTCCTCCGCGCCTTCACTACCACATCCATGGGCTCCAACGTCAGGCCACTGGATTACAGCCGAAAGAGCTGCCAGGCACGAACTATATTTAGGAAGCAGTTCTTAGAAAAATCTGAAGACCACATGAAAAATAAAAAGAAGGACGCGAGACGCATTTGAAGCCTTTGGAATCTACATTTGCAACGAACAACCACAGCTCAGCTCCTGGCCAGATTAACATAAAACCTCACCCTAAAAGCGTGTTCACCTCAGTTATTACCAGATACATCAGCTTGGGCTTTCAACCAAATAATTAGAAGACATTCTAAGAGGAAAGAAAAAAATAAGACCAAACTGTATGCTGTGAGTAAGAAACTCAGTATAAGCACAAAGACACCAAGGAGGGAAAAAGAAGTATCATGCAAACACTAATAAGAAGAAAACGGGGAGTCCATGTCATTAGAAGACACAGTAGACTTCAGAACAAGGAGCGTCCCTAGAGGAAAGAGGGACATCCTGTAACGATAAAACATTCTGTTCACCAATATGACACAACATGACAAAAGCAAGTACACTTCCAATAATATAGCATCAAAATAAGTGAGCAAAGCACCGAGGAAGCTGAATGGAGTCAGTAAAATGCACAATTATTTTATATTTCCGTATTTCTCTCTCGGTAATCAAGAGGAAAGTACAGAGAAAATCGCTAAGTAGCAAGGATAAGAATCACACTGAACTTAGCCTCAGAGACTATGGAAGCAAGAAGAGAGAGAAGTGAAATATTTAAAGTGTGGAAAGAAAAGAAATCCACCAGTCTAGAATTCTGTATCCAGTAGAATTATCCTTTGAAAGTGAAGTAGAAATACCTTCTCAAACAGAAATTGAGAGAACATGTTGCTAATAGAGTCGTCCTGAAAGAAATGTTAAAAGAAGTTCTTCAGAGAAGGAAAAGGTTGTAGATCAGAAACTTGAAATATACAAAAAAAAAAAAAAAAAAGAAAGAAAGAAAGAAAAAAGAAAAGAGAGAGAAAGAGAAAGAACATAAGAAAAAGGATAAGACAAGGTAAAATAAAATTATTTTTATTATTCTTAATTAAATTAACAAATAACAGTTCGTTCAAAATGGTAATAGCAACAATGTATTCAGTGATTATACTTAGGAAAAAGTGAGGTGAACTGCAGCAATGTTATATGCGAAAGGATACCACAATGGAGAAGATTCTGCTACAAAGTGACTATACTCGCCCATCAACAGTCTTGTGTTGGGGCGCCTGGGGGGCTCAGTTGGTTAAGCCTCTGCCTTCCGCTCAGGTCATGATCCCAGGGTCCTGGGAATGAGTCCCGCATCGGGCTCCCTGCTCAGTGGGGGGCCTGCTTCTCCTCCTCCCCCCACCACTCCCACTTATGCTTGCTCGGGCGAGCACAATCTCTCTCCATGTCAAATAAATACATAAAATTTTTAAAAACAAAAACAAAAACAGACACCCCCAGTATCGTGTTATTTGGAAAGTGGACTTGGGTTCCTTGCAAAGGCAAACTGCAAACTCTGGGGTAGTCACTAAAAAGGTAAACAAGAAAGAAATATAATTAATATGCTAAGAGGGGAGAAAATGGAATCATAACAAAATGCTCAGTTAAAACCCCAGAATTCAGAAAGAGATTGGATGATAACAAAGACAGACAAAGCAAGGGGGGTGAATAGAAAACAGGAACAAACATGATAGCTATTAATCCAGTTGCTGTGGTCTGTAGGTCTGGGTCCCCCTAAAATTCGTATGTTGAACTCCTTCCTTAGCCTCAGAGATGATGGGGTTAGGAGATGGGTCTCTGGGAGGTAATCAGACCACGAGGGTGGGGCCCCCTGAGTGGGATTACTGCTCTGATGAAACAGGCTCCAGAGGGATCTTTGGCCCCTTTCATCGTGCCTGGGCATAGTGATAAGGGGCTGGCTGTGAACCAGAAACAGAGCCCCCAGCAGAACCCAAACAGGCTGACACCCTGATCTCAGGCTTCCAGCTTCCAGAACAGAGAGCAATATATCTCTGTTTATAAACCATCCTGTCTGTGGTATCTTGTTCCAGCCGCCCACACTGACTAAAATCCTGATCAAAAAACACTTTAAACATGGATGGTCTAAATGCAATTAGACCAATTAAAAGACAGCGAGTAGTAGAGTGGATAAACACAGGTCCCTCTACAAACTCTCTACAAGGAACACCCTTCAAATATAAAGACTCAAACTAAAACTGAAGGGGTAGAGAAAGTTGTGTAGTGCTAACACATCAAAGGAAAGCTAAAGGAATTATATCGGTTTCAGGCACAGTAGATCTCAGAGCAAGGAGATAATCAGAGATTTTTATTTTTTTTATTTATTTTTTTAAAAGATTTTATTTATTTATTTGACAGAGATCACAAATAGGCAGAAAGGGAGGCAGAGAGAGGGGGGGGAAGCAGGCTCCCTGCTGAGCAGAGAGCCCGATGCGGGGCTTGATCCCAGGACCCTGGGATCATGACCCGAGCTGAAGGCAGAGGCCTTAACCCACTGAGCCACCCAGGCGCCCCAATCAGAGATTTTTAAAAAGGGGCACTGGATAATGATAACAAGGTCGATTCTCCGAGAATACGTAGCAATTCTTGATTGTGCGCACTTAAAAACAGAGGGTCAAAATATATCAAGCAAAATCTGCCAGCCCTACAAGAAGAGATAGATTAATCCACGGTTAAGCTGGAGACTTGAACCCCATTCCACCAGTAACTGAGAGATGCAGTGGGCAGAAAACGAGCAAGGATGATAGTTGAATGGCAATAGTGCCATCAACCAACTGGATCTAACTGATATCTACAGAATACTTCATCCCATATTCTTTTTATGGAATATTCACCAATTTTCCAATAGCTCACACTCCATGTCCTAAAACACACCTCAGCAAGTTTAAGAAAATAGAAATAGTAACATGCTCTCAGACCACAGTGGGCTTAAACAAGAAGCCAGTAACAGAAAGACACTGGAAACTGCCCCCCCCCCAAATGCCTGGAGATGAAACAACACACTTCTAAATAACACACAGATCAAAGAAGAAGTCTCAAGAGTTTTTAATAAATATTTTGAATTAAGTGAAAATGAAAATGAGCAACAGTAAAATTGTGGGAGGCAGCAAAACGAGTGACCAGAGGGAACTTCTTAGTATCGAATGAATGTGTATATTAAGAAGGAAGATCTAAAATCGGTAACCTCAGTTTTCACCTTAGAAGTTAGTAAGACAACAAGTCAAATCCAAAGTGAACAGTGGAAAAGAAATAAAAACTAGGGCGGAAATCAGTAAAATTGAAAGCAGGAAATCAGTAGAGAAAATCAACAAAACCAATATCTACTTCTTTGAAAAGATCAAGAAAACTGATGAAACTCTAGTTAACCTCATTAAGAAAAAGAAAGAAGATGCAAATTACTAACACGGGAAATGGAATAGAGTCAGGCCATCCCTACTGATCCCATGACATTAAAGGGATAATAAATATTATGAAAAACTCTATTCCCACAAATTTGATCACCGAGATGAAACAGACAATTCCTTGAATATACATTTTACCAAAACTCATACAAGAAGAATAGATAAACTCAGTAGGCTTGTATCTAAGAAAGAAATGGCATCAGTAAATAATAATCTTCAAAACAGAAAGTGCCAGGTCCAGATGAGTTCACGGATGAATTCTACCAAACAATTAAGGAAGAAATTATACAAATTCTCTACTACGTCTTCCAGAAAACAGAAACAGAAGGAATACTTCCTAACTTCCCAATTCTGAGACTGTATCACCCTGATATAGAAACCAGACAAAGATATTATTACAAAAAAAAAAGAAGAAGAAAGAAAGAAAAAAAACCTACAGACCAATATAAATCATGAACATAGATGGGAAAATCCTCAATAAACTGTTAGCAAATCAAATCCAACAATGTATCAAAAGATTGATACAGCATGACCAACTGGGATTTATTCCAGAATGCAATACTGGTTCAGTATTTGAAAATCACTTAATGTAATTCCATCACATCAACAGGCTAAAGAAGACAAATCTTATGATTACAGAAAAGCTGTTGGGAAAAACTCCAATACCCATTCATGATAAAAACTCTCAGTGTTCTAGGAACAGAAGGGAACTTCTTTAACTTGAAAAAGAACAAGCAGCACACACGAGGAGCTTACATCATATTTACCGACGGGAAGCCAGGAGTTCTCCTGCTGAGATGAAGCACCAGGCCATGATATCTCCTCTCACCGCTCCCTTTCAACGTCATACTAGGAATCCTAGCAAATACAATAAGATAGGAAAAGGAAATAAGAGTTCTAGAGTAGGAAGGAAGAAATAAAACTTCGAAGATGACATGATTGTCTATGTAATAAGTCTGAAAGAATCAACAAAAGCCTTTTGGAACTAACAAACAACTACAGCAGGTTTACAGGATACAAAATCAATATCCGAAAATCATTGCTTTCTTGTATATCAGCAATGCACAATTGGAATTTGATATTAAAAACCCAATACCATTTACATGAGCACCAAAAAAAAGGCAAACTTGGGTATAAATCTAACAAAGTATTTTGAAGATCTATATGAGGAAAGCAGCAAAACTCTAATGAAAGAAACAAAAGATTCAAATAAATGGAGAACTACTGCATGTTCATGGAAAAGAAACAATATTTTTCTTTTTCTTTTTTTTTTTAATATTGTATTTATTTATTTGACAGACAGAATCCCAAGTAGGCAGAGAAGCAGGCAGAGAGAGAGGAGGAAGCAGGCTCCCCGCTGAGCAGGGAGCCCAATGCGGGCTCATGACCAGAGCTGAAGGCAGAGGCTTTAATCCACTGAGCCACCCAGGCACCCCAAAGACAGTACTTTTCAACTGTCAGTTCTTTACAACTTGATCTATAGATGTGATGTAATTCCCAGCAAGTTATTTTGTGAATACCGACAATTTAATTCTAAAGTTTATATGTAGAAGCAAAAGACTCAGACTAGCCAACTCAATATTTAAGGAGAACAAAGCCAGAGGACTTCAAACCTATTATAGAGCTACGGTACTCAAGAGAGCACGGCATAGTGGAAACAGACAAACAGAAAATGCGACAGAATAGAGTGCCCAGAAATAGACCCAATTAATGCAGTTCACAGATTTTGGGCAAAGGAGCAAAATTAATTCAACAGGGAAAAAAACCTGTCTTTTCAACAAACGGTGCTGGAACAACTGGGCATCCTCATTCAAACAAATATATCTACATACAGACTTCCATCCTTCACAAAAAATAACTCAAGATGCATCACAGACCTAAATGTAAGCTGCAAAATTATAAGACTTCCAGAAGATATCACAGGAGATAACACAAGTGTCCTTGGGTAAGGTGGTAACCTTTTAGATACAATACCAAAAGCACAAGCCGTTAAAGAAAAAAAACCCTAAGTTAGACTTAACTAAAATTAAAAACTCCTGGTCTATGAGAGACACCATTAAGAGGTAAAAAGATGAGCTACATACTGGGAGAAAATATTTGCAAAATGGATATCTAATAAAAAACCTGTATCCAAAATATTCAAAGAACTCCTAAAATCAACCTAAAAAAACAAATAACCCAATTGAAAATGGGCAAGAGATCTGAACAGACACCTCACCAAAAGAAAATACACAAAAAAGATATGGATAAACTGTAGTATATCCAGGCAATGGAACATTATTCATCAAGTAAGAGGGTAAGTCCTAAGAGTCTTCATCACAGAAGGAATTTTCCCCTTTCTTCTTTTCTTTTTATTGTGTCTCTGTGAGATGGTGGGTGTTACTGGAACACACTGTGGTAGTCATTTCTCAGTGTAAGTAAATTGAACCATCATGCTGCACGCCTCGAACTTACTGCATGACGCATGCCAATTTTTTCTCAATAAAACCGGGCGGGGGGGGATGAGCTATCAAGCCATAAAAAGACACGGCGGAACTGTAGATGAGTATTACTAAGTGAGAGAAGCCAATCTGGAAAGGCTACATACTGTATGATTCCAACTCTATGACATTCAGGAAAAGGCAAAAACATGGAGACCATAAAAGGATCAGCTGTGCCAGGGCTTGTGGGGAGGAAAGGTGGGAGGAATAGGTGAACCACAGCATTTCCAGAACATTGAAAGTATTCTGTAGGCCATTGTGATGGCAGATACATGGCATTACACCCTTGTCGAGAACCACAGCATGTACAACACCTTGTGTAAACTATGGACTTGCTTTGTCACAATGTACTGAGAGTGGCTCGTTGGTGGGAAATGACCCACTGTACTGACGCAAGGCGGAAACGCTGGGGAAGCTGATAGAGGGACACAGAGAGAGGGACTGTGTGGGAACGTTGTACTTTCCAATCAGCTTATCTGGAAATCTGAAACAGTTCTAAAAACATACAGGGTACTCATTAAGGAAAAAAAATCTTCAAGGTTCATCCCCAGTCCAGGGCCTGGCACAGCCTCAGCCCAGCCTGACCCCAGCTATAGGACACCCATGGTGACCACCCAGAGAAAGGGCCCTGCATGCATGGCACTGTATGTGACTGTCCCCGAAGGGTGGTCTCCCCTGTCCCTCCCTGGGGTATCCAGGGAGTGGTGACAGGTATCAGGCTAGGGGCAGCTGCCCTGACCTGGTTCTCCCTGGGCTCCGCCCCCTGGACCACCCCCCACCAGCTTTATACCTCCTCCTCCGGACTGGCTTCTCTCTTCTTGTCTCTGTGTTTCTTGCTTTGTTGCTCCTGCTGTCATAACTTCCTGCTTGTGTGTCAGAGGTCTGCAGAAGACACTCTGGGGCCACTGGTCTGTTGATCAGGAAGGTGAGAAGTCTTTCCCTGTCTGTAACCACCCACAAGCCCACCCTCCTCTCCCTTCCCCAGCGGTTGAAGCTTGGGGGGGTCTCACACTGGCCCCAGGGTATCTTTAATCACGTCTGTGTGTGAGTGTGCACATCCTTGTGTGAAGGCATGTGGTCTGTGCCCATGGTGTGTACCCTTTGGTCTCCAGGAGTGTCTGCAGGTAAGACATGTGAGGGTCAAAGTGCCTGTGTGGTTTCTCCCCTTTGACCCTGGGTGTACCTGTCCATGGGTGAGTGGCCTCCTGAGCTTGATCTCAGCTCTATTCTTGTGGCTTTTTAAAATTTAAGACAAACAAGCTAATTTTATAAATGGATGAACGATTCTAACAGACCATTAACAAAAGAAGATATACACACGGCTAACAGGCGTGTGAAAAGACACTTGACAGCATGAGTCCTGGGGAAGAGGCAAGTAAAAACCCAGCGCACACCCATTACATAATACCATGTGTTGGCAAGGACACGGACAGGCTAGCACCATCAAAACCAAACCGAACCAAACCAAAGCATGTCCGTGTTATTGTGCATGTACAATGGTATAAGCAGTTCAGAAAGCAGTTTCATCACTTGTTCATAGTAACATACACACTTAACTTATGACCTAGAAATTCCATGTGCAGACATTTACCCTAGAGAAAGGGAAGGAGATGCCCACAAGATAATGGAGACACAAATATTTGAAGCATATTCATTCACAAGAGTCCCAAACTCAAAACAACCCACATGTTCTTTCACAGGCGAGGAGATAAAGTCTAGTATATCCATGCTTGGAAGACATTTAGCAATAAAATGAAAACTAGTGATACAGCAACGTGGGTACATACCAAAAATACTGTGCTCCATGGAATAAGTCAATCAGAAAGAGTCTATAATGTATGATTCCTCCTTTTCACAAAGAGCAGTGAGTGGGTGTTGTGGCTAGAGGTGGAGGGGACACGAGGGACCGAAGGAGGGAAAATGTTCTGTCTTGATGATGGTGGTGGTGGTGACCATGGGTCACATTCGTCAAACCTCACGGAACTGTACTGTAATATCATTAATAAAAATTCCTGATGCATCCATAACAGGTGGTTTACTTTTGGAAGGGATAGGGTAGCTCCAAAGTGAGTTAATAAACTCGTTCTTTGACGTTGACAAGTAATTACACTTGGAGTTAGACCCTCTACTGTGACATTTACTGCAAGAAAGGCAAAGGAGAGGAGCAACCAAAGGCATGAAAAATACACATGAAGGCTCCAAGTGGATCATAAAAGGTAATCAATGAATGGCAAATACCTGTCTAAGAAAACAAGGACCTGACTGCCTTGTTTGCACCTGTGCCCCTGGCCAGTTCACACTGTCATATAGCAACATCACTGGGTGAACACGTTCGAAACTCAAAGTCCTAATCTCCCTCTGTCACCAACAGGATGTGCAGGCTTAGGCCCACGAGTTAATGCTGGCTCATCAGAGGTGCCGTCTTCTGGGTCTGCAAGACGTAATACTGTTCTTAAAGACAAGAATAAAACGAGCAGGTGCCATGATGTGGTCATTGTTGGTTTCATTCGACCATTAGCAGGAGGGACGGGAATCAAACAGGCAAGAGGTCTGCTGAGAGAAGCTTCTCCCAGTTTTCCTTCAGCTGAGAATGTCTTTATTCATGTTCATCCCAAATAATCTTTGACAAAGCAGGAAAAAAAAATACAGTGGAAAAAAAGACAGTCTCTTCAATCAATGGTGCTGGGAAAACTGGACAGCTATATGTAGAAGAATGAAACTCGACCATTCTCTTACACTGTACACAAAGATAAACTCAAAATGGATAAAAGACCTCAACGTGAGACAGGAATCCATCAGAATCCTAGAGGAGAACATGGGCAGTAATCTCTTCGGTATCATCCACAGCAACTTCTTTCAAGATATGCCTCCAAAGGCAAAGGAAACAAAAGCAAAAATGAACTTTTGGGACTTCATCAAGATCAAAAGCTTCTGCACAACAAAGGAAACAGTCAACAAAACAATGAGGCAACCTACAGAATGGGAGGAGATATTTGCAAATGACAGTACAGACAAAAGGTTGATATCCAGGATCTATAAAGAATTTCTCAAACTCAACACACACAAAACAGATAATCATATCAAAAAATGAGCAGAAGATATGAACAGACACTTCTCCAATGAAGACATACAAATGGCTATCAGATACCTGAAAAAATGTTCATCATCACTAGCCATCAGGGAGATTCAAATTAAAACCACATTGAGATACCACCTTACACCAGTTAGAATGGCCAAAATTAGCCAGACAGGAAACAACATGTGTTGGAGAGGATGTGGAGAAAGGGGAACCCTCTTACACTGTTGGTGGGAAAGCAAGTTGGTGCAGCCTCTTTGGAGAACAGGGTGGAGATTCCTCAAGAAATTAAACATAGAGCTTCCCTATGACCCTGCAATTGCACTACTGCATATTTACCCCAAAGATACAGATGTAGTGAAAAGAAGGGCCATCTGTACCCCAATATTTATAGCAGTAATGGCCACGGTCACCAAACCGTGGAAAGAACCAAGATGCCCTTCAATGAATGAATGGATGAGGAAGATGTGGTCCATATACACTATGGAGTATTATGCCTCCATCCAAAAGGATGAATACCCAACTTTTATAGCAACATGGATGGGACTGGAAGAGATTATGCTGAGTGAAATAAGTCAAGCAGAGAGAGTCAGTTATCATATGGTTTCACTTACTTGTGGAGCATAACAAATATCATGGAGGACAAGGGGAAATTGGAAGGGGAGGTGAACCATGAGAGACTATGGACTCTGAAAAACAATCTGAGGGTTTTGAAGGGGGGGTGGGGGTGTGGAGGGATCCAGGTGGTGGGTATTAGGGAGGGCACGGATTGCATGGAGCACTGGGTGTGGTGCAAAAACAATGAATTCTGTTATGCTGAAAAGAAATTTAAAAAATAAAATAAAGGATATTTTCAGAGGGTTCTATGTTTCTTCAGCAACTTAAGGATGTTCCGATGCCCCTGACCTTCATGGTCTTGGTGAGAGTGGTCTGCAGTCACAGAGTGACAGTTCCCACAAGGGCCAACCAAGAGCCACAACCAGGAGGGGAGGATTTCCATCATCCAACCATGTGGTCCCCTCCATGGGGAAGGTCCCACCCTATGCGGGTTTCCCTTGGGAGGTTTCCCGATCACACTTGGCGTGTAGTTCCAAGGTTCCAGCTGCCTCTGAGCCCAAAGGAAGACAGGCTGAAACTCAAAGAAGAAGGTGGGGGCACTCACCGAGGGGATGTTTTCCTGTCAGCCTGCCGCCATTTCTGTGAGGAGTCCTCAGACACCAGGTGCTCCACACATCCTTCCAGGTTCTAGTGTCCATCAGTGGGAGACAGAGTGGCACGTGCTTACTCCGTCTTGGTCCCAGTTATGTTTCCTGGCATGCTGCAAGTTCTGTGAAGGCAGAGACAGAGTCTAGCTTATTAATTTGGCTGACCTGAGCTTTGTGTTGCCCAGGTAGCCGCTCCTCCTCCAAAACTCTCTGAATAAACCAATAAACAGTGAAGACAAAATAGCAGTGAAGAGGCTATTTGTAAAGCAACTGGCCCAGACACCGATAAATGACGACATCTACCATTGCCTCGAGAGTCTGAAAGCTTGCATGTCTATCTCCTCTATATCCCAACAACTTAACACGGAAACATTTAAAACAGAGCTGGAGCTCCTACGCGTCCCTAGCCTGCTTAAGTATGAGGCACCTCTCCAAAGACGGTATCCAGAAGCCCCAAGAAAATCTGAGTCTATCTCATATGCAAACGAGTATTTAAAACACATGGGTGGCATTTCAAATTGGTGAGGGAAAAGATAGGTTTTCAATAAATCATGTTGGCTAGCCTTTTAGGGGGAAAGAACCGTAGACATCCTCCTTACTCTCTGTTCCCAAGTAAAGCCTGGATGGATCTGAATAGAAGAAAGAAAGCCATAAAAGTACTAGGGGAAAACATAACTAAATAGTAGCCTATTACGAGAAAGAGCTTTCTATAGAAAATACAAAATCTAATACCATAAAAGAAAAAATTAATAACTTTGGTTTCATGAAAATGTAAATCATTCCTAGCAGGGGGGATCATAACAAAGCCAGAAGGCAAACAGAAAATGAAAATGTGAATTTATTGTAACAATGTACAGAAAAATATGAGCACTGTTGTGGACACACATGCACACACACAGAGACACACAGACACAGATACACACTGTATCTAAATTAGAATTCTTTGAAAGAGGACCCCGCTACTGCTGCAGACAGAGGGAGGTATATCTTTTGGAGGGAACACTTAGGACCTAATAATTTGAATTCTGTCTAAGCTGCAGAACCTCCCATTTCCACCCCCAGGGCAGGGTCTAGGTATCGCAGAGCTCCCAGGGGAACATTCTCATCACAGCGTCCCGGTGGCAGTGGCACCGGGGTCGGGAGGTCCGTGATCAGTTCTCACTGTCCCCATCCTTCATCCCAGACCACCCCCACCCCCCCAGCTGCTTCCCCTGTTTCCCAAACCAATGAGATGGTGGAAACTAAACAGGGACCCGGTTGTGGGGAAGTTCGGGAAATGCAGCTATAGGGAAGACCTTGGAAGGTCAGGGAGAGGGTTGTTCACATCACATTTCTCTTTTGCCTGATATGATCGGGGACTGCCCCATCGATTCCCCAGAGTGGAAACATCATTCACTTCTGGGCTAAAAGTGACCTTCCAGTACACTGCTGCGTTTTCTCCGTTACAGGTTTTATTTGGAATTTTTCTTAAGCGGGGTGGCCAAAAACATTTTTTGTCCTCGTCTTGTCTGGATTTGGCGTCAGAATAATGCAAACTTCATCGAAGGTGTTGGAAGCCATCTTTTTCTGTTCTGTACAGCACTCTATGAAAGTGCGTTATAGGAGACACGGCTTCCTTAAGAAGTCAGAGCGTGCCTGCTAAGTGGCCTGGGTCTGTTTTCGGTCACCGTCGCTTGGTCGACACGGGAAGTTTCCGGACTACCCGCTCCCTCTTTCCCCTGGCTCTTGAGGTTCTTCCTCTCTGAGAGATCCACTTCAGCCCACCCATTCTCAATTAATCTGAAATAGTTTTTAATTTGTTTTTAATTTTCTCTTCAACTGAAGTTATCTAGAAAATCATTTCGTAATTGGCAGGCAGACAGATTCTTTTTTTTAAGGTGGCAGAAATATTACTCCCCAGGGCTGCCTGCAATTTCCTACTCCTCCCTTGCTTTGGGAACCCAGGTCCCGTTCAGGGTGGTGATATGCCCAGCTCTAGGGCAGGGACCACGTCTGTCTGAAGCCATGCTACGGCTCCTGTTTCCCACCACCCGCTCCTCACGTGGCCAGCCTGCTTTCTCAGGGGAGACCCACGACTCCATCCAGTCCCCTTCATCCTGCTTTGGCTCTGACAATAAATACCCAGTGTATTCAATACTATACCGCCCCGTGTAGATGGTGGGCCCAGAGGTGCGGTACGCCTGGGCTCAGCTCCCGTTCCATCAGTGACCGGCTCTATCACTTTGGACGAGTTACTGAATCACTCTCTGCCTCAGTTGCCCCACATGTAAAGAGGAATACCTTATCGATGTATATGATCATTTAATGAGTGAAAATAGAGAAGGGACTCAGAACAGTGGTTGACACCAAGGAAGTCATACAAAGTGCCATTATCATTGTAATAATTATTGTCAATGCTCTAATAATCATCGCCATCCTCTTGGGGCTGTGAGGACAGAGAGCCAACATGAAGAGAACACAGAGCAGAAAGAAAGGGCGGGGACCCTTGATGAAGATGTTGAACAGAGCTTGGAAACCCCGCCTCCAGACATTCAGAGAACAATACATGTCCTTCCTCAGGTCGTCTGCTAGTTTTCATCGAACGCATTCTGATACACTTGCTTATGTTTTTCATTAATTCAAAAACAGGTCTCAAGCTCTGTTCGAGGCTCTGGGGACACAAGTATGGGGCAGCCCCAAAGGAGCCCTCTGCCTCCTGGCGCTCACATTCTTTTTACACTAATTTCTGATTGCTTCTCACGGAAGTTGGAGAAAGTAGCCCCGTGAGCTCTGCTTTGGGGACTCCACTGAGATTTTGTTGCTAACACAATTTTTATAATTGAAAAGTGAAAAGAACTTTCGAAAAGAATGTGTGTTCTTGTCTGAAAAGAAAGCTACGCCCAAGTAGAAGATAAGAAAAGTGAAGGTCAAGGCTTGTCTTTTTTACACTCTGCTGTCCAGTCGTTCAAACGCTGTTGCTTCACCTGACGGCTCTTTCTTCGTGGAATTGTCTTTACACCTTTGTCGAAAACAAAATGGCCATATTTGTGGAGGTAAAGTGACAGGAGGAGAGGAGAGAGAACAGAAAAGGCAAGCATGGTGGAAAGTTCTAAAATGAAAATACCAAACGTCGGCCGAGTCATGGCCCCAGACAGACCCGTCACTCCCTGCAGACAGGGTGTCCCGGGCATGACCTCTGTGGACGAATCCATCCTTTCCGGCTGAAGTCCATCCTTGAGGGCTCTCAAGTGTGTTCTCAAGCAGAAACGCTCTTTGGACCAAAAGCACAAACTAGAACATTCCCAGCAGCACAGCCTGTTTGGCCCCAAAGCAGAAACCACGCACTGCTGGTCGTTGGCAGTGCCAGCAGCGCTGGGGTACACGCACACACCGGGCCACGGTATGAAGATCGAGGGAACGCTCTCGCACGTCACCCCAGAACGTGGCCCACCCTCACCGGCGTAAATGCTGGAACCGAAGAAGGAAGACAGAGGGGACGCTCTGCATGATCTCACGCGTGGAAAATACGAGGCCAGGGAAAACTCAGAGGCACTGTGAGAAGCCGGCGCTGGCTTACATTGGGGGGAACCAGGGAAGCCTGAGGTTATGGGATGTTCAGTCTCCTGACCTGGGTGCTGGTCACACGGGTGTGCCCAGTGTGTGAAAACCTGTCCAGCTGTCACACACACACACACACACACACGTGGGCTTTTCTACATAACACACTTCAAATCAGAGTTTAGGAAAAGAGGGAAGAAGGAAGAAGCGGGGTCCTGTGCACATGGGGGTGCACTCTGCCCGCCTGTCGGCTGCACAACCCGGCCCACGACAGCATGGCCACCAGCTGACCCTCCCCACGTAGCCTCGGTTTCCAGCTCGGGGGATGCAGAGGGTGCTGAGCCGTGAAGCCCCAGACGGGACATGCCCTCGGGATGAGGACCCACAGCCCACAGGGGACCAGGTCACCACGTCCACGGGTAATGCTCAGAGCAGGTGGTCCCAAACTCTGCTACATCCCGTCGCGTCCTCGTGAGCTGGTCTGGGCCACGGGTGCACAGATCCTGCTGGAACCGTCATGTCCGGCCGTCCTGCTCATGCAGGGTGTGGCTACGGCGGGCTGCAGACCCCAGAGTGGTTGTCAGGGAACCCGCTAGAGGCGCTGGATGTGTATCTTCTACAGAACCGACGTTTTATGCAATTTCCAAGGCAGCGCGGTGCCCCTGCAAGCCCCTACTGGAAGCGGGAGATGTGTCTTCTTTCTGAGAGTGGAAAGTTGCTCAGTCCTCCCCGGGGAAAGCTGGGGGGATTCACACTCTTAAAGGCGCAGAAATACCCTGTGGCCAGAGTAGCTTTTTCTACCTCTTCTTTCTATCCGCCTCTGTCTCTCTCCTGCTCCTAGTTTTGGGGGCCCAGAGTGGGGGTGCTGGAAAGTCAGGCCTGTATCTCCCAACATGAGCAGCAGAGACTGGGCAGGGAGAAAACTCTCTGCTCCCAACTCCTAGACACTCGCACAAACGTCCCAAGACCATGGTCGCTTCGGCTGTGGACAACAGGAATGGCACAGTGATGCAACACTTGGGGCAAAAGGGGTCGAAGCCACCAACCACTTGTAAACGGCCTAAGTTGCCTACATATAAAATTGCCTAAAAAGTTGTGCCATTAAAAAAAAAAAATGGGGCCATATAGATGTCACTGTGGAATCCTGACGCTGAGTAATATTTAGTTGTTTTAATACAGAGTCCCATCTTTGCTACAGAAGAAAGTGCACAGTATTGTCACTAGCTCTGCGCCACAGAAAAAACACAGACCCCCACTCGAGGTGAAGGCTGGGGACTTGGGTAGTCCTGGCCTCTCCTGGAATCTCGCCGCATCTATAGTGAGCCGTCCGTTGGGTTGAAACAGCGTTAAGCACTGAATCCACCACGTCAGGCTTGCAAAATACCGGCTGTGTCCTTACATGCTTGCTGCGCCACCCACGCCTGCGAGCATGAACGTCGTCCTCACCTGCCGCTTGGAGGGGCTCAGGGGTGTCGGCACGCAGACATATGTGCCCGTGCACACACGCACGCACGCACGCACACCATGCTGGCCGGGGAGCTGCTGTCTCATTCCGGGGCAGAGGGGAGGAGAGACTGTTACCCCTACAAGCAGAGATTCCATTCAAATCCAGAGGCTCCTGGACCTGACTTCCCGGGCCGGCCACCCCTCCAGAGGGCTCCTGCATAATCGCCCAGGAACCTGCTGAAGCAGAACGACCCTCAGACATCAGTGTCCGGGCGAGGTGGGGAATGAGACCAGAGGGCCAAGCCATTTGTTCCAGGTCTCAGAGAAAAGCCCAACAGGGCAAAGACAGGACCTGCCCCTGAACCTGCGCCTCTTCCCCGTTCCTGGGGCCACCTGGGGAGACAAAGGGAGAGAAGTTCAAGCGCTCACAGTAAGGTCCCAGCCCCGAAGCTCGCCGCCTAACTCTCCAAGAACCCAGGACAAGCACCCCTGCCCCTGCGCACGGGGGGGGGGGCAGCATGACCTGTGAAGCGTTTGCCAGGCAGTAGGTTCAATGAGGGCCCAAGTTTAGGGATCCTCTCTGGTCCCCGAGTCCCTACGAGCACAGCCACCACAGCAGCCCTTGCCGCAGAAAATCAGCTCCTTGCCTGAACCAAAACCCAACTCTGAGGAGTTGCCTGGGTGACCCCAGGGGCCCCAGATCCAGCATGATGCACAGGAGTGCCCGCCTTGCACTCCCCCACGGGACCCGCTCCTGTTCCCACTCCCACCTGAGTCTCCAGGCTTGCCCGGCGACCCAAGTCCAAGGGGAGTTCTGGTTGACCTGGTTCTAATAAGAGATGAGTTTTCTAGAGGAAACAAACAAACAAAAACCCATGATTAAACCATAAACATTTTCAAGGGCCCCTAGGCGGGGTGCATTTAAATGACTTCTGTTGGACGTCCCCCTCTGCAGGGTCACTGAATGTCCCCATCCCGGCCCAGGGTCATAGTCGGCGGGCAACCCCCAGGGAGGACCCTCTCGAAGAAACTCAGTCCACATGCAGGGGTAGGAACACATCCCGCGGGAAGCAGCCCGAACGGACGGCCCCGGGCAGAGCAGGAGGAGCCGGCAGAGGGGGTAAGCAAGACTCTGCTGCTGCTGTCAGGACCCCAGACAGCACCCGCCGCCTTCCTCGCGCCAGCCGGCTCTGGGGATGTGCAAAGTGTCATTGTCACCGGGAAACAGGGTGCATGGGGCCCAGCTTTGACCCCGTGAGGGCCACAGGGCAGGGCACAATTCTGGAGGCTGTGGGGCTGAGATCAAGGTGCCGGCGGACTGGACCCTCCAGGGCTGAGGGAGGGTCTGTTTGGGCCCCTCCCCAGCTTCTGGTGTTTGCTGGGGACCTCTCCATTCTTCGGCTGGTGGCATGTCCCCCTGACCCAACTCCTTGGCTCTCTGCCTTCATCTCCACACGGTGAACTTCCAGTGTGTGTGTGTTTGTGTGTACGCATGCGTGTGCACAAACTTCCCCCTACCCTAAGGACCCAGTCACCTTGTGTTAGGGTCCTACCCTGCTCCAGTATGACATCATCGTGACCCATCAAATCCCATCGTGACCCTGTTTCTGAAGAAAGTCACGTGCGGAGGCAGTGGGGGTTCGGGCTTCAACACGTGAATTTGGGGAGGACACAATTGAACGGATAAAAATGCTGAACACAGATCTAGTTCTCCCCTTGGCCACTTCCCGGTCTTGACACAAACCATCACAGCATCAGCCGGCGACGTGCCTCCTTCATCCGAGAGATGGGGAGGGAGCAGCTGCTCCGCAGGGTCATCAGAGCTTCCCATGAGGTGTGGGAGCCCCTCTCGTGTGCCCTCCCCCTCCAGCCTTCGTGTGGGCTCCAAGCAGGACGCATCAATGGCATGACCCCCAACACCAGCGCTCAGGCCGGAAGGTGGCGCCTCCCCCGGCCCCGCCCTGCCCCCGGCAGGTGCACACACCCCTTCCCATGCCCCCTAGAGCAGCAGTGACTGCAGAAAGCCGTTAAGAGCAAACTACATGTTGAAATGCCATAAATCGAGGGGCCCATTGGGCTGTTCCCCTGCAGCTCCCCCCTGCGCATTTATCTTTGATGCATTCCTAATGGAGTTGGGCTCCAGATGCTGTCTAGAAGGAAGGCCTTTGTAAGGATGTCGGTGTTCAGCTGCCCATGGTGGAGACTTCTTCACTCTATTTATTCTTCCTGGATTACTTCATTTACTTCTTGTTCCAGCCGGATTTGCGGGGATAGACAGTGAAGAAAATCCATTTGGGTTAGGGGGCTTGGCACCCCACAATTGACAGGACAGGGGCAGAAGAACTGAAAAACCCAAATAATCCCCCATTCCCACTTGATCTCACAACTGGCATTCAGACCAGATGCAGCTCTTTGCAGAGGCGTGTTATTTTTAAAGTGTGAGGCTCAGGGTGTTCGGGGACCGTGCGTGTGACAGTGAGGATGGGAGTGCCTGGGGACCGGGCTGGGGTGGGGGGGTCGCGAGCTCGTGAAAGCGGGTCTTGCAGACCAGCAGCACCAAGGGAGCAAAGAAGGCTGGACGGAAGAGGGAGGTGGTATTAGAGACCCACCGTGCCCAATGCCGCGCCTTTCCTACCAACCCAAACTGAATCCCCAGAGACTCCGTCTCTCCAGAATTGCGACTTAACCTTGGAGTCCTCTCTGGGGTGGGCGTGGGGGTCAGAGGTTGGGCGTGTTGGCCGTTCACCTCCGGAAAGCCACGTCTGAGCTGGCTCTTGCCAGCTGTGAATTTGGCCTCTGGTGACTCCTTTGCTGCACTGAGCACAGTGTCCCAGGGTGTCACAGTGCCACTGTCACAGTGTCCCAGGGTGAGCAGGTTGGCGGGCTCTGCTCCTGCCTCACCCCCAAGGGGCCCCGGCCAGCCCTGGAGGATACGCTGTGCCCGGCCGAGCACTCCAGGAGGGAGTGGGGGCCGCTCCACACCAGCCCCCGTGCCCACTTGGCCACAGCGTCCTGTCTGGGACTAGCTGCTCTTCAATTCCCTGGCGACCCAGAGGAAAGGGGGGGAAAGTGCACACTGAATCGCTCCTTGGTGAGCGCCCGGCAGGACTGTGCCCATAGCCTGGGGAGAGGAACCACCGTAACGCCCCTGGCTCCTCTAACGGGCATTTGCCCAAAGCACACCCCACCCTGTGGGGTCCCTCACGCCAACGCTCCCTGAGCAGGCTGCTCCCCTGCAGGACCCCTCCGGGTCACCCCACACGACAGCCAGCGTTTCCCTGGAGCCGCCCTCCAAGTCCAGCACGTTCAGGCTTCGTCCCTCCGCGGTCTCCACCGGCATCATCCCCTCCGGCAGCGGGGGGCAGCCTCCTGCCCTCCTGCCCGTCGCGGGGCAGCAGCGGGCTCAGCTCGCGGTCTCGGCTTGGCCCCCTGTGCTACTGGAAGATTCATGAGCTCCCATGGAAACGTGCCTGCCTCCCTGCCAGAACTTTCTCTGTGGGCCAGTATGGAAAAAGGAGAGCAGCCCTGGAGCCGCCTCCCCCAGGACAGGCGGAGGGGCTGGCGACACTTCCACCTAGAAGAAGATGGCATAAGTGACAGGGAAAGACAAAGAATGTCTGCTCCAAGGTGACCGTCTGTGTCCAAGAGGACACTAGAGAGGTGGCCTGGGCTCTGTCACAAGGTCACGGCCCCGTGGTGAGACGTGCATGGTGCCCACTGGCTACCGTCCTCCCCTCCGGCCCTCCCGCTGGGGAAACCGAGCGCCTCGTCCTCTAGAATGTGGGGAAGCTGAGACAGACCCAGGTCCGGGGACACGTGAGACCTCGCTTCCCTTTGACGTCTGGCAGGGAAGGATAACAGGCCCGTGAGAGGGGAAGCATCTTGCAAAGGTGTGAAGCCACAGGGATGGGCTTCTAACCTCGCT
Organism: Mustela nivalis; assembly: GCF_964662115.1. Classification (NCBI taxonomy): domain Eukaryota; kingdom Metazoa; phylum Chordata; class Mammalia; order Carnivora; family Mustelidae; genus Mustela; species Mustela nivalis. Next base: position 4,852,028 of record NC_139025.1, on the reverse strand, counting down.
TCCATGTCAAGAGTTATCTGTGCTACAGCCGTCTGGGCAGGGGGGGCCCTGGGCCGCGGGCCGGTGTGGATGGAGGCTACTGAATGCGTCCATGCCGGTCCTGCCTTGTAATTAAGATTCTGGGAATAAAGTGATGCCGGGCGGGGGCTTTCACGGGCGAGCTGCCCTCAACGGTGCAGGCGGCTTTAGGCACCAGCGCCGTCCTAATGAATGGCTCCCTTTGGGTCTCAAAGAAAAGATGTAATCGGCCCACACAAAGCACGTCCCAGGCAATTACAAGAATCCACATGGACGGGCTGACCTGTGACCTCTACAACAAAATGAAGATTTTCAAATATCACCAGGAGGTAGGGAGAGAGACGGCTGGTCTTTCACTCCCCAGGGAGCAAGAAAGAACAAGATCAGGAGCCCAAGAAAGAAATGGGGCAGACTTTGAACAGCCTTCGCACGATTTTTCGGTCATAGGGTCTTTTATGGGGGTTGGGGGACGCTAATGCCCATTTTTTGCACTCCGTAAGCGGACGTGTACAAGACCGCTTTTCTTTGCTGCTGGCCATTGGCGTGCCGGTGACGGATTTCTTGCTCAGCAAAGCAGAACCTCCAAACAGCCACGGGATGTGTTCATTACCTCCTGCCAGAATATTAAAGAGGGTGTATTTGGGGGCAGGGGGACGTCATGGTGAAAAGCACGCCATACTCACTCCTTTCGGGACCTGAGTTCCTGAGCTCGGGGCCAACGGTCCAGGTTCGGGGCTGAGAACCTACAGAGGGCAAATAAAGACTGCGCATCCATTCGTCCGTCTCCAGACTTGGGGAGCTGCGTCTCATCTCTCGGGTTAGATCCCGACCCATCCCACGGCAGCTTATCCAACCATCAGGGACCCCCCAGCGGCCGGGAGGTCAAGGAGGGGCCGCAGCTCCTCGTGACGTCTGCCGACGGCCTTCGCCTCCACGCCGCCGCCGCCGCCGCGCTGGGGGGACCTGCAGGGAACGGCGAGCTCTTCTGTGCTTCTCTTTTAAAATCAACACCCGTCCCCAGATTCGCTTTTGGCAAACATTGCTTAACCACCGCTGTTCCCTCTGAAGTCACTGGAGAGAGAGAGAGTTGGATAATGAGCTGGCATGCTCTTTTGAAATGTTTACTGTGTTCCTTAAAGCAAGGGACATGCTGGTTCCTCAACTAATTTCGGGTTGCTAGATCTTTCCTACTCTTTTTGGAGATCTGCAAAGTAAACACATGGACTTAAGTATAATTAAGCTGTATTGGGGAGTCAAATAAACAGGCATGGGTCTTCTAAAGGGTAAACTGTTCCAGATCTGCGGGTAGAAAGTCCTCCTTGATTCTCCCCCGCCAGCCCCCACCCCGCAAAGGAAGAAGGACTGTCTGAGCGTTACAATGACACAGCGCAGCACACCCCAAAGATTCAGGGATGACAGACCAGGTGGTCTTGCCTTTGGCTCAGAGGACGGACCCCAGCACCCCAGAAAGCCTCCTACGTGCAAACTTGGTTTTGTAATGGGGCTTATGTTTGAAAATTTTTCTGAGCCTCAGCCTAGAACATTTCATGGTCTCGTTTAAAGAAAAAATTAAAACTCAGGACATCCAGTCTTGTGTAATTTCTGAGAGGACTATAATAAATGTGTCCACGTAAGCCCTAAATTCCCACTTTCAAACTGAAGATCTGGGGTTAGGACGACATTTATATAAATTTCACTTGGTAATTTGGCGGAGTGTTTTTCTCAAGGAGTTCAAAAGCATTTATAGATATTCCGATTAGTGCTTGTGATATCCTGGTGGGGTGGCAAATTCTATTAGCTCAGTTTTACAATTGGGAATAGAAAATCTTACGGCAGCCAAACGATTTGGCAAAAACCATATGGTGTGTCACTGATAACGCTTTGAGAAGAAAACAGGTTTCATCAACATTTTTGTCCAGTTTGCTTGCAGGATAATTACTATTATTATTTTAATATTAGGTAACATAGGGCGATTCCCAGGGTCTGTGTAAAATCTCCCCTACATGTCCAGCCGGCTGGGGCAGGGTTCACCTGCGCAGAAAGGAGCGCTGCCAAGCCTCCTCTATTTGTTGGGAAGGACAGACTCCCTGCATCATCCTGGCCATCTGGATGGCTGGGTCCGGAAAAAAAAGGACAGGCATCTTGAACAAGGAGCGCCCCGGAGAGGGTATGTGAGAGCCCAGGGAGGGACTTCCCAAGCCTGCTTCCCTCCGCACAAGGCCCAGCTCACGGTGACCTCCTCCTCGCGCGGTCCGAGCAAGAAGTAGAGAAGGAAGAACAAGAAGAAAGACGTGGGCTTGCTGTACAGGGCAGATGGCGCATCGGGAACAGATGCCAGGGATGAAGGAGACGTCCGACTCCCCATCGGCTGCCGCGTCTCCTCCCGGAGGCAGACCTCCAGCGTGCAGAGCACAGACGAGCACTGGCCAGGAGTCAGGTGCCAGCCCGCGGCTGCTGGCCACAGGGTCCCCGGCCTCTAGGCCACGTGATCCCATTCCAAGGCACTTCCTGACTCTGTGAGCAAAACAGCTCAGGCAAAGGTCCCGGCTGCAGCCCCGTAGGGCCTACCCCTCGGGCAGGCTCCACGCCCTGCCCTCCTCCCCTGGTCACAGCCACTCCCTCCACCCCAGCCTCCTGTCCCTGCCTCGGGGTTCCCACGGCCTGGGCCATCTGCCAGGAACACCGCTGCCCGCCCTGCAGCCACGCACACACCCTATTTGCACGTAGTCACCACCCCCCAAGGAGGGTTACCCTCCCGGACCCTTATCTGGGGTCAAGTCCCTCACCCCAGACTGTCCCGGCCCTCTCCTGTGCTGACCACAGACGATCGAGACTGAGTCACTCATCGCTACTTTGTGCCCGGGCATCGGGCATTTCTACGGGAAGGTTAGCCCCACCACATGTTAGGACATTTTACACAATTTCTTTCTCCTGTTCTCTGCCCCTTGCCCAGGGCTAACACGGAAGTTAGGGGTTGAAAAACGCCACACAGGGAAATACTGGGGACATCCTCTCCTGTGTTCTGCTCCTCTACACAGCCCCAATTCCCCATTTCTAGGACTTTGGTCCTCTGGCTCCCAGGGCACACCACTGGCCCCTTCGTCTGTCCCGCACCTACTCCGAGGGACGTAGGTGTCCCTGAGCCAGAGACGTCCACAGCTCTGCTCACTTTTCCCACGTGGGAATCACTATGCTCTCTTAACGCGGCCTTGCAAATGCAGTGAGGTCTGTCCCTAAAGGGACGGATGCTGCTTCTGTCGGAACAGTGAACGGAGCTGCACTTCCCAATATTCAAATTGTTTTTCCCCAGCAAATGTTTTCCACAGAACTTTCTGACATTCACTTGTTTGAGAGGGGTCCAGTAGGTCTGTGATATTTTAGCTGTGTTTCAGCATACGCAGGAGGTACCAGATCTGGGCTTCTAATGACTGTATTTTATAAAATCAGAACTGCTCATTCAATTATAAGTCAAGTCTCCGTCGGCATTCACGGCATTGTTTTAAGCCTTTTCCCCCGCTCAAACAGAACTCCGTGTCTCCCAGTGGGAACGTCACAAAAACACCATTAGAAGTGAAGGAGCCAGTTTCTCTCCGTCGCTCCCCGGATGCCTCCTCCAAATACCCAGAGGCCTTTTCTCAAAAGCAGAGAAACTCTCCAAGGAGGAAGGAAGTGGTTTGGACATCTGTCATTGCTATGAGAACATGACTACCAGTCCTCATAAGTGGTAGAAATAATTCCAGAAGAATGAAGCAATAGGTAAGTGGGATCTTAACGGGGGAAGCGGGGGAGAGGAAGGGTGGGAGGCGGGGGCTGGATGGGGGAGAGAGAGAGAGAGAGAACGAACAGAAGGAGAGAACCGGCCCCGTACACGTCTCTGACAAGCGAGCGAGCGGACTCATCCCCCCGGGGCAGCGCAGAGCTGTCTGTCACGGGTGCAGCTGGGAGGTGTGATTTGTCACAGGGCTCCTTTTAATTATGTAAGATGCCCTGAAACTGAAACCAACAGGATGGGGGCAGCAAGCTTTCCCACTGCTGTTATCTTATCTTTTCCAGGTCCCGTCTTTGAACTTGACTGTCCTTAAAAAAGAAAAAAAATCCACCAACCTAAAGCTATATGTGTTATGCCTTGCTGAACGGATCAAAACACGATTGGTTTCTGAAATTTCAAGGTTTATTTCATTTAAATAATAATCACATACTTATAACTCACATTTACTTCTCGTGTTTTTAATTTTTTTATGATAGATGGCACATCTGTCTTTGCCAATTACCCAGAGGCAGACACGAGTCTGGGAACAGAAGAAGCCATTAGCACCGCCGTGAAAGACAAGTGGAGCTCTTCTGCGTTTCAACTCCATATTTTCTACGGTGTCAAGCTGTCATTTTCCTGTAGGGAGAGGACACAGGGAAACCCGAAACCCGATGAACACATTTTCAGCAGCGGAGATAATCTCATCCTCCTCATTTGCTGGGCTCCCAAGATGAGCAACTACACTTTCTGAGAAATTCCTTTTAACACCTTCACAGATTCTAGAAACCAGAGCTCTCTGCCCAGGCTGAGAAAGGCTCCTCTCCCCTCTCACACATGAGCCTGTTTTCGTATAATCTGTGAGTTTCCTAGCAGGGACTGCATTTCCTGCACCTGCTGTGTGCGGGGAGACAGGGTCTCTGGGGCCAGGGCCGGCCCCCATGGATAGGAGGCTCGCCTATCTTCCTGCTCATCGCCACCTGATTCTCTACTCGTCGTGTTCTCACTGGTCTCCTGGAGTCTCTCCTTGAATGCCCCCCCCAACCGCTGTGGTCAGAGTGAACCCCATACTTCTGGCCCCCTACTCCAAAACCTCCTTTAGTTCCCGGAGGAAAGACCAAGATCCTGAGTTTCTCGTTGAAGGCCCTGGGAAGCCTGGCCCCAGGGGATGTACCAGCCCCATCTGTCACCCCTTTCGTGCCCACCTCCTTTGCTGTGGCCACACACTGGACAACAGAGTCCTCAAAGCTGCCTGCTGTTCCCACTACCGTTCTTCCCACCAACAACACTGACAGAGTTCTTAGGGCTTGCTGGGCGCTGTGGTGGGTGCCAAAGACGGAGGCGGCCATGAGAGTCTGTAGTTTGCTGAGTTAGAAGTCATGTAGGGGATGCAGGACTCAGCTCTGTTCCCCTAAACCCGGGAGAGCACCCCGACCCTCATCCGCCCGGCCCGCTTTACTAGAGGCTGTTCTGCCACGTTTGCGGAAGAAAGTTTATAGATTGCACGTGTGTGATGCACCTCACACCCACTGTGACAGTTACTACTCAAAAAAAAAAAAAAAGAAGAAGAAGAAGAAGAAGAACAGGTGTTGGCAAGGATGTGGAGACATCGGAACTCTGTGCGTTGCTGGTGGGAACTGAAAATGGTACAGTGGCTGTGACGAGCCTGGTGGTTCATCAAAAAATTAAACAGAATTATCATATGACCCAGCAATTCCTCTTCTGGATATGTACCCCCAAAGCATTGGAGGTGGGACTCAAACAGGTACCTGCACACCACATTCCCTGTAGCGTTATTTGCCGTAGACAAAAGATGGAAACCACCCGAATGTCCATGAGTAGCTGAATGGATACACAAACTGTGGGATGTCTACACAAGGGAATAGCACTCAGCTGACACTTGAAAAAGAGATTCTGACACACAACATGTCCTGCAACATGGATGAACCTGGAGGACATTACGCCGAGTGACCTGCCCGAGCCAGTCACAGAATTCAGACATTGTTGTGTGATCCCACTTACCCACTTGAGGTAGAGTCAAGCTCCTGGAGACAAGAAGGAGGATGTGGGTGTCAGGGGCTGGGGAGGAGGCCATGAGGAGTGAGTGCCTAGTGGAGACAAAGTTTCAGTTTGGAAAGATGAAAGAAAGTTCTGGAGACGGATGGTGGTAATGGCTGTCCAACAGTGTGAATGTGCTTAGCGCCATTGAACTGCATATTTAAAATGATTAAAGTGGTAGACTTTATATTTTATTATTATTATTTTTTTAATATTTATTTATTTATCTGTTGATGGTGGGTGATTAGAGGACAAGCAAGAGAAGCAGAAGGCAGAGGGGGAAGCAGGCTCCCCACTGAGCAATAGGCTGGATATGGGACTCTATCCCAAGATGCTGGGAACATGACCTGAGCCAAAGGCAGAGATTCAACTGACTGAGCCACCCAGATCAATTTCTGCTTCTGGCCACAACACAGTCATGGGGTCCTGATTTACCCTTCCACATTAAATGACAACCAGACAAAACAACTAAAAAATAAAAGATAAAAAAATAATTTTCAGATGTAGGAAAACAGACAGCACAGAACAGTGATCCTTGCAAGATGGGAACAAATGAGGTGTGTCCTCTGATTGCCCTAGTTTGCTTCATTTTCAGGGTGCATGGCAGGAGGGGCAGCCTGAGGAGAGTCTGGGGTTGTCCCTCATCTGAGAAGATGGAGCTGAGAATCCAGGGAGGCCCGGGAGGCTAGAATTTCAGGGCAGCTTTCAAGAGAGGAAAGAGCTATAAAAGACAAGCAAGTTGGTGGGGGAGAGAGAGATTTAAAGTTCTACAGAGGGGCCCCAGGAGACTTTGGCTGAATGCTTGTCAGCGAGCACATGTGAGGCCTGGGGCGAGTCACCAGAAAGGAGATGCAGAACTATCTCTGAAGCTAGAAATCGCTTGTGTGCTTGCTAAAGCAGAGAAACCTTGTAATACACAGGGCATCAGGAAGAATACTCGGAAGGATAATGCCTCAAGAAGATTAGCCTTATGCTAATGGCCATTCTGGTCTTGTCTAACAAAGCTTAAAAGTAAGGGTCAAAAGGATTGAGCTATTTCCAAGAAACATAACTGCTTCTAAGAACAAAGCTCAAGAGTGAGTAAAGGAATATAAAAATATCACAGCCGACAAAATAAAATGTATAATTCTCTCTCCAATCAAAAGATTATTAAGAATACCAAGTAACAGGAAAATATGACTCATAATGGGGGGGGGGAGCAATCAATAGAAACATACTCAGAAATAACACAGATAACAGAGCTGGTTTAAAAGGGTATTAAGTAGTTATTGTAACTAGATTTTGTACATTAGAAGGGTAGAGGAGAACATAAGCATGTTGAAAAGATATGCAGAATATATCTAAAAGACACAAATGGAATTGGCAGAAATTAAAAAATGAGGTCTAGGACTACATGCTACAGAACAAAAATTTAGCACACTTGAAGACTAAATAGCAACTGAAGCCATCCAAACAAACAGGGTAAAAGGATGCGAAAAACCTGAAGAGCATTTAGTGAGCAGTGGGAAATACTCAAATGGTCTAATACACTCACCGGAGTCCCTGAAGGAGGGGAAGGAAAAGATCTGAAGAAATAATGGTTGAAGATTTTCCAAATTTGGTCAGAAGTACAAACCCCAAAATACAAGAAGTTAAATGAACCCCAAATATGAGAAGTATGAATAAAACTATAGCAAGGTACATCAAAGAAGTAGTTATAAAGAGAAAACTTTAAAAGGAGCTGGAGTAAGAAAGAAGGACACATAACGTACAGAGGAGCAAAGATATGTACATGGGCCAATTTCTCATCAGAAACAATGCATGCCAAGGGACAGTACAGTTATATCTAAAAGTTTAAAAACTGCCAATCTAGAGTCATTCCCCAGAAAAGGAAATACCTTTCAAAAATAAGGATTAAAAAGACTTTTTCAGACATACAAAAGCTGAAGAAATTCTTCACCAACAGACCTTTACTATAAGAAATGATAAAGTCTTTTGAGCAGAAAACAAAATGGTAACAACAATTGGGATATCTACAAAAAAAAAAAATGAGCACTGGAAATGGTAATTAATGGGTAAATACCAAAGACATTTTCTCTTATCTAAAAAAAATGTTTAAAGATAATTGACTCTTGAAAGTAAACATGATAACAGTACGCTGAGGGGTTTAAAAGACAGGTAGATATAAAGGCATGGCAGTAATTAGCACAGGGACTATAAAGGGAGAAATATAAGCACAGCTTCGTAAGACTGTTACACTATATGTGAAGAATTCTAATATTGTTTGAAGATAGATTGCAATAACTTATAAAGTATACTTTGAAAAAGTAAACTTTCAAAAAATACACCATCAGTCATTTATTTATTTATTTTTAAAGATTTTATATCTTTATTTTACAGAGAGAGTGGGCACACATAGTGGGGGAGAAGCAAAGGGAGAGAGAGAATCCCAAGCAGATTCTGCACTGTCCAATGTGCTGAGTCCAATGTGAGGCCCAATCCCACCCCCATGAGATCATTACCTGAGTAGAAACCAAGAGTTGGTTAATGGACCAAGAGTCCATTAAGCAATGGACTGAGCCACCCAGGTGCCCCTGCATTAGTCATTTAAAGTGTGAGATGCATATGCTTTAAGCTTTTGAGATATTGCCTCAATCATCACATAAAAAATACAATGTATAATCCAAAAATGGGAATAAGCTTTAAAATTAAAGCAAATGGAATTTAGGTGACTATACTTTCCTTATAGTTAAAAAAAAAGTCTATACTCTAAGCCCTAGAGCAACCTCCATTTTAAAAAAGAGAGGTAGAGTGAATAAGCCAACAGAGCATATAAATTGAAATAATAAAAACCACTCAATTTATCCAAAGGAAGTCAGGAAAAAAAGAACAAAGAGCATATGGGACACATAGGAAAAAAGCAATATAACAGATTTAAACTCAAATTACATCAATAATCACATTAAATATAAATGCCCTAAATACTTTAAATAAAAGGCACAGATTGTCTGATTAAATAAAAGAGCAAAAACAAACTACATACTGTCTAAAATAAATCTTCTTTTATTAAAAAGACTCAGATAAATTAAGAGTTAAGGATAGATACACAATATATCACTCTAAGAATAATCACAAGAAAGCTGGAGTGGCTACATTAATATCAGACAAAGTAGGTTTTGAAACAAAGGGTTTTACCAAGGATTTAGAGAATAACTTAATGATAATAAAGGAGCCTATTCATCAAGAAGACATAATAATTATAGTTGGAGACTTCAGAAGCTTCTCTTAATAATTGATAGACCAAGTACACAGAAAATCAGTAAGGATAAAGAAATCCTGAACAATATTATAAGCCAATTGGGTCTGATTTGAGATCCATAGAATATGCTACCTAACTGCAGAAGAATATGTTCTTTTCAAGTGCACACAAACATTTACCAAGGTAGATCTTATTCTGGGACTAAAAAAAAAGAATAAAATTTTATAAATTCAAGTCATATAAGGAATATTTTCTGGCCACAATGAAATTAAATTAGAAATTGGTATCTGAAAGATATCTTAAAAAGTCCCTTAAATATGTGGAAATTAAGTAATGTACTTCTAAATAACTCATGTCAAAGAAGAAGTCACAAAGACTATTAGAATGTATTTTGAAATGAAGAAAAATCAAAACATGACAAGTCCAAATGTGTAAGATGCAGCTAAAAGTGCTTACCATGAAAGTTATAGCACTGACCACCTAATTAGCAAGTCAAATGTTCTTGAAACAATGATCTTACCTTCTAGCTTAGAAAATGAGAAAAAGAAGATAAATTTTAACTCAAAGTAAGCAAGAGACAAGAAATAATAAAGATAATTATAAATAAATGAAATAGGGAAAAAATAAGTGATAGAGAAGATCAACCAAACCAAACATGAGGTACTTCAAAAGATGTACCAAGTTGCTAAATCTCTAGCCAGGGAGATCTGGAAAAAGAAATAGAAGAAACAAATTATCAGTATCATAAACAAGAGCGAGGCGAGGAGAGACATCACTACAAATCCTACAGGCAAAAAGTAATAATAATGAGAGACTGTTATGAACAACTTTATATGACTAAATTCAGTAACTTAGACGAAATGAGGAAATTATGTAGAAGACACAAATTTTCAGAGTTCACTCAAAAAGAAATAGATAATCTGAATGGCCTAGCCTTATATCTATTAAAGACATTGAATTTGTAGTTAAAACTTCCTCACAGAGAAAATCCCAGGCCCATATGGCTTAACTGGAGAATTCCACCAAGCATTGAAGACAGAAGCAAAATTAATTCTACAGAAACCCTTCCAAAAAACTAAAGAAGAGGGAACATTTTCCAACTCATTCTATGAAGCCAGCATTACCCTGATACCAAAACCAGAATATGATATTATAAGATAGCTACAGAGTATTATCCCTCACTAACAGAGATGCAAATTTTCTTTTAAAAATTGAGCATATCTAATCCAACAATATACAGAAAGGATAATATATCATGGCTAAATGGGGTTTATGAAGGAGTTGCAGAGTTGATTTAACATTTGAAAATCAATGTAATTCATCATATTGGCAGAATAAAGGAGAAAAGACATATGATCACATCAATAAATGCAGGAGACTCATTTCACAAAATCTAAGATGTCATGTCTTGTGAATATTCTCCACAAATTAAAATTAGAAGAAATTCCTCAACACAAAAAAGAGCACCTGCAAGAAAGTTACAAGGAATGTCACTAACGGCAAAGGCTGAACGCTTTCCCCCAGTTTCAGGAACAAGGCAAGGATGTCTGTTCCTACCACTTTGGCTCTTGCTGTTGTTCTCATCACTTTCATTCAGCACTGTATTGGAAATTCTAGCTAATGCAGTATGGCAAAGGGGAGACATAAAAAGCAGATGTACTGAAAAAGTTAAAGTAAAATTGCCATATTTGTTCATGACATGATCATCTATATAGAAAGTCTAAGGAATCTACCAGAAAGAAAAAAAGCCACTAGAACTAATAAGTGAGTTGGCTAAGTTTGCCAGATACAGGTTGATAAAAATATATTGTTATTGCCACATATTAGCAAGAAAAAAAAAGAAACTAAAATTTAAAAAAATAAAACCATGTATTTCATCAAGACAGATTAAATGCATGGGGTTAGATTTGATCAAAGAAGTGCAAATACCACTGAAAACAAAACAGTGTTGAGAGTAATAAAGACCTATTAAGTAGAGAGGAGTCCAGCGTTCATGGATCAGAAGACCCAATGTTATTCAGATGTCAATCATTCCCAAATTAAAGTATGGGCTCAATATTATCCTAATCAAAAGTGCAGCAGGTTTACTGTAGAAATTGATTAGCTAATTAAAAAGTTTATATTAAAATACAAAACTAAGACTAGTCACACACACACACACACAAAACAACAACTTTGAGGGAAAAAAAAAGTAAGGTCAGAGAGCCTAACCCTAAACTGGTTAGTTTTAAGATTTATTACAAAGATACTGTAATCAAGACAGTTCCATATTAACATATATAGAGACACACAGGTCAGTGCAGCAGAAAAAAGTGTTCAGAAATGGACTGACTGATTTTCAACAAAAGTTCCAAAATAAGGCAGTGAAGAAATGACTATTTTTTAAATAATTAATGCTGGAAGAAGTATGTAACCCTATAAAAAGTTAAAAAAATTAATCAACTCTGATATTTCATACCATACATAAAAGTAACCCAGAATAGATCATAGCCCTAAAGGTAAGAGCAAAGATTATACCCCTCCTAGAAGAAAATGTAAGAGGAAATCCTAGTGGTCTTTGGCAAAGATTTTTTAAATATTACATAAAGTATGAAACATAAAAGAAAAAACAAATTAGATGAAATCCAAATATAACTTTTTGCTCTTTGAAAAGAGTGTTATGTAATTAACAGCTATTAATTAATAACTACAGACTGGGAGAAAATATCTAGAAAGCATAGATCCATCTATGCACTTGAATCTAGAATATATGAAGAACACTTATCTTTCAATAAGATAAACAAACCAATAAAAAAATTAAGGCGAAGATCTGATTACACACTTTATCAAAAGAAGACATATAGATGGCAAGTAAACACCTGGGAAGATGCTTGACATGACTGGTTATTATGGAAATGCAAAATAAAACCATAATCAGATACCACAGCACACCCGCTAGAATGACTAAGTTAAAAATAAGAACTAATTATATGTCCACATAAATGGACCTGTAGAAGATATAGTGCTATGTGAAATGAGTCAGAGAAAGACAAATACCATATGATTTCACTTATGTGTGAAATCTAAAAAAACAAAGCCAATGAAGAAATAAAAACAGACCCATAAGTCCAGAGAACAAACTGGTGACTACCAGAGGGGAGGTCGGTGGGTGATGGGGACACGGGTGAGGGGGATTAAGAGGCACAAACTTAAATTTATTAAAACTAATAAGTCATGAAGATGAAAGGTACAGCACAGGGAACATGGTCGATAATACCGTAATCACGTTGTTTGGTGACAGGTGGTGACCCAACTTACCGTGGGGAGCCCTGAGTAATGTATAGAATTGTCAAACCACTGTGTTGTCCACTGGAAACTAACATAACACTGTATGGTAATTATACTTCAATAAAAAAAGAAGAAATGCAACGACTAATTAAACACGTGTACCACATGCCAAAAGAGAGAGAGAATGAAAAGAGGAAAGACAAGACTGATCACACCAAGTCCCAGGGTAGATGGGGAAGCTTCTGGAACTCTACACAGCTGGTGGGACTCTAAAAATAAATAAGCCACTTTGGGAAAACAGTTTGGCAGTTTCTTAAAAAGTTAAACATATGTGTACCGTATGACCCAGCCATTCCACTCCTAGGCACCAACCCAGAGGAAAGCCTATGCCCATGAAGTCTTGGGACACGAGTGTTCACAGCAGCTTCATCTGGAAGAGTCAAGATCTGGAAACAGCACAAATGCCCATCAGCAGATGAATGCGTAACCAAATTGTGGCACAGCCATACAACGGAATGTGACTCAGCAATGAAAAGGAGCAAGGTGTGGGTACTCACAATAATACTTAACTGGCAGGGGAAATACCACGATCATGACACGCACAATAACACAGATGAAGCCCAAAATACTTATTCTGCATGAAAGGAGTCAGACAAAAAGTACATATTGGATGATTCCATTTACAAGCAATTCTGGAAAATGCAAACTAATTTGCCATGACAGAAAGCAGATCAGTGGTTATCCGAGGGTAGGTGAGCGTGGAGAAGTGGATTACAGGAGGAGCTCAAGGAAGCTTTAGGAGGTGACGGTTGTGGTCACCGTTTGTCCATGGGGATGGGGACGTGTGGAAACTCATCCACTGGGTACGCTAAATATGAACAGCTTATTATGACTCAGTTGTATTTCAAAAAACCTACAAATCAGAACTTCAGAACTTCTACTTCTGTTTACTAGTGATGCACTGATCATTTTGAAAGGTAAGAAATAGTCCCGGGAAGGAAACTAGGGTTTTAGAGACACGGCTGAGGCCCACTTGGCATATTTGTGTGTGTTGCAAGACCCCACCTTGTCTATGCCACAGACTCAGACTAATACGAGCTTCTCCTCCCCTTCCCACTCCCTGGCCACCCGTGTTTGCCCAGTTAACGGCTGTGGATTTGAGGAAGCTCAACTCAAAAGTCAGCTCCTCCTTGAGTCAGGATCTGGGACGCATTCTGACCAGAACTCACAATCAGCCTAATCTAAGCCCCGTCCTGTGGGTCACTCCCAGGACACTGTGGACAACTCGTCCCATAGCTTCCATTCCCAGCACAATGCGTGGTCCCAGAAAAACACTTAGTGAATAAATAACAAGCCTAGGGGGAGGAGCAGGTCCCAAACAAGGGCAGGAACGAGGCTTCCTTCTGGATGACACAGACACAGCGAGGGTAAAGGTCCAGAAACCCGAAAGCACGGCCCTCCATCTCCTCCAGATACCGCCTCTCGGGCAGCTCAGTAAAGGGGAACAGAGCAGTGAACATCGAGTATCTCCAAATGAGTCCCAATATATCTTCCTTCCCCCTTCCAGCTCAGGAGGGAATGGGGGTCTTGTGGAGTAGCCACGGTCACATCTGGCCTCCAAAGACCCCACAGGGAGATGATACAGAAAAGGTTAGGCCACACCCAGCCTTTGCAGTAAGGATCATCTACAAGGACGGGCAGATACAATTTTAGTAATCCCTTGTTTGCTCCCTGAGATGCCAAACAGGATAAAAGTCCACGTCAATGGGTCCAAGCTTTTGACCAGAACTGAGCTGACTCACGCAGTATCTCCCCTTTTGGATGGAGTCCCTCAGTAGGTTCCAGAAAGGCTGAATGCAGCCCCATCTGACCCTGCCCCCAGTAACCACAAGTCCCTCCTACATGAGCATTCCTTTCTCTCCCCCACATTCCCATCAGTCCCCAGATCAGCATCGCCAGAGGAACCCTCGTGGGGATCTGGCTTACAGCACCTGCCAACGCCCTTCTGGATGCCAGGAAGCCGGACTCCCTGGGCCGGGTGAGTTCCAGAACGCACGCCTCTCCAGAGTCAGTTCTTTGCTTTTGTGGGCAATTGTTTCATAAATGCCAGAGAGTATCTGAGGTGGGCAAGACTGGAAAGGAACCAGAAGTCCTCTGGATACTCCAATTCATTCCTCCTCAAAAGATGTGTGTCTGCCCTTTGTGGGGTCCTACACCAGCTGAAGGTAAAGGAGATGAGAGAGCCCCACCATGGCCCCCGGGGAGCCCAGAGGTGGTGGAGGAGATCTAGAAGAAAAGAGAGGAATTAAGAGGCAAAGAGGGGCTGGGGGGATCAGGAAAACCTCGTGGAGGAGATGGGCTAAGCCGAGATTTTAGGAAGTGGGCTACCCTGGATGAGGCCCCACAAGGAAAGGCCTGTTTCAGGAAAAGGCAACAGGGCAAGCGAAGGCACAGACACAGAGGAGCCAGGTGTACCCATCAGCACTGTGGTGCAACCCGGAGGAGAAGGTTGTGGGTTCCAATATCCCACACAGCCTGCCTAGCGCAGGGGCCCAGACGCATGACTCGGTGTTCGGTCAATCGATGGTGCACAATTGCTTACATCGGTCCTTTTGAACAGAGTGTTCTGCTTATTTACCTTCCTGGGTGCTACATCGCTCTGGTACGAGGTTCCCAGGGTATAACGTGAAAGCTGGCTTTCTTCTTTCACCTCTTTAAGACTCCAGGAAACAGCCGGATCCTGAATCTACACAAGAAGACGGGAGAAACCTTTTTTTGATGCATGGCAGGACGCACAGGAAGCGAGTGGAATCTCTAAAGCCCAGTGCCCACCCCTAACACCCGTACCCCCGCCCCAATAAAAAAGGAACAGGTGTGAACTGAACCCAGAACAGCTGGGGGCCAAAGGCAAAGAGGGGAGGAGGTCACCCTGAGGAATGTCAGGCAGTCAGTGGGAAAGACCGCATGGCGTACACCCTGAGACCTGTGGCCGCCAGAATCTCTAGAAGGAGAGTACAGGAGAGGTACATAGGACATGTGTGGAGAAAACAAGGACCCATTCCTAAAGATAAGCAAACAAGGGCTTGGGGGAGGAATGACCATGCAAAGCTTAAAAAGAACCTGAAGGACTTCTAGAAATGAAAGATATAATTTGGGAAACAATAAATGAGACACTACAACTAGAAAAGACTCTCTCCTGCCTTCTGCTCATTCCTCCATCACTGGCCCCTCTGCCTTCTCCCTCCAGCCCAGCACACTGCAAGAGAAGCAACCAGAAGAAATCTTCCACCACGGCCAGGCTCGCCTCCACCACATGCCAGCACCACACCCACGCACTCAGTCTTCACCCCTACTTCTAGTGATGAACTTTTCATGCCCCAACCTGAAGGCAAGTCCACCTGTGTTCCAGAACTGTCTCTCCACATCCCCTGAAGGCTGCTGCTCCAGACATTCCCTGCTCCTCTCCCACATGGCTCACTTTCTCTCTCTGCTGGAATATTTTCATCACCTTCTTATGACTTAACCCTAGAGTTAAGTGGATTCCATGCCCAGAGCCAAGTCTTTTCTCTCTTCCCTTGGTTAGCTAATGTTTTAGCTCCAGTAACTTCTTCAAGAAAGGCTTACATGAACCATATCTCCTAAGTCCTTATCCACTCAGTAGCGTCTGTTGCTTCTCTACTCACGTGACAGTTTGGCTAGGTATAAAATTACTTTCGGAGCATCCCCCATGGATGCCTTTCCCCTTCTAGGTTTCTCACCTAACCTGATCACCTTTCCTCAATTCCTGTGTTGTCTTTAACATTTAGTGCCTCTAATCAGGAATGCCTGTGTGCTTACCACTGTATATATCTCCCTCGGGACACAATATTTCCTTTCAACCTGTAGACTCAGGTCTTCCTTTTATTTTTAAAAATGTTTCTTAGGTTATAATCATAATTTTTAAGTTATTTTTCTCTCATAGTCTTAGCTCTTTGTTCTTCAGTCTCATTGGGTACAAATATTTGAGATATTTCTTTACACCTTCCCATACTCAAATCCTTCTAAATGCCTTATTTGCTTCCATTTTGTGTTGTCCACTCCCCCCTCAGTCCTGTTGTCCATATACCTTTCTACGTTGTCAGCTTTGGCAGTGTCTGCTTCTTGTGCCCTTCATATCTGGTAATGGCCGTACTTGTCTGTCGCACATTTTCCTGGGTTCTCCAAATTCACGTCTCATTTCCTTTACTCTTGCCATGACTTCTGTGGGATGCATCTCTACTTTAAGCTCATATTTTGTAGAGGCAATTCTCCCATGTTTTCTTTTTTAATTCATGGCAATATGTTGGGTCAGAAATTCCATTGGCTCCACACCAGTATGACTTAGATAAGAAAGAAAAGATGGAAAGAAAGACAGAAAATGTGCATGTATATCATCCAGTTTTGAGGAAATCCAGTGCACCCATAGTTGATGGACACCCCAATGGCTAACCAAAGCCACATGCACCTCTGTGGGGCTCTATGACTCTTCCTTCTGTGCCTACCATCATCCCCACATAAACGGCCTTTCCCCATGGCCTCTAGGATCCCTCCCTTCCTTGGTGCTCTCTGAACTGCTATGTCTTTGCAGGAAGCCCTGCCTATTTCTTATGATACGGAGCAAGAGTTTCAACCTCTCCCCAACCCTGCCCAACTCTACAACCACACACGTATCCTTCTGCCAAATGACCTGCCAGGATTCCTGATAGGTGAGTGGAACCATGACCTGGTAGCCCTGGATATACTCCAGATTTTCCATCCAGTGGCATGGAGGGGAATCCTCAGGGCCGAAGGGAAACACACAGGGAAAGCAGTTTGACTGTCCTGTGAACACACCATCTTCTCTCTGCTTTGGGTGCTGGAACTCGGGTCTGGGGGCTCTAAGAACCAGTCGACACATCCGTCCGTGCGCCAACTTTTCCTCTGACTCATTACCAAGCGCCCTTGCCTCCGTGCCTTGCTTCCTTATCTATCTGTGCTTCAGTATGTGCGCCTATAATTAACGCAATAGAAATCAGACGAGGGCCAGTCAAGGAATGCATTTCATGGGGCCAAAGACTGGACATCATTTTAAAAACCACGGAACCTCAGACAGTGACAACAAGATGCTGACGTTCATGGAACATCAAGTAAAGCTACTGTGGGGACCGTGAGCAGGACACAATCTCTGAGCTGTGTTTTTCCACTTCTCATGCGGGATGAGGACCAATCCATATGCAGCCTGGTGCCCCAGCCAACAAGGTGTTTACCTGGGGAGAAGGTGGAAAAGCTTCAGGAACAGCGAGGGTTAGAGCTTCGGGAAACGGGGTGCTGTCCCAGGCTCCGTGATGATGGAAAGCATCTTGACACGAAAGCTCACCTCCCTACTGCAACTGGAAATACCCACCTCAGAGACGGCTGGGGAGACCTCATGGGACACTCCCCGTAAAAGCCTCAATCAAGCAAGGTGCCT
Source organism: Mustela nivalis (assembly GCF_964662115.1). Classification (NCBI taxonomy): domain Eukaryota; kingdom Metazoa; phylum Chordata; class Mammalia; order Carnivora; family Mustelidae; genus Mustela; species Mustela nivalis. The sequence continues at coordinate 4,834,232 of NC_139025.1, read as the reverse complement.
GGCACCTAGAAACTGGAAAGTAACATTTGGCTCCCTTTCCCCTTCCTGAGCCGTGCCGAAGCTGGAGGGCAGCTCTCACTCTCACCGTCTTCCTTCCCTGCTGGGGGCCATCGGTGTGTCCGCCTCAACCCTGCAACTCTTACAGGGCTGTTTTGATGCATGGATATCAGAGTGGACTTGTCGATTTTTTAAGTCATGAGGTTTTTTTGTTTTGTTTTTTTATCAAGTAATATTCACAACCGATCTCTGGACACTACGCCATCCCATCATCCCCTCCAATTATGTCGTGAGAGACTTGCCCCTTCAGGGGCCCCTGCCACCTCCCCTACCGCTTCTCTTTGTAGCAGTAGGTTTCACCTTCTTCACACTTGATTTGTGTGAATTTCTTATGAGTAGGTACTATGTTTTTGTTTTAAATTCCAGTTAGTTAACATACAGCATAGTATTAGCTTCAGGTGTACAGTACCCGTGTTTCAGCCCGTCTGATGACCCCACGCTCATCACGACAGGTGCCCGCCTTCATCCCCATGACCTACTTCCCCTGCCCCGCACCCACCTCCCTCTGGTGACCATCCGTGCGTTCTCTAGACTGAAGAGCCTTTTTCTTGGTTTGTCTCTTATTTTTTCCCTTTGCTCATTTATTTTGTTTCTTCAGTGCCACATATGAGTGGAATTATATGGTATTGGTCTTTCTCGGAATTATTTTGCTGAGCATCTGCTCTCTGGTTCCATCCACATCACTGCAAATGGCAGGATTTCGTTCTTCTTGATGGCGGAGTCCATCGCATGTGTCTACCCCAACCGTTCGCAGCTGATGGACACCGGGGCTGCTGCAGGAAACAGAGGGGTGCGTGTATCCCTTTGAAGTTTCGTATTCTTTGGGTAAATACCTAGTAGTCCTCGTCGGATCATAGTGTAGAATTTTTATCATCAGAAAAAAATACCAACATCTTAAATAATACACCTGTGTTGCTGCTAAGGCATAATGGACTTTAGAGAGTTTAGTGGAGATCGCCCCGAATGGTGGCAAGCCGAGCGTGAGTGGTGCCCTGTCACCCAATGTCCTCCACTCTCTGGAAACCTCTGAGCGGGACTTCCCCAGCGCGGGAACAAAACTCCTTTAGTTACAATCTCTGGGCCGCCCCGGCCGGCTGGAGGACTCTGACTGGGTGGCGAACATCTCTGATCCTCAGATGCCACGTGTGTCGAGAATGCAAAGAAGATCGAGCCCAAGCTCAGCAGGAGTCCGGGGGAGGGAAAGAGACAAAACCCCTCCAGCAGTCCCCAGCGCCTCAGGACCATCCCTGAGCACGTGATCGAGGAGGGGACAGACCGGACAGCCTGCAAGGGAACCGCAGCCCTTTAGCCATGAAAAGGAATAAATTACTGGTTCACACCACCATGTGGATGAACCCTGAGCTCGCTGTGTTATGTAAAAAGCAGCCAGTTGCTCAAGCCCACGTTGTGTGATTCCGTTTATGCGAAAGGAGGAACAGGTAGATGTATGGGTCGGGAAGTGGGTTAGCACCGGGGCCGGCGGTGAGTGCAGCTGACGGCGGGCAGTGTTTCACGAACGGGGCTCTCCTTTGAGGACGAAGGTCTGGAACTAGGAGTGACTGCTGTACGTCGTGAATGTGCTTAATGCCACTCAACTATACATTTGAAATCAGTTAGAATGGTAACGTCTATGTTACTTATACTTTGCTGTTAAAAATAAAGGCCCAGGGGCCCATCCCCGGAGGACCCCGGAACACAACGCGGACCGTGAGCTCACACTCTGCTTTGAACCATCAGTGGTCCTGCACCATTAGCTTTGCTCTTTAACAAACCACGTCAACACTGAGTGGCCTGAAACAGCTAAGCTCACCATTGTGCGGGCTGGCTGTGCTGTTCTGGGCTGGGCTCCCTGATGTGTCCGTGGTCGGCCGGCAGGCTGCTGGAGGCTGCAGGAACTAACAGGGCCTCTCTTCCATGTGCGGCTGGTGGGAGCCTGCTGGGTGGGGAGCCTCAGCCAAAGAGGGCTGGCCTCTGGTCTCGGGTGCGGGGTGAGGGAGTGCAGAGGGCGAGGCTCAGACAGGAGGTGGGGGCATCCTCTTTGCAAGGCGTTTGGTACAATAGTAGAGGTTTGCCATTCAGGGCTGCCGTGTTCCGGCCCCCCGCGCAGATGCTCTTCCTTGGCTTTCCTTGGGACTCTATGCTTCTTGTTTCAGAACTGAACAGGCCCGACATCACTTTCCTCCCCCCGTGTCCAGAGCCACCTCCTCTCTCTCTCAGCCGCTCTGGAGGGTCGGAGTGAAGGGTCCCCCCCGGGTGGAAGAAATAAAAGGGGGTGAAGACAGGGGTGGGGACAGCAGGAGCGGGAGCCCCTGTCCGGTGTGACCAGGGTCCTAAGGCATATGAAGCAGACTTCGTGTCCAGAAAGAGGAGTTTAGTGTGCAGCGAAGGGCCTGAAGCCATGTGGGAGGTGACTGGACCAAGTCCGTGGTAATGCAGAGCCCCTGATGAGCGTGGAGTGCCATGGTTGGGGCTGACTTCAGGAAAGGCCGTCCACAGAATGGACAGAGATGCTGTTCCGAGAGAGCTCCGAGGGGGAGCGCACCAGCAGGAGGCTGTGATGGAGACGCCCTGGAGGCAGAGTCGATGACTTGACAATGGCTTCAATGTGGAAGGAGTGGAGGGGACGTGGGGCAGGGGTGGGTTACAGGGAGGGCAGGAGCATCGCCCACGCGGGAGGCGGCCGGGGAAAGCACGGTGTGTTTGCAGGGAGAAGGAAGGAGACGTGTGTAAGTGTTGCCGGCCCTTCTAGGGAGACGTCCGTGCGGTGCTGTGGCCCGGGGCAGGGGCAGAACGAGGCTGCCGGGGAGGCCCCACAAGCAGAGGGGCTCAGGCCCTCCGTGGGCACTGCCCCGCCCTGCTGCCTCACCCGCAGCCAGGCCCAAGCCAGCCCTGCGGTCTGATGGGCCGCCGGGGTCTAAAACCCAACTTCCAAGATTGAGCAATAATGTTTTCTCCTCCCAGATGAAAACCTGCCCAAAACATGGGCCCAGATCACTCCCCGGCTCTCTCCTGCCCTTGGAGCGCGCGGTGCCTGGCCACAGCTGCATGGCTCACAACAGAATGTACAAGGCTGTCCTTCTGCCAGCGTCCTTTGAGAAGTAAAAATAGCTGACATGAGCCCGCTCTCCCAGAACCATGAAAACATTTCACCCTCCCTCAAGCTTTCACCTACTGCTGTGTCATCCCACAGGGAGCCTTGAGGGGCCGGGCCGTGCTGAGCCTCCCTCCACGCCGGGCTCAGCTTGAACTGGGGCTGGAGACCAGCGAGTGTCCTTCCATCGCCGCTAAGGTGCAAGACGCACCCGCCGTCGGTGAAGACACAGATGCTTTCTGATCTTCCCGGCACCTGCTGGGGCACGCGATGGCCGGTTATGACATTCCGGGCACGATGAATTCATCCAATATTAGGGTCCCGGACGTGGGTCGTGTGCCCTCAGGCCAGCTACAAAAATATCGCTAAGATTCTGGAGCTAACAGTGCATTTGCGAGGTCATTCAAGGCTAAGACCAGAAGGATTAAAAGATCTGACTCCTTCCTGAGGTCCTTAGTTGTAAAGGACCAAAGAAGCCGTAAAACAAAGATTTATTCAGTTTCAGCCGGACAGCTCAATGGCACAGCCCCGTAAGGACCAGGAAAAAAGAAACATCTGGCTAGAAAAGCACACTTGTTTACGAAAAAAAAAAAAAAAAAAAAAAAAAAAGGTTTAAGAGTCTTCTCCAGCTTTACCAAGTTTTTGGACGAAAACGAGGCTGAACACGAAAAACAATGTAGAACCTTGAGAGCCACAGGGGCAACACAGGCGGGGGGAAAGAACATCTTGTTTCTTCCTCGTCCAGCTGCCTCGGGCAGTGGGCCCCCTCCCGAGCACCCCGGGGAGAAGCCCCGCCCTGGTAGGTAGCCCCTGGGGGCCGCCCAGCTGTGGTGCTCCCCGCACAGGTGGCCAGGCCGCCCCGAGGCCCCGCGCTCTTGTGGGGGAGGGCAGCCTCCGGTCAGATGCTCAGATGATGCTTGTGGAGGGCCCCTGATGACCAAGAGCCTCTCTCCCAAGCTCAGCGCACACTGCCCTGGTGCTTTTGGCACGTAGATGGTGACAACCACTTACTTGGCGTGGGGGGGGGGGGTGCGCGTCTTTGGAGCGGTGGACAATGGCTGTTTTGTAAGGGAGGAAGCCTGCACTGGTAACATGGCCCCAGGCCCAGGCCAGGAAACGCGGCTGCTTTTCCAGGCCTGCCATTGACTCAGCAGGGCTCTGAGGCCAAGCCCTGCCGCCGGGGTCAGCCCAGCCTCCTCCGGACATGCACGCGGTAGCCCACAGAGGCGGGGCGGTCATCACAGGCCGGCCTGACCCTCGGCTCTCCCCGGGATGCTCATGGGAGGAATGGGTTAAGACTGGAAGACGCTTTGAACTTCTTGGCATAAAGCTGTCTCGAGCACGGTAATTAATAAATCTTGCCGCTGAGGTGGATTAAGGTCAGAAGTCACTTGGGGGCCTGGGGAGTAGGTCACGGCTCATGGCTGCATCTCTGGGGCCCGTTACATTGGCAGCCCGACGCAGGGCACAGCAACGGTGGGGGCAGGTGCCCCAGGTTCCCACGCAGGTCAGCGGCTGGGAGGGTGAGAGCACTGTGTTGGGAGAGTCCGAGATCAAGGTTCTTACAGCAGCCAGCGAGGAAGATGCTGGGCAGACCTAACCAGGTAGGGCGGCCCTGCCGCCACAGTCCAGGGGGGCCTACAGGCCTCTGAGCAGTTGGTGCCAGAGGGCTCCCACGTGCCCCCTGAAAGACCACGTTCCTGGAAACCTCGCACCACGCATGCCAAGTCATGAAGAACACGAGACAGAGCCCTAATGTTCCTTCCAGAGGCTCATCCTCTTCCTCTATAAAAGGGGGTGTTGGACCAGCCATGGCGTCAGCGCTCCTGGGTCCCCCAGACTTGTGATCTGTTACACTGTGCTGCCACTCCCTCCCCATGGCGTGGGTGGTCTGTGCACAGTCTCCCTTCTGCTGCCCTCCTGAGCCCCAGCGAGACACTCAGGAACCGGCGTCCCGACACCCCATATGGTCAGACCAGACTGAAGCCAGGCAAGCTCACGTCCAGCTAGGTCAGTGCTGTGCTCAGGACCACCCCTTCCTGCCCACCTGCCCCTCCAGGTGTTCTCGTGGCCCCTCGAATGGGACTCCTGGGCCACGAACCACTGGCACAGGGACACAGAGGGGGCTCTGGCTCCTGAGCTCCCCACAGTGTGTCCGGTTCCACCTGCCGGCCCATGCGGTCCCGAGGCACCCCGCTCTCTGCACGCTGGTTCTGCCCTAAGCCTTCTGCTCTCCCCAAGTCTCTCTCGCCCCGTGTTCCCCAGGAACCCCTCCCAGACCAACCTCAGCTAGCCCTCCCATCGGAGAATCCCGCCCTAACCTCCGAACGCATTCGAAACGCATTTCTAAACAGCGATTCGACCTTTGGGCTAATGAAGTCTGTTCTCACCAGTAGGGCGCCCTGACCTCTCCCAGCGGCCCGGAGAGTCTCCTCTCCCTGCCCCGATGGCAATGTGCTCGCACACACAGAAAGGACTCGTGAAAGCCTAACCATTTGTCCTGCTCAGCTGTGCCTGTCCGCGGCTGATGCGGCATCTGCCTCTGCCGGCCCCGTCGCAGCCTCATCCCCCCGGCCACCGGGCCAGCTCCCCTGCTCCTGTCATCCAGAGTCCCCCTGCCCCTTTTCATCATTGGAGGGCGGGGGCATCCTTAGCCCCCCAACAATTCCCCATCAGGATGGCAGCAAAACCTCCTCCTCCAGCCCTCCAAGACCTCCTGCCCCTCCACGCCTGAGCAGTCCTTCTCAAACGCCTTCTCAGCACCCCCTGGCTTGACCTGGGGTCAGGGCTCAGGGGTAGTCAGTATTGAATCAGAGCACTGTCTCCTCCGCTACCTCAGGGACAAGGCTCGTGGTCACCGACCATCAGTGTGGCTTCTGCTGTCGGTAAGGGGGCAGCAGGCTGGCTCGCTGACCAGTCAGAGTCCCCACCGACTAGTCCCCTCGGACACCCCAATCTGCTTCCAGGCTTGGAAGACACAGCTCCTTCCGCCTCCTACATCTGTCCTCACCACCGCCATCCTCAACCCATCATCCTTCCACCCCCCGAAGAGTCCCTTCTCCATGGGAGGGCCCCCCTCCATGCCCCCTGCTTGCTCCCACAGGGGCTGGCACCATCCTTGGCCAGGCCAGGGTCCGAGGTCGCAGGGGCTGGGGCTGGGAGGCCACGGCCAGTGAGGCTCTCTAGGGAGTGCGCGTCTCGCTCCCTGGCGTGTCCTTCCCGGAGCCCCACGCTAGGACTGGACAAGCGAAGGCCCCTCCTCGCTGAGGCTCAGCCCGGGTCTCCGTGTGTGAGCTGAGCTTGCCGCCCTGGCTGGCTGCTGGCTCCCGGGCCGAAGGAGCCTTGCCTTTTGTTTACGCGGGGGAAAGCCAGTGTTCTCTGGCTATTATCGGTGACTTGCCGCGCGCACATGGCGAGACCAGGGAGCCCCGGTGCGGCCCCCGCGCGCCAAACCGCCTTGCCCTCTGAGCCACTTACGTTTCAGAGCTGGTCTCAGCATGCTTGATGAGGGAGCAGGTGGCTGGCTGAGGACAAAGTAAGAGCTGGCGCCTTGCACCCCCCCCTTCATCTGCTCCCCTCCATAGGTGTAGCATTCCTCAGGCACCCCTGACTGCCATAAAATGATAAATAGTTAACTTGCTGAGATCACAATCCTTCAAAACAGGAGTCTCCCTTGGTTTGCAAATGTCCTTGAGATTACAACAATCAATAGCCCAATTTCCAAGGACACAGAACTCAGTTTCTCAAGCCAAATGTCACCCTCCCCTCCATAAAACCTAAGGAGGTGGGGGTGGAAGGAAAAGTAAATTTCTTCTAAAACCTAAATCTCATTAACAAGGATGCTGGATAGCAGGAATGTAACATTCCACCGGGAGACTCCCAATTGTCTTTACTTGATAACAACTAAGCCTTCAATATCCTGATAATATTCTTTGCCTCAATAGCCCTCCTGAATACCCCTTTGTCCTCACCTACCCAACTCCTGCGTATATAACCAACCACCCCTCACAACCCGGCGCGGCAGCCGCATCTCTGCCTGCCCACGGGCCCTGTCCCCGTGCTCTAATAAATCACCTTTTGCACCAACGACGTCTTAAGAATTCTTTCTTTCGTCGTCGGCTCCGAACCTCCTCACCCCACCGAACCTGACTTAGGTTCTGGGACTTCATCATGCTGGCTGGCGAGGCCCTGGTGTGCCAAAGTCCTACACTAACAGCACGATGGTTTTGTCGGATCCCAGAGACCGAATCGGCCCAGCCTCCCCCTCCCCACGTTGGCAGGCATGGCCTGACCGTCTCTTTCGGGTGAGTGGGGCCAGGGACCGCCTTGTGGAGGCCTTCTCGCCCGTCTGGATGTTTTCACGTCGTCTCCGGAGGCATTGGCCAGGGCCCCGAGAGAAGAGGTGCCGTAAATCATCGACCCCCACCACCCCTACGGAAACACTAGACGTGCTCAGAATCGGGCGTGTTTGCCGCACAGGCCCGGCAGCCTGACGGGCAGGAGTCCGAACCGGCTGCATCAGGGGCACCGCCGAAGCCTCCGCCCTCCGTAAATCAAGCCGGGGCCTTGGCATCCTTACCGGGTGCTTCCCGCTCCGGCTCACCCAAGGCTGAGGGGCTGCTGCCGGCCGCTCCCACCCACGCCACGGGCTTGGGCCTCGGCTTAACCTGGCCTGACCCCGCAGAGGCCCACACGCTCAGCGTCCCACACACCACACGCGGCCACAGGATTACACAACTCCGTCCCGATGCTGCAGAGAACAGCATGTCCAGGCGAAGCCCAACCCCGCGGCCCGCGGGAGACAAACAGCAGGAGGACGGGACCTGTGTGCGGCCGACGGGCCGCGCCCACCGCAGCCCAGCTCGGTCACTCGAGGCCCGGCCGCCGTGGGCAGAGGCCACCGCCCCCTCCAACCCAGCCACTGCCTCCGCAGAACGGGCACGGGAGGCCCGGGGGCTCCGGCCCAGCCCAGGGCTGCATGGCGCAGGCTCGGGTGGCCCTTGAGCCTCCGGGGCTGGTCGGACCCTGTTGCCGTGAGGTGGTGGTGGGACGAGCGAGCGGGAAGGGCCGGAAGTGTGGATTTTACCGGATTCCCGCTTACTCGGGATGAGCTGCCTGCAGAAAATGGGCTGTTAGAATCTTGCCTTTCATGTCTGGCCAGGAATACTGCTCCTCCTCGGAGCAGAGGGCTGTGTCCAGGCTCCTCAGCAGGGCCCAGGGGCCAGCTGTCCCAGAATGACTCTAGCCTTCGCTGGGGAAAGTCTCTGCCAGGAGAAATGGTGAAAGTGGCACAAACCAGGAGACTTCCTGCAAACACAGCCCCAAGCTACCAACCTCGAGGAGCTCTGTCCCTGTGAAGAAGCCGGGCCCTGGGGACCTGTGCTTCCCACCCTGACAACACCTTCCTTACGGAGGCCCCAGATGCCTGGTGGGACAGAGACGCGTATCTCTCAAGATGGGGACGTCCCCAAGAACATCTCTCGCTTAGGTCCCAGCCCTGCTCACAGACCAGACAACTGAAGGAGACGGAAATGCGGAGGACTTCTGGAGCCCGAAGACCCCGCTTGCGACCCCAGCATGGTCTCTGGGTGACACGGGCCCAGACACAGGGTGTCTCTCGTAGCTGGGAGCCCAGGGAGCAGATGAAAGCACAGATCCTGTACAGCCCCCGTGTGCGCTTCCTGGAGGGAGTCAGACTCAGAGACACAGAGTGGAACGGGGGTCTCCAGACGGCGACAGAGATGGCTCCAGCTTGGGAAGATGGAAAGTTCTGGAAAGGGATGGTGATGAGGGCCGCCCAGCCACGTCAAGTGTTCAGTGCTTCTGGATTGATGGTGAATTTTAGGCCATGGGTATTTTAGCACAATAAGATAAATTTTGAAAAAATACTGCAGTTCCTTGGGGCCCAGCAGTGCACGCATGTCGAGAAAGGCCGTATTCTCGGGGAAGAACAAGCCGGGTGTCCAACGTCTCCCACGGCCAACGGAGAGGTACAGAGGCTCTGGGGCTTCTTTGGAGTCTGGGAGCAACACAGCCCCCCCGCAGGCGGGAATCACTCCGACCCGTTCACTGGGTCACCCACAAAGCTGCGTGGTGTGGGGCCCGGATCAAGAGGGGGATGAGCAGATAGAGTATCGTGCGGCCACGGTCTCTGTTTGGGAAGATGATCAAGTCTCAGAGACCAGGTAGAAGTTGCATAAACTTCTTGCAAGTTGCAAGAGCGACGTAAACAATCACGAACCAAGCCAGGAGGCGGTGGGGATCGGCCGACGACGGAGCATCGCAGACGCCCAGCCCCAGCGCCCATGTCTGAGCTTGGGAGTGTGGAGGGTTCACTCTGTTCCCGTGGGGCGTGGGGTCAGCACCATGCTCTGCCCCGGGGACTGTGTAGAACACGGGGAGCTTCTCAAACGTCACTCAGGAACATCAGTCTTCTGTGCTGGCCTCCACGGGGCAGATTACGTCCCGGCTGCCGCAGGGTGGCCCCAGCCAGCCACAGCTCTGAGCTCTCAGGCCTGAGGCCAGGAGCTCGGGCTCAGTATGGGGCTCTGAGATGCACAGACAGGTTCCCACCACCCAGGAGCTCCTGGACACGGGGAGCAGACGCAGGAGCCCCTAAGCACAGTCCCGCACGCACCCCACGACACATGGGGTCCTCTGTGGCTGCCACTTTCAGAACGCACTTAGCGTTCCATGTCTCTTCCCCCCACCCCCCGAGCCTGGGAATGGCTCATGACCTGAGAATAAACAGGACATGAATCGTAGAACTGGGCAGGCCGAGGAGATGCCTCCAGCCCAACCGCCTTCCTTCATAAACAGGCTGCACACATGGGCCCTGCCGGCACCCAGGACCTGGCTCAGTCTTCCCCAAGGTGGACACCGGGACCCTGATTCACAGCGGAGCTGTGCTCACCACTCGAGGTGGTTCGAGGCTGGTAAGGACCAGTACTGGGACGAGAGCTCGCGCGGGCCTGCCCACACCTCCTCCCTGCCTCGCTGGGGCACAGGTGGGCACACGAAGCTCCCCTGCGTGGGTACTGCCTGGGGACACCTGCTGCGCGGCCAGCTGGCCAAAGATCCCGAGGCGGCCAAGAAGGTCCAGGCACAGGCCCACACAAGCTCCCCAAGGCAGGGCCTGGGACGGCCAGGCTCCCTCCGCGGCCCAGCCCGGTGGCCTCTGTCTGCGTCACCTTCCGGTTTCAGGCTGTTCCTTGGCCGTAGCCCTTCTCTGCATTCTTCCTTCTCATCTCTTAACGACGAATTAAATTCTTCTCATTTTTTGACCCTGATGCAAAAGAACAACTGAGAAAGAAAGAAAAAGAAACGCCAGCTGACGAAAACCCCCAAGTGCATCTGGCACTGCATTTTTGGATCACACTGGGGGTGAACCCCGGGGTGGGCCACCTGGGGGTGCGGCTCCCTGAGGCAAGAGCATGTGCGTCCCTTTGGTTTGGGGCAACCCGAGTGCAAACCTGTGACTCAGAAATGACGGGACCTGCCTCCCGAGCTGGAGGAAGAACCGAAGGAAACGGGGCACGGAGTGGGCGCTCAGGGATAACGCTTCCTTCGCCAACAAACATGTTCAACCACGACCCATCTGCCTGCCCGCACTTGGCCTGGCCCACGGGTCAGCCTCGCAGAGAGCCCGGGGGCCATCGATGGCGTAGGGCTCACTGTCTCCCTTGAGGCTGATCATTCGCTCCTCTGACAAGCTCTGGGTTCGACGCTGCAGCCGGGACATCTTTTCAGAGGAAAGGCCACTCCCCCAAAGGCTGCAGGGTGACATAGCAACGACCCTGCCAGCAATCGTTGGGCACCCACCATGCCCTCCAGTCCTGGCGACTGCCCCGCAGCACAGGGGTCTCTACTCCTGAACCACGAGCCTGTAACCAGAGCCCCCAAGAGCTGACATAACAAGCCGGAGGCCATAAAAGCAGGGAGGGCCCGAGGCCAGGCGCCCGGCTCCAGGGCCAGTCACCCCTCCTCCCAACGCGTCCTCAGCCCCGAGCCCGGTGCTGGCTCTCCCGAAGAGCAGGAGGGGCCGCTGCACACATCGCTGCTTCTCCCTCCGGCACTCTCCTCCGCTCCTCTCCGTCCAGAACCACGGGGGCTTCCTACAGCCTCCCTGAGCAGGATGGGGGCTCCTGCAGGGTCTGGGGACAGAACGTATCTAGAACTTGCTTCAAACCTCACCCCCAGGGCCAACCCCGGCGAGGCCCAGCGCCCCTGTCCCTGCCAGGTGGAGGGCGGAAGGGCGCGCTCGGCTGGGAAGGCCAGCAGGTGTGGGGCTTAATCTGCGCTCTAATCTGGGCATCAACTCCAAGGAGTGGCCCTGGTTTCTTCATCTGTGAAATGGGAACAAGACGAGACCCACCGTCCCTACAGTTCTTGTGAGGGGGAAGGGAATGACACACGCACCAGGCCCGGAGAGCACCCGGTGGGGATGCGTGCCCAGCACCAGCGACCCACGCACCTGTCCTGCCATGTGGCTGGCCCATGACAAAGGCCCCCTTTCCCTGGTATATAAGGGAGGTGACATCCACGCTGTCATATCATAGAGCTGTTATAACCACAGCACTGACGAGGCTACATGGAAGTTATTTTCAAGCCACTCACCTGTTCAATCATCCATCCCATGTTCTCTGAAGCCCTACTATGTGCCAGCTGCAGCGCTAGGCCCTGATGATACCCGGGGAAAGGAGACCCGATCTGGGCCCGGGCCGCAGGATGGCCACGGTCTGGCTGGAGCAGAACGAGAGAACTTGGCCAAGGACATGAAGTAGATGCTCACCCAGGAAGAGGGAGGCTCTTCGAGCTGGTACACAGGCCCCACAGGCACAGCCCTGAACTGCTGCATGACGTCCACAGGCATAGGGACGACTTGTGAGGGGTCCAGGACTTTCTGGACAGCCCTGTGAGCCGTGCCCAGGCAGCAGCTAGCCCCGCCCATCCTCATCTGGGGATCTAGATGAGGAACCCAGACAAGAAGGCAAGGCGGGCTCAGAGCTAGGATCTCTCCTGTTGGAAACCCAGGCCAAAGGGCTCCCCTCTGGGATCTGGGCGGGAGCCCCATCATTTAAACGGCTGTCTGATGGACAGAGCACTGCCTCCTTGCTTGATCCATTCCCCCGGCTGTCAGCGGCTGGTGCCGGCTAGCCCAGCTCTCGTTCTGATTTGAATAGAAATGAAGTCCCTAGCATAGCATCGGTCTCCAAGAAACTACTTGAAAAAAAAAATGATATAATGTCCATAATAAGGAAAAGAGCAGGTGACACAGGAGAGTTTCCGGAATTCAGGCCAACAGGGAAGCCACGCACGGGCCTCCTGGGGGCCCAGACATCTGTGTCCGAGTGCCGAGTGTGAGTGACCCCACAACGGCAGCCTGACGTACCACACCACATCCTTGCAAATACACTTCTAGGCTTCTCTGCCCCGATGGACCTGGGGAAAAGTCGGACCAGAAATTCCTGGGAAGGAGCTGTTCTGTTTCACTTCAGAGGCCACCAGTTGTGAGTGTGAGAAAGAAAAGGAAGTCATTGCTCCTGGCCCTGCAAGGAACCCCCCACTAGTCCGTAAAACCACCCCCACCGGCCGCCCCGGGGCCATCACAGACACACCTCTCGGACTGCCCTGAGTAGCCCTTCGGAAGACATGCTCATCAACAAAGAATCCATCCCAGGTTGGCAAGTTGTTCTTCCCGGTGACTTAGCCTAATCACCCAAATCTCACATATCTAACTTCTCCAGAAAATAAAACTTGGACAGCCTACGGCCCAAGGACCAAATCCAACCTGATGCCTGGTTTTGTAAATAAAGTTTTATTGCCACACTGTCACACCCATTTCTTGACATACTGCCTATGACTGTTGTAACACTCTATCGGTGCTGCTGAAATGTTGATTTGTGACAGCGCCTTGATCTGAATGTTTGTGCCCCCACCCGAATTCATACATTGAAATCCTAACACCCAGAGTGAATGGTATTTGGATGGTGGGGCCCTTGGGAGGGCAGAACCCTCCTGATTGGGATTGCTGTCCTTATAAAAGACCCCAGAGGGCTCCTTTATCCCTCTGCCACGCAAGGACAACGCGAAAAGACAGCCACCTACGAACCAGAAAGTGGGTTCTTACCAGACACTGAATCTGCCAGGACCTTGATCTCAGACTTCTAGCCTCCAGAGCTATGAGCAAACTCTGTTGTTGATAAGCTACCCAGTCCGCAGTCATCTGTTACAGCAGCCCGAGGTGACTAAGAGCCGCAGAGCCAAAGATGTGTACCATCTAGCCAGGCCTTACCGAGAAAGTGTGTCGCCCCCCCCCCAACATGGACACAGGGACATGTGTGGAGCTTACCAAGAAAGTGTGCCGGCCCCCCTCAACGTGGACACAGGGACACGTGTGGGGCTCTCCCCTCTGTGTACTGACTGGGCACTCTCTCGGCACAGTGCCCAGGGCAGAAGGTCCACACTGAATGCTTGTCAACCTGGTGTAGACACCTGCCCCAAACATGTCCCAAATTATTCAACAATACTCCTTTAGAGCCCCATGTGACAGGCCCTGATGTGTCCCCACGTGGCTTCCTGGAGTAGACCTCACCCAGTGGAGGGGGTAAGGCTTACAAGCTTGCTTTTTGGAGCATATCTTTGGAGGAGATTATGCCACCTTCTGTATATACAGAAAGAGGATTCTTGAAACGTGTTTCCAGTTAGCTGGAAGTAGAGGGGAAGAATTATGATTTCTGGATGGTTCTGGGGTTACCCAGAACAGAAAGGGTGACGTGAATGCCTGAAAACAGACAAGCCGCTCATACCCACTGAGTCACCGAAGCAGAAAGGTCACAGACAGTGTGGCCAAGATAAGTGGATAAGATGTTCCAGAAACAGCTGACCTCCCTTCTCCTCCCTGTTCAACCTCCAAAAGCACATGGGGTGACAGCTGTTCCCACTGCTTGGGAACTTCGCTCCGGAGGTGCTCTATTTTTCCTGCATGTCTAGTAATTAGTGGGAGGATGGCGCAAGCTTGGGGATTTCAGGCAAATCTGTTCACACTCTGAGGGAGGCGGCCTGGGGATCCCGCAAGCTCTGCTCCAGCCTGTCGGGGACCCCACACTGACTGTGGTCCAGCCCGCTAGCTCTGCTCCAGCCTGTCGGGGACCCCACACTGACCGTGGTCCAGACCCTTAGCACGGTGCACAGGTCCCCTCTGCCTGGAGCCTCACCTATCTCCCCTGCTCCCTCGGGGGCCCCATGACAGCTCTGGGACTGGCCTCTGCCCTTCACACTCTGTGCCTTGCCCCCTTCTGCAACCGGAATGCCCCTGGCCTCCCTCCCTAACCCCCTCCTTGGGAAATCTCCTTCCAACCCAGGAAGCATGATGCCAGCATCTCCTCTGCCTGGCACTGCCTTGACCTCTCTGGCCTCCCGTGTCCCCATCAAACCCCGTGACCCAACAGGTTTGCTTTCTCTCTCCCCACATCCCTGATAACTAATTGCCCTGAGTTAAGGGTCTCACTGATCCCTAAGCTCCCCCATTGCCTGCTAAATGTTTCCTATCTTTATCTTTGCATTGATAGTTTGTTTCTAGATCTACAGTCCAGGAGGAGGTTCGTGCCAGCACGTTCCACCCGTGAGCAGCTCCATCCTTGTATGCCCAGCCTGCACGGGCAGCTGGAGGAACCAGGGCTCGAATGTCCTTGTCCCCCCCAGCTCTTCTAGGCCCGGAGTCCCCTCCTCTTCCACAGCTCCTGCAGCTCTGCCTGTCCTGATTTCCTTCGGCCATCTGTGCATCACACATCTGTGACCCCTGCCGGCGAGGATGGAGGGGCCCCACGCCCCCCATTCCTGCCCCGAAGGAACTGTCAGTCTAATGGGGAGATAAGAACCCAGGTGGAGAACCAAAAGAAAGTGTAAAAGGCAAGCACCCTTCGCAGCATCTGTGACGGTCTTGTCACAATGACCAAGAATCCCTGCGTCGTCTCTCCTATCTCGGTGGGGAACGCCGGCTGCGCTCACTGAGTATTCGATCCATAAACCCACAATTAAAGTGCACAGATTCCACTGTTGGTGGGGACACAAACTGCTGCGGCCACCGGGGGGAACACTATGGAGGGTCCTTAAAAAGTTAAAAATAGAAATACCACATGATCCGGTAATTCCACTGCTGGGTATTTGCCCAAAGAACACAAAAACACTGATCTGAAAAGATACAAGCACTCCTGTGTTGACTGCAGCGATGTCTACAGCGGCCAAGATCTGGAAGCCGTCCAAGGATCCTCTGATGGGTGAGTGGATAAAGGACAGGCGGTCCGTCTGTACAACGGGGTATTGCTGAGCCATCGAACAGACGAGGTCTGCTATTTGCCACAACATGGGTGGACCTAGAGGGTATTATGCTCAGGGAAGTAAGCCAGACAAACATGGTGTGATTTCACTCGTATGTGAGATCTAAAAAAACAAGAGAAATGAACCAACAAAGCAGAAGCAGACCCATGACTACAGAGAGACTGGTGGTTGTCAGAGGGAGGGCGTGGGGGGATGGGCAAAACGGGTAAAGGGGAGTGGGAGACATCGGCTCTGGGTTATGGAATGAGTAACTCAAGGGGACAAAAGGCACCACACAGGGAACATAGCCAGTGGTACTGTCATAGCGTTGCACGGTGACAGATGGGAGCTACGCCTGTGGTGAGCACACTGTAAAGTGTCGAATCACCAAATCACCATGTGGTGCAGCTGAAACTGATGTAACATTGTGCGTCCACTACACTTATAATAAAAGGATGGATGGACGAAGGGAGAGACAGATTGATAAATGGCATGCTTCTGGATGAAGACCGCAGAGTGAAAAAGAGTCACAGATACACTCTTCTCTGATATCCAACAGGGTGAAAAGAAAATGTCAGAAGACAAAATGCATCACCAATGACCACTCAACGCCATAAGCATCAAAAAGGACAGCGAAGCGAGAAGCAGGAGGTCCCGGTTTGGCACCAAGATGTGCAATTCCTAACCACACCCTCCACCCCTAGAAGATCTTCGGAGGAAAGGAATTCATACTGAGAATTCTCACAAAGCTCCACAAGGGGCAGTGGCCTTGGGCAGACCGGCAAAACTGAAGTTCAACTTCAAGAGCAGAAGTCCCTGCGTGTTCCAGAGGGAGCTCAGCAGAGAGAAAATGCTTTTTCCAGGCTGCCAGATTTAGCACATAAAAATGTGCCAAGATGTCCTCTTTGGGATATACTTATCCTCAACTATTATCAGTTGTTTATCTGAAATTTATATTTGTATTTTATCCAGAAACCCTACCAGGGCACCGTGCTCCATTGGAACAGCAACCTGATGTCTGCGGGAGGGAGAAGCATGCCCTCGGAGGGCCTGATTGGGCCCTGGGACATAACACTCCACAATGACAGAGCTGGGGCTCTCAGCCTAGGCAGACACCCCTTTGCTGACTGTTCCCTCCCGCAGACCACGGGGAGTCTGCCTGCCAGTGACAGGCCGTCCTCAAAGTACAGCTCAGAAAGAGGAAGACCAAGTTGCCCCCAGTAAATGGGAAAACGACGCCTTCACACACATCATACACATTGAAAGGCTGGACCCAGCTGCCCTATCACGTGGGATAAACAGAATGGAAGGGGGGCTCTAAAGGGAACCCTTGCCCTGGGGCTCCTCAGGACCAGTAGGGGGGTTGCAAGGTCAGCCCTAGACGCTGACAGCTGCACATGCTCTTTTCTTCTGCAGGTGCTGCTCCCCCTACACCTTTCACACCTCTGTCTGTTCTTGAAGAACTCACACCAGCAACAAAAACCGGTGGAGAAAGGGGCAATGCAGTGGTGTGACAGAGCCACACACCCAGCCGTGTAGGTGAGGAGTCAAGACCTGCCGCGAAACCTTAAGACCTCAGGACTGCTCAGTGACTTTTAAATATTTCTCAGTAACCTAAGGAGGGTCTTCAAAGACTGCTATCTCTCGTGATGAGGGGGTTCATCCACGGTTCAGCTATTCCACCATACTACTTTTCTTAAGCTCAAGTAAAATTAAAATTCTGTATTTTTAATCGTGCAAAATATGATGCTACTTTTTGGGGAATAATATCATCTTGTCAATCTATATGTTCACCTATTTTTCTATTTATTCCTATAGAGAAGCCTGGCGTGATGTTCACCAAGTGTTAGCCCTACTTGTTTGTGGGTCATGGGGATTTGCTGGTTTCCTATTCATACTTCTCTGTATTGCTTTAGTTTTCGTAATGGTGTGTAAAACTTTCATCAAAAAAATAAATAAATAAAGCCATTACTTTAAAATAATAATTATAATGACAATATGTATGGCTCATACTACTCAGCATTTTACATGTAGAACTCCCTTATAACTCATCAGAGGTGAACTATTATATCTATTTTAAAATAAAGAAAATGAGACAAATGTTACATGAAATCTCAAAAGAATCTACATAAATACTATTAGACTAATAAGTTGAGCAAAGGGCTGGCTACATAGGAATATACATTGCATTTCTATACACCATCAGCAAATACTTGGAGCCAGTTAGTAAAAAGAACAACTCTTATGGTAGCAACCAAAATCAAAGGTATCCAGAAACAAATCTAATTACAAATGGGTAAGGTCTGTTTGCTTTAATCTTCACTGAACTCTAGCATCATTGAACTCTATTAAAAATGCATTAAGGAATGCCCAAGTAAATGGAGAGATAGCCCATGTTCATGGATAGGTGCACTTAATATCACAGAGAGAGCAATCTCTCCCAAAAGGAGAGTTACAGCTCAAATTACTAAAAAAAAAAAAAAAAAAGCGTTTTAAATTATAAAATATTTATGGGAAGGCAAAGGGTCAAGAATATTTAAGGCACTCCTAAAGAAGAGTAAGTTAGAGATATATCCTAATATGAAGGTTTATTCGTAACGTTCGGGCAAATTAGTGGGATATTGCTGCGATGACTGACAAAATGGCCACTGGAACAGAATAAAAAGCCTCAAAGTAAATCCACCCACACGTGGAACTTTAACATACGACAAGAGGCCACTCTGAAGATCTGGGAAGAGAGGAGGCACTATTTAGCAAATGGCTCTGTTTTCAATAGTTATTTATATGGAGGAAGGTAAAATTAGATCGCTATCTCAAACCATTAACAGAAGTCAGTTCTAAATGAATTAAAGTTTCAAATGTGAAAACAAAACAAAAAATTATACCAGAACATATAAGACAATATATTTTTATCTTGGTGTAGGAAAGTATTAAGACACCAAAAAGTGTTAAACATAATATAAAATATTAGCGCATTTTAAGTTATCTCAATTAAGAACAGGTTCGCCAAAACCCACCACAAAACAGTGAAAAGAGAAGCCACAAACTGGGATATAGTGTTTGAAACACATACAAAAAACAAATAATTAGTGCCCAAAATATATAAGGAACTCCAAATCAAAAGGGGATAAATCAGGGCACCGGGGGGCTCAGTTGGTTAAGCCTCTGCCATCGACTCAGGTTGTGATCTCAGGGTCCTGGGATCCAGCCCCGCATCAGGCAGGCTTTCTGCTCCGCAGGGAGTCTGCCTCTCCCTCCCCTCTCCCTCTGTGCTCTCTCTCCCTCTCTCAAGTAAATAAATACTTTAAAAAAAATTTTTTAGGGACGCCTGGGTGGCTCAGTTGGTTGGGCAGCTGCCTTCGGCTCAGGTCACGATCCCAGCGTCCTGGGATCGAGTCCCACATCGGGCTCCTTGCTCGGCAGGGAGCCTGCTTCTCCCTCTGACTCTGCCTGCCACTCTGTCTGCCTGTGCTCACTTTCGCTCGCACTCTCTCTCTCTGACAAATAAATAAAATCTTAAAAAACAAAATTATAAAAAAAAAAAATTTTTTAATGAAAAACAAAAGGAATAAATTAAATTTTAAAAATACACAAATAGGCGTTCTGCAGAAGAAGCACAAATTCTAATACATATATGAAAGTTGGATTAATCTCTTTAGTAATCAGGAAAACACAAATTAAGGTCATCAATAAGCTATTATTTTGCTCTTTATTGCAAACAATTAGGTCTGACTACACCCAATGTTAGAGAATACACAGATGAGCACAGTGTGAATGGACACAAACACTTTGTGGCATTATTTGCAAAGTTGAACAATAACATATTTAATCAGCCAGCCACACCACTCCGGGGTATATTCATAAAAGAAACAAACCCAAACACCCTACAATGGAATATGATGTAGCAACAAAGGTAAAGGAACTACAGCTCCACACTGCAACAGAACATTCTGAGTCTGAAGCCAATAAAATGAAACAATATCTAGTCAGGCATAAAGATACACATGAGATCTTTTTTCTTAAGTAAGAGTATAAGAAACGGATTTAAGGTAGCTGCTTATCTCTGAGAGAGACAGGGAAAGAACAGAGAGATGCATATTTTTGGTTTCACGGGTTGTTTATCATTCTGCTTTATAACCTAAACACATCGCATACATGATCTTTTGTGTGAGTTTTGTATTTTAATAAAGAAAAAAATTAATTGAAAAGAAACCAAGGCACAGGGAGTTTACAGAAGTGTTCACGGTCGAGGATAGAAGCGTGGCAGAGCCGGATGCAAAGGGTCTCGGCCGTTGCTCTGCTCCTTCCCCTGCAGTCCGCTTCATATATATACATACATATTTAAAGATTTTATTTGTTTGACAGAGAGAGACGCAGCGAGAGAGGGAACACAAGCAGGAATGGGAGAGGGAGATGCAGGCTTCCCGCCAAGCAGAGAGCCTGATGCGGGGTCCCAGGATCCTGGGACCATAACGTGAGCTTAACGACTGAGGCCCCCAGATGCTCCTCTGCTTCCTACACTTAGTGAGCTCTCCAAAGGAGAAAGTGGCATGCAGTGGGAGGAACAGGGAAATCACATGAAGGACAAATACCTTCTCATTTAATAACCAGAAGCCAAAAGAGCAGAACGGAAGAGGAAATGAACAGAGAAAACACAACAGCATGTGCTACAGCCGCTGGACAGTGTTCCACATCTGGCCTCCTGGGGCTTCCCCCGGCCAGTGATGGGTAAAACTTCTCGCCTGCATGTAGCCAGTCCTTTCATTTTATGGGGAAAGTCGTGATTTCTCTAAATATGTAGTCCCCGACTCCTAAAGGGTCCTATCAGAAGACCACGGAGCCCCCCTCCCCCCAACCCGGGCCAGGGTCCAGCAGCGGCTTTGGAAAGACTGTGACGGACATTCCACAGCTCTGTGCGCTGGGAAGCCTTCATCCCCGTAAGCCCCACATCTCGGGGCTGGGAGCCTGAATGCTCAGTGCTCGGGTTCTTCATTTTAAAAGCACTTTCCACCTCTTTAAAAAACTCAATGCTTTTCTGGTTACACAAGCAATACATGATTCTAGAGAAAATATGAAAAACCCAGATAAGCACAAAGAAGAAAGGGTATACGTATAAGGCACACACAATCCCCACTCGTAAAAATAATAGCTTTATCAATTGGTGCCTTTCTTTCCAGTCCTTTTTTTCCTGTGGATATGTAACTCTGAGTTTATGTGTGTGCTTATACTTAAGATGTTTCTGCGTAACTGAGATCTTATTGTATATACAGTCCCTAAGTGCTTTTGACTGACTAAAGAAGACACTGATCTTCCCCCTCATTTCAAAGATAACCCTTCGTGCTTTTCTCTCGGGGGCCCAGGACCACGTCAGCTAAACCCTCGCTTGCACTTGGGTGGTACAGGCTCCATGAAGGACTTTGGGACGGTCCCTGTGACTTTCATTTATCACTGCTCTTCAGCTGAGAAACCATCCTTAGTCGAGTACAAACCCGAAGAGTTCTGCAGCTGCCAGGTTAGGGGAGAATTACAATGACAAGCAGGGAAATTTGCATTTCTATAGTGGTTCCAGCCATATGACCCACTTTCCCGTGGAAACGTAGCTGTCATTCATGTGGAGAAGGGGGGAAGACAAAGCCGTAGGGATATTCTTCAACTGGCCTCTTGAGTTGGACTGCCAGAAATTAAATCCAGGCTTGAAATTCTGTACACCCACGTTTCTTCATCAGTAAATGGAGGATAATAAAAGCACATGACCCATGCGGTTACACAATGACAACTGAAAAGACCCAACACACACAAATCAATTAACAGCGTTCCTGGCACATAATGAGTATTGAATAGGTGTTACTCCAGTCAATGTCGTGGTGGGGACAGGGATGGCCGTGATGATGACATGAAAAAGCTCTGTGATACACTTTGAGGATTAAAGGGATCGATCGTGTACAAGAACACGGACTCCTTTTAAGTCTCCAAACGAGTTCAGACAAGAGTATATGCTCAGGTAACCAGGTATAGAACATTTCTACCACCCTGAAGAGCTTCCCAGACCCACTTTCCATTAACTAATCTTCTCCCCTTGCGAAAACAGCCCCAGGCAACAAGCGTACATTACATTGATCATTTTGCATTCGATCGGTCTTTTACGGAGACTCATACAAAGAATTCTACTTTATCCTCTTTTCCTGGCTGCTTCACTACCTGTCTTTGCTCTTTTAGGTTGATGGTTGTTTGGGGGTATGCAGTATACACCTTTTTTATATTATATTATCACCTTCAAGCAGTATTATGCCATTTCACACAGAAGAATGTTACTTCCATTTCTCCCAACCTAATCTTGCTGCAACTCTTCCATACATTTAACTTACACACTGTCAGAAACCCGAAAACACATTGTGACAATTTTTGCTCAAACAGCCAGCGCTCTCCTAAAGAGATGGAAATAGCAAGAAAATAACTTCCGTGTTTACCAGTGTAGTTTGCTTTCGGGGGGCTCTTCCCCCTTCCCTGCGTGGCCCCCTATTTCAGCCTGTATCATTCTCCTTCTTCTTAGAGGACTTTCTCGTCCATTTCCTGCTGATGATAAATTCTTCTGGATTTTGTATGTCTGAAATCTCCCTCACATTTGAAAAATGCTTTCTCTAGGTAGAGGATGCTAGGTCGAGAACACTGTCTTTCTGCACTTTAAAGATGCTGCTCTTCTCACTCGCAGTGAGGAGTACGCTGTCATCCTTCGTATACAATGTGTCTTTCTTCTCGGGTTCCTTGTAATATTCTCTGTTGGCTTTGACCAACTGGATTATGAGGTATCTTGATTATGATGTGGTTTTCATCATATTTTCTTGTTTTTAAGGCTCACTGAGCTTCTTGGATCTGTAGGTTAACAGTTTTCACAGAATTTAGAAATGTGGCCATTATTTCTGGGTATGGGTCCTTTGACCCCTCTCCTTCCCCCATTTTCAGGCATTCTCATTCCATTCCTCTTATATTTGGCCACTCGAAGCTTTCCCACAGATTACTGAGGCTCTGTTTTTTTAATTATTTTTTCTCTGAGTACTTTCTTTTGGATCACTTCTATTGTTATGTCTTCAAGTTCCTTAATCTTTTTTTCAGCAGTGTCTAATCTCCCACTAATTCAATCTGGCAGATTTTTCATCTCATGCGGCACAATATCTGTCTCTACAAATTGAATTTGGATCATTTCTGTATGTACTGTGTCTCTACCTAACTTTTTTTTTTTTCTTTTAACATACAGAATACAGTTGTATTGACCATGTCGATCGATGCCTTTGTCTGCTAAATGCAGCATCTGTGTCAGGTGTAGGTCAATTTTGCCTGGGTCATATATTCCTGCTTCTTGGCATGTGTGGTAATTTGTGATTAGATACAAGACATTGTGAATTTTGCCTTGTTGGTTGCTGGATTGCTTTTGTTTCTATAAATATTTGGGGGTTTTCTTCACATAACTTAAGGATGATAGCAAATGACTTGGAAAAAATTGATTTTTCAGAAATGGTTTCTATGACTTTTTAGGTGGGCCTAGACCATTGCTCACTTGTGTGGCAAGACCCTCTTGAGAATTCCACGAATGTACTTCTACAGTTCTCTGGATTCACTCTGTTGGTTCTATGCACTCCACTATTCTGGCCTTCTAACCTCAACCACGTTGGTCTTCCCAGACTCTCAGATCTTTGTCCTCAACACAGCAAGCCAACCAGGCTCCCTCTGGGTTCCCTTTCCTTGCACCACAGTCAAAGCATAAGTAAGCTGGAGCAATCCTAGGCTTCCCTCGATTGTTTCCCATTTTTAGGGATCCATGTCCTCTGTTGCCTGGCACCCAGCGCCTTGAAAACTATTGCTGTACATCTCTTATCTTGCTTTTATTTTGTAGTTTTATGGTTGTTTTAGGCATGTGGATAAATCAAGTCCCCAGGACTCTATCTTTCTATCAAAAGAAATACCTGCATCCACTCTGGGGGTTAAAAATGTAACTTAAATACAACAAAATAAGCCCATTTTAAATTTCCAAATAAGCTTCTCCAACATTAATGGTATTTGCCTCCATATTATTCAGCTTTTAAAGTTCTTTATATATTCTAGATACAGGGTTTTATAAGACATGTAAGGTAAGTATTTTCTCCCATTCTTGGTCTTACCTTTTCATTTTCTTTATAGTGTACCCTAAGGAGAAAGTTCATGCTTCAGATGAAGTCCAAATTAATTTCTTTTTTTTAAAGATTTTATTTATTTATTTGACAGACAGAGATCACAAGTAGAAAGGTAAGGAGAGAGAGGAGGAAGCAGGCTCCCCGCTGAGCAGAGAGCCCGATGTGGGACTCAATCCCAGGACCCTGGGACCATGACCCGAGCCGAAGGCAGAGGCTTAACCCACTGAGGCATCCAGGCGCCCCCCAAATTTCTGTCATTTGTTTGAGTATGGATGACACACAAGGTTATTGATTTGTGCATATGTGTTCTATCAAAGAAAATTTTGTCTACCCTGAGGTAAAAAGATTTTTCCAATGTTTTCTTCTAGAAGTTTTATTCTTTCAGATTTTAGGGGTAAGTCTGCCCTCCACTTGGAGTTAATCTTTTTTAGTATGTCATGGGACAAGATCAAGTTTCATATTTTCCCATGTGGATATCAGCTGTTTGAGCACTACTTGCCGAAAAGTCATCCCGTTCCCCATTGAACATTGGTATTTTATCAAATCTCAGTTGGCTGCTTATGCCTGGCCCATTTCTCTATTCTGTTCTGTTGATCTGTATGTCTGTCCTCACACACACTACTATGCTACCCTGATTCTGGTAGCTCTATCTTAAGTCTTAAGCTCAGCCAGCTTAAATTATCCTTATTCAAAACTTAGCAAAACTAAGTTTTGCTAACATTATCCTTATTCCAACATTATCCTTATTCAAAACTTAGCAAAACTCTAACAGAAATGAAGCAAAACTTGAAAGTATTGGGAAGAGAAAGAGATTTATAACTTGTTGAATATTTCAACATTCTTTTCTCAGTATTGATGGAAAGAGTATACAGAAAATTAATAGGGTTAGAGAAGACATGAAGAACACTATTGACCAACTTGACCTAACTTGACCTAACATTTATAGGACACTGTACCCCAAATCTGTGGAAACATATTCTCCTGAGGTGCACACAATATTTGGCATGACAGACCATATCCAGGGTCATAAAGCAAACCTCATTCTATAAAAAAAAATGGAAGGAAAATGTACAGAATATATTTTCTGACCTAAATAAGATTATATTATACATCAATAACAGAAAGAAATCTTTAAAATCCTCAAAATGTCAGAATTTTAAATATAATCCACAGTTTTAAGTAACCCAGAGGACCAAAAAAAAAAAAAAATCCACCGGGACAATTAAAAAATATTTAGAACCAAGTGAAACTATTACCACAACGCGTTATAAAGCCTAAGCCTGAAGTACAGCGAAAGCACTGACCCAGGGACGTTCCCGCTTTAAATGTTCACATTAGAGAAGAGGAAAGAACTTAAATCAATCAGCACTTTGAGCTAGAGGGGAAAAAGCAAACGGAAACCAAAGCAAGTAGAAAGAAGAAAATAAGAAAATAGAAAGCAGAAATAAATGAAATAGGAATTAAAAAAAAAAAACAATAACAACAACAGGAAATCCATGTAACCAAAAACCAATTCTTTGAAAAGATCAATACAATTAATAAACATTTGACAAGGGGCGCCTGGGTGGCTCAGTTGTTAAGCATCTGCCTCCGGTTCAGGTCATGATTCTAGGGTCCTGGGATCCAGCCCCACATCAGGCCCCCTGCTCAGCAGGAAGCCTGCTTCTCCCTCTCCCACTCCCCCTGCTTGTGTTCCATCTCTCACTGTATCTCTCTCTGTCAAACAAATTTTTTAAAATCTTTAAAAAATATATAACAACACAATTAACAAGTTTAGGCCGAATATTTTACAACCTGGATGAAGTGGACACAATTTTGGAACAAGCAAACAATCAAAACTGACTTTAAAAAAAAACAGACAACTGCATAGCTCTATGTCTATCACTGAGTTAGATTTATAATAACATACTTTCCCACAACAATTCCAATTCAGGTGGCCTCATGGGTGAATCATAGCAAGTAGCTAAGCAATTACGTAGTGCATCAAGAAATCAAAAGGCTGGAAGAAAATTTTTATACCTTCTCACATATTTACCACTCCCACCATTCCCCACTGCTTGGTCTCTAAGTTTCTATCTAGTATCACCATCCTTCTGCTTGAAGAACTTCTTTCAACATTTCTTATACAGCAAGTCTACTTACAGCAAACTCATACAAGTTTTGTTTTTCTGCAGAGTGCCTATTTCATGTTCGTTTTTGAGATTTATTTTCTTTGGATGTGCAGTTCTGAGTTAACAGTATTTTGCTGGCATTTCTTTCAGCACTTTAAAGATGATGTTCCATTGTCCCTAGCTTGCATAATTTTTGATAAGAAGTCTTCAATATTGTTACATTGTTCCTTGATATGTAAAGTGCCCTAATTCTTCAACTGCTTTTAAGATGTTTTCTTTTGAAGATTTTATTTATTCATGAAAGATAGAGACACAGAGAGACAGAGGCAGAGGGAGAAGCAGGCTCCCCGCTGAGCAGGGAGCTGGATGCTGGGCTCGATCCCAGGACCCTGGGATCATGACCTGAGCCGAAGGCAGAGGCTTTAACCCACTGAGCCACCCAGGTTCCCTAAGATGTTTTAGTAGTTTGATTATGATGTTTGTGTGTGTGTGTGAGTTTGTGTGTGTGTGTTTATCCTGGTTGGGTTTGTAAAGATCCTTGCCTCTAATGGGTTTATAGTTTTAATCAAAGCTGACAATTTTTAACCATTATTACCTCAAATGTTTTTCTGCTCCCTTTTCTCCTCCTCCTAGGAATTTAATTATGTATATGCTAAACCAGCTGATACCTTCCCACAGGTCACTGATACTCTGTTTTTCTTCCAGTCCTTATTTGGGATGGCTTCTGTTGCTACAAATTCAAGCATACTGATCTTTTTTCCCCTGTTATGTTTTATCTCCTGTTAATTCTATCTGGTGAATTTTTTATGCCCAATATTGCATTTCCCATATCTGGAACTTTCATTTGAGATTATATATATATATATATATATATATATATATATATATATATATATATATATATTCCTTTTTCTTGCCACTACATTCCCATTTCCTTTCACATCCTGAAACATACTGCCCACGTTTATAATGGCCGTTTCAATGTCCTTTTATACTAATGTCATCATCTTTGTCACTTCTGGATCTGCTTCTATTGCTTGACTTTTCTCCTGCTTATGGGCCATATTTTCCTGCTTGTTGGCACATCTAGTCAATTTTGATGAGAGGCTCAAACTGTGAATTTCATGTTCTCATATGTTGGATTTTGTTGTCTTCCCATAAAGAACAGCAGCCAGTTAAGTTTCTTTCCAATCACCTTGGTCCTTTTGAGACTTGTTCTGAAGAATTTTAAGGTCATGTACAATATCCCTTTTGTCAAAGACTAGTTTAGTTTCAATCCAACAGCAAGACCCTTCTGGTTCTTTATGAAATGGCACTTCTATCCAATGAGGTCTCTTTCCTCTGGCTGATAGGATCTTGGATCATTCCTGATCCTGTGTAAGATCTGGGGACTTTTCATCTTACAGCTCCCTAGTAATTGTCCTTTTTCTGGAAGCCATTCTTAGCCCAGCCTCATGGTGCTTAGCCTTATGTAAGTGCAGAACAGCAGTTAGCCAAATACTCACGGAATGCCTGTACTATTTCTGGAGGTCCTTCTCTGTGTAACTCCTTCCTCTCCGGTCTCTTCCTCCCAGATTCTATCTACCTCCCCCAAATCAATTTTCTCTCTCTCAACTTAGGAAGATCACCTGGGTACCACCTGGGAGACTCTAAATGGTACCATACCTTTTAGATTCTCCCTCTCTGCACCATGACCCCAAATCCCCTCCATGCAGAAAGGGAGGGCAATCACTGGGCTCATTCCACATGCTCCCCTTCTCCTAGGATTGCAGTCCTGTATTTACTGACGGCTACCGTTGGAAAAAGCAGTTGCACATATTTGATCTAAATTCAGACACCTGACTCTCTCATAGTCAGAAGTAAAAGTCAGATATCAAAATCTTTAAAGCAATACAGGATGTGAATCAGACTTTGGGAAAGAAACAGGGATTATTACTGTATTGTGCATTATTTTGTATAATTGCACAATGTAAATAGGCATGTAGCATTTTATCATCTACAAGGAAGGCCCACCTCCATATTTAATTCTGAAAGTAACTCTGTTATTAAATCTTACTAAATTATCAGGAGCACCTGGGTGACTCAGTTGCGAAGGGCTGCCTTCGGCTCAGGTCATGATCCTGGGGTCCTGGGATGGAGCCTGACATCGGGTTCCCTGCTTGGCAGGAAGCCTGCTTCTCCCTCTCCCTCGCCCCCTCTTTGTGTTCCCTCTCTCACTGTGTCTCTCTGTCAAATAAATAAGTAAAATCTTTTTTAAAAAATCTTATGAAATTGTTAAATCATGGTGTTGCTTCTTTGAAGGGAATGTGCTTTGCGCCTCTGCCTTCCCCAGACTTTTCTCTTCGGCATTGTTTCTCAGCACTTTGACTTGCTTCAACGGAGCCTTCATCGTGTGTGTCTTCTGTGGCGTTCCCAGTCATTCTTGCATCTGCAGTGTGATATCTTTCATCACTTTTTGACAAGTGTGTAACTGCTGTAACTTCAAATACTGCTGTTCCCCATCCCCTCTCTTTTTCTTCTCAGATGAAAATCATAGAACTATTAGGCATTTTTGCCATTTCTCTAATGTCTCATGCTTTTTTATTCCTCACCTTTTTTTTTCTCTCCATGCAGAGAGAAAGCTATACCTTAGTATAGCTATTTTCTCCTTTCCCTCTCTGTGCTTCAGTTACCTCATCTGTGAAATGGGCATAATAATAAGACCCAACCCATGGAGCTGCTATAGGGATGAAATGCAATGTGTGAATACCTGCCAGATAACTCATCCAGCGCCTAAAATACCATACTATTGTCATTCATGTTACACGATGGGAAAACTCAAGCTTGGACAGGCCAGGTAACCGGCCACATCACACCGCTGGAATTTGCCTCCTGAAAGAAGACATGGTCTGAGCTGGGCCTTGTAAGCTTGACCGACGGTGGGTGGATGGTTAGAGGGGTAGGAAGGTACATGGGCAACCAGAGGAAGCTGATTTGATGGAGATGGACAGAAGTCTCAGAGAGGACCCCAGGGAAAGGCTGGCTGTGAAGGGCAGAGCCAACCAGCCGAGAGATTATCTGGGATACGAGGTCAGCTGCTCCAACAATACCCCAGGATAAAAGCGACTAAAATAAGACAGAAGTATCTTTTCCTTCCACGTAACACGTGCAAGCATAAGCACCCTGGGCACTGGAAATATGTTAAAGATGCCCACGTAACAGAATGGGCCCGGATGGATCTGAATGGCCACTCAAGTTGTCTGCGCTACAGCCAAGAAGTGCATCTCTCCTGAAAAGCTAGTCAGAGGCTGCATCTATTAGAGCCTTATCTGGTGGGGGCGTGGGGGGAGAGCCTGCATGTCCTGTTCATCTCCAGCAATGCCTTGCCAACCTCCTTGCCTAGAAGCAAGGACCTGGTCCCCTCTCCAGCGGCCCAACACACCAAGGCACTCAACCTAAGATACAACTCCTACACATACAGAACATAGTATGAAGAAAAAAACCAGCCAGCTACCACCTTGCCTACTAGATCTGGTTCAGCATTCAAGGATCACCACGTGCAAACCACACCTAATCCATCCTGGTCCATCTGCTGCCACTTCCCCAGAACACAGCACAGGCCGGTCTTCCTTCCCTGGACACACTGTGCACCTGCACGCCACTACCGTGTTGCTGAGCCCCACCCCCCCCTTAACTTCTCAGCTTTCTAGAGAGCCCGAGAGTTCACTCCATGCCTCTGAGATGGACCACCAGCCGTCAGCACACACCTCCAGCTCAGCCCTCACTGCCCCAACGCACCACCACCAGCTTACCGTCTGCCCCTCCTCGAGCGTGAGAACCAATGTATCAGGAGGGCAGGGGTCAGGTCTTGCCAACGTGTGGAGCCTCCGCCTCCTGGCGGGCATCGAGTCAGTGCTCAGGGAATGTGGGAGGAGAGGGGGAAATCCAATGAACTGAATGTGAGCCCCACCCCACCCCGACCCCTATGTTGAAGCCCTAATCCCCCATGTGATGGTACGTGGAAGGCAGGTCCTTGGCGAGATGATGAGGTTTAGAAGAGGTCATGATGGGGCGGTCCCCATGATGGGATGGGCGTCCTTCCAAAGGAGATGAAAAGATGGGAGCTCTCTCTCTCCATCCTGTGAGAACAGGGCAAGAAGGGAGCCCCCTG
Source organism: Mustela nivalis (assembly GCF_964662115.1). Classification (NCBI taxonomy): domain Eukaryota; kingdom Metazoa; phylum Chordata; class Mammalia; order Carnivora; family Mustelidae; genus Mustela; species Mustela nivalis. Next base: position 4,804,340 of record NC_139025.1, on the reverse strand, counting down.
CCACGCAGGAGGAAAATTCACCGGACATCAAATCTGCCAGCATCTTGACCTTGGACTTCCTAGCCTCCAGAACTAAATGTGCTTCCCCAGCACCCCCGGCCCCCAAGCCCCAAGGTCTACAGTATTTTGTTATAACAGCCCGAGCTGACTAAGACAGGAAGAAAATGCCATTCGGCAAGTGAGGGGCTGCCGTGAAAACATGCCAGGATCGGGTGGGGGAGGGGCTGTGCAAGCACATCCAAGTGTACCAGCCCAAGATGGAACAACTTCACCCTCCACCAGCCCATCTCTGCGGACGCCCCAGCCCGTCGGGTCACTCGGAGGATTGCATTAGATACCAGACCAGTTTCCCAGAGGCGGTTTGTTTCCAGTCCCTGCTGGTTCCGTGCTCGCTCCCCGCTACCTGTGTCGGAATCCTCTCGCAGCCTCAGAAATTCCTGCTCTGAGCAACTTGAAACGAATCCAGGAGCAGAACAAGCAATCGTTGGCAGCTTCAGAGACCAAGCTCTGAATCGAGACATGGCATTAAATAAGTGTATCCAGAAAAAAAAAATTATATAATACATGGAAATTAGTCCAAGAAGCAGGCTATGGTCTCTGCACTGTGGGAACCTACGCCAGCACGAGCCTGGGGACCAAAAAATCCATCCATGGCAGGCACCGAAATGTCGATAAAAAGTATACCAATATCGTAAGGGACTCCCTCGTCACGTTAAACATGTGGCTCCCAGGAAAAATGATTTTTGTCTCCATTTCACTCCATCTTTCTTGTTCAAGGGTCTGGACTTATCTTTAAATAACAAAAACCTTAAATACTGAAATGATTTAAATGCTGGTGAGATCGGGCTGAAGAGGTCATCGGGCCCTAAGAGAGCCAGAATCCTCTCCAAGGGCCTCTTTGCTGGCAATCAACTCCTGACAAGGCTCGGTACAAGGTTAGAGACCTGGTTTGGTGGGAGGAGATGGGGCGGGTTTTCCCAAAGGCCAAGGACCAGGAAACACAGAGCTCCTGAAGTAGAAGGCAGCCGGGAAAGGAAAGCATCCGACCTCTCGTTTTACAGTCTGCAGAGTCACAGATGGACAGATGCTTCATGAACGGGTGGTGGCCAGGAGGTTTTCCCTGGAGGTCGGTACCAGTGAAAATAGGAAGTGTCCCGGCCCTCTCTGTCCTTGCCCTCGCTGGGACGCTGCTTGGCCGTCCCTATCTTCACAGCTCCTCTTACTCCGAGGGGAGCCCGTAAATCCCACTTGGCCACAGACGCACCCATGGGCTGACGTGCCATCAGCAGCCCCAGACCCAGGACAAAATTTTCTAAAAAGACTCCGCCCAAGAGCTTGGCCCGTGGAGGGCGTGTGATAAATGGAAGGAAGGGCTCCTGCCTGCTTTTCCAGCTCTCATGTGGTTACAGTAGACATTTTGTATTGTTTTAACATGTTTTTTTGAATGTGTGTAAGAGAGAAAACTTACATAACCCTTTGGAACGGTTCCCTGAGGAAAGAAGAAAGTTTAACTGTCAGCCTGTGGTTCACCAGCAGCTCATGCTTCCTCACCAGGCCTGGGGGGGTGGCAGGGCCGAGCAGCAGGCTGGCTACCCACGCGGAGGGCCCCCGCCTCCCCGGGACGACCACGTGGGCGTCGCTGAGAACCAACTTGCAGCCCTTCGGCAGGAGGAGTATCCCTTCCTTACCTGGAACGTCCGTGCCTTAGGTGACCAGACCCGGGTTTCCCAGGAGGGCTGGTAAGTGCTGTTTACTGGGGCCTCAGCCTACACCGGGGTCATTTTTGCAATTTCTTGAGAGTATGAAATTACTTCCACAGGCAAAGCTTGTGTAGAAAAAGATGGGCTATATTATCCAGATCTTTTCAAATACAGACATCAAGTGTGATGGAAAGTCGGGGGCTCGTCCGAGGTCCCCAGACAGCGTGTACTGGCCAGGAGAGGCGTGATCGTGCTGTGCAGAACAATCCCCAGTCTCGGCGACTTACAGGGACACACAATTGCCGGCGGCCTGGGGGCGCGTCTCTGAGCTGACAGTCATCCTTCCTCCAGAGTGTCACAGGGGACCGGGGGGCCATCCAAACCTGGAGCGCAGCAGGTCATCGTGGCAGAGACAGAGCTGGGGTGTCCTGGCCCTTCCTGCTGCCCCCTGGAAGTGACCAGGGCCACCCCCACTCCACTGGGCACAGCCGACGAAGAGCAGGCGGAGAAAGGCCATCCTAGTGTGTGCCCAGAGAGCACGCGCGCACGAGCGCCCGGACACCCTGTCAGGTGACCGGTGGCTCAGAGCCAGGAATGGGACCCGCATCTATCCAAGCTCAGGGCCTGTGTCCTCTCCATTCTGCCACAGAAACTCTGCAGTTGCACTATCGTTTGTAATGTTAGAAGTTTCAATATTGTGTACTTTAGCTTCTCTCTCCCTGTCTCTTTCTCTCTCTCTCTCTCTCTCTTTTGGAAGGACTGTGTCATAAAACCTAAGTATTTAACTCACACCTGGCTCTAAGTCATGTCTCCTGAGCCCCTCGGAGAAGAGGGCCAGATACTCAGTTTCATTAAAATAATGGATAAACAGGGGTGCCTGGGTGGCTCAGTGGGTTAAGCCACTGCCTTCAACTCAGGTCATGATCTCAGAATCCTGGGATCAAGCCCCGCGTCCGGCTCTCTGCTCAGCCAGGAGCCTGCTTCCTCCTCTCTCTCTGCCTGCCTCTCTGCCTACTTGTGACCTCTGTCTGTCAAATAAATAAAAAAAATCTTAATAAATAAATAGTGGATAAACAAAAGCAAATATTTTTAGAATGAGTATGTCCCAAATATTACACAGGGCCTCGTTATACTAAAAGAAAAAAATATTTACGGCTTATCTCACGCTCAAATTTAACCAGGCATCCTTGGGGGGGGGGGTGTTATTATTTTAATTTTGTTTGTTTTCTGCTGAATCTGTCTTCCCCACCTCGAAGGGCGGGCCACCATCCTACCACACAGTACATGAACGGGTGCATATTGAAAAATTAGAGTCATCGGAAGATATGTTTTTTTAAGAAGAGAAAATAGATTTTTTATTATGTTATATTAGTCACCATACAGGAAAAATCATGGAACAGTACATCAAAAACTAATGAAAGATATGTTAAGGCCAAAGGCACGGTCCAGGGGAGCCAGAAAACTCTCCCCAGGCACTCTGCAGACCCAAAGGAAGACAGGTCGGGACAATGTCCGTCTGCCCCCCCAGGTCCTTATTCACCATCAGCTCTCAAAGGACACCGGTTTCTTGGTCTACTGAGCCTCCTGCCAAACACAGCATCTCAATGAGAGCACCCATTCCGCCTCGGCTGGCTTTTCGGAACCCAAAGGGCTGACTCTGTATTTCCCAACAACCAGCATGGGACCGACACAAAGACGACCGCGGTGGATGTCCCTCCAACAGAATGGACTTGCAGGGGAGGGAGGAAGGGAGGGAGGAATGCAGGGGAGGGAGGAGGAGAGGGAGGAGGTGAGGAGGGAGGTGAGAACATGGGATCCCATTTTGACTGAACATCCCTGAAAAGCCCTGCGGGCCCACTGGGCTGCCCAGGAAGGCGCTCAGCAAACGTTCAGTGGATGGAAACATGCCGGTACCCGTGGCCGCCGTTAGCCCTTAGAGCACCTGCAGGGGAACTAGTAAATAGTGTCTTCTCTGGGTGGCCATGGCTCCCAGATACAGGGGTCAATGAGCAGGCAAAGTCCTTGACTTGTGCCACCAAGACCCGAACACTCCTTCCCCTCGGGCAGAAGCAGTGTGAGAGCCCAGAGCCCGTCGAATGGGACAGAGTGGGGAGGTTCGGCCCCCACCGCCTCTCCGTCGGGCACACGTGCACGTGGGGTATCGGTGCACACAAGTTAGAGACCCCTGACGCCCTTCCCAGTCCAGCTCGTGTCTCCACTGGAAAGCAGTGGAGACACCCTCGGAGGTGTCTTTGCAGAAAATCTCTTCTCCTCGTGTTTTCCACACCCACCAAGTCAGACGCAAAACTGAGGGAGAGAGAGCGAACCCGCCAGAAGGGCCGCGGTGCCCGCGTGCTGGAGTTGCTGGGTGTGAACTGTGCGTAAGGTAACAGTCCCGCTTGAGCACTGTCTGAACGGAGTTAATCCAATTAAATATTTTCCAGCTAGAGCTAACGGAGTATACACTGACCTCACTTGTGCTCACTCTCGCGCCGTCTTCTTGGTGTTTTGGGTGCTGCTTAAAAATGATTTAATGAAACAAAAACAAAGACCTTCCAGAGTTGGGTATCATGAAACGCGGAGGCTGACACTTAGTCTTTAGTTCATTCAGTTGTGCCTAATTATCCTGTTGCTCCGCCATCCAGCTTTCTCCCAACCGAGACCGGCTTCGGGAACGCTCCTCCTAATTGCAGAGCAGCGCGAGGCGGTATCTTAAAGATAATGTGAGTAATTCTCAGCACTCTGATTCCTGGGCCATGTCCCTGAATGCCTCCGGCGCATGCAGGAGCCAACTCCAGAATCCGGCCTCCCTGCCCCCTGGGGCTGGTGTGAAGAACCCTGCGGCTGCCTTTCTCAGCCTCGTGCATCACCACAAACAGCCGACGGACACCCTCTGTCCACTTAGCAGATGACGGCCTGTTGCAGAGGGACTGCTCTGATCAGTGGGCAGAGACTCGAACCATCCTGCGGCTGAGCAGCTCTGAAACCGCCACGGAAGAGAAAATGCACGGCCATGCACACCAGCCTCGAGCCACTTCTAGCTTTGGGGGTGCGAGTCAGTAGCCTGATTTCTCGAGATGTCAGTCCAGGTTTCTACAGATTTCCCTCTGCGCCTCTGCTGTTTTGTGTAATTAGAAAAACATTTTTTCCCAAACACTCTAAAACTCCTCTCAACGTCAAAATTATACCCTGAAGAGTGCAATGAAAAGTGGGACTTCTTTGGTTTACCTTCGTTGTAATTTGGTTTGGGGAAATGCGGTTTGCAGCCATTGCAAAGAACACTGTCCTCAGAGCTCAAGCCGTCTTTGGTGAAATGTTGTTTCACCAAACACCAAATATTTGTTTCCATGAAGTGTTTTCTAGCAGCTGGGAGAGTCAGCCAGCTGAGCTCTGCACTTAAACACGCCCAAGCCAAGAGTGAATTCACAGGACCCTCACTTCCAGGTCCTAGGAACTATCTGGTCCTTCAGCGACTTTGGAGACCAGTGGAAACTGCCCAGTAAACAAATAAAGGGAAGCGTGGGGGCTTTTTTTTTTCCCCAAGACACTAGAGTGTGTCTGTGTCTCATTACATAGAGTGACGTAAGACAAGAACGTTCTACCTCTAGGATGGGTGCATGCAGTACTAGGCAAAGAGAAGAGGAGAAAAAGCCGCCTAGCCCCAGAGATTTAAAAGCTGAGCTGGGATATTTGGTTCTAAAATGGACGTGTCCCCCCTCTCTGATGCAACTAGACCCAGACTCTTCTGTCGTTGCATGGAAGAGTGGCTCCAAATAGATAAGAGTTGGGGAAAACTGGAGAAATCAGCATTTTTGCACAGGCTTAATAATGCAAGCCCACTGTGGCTGACACGCTGGGTGGACAGGGAGGCTCCCGCGCCAGATGGCCCACCTCTGGAATCTGCTCTGCCGGCCACCCAGTACTGTGTGACACTGAGCAAACAGCCACCCTCTCTGAGCCGGTCTCCATTTCCCCATCCGTAACATGGAGCCTGTTCTTGGTTGCAAAACAAGACATCCAGGTCAGGTCCTGGGAGCCATGGCTGGTCTGCAGAAAACACTCCTTTATATGCAAGTGCCTGCACGACCTTAGGTGAAGCCCTGCTGTCAATCACTCTTCAGTATGATCTCGGAGCTGTTGTTGACCTTGAATCGGCCAGTAGTAAGACACATGAGACTTGAGTCCCTTCAGTGGGGCTCGAGGTCCCTGGCCCGGGAGTGACCTGCCACAGTAACATGGACAGTGTTTAGGGAGGTCTTTCCTGCCCCCCGACGACCCATGAAATAGGGTGATGATTCCTGTGTCACCATGAAGCCAAAGGAAACACAGGAGTGTGAAGTAGTTTGCCTACAAGACCGGAGTAACAGAGCCAAGACCCAAGGCTCACCTGTCCGGAGCCCACCTGTCCTGACCACGGACTGGACACCCCCGTGCTGAGAGTCCTCCAGAACCCAGTGATTTCGTCACTGCAAGAGAGCCGTCTCAGAGCTCTGGGCATAGCAGACACCCGTGAGGAAGAACAGCAGTTTGCACAAACAATTTAGCCACATGCACTGCCAACGCTCCTCCTGTGACGGCTAATGGGGAAAGTCAAGAGGCAGACCGTGGGAGCGCTGGCTGGAGCGGGAGGGGCCCAGCTCTGGGGCTCACCCTCCAGGCACACGGGACAGTAGCCTCAGCGACAGCAGCTCGGGGCCATCTTCTCCTTCTGGGGGTGACCCATGGAGGCCGGGAGAGAGCAGAGGCTGAGACCTCCAGGAGCGACCCTGCCAGGGATCATGGTGGGGACGGAGACCCAGAGCGGGTGCAGGCCTCTCCAGCCAGGCGCCCGGCTCAGGAGAACCCCCAGGGATGCCCCAAACCAGAAAGCAGGAAGGACAGTGCTCCCTGCTCTGCGCTCTTTCCAACACATTGTATTTCAACCATCCAATGTTTCAGCCAATCTGCAGAAAGTACATTCCTTCCACAGGGGGTGAAAGCTGGCTCCTTTCGTTAGCAGAAGGCCCTTCTCTGCACCTCCCCGCTGGCTCCCACAGCTTCCCTTCCCTTCACCCTATATCTGGGATTTACATAATCACAGGCAAATAAAATGAGAAAAGCACGCTCTTTCAGAACGGCATACTCCTCAGACACATTAGCTGCTGATTATAGAGATTAGTCAAAACCACGATTCTGTTGATGGCGAGGTGGGACCCATTTTTTTCTTTTTCACAAGGAAAAGAGCTGTGGTTTTGATGACAGAGTCACACAGGAATGGCCCTCGGAGGGGGACGGTGTTTCTGAGAGGCCTGTTAACTGTCAGTTTCTCGGCAGTGTTAAGCGTCCCAGCCCTTCAGCTCCTGCCTGTCTGGTCGAACTCTGTACCCTAAAGTTAATGGAATTTTTACTCCAGACCAACCTCTTCCCTGTGAAAGAACTTCCAACCTAAAAGATCCATGATCTGAGGTACGCGCATGTGTGCGCCATGAAGGATACACACCTCTCCGGGAAAAATATTGGAGTGCACTGGTTTTGAACAGAAGAGATGCCCATTCTGTCCCAAGAGTTTTGGAGGGGCCCCCAGCTGGGGAAGGAGCCGGGCTCACCTGCTCAGGGTGGTTATGAGCACGGGGCCAGACCTCAGGGCTCTGAGGCATCAAGTCCAGAGCCATCAGAGCCGAGGGGTCCTGGCTCCTCCCTCAGAGGCACCTGCAAAAGCCTCTCCTCCCTCCCCCTGGAAGCAGCAGCCACCCTCCTCCCTGCGTGAATTCTGTGGTTCCGGACAGGACGGGGAGTGCTGTGGCCACCTCGGGGACGTGTGGCCGTGTCTGGAGACAGTATGGGTTGTCACAACTGGGGCAGGTGGGGAGAGGGTTTGTTGACACCTGGTATCTGACAGGCGAGGCCAGAGACGCTGCTGCCGGGAGTCCTACAGTACACAGGAAAGCCCCTACAACCCAGAATTCTCCCCAGATGTCCACAGTGTGGCAGCTGCAAAAACCTGGTCTAGTGGATCTGAAGTCATGTGAGATTTTTCATACATAATACGGGGAGGGGACAGGCTCTCTTGGAGTCCTCCGCCCTGACCCCAAACGTCCCATAGGAGTTAAGTGCCCATAAGAGTTAAAGAACAAGGCCCAAACTGTACAACTCATTATACCTCTATGTTGGAATTTAGCAAGAATTTCCAAACAAAAAGATCCATCCCTCAAAATGTATGCACACAAACCGTTAGGGCTGCAGATCACATCCCCAAAGGGCTTTTGATGTGATTTCTTCACAGCCTATATCCCCGCTGTTAGGTCGGGAGAAACCTGATGGAGTACTTCCCTGCCTCCTTCTAGGTCCTTCCTTAGGTGTTGTGCAACTACAGCTGGCACTTACTGAAATACCAGTAACTGCTCCAGGAGGCAAGACCCCATGAGGCCGCTTTATGACTGTAACAGCACGTTAGAGCAGATCGGTTTTCTTTCTTCTAACATGTTGTAGTTTAAAACAACAACAACAACAACAACAAAAAACCCCAAAAACTTAATTCTGTGCCCCAATCCTTAAAGAATTAAAAAATTTCATTCGAGCATCTCTTACAACAGGATGTTGGCAAAGTTTTCGGCGAAGGCTCAGATAGTAAATATTTTGGGCCTCGCAGGTCACATGACCCCTGTCGCAACTACTGGGCTCTGTCTTGGAAGCTCGGAGTTGCCAGCGATGCGGCCATGAATGGGCTGGGCTCTGTGCCAATAAAACTTTATTTACAAGAACAGACTGTGGGAGGGACTTGATCCCCGGACCATCATTTGCCGACTCCAGTCTTACGACATAGATTTCCTGAAAATAAGGCATTTAGGCAAAAAGAGTAGGGGAAAGTTCGGGAAAAGCCAGTGCGGGACACCAGCAATCATGCTGATGGTCTTACAAGAGCAGCTGGGTGCAACAGGCTGCCCGTCCAAGGGGCCCAAGCGACCTGGTGGGGACTGAGGGTCACACAGGGATGTGGAGGAAGGGTAGGGGCTGTGACCCGCTGCGGAGCCGTCCAGTGCTGCGGCGCTGTCCGCTGAATGCTCTGTTTAAACTCCGGACCTGCCCTTCCCTCCTCATCAGCAGAGGCGGTCACTGGCCATAGCGGGGCTTGGAGGCCTGGAGGACATTTGGGACATGGCCGTGGGCTGTCACCTGCCCAGCAGGCAGCTCAGGTCGGGAGGTGCAAGCAGGAGCCACTAGCGGAGGGAGGAAGGGAAGCATCAGGAAGACGCAAAGAACAGAAACACTCTGCAATGCTTACCGGTGCCACGCCACACTGGGGGGCAGGCTGACCGCTCCGTCGTCAGGGAGGGGAGAGGTGGAGACCCCGGAGGTCATAAGGGGCTGCGGGCCAGGACCCCTGGGCCCAACATCCTCCAAGGGCTCTTGGCCTTCTCCCTCTCCCTCGGCTCCAGGCTTAGTCATGGTAATATACACAAAACCAATCTTATTGTCGTTACCCATTTTAGGAACTGTCCCAACAACTCCCAGACTTCAATGGTTGAACGTCTTCCCGGGGGTATTAGCTCCCGTGACCAGAGACCATTGTCAGGTAAAAAGAGGGACACAGGTGAGGTGCCAGCAGCATCCATGGTGACCACAGTGGCCCCAGCCACACAGGGGGGTGAGGGCCGGGTTGTGGTTCACCGTTCACAGGGCCTGCCTTGTCCACAGGACTCTGAGCTCCTGGACGGCAGAGCCCACCGCCCTTTCATCTCCTAACCCCCAGTGCCTGGCAGGTTGAAAATGTCCAGAAAACATGGTGAGTTCTGCACACGTGGATCTGTAGGAATGAGATACGGGCTAGGTCTTTCAGGGGAGAGAGGCCAGAGGGGGGCTTGGGAAAGGAGGGGGAGGCTGGGCAGGATGGGGTAGGGGGAGGCCGGCCACCAGGCCTGCCTCCCGTCCTGTCCAGCGGCGCAGGCTCGAGTGTCCCCTCTGTCCCCTGCGGCGCTCTGCCAGCAGCCTCCCCATCGGGCCTGAGCTGGTCTCTGGGAAACCAGGCCTCACCTAGCAACAGCGGCTCCGAGCGCGCCTTCCCGATCGCCGGCAACAAAGCGCCAACTGCCTACTGCTCCGGGGAGGTTTGAAAGGAGTGTGGGTTTATCTCAAGGCCAGGCCACGGGAGGATCCGGGTTTTCCACACTGGAGTCGGGACGCGTCCAGCGGCCTGCCCGGAGAGGCGGGGAGCCGCTCTGGCCCGCGGCGTCGAGACGAGCCCCTGGTCCGCAACGTCCTTGCTCATGATCCCGGCTGCTCCCTGTTCCCATTCAGCTGGGTCAACATGTGCCTGCAAACTCCTCCCAAAAGGGAGATCATAACAGCATCAGCAGCCCCAGAAATGACAAACAACTCAAGTATGGACAGGCGGCTGCCAAGCGCTCAACAGTGCTCATGTTGCAGCAGGGAAAAAAATCAGATAAGAAAAATAAACCGGGTTGTGTGCATATTTCCTCAAATATGTATCCCATTTTGTGGTTCCTTCCAGCCTTTGGTGTAACGAAGATATCCATTTGTCAGAGGTCACGGTCGACAGTCGGGCAAGGCAGCCTTGGGCTAGGGAACCGCGCCGTCCGGGCCCCTCCCTTCTCTAGAGCACACAGCGCACGGAAGCTCCGGAACACGGAGCCCCTGACGTGCATCTTCCCACCGACCAGTTGCTGAGCTACCCACGGCCGGCGCCAACCCACTTGCCCATGTCGTGATCTCTCCTGCGTCTCACTGAGAGGCCGACCCGCTTCCAGAATGCCTTGTCATCCTCAGGCGGGGGATCCTGGGATGACCCCCGCCCAGCAGGCGGTCCGCTGCAGGGACAGGTGACCCCCTCACCCGCCCTCTCTTTGTTGACCTGCTAAAGAGAACAGAATCGGAAGATGGGATCGGCTGGGGGAGCCACGAGCCAGGACCCGTGGAATGGCGGATGCGCCGGGAACTCATGGGAGGCTCAAGAAGCCACACTTTGCTCAACAACACGGAGCTGGCCAGTACACCAGGGCCTCCGCCAACCTCCAGAGGCCACTCTTGGCATGGCCATAAAAGCCACAGCCACAAACATGGACAAGGCAAGAAAAGAATATGGTGAGAAACTGGCTTGCCTTTGCTTCTCAGACTCCTCAGAAGTTTCTAGAAGGTCATTTTCCTCACCCCTTGAAATAAAAGGCCAGATTCCTCTAGCCTTCAGTCAGGAACCATGACTGAGCTTCTACTCAGGGCCAGGTCTGGTGCCTGAAACCCAGTCCCTGTCTCTGAGGGGCTCAGCCTCCGGTGACTAACACTGGCTCCAGAATGAGGTTCCAGAGTGGCCTGCCCATGTCCACCCGGTACTCAAGGGCCCCTTTAGGGGCCCAAGACCTGGAGGGAGAGGACCTGAGTCCTTCTAAGAAACAACACCAAGACCAGAGCCTTCCCAAAGAAAGAGCCACCTGCTCTCCATTGTGCCCTTCCTTTCCCTGCCATGCGTCCACTCCACGAGAACAGAGCCATGACGCTCACATAGGCACCGGCTGTGACAGGCGCCCCACAGACCGTCAGGAGTGAAAAACAAGGTCCTTGATTCTGAGGACAGCAGCGTGCGCCCGTCCTGCTGAAAGAGAAGCTGATTTCTGGGCTCTGAGTCCTGCTCCGGACGCGTGTGCCAGCAGCCTTCTGGCCTGGAGCCTCCACAGAGCCGCAGAGACAGAGAGGCCCTGGCCCGCTCGGGCCCCCAGAGGACGATCTTCTGCTCAGTGGCAGAGCGAACATTTCCGTGGAGTGGCAACTTTAGAAACTCCCCAGGAGCCAGGATGTGAGCGGCGAGAGCCGGGTGACTCAGCGGCAGGGTCAGCATGACTCTGGGTGGAGTTTCTCTTCCTGCCTCTCCGCCTCTGTTCGCGAAGTGCATGGACTCCTCCGTCCTCGCGTTAGAAACTCCGATGTCTGGCCTCCTCTACTGCAAATGTTTCCAGAAGTCTTTAAAAGGGAATGCTGTCTTCCTTCAGATCTGCTTCCATTTAAATCCACGTCACCTTCCGTCTGGGGCCGGCTCCTCCCTCACGGGGCCCCGTGCTCCCTGTGGGGCCAGCGTGCTGGTCAGAAAGTTGAGGGGGGCCGCGGCGGCCTGGGGAGACTTCCCCCTTTCCTGTTTGGGCGGACAGTCTGTGAGCGTTTGTGTCTGTAGGTCTGTTTCTTCTTTGTTCAGTTGGCAGAACTCTTACCCACTTGGTTGAGTGTGCAAGAGACGCTTTCCACAATCTGCACAAAACGGTTTGGCCTTAGTAAGGACAGGCGTGAGGGCAGGTGTTGGTCTGCCGGTGGAACAGAGAGAAAGGTCACCATTTATGGGGCACAGGCCCAGAACCCCACACGTCTGCACACTTCATTCAGTCCTCCGGGCTCTGCCGGGTACGCGGAGAGTCCACGTAACACGCAGGCAGAGGACGAGGGTTCAAACTCAGGCCTGACGCCCACCCGTCCCCGCCCCCGCCGGCGTCCCAAATTCCAGGCTGCCCCCAGGGAAAGCATCACACAACAAATGCTCCTCACACCCTCACGACTCCCTACACAACCCTGCCTCTAGGCTTCCTTTGATGCTAGGACATGCCTCCTTCCTCCAAAATTCAGCTTTTTTGCACAAGTGAATCCAGATGAACTGTGTAAGCCATCTGGGCTTGGCCTGATGAAGTCATCCCGCGATGTCACTAAAACGGAGGTTGGGAAGGCCAGTTCTACCAAAGTGACGGATCCGCCTCTCGGGGACGGGTATATCTGGGTTTACCTGGGAAGCAGGCAGCCCTCCTCATGCTCACAGCCCTGTCCCCACGGTCAGGGCCCCAGGGGGAGGGCCTGGGGTTCAAAGCCTGCCCACCAGGTGTTCCGCCGTGAAGGATGGGACCGGGCAGGTAACAGGCAGGCACAGGTGCTCACCGAGCCCCCTGCCCCGTTCTGTGAGTTGCAGACAAAGCAAATCAAATCAGTGTTTCTTCAAATTCCCACGGGGCCAGGAGCACCAAGGAAGAGCAGAAGATGGGCCAGTGTCCGCCCTAAAGCCACCGCCCCCGGCAGCGTCACCAGCTGCACGAGGTACTGCCCTTCACTCTGACCAGCAAAGTTTTTTTAAAAGCAGTCAACGGGCTTATCCACCACGGTTAAACTGTGTGACACCCGATCCTCCCCCACCCAGGACGTTACTTTTCACAGTCAGTGAGAAAGAGCCAGACTTTCGGGCAGATCGGAATTTCAGGGTCCAGCCTCCGTGTTCTCAGAGCATCCGAGTCCTCCAAGGTCAAGCCCGGGACGGCTGCCGGGTCTAACTGCTTCGGGCTCACGGGCTGGGGTGTCCTGCAGGTGTCCAAGGGACCACCTCTGAGGGTCATCCTAGGGCTTCCTCAAAACCCTGTTTGTGGACGCCAGAATGTTAGTGCTCACCAACTCCACTGACCAGCCATGACCTTGAGCTGGCTGGAATCAGCCAAATTCCAATCTACTCGGTGTCAGCGTCCGTCTTCCAAGTGCTGTGTGTGCGTGCGTGTGCTGGTCTGCAGCGGGGGACTCAGTACTTGGTTGAGGCCCTGAAGACTCCGGGAAGTCCTACTTTAGACACACGAAGCGATTTCATTTCTCCGGCTCTTGGACACAGATCTCTAATGAACTCGCTGAATGAAAAGCTACACAAATATATTTTTCTGTGTTTTTTTTTTTTATTACCTATTGCATTTGCTAATTATTTCTCCATGCGATGAATGGGTGTTTGTTTCGTAACTTCTCAGAGGCACAGAAGGGGAAATGACATGATGTCATTTCTAAATGCGTAAGGGATTGAAACTCCCCAATAAATTGTGGCTTGCTAGGTATTTATGGTCACTCCTAACAATGCAGAGCTGTGTGATATCAAGAGGCCTGCGCCGGTGACGGCGTCCCCAGCGTCCCGGGGTGGAGAGCCACGAGTCCATTCTCGGGGAGCGGTGGGAAAGCGCAGAAAGCAAGCCTCCCCTCCACAGTATCACAGAGCAGATGACTTGTTTGCCATAATGTCACCCGGCAGCCTTTAAGGATTTGATTCCGTGGAACTTCCTGAAGAATAAATTGTGGACTCTCCTTCGATTGTTGCCCAAGGACGTGGCTAAGTACAAGTTCGAACCAAGTGTAACCTTTTTAAGGAAGGCTGACTTGAGACGCAGAAGCCAGGACTCTTCTCCAGGTGGAAATGGAGATTTATTATTTAAGAAATTGCCTTAATGTTGCTACTGAGGCTTTATAAAGTCTCACGGGGTGGTGAGGAAACTAAAGCCACAGATTCTGTACCAATTATTCTGTTTGTCCTGGGTAAATTACCCATCCATGAGTCACTTCTGTCTACATGGCCTGCCCAGCGTCGAGAGAAGCATCACAAATAATCAGCACCAAGAAGCAGCTCTGGGTGTGCTCACGATGCCAGCGGGGTCGGGGGATTTCAGTGAGAACCTCGGGGGAAATTCACCTCTTCTTACAACCGGATTCTTTCCGTTACTTCTCACATGAAGACTATGATGTTGTCCAAAGGTTGTAGAGTCTGACCAGCAACATCAGCTTGAGGCAGAGGGAACTGAGGAGCTGGTCTTCTCAGCAGACAGTGCGAATAACGGAACAGTGGTGTTTGGTAGAAAGTATTGTTTTCACGGTGGCAGAGGGGGAGGGTTGGGGAGACAGCAATAGACCATCGGACCCGCAAATGTCCTTTCAGAATCAGATTCTCGGCTTTTCACTGACAGTACCTTCTAGTGGTTATCCACGTTTCATTACAGAAAAGGAAAGGAAAGGTTACCAAACTCCAACTTTTGGTTGCTTTGGGTCATAACCGGATTGGAACCGTATTTGAAGAGATGCTGGAGAGCTCCTTGACACCTTTACAAAGTGCTGTCCCTTTCTTCTGTCAGTCTATAGTAGAAGAAAGATCCCACTGGGAACAACCTACCTTTTCCAGAAACTTCCGGACATATGCACACACAACTGGACAAATAAATCGAGACTTCTGGTCCTCTGCTCCTGAGCCTGCTACAGGGACCCAGGGACAAAAAGGGTGTCAGCCTGTGCAGATCTTTCTCTAATTTAGTAATATGCCTACTATGGCTGGGTATTTTGGGGGGGGGGGTAGTTACATTTAAGACATTAAAAAATATCTTTGAAAAAAATCAGATTCAAAAGCCATAGAATTTCATTTGCCATCCCTAGAGATTTACATTTTCTTAAGAACATGGCGTTGATTCATTTTCTTCTGTTGGTCCTGGGTTGAATAATGCTCCCCCGACACACGCACACACTCCAAATTCACGTCCATCCAACAGGAACCTCAGAACAGGACCCGATTGGAAGCAGGGTTTCTGCAGATGTGGTTATTTAAAATGAGGTCTTATTGGACTTAACTGGGTCCTTGGAAGTGGAGAAGTGAGTAGGGAGAGCTCAGGTCTCCTCCTGAGTAGCTCTTGGACCCCGCACACTACTACCACACTTACAGGGCTCCTGGCACGGGGTATACAGGTTTTTCCCACACCAGCAAGGTGTGCCACAGTTCAGTTGTGCGACTAACTGGAGAGAGTGCAGACACCACAGGCAAAGGGCTCAGTCCCACAAAAGTGTCCCCACAGTCTGGATGCCAGCCTACAGGAATGGTTCTTCAGGTCACCCACCACTTCAGGCCAACTTAACTACAAATCAGAGGCTCCTTGGACCCTCTCCTTGGATTCGACTCTGCTATACCCGTTCTCAGAACTCGGGGAAACTGTTACGCTTACCAACGGATGACACAGTGAAGCCTGGGATGAAGGACACAGGGGAACATCCAGAGGCAGGGGCAAGCAAGGCAAGGTCTGGGAGGGTCCTGAGGGCAGGCACGTCTGTCCCCATGGAGCTGTGGTGTGTCATCTTCCCGCTGCGTGTGCATGTTTGTGCCCACGCGAAGCGACCTCCGTGAAGATCCCAACAATATGGGTTTTGGAGAGCTTCCAGGCTGGGAACCAGCCCCCATGCAGGAGCCCCCCAAGCTTTGCCTCGTTGGAACAAAACACACTTCTATCACTCAGGAAGTTCCAAGGGTTCTAGGAGCCCTAGCTCAGGGGAGGGTCAAAGACCAAGTACAGGAACAGAAGATGCTCTTAGGGCTCTTATCACTGAGGAAATTCCAACGGTTTTAGAAGGTCTGTGCCAGGAACCAGGGCCAGAGACCAATGGACATATTTTCTCTTCTTTCTCAAGGAGACAGACACAGAAGCACAGATACACAGAGGGGAAGGGGCCATGTGACCATGGTGGGAAGGAGACAGAGGTTGGAGGGATGCGTCTACAAACTAAGGGACGACAAGGATCACTGCCACCACCAGAAGCTAGTAAGAGGCAGGGAAAGGTTCTTCCCAGGAGCCCCGGAGGGAGCACGGCCTGCCAACACTTCAACTTCAGACTTCTGGCTTCCAGAACCAAAAGGGAATAAGTTCCTCCTGTTTCAAGCCACCCGATTTGTGGTCATTTGTCACGGCAGGCCTGGGAAATTAATGCACTGTTGAAACATGTTTTTGAGTGCTGTGATTTGGGCAAAGAATGAAATCGGGTGGTATGACCAAAACCACGTGCATCTTCCATGGTGGAGGGCAGCATCCTCACTTGCTTATGAGAATCCCCAGCAATCCGCGGCAAATCCCCCCACCCAAGTGGTCCCCCTGCCCAATTAAATCAGAAGCTCTGCACGTGGGACCAAAGCACCAGCCTCTGTAATAGGCTTCAGGGTATGTCAACTCTTGGGTTGATTTCTGGCTTTGCTACCTCCTAACCGTGCCCTTGGGCAAGTCATGTAATATACCTGATATTTACCTGTTCAAATTCAAAATGGGACCATGAATATTAATCTTGGCTTTTAAAGACTGCGTTTATGTATTTCTGAGAGAGAAAAGGGACGGGGAAGAACAGAGGAACAGGGACAAGCAGAGTCCATGCTGGGCAGAGAACCTGGCGCAGAACGCGGGCTCATGATCCCGAGATTATGACTCTGAGATCATGATCTTAACTGAAATCAAGAGTCGGATGATTACACGGGGCTGCCCAGGTGCCCCAGGTTAATCTTTTTTTTTTTTTTTTCCCCAGATTAATCTTTTTAGGTGTGTAAAACATCTTAAAAGACCAGGCTAAATATCTGAAAAGTGTCGCCTCCTTTTCATTCTCCTGACCTATGGAGAGGCGATTTAGCAGGAAGGGGAAAAGCCCAGGCTCTGGAACAAGACGGTGGGCAATCAAAATCCTGACTCCCCCACTTCCTAGCTGTAAAACTCTGGGCACTGCTCTGTGGCTCAGTTTCCTTATCTATAAAATGGGGCCTCGGAGAGTCATTATGAAGTTTAAGTGGGATCATAAAATGATTTGATCCCACTAAAGCACTTAAAATGGAATCTGGCACTGTAAGCATTCAGTAAATGTTAGCTCGTATTATAGACATAATCGGATAACACTCTGCACACCGCCCCTTGATAATACAGAATTCCACATGGCAAAGTTTCGCATCGCTGCCCTTCCCAATCAGAAGCAAACTGAGGCCCGTGAGAGAGCCAGATTAGTTGGGGACTCCGGAGCCTTGAGCTCTGGGCTCAGCCGAGTTATCACAGAGCTTTACTCACTTTCCCTGTCACCCGTTCCAGGGCCTAATTTGTAAAAGGAAGGGTTTAATAAACTGATCGCTGTGAACCTTCTAGCATTAAAAAGAAAAAAAAAATTGTGATCGCCAGAATATTATGAAGTGAGAGATGGAATTTTGGGTCTGTTTGGCACAAAACCCCAAAGCTTTTATGGCTTTTTGAGGTTGGGAGTCGCAAAAATCTGGTATTAATAAGGGAAGAATCACATTCTGTTTTACTATAGTTTAAAGGACAGTACTGGGACATTTTTTCAAGGCTTTTCAGGCCACAGGCACTCAAGACCACCATGTGACTGCTGACCAGCGCTGGGGAGAAGACATCACTGGAAGGAAATTGCAGACTGAAGAACCAGCCTTATGTGGGAACGTCCGTCCATACTGCTTCTCTAATGGGCAACTAGGTGACATGTATGATCTAAAAAAGAAAAATCTGTCCTGAGGAAATACAACCAAAGTTTGCTTTTCTTGCACTTTTGGGATCAGCAACTGGACAGTCCAGTCACTTCATTCAAAAGTCAGTTAAACGGGGAAATCATAAACAATGGCAAAAACACACTATAAAGGTTTTGTTATTAGTTGTTCATTGTGGATTCATTCATCAGTCTTACAAGGAAGGGCAAGGCCTTTCTCAGAGTTTTGATCCCTGATAAGAACCCTGTGATATCTTTCTAGCACAAACCACACCCTCATAGTTCACGGTCTTCATTGTGAGGTGGGCACAAACAGAAAGATGGTTGGGGTCTACGGCCATACCACCCTGAACGCGCCCGATCTCGTCTGATCTCGGAAGCTAAGCAGGGCCGGGCCTGGTTAGTACTTGGATGGGAGAAAGATGGTTGGGTATCAGTATGAAAACAGGTTCTTTCTATAGTTTACATCTTTTCCCTCAAATTGACAACGGGCCCTTGCCCATAATCTTATTTGGTAGCAGATTCATGACTTCACTTCACAGGGTCCTCCCCAAAGCATTCAAGTTCATTTTTATAGTTTTTGTAGAAGCAGCCACGCTCTTCCTTCTCCTGCTTCTATTTCATAGGTTAGTATTCCAGTCAACTAAATCACAGCAACGACTCGCATCGAGGGGTTTGGGAACAAACGTTATGAGCTCGAGGGAAGCACCCATCCCAAACAGCAGGAGCAGGGTAAAGGTGAATGTTTCCTGTGTGGTCAGCACTGCAGAACGTGTGGAAAACTCTAATCCAGCCAGCCAATCAATTAAGAGGAGAGAAGTGGTGAAAAGCTTTCTTCTATAATCAGATATGTCATCAAACATTTACGTGCAAAGATATTTTTTGGAATAGTAACTGATAGAGGCAAAAAAATGGAAACATAAAATATACCCATATGATGAATATTTGCACATATATATACATATATATGCCATATATAAATATATATAGTTATATACTATGACTGTATGTGGATATTAAAAGCCATATTTTGAAAATGATTTTATGATCTGTAAGATTCCTATAACATTATAATGTCTATTCATTTAATATTTACTCAGCAGTAGAACATTTTGTAAGTCTTTGAACAAAATTTGTACTTAGTATCTTTCTTATAAAATTAAAAATGGGCCAGGGATTAGACAAATTGAACTGATGTCATCTTGAACTCCTCATTTATTGCGACCTTGACTTACTTGGAGCTTAGCCTCTGTCCTTCAGAAAAACACACACATATGTCATGTAGGTTGTCTAAAACTAAAATGCATTTGCCTTCAGTAAATGTGGGAGGGAGGACATTTTCCTCTGAGTATGACCAAGTAAACTTTTCCTAGACCCCACTTTCCTACAGATAACAGCTACCAACTCTGAATAAGAATATAAAACAAGACCTTTGTTTACTGGAAGATGAACAGAAGGTAGGCAGACTCTAGAGGAAGTCAACATTCAGAAGGAAAAAAAAAATGGCACAAGATGGCATCCTCATTTTTTACAGTTTTCAGCCTGAGGGTAACTCAAACTTGTCACCACAGAAGTGACTAAATCTCTGAAAGAAAACCAACCAATTTTCTGGCCTGAAGAACAAAAGGGCAGACTTCTGCTCTGTCGCCTTGAGGGAAAACCAGGGTCACTGGAGAGTGAGGGGTAACTCTGAGAGAGGGGGAACCAGAGGCAAGGCATTCCAAATTCTCTAGGTGACACCTGAACCATGTATGTGACAGGCAGATTCAAAGCAGCTAAGCAAAGGATGAAGGGCTCAACTAAGCTTTTAGCTATTCCAAAAGAAAGAGTTGGCAGTTTCAATCCAATCAAGTTAGTAGTCTGCCTTTTCAAAAAAAAAAAAAAAAATCAACCTTCTTCAGAGAAATATAACAGAATCCAGATGGCATTCACAATGTCCATGATTATTCCAAAATTATGCAACACAGAAGAAAAAGAAATGTGACCTATCCTCAAGAGAAAAAACAGTAATACACAGAGACCAATTCTAAAATGATCTAAATGTCAAAATTGTAAGACAAGGATTTAAAAACAAGGACATAAATGAAAGTATGTTCTCTGTGCACAAAAAGAGAGGAAATGTCAGTAGACAAATAGAAACTATAAAAAATAATAAATGGGGGGGGCGCCTGGGTGGCTCAGTGGGTTAAAGCCTCTGCCTTTGGCTCAGGTCATGATCCCAGGGTCCTGGGATCGAGCCCCGCATTGTGCTCTCTGCTCAGCAGGGAGCCTACTCCCCCCCCCAACCTGCCTTTCTGCCTACTTGTGATATCTGTCAAATAAATAAATAAAATCTTTAAAAATAATAATAATAATAAATGGAAATTCTAAAGCATCAAAATACAACATATGAAATAAAATGTTAATTGTATATGTTTAACACTGCAACGGACATGAGAGAAGAACGTCAGTGAGCTTGGAGACATGCCAACAGAAATCACCCAATTAGAGAAATATAAAGAAAAACATTAGAAAAAGTTAATTGAGTCCCAGGAATCTGTGGGACCGTACTAACAAGTCTATCACAATTGCTGGAATGAAGATGACAGAAGAGTGGTATAAAAAATGTTTGAAAAAAATGGTCAAAAACGTCCCACACTTGATAAAAGATACACATTTACAGATAAGGAAGTCAGAGACCCTCAGGCAGAAACACTACAAAGAAAACCACATTCAGCCACCTATAGGCAATAATTCCAAATCAAAAATAGAAAAAATTATGAAAGCTATCAGAGAAAAGTTAAATATCACCTCTGGAAGAACAACAATCCAAATGACCTCCAGTTAACCACTAAGGCCAGAATACAATATAATGACACCTTAAAAATCCTAAATAAAAAAAAAAAAATTTTAAAACTGCTCACTCAGAATTCTATACCCATTGACTATGTCCTTTAAGAATCGAGACAAAATGAAAACGATTTCAGATAAAAGATTGTTGAGAACTTGCTGACAACAGACCTGCACTAAGAAATATTAAATGAAGTTCTTCATTCTGAAAGGAAATGGTGCTTCACAGAAGTTCAGATCTTCTGGGGAAAATGGTAACTATGTGAAATATCTAGATAACTATAAAAACTATTTTCTCAATGTGTTTAAAAATACTTATAACGATTTCATTGAAAAATTATAGCATTGTCTGGATGGATTTATAATGTGGACGTACTACATATAACAACTATAACATAAAAGGAAGGGAGGTATAAATGAACTTATGCAACTGGGAAGTTTTTACCTTTTACAGGAGCTACAACATTGACACTAAGGAGACCATGACAAGTGAAGGACACATAGTGTAATGCTTAGAGAAACCACTAAAAAAATGCAAAGATGAACAAAGAATATGTGGGATGAATAGAAAACAAATAATAAAAATAGTAAACCTTAATTCAACTATACAAGAAAATACACTAAGTGTTCACTGACTAGGGGGCCTGGGTGGCTCGGTCAGTTGGACAACTGACTCCTGATTTCAGCTCAGGTCATGATCTCATGGGTAATGGGACTGAGCCCCACATCAGACTCTGTACTCAACAGGGAGTTGACCTAGGATTCTCCCTCTCCCTCTGCCCCTCCCCCACAACGAATAAATAAATCTTTAAAAAAAATTTTTAAGTGGTCACTGACTAAATATCTTATTTTTAAAAGTCTATTCTACAGATGCTGGCGAGGATGCAGAAAAGGGGACCCCTCCAACACTGTTGGTTGTAATGCAAGCTGGTGCAGCCGCTCTGGAAAACAGCATGGAGGTTCCTCAAAAAGTTGAAAATAGAGCTACCCTACGACCCAGCAACTGCACTACTGAGTATTTACCCTAAAGATACAAATGTAGTGATCTTAAGGGGCACATGCACCCCAATATTTATAGCAGCAATGTCCACCATAGCCAAACTATGGAAAGAACCTAGATGTCCATCAACAGATGAATGGATAAAGAAGATGTGGTGTATATATCTAAAATGGAATACTTTTCAACCATCAAAAACCCCAAATCTTGCCATTTGCAATGACATGGATGTAACTAGAGGGTATTATGCCGAGTAAAATAAGTCAATCGGAGAAAGACAATTATCATATGATCTCCCTGATATGAGGAATTTGAGAGGCAACGTGAGAGGTTTGGGGGTAGGAAAGGAATAAATGAAACAAGTTGGGATCGGGAGTGAGAGAAACCATAAGAGACTCTTATGTCTCACAAAACAAACTGAGGGTTGCCGGTGGGGAGGGGGGTAGGGAGAGGGTGGTGGGGTTATGGACATTGGAGAAGGTATGTGCTACGGTGAGTGCTGTGAAGTGTGTAAACCTGGAGATTCACAGACCTGTATCCCTGGGGCTAATAATACATTATATGTTACTAAAAAAATAAAAAATTATTTTAAAAAATACAAAAAAATTCTATTCTATCTGATATTATTATAATCCTGCCAGCCTTCTGATGCTTACCATTTTCATGATACATATTTTTACACTCATTTATTTTCAATAGATCTGTATCTTTATATCTTAAAATGTCCCCTCTTCTGAAAGACATATAGTTGAGTACCATTTTCTTTGTCCTTGTTTTAGTTTTAAATTCCTTCTTATGAATCAGATAAAATAGACTTCAAGAGTGGCACATTAACAGAGATAGAGGAGGAATATTTCACATTGATAAAACTTTGACTCACCATAACCACACAACAAACCATAAAGTGTTTGCATCTAACAGCAGATCTTCGAGTGCAAATATTGACAGAATTAAAAAGAAATATACAATCCCAACATCAGAGTTGGAGATTTTAACACCCCTCACTCAACTATTAACAAAGCAATGAAACAAACCAACCAACGGAAATGGTGAAGATTCAGACAATCTAACCATACTACCACCTACCTGATATTTATAAAAGGCCACACCCAAAACCTAGGGAATATACTTTCTTTTCAAATGCACAGGATACCTCAAAGGATTCCTCAAAACATAATTCCTCACAGGATTCCTCAAAACATAAAACAAGTCACTCTAAAATTGCAGAGACTATGATCTCTGACCACAATGGAATTAGAAATAAAAAACAATAAAATATCTGGAAAATCCTAAATATTTGAAAGTTAAATAATAACATTGCTAAGTAATGTCATGAGCCAAACAATAAAGCACAAAAGAAATTAGAAAATGGTGATGGAAACACACATCAGAATTTGTGGAAGTGATCTATAGCTGTGCTTAGAAATCAAGCTTTAAATACTTACTTTTGAAAAGAAGAGAGATCTAAAACGAATGATCCAAAGTTCCAACTTAAGACACTAGGAAAAGAAGCAAAGAAAACCAAAAGTAAGTACACAAAGGGAAACAGTAAATAGGAAAGCAGAAATCAATGTAATACAAAACAAAAAGAAAAAAAAATCATGTAACCGAAAGCTGTTCTTGGAAAAATAAATATGATTGATACGTAGATATTCTAATCAAGAAAATAAAGAGAGGAGGAACAAATCAACAGTATAAAGAATGACACAGGGACATTACTAGACATCCTACAGATGTTAGAGACAATTCCACCGCTAACAAATATGATAATGTAGATGAAATGGACAAATGCTTTATAACAGAGTATCTCAACTGTCATTTAATTACAAAAGAAATTAGTTTCTTTATCAAACACATACCCACAAGGAAAACTGCAGATCCAGATAGCTTCTTCACTAGTCACAACATTTGAAGAAAAAATAGCACCAACCACATATGCACTTTTTCTAAAAATAGGGAAGGAGGGGCGCCTGGGTGGCTCAGTAGCTTATGTGTCTGCCTTCCACTCAGGCCATGATCTCAGAGTTCTTCTGCTCCCCCTACTTCTGTCCCTCCCCCTGTTGTATGCTCTATCTCTCTCTCCCTCTCTTTCTCTCTCAAATAAATAATTAGATAAAATCTTTAAAAATTTTTTTAAAATTAAAATAGAGGATGAAGAAACACTCCCCAGCTTATTTTATGAAGCTACTGAAACCTTAAAATCAAAGCCTGACAGAGACACTACAAAACAAAAATATGGACAATATCCCTCATCAACATACATGCAAGAATCCTTCACAAAATATTAGTAAACAGAATACAGGAAAATATAAAAATACATTGTGACCACGTAGCAGCCATCCTAGAAATTAAAGGTTTTATTAACACTGAAAAATCAGTCAAGGTAACTCATAACATTAACAGACTAAAGGAGATAAACTATATGAGTATTTCACCAAATATGTAAGAGGCATTTGACAAAACTCAAAATGAGTTAATGATAAAAACTAGAAATAATATCATATATACAGTCAATATCATATTTAACGATGAAAGAGTAAAATTTGTTCCACTAAGGCTGGGAACAAAGCAAGAATGTCTATTCTCCCCATTCTGACTCAGCATCGCACTGAAGGTTCTAGCCAGTACAATAAGCCAATAAAAATAAATAAAGAATTAAATAAATAAATATCATCCAGATTGGAAAGGAAGAAGAAAAACTGTCTCTATTTTCAGATGACATGATTGTTTACACAGAAAATCCAAAGGAATCAACAAAACTGCTACTAGAACTCAGAGTGAATTTAGCAATGTTGAAGGATAAAAGGTAAATATACAAAAGTTAATTTCAGCTAACAATTGGAAAAAGTCTTAAAAATAATTCCATTACAATATCATAAAAAAACATAAAATACTTCAGGGTTAATTTTTTTTTTTATTTAAATCCAAGATAATTAACATGGAGTGTATTACTAGTTTCAGGGTAGAATTTAGTGATTCATCAGTTGCGTGTAACACTCAGTGTTCATTAGATCAAGTGCTTTCCTTAATGCTGTTCACCAAGTACCCCATTCTCCCACCCACTTCCCCTCCAGCAACCCTTAGTTTGTTCCTTGCAGTTAAAAGTCCCTTATGGTTTGCCTCTCTCTCTGTTTTCATCTTATTTTATTTTTCTTTCCCTTCCCCTATTCATCTGTTTTGCTTCTTAAATTCCACATAAGGGAAACCATATGGTATTTGTCTTTCTCTGATTGACTTATTTCACTTAGCACAATACCCTCTAGTTCCATCCACTTCATTGCAAATGGCAAGATTTCGTTCTTTTTTGATGGCTGCATAATACTCCATTACCTATATCTATCTATCAATCTACCACATCTTCTCTATCCATCCGTTACAGGTGGACATATGGGCTCATTCAGGGTAAATGTAACAAACTATGTGCAAGACTGGTACACCTAAAACTACAAAACATTTTGAGAGAAATTAAAGAAGGTATACATAAATGGGAAAATATAGCATGATAATAGACCAAAAGACTAACCATTGCTGAAATGCCAGTTCTACCCATATTGATCACTAGATTCAATGTGATCTCAATTATAATGCTAATGCCTTTTTTCTATAGAAATTGGCAAGCTTATTCTAAAATGTATATGGATATTAAAAAGGCCAATAACTGCACTGCACATTTTAGTGGTTGCTAGCCATATGCACCTACTTAAATTTATATCTAGACTAATTAAAATTAAATACAATTAAAAATTCTGTTCTGGGACGCCTGGGTGGCTCAGTTGGTTGGACGACTGCCTTCGGCTCAGGTCATGATCCCGGAGTCCTGGGATCGAGTCCCGCATCAGGCTCCCAGCTCCACAGGGAGTCTGCTTCTCCCTCTGACCCTCTCCTCGCTCATGCTATCTCTCACTGTCTCTCTCTCAAATAAATAAATAAAATCTTTAAAAAAAAATTCTGTTCTAACCACATTTCAAGGGCTAAATACTCACATATGGCTAGTGGTTATCTCCTTAAACAGTGCAGGTATAAAATATTTTTATCACTGCAGAAAGTTCTATTGGTCATCAGTGGCCTTGAATATAAAAAACAACCTTGGAAAAAAGTAACAAAACTAGAGGGCTTAAACTACCTGATTTCAAAACTTACTAAAAAGCTATAGTAATCCAAAAACTGTGGTATTTGCATAGAAAAACAGAAGAATATCTTCATGGCTTAAGGATAGATAAAGGTTCAGCAAGTCACATAAAGCATTAACCATAGAAGTAAAATCAGAGTTAATGAAATCAAATGTTTCTGCTTGTCAAAAGACATCAAAAAATGTTCATCATCATTAGCCATGGGAGATTCAAATCAAAACCACATTGAGATACCACCTTACACCAGTTAGAATGTCCAAAATTAACAAGACAGTAAACAACATGTGTTGGAGAGGATGTGGAGAAAGGGGAACCCTCTTATACTGTTGGTGGGAATGCAAGTTGGTGCAGCCACTTTGGAAAACAGAGTGGAGATTCCTCAAGAAATTAAAAATAGAGCCTCCCTATGACCCTGCAATTGCACTACTGGGTATTTACCCCAAAGATAGAGATGTAGTGAAAAGAAGGGCGATCTGTACCCCAATGTTCATAGCAGCAATGGCCATAGCATAGCAGCGGTCACCAA
The DNA here is from genome assembly GCF_964662115.1 of Mustela nivalis. Lineage (NCBI taxonomy): Eukaryota > Metazoa > Chordata > Mammalia > Carnivora > Mustelidae > Mustela > Mustela nivalis. Next base: position 4,778,120 of record NC_139025.1, on the reverse strand, counting down.
ACTGTGGAAAGAACCAAGATGCCCTTCAACAGAAGAATGGAAAAAGAAGATGTGGTCCATATACGCTATGGAGTATTATGCCTTCACCAGAAAGGATGAACACCCAACTTTTGTAGCAACATGGTTGGGAATGGAAGAGTTTATGCTGAGTGAAATAAGTCAAGCAGAGAAAAGTCAGTTATCATATGGTTTCACTTGCTTGTGGAGCATAAGGAGTAACATGGAGGACATAGGGAGATGGAGAGAAGAAGGGGGCTGGGGGAAATTGGAGGGGGAGATGAACCATGAGAGACTGTGGACTCTGAGAAACAAACTGAGGGTTTTGGAGGAGAGACGGGTGGGCGGTTGGGTGAGCCTGGTGGTGGGTATTAGGGAGGGCACGGATTGCGTGGAGCACTAGGTGTGGTGTGTAAACAATGAATGCTGGAACACTGAGAAGAAATAAAATAAAATAAAATAAAATGGAAAAAAGACATCATAAGGAAAATTATTAGGCAAGAAAATATTTGTAAAACAAACATCTGAAATAGGACTGGTATAGAGGTTATATAAAGACCCCTCCAATTCAACAATTATAGTAAAAGCAAAAACAACACCTCTCCTCAAAAAGGGAACAGGAGGCAAAGGTTTTACAAAGAGATTTTCCAAAAAAAGATACGCAAATTGTCCAATAAGCACAAGAAAAAGTACTCAATATCATTAAAAATCAGAAAAATCTAAGTTAAAATCACAATGACATACTACTATATAGCTATTAAAATAGCTGAAATTTTCAAAGATGAAAACACCAAATGTTGGTGAGAAGGCAATGCAACTAGAACTCTCATATATTATTGGGGGGAATGTATAATAATACAGCCACTTTGGAAACAAATCTGTAAGTTTTCTATAAATTAATCATACACATATCCTATGACTTAACAATTCCAAAAGTGGATGTTTACCTAAGGAAATAAATATATATATATATATTTGGGCGCCTGGGTGGCTCAGTGGGTTAAGCCTTCAGCTCAGGTCATGATCTCAGGGTCCTGGGATCCAGCCCCGCATCGGGCTCTCTGCTCAGCAGGGAGCCTGCTTCCCCCCCTCTCTCTGCCTGTCTCTCTGCCTACTTGTGCTCTCTATCAAATAAATAAAATCTTTAAAATATATATATATATTTTGCAAATTTATATGTAATATATACATATTACATATATATATATTTAGGAAAATATATATATATTCGTTCACAAAAAGACTTACGCAAAACAATGTTTACAGCAGGTTGATTCGTAAAGGCCTAAAACTGGAAACTATCCCTACAACCATCAACCAAAAAATGGACAAACTGTGGTATGTTTGTGTCACAGAATAACATTCCACAATAACAACAACAAAAAAACTACTGATAGACACAAAAACATGGGTAAACTGCAAAAATTATGCTAAGCGCAAGAAGCCAAACAACAGAATACATACAGTATGATTCTATTTATATGAAATTGTAGAACAGGAGAAATTAATCCATAGTGTAAAAAAATGTCAGAAGAGTTTCTGCCTCTTGGGGTTTGAGGGTGGAGACTGAGTGGGAAGTAGCAGCAGGGAACTTTCTAGGGTGATGCTAATGTTCTCTCTCTGGGCAGAAGCTTGGATTGCAGAGTATGAATTTGTCAAAATGCAGTGTATTTGTTTTCTAGCATTGCATAACAAGTTACCACAAACTCTGAGGCTTGAAACCACACGCATTTATTATCTCATAGTTTTCGTTAGTTGGAAGTTCACACACAACTGAACTGGATATTCTTCTTGGGGGTCTCTCAGAGCTGTAATCGAGGGGACAGCTGGGTTGTGTTCTCATGTGAAGGTTGTCCGGGGAAGAATCTGCTTCCACGCTCATTCAGGTTGTTGTCAGAATTCGCGTCCCAGTAGCTCTTAAGCTGATGTTATCTTCAGCTCTCTGCTGATCATCTGGAGACTGCCTTACATCCTACAGCCCCTCCACAGTTCCCAGGTGCCCTGGGTCCCCTGTTGTGTGGGATTCTGCAACATGGCCCCTCGTTCCAGCAAGCTCACATGAAGAGACTGTGGTCCTGTCTGCTTGAAAGAGAGAGATGTTGGGGGCGGGGGGGGGGGTCCATGTACTCACACCTCCCAGAGGTCTTCTGGCCTGACTGAGAGGATCTGTGAGGCACGCCCTCTGAAAGTCTCTTGGACTGAATAATCTGACCTTGTGATTTGGGGGGGTTTTAGCAAGAGGTTGTACTGTCAGACCCTCCAATTTTTCTGTAGACCATGCTGTCCAGAACTAAGCACCTGTCGTCATCTGGAGAGGTGTAGAATATTCCAAATCTCCCACTGCTGCTTTCCATTTGACAGTTCCTCCATCAATCCTCTTTCCACCCACATTTTCTTGTAAGCAGCCAGAAGAAGTCAGGGGATGCCTTTAACACTTGGCTTGGCATTTCAGGAGCTATATAACCAAATTCAAGACCTACAAGTCCTACTTTCCACGTCACCACTGGAAGCAAGGTCACTTAAATTCCAGCCACTACCTGAAAAAGACTCCCTTCCTCCAATTTCCAAATGCACATTTCTCACTTCCTTATGAGCCTCACCGGCATCCCCCTTAAAAGCCCAGGTTTCTATTAGTAACAGCTTTTTCGGGAAGATGTAGGCTTTCTCTATCATGCTTCTCTTGCCACTGATGAGCTCCAAAACCACTCCCCGTTTTTAGGTATTCATTACAACAGCACCCCACTTCCAGGTACCAAAACCTGTATTAGATTTTTATTGCTGCATAACAGATCCCAGTGGACTTAGCAACTTAACACCACACATATTATCTCATAGTTTCTGTGGGTCAGAAGCTTGGACATGACTCAGCGAGGTCCTCTGTTCAGGGTCCTGCAAGACCATGTTCTCATCTGGAGGATCAGCTAGAGAAGAATTCTCACCTAAGTTCACGCTCATAGTTGTTTCAAGAATTATTTTCTTGCTGTATGGCTGAGGGCCTAGCTTTTTGTTGGTTCTTGCTGGAAACCACTCTCAGACCCTAGATGCCACCCACAGCTCCTTGTGATGTGAGCTTCCCCAATATGGGCTCCTACTTCATGAACCCCACAAAAAGTCCTGCTCTAACTACCAGCATGATGGACTCAGAAATCATACAACATAGTCACAGGAGTGACAGGTTCACCTCTTTGTCATAAGCTATTGGTTACAAGCAAGTTTACAGGGGTGTGAATGCCAGGTGAGTAGCACTAGGGGCCACCTTAGTGTATACCCAACACACTCAGGGAATGAAGACTTAAGATTGGGCATTTTACATCAATAGGAAAAACAGGAGGTGCCTGCGTGGTACAGATGATGGAGTGTCTGCCTTCAGCTCAGGACATGATCTCCAGGTCCTGGGATGAAGCCCCGCCTCGGGCTCCCTGCTTGTGCGCTCTCTGCCTCTGTCTCTCAAATAAATAAATAAATAAATAAATAAATAAATAAAATCTTTAAAAATAGGAAAAATAGAATGAGCTCTACATACACATGCTGAATTTCTGAAAGCATTAGTAAAATAAGACATACTGATGGAGGAATAGAGGGACGGACAGAGGGTAAATATATGATAAGGCGCATACAGCAAAATGTCAATGGCAAAATCTAGGTGTGGATGTATGCGCATTCACTGAAAATTTCTGTTATCGACTTGAAATTTCTCATAATAAAATAGCAGAAAAATCAGAGTACACCTAATAAAAAGAGCATAGACAGCAATCATCATTGAGTAACAAGAATGAGTCTTTTCTATTTCTTTATACTTTTCAGCATTTTCCCACTTTCCTGAAATAAGCTTGAATTTTGTGTATAACCAGGAGTTGGAAAATTTTGTTTACTTGATAATGGAGCCAATATATAAGCCAAAGATCTCTCCAGCCCAGCGCTGGACTCCAGTAACATCACTGCCTTCCTAGGTATCGTTCTGCAAGAGAGCAGGACATAATCTCGAACATTCTTTTTTTTTTTTTTCAGCCTAACAGTATTCATTATTTTTGCACCACACCCAGTGCTCCATGCAATCTGTGCCCTCTCCAATACCCACCACCTGGTTCCCCCAACCTCCCACCCCCCACCCCTTCAAAACCCTCAGATTGTTTTTCAGAGTCCATAGTCTCTCATGGTTCACCTCCCCTTCCAATTTCCCTCAACTCCCTTCTCCTCTCCATCTCCCTATGTCCTCCATGTTATTTGTTATGCTCCACAAATAAGTGAAACCATATGATAATTGACTCTCTCTGCTTGACTTATTTCACTCAGCAAAATCTATTCCAGTCCTGACCATGTTGCTACAAAAGTTGGGTGTTCATCCTTTCTGATGGAGGCATCATACTCCATAGTGTATATGGACCACATCTTCTTTTTCCATTCTTCTGTTGAAGGGCATCTTGGTTCTTTCCACAGTTTGGTGACCGTGGCCATTGCTGCTATAAACATTGGGGTACAGATGGTCCTTCTTTTCACTACATCTCTATCTTTGGGGTAAATACCCAGTAGTGCAATTGCAGGATCATAGGGAAGCTCTATTTTTAATTTCTTGAGGAATCTCCACACTATTCTCCAAAGTGGCTGCACCAACTTGCATTCCCACCAACAGTAGAAGAAGGTTCCCCTTTCTCCACATCCTCTCCAACATATGCTGTTTCCTGTCTTGCTAATTTTGGCCATTCTAACTGGTGTAAGGTGGTATCTCAATGTGGTTTTAATTTGAATCTCCCTGATGGCTAGTGATGATGAACATTTTTTCATGTGTCTGATAGCCTCTGTATGTCTTCATTGGAGGAGTGTCTGTTCATATCTTCTGCCCATTTTTTTTTATATGATTGTGTGTGTGTGTTGAGTTTCAGGAGTTCTTTATAGATCCTGGATATCAACCTTTTGTCTGTACTGTCATTTGCAAATATCTTCTCCCATTCTGTGGGTTGCCTCATTGTTTTATTGACTGTTTCCTTTGTTGTGCAGAAGCTTTTGATCTTGATGAAGTCCCAAAAGTTCATCTTTGCTTTTGTTTCCTTTGCCTTTGGAGGCATATCTTGAAAGAAGTTGCTGTGGCTGACATCGAAGAGGTTACTGCCTATGTTCTCCTCTAGGATTCTGATGGATTCCTGTCTCATGTTGAGATCTTCCCGTTGAGATCAGGAACACAACAAGGATGCCCACTCTCACCACTCTTGTTCAACATAGTTTTAGAAGTCCTAGCAACAGCAATCAGACAACAAAGAGAAATAAAAGGTATCCAAATTGGCAATGAAGAAGTCAAACTCTCTCTCTTTGCAGAAGACATGATTCTTTATATGGAAAACCCCAAAGACTCCACCCCCAAACTACTAGAACTCATATAGCAATTCAGTAATGTGGCAGGATACAAAGTCAACGTACAGAAATCAGTGACTTTCTTACACACTAACAATGAAAATACAGAAAGGGAAATTTAGAGAATCGATTCCATTTACTATAGCACCAAGAACCATAAGATACCTGGGAATAAACCTAACCAAAGAGGTAAAGGAACTGTACTCGATGAACTACAGAACACTCATGAAAGAAATTGAAGAAGACACAAAAAGATGGAAGACCATTCCATGCTCTTGGACCGGAAAAATAAACATTGTTAAAATGTCTCTACTGCCTAGAGCAATCTATACTTTTAATGCCATTCCAACCAAAATTCCACCGGTATTCTTCAAAGAGCTGGAGCAAATAATCTTAAAATTTGTATGGAATCAGAAGAGACCCCGAATCGCTAAGGAAATGTTGAAAAACAAAAATAAAACTGGGGGCATCACGTTACCTGATTTCAAGCTTTACTACAAAGCTGTGATCACCAAGACATCATGGTACTGGCATAAAAACAGACACATAGACCAGTGGAACAGAGTAGAGAGCCCAGATATGGACCCTCCACTCTATGGTCAATTAATCTTTGACAAAACAGGAAAAAATATACAATGGAAAAAAGACAGTCTCTTCAATAAATGGTTCTGGGAAAACTGGACAGCTATAAGCAGAAGAATGAAACTCGACCATTCTCTTACACCGTACACAAAGATAAACTCAAAATGGATAAAAGATCTCAAACATTCTTGAACTTCCCTATACCAAGGTCTGGGTGGGTCATTCGCAAATTCACCTAAGCCCCCTGGGAGTTCGTGTTTTTAAGAAGTAGCAGTCATCTCTTGGGCGTAATAATAACAGGTTACATACAGCTGTTCTTTTTACATTTCCTAAAACTATCTCAGTTCTTCTCTCTGACTCTAGTATTTCTGAATTTGGTAAAACTTAGGTAAAACCCAAGTTCAGCTAATCTTAGTGATTCAGATTCTATAATAAAAACAACTATGTAAACACACAGTGCTCAGGACTCATAAACCACATACCGAGGAGTACCTGTTAGTGTGATGCTGTTGTAGGTGAATTAATTAGTATTATTTAAAACATGTCCTACCACAGCCAATACCAACAACAGATGTTTGGGGAATGAAGTAACTGGTGTACACAGGCCTGGTAGACATTACCTTTTCATTTTCTTTTTTTATAAGAGGAAATGGTTCTGTCCAGCCAAGCACACGATGAAGGCATTCATATTTAATAAGTGGGTCCTGACATATGGAAGCAAGTTCTAAGGCTATTCATCGGTTGTTAATGGATTGTCTATTCTCCCTGTAAAATCATTTGATCTATAAGCACTAGTCGCTTCCTGTGTTAAGTCTGTGCTAGAGGCAAGAATATAGAAAAAGAGAAGAAAGTACACAAAATCATTAGCAAATAATACAGTACAGTATTCACATGCTAGAGTAACAGTTTATTTCAGCATTGGTTAAGCTCGACACCAGAAGCACAAAGGCAAGCTGTCACTCCAGCCTTAAAGAGCTCGTGGTGTTAAGCAGAACAGAGCTGAGACGGAGGTCCTCGCTGTCTGCCACGCTAAGACAGACTAGAAAGTCAATGAGTCGACAGAGATGGTAAAAATTCATGGACAAGAAAGCTAAAACCCTTAAATGATGGGTTGGTTTTGCACTGGCATAAGGAAAACAAAGGAATAGCCTTAAATATCAACTTTAATTCGGGGGTAAACCAACAGCAAGGACAATGATACTGTTTGAGGTTTTAACAGTGATCTGGCTCGTCCCAGGACTGGAGAGCAAACTCAAACTCAGGGAAAGTGTCTCTTAGGATCCAGCCAGTATGACATGGGTAAAGGACAAACAAGTAAAGTTCAGCAATGATGTCTATACTTGCAACCAGCGATCCCCGTGAGAGTCTTAGGGGCACTGAGAAAAACTGGGAGGGGGACCATTTTGTCAACAATTTTGCAAACAATTTTGTTTGGGAGATGCTATTTGAATATTTAATAACCTTATTGATATACAAAGGAAATATTAAAAAAAAACTGCGTATATTTAAAGTATACAAGCTGGTGAGTTTCTACACATATAAACCACCGAAACCATTACCGCAATCAGGATAATAAAATGATTCGTCACCATCCACCCCCAGGACTTCCTCGGGCTCCTCTGTGCCACGCCTCTCCCCACCATCCTTAGGCAGCTACGAATCAGCTTTCTGTCACCGTAGATTACTTTCAGTTTCCCAGAGCTTCATGTGAATGAACTCGTACTGTATATATTCTGCCTGGCTTCTTTCACTCAGTGCAATGAACCTGAAATGGATCCATACCTAGCAAATGTTAATAATTTCTTTTTATTAATGATTGACTGATTGATTCCACCATATGGATATACTACAGTTGACCCATTCACCTACGGATGACATTTGGGCTATTTCTAGATATCGGCAATTGACAAAACAAAGCTATGAACATCTGCATGCGAGTCTTTGTGTAGACATAGGTCCATGCGTCTGCCGTTTCTCTGGGGCGGAACGGAGTGGCCATCAAAATATTTTCTTTGTAAAGTGGCTTCCTCATCCTACCATCCTACTTGTAGGGGATGAGAGTTTCGAATGCCCCTCATTCTCGCCAACACTTGCTATGATCAGTTTCTTTAATGTATCCATTTAAATGGGTGTGTAGTGGCAACTCATTGTTTTTCATTTACATATAGTTCCCTAATGACTAATGATGTTGAGAATCTTTCCATGCCTCTACTTGCCATCTGTTCGCACATTTTGCCGAATTTTCAGTTAGATTACTTATTTTCTTATCGCTGAGCCTTTAAAATTCTTCATATAATCTGGACACATCTTTTATCAGATACACAATTTGCAAGTATTTCCTCCAGCCGGCTCATTTTCCTAGGAATGTTTTTTGAAGAGCAGTCTTTAGTATTGATCAAGTCTGATTTACCAATCTCTTCTTTTGTGGATCATGTTTTTATTGTTGTATCAAAGAAATCTTCATCTAATCCAATCTCAACAAAGTTTTCTCCTCCCTTTCTCCTACAAGTTCTAAAATTTCGGTTTTGTGATAAGGATGAGGATCCACTTGGGTTAATGCTCTGTACATGCTTGGGTCAAAGCCCCAGTACCAACTGTCCACAAGATTACGCTTTCCCCACGGACTTGCCTTGAACACCCGTGAAGCTGTTCATAGACGTGTAGATTTATATCTGAGCTTTGTCCTGTTCCTCTCGTGCATTTTTCAAGCAAGTACAACACTGCCTTGATTACTGTTATTTTATGATGTCTTGAAATTTAAAAATGTTAATCTTCATTTTTCAAATTTGTCTGGGCTCTTCCCAGTCCTTTCCATTTCCAAGGGAATCTTAGAATCCATCTGTCAAGCACTACAAAAGGGCGTTGGGACTGGGATTTCTGACTGGGATTGCATTCAAGCCGTACAGCAAATGTGGGAGAATTCACGTGTGACCAAAATACTCTTCTAATGTGTGGACAGAGAACGTCTTTCCATGCGTTTAGGTCTCCCTTGATTTTTATCATCAACTTCCGTAGATTTCAGTGTTCAGAACCCACACATTGTTTGGTAAACTTAGCCTTAACGTATTTCATACTTCTGACGCTGTTATGAAAGATATCTTTAAACTTTTATGGTTTTTCCTTATTAATATAGAGAAATACTATTTGTTCATTGATTTTGCGTCCTACAACCTTGTTAAGCTAACTTAACCATTCTGACAACTTTGTTGTCGATTCCATCAGATTTCTATTATAGATAATCTCATCATTTGGGAATAAGGTCAGCTTCACTTCACTTTCAAACTAACTGCCTTTTATTGCTTTTTCTTTCCTGATTGTCCTGGCTAGAACTCCCAGTACAAGAACCAAAGTACTGAGAGAACACACCCTGGTCCTGTTCCTCCTGATCTTGGAGGAAAAGCAGGCTTTGATGTGAGCTGAAGGGTTTTTTTGCAGATACCCTATAAAACGTTGTGGAAATCCTTTCAATTCCTGTTTGTCAGTAGTATGTATTAGAAACAGATACTGGATTGTGTTCAATGCTTTTTGATGGGAGAAGAGGAGATCCTCTATTTGAATGACCATGTGGGGTTTTTTGTTGTTGTTGTTTAATAAGATAGATTGTATCAATTCATTTTCCAATATTTAATCAACAGTGTATTCCTGAGATAAACCACACAGGATCATGATGCATGATCCTTTTTGTGTATTATCTGGATGCTTTGCTAAAAATCTTGTTTAAAATTTTTGCATCTAGGGTCATAAAGGACCTTGCTCTAGAATTCTTTTTTGTAATGTCTTTTGTCTTGCTTTTAAACAAACTTTCAATTGTTTAAATTTTTTTTTAATGTTTGTATAGAATTGGTATGATTTCCTCTTTAAGTGTTTGGTAGAATTGACCAGCAGAGTCATTTAAGCTTGAGGTTTGCTTTGTGAAAAGGCAGTTGACCACACACTCAATGTTTCTGATAGATACAGGGTTCTTTAGGTTACTTCATTTGTAACGAGCGAGCATTGGTGTCTTTCAAAGTGTTTGTTCATCAAGCTGCAAATTTGCTGGCATAAAGTTTTTCATAGTATTCCCTTATTTTAAAGATTTTATTTATTTGACAGAAAGAGAGACCACAAACAAGGGGAGTGGCAGACAGAGGCAGAGGGAGAAGCAGGCTCACTGCTAAGCAGAGATTCCAACTCAGGGCTGGATCCCAGGAGCCTGGGATCATGACCTGGCCTGAAGGCAGACACTTAACCGAGCCATTCAGGCGCCCCAGTGTTCCTTCATTTTAGACAGAGTATAATCCACAGTGGTATCATCTCACTCATCCCTGATGCTGGTTATTTGTTGCTTCTCTCTTTTTGTCTCTTCAGTTCATATAGAGATTTGTCAGTGTTACTGGTCTATTAAAGAATCAGCTTTGGCGGGGGGCAGGGCGCCGGGGTGGCTCAGTCACTAAGCATTTGCCTTTGGCTCAGGTCATGATCCCAGGGTTCTGGGATCCAGCCCAGCATCCCTGCTCAGTAGGAACCCTGCTTCTCCCTCTCCCACTCCCCCTGCTTGTGTTCCCTCTCTCGCTGTGTCTCTCGGTCAAATAAATAAATAAAATCTTTAAAGCAAGAAAAAAAAAAAGAATCAGTTTTTGGATTCAGTGATTTTCTCTATTGTCCTTTGGGTTTGTTTTTTTTTTTTTAATGGATTTCTACTCTGACCTTTTTTTTTCCTTTCTTCTATTTAATTTAGGTTTACTTTGTCCTTCTTCTTCAGGTGTCTTAGGATGGAGCCTGAGGTCATTGATTTGAGGTCAATTTTGTTTTCTAACATGAGAGTTTCATGCAACTCATCCCCTGGAGTTCTCCACCAGGGCGGTCCCACAAATTCTGATGTGTAGTGTTTTAGTTTTAATTCAGTTCACAACACTTTCTAAGCTCTCTTCTGATTTCTTCTTTAACCCATGGGTTATTTACAAGTATGTTCCTAAGTTTTAAGTATTTGGGGATTGTCCCGATATCCTTCTGCTGTTGAATACTAACTTGATTCCACTACAGTCAGAGAATACACTTCATATAATCTAAAACCTCTTTAATTTATTGAGACTTGCTTTATGTCCCAGAATATGATCTTTTTTGGTAAATAGGTAGTGTCCAACTCGAAGAATGGGTATCCTTCTATTGCTGGATGGAGTGTTTGACAATGTCAATTAGGTCAAGTTGTTCAAGTCTTATCAATATGAAGAGGGGGTATTAAATTCCCTGACCATAATTGTAGATATTTTCCATTTCTCCTCACAGGTCTATCCGATCTTGCTTTATTGGTTTTGAAGTTCTTTTATTAGGTGCATAAATTGTTAAGAGGTCCTCTTGCTGAATTAAGTTCAATAGCTTTACAAGATGACCTTCTTTATCCCTTTACTGTGGTATCTTCTTTGTCTGACATTAATATACCCACTCCAGTTTTCTTCTGATTATTATTATCACAGTAAATCTTTTCTCATCTCTTTGTGTCTTTGTAGTTAAGGTGCATTTGTTTTGTTTTATTTTTTGTAGGCAGCATAGAGTTGAGTATTGCTTTTTTCATCTTCTAGCAATCTCTTTTAGCCAGGGTATTTTATATTTACATTTAACGTGCTTATTGGTATAGTTTGGTTTAAATCTACAAACTCGTTGTTTCCTGTTCATTCCATCTGTTCTTTTTTCTCTTTTGAATTGATTGTATACTTTTTTATGATTCTATTTTATCTTTTTTGTTAGCTTCTGAGCAATATGTCTTTGCTTTGCTCTTTCAATGGTGGCTTTGGGATATATAGTATCCATGTCTACTTTCTCACAGTCGGCCTTTAAAAGATATTTTATCACTCTGCATACAGGATACAAACCTTAAAATACTGTGCTTCCCTGTTTCCCACTGACTTTTATGCTACTATGGTCATGCATTTTGCTTTCACACTTCCACACTTGTTATAAACCTCATGCTACATTCTTATTTCTTTAAACTCTCAACTGTCTTTCAAAGAGATCTAAATAATACCTATTAATTTAAAAATATATATTAATACGTTTTAAATAAGTAATAAGAATATATGTAATGTATAATAAAAATTACGTGTGTGTACGTGTCTCTTAAGTGTTCGCCCTGTAGTTCCCTTTCCAGGGCCCCTCGCCCCTGCCCGCCGCCCGCGGTCCTCCACGGCCTCCGCGTCCTTCCGCCGAAGGACGTCCTAAACCTCACGGTGCGGGTTCACGGGGGGGGGGGGGTGTGAATTCTTTCGGCTTTTGATTGTTTATCTGGAGTCTAGACTCGGCCTCCATTCAAAGCACGGAAGGGCAGCTGGGGTACAGTTCTAACGTAAAATTGAGTCTCTGGGACTCTGCCGCATCAGCGGAGCTGAAATATTATTTTCTGTTTTCCTGAACTCCGCCAAGAGCTGGTCCCCATTTCAGAAAAGCGCATCACTTCCGACGGCGCCCCCGGAGCCCGACCCCCGACGCCCCGACCCCCGACCCCCGCCCGCGCAGTGGCCCACCTGACGCCCGCGCGTCCCCGCGACCCCGGGAGCCGGCGGCGGCCTCGGGGTTTCCGCGCCCTCGGGCTCCGGCTCCCGCGCGCGGCTTCTATAACCTGGAATCCGCTGTGTAACGAGGGTCAGGGTCAGGGAAGGGCCGCGCCCTCCGCGCGGGCGCGTCACGAGCCACCGCAACGTGGTGGCCGCGGGCAGCCGCTCTTGCTTTGCTCGCAGCTCCGTGGGCAGCAGATTGGGTCGGGCTCCGCCGCAGCCCGCGGGCCGAGTGCCTCTGCCTTTGGGCTGACCCGGCGGACCGTCCGGGGACCGGCCCGGCCTGGACGGCCAGGGGCCTGGGGACCCGCTGGGACTGCCCGCTAGCGACGTGTCCCGCCCGCGGCCGCTCCGGGGCGAGTTCCCGCTTCCTCCGCGGCGCTCTGCCTCCAAGAGGGAGAAGGTGGAGGCGGCCAAGCCTTCGGAGACCTTGGCTCGGGCCCGCACGTCACCTCCGCCGCCGGGTGCGGGCCGCGGCTGGGCGCGGGGCGGCCGGGCTTACGGACGTGGGAAAACAGACCCCGCTTCTGGATGAGAGGCGCGGCCCCAGCCCACTGCAGAAGGAATGCGTACACAGACGGGGGCCGGGGCCGGACTTCGTAATCCATCACTGAGCATCGCAAAATACAGGTTACAAAAAGGGACGTCAGGCCAGGCGGGCTTGAGAAGCTCCGCTGTGAACAGTCTTTTGTCCATTCCGCCCCTCGCCTCTCTCCAAGGGCACATGCCCTGTCTTGGTTTCTCCTGCAAACAAATGACGAAAAGTCCCCTCGTTACTCAAGAGACCTTCCCCTCTGCGGGCGGATGACAACGGTCTCCTCTCCAGCTGCCCAGTAACAGGACTGTGTGTGCCTGACGGACAGTGTTCCTCTCTGGGCGCTACTTACACAGTCGTAAAGAAGTAAAGTAAAATGAGGACTTTGTAATTACCCTTGTCTTGTTTTGTTTTTTCCTAGAAATTGATGAACCAGAGCACTGACAGCCCGCAGTAAATGATCCCGCAAGCAGTCCTCATTATCAGATGGCTGAACAATTAATCAGGTAAACGACCAAGTGAGTAACCAGACAAATGACAACTCCCGCTACAACAGGCCCTACACACTCTTGACCGTGACCTTCAGCTGGCAGTGTCCCCACATTAGGGATGGCAAGACACCAGCACCGCGGACACCAGAGAATGTTGTCCATGGACACAATGCACGACCCAAGTGATAGGATCTACCAGTGTGGCCCGGGAGTTTGGGACACAGCACGACTCTGAAGTCCACCGAGAGGACAGACTGTCCAGACCCAAGCTCTCCTAGGCTGGCCTTGCTTTTGCTGATACACTTTCCTCACAACCACGGGTTACACACTGCATACAGCAAGAGTGCGTACAAATCACAGTGAAAACCAACAGATATTTAAGCCTAGAGGGCACAGAGTCTCCGTGTTTTCATTTTGCCCAGGGTAGCAGAGGCCGGGCCCGCAGAGAACCAGGATGTTTTCATTTGGGAGAGGTCCTCTCCAGCTACTCCAATGTCAAAAGTCAGCTCTGTTCTCATTGCCTTTTTAGGAGACTCCTTCCCTGGAATGCCGCTGCCTCCCCATAGGTCCTAGAGAGGCAAAACGACTTCAAACGCACAGAGCCTGCAAATATTTAACAAAGGTAAATTCATGAGCCAGAGTAACCTCAATGTTCTGACAACACCTGTTGGCCAAGGATGTGTGGCAGCCAACCAGAAGCCCGGGGACAGCCCTCAGCAACGCCACCGGAAAGTACCAAGAGACAGCCTCCTCATTTGGCTGAACCAGGGCACAACCTATTCTAGGAAATAAGTCTAAAATCCTATCGGGCAACAGACAACAAATAGGCTTTCTTGCCAGGCTGCACATAAAAGGTAACATTTGCGTGGCATTGTGTCACGTCCGGCTTATTGGGGAGCTGGTAGCATGTAACTATTTAAGAAGAGGTAGGGAGCACGCTTCGCCCCCCACCCCTCCCCCAATAATATATTCCAAATCCTTGGACCTTCCAGTGAAATTTACTTAAAGATGGATTAAGTCTCATTTCATCCTCCAAGAGAGCTGGAGCCTTTGTTAGGAAATCTGAGCTCCATGCAGAGGACGCTGCTGGTGACCCACCTGGCTCATTTACCAGGTCAGTGACCCATCCCCGAGCTGCTGTGTGTGTCGGGTGCTCCCGGCCGTCCCCTTCTCTGGAGGGTCTCCTCCATCCGCCACACAGGAGACGTGCATCGGAGAGATAATGCCCCTCCCCACAGGCAGTCCAAAGACCCCCCAACCCTGGGATTGGAGAGATCCTCCCTTGCCTCCAGGGAAGACCAGCTCTGAGGCTGGTCTCACACTCACCCACGGCAGCTGTGCCCCCAGGTATTAAACAGAGTCACGCAGCTGCCTGTGCTCTTAGCTTTCACGTAGACACAGCTCGTGGGTTTATAACTCCACTCGACCATGACTTCAAGGACAGGAACCCTCTAATCTTTAATGTTTGCTAAATATCCCCTACAGCTAGAACTTTCCCAATTTTTTAAGAATGACCCAAAATAAGACATTAATGTGTCATGTGTTGTAACACGTGTGGGCGTGTGTAATCTCAGAGCTACAGTTCATGAAAGAATGTCCACCTTTACTACGCCTGTTTTCTATTTCGGATTTAAAATGTTGGCTCGGGTCATGATCCCAGGGTCCTGGGATCGAGCCCCGCATCGGGCTCTTTGCTCGGCGGGGCGCCTGCTTCCTCCCCTCTCTCTCTGCCTGCCTCTCTGCCTACTTGTAATCTCTGTCTGTCAAATAAAATAAATAAAATCTTTAAAAAAATAAATAAAATGTTGGTCACTAAGACAAAAACACAGAGGGAGACAAACTATAAGAGACACTTAAGTCTAGGAAACAAACACGGCTGCTGAGGTAGGAGTGGGGCAGCTGGGTGACGGGCATTAAGCAAGACACATGATAGAATGAGCACTGGGTGTTGGACGCAACTGATGAGTCACTAAATTGTACCTCGGAAACTTATAATACACTATATGTTAACTAACTTGAATTTCAATAAAACCTAAAAAAAAAAAAAACTTGGTCACGACTCCCTAAAGTAATTTTACTAACCGAGTGATGTGTATGACACACAGTTTGAAAAACGCTGCCTGTAATGCTTAGCAAAGTGACTCACACATAAGAGGTACTCCATAAATATTTTATGAATGATTAAGCGATTGGCTGGTTATGAGAATATCCGACTAACAGTCTGGAAAGGCCCTGACCTTTGGCTCTGGGTCTTTGGATCTTTCCAATTTGTTAGACTTCCTGGCAAGTTCCATGATTTACCTTCACAGACGGTGAGGCCCCTCTTGGGGCCCCAGGAGGGAAGGGGTCAACCCGAAGGGCCTTGTGGCTGGGTTTGCCCAAGTCCTTAGGCTCCCAGACAAGTCCTGTAGTTTTGGAAATGGGCAAATGGCCCCAAATTCAGGACAGCCAGCAGTGACCAGAAATTAGCTCAGAGTGTTACCTCCAGAGAACAGCTGCCAAAGAAGGCTGCAAGCGAATAAAGTGGGAATCATGAATGAAAGCAGAAAAATAAAAAAATAATAAAACATGTAAAGCAGCAAAGAAGGCCGTGAGTTCCATTGGTACCATCACGATAGGACGCCGGGCTGCCACGCCGTAATCTGGAAAACACTTGTTCTGTGGGTTCCTGAAGAAGACACACACCATAGGGGAAAAAAAACAAACTGGGGGAAGGAGCTACTTCGTTAGGAGCTGGGCCAGTGCCTAAGCCCTCCCAGACCCAGGGGCTCCTGGGTCATGGTGGAGAGTCCGGTCCTAGCCGATAGGAAACAATAAGGTCCACGTGCTTTTTTCTCGACTGTGCTGACTTGTCCAAGATTCTAGGAAGAAAGAAAGCAATGAGGAAGGAAGGAAAGAAAGGGGAGGAAGATGGGGGAGAGCCTGGAAGGAGGCACAAGAGCTGCGCACTGGGGCCAGCGCTGGGCCGCACCAGGGCTATGCACCGTGGCCGCTGCCCTCCGTCCTCCGTCCTCCGGGGCCCAGCTGGCCGCCCCCTCCCGCAGCATCCGACGGCATCGGGCTGGGCCCTACCCCAGCGACAAACCTAGCATCTTTGGGTCTGCCGTTGCGTGACCCTCCTACCCACGAGCGCCTGAACCCCCATTTTATCAACCACCACCCCCGGATGAAGCAACCGGCACTTTGACCTATTTGCAACCACCGTTTACTGCAAAGCAGACTGTGAACTTGAGTGGGAAGAAGTTTCGGCTTCAAGTCCACCGCTGTCTAACAGACCTGAGGACACCTCCTTCCGCTGGGAAGTTAGGCGGACGTCTCCCCAGCGTTAACAGCTCTGGTGACCTTCTCATCGAGAGGAATCGCGGACGTCCTCTTACAGCATCCACGGTGCTGCGGCCTCTCAAAATACCGCCGATGCTCGTTGCTACGTTTACCACCAGATCTGCTGGTGCACAGCCCTCTGTACCCTGCTCCATGCTTGTAAGAACACGTGCGAGTGGGCACCGTCCCCATGCGGACTACTGATGGAGGAGGTATTGTTCACGTTAGAATTTTTAATATTTTGAACATGTCATATGTCTGTAATGTATAGGGTTAATGAAATTTAAAAAAAAAAAAGTATTTTTAAATATTTAAAAATAAAGAAACTGAAACTCCGGTTCAAGATCAGGGGAGGGAGAAGTGGGGCTGCAGGTATGGGGGGCCAGGGCCGGGGCAGCCGAGCCCACACTCTGCCCCGACGCTGAGCCGCGGACCCCACGCTGTCCGGCACCCCGCTCTTGGTGACGGCCCCACGTCTCCTTTCAGGGGATCGTCACCAGTTCTGATCACTCGTGGGAAGGAAGACTCAAGGGCTCAGGGCTTCTCCTCCAGGCCCTGTGCTCTCTGCTCGGAGCCCTTTGTGAAACCTGGTGCCACCCACTCAGCCTCCTCGTTAACTTAATTTGCGTCTGTTCTGGGCCTTAGCCTGCCCCATTATTCCTCTCCCGAATTTTACAAGAAGTTCTCTTTATGCTTTTATTCTCGCAAATGTAAATACAGATCAAGACGCCAGGGAAGGTATCCGCGTCCTCCCGCCCCCGCCCCGGCCCCATTCTCCCCAGGAAACGGAATGCAGGAAGCAGGGAGCCCTGGAACTGGGCGGGCCCTGGGTCCTTATTTCCACTGCCTCCCTGCTTCTCAGGCTCTTACTCCTAACCGTCGTGGCCACCAGCGGGTCCTAAGTGGGCCTCTGCCCTTCGGTGACCCACCACGGGACAAGCTTTCAACAGGCAGCAAGGAGATTCCCCTCTTTATGCGGGACGCTTTGCGAACACGCAGATGAGACAGGAAG
Organism: Mustela nivalis; assembly: GCF_964662115.1. NCBI lineage: Eukaryota > Metazoa > Chordata > Mammalia > Carnivora > Mustelidae > Mustela > Mustela nivalis. The sequence goes on along the minus strand of NC_139025.1, from coordinate 4,760,309 downwards.
AGTGTCCGGTCTGTCCCTAGACCCGGACACACACACACACACAGCACAGCACACTGTCCATTCCAGCGACGCGGAGCCCAGAGGACAGAGAGCGTGGTCCCGGGCGGCCTTTCCTTCACGGGGGGAGCACACAGGGTCTCCCACGCTTACTTCTCCTTTCTTCTCATTTCACCCACTTCCTTTGGACCTTAGCAGGTGCCCCCTGGGAAGGGTTCCGTGGTCACCCAGGACAAGCACTGGCGAAGCAAAGAAAAAAAACGACATCCTCCTTCCCTGCTAAGAGGCACCCTGGGGAGGGAAAGTCGCGCCAGGTTTCTGAGACTGAGCAGGCCCCGGAGCCCTTCTCCCCCACCCCCAACAAGTACCCTCCATTCCCTGGACCGTGGCTTGCGCGCTGCTGAAGCAGGGTAATCTAAATTCTGTTCTGACCTCAGCAATTTAAAGCACGCAACCAACAATGCCTGTATCCTTTGTTTTCTTCTCCTTAGGTCAGTAACGGGATCCGAGAGGGTTCTGTCTTGCCAGAATTCTTTATTTATTTACATTAAAAAAGGGCGAGGGGGGGGAGTACGACCCCCAACAACGGTTTTGCTCCTTTTCTGCACTCCTGCACTTGGGTCCCGGCCTCTACCTTGCTGGAGGGGGTGCTTAATTACTCCCAGGCTTTGCCAGAGCCGCTCTCGGTTCAGCTGTAGCACTGTTTACACTGCAGCCCACATTACAGAATCCCACGGACTGTGGCTCCTCCGTGTCCTCCCTCAGAGGCCGGGCTGTGCTTTCACGATACACACGGAAGAGTTTCAGAAGCCTCCGCGCCCCCCTAGCTGGAAAACGCTTGATCCGGGGATCGGCCCCCCAGCCCTGCACGGGAGGCTGCATTTCCCCCTCCCCCCACCCCCCCAGAGATGTCAGTTAAGATTCCTCATCAGCCACTAGACCGAATTATCCCGAACCATCCTGCTGAGAGACTCTGCAAGCCCGCCGCCCGGCCCCCGCCCCCCGCCCCCAGCTAGTGCTCCATCAAAGCCAGACCCTCCTCTCAAAATGGAGGCTGACCGCCGTCCTACCCTTGCCTGGATGGGCCTCAAAATCAGCGTTTCTAAAGAATACCAAGAAACGATGGCGCCTCCCCCACAGGAAAACCACTTTTATGGCTGATTAATCAGCAACAATGCTGCAAATGACCCGTCTGCAAAAAAAATCTTCAGCGCCCTCGAGATCTAAATTACTCTAATTTTTCTTCCCCAAAAATTAGGTATGATATTATAATTTCAAGTAATGCCGGAGCCATTTCTCCCTTCACTGGATACCAAGCTCAAGATGTTACAGGAAAAAGAAATAGCTTTCACCGCTGATATGAAAAATTTAAAAGACAGACAAGTGTGAGCAAACAAAAGCTGTCACATCAAATACTGCGGGGGGGCAGGGGGGGTCTAGAAAAAATGCCAGAAATGCTCAAGTCTAAATAAAGTCATTTATTTGTTATTTTAACCCCTTCACTGTCAGTCGCTGGCAAGGCTAACGGGCCCTCGGGGGGTGGGAGGTACTGGGGACAGCTCTCTGGGGCTCCTCTCCACGGTGGTCCCATCACAGGGTCCGCTTAGTCCCCTGGTCCCCTGCAGGGTTTCCAAACACAGTATCGCCGACGCTTCTCTGCTCCCGACTGCTCTGAGGGCATCACTTCTTCAGAGAAGTGTCCAACGGCCACCTCCTTAAGCAAAATGACTAGACCCCGAGTCGCCCAAGGGCGGCAGCCACACACCGTCCACGCGCGTCCATGGAAGCAGGTACGCGGCCAAGCGCGGTGGGAGTCCTTTCTTGAATTTAGTGTCCTAGATGGCTAGCACGCAACTCCAAGATAGGACTCCTTCGGGAAAGGGGAGAAGACACAACCCGGACAGACCCGGGACGCATCCCTTGCTCCTTCCTGGTCACGTCCCTAAGCCCGTTTCCTAGGTCGAGCTGATGTACTTCTACAAAATACTGAGTAAGGCCAGTGAACGAGCACCGCTGATGATGGGCTCCAGAACTAGAGGCCAAGTATTTCCAGCTAAAATGGATTGATCGGACACCGATTGTGCACACTTCAGCAGGCCCCGAGATGAGTAAGTCCCAGCTCCGTCCTCGAGAATCTGCCCGCCCCCCCCCCCCCACTCTCTCGGCCCAAGACAGTGAGGCTTCTGCTTCCAACAAACTGCTTTGGCGGTGGCTAGCAGCCTGCCCAGCCGAGAGGGCTCCACAGACGCACCCCCCACCCACGTGCGGATGCCCTGACACGCCTGGTCTGCGAACTTTCTCCCAAGTGCCCACCCATCCCTCGCCGGTAGGGGGCCCACCTTGAGCTGCCCGGCACCTGTGGCTCTCAGAGGGGAGCCTGGGAGGCGTCCTGGGTCCTTATCCCTCCCTGAAGCCAGCCAGCTCCCCAGCACAGAACGCAGACCGCAACCCCACCTCGCCGGCTCTCAGGTCTCCATCTCCACGGCCTTGTACCCTCGATCACCGCCCCCCACTCAGACGTGCTCATCTCTGCTCAAGATCCTTCCTTGAGTCCCGAGCTCGTGCCCAGTCCCGCCCCGGGCTCACCCCCTCCTGTCTCAGGGTGCCCACCCTACCTGCATCTCCTCTCCTCTGCTCCTTGGCACCAGGCACTGTGCCCGACCAGGTTCACGCAATTCGACTGTCCTACTAGGGATGAATGCTTCGTGGGCAGGAACCTGGCTGTTCAGCTTGGGAACCCCCAGGGCCTGCTACAGGGTGTGAGGCAGGGCAGGCCCTTAAAACGGGAAGGACTGAGAGGTGCTTGATCTATACACCAAAGCAACGCCCTTGGGTCTGTCACAGGTAATGCTCGCTGGCTTTCCAGAGAAGTCTGCTTAAGGAAATGCTGTGCTTTTCCAAGCTATTCACGGACAGGAGGAATGTGCAGGTCTCCCGTCCAGAACTACAGGCTGCCTGGGGCTCATCTGACCACTTCGCCACACTCCCCAGATTCCTCCCGTCTGGCCGCACCGCTGTCTTCTCGGCGGTTCCTCACCTCGTGCAGATTTGCTGCGGGTGGCAGAGAAGGTGCCTCTGGGGTCCCTGGCACCCGGCGGCGGCCACCTGCTCGCCCGCCGCGTGGCGGCTGCCCCGACCCCTCGGGGTCGATGCTGGGGGAGCCGATTCTGAGGCCTCCTCCCGTGTGCCGCTCCAAGGGACGCAGCCATGTGTTCTCAGCCCAGACATTCTGATGTGGGTTTCTGTGTGGGAGAGAAAAAGATGCACACACTCCCCGAGTCTAGGATTTGTGGCTTGTGTTATCTCACAACTTCACATTTGGAAGAGGTATTTTAATTTCTTATGAGTTGTGAAAATAATTATGTAATTCTGCCACCTTCTTAAAACTAAGATATTTCAAACTGACTCCATGTAGTCTGGGGCTGACACCCTTAAGAGGACTTGGCTTTTTTTTTTTTTTTTTTCCCTTGGAGTTTTCAGCCAATTTGTGCCAAACAAACTCTTGAGTTGTTAAAACAGTTCGTGATGGAGAACCATCTTGCATACAGAAGTAAAGGAAAATCCTTCTTCCCTCCCAAAATTAACTGTCAACAATGAGTTCTGAAATACAAATGCCGTTTGCGGTCTCGGCAAAGCCCACTTTCCAGTCTGTTTTCGGGCTCTGGCGGTCTCCAGTGCTGCCGGATTCCTCCATCATCCTGTCTGGCTCTTCTTTGTCCCTCCCTGGGTCTCCCTGATTTGTCCTCGGTTATTTAGGAACCTAGGGAAAGGTTCGAGAAGATTGCACCAGCAAACGCAACTATGAAGTTCTCAACGATGTATCTTAAATGACTGCCCAAAAGGCATTTCTCTATCCAAGTCTTCCAACTCTAGCGTTACTCCTGCCGACCATGAAGCCATTCGGCCATGGATATTTCTGAGCATCTGCACCTGCCCAGACCTCGTCTGGGGCTCTAGGGACCCCGAGCGAACAGGCAGATGAAATCACAGACCCACGTGTGACCGGACGAAGTGCATACTCCCACATCACCCCGGCCGGCCACGTGACACTCACACTGCAAGGTGATCCTTTTGTTAAGTACAGACCAGAGACTGTCAGTAGTTAGAACGTGTTTATCATTTCTTCCAGGGCATAAGTTTTTTTTTTTTCTCATATGTATTTCATATTCCTAGCTGGAGGAATATCAAAAAAATCTGAATATCACCATCTGGAAGTTATGCCATGGGCTCCAGTGGGCAGGATTAGAGCTGGGTTTCTCTTCTTCCTCTGAAAGTGTGTTTCTTCTGCTTTGAAATGAGCACAGACGCGTTGGATCCCCTGATGAGACCGACCCAGGCTCTACACAGCCCCGAGTCTCCACCCTCCGTCCTCGCGGGCTCCTGGGCTTCTCCGGTGCCGAGGAAGGGGGGTGGGGTCCCTTCAAGGACACCTGATCGTCCGTGACTCACTCACCCCATAAATCGAATGTGCTGACAGACGCGAACGCCAGCGACGCGGCGCCCCGCTGCTCACCGAGCCGGCTGCTGCTCTACCTGGGTCCCGGGTTGTGCAACGGAGCCCTCGGGAGCCATTCCAGTTTCGAAAGCGTGCGGTCACCACTGACTGTGCCACACGGCGTCACTCCCCTCCACCGGCACCCCCCTCGCTGGTGTGTAATGGTTACTCTGAAACGACTGGTATTCTTCAGGAACAGAGGCTGTTTTTTGAAAACACTCACTTTTTATGCCTCTAGTCTATCACTGTTATGTTTTTAAGTCTCGAGGTGTCATCCCAGAACGCCCCTGTCCTCTCCCCCTGTGGTCCTCTCCCCCTGTGGTCCTCTCCTTTGCCAGACCAGCCCAGGAGCTTCTGAAAGAAGCCTCCCCACCTGGCCCATGAGACACGTGTGAGACCCAGACTTATTTTTTAGATTAAAATTGTGGGGCGCCAGGGTGGCTCAGTTGGTTGGACACGTGCCTTCGGCTCAGGTCATGATCCCGGAGTCTGGAGACGGAGCCCCGCATCGGGCTCCCGGTTCCCCAGGGGGTCTGCTTCTCCGCCTGACCTTCTCCCCTATTATGCTCACTCTCTCTCTCTGTTAAATAAATAATCTTTTTAAAAAATTAAATTAAATTAAAATTGAATTTAAAAATTTTTTTTAATTCTTATAGACATAGCTAGAAAAATGTGGCTACGGCCCATGTCAGAGAGATTACCGCCTGTCCTCGCTTCTGTGAACTTCATGGCTTCTGGTCTCTCACTGGATGGCTGGTCTTCCCTCCATTTTGAGTTTGCTTTGGTGCGTGGTGTAAGAAAACAGCCCAGTCGCATTCTTCTGCTTACAGCTGTCCAGTTCTCCCAGCACCATTTCTCTCTCTATTTTTTTAAAGATTTTATCCATTTATATGACAGAGGTCACAAGTAGGCAGAGAGGCATTTCTTAAAGAGACGCATCCTTTCCCCTCTGTAAATTGCTGCCTTCTTTGTCATAGATTACAGCCACTGTGGGAAAAAGGATGGAGCTTCCTCAAGAAATCAAAATCAGAAATACGGGACGATCCAGTAATTGCACTACTGGGGATTTATCCAGAGAAAATGAAAACCCTATTTGAAAAGATATACGCAACCCTGTGTTTACTGTAGCATTATTTATGGCAGTCGAGCTATGGAAGCAGCCCAAGTGTCCATCCGCAGGCAAATCCGCGACGCGTGCGGAGAGCATAGCACCACGCACACGACCGTCCGGTCGCTATGCTGGACACCGGAAACTAAGGGAATGTTGCGTGTCAACTAGGTTCAAATTCAGACGTTTAAAAATCCTAAATAAAATCCAATTGCCTTTTTAGCTCTCCCCTGTTAACTATTAGTTAACAGTTTGCATTGTGTGTAACATTAGCTCTTTCTTAAATTTTCACAGGACAGATTTGGTTCGGAGACATGCTCTGACGAGCGTGCATGGCGGGTGTCTGACCGGGGGACCCTCCCTAAATCCGCGGCCACCGCCGCTGTAGACATCTCTTTCAAGTCTATTTCGAGTTAGAAAGCCTGCCCTGGTGAATTCCGTCCAGTCGCTCTACCCTACGCCCAACTGGTGTTTATCACTAGGTGGTCCGGAGCACAAAGGAAGGTCTCCCAGATTCCTCTCATGTGGAGATACAGAGTTGCACGCCCCTAGGCCTGATCTGGGATGAGGCATCCTGCCTCCCCAAGCAGCGGTTCCCTCCCCCAGGTGACGGATGTGCTAAGAGCACCCAGCCCGCCGGCCGGACAGTGGGAATAAGTGAGTCTTCGGGCGAAGCCCACAGAGCAGCGGGCACAGGCAGCCGTTGACTAAGATGTTTGCTCCTTAATCCCTTTGGCCTAAGGACAACGTAACTGAAGACGTTTACAGGACCGCAGAGGGCTGGAGCCTGAGGTTCCCTTCGGGAGGAAGAAATCTATAAACCATTGCAGTGAAGCATTTTATAATAATGCATTATACGGCCTGTACTCAGAACTTTGACCCAGAACGCTATTTTTCCATAAACAAGACTCACATGGAGACTTGGTCTACACACAACAAACCAGCTTTATGCTCAGAGGAGATCAAACAACAGATCGCTAACAATGTTATTTTTCTGTTTGTTTTATTTTAAAGATTTTACTTATTTGACAGAGAGAGAGAGAGCACGAGCGGAGTGGGCAGCAGACAGTGGGAGAGGGAGAAGCAGGCTCCCTGCTGAGCAGGGAGTCCGACACGGGGCTCAACCCCAGGACCCTGGGCAGAAGGCAGATGCGTAGGCAGCTGAGCCATCCAGGCGCCCCACTAGCAACGTTTTGTACAAACTGGTTTACATTCCTGGACCTAATCCTGAATATTTTTTACAAGCTACCTTAACTATGTCATCAGGAAGGTTTTTGGTGGACAGCTTTGAACCTAACTTTGCACTCTGAGGGTAATTAATAGTATAGGAGTGTTGCATATTGTATACACACTTTGTAACTATTAGGTAGAAGATACTCTAATACTGGGCCTATTCTGGGCTCAGGAAACAAAGCCCCTTGACATTTATGACACAATCTAGCTTGGTTATTCAGACTGAACTGGGTAGGGAGTCATCTGGATTTCATTTCCCCACACTCTTACCGTAGGTTGGAAGGGTCTCTACGCGGGACAATTCACACTCTAAGTTGGCCTCCTCTTCCCTCTGACCCAAGGAGAACTGCGAGGTGGGGAAAGCTCTCCATGGAAAAGAGCGTGCCCAGGAAAACAGATCCGTGCACGGCAGGACTGGATGAACCACACAGGCTCCCGTGACCACTGACTCCTGTCAGACGTTCTCCTGTGGTTCCTGCCTTCAGCGTTTATAAAAGCAAACTGCCCCAGAAAGCAACTGGCTCTTCCTCAGCTGGGGATGTGCTCTTACCACACCGAGTGGCACTGATCACACACCCAGCCCGGACTGGGGAGAGCAGGCTCCCGCAGTGAATCTGGGCGACATTAGCTAGTCTTCACACAACAGAAAGAAGATGCGGCTCTGGAAGCTTCTGAGGCTTGCCCAAGGCCCTGGGCCGAGCCAGATAGGTACAAGGTCATCTATGGGCCCTTCCCTCAGACCGTGCTCATGCCTCCCTCTGCAAGGGACCAGCCTGCCCTGTATGCCTAGGGAACTGGCCAGGTCTGGGGCCCTGGCTGTTCCTTTCCATCAGGAGGAGGAAGGAAGGAGCCTTCCTCTCAGGTCCCCAGTGGTGCCAAGGAGCCTCTGAGGCCCCCATTTCCTGAGCTCTCCCTCAGCAGCAGCCACGATCTGCAACCCAGTAGAGAGCCACACACTGAGGCTCGTGTTCTCATTTCGGGGGCTGTGTTCACAGTCATTTCCTAGCTCGAGTTAGCTCTAGGGAGGTGAGGCCTGTAACAGCCCTGCTGCTGTGCCCCAGCAGCCTACAGGATGTGCAAAGTGCACATACAGACGTACACACACACACTAATCACCTAGTGACATCTGGGAGCAACGAGTGCTTCCGTCCCTTCACGACTCGGACACTGAGAACCGACCTAATCGCATTCACAGGAAACAGGCTAATACTGTTAACATGGCACCAGAGAAAAGTACAAATCACTTGCAAGACCAGGATCCAGCAACCTTAGTTTTTCTGATCTTGTTTTTGGAAAAGCCTGTCTTCTCCTTTACAGACCGATTACATCACCACACACTGTGCTGAGCGTCAGGCACCGTGCGCGGAGGCCTTCCCACGTTATCAGGTGAGTCCTTACAGGAGATAGCCGACGACAACACAGACGCCCACATCTGCAGCAGATGAGGGGATGCGGAAGTACGTGACAAGGGACCCGCACATCACAGCACGGAGCCGAAGCCCGCGGCCAGACCAAGGCAGTGGCCTCCGCTGCTTTGTTCCTCTCCCGCTCTCACTGAGCAGAGGGTCCGAGAGCTCTGCGGTCTGTTATGTGACTCACCTTCTCCGTAGGGCCCAAGGGTAGAAGCGACTGCGAACTTTCCCTGAAGAAGGTTTCTTCCCAGTCCATCCTGATCATAGGGACCTGCACAAAAAATATAGATAAAGTATATCTTAGTGATTGATGGACATGATACAGTTTCCTTAAAAAGGATTCCAGACAATAGAGAAACGACTGCCCATCCTTTATAGATTCAGTACTGGTTGAGCTGAGGCTACTATAGGTCCACGGGAGTGCGGGGCCCTGGGAGGAAGAAGAAAGAGTATGGGGGGTGGGGCCCTCCCTTGACCCCAGAGATCAGAGCCGAGTTCTGATCTTATCTTTTATCTGCTCAAAGTCAGAGTTCCAGAAAGCTCTGCTTTTCCCGACATGAGCTCGGTTCCGCACCAGAAGCTCACTTCTCAAACACGGCGGACGGAGGACTAATAGGAACACTGTGTGTTGACAACCCTGGAACCAAAATTTTTAAAAATAAATGAAGTCTTAAAACTCCATGTTAAAAAGAAAGATGGAGGGAGGGAGTATTTCGGGGGAGGGAGAAGACCCTTGGGCTGTTGCCTCCCGGCCAGCGAGGAGCCTGTGGTGACACGTGCCATGTGGCCGTCCAGTTTGCTCCCGGGAACGAGCAGGAGCCGACTGAGCCGGGAGCAGATGCGGCGGCTTCACGTGGAGCTGGTAATATTGCTTTAGCTTTACTATTTTTAAGATGCCATAAGACTGCTTTGTCTTTTTTCTTAAAAAAAAAAAAAAAAAATTACAGATTAACTTAAAACCGGTGGGGTAGACAGCTCTCCTTTTCTTTCAGGAGGAGAATTGTGGAATCGCTTAAAAATCACAGCCTGGTTCCTCACACATCATGGCTGCTGACTTCGGTATTTGTCTCAGGAGCGTGATGAGCTTTGTGCTGAATACTGATTTGAGGTGTGGTTCACCACGCTGCTGACTTAAATTGTCCTTCCCACAACTTAATCTGAGAAGCCTGACGGTGGTGACAATCACAAGGACTGCTTTCCTTGGGTAAAACTCTGCTATCTGCAATTTACTCTGACAGGCTCCACAATTTTAAGAGCAATTAAATCCTAAGAATTTGCCCAGAAGAAAAAAATTCTATCACATTAAAAAAAAAAAAAATTTTTAAGAGAAGGTTAAAAAAAAAAAGAGAGAAAAGAGGAAAAAAACAGTTGAATTGAACAACTAATTTCTAACTGGTTGCTCTTTTATTTTAAAAAGAATAGAAAAATGTATTTGGCTGAGCCCAGAAATCGGGTTCGGTGCGGGGCAGCTCTCTCGGCCTGAGGACGAGGCCCGCCGGGGCTCACAGCTTGCTGACCGGCTGTTCGGCCACTATCCTGCCCACAGCCCCAGAGTGAAAGTAGGGGAAAGTGGAAAACTCGCAGAAAACCACCTTCAGAAGCTGCTGTCCCCTGACCACCCCTCAGCAGCAGCGGCCAGCTCCGAAGCAGGTGGGACCTGCCGGCCTCCCTCCGGGCTGTTCACGTCCTCGCCCCTCCCCCGTCACCACAGAGACGGAACCCAAAGGAACAGCAGCAGCCAACCAGGCCCCCCTGCCCATCTGACCCGTCCTGGGGCCGGCAGGCGGGGAAGTCTTCCTTCCTCACCGTCTAGGGGATAGGCTCAGAGGCAGAACTCTCTGACTGCTTGCCTTTGGGGGAATTCCAGCTGCACTTCTAATCTGCAGCCAGGGTCGCTGGTGTCCTGGAAAAGGACCTGTGTCCCAACCCGTTCTTGGCATTCCACACTCAAAATCTTGATTCAACAGGAAGCGAATCTGACACCGAAACAGCTACCCAGGTTACGTTTGGGAAATCAGATTGTTCTTTAAGAGATGTCAAATTATACCTAATGTTGGGGAACATTTCATATAAAATATGCATTGAATTCAGTAGAACATCTTTGAGGGGACGCCTTCGAGCTTCCTGACTCTTGTCATCAAGGAGCACGGAACTCAACGGCCCCAGCCACCTGGCCCACCGCCCCCTCCACCACCACCCCACCCTCTCCCCAACCCCAACTAAGGGTTACTGGACCCCAGAGAGACCAGCTGTTTGGCTGCCTTCCCTCCTCCTGGCATGCCCCACCATAGCCCGGACCACCCCCGCAGGGCACCCCCCCACCCCACCCCTCAGAGACGTCTACCCCTGACAACACTTCAGAGACATCTACCACTGACAACACCTCAGAGACGTCTACCCCTGACAACACTCGAATGACCTTGCCTATCTTTCCCTACCAGGCCCTGAACTCCGTGAAAATGGAGACAACCTCATGCATTCCCCAGCACCTCCCAGGATGCCTGGCACATGGCAGGGTGCCCAGCGATGTCCGCTGGAGGCTCCTTTCCTTTGGAGCTGCTGAAACAGCAGGCGCTCAGAAGCCTCCTTGGGATCACGCTGCCCTTGCTGACCATCTTCCCCAGCTGGTGGTAAACCCGGCGAGGGCAGAGGCCAGGTACCCCAGTGTCTTGGCCAGTGCTTTGCACCTGTGAGATGCTCAGTAACTGTTCACTGAATATATGAATCAAAGATAATACTAATACAGAGACCCTGAAAGTATGATTGGAAGCCTTCAAGCATCCCGCGTAAGAGAATATTACGAAATTGTCCATCACGGGTGCCTATTAAAGTCTACGGAACTTGACGTTGAACTTGCTGCAACACAGCATGGTGTTGGACCGATCATGCCGTTGGGCAAGAGATCACCCCACTGATGCGTCCTGGAGAAACAAGAATAAAGAGCTGATGTCTCATGATGGAGAGGGCACCCCGGAGTCCCTGCCACGCCCCTTCTTGGGCTGTTTGTTGCTTTTTCCTGGGCGACCCTCTCCTGGGCGACCCTCTCCTGGGTGACCCTCTCCTGCTCATCACTCAGTGCTGTCCTCTTCCCTCTGTCAAGGCCCACTTAGCCCGTACGACTCAGCTCAGCCTCTGCCTCCCAAGGACGTCTTGCTGGGCCCCTCCTCGCCCCCTAAACACACCTGCACTGATGCACCTGACACAACACCGCTCCACGACCCCTGTCACCACCACCCCAAGGCCCTTACTGGGCCTTGGGCCAGGAGGGGCCGAGTCGATTTCTTCTTCATCTTCAGGGCAGTGTCTGAGCAGGCGTACTCTGGGCAGAGTCAGATTCACTGTCCCCTGTCCCTGCAAGCTGCCTGGGACCCTGGCTCTGTTTTCCCCTGCCTGTACTTTCACCTGCTTCCCTTCATTTTAACCCCACGAAATGAAGTCGATCCTCCCCACATACGTCGTGTAAACACCCTGAGGTCTCCGGGGTGGGGGAGGAAGAACCGGCATGAGAAATGCTAAGTGGAACCTCCGAGAGAAGGCTCCCCTTGGGGCGGGCGTGGCCTCGGTCTCCCCAGCAGCTGAGGTTCCCCTCCCGGTGGTCAGGCCTCTCCCTTCAGTGCGTCAGGTGTGGGGACAGGGACAGGCAGAGAACCCCACCACCTCAGCCACCGTGCTGAGGGACACCTGCTACTTTTGGCAGCTCCAGAATAAACACCACAGTGAGCCCTTGCAGGACTGTCTCCTAAGAGCTGCCAGCCATTCCCTTCCACGCCCTCCCAGTCTTGTTAGGCACAGGGGACCCTGGCCTCAATGCCCCTTCCCCCTTTATTAGCATTAACATGGAACCCCAAAGGCGTGCATTACTAAAACCCGGCCACTCTGCTTTGAGCACTAGATGGACCCCTGAAGAGTCTGTGCAAAAAAGAACACCAGTGTGGTGGGCCTCGGTCCCGCGACCGACACGACCTCCAGAAGTGCATTCCTATAGGTCACAGGCTTGTGTCCAACGCAGCCTACGATGAACAAAGCATTCTTATCCTTCCTGAGCGCACACGGCCCCTGTGCACTGCATTTGCTTGTAGGGTCCCTAGAAAAAACTCAGCCTCACTAACAGCTCACGACCCTTCCTAGGAAATAAGCAAGTGCTAATTGAAACAGACACCACATTCCCACTTAAATGGGAATGCTCACGATTTCTGCGTGGAAACGGTCCTGTCCCTTAGAGTGGTGGATGTTCATTATCAGCCCGAATGCGGGCCCCACGAACTCACCGGGTCAGCGCTGGACGGGACGGTGCTGGTTACCAAACCCAACCCTCCAGCCCTGCCGGGTGAGGGGTGAAACGCAGCCATCAGGGGTCAACTGCTGTCCCTGCCACCATGTCCAGCCCTCACGTAGGGCAGGACATGGAAGTAGCCTTGGGTGTCAGCACCAGGAGCTCTTAATACACTAAAGCAAGGTCCTTAGTCCATTTTTTTCTGAAATGTCTGAAAATAGGTAGGCATTCCTGAAACAATGCTGAAGAGCCACCTACGATTAAAACTGACTGATGGGAGGGGGTTGTGAAGGTTCTTCGAACCGGTGCCTCTTTTTTTTGCTTAAAGGAAGAAGGGAGGGAAGCAGCCCTATATTCCAGATCCATAATCCCTTACACATACATCGTCCAAAACTCCAAAGAACCCTGAAAACCAAAGTTCTTTCATATGCTTAGCATACTACCCTGGCACGAGGCCACTTGGGTCCCTCTTCTGTCTCACTTGGGGCGAATACTTGTGTGATCGCTGTGGAAACACCTATGTCTTTGACAAGGGAGTGCTTCCTGGCTGCAGAACTCCACCCTACCCAGTGAATACGATACCCTAGATTCCCTTTCTAACATGAGGGGGGAAAATAATTCAAGTTCTGGAAAACACCCAGAGCCAAATATTTCGTGGACCAGTGTTGTCAAAGTCTGACATGAGGAGGGGAAAGCAGCACCTAAACTGGGGAAAATAAGGAGGTCAGGGGTTTCAAGGAGCTTGGGGTTACAAGCGGAAGCCTTGACCCAAAGCTGTCCCTCACAAACGCCGGAGAAACACATAGCACCTATCCCCGGGTCACTGGCTCAAACCTCAATGTTAATTCAACGTTAATTGAATTTTTTAACCATAAGTTAGCATACTTAACCATACAGAACCATAAGTCTGAAGTAGGTATTTCTGGTTTCTCTTTTTTTTTCCCCAGAAGAACATCAAACCCAGAACATCAAAATACCCTCCCAAACTAACACGAACAGGATCAGTGTTCAACACAGCAAGAAGGTCGGAGGACTTCAAGGCCGGGAGGTGCTTCACCCAACCACCCACTTGGTAACGCTCTTCCGCAGGAGGGAAGCTCTTCGGGTCTTCAAAACAGTTGGAAAATCACGTCCTGTGCATGTCTTGACCTGGCAGCCCTCCAGACTCAACCGTCTGTTGTACATACACACCCGTTTCTTGTTCGGATGATTCTGCCGGTGCTCACAAGGACAAGCTAAGAATCAGACCCTCTGCAACAGAGTCCGGGTTCTCCACTGAAGATCAGGACTCTGGGGGTGGCCCCTGCCAAAGCAGGACGCTTGTCCAAAAGCGTGTCCACCTGCTTTGGGGAACTTGATCTTTCTCGTGGATGACACCTTTCTCGTGGATGGGTTGTTAACACATTTTCACAGGAACTGGAATGCTAACTCTTCCTCCTTCCCGAGGGCACTGCTTCTCACCTCTTTCTGCACCACCACACACTGCTGATCTTTGTTCCCTGAAGAGTCTCCCAAGTGCACTTGTTCCCGTTGTTTCTGTCTTGTTATTTTCAATGAGCGCTATGACCAGAGTGGGACTTTCTCCTCCTCTGCAGAGCCAGCCCACCACCAGGGTGCCAGTGGGAGGCAGCGGAGGTGGCCCTCCAGAAGGTGCTAGAGGGTCCTGTCCACCCCCCCCCCCAACACCTCAGGGCTACGGACCTTTGCCAAGACGTGACAGCACTTTGAGACTTTCTGAGCCTGTTTCTCAGGAATCTGCTCCTTTTCTTGGGCAAATCAAGGATATCCAAAGCAGACTGAACTGTTTGGATGTCTGCATTTGCTTTTGGTTTTTCCCCCCGCACTTTCTCCTGCAGTCCAACTGAGTCATCCACATTTTTTAAACAATTTAAGACTCCATTTAATTGAAATAGTTTTATGTTGGTTTGAAAAAGTCGAGTGACAGGTCCTGTGAATTCAATGGAAAAGCATGTCAGCTTCTCCTGGTACCTTCGGTGGACAGGAGCATTTGTCACTGTTTTTTTTTTTTTTTTTTTTCTCTTCTCTGCTTGCTGAAATGTGATTCTGATTTATAAATCGACACCCGATTGACAGATGGATGGCCTACTTTCTGGGCGCTGGCTGCTGACAGAGCCCCAAGACATGTGTAAAGTGATACCTGCTCTCAAGGGGTCTTCATTGTTTTCTTCTCAACTAGAAACATTCCCAAAGCCAAGCTACAATATGAGAAAAATGAAAGACAGATGGTGTCATCAGGCCCTCTGTGAGAACCCGGTGGTGGAGATGGTTCCCCGGGAGCCCGATGAGGGCCAGGCCCACATGGGTCCAAGAGACAATGAGGAGGGAATGGGGTCTAACAAGTGCAGTTGGACAGGTGGAGGAAGGTGCAAGGTGTTTTAGGGAAGCAGAAGGTGGGAAGGAAATCTAGAGGCAAGAGAGAAAGAGTCAGTGAAGAAACCAATGTGGCTAAGGCAGAAGACTGTAAAGCTAAGGCTGGAAGTGTCTGAGGCTGGGATCTGCAGGTCCTGAAGCCCACTGTCTGTCCTTTCCTGCTAGACGGTATGGACTGGCTGGAGGTATGGTATGTGCACAGAACAAGAGGTCAGAGGCCCAGTCACTGGCAACCACAGGGCCAGGAAGGGCAAAGAAATGAGAGAAAAGCAGGGCAGATTTGAGAAAATTTTCCAAATCATTGATGACTAATACAAACTACTCAAAAAATATACATTCAATTTTCACATGCATTTTTAATTACTCCCTTATGGATTTTGTACACAGCCCACTTCCCCTATAACCCATGCTCATTTCATTACCATTAGTTGTGAGCCTATCACCTATTTTCCTTTCCTAAAACCATTCCAGAAACCACCAGGTAGGAACAAACTTCTATTTAATAAAATGAACATCTGTGATGACACACCAGGAGCAAAATCCTAATTGTTCTAAAACGGGCACTTTGCTTTGACAACCAACTACCTATTTTTTTTTTACCAAAAAATAAAAAAAAAAAAAAAGAAAGAAAGAAAATGCTTTATTCCTTTAAAACACCTGCTTTCTTTCCTTTTTGACTTCTAAAGGAAGAGATTAATTTTTATTGGCAAGAAAGAAGTCACTCTCCAACAAAGGAAAAGCTGTGCTCTACAGAAGAGTTGCCCTCTACATTAAATAACACACAAGAATATCAACCCCAAACCACAAATCAAAGTGGGGCCAACCCCGTTTTCCCACATAAAAGCCCGCAGTCTGATAACCTCACTCCTTTGGAATTAGGCTGCAATTCTCGCTCCTCGAGGAGGGTGGCCCGCACCGGGCGTTTCTGGATGGCCAGATTTCCATTAGAATCGCCTTCCTCCATTCACTCCCTTCTCCACGCCCTCCACCCCAGCGCAGTTACTCAGGGGGTTATAATTTGGCACTAAAACTCAATTAAGCTGAAACTTTGGTCATATGTGGCCTTTTTCTCAGCAACGCGCGATTCCTCCCACCCGTCTTCCGAACGTTAGCCGATCGATTTTTAAAGCGGAGGGAGGTAAAAAGTTGACCGAGACCGAGCTCTCCTTCCTAACCACCGGCCCGGACTCCCCAGACGCCAAGACCCGTAGCGCGGGGTCAGTGCACCAAAGCGCTAGTTCGTGGGCCCCGCGGCCAGCGCCTCGCGCTCCGCAGCCGGGACACCCGCGCGCCCCGGTGGGAGTGCGGCTTGCAGGGGCTCCCGGTGCGAGCCGGCCAAAGTCTGTTGGAGCATTGAGACCCCATTGAGGACTGTGGGAGTTTGGGCGGCTTAATGGGATTGTGTTCGGCGCTTCAGGCGCTCCTTTAAGACTCCATGGCACCAACGAAACTCCAATAAAAGGGCCTCTCTAATTGCTCTCTGACTTTCTATGAAACTTTCTAAGCTGCGCTGACATCCTCGAATACAACTATGGAATTCAACAGGGGAGACCAAGGGGGTGTGCGCAGAGCAAGCGGTTCTCAGCCAGGCGTGTGTGGGGTGGGGGTGACTTGGGGGAGGGGAGATGGGGCGAGTGTGAAGTCTGCTCAGGGGAAAGAAAAATATGAGTGTTCTCCTTTGTGTGCGGACAAACAGCCGAGCGCGGGAGGTCGGGGCCGGGGTCACGCGGCTCCGGGCTGCAGCTGCTGCCGTGGGGCGGGGGTCCCGGGCGGGCCCCCCGGGCGTCGCGGCCGGCGGCGGCATCAGCATTCCGGAGGCGCGGGCGGCCGCTGTCCTCGCACGACCCCGGCCCGTCCAGAGCGCGCCCCGCTCCGACCCTCGGGGCGCCCGCGCGCCTGGAGCGCGGGCCGGGCGCCGGAGCAAGGTAAGCACAGCGCGCCGGCGCCCCTCGCCCCTCGACAGTGCGCACTGGAGGCCCAGGCCGGCCCCGCTGCCCCAGCCCCGCGGTCCCCTCGCTCCTGGGGCCCGACGCCCAGCCGGGGACCCCCCGGCAGCCCCGCCACCGCGGCGCCGGGCCTGGCCTGGGCCTGGGCTTGGCCTGCAGGGCCCTCCGCGCCTCAATCCCGGCCGGAGAGGACGGAGCCGCCACGGGGCTGACTCGCCCCTCTCGAGAGGGGGCCCCACGAGAGCACAGGTGACCTGCCCAGGCCGCCCGCGGCGTGGGTCACCCTCCCTCCGAACCGCTCCGTGGGCGGCGGCCTTACCAGGGTCCTGGCCCCGGGCGCTGGTGTCCCGGGGGCCCTGCGCGAGCCCCTGTCGCCCCCTCGGGCTCTCCCGTGCGCAGGCGCGGGCCGCGGGGGCCAGGCTTCGGCCAGCGTGGGCGCGCGGGCGTGGGCCCGGCCTCGGATGCTGACCTGCGTGCCCACGCGGTCACCCGAGGGCGAAGGCACGTTGGGGGCTGGGGGCAGCGATGGCGGCGTCGGCGAGGCCCAGGCGCCGGCAATCAAAGGCTGGGGATGGCGCCCGCCGCGTTGCCCACGGCCAGGCCTGGGGCATGAAAGGATCTTTATCCTCGAGTGACACGGCGGCGGTTTCCTCCTGCCTCCCCCTCCTGCGGCCCTAATTGGGGCCGGCTGCTAATGTGATTAAAGGCCAGTTAAATGTTTCTCGGGGCAGATGGTGGGAAGAGGCCGAGACCCCTGCCCCCTCCCCGGGGTCACGCCAGGCCCGTGGTCAGGGGGCCGGTGGTGGTGCCAGTCCCAGGGCAGCCTGGCCGGGCGCCCGCCGATTGTTCACCCCGAGGCAGGGAGGCCGCGGGCGGGCTCCTGGAGCTTTATGTAAGCTGGTGGGCTTGGGGCCCGGCCGGATTTGGGGATTCTTTTCGCACAGTTTCCATTTTCTGGCCTTTGGAACAGCGCCCTAGGCCCTTGGGGCCCTCCCCCTCCGGTGCCCGGCGCCTGCTGGGCCCAGCCGCTGTAGCAGGCCTGGGGGCGCAGGGCGCTGGGGGTCCGGCAAGCTCCGAGCGGTTCGGCTTAGGGTCTCGCCACTGAGGACAGTGACTCAGGATGGTGGTGCTGCGGGGACCAGGCAGAGCCCTCCACCCGCCGCGCCCCAGGCCTCGGCGACAATCGGGTTCCCACGTTGGCGGCCGCGTGGGTGGTCTCGCCCTCCCGGGAGGGCTGGGCGTCGTGGCTGCCCCGGGCGCAGGGCCTGGGAGCCAGTGTGTGCGCTGCGCTGCCCGCCGCGCCCGCTTCCGAGGGCGCCCAGAGGCCCTGGGGACCCCTCCCCAAGCTTGCCTGACCTGGCGGACGGAGGCTGTGCTCGGGGGCGGGGGTGGGGGTGCGACAGACAGCTCCGGTGCGCCCCGCGCGGAGGCCAGGCTGGTGCCGGGGCGGCGGAGTCAGATCCCCGAGCCCCGGCCCCACGGCCCGCTCCCCGCCGGTAGCCCTGTATCCCCGGGGGCCCGGCCATGCGTTCCCGCGGGCTCATTGCTCTGGAGTCCCCCGGCGGCCGAGAGCGCGGCCCGGCTGAGTCCCCGCGCCTCGGAAGTGGCAAATCTGGAACCAGTTAGGGCGGGGGAGGCAGATCAAAGCCGAATGGAAGCCTGCGGAAGAGTGAGCTCGGGACGGTCCGCCAGGTGGCCCTGGCCGTGCGCTCGGGCGGCGTCGGCGCGGGGAGCGCGGGGCCGGGCGGAGCAGGTGGGACGCGGCCCGACCCACGCCGCAGGCCGCGCACCCTCTTCCGGCCCCCCAGGGCTCTCCCCGCAGCCTCGGTGCGCCGCAGAGAGGGAAGATGGGGGCCGAAGGCAAGGCCGCGCGGGGCCGGGACGGCGGGAGGGCGCCCAGGGCTGCGCGCGGAGCAAGGGGAAGGCCGCCGCCGCCGCCCCCGCCGCGCTGCCCTCCGACGGCCCCGCGCGACGCAGCCTTGAAAACTACCGTTAACCAAGCAGGCGTGCTTCCGTGGAAATTTCACATATCGGTGGTTTACTCTTTTTCCAATATTTCTGGAATAGTCTACAGAACTATCTCACATCCAACAAATGTCAGACTGAACAGATCAGAAAATATGAAAAAAAGAATGACATTTCAGTTGAGGCGGAGTGAAAGCAAACGGTATTTTTTAATAATATTTTTGCCAGAGTGTATGGTGGATCTAAAATTTTGTCACGTTCAAAATATATTATTTTTTTAGACTTACAATATACATTTTGTACATTTTTTTAACCCAAAGAAGTAAAGCATTGAAAAAGCCAAAGCCGAGAAACCAAGGAGAGCCCCGGAGAAAATGGTGAGGAACCAAAGCCTTTCTCCCGCTCTCCTATTTTTTTTTCTTTTCCTCCCTAATAGCCTGAAGGAAAATAGAGTCAAAATAAAACAATTTCATATTAAACTAACACATGGGTGGGACCCATTCCTTCCCAGATGGTCTGAGGGACCTGGCTGTTTTAGTGGGCTCAGAAAATGCTAGATTCAAGGTGATTTTCTTTCCTTCAGCTGCTCAGAGAATTGTAAACAGCATCAGCCTCATGATTTGCTTTAATCTGCCTATTGAACACAGATAAAATTAGAATCGTCTTCCACTTGACATAAACGTGGCGCAGGAAAAGTCATCAATTTTTTTTTTTAACCAAAGGAATATCTGTTTTTGTTTTGTACAAAACGGTACTATTTAACTAGTCTGTAACAGACTGAGTGACCTTGCGTTTGTTTAAAACGGCAAATGTTCTAATGTCAGTAACCCCAACGGCTGTAAAAAAAAAAAAAAAAGGAAAGAAAAAAAAAAAGAAAACAGTTTTTAAGGCTCATCTTCCATTTGCTCTTCTCCAGTGATCTTCTGTCAATGAGCAAGTAGCAGAGAGTAAAACAAACAATTTGTGTGTGTTCCTGGTAAATAATTTTTTGAGTCTCAAAAATTCAGAAATAACGTCAACTGCCGCTTTTTAGGAATAACCTTTAAACTGAACACGAGAGGGGATCATACGGTTTTGTTGACACTGGGAAACTGGCCGCCCTCTGAGGGGCAATACCGCTGGACCGGAACGGCTTGTTGTGAAGCGAGGCTCTAGGTACACGGGGACAGTCTGCAGACACAGCTCGGCCCTTATAGTTCTGACACGGGTGATGTCACGAGCCAGACAGGCCCCCTCTGCACCTGCAGTGGGGGAGGGGCCCCGGACTGTGCAAGCCGGACCCACACCTGCCCCACCGTGTCGTGGTCCCATCTGGAGGACCCTCTCCATTTTACAACCTTTTCTCTCCTTTAAACACTCCGTGCTGACCCGCTCAGTGACGTGACCGGGACCCCTTTGTCATTTTCACACGCATAGCCAAAAGGAACCAAAGTCTGGAGCAAAACTTAGGATCAGAGAAGCCTCCAGGCTTCTTTGTCACAGGGGCAGCCCGTCGTCTGAAGAGCGGGCCATCTAGGGGACATATTTGTTTGCATCCCACAAAGGCGACAGAGCGTCCAACCTCAGGCCCGATTACGTAGTTGGATTTAGGGGTGTGTGAGAGTGTTTGGGGTTTTTTGTTTGTTTGTTTCCATCTTTGTTTGGTTCTGTCTCCCTGGGAAAACTACGGTCCCTTTCGTAGCACTTGGGTCCACCCGCACGGCCGACGGGAAATCCAGCCAGGACAGAAAAGGGACGAGGCCTCTGCCGGGAGGCCAGTTTGTTTTGTGCCTGTTTATTACGACTGACCGTTTCAAGGTGTCTCGAATTGCCCAAACCAGAGGCCCATTCCCAGGAGGGAACGAAGGCTTCACGGCCACGAAGAGGCCCCTGCAAAGGTGGTCTGAGAATCCCCCCAGCCTTCCCCATGGGAGTGGGCCCCTGACGCTCTCCAAGGGGCAAAACAGCCAACTCACGTGTTTTGAACATCCAGAACACTCCGTGATGTTTAGAAAAGTAGACAGCTGGCCTCTGGCCTTGGAGACCTTAAATCGACATGGCCATGTTGGATGAGAGAAGGCAGTGTGAGTGCCTTGGGGGGAGGGAGGGGAAGAGGGATGCTGGGCACGGTAGGGAGGGTCCATCTGAAAACCCCAGGCTTTGTGCCCCATATGTGGGGCTCTGTGCTAGGACCATCTGCAGGAAGCCCAGCAGATCTGGGGGGCCAGCCACATACTCCAGCCAGAGTTAGTTCCTGATTGGAAAACAAATCTGATAACCCCAAACGCCTTCCTCCAGGGGCCCGTTGCTGGCAGGAGAGAGCTCAGGCGGCTTCCCCTGACAGGCCTCCCAGCCCAGCTGGGCATTTCTTGGCCCCTGCCAGTGTCATTACCCTGACATCCCTCTGCTCCCCGAGACACTCTCCTCGGCCACCAACACTGGCTCAGGGACTGGACGGGCTCTCACGCTGCCAGCTCCCCATAAGCACATGGGGTTCTGTGCCTCTCAGAACAGGCCAGCCTGGGCCTTGCTTTGGGGACCTCCTGAGCACCCTGGCCTACAGGTGAGGAAGCCCGTGGGATCGCAGTCAAATCTCAACACCCCGACCTCTCGGACCCCACACAGCGGTGCCGCCACCTTGCTGAGCCAGCCCCATTGGTGTGCGGGTGGGGGCACAGAGCGGAAACCCTCCAACCCGTCCTGGCTCCTGTCCTGTGCCCGGCACTGGTGTTCTTGTTCGGAGAACAAAGGCCCGGAGGCCCCTGCAGAACAGAGAAAGGCTTTCAAAGCTGGCTGACCGTGGCCAGGGTAAGAAATATATTGTGTGTCTCAACCCAGGGCACACAGAATGGCTACATGTAAAATAAGCAGTGAACTTTTTACACACGTCTAACGAAATATTTTCACCCAAGAACACTTCTCTCTCCGTGCATCGGGAACCCTGATATTTGTTACCTTGTTTCGAGTCTTCTCAGTGATGGCGGTCACCTGCTGAAACGACCCCGTGGCCCTGGAGGGTTGCAGCTCAGTTTCCACAGAGCTGAGGCTGTGTGGGTTACAGGAGCCTGGGACTCACTCCGGGGGCACCTGCCAGCTTTGCGTCCCCGAGACCAGCCCTGGAGTCAGACCATCTTGCAGGGATTCCTAGAGCTGTGCCGCTGGAGAAATCACTTGCCCCGTTGAGTTTCTTTCTCTTAGAATGGGGGTGACAGCGCCCACCTCCTAGGGTCACAGGGAGGTTCAAATGAGATCAGGCGCGAAATGAGGGCTGGACTCCAAGTGCTCAAGCACCTGTCCCTGGCGTTCCTCTGCCTCTCGGCTGCACCTCTGGTCCTGCCCAGGATGCCAGACCCCGGCTGCCTGCCTCCCAGCGGGGTTCTCCCCCTACGGGCTCTGCTCCTGGCTTCCCTCTGGGCCACCTCCTCCTGGGTTCCCACTGCAGGGTTCCGTTCAGCACAGCCTCCCTTGAGCCAGGATTAAGCGCTGCTGGCCTGATGGAACACCGGTGCCGCGCCGCACACCTCTGGACGGCCAGCTCTCCGCCGGGAGCTGCAGCGCCTTCCCCAACCGACCCGAAGTGCGCCCTGGGACACGGGGGCTGCTCCTTGCCTCGTGTTGCCGATCAAGTACTGGGGGCCCAGAGGAGTCCCCGCAGTTAGTAAGGGCAGAGCTGGGGTTAGGCCAGCTCTCCTGGTCTTGGAATATTGTCCCACCCCGCCCCATGCACAGCCCCTGGGTCCACACCCTGCGTCCTCCCTGGGCCAGGCAGAGAGGACTCCTGCTTCACACTCTCTCCCCAGCCGCCCACGGGAGATGGGCTCCTGCCCTGGGGCTGGGGCGGGGGGTGCTCCCTGGGGAAGGGACAGGGAGCTCCTCCAAGCCACACGGGAAAGATTTCCCTGGCCTGCCTTCCCCTTCTCAAGGCCCGGAGACAGCCGACTTCATTTTCCTTTGAGTGCCCCCCTTGGAGGCGGAACCACCGCCTTCCTGCCCCCCTCACCAGGCTCACTCACTGCTTCAGCGACGAAGTCATGCACATGGGACCAGGATGGCTGCCCTGTGTCCTCTGCACGTGGGTACACATGTACGCAAGTATGCTTGAACTCACAGGCCCACACGTGCGCACACGCGCACACGCGCAGACTTGCCGTGTGCATTTTGGTTGGCGAATTACCTGTAACTGCTCCAGCCCACCTCTGATCGGTAAAGAAACATCAGGAAGTAGATGGCTAACTCGCTCTCGAAGGAGGCAATAGAATTTGGGGGAAGCATGGAAACTGGGGGAAGGCTGCTTCCCTCAAGTTTTTTCAGGCTTTATGAGTCTCCGATGGTGCTGAAGGGGGACGTCGCAGGGCGCGGAACCTCTGTGTCCCCCGGCCACGGACGGAGGCGTCCTGTGGGCCCGGCCCTGCTGCAGACACCCGGGTCCCTGCCCGGGGAGCCGGCATTCTAGCGGGAGATGGCCGGGCAGGGCAGGGGAGGCACCCTGGATGGACCGTGTCTGGGAGCAGGCAGTGGCCGTGGAGGAAGGCGCCAGCAGCGGTCTGGAGGAATGTTCTGGGACCTGTGCACCCAGAGGCCAGATCCAGGACCAGGTCCAGAACACGCAAGCGGGAAGGAGCTGGTCACTGCAGCAGGAGGCACGTGGCAGAAGAAATGAAAAGGAAGAAGGGATGTTGGGGTCTCTCTGGCCCTCCAGCCCTCGGCATCCCACCTTCGCCCCCCCTCCCCCGCCTCGGAGCCCAGCGGGGCTGCAGAGCCCCTCCCCCAACACCCCAGCCTGCCCCGCCTCTCAGGGCTGCAGCAAGGTCCGGCAGACTCAGGACGGCTCTGGGGCTCAGCCAGCCCCCATGTGGCTTCTGCAGTCTGTCCTTCTGGGTCCATTTTCCCTTGTAAGGATTTTCCCTTTGACTTGTTTTGTTCCTCTGACAGGTTTTATCTCTGAAGTTGCTCTTGCATGAGCCGGCTCTTCTGGCTGTTCTCCTCCCTCTCGGGCCTTTCCGGGGTTGGGGGGGGAGCGGGGGACTCAGAGCAGTGGACACCCCTGCCACCGCGTCCTAGGGGCCTTCACCACCCATCTGCCCACCCCGGCGGAGCCCCAGAGGGCCGGAGGGACGACCACAGCGCTGGCAGGGCTCCCGCTCCAGGCTTCTTTGAACCACAATGTGGGGAGGCTCCTGCACCCCCACGCCCCACGCATAGACACACATGTGCGCGCGCACACACACACACACACACACACCCCTGTGGTCCCATGAGGAAAACCGTCCCCAACCAGGAGTGAGCTGCCCAACACCGGATGCCTTCTGAGGCTTGTCCTGACCCTGGGGCCCGGGCACGACGGGTGTTTTCCCTGAATCCGTCCGCCTGGAAAGCAGGTGCCAGAGACGCGGGCCTCTGCTGTCCTCCGCCACCTCCTCCCGCCAGCGGCCGGCTCAGGGCTGGGGCTCACCTTCAGCATCCATTTGCGTGGCCGTCTGCCCACCGCTTCCGCCGGACAGCTCTTCATGGTGTGTACAAGCATTCTAGAAAATGCTCTAAGCTCCACAGGCCCCCGGGGCCCCGGGCCATTAGAGATGACAGAGCCGGCCTTGCAAGGCTTGGGCAGGCAATGAGGGGAGCAGTTTCCTCTGAGGGGTGAGGACCTCGCCCTCCCAGCCTCCCGCTGGCCTGCTTGGCTCTCACAGGGGCCCTGCCCGCCTCGTGCTTCCCTCTTGCTTTCCGTCCCCCGCCGGCTGGACTTTGGATGTAGTTTCTTTCCCTTGCTGCCAGCCTGTCACGTCGGCCGCTGCCCTTCCCCCAGTACCTCCAGCAATGTACTTCCCTCTGAGGTTTTCCGCCAGCATAAACCTCCAAAGTATTTGCTTCGGTGTGTAGTGATATTCATATTCTTAGTGGGACAAAAACCCCCAAACAAAAGGATGCCTGATGGCGGCAGGTGCCCAGGTGAAGTGGGGATCCTGTGAGCCCGGCTGCCTTGCCTGGAGCTTGCTAAACTACAACTCCAAGCAAGATCCTGAGAAGCGGCCCCCAAACTTTAGTTCAGAGCACACCTGACTCGGAGTCTGATAAAGTCATGGAACTGTAAAAGGAGGAAATTCTTCGAAGGGCATCGAGCCAGGCACCTTATGACCATAGCAGCTCAGAGAGGGAAAGGACTGGCCCAAGGCCACACAGCCCGTTGATAAGTGTGGTAAGACGGGGCTGGGAGGGCTCTCGGCTCCTGCTCTGACCGTTAACATGGTGAGCAGCGGCCCAGCTGTCATGAAGGTGTAATTCACACACCAGTCTGGGCTAAGCATTCACTGCGTGTGGGCACCCCCATGCTTCTGCCTCACCACACTCACCTGAAGAACCCACCCCTCCCCCATCCCAGGGGGCACAGTCTGTACCCAGCAAGGAAGCCTTCCAGGCCACGCGCTCTGGTCAGAGCTCCGCGCTCCAGCCCAGCCCCCGCCATCAGAGTCTTTTAAGAATTTGAACTAAGGACAGTTGCTGAATCAGCCTGAGCTGGGCCTGAGGACATGAGATCCCACCGATGCAGAGTGTGACATCTCCGTGTGGTGAATCCTAGGTTTCCAGGAGCATCCGCAGCCCCGCTCTGGCCCCTGCCCCTCCCCAGGGGCCTTGTTGGCCCTCCCTCAGCCCACAATGAAGCGAGGCCCCGGTGCTCCAGGGGCAGGACGAGACCAGCGCTGGGGAACAGAGGGGACGTGATGAAGGCCGCCTGGGCTCCAGAGGGTGGGATAAAGGGTCCCACACCCTTGAGAAGGGGAGCGGACATCTCAGCAGCACCGGGGAGAGACAGATGCTGAATGCTGAGGTGTCCCAGGCTGAGGGCCCCATCCCCAGGACCGCCCCTGCAGCCCAGACAACACGGCCTGTGGCCCCACCCAGCTCCGGATCCTTCTGGACACCTGTGTTCATCTCCAAGCGCTCCCAGAATGGATGACGGGGAGTTGGGCGCCTTTAACACAATAGACAGTCTGTCGTGTTCTGGAGGCCATGAGTCTGGGACCAGGGCGTCTGTGGGGCTGTACTTCCTCTGAAGTCTTCGGGGGAGGATCTGTCCTTGCCTCTTTCTCACAAGGTGACCACCATGCCATTGATGGTTCAGAGCCCATTGACGGGTTTAGGGCCTGTATGATCTCAACTGATCACATCTGCAAAGACTGATGTGCAAATTAGGTTATGTTCTGAGGTTTCGGAAGAACGTGAATTTCTTGGGGGAGGAGATGACGTGATTCAACCCGACACACCCCCATGCTCTCTAAAGAAGGAAGGCCCCATGTACCTTGAGGGGTCATTGGGTGTGAAGACAGCATGGGGACTCCATGAGAGGCCCGGCCTGTCTCTGTCACATCATACTGTCTCTGTCGCATCAAACCAGGGCAGTGATGGTGCCAGGAGAGCCAGGGTTCGAGGGGAAACTGAAGGCCTGTGGGAAAAGGGCAAGAGCGTGGAGCAGAGGGGAGCCCCAGAAAGAGAAGCCGCCAGCCCATCTTCCTGTCCCCGCTGTGTGTGGCCTCCCTTTCCTGGTGTGGTTTGCACAGCGCAGTAGACATCTGTGGTACTGTTGGCCCCAAAACCCAGGCTTTTCTTTCCCCACTGTGGTCCTTAGAGTTCGGGCGGGGCTGGGCCAGCGGGGCTCCTAGCGGGGCTCCTAGTGGGGCTCCTAGTGGGGTACATGAGCCGCGCCTGGCCCAACG
This sequence comes from Mustela nivalis, assembly GCF_964662115.1. Taxonomy (NCBI): domain Eukaryota; kingdom Metazoa; phylum Chordata; class Mammalia; order Carnivora; family Mustelidae; genus Mustela; species Mustela nivalis. Next base: position 4,733,801 of record NC_139025.1, on the reverse strand, counting down.
GCCCACGCCGTCCCTCTGCACCCCATGGTTGTCCACTCGGGACACCAGGGCAGGGGTGGACCAAATCAGGGCTCTGAAGGGGCGCTGAGATTGCCAAACGGCAGAATGACCCTTGGAGTCACCTTGCCACCTCCCACCGCACAGGGACGGGAGGCTGGACAGATGCCGAGTGCAGAAGAACAGACACGGGCTCTGACATCATGCGAGCCATTGAACGCTGGACTCCCTGATCACAAGAACCAGGCATTTCCCCTGAAGCCAGCCGGAGGGGAGTTTCTATGCTAGTGGCCACACCTGTGCCCGCTGCCAGCTCTGGCCACCTGCAGGGACCAAGTTTCACAGAAGGCATGTCTGACTCAGTACCAGGAGTGCACACAAGACCCTGCTCACACTCAGTCCCCAGGAGGGTCACAGACGTGCGCCAGGGCCGAGGTCAGAGACCAGGTCTCAAGCACAGATGGCCAAGACCACGTCCACGCTCTAGACCCCGAGCCACCAGACCTATCCCACCATGGCGGTGGAAGGAAGCGCCAGGCGATGCGCAGCTTCCAGGGCCGTCTAAGCTCCTCGATCCCTGAACTCTAAGGCCCCCAGGCCCTGTACGTGCGCAGCCTCCCTTGTAAGACGAGGGCCAGGAGAGTTCTGGAAAATAAGGGTGGAGTTCAGGGCCCATGTGAGAGAGAAGACTACCTCTGCAAGTGCACAGGTGTCAGGAATGGAGGAAGCCCGTGGTGGGCAGGAGGCAGAATCGCTGGTCCAAGGCCAGCCTCTGGGGGTGAGGGGTGTGCCTTGTGATGGAGGGATATGGGGTGCAAACCAGGTCTTAGGGGGCTGCTGGCCAGACCCTGCCGCCTTCACAGCCCCTCAGGGTCTAGTTCCTTTCTGTGAAATGAGGCCTTGGTCTTTATGAGTACCGTCCATTACCAAGTTTCAAGGTCACCAACAAGTAGGAGGCCTGGGGCTGGAGCCCACCGTTTCCCAGGTGACCACAAGGAGACCGGCCAGAGATCGGGTTTGTGGGTCTCCACGGAGATAGGACCAGGATCCCCAGACCCATTGGTCTGTCCTTCCTCTGACCTGAAGCAGGAGCAAGGCCAGGAAGAAGATCATCTTCAAGGCCTGGGGTCTTCTAGGCCACTCCCGCTGTTCTACAGAAAAAGAAACTGAGGCCTGGGGGTCCTCGGGCAAGGGCGGAGCTGGATGCCTACTCCACCACCGTTGCCCATGGAAACCTGGCCCTCATGAGCTCCGAAGTGGCCTTCCTGCAGCGGGCCACAGAGAGACCTGTGTCCACGTCGCCCTCTCAGCAGCCCCGAGAGTAGCATGACAGCGACTGCCAGGTCGAGTGTGTGCGGGATGGGGAACAGGGTCACAGCAGGGAGCCAGACTTTGGGGCCCCGGGTCGACAGGAGACAGATTGGTCCCAGGTGGTCTTTGGATTCCGTCTGGGGCTAAGTAGAGGTCCTTGGCCACTTCGGCTGGGTTATAGAGCAGCGATGATGGAGAAAGAAGTGGTGTCGTCCCTTCAAGCTTTGGAAGGGCACCAGGACAGGCCCTGCGGGGTGCCAGGGGACACCAAGAGCAAGGCAGCCCCTCTCCTGGCCTCACTTGACCCCCCGTGAAATGAGGACTTGGACCAGAAATTGTCCAGGGTCTTCTGCCTCCCATGTTTTGGGAACCACAGGAACTAGAGCTGACCTGGAAGCAAGCAGAAGGGTTGAACCTGAGGGTTCACTTTCTGGAATCCTAGCGTTTTCTTCGGTTTTCTTCCTAGGGTCCCAGTATTCTCTTGGAGGAGTGAGTTTATAAAATGGCATGACCTTGTTTCTCTCTTTAATACAGAAAAACACAGTCGAGGAATGAAAGGATGTTATGCCCCCCCCACGCCCCCCCCCCGAGACCTCTGTTGAGGTTTTCTAAAATAAAGGTGCACTTGCAGCCAGAGAGGAGCCCCAGAGGGCGCGGAAAAGGTGAACAGTGGAAACCCACAGCTGCCGGCCCAAGGCCGCACCTCCAGCATCCCGGCAGATGGGGGCTCGTGGCCTGCACCCCCACACCTCCAGGCAGGGTCCTCCCCTCCCTAGACCTCGGTGTCATCATCAGCAGAGGTGGTCGAATGGTAATACCTGTCTCCTGGGTCCTCTAAGGACCTGGCGAGTTAGAGGCCCTCAAGCACCTGGAGGAGAGCTCACGACGGGGAAGGGGCTCCCGGAATTCGCCCCTCGCAATGCCCCCACCTGTCTTCTTCCCCTTTCTTAACTTAAAAAGGATCGGACTTTGTTTAGCATCTTGCTTTCCTTGACGTGTTTATTCGAGAGATCTGTCCATCCCAACACACGTGGACGGAGGCACCTCCCTCTCCCTCAGGAGCCTTTAGGTCCACGGGCCCACCTTCTGTCCCCGTTTCCGGCCCCAGGGCCACCAGGAGGACGTCCAGTTCCCAGAAGTGTCGACTCCGGCCCATGCTGCGTATGCATTTTCAGCGTGGCTGGATTTACACTTCTAGCGCCCAGCGTTCCACCTGCCAGCTCAGGGATCACTGCGGTCTGGGTGGGTTCCCTTCTGCCCCAGGCACCCCCTCGGGGACAGCCTTGCAAGGCCATGCGGGGACCACACTGGCCGCAATGATGCGGCAGAGACACGGGGCCCGGGCGTGGGCTCCAGCACGGAGGGATATCTCAGGGACCCCGGGGGGACGGACAGGAGCCACAGCCAGCAGCCAGGTGCTCACCCCCTCAGGCGAGCCCAGCTTTGGGCTCCTGGGATATTCTGTAGAGCGAGTCCCTGGGCTGGGAAGTCAGCTGGGATGCTATCCGCCCGCTTTCCCTGAGCCTCTCCCGAGGCAGCCCTCTGCAGCCCCGGGCTGGCCGGGACGCCGGCCTTGGGGCCCTTCGGGCAGCCTGTGGAGACAGCCCACTGTGTGGCCTCCTTAGCAGGTTCGGCTGCGACCTCAGAGAGCCGGCGACGTGGAAACAGCCAGACACTGTTCTGAGCCAAGCCCAGCGGGGCTGCTGCTGGAGCCAACCCAGGTCACCCATTCGAGCGACCACAAAACAATGAAGCCCATCTGCTCCTGCACCATGACTGGCCTAGAGAAGGTTCCAGAAGAGAGGCTGCAAACCTGTTTGCAGTGAAGGTGGCCCAGCTGGGTAAGGAGGCAGCCTCCAGGGTGACAAGGGGACCTGTTGGGAAAGGCTGAAATTTAGCTCACTGGTTGAGAGAGTCACATGCTGGCTCTAATCACCTGCCTTGACCGCCGCTTGGGCCACAGCCTCCAAGCTTGGCCGTGTCTGTGGCTTTGCAGACACCGTTCCCTGTGCTCTGCCTGCCACCACCTGGCCCTTTGCCCCCTCCCTGTGGCCACTAAGTCATGGCCTTGTCCTCCAGACATGAGTCTCCAGAGGTCACAGCTTGTGTCTCTTCACGTCTGCGTCTCTGTAGCCCAAAGCAGTCATGCCCGCTGACAGGGATTTCACCGGAGAAGAGCGACATTCAGCAGAACAGCCCCTGGACGAGGGCGTCGGAAGACCTGGGGCCGGGACCCGAGACAGCCACAGGGCCCGGCATCTTGCACCTCAGTTTCCTAACCTCTAAAATGGGGTGTTGGAACCACAGGAATCCAAAGCCCCCTCCAATCCTGTTATCTGTGGCGGAAGCCGGAGGGTGGGAGAGGCCAGGGGAAGCGGAGAGTCCCCCACACTCTGTTCCCCACACGCAGTGAAGGGACAGCCCCATCCATAGCCCCCAGGACAGTTCTCAGACCCCACGTCGCCCCCGGGGAAGGCAGCAGAGGTGCACAGGAGGGCACGAGAGGACACACTTTCGCTGACCGTCCAGCCCAGCAAAGCTAGAAACCGTCAAAAAGTAAAAATTCCATTCGTAAACAAGATCGAATTATTCAATTGTGAAACCAGGGTCCGTGGAATTTAAAATAATTTAATATGAAACAATATCATTTGAAATGCTGGCCAGCCAAGGACCTGGGGGTGGCGGACAGGGGAAGGGGGGGGGGCGACCTAGTCTCCTGTGGCCAGACACGTGGAGCCCGGCCTCAGGGAATACCAAGTCACGGGTCGACAGTCGAGACGGACAGCCGACTGCGCGGCTGGCCGGGACAGGGCCCCTGTCCTCCCGGGGTCACCGTCATGAGAGGCAAGCGAGACACTAGCCGTTCAGAAAGCAGCGCCGGGGAGCAGGGGGTTCTGGTTAGGTGGCATATACTCCAGGCCAAAAGGGAGACCCAGGTGGAGCCCAGGGGAGCGCACACCCCGGGCCTCACAGGTGCTGTCCGGGACCCTCCAGGCAGTCCCTGATGGTGCTGAAGAGCTGGGGACAGCACTCAGAGGAGGCACAGGGAAGACAAGCACTCAGAATAGAAACAGCGACCGCTTCTGACCCTGGCTGTGTCTGCACTGCCGGCGTGACCCGGGCAAGCAAGCCAAAGCCAGCCTCTGTTTCATCGTCTGCGCAATGGGGATAACCCCAGTCCTCATTCCCTGGGGGCAGCGAGGGTCGGAAAGCCTTCACGTGCCCACCCCTGAGAGCCGACGTCCCCGACAGACAGGAGAGTTCCAGGTAGGAGGTGTGACGCACTTGGCACCATCAACAGATGCCCGTGGCCGGGAGGCACGGCGCAGGTGCTCCAGCTGCCTGTGCAGGCGGCTGGCTCAGGATCCCGGCCGCAGTGCCTGCGGGGGCCCAGCAGAAGGATGGTGCGGGCAGGGCCCAGCAGATCCTGGTACCGCAGCCCCCCGCCTCCACGTGTCCTGCCTCAACACAAACACAATCGGGAATATTTCGGGACTGGAAGCGCTGGAAAAACAAACCCAGGGAGCCCAGACAAAGAGCGCAAATGCTAACTTTCATGTCACAGCCAGAAACCACGTGTTCATCAAGCCACCTGCAGGCTCGTGGCTCAGCAGGGAGGCTCAAGCTTATTGTGTTTAGAAACCAAGCTAGCCGTGCAGCTGGGGTGCCGCCTCCCTCCGGCCTCTCAGATCCCACGCCCACCATGGAGCAGCCCTTGGGGCTGCCTGGGATTTCAGCTTGGGGACAGGCACCGGTGCCTCTGGGTTTCCCATCACCTGGGAATCAGAGGGGCAGAGTGGGACCTTTCCACCACTGCAGTACCACCTGGGCACCTCTCCCAACACAGAAGGGTCTGAAAACACCCAAGGTTACCTGGCCAGTGAGTAGCAGAATGCCCACGAGGCCCCCGACTCCCCAGACACCCCCCCCCCACCGCCCTGGTCTCCCCAGCCACCATCCTGCTCTTGCAAACCTGCTACCTATGGGCTCAGGGCAGGCTCCAGATCCCTCCTACCCTTTGAGACAACGATGCTGAGAAGTGTTATTTTTATTCGTCCCCGAGCCTTGCCAGATTACATTGTCAAGGCCAGCACTTTGGAGATATTCCCTTGGTTTCGCAATTCACGCGGTGACTAACACATGTTACATTTTGAAAACCTCTCTTGGTAAAAATTTAAGCTGAATTGTAAATACATAAAAGTCTCGATGTTAATGGGGTGCATGATTTCTCGGTGGCTGTTTTGTAATCCCGAGATTCAGAAAGGATGTGGAATTCTATAAAAATGGATAACGAGCTCCTGCCCAGAGCTGCCCTTTGAAACCATCACTACGGGCAGCAAAGCAGCCCTTACGGCCGTCCATCGTTACGTAAGTTACAAAATCACTTCGAGTTTCCTGTCTCTGACTGGCCCAGGACACTTTGTGGGGTGATCAGAGCAGGGCAGAGCAGAGGACAGAGTCCCTCCATGGGGCATGAGCCCACGTTCATGGGTGGGGTGGAGACACGGAGACATGAAGTTGTGGTCAGGGGTAGAGCAGGACTCCATCCCAGGCCCCAGGCCTCTCTGCACTGTGGGAGACCTCCGGCCCCTGCTCCTGAGCACCTGTGTCCCGGGTCACTCACTCTGCATCCACATCAGCTGATTACACCGGAGTGGCCCCACCTGGGACAGTCAGTGCGTAGATGGACAGGCGGGGTCTCTGCTGAGCATCCAAACTAGGACATGAGAGAGGACGGGGCCGTTGGCCACAGGACAGATGTTCCCATGCACGATGGCATTGCCGTGAGAAGGCGACAGGGAGTCAAAACAGGGAGGACACAAGTCGAGTGTGGCAAGGAGCGGCCATCGGCTGTGAGAGAGGCTGGTAAGGGAGTGGGCCCAGGGCTCCCCCGGTCCCTGCGGGCTCAGGTGGGTGGCAGGCGTCCAGAGGGCGGGCAGCCCCTCCAGGCCCCGCCAGCACCTCCCTCACACCCCTGATTTATTGCCTTGGTGGATAACGCTTATCAGTCTGTAATCATCCTGTTTCTTCTTTCGTTTACCGTTCAATGCCAGTCCCCTCGCTGGACTGTAGACTCCGGGCACTCAGTGTCCTGTCTGGCCGGCTCCCCGTCATATCACAGAGCCCGGCCCCGTGTCCGGGCATAGTGGGCGCTCAGGAATCGCTTGTTGAACCCGTGCATCTCTGACAGAACCAGGGAGCCTCCCCATTCCGGCCGCCCCACCGCTATGGGTAACCATAAAAAGTGCAACCAGAGGCAAGGGCTGCTCCACAGACAGGCAATAGCGAGGTGAGGCGGGACCTCCCCCACCAGCAGAAGGCTAGCCATGCACCTCGAGGCAAGTGTACCATCCAACCATCTCCAGGGTGAGCACTGATTTTCTTCCAAGTTCATGGCCAATCTATCCGGGATCCTCCGGGGGTCCCGCCCGCCTCCAACCCCCATGGCTGAGCTGCCTGCCAAGCCCGGGGACTCGGGCCATCAAAGCATGGTCTCCTCGATGCTGTGGGACCCCCAGCCAAGGCCCCTGTCACCTTATTGTTGTTGCAATAAAGCTAACAACAACAACAACAAAAAGGTCCAGCCAAAGATAAAACGTGGAGAAGGTGCTTTCTGAAGAAACAAACGTTCACGGCTATGAAAGATCTCAATTTGGGAGGGTCGCACGTGCTTCTTTTCTGCGATACCTAAGTGGGCAAGGAGCAGCCCAAGCTCTGGAGACCCCCATGTGGGCAATAGAGCGGTGGGAGACAGACCCAGGGATGATCACAGGACGGTGCAACGGTGACCTAGGCACAGAAGAACAGCCCAGGGGGAGGGCCAGCTCTAAAGGGGTGTCATCCGGGGGTCCCCAAAGGAAGGAAATTTCCGTTGTCTCTTGCCATTTTAATTCGGCCGCTCTAGGATACCTGTCCTATTAGAGCCAGCGGAATTACTCAGCTTTCGGTAATAAAGGAGTTTTTCTAGGTCATGCGGGGAAGTGCTTTAAAGTTATCCTTTTTCTTTTATTACAGCAACGACTCACAATGCTTGAAAGGACATTTCCCTTAATTCAATTACCAAGTGAGCTAAACGCATTTGCTGAAGATAATTAAGAACCTTTATAAATATGAAACAATTATCCCATCAAAATGCAGTGCTCGATGTTATTATTCAAGCTAGCTTTTCAATCAAGCCTCCCTCCTTCCAAAGCAGTTCCAGAGCATTCCAGGCCCGCCTTCCCTGGTTTTTCCAGGCACAGCTGCCTGTGTCCAGGATCACCCGGTCAGGCCATGTCGTCCCGTGAGCTTCTCACCATGACGCAAGCTTTTGCCCACATCCACCTCACCCCCTGCACCACGAGCTGCCCACGGCCGAAGCTCTCCCCGCTCACCTCTAGGGCCCTCGCCTTGGCCCAGAGCAGGTATCAAAAGACAACGTGACATGGCCCAGAGGATCCTGGGGAGACAAGAGGACCATGGTCAGTGCGTTCTCCAGCTCGGATGCTTCCAGTGGGAGTCTTCGGTGGGAAGACTGTGGACACATCGACTTCAAGTCTGGACCAATGTCAGCTTCTTGGTACTGGCACACGTCCCACGGTGACCTGGGGGAAACTGGCTGAAATTACTCTAAAACTAAACATTATTGGGGCGCCTAGGTGACTTAGCCGGTTGAGCTCCCAACTCTTGTTTTCAGCTCAGATCCCGATCTCAGGGTCCTGGGATCGAGCCCCGTGGTGGGCTCTGTGTTCAGCGAGCAGTCATCTCAAGGATTCTCTCTCTCTCTCTGCCCCTCCCCCCACTCCTGCTCACGCACACTCTCTCTCTCAAATAAATCTTAAAAAAAAAAAACTTTCAAAATTAAATGTTTATTAAAAAAACACAAAGGCCACAAAGTGACTGAATTGTGAATTGTGACAAGCGGAAAGGCAGATTCGTTACTGCCCGGTAGTCCCCATCTTTAGAAGCCTGCATGGGACCCCCCCCTCCAACCGCCCCCAATTCCAGGGCAGGAACAGCAACAGCAATGTTCTATCGTGTGCAGGGGCGGGCTGGGAAGGAGGCACCCTTCTGCTGGAGCTGTGTTTGATATCAGGTGCACCAGAGCCGTCCACAGCCCTACAGTAACAAGCATCAATGCACACCTCCCGAGAACCTGACCTCCAGAGGGGCCAGGCCAAGTTACAAACCCTCAGAGCTGCATTGGGAAGATCACGATCAAACCATAATAATATCTACAATTAAAATCTGGGGCGGGGGGGAGCGCCTGGGTGGTTCAATGAGCTAAGCCTCTGCCTTCGGCTCAGGTCATAATCTCAGGGTCCTGGGATAGAGCCTCACATGGGGCTCTCTGCTCAACGGGGAGCCTGCTTCCCCCTCTCTTTCTGCCTGCCTCTTTGCCTACTTGTGATCTCTGTCTGTCAAATAAATAAATAAAATCTTTAAAATAAAGTAAAATCAAATTAATTTTTTTTTATAAACTCACAAATAGTTCAACATTTTTCTGTGGTCGGCAAAATCAAACAGATGTTCATGAGCCCCTGAGAATGGTGCTAAGACGCACCCTTGCGTGGTCTCTGGCAGACCTAATGGAGAAGTGGGGTCCCCAGGCCGCGCTTTGCAGCTAAGTGACCCAGAGCGACTTTCTTAACCACCGCACCTTCGATCCGTCCCGTGAGAACCAGGGATAATGATGCCTGCTTTGCAGGCTTTTATGAGGACGGCCTGAGTTAATGGGTGTGAAAGCCCTCACTCGATCTTGGCCCCCAGGAGGAGATCGATAGGGACCCGCTGCCTTTCTGAAACATCCCAGCCATCCGAGCGGACCGCAGCATTTCCAGCTTCTAAGCGCTCCCGAGACAGCCTCAACTACAGCCTGCCCACAATAAAATCAAGACCTCTTGATTTGGTTCCGCAAGCTGTCTCGTTACCTGAAATTAGAAGTACCGGAGAGCCGTCTTGCCCTGAGTGCTGTGCGGCACCCCACTCACCAGCCGAGGCCGACGCGTAGGTTTCCCAGGGTGGCTGCCTCTGGGGGTGGGGCGGGGGCCTGTCTTTATCTCATCCTTCCTCCAGGCCCGGGACTCAAGCTCCCTCCCCACACGAAACCAGGGGAGGGTGTTTATGAAGAGCGCTGACCAAAGTCGAGGCTCAACCCAGAATTTCCCTGTTTGCTTTTGGTCCTCCCGGGTGAGCTGGCGGGACAGCCTGGGAACTCGCGCTGCCCCTATGACGGTCTCCGCATGGGTGCCAGGGCTGACCTCCCAGCGAGGTCCTCTGTGCTGCGGCCGCTAAGAGCTCAGACAGGCTCGTCCTTTTAGCTTAACTGCCACGGCTGAGCCCACAAGGGAGACTCGCTCCTTGGCATTCCCACAAGTGCTTCCCGGTTTGTTTAGCTTGGGAAATTAGGCAAGACAGGTAGAAAACTGTGGGTCAAACACAAGCCATTGCAAGAAACTGACTCACACTTTACCAACAGCAATTATTCATTCTCTTTCCTCTAGCTGGCTCTTTACGTCTTCATTCACTCGGCAAATATTTATGGAGCGGCCAACATGGGTCTCTGGGTCCTCCCACACCCTGACCTCACATCCTTGCAGACCAGGTCAAAGGTTGCCTCCCCCTGGGAACCATGTGCCAGGTCTCCTTGCCAGACACCATCCCTCTCTGTCCCGAGGATGGCCATGGGAGGAGCTAGCTGTGGGATCAGACAGGCCTGGCTGAGAAGGAAGGCTCCAGGACCGCCGATGAGTGTCCCTGGGCAGGTTCCTGAGACTCTCTGCCTGTTTCCCCACCTATAAAGTGTGGATAATAATAACGCTTACCTCCTGAAATGAAATGCCTAAGAAAGCGCCATAAAATGCAATGAACAGGGGCGCCTGGGAGGCTCAGTGGGTTAAGCCTCTGCCTTTGGCTCAGGTCATGATCTCAGAGTCCTGGGATCGAGCCCCAAATCGGGCTCTCTGCTCAGCAGGGAGCCTGCTTCCTCCTCTCTCTCTCTCTGCCTGCCTCTCTGCCTACTTGTGATCTCTGTCTGTTAAATCAATAAATAAACTTTAAAAAAATGCAATGAACATCATTTGCAATATGCAACTGAGCTTGCAGAGGTAGAGGAGGCCCAAACCCAGAGGTCTAAACCGAGAGGATAGGAAAGGGAGAGTGACAAGCTGATCCCGACACTGAGGCAACCTCAGGGCATCGGGCAGTCCCAGCATCCTCGCAGGGAAGGTGCTGGGGTACAGGAGAGGGCCTTGGGCATGAGTAAGTTGGGGTGTTGGGACCAGCATATATGCTCAAAGCCAGGCTAGCTCAGAGGGTTCCCACTGCACGGAATGGGCATCTAGGTGAATTCTACCTGCTGGAGGACTGATGACTTCTAGCGCCCCCCAGGTTCAACGTTCCTCTTCCTCCAAGCGCAGATGAACGGGTTTCTGGCCCCTTCTGATTAGCCTGTTCTTGGGACTGGTTCTGGCCAAAGGGTACTGAGAAGAGATGTGAGCCACTTCTAGACTAATCTATCAACAGCCAGTACCAGACTTTCCAGAGCTATCTCCCACCACAGATGACAGAGCTGTGTTGTGACTGATGAAACCTGGATCACTGACTGGCTCCGTCCATGGTGGACAGTTTCCTGGAGAGATGCTCAGATTCCCTGCGAACTTTCCAAGAGCTTCAAGAAATAAGCCTTTGTTGGGTTATACCAGTGAGAGGGCCTGTTTGTTACTGAAGCAGAATGTAGGCTACCCTAACTAACACAGCTGGCAAAAAGAGATAGCAATCAAGGAAACATAACAAGGCAACTTGTTCACCTCTACCTGTTCATCTCTATCTAGAAAACCAATCTCCTCCGAGAATTCATATCCACAGTCCTTACTTCCCAAGAGTTTGGGGGTTGGATTTACACCATCTTTGTGACCCAGAAAACCCCGAGCTATAAAATATATTTAAAGGTATTTCTGGTAAGATCCAGCCTCTGGAAGGAAACTGAAATCCCCCTCAATCTGGCTTCATAGGATTTCCACAAATATAGAGCCATCAAATAGGCAATCCCAATCCCAAAATAGAACCCCCAAGTTCATCAAATAAATGCAATCACTGAATAGGAAACTTAAATAAACTTTTTTTTCTTAATGTTGTAAGAAAGGAAATCAAGAAATCAAACTATGGGCAATTAGCAAAATACGATCAAGAAAGACCAAATAAACTTGAAAAAGAACCAAAACAAACTGGCTATCAAAATCTTATTAATAGTATTAAAAAGTCAATTTTTGGTAAAAGAGCAAATTAGATGTAGCTGAAAACAGAATTCATGAAATGGAAGGCATACTTAGTGAAACAGAGGGTTGGGGGTACACTCCAGGCAGAGGGAACAGCTGATGGATTGATCATTTGCACATTCTCTTCTGTGGAGTAGCTGTCCAAAGCTTTTGTCCAGTGTTGCACTGTTTGCCTTACCATGGTGTTGCAAAAATGTTCTTATGTTTTCTGATAGAGTCCTTTACCACATGGGTGTCGTGTATTGCAAACATGTTCTCCCAGGCTGTGGTTTGTCCATTCATTTTTTTTAAAGATTATATTTATTTATTTGAGAGAGAGAGAGAGCATGAGAGTAGAGAGGTCAGCAGGAGAAGCAGACTCCCTGCCGAGCAAAGAGCCTGATGTGGGACTCCATTCTGGGACTCCAGGATCATGACCTGAGCTGAAGGCAGTTGCTTAATCATCTGAGCCACCCAGGCACCCCTTGTCCATTCATTTTAACAAGTCCTTTTAAATGCAGATTTTATTCATTTTGATGACCCCTTGTTGAAAATTTTTACTTTTATGTTTTTGGTCATTTGGGTCTTATTAGGAAACCTCCACCTACCCCAAGGTCACAAATATTTTTCTATATATTCTAGAAGTTTTATAGTGTTGGCCTTTATGTTTAGTTCTGTGTTCTCTTTCAAGTTAATTTTTGTGTGTGATGTGAGGTAGGGGTTGAGGTTTACATTTTTACATACAGATATCCAGTTGTTACAACAATATTTTTTTTAATTTATTTTTTTTTAAATCAATTGTTCAGGGCACATGGGTGTCTCAGTGGGTTAAGTCTCTGCCTTCAGCTCAGGTCATGATCTCAGAGTCCGGATAGAGCCCTGCACCAGGTTCTCTGCTCAACAGGGAGCTTGCTTCCCCCTCTCTCTCTCTCTCTCTGCCTGCCTACTTTTGATCTCTCTCTATCAAATAAATAAAATCTTTTAAAAAAAGAAGAAGAAGAAGAAAAATTAATTATTACTCTATACATGGATTCATTTCTGGGTTCTTTATTCTGTTCTGCTGAACTGGATGTCTGTCCTTAATCAATCCCATACTATTGCTTTATAATTGGTCTTAAAATTCAATAGTGTGAGTCCTCCCACGTTGTTCTTTTTTGAAAGTTGCTTTGGCTATTCTAGGTCCTTTGCATTTCCATTTAAATTTTAGTATCACCTTGTTAATTTCTACAAAAAAGACAGGTTGTAATTATAATTGGGATTATGTTGAATCTATAGATCACTGAGGACAGGACTGACATCTAATAGTATTAAGTCTTTGGATCCATGAACATGGTATATCTCCTTATTTCTTTATGCCATCTTTAATTTCTTTCAGCATTGCTTTGTAGATTTTAGGATGCAGGTCCTGTATATATTTCAGGAAATAAATCCCTAGGCATTTCATATATTTTATACTATTGTAAATGGTATTTTTTAAAATCTTTTTATTTTGAGATCATTTTAAAATATCAGAAGAGTTGCTAAAAGAGTACAAGGAGTTATCATATAACCTTCACTCAGCTTCCCTTAATGTTAATACCTAAATCATGGTGCAATTATGAAAACCAGGAAATTAACATGGGTATAATACTATTAACTAAACTATAGACTTTATTTGGAGTTTGCCAGTTTTTCCACTAGGATTCTTTTTGACTCCAAGATCCCACATCATCTTTAGTTGGAACATCTCCTTAGTCTCCTACAGTCTGTGACAGTTGTTCAGTATTTCCGTCTTTCATGACTTGACACTTTTGAAGAGTAATGGTCAGGTGTTTTGTAAACTATTCCTCAATCTGGCTTTGTCTAACATTTTCACATAATTATTTGAGTTTAGGCATTACTGAGAAAAATACCGCTGGGGCAATGTGCATTATATCAGGGAATTCATAATCATTTGGGGAAGCTGGTGTCTGCCAGATTCCTGCATGGTATTATACGATTTTTCTTTTCATTAGTAACTTTGGGATGGGAGACACTTTGAGACTAAGCAAATGCTCTGCTTCTTCTTAAACTTTTGCCTGATAATTTTAACATCCATCGGAGTATCTTGCCTTCATTCTATGATGCTTTTTCTGTCTCCCTCAATCCTTTGACATTTATTAATTGGAATTCTATAAGGGAGTGTTTTTCCCTTTTTCCCATTTATTACCATCGTTTATTCTCTTACTCAAATTGTTCTAGCTTTGGCCATTGGAAGCTCTTTCAGATGGGCTCCAGTATGCTCCCATCCTTTTTTTTGCCTCTTGATTTTATGATTCATTTGTAGTGAAGTATGTTTTTATTTTGATTACCAACTGTTCTTTGCTAATATATATGTGCATATATATTCATATGTATGAATTCATTCATATATATTCATTCATATATATTCATACTCGTTCATATATATATTCACATATATATTCATATATATATTCATACGTATACTATATATACACACAATTGGCTTTTGTGTATTTAAAATAGGTTTCTTAAAGGCAACAGAGAGTTGGGCCTTGCTTTTTTATCCAATGTCACACCCTCTGTCTTTTTTTGGAGTATTTAGACCTTTATATTTAATACAATTATAGTACCACTGGCATTAATTCTAACATCGTTCTGTTTTTCTATTTGTCCCACCTGTTCTTTGTTCCTTGTTCCCTTTCTTCTTCCTTCTTTGGGATTAATTGTGGTTCTTTTATTCCATTTTCCCCACTAATATCCAATAAACTATATCTCTTTATTCTAATTTTTAGGAGTTGCTCTGGGATTTAAAATATGCATATGTAACTTCCCACAGTCTGGTTTCAAATGTTATACCACGTCAGACATGACACAAGTATCTTACAACAGCATTCTTCCATCTCAACTCTCCCGTTCATTGAGCTATGGTTGTCATAGATCATACCTTTCAATATGAAATAAGAGCCACAGTACCTTGCTGATATTTTGTTTTAAGCAGTCAATTGTCTCTTAAGGAAATTAAAATTTAAGAAAAAATATTTTAATAACTGTTTTAAATGCATATGGTGGAATAATGTGAAACATTTCATGTACAATAGCAATTTATACTCCATATATTTTCATATGTTTATGTTTAATATACAAAATATGTAGAATAATATACATTATTTCCTTTGGGGAACAGATTAGAAAGGTTTAATATTATTATTAAGTTTCTATTTGGTTTTTTGTTTTTGTTTTTAAGATTTTATTTATTTATTTGACAGAGAGAGAGACAGTGAGAGATGGAACACAAGTAGGGGGAGTGGGAGAGAGAAAAGCAGGCTCCCCGCTGAGCAGGGCACGAAGCACGGAGCTCGATCCCAAGACCCTGAGATCATGACCTGAGCTGAAGGCAGAGGCTTAATGACTGAACCACCCAGGCACCCCAAGTTTCTATTTGTATTTGGATGAAATTAATATATATGACACCTATAATTTAAGTACATTTAATCAAATTTTAATTTTTAAATAACAATTTATGAACCACCAGAGTGCCACAAATATTATTGCAAATAATCACTCTTAAAGTGGGCTTTGTTTAAAAAAATTTTTTTTTCATTTATTTACATTTTTCCATTTCCAGTATTTCACCGTTTTTTGTAAATCCAACCTTCCACCTGAAGTCATTTTCTTTCTATTTGAAGAAATTTCTGGGGCACCTGGGTGACTCAGTTGATTAAGCATCTACCTTTGGCTCAGGTCATGATCTCAGGATCCTGGGATTGAGCCCCACATTGGGATCTCTGCTCAGTGGGGAGCCTGATCCCCCTCTCCCACTGCCCCTTCCCCGCGCATGTTCATGCTCTCTCTCTCTCTCTCTCTCTCTCTCTACATATATATATTTATATATCAAATAAATAAATGAGATCTTTTTAAGAAAAAAAAAAGAACTTCTTTTAACATTTCTTGCACTGTCAGTCTGCTGTGTCTTTAAAACTGTTCATTTTGCCTTCATTTTTAAAGATATTTTTGCAAGGTGGAGAATTATAGATTCAATTTCTTTCATTATTTTAAAGATGTCACCTCATTGACTACTGGCTTGCCTTATTTCCAAAAAGAAAACATTTTTATATGGTTCTCTCTGTGTGTCTCATTATTCTCTGGTTGCTTTTGGGATTTTTCTCTCTAACTCTGGTTTCAGAAAATTCACTGTGATGTGTCTTGGTGTGGTTCTCTTTGTATTTATCCTCCTTGGGATTTGTCACACTTGTTGGATTTGTAGACTACACTGCTGCTCAAATTGGGATGTGGTGTTTCGGCTGGGCCTCCTGGAAAGTGTTTTTCTGTCTTTGAGTGGAAGGGCCAACCGATGTGTTATTAGCAACCTGGGTAACCACACTCCTTAGAATGCTGTCCGGGAGCCTGAACAAATGGTTAGAGCCGAGTGTTAATGGTCCTGTGGTATGCGGTGGAGTCTGGTGAGAATCTGAGTTACTTAGAGAATTAGGACAGCACTGCCACCGCCTTTGGGCACAGCTGTGGTGATGGATACACCACACGCTGCCCTGGATGCAGGAAGAAACGTGAGTCCTTTGGAAGAGAGGTGCAGTTAGCTTGGGGAGGAGGCCTCTCAAGCAGACCCATCTTCCCTGGCTGCTGGGGACACCATGGCCACACAGGCACGGAAAAGCCCAGCAGGTAAAAAGATATCTCTGCGTTGCCTTTGGAATCTCCCTCCCTAGAAGAGCTAGATCTGTTGGCACACATCCAAGTGCCTCCCTGAGAAGCTAGCATTGCTGAGCACTTGACTTCTCCTGGTCACCTCTTTGTCCCCATTCTCTGCCCCACATTTGCAGCTGTTCCTTTACCTCTTCTGGGTGTTGGCCCAAATATGGACCTCAGCTCTTTGTCCTTCCTGGCCATTAGAAACCACCTGTGGAAGGCCCACATCTGAGCACAGGCTCTACTGAAGGTTAGAAGGGAGGAGCTGCTACGTCACAGCCATGAGGACACCAGACATCAGATCTTCCTCGGTTCTCACCCCTCTTTCCTGCCAGGCCCCCACACTCCCTTCCTTGCCGGCCATCCCCCACGTTGAGGGTTACCCTCCCCTCCAAGGGGCTTATCTAGGAATTTTCCTCCCTGAAAGACACAGGACTAGACCTGAGGTGAGCAAAGGAGGTCCTCACTTCTGGGGCAAAAGTGAAGGAGGCACAAATAAAGACCATGATAAAGACAAGCCACATTTAGTGCAATATTTTTAAAGTCAAAAGTAACATAAATACAACACAACGGCAAGAAGGTAAGCAGCCCAATGCAAAAATGGGCAAATGACTTGAACAGGCATTGCTCCAAAGAAGTTACAGAAATGGCCACCAGCACATGAAAAGATGCCCCAAGTTATTAGTCAGCAGGGAACTGCAAAGCAACGTCACACTACGATACCACTCCACACCCACAGGAATAGAAAGAATAAAAACATCATGGAAAATATGGAAAATAACAAATGTTGGCAACGATGCAGAGAAACTGGAAACCTCACGCACTGCAGGTGGAAATGCAATATGGCACAGCTCTTGAGGAAGACTGTGGTGGTTCCTCAAAACATTAGCCACAGAATTACCATGTGACCCACGAGTTCCGCTTCTATGTACATACTCAAAATCATTGAGGGAGGGGGAAAAAACGGCCTTGCACACCGATGTTCATAGCAGCACTATTCACAGTAGCCCAAAGTGGAAACAAGCCCAAACTTCAACCATCAGATGAACAGATACGTGAGATGGGGCATCTGCGTGCAGGAAGTACTATCCATTCATTGAAAGCAAGGAAATTCTGACAGCCGGTATGACACAGATGACCCTGGAGGACACTGTGCTAAGCGAAATCGGCGGTCACAAAAGAACAAAGATCCTTTGACTCCTCTTACCAGGTTTCCCTGGAGGACAGAAATCCATCGAGGCCAAAAGTAGAAATGGGGAGCACCAGGGGCTGGGAGGTGGCCGTGAGGAAGTTAGGGTCGGGTAGGGACAGAGTTTCTCTTTTGCCAAATACGAAAGTTCCGGGGATGGATGGATGGTGTTGGTTATCCAACAGTGACACTGAATTATACACTTAAAAGTGGTGAAAATGGTCAAGTTTGTGTAATGTATATCCTACCACAACTTAAAACAACACTAAGGCAAAAACTCCATGATAAAAAATAAAATAGGGGCGCCTGGGTGGCTCAGCGGGTTGAAGCCTCTGCCTTCGGCCCAGGTCATGATCCCAGGACCCTGGGATCGAGCCCCGCATCGGGCTCTCTGCTCAGTGCAGAGCCTGCTTCTCTCTCTCTCTCTCTCTCTCTGCCTGCCTCTCTGCTACTTGTGTTCTCTGTCAAATAAATAAAATAAAATCTTTAAAAAAAAAAAAATAAATAAATAAATAAAATAAAATTCTGACTAGAGATGAGATCCATGCTATGACAAGCCACAGTGGAGCCCAAAACAAAGAGAACAGCCTCTCAAGACTGATCTTGCCTTTATTTAAAATGTGGGCATTTTGCTCATCATGGATTTTTTGTGTTACTTTTCTTTTCAATAATACCACAGTAAAATGTGGTTTCTCTGGAGCACTGAGACCAACAACACCCCTTACCTTCAGCACCCAGTGCCAGTACCCCACTTTCACGGCCCCAGTTCTAGCCAGAAGAGCGCTGAGTCCGTCCCTGAAATCATAAGTCTCCTTCAGTCCTCTGGCAGGGCCCACCCGAGGAACCCTGTCTCGCTTCGAGCAGGGGCCCTGGCCACTCCCTTCTGGGTCAGGGTCAAAACTTTTCCTCCCTTTGAATTCCCCACTGCCATCAGTCCACAGAATAAAACCAAAGTCCTCTTGGATTATTCTTTAGCCTTAAAAACGAAGGGAATTCTGACATCTACAGTGGCTGGACATTGAGGACACGATGCTAAGTGAGATAGGCCAGTCAGACAAACACAGTCACTGTAGGGTTGCGCGTACACACGCTAGCTAGAGAAGCTGAATTCACACAGAGAGTAGAAGGGGGACTCCAGGGCTGGGGAGGGCGGTGGGGGTCCATGTCTCCTGAGGGCCGAGTTCCTGTCTGGGGAGAAGAAAACGTTCTGGGGACAAAAGGTAGCAAGAGCTGCATGCGTATGGAAATGTACTCGGGGCCCCCGAGCCGTACCCTTAAATATTATTTAGAAAGTCATTATCAATATATTTTACCACGATACAAAATAAAAGCACCAAGCAGACACACACGCAGCCTCTGCTCCAGGTCCCCGTGTCTCCACGGCCGCTGGGCACGAGGAGCCTGCAGGCCGGGCTCCACCACCCTTTGCCCTCTGAGCCCTGTGGACCAACATCCCCCTTCCGTCCGCCCCACACCACCGCTCATAAAACAACAACGATAAAGATTTTCTAACTCGACTTGGTAGAATAGAAGCAGAAAAGATCCAGTTTGATTTCGGGAGTAACTAGGTTTTGTTCCCCAAACGCTTTTTCTGACCTTTAGGCTGTCAACCCTCCTTAATTCGGGAAGCCCACGGGCGGCTCCTCAGGCCTTGCCCTGGGTCAGGGGATTCACACAGGAGTTCCGGCGCCACCGGGGACTGCAAACCGTCCTCACACCGAATGTGGCCCAGGGGCTGAGGCCCAGCGCTGCTGCGGTGCCACCCTAACAACGCAGCCAGTGGGTGTCATCTACACAGCTGAGGAGCGACCCGCCAGCCCAGGCGTCCCAGTGACTGGCCCAAGGTCACACAGCTGGCCGAAGCTTTGGCTTTGGGCTCCGGCCCCTCCCCTGTCCCAACACCCCTCCCACCCGCTCCCCCCACCCGCCCCCCCCCAGCAGACATGCCCTCTCACATCTTAACCAGAGCCCCTGACCTGGTTCAAGTCCACCTCCCTTTGAGGCTCCCCAGCCCCCACGACAATTAATGCAGGCAAATGGGAGGCCAGGGCCTCAGCTTGCTGCAGCCAAGACCCAGGCTTGGCGGAAGGGGGGGGGGTGCTGCTGTTTCCTCATGCAAATGAGGCTGGGGGCCTTCAGGGCCAGGGCCGAGGCCCCTGAGAACGAGGCTCGATGGGCCCACGGTGCCGGTGCCCAGGCTGGGACGGTGCGGCGGCCAGCGCACATTCCCAGGCCTGGCCTCCTCCGCGGGGTCGGCTGTCCTTTCCCACAAGGCCCCACATCTCTGCTTGGTATGCGCCAGGGGTCCCCGCCAGGGTCCAGCTGCCTTCCCAGGCCATTCAAGTCAACTCCAGCAAAGGCTTTCTGTTGTTATTACCACCCTCCACCATTAGCAGGGGCGGTTTTTGTCTTCCCAAATGGGAAAGTATCTTTTACTTTTCTCTTTTGACACTGACTATTTGGCCCAAAGCAGGGACCAATTAAACTAATTAATCCCTAGGCATTTTGCCGATGGAGAGACCAGGCTCTTACCCTTCCTCGCTCCAGAGGGAGCAAGCGGACTCACATCCTGCACGGCCCTGACCTCTGGGCCGGTGGGCGACCCCAAAGCCCCGAGCTTGGGCACGGGGCCCTCAGCAGGCCTCCAAGGGTTCAGCAAGTCGGGTCCTGAGGCTTCCTGCCACCCCCCATCCCAGCTGCCCCACAGGGAACCTCAGCCCCCCCCCAACACACCCGCCGCTTGGATCCAGGCCAGCCTGCAGCCCCGAGGGGGACCGCTTCCCCGTCCATGTGCAATCAGCACTTTCTCTTAGAAGGGGGAATACGGGACCCCAAATTCAGAAAGAGCACGGTGCGCTGAAAGGAGCTGCTCAAGGTGGAGTTTGGAGGCTCTTGGGGCCCCGGAGAGGGCTGTGGGGGGGCGGGGACAGCGGGGGCGGGGACAGCGGGGGTGGGGGGCTGTCCTTCGGGGGCCCCTCCGCGCCTGCAGAATGGGTCCCGCGTCAAATGCGTTTTCTTCCTGGACAACAGCAGACTTTCCGGGGCTGCGGGAGGGAGGAGCAGCTGTCCACGCCGTTTCTTCAGATACCATTCTGGCAATACTCAGAAGCTGTTTTTCTCTCTTCCCTGCCGGCTCTGAGACCATCCACGGGGCAGTTGGACGCCCATGTCTGCGCACGGCTTCCCAGAGCGGCGGCTTCGAGGAGCGCCAACGTCCTCTTCCAAGAGCCCTTTGCCGCGCTCCTCCGGGCCCCCCTCCCGCGCCTCCCGCCCCCGCGAACGGGCATGTTTCTGCGATCGCTCAAGACCGAAAACACGGGATTTGGGAAGTGTCTCTTTCATGGTCTCTTTCACATGTTTTCCGTTGTGCATCTTGGCTGAGCCGGGATTTTAAATTCCCAGCAGCTGTTCCCAGGTTGGTTTTCAAATTGTTTTGCACCTTGGACCCACCCACTGCCCCCCCCCACCCCAAAAGGAAGAAAACCAGAGGGCACGGCCAGGGACTTGGAGCCTGTCTCGGAAAGCATTCTTCAGTCCTAGTTGCATGGTTTTGCCCCCGGTCTCCCCTTGCTGCGTGGAGCCCTGGGCTCGCAGACCCAAGATTCGTTCCGAGCCTTGCACCCATGGCACAACTTGACAAGCATCGGCTTCCAGAACTTTCCACAACACTGTGACCACAAGCACTCTGGATATGTGAGGCCGTGTCTCCTCCTCGTCTTCTGACACCCAGTCATGTCATTTCCCGGCCCGGAGGCCCCACCAGGGCCCTGCCTGCTGCCCCACTCCCGTTGGGTGTCTCTTGCTCCAAAAGAAGCGGAGACCTGGGACAGGGTGGTCAGGGCCCCAGCTCAGGGCCCCAGCCCTCCCAGCCAGCCTCACCCTGCAGCCCCTCCCTGGCCCCACAGACTGGTCCAAGAGGCAGCTTCCCATCCAGCAAACAGCCTACACTCCACTTCTGGGCCTTTCCACGCGAGTTTGCTTCCAGCCCGCGAAGGCCCGGCTGCAGGCCCCCCACCGCGCTGGCGGGGGAATCTCCTGGTGCTCTGATACCAGGAGACCACAGCACCATAAACTTCAGGGCTCAGAACAACACCAATTTATGATCATTTGGTGCTGGAAGTCGGGTGTCTAAGTGGCCTCACTGGGCTAAAATCCAGGTGCCAGGGCTGGTTCCTTCTGGGGGCCCTGGGGGGCATCCATGTCCCGCCGTGTCCAACTTCCAGAGGCAGCTGCGTTCCTCGCGCACACACCTGTCTCTGTCTTCAAAGTGCGTCAGCTTCCCCCATTATGTCACCTCTCCTCCGACTCTGACCCTCGAGATTCCGCTGGGTCCGCCGGCGGCGTCCATCCCCGTCCCACAATCCTTAACCTCATTGCAGGAGCACAGTCCCTCAGCGCCTCTACCCAGCCAAGCACGGGCACAGTGCCTGCCGCGGCCCCACTCACAGCAGACCTACTTCCTGACCCTGCCTGATGGCCCAAAGCGACGTGAGAAGTAACCAGACGGAAGTGCCAACCCCACGTCGCAGGTGGAAAGCAGAGATACATAGACCAGGTCACATCAGAGCGAGATGAGCAGGAAGGCCTTGCTCAGGGACCGTGCCAGCACTGTGGCCCATGGCTGCTCAGACAGCGGGCATCTGGGCCTCGAGGCAAATGGTGCAAGGTGGGTCAGCAATTCACGGCGTGGCGTGGGGCACAGCTCAGCGTGCAGGTAGTTCATGGCTGGAAACGGAAGATCTCACTTCCCTCCCCAGACCCACTTCTCGCCCCTGGAGCTGCTTGAGGAAAGAGCCCTGGACAGAGGGGCAGACTGAGCCGGGCAATGCAACAGCTCACACGCACACGTGCACACACAAACACACGCACGTGAGCAACTGGGCGTCCCGAGCCTCAGATCCTACCTCACCGTGTGCTGTGAGCAGATCAATGTGTGCACATTCCAAGCCCTGGACCTCAGAGGAAGGGGCAGAGCACATCCTCTGCTTCCTCTTTTCTGCTTGGCCCTGACCGGAATGCAGACGGGATGGAGGGGGCTGCTGTAGCCTTCTGAGACCATGAGGTCAGAGTTTCTTGCTGAGGACAACAGAGCAACAGGTGCCCTAGCATCCAGGCTTCTGACGTCCTATTGTCTCCATATGATCCTGAACCACATGCATTCAGACCATAATGTGAGAAAGAAATGAACTTCCATCATGTTTAAAACACTCTTGGTGGGGGAGAAGGATCCTTGTTCTAGCAGCAAGCCCTGACAGTGTCCTCACTGATATAGATTAGGGAGCACAGAAGGGCTGGGCGCTGCTCCCAGTGCTAACCCTCCCCAGTCTAGCCTTCATGGTCCAAGATACAGATTTTGTGAGCGAGAAAGCTGTTGACCCTTGGACTGTGGAAATCTTCCTCAAATCTTTCATAAAAGCACTCCCGTGGATGCTTAGAAGGGAGACCACATCCTGATGGCCCTAGGACTTTAGGACTGGGTTGAAAAACTCAGAATGTAGGCATGTGGGGGCTGCTGCTCCCTGCCTTCGGGACGTGATCTAGGAGAGTCAGCACATGGCTTTGAAGACACAGTCTCTGGTGGAGGCGGAGGCCGGTGTCAGGAGTTCTCAGCAGGACACGAGGGCCAGGCCCAGGGCCGTGATCTGAACAAGGTATTACCTCCCTGCCCAAGCCCCTTGGGGTTCAGGAGACAGACAGCAAGGCAGTCGCTCCTGAATGAGCAGAATGAGCTGGGAACATAGGTCTGGAAACAAGAGAGACCAACCTTGTAAGAATAAAAATCCAGGTCTGCCCAAGATCTTTAGGTGGGGTTCCTGCACCATGGAAGTAACCGGTTGTCAATAGACCAGAAATTTACTAGTGTTAGAAGGAATTGTATTCCCAAATAAACCACAAGCCAGGCTTTCAAAATCATGCTGTGTTTTGAAACTTACCCCCCAAAGAAATCCCTGGTCACCCCAGGAATGTGGACGTGAAGATGAGCGCAGGCCTACTTCGGGTGGGGCCTAGGGAGGACATGGGGGCAGGTGCGCGCTCCCAGAGGACAGAGCCAGGATGGTGGAGAACCGCCGACAAGGTGTTCAGAGGGGCAGATGCAGGGGTGTTGAGAGGGCTGGCCAAGGCAGGGTGGTGGCCGTGCTGGCCCCACTGGGTGCGGCCGTGGTCCTGCCCAAGTGACTGCCCCATGGTTGAAGGCACGACGTTACAGCAGTCTGACTTCTCCTGCACGGCCCGGGCTGCCGAGGGGGTAGCAGACCACCTGCACTCTCCATCTGTAGTTCACAGCTCCCTGCTCAGGAGGGCTCCCATCAGCCTTGCTGAGCGCCACACACGTCCTGGATGCGGCCGGACCCAGTGCCTGGAAGGGACTTCAGGGCTGTGTCCTCCGCAAGGAGCTGAGTGTGCTCAGAGCACAGGAGGGAGGGTTTGCATCACAATCACGTGGCCCAGAAGGCTGGGCGGTGGCGTAGACAGCCGACGGCCCCCAAGGCCATTTGCCTCTCCTTTCCCTCAGAGCACCAGTGTCCTTTAAGTTCAAGCCCGGGGCAAAGCTGCAGCCTGCAGGAAGGCTTCACAGGGACCTGCAACTCTGCGACCATCTTCCCACTAGTGGGGAGTGAGCAAAGGCACACGTGTGGCTTCCCAGGGGGGACGGTCTTGCACCCGACTCTCTTATCGCGTCTCTCCCTGGCTGCACTGTAGGGCTTGGACACAGGGTCACACACAAGGCTGCTGCGGGTCCCCAGCCCGAGGCAGGGTGAAGGGGAGGATCCGGAAGAGGCTACGCTCACCACGTGTCCTCGGGGAACAGGTCATCCGTGTCTCCGTGCAGTCGTCTCTAGAAGTGGAGATGGCAATCCCTGCGGCCTGCCTCAGCTGTCAGAGTTTGGCGAAGCAATGCCCGTAAAGCCCGGCCCTCGGCCAGCTCCCAGTGATGTCACCTCCTGCCTTGCGACCCTGGCACTCGGAGTCCCGGGACCTTGAGCAGAAGGCAGGTGGGGCACAGCCCATCCAGGAGACCCGAGGGCAGCCCACATAGCTCAGGAGGCACGGGAGGGAGAGACAGGGCGACATGTCTGGAGGGGCCCACGGAGGCCACAGGAGAGGGGCTAAAGCACGTGGCATCCATGGCAGGGACAACACAGGGGCTTAAGGTCACTAGAGGGGGTCCACTTCCTTTGGTGGGAGGAGGGGAGGTCTCTGGCTCAGCCCGTGAGAGCTGAGACCTTGGGAAGAGAAGGAATTTGCAGACAGGTCATGGGGGCAGTACAGAGGCTGGTGACGTCCAGCCCCCTGGGGGCACCAAGATCCTCTCGCCCTGGGCTGCACCCCAGCCGGGTCCCGGCTAGGCTGAGGGGTATGGAGGAGCACGGATGCGTCTGGGCCTCCGTCCCTTCTCCAGGGTCACTGTCCCTTCAGTGGCCTCCTGACCTACCTCCTTGCTACCACGCATGGGCAGCCCCATGCCAAGAGCCCTCCGGTGTCTCTGCACCACGTGGAAGGTGCCTAGTGAATGTTTGGTGTGTGAGGGCCTGGCACACAGTAGGTGCCCTTTCAACGTCTGAGGAATGAACTCAGTGGGCACTCAGCAGTGTGGGTGATTTCACTTTGGCCAAATCGGCCCTCGGTCTCCTGCTCAGAGTGGGTCTGGGGGCTCCCCCTGCCTGACCCTGTGCGCTCACCCTGGGGAGACCTCGGTCGCCCGGCTTCTCCTTGCCCACCTCTGCCAGGATCGGGGTGTCCTCAGGGGACCCTGAGGCGCGGGTGCCACAGAACTGGGAGGCAGTGTTCCTTTCTGTCTTCACATCGGGCTAAGACTCAAAACAAAACTGTCAGATTTCAGAACATTTCACAGCGGCAAAAATAACTGCACTTGGGGAAAAAACACGCAGACACTTCTCAAAGTCATCTAGTCGCTTCAACAATGTGCCAAAAGCTTCTGGAATTGACAGGTTCGGTTTGCCACGCACCAACTGTGCCTACCCTGCCAGCCTCATCTCCTGAGGCCCCCCGAGGCCCCCCGCGAACCAAAACCTCGGCAAACAAGAGGCAGCGGGGGAGACGCACAGAGCCACCTTTGTCGGCCCCTACTAAGTGCTGGTTCAAATGCTGTCCCTGAAGTCCCAAACCGTGGATGCCACATCAGAGGGGACAGAGGCAGAGCAGGGAGGAGAGAGGCCTCACTGGAAAGGTCCCTGACAGCATGCGGCGCACGTGCCGTTGACGATCTCACTGACTCCCACGAGCACCCTGCAGAGAGGTGACCCCATTTTAGACATGGGCACTGACGCACAGGGACGTCCCTCGGGTCAGGGCCAGCCAGCCTCTCCTGGGAAGGAGTTCCAGCTGTCCTCCCAGTCCTCCTCCCCTCTTCCATAGTAACACAAGAGGTAGCCTGGCACACACAGCCCAGGCAAAAACAATGTTTCCAGCCTCCTTGGCAGGCAGGTGGGACCACACAAGGAAGCCTGGGTCGATTGGTACAAGCAGGAGGACTGTGTCCAACGTCCTGGTTGTGCTCTCCTCTCCATCTGGGATGGCAGGAGCTCAGGCAGCCACCTTAGACCCATGAGGACAGCAGAGCCACAAGACGGAAGGAGCCTGGAATGCCAACACCGTGGAGCTGCCGTGGGCACCTAGACCATGTCCATGGGCTTATGAGGCAAAAGAGGAGGAACACGTGCCCTAAGTTAAGCACCTGGAGACAGGTTTGCTGAGCCAGCTCCCCCTGTGGTTCTGCATCAGGAGACCAATGCTGAGAAGCCTGGGTCTTATCCCAGGGGTGGGGGGCCAGCAGAGAGGAGGGTTCTAAGCAGGGCAGTGATCTGATGCCGCTCGTGTCTTTCCATCTTTCAAATATCCACACAGATTGCAGCAGGTGATTTGGCCCCGGAAGTCTGGGAAGTGATGGGGCTCAGACCAGGGTGATGGCAGAGAGAGGGAGCAGTGTGGCTAGATCCAGGACACATCCCAGAGGAGGAAAGGCACACTGGAGAGGAGACGGGGGCACCCACACTTACCCTGAGCAGCTGGGGTGACAGAGGCCTGCTCAGAAAGGGGGGTGGTGCTCCAGGTCCCAGCTCGGGGGGCGAAGTCTGAGACACCTGTGAGGTGTCCAAGGGGAGAGGTCCGGCAGGCAGGCCAGGATTTTGGAAGGCGGCGTGGAGCCATAAGCAGGGAAGTTACCAGCTTGCAGTTAGTAGTAAATGCCAGGGAGGACGTAAGGTCAGGTCAGGAGCTCTCACGAAGAGGGTCTGAGGGGCGCCCGCACTGGGTGGGGGAGGGGGTCCTCAGAAGAGTCTGGGGAGAAGCAGTCAGGGAGGCGACGGGAAGTCAGGCAGGGCAGGCTCCAGGAGCCCCGAGAGGGAGCGGCCACCCGTGTCAGCGCTGCCCACGAGGCCGGCCACGCACCTCCTTACAGGCTGGCCACTGGGGCCGCTGGGACGGTGGCCACTGGGGAAGGAGGGAGTGGCAGTCAGACTGCAGTGGATCTGGGAGAGGGGCTCTGGCGGGGTCCTGCTCTGCAGAAGCTGTCCCTGAGACGAACGGAATGTGGGCAGCTGAGGGGAGGAGGACAGGGCTGGGGGTTAGGGAGGCCCGTGGAGCCCGCAGAGCCTGAGGTGCAGGACGCGGGGGCCGGCACACGCTCGGTGTTTCTCCAGATCCCTGGGTCTGTTCTTGTTGCTGTTGTTTTGCCAAACTCTGATCCAGACCGATTTTTACCAAATGACACTCTTAAATGCAATCCTTAATAGTCTTGCTTTTTAAAACTTGCTTTCTCCCCACCCCCTTGGCAATATTCTCAGTGAAGTCGCAGCTTTGATGGGTTAACTTTTTTGGTAACACCCATGACACCAAATACACATAAGAGGTCCGTCCGGGCATCTCTACGAAACTAGGGACCCACCTGGCCTACCCCGCTTTTGACACGGAGACGGGAGGAACACCCCAGGGTTGTCCCTGGTGTCAGGTGACCTGGGGCCAACGGCGCCTCACCTCTCACCGGCAGGGTGACCTCAGGCAAGTTACGAAAGCCCTCCAGGCTCCACCTCCATAAACCGGTGACAATATTCAGGAGTGGGCGTGAGGAGGGAGCGAGATCGCCCCGAGCCCTAAGCAGAGAGCTGGCGCTCCGGCCGGAGGCCCTGGGCACAGATGCTCCCAGGGACTGTTTGGAAGGTCGAACAAGATCCCGCGGGACCTGCCAGTGCCTGAGCCTAGCCCGCCTTACCCTAGCCCGGCCCTACAAGGCCTGTAACATACTCGAGCAAGACTCTCGGACACATTACACCCCAGGAACCAAACAGGAGCAGGGGAGGGCCCACATGCGCCCGTCTGGGCCATCCGCACCCCCAGGGACATTGGCCTGTCCAAGGACCCCCCCACCCCTGGGGAAAGATGCTCAGGACCCTGAGAGGGCCCAGCCTGGGAGGGTCTCGGGTAAACAGCTCAGCGCCCTGGACGGAAGCACACCATCCCACCCATTTTTCACCATCTCTCAATGTGGTTCTCTCTGAGCTACCAAGAGCTGCAAACAAAACCTCGCTCCTCCTTTCCGGAGATGCCCCCTAAGTCTTGCCCTTGTCCGGGTGGGACACCGAGGCAGCGAAAGTGATGACATTTCAGAAGAGGGCCAAGCTCAGAACAGCAACCCGTCCAGGGGCAGCCGGGGGCCTCAGTGGGCAAAGCCTCTGCCTTCGGCTCAGGTCATGATCTCGGGGTCCTGGGATCGAGCCCCGCACCGGGCTCTCTGCTCTGCGGGGAGTCTGCTTCTCCCTCCCACCTCCCCCTGCTCGTGCTCTCTCTCTCTCTCTCAAATAAGTAAATAAATTCTTTAAAAACAAAAAGAACAGCCTGTCTGACCTGCCCCAGCCTATGGCGAGTGAAGCCGGTGGGCCAGGGACTCCGTGCCATCCCCCAGCAGTGAGGGGTCGGGGGCCAGTCTCCCGCAGCCACAAGCTCGGGGAACCACTCTCTTGGGGACTTTTATCCCCAGGTAATACCCTGTCACCATGTAAAGGGGACACTACAGGCCTCACCTCTCTCTCTCTTCTCCGCCAAGTTCACAACTCTTCCCACGGAAGCCGGGCACTCGGGCTGGGAGGCGGCCGTCCGCGCAGAGGGGAGTTCAGCTGAGCTTGGTGGGGGCAGAGCCGGGACCGAGCTGGGCCAACAGGTCCCTTCCGACAGCGGCCGAGCCCTCAGCAAAGGGTGCCTCATCCGGCCCGCCTCCCCCACCCTCCACCCCCAGCGAGCGCACGGCTCCCCAGGGGCCAGCTCTCTGCACAGATAAGGAGTGTCTGCGATTAGCCTGCGGTCATTTGCCCCAGGACACTGGGCTCTCCCGAGCCTGGGACCTCCCTCTGCCCTCTGGGGCCTCTTCTTGGCCTGTGGGGCAAAGGTGGGCCACCACCCAGCCCTGTGTCATTCCTTCAAATTCTAAACTCACAGGGTCCAAAGAGCAGACCCAAACGTACCTCTATAAAAATGTGTTTGAAAAGAACATTCTCTACTCCTGCTGGCCCTCTGCCGGCTCCCACTTTGGGGTTCTGGGCAGACTTTTGGAAGCAAACCTGTCACCAATTACCGAGAGCAGAACAGCTCCCAGAAGACCTCGGTGGGTGCCAAGCAGAGCAGGAGCCACAAGTCCCTTTTGCAGAGAGTTTCCGCTCAGCCTCTAGAAATCCCAGGAGATGAGCCTCATGTTGGCCTGGCCGTGTCCAGAGCTGACCCGGTCCCCTCAATCCTGGGCCCCCGCCTGCTCCCGGCCCCAGCTGTCTCTTGCTTTCCCCCCTCAGCTCCTGGACAAGAGGGAGCCTCTCCGCTGTCAGCAGCCAGGCCGGAGCACCCTGGGCCAACAGCACGTGGGTCCCGAGTCTCCAGACAGAAAAGGGCATCTTAGCGAGCTCGGGCTCCTGGGACCCACCCTCTAGGAGGCAGTGACCGCCCCCCCTCCCCTCACCATCACTGCAGATCCTCGGGCCAGAACTCATTTCTAGGCCACACAGAGATGCTGAGCCTTCTGGGGCGAGGTCTTGTACCATGGTGGCCTGACGCTGCCAAGGAGCAGGGGCTCTGGGAGGCCCGATTCAGCTCCTCCTCTCCCGCCCCCTGTCCCGGATCACTAAAGGGAAAAGCAGGAGGAAGGACCTCCGGATGGGCTCTGCTCATAGCCAGGGCCGGGGAAGTGGGCCTCGCCGTGTCCCGGAATGATCCCAGTACGCTCCGAGCTGGGCCTTTCAGGAGCAGATTGGAAAATCCCCCGGAGCGGGTGGGGCCTTACCAGCTGCTTGGGAAAATGTCTTCAGAGCCTTGCTTCCCTCTCATTCAGGCTGCAGACTGCACAGCCCTGGGCTGCAGGCCGGGGACCCCAGCCCCCGGTCTTGCCAGAGGAGCCTCCACCCAGAGCAGGGGACAGTCCTGATGGGCGACAGCAGCAATCACGCGGGATAACTAGGGGCCGTGCAAAGGGTGCAAGACTGAAGGAGGGAAGGGGTCAGGGAAGGCTTCCTGGAGGAGGAAGCTCCTGAGGACCAAGTGGGAGTTAACCAGAAAACAAGTTGGGGAAGGGCATCCCCAGGGGCCAAAGCAGAGGTGCAAAGACCCTGGGTGGAAGCAGAAGCAGGCCGTGAGCAAAGCTACGACAGAGCCCGTGCAATGGTCGTACAAGAGCACAAGAGCAGATGGGCGCCCAGTGGAGAGGTGCATTGGGGGAACAGTCAGGGGCCAGTCCAGAGGGGGCCTCTGCACCACACAAAGGAGGATGGGCTTCATCTGGAGAGCAGTGGGGAGCCATGGAGGGCTTTAAGCTGGTGATGACCCAGCCTGGGTTTCCACTCCGTGGCTGCCTGGCATAGGGCAGCATGAAGGGAGGCAAACCAAGGAGATGGGGGGGGGGGCAGGGACTGTCCTTTCTGGATCCACAGCAGTATATTCCCAGCCCTCTCCCTTCCCCCGAACCCCTTCTCCAGCCTCACAGTCCTTCAAACTTGCCATGATCTCCCTACCTCTGAGCCTTTGTGTATGCTGTTCCCTCTACCTGCAGAACACGCACACAGGAGCTCCCCAAATGCCCATCCTGGTGTGTCTCCCTGCACCCCCCCCCCCCGCTTCTGGGAAGAATCTGCTGCCCCTTTAGATGGTTCCCACAGAGACCTGGCCATGTCCCAGCTGTGATCTTCCTCTGGTCAAAAGGCAACCTCCCCACCAGACTAGAAGCCCACTGAAGGCAAGGATGGGCCTTTGGTCCTGCTGGATCCTAAGCCCTCAAGCAGGGCAGGGGGCGTGCTCTTGGGAAGGGCCTGGAGGGCTGGCAGGGTGTCCTGGGAGACCCGGTTCTGAGGTCACCTTGAGGCCTGTGACCTCAGCTCTCGCTCACCCTCGAGCAGTTCATCCTCACGCTGGTGAGCTCAAGTTTGCGTGCCTTGCGTTTCTCGGAGCGGGGTGGCAGGGACCAGCTGGGTTGTCGTCAAGTCATTTCCCTTCCCCCTGGCAACCCAAAGCCAAGCACTGTGCTGGGTTCTGGCCAGTGCAACGCGAGAACCCACCCCTTCCAGCCTGGCCCCCAGCAGTCGCCCGATCTGTCTTGCTCTTGCTATCCCTTGCTTGCTGGCTGGGTAGAGACGTTTCAGTGGAGGCCACAGGGCCCTGGGAACGGTAAGAATCAGTGCCATGAAGGGCCCCCACCTTCCCCGCGGGAAGGAGAACATCTTCCCCAGCCTCTGGACGTGCCTCAAGTGCCAGTTCCTACTGCCAGCCCTCTGGAAAGTGGCTCAGTTCAGTAAGATCCCTCACCAGGACCATGCCTCCGCGCCTGGGTGGCCCATATCCAGCAACCCGTCACCATGGGGGCTATTCAGGGTCAAGCCATGCACCCCAACCTAAGACAGCTCTGACGGCCATTCCAGCCTCAGACCTCCTGGGAGCTCCTTTGAGGCCCCCCCAGAGAGAGCAGCTCCCTCTGCCCGGTGGGCTCCCTGTGCTTCCTGTCCCCAGTTACTGACCCAGAGCACCCCCATGCACCCTCCTCCACCTCGACGTCCGCACCCTGGGAAACAGCCTCGGTTCTCTCATGAAAATGGGACCTGGGAGTGGGCTCACGCACTGGCTAGCTGCCTTCAAGGACCCAGGGCTGTTGCCAGGAGGTCAAGTCAGGAGAACTGCCATGTCCAGACATTCACGGGGGCAGGCGCATGTGGCGGGGGTGGTGCCTCGGGCTCCCGAGGAAATGGGGAAGCAGCGGCTGTAGGGGGAGTGGAACCACACGCGACGTTCAGCCGGTGCTCGGGGGAAATGTAACACTATAGTGAGGGATAGAATATATGATACATACGGGGAATGTAACACTGCGTGTGGGGAAACGGAAACCGTGAGGCCCCTCGACAGGGTCTAACACCCGGGACTCAGTGATAGGAACACACAGGCTCCAGTACAGGCAGGTCTACTCTGACAAGGTCAAGGCTGTAACTGGAAAATACGAATAAGATCTTGACAAATGGTATAGCAACTTCTGAGTTGGTGCACCCAAAGCCTTGAGCCCTGGAGTCGCCTAAGCTTTTCAAGCTGGCAAAAGTGGTCCATTTGTTCCTACAAAGGGCAAGTGATCCCACTTCCTTGCAGATGTCAGAAACCTCACTACAGGACAGCAGGCACCCCCCCCCCCAAAATTCACCCCATCTCCCTTCCAGGCCAGTGACTCAGGCTAGGTCACAACATAACTCATCCAGGGTCATGAGAGAAAGAGGAAGGGACGGAGGAGCTGGCCAGCACAGGACTGGGGTCTGAAAGTCCTGGACCAATGGGTGGGACACCAGGTTGGATCAGGGAGAGCTTGTCTCTCCAGGAGTGCATTTACAGGATGCAGCCTGTCATGGCCTGGCAAGGAGCATGGGGGACGGAGCCAACCCAGCGACCCGGCAGCACCCGGCAGCGCGGGGTGGAGGGGTGGGGGGAGCGTGGATGGCCTCCGCTAAGGGAGGTGAAGATGCCAGAGTTGCAGATGGCGGGAGGACCGAGCGAAGGTTCAGAGGTGTAGACACAGCACGATGGATGTAACACGGACGGCCAGAACGCCCACCCGATGATGACCACACCCCATGGGAGGGCTTGGATGATGAGCCATTTACCAAAGCAGTAAGGGACGCACCAGCGCCGTGGAGAAGCTCTGTGGTGGCTGTCGTCCGGAGCCGGAGCTGATGGTAGGAGGCGACGCTTCAGAACCAGGTTCACTGATGCCAATGAGGGTCACAGGGCCCTAAAACCACAGAGGCGCGGCGGCAGTGAGTAACCATCGGAAGCCAGACGGACACAGTTACTGTATTGAGCATCGGAATCCGAGCGGCAGCCGGTGGGCTTTGGAAATGGCCGGTCTCGCTGCTGGGACACAGGGGCCAGAGCCAGAGACCCTCTAAGGGTAAAGTTCCACCTGTATAACCAAACCAAATCCAGAATGAGAGATCGGGACGCGGAAGGCACTGCCCCAATGAAAAGCCGTGATTCCTTGCCTGGTTTCCAACCCGAAACCAGTGTTCAGACCAGGAATCCATTGACAGAAGGGGAGCCAGCCTCCAGGAAGAAGGACCTTGGGCCACCGTAAGAGTAGATGTCACAACACCCGTTTGTCCCCAGAGGAGTGCAAGGGTATTGATGGAGTGTCCTTGCGTGTTAAAAGGGGACTCGCCTGTCGTGCGGGAGGCTGGACACAGGATCCGAGTGGACACGCTCAGGACTGAATGGGGGAATGAGGCCGGTGGGGGCCAGGCTGTAAGTGGCGTCCAGACCCAAGTAGGGCTCCCGGGCCTGTGGGCCTCCCCCACGGCCCCCGTGGTTATTTCCCGGGTTCTTCAATGAATAATTCAAATAGACTGATTTGGTACTTGGTACAAGCCCTACGGGGCCAAAAATAGTAAACCCAAACCAGTATCGCACACGGGACAATGGCACCCGTGAACCATCTTTAAAGGCCTGAAGTATATGGGAGTGGCGGTCCCTGATATAGCGCCATGCGGTTCCCCTGTCTGCCCCCAGGAGAGTCTGGTGATGGCTCGTGGACAGTGGCAGTGGGTCAGTACTAGCCCAGCAAGGTCGTTGGCCCGCTCGTGAGCTCTGTGCCAAATACGGCCTTTGTTGAGCGCGGCCTCGGGGACTTGGTACAGAGCCATTGCTCTCCTCATCCACGCAAGAGAAGAAGATCCAGAACAGTCTGCAGTGACCTGCAGTGGCCAAAGACACATAGCGGGTCCTGAGCCTGGGCTCCACCCTCTCTCTCTTCCCTGTCCCCTTCTGGCCGCCAGTCTCCATCACATTCCTGGTGGGACATCCCCTAGAACAAGACACTGATCCACAAAACAGCAAGCAAATCAGACCGCACAAATACACCAGGGCCCTTCCGTCCAGAGGCGGGGAACAAGCCCTTTGAACACTCCCGGGCCTGCTGCATCAGTGGAATGGCGGGCGTGGGCACGTCAGAGCTGGGACGGCAGACATGAAGGTGGCCCACCTCCCACGGCTGGTCCGGCCAACGCCATTGCTGAACGCCCCAACTGCCCACCAGAAGGATCCATGAGGAGTCCCCAGGATGGAAGCATTCCTACAGGAAACCAGCAGCCTCCTGGAAGCAAGTCAACTACACAGGACATTTTCCATCCTGGAAGAGGCGATGATGAATTTTGACGGGAATAGACGAATACCTTTTCTTGCCATGGGGCTCCATGAGCACCAGCATTGGAGAGCTCACGGAGTAGTCAGTCCACTGACGGGATCCCACGTGATGTGACGTCGGAGCAAGGCACCACTTTACAGAAAGGACGGTGCTGGGGTGCGCCCAGGACGGTAGGCTGGGCCGTTCATGCTGCCGATCGCGGCGCTCGGAGGCCGCCAGCCCGACCGAGGGATGGGACGGCCTGTCCCGGGCAGACTTGAAGCGCACACTCGGGCAGCGCCTGGCAGGGGTGGGGCGCGGTGCTCGCCATGCAGCGCACACTCAGTCAAGGACCTTCATACCGTTCTGTGTCCCCAGTGGGGAGAACACGTGGGTCCCAGAACGAAGGGGAGGGAGTGGGAGTGGCCACACTGACTGTTGCTCCCAGCGACAGATCTGGGGACTCTATGCTTCCTGGTCCTGCAGGTCAGGGCTCTGTGAGAGCTGTCCCCAGGGGACGAAGTAAGAGTTTCCCAGAACTCCAAGCTACTGCCGATGCTACACTTTGGCTCCTTGTGCCAAAGGACCAGCCAGTGAGAAGAAGCATCACTACCTCCCAGCTCAGCGTCCTACCTTCCCTTCCACGGGCGAGCCCAAGCCCACTCCCTGCCCATCAGTGTCCGAGTGACCCCCACGGAGCACAGCACCGGGCCCCAGAGCAGGGCCCAGCCAACCCCTCTGCTCCTGTAGGGGCCTCGAGGCTGCGGCGGACACCCTGCCGGGGAGTCCTCAGCCCCCCAGCCCTGGAGCCGATGCTGGCAGCCGTCGGCTGGAGCAGATGCTCGGGAAATGAAGGGTGAGTGGACTCCAGCCTCTGTCTGTGCCTTTTCCC
Organism: Mustela nivalis; assembly: GCF_964662115.1. Taxonomy (NCBI): domain Eukaryota; kingdom Metazoa; phylum Chordata; class Mammalia; order Carnivora; family Mustelidae; genus Mustela; species Mustela nivalis. The sequence goes on along the minus strand of NC_139025.1, from coordinate 4,698,852 downwards.
ACCTGAGCTGGCCCCTGCCTTCCTCCCCCATGCCTGCTGCATGAGAGCCTCTCCTCTGGGTATCCAGCACACACACACAGCCACGAGTGGGGGGCCGACACAGACTGCCTATTCCCTGGACAACTGTTCAGAGACACTGTGAGTCTGGGGTCTGTCTCTCGCTCCAAGAGCAGGAGCCCTAAGGGTCTGAGCTGTGGCAGATGTACCTTTGGGTCCTCAGCACCCAGGCAAAGCACTCAGGGAGTACGAGGAATCCAGAATGCCTCGGTTTCCCCATCTGTGCGCACAAGCCCTCAAGCAGCAGACCTCTCTGGGTACACACCCAGGGTCTAGGATCTGCAAGCGGCTGGTCCCAGCCAGGATGTCCTGCTCTAGGGCCCTGAGGAAATGCCTGTAGATTTGGGGGAGGCGTGCATATGAGCTGCTGGGGGGCCCTAGTCAGGCCCCCTGGGAGCCAAGGTCACATGCCCTCTGCCCGTCCTCCAGCTGAAACCCTGGTCACTCCCCTGACCCAGAATGCCAGCCTAGCCTATACAGGACGACGCCAGCCACAAAGGTGGGTCTCCCAGTACCCCCGGAGCCCGGTCCAGCCCCACTGCCCCCAGTAGCTGGATTTCCTTCCCCCGAGCCACTGAGGTGTAAAGTCACGGCCCGGGGTTGGTGAGCTGGGCAGCTCCTGGCCAGTTTCATTCCTGCCGCTAATGAGACCCTCCAAAGAGGTTGCTCCCAGGGGACCCCGGCCTCCTGCTCCTCCCGCGTGGTGTGGGAACAGGGCATCCTGGAGACATCCTTGTCAGGGAAAGGTTGAAGCCATGGTGGCCAGGCCCCTACCCGGCAAGCCCACACCGAGCACCCACGGTCTGCCAGGCCTCAGGCTGGGGGCAGGGGTGGCAGGCCGGGAAACACAGGCTTGGAGGGGGCCGCCTGTGCCGAGTCACAGAGCTGGGGGACCGCGGCAGTGAAGCTCAGACTCAGGCCTGGCTGGTGTCCACGTTCCCTCCCTGCAGGAGACCCTGCCGGCCGTGACCTTGGAATGAAGCAAAGGACGGATGCCCCATCTCTGTCTGCAGCTTTAGTCCTTCTGGGGATAAAGCCCTAAACCCTGAGTTTCCTTCATCTGCCTCAGGACCCCAGCTTGGCAGATGGTGTGGGGGCCCCGGCCATGTCACACACAGCTTCAGGGGTCCCAGGCAAGGGCCTTTAGGTCTCTGAGCCTACCCCCTCCTTGGGGGGTCATCCAGGCCCCAGCCCACTGAAGCATCAGTAGGCACCCCATGTGGACAGAATCGTCCCCTGAAGGGAGCCCTGTTCGCCGAGTGCATTGGGAGGGCCTGGACAGGAGGCAACGGGGCAAGTCTGGGGTGGCAGCAGCTGGGACTCAGCCCATGGAGGGAGGTGCCCCTCCATCAGAGCGCACCCTCTGAAAAATGTAAGTTCTCCAGCTCTGAGCTGGGAGCACCGGGCGAGGAGACAGGGTGGGCACCCAGCCCCCGGGGAGAACACCACTAAGCCCTGGGCCCAGGCAGGGAACGTCTGCTCCGGCTGCCAGAGCCGACACTCCGGACAGGGCCGAGCGCACCGCACTCAACGGCCGGCGTCTACTGACGGAGACACCCTTTCCTGGCCTCCAACCCCTTCTGTGTCCAAATACCGCTTCCCGTGCGGGAGGACAGTAACAGTAGACAGTAGCTGCTGTTCTGTTTTTGTTTTCAGTGTTCTTACTTGGCCGATCTCAAGTTGGCACCCTATGACAGGAACTAAAGTTGATTTTTTGAAATTTTAATTGTTTGCGAAATCCACAGGCCCAGGACTTTGAAGGAATCTCTTGTTTAATTCTCCCAGCACCACCCCCCGCCCCGGGACAGGACTCACTGCACCCATTTTACAGATGAGGGATGGGTGGTAGAGGCCTTGCCCAAAATCTCAGCCTGTGGGCTGGTCGGGGGGGGGGTGGGGCTTGAACCCTGCTGACTGGCCCACGCCCCCCTCCCTGACCCAGGCCCCCCACTCCATGGCTGGAGGCCTCCCTGCTCCTGCTCCACCAGCTGCGGAAGAAAGGGTCCGTCTCCAGTCCTGGCATTATCCGTCCCCAGGGCTTCTTCTTCCCTGGGCCCCTTAGCCTGGGGCCACCCCAGGAAGCCCACTCCCACCTTCTCCCAGCCAACTAAACAAACAGGGCTCACGGGAACAGCCTCACCGTCCAGATTCACCCCTCCTGGCCCCACCCCTGCCGGCCCATGAGCCTCCCCCCAGCCCCAGAACCAGGGTCAGGCCCACAGCCATGGGGGCTTGGCCTGGGCCAGGACAGTGGGGGGTCCCAGGCCACCCCGCCTGGGCTGCCGGCAGCCCGCTGTCCTGAAATGGCTCGGACCAAAGACCCAACTGCAGTTTCTCAATGACAATGAGGACACGTTGTTTTCGGTGGCCACAGGCCAAGGGCTCTGACTGTGGTCTTGCCTCGCCTGCCTGGAGAGACATCTGGGAAGGGGGCGTGGCTGCACCGGCCCCTCCTGGGCAGCCGCGTCCTCAGTGCTCACTGCCCTCAGGTCGAGCCGGCCCCGGTCACGCCGTCCTGCCTCCAGGTTCCTCCAAAAAGCACCAAACTCCGCAGGCTGGCATCCGCGGCCCTGGCACGTCTCTCCTACCTGACTTGCCACGTCTCCCGGCCATGCAAGTCAGCCGGGTCCCATCCTTTCCCTGTCCGTGCTGTTCCCAGAGCCTGTGTGCCTCCCTTCCTGCCCAGCCCATCAGATCTGTGAACTCCGGCCCAGCCCCAGCGCCCACTGCGGCGGCACCACCTCCTCCCGGAGGCCCTCCGGCTGCCCCCTGGGACTTCTCTTAGTGCGCTGAGTCCCCGTGGCCCTCTCTCAGAGCCCTGGTGTTTTTACCTGTAAAACAGGCACAGTAACAGTACCTGGCTCAGCAGGTGGGGTGAGGATGAGTAAATGGGACCGGCCGTGTAAATCCCAGGCACTCATGCCACAGCTGCTCCGGAAGTGCGGGACTGATTCCCGTCCTCGTTACTGTGCTTCCCCATCACTGTGGACAACTCCTGAGCCTTTTCCACCTGCCCCACGAGGGCTGGTTATCCCCGGAGCTCTCTCGGCACCTGCCAGCCTCCCCCTGCCCACCCTCCCTGAGCAATGCCACCTATTCCCACGGCCTTAGCCACGGGGACCTACAGCCATCCCCAGGGGCCACCCTTCTCAGCTCTACACAGGCGTGTCCCCCTGGAGGACCCTCCAGGCCTCAGAGCCGGCAGTTCCAGCACAGCCACATCCCCACCTCCTGCTGTCCCAGTGGACTCTGCTGGTTAGGGGCTGCGAAATCATTTCCAGCTCCACTCTTGGCATGAAACCCTATACTATTTAGGAATGCCTTTGGCTGCAAGTAATAGAAGGCACAGTGAACAGTGAGTTAACTAAAGAGGGGGTTCGTTTTTCTGGCATAATGAGGGGTCTGCCGTGACTGGCTGCCAGCTGTGGTTCGACAGCCCCCAGCCGGCCCCTGATGAGGTCCGTGTCACGTGGACCTCATTGTTGCAAAATGGCTGCCCTTGCTCCAACCCCTCAAACAATGTCCAAAGGCAAGAAGCAGGAGGAGGTCCAGGGAGGGCGTTCCTCTTCACATACCTTCTCTTACCAGGGAGGACAAAACCATGCCCAGAGGTTTCCAGTAATCGTCCTCTTGCATCTCTCCGGACAGACCTGTCTCCTTGGAGTGGCCATCCCTGCTGCAAGGGAGCCTGGGAGGGCTGTTTGCTACCACCACCAAGCACCCAGGCACCGGGCAGAAACCCGGGCTCCTCTCTCTGCCACCCCAGCCTCCCGCCAGCCCTCCTCCCCCACCCAGCCCCCCTGCTCAGCACTGGGCTCCCTCGTCTGCCCTGTCCCGGCCCCAGTGAACAAGCAGAGCGATAATTTAAAATCCGAAGCTTTCCGTGACTCCTGACTTCTCTAGGAAACACTCTAGCTCCTTCACATGTCCTCCAAGGCCTCCCAACCTGGGCCCTGACTACCTTCCTAAATGTTTCCCCCGCCATTTGCCAGTAACCTGCAGGCTCGCTGAGGATCCCCCAGATGGACGCTGGCCTGGCCGGAACACAAAGGAGCATGCGTGGTTTTGGTAGGCGGGGATCCCAGGACAGCAGGAGGGGTGGGGAGGTCAGGGCAGGGAAGGAGCCCATGGAGGGTGACCGCTGGGGGAAATACGCCCAGACTCTGGTGTCCCGTCTGGCAAGGGACGGAAATCGGTGCAAGGAATCGGTGCCGAGGTCGGCTTCTGCACTGGACAGGGTGGGCCTCAATTCTCCAGAACGTCTGGGCTGAACTCCTCCCTTGGGCAAAGTGATACAGGCTCTGGGAGCGGACGTGGAGGCAGGAGGACGAGTGGGCTCAGGTCAGTGGGCTCCCTCCCCACGGCCTGGCATCCTTGCCTCCTTACCGGCAACCCCGCGGTTCCTGCCCCAGGCCTCCCCACAAGCCTTTCTGGGGGCCCCCCTCCCTCCCACACACCCCCCACCTTAGCACCAGCCCGGCCCAGCCAGCCTCACTCGGCTCTGGGACTAAGAACACGATACTTTCCCAGGTGGAACCCATGCTACCCCTGGCCTTGCCCCAGTTCTGGCTTGAACGCAGGAACGTTCGCTGGGGCTCCAGGCCTCAGGCCCTTCCCCGACTCCTGAAAGCAGAGGCAGGAGGGTGGAGGGAAAACACTGCTTCCCCCCCACACCCTCGCAGACATCGGAGCTGTGTCACCAGGCTTGTCCCCTTGCTGATGCTGGGGGTTGGAGATGGGTAGGGGGAGGCTGCGGCCAAGCAAGAAGGAAGGAAGAGAGCCCAGACTGACCACCCAGCCCTCCTTGGCAAGGTGTAACAGCGCAAGCCAAGGAGGAACCAGGTCTCCAGAGCTCCCAGGGCTAAGACCAAATCCTCCATCGCCATAGAATGCAGCTGCAGTGTGGCTAAGCCGCATCACCTCTGGAGCCTCAGTCTTCCCATCAGGAGAATGGGCACCATTGCACCGGTGTCACAGTGGTCCGAGAAAGGCACATGGTATGTGCACACTCAGGAGGCCATGGCAGACCTGGTCCCAGGTCTCAGAGAAGGTTAATAGGGGAGAGGCAGCCCAGCCTCCCCTGGGTTTTTTGTAGCCACCCCGAGCTGCTCTGCCTCCCTTCTCACGCCGGGAGGGCCAGCCCAATCGCCATCTTGACCAAGCGCCCAACAGGGACAGCTGCAGAGCCGAGTCTCAGGGCTGCAAAGCTTTGTGTCCTCACTAGTGACCCTCCCCGGACCACCAGCTCCACCAGGCAGGCCCGAGCCTCCCCCAGGCCCGCAGGGGCTCATCCCAGCTGCCCCTGATCTTCATCCAGGCCCCGGGAGCTCCCCTCTCGGGCCTCACCCTGCAGGCAGCCCCAGCTCATGGTCAAGGCACGGGACAGGGTCAGGCGGCATGGCCGGGGGTGTGGTGGGGGTGTGTCTATGATCCCACAGGCTGGAGCTTTGCAATGCGTCCTTTGGGAGCATTCCTCAAATTCCCTCTCATCTCGCCGCTGTGGAGTGGAATCCAATACAGGACATCCCTTAGAGGCCATCTGGACTCCCAAAGGTGGGAGCCCAGAGAAAGCACAGATGTGACGGAGGCGGCCCAGCAAGTGCATGCCGGAGCCCAACACAGAGCCTGGGCCTTGTCCTCTCAGCCCAGGAGGCCTCCTCGCCCCCGCCACACCTGGAGACCCCCATGAGCAGAAGCTGGGCTGTGGGAAGGAGCCCGGAGCGAGGGGCTGAGCCTCGAAGCCACTTCCCTCACCAAGCCTTGGGGGCTCCTGGGAGACTCACAATCTCCCGCAGGGCCCACAGCGGAGGAGGGTCAGTTGGAGAAGGTATCTGTGGCCTGAGTGCCCTATGATGGGAGAGAAGACCCCCACCTCCCCCACCCGGTCGGCTCCAGGCTGCCTAACTGGCCTCTGAACTCGGGTGATGGGCAGGCAGGTGGGACCCACCCTAGAAGCAGAGAAAGGGCAGCAGGCATGAGCTGCCAAGACTCTCACCACCCCCTGAGGCCCTCCTCCCCCAGGCCTACCCCCATTCGCTGGGGTCCAAGGGCCGATAGGGGGTCCAGTCCTAGGGCAATGTCCCTGGCCGGGTGGCGCCCGTGTGAGGGTGCGGGGTGGCTGCCAGCTCTCCGGGTGTCTCACTAATTGTACCCTGGGGTGTGGTCCACTGTGGGCACCAGAGCCCACAAAGCAGATGGCGGGGGCAGGGACTTGGGCGGAGGCGAGGCCGGGAAAGCCCCAGGCGGCAGGGCTGGGTCGGTGACAGGCGGCCCAGCGCCCAGGCCGAGGACAGGACACTGTGTTTTGATTATTTCCAGTTTCCTGACCCCCAAGTAGTGATTTAATGTTCCTGTTTACTCCAAGGGTTAGAACAGAAGGCGGGACAGCTAAGCTGGCCTCCGTGGCCTCCCCTGGCGTCTCCCCTAAACTCCCAGCAAAGCAGCAGTCGGAGGGAGCAAAGGGTTCTGGGGGACAGTGCGAGGACTCTGCGTGCATCCGGGACGTCAGATGGGCTCGGGCCGGACCTTGCACAAAGCAGGTCCTGCCAGGGGCTGAAGGGTATGACCTGCCCCTGGGAAGCATGGCTGGGTGACCCCCAGAGCTGTCCTGAGAGGCTGCCTGACTGGGGGGGCCCAGGGCTCACTCACCCATCTCTACCTGGTTCAGGGCCGGGCCATCCACATTCCTGGACCTCCCTGGCTTGACCCGGGGCTCGGACTTTGGCTGGGACCCCGTTCCCACTCAGAGTCTGAGTACATTTCAGGGACTGCCCGGTAGGCAGAGCCAGGAGCCTGTGGCTGGCTGGGAGGGGCTCCAGGAGGTCGTAAGCCCAGCTCCTTGCTCCGGAAATCTTGGCGCAGAGGGGCCGGCTTGTAAAAGCACTCCTATTGTGGCCTTCCCTAAGCACCCTCCGAGGTCACGGCCGCACATGGCAATGTGAGGGGTGGTGTTTTTTACAATTACACGTCATCCTGGGTTTTTCTGTTTAAATCAACACCGGCTCACATCATTGTTGGCAAAAAGCTTAAAGGCTGGTATAGTTTCTGCCCAGGGACGTCCTATCGTCGAGCGTCTGTTCCTTTATTCAAGTAGCGTCCACCAGCACTGGGCGAAGCTGGACCCACAGACAAGTGGCCACAGGAAAGATGCAGGTGGGGGAGGGGCCGCAGCTGGGGCGAGGCTGGGAGAGCCCCTCAAGAGGGGACCTGGGAGGGGAAGGTGGGGCGAACCACGCCCAAGCAACAGGGCCAGCCCCACGGAGACACAGGAGTCTCAGCACGAGCTGCTCCCCAGACAGAGCCTTGGAGGTCTCGAGACCCCGGATGCACAGAGCCCGGGAACGCTCCGCAGAGGACCTGCGTGCACCCAAAGTCACCACGACGCTTCCTCCCTATAAGCTACTGAGGGGACAGCAGAGTCACAGAGAATAGAAGTGGGACTCAAGGATCCTCACAGCCCAGGGTCCCCCACAGGGTAACAGAGACTCCGAATGCCACTGGGAGTCTTCATTGACCTTGAGCAGAGACCGGAATGCCCAGGGCAGGGTCTCGGCAGGGTGCCGTTGCCCTGCCCATCACTAAGATCCTGGGGCACAGAGCCAGGTCCTGTCTCCACCTCTGAAGTCCTATTCAACCATGGACTCGTGGCTGATCCCTTCGCTGAAACCAGAGTTGCCCCCAAGGCCCCCTTGAGTGCTCCATCAGGCGCCACGCAGTGGGGGATAGGTGATGGAGGCGCTCATCTCTGGAACCGGTCCTCCCTTCCTGTCCAAAAATGCGACTCCTGAACCCCAGTCCACAGGCAGGCAATAAAACCAAGGTCCTTTGGTTCATGCAATCGTAGCGTCCAGCCCCTGCCCCGCCACTTAACGGCTGTGTGGCTTCAGGCCAGTTTCCTGACCTCTCTGAGCCTGAGTCCCTGAGAGTCAGTACCGACAGGCTTGAGAAGTCTGAAGGATTTTGAAACCATAAGGAACAGTCCCCTTGGGAGGCAACTTGAGAATTACCAGCAGGACTCCCCTTCAAGTGCTCAGCGACAAGAGGGCAGGTTTGGGGAAACACACAGACTCCGCTTTGAAGCCCCGTTCTGCCACTTGCCAACTGTCTTCTCCTCAAAACCTCCTGGGTGGGGCCGGTGAGAGGACAGAGGGAGATGGAGCCCATAGGAGGCACTCGGGAAGTGGCCTTCATGAGCCCGAACGCAGGCGGTGAGGGGTCTGGACTGACCAGACAACGTGGCCCCAGAGGCGGAGACCCTACCCCAGAGGTGAGCAGTCACTGCCCCCACGGCTGCCCACGACCCCGCTTCAGGGCAGCGGGGGTGGGGCCCAGTGGGGAGAGGGCGCTGTTTGGGGAAAGAAGTGGAACAATTGAAGCCAGCTCATTCACAGTTAGAGTCCCTTTTTCCAGAGCGGTTGTTTAAAAGGAAAAAAACCTCATCCAAATCACAGCCGAGAAAACCTGCAATTGCCAGAGGAACGGGGGTCGGTGGCCAAAAAGGATTGCAAAACAACGGCCCTGGGGAGCCGCATGCTTGTGCCAAGCCCGGCAGAGCCACGGCTCAGGGCACCTTCCCGGGTGCCCATCCGGCCTGGAGGCCGGGAAGCCAGCCCCCTCACCCTGGACGTCCGTGCCTGACTCTGAGACGGAAAGAGGCACAACCCAAAAGGTCACACAGTATTTCACGGTTTGCAAAGTGAGCCTTTGCAGGGAGGGTCCACAAATCGGGAAGTGGGGAGGGACACCTTGTGGGGAGAGGCTGGGGGCGGCTCTCGCCTCAGCATTGGGTCCAAAGGTCCAGGACTGGGACAGTGGCAGGGGCGGGACTCCTATTCCAGCCACAGGGGAAGGAAGGGAGCCAGTCACTGTGTGCCTGAGAAAGGGACCATGTCTCCCTGCCCACTCCACCCCTGCACCATACCCGACAGCTCCTCCCACACCCGCCGCCGCAGGATGTCCCTGCCATCCCCTGGGCTGTGCAGACCACGCTGCCAGGCCAGCCCGTTCCCTCTTCCCCAACTACAGCTCAGCCCCGGGAGATCTGGCTCCAGCAGTCCCAGCAGCACCCCCAACCCTGCTGCCCCACCAGCTACCCAGCAGCACCCCCAACCCTGCTGCCCCACCAGCTACCCAGGCTCTCCAGGGGTTGCGGGATTTCTGAGTGGCTCTCATAACTGTGTGCTGCCCACCTACTGTGTGCTGGGCTGGGAGCACTCAGGCGAGAGCAAGGCGAGTGCCCAGTGAGGACCCATGACCCGTGGGAAAGCTGGTGCGTGTGGGTCCCGCTCTGCCACAGCCTCTGTCCCCAGCCCCATGTGTCAGATGACCACTGCCCTCCACAGGGAAGATTCAGGAGAGGAAATGAAGGAAGAGGCCCTGTGCTGGTTTGCTGGTCTCCACCAGCTCCCATCAGGACACACCGGTGGGTGTGGCCCAAGTCCGTGGAGGCTGAGCTCACGACTGGGTGTCGGGGACCAAGAATGGAGCCTCAAGCGCCCCACACCGCACGTCCAGCCTTCCACAGCCCCTGCAGCGTGGCCTGATCAAGTGAGCTCCATGCTGAGTCTCCACGTGGGGACCCGTGTGTCCTGGATTCAGCTCGCCCTGAGTGGGGCTTCAGGAACCATCCACGTGTGGACAGCAGACACAGTGGTGACGCGGCAGGGGGCCGTGTCTGCTTCACCCACCAGCACCAGACCTGCTGTGTCAGAGATGCTTAGCAGACCTTTGTAGAAGCAAGGTTCCCTTTCGACCCTAAAACAACTTGATTGACCGCATTTGAGAGATGAGGCCGGTGAGCAGAGGAACCCCCTTTAGGTCACAAGTCACAAGTGGGCCCCCCCAGAGCCTTTACGTCACCCTCCACGGCCCCACCGCCTCCAGCCCCTGTGGGCCATTCCCCACAGGTCACGTGCTGCCACCCGGCCTGAGATCTCTCTCCTGACTGGGGCAGCGTCCCAGCCAGCAGGAGAGAGACACAGCCCAGACCAGGAAAGAGCCTCACGGACGGAGGCTCAAACCCTGTTCCACCCTTGCCTCGTGAAGTCCCTGTTCCCCAAGTCTCCGTCTACATGACGTCCAAGACCCGTTCTGTCTGACAGTCTGTGACCTCTGGTCTGGAGCAGAATCTGCCACACGGCTGCCCCAGCGTGGGCCTTACAGCAGACTTGGCTACCCAATTACCAATCTTCCCCAATGAGCTCATGTTGAACGTCAGAAACCTTCTCAACACGGGACACAAGGAAACATTTGAATCAAAACTGACAAAAGAGAGCAAACCTCTTTACCCTCTCCCTGGTCAAAGGGTAGCTGGGCTGGGCTCAGGCCTTGAGGACAAGCCTCATGCTACTAGCTAACAGCCCCTGCCTTTCCAGAGGACGCCACCAGGAGGGAAGGTCTCTGAGCCCACTGGTGGGGAAGCATCAGGAGGCCTTCTGTGCACAACGGTCTCCCCACCAGACCGACAGCCCCCGACCCCCAACCCAGGCCAGGCCCTAAACGTTGCGTCGGAAGGGTTTGCCCACTGGCGGTCTCTAGTTCTGTGTTTCTCTCATGCCGACTCCTTAAATCCCAGCTCAGAGCTCACCACCTCCAAGAGGCTCCCTTCTAACCCCCCCCCCCCCCGCTCAAAGCGAAGGTCCCAGCGGTCCCTCTGCCGGTTACGTACCCTCCCTTAGCCAATCGGCAAAGGCCCACGTTTGTCTGAGTGTGTAAGCGGCCCGGGCCGAGCACAGGTGAGCAAGCCTGCATGGGCGTGCCCACCGATTCACGTGACAAGCACACGGCATTCACCCATCTGCCGGTTCATCGGGACCCTGCCCGGGGGGTGCCGTGCAGGCGCCGTCCGTGCCCTGGGGAACCCACATTCCGCTGAAAAAGACAGACACTTACACGACAGTTACACATATAATTAAATGGCCAGAAGCAATGATCTAAGAGGGGGGGCTTGCAGGCGGGGTTCTGGGGGCTTCTCAGGGTCTCCCTGAAGGTCTAATGCGTGAACAAACCCCGGGGGTTAGTGGGGGAGGGTGGGTGGGCACAAAACCCCGAGCTGCTCTGCCGGCCTCCTCTCGCCCCTCTTCACAGCCCCGGGCTTGCAGAGGTCAGCTAGAGCCCCCCGGGGCAGCGGTGTCAGGCCCGGGCTGGGGAGGAAGGGTAGGACGGATGCCCCGCACCCAGCTGTTCCCATGGCCGGTTCCCATGTACCCCAAAGAGGAAGCAGCTGGCCTTGAGCCAGCCCATCCGGGTCTGCCTCCAGCCCAACCAGGGCCAGGAGGCCACCGGCGGGAAGCTGGCCGCCTCGGGGGCTGCAGCCAGCCCCAGGCTGCCTCGGCCGGTGGCCCGGCTGGTCTCCTGGTGGAGGGGTGACTTCAGCTCGGCCGGGAAGAGGGTGCCGGGCGGCGGGGTGGGGGCCTGGATGCCGGGTCCACTCGGGCCACATGTCAGCAGCCCACGGAGGAAGGCGGGACATCACCGGGCCCTGTCCACCTGGGCCGCTGGGACTCTCTAACGGCGCTGTCAGCTCCCCGACCCATCCCCTGCCAAATTGCACTTAATTATGATGATAAATGATGGCAGACGTCCACAGCCACATCGCAGAGCATGACAAACACTCCGCGTTGCCGAGCCAGCAAGCTCCCTCCCCCCACCCGCCGCGCTCCTAACAGGAGGCTGATGGGGTTATCTCGGGGCACAGGCAGCCCCCACGGCAGGCTCAGGCTGGACCCCCGAGGCCGGCTCAGGGTGGGCTTTGCTGGGCGGGGCCCGGGCCCCGCAGTTGCCAGAGATCCGGACCGAGCCCAAGCCCCTGCCTGGTGTCCCTCTCTGTCACCTGCTCGTTCTAGCAAAGCATGAAAACAACAACCCCCCACGCTGGGGGGAGGGGCAGGAGAACAGCAGCCACCCTCTTTCTGGAGTAGCTTCTAGAATCAAGGCTGCAATCACGCCGGCCCTGCAGAAGACAAGCGGCCGCCAGGGGCGTCTGCAAGGACTGGAGAGGCCCCACAGCTGAAGGCCGGGAGGGGGTCCGGCAGGGCGAGCCCGAGAGCCCACAGGGAAGGCGTGGGCTCCGGCTACGGGCCTTCCTCGCTGGAGTGGGGGCATGGGCCTTCTTGGTGTCAGAGAGGGAGGCGGGCGTCGACATCCCGGACAGGAGCCCCAGTCCCAAGTCCAGCATCACGGGGCGGCGAAGGGAGGGGGTCTGCACCATTCTCCGTCGCCCTCAGGGCAGGGCTTGGAGACAGCACGCCAGAGACCCAGTCCCAACGCCCGGCCTCCCAGTGAGCCATGGGGCAAGGGCTCTGTTCAGGCTACGCCACCCGAGTGCCCACCCGCTCTGCTCGGCTGCCCGGTGATGACAGTGACATTGTCACTGTGGACGTGTCAGCTAGGGCGGGCGTTTGGCAGCAGACCCAGCAACGCGGGAGGGGATGGGTGACACAGACCGAGGGAACCACATGTTAAAGGTCTCAGAGACACCCTTGAATTTGGATAGAAGGGGAAGCAGCCTGGACCGGCAGGGGCAGGGAGGGGCGTGGGGGGGAGGGGCAGGAAGTGCCCCTGCACGAGGGAAGGGTTGGAGTGGGGGGCCTGGGCTCTGGCAGCGAGAGGAGAGATGGGCGTGTGGGCAGCGGGACTTGGCTATGAAGGAAGTTGTGCCTGGAGAGAAGCGTGGCCGCAGGCGGATGGCCGGTCCAGTCCCGAGACGGGAGGAGCACGTCAGCAGGTGTTTCGGGCGTGTTTCCCTGAGGCCTCCCAGCACAGGCGTCCGAGGGCAGCTGGGTCCGGAGAGCTGGAGCACAGAGGGCTCAGAACGAGGTGCTGGTGCCCAACAGTGTTCAGCACCCCTTGAGCTTAGCTGTGGGTGCGATGACCAGGCAAGGCGAGGGGTGGCCCCTGGAGGAGCTCGGGGAACCACCCAGTGACTAGAGCCCAGAGCCAGAGGGGAGAGCCGGGGGCAGAGGGCCTCGGGCCACCCTCTGCAATCCTGCAAGGAGAAAACCAAGAGGACCCGTACACCGCCGTGCTGTCCGCAGGCACCGCGCTGGTACATTCCATGGGCCAGCCCAGGAGGAAGCCCGTGGGATACTGAGCTCCCCTTCCACGTGGCCCGTCCAGATTCACATCCCGGGACACAAAGCCAGCAGGGGGGTGTGTGCGGGCGCCCAGTGCACCTAAGGAGGCAGCTGCAGAGAAGAAAGGGGGTAGAAGCCTGTTGTGCCCAGCAGCCTCGCGTGGGGATCTGACGGCAACACAGACACCCTTCCACGGACGGCTCTACAGAGAGGAGCTGGAAGACAGGCTAGAGAAAGCTCAGCATTAAAGGGCAGGTTTGCTTTTGTTCTAAGAGCCTCACGTGGAGCCATGGCTCCCGTAGTGCAGGTGGGAATGAGGGTGCGGGCGAGAGGGAAGGCAGGAGAGAGATGCAGGAGACCAGAGTCACTGACAGGGCGGCAGTCAAGGGCAAGAGCTGGTGGGTCTGACCCCAGCGCTGGGAGAGCCGGGGCGGGGTCGGGGGCGGCAGCCGAGGTGTGGCTTCCTCCCAGCCCTTGCACAGAGGCTGGAGACAAAGGCCTAGTCTGGGTATGCGAGGCATGACTTGCTCCTGTGAAGGGCCTTGGGCCCAGGGTTTGGGTGAGGCCAGGGGGGGAATCTGAGGACTCGGGGGCTAGGGCTGGGGAGTACTTGTTCAGGCCCCGGGTTTTGGACGCAGAGCCAGCTGGGTATTGGGTCAGCGGGCACCGTGGCGGGACATGGAGGGATGTCCGGGAGGGTTGTGGGTCCACGAGGGTCAGGGGTGAGAGACCAGGACTCTTGGGCATCCCCGGGGGTGCGGAAACCGACGTGGACCGAGAAGGCGGACTGGTGCAGGGTGGCGGAGGCCGGGGAGGTGGTCTGTCATGGAACCCAGCGGGAGAGGAAGGCAGGGGTGGCTGTGCAGTAGGGGTAAAGGGTCAGGGAGGAATGAGCAGGTTGCCTGGGAGGGAGAGGAAGAGCCAGGTCAGCCGCAGCCAGAGGAGGGAGAGGCACATGTGTGGTGGGCACATCTGGGCTCCCTGGGCATCAGCGGCCAATGGTAGATGGGGAGACGGGGACCCAGAGGGGCAGGAAATGGGGTGTCAAACCCCAAGGCCTGGACTGGCGGGACTCAGACACGTCTCTCTGAGTTCAAGTTCATGGCTCCCCATCCAGGCCAGCTGTGCTCATTCTGGGGGTAGTGGAGGTGGGTGTAGGGGCAGGGGGTCCCTCCCAGCCCACGGAAAGCCCAGCACTGGCTCTGCCCAGCCCACAAGGACCCCGGCCACACACAGGGGCTGGGACATGGTGGGGGGGCGTGTCTGGGTGGGGGCATCTTTCTGTGCAGGCGAGTGGGTGCGCCCACCGTGTGGGTAATTAGGACCACAGGGGTGACAGGTGCCTGCAGGGAGGAGACAGTCCAACTGCGTCTCCAGGCAGAGCGGGCGGACGTGCCGTGGGAGTTGCGGGGGCACTCAGGGTGGGACCAGGGCAGATCTGGGGGTGCGGGGTGATACGGGGGTGTGCCGGCAGCGTGTGCGTGAGCCTGTGCGTGGGAGGAGGGGAGGCTGTGGGCGGGTGGGAGCTAATTAGCTGAAGCCTGGTCTCCACGCAGAGCCTGGACGCGAGCCCGTGTCTGGCAGCTTCATCTCAGCCCACACCGGCCCCCCTCGTCTCACTGTGGCTTCCCATCTGCCCCAGAACCCCACCGTTGCCCACCAGGCATGGCCAGGCGGTGGCCCCCGGAGTCCTCCAGCATTGTCGGCGAGGTCAGGGAGGGGGCTGAGCACAGAGGTCCCCCGCTCGGGGAAGGAAAGAGCAGCTTCTGTGTCACATCTGAGGCTTCCACCCTGCCCCAGCGCGTCTGGGGTGCAGTCTGTGAAGGTCAGGGCGAGCTGCCTGGTTCCAGGGGTGGAGAAGCAGCATCCCAAGTCACAGAGCAAGTGGGCAGCAGAGCCAATTCTCCAGTGCACCCTCCTCCCTACCCATCCAGGACTCTAGCCCAGGGTCCTTGGGGTTTCCAAGCTCCCGGGCTAGCCTGGGCCAGCAGCTGGGCTACCTGCCTCTGGGCGATCCTGCCCTCTGCTCCCAGGGATGTACACGTCGGCAGCCCCTCCCTTCAACCCCTAAAGCCAGTCCCACGTCCCAACACCCAGAGCAAATAAGAGATTTTAAGGAAGGCAGGAAGAGCCAACCCGTTCTGCTAGGCAGAAGGCCCACTGAGCCCTGGGAAAAGGGCCCCAGCGCTGTGGGCTACAGGGAATGAGAGGGGGGCTTGTCCTGGCCCTGGTTCTGGCTGCCAATTGTCCTGGAGCAGGCTCCTTGGCCTGGAAAGACCCCAAAGCCATGCTGGGAGCTGGGAAGGACCGCCGGCCGCCTCCGTCGTTCCCGTATTGCATCCCACGGGACCACTAGCGGCCCCACGGCCAGCGCGGGACCCTCAGAGGCGCCTCATCCATCCTTCGTCATCTTCCATCTGCCCCCCATCCCTCCGCGCCTCGGCCCATCGGTGCGTTGACCCGGAATCCATCCAGTAAGCGTCTGTGGACGCAGCCGACGACTCTCCCTGTCCCTCTATCTGCCCTCTCACACACCTGCTCGCGCAGCCTCCGGTCCTTCAGCAGCCCGGCCAGCCGGCGAACCCGCAGTCCCTCCGGTCTTCTAGGGGGTCATCTCCCATGGGTGGGCCACCCACCGTTCCCACACGGTCCACTCGCCCAGCCCGCCCGCCGTCCGCGTGCCCCCCCCCACCCGACCATCTGCCCACCCAACCCGTGACTGGTTCAGCCCTGATTCACCTGTTACTAACCCATCCGACCACCCACTTGTTCGTGGTTAAAATCAAGTCCTTCAGCCCTTTCCAAAGTCCCAGGTAGGCCAAACCCCCTCTTCCCACGCCAGTCCTCCTCACTTGCTGCCGACCCCAGGCTGTGCACCCTTTCCCTGGGCACCCAGGCCTGCTCCCTGTGTAGAGAGGCCACTCCAATGGGCAGCCCCGCCTTCTCCTCCCGCCAGGCAGGATCCAAGAACAGTGAGTGGCCCCACAACCACTTCCGAAGAGATGCTGAGCCTGGCCTGCCCCGGCCCAAGGGCCCGGAATGTGTCCATGAACAAAACACAGGAAATGTCACATCCTCGAAGGGACTCCCGCCGCGCCGCCCGCTCCCCTCCCCAGTAATAGTATCGCACCAGCAATAATCACCCTCCCACTCTCCCACCAGCAATAATCACCCTCCCGCGGGTGCCGCTCTGGGCCAGGTCCTGTCCTAAGCACTCTGCGTATAGCTACTCATACGAGCCTCGCCATCACCCACTCACCCCTGAGGCAGTGGCGCTGCTGTACCCATTTTACAGGTGAGGCACACAGAGGCCAGGGGATAAGGATAGAAGCCAGCATTGATTGGTCCCTCCTACGGGCCCCACGGTGCTAGGTGCCTGACATGCCTGGAACATTTAAGCCCCATCCTGGCGGGACTCTCTGCCACCATCCCCTTTTACAGCTGGACTAACTGAGGCCCCAAAATTTATCTAAAGTCACAAAGCTGGAAAGTGGAGGCACTAGGATTTGAATGCAGCTTCCTGATTCCAAAGCCTGTGCTGTCAGCTACCCAGGATTCCACGGGCCTTGCTGGGGCTGAGCTTTGCCCTAGATGAGTGTGAGCAAAGGGTGGCCGAGAGCCCAGGCACACACGAGCTCCAACAACCCGGCCCTTTCGACCTGCAGCGGACAGAGTGGGTCCATCAGAGCCGGGACTGCAGAGTGTGGAGGAAGGGCTGAGCATTCCGCAGGGTCTTTGAAGGAGAACCAAGAAGCAGGGAGCTGAGGCAACCCCGGGGTCCAGGGCAGGAGAGTCGGGGGGGGCGTGGGGACTGAGCCCGGGACCCAGCAGGTGTTAGGCATGGGCCTGAAGAGAGCTCCTCACAGGGTCAGTCTCAGAACTGATTCCAGTAACAGTCTAGGGCAGAGCGAGGAGAGGGGCGGGCGTGGATGTTTCTGAAAGGGGCTCCAAGCCTGAGCACTGTCTGTAAAGTCACCCAACGGCCCGTCCTAAGGAGCTAAACCTACCGGGTGCTTCCAGCTGCATTCAGTAGGTGCTCAATGGAGGCTGGTCAGAGCGGGGGCCTGGATCCCCAGGGCCACAGGCATCGGGAGCTTGAACAATTACCTTTCTTCCGATTAGTACATCACGGGCACATTGGATCGTGGCAGGAAGTTTGGGGAAATGAAGGAAAAGGAGACTCGAGTCCATGAACTGCTCCAGGAGAAGCACGGGGCTGCCGAGACTCTGCTGGGGGTGCGGGCGTCGGCGCGAGCAGGTGCACGAGACCCCGCTGCCCTCACCCAGCACAGACGCCCGGGCGGGGCGCAGAGGCCACCTGGAAGACGGATGACGCCTCTGGTTCTCGCTCGTGCACCTGTTCCTGAGGAAGCCTTCATGAAGCCCGACTGCATCCAAGCCCAGGGCGCGGGGCCCGGAGAAGGCCGCCGTGGCCGGGACAGGAAAGCCCACGGTGCTGAACCACGGCCCCCCCAGAAGCTAGGCCCCGATCCCCGGAAGCTGGGCATGCTCTCACCCTCACAGGCCAGGTGTTTGCAGATGGAAGGAATTCAGTCAACGGTCTTGAGACCAGGAGATGACCCTGGAGTGTTCGGATGGGGCCCCAATGTCGCTACATGGTCCCTCTGAGAGGAACTTCTCTCAGTGCCGGGGCTGCTGTGACGGGGTACCGTGGACACGGGGCTCATCTCGGAGGCTGGAAGTCTGAGGTCAGAGTGTCGGAGGCTGGAAGTCTGAGATCAGAGTGCCCGCGCGCAGGCGGGACTTCTGGCCACATCCCCTCAAGGTAGGAGGGACGAGCGGCCTCCCTGAGGCATCTCTTCAGAGGCACCAAAGTCCCCACCTCCTTATAGCGTCACCTTGGGGGTTAAGTGTCACCGCAAGAATTTCAGGGACACACTTGCAGACCACGGCACCAAGCTCCAAAGGCCTGAGGCCGAGGCGAGCTCGAGGCGCGAGGGGGAGCGGGGCCAGCAGGAGGGAGAGGGCAGTGGGGGGGGGGGCGGCCAGGGAGAAGGTAGTGGGGTCCCAGGCCCCGCCTGGCCAGGGGTGACCGGGGCATCACCTTGTTCGCCCCCTCTGCCTCGTCCACACCGACACCCAACGTCAGGTGCTGGAGATGAGGTCCCGGCCCCACGCGGGGTACAGCCCTGCAGGAATGCCCCCAGCCCAGCCAGACTTCTGCCTCTGTGCCCGCCCCCCAGCCGGCCGGCCTTGATGTGAGGGGGGTGGGGGGAAAGCATCTTTTTTAACCGAAGAAAATGGAAACCTCACCTCGCTTCAGCTGTACTTAGCTAACTTTCCCTGCTAAGTGGGGCATAATCAAATCCAGCCCCGGAGCCTCATTTCCAGGCAACTTTATTCATTGTTATTTTTATTCCAAGAATTCCTTGGCATTTTCTGGGAGCCACTGAAGTGTTTAGTAGCGGCCTAAGTAACAACGTATCGTGTTTGGAGAGAAACCCAGGAGCAAGTAGTGGCAGCTGGGGTGATCCCGGGAAGGACACGTGAGGTCAACAGGCCCAGGCCCGGGGTGAGGCACCCGGAGTGGCTCAGGGGGCGCAACGTGGCTGGGTCAGGGGCGTCTGGCTCACGGCAGGGGGACTTCTAAAACAGTGGGGAGCCCGGGCAGAGGAAGAAGCAGGGGCCTTTGCGTGGACAGGAATGACATCAGGCAGAGAGGTCACCCCTGGGACGCTGGGGAGGCCCTCAAACCAGGGGGCTTGGCTGTGACAGCAAGTTTCCAGGGACTTGAGGGACCTGGAGCCACAGCTCTGCCCCCGTATTAAACACCAACCCACGGTCCTCTCCCTTCCTAGGGTGGCCCCGAGACCCAGCCAGGACGAAAGGCATCCAGCCTCCACCGTATCTTCTCAGGGGCCAAACCAGAGGACACCTTGCGAGCAAGGGCAGCGAGAGCTGGGAGGGGTGTGCTTCGCCTCTGCGTCCAGCACGGGGACCCCAGGATGGCAGCGGAGGGCCAGGAATGAACAGACAGAAGAGAGAGCAACTCGAATTCAGGAGGAGGCCACAGCCGAGCCACACCAGGACTGGGATCTGGGGACAAGGGATGTCTAGAATGGACGCACAGGCAGAGGCCAGGCTGAGGGCCACCGGGCATGCAGGCAGCCTAGACACAGGGAACGTGGCCTCCAGGTTGGAGGCCAGCTGTGAGCAGTGGAGCGGGAATAAGAGGTCAATCCCGGGCAGTGTGGGGGCCCTGGAGGAGATTCAGGATGCTGAAGTCGAGAGTGAGCTCGGGGAATGTTCTCAGGCACACCAGGGGGCCTCCACAGGCACCCACGACAGCCCCTCCGCCACCCAGGTCCCCTCAGCCTACGCCACACGTGGCCACCCAGCCCCTCCTGGCCTGGTTGAGAGTTGGTGGCTCTGAAGGAGGTCCGGCCGGTATGTTTCCTATTCTTGTTGCTTAAATCATTAAATGGCTCTTTTGTAAGAGTCACTGGATGCTCAGGAAGTCTTTTGATGCCTTCAAAGGGCTTTTTAATAAGCGTTTCTAATCCTTTTCTCTTAAAAACAGGAAGTTACACTTTGCCAACCGTAAACACCAGAAGGTCCGAGTTTGGTTGGCGAGGCACAAGCCGCAGACTCCCGATGGCTGCTAAACCCAGCCAGGCTTGGCCAGCGCTCCGGCAGAGGACAGCCCAGTGCCCCCCAGGGGGCCCAGAGCCCAGGTGGACAGGGCTCGGCCACAAGCCACAACACAGGTGACCCTCCCCAAGGAAGGATGCACCCTGCCCATGACCTGCCGTGGTCCTTCCCATGGTCCCTCCCCTGAGTGCAGGCCCGCCACTGCCCACATCAGAAGCCCCAGTCCCCCTCAGTGGCCTTGCCTGCTCAGCCCTGTCCCCCTGCTGCCCTACTTCCTACTCTCTAGACCTGGCCCCACAGCTCCGCTGCAGAGAACCTGCCCTGAAACCGTGCTCCAGAGTCTTCACCTGCTTGAGGGGGACAGGGGTGGGGAGGGCAGGAGTGGGGAGCTCAGTCCTGGGGGGCCGAGGGGAGCGCAGGATCGGAGTGAGGCTGGCCTGTGGAGGTTCTCTCCATGCCCCCGGCTCCCCACTCCAACACCACCCAGCAGACTGGGACCCCCCGCTACTCCATACCTTTCCCTGTCTGGAAAACCCTCCTTCCGCTTTCCCACACAGCGAACTCCTATCCATCCCTCAACACCCCTCCTCTCTAAAGACTTTCCTGGCTCCCAAGGCAACCTTTTCCCTCGGATCCCAGAGCCTGGGTGGCCTCCTTTAAGGCTCTGTCATGCTCCCTACACACACTGAATGCCATTGCAAAAATATGGGTGCACTAAACAAAGAGCCTCTCGGAGGTGCAACTGTGTCTTTTTACCTCTCCCTCACAGCCAGGCCCACAGAAATGCCTCAGCCAGCAGAGCCGATGGGCCATCATCCATCCGGGGGCTGTCCCTAGGCTCAGGACTCGGGCTCTGACTCCAGCCAAGGGCCTCGGCCTCCCAAGGGAAGGCGCAGGGTCTGTACCCACCAGGCCAGTGAACATGGTCCAAGCTTGCCCTGTCCTGGCCTCTTCCCTTCTACTCTCTGCAAGGTGAGAGCAGAAAAACTCCTTCCAGGTCCTCTGGCTGGTCTCGTCATTGAGTTGACTTAAGACAGACTCAAAGGAGAAAAAAGAAATCAAATTCAACTTCATATGTCTAGGAACTTCTAAGAAGCGAGGCTCAAAGAAGCAGCGGAAGGAAACAGCTTTGACACCTTTTAGGAAAAGAATCAACAAATTTGTGAAGAAGTGACAGGACAAAGGGGTTTGGTAGCCAAATAGCGAAGACAAAGCCAGGGTTGTTCGCACAGCCTTCTCGGCCCCCACGCCCCCGACTCGGGCTGTAGGATGCCTCTCTCCCTCCCGCAGCAAGGAGGGCACCTTTCCCCGGGAGACGGGTTTCCTGCTTTCAGAAGAACAAAGGAGGTCAGAGTGTCCTCCTGGCACCAGCTGTCTCTTAAGTAACTGTAATTCGAAATAATCAATTTGCCGAAGTGGCAGATTTTGGGGGTGGCGGATTTTGCTCCCCCTCGGGGGGTGGGAGCAGCAGGCCCAGTTCCTGAAGTGCAGCAGGAAACAGTTTCTCGAAAGATTGGGCAGCAGATGATTTCACCAGAGCCTTCCTCCCCTGTGCCCCACCACGCCTGCCGCCAGGGACCGGGAGGTCTGGGCCACATCGCCCAGCCTGCTGTGGCACCTGCTGTGTGGACAGCTCTGGCCCAGCCTCCTTCCTGGGGCAGCAGGGACACAGCCTTGACCCAGACGAAGCAGTCCCTGCTGCCCACGTGCAGGTGCTGGAGACTGGAATTGAGGTGGACCTGAAGGGAGAGGGCCTGGGGGTCTCCCAGGAGCCCAAGATGATGAAGGGGGCCGTCCTGTTTCAAGATGTGTGCAACCCACCCCCTGTATCAGGAACATGGTGACTGCCAAACCCTAGCTAGGAGCAGGGGTCCAGAGACTTCTCAGCTCCCCTCACAACGCGGGGTGTCCGTGTCTTGGTCATTCAGCAAGCGTTCTCCATCCACTCTCACGAGCAAGGGCACGTGAGAGGGGGCCTAGGGACATGCCTGTCCTCCAGGTTTCCCTAGCCCATAGGCAGACACATCCAGAAATAAAGGACTTCTCTCCAGAGGGCCAAGAGTCATCTTGTTCACTCCTGTAGCCCCCAGTGCCTAGCAAAGGGCCTGGCACACATTCAGTGCCCAGCAAAGGTTTGTTGAATGACTAGGCGCTCTAGTAGAAGCCCCCAAGGAAATGAGGTTCCAGAGAGGTGGCCGGTGAGGAGCAGAGCCCCACCTTAAAGGCACGGGCAAGCTAAGTAAAGTGACTGAGACCCCATCCAGGGTGCAGGGAGACCCCCACCTTGCGCAATGTGGGAGACGTACCAGGGCTGGGAAGGGGACCACGCATGCAGGGACATCGTGGGCAAGACTGCCCGTGACCGACCCCAGAATGACAGTGGCTTCACCTCTCCCTTCGAACTGTGGGCTAAAACAGGAGCCCCACTCCACGAAGTCCTTGGGGTCTGGCCTCCTCTAGGCTATGACTTCCCCCGGGGCATGGCCCGTCCCCAGCCAGGCACGAGCCCAAAGCTGTGAATGGCACAGATGCTCCCATGGCCACCCCCAGCTATGAGGGAAGTTGGGGCAACTGGGACTCGAGGAGAGGGCTTGGGGGGGGCAGCTAGCAGGCTCTGCGGCTCATGCTTCACTCCTGGCAACAACGAGAAAGCAGGTCCTTCAGAGGAGCGGCAGCGGGAGGGTGACCTGCCGGGGAAGTCTGGGGGACACTGCAGGCAGGAAAGAGCTGCCCAGTGAGGATAGCGTTGCCCGGTGACTAGGCCAGGAGGGGATATAGGACGAGGGGCTCAGACAGGACCCCGGGGCCGAAGGGCAGCGCGTGGCGGGGGGAGGGCAAGCCTGAGGGGCAGCGTCCTGGGGCCCAACTAAAGGGGGCCTGAGAATGAGCAGGCAGTGATGGTCCAGAAGACAAAAGGCCCAGGAGAGTGTAGTCAGAAGAGGGGGAGGCCAGAGGTGTAGACCTGGGAGCAAGACCAGTCACCCAAGCTCAAGGGGTGGGGGGCGGTCTGGGGACACCTGGGAATACCCCTCTCCATGCCTCCCAGCTGCAGCCCCCACCCAGACCCCCTGAGCAGGGGGAGGCCCTCCAGACCTGCCTTTTCTTTCTCAGCCCCCAGGTTCCTGCTGGGAAGAGGGACCCTAAACCCAAGCAGGATCCTGTACAAATGATTTCATCTTTGCAATCTTACTGAACCCTGAAACAATCTGTCTACTGAAGGGGAAACTGAGGCCCCGGGAGGTGGCTGTTTGGGAGTCTCAGACAGATGGGCAGTGCAGCACAAACTCTCCTATTTCTCCTTTAAAGACCAGAAAGCAGAGGCTCAGACAGGCCGGCCTCTCCAGAGGTTCCCCAGCAACAGGTCACCCCGATGCCAGTGCTGGGCCCGCATCTCAGGAGGGCCCTATCCTTGTGCTGCGTGGCGACCCTCAGTGACCAGGAGAACGGAGCAGCCGGGAAGGAAAGGGGAGGGACTGGGGGCTGCAGGAACCTCAGGGAGGCCCAGCTGGTCTGGAAACCCCGTGTGGGATTTATCCCTGGAACTGGGCAGGTGGTACCTGCTCATCTTCTCCTGTCCCCAGCGCTCCCCTCCCCCTCCAGCCAAGGACTCCATAACCTTGGCTGCCCTGCAACCCTGGGGACCCGGCCAGCCACTGACTGCCAGTTCCTGGAAAGGCCACAGGAGCAGACCAGGCAGAGGTCAGACCAGCCGCCCTGAGTCCCTCTGGAATCCCTTACATTTCCAGGAAAATTGCAAAACATTTGAAGAACAAATGGTCAATTCCTCATAATCCTTCCCTATTGTCCTGAAAAGAGGCCTCGGGTGGGGGCAGGGGGAGCGGGCCCTCCCCGTCCCCCAGCCAAGCCCATCCCCAGGAAGCCTTGGAGGGACAAGAATGGCCAAAGTGGTCAGGACGGGCCCAGGGAGATGGTCTGGGAGGTGGGGCGCCACCAAGGGGTGCAGACAGCTGCAGGACTGTGAGGTTCTGGAACCCCTTAGCAGCCGTTCCCCAGAGCCTTTTCCTACTCTCTGCCTGCCACCCTCCCCTCACTCCCCCCACCTCCCACCCCCACCCCCTTCGCCAAGTCACAGCCCAGCCACAGCCGGGCCTCAAAGGACAGGAAACAGGACAATCGATCCCATGTGTCCCCATGGGAAGGGGGCAGCTCAAGGATGGCCCCACCCGGGGGTCTGCCCCCTAGGGAACCCCCTCCTCTTGAGTGGAGCTGGACCGCAGACTCCCCTCTAAGAGGCGACAAGGTGGCGTTTCCACGAACAGACTGCGGAAGGCTGGGCCTCCCCTTCTTGCCGGACAGCGGAGGGGTGGCCCGCTTTGACTAAGGAGCTGTCATGCTGGAGGGGCCTGTGTGGCCAGGGACCCAGGCGGCCTCCGCCAGCTGCCAGCTGCCACCTGAGAGAGCTTGGAAGTCTGTCCTTCCCTGGCCGGATCTCAAAACCAATGTCACCTGGATGACACCTCAGTGGCAGCGGGGCCAGACCCTGAGCAGGCGACCCGCAGACACTGAGATGAACGCTGCTGCTTCAAGCCCCGAGCTCAGGGGCTCTTTGTTGCCCAACACTGAGCAACCGGGACAGGTGGCACGAGGATGAGGCAGGGCCAGACGCCAGCCTCCTGGTCTCCCTGCTGTTCCCTGAACTCCGAATCACCGAGTCGCACCCTCCCCTGGGAACTGGGGATGGCACGCCCCCCCCCCCAGAGCACCATGGCCAGAGGTAACGTGATGCTGCTTCAGCACCCCTACTCCTCCAGGAAGCCCTCCCCTAACCCCCCAGTGGAAATTCACCTTCCCTCTGGTCTGCATCCCCATACCTAGTGCTTTTCCTCCTGCTGAGCTTCTCATCCTCCCCCCACAAGAGCCCCTCCTCCAGACCAGGCCCTGTGGGGGCACAGGGAGGGCCCTAAGGCCCTGAGCATGAAGGTGGAAGGAGGTGAGGCCAGAGTGGCCGGCTGCACACCCCAGACACGGCAGCTCCCCAAGGCCACAGATGCCACCGAAGGCCTCAACGGAGCCCTCGGTATGCAGGAAAGACCGGCCAGTGCAGGCTGGGGACAGGAGAGCAGGGGACGTCCCCAGCGAGTCACTCTGCCCCTGAACTGCTCACCCAGGAGGCAGGATCGCAGCTTCTGGCCACTGGGCAGCTGGACCACCGACTCCTAGAAGCCGAGGCCCATCACGTCCCCTCTGGATCCTCGGTTCCCCAAATAGGTAGTTCAGAGTTTCTCAAAAGGAGGGAGCGAGTGATGTTAAAGAGTATGCCAGTTGATTTAAATAAGAACAATAAATAATAAACCTGAGCATACAAGGATATGACATAAATCAGGTTGTGCTGACTGGTATTTCTTGACCAAGGAATAAGCTCCCATGTCTAAGCTACTGGTATTTTTGTATCTTTCCATGGCAACCGACCCTACACCCTCACCCATACAAGTCACCACACAGCTCAGGAAAGATGTTCAAGACAGCCAGAATAGCAGGTGCAAAGGTCCAGGGGCAGGAACAAGATTGGTTCCCATCTCAGGGTTTCTCAAGGGCTTTGCACTTGCCAAAAGTGCTGTCCTGGGGTCCAGTGAGTGGAACGCCTGGGAACAGCAGTCTGACTGGGCAAGCCTAGGTCAAGGGGTCCATCTGGGCCACCTCCTGCCATCAGTGGTCCACTGAAGCAGTTATCATTGTGAAAAACTGGCTTCAGAGGCAGAGATCCCCGGAGGGCAAAGCCTGTGTTATCTGTGTGTCTCTGCGCCCAGCCCCCCACCTGGCAGAAGAGAGGCCTTCACGGTTGTTGCAGAATAAATAAAGGAGGGACTCTGACGACCTGTGACCTCCGCCTCCGGAAACCCAGTGGGCCGAAGAGCAGCCGTGTTCAGAGGGCGCCAAAGGACAGGCCAGGAGAAGGAGGCCAGGGACGTGCTGGGCTCTGCACTCTCAGAGGGGTTGAGCAGGGGCTGCCAGGGCGCAGGACTGGGAAGCTGAGGGCCCTGAGTGCCAGCGTGGAGGAGGACAGAGAAAGGAGGGAGCGAGGGGAGGAGCCCCAGTGTGGGGGCGGGGCAAAGGTGCTCCGTTTTTCACCCCAGTGGGAAGAGCCACCAGCCCCTCGCTAGAGTCCCCACAAGACCTCACCGTCTCTGCCTCCTCAGCTGCCAGGGACTCTGGGGCCACAAGCTGATTCAGCCTGGGGCAAACTTCACAGCTGGGAATGAACGGAGCAAACTTCCTCTCCGTGGGCAAGCCTGGACCCCAGCTCTCCGCATGGGACCCCACCGCCCCACCCAGACCTGTCCTGTCCACACTTTCTCCTATTGACCCTAGGAAGATTGCCAGGCCCAGGCTTCAGGATGCCACCTGGGCTTCCCACCACCAGCGGATTCAGCAGACCCCTGAGGGGGGCCTCTGGGAGCCTCCCGCCCACCCCTGCCCTCCAGGCTACTCGGACGATCCTACTTCGTCCCTACGCGCCAGCCTCTGTAGGTGCTCGGGGCGGCATGAGGCCAGGCCCTGCTCCCAGGAGCTCACAGTACTGAGGATAGAGCCTAGTGCTTTAAACCATACTACAGTGCTCACACTGGGGCCGGTGGGCCAAAGCCTTGAAGGAAGAGACTCAGTTTTCCCGGAGAAATGGGGAAGGGAGAGGAAAGGAACCTCAAGATATGCGCCGGGCTGTGGGGAAACTCCTGGCTCGTGGAGGCCGGAGGCGCGGTCCCCAGGACAGAGGGTGGCACCACTGCTCTCCCCTGGGCTCCAGCGCTCACCACCTCTCGGCTCCACATATTCCCTTCCACCTGCTGACACACGTGTCCCTGCTCCCAGTCACACAGAGCTGTCGGACTGCCTTAGCTCTGTCCGAGGCTCTAGTGGACAGAGCACTGAGGGCCAGCCCCCTGGGCCGAAATCCAGCCTACGGCTGCCCAGCCCTCGGGTCAGGTGCCCACCCTCATCCAATCAGAGGCCTCCCCCGGCTTGCGGCTTTGCCAGGCTGGGTGTGGGGGGCAGGGCAGGGTGCTGGGCGGTGAGGGCTTGGGGGCTGTGGCCAGCTGGACCCGCCCTAATTGTGATATTTTAAATGTGAGGCGTCTGGCAGTGGTTTGGAGGTGCAGCGCTCAGGGAAGCTTGTGGGCCAACTTTCCATTCCGATGCTCGGTTGTGGAGCCTTCCTGGGTCTTGGTGAACACAAGCCCGCGTCAGGCCCCTCCTCCTTGGCAGCCCTTCCCCTCTGCCCCTCACCACCGCTCCGCACCCCCCGTTCCAGTCCCTTCTCCACAGCTCCATTCGGTTTCTTCCTTCAGGCCCATGTTATGTGCCGGGCGCTTCAAGGGGGCCAGGGGTTCAGCTATGAGGGGGATGGGCCCCCACAGACCGTGGAGGGACATCTGCAACCGCCCTCTGATCCCATAGGCTCCCCAAAGCGATGTTCCTCAAAACCACGTCCGACCATGGCCTTCCTCTGCTTGACACCTTCAAGGTGCTAATCAGCTCCCGGAAGAGGCTAGATGCGGTGTTTGAGAGAACAATGGCTCCCATAGGTGGCCCGTCCTCGTCCTCCGCTGGGAGCTGTGGACCTGTCCTCTTCCGTGGCAGACGGGGTTTAGCAGCGGTGAGTAAGTTAGGGAGACAGGGAGATGGTCCTGGATTATCTGGGTGAGCCATCATGGTTGGGTGACCATGGTTGATGGCCATCATCAACCATCATGATGGGCCTCCTACCTTCTAGAAGGTAAAAAAGTCAAGGAAACGGATTCTACCGGGAAAGCCTCCAGAGGGAACACAGCCCTGTCCATCCATTTTGGACTTCAGACCTCCAGCGCTGTGAGGTGAGAAATGTGTGTTGTTTTAAGCAACTACATCTGCGGCAATTTGCTGTATGGCAAGAGGAAACCAATAAAATCCCAACCCTTCCTTGGGTCCCTAAGGTCCCTTCCAGCCTTGAAGGAGCCTCTCCCTTCCCCCACAACCTCGAGCTCCTTTGCTCCTGTGGCTGTCACTCATCTTGTCCCTTCGGTGTGACTTTATTCTCCCTCCAGAGCCTGGCCAGCGACTTTTCCCCAACCCCGACCTCATCCCAATGTTCCTTCCTCAATGGAGCCTTCTAGATCTTCAGGATTCTCTACCTTAATCACATGAGGATCTGTAGGAAGGTAAAGGAGTAGTCTGTGGCCTCCAGACCTTGAAAGGGACAGGCCTGGGGTTTCTAAATGGCCTGAGCCTCAAGGATAAAAGGACAGTTCCCGCAGGGCCCTACCAGCTGCCTGGGCCGACATTATCCCCAGCTGCTGGGCTCTACCTCTCAAGACCCAAGTCCTGGCTTATCATGGGCTACACACCTACCCAGGGTCAAGATGAGGTGGGACACCTTAGCCCTGGTGGTGCTGCCCTTACCTGAGGGCCACAGACAAGGCTGGAATTTCAGAAATGTAGAATCAACAGGTGTCCCCTGACCCTTCCACTTCACATACCCCCCAGGGGGTGCTAAATCACCTCTACCAGGTACATCTCACCCTGGCAGCTCCGTGGTCCTTACCCCCACCATGAGCCCCTAAGGACAGACAGCTGAGTCTGTCCCCCACTTGAGACCCCTTATTAGGCAGCCTGCCTGCTGGGGAAGCAACCAGATGTGGCAACTGGAGGAGGAGGCCCCACAGGAGGCACCACCGGCAACTGCCAACTGCGGGGAGCTCAGAGGCTCAGGGCTCTCAGCCAGGCCCCACAGGACGACTCAGCCCTGCATGGTGCCCAGAGGAGCCTGGAGACCTGCACACCCTGAGTGTCAGCCCCCCAGAAGCAGTCAACACCAGACCTGGCTCTCAGTTCACCTCTAAAAAGGGTGGTTTAGGGCATGTGGGTGGCTCAGTTGGTTAAGAAACTGCCTTCACCTCAGGTCATCATCCTGGAGTCCCGGGATCGAGTCCCACATCAGTCTCCTAGCTCCTAGAAGTCTGCTTCTCCCTCTGACTTTCTCCCCCTCATGCTCTCTCTCAGTGTCTCTCTCTCAAATAAATACATAAAATCTTTAAAACACACACACACACGCGCACCATAATAAAAAGGGTGGCTTTGAGCTCGTCACACGCATTATAACCACTATTGTAAAATAAAATAAAATTTGGGGAGGGGGAAGCAAGTGTTGGCGAGGCTGTGGAGAAACAGGAGCTCGATGAGATATTCGCACATGTGTGTTCACAGCAGCACTAGTCACAACACTCAAAGGGCAGAAGCAACCCAAGTGTCCATGGAAGGGGGCATAGATTGACAAAACAGAGTCTGTCTGCACGGTTTTCCCCTGCTCATGACACAGCGTGTGCATCAGCAATCTTGGCTCCTGGATGGTAGGTGACCCAGGTTCTTTCTACCTTTGTCGCTCTCTCTGTGATCCTCGAGACCCACCTTCCATCCTCCCATAGTCAGTGTGGCTGCTCCAGCTCCTGCCATCACAACTGACATCCAGGTACAGGGAGAAGAGAAAAAGGAAGCCACCTCTCTTTTCTGTAGGGGCAAGACCCAGCAGTTACACAGGTCACTTCTTACATGTCCTTGGCAAGGATCTGGTTGAATAGTGGCACATGGCTGCAAGGGGACTGCAAACTCGAACAGGCGGCCATGTGCCCAGCTTGAATTCAGAGTTCTCTTACTTTAGGAAAAGAGGAGAAAAGATAGTGGGGGCAGCTAACAATCTCTGCCACTAGAACACAATTTCTCCTCCCTCCCAGGACCATGGTGAACCAAAGTCATGGGTAAAAGGCAGCAGCAGACTTCAGGGGGAAGGAACAGGAGATTGGAGGAGAAATCTGAGGTGGCTGCCTGGGGGAGACAACATCTGGGCCAAGCCTTGAAAAACAACTTATGGGTTGGGATGGAAAGGAGTTCCAGAAGGAGAAGATGGTAGAACTAGAGGATGAGCCCATGTGACAAAATTGTGGTTCAGTGTGACAAGCATGAACTTGGAGGCAGAAGTCCCGGGTTCAAGTCCAGACGCTGAGTCAGCATAGTGAGGCGCCCAGTCTCCCTGAGCCTTGGTTGGCTCCCCCTTCAAAAGCTGATGGCCTCCATCCCACCTCGTCATGGGCCTGTGCGGAGGCGGGTGCTGGGAAGGGCCTGGCACTCGTCGGAGTCATGGCTGTGACATTTCCGTGGTGGGCTG
Source organism: Mustela nivalis (assembly GCF_964662115.1). Classification (NCBI taxonomy): domain Eukaryota; kingdom Metazoa; phylum Chordata; class Mammalia; order Carnivora; family Mustelidae; genus Mustela; species Mustela nivalis. Next base: position 4,668,957 of record NC_139025.1, on the reverse strand, counting down.
GCGGGCTGGCGGGGGGCAGGAGGTGGGACAGCAAAGGGAAGCAGGGGGAGGCCCCGTCAGAGGCCAGGCCAAGTGGTTTGGATGTTATTCAGAAGCAGGCGCATGGCAGGACAGTATCCTGAGCAGAGAACAGCTTTGCAAACATGACTCTAGATAATGGAGAGGAGGCAGTGAGGTCAGAGACGTGGAGGCAGCAGCAAAGTCCCCAGAGACCCTATACGGTGAGGAGCAGCTGAAGCCAGAAGGCCGTGCCGTCCGACCAGGCATCTGGGAAGACCATCCGGAGGAGGCAGCCCCGAAGTTGTGCCAGCCGGACAGGGCAGCGAGCAGGGCTTGCTCCACGGGGCCAGCAAGGGAAGAAGGGACGGGCTGAAGCCAGGGGCGCTGTCCAGGGCACACAAGCCCCACCTCCCCCTAGAGCTGCCCTCCCCCCAAACGCACAGAGCATTCCCAGGAGTGGGCACGGTGCCTGGCACTATGCCCACATCCTTGCTGACCCCCCAGCCACCTCCAAGGTAGAGACCCTGGCTCCAAGTTTACAGAGAGGAAACCGGAGCCCAGGGAAGGCTGATGGTTTCCCTGAGGCCACACAGCAAGGACGTGGGCTCCGTGGTCAGACTCAGAGTTCCCAGCACCATGGGTCCTCCTGGGGCTGCGAGATGTCCTTCAGGAGTACATCAACATCCCCGACTCGGGAAGGCTTTCGTCCTGGAAAAGGGATAAAGACCTAGAATGGCTTTATCCACGTCACATCCTCAAGACCTCTCCTATGAAGCAGGAAGAGTTACCCCATTGAACAGAAAGACAAACTGAGCCCAGAGGGGTGAAGTCCTGTGCCCCGGTCAAGCAGCCAGTGGGGGACCAGCATGATTTACATCCAGGTCTCTGCCTGGCCCTGGTTCCCACGGTCTTCCTCCTCCTCCCCGAGACCTCTCTCCCCTCCCCCAACCCCTCCCCCGCTGCTTTCCTGGCTCTCTCTCAGGGAAGAGAACATGCTCTGAGTCTCTGTTTCCCTGGGAGAAATCCATTTTCAGAATCTGGAGGTGTTGAAATGTGTTCTTTTTTCCTCTCCAAAGAGCCCTTCTTGAGGACAGAGGTGCCCCGAGAATCCCTCTGAGGCCACCCCAAGTCACGCTGGAGCCTGGGCTGTCCATCCAGGAGGGCAGGGCCCCAGGAGTGGGCCCCCAACAGGGTCTTGGGGCGGTGACCTTATCCACCCTGGCACAAAGGGCAGCTGGGCTGCTCCAGGAGATCAAGACATGCCTGTGACCTCCGGCCCCAACCTCAGAAGGCACTCATCTGTCCTCCTGCCTGGCTGCCTGGCAGGGCCACGCCCGTCTCCCCAGAGCGAGGCGCCTGCCGAGCCCACCTGCCTGGCCGAGGTGCCCAGGGCAATTCCGTGGCGTCTCCACCAGACTGTCCCTCTCTCAGTGACAGCTGGGCCCGTGATGGTCACAGGAGGCTCGTGCTCTAAAGGAGCACAGGCATTGCTGAGAGCCTCTGCTCACCCACAGAGCCAGCTCTCGGGGAGCACGGCTGCGGGCACAGGGGGTCACTTGCAGAGTGAAGATGGGAGGGAGGGGGCGGGTGTGAAGGAGACACGAGGGGAGGGGGAGGAAGCGGAGGAGCGAGGACGGGAGAAGGGGGAGAGAGAGGAGGGAAGGAGGAGGAGGAGGGGGCAGGTGTGACCGGGAGGAGGGGGAGGAGGGGGAGGGAGAGGAGGGAGGGGGAGGGAGAAAGGGGGCAGGGGCAGGGAGCGCGGGGGAGGGAAGAAGAACGTTGGGAGGACTTGGCTTCCCCACACACGCACACGCTTCTTCTTCTGGCCTCTGTCCCACTGCCCAAACACTTCCCTGCCTGCCCCTTTCAGAATCCGTCCTGCTCCGGGGTCTGGCACTTCCCTTCCATCCTGGTCACTCCCTCTTCCCAGGTGTCGCTGACCGTAGCTTCCTACAGCCAGATCTGCTCGCCTGGGCTTTCAGTCCCTCCTCTGGGGTCTGCAAAGAGGCCCACCTGCTGGCCAGCCACACCCAGTGGGGACCTATGGCAGGCTTGGGGTCTCAGGGAACAGTTCCTAGAGTTCCCAGAGCCTATGTTCCGGAATCGTGGACTCACTGATTCCTGGGCTTAAGCCTTGAAGGGCCAGCCAGGCCAAGCTACCCGTGACCCATCCCCAGGTCCCCACAGCACCCCAGGAGCAACTCTTGGTCTCGGTCCCAAGCCTTCAGGGCAGGAAGTGGGCTCTACTAGGCAGCACAGGACGGTAGGTGAGGATGTTCATGGGCTGGCCCTAGGGGGACCTTCTGCAGGAGCCACTGGCTATTCTGCCTGTCCCCCTCCACTCCTCAACCCAAAGGGCTTAACCATAACAGGTTCCTGTTCCAGATAATGCACCCCACCCAGGAAGTACCTCCCAGGCAGAGAAGGGAGGCAGTGATGGGCCCTGGTTCAGAGGGACCTCCACCCTTACCTGGCCCTTCTTCCTAAGGCCAGCCGACAGGGAAATGTTAGGGTTCTCTGAGTCCCAGGAGATCACACACCCAACTCCTGCACCCCTGCACCCCCCAACCCCACTAAAGGGAGCCTGGAGAAGCTTCTGGAAAGAGACAAATGTGAGAGGCAAGGACTAGGCCTGCCTCCCAGACTCTTCTACTCTCTTTCTTTGTCCCCAAGACCCCCTGACCCCAAGCCATGGCCTGGGAGTTCCTTCACAACTCACCAAGCTCATCCCCATCCCATAGGTGAGGACAGAAACCCAGAATGACGAGAAGGTTCCCCGAAGGACTTGTCAAGGGCATCAGTGGGCCCACAGCGCCATGGGGACCACAGGTGATGTACCTCTCTTCCGGTCCCTGGAGCTGGGGCTCCTCCAGTGCTGGGCTGTGAGCAGGGAAGGGCGAGGGCGAACCTGAGAGCCCAGGGGAACGCGTCACCTCAAGACTGTCTTCCCCATCTGACAGGCCTGACTCTGGTCCAGTGTGGGCACAGACGCCTGGAGGCGGGGGCGGGGGGTGCCTCTGCTGCCAGTGGCCCCAGGTTCCCGGCCTGCTCCGTCCCCAAGGCAGGCACTCCTTCACACCTCCCTGCACCCGATGCTATGCTGCGGAGCTCTGCAACGCCTTCCCCACGACGTCCTTGAGCACCACGGCTGTGGGCAGGTACGCAGGGAACAGCGATTTCCCTCAAGCTCTTCGTGCACGGGGGCGGCTTTCTTTCTGTGCCCCTGCGGGCCTGACAGACCCGTGAGTCAGGCCCAGCCTGCCCTCAGGGAGCCTGTGGTCTGTGAGCGAGACACAGATAACCAGAGGACTCTGACCCGGGTATTTTGGAAAGTAAGGAGGAGGGAGGGGAAAGCCATGCCGGCCTTGAAGGATGAGGCCAGTTTCTGTAGCTGGAGGAGGAAGAAGCAAGGGGTCTTTCTTGGTGGGTGCCGTACGGTCCCCATTCCCAGTGACCCCGGTAGTGCAGGTGAACTTTACCCTTGCTAGAGCTAGACGGCAGCCACCACCTTCCACCAGATCCATCAGACACAGCAAAGGAAAAGCAGTCACAGCCGGCTGCTGCTTCTCCAGCCCCTGTGCGCACCCTGAGAACCCAGCGGAACCCACCTGAGAGCGAAGCCCCAGAGACGCAAGCTGAGAGCCCGGGGAGGCAGGGCCCTGACCACTGTCTGCTGAGCACCTGGACACAGCTGTGCCTGAAGGCGTGGCTTCGCCAGACTTTTGTCACCGTCTAGAGCTGGTAAATTCCTTCTTAGCTCAAGGGAGTGAACTGAGCTTCTGCCATGTGCAAACCTAAAAGGCCTATCCAAACGCAATTATTGAGGACAGAGAGGACCTGGGGGCCGAAAGGCTTCACAGAGATGGGCTTCTGTGAGGAGGAAACCCCAGCTTATGGGCCAGGCTGTATCCAGGCAGCATTCCAGCAGGCCCCTTTATGGGGAAGAAGCGGACCAAGCTGGACACAGGCTCCTGGAGCAGCCCAGAGCAGGAGCTCCCGGCCACCCCCAGGAGCGGTTCTAACACGAGTGCACTGTGCCCGGGTTGTGGTGGGCTCGGTGCCGGCTGCCCCTGTTACGGACAGCATCCCCATGCACCTGGCTCGATCCCAGAGGCTGTGCACACATGTCCAAACCTTTCTCACAACCACTCTTCGGCGAGGTAGGGCTGAAAGTTCTGCCCATTTCACAGATGACCAAGATGGAGGCACAGAGAGTCCCGGTAACTTGCCCGTGGTGGAGGGCGCGTGCCGATGGAGCCTCCGGGACTAGCCTCTCCTGCCTTTTGTGTCCTTCACCCACTCCAGAAGGTCTGATGGAAGATGAGGAGCCATCTGGGCCTGCGTGTAGAGGGAGACCCGGGGCGCCCTCTCCCGGAGCCAGCCTTCCCCGCCCCAGGCCCCCGGCCAGGCTTGGTGGGGGCTCCCGGGGGACAGACAGCGAACTTGACTCATTCTGTATGCCCAGAATGGCCGTGAGAGCCTGGCTTGGACCAGGTGGGAAAGGAACCAGGTGGGAAAGGAACGAATGGTTCAGGAGGACACTCCCAGCCTCAAACAGCACCAGCCGTGGCCACACCGTGGCTTCCCCAGAGACGTGGCCACGACGCCCCGGGGCCCCTCTTCCCTCCCAGCTGCTCTCTCCCCGCCCACCAGCCTCAGCCTCCTCTCCTGGGACTGGCACACAGCCCTGGGGCGTCTGCGCCCTGACAATTCTGGGACTCGGATAACGGACGGAGGCCAGCCCGGCCTGAGAAGCAGCACCACTGGGAGGGCGACCGGCTCGGCCACACACGCAGCAGGGCACTTGGCACGGCCTGATGGGCATTTTTAGCCTTGGGACACTGGGACTCGCAACCAATCAGGTTTAACATGGGGTGGGATCCCGGGGCCGTGTGGGGGACGCACAGGTGTCACGGTGTCCCCCTTGGGAAGCAGACCCTTCCTCTCATCGTCACCATTTCGTCTCCCGTGTGGTAGCCCTGGGATTGCGTGGCTTCCCACAACAGGCTTGAAATGCACCTTGGACCAAGGTTGACAACAAATTAGCAGACGCGCACGCACACACACCCACACACGCACGCGGCATGGTCCCCCACGCACAACGCGCTCATGACTCGGGCTCCCCTCTCAGCTGAGAAAATGGAGGCTCAGAGAAGCAAAGGGACGTGGGGTGTCTCTCGGCTGGCTGGTCGTACCCCACCTTGTTCCAGAGACGGTCAGAAATGGACACTGCAGATCAGCCAACCTCAGGGTTCCGCAGAGAGGCCGCCCCTGACTCGAGAAGCCCAGCACCCCTCTGGCCCCAGGAAGGGCCATGCACCCACGGGGGACCTTTGGCAGGCACAGCTCCCCTGCCCCACCCCGGAGGGACCTGGCCGCACACCAGGGAGCATGGGGGCTGCCGGTTGGGGCTGTCGTCACAGCAGGAACACTGGCGCCCAGGGTTTGAGGAGGGGGTGGGCCGAAACGTGACGGCCCAGAGTTGTGGCAGGGGCTGGGCACGCGAAAGAAAAGCTGGGGCCAAGTAACAAGGCCAGAGATGCGGTCCACCCTCCGGCGGGGGTCTCACAGCCCCAGAGCAGCACGCAGGAGCAGGACAGGTCCTGGAATACTTCCTTGAACCTTCCGGAGTTGTGGAGGGGCCAGCACAGGGGAGGCATTGGGAAGTAGCCTCCTGATTCCCGTGCAGTATGGGTGAGACCCAGTGGGTGGGACGGAACGTGCCCAGGTCACACAGCAGGTGGCCTGGCTGTCCCCTTCAGGGCTCTCTCCTCCCCTTGGCCAAGAGCCCCAGGCCTCTCACCCCAGAATGCTACCCAAACCCTTGCCCATCCAGGCCCTGGGGCCCTCCCGAGCTCCCAGTGCCTGGCTCCCAACCTGCCCAGCCACCTCGGGAGCTCGACCAGCTCTCGGTCCTACCTTCCACCCCCGGGAGGGGCCAACAGGGGCGGGAGGGGTGTGGACACCTGCTGTCTTAAGGACCCTTCTAAGAGCAGACAGACCAGCAAGCCCACAGCCACCACCTCCCTGTCCAGTCCAGCCCAGTGGAAGGAAGTTGGGAAAGAAGTGATTCTGGAAGCGAACGATCTGTGTGAGCCCAGGAGGGGAGAATGCCCATGGCACGGCCTATTCGCCTTGGAAGGGAAACGGGCTGGCCCCGTGGCCAGCAAGGCCTCCCCGGGCCCCGACTGCCTACATGCCCTACCTCGTTCCCAGCCGCCAGTAGGAAAAAGGGCAGAATGAAATGCCTTGGAATTCTCCGGAAACAAGTCTCCAGTAAGTCCACGCCACACTCATGCACTCATTTCACGAAGGTTTATTGGGCTTCTCTGGGTGCTGGGAGCAGGTCCCTGGGAAGGATCCAGCTGGGCCCACCTGGGGGAGGCAGGGGGGAAGTAGCAGCAGGGACGGGCGGGGACCCAAGGTGCAGCCCAGCCCTCCTGAGGCTCAGTGCTTCGGGAATGCCCAGGGGTGAGGACACAGGAGGGCGGGGAGGACAAGGGAGGTCCCAGCTCCCTCTGGGGGTGGGGCAAGCAGAGCATAGGCAGAGGGGAAGGGGTGGAGGAGGAGGGGGAAGGAGAGCCACCTGGAGGGAGCACGGAGGGAGCACGTGGGACTTCCCGAGGCTCGTGGATCCCGAGGCTCGTGGAAGGCTACTGGGAATTCCAGTAGCCACGGAAGGCTGAGACCCTGGCAGCTGAGTCACCACGAGGGTGGGCAAGGGCTCGGACACCACACACCTGGTTCTCCACCACTTTGGCCGGTACGTGGCTGGCCCACTCCTCCTGCCGCGCTGCCCAGCCTGCTCCGGTGGGAAGTCTCAGCAGCCTTCTCCCTGGTCCCTGGGAGCTGCTCACCAGGAGAAAAAGGGAGGCTGTGCCCATTCACCCACCAAGCCCCATCCAGGGCACTGTGGGGGAGGGCTCAGAGCCTGGGCAAACACTGCCCAGCCCCTCCCTTGCCCGGGGAGACAGCCCTGTGAGAATGGCCTGGGAAGCGACAAGGCCACCCAACCCTCCCTTGGCTAAGCCAAGCCCTCTTCGCCTGTCCCCTCCCCCCACCCCCTTTCAAGTTGCTCCTGGACACCAGATGGACCCAGTTCAACTTGTCCTTCCTTTTCCTTCCCCCGCCCGCCCCCTGCTGGAGCTGTGAGAGGGCAGGCGGGAAGGGGGGACAGGCAGAGCCATACCCGGAGGCTGGGGGAACAGCCCCAGTGCCCACTCTGGTGACCCCAGTGTGCAGCCTGCCAGGCCCACGGGGCCAGGTCTCTAGGCCTTGGACCCAGACTCTCACTGCTGACCCCCAGGACAGGTCAGGACAGGAGGAGCAGCTGGTAAGAAGGGCCAGGTCCAAGGCAAGCTGGTGTTCCACCCTGGGGAAAGGGAAAGAAGAGAGAGTAGGGGCTCTTGGGGAGGCGAGAGGATTTAGGAGAGGGAGAAGAGAGAAATGGAGTAAAAGTTGCCACGCCTGGGCCTGGCTTCTAAAGGCATGAACCTGAGTCTGTCCTCACCTGCACGGGAGGCAGTGGGAGCCAGACGGGCCTGATCACCTTGTCCAATGTCCTGGAACCCTGAGATACGGAGTACAGCGTGTCAGCCTAAGAAACAAACAGAGCCCCGGAGCAGCGACAACCTAGGGACAAGTGGTGCTCTCCCGAGCCTCCCTGGGGCTGGAGGCAGTGTGGGGTCAGGGTGGCTGGGAGGGCCGGCTGGCAGAGCAGACAAGGAGGACCCGTCCCCCGCGTGCCCCAGCCCACTCCTTCCACACGCCCACCAGCTCCAGCAAGCAGCAGCATCCCCACCAGATCCCAGGCAGCACAAAGGGCTCTCCCAGCCCCAAGTGGCTTTTTCATTTTCTGAAACTCAAATATGGGATGGGGGAGGGCTGCCCCATGGCCCTGTCCCAGCTTCTGCCTGGGTGGGAGCAGGGCACAGGTCCTAGACTGGCACCCCCACCAAAGAAGCCAAGGAATAGGGGCTTGAAAGTTTTGCCAACCAAAGTTGGCATTCCCCTTGCCCCTGCCCAGGAGGGGCACCCCAGACCACCAACCCCCCTCTCAGACACTTGTCAAGCAGGAGGCTTCTCTCCCCCCATACCCCCCAGAGGGGAGCAAGGCAAAGAAAGGAAACAATTTGCCAACTCAGAGGTGCCCTGGAGAAGGGGGAGCAGACAAGTTGGACCCCCCCCCCTTCCAGTCAGGTTTGGCTCAGGGAGAATTCCTAACCCTTCCTGAAGGACCCCTACCCAGGGGGGTGAGGGGTAGTGCCAGGAGGCTGAGAAACGCTGGGACTAGGCTGGCTTTCCTCCAGGCAGAGAGATCCTGCACTGTGCAGCCCCAAATCCCTGAGCCGACAGCAGAGAACTCACCAGGCTGGGAGAAAGAGAAGGGGGGGCTACATTCTAGTGCCCCCCACCTTCCTCTCTGGGTCTTGACCTGCTGGAGCCACTGGTCCAGCGGGAAACTTACGCGGCAAAGGCGCCCACTAGGGTCTCGACAACTGGAGAGGAGGACCTCCGCCCAAGGCGGGGCGTCTACCCCCGCGCCCGAGGGGTCCCGCTGGCCCCCGGGCGGGGGCTCCTTGCCCGGCAGTTGACTTCTCCAGCCTCGTTCCCTCGCCACCGTCGCCGCTGCCGCCGGGAGCGATTCGCCCTCGCCCTATCCAGCCCAGCGAGCGAGCTCCCACCTCGGCCACCGGCGCGAGAGCTGTCTCTGTCCCGGGAAGAAGTTAGGAGCTGGTCCCCGAGGCGCGCAGCGCACGGGACGCAGGCAGCGGTGGCCCCGGGACTCGGCCACCGCCGCCCCAGAGAAGTCCCGGCGACTGCGAGGGCGTACCGGGAGGCTTCATTCCCCAGACCGGGTACAAATCGCTTGCGACCGGGCCCCGGCCTCGCCCCGGAGGGCAAGGCGGACCAAGGCGAAGCGGGGCTTGCTCCCAGCTTCGGGGACCCCAGGTCAGGGCACTTCCCCGCCCCGCCGCCCCTGCGCACGAGTCGCCCGCCCGGCGCCGGACGCAGCGAGGAATCAGAAGGTCGCTGACTCGGCGGCCGGGCGGACGAGGGCCCCACGGAGTTGGGGAGTTGCCCCGCACCCCTAAAAGCCTCAACACACATTCTCGGTTGAAAGTACGCACTTTACGCGTCCGGGCGCCTCCGCGGTGAGTCGAGCTGCCGCGCTCGGGGTCGGCGAAGGTGGCTCAGCTCGGGCGCTCCAGTCTCGACGTTCCCGGGGCAGAGAGCAACGTCCGGGGACGCACGGGACGGGTGCGCCCGGCGGCCGGGGCTGCGCCGGGCGAGGAGAGCGGCGAGAGGGGAGCGCTTCGGCGTTCAGGCAACAGCTACCCCTAGTGGGAGAGCCGCCGGGGCCGCCGCCGCCCCACGCCCGCTGCCCCGCGCCCCGCGCCCGCGGCGCCCCGCGCCCGAAGCGCTCCCGGACCGGCTGGGGCGCAGGCCCGGCGCCGCTTTCCCCAGCCCTCCCCGTCTCCGGCGCTGGGCGCTAAGCGGCCCTCGGGCCCTGCCCTCCGCACCTCCCCGCGGCGCCCCGGAGGCCGCTGACCCGAGAAGAGCGGCGCCGAGCCGGGACGAGATGGGACGGGGCGGGCGCGGCCGGGACGGCGCGCGGCGGCCCCGGGCAGCGGCGGGGGGCGCCGAACGCGGTGTGCATGGCGGGGCGGTGCGGGGGGCGGCCGTGTGCGAGGCGCGAGTGTGAGCGCGCGCGGGAGGCGAGCGGGCGGGCGGGCTCCGGGAGGCGAGCGGCGCCCGCGGGCGAACGGGGAAGGCGGCGGGGGCCCAAAGTTGCCTCCTCGCGGGTCCGCGTCCCCGGCGGGGCGGGAGCCGGGGCCGGCAGAGCGGCGGCCGCGGACCCGGGCTCCCGCGGCACCTGGGCAGCGGCCCCGCACGAGCAGCAGCGGCGGGGGCGGCGTTGGCGGCGGCGCGCGGGAAGCGAACCGGAGCTCCGGCGCGGCGCGGCGGCCGCCGGGGAGCTCCGCTCAGGTGCGCGGCGAGAGGGGCGCGGGCCGGAGGCGGGCCTCCAGGACCGAGGCCGCGCGCAGCGCTCGCGCCAGCCGGAGCCGGAGGATCTCCCCGGCGGACGCCTGGGTCCCTGGTCCAGCTCCCCGTCCCGGGTGGCAGCAGCGACCGGGGTCCGCCGCCCCCGAGAGCGCGCTTCGGGGGCCCAGCCCCGCCCCCGCCGGCCCCTGGCGGGGCCGCTCCGCGCCCCCCTCCTCCTCCCGGCCGCCTGCGCCCGCCCTCGGCCCTAGATTTCTAAGGCATTGGCCACGCCGCTGGGTGATCCCTCCGGGCTCAAGTTGCAAGGGGGCGGGCCCGGGCCGGAGGTGGAGTCTCCCGCCAATTGAAGCCTCGGCTATAAATCGAGCTCCCCGTACAGCCAAAGCCCAGATGCCGCGCCAGGCCACCCCGAGGTTGGTGGTGGGTGAAGGTAGCGGGTCCCAGGGGGCTTCGGGGGCTGCAGCCACCATGCTCCGCTCCCTGCTGCTTCACTCCTTGAGGCTCTGCGCCCAGACGGCCTCGTGCCTCGTGCTCTTCCCGCGCTTCCTTGGCACGGCCTTCATGCTCTGGCTTCTGGACTTCCTGTGCATCCGCAAGCATTTCCTGGGCCGCCGCCGCCGGGGTCAGCCCGAACCTGCCGTGGAGCTCGACAGTGACGGCGAGGAGGTGCCCCCCGACGACCCGCCTGTCTGCGTGTCCGATGACAACCGCCTGTGCACCCTGGCATCGCTGAAGGCCGTTTGGCACGGCCAGAAGTTGGATTTCTTCAAGCAGGCGTATGAGGGTGGTCCAGCGCCCAACTCCGAGGTGGTCCTGCCCCACGGCTTCCAGAACCAGCACATCCTGGACTACGCGAGAGGGAACCGCCCGCTGGTTCTCAATTTCGGCAGCTGCACCTGACCACCGTTCATGGCGCGCATGAGCGCCTTCCACCGCCTGGTCACCAAATACCAGCGCGACGTCGACTTCCTCATCATCTACATCGAGGAGGCCCACCCCTCGGATGGCTGGGTCACCACGGACTCCCCCTACAGTATCCCGCAGCACCGAAGCCTGGAGGACCGGGTCAGTGCCGCCCAAGTACTGCAGCAAGGGGCGCCCAGCTGCTCCCTTGTCCTGGACACCATGGCCAACTCCAGCAGCTCGGCCTATGGGGCCTACTTCGAGCGCCTCTACGTAATCCAGAATGGCACCATTATGTACCAGGGTGGCCGCGGCCCGGACGGCTACCAGGTGTCTGAGCTGCGCACCTGGCTGGAGCGCTATGAGGAGCAGCTGCACGGCGCTCAGCCCCGCCGAGTGTAAACAACCATGGGCCAGTTGGCTGAACTTGGCAGGCCATGCCTTCGAGCCTTCGAAGCCCACGTGCAAATGCCCCCCCAAACAAGTCGGGTGTGCAGAGGGCCCCATGACACAGATGTGCTGAGCCAGGTATCGCCGGCTGGGTCTGCGCCCCCAGCCAAGGCACCTGAAAATTCTCCCTCGCCTCCCCGGACTCTGAGGCTGTGACTGTCCCTCACCTGCACTTGCCTGGCTGGCTCGAAATCCCCCTTCTGAGTGTGGATGCCACCTTTGCCTGGGTTCTCCCCTCCCCCACTCGTCCCCGCGGAGGCCCCTGCCTCTCACACCCCCTCCCCAGAGAGAAGAGCCACTGTGCCTTCAGCCAGGTGCAGCAGCCCTCGCGGAGTCTCTGGCCTGCCAGCAGAGCCCGCCGCTCGCCCCAGGCGCCTGGCACCCACACCTGTCCTTGGCAGGGAGGGGGCGCTCTGCTGCGTTTGTGTCTATTTCTTGTCGCTGAGTTGGGAGTGGGGGCTTGGGCTGGGGAAGCGTGGCCAGGGTTCCCCCCCTTATTTTGGGTGCTCAGGAGCCCCACTGCTGATGACGAGCTGTCTCTAACTGGTCTTGACCACGAGCCGGTTCTGAATTGCAGAGGGCTCGCAGGAGCGCCTGAAACGAGGGAGGGAAAGTACTCTGGGCTTCCGGGAGGAAAGCGCCACACAGGGGGTCCAAGAGGGGGGCTGGGGGGACCGTTCGGGACCAGAGGAAGCCGGCTTGAGAGGCACTGGCAAGGTTTGCAGCGCCCCAGGGAGAAGGAAGAGGCTGGGACTCCTGGGAAACGGGGTGTGGGTGGAGGAGTCCGCGAGAAAAGAGAGAAGGGGAGCGCATGGAGACCCCCCGAGTGAGGGGTCTCCTGGGCAGAGCTGCCGGCTGTGGGGCCAGGAAGTGGGAGGCCCCTGATTCGAAGGCCATTTTTGAGTGTTTTGCTGGAAATACTCTCTGTATATAAACTTCTTTTACGCTACAATAATAAAAGCTGGAAGTAAACTGCTTTCGCATTGCCTTTGGTCCCTTTATTTTTTTTTTCTTTCCTCTGAATAGCGGCAGGAATTAAACACAAATCTCTCCCTCGCGTCCCCATAGTGACCCTGGGGGGAAGGGTGGCTGGAAGGAGCCGGCGCTGGCAGGGGCGCGGGAGGGCAAGGAATATGTAAAGGGGACGGTGCGGGTGCCCAGGAGTGTACACACGCACGCGCACACCCCCGGTGGAGTATGGGGGTCGGCAGAGAAACCGACACACCGAGCCGGGCGGGGTCCTGGAAGGAGGCGAGAGAGGCCAGGGGGCCAGGGGGTCCTTACTTGCCGCCGCGCGCGCTTGCGCTCACGCGCAACCACAGCTGCCCCTGCAGCGGCGCGTCTAACTTCTCCGACGGTCCCATGGGGTGGGGGAGGGGCGGCGTGGAGGATGGGAGGGGCTACGGACACTCCGGGACTGCGCGCCTGACCACCGCGGGCGCCTCCGCACACCTGGCTCCTCCCTGGCCCCCTTCCCGCACCTGGCTCCTCCCTCGCCGGGTTCCCGCACCTGCAGAATCGTCTCTCCCTCCCCTGCAATCCCCGCCTGGCTGCGGGGGTCCGCGGGAGGTGCGACTAGCGAAGCGCACGGTGGCGGAGGGAGAGGAGACGGGGAAGGGCGGGCGGGCAGCGCCACCACTCCAGCAGCAACACCTCCTGCGGGGCGGGGGCGGAGCGGGGTGAGCCCCCTGCCCGGGACACCCCTCCTCCTGCGCCTCCTTCGCTTCCCCAAGTTCGAGCCAGACCTCGACACCACCACCCGCGACGCGCTCGGTACTGGGAAGTGGAGAAGGGGAGCGAGATGGAAGAGAGGACGGAGCCCGGGAAGAGGGGGACGCCTGTGGCCGGGACGGGGGCAGGTGGGCAGGGGGCCGTGGCGTTTGGCACCGCTCTGCGTCCGCAGTCGGTCCGGGCGCTCCCGCGCAATCCCGGCCCTCACTGGGTCCCCCGCTGCTCCCTGGGGGAGGGCGACGCTGCCAGCACGGGATGAGCGCGGGCCCCCCCCCCCTCTGCTAGCGACACCTGGAGCGGAACAGTGGGGGGCGGGGGTGCAGAAGCAAGGGCTGAGGCGGGAGTCTGCAGGTCGCCAGTGGGGTAAGCGGGGCAGCCCAACTTCTCCTGCCCGGGAACCCAGGACCGTCCGGGTCTCGGATGGAAGGAGAGAGTGCTAGTGACCGCCTGGGTGTGAGCAGCGCGCGTGTGAGAGGGGTTTCTGCAGGGGTGAGGGGGATGCAGCAGGAGGGTGAAGGGAGGCCCCTGCTCCACCAACGCCGCCTCCAATTCCGCGCCCAGCCCCCACGCTGCTCCTCTGTGAAAAGTTTTTGGAACTGACACCCTGAGCTGGGATTTTTTTTTTTTTTGCTTTAAAAGTATTTAAATTTAAAAAAAAAAAAGAACTTTTAAGAAAAAATTGGCACAGATGGTATTTCTGCATCTCTTCCCCTCCCCCTCCCCCACCGCGCGCCGCTTCTCACCCCAAAACCCCCAGGAAGAATCCTGAACCAGCCGCAGGGACGAGGCTGGGCGCCCGGGAGGGCCTGCGCTGAGCTCCGCAGGCGCTGCAGGGGGTGGGGACTTGGTGGCCTGGAAGCAGCGGAGGCCAGCCCGGGAGCACCCGCAGCCGCCGCCGGGCCCCACAGCCTGCTGCGGCCCCTCCTAGTCCGGTCCCGCCTTATGGGGCTCTTGCTGGACGCGCTGTGCGACCTCCCTTCCCGGCGGAGCCTGCACCCCGCCCGCGCACCCGGCCCGGTCCGGCTTCCTGGACCGAAACTCGGAGCACTGGACGCTCGGACCTGCCGGAGCTCCTGTCACTGCCCACGCGGCCGGCTGGCTCCCGGCTCCAGGGGGGTTCCAGCACGCACCCCCCCCAATCACACACACTTTCCTTCTTTCTCTTCTCCCTCCCACTCTCCCTTCGTCCCCTTCATCTTCCCCTTTTCTCTCTTCCTTTTCCCTCGTGTCTTCCTTTCCTTTCTTTTCTTCTCTCTCTTCCTTTAAAAGCTCTCCTTCTTACAAAAATAGTGCGTGCTCATCGAGGAAAACTCAGAAGAGTCAGGAGAAAATAAAACCAACCCAAGGTAACCTCAGGGTGTGAACACTTTCAAACATGCCTCTCCCTATCCCCCCCCCCATATTTGTAAATATATATTTTAATAACAAGAGCAGGATTATTGTAGCCTGACATTAATTTTTGACTCCTGGTACCCTCTTTCCCTGTCAATAAATAAGTCAGGAATGAAACCACTGCCCCACCAGCGAAGGGACGGCTAGGGATGGCTCCAGGGGGCTTGGGGTGTGAGGCAGGTTTCATTATTATAAACAGAATCGCAGAGAGCATCCGGTGCATGCAGCCCCCTGCTGCTTTACCCCACTGGAACGTTCTTTACAGGGGAAATCGCCTGGTCAAAACACATGCACACCTTGGAAGATGTCAGATTCAATCTGAGATCTGTTTACCAGATCTTGCATAACTGCCTTCCAGAAATTCTACTTGATTTTATTATTTTGTGTCTTCCCCATGCTGTCTCTTCTTTATTTTTAAGTGAAAAATATGAAGCTAATACATAAGTCCATTCTCAGTAGTAAATTTTAAATACAGAAGAAGGGGGATGAGAAAGAATAAGCTTCTCTTAGAGCAGGATTTTTCAAACTGAAACAGATTTTCCAAACTGATTTCAGGACCCAGCAGTGGGTCATGAAATCAACTTAGCAAATCAAGGAAAGCATTTTGTAAGAATGAGATAAGGGAATACAATGTAACCACCAGCATACCTTTCACCTAGGCTGATATGCTTTCCAGAAACTTCTGTTTCAGGAGTGTGTGTGTGTGTGTGTGTGTGTGTACAAGATGGCTGATGTGAAATGTATTTCTCCCTGAAGGAGGGATCAGAAATGTTGGGAAATGTTGAAAGCCAATGCTTCAAAGTTCCCATTCAACAGGGATAGCCCCTGTGAACTGTTGGGTGTTTCCTTCCAGAATCTCCTTCGCCTACTGACAATGGTATATGAGTACATTCCCAGATATAGGTTCCATAATCAGGATCACGATGCACAGTGCTTGATGGCCGCCCCCGCCACCCCCACACACCTTTCTCCTGCCAGTCCCTATCCGGCACCCTTTACCCATCCATACATCAGGTCCAAGCAGCTCCATGCCTGCAGGGTAACTTGGGCCAGACCCGTGGGAGGCCTGTGCCCCTGCCCCGGCCTGGGGAGACACTCTGCCCTCAAGGAAGTCTGGATCAATGGGGATGAGAGACTGAAACAGACATTGTTCTCACTGGGTTTTAGGGTTTTTTTTTTTTTTTTAAGATTTATTTATTTAAGAGTAAGAGAGATCATGGTAGGGGGAGGGCAGAGGGAGAGGGACAGAGACTCATAAGCAGACTGTGCCCTGAGCATGGAGCCCTGTGGGAGAAGGGGGCTCGATCTCACAACCCTGAGATCATACCCTGAGGTGAAAGCAAGAGTCCTATGCTTTAACTGACTGAGCCACCCACGCACCCCCCTTGTTCCTTCATTACCATCCCCATCATCCCCAGCATGAGTGTTTCTTGGGTCCACAGTCAGCTCAGCAACGGGGTTCAGGGTCAGGGAGGAGGGGCATTAGAAGAGTTCATAAAGAGGGTCTCACTTGCCCCTTGAAGCCACAAGTGTCTCATCTCCAAAGACAGAGGGAAAGACATCCTTGGTGCAAAGTGCATGGAGGCCAAGAAGGGAAGCTGTGTTCAGAGAGCAGGAAGCCAACCATGTGGCTTTAAAGCAGAGGGGGTCGTGGTGGAGGAGGAGGGCCAGTGAGGAGGGTTGGGGCCACCATGGGAGCCTAGGCCACAGCTTGAGGTCTCTGCTGAGCCTTAGGAATGGGAACCTCAGACAAGAAAGCAGGGAAGTCAGAGGGAGAGGGGAAGGAGCAGCAGACCCATGGGGGGGTCTGGGGGGGCCTGCCGTCCATCCACCACTGATAGAGGGTCCAGGGGCAGCTGCGGGAGTCAGGCTGGCATCTGTCCTTGACCCAGTAACTGTTCTCTAGGCATCTACCTGCAGAAGGTGGTCAGACTATTGGGCACAGAGGGAGGGAGGTACCAGGTGACCATGGCCTCTGCCTCATGCTGTGCAGACACCCCTCTGCAGAGAAGTGATGTCCCAAACCACGAGGCGACCCACACGTGGGATCGGATCGTGAGAAGTGATATCTGAATTCTTGCTTGAGGGGCCAGGCCCTGGGCAAAGGGCTGTATCACGATTGTTCAAGTCGGTCACCCTAGCAACCCTCTTAAATAAGTACAATGATTAGCCTCATTTCACTGATACACAAACTGAGGCTTGGCCTGGTCAGAGACGGCGGGGCCAAGGTGTTTCGGGCTGAATTGGGTTCCTCCCCAAAATCTGAATGTCGAAGTCCCTAGTACCTCCGAACGTGACCTTATTTGGAGATCCGATCTTTAAAGAGCTTGAGTTAGGATGAGGTCGTTGGGGCGGGCCTTGATCCAGTATGACTGGTGTCCTTAAAAGAAGAGGAGATGGGGACCCAGACGCACAGAGGGGCGGCCATGTGAGGACACAGGGAGAAGGCGGCTGTCTACATGCCAAAGAGAGAGGCCTCAGGAGAAACTCGCCCCACCGACACCTGCGTCTCAGATCTGCAGCCTCCAGACGTGTGAGAAATATTCTGTTGTCTCAGCGCGCGCAATAATTTGTCACAGTAACCTTAGCAAACCGACACAGGCCACGGACGAGAAAATGGCATTGACCACAGGCCCCTCTTACCCCAGCGCTGGGGCGGTGACACCAGGCTGTCCTTCATCCCCCGAGTGGCCAAAAAGCATCAGGGCGCTAGAGATCTCCCGACCCAGACCCTTCCCTCCTCCTGTAGTTACATGAAAATGCAGCTTACAGGACAGTGGGTCTGAATTGGGCAGTGAGTGTGTGTGCTCTTTTTTAAATATCTGCAAAGACACACACACAGGCAGCTCTAGAAAAATCTACCCCGAGGAATTCACAGTAGCTGTCTCTGTGTGGGTGGGATTATGAGTGTTTTCTTACTTTCTTCTTGTTGCTTGTCTGTAGCCTGTGATTTTTCTGTAGTGAATGTGTATTGCTCTTATGACAGAAAAAATAAAACTAAAAACAGCAAAAACAGTGGCTGTGGCAAGTATAAACCTGGAGGTGGGGAGGCCAGAGCAGATAGAGGACCTGGCTAGAGGCAGTGAGCTCAGGGCCAGGTTCCGGGGTGGGTGGTGGGAGTGTTGGGGGACAGGGCTGGCACGAGAGACACTTGGGAGGGGAAAAAGAGGAGTAAGGTTGCTGAAAAAAAAAAAAAAAAAAAACAAGATACCCGATTATATTTGAATTTTGGGTAAGCAACAACATTTTTAGTATAAGTATGCCCCAAATATTACATGGGATATACTTATACTTTTAAAAGTTTTTTTTTAATTCATTGTTTAATTGAAATTCAAATTAAATTGGACATTTTGGGTTGTTTCTTTGTTTTAAATTTGATCATCCTGAGCTTGGATGGGGGGCAAAGGAGAACAATAGTGCAATCTCTCTGAGGCTCTGTTAGTGGGAACCTCGGAAGTCAAAGGGCCTCAAAGCATGGGATAGATAAACCCAAAACCTCTGGGACTCTCTCCCTCTTCCCCTCAACTTTCCTGAGACTGCATCTGGTGACCCAGAGCCAAGGATGAATGACCACCAGCCCTGCCAGCTGATGATTTGTAGGGCCTACAGCAAAATAAAAACACAGGGCCCCTTGTTCAAGAATAGGGGAAAACACCATTAAAGGCATAAAATATGCAGCTTCTTCATTTCTTTCATGGTACCTCAACTTGTTTCATTCCTATTTAATGGCATTATAAATAAAGAAAAATTAACATCTTCAATTATGTGTTAGTCTGGGTCCTCTAGAGAAAGAGAGCCAACAGGATAGAGATTTACTTTAAGGAATGGGTTCATTCCTTAAACGACGATGGAGGCTGAGAAGCCTAGGATTTGCAGTTGGTAAGTCAGAGACCCAAGAGAACAATTAATGTAAGTTTTAGTCCAAGTGCAAAGGCCTGAGACCCGGGAGTGCCAGCAGTGGAGGCTCCAGTCCGGGTCTGAGTCTGAAAGCAGAAGACCAACAGCCCAGCCCCAAGGCAGTCAGAGAGAGGTGGCAGCGCCTTTTGTTCCATCCAGGCCCTCAACTGATCAGATGAGGCCCACCCACATCAGGCAGGATGGTCAACTTCATACAGTCTATTGCAAATGTTCATCTCATCTCATCTCGAAACATCCTCACAGACACACCCAGAATAATGTTTGACCAAATATCTGGGCACCCCATGGCCTAGTCAAGCTGACGCAGAAAGTTAGCCCCCACAGATAGGCAGCCAGAGGTTACCCTTCCCTTCTCCAGCTCCAGATGCAGGTGAAAGAGCCTTGAAGTCACACATGGAACCACTGACATTACAACTTTGCCTTTCACGCGTGTTCCTGCACATACATCTCATCCTCTCCAGAAAGGGGCAGATGCTACATGCATGGAGTCGACCCACCTGTTTTTAGCTCCCTTCTTGGTGCGGGCACACTTTGCCACATTCTTGGCCATCAGTTGGCTGATAAAAAAGAAGACAGGGCAAGAAAAGGAGCCACGGGGAGCCCAATCTTTCGCTTTCCACGGTGCCATCGCTCTGGGGGCCTGTGGCTCCCACCTTCCAGCACACATGCACCTTGACTTGCTCTGAGTCTCACGGAACTGGCACGTGCTGTGGGGTCACTGACCTCCCTGCTCCTGGGGCATCACAAATGAGGAAGAGCAGAGAACAGGGACGTGCACGCCCCCTCCCCGCTCCGCTCAAGCACATCCTCCAGGGACCCATCCAGCAGCACTTAACAAAACACAATGCAAAGACAAAAATTATTCGGAATTTCAAGACAGTGACAGCAGAGCATTCAATCAAGAGCAGGGTCCTGCAAGGGAGGGGCGCTGGACACTGGCCCAGGACGCTCACCTAGGAAGCCTCCCGGACCAGCAGTCCACACTTGCACGTACCCTGCTCACTCATACGCGAGTCTGGGGAGCGGGGGCAGCTCCTTCCGTGGTCAGAGGGGCCACGCTACGTTGCTCCCTGTTCTCCTGGGAGGAGACTTAAGCTCCATGGTGTTAGCCAATGTCCCCAGGATACATGCCTTCTGCCTCCAAAGCCATGCCTTTGGCTCTCCCCACTGCACTTGGCTGCTTCTAGGATGCCCAACCCCTTGCTGGCCATCCGCGTACCTGGGCTGGGGGCTGTGGAGATGGCAGGTGGATGCTCCCCATCTCGGTGCCCAAAGACTCGGCTGACTCAGGCAGCCTGTGGCCAGAGGCAGAATCAGGGGACAGAGCGATGACTAGAAGAAGGTGCCAGGGAGGAGAGTCCACATGTAAAGGCCAAGCAATGGCCCAGCGCAGCGCTCAGCCAGAGAGAGATACAGTGCAGGTGTGTGTTAGTGTGGAGAGAGTGTGTAAGCACGTATGAGACGCATACACCTTCACACTCCAGACCCTCCCTGTGCCGCAGGTACCCCCCAGGCCTGTACGAAGCACCGGGGAGAACTGGTCCCATCCAAACATAGTGACTGAGCTGGTCAGAGAGACAGAAACTAACAAGCAGGAAGCCCGGGATTTGGGTTACCCAAGGGAAGGCTTCCTGGAGGAGGTGTATCATGAAGGATTAGAAGCTCAGGTGGGAAGAGCCTCAGGGGTAGAAAGAATTACGTGTGCGGAGCCTTGGCAGCGAAAACATCCTGGCAAGTTTGGGCAACGGCAGTCAAGTCCATGGGCCCCAGAGGGGGCAGACAGGGCTGAGAGGCGAGGCTAGAAGGCTGTATGTGGATCTGGTGCTTTCCCTTGAAGGCTCTGGGGAGAGGCAGGAACGTGCCTGGGGGCAGGGAGGGTAAGGGTCAAGCCTCGGTTGAGGGTAGCTGTCCCTACCTGCGGCTGGAGCACCTGAAGAAAGATACTGGTCTCCAGCCCTGTCCCAGCCACAGCCCTGCCCTTCCTGGCCTGAGCCTCTTCCCCTCGCCTCCACCCCTACCCTTGGGATGGCTGGACCCAGTCACACTGCTCTGGGGCTCCCTGAGCTCCCCGAATCCCCAAGACCACTTTCTCAGCGTAAGCACTCAAGCGCTCTCCAATCCACTGACCACCTGTGTGTGCCGTTTGCACAGCAGTCTGCTGCGGGGACCCATCCTTCTCCACCGACACTGCAGAACAAGAAACCACAAAGGACCTCCTTATGCACTGGGTTCCAGGGAAGGTTTGCCTCTGGAAAAGTTCTGTTTGGGTGCAAGAGTTGGCATGCTTTTGCTCTTCCCAGATTTGTCTGTAAACCCAGCAGGACTCCGCACAAAACCCCAAGAGGGTCCTGGAACTTACCCCAGCATCCACATGAAAGAGAAGGACCAGGATTGGCCAGAGAATTTTTGGAGAAGGAAGAATCGGAGGACACATTGAGCCATCCATTCATTCCTTTGACAAATATTTATTCCAGATCACAAATGAGCCAGCCATGATTCTGCTCCCCAGGAAGAGAATCAGTAAAGTTCTGCCCAAACAGTACACACTCAGGTTGGGGGACAACAATCAGAAACAGATAAGCTTTGGGTGGTAAGAGTCGACAAATCAATTTTGAATCCTAAAAAATGCTGCGAGGAAAAATAAGGTCAGTGCTTCCCTCATGCATAGGGTCACCCCAACACCTAATGGCTTAAAGCAATAGCGTTCCCATCATGCTCATAGGTCTGGAGGCTGAGTGGGCTCTGCTCCGCGGTCTTACCCAGGGTCTTTCTGACCACTGCAGCCAGATGGGAGCTGGGCTGGGGCAAATCAAAAGCTTCCTTACTCTTATTTCTGGTGACCGTGGCCAGCTGCCAGCTGAGGACTTCCCAGAACTTAGTCCCAGTTCCCTGAGGACTAAGATGCCTACCTGGGGTCCCTCCCTGTCACCTGGGTTTCATCTTATTAGGCAACTGGGATCCAAATGCGCACATCCCAAGAGAGTAAGGCAGAACTGTGTGGCCCTGTTACAACTTATGAAGTTACGTGGCATCACTCTGCAAACTCTGTTTGTCCAGGTAGTCACAGAATTCTGTCTGCCTGCTGGAGGGGAAGGGACCCAGCCTCCCACCATGTAATAGAAGACGCACCAAAGTCACACCCCGGCAGTGGGCTACGTTGTCCTATCTTTGGGAAAAATCGCAGCCAGGGTAAGGGAATAGAGTTATTTACAAAGTAATAATCAAAAAGCCAGGGAACAACCCAGGATAGACAAACAGACCCCAGAACAGAGCAGAGAGCCCAGGGAAAAGCTCATGCCAGTGTCTGGACACCAGAGATAATGAAGGGGTGTCCGCCATCAGGGGGCTGTAAGCACCAGTGGGGAGGAGATTACATTGTATCCTGTCATTCACACACACACAGAGAGAGAGAGAGAGAGAGAGAGAGAGATTGCTAGTGGGATAAAGACTTGAAGTGAAATGCAAAGTGTTACAACTTTAGAAGACTAGTAAAAAAGTATCTCTGTCCCGCATTGAGATAGCACTTCACGCCCATTAAGATGGCTACTGTGAAAAAAAAAAAAAAAGCTGAAAGTAACGAGCGTTGGGGGCAGAGAAATCAGAGCCCTCCTGCACTGTTGCAGGAATATCACGGTGCAGCCATGGTGGAAAACAGTGTGGGGGTGCCACAAAAATGATGTAAAATACGATCCACCAGCTCTACTTCTGGGCACATACTCGAAAGAATGAAAAGCGGGGTCTTAAATATGTATTTTCAGACCCATGTTCCTAGCAGCGCGATTCACAATACCCAAAAGATAGAAGCCACCCAAGTGTCCACGGATGCATAAATGGGTAAATAAATGTGGTCATTCCATACCACGAAATATTATTCAGCCTTTAAAAAGGAGGACAATTCTGACACGTGCTCCACCATGGACAAATCAGAGGATTTTATGCAAAGGGAGTTAAGAAAGGCACAACAGAACAAATCCTGTGTGATTCCATTTGTATGCGTCCCGAGAGGGCTCAGGTCCACTGCTATCTCAGTGGAGATAGGGGAGCAGAGAGGTGGGGGGGGGTGCGGAGCCAGCTGTTACGTGCGGACAGAGTGTTGCTTCAGGGAGATACAAAAGTTCTGGAGGTAGGTGGAGGTGATGGTTGCCCCACAGTTTTTACAGTGGTTAAGATGGTAAGTTTTATATGTATCTTATCATAATTAAAATAGACGTATGTGTACACACATGCAATTAAAAAAAAAAAGATCTCAATGTTCTTAGGTTGGGGAAATTTTCTTATTTAAAAAGGGGAAAAAAAAAAACATAAAGGAGATAATATAACTAGGGAGCCTGGGCGGCTCAGTCAGTTAAGCATCCGCCTTCGGGTCAGGTCATGATCCCAGGTCCCGGGATTGAGTCCCACATCGGGCTGCCCGCTCAGTGGGGATCCTGCTTCTCCCTCTCCCTCTACCTGCCTCCCCCACTACTTGTGCTCTCGCTGTCAAATAAATAAATAAATAAATAACTTTTTTTAAAAAAAGGGAAAAAAATACTATATAACAAAATCAAAAATTTCTCTGTAAACAAGATGGTATTAACAGTTGAGACTTGCATCCTGGTGCCCACGCCTGCCCTTCTGGACCCGTCGGCGCGACTGGTCGGGGCTCTCCATCCATGAGCTCTCTTCTTCCAGCTTGTGGCCTGGGGCCGGCTGATGGCAGGCGGGGCAGGAGCCATGGGGCGCGGGAGGAGTCTGAGGCCTGGAGACTTCTCCTAGCCCCCCGAGGCAGGGTCGCCATGGGTGGGCTGGGTGTCTAAGAGCCACCTCCTCTCAGGGACTCTGTCCACCACGTAATGGCTCTCTCCTCACCCAAGGGTCTCGGGGCGGCCCTGGCTCCAGGGTGGCCAGCCCGGGGTACCTCTGCTCCTTGGCAAGTAGCCCCCTGAGTCATCTCTCCCCATACCCCCAAGTTGAGGCTGCTGGTCGTCTCCTGCCAGCACCCAGGTTGCCGGGAAGCATATTTGCTGCTGACAGAGGAGTGCAGACAAGAAGCTTCCACATGCCGGGGGGGAGGGGGGGCGACGACCAGCAGGTGCCTGCAGTGAAAGGAGGACAGCCAGGAACATGGAAGCCACCACCTCTGGGGGCAGAGGAGTGGCCCCAGTGAGGCTGATGACCTGAAACCCCAGACCCTCCCAGGGTCACTTCACATGGCAAAAGGGACTCGGCATAGATGGTAAAGCTAAGGACCTTGAGTTGGGAATCAATCCTGCGGTAGCCAAGGGGGACCCGGTGTCATCATGAAGTCCTCATCGGCCACAGGCAGGAGACACGGAAGAGGGAGAGGACGGCAGGTGCCGCGCTCCCAGCCGTGAGCGGGGGGTCCCGGGCCAAGAAACACAGGCAGGCTCTAGGAGCCAGAACGAGAAAACTACGAAAGGATTCTCCCTGGAGCTTCCAGAAGGAGCACAGGAACTGGATACGCTTCGCGAGCAATCCGGGGAAGGCGAACTCCAACAGCCGGGCCACTCTGCCTCACACTGGGGTAGGCGCAGACATAGGGGACTGGGGGGACCGCGAGTGGACGCCCTGCCCTGTGGGGAGGGCCGCTGCATCGGGGAGGAGCTTTGGAGCCCCCCAAGCAGCACGGGAAGCTGTACAGGCTCACGCCTGTGACTCAGGGAAGCCCCTTGAGCCCCACAGCCCGTGGTGGGGCTGGTCCTCAGAGAGGGCCCCAGCCCTGAACCGCTCTCGCTGTGGACCCCTCCCGCTCTGGCTCGGGGCCTGCCTGTCACTGCCGGTGATCACCGAAAAGGACAGTGTGGGCATCTGCGTCCGGGCCTGAGGAAGGCCTGGCAGCTTCTGCTTTCACCCTTTGGGTGTCTGGAGATACATGGGAAAGGGCAGGAGACGCCGCCAGAATGGGACAGAGGCCTGGCGATCCCTGTGTCTCCTGAACGGCCCGCACCAGCCACTGTCTGACTGCGGGATGGACGCTGCGCAGGACCAGCAGGAAGACCGCCAAGCTCAGCCCAGCTGACCCCCAGAAGCAGAGAGACAATAAAATGGTCATTTCACTCCGTGTTCCGGGTGACCCACTGGGCAGTCTTAGAAAAGGAAAGTGCCTGGATTGGGGGCCAACAGGGGCACAGGAAGGTCCCCTCCCCGGTGAAGCACTGTCATGGCACGTGGGAGGGTTGGAGGCTGGTGAATCATGGAGCTGTGGACCCCTCCCCGCCGCCGGAATGAATGGACTTGATCTACAAGGCTCACACCCCAGAAACACAGGGCAGATCTTCTGGGTGACCCCATTTGTATGAGATGCCAGGTGAGGTCAATCCAGAGACAGGAAGCAGATTGGTGGCTGCCACAGGGGGACCCAGGAATGACGGCTCGTGGGTATGGGGCCTCCTTTCCCGGGCAATGAAAATGTTACAGAACTCGACAGAGGTGGTGTCTGCCTAGCCTGGGCCCACATGAGGGTGCACTCTAAAAAGGTTGATTTTAGGACACCTGGGTGGCTCAGTTGGGTAAGCAGCTGCCCTCAGCTCAGGTCATGATCCCAGGGTCCTGGGATCGAGCCCTGCTGCTGTACCTACTTGTGCTCTCTATCTCCCTGTCAAATAAATAAATAAAGGGGCACCTGGGTGGCTCAGTGGGTTAAACCGCTGCCTTCGGCTCAGGTCATGATCTCAGGGTCCTGGGATTGAGTCCCGCGTCGGGCTCTCTGCTCGGCAGGGAGCCTGCTTAAAAAATAAATAAATAAATAAATAGAATCTTTTTTTAGAAAGAAAAGCAAAGAAGGAAGGAAGGAAGACAAGTTATATGTACTCTTATGTACTCTGTACTCTTTTGGTCTGAAATATTTCACAATTTCACATGAAAAACTGAGTGCTGTCCTACCCCACTTCACCTCCACGAAAAAGAGAAAGAAGCCATCCATGTCTGGGAGGCCCCTCCCGGCTCTGATGCGGCCACATCAGTCACATGGGAGGGCATCTTTGAGGGGTCCCCAGACCCACGTGGTGGTAGGGCTGGGGTTCAAACAGGCAAGCCCCAGGGAGCTCCCCCTGTAAGAGCTTTCTGCTAAGTACTACTTCCCAGGGGCTCCGC
The DNA here is from genome assembly GCF_964662115.1 of Mustela nivalis. Taxonomy (NCBI): domain Eukaryota; kingdom Metazoa; phylum Chordata; class Mammalia; order Carnivora; family Mustelidae; genus Mustela; species Mustela nivalis. Next base: position 4,643,466 of record NC_139025.1, on the reverse strand, counting down.
TAGTGACATGTCACAACACACTCTGAGGAAGACCCCATTATAATTCCCATTTTGTATACGGGGAAGCTGGAGCCCCGGAGGTGACAGTCCCTGCGAGCAGAAGGCAGAGCCAGGATCCCACCCTCGACAGCCCGGCTGCCAAGGGCAGGCTTAGCTGCCTTCATGTAGCGAGTGGGAGGTCTCAGCCACGGCCAAGTGACTGCCTGCTGGGCTGCACCCACGCCCCGAGGGCTGGTACTTCCTTTCCAGAATACGTGTCGCTTTCCCCAAACCCAGTGTCCACGGGCCTTGTTTCTACAGCCCCGCCCTCCCATGAGCCAAAGGAAGAGGTGATCAGAGTGGGGTCATCATCATCATCGGGCCCCCCAGAGAGAGTCCTGAAATTGGCTCCAGGACCATCCTCCACACTCAGTCCAGGCCGGTCCACACCACGGCCCCTGGCCGCCCTGCACTCAGGGTAGAGCACACACACATATAAAGAGGAGTTTCAAACTACTTCTCTGAGCCTGGGTGGAGGGCCCTGAGCCAAGAGCCATCCTGGGAGCTTCCTCTGCCTCAGCCTCAGCCTCTCCCGTGTGCAGTTGAAGCCGACCCAGGGTCTCCCCAAAGGGAAAGGCTCCTGGGGCTCCGGAGTCCAGCTGGGTGCCAGGCACTGGGCGTGCGATGGAGATGAGCAGCGGGCATAGGACAAAGTGAAACACGACGTCCGCTCTGAGAAGCTGAAAGGTCTGGTTCATCTGTGCAAACTCGGACTGGAAAGGGCAAAGCATGAGAAGTTACAATTGCCCTGGACCTCAGTTTCCCTCCTCTGAGACAGGGGCGCAGTAGTATCTGCCCCACTGGGTGTGTGAGGGTAGAATGCCCATAAAAGCCCAAGAACATGGGCTCCTAGGTGGCTCAGTTGGTTAGGCATCTTCTTTCGATTCGGATCATGATCCCGAGGTCCTGGGATTGATCCTCATGTCTGGCTCCCTGGTTAGTGGGGGGCCTGCTTCTCCCTCTGCTTCTGCCCCTCCTCTTGCTTGTGCGCTCTCTCTCTCTCTCTCTCTCAAATACATAAATAAAATCTTTAAAAAAAAAAAAAAGGAGTCCAAAAACTTGGTGATGGATGGCTGGTAAAAATACTTTTAGATTTCGCCATTGCTAAGGAGGGGCCGTGCTAATCTCTCAAACTTTTATGGCCATTAATGTCCTTGTGGTGAGCTCCTTCCTTCCCTGACTCAGTGTTTCCACCTGTGCCAGGGTGTGCAGACAGCCTATGGCTGACATTCCTACCCAGAGCCTGCCCTGAGGCCACCAGCTCCATCCCCCTTTCTGGACAGGCTGGGGTCTCCAGAAGTCACTGCTCCTAGAGCTCCTGGAGCCCCTGTCCATCTGCTCCAACTCCCACACAGCACGTCAGCTACAAAGACACACTCCTGGCTTGACAGCCGGCTGCCCAGGGTTCTTCTGTGGGCCATCTTCTAGAGAGCTGGGCCTTGGCACTGTTGTCCTTGGTTAGGAGGTAATAAAGACACCGCAGGCTTGACAAGAGTGCCACAGATCTCGGAGCTAAGCAGATCTTGAAGCTGCTGTTCCTGAGGTGGGGCGGGGTGGGGGGGCTTCCAGATGCAAAATCCGGGGCTCCCACTGTCCAGAAACTGCAAAGGCCAGATTTGAGCTCAGGGCCATTGGATACTCAAGTCCAGTGCTCCCTGCAGAGGGAAGGAACACAGTCACCAAGTGTCTGGGCCACATTGCCCTGATGGAATCCTCGTCCTGCCATCGATGGACGGTATCACCAAGGATGAATCACGGCCCCCCTGAGCCTCAGTTTCCTCATTTATACAGTGAACTTTTGTAAAATAGATAAATGTGCCTTATTTTTAAAAAAACTGATTGTATCTGGGAAGGTGGATGGTAAGTAGGACCCGCCTCGTGGGTGATTATGAGGATCGACGGGGTGGACAAAGCTAGGTGTGTGCGACAGTGTGTGGACACCGAGCACTGGACGGACGTCAGCCACCATCGCTGTTCCCTGCACGGTCCCCTCCCCTCCAAATGAAACTCAATCTCCGCAGAGAGACCCAACATGAACAATACAGGCCAGGTCTGAAAGCTTCTGGATGGCAGAAGTGTTTGCAATTGCCAGGACACATCTAGAAAATAAATCATTTACAGAAGGGATCTTTTTTTTTTTTTTTACACCATCTTTCATTCTTTCAGAGATTGAACAGGCCACTTGAGAAGGAAAAGCAGCCGGCAGGGTATCAACAAATAATTCCGAGAGTTATAAATAGTCTTTGGATCCCTGAGCTGAAGAGCGCTTGAAGGGAAATTCATCTAAGCCCCCCGTCCTACTGGGGATACCCCTCATCTGGGCTGAGAGACAGGGCCACCCAGCTGCCAGCGCCTGGTTCTCTCTCCTTGCCCCTGGAGGGATAAAGGGGGGTTTCTTGACACTCCAACTGTTTCCATGTCCACAACATGTCTGTCTTCAGAGAGAAACGAACCACCCATCAATAAACAGATAACCCTGGGAGCTCCCATGCAAAGTCAAAGGCCCAAAGCCCTGCCTTACAGGGTTCAGCTCTTGACTGTGAAACGTTCTCTGTCTGACTGATTTGTTTCATTTGTAACTGCTCAGGGTCAGCCGGGTCCTGCTGGGCGTTAACCCTGCGGTGTCGTGCTGGAGAACCAGTGAAGAATTCTTCCTCAACCTTGGTGAGTGCGGTTCTCACCGGGAGCCCAGGGAAGCCAGTGCGGGATGGTTACAGTCCGAGGGACAGCCCAGGACCACTCCTCATAGTCTTGGAAGGAACAGGGAAGGCAAGAAACAGAGCTGCGGTGTGTGGGAAAGGACACCTTTCTGGTGGGGCAGGAGAGGGGAGGCATGTCTGGGTGGTTCAGAGACCAGACCCTGGAAAGCAGGTCTATGCTCCCCTACTGGTAGCTGTGTGGCCTTGGGCAAGTGACTTAACCTCTCTGTGCTTTGATTTCTCCTCTGAAAAACTCAGATGGAAAGCGGCACCTACCTGCTGAGGTGGCACACAGCTCCCACAGCAAGTGCTCACTGAAGCTCGCCCACTCCAACCATGGGGGAGGGCCTGCCTTGGCCTCGGAGCAGGGTGCCCCAGCATCCACATGGCATTGGAGTGGCACTAGAAGGTTCATTCTGGCCACGGTGGACGGAAGGCAGGGGGAGCGGTTAGAGGGAGTGTGTGGCAGGCATCTCCCACCTGCAGGGAGGTCTGTGAGCCTGGCAGTCTTGGGAGACTGAGTCAGGGAGAGCCGTAGCCCCAAGAGAACTGTGGAAAATTGGGTGGGATCTGTAGAGTCCCTGGGACAGAGGTTCCCCAGGACCCCATGGGGTATCAGTCAGAGGCCCTGGGCCCCCCACCCCATCGTGAGGGTACCTGGCCCCTCGCAGAGCTGGAACTGTCAGCAAAGTCTTCCAGGATCAGGGGCCTGCCACAGCCCTCCCCAAACTGGGGCTAGTCCGCAGACACACCCCCCATCCTCTGTCCCCAACCAGCCATCTTCTGTGGCCTGGGTGGCTTTTGACTGTGTACGATGTCGCTTCTTGTTTCCAAGAAGTACAGAAACGTGTCCTGGCTGTCCAAGGCAAACTGAGAACTCCGCTCGGTTAGATGTAAGTAGACGTGAGGTAGGGTTCAGAGCCAGGAGGCAGTTTCCGAGCCGTGCGGAGCAGACACTGGAAGAAGGCTTCTGAAGGCACCGTGCTCCCCAGGACTCGGACGGCTCAGTTAGCGCGCGCAGCTCCCACGCTCACAGGTCTGCTCCCAGGCGAACACAGAGACATGCACATGCTACCGGCAGGTCCACGCAATCACGGACAACATGCGCACGTGTGCACCCACAAGAGAATCTACACAGAGAGTCTCTCTATGTTTTTCAGGCCTGGACTTCACAAACAATTCCCTGATTCCTGTTCCCGATTCCAGAACTCACTCCTGATAGATCTTATTCCTGGAATTGGAAGCTTGGGTCTGAACTGGCAGGGAGTGAATCCGCCCAGGCGCTGCCTCCCTGCCCCCGGCCTCTGTCTTCTTCTCCCCTTCCTCCCTGGCCCTCTGGAACAGAGCCTGGAGAGTGTCTGCGGGAGGCTGTCCGGCCCTGAGCTAGCAAACTGAACCCTCTCCTGTCCCTCTTCCAGAGCTGCCAGAGCTCAGGGTGTGAGCGAGGGGCCTGCCTTCCTCAAGTAGAGGCAAAAATACTGGGCTTGTTTTGAAGACCCAGATCCAGGTCTGGAAAACTGCTTCCCAAATCAAACAGCTTGACTCAGGCGGCTTCGCCCATCCAAAATCCACCACCCACCCACCGACCATCCATCCACCCACCCACCTGCCCAGTCGGCCGCCCACCCAATTCAGCAGTCCCCCGGCTGCAGCGGGGAAGGCGATCAACTCGACAGACCCGTCAGGGACCCTGCGCTCTGCGCTGGGCCTGAAATCATTAACAAGACCCATGTGGTGACTCCCCTTCACCCAAGCGCTCAGGTGTCACCTAGCCTCTCCGCTTCCCCCGAGCTTAAAGGTCGCAGAGCCCTGGAGAAGGGGGCAGCTCCATTAGGTCTTCTGATCTGGGCTGCGAAACTCTAGGGAAGTCGAAAGGAAGTGGGATTCCTTCCACATAAACACTCTTTGCACATCCTGGGGACCCCATCTGTGCAGCAAAACACCCTCCAGCCCTTCCTCTCCCAGGTTGCCGGGCGGGGTGCACGTGCAGCCCCGGTTCCCGGAGCAGAAACATTTTTATCGCTTCCGGAAATGAGACAGAGCTGTCAAAAGCTCATGAACTCAGCTCGTAAATTGTGAAACATAAGTCTCAGGTCTGTTCGGTGCCACGGAAAACACGACAGCTGGTATCAATTAGAGCGGTTTCTGCCTGGAGTCCCGGCTGACTCTGCCGCAAGCGGGTTTCCTGCCGAGAGTGGGGAGGGGGGCGGGGCTCCCACAGGAGCTGGGTCTGGCCCCGCCCCTGCCCCCGCCAGCCCCACCCACCAGACAAGGCGGGGCACCTCCTGTGGGGGCCCTCTGGGTGGGGGAGGGAATTTCCCAGAAGCCCAAGCGGGGCGTGATCACGCGACTTTCTGGAGCCAGTCACCTGCTGCCAGTGGGGATGCGGGGATGCGGGGTGCGGGGATGCGGGGATGCGGGGATGCGGGGATGCGGGGATGCGGGGATGCGGGGATGCTGGGATGCTGGGATGCGGGGATGCGGGGATGCGGGGATGCGGGGATGCGGGGATGCGGGGTGCAGGCACGTCTTGGAGGGGAGGATGGCTTTCGGGGATCACCATGAAGGGCACTTCAGCACTTGTTTCTCCCCCATCCCTATGATCTGTGTCCTACACTCCACATTGTAACTGAGCCGTAGGAAGTGAACGCGGTTTTCGTTTGGCCCAGCCTCCCTCCCCTCCTTCAGTGATGATCCGCTTTGCCTGTAGGAACAGCATGCAGTGGGGCTCAAGGGGGTCCACTGTACAAGGCCCATGACCCAGGCCTGGCCTTGAAAATTTGCTGGTGGTCTGCTCTGTGAACCCTTAGGAAGTCTGTCAACTTTAGCTGGGATCATAAACTGTGACAAAAATACAGTCCGACGCCAGGAGAGAGGTAAGCAGGAAAACAAACAAGAGAGAAACTCAGTCCCAGTGACACTGGTTAAGCTCCTGGATTCATCTGTTCCTGAAACCAGAGCTGCACACACAGACCAGACTTCCCACTTTAGAAAGACTTCTTTTTTTCTTAAACGAGTATGAGTTGTGTTTCTATTGTTTGCAGTAGGGTCTCTCTGATACATTATGGCGATGCTTTCCCAGTGGGTAGACATTTATTAACTACCGATTGTATGCCAAGGTCTGTCCTAGGCACTAAGACAAACAATAAATGAGACCCACTTTGCCCGTGCAAACAACTGCCTCCTTTTCCTCTCTCAAGAGGGGAGCTAAGAGCTCTGGCATCCACTCCATGCAGAGTTACGCTCAACACTTTTCACACATTTTCTCTCTTATTTGTTACAGAAGTGGAAGTTAATATCAAAGGAAAAATAAAGTTGCATAAAATGCGTATTCCGGCTGCATGTGGCCCAGCTCCGTGTACAAATATGCAGAGGGAAAGACGGAAAGAAAGCACCACATGAACTATGGCTCTCTCTGGTGAGAGCAATTGCAGGTAATCCTTGGTTCTTTTTTATACTGTCTGTATTTTCCAAATCTTCTATGATGGAACAAGTTGGCTTTTGTTTTTTAATAAATAAAGCAGCATGGGGCCCGCAGTCGAGGACCCATCTTGGGCAACATCTGAGAGCCTCTTGGGTCCCCTCTTATTCCAGCCACAGCTGTGGTCACCAGCCCCACACAGCCGTAGCTCACCCGTAGGCCACCCGACATTGTCTCATCTGTGGAGGCCCCCAGTCTCTCTACCCGCTCCTACCCTGGGCTTTCTCTCGGGAAACCCAATTCTATATTATGGTGTCAACTCAAAGTCCAGGGCACTTAGCTCCCTGTGGGCGACCTCTGACCACTGCAGGACAGAGCCAGGAACTCGCTCTCCCTTGCTGGGGATGAGGGCAGGGGCAGGGGGCAGGCACATGATCCTAAGACATCATCATAGCTTCCTTGTGCACCTTGTGGGCCCGAGCAACCGAGCAGCCAGTACCTGAGGTGGGGACTCACCTCTCTCCCGTATCAGCCCCCAGCCCCACTCCCACCCCTGGGCCACTTCCCAAATGAAACCCTACACCCAAGCTCTGTTTCAGGCTCTGCCTCGGGGAACTCTGCTCAGTGCAAGGACCCTGCCACCCCACCCTATGCTGGTGTCACCAAAGCTTCTCTGCTCGCTGTGCGCCGGCCGTCCCCGGGCCTGGAAGGACCCTTGCAGAGTTCTCTTCAGCTGCAGGCATCCCTGAAACAGGGTCAGCAGAGGAAGGTCCCCCATCCTGTAGGAAGTCACCATGTGTCCAGGCGGCGGCAGGTCTGCATGCTGCAAGGACAGGTAAATGAGCTCCCTGACCACACCAGCCCATCCCGCTCAAGGGGCACTGTCTGCGTGGATCCCTAAAGAAACCCCTGATAGCCAAGCAAGAGCCTCAAAGGCCGGGGAGGGCTGGGAAGGCCTGCCTGGGCTCCATTCTAGGAACCATGCGAGGAGGTGGGGAGGCTGGGGGAGACGTGGTGACAGCCTAGAGACCTGGACCAGTGCGGGACCCAAGTATCCTGATGATCACCTTGGGCTCATTCTCGTCGACCACAGGAACTCAGAAATAGGCCCAGAGGGGTGCAAGGCAGGAGGCGGGGGTGTCAGTGGGGTTCCAAAGCACCTGTAGGGATTTCCAGACTGGGGTGCTGGGCTCGGCTGTGGCTGCTTCAGATAATGGGGACTTGCCCTTTTCCACGAACGCTGACACCATAAATGCTCTCACTGCTGCAACAGTTCTCTGCCCTCAGCGGGTGCCAGAGACCTTGGAGGCTCACGCAGCCTTTCGGAGCTGCTGTAAATACCCATTGTCGCTGTACAGTGAGCTGCAGAGAAAAACATGCGTGTGCTGTCGGGTCTTTGTTGGGAGAGCTGGTTGCTTAGATTCCGATGAAAGCCCCCAGCTCCGAGGGGGCGCGGACAGGATTTGGAGGCAGTGGAGCTGGCCCAGGTTTGCTCGAGCCTTGCCAGCTCTGAGGCCGGGGGCAAGCCACGTCATGGATGAGTCAGCCACTGGGGCAGGGCACCTTCATCCTCCTGCCCCGACTGATGTGGAACCTTGGGTCACCCTGCCCACCCCAGGCCTCAGTTTCCTCTTCTGTAAAATGGGGGCAGCCATCCCAATAAACAGGGACACGGAGGGACATCGTTGTCATAGAAAGCCAGGTCTCCTGGCTGGACACCCCCGGGGCTCTCCAAGGCGCCTTGGCTGCTGCCACACCTCCCACCTGGGCCAAAATCCCTCCCCAGCCCTGACCCCCCAAGGTTGACTGGGAGCTCACCTTCCTCTCTCCCACCCTCTCTCGCTCTCTTCTGTTCCTTCTCGGTCTCCCTCACCCCCTTCCTGCTCCTAGCAGACCCAGCTGCTGGAGGCCGGGCCCGTCGGCGGGCCCAGGTCCCACGGCACACGCTGCTTCCTGGGCCACGCAGGGCCCTTGGCTTCTTCTCCGGGCCTCTCCTCCCCCGCCGCGCACAAAGGGCAGCCCTTCCCCGGGCGCTGGATGAGCCCCGTTCCGATCGCATGTGCTCGTGCAGACTGGGTCTCTATGTTTTGTCTGCATGTCATTTCAATTTACATAAACAGCTCTCTGGAGCAGCTCACATGCTTCTCTTACTTTTTCCATGCAGCTCGGTGTTTTCAAGATCCATCTGTGTTGCTGTGTCTGCCTGGTTCCAGCCGCGGCTTGGTCTCCACGGGGGCGCATCCCCCCCTCTTACCTCCCCACTCCTGCCCCCCACCAACCCCTCTGAGACGGACATCCTGGCACCTGCCCTGCGTGGGGTAGCTCAGAACGCCATCGGGATGGTTCCAGGAGCAGATCACTGCACACGTGACAGTGGGGGGGGGGCAGGGCACAGGGGTCATTCCCCTGTATCTCTACAGCACGGCTGCTCCAGTGCGGGTGCCCACAACGCGTCCCCCGTCCCCGCTGATGCCGGCCTAACTTGCAGTGGTGCCACGTGCAATGATAAAGAAGTCAGGACGACAGCTGCAACACTCCGGGGGGCCGCCCGTGCTCCGGGCGCGTGCTCCACCTCGGCTAACAGGCAGGACTCCGCAAAAGGCAAGTACTTTCGTAGCCCTATTTTACAATCAAGGGAAACAACGTTTGGAAAGGTTAGGGGCCTGGTCCAGTGCTTCCAACCCTCTCTCTCATGCCCCCAGGTCCCCAAGTCCGAGAAAACGAGGCCTGGGATTCGAGGGCGGTTGCCTGAGGGTGCAGGGCCTGGCAGCTGGAACGGCATCCAGGGGCCACCTGCCTGCCTGCCTGCCGGGGCCATTCACCGCTTCTCTGAGCCCATCACCCTGGCCCGGGGAGGGTGGAGGGTGCATTTTAGAGCCTAGAGAGGGCAATGCTTAACCCAGAGCAGTGAGACTCCAAAGTGGGACTTCATCTGTGTGGCCAGCTCCCATCTGGCCCTGTCCTCACCCCCAAAGCAGGGACCCTACACTGTGCACCCTCTTCCAGCTTCAAGGTAAAGAGAAATGTCTCTCACTTCCCATGCAAACCGCTCTCCTATGCAAAGAACTGCATCCTTTTTCTCCTTCTGCGGGGACTCTTACAGCTCTGGCACCAGCTGTAGGCTGGAAATTACATTGCACTCATGCATTTTCTCAGCAGGAGGGCCATTATTGGCCCCGGTTTGCAGATGAGGCTGCAGAGACCCAAAAGAAGAGAGTCCTGGGCTTGCTCAAGGTTGCAGAGAAAAGGGGCCAGGAACCTGGGAGGGTCAGGGGTGGGCCACAGAGATCCTGGAACCAGCCAGTTTGCCTTCCCTTCAGGAGTCCCACAGTAACTAGAGGAGACACGGCTGCCTAAAGAGAAAGCACCTTGTGCCCAACACCACCTGACTATCGGGGTTCAGGCGGGAGGCAGTGCCTGACCATGGAAAGGGGGTCAGCCCCAGATCAGCTCCATCAAGGGGATGCCTCAGTGGACACAGAGGCCAGAAGCCACAAACAAGCTGCCAGGCCCCCTTCCAATTATCTGCCTTGCGGAAAATCCAGCATACCATCCCAAAGGTGCCTGTACCCCAGCATCCAGACCTCAATCCCCAGACCCCACTTTCCACACTCTGCAGGAAGACTGGACACTTGCACAGGTAGCTTTTCCGGAGCTAGAATACTGAACACAAAACCAGTTTGGGTTGGGGGAGGAGGTGCCTAAGACAGTGTAAAAGCTGAGGTTTGCACAATCTCCTGCTGATGGACACCTGGGCCCAGGGATGTGGTGGTTGTGCCAGGGCTGTCTGCCAGTAGAAGGCCCCAGATGCCTGTAGGGACTGGGCAGGTAGAGGCTCTGTCCTGCCTCCCAGCCAACTCCTTCGTCTGTCCAAACCCACTTCTTCCCCCTCCTTTTCATGGGGTCAATCCTGATAACCATCTCACATCCCAAATACACCTTGGCATCTACCTGCAAATAAGACAGTTGAGACCAGGCAGGCCCATGACCCCCACCAACCCCCCCACCACACCCCTGCCTGGTGGCAGGGGCACAACAGTCTGGGTGTCAAAGCTACTGCTGGGAAGAATCAGGAGGGCAGGGGTGGGGAGGGAGCTCTGATGTGTGTCACGGATCACACGTTTGAGACACGTGGAGGACACAGGCGACATGAGGATATTGGGAATGGGAGCTGTTGCTAAGCACCACGGTGCTCTATGGCAAGGTGACAAGGGCTGTGGGTGAGTAAGAGGAGATGCAAAGCCTGTGTGAAACCCAGGGGCCTCCCTGAGGCTCCAGTCTCCTGCAAGGGCAGGACAGAAAAAGCTGGAGACCGAGCCCAGGACCCAGTAGTCTGAGTGGCTGAAGTTCAAGGAGGACTCAGCGCTTGGTCAAGGCCATGAAAACAGGAACCCTGACTTATGGGACAGAAGCAGATGCCCCTGAAGGTTCCCTCTCCCCAGCTCCTGTAACCCCTCAGAGCCTGTGGAATGAGCTCACTCACAGGTCCCTAGCAAGAGCTAACAGCGAGACCCTGCAGGGGGCTGTTCCGCTCCCAGCAACTCGGACCCCCTCTGGGATCTGCCCCACCCTCCTCCTGGCCGTGAGGATTAAGGATGTGTTGGGCTTGATAAGGGAGGAAAGAGGCTGTACCCCAAAGGGGCTGTAGGACGCCTCCCTGACGGGGCCCAAAGGAGCACAGATGAGACCCCTATTAGAGACTGAAAGGTTGGGCTGTCTGGGAGCTTAGTGATTTGGTGGCACTATCCTGAGATGCAGGCTCAGCTCCGGCAAGGGCCCAGGAGACAGCGCAGGCTTACCATCAGGCAGCTTCTGGGAGCCCAAGCCAGTGGTGGCCACTCGGATTGAAGCTGAGATTCGAGGCCGCCACGGCAGACAGTGATGAAGGGACTGCAGGGCTTGGGGAAATGGGCACCTGGAGTGGACACATTGCATCGGGCCAGAGGGTGGCCAGGTGACCACGCTCCAGGGAAAGGCCTAGAAGACATGTCTACGGAGATCTGAGGGGTGCTGGCATCACTAAAGCGTTTGTTGGAGCTATCCTCTGGCAGGGAGCCAGGGCTGATGGCAGGAAGAGCTGTCCCCAGACCTGGCCTGCTGATAGTAAGGGGGATGTAGGACCCAAGCAGGAAAGGCCAGGTGGCAGCCCTGATGCCCCAGGAGGCGTCTCGATGGCAGGCTGGTTCAGAGAGCAGCCACAGGGCCTGCAAAGTGTCCTGACCCAGGGTCCAGAGCAGACAAGACAAAGGTGCCTCTCAGTCTGTGCCAACAGAAGAACTCACATACAGAGGGACCAAAGCCTGGGGAGGTCCCAGCAAGAAAAGTTCACGATCCCTTGCCCAATTTCCATTCCAGGTCAATCTGTTAAGGCAGAACCCATTGACTAAAGAGTTGGCTGAGCCCCAAGGAAGGGGGACCACACAACATGGCAGTAAGTACACGTGGTAATATCTCCCCACCAGTTTTTCCACCAAAGGGACCTACGACCACATTCTCAGCAATAATGCAATGGGAGGAAAGGATACACCCAAACATTTTGAGGACTGTTGGCTGCAGGGCCAGAATGGATCTGATACCAGAGACATGAAGGGTTATTATGGCCCCTATTGCAGTGGGGCCTGTGCAGGCCAGGGGCTAATGGAGTCCCATCCAAAGTCTACCTTCCCGCGAAATCATGGAGTCCACAGACCCACCTAAGGGGGATTTCTTTAATGCTCAAATGAGTGGTTGGGGTTGACATACTTAGCAATGGGTGCATTTCCCACATTGGGTTCTCAGTCTGTAGGTTAAGAACTGTCAGAGGGAAGTCAAATGGAAGTTTGAAATGAACCCCCTCCTGGGGCGCCTGGCGGGGGCTCAGTCAATTAAGGGTCTGACTCTTGGTTTCTGCTTGGGTCATGTTCTCAGGGTCATAAGATCGAGCCTTGCATCAGGTCCCGTGCTGGGAGTGGAGCCTGCTTTGAATCTCTCTCCTTCTCTGCCCCTGCCACACTCACTCACACTCACGCGCGCTCGCTCTTGCTCTCTCTCTCTCTCTCTCTCAAAAAAAGGAAAGAAGGAGGAAGAGGAGTGGGGGTAGGAGGAGGGAAGGAAGGAGAAGGAGGAGAAGAAGAAGAAAAAAAAAAAAAAGGAATCCCTCCTTGGTCCAGAAAATAGAGCAGAAACAATACCACATGCCAGGAAAGGGGACAAGAGAGATTAGTGTCAAGTTTAAGGAAATAAAAAATGCATGTGCTGGTCCACATCACATCTCTGGTCAATTCACCAGTCTGGGCTCTGCAGACACCTCGAAGATCCTGGAGGATGAGGAAACCACAGTAGGTTCCACTAAGGAACAGCTCGATCACATAGCCAGGCCAGAGGCAGTGCCTTTGTTAAAGCAAATTAACATGGCCTCAGGAACGCCATATATAAATGCATTCTTTTCTATCCCAGGCAAAATGAGGATCCAAAGTTACATACATTCCAGGGCGCCTGGGTGGCTCAGTGAGTTAAGCCTCTGCCTTCGGCTCAGGTCATGATCCCAGGATCCTGGAATCGAGCCCTGCGTCGGGCTCTCTGCTCCGCGGGGAGCCTGCTTCCTCCTCTCTCTCTGCCTGCCTCTCTGCCTACTTGTGATCTCTGTCTGTCAAATTAATAAATAAAATCTTAAAAAAAAAAAGTTACATACATTCCCATGGAAAGAACCACAGTTACAGTTAGTTTCCCCGGGGCTATGCTGACTGTCCTGCCCTCCCTCATTATACAGACTGAAGCATCTAGACTGTCTTGTCCCATAAAAAACTCATGGTCAACAATTTCATCAGTGGGACCTAAACAAGAAGGAACCAGACCACTAGAGGCCTTGTATGACACATGCGCTCATGATAGAAGGAGGAAGCATGAAGACTCAAGGGGTGCCAGAGCCTCATCCTTTGAAGAATGTTGTGAGCAGGGGCATTCTGGGCCATCCTGCCACGGTAAACGCCAAATTGTTTCAACTCGCACCCCCTACTGAGAAGAGGGAAGGGGAATGCCGAATGAGTTCGGGTTCTACAGGCAGCATGCTTGCCCCACATGGAGGGATACTGGCTCTGCCCACAGCCTGCACTCAGTAAAAGGCCACATGTCCCAGACACATGCCAACAACCATGCATCTTGGGCTATGGGATCCAGCAGATGCTTTGGGGTGGAGATACCCCTGGTAGGGGAAATGGCGCTGGTGCTGGTGGCAGGCCACAGCGGGACAATCACAGCATGGGCCCCTGGGCTCCCGAAGCAAGGCGAGGCCTTCTACAACAGAGAATTACACTTTTTTAAAAAATTGTATTTTATTTCATTTCAATTAATTAACATAGAATGTATTATTAGTTTCGGAGGTAGAATTTAGTGATTCATCCGTTTTATATAACGCCCAGTGCTCATTATAACACGTGCCCTCCTTAATGCTCATGACCTAGTTACCCCATCCCCTCCCCCACCCCTCCAGCAACCCTCAGTTTGTTTCCTATGATTAAGAGTCTCTCATGGTTTATCTCCCAGTTTTCATCTTTTATTTTTCCTTCCCTTCCCCTATGATCCTCTGTTTTGTTTCTTAAATTCACCTGCAAATGACAACATATAATTATCCTTCTTCAACTGACTTATTTCACTTAACATAATACCTTCTAGTTCCATCTGTACCATTGCAAATGTTAAGATACCATTTTTTTTTTGATGGTTGAATAAAATTCCATTGTATATCTATCCCACATCTTCTTTATCCATTCATCTGTTGGTGGACATCTGGGCTCTTTCCACAGTTTGGCTATTGTGGAAATTGCTGCTATGAACACTGGGGTACAGTTGCCCCTTTGGATCACTACATTTGTATCTTTGGGGTAAATACCCAGTAGTGCAATTCCTGGGTCATAGAGTAGTTCTATTTTCAACTTTTTGAGGAAGCTCCATACTGTTTTCCAGAGTGGCCGCACCATTTTGCATTCTCACCAACAGTGTAAGAGGGTTCCTCTTTCTCCACAATCTCACCAATACCTATTTGTTTTGTTAATTTTAGTCATTCTGACTGGCGTGAGGTGGTCTCTCAATGTGGTTTTGATTTGTATTTCCCCGATTCCAAGTGACATGGAGCATTTTTTCATGTGTCTGTTGGCCATTTGGATGTCTTCTTTGGAAGTGTCTGTTCATGTCTTCTGCCCATTTCTTTTTTTTTTTTTTTTTAAGATTTTATTTACCTATTTGACAGAGAAATCACAAGTAGGCAGAGAGGCAGACAGAGAGAGAAAGGGAAGCAGGCTTGCTGCTGAGCAGAGAGCCTGATGAGGGGCTCAATCCCAGGACCCCGAGCCGAAGGCAGAGGCTTTAACCCACTGAGCCATCCAGGCGCCCCTCTTCTGCCCATTTCTTGACTGGATTAGTCGTTTTTTGGGTGTTGAGTTTGGTAAATTTTTTATAGACTTTGGATGCTAGCAAACAAACACTTTTAGTTGTTTGCTAGCACACAACTCCCAGAGTGCTAGTTGGCCTAATAGAGACAGGAGGCCTGACCACATTATACCACGTGGCCGCCACTCTAACCTCCACCATATGCTCAATCAGACACAACAACATGTCAGATCACATGGGCCAAGCAGCAGTCCACCGTCACATGGAAATGGTGCATGGGGGGCCAAACACCAAAAGGACCAGAGGGCACACACTGCGGGAGCAGGTAGCCCACACCACATGGCACCCACTGGCATTGCCCCAGCACCTCTCCCTTCGCTCAGGTCTGCGCCCATGTGAGGCAGGAAATGCCTAAATGCAGCTTACAAATGGGTTGTTGGTTCAGTGTGAGAATGCAAGCCAAAGACAACTGCCAGCTGCCCTACCCCTTCACTCAAGGGTGACCTTGAAATTGGCAGAGAACTTCAGGTAGTCATCTACCTTGTGTGGAAAGAAGAGCAGACAGAAGTTATATATGGACTCAGGAGCAGTGACAGGTGGCCTGGTCACTTGGTTAGGATCTTGAATGGAAAAAATTAAAGGCTGGGGTGGGGAGAGGTAGATCAGAGGTGAGGAATTCTGAGGCAGAGCCGTGACACCCATAGGGGAGTAGACGTGAAGGGTAGACCAGCAAACCAGCAGCACAAGAGAGGCCCAAGTAATGAAGCAGACAAAATAACCCAGCCAGCCTCTGCCATGGGCCCCCCGCTCCGGGGCTGGCACGGTGGGACACATGAATGGAGCAACCATGGTGGCAGAAGTGCAGAGTACACACCGGTCCAATGGCATGGCCTCCCACTTGTCAAGCCTGATAGCCAGATCTACTGCCACCACCAGACGTCCGATGTGACAGCCGCAGAACCGTTACTGATTCCCAACATGATGACATTCTTGGAGGAGACCACTTTGTGGCACCTTGACTCCCCTGGACCATCTCCCTTCTAGCAGTGCCAGTGGTTTGTTCTTCCACGAGGAGACACCTGTCTCCCCATGGGTTTGCCCCTGCTGCCTGCCAGACCTCAGTCCGCATCACTGTCTGAAGGTTTAAGGTTTAACCCGTCAGCGTGGGATCTCGTGTGAGTCGCATCAGCCCTGGGGAGCTACTTTCTAGCCAAAAAGTTGTGGAAGGGAGCCCAGGATCAGGGGACCCAGTGGCCTGACAATGTCAGACTGCCTAAGAGGTGCCCCTGCAGCCCCTGCTTAAAGTCAGGACCCTGTAAGGATGGGGTGGTCGTCCGCCACCTGCAGACACGCTCTGTCCACCTGTTAAGTGCATCTGGGCCCAACAGGTAGAGAAAACCCATGCATGCCTCAGTCCAGGGACCGAAGTCATGGCCCAGTGACCCACCGAGAACTTTGTGCTTCCCGTTCCTATACCTCTGGGCTCTCCGGAGCTAGAGGTCCTCATTCCTTAAAGGGACACAGAATGGGTCCCAGGAGAGCAGGGCCGTGTCATCAAGGGACATCTGTGCCTAGTCAGTGACCCTCCAGTAGCTGGTCTGATGGAGACTTTTTGGAGCCGGCTCCACGCCTGGCCTCTCCCTCCGCCCAGTCCTGTTCCCCCCTCCAAAGATGCCAAGCCCTGTCCATGGGTTGGCCTGCAGACTACCTAACCCAACACGCTGGCCAGGACTTTGGGCTCTGTCTGATGATTTTACAAGGGGGCAGGAGAAGGTGGGGGTGACATGGTTGTATCTGCAGTTCTGAATATTCACTCTGCCGCAGGGAGAGGGATGGGCAAGAGGCAGCCTGAGGGGGCGCAGGGAAGCCACAGGCCCAGAAAGAGCGGCCGCCCAGCCAGGGGGCAGACGGAGGAAGGAGATAGGCACCTCTGAGGCAGAGTGGGGCACCGGTCTGGGTCGAGGTGGTGGACTGTGTGTGGACGGACGTCCTGTGATGCCGGGCTTGTCACAGGCTGTGACAGTGCCACTGTGCAGGCTGGGGCAGGGGCTGAGCGCTATTTGTGAGGGTTCTGTGAGCCATCCAGGCGACAATGCCTCGGGACAGTGGAACCTTCAAGCCCAGAGCCCAGCACTCAGCTGCTCAGTGGGCGTCTGGGGTGCAAGTGAGGGATGTGGCAGCTGCAGCGCGCCCGGGTCTCCCAGGTGAGTGCCCAGGGGCACGAGACAGAGCTCCAAGCGGCTCCAGCGTTTGTGGCCTGGGTCTGACCGGGTCTGTCCCCCCGACTGGGGAACAGAAGTTGCAGTCCCAGCCACACTCAGACTCGCTTTCCCCTGCACGGCTCAGGCAACATGCAGTTACAAAGCTCCTACTGTGTGCCAGCACCCCCAGCCTTTACACGCTTGGCGGAAAGGCTGCCGAGGAGTCAGAGCTAACCAGGCGTGGCTCACCCTGACCTCACAGCGGGGGGCCCTCATGGCCTCTGAGAGGAAGCAGCTAGCGCCCTTCTCCTGAGGGCGTGCCTTCAACATTCAGCCGTGTTGGGACCCAAGAGAAAGTACGGGGAGCCAAGGAGGGAAGAAGCTGGAGAAGTAGCTCCCCCAACCCCAGGATGTCTCTGAGTGGGGGGATGCGCTCGATCCCCTTCCTGGTCCCAGGCACCTGCCCGGCCTCCCTCCTGAAGCCCGGCTCTTTCACATAAGAACGGAAAGCAGCTCACAGTGGTCCGCTTCCATGAGCTTCAAGTCAGACACTAGAGGAGCCCCTGGTGGGCTCAGTAGGGAGACCATAGGGCTCTTGATCTCAGGGCTGTGAGTTCGCGCCCCACGCTGGGCACTGAGACGGCTTAAGTAAATAAACTTGTAAGAAAAAAAAATGTAAAGTCAGAGGCCAGAGCTCAGACTTGCGGATTTGCAGGTTCTTGCACTCCCAGAGGCAGCCCTTTTTCCCTCCGTGAAAAGACAGCTTTGAGGTTTCCTATGTCCGTGGACATGTGAGATCTTTCAGAAGGGGAAGAGGGAAAGCGCTCACCCTGAGCCCCATCTCTGGGTGGGGGAATTTACAAATACGAGGACATCACAGCCTTTCCAGAAAGTGGGGTTGCCCCCATTTCTGGAGTTCTAGAGGCCCAGGGAGTGGGGGATCCTGCCCACTAGGTGGTACTCAGCCACGGAGAGAAGGCCAACAGCATCTTCTGGGGGAAGGTTGTCTTGAGGATGGGGGAACCCATCAATCCATCAGTGCCCCATTGAGAGGAGAGATGTAGAGTGAGGAGCAGGGAACAAGAACACTCATTGCTGGTTCCCACTGCTGTATCTGGACTCAGGGCAGCCCTCACAGAGCCCACTCTCGGATCTATAGAGAGAATCAAGATTCTGGAAGCCCCCGGGACAGGAGCCTCTCTGGGTGGAATCCCCCATGCCAGCTACAGGTAACCCACAGCAGAGTGGCTCAGCCCATGGACACAGCCTGAGTCTGGCTTCGCCGAATCCACACTTGCTTCTCCCAACATCCCAGCATCGCGCAACACCCACTGGCCAACCTCTTCTGCATGGCCCCTTGCTTGCAGAAAACTGGAGAGGAAGATGAACATTTCCCACCTTAGCAATAAGAAGGTGAGGCGCTCCTCACAAGATGTGAGGTCACATAAAATGGCAGAATAAGAAATGGCAGGATAAGAAGAGTACAAATGTAGACAAAGGAGTAAGGGCAAAAAAAAAAAAAAAAAGCCCAACTGGACTCCATTTTGGCACCGAGCTCCCTAGCAGCCAAAGCAAAAACAGATCCACAGATCCACAGTCTGTTTTGACATTTACGCTGCCCACAGGATGGAGCCATGTCAGGGTCTCAAGAGAAGGCAGGGATCATAACTTCCCCTTGGTCCCCCAGCCCAGGAGTTGAAAGGGTGGACATAGGTCCCCATCCCAAAAGCCCCAGGCTCTTGCCGGCTGCTTTGTGGAGCCCCTACACCATGTCAGGCTCTGCACCACTACAGGTGAGTCAAGCAAAAATCTCCCTCTCCTGCAGGTCCCCAGGCCACCCTCCATCCCATCCCCTAAAAAACAGCCTCTCAGCTGTTGGCTGCAGACCAGACATGTGGACATTTCCAGGTTGGGACAGAAAAAGGAAACACTGTGCTCAGGATTCTGTTTCAAGACCTCTGGAGGTGATGAGGTGAGCAGAGGTCCCTGGACAGCCACTGGGCTTGTGGGGGCAACCAGGATACCAGACTGGGGACGGAAGCTCAACCCTGTCACTGCCCTGCTTTGGGGACTCTGATCCTGGAAGTGACCCCAAAAAGAAGAACAACCCGTTGGCCACAAGATGGGACAGCAGCACAGCCCATCACGGAGAAACTAGGAATTATCACAGCCTGGCCCTGGGGGCACCAAGTGAGCCCTAGATTCCCACCCGGGGAGTGGCTCACACGTGTTGTGTGATGCAAGGTGCTGTGTGCGCCGGAAGGTCAAGGGGAAAGGGCAACACAGGGGGAGGGGCGCCGTGGCACAGCCCCAGAGACTTGGAAGTAAATCATCTCCTGCTCAAACGGATCCCTGCCGGGATGAATCTGTCGCCTCCACCCTCCCCGCCCCAATCTGCTGCTCTTCCCATATCCCCTGTCTCTGGCAGAGACTTTCAGTTCTCTGTTTCCCTAGAGAGTAGAACCCCCAATTCTTGCGGGGCACTTGACCACCTAAAATAAAGACTACATTTCCCAATCTTCCTTGCAGCCAAGTGTGGCCACGTGACTAGTTCTGGCCAATGGGATGTGAGCAGGAGGGCGCTCCAAGTTCCACTTCTGGGTCATGCTCTTAAAGGGGCAGCATGAGTCTGCGCCTTTCCTCTCCTCCTGCCTCCGCCCACCAGAAAGCAGCCCTGCTGGGAGCCATCGCGGACCAAGCGGGTGAGGGCAGGACGCCAGGCTTGGTAGGGGCCATGACAGCTTCACAGAGCACAGCTGGACCCGCGGCCGGGACCTCTTTGGGCAAGAAGGAAGGGCCTGCCTTATTTAGCGCACAGTTCCTCCGAGTCCGCCGCACCAGTCCAGCCTAGAAGTCATGTCCACCGACGCTCGCTCTGTCCCCGCGTCTCCCAGGTGGGAAGCCTGGGAGGTCTCCGGAGTGAAGCCGCGTCCCTTCAAAGTAATCGCCGCTGCCCACTCCTGCGTGTTTGCTGCCCACCCTGAGGTCCGCATTTGTTTCCGCAGCGACCTCCAATGCCGGCCCAAGAAGAGGGCGTCGTGACTCAGATTTACAGCTGAGCAAAGCTGAGGGGCGCTGGGGGCACCGCCGGTTCCGTGTCCGACTCTTGATCTCAGCTCGGGCGTTGAGCTCAGGGTCATGAGTTCAAGCCCCACACTGGGCTCTACACGAGGCGTGGAGCCTAATGAAAAGAAAAAGGAGAAAGAAAAAAAAAAAAAGAAAGAAAACGCTGAGGCCCAGAGAGGCCAGGCAACTTGCCACAGTCACACAGCGAATGACCAACAAGGCCACTAGACTGGCAAATCCATTCTGCTGGTCTGTGCTTCTACATCTCCCTCAAAGCCACTTGCTCCTCTCCAGTCCCCCAGCTGCTGCCCTGGGCCTGGCCACCACGGCCCCCTCCCACCTCGTGGCCTTTTCTCTTATCCCAGCAATGCAGCCTCCACACCTCAGAGGATGACCTTTCAAAGATAATTGGAGGGCATCACCACCCTGCTTGAGCCTGCCGTGGCTCCCCATTGCCTCAAGGTGAAGGCAGCTGCCTCACCACAAACCTCAAGGTCCTTGGTGGCCTGGTCCAGACCCGCACACCCCAAGGCCACCCTGAACCACACTGCCTACCCCACCCCCACCCCGCCACTTCCCCCATGGGCTTAGCCCTGTGCTGGGCCCCATGCCAGACATCAGGAGCCATATCCACTTTACAGGTGAGGACACTGAGGCACGGTGGTTGTTTGGCTCATTAGGGACCCATAGTTGTGGATCCCAGGAACTGGGACTCGAGCCCGGGTGGTCCATCCCCGGAGTCTACTCGCTTTCCGTCTCACCTGATCAGGCCTGGGTGAGGCCCTGAGCCTGCACAGGACGTCTCCTGGCAGGGCCTGGGACCTCCCCGTGTGGTGGGAGTACTTCAGTCCCATAACAACAGGATAGGAGGCTCAGGGAGGTGAGGGGCCTTAGCAAGGGCGCACAGCAGAGAACACGCAAGAGGGCTGATGCCGGGAGCCCAGACACCCCCACCTGGTGAGCCTCACTTCACCCCATGTTCCTTGATTCACTCAACAGTGGTCTGGCCCCAGGGAATTGTGGGTCTATGCAGGGAAAACCTGGGCATTCTCCTTCCTTCCACACAAAACCTGGCTAAGTCCCATGAGTTCTCTGAGCTGCAGGTGCCCCACATGTCACAGAGGTGGCAGCCATGCACACGATCGATCCATATATAGGTCAGCCTGGATGAAAGGGACCGGGACAGGTGCCAGCGGCAACAGTGGCTGGGAGCTCCTGGGCTTCCCCAGGCCTCCCAAAGAAGAGGTGTTCTAGACAGGGCCTTGTGTGTGCAAAGGCCCTGTAGGGCTCGGCCTGGGAGGGTGGTGCGCAAGGAGCACGGGCTTGGCAGATGCCCGCTCAGCATTAAGCTCTTCCCACGGGAGCCTCCAACCCCAGAGCACCCACTCGCTGAGCTGAGGGCTCCTGCTCCAACTTGCAGTCTGCCCCGCGAGTCATGCTCAAACAACAGATGTGCACGCCCTCCAAGTCTTCCTGGCCAGGTGTTCCAGGCACCCCCACCCTCATCGGAGAGTCCCAGGGGCGAGGGGTGAGCAGGAGGTAGCAGGAAGGCCCAGAGACGGGAGGGCCTCTGGGAGTCAGGCCAGACATCTCCCCACTCTGTCCCCAGTGTCTGCCTAGGGAGAGGGCTGTCGGAGGAGGCACAGACCCACCTACACCCTCCAGCAGCTCCCCATAGCTCAGAGGCCTCTGGGCCTCAGTTTCCCTAACTGTGACACAGGAACAGCACATCCTGACCTACCCAAGGACAGCCCAGGTTTGGAAGTGCCCAGTGACCTGGGCAGGCCACAACACAGCCCCCTCCTTGCAAGAGCGGCACCCACCGCTGCTCTAACCGCCCCCCCCCCACCGCTCCCCACGGCTCACCCTTGCAAACGATCTCAGAGGGAGGACTGAGAGAACAGAATCAAGGGCAGCATCCTGGCTCCCAGGCCCTGGGGAGATGGACGGGGAAGAGGTCGGGGTGCGGGAATGGCAGCAGGCAGCCTAAGAGAGCACAGCTAAGAGGGGTGGGCGGTGGAAGGCTCTGGAAAATGCTCCTCAAAGCTGCGCTGCTTCCTTGGGGGGAAGGGTGGTGGTGACCCAGTGAGTCCTGGCAGGCAGGCGCCGTGGAATCCAGGCCCGGTGGCTGACACAGCCGACTGTCTCTGTACCAGAGGCCGCGGGCCTCTCACCGTCTCTACTGTCTAGGAACAGAGTACACTCTGCGGGCCCCGTGGGGCTGCCCTGGGAGCTCAATCCCAGGAGCCCACTGTGCACTTGGCCCTGAGCCCCACAGGCTGAGCTGGAAACCTAGAACCAGAGCCTGGGAAGAAGGCTGGAAGGGGAAGAGGGAGAGACGGACGGAGCAAGTGACTTTGTGCCCATTTTACAGACGGGGACACTCAGACCTTGAAAGCAGCGACCGGGCAGAGATGCCCAAGGACCAAGGTTACCAGGACCTTTAAGCACTGCACATCCACTTGCAGCCTTCTTGCTAAATTGACTTAACTGTGAGCCCTGGAAGGGAACAGAGGTCATTCGAGGACAGCCCAGGCCTCTGAGGCCCACCCCACGCAGGGCCTCCCCTGCTTATGCCCTGGTGGTAGGGCTGATCCTCCCGACAGGAGTTCTTCAGCCTCTGTCTGCAGGCAGAGCCTGAACTCTGGGTGTCTGATCTCCCGGCTGGGACCACCGGCAAAGAGAAGATGAAGGACAGAGCAGGAGAAGGGGGGAGGGCAGAAGGGCGAGTGGGGGGAGGAGAGGAAGGGGGGGCTGGAGGCCGGAGGGGGGCGGAGGAGAGAGGCAGAGGGAGATGAAGGAGAGGGAGGTCGGGCAGGGTCCGTGCTCTGCTTCTCGAGGAGGGTCCCGACCCCCGCCCCTGAGGCTCTGAGATCCAAGTCCCTAGAGAAGCCACAAATCACAAATTCCAGGTGTTGGGGTCCTGCCGGCCATCTCACCAGACCTAAGGCTGTGAGGCCTTCCTGTCTCCCGGAATCTGCAATCTTCCTCTGCAATCTCCTCTCCATTCACTCCTCCCTTGGTAAAAAATCTCATACTTTCAGGGGCCTGAAGGCACATGGCCTCTTGACTCATTCTTCACAGAGAGATAGTTTTTCCTTTGGCTAAAATTGATCTGCCCCATAACTCTCTACCCTCACCCCAGCCCTGGTTCTGTCCACAGAGGACACAGAGAACGAGTCAGATCAATCTTTCCCTGAAAGTTTAAACACGACCAGCTTTTCCAGTCTCCCTAAGGAACTTCTATCAGAAACTCTCCCAATGGCATGTTTGAAGTATCTCTCCAACATCATGTTTAAAATCATTCACAGTAAAGTTCTCTCTGTGGCTCTTCGTTTAATCGGCAAACATAAACCAATTTTCTCAGTCCAAACATACATCTAGGGGAGAAGGCGTGAGACCACAGAGCTTTATGGTTTTACTGCTTAAACTCACGGCGTGATTTGGGTCACAAAATCCAAGACGACCCCTCCCATAAACATAATGGCAGCAAGATCTGAAGGTCCAGCCACACACCAACACCCGTCCGACAGGCAAACAAGAGAACAGGTGCGGAGATACAAAGCTAAAAGGGAAAAGAGAGGGTATAGGTGATGGTGACGATCTAAACTAGCCTGGGTAAGCCCTGGACGGTGGCGAAAGGGCGCTCCTGGCAGCAGGAACAGCGAGGAGAAAGGTTCAGAGTCAGAGCGGCCTCAGCATGTTCCAGCAAGGAGGGAAGGGGAAGCGGGATAGGGGGGAAGGCAGGTTGAACGGGAGAAGAAGTGGGTCTACCTGGGAAGTCAACTGTGCAAATCATAAGAGCAGGCTTTCTCATCCTTGGAGCAGCGGAAATGGAGGAAAAGAGGTTTTGGGTGGGAGGGTGGGGGCACTGAAGTTTGCAGAAGGGATGGGCCCGGGTAGGGAGGACGGAGACCGAGGCACAAATCAAGACCTGCACAGAGCTCTGGCTCACACAGATGCACTTGGGAGCCACCCCCAGACATTACCCTGGGAAGGTGCAGGGGACACACAGGGTACCTAGAGCTGAGCCCAGACCCCTCTCCTCAGCAGAAATGAGGAGCAGTTGTGAAGACCCTGGGGTGGGGCCCTGACTCTTCTCTCTCTCCAGAGGGGGTGGTCCTGGGGCATCTTCTCTATTTAAACCTTATGCTGCTCCACGTGCCAGATTTCTGGCTCAGGCAGGACTTCCCCACTCTGGCTTGGCCTCTCGGGCCCAGAAAATAGGAGACAACTGTTCTGGCCTCAGATCTGGTGACCGCAAAGAGACCAGAGCCCCAGTCGTGCAGCTGAGATGGCCAAGGTGCCTGACGATGCAGCCCTACACCTCCAGCCGCACCTGCTTCTCTTCTTCCCACCTCCTTAGGCTCCAACACTGTCTACAGGATCATGCCCTAACTCCTAACTCTGCCTTTCTGGCTCTATCTCTTGCGGCTGTCTCCCTTGTATTTCTGGGAAACCTGACTTGCACCTCCCTCTCTCCACACATCTCCTTGGCTCTTCCTGCAGTCTAGAATACCTGTACCACAGCTTCTTCCCCCAGGAAATTCTCATTTATTCCTCAGAGGCCAACACATACAGATATCCTTTCCCAACCCCTACTACACCCACCCAAAAATAGGTGTGGTGCTTCCTCCCTAAGATCCTCACAGGTCCTACTGGGTTCTGTTCTGGCATTTGTGTAAGTGCTTAGAAAACACTGATCACCATATAGATGATTATTGATCACTGATTTTCCAGTGGGTTTCCAGGATGTTTCCTGTAATTCTTTGTCTATTCTTTGTCTATTGTAATTCTTTGTCTGTTCTAGATATTAATCCCTGGTCTGTTTGGGGTGTTGCAAGTACAGTCTCTTCATCTGTTCCCCCACCTGTTATATTTTCATATGACACATATTTGGAATTGTCAGATCAGGAATTTAAAATAACTATGATCAATATGCTAAGAGCTCTAATGGAAAAAGTAGACAACATGCAATAAGTGATAGGTAATATCAGCAGAGAGATGGGAACTCAAAAAAAAAAATCCAAAGGAAATGCTAAAAATGAAAAACACTGCAACAGAAATGAAGACTGCCTTTCATGGGTTCATCAGTAGATTGGACACAGTCAAGGAAATAATTAATGAGCTTGAAAATGTGCCCATAGAAACTACCCAGACTGAAATGTAAAGAAGAAAACAATGTAAAGAATGAGCAAGAGAGAGCAGAACACCCAAGAACTGTGGAGCAGTTTCAAAAGGTGTAAAAGACACATGATTGCAACACCACAAGAAGAAAGACACATACATACCTGCAACACCACAAGGAGAAGAGATAATGAAGCTGAAGAAATACTTGAAGTAATAGTGGCTGATAACTTGCCAAAACTAATGAAAGACAGCTAACCACAAATCCAGGAAACTTGGAAAACACCAAGCAGGAAAAACACCCCAAAATCTATAACTAAACATATTATTTTTAAGCTGGAGAAAAAGAGAAAATTTTGAATGAAGCAAGAGGAAAAGAGTGCTTTACCTAAAGAGGAAAAAAGGATTAGAATTACATCAGACTCCTCTTCAGAAAGTGAGCAAGAAGAAAATGGAGTGAAATATTTAAAGGTTTTTTAAAGAAAAAATTCACTGACCTCTAATTCTATATCCAACAAAACTATCCTTCAAAAATGAAGAAGAGGGGTGCCTGGGTGGCTCAGTGGGTTAAAGCCTCTGCTTTCGGCTCAGATCATGATCCCAGGGTCCTGGGATCGAGCCCCACATCAGGCTCTCTGCTCAGCAGGGAGCCTGCTTCCTCCTCTCTCTCTGTCTGCCTCTCTGCCTACTTGTGATCTCTGTCTGTCAAATAAATAAATAAATCTTTAAAAAAAATGAAGAAGAAATAAAAACTTTTTCAGACAAATAAAAATTGAAGGAATTCATTATCAGCAGATCTGCTATGCAAGAAATGTTAAAAGAAGTTCTTCAAGGAGAAAGAAAAAAGTATATATGTACAGGTCAGAAACTTAAACCTATGTTTGAAAAGGAGGGGGACATCAGAAAAGGGCTTTTAAAAGGTAAAATAAAATATTTTCTTTTTCTTATTCTTAATCTAATAAGTGTTTGTTTAAATTAGTAACAGTAACAATGTATCTTGTGCTTATAGCATATGGATGAGTGAAATTAATGACAGTAACTTTAAAAGATATGGGAAGGAGAAATTGGGAACAATCTGTTATAAAGTCCTTGTACCACATGTGAAATAGTATAGTGTTACTTGGAGGTGGACTTAAATTAGTTATAAAAGTATATTGCAAACTCCAGGGCAATCACTAAAGTTTTTTAAAAAGAAGAGAGAAAATAGAATCATAAAAAATTCTCAACAAAACAAAAGGCAGAAAAAAAGAACGAAAGAATGAGTGCAATGAATACAAAACCGTTACAAGTATGGTAGATATTCATCCAGCTCTACCAATAAACACTTTAAATGTGAATGCCCTAGCGGCACCTGGGTGGCTCAGTGGGCTAAAGGCTCTGCCTTCAGCTCAGGTCATGATCTCAGGGTCCTGGGATCGAGCCCCACATCAGGCTCTCTGCTCAGCAGGGAGCCTGCTTCCCCCGCCACCCCTCTCTGCCTGCCTCTCTGCCTACTTGTGATCTCTGTCAAATCAATAAATAAAATCTTTTCTAAAAAATAAATAAATAAACAAACAAAGAAATGTGAATGCCCTAAATACACCAATTAAAAGTTGATTGAGAAAGCAAGACCCAACTCCACAGTATCAACAAGAAACCAACGTTAAATATAATGACACATATAAATTAAAAGAAAAGAGATGGAGAAAGTTATGCAGTGCTAACACAAATCAAGAAAGCTGTCGTAGCTTTATTAATCTCAGGCAAAGCAGACTTCAGGGGAAAGAAAATTATGAGGGGTAAGGAAAGATATTACATAACGATAAATCAAGGTGTCAATCCTTCAAGAAGGTGTAACAATCCTTAATGTGTTTGCAACTCATAGCAAAGTATCAAAATACAAGAGGAAGAAACCCATCCAAATACATGGAGAGATGGACAAGCCCATTTTTATAGCTGGAGATTTCAACACCCCTCTTTCAGTAATTAATACATGAAGTATGCAAAAACCAGTTAAGGATACACTTGACCTGAACAGCGCTATCAATCAACTCAGCTAAAACTATACTGTATAATACTGTGTTGGTGGATACATGACAGGATGCATTTGCCAAAACCCACAAAACTATACAGTATAAAAATAAAACCAAATACATGCCAATTTTTAAAATCATGTAGGGGTTCAGGGGATTCCGGGAAGGAATGTGGACTGCGAGAACAGAATCTAGGTGTGTTTGTCAAATGAATAAAAAAAAATCTTGGTGAAAGGGATGGAGGGAAAATAGGCTAACTCAGAATAATTTTGGAGTTGAGTAGAGTCTATAACTCTAAAAGGAACTGCACATAACATTGTCCTCTTGTTGACCAGTTTCCCATGGTGGGACAGTATTAACTCTGATTCTGCTGTACTTGTACAGTAGAACTGCACAGTTAAGTCAATGATGGTGGGTAGTAGAATCCAGGTCTCACTCTTGGAGCTCTGATATTGGGAATTTACAGATAAGCAAGAGGAGGAGGCTAGAATGATCCATGGGGTAACGGATTGGATTTGGAGGCATCAGCACGAATGCATGTTGACTTTAGGATAGGCACAGATGCTTCCATGTGGATATGTGTGTCTACATGGGTTCCTATATATATCTGTATCCCTTCCTTACTCCATCAACAGAGATGGCCTTGTAACAACAACCATGAGTACATCCAAGATCCAGACCTTGGTTATTGATACCATTTTCCAGTAAAAGGAAACTTGAAGAAATGACCAGTTCTGGAGCTGGGGCAGGAAATATATGAAATGAGCCTGGGGCACCTTATAGTGTCAGAAAGAAAGAAGTGCTAAAACAAACAAACAAACAAAAACCTACCTGCATTGATGCGGAGATGTCCAAAGGACACAGGAAACAACTGGAAAAGCTCCCAAGAGCCAAAGCTGAAACATTAGAAGCAACAAGATTGATTACTACTGGATTATAATCCAAAGTATAAATAAATCTCCTTGAGTCCATACTGATATAAATAAATGATTGAATAAGTAAATGTGGGCGAAGAGACAAATCTCCCTTGCAGAAGAATCCCAAATAATTCATATAGTTTACCCTCAGGGAGGGGAAGCATAAGTGTCCTCTCTTTAAGTGTGGGCTGAATGGTGACATCCTTCTCTACAAGCACTCTGGAAGGGAGGGTGAGTTTACAATGGAGGACTCTGATAAATAACTCAACCAGGTGACCAAGATAGACTAGACATCAAGTGATATGTCATATTGATACTATGTACCCTTGATAGAATGTGATGAGAATGGCGCACTCTCTCTGGTCTTTTCCCCCAAACTCCAGTCTCATCCTCAGAAAAACATCAGATATATCTTAACTGAGAAACAGTCTACAAAATATCTGACCAGGACATCTCAAGAGTACCAAAGTCATCAAAAAGAAGGACAGTCTAAGAAACTCTCACTGCCAAAGAGGAGCCTAAGGAGACATGAAAAGTAAATGGGCTGGGACACTGGGACAGAAGAGGATATTGGATAAAAACTAATGAAGTCCAAATGAACCACAGTTGTTAGTTAATACTATGTGCCAGGACTGGTTTATTAATTGTAATAGAATAAAAGAGGAAAGAGTCACTAACCTCAAAAAGTTCAATAGAAATCAGAGAAAAATAGGGTTGTAACGAAATGAGCAGAGCTTCAGGGACCTGTGGGGCAATGTCGAAAGGCCATCCATAAATATAATTGGGGGCACAAAAAGAGAAGACAGAGAAAATGGGGAAGAATAAATATTTAAAGAAATGATGCCCAAGATCTCCCACATGTAATGAAAGGCAAAAACTTAAGGATTCAAGAAACTCAGCGGACTGTAAGTGGAATAATAATTTGTTAAAGTGGCTGAGCACACAATAGTTGAACTCCTAAAAACCAAAAATAAAGAGGAAAATCATAAAAATAACGAGAAGCCACAATTACAT
The DNA here is from genome assembly GCF_964662115.1 of Mustela nivalis. Taxonomy (NCBI): domain Eukaryota; kingdom Metazoa; phylum Chordata; class Mammalia; order Carnivora; family Mustelidae; genus Mustela; species Mustela nivalis. Next base: position 4,614,606 of record NC_139025.1, on the reverse strand, counting down.
ACAGTAGAATAAAAATTTTAAAACCACTAATTTCTCATCAGAAACTATGGAGATGAGAAGATAGAATAATATCTTTAAAATGCTAAAAGAAAAAACTTTCCACTCAGGACTCTATAACCAAAGAAAGCATCCTTCCAGGATGAAGGTGAAAGAAGAACATTTTCGGAGGAAGAGAATTTGTATCTGGCACATCTGTCGCACAAGAAATCCCACAGGAAGTTCTCCAGGCTAAAGGGAAATGATACCAGATGGAAACTCAGATCTTTGGGAAGGAATAGAGAGCTCCAAAAATGATGAGAATCTGGTCATTGTTCAACTTCTTATTTCTTTAAAGTAGATAAGGCTTTTTAAAACAAACCCCATTTCCCTGTTATTACAAGGAGTGTTGATATATTATATATAACAACTATAATGTCAAGGATGGGGGGAGGGACACATGGAGGCATAAGGTTGCAAGATTTCTACATTGTATATGAAGTGGCAAAATAGTCATTCTATGGAGACTGGCAATAGGTAAGAATGCATATTTTAATCCCTGGAACAACTATTAAAGAAATATTTCAGGGGTGCCTGGGTGGCTCTGTCAATTAAGCATCCAATTCTTGATCGTCAGATCGTGATCTCAGGGTTGTAGGATCGAGCCCTGCATTGGGCTCTGCATTGGGCCTGGAGCTTGATTAGGATTTTCTCTCCCTCTCTCTCTCTGCCCTTCCCACCCAGCTCACACACACACACACACACACACACACACACACACACTTTCTCTCTCTCTAATTAATTAATTTATTAATTTTAATGCAAAAAGGTAAACTAAAAATGTCAGTAGGTAAGTTAAAATAAAACCCTAAAAGATATTCAAATTATCCCAAAGAAGACAAAAAAGAGAATCACAGGAACAAAAACAAAAGGAACAATCTGAAGACAATAAAATGAGAGACATACCTCAACCAAATACTACAATTAAATGGCAGAGCCTGCAGAACAGATATAAAAGCAAGAACCAACTATAGGCTCTAAAAGTGATATTCTTGGGGTGCCTGAGTGGCTCAGTCAGTTAATTATCTGCCTTCAGCTCAGGTCATGATTCCGGCGTCCTGGGATCAAGCTCTCATTGGGCATCCTGCTCAGCAGGGTTTCTTCTTCCTCTGCCTCTCCCCATGGGCTTGTGCGCGCTCTCTCTTACTCACTCACTTTCTCTCTGTCTTTCAAATAAATAAATAAAATCTACTAAAAATAAATAAAATATAAAAGTGATATTCTCTAAATATAAAGACAGAATTGTGGGAAGTAAGTGGATGTGAAGACAGAGAGATAAAAAAAAGTAAATATAAGAACACTGAAATCAGTGACTTCAAGGTGAAGGGTTTTGCTAGAGATAATTAAGACCAGTTCATAAAGGTAGTAGGCTCACTTCATCAGAAAGGTATAACAAGCATAGGATATTCATATAATAATAAAACTTCAAAATACATGAAGCATAATTTAACATAAATTAAAGGGAAAATAGACAACTCTTCAATAATTACTAGAGATTTTAACTCCACTCTCTCAGACCTAAATGACATTGATAATCTGAACAATACCATCCACCACCTTGACTTAACTGATAGTTATGGGACATCACTTCTTACAACCACAGAGTCCTCATACTTTTCAAGGGCATTCATCAAAATAACCATATGCTGAGCTATAAAACAAAGTTCAAAAAAATTAAAAGAACTTAAATCAGACAGAGTATATCTGACCACAGTGGAATGAAATCCACTAATATAACATCTAGGAAACTCACAGATATTTTGGAATCAAACAACACACTTCTAAATACTCAGTGAATGAAACCAGTCACAAGAACTGAATAATGATGAAAATATGACAGGTCAAAGTTTATGGGATATAGCTAAACAGCACTTAGAAGCCAACATAAATGCTTATAAAGAAAAAGGAGAAGTATAAAAATCAGTGACCTAAGGCTACAAGAAGCTAAAATAGAAGAGCAAGGAAAGTGAAGAAAGAAAGAGGAAGGAAAGTAATAACACAGAGTAGAAATCAACAAAGTAGGAAACAGTGGAGACAATTAACAAGGCCAAACATTGGCTCTTTGAAAAGATGAACACAACTGATAAACCTGTAGCGAGACTTTTCAGGAAAAAAAAATAATAACTTACCCATACCAGAAATTAAACAGAGATTATCACTACAGATCCTGCCTACAACTTTATGCCAGCAAACCCAACAGCTTCATTGAAATGGGGAGATTCCTTTAAAAAAAAAAAAAAATTGCAACGTGTCAAAACTGACACAGATGAAATAGAAAATCTAAATAACCCTATTACCCTATTTTTACTTCAGATCCAGATGTTTTAATTGGTGAATTGTATCAGACACTGAAGGAAGAAATAATACTAAGTTTATAGAAAATCCTTTGGAAAATAGAGGATGAAGGGAACACTTTTTATTTTGGGTGCTAGCATGACCTTAATCTCAAGCCCTGATAAAGACATTGCTTAAAAAAAATCACAGACCCATATCTCTCATAAAAATACAGAAACAACAATTCTTAAGATATTAACAAATAGAGTCCAACAATATATTAAAAGGCCCAGGGATTTATCCCAGGAGAATAAAGACATTTTAACTCTTGAAAACCAACATAATTTATGCCATATCAAAAGAAGAAAGGAGAACATTTAAAACATGATCAATTCAATACACATATCTGATAACAATCTCAGAAAACTAAGAATAAAGGGAATTTTCCTTGGGACATCTGGGTGACTCAGTCAGTTAAGCAATCAACTCTTGATCTCAGCTCAGGTCTTGATTTCAGGGTTGCAAGTTCAAGCACTGCACTGGGCTTCACATTAGGTGTGGAGCCTACTTTAAAAAAGGTGGGGGGTGGATTTTCCTAGATCCAATCTAAGAAAAACCTGGGATAACCTCATAGTTAATGCTGAAATATTGACATTTCCTGCCTAAGATTGGGAACAGGGCAAGGATGTTTACTCTCACTACTTCCATTCAACATTACACTGGAGGTCCTGGCATAATAATTAGGAAAGAAAAAGTAAATAAAAGGCATAAAGATTGAAGTCAGAACAGCAAAACCATCTCTCTGGCAGATGTCATGTGTGTTTATGCAACAGAACATTCTCTGTGGCCATACTGAGTGGGAGAGCCTAGAAGACTGAGACCTGACAGTGGGGTCGCCAAGATGCTGAAGCTCAGTCTAGGAGGGAAACTTTGGGGCAGAAGTCAGACCCCTCCTCATTATTGTCAGGGGGTCATGGGGGTCACCTGGGACTATCGGCATTAACTAGGTGGTGTTGGGGACCCACAGGGCCAGATGGGCTGTCACCTTTCAATGCAGATGGGCTTGGGGAGCCCTGGCCTTGAGTCCTGACAACGTTGCTACCATTTTCTCTAGGCAGGAGATCAGCAGTCCTTACCTGGAACAGCACTGTTGGGCCAGCGTGTGCAGAGACGGGTCATTTGCAGACCTGAGCAGAAAGACACAGTCGTGCAGCCCAGAACGTTCCCATGTGTAAAAGGAAGCCTCTCCTCTCTACCCAGCACCTAACTGTGGGTGAACCCCGAGACTTTGCAACACATTTTAATCAAGTGCCTAGTATAGACAAAAGTCCCACACAACAAATTTTTCCTGGGTCCAGCATACAGGTTGTTCCACAATCCTGTTTTCCCAATCAGAGAAGTAGGAAAGCAGCATGGCCTCTCAATGCTGTGAAAATTGCACGAAGGAGATTATGTCGAGGTCCGGCGAAGAGGGCACTCAACAAACATTAACATCTGTGGTAGCTGTTGTTCCTCCAGCCTCCCTACACCAGGAGCCCTGGGGAAGAGGCAGAACCTCAAGATCCCTCTAGCCCATCAGGAGAACACCTCACCCCCCCAACCCACACCATTGCTCCTGCAGTTTCTTTTCCTGAAATGCCCTTCCCCCTCCACTGCTTGGCCAAATTCTATTGCTTCCTTAATGCCTGGCCCAGCCATGCTTCCTCGGGGAGCCCTGTGCCACTCAGGCAGGCAGGAAGGGCACTGGCCATCTTGTGCTCCAGAGACCCACGCCCACTCCACCCCATCCTCTGTGGTCCTCTAAGACACTGTCTTGGCCCAGACTGTGAGGCCAAACTGGATTCACAGACCCTGGGCCAGTAGATATTGAGATCATCCCCTACCCCCCTTTGGACCCCAGCATTCTCATGGGTACAGAGGAAGAAGACCCCATTCCTGGGGGCTTTGAGAGGATTTGGAGAGGGGGGACAGCCTGTCCACTTCTGAGGACAGGGCACTCAACCCTTTGTATTATTTTTTCTTTCATCCCTGCCATGTGCCAGACGCTGGGCAGGCCTTGGGCTGAAAATCAGTCACAGCTCTCAGGTTGCTCCTGGGGTAAACATCAACCAGACAGTATCGTGAAGTGTGAAGAATTCTGGGGGGCTCCAAGGGGGGCCTGAGGCAGCCAGGGAGGAATTCTAGGAAGAGATGACATCTGAGCTCTGCCACCTTGTAAATTCATATTATTAGGCATCGTGCCAGGTACTGAGCTACTCATGTCAGACGTGTTTTCTCAGTCATGCCTTCCAGCACCTGAAAGACAGGTACAATGATTACTATCCCTGTTTTACAGATGGGGAAGCTGAGGTTTAGTGGGGAACGTCCCTTGCTTGGATGACACACGTGCAGTGTTGGGAGGGGAAAAGACTGGGTGTTGGGAGTAGAGGGGCCGCTCCAGAGCAGTCTGGCATGATCAGAGCATGGGTGCAAAGCCAGAATTTGTGAGACCAGGGACTGAAGAAGGGGCGGGTTCGGGAGGTGGGGGTCAGTTTTTGCACAGGGGCAGCTGGAAGCCGTAGATAATAGTTGGCAGGGAGGCATCTGGTCAGGTGGGCAGCTTAGATAGATGGGCAAGAGCCTAACATCTCAGAAGGGGGAGACGTAGATGTGAGGACAAGGCAGAGGACAGTGCAGTCCTGAGCGGTGGTGGTCTGGAGCCTGGACGTCACTCCTGGCTCTCAGATCAAGGATGGGAAGGTGAGGAGCATCTATTTCTGGCTCTGAGGAAACATTTTCCATCCCTAGAACACCACCACCTCCAGCTCCAGACTCATGTGACCACCTGCCTGTGAATACCCCATGGGATGGTGAGTGGGCAGCCCAGTCCTAAGCCTGCATCACCCAGCTCCTCCCACCCTCTCCGTCCCCACCCTCCCCATCTCAACAAATGGCCCCTCTGCCCTTCAGGGCTCAGACTCAAACTTGAGAGTCACCTTTGACTTGACATCCACCTTCACCTTCAACTCATCCTGTAGTTCTGTTATCTTCTCCATGTCTGAAGTTTACCCCAAATCTAACCAGTCCCCACCTCCACAATCACCACCCTGGCCTGAGCCATCACTGCCCCACAGCCAACCACCTGCCTCTGCCCCCAGGCACCCGGGAGCAGCCTGGAATCCTAAGTTAAATCTCATCATTGGGCACAGTCCTCACGCTATGGCCACGGCAGGGCTGCCCTCGACACCGCCCTGCCTCCTTGACCTCACCGTCTACCACTTTCTTTCCCCTCCATCAACCACCTTGGTTCACCTCAAACTCCCTGGCAAGGTCTGCCTCAGGGTCTTTGCACTTGCTATTTCTTGCCTGAAATGTTCTTTCCTGAGGCAGATACATGCTTTGTCCGCTCTATTTATTCTGTTTAAATGTCACCTCTTCGCCTCTTCTGGGACGTCCCTTCTTATTATTCTCCAACCCCCTAACCTGGCTCTTCTTCATGGCACTTAACCTTCACGGTGTGTCAGGTAATTATTTGTTTCTTTGTTCCCTGCCTGCCTCTCTCTAGATGGTCAGAGTCCTGACTCTATAAATGGCTGGAGCCCCAGTGTCTAGAAGGGGTCTGGCACATGGTAGGGCAGAATATATAGTCATTGAATGAATGAATGAATGAATGAGTAAATGAATGAATGAACAAATGAATAAACGAACAAATGAATAACAACTGCAGTTGATGTTCCTAGAACTCTCCCATCCACGCGTTCTTTCCCATCCATGGTTTTCCTAGATCGTGGTCAGGAATGAGAGGCTCAGAGAGGATGAGAGACTTGTGCAGAGTCACCCAGCTCAAACCCTGCCCTTGAGTCTGTTCCGGCACCCCCACTCCTCTTGTGGGGTTCCATGTGTGTTTGGTGACCCCAGTGGCCTGTGGAGTAAGGAGAAAAATCATCTCCTGCTGGAAGAGGCAAGGTGTTCTTCCGGGAACACTGGGCAGGTGGGCAGTGGACAAGAGCCAGGCTGGAGGTTCCACAGGCCTGAATTATTGGTCCCTGGGCAGGTCGGGTTCCTGAGTGCCCATTTCCTCATCTGTAAAATGTAAGTCTTTGCAATAAGAACAACACAATTAAGAAAAGCAGGCATCACGACAGGTTCAAGAGCATGGTTTCTGGTGTCAGGCTGCCCAGATCCCCCACCTACTGGCTACACGACCTTGGCAATCTACATAACCACTCTGCCTCAGCTATCTCATCTGTAGAGGGGGCCTAGTGATTTCTACCTACCTGACAGCACTGATGAAGGATTAAATAAATTGATACATAAAAGTGCTTATCATAATGCCTGGCCCATGATAAAAACTCAGAAGATATTAGTAGTAGTAGTAGTAATAGTAGTAGTACTAGTAGTAGTAATAGAGAGACTGCATGTGGTTTTTGTGGATTGAGCAAGATGGTGCCTGGTACTGACTCCTGGTTAGTTCTCACTAACTCTTCAAGACCCCAGAGAATAACCACCACCTGGATGTCAGTACAGTGGGCTGGAGACCCCACTCATTCCCTGATATGCCCCGCCATCTTTCTTGCCCTGATCAGCCACGCTTCCCAGCCCAGGAATAAATTATAGCTTGTCTCCTCTGTGGTTCAGAGTAGGAAGCAAAGTGGAAGACACAGGGACTCACCCAAGATCACACAGAGAGTGCCAGTGGGGGCCAGGATTCATCCTCCTTAGAAAGGCTCCCCTGACCCCTGCCACCACCAGCTCTGGCTTCCCTGTCGTATGCTCTGCTAACAGCCTAACATAACCCTTACCTACCAGATCAGTCATGACACCTACGGCCATGTCTTCACAGCATGACTTCCATGCAAGAGCCAGAGCTATTCATGCAAAATCCCCTGCACTTAGGTCTGCCCAGAACTGGTTCTTAGGAAATATTTATTGAGTGGATGGGCTGATGGGAAGATGGATGGATGAGTAGATGGATGGATGGATGGATGGATGGACGGACAGATGGATGGATGGATGAGTGGATGGATGGATGGTTGGATGGGTGGATGGATGGATGGATGGATGGATGGACGGACTGATGGATGGATGGATGAGTGGATGGATGGATGGTTGGATGGGTGGATGGATGGATGGATGGATGGATGGACGGACTGATGGATGGATGGATGAGTGGATGGATGGATGGTTGGATGGATGGACGGACGGACGGATGGATGGATGGATGGATGGACAGATGGATGGACGGAAGGATGGATGATTGGATGGATGGACGGATGGATGGGTGGATGGGTGGATGGATGGATGGGTGGATGGGTGGTTGTGTGGATGGATATGGATAGATGGGTAGCTGGGTGGGTAGATGAGCTCCTGAATTAATGAGTAGATGGGTGGATGGATGGGTGTGTAGATGGACAGATGGACTCCAGAATCCGTGCTCTCCCAGTGACAACTCACTGAGCCTTTCCCCAATACTCAAGACAACGAGCCTTGAGTGTCCCTCAGATCTAAAAGAGACTCTAAAATCTGATGGGTCAAATGCACCTGACAATGGGCCTCAATCTCTGCGTACATGAAGGGACAACCAGCTTGCTTATACTTCCAGATTCCCGAGATGAGCCGGTGCAAGGACGAGTACAGCAGCACCTGGAAAACAGTAAGTGCTGCAAAGAGCTTGTCAGACAATAATGTCAGCTTTGGCAAGGGTGCCAAGGGCGTGTCAGTGAGCCGGGCCCTGCCAGGCCTGCCTGGGGAGTGTGCACGGGTGTGCTCTGCTGACAGGCACTCCTGCTCTCTGACCCAGTCATTCCACTTCTAGGAATGGACCCTCAGGAGGTAATCCAGGATTCCCACAGAGACCTAAGCACAGGACGGCCATGGTGGTGTGGTCCCTGAAGGCCACAGGTTCAGACGGTCCCAGCTCAGCCTCCGTAGCAGCAGGCATAGCTCTGCCAGGGACTAGTGTGCAGCTGAGCAAAGTCAAGTGTTTGAAGAATGGCTCACTGACACACAGAAATGCTCGAAATGGACACTTGTGCAAAGAATCAAGATAGGAAATTGCGAGTGGAGTAAGAGCTCATGCCTCCTGGGGGAAAAGAGTCTCATTTTGAGCATTTGTGTGGAAAAAGTCCCAGATGGCCATATACCCAAATGCCTGGTTATCTAGATCTTGGAGGCGGCGGAGGTTGCGGGGGGGCAGTCCTCGGGGTTGGGTTTTCTTGCTGGGAGTTTATCTATATAGGGTGCAGACGAGAGGAGTGCCCCTTGATCTCTGACTTTTTCCCCAATGGGCCAAGCAGGGAAGCCGCTGTGCCACCCTCCCAGAAGAGAGGCTCTAAGATCAGGTAGCAGGGCAGAGGGTGGCAGGGGCTCTCTGCCCTTGAACTAGAGACCTATCCCTCTCCAAGCTCGGTGTGTAAACCTCCAGGCCCCGCCACAGGCCTCAGAGGATGAGGTGATGACATCTTGCTCCCTTGTCTGCTTTGCTGTCTATTCTGTTTTTAACCTTGCACATTTTCTACAATAAGCAAGAACAACTTAGCTGATCGGGAAAGCAACAAAGCCATGGTGAAGCCAGCCAGGGGCATTGGCTGGCTCTGGATTTATCCAGACCCCCGCCTCCCTCACGCCTGCCTGCCTGGGGCCTGCTCCAACCTGCACTGGGGCAGAAGCGAGAACCAGTGCTGGGAGCCAACAGACAGCCTGGAGCCTGGCTCTACCCCTTGCCAGCTGAGGGTCACGAAGCTCCTTCCGCCAAGACTCAGTTTCCCCATGTGCGCCGTGAAGATACTCACACTCCAACGCTCAGTGGACGTTCCTGGAAGGCAAGAATGAGGGAAGGAGAGCGCCATCTGACCTTCCCAGGCCTGGGGGCAGTGGCCCATCTCACAGCGCACCCTTCTTGCTAAAAATAGCTTGCCCAGGATTGGGGTGGAGGAAAGAGAAGGGGCAGTGAGAGGAGACCCCGAGAGGTGGGGGGACAGGAGAGGTAAGGGAGGCGAGTAGAGAGACGGGGCAAGGGGTGGGGGAGGAAAGAGGGGAAGGAGAGGACAGGGAGGAGAGGGGACAGCGCGGAGCCAGGCTGCAGCAGTCACTTGACCCACCCCGCTCCGTCCGCGCAGGGTGCGGTGGGCTCCAGAAACCGGGGAGCAGCGGGCTCCGGGACGGAGAGGAAGCAGCGGGCTCAGTGGACGTCCGATCGCGGCGGGTGCGTGACTGTCTGGAATGAACGCACCGCTGTCTCCATGTATGAGAGAGAGAGAAGACATGTCATTGCCTTTGTATTTTGGACACTCATTAGGAGAATAATAAATGTTATTATTTATTAATAGGACAATGAATCATGCGGGTGTTTAAATTAAACATGAAAGCGCTCACAAATTAAACGTAGAGCGCCCGGCCCTCTGCGCACGGCCGCGCGCCTGGCCCTTTAAGCAGGCGGGGCTGGCGGCGGGGTGACGCGAGGACACGGCCGGCTCGCGGGGACAGCCTGCCTCCTGCCGGCCAAGCGGGGGGCCTGCGGGGCGAGCCGCCGTGGCCTCCGGTTCCCTCGCAGGTGTCCTCGCCCCTGGCCCGGCCTCCTGCGCCAGGTCACCCAACAGCTATGCGAAGGTGGGGAGTGTGGCCCGCAAGCCCCCGGCTGTCCGGGGACAAGTGGGGCTCCCGCTGGCTACCCGCTGGGCTCCCGGAGCCAATGCCCTGCGGGCAACCCCCCTTGACCCAGGGGCAAAGCGAGGCTCAGAGAGGCTCCGTTAGTTACTGGCTGAGGTCACACAGCCAGGACCTGTGGGCCATTTGGAATCCCAGCCTGAGTGCCCTGGGTCCCCAAAGGCGCTGTTCTCTTGTCCTCCTGCTGTGTGGCCTCCAGTCCCTGTTAGAAGCACATGAACATGGTGTAGAGTAGAGTTATTATTTCCTGCGAGCTGACTCCATGCCGGGCACCAAGCCAGACACCGCACATGGTTACCTCCAGTGGACCAGGCACGAGGGCCTCTGCCCATCTCACAGGTGGAAAGACTGAGGCCCAGGCAGCCTTCACTGACTTGCCCAGCTCACCAGGGAGGAAGCGCGAGAGGAGTTAGAACCGGGTCTTGCCAAGTCAGGAGACTGAACTCTTGACCACTCCAAGACCAGACCAGTTCCTTCTGTTTCCCCAGAGGGGGAGGGAATGCACCACGCCTACCCCAAACACAGGGCACGTGCTGATGGCCACACCGTTAGTAGCCACTTGAGTTAAAGCAAGAAAATGAATCGTTACTTACTTAACCAGTGCAGACTTTGGGGCACCCATGTCATTTCCATCTCCCACCGTGACCTACACTGCAGGGGGCATCTTGGGGGGTTAGGATTATTTCCCTGGGGAAGATCCCCACAAGTCAAGCTACTGAAACCAAAGGTTGGGACAGTTTTAGGTTTGGGATGCCAGTTGCTAGATTGCCTTCTAGTAAGAGGATGTCAGCTTACACTCATTTGGGAAGGTCCTTTGAAGAAGGGGGCCCCCAACACTTCAAGCGTGGTGAGCAGCCTCTGGGAGATGGCTCCCTTCCACAAAGATTCTGGGATACTGGGGAAACCCTGGGTGTCTATGATTCAACTCCCAAGTTACTCGTCCCAGGTCTTTGGAGACTGGCAGGAGCCCCTTGAACATGCACCGCTCACCCCCACTCCCTTAGAGGGTTGCAGGTGGACTGGCACAACCACAGATGGTCCGAGACGCCCTCCCTTTGCTCCCACCCTTGCTCCCCAAGTCATCCCAACCATCCGTTGGCCCTTGAACTTGGCTTCCCAATGTTGACCTTCCCTGTGTCAACTTTCAGGATCCAGTAGATTTAGGGAGGGTGCCCTCCCCCTCTGCCTCACACCCAGCACCCTCTGCCTCCCCTTTGGGTTACTGTCACTGAGCACTCAGTATTTCCCAGGCCTGGGTCTAAGCTTCCTGTCATTATCATAACGCGTTACGGGTGGGGGCTTGCCAAACAGCAGAGCTGAGATCCGACCCAGAGCCCATGGGCAGTCCACTTGGGTCTCCGCTGTCTGCCCAGGCCAGGGCAGAGGCACTCAGACCTGCTGGGGAAGTATTTGTGGATGAAGAAGGGAATGAATGCACACAGAATGCACTCTCCGCCCCCACCCCCGAGGCTGGCAGTCCCTTGGCACATGGGGCTGGCCTTGCTGTGGGACCACATCACTCCTGCAGGGAGCCGGGCTGGAACCCGGAGCTGCCGGGTGCCTGGGGGGAGTCATGGCTCCTCTCTGGTCTCAGACTCCCAACTCAAGCGACGAGGAAAGCAGCAAGCTGTCCCAGCTGGCCGTGCCAGCTCATTGCACAAGCTTGGAGAAGCGGAGGCTGGCTGTGCCCAGGCCCTGGGGTCCACCCCAGCCTCTTTCCAGGTGTCCTTCTGTCCCCCTGGCCCTGGGGTCTGAGGTCCTCAATCTTGTCTTAGTCCCCTCTTGCCTCAATACCTGGTTTGGAAGAATAGGTTTCTCAGCCCGCTACGACCGTTCTCTGTCCCCTGCCCCATGTACCCCATCCAGGATGGAGGGGACTTGCTGCCTCCGCCCACCAAGGTCCCCACCTGGGGAGGGGGACAGACAGAGCGGTCAGGGTTATTGCTGTTATCCCTGGGGGCTGTTCAGACGCCAACTCATTTGTTTCCCTCTTGCCTCCTCCCTTATTGATCAATGCTGTAACCTAGCTTTGTGTTAAATGACTTGTTCCCATGGCAACCATCAGATACACGCACGGATCTGATGCGCCTGTTTCCTGAGCCAGATCGCCTCCTAAGAGCTCGGAGGGAACAAATCTCCTTTCATATCCGCCGCTGTTTTCTGAAAGGCACAGGGTATTGCTCAGAACAAGTCATTTTTTAAAAACAATATTAAAAAAAGAACTTAACCGGGTTTCTCAACAGATACAAAGCTGTTTCATAAGGTGTGTCACTCTTAAGAAATATGAAATCAGATTTTATAAAACCTTTGACCACGATCGTCTTTCTTCTGAGCCTGTCTCCTTAGGAAGTCAGCTGAAATCGGGGCACAGCTGTCTGCACACAGATATCAGCCGCACCATTTACGAAGAGAAAAATTGGGAACCGCCTAAAAGTTCGACAACAGAAGACTCAAATAAGCTGTGGTTCACACACTCGCAGGATATTATAGAGATGTTTAAAATGCTACATAGAAAAGGAAAGCATATGTGTCAGATGATGTGAAATGAAAGAAGCAGGATAGAAAACTGCGTCTGCCAGGAGATTATAATGAATGTAAACAAACCTAAACGAGGCGGGAAAACTACTCAGAGAAAATACACACACCAAAATGTTGACAGAGCTGTTGCTTGTTGGTGGACCCATGCTCGGTTTTCCCCCTCGTTCCCTTATTCCGGAGATACTCCCAGAGCATCTGCTGAGCGCCGGCCCCCCCGTCGGAGCGCTGGGAGCCCCGCACTTCTTTCTGCTTCCTGTAGTTTCCCAGATGTGTTTAAGGAAGATGGGCTGCTTTTCAGTGGGGGCATAATACTTTTTTTTAAAGCCAGGGTGTGTTTCATCCATCGGGTTGGCAGCAAGGTGAAAACGTGTTGGTTGCTGAGGGGAGGAACCAGGGACGCAAGCACCCTGCTGGTGGCAATCGGAATGACAGTCACCTGTGTTGGGATGCCCCCAGAAAGGCATCCCCAGGGGACCAGTCATCGGGGAGTGAGGCACCCCCAAGTAGACACACGAGGGCTGCACTTCAAACAGCTCCCTCTGCAGCAGAGGGGAAGAAAGTGCCGGGAAGCAGGCACCACCCAGAGCAGATGGGGCAGATGGAGTTGCAGGGTGGGGAGGCTGCAGGGGGCGATGGGTTTTGGCAGGCTCGCATTCCAGCCTCAGTTACCCCGCTGGTCCGAGGATGCCCCTGCACCTGGCTGGCCTCCCGTTTCCCGGTCTGCACAGGGAGGCTGCCGGTGGGGATTCCACATGACAGGCCATCCACACGGTGCCCCCACCCACAGCCTGGGCTCTGTTTTTGTGTTGCTTTTTGTTTTCTGAGATGGGAGCAGGAACAGAAGTTGCCTCATTGTCACCAACAAGCTGAGAACTACAAATTAGGACCTCCATCCTCTCTGCAGGCAGACCCCTCAGGGTCTATAGAGAGGGTCTAGCAATAGGAGGTCTCTGGGCCCAGATGAAGGACTTTCCCTGGGAGGGCCCACCAGCTCTTGCCTAGGACAGGGACACTGTTCAGTCAACAGATGCCCCAGCCTGGCAGTTTCTAGTTTTAACATACAAAGTCCCCGGGGAGAGAGTTCCTTTTCATCCCAAGCCTGTCCCCTTCTCCTCCAGTCCCAGATCCGAGGACCACCAGCTGCACTCCCGGCCCCGGTCCCCTCAAACCTGCCAGTGGGGGGGAGCCCCCCACCCAGGGCTCATTTTCACACGAGGTTTATTCAGCTGCTCTAGGTTATTTGAAATCGTATAAAACCTTTTCTTTTAAAAAAGCAAAGTCCCATCTTTCATGGGAACCCAGTGTTTTCCCCAGCACAACATCTGCAGGAAGAGACAAGGGAAGGGGGTAAAAAAAAGAAAAAGAAAAGATCACCTCTGGTTTCTGACCGAACATGCGTAATCCTAGCCGGATTCTAGATTTAGAGCAAGGGGGAAGCAGGGCAGGGAGAAGGAAAGCAGGCGCCAGCCTGGATTTCTATTTCCCAGGACCACCCTCCGGGGCCTGGCCATGCTGGAGGGCTGTGGTTCCGTGGGTGTGAGTCCCGGAGGGGACTGGCGTGGGAGCTGGGGAAGGGCAGCAGGTTGACAGCAGGGACAGCACCTGTCTGTTCCACATAACTGCATGCCAAGGACACGACCCCGGTGTGCACCTGACTGGCACGAGAAGGCGCTACAGGCAGTAGGACGTGTGGGTCCCTCTGGCCTTCCCGGAAGGCTCTGGCACCTCTGATCCCAAGCCTTAAAACCGAGGGTGCCCTTGGGCCCAGCAATTCCACGTCAAAAACTGGATCACCAGAAATAAATAAAGCGGCCGAATGAGTTAGCGACTCCCACGATGATTGCTACAATGTAACAAACGGGTGAAGCCGTTCTCTGTGCGGACAAAAACCTGAGGGAAGCAAATGGTAGTTCCGCCATCCCCTGGACAGGAATAAAAATATCGTCGCAGATGATGCCATGAAAAGGCGGTCTCCCAAATCCGCCCGTCCAGTGAGAAAGTGGGTTACAAAGCACTGTGGACAGTATGTCACCAGTCACGTACAACAGAATGGAAGGGATGTCTAAGTCCCAATCAAACTGATAGGTAGCGTAAGCAAATGTCCACACCAGAACGTAACGCTGATCATTTCTGAGCGCCTTCTCTTTTCCGATCCTCTGCGTGTTCAGATGTTTCCCACAATGAATGAATGCATTTTGTTGTTGTTGCTTATTTTGGAGCATGGCCTGGGAGACGGACTGTCTGGGTCTCGCCCTTCCTGTGTACCCTTGGGCAAACTACTTAACAGCTCTGTGCTTCGATCTCTTATGAGGACAGAAGCTTCCTCACGGGGTTGCCAAGGTTAAAGCTAATATATGCAAAATGCTTAGCTCACTGCCTAGAAGATAATAAGTACCCAAATGTTAGCTGTTTTTATTATTCACTTGTTTTTCTACATATAAACATGTCATTGTGCTCAGTGCTAAGAATCCGGCACTGACAGCTAAACTCCAATAGAGACAGACATTAAACCAACACTCATGCACAATTAATTCACTGCAGTTAGGAGTAATGATTAATTCATCACGGTTAGGAGCAGTGCTGTGCAGACACTTTGAGAGTACTTATCTGAGAAACTTACTGAGGATTTTGACCATTTTCTTAAAAGCAGTGGGGACGTTGACATTGGAGAGTTTCAGGCGGGGTGGGGGGTGGTATCAGAAATGCATGGCTTATAGACCCACTGTGTCCCTGGGGAAGCAACTTCCGAGAAGGTGCTCTAGGGTGTGGACCAGGGAGAGGAAGCTTCTGGGACTCCAGTGGGGACAAAGGCAGATGGAGCCAAAGGGACAGACTCTTGCTCCCTGGAGGAGATGGGGTCAGAAGCCATGAGTGATGTCTTTGGAGGAGCTAGGGAGTAGGGTGCTGGGTGACCCTAGGATTCCAGTCTGAAGAACTGTTTGGACGGTCCCCAGGTAGGGGAGGAGTAGGTTTGGGGGTTGCAGAGCGCTGGGTTCGGGAGATGTTGAGTTTGAGGTGAGGGGTGTCCAAGCAGAGAGGTCCCAGAGACAATATCCTCTGTGGTTGTTTTAAAGTCAGGAACCCACAAGGGGCCAGGCAGGATCACCACTGCACAGAGGAGAACCCCTGGGGCTGGTATGGTGACTCACCAAAGCCAGGAGGACCAAGATCCAAAGCTGGGACTTCACCAGAACCCATCAGGGAGAGAGCAGAGCCCAGACAGGGCAATGGAGCCCTTCAGACATGGAGAGGCTCCCTGGGGCCTGGTAAGGACAGACTCCAGGTGTGCGGGTGAGCTGGGCTCCAAGGGCCTCTCCCCGGGCCCCTAAGCCATGCACATAAACAGAGCAGCTCAGTCCAAGGGGGTTCCTCCAGACTGGGACTCTCCTGGCTGCCTCCCTCTAAGGTGAGTGTGGGTCTTCATCCCACCTGGCTCCGAGGCTATTTCTGGCAGCTTTTCCCTCCCCCCACCCCGCCCCCCCAGCCTCCCATGGATCCTTGCTGCCCCCTTTTGACATGGCCAAAACCTTCCCCCACTGTCCTTACCTGACTGTCGTAGTGGGAGGAGCCTCCCGGCTACCTGCCCACCCACCGCACCCACCGCACCCACCCCCCACCCCCCACCCCCACCCCCGCAGTCGCCTCCCGTGGTCCTCCTTCCCCCCAACTCCCTCTGGGGCAGGGACTCTAACTGTCCCGGGTGGTATTTGGAGGCGGGGGGGACAGTGCCAGGGACATGGTAGGTGCTCAGGAAACATTTGTGGAATCAATGCCTGGAGATAGATGAGGGAAACAGGCACTTCCAGAGAGAGGGAAGCTAGAAAGAAGCAGCCCACATTGTTTTCAGCACTTCTCTCAGGGGGATCATGAGTAATTTTCTGTTCTAACTTATACACACCAGCACTTTCCAAATTTTCCACAGTGAACTGGCATTTCTGATCGAGTCAGAAAACATCGTTGTTCAATCCGTGTTTCTGAATGTGCAGCAAACCCCTGGGGGCTCCGGGGAGGGAACGCGAGCCCAGCTCCCACGTGGGAGGAGAGAAGAGGGTGCTCGTGGGTCTGGGGCGGGGGCGGGGGCGGGCGGCCGGCTTCTCCCCTTCCTACAGGGGGGCTCTGCCTTCTGGGGGGTGGGGGGAGTTGTCTCCAGCCTCCTGGGGGGAATGAAGGGCCCTCGCCGGAGGCTCATTCCGTTGACGGAGGCATGGACACTTCCTAAGCCCCCCAGAGCTGAACTGCGCCCAGAAATGGGAGCCCCTCCCCCGCTTTCCTGGCAACTTGTTGATGTGGTTTTGATGTTGGTGTGTGTCCCATACGCAGACCCCCGAGGATGGATGCAGCGCGTTCCCTCCTGGTTGCCCAGGACTCAGCATGATGTCCCCCGGGGGAAGGCTCAGGGATGGGAGTGGTTAAAGGCAGTCAAGGGCATGGACCCAGGACCATCCTGTCGGTTGTGCTGTCCAGTTCTGCCAGAGGGAAACCCAAGGGCATCCCCCACCCCACCTGCCAGACCTCCTTTTCTTTAACGGGACTCCCCACCTGCCCCTCAGAGCAGCTGCAAGGACTGCCACCAGCTCGCGGGGGGGGGGGGGGGCAGGGAACCCTCCCTACACCAAACGTTGCTGTTCTCCATGAGGTTTCAATAAAGTGGGTGGACTTGCCTCAGCTTCCCCCAAACCCCCCCTTCTGGGGGTTTGCGTGGCTTCCCAGTTTGGCCCTGCCGGTTTGGAAGTTGTTGAGAAAACGCATGTCCCGAGGAAGGACATCTGACAGGCTCTGAGACAGCCATGACAAGTTAATGAATTCTGCCACGGTCACCCAAGGCACACGTCTGGGCCACGCAGCCCGCCTGTCTGTGTACTGACCTTTAAAGGTGAGCATTTAATACCCACCGATCACTCATGGTCTGATCGAATGTTCGGAAGATGAAACCTGTCTGAAAGAAGACTGATCACTCATCCCCCTTCACGCCCCCACACAAAAACACTGTCATTCCTTTCTGAATCATAATAAAACTTTGCAGAACTGTTTGGTTCCCTCCCAACACTTGCCGGGAAAACTGAGGTCATTTCCGACCTATCTGCCCGGCACGACTCCTTCACCCAGCAGGACCCACACCAACCACCTTATGGGAGATGGCGGGTGGAGGTGGGGGGGGACCTCCCGCCACTCCACACAGAGCTTTTATTTCAACCCCTCACCACCTTCTTCCCAGCTTCCCAGCTATCTGTCGAACATTCACTGAGGATCACCCCAGGTCAGGAGTTCTGGCTACGGGAACAGAAAACACCCCACCCTGGCTGAAAGGCTGAGAAGAAGCATTGTTTCATACAACAGAGATCCCGAAGTCAGGCGGACTTCAGGGTGGGCAGATTCAGCCACTCTTCATTGTGCCCCGAAAACTGGTTTCTTCCCGCCTTTCCACCCTGGGTTCCCATCTCTCTTTCTACTTGGGCTTTGGTGTCATCTTCCAACTGGAACCAAGATGGCGGCTGCCAGGTGGCTCTTCACAGCTGGCCCGGCCACCTCTCTCAGCAATTCCTTTTCTTTGGGAGGACCCCAGACTAGACAGCCTTCCCGGAGCTCCCTGCGCCAGTCATCACTTGCTCACCTGAGAAGGTGTGTGCAGCCCCTCCTCCAGCCCCTAGAGGCTACACCCAATGGCATGACCCTGGCCATTACACCAGTCAGCCAGTCAGATTCTGAGTTTATTCCCCCACTGTTTGTCAGTGAAGTTCTCTGTTTTCTAAACATATGAAAATATTTACTTTTTCACTCGCTTTTATTTTTATATTTTTTCATTCTATCACGAATAGTCAAATGATTTTCTTTCTTTATCCTGATGATGGTGAGGAATCTCAGTACTACATGTTTCCAGACCAAGCATAACTGATTTTGTTGCTTTTCCTGACCATGCCTTCATTTTTAATTTATTTTTGAAAGCTGATATTTACAATTGGCCAAAGTCTGATTCTTAATAAAATTTGGTTTTAGCAAATACTGTTTGGTTTTAGCAATTAGGAAATAATGCTTACTTGTTTAAAAACAATAATTTAACAGGCTTTAAGTAAATCAATCCATTAGAGGGGACTGGAGGCGTTTACGGCACCAGGAAAATCTATCTTTTCAAAATACATTTCATTATACATATGTGTAGGTAATACTCATATTTTGTGAGTTTTTCAGAAATTTAATTCCAAATTAAATACAAATCAATATTTAATACATCCTATTTTGTTGACTCCTGCTTGAGTTTATTTTAATTTCCACTTTTTTTTTTAGATACAATCCAGACTTTTAAAAAAACCCTTGAAAAAATTGATTTTCAGAAGCTGCAAAGGCCTCAGATCTCCTTAAGTATTTCATATCTAAATGGAGGTACTTTATATCTAAATGGATATCTATTTAATATATAAATGGATATTTATACTATATTATCCCTCCATAATGGACAACTTTTTTATTAAAGCTGGGAAGTTATCATCATCACAAGACAAGAAGCAATTCTGCCCAAAAGTCTAAGTCGTTAATTAGGCAACATAATGAGAATCGTCACACGTTGGGATAGTGTGCCCTGACAGTTACCACCCCCTCGGCCTAAATGTCTTATTTGGCTGAGAGAACTAACCAGCAAGGAAGGGAGCCAAGCAGACCTCGCCTCACACCCTGCGTGTTGTGCGGGAAAAAAGCCTTGACCTTTTATCAGCACCCACAAGCAGGAATTAAAAAACAAAGTTCTTTGCTGAGATCGATTGCCCTAGTAGCCAATGGAGCCCAAGGAGCTGGTTACCAGGTCGAGCAATTAAGAGCTACAGCCGAAATGACTCACATAATTGCAGAGTCGCTCATTTTAACAGCCTGATTGGAAATTGTCAACACCGTGTCTGAGTTTAATGAAGCAAAGGGAATGGAAAAGGTGACATTTTCGGGTAATATTATTAGTAAACGAATTGACAATACGTCAGATGATAAAGACAACTCAGATTCAGGGGCTTATTAAGTCCAAAAAGTTTTCGTCGCAGATTGATGAGTCTGTATATTAGTGCATCACTAATTGGGCTCGGTTAATAGCGCCAATTAGAATCCCTGAAGGAGAGAAACTAGGGAGACGCTGTTTGCTCTTTAAAGTGGTCCCCAAACAAATTACTGGGAACGAAACACTCAAACTGGTAAATTAATACTTAGAGAGGCAGACCTCATTGCAGAGGCCGCGCCGCATGGTGTCCAGATGGGCTGTGATGTTGGAAGGTACCACAGCGGCACATCTGGAGTTCGTTCTAGAAAGCCCTGCAGTTCAAGTAATGCATGGCATTTTTCTCAGCCTCTTGTACAAAAAGTTTGCATGCAGATCTGACTTTCCCATTCAATGACATATCAAACGGGTGATTCTAATACAATCCAAGCTGTCACAGTACCGTGGGTTTCAATATCACCTGGGGGAAAAGAGAGTGGCATCTGAATACGGGGCTCGGTCGTTCGGCGCCAGCGCGGCTGTGCAAAGAATGGGAGGATGTCAAGAATTTAGGGACAACGAGAAGAAATGCATGTGGAAAAGCGACAATGACTCACTTCGCAAGTCTCCCTGCTCTGACAGTCCGTGTATTTAACCTGGCCTCGTGGGGCACCTGGATGAACGTGGCTGGAATTGCCAGGATTTTCAGGCTGAGCTGTCCTTCGACCATCAAGGCTGTGAAAAGCAGTCTCCAATATGCAGGCAAAAGCGTTGGCACCAGCCCTTCCAGAGGAATCATCTGGAAGGCTGGCTGCAAGCATCGGGTGTGTTTAATTGTGGGTCTGGAGGAATTACACCTAACCCTTGTGTGTTCTGACAAAATAGAGCGCAACTTCAAAGGGGCAGAGGAGGGGGGAATGGGACAAATCCAGGGGCCATCACAGAAGCGGTAGGTGGGAAATGCAGGGTGACACCAATGCTGACAAACCAAATGTTAGTCTGTATCCTCTGAAATTGCCAGCATCTGACCATTCTTGACCTACAAAAATGCCCTGTGTGTTTCAAGCTAATGAACCACTAAAAAAGATAGTAGAATAAAGCCCTCTTACCAAACAAAAATCACAGACTTCCCTAACTTGCAACAAAGTTGCAAAAACAAAGTCACACTGCGCTATGGCTACAGCTTGAGAACATCATGCTAGGGAAATCTGTCAGAGCCAGAAGGACAAACACTGCAGGGTTCCACTCAGAAGTGGCTCCTAGTGTAGCCAGATTGGTGGACCGGAAGCCAACTAGAGACCACCAGGGGCCAGGGGAGGGGCACCGGGAGGCGGGGAATGGGACGGGAGGAGGGTGTTCTTTACTGAGCACAGGTTTCTGTCTGGAGTGAGGAAAAGGCTCAAGGCTCAGCACTTGACTGAGGATGATAGTTGCAAACCCCCAAAATGTCCTTCATGCCCCTGAATTGTACACATTAAAATGATAAATTTTGTATTTTATATGTTTTACCACAAGTTTAAAAAAAAATTAACGCCATGTACCAAAAACCATTGATTCGCACTCTTTAAGGAGTGAGTTGTATGGTATGTGAAACAGATCTGAATGAAGATGTTTACCATGCCCCCTTCCCACCAAAAAAGAAGAAGAAGAAGGAGGAGGAGGAGGAGGAGGAGGAGGAGGAGGAGGAGGAGGAGCAGGAGAAGAAGAAGAAAACAGTCAGGATAAAAGAAGATATGCTTTTAAAAAGAAGAAAGGAAACAACACCTGGAGAAAGGAATAGAATAAAGTGCCAGAGACACAGTAAATACAACGGACCACCACGGGGCAGAGTAGACACCAGCCCATCAGGCACAGGGAAATGAACTGGATTCATCGCCTCTTAACAGAAAAAGATTTTCGAATCAGCTTGTCCCTTGACAGAGTGACTTCGGAAGACTGAAATTCCTGGGCCAGGCCAAAGTACATTGGGCCCATGGAAACCACAAAAAAGCCAGGGTCTGACTCTGACGTCAGACAAGTTAGAACTAGGGCCAAAAAGCAATAAATGTGACAAAGATGCCGTGTCATTAGGGCCAAAGAAGATCTCACAGGAATCTCTGTGCATAGAAAGAGCTCACGACCACCTCGATGAAGCAAACGCCGCCGGAGATGTGGGACGAAACCAACAGAAAAGTGCGGCTGCTCTTACACACGTCTCTTAGACGAGTGAACAATAACCACAACAGCAAACAGAAAAGTTACTTAAAAAACTAAATGATATAATCAGTAAGGAAGATTTTACGGTTTTGTATGAAGTTTACATCATAATAAAAAAGAATATCCTGGGGCGCCTGGGGGCTCAGTCGGTTAAGTGTCCAGCTCTCAATTTTGGTTCAGGTCATGATCTCAGGGTTGTGAGATCGTGTCCTGTGTCAGACTCCACTATCAGTGGGGAGTCTGCTTGAGATTCTCTCTCTCTCTCCTTCTCCCTCTGCTCTTCCCCCACTCACGATCTCTCTGAATAAATAAATAAAATCTTAAAAATAAAAGAATAGCCCTTCTTTTCAAACAGAGGTGGAACATTCACCAAGATGGAAATTTACACACACACACAATGTCACAATACCTTTCACAAAATGGAGATGATGTGAACTTTGTTGATTAAAATGCATTAAAATTGGGAATTAAAAGCAAATTAAAAAAACAACAAAATTTTCTCCCTGGAAATTTAAATTCTCTCTTAAACAACTCTCAGGTGAAAAGCAAAATGCTAACTGAAATTGCAGAGTTTCTTTCAGAATAATGACAACACTACATATTAGCATCTTTGGGATACTTTTAAGATAGGCATCAGAGAAAAAAAATTCATGACTTCAAATACTTTTTTCAGTAAAAACAAAATAGTGAAAACAAGCAAACTAAACACCCAACTCTAAAGAACCAGAAGGTGAACAGCACAGGAAACCAAAACAATGTACAATGAGATAATGGAGTGCCAGGAATTAACGAGGTAGCCGGATTAGAAAAGCAGCAGCCACTTTGGGAAAAGTCAGGCAGTTTGCCAAAAAGATAAATACAGTGTTACCATATGACTGAGCAATTCCAGCCCTAGGTATCTACCCAAGAGAAATGAAAACGCGTGTCCACATAGAAACTTGCACACAAAAGTCCATAGCAGCATCGTTCATAACAGCCCCCAAACGAAAACAACCCAAATGTCTGTGCACTGATGACTAGAGAAACAAGTGTGGTCTACCCATACAACGGAATAGCATTCAGCCCTAAAAAGGGACAGAGTATTCATGCATGCCACAACTTGGATGAACGTCACAAACATTCTGCAGCGTGAAACAAGGCAGACAGAAAAGATCGCAGATTGTATGACTTCCTTTAGGTGATAGATCTGAAATAGGCAAATCCATAGAGACAGAAAGTAGATTGCCAGGGGCTTGTGGGAGAGGAGAATAGGAAATAATTACTTAATGAGGAAGGGTGTTTTTATGGGATGATGAAAAATGTTGAAACTCTAGAGAGGAGAACGGTTGCACCACATCAGGATCATGAAATACCACTGAATTGTTCACTTGAAAATGGTTAATTGTCTGTTATGTGAATTCCACCTTAATTTTTAAAAGGGAAAAGAAGAAAGAAATTAGTGAGGTAGAAGAGAAAAGCCATAGACCTAATTAATCAATCAAAATTCTGACCCTTGGACAACAAATTAGAGAAGTGTTCATTAGGCTTCTCTAATGAAGAAGGGACAAAGTACGTGGACACCGAATAAATGTTAAGAAGCTAATCCACATTGCAAGAGAAGGGTTTTATTTTTATTTTATTTTTTTCAAGAGAAGGGTTTTAAAAATCATAATACAGTTGACGCTTGAACAACACAGGTTTGAACAGCGTGGGTCCATTTTACACCTGGATTTCTTATTATAGATACTGTACTGTAATGTATTTTTCTTACAATTTTCTTACGAACATTTGCTTTTCTCCAGCCTACTTTATTGTAAGAATACAGTACAGAATGCATATAACATACAAAATATGTGTGAATCAACTGTTTGTGTTCTCAGGAAAGCTTCTGGACAACAGTAGGCGATGGGTAGTTAAGTGATATGTGGATTTTTGACAGTGCAGGGAGTTGGGACTCCTAACCCCCGTGTTGTTTAAGAGTCAACTGTGGGCTACTTCCCAGAGCTTTATGAAACTTAATGTGAAAACCTTAGATGAAACGGACAGTTTGCTAAGAAAGTACAATTTACTGAAATTGATCTCAGCAAAAAAAAGAAGTTTAAAGAGCCTAATATTACAGAAGAAATAGAGAAAATCATGAGGGTCTGCAAAAGGAAATAGGAAGAATAAAACAAAAACCGGGTGCCTGGGTGGCTCAGTGGGTTAAGCCTCTGCCTTTGGCTGAGTTCATGATCCCAGTGTCCTGGGATCAAGCCCCACATTGGGCTCTCTGCTTGGCAGGGAGCCTGCTTCCCCCTCTCTCTCTGCCTGCCTCTCTGCCTACTTGTGATCTCTGTCTGTCAAATAAATAAATAAAATCTTTAAAAAAAAATGAAATCGGGTAGCTCTAAGAGTAGAAACCTTAAATATATTTTTAAATGCTAAGATCCACTCATATAGTACAGGAAAGTGAGTGAAAATGGGACTTCTCCAAATATACCTTTTTAAATGATTTTGACTTCTGGACTGTGTTACTATATTACATGTTCATAAAATTAAATCAGCAAGATTTGGGGGTGGAACCCAGAAATTGAATATGAACAGAAACAAATGACGATAAATGTATATCAGTTCGATAACATAACCACAAAGAATAAAAAAGAATTAATCCAAGTACTTTGTTAACACATGACTCTGTTTGTGTAAGGAGAGGAAGAACTAAAAAAAATTCTGAACTTTAACGAGAAGCTTATTGTTGGTAGTGGATTCAAGGCTACAATTCTTAAATGATTTTCTGCGTATTGTAGGGTTGAGTGAAAAGTAAACATGGATGTTATTAAAAACCAGGTTCTTTGAGCGGGAAGGGAAATGCAAAAATGCAGTGGGGAGGATTGGAAGGAACCCAAGATGTTGGAATGAAATTAAAACAGTCGATGTGAGCTAATTTTTAAGTATTTGCGGGTTAGCTCTCTTCACTGAGTTGACCTAGAAGTTGGTAACAGGCCTGGGGCGAGAAGAGTCAAAATTATTTGTGCCAGAAAGTAAGGAAGCATTCAGAACTCATGGAGATACGTCAATTTTTTTTAAAGAATTGGCCTGTGAGGGCACCTGGGAGGCTCAGTGGGTTAAAGCCTCTGCCTTCGGCTCAGGTCATGATCTCAGGGTCCTGGAATCGAGTCCCGCATCGGGCTCTCTGCTCAGCAGGGAGCCTGCTTCCCTCTCTTTCTCTCTCTGCCTGCCTCTCTGTCTACTGTGATCTCTCTCTGTCAAATAAATAAATAAAATCTTTTAAAAAAAAAAAAAAGAATTGGCCTGTGAAAGCTCCCATCCAACAAATAGGGGGGAATTTTATCATCAATGAGCATGAAGCATTGAAATTAAAAAATATATTTTAAAAAATAAAAAATAAATTTGTAGAAGGAGGAGGAGTCCAGCACCAGCCGTAGTAGAACGCCTTGTAGAACTAATTCTCCTATTGACAACATCCAGGAAACGTGGATAAAAAAAGATGAAATGACCATGGGAAGGCATTGGAGAACTGCCAAGGCAGACAGAAGTTGATATGCCCCATGAGAGGAAGAAATATGCGAAAGGACTAACACAACTATCCCCACCGATTCCATAGGGGCATTTTCCACTTCCTAATGAGGCGATACTAAGTCCAGTCTGAAAGCAGGAGCCCTCGTGGGATGGGGGGACACAGGTTGAATTTAGAGCTGCCAAGTCAGCCGAGACTAGAGGGGCAAAATTTTGAGAAGGAGAACAATCCCCAGCATAAAATTCTCTGCATAAATTCCTCTCAAGTCACTGTCTCCTGTAGTGATTGCTCAGGGTAAGACCCTAAGACACCATGCAGAAAACATTTGGTAGTCTAAGGAGCTAAAGAGGGATGCAGCAGCCATAAAACACTGTAGAGGCACGTGTTGGAGTTCACACCCTGCACAACTGAGGGTCTTCGGAAGACCCTCTGGACTTTCAGATGAGACTACGAAAGATCCACATCTTAGAAGCAAGGGCAGTGCTACAGACAGGACTAAGGACCCCATCAAGGAGTACAGATTCTCCTAAGAGTGAGGAGGAATTAGAACAGGCCAACCTGAACAGAGCTTAAGACCAATGCCCAACCAAGTCAAGGAGATCTGGTATCTTGCATGTCAGAAGAAAAAGCCTCTTCAGATAAAAATAACATTTTGCAGTATCTTTACCTTTATATCTATAATGTCAGGCATCCAAACAAAAATTGTGAAGCATGTTTAAAAACAAGAAAAGGACCAAATGACTGAAAACGAAAAGCTTCATTTTGGTGAAGAGACAAAATGAAAAAAGAGATAAAAACAAACAATAGGTTTTGAACCAGAAATGATTTTTGTGAATTTTTGAATCATAGATGATTCAGACATTTGAGCTAGCAATGAAGGAATTTTAAAATAACTCTGATTCATATGTACAAGAAAAGAGAAGAAAAGATAGGAAAATTCACTGTGGGCCTGAAATTTATACTTTTAAAAGATTCTAATGGAAGTTCTAAAAATGAAAAATATTAAAATTAAAAATTCAATAGGTGCTGTTAAGAGCAAAAGAGAAAGTCAGAGAAAATCCAGAGTAAATAACAGAGATTAAAAAAAAATCTTGTGGGGTGCCTGGGTGGCTCAGTGGGTTAAGCCTCCACCTTCTGCTCAGGTCATGATCTCAGGGTCCTGGGATTGAGCCCCACATCAGGCTCTCTGCTCAGTAGGGAACCTGCTTCCCTCCCTCTCTCTCTGCCTGCTGCTCTGCCTACTTGTGATCTCTCCCTGTGTCAAATAAATTTTTTAAAAAAATCTTGTGTTGTTTATGTACCAGTTACCTGATAGAGAAAGAAGTCTCTCCTGCAGACAGAATAGATCACACTCTCAAGATATTCAGAACCAGAAGTGAATTCAAAGTAACTAGACTGGCAATCCAGAACTAACCAAGCTCCTAACTCTGCCTGCCTTAAAAGGAAAAGTGTACAATTTTTCTGGGAGAAAACCAGTATTTATTTCAGTCTTTATACTTTGTTTGAAACAAAATGTCCAACATTAAGGTCAGTGTTTGTAAGATACGCAAAGAAGAAGGAAAATGTGACCCCTGAATCAGGAAAAAGAAAACTGTTAGAGGAAACAGACCAATAGAAGACTGCTGGATTTAGCAGTCAAAAATTTTTTTTGTTTAAATATTTTATTTATTTGTTTGACAGAGATCGCAGGTAGGCAGAGAAGCAGGCAGAGAGAGAGGAGGAAGCGGGCTCCCCGCTGAGCAGAGAGGCCGATGTGGGGCTCGATCCCAGGACCCTGAGATCATGACCTGAGCTGAAGGCAGAGGCTTAACCCACTGAGCCACCCAGACGCCCCAGTCAAAAACTTTTAAATCACTGTTATAAATATTTTTAAAAATCAGATTAGAGGGTAAGATGGCCAACAAATATTAAGATGGGGAATTTCAAGAGATAATGAAATCTCTAGAAAAGAAAGAGATGGACAATTAAGAATTTAAAATTTCATTACCTGACACAGTGTAAAAAAAAAAAAAAAGGTTTAATAAACTTAAAGTCAAATCAATAGGAATTAACCAAAATGAAGCCTGAAAAGTTGGGGGAAAATGAGAATATAACAATGGGACATATGACACAATATCCATTCCTACACATAATACCCAAGATAGCCAGGATACAGTGGAAAATCCAGCATTATATGAGAACCAGGAACACCTCAAGTGAAGAAGACAACCAGTCCATGCTAAGAAGGAGATGATACCATTATCATCAGCATTATCCAGCAAGGGTTTTAAGACCGTTCATCATGGGGTGCCTGGGTGGCTCAGTGGGTTAAAGCCTCTGCCTTCGGCTCGGGTCATGATCCCAGGGTTCTGGGATCGAGCCCCGCATCGGGCTCTCTGCTCGATGGGGAGCCTGCTTCTTCCTCTCTCTCCTCCTGCCTCTCTGCCTACTTGTGATCTCTCTCTGTCATATAAATTAAAAAAAAAAAAAAAAGACCATTCATCATAATGAGCAATCACAAACATACTTGAGCAAATAAAAGCAGGGAAAATCTCAGCACAGAGAGAAAATATAAAGAAGATTCAAATGGAAACTTGGGAACTAATAACCAAAATTTAAAATTCCTTGTATAGAATCAA
Source organism: Mustela nivalis (assembly GCF_964662115.1). Lineage (NCBI taxonomy): Eukaryota > Metazoa > Chordata > Mammalia > Carnivora > Mustelidae > Mustela > Mustela nivalis. The sequence goes on along the minus strand of NC_139025.1, from coordinate 4,586,852 downwards.
CAGAAAAATGGAGAAGACAGAGGAAAGAATCAGTGAACATGAAGGTAGAATAAGAGAAAACAATGAATCTGGGCAGAGGAAAAATAGAATGCAAAAGAATAAACAGACCCTCAAGGACCTGTGGGAAGATAACAAAAGATCTAACATTCATGTCATTGGAGTCGCATGAGGAACTAATAAAGAGCACAGAGCTGGAAAAGCATTCAAAGAAATATGGCAGAAGTCTTCTCAAATTTGGCAAAAAGACACAAACCTACCCATTCAAGAAGCCGAACAAACTCCCACCATGATAAATCCAAAGAACACAACACATCATGATCAAATTTCAAGAAACTAAAGACCAAGGAAAAATCTTGAAGCAGTAAGAAATGATGTGAAACCTATGGTGGGAAACAACTTGAGTGACAGTGGATTTCTCATCAGAAACCCAGGAGGCTTAGAAGGAAGCAACCCATGTTTCAAGCGCTGAAAGTAAGGAACTGTCAACTCCAAATTCTATATCAAGCAAAATTCCTTCAGCAACAAGTGAGAAATAAAACATTCTAAGGGGAAAGAAAGCTAAGAGAATTTTACACCAGCAAATCTACCTTAAAATATTGGCCAAAGGAAGTTCTTCCAACAGAAGGGAAATGAAAAAAAAGGAGGAATCTTGAAACATCAGGAAGGAAAAAGGAACAACATGAAGAACAAATAATGAGCATCTGTATTAGAGTCTTCTCTCCTGAGTTCCCTAAATCATGCTTGATAGCCAATCCAAAAAGTGTAACACTACCTGAGTTAGATTTTGATGTATGTAGAGGAAAACTTTAAGACAATTTTATTATAAATGGGGGAGACAAGAGAGTAAAAAAGAAGGAAGTTTTCTAGATTTCCCTCAAGGTGGTAAAATATGGACACCCACAGATCTTTGTGGTGATGGAAGGGTTCTGTGCCTGGATTTCAGTAAGGATTACATTAGTCTACCTATGTGATAAAATGGCACAGAACTACACAGACACATTATACCAGTATCAATTCCCTGCTTGTGATATTGCACCATAATCACACAAGATGTAACTAGAGGGACACCTGGGTGGCTCCGTCTTTAAACTTTTTAATTAATGAATTAATTCATTAGTTTTGAAAAGATGAAGGTGGGAAAAAAAGAAATTTGTAGACAAACAAAATCTAAGTGGTTTCATTAGCAGCATACCAGCAATACAAGAAATAATAAGCAGGTTTTTTCCGGCCAAATGGAAATAGCCCCGGAGGGAGGAACAGAATTGTGGGAAAGAATAAAGAATAGGGGAAAGAGAAAATAAGTGGTTAAATATGTAATTATATTATTTTTATGAATGCAGGTTAGATTTTTTTTTTAAGATTTTATTTATTTATTTGACAGAGAAAGAGAGATGGCGAGAGCAAGAACACAAGCCGGGGGAGTGGGAAGGGGAGAAGCAGGCTTCCTGTGGAGGAGGGAACCCGATGCAGGGCTCCATCCTAGGACCCTGGGGTCATGACCAAGCCAAAGGCAGATGCTCAACAACTGAGCCCCCCAGGTGCCCCCGGTTAGCTGTTTAAAACAAATAATAAGGTGCCACGGGGTTATAAAAGAGAAGTAAAAACATGTGAACACATTACTGTACAGGACAGAAGGGGGAAATGTAGCTAAACTTTTCTAATGTTCTTGCATTTTCTGAGCAGGGTGATCAAAGTGCTAACTTAAGGGAGACTACAGTAAATCAGGAATGCATATTGCACTCTCTAGCCCATTAAAATGGATATAAGATTATATAAAATCACTAAAATGACATAAAGATGTCTAACTGAGGATCTAATGGATTAAACGTACTAATACTTGATTATTCTTAAATAAATAGGAAAGGTCAATTAAGGAAGAAGAAACAGATGGAACATATAGAAAACATGGGAGGATGGTAGACGTACAGCTAACTACAAGCTAATTTTATTAAATGTAATGGAATAAATACTCCAATTTAAAAACAAAACTGTCAGACTGGGTAAAAATCAAGACACACTGTGTGCCATTTAGCAGGTGCACACTCTATATAGAAGAATAGTTGAAGAACCCAGAAAGGTCAAAAGCAAAGGCAGAAAGAAGATGCCATCATTAACCAATATTTCAGTCTTCTGCTTTATCTAGTCTTTTGTCAAGTGCTTCTAGTGAGTGCTTTTATTTCAGATACTGTCTTTTTTGCCTCTAAAATTCCTATTTGATTATTTTTTAATGGCTTCCAGTTCTTTTTTGAAATTCTCTACCTTTTCATGGATTTTCTTGATAGTTTTCCTATTGCCTTAAGCACACTGATGATGGTTACTTTAAGGTCCATGTCTGCTAAAGATAAATAAGAAAACAATCCCATTTACAATTGCACCGAGGAATAAACTTAACCAAAGAGGTGGAATACCTGTACTGTGAAAACTATAAAACGTTGAGGAAAGAAGTTGAAGAAGACATAAAGAAATGGAAAGACATTCTGTACTCAAGGATTCGAAGAACAAATATTGTCAAATGTCAGTATGACCCAAAGCAATCTACAGATTTAATGCAATCCTGATCGAAACACCAAGAGCATTTTTTACAGAACTGGAACAAACAATCCTAAAATCTGTATGGAACCAGGAAAGACCTCAAGTAGCCAAAACAATCTCGAACATGAAAAACAAAATGGGCGGTATCACAATTCTAGACTTCAAGCTATACTATAAAGTTGTAGTAATCAAAACAGTACAGAGCTCGCACAAAAAGAGACACCTAAGTCAATGGAACAGAATGAGAGTCCAGAAATGAACCCAAATTATGTGGTCAATCAATCTTTGATAAAGAAATAAAGCATATCCAATGGGAAAGAGACAGTCTCTTCAGCAAATGGTGTTGGGAGAACTGGACAGCAACATGCAGAAGAATGAAATGGGGCCACCTTCTCATCCCGTACACAAAAATAAATTCAAAATGCACTAAATGGGAGGACTGAAACTATAAAAAATCCTAGAAAGGAGCATGGTCGGTAATTTCTCTGACATTGGACATAGCAACATTTTTCTCAATATGTCTCCTGAGGCAAGGGAAATAAAAACAAAATTAAGCTATTGGGACTTCATCAAAATAAAAGCCTTCTGCACGGTGAAGGAAACAATCCACAGAACTAAAAGGCAATCTGCAGAATGCGAGAAGATTTGCCGTATACAATAAAGTGTTAGTATCCAAAAACATAAAGAACTTGAAGGACACAACACCCAAAACACAAGTAATCCTATTAAAAATGGACAGAAGAGGGGCACCTGGGTGGCTCGGTGGGTTAAGCCTCTGCCTTCAGCACAGGTCATGATCTCAGGGTCCTGGGATCGAGCCCCGCATCAGGCTTCCTGCTTAACGGGGAGCCTGCTTCCCCCCTTCTCTCTGCCTGCTGCTCTGCCTACTTGTGATCTCTCTGTCGACTAAATTTAAAAATTTTAAATTTTAAAATAAATTTTAAATTTTAAAATTTAAAAAATGGACAGAGACATGAACAGACACTTCTCCAAAGAAGACATACAGATGGCCAACAGGCACATGGAAAGATGCTCCTCATCACTCAGCATCAGGGAAATGCAACCCAAAACTGCAATGAGATCTCACCTCACACCTGTCGGAATGGCTAAAATCAAGAGTGCAGGAAGCAACAGGTGTCGGCGAGGATGTGGGGAAAGGGAAACCCTTGTGCACTGATGGGGGAGGGCAAGCTGGTGCAGCCGCAAAACAGGAGGAAGGTCCCCAAAAAAGTTAAAAATAGAGCTACCCTATGATCCCATGATCACATTACTGGGTATTTACTAAAATAATACAAAAGCGCTAAATCAAAGGCATATATGTATCCCTATATTTATGGCAGCATCATTTACCATAGCCAAGATCGGGAAGCAGCCCCACTGCCCATCGACTAATGAATGGATAAAGAAGTGTATGGACATACAATGGGTAAACTACCCAACCAGAAAAGAGAACGAAATCTTGCTATTTGCAACAGCACAGATGGAGTCAAAAAGTATAATACTGTGGCCTCTGAGGAACTAACTGAGGGCTGTGGAGGGAAGGGGGGTGGCTTGGGTGAGCCTGGTGGTGGGTATTGTGGAGGGCACGTATTGCATGGAGCACTGGGTGTGCTGCGTAAACAATGAATCTAGGAACACCGAAAAGAAACTTTTTTAATACTTTTATTTATTTATTTGAGAGACAGTGAGAGAGAGCATGAGAGGCGAGAAGGTCAGAGGGAAAAGCAGACTCCCCATGGAGCTGGGAGCCTGATGCGGGACTCGATCCGGGACTCCGGGACCATGACCTGAGCCAAAGGCGGTTGCTTAACCAACTGAGCCACCCAGGTGCCCCGAAAAGAAATTTTTAAAAAATAAAATTTTTTTAAATTTTAAAGAAAGAAAGAAAGAAAAAAGAGTCTAAGTGAAATAAGTCAGTTGGAGAAAGAGAAATACCATATGATTTCACTCACATGTGAGTGAGTAAAGGCATAGGGGAAAAAGGGAGAGAGAAACAAACCAAGATTCCGATTCTTAGCTCCAGAGAACAAATTAACGGCTACCAGAGGGGAAGGGAGATGTCAGGGAGGGAGATGAAGAGACTACGTTCCTTGTGACGAGCACTGGGTGACGTGCAGAAGTGCTGGCTCACTGTGTTGTACACCTGACACGAACATAGCTCTGTATGTTCACTATACCGGAATTAAAATTAAGAACTTGATCAAAACATATCAGTAAAGTCCGTGTCTGCTTCCCCTAGCACCCTGGTCCACTCTGATTCTCTTTCTGCCCAGGTTCTGTCTTGGATGCCAGTTTAGAGCTAATATAAATGACGTTTTCGTCGATATATGTAAACATGGGTTTAATGCGCTCGTATGTTTCTAGTTTGAGGTAGAAGCTGAGGTTGTTGATCTGAGACCTTTCTTCTTTTCTAATTTATCTGTTTCCTGCCATCAATCTCCGCCGAAGCAGGGCTTTTCTAGAGCCCCACCAATCCAATGTGTTGTGTTTTCATTTGCATCCAGTTCTAATTTCTGTTTTGATTTCTTCTTTGATCCATGGATTATTTTTACAAGTATGTTATTTAGTTTCCAATTATATGGGGATTTTCTAGAGATTCTTCTGTTGCGGATTTCTAATTTAATTCCATTGTTGTCAAAGAGCATATTTGATACGACTTGAATCCTTTTAAATGTATTGAGCGTGGTGGGATGGCTCCCAGCAGAATCAGTCTTGGTAAACACTGCGTGCGTGTGAAAAAATATGTGTACTCTGCTGTCCTCGGGTGGAGAGCCCTGTAAATGTCCGTTAGGTCAATGTAGTTGATAGTGGTGTTCGAGTTTTCCACGTGCATACTGGTTTTCTGTCTAATCACTCTCGTAGGCGGTTGAAAAGAGGTATGAAACCTCTGAGTCTGGCTGCGTCCCTCTCTCTCCTTGAAGTTCGCTCAGATTTTGCACCCTGGGTTTCAGAGCCGCAATTAGCTATATACAGGTCTCAGATTGTCACCTCTTCTTGATGAAGCATGTCTCATTATAAAATGAGCTTCCTCATCCTCAGTAACATTCTCCATTCTTAAGACCACTTTGTTCTACATTAATGTGCTGACATCAGCTTCTATTTGATTAGTATTATGTCCCTCCTTTCTCTTTTAATCTATTAATCCATCCATATACGTACAGTGAATTTCCAACGGATGGAAGATAGTTGTCTCTTACATTTTTACTCAGTCAGATGATCTCTGCCTTTGAGTTGGGTGTTTAGATCATTTGCATTTGGTTGCAGTTTTGATCAGGTTTAAGCTTATCTTGCTATTGGTTTCGGCTTGTTCCTCCGGCTCTGAGCTCTTTCTCCCCCTTTCCTGCCTTCTTTTGGATTACTTACTTTACACAATTCCATTTGATCTCTTTTGGCTTATTAGGTTCCTCTGTTATTGGGGGGGGGGTGTCTCATAGATCGTAGTAAACATCTTTACCTTATCACAATCTACATTTAGCAATCTACCGTGTCACGTATAAGAAACTTACCTTGATGCCCTTCCATTTCTCTGCTCGTGACCTTTGCGTTCCTAATGCCACCCATTTCTCTTTTACAAAGGTATAAAACCAACAATATGCTGTTAGTATGTTACTTCCCAGAAGGTTGAAATAATTATTTCAACCTTACACGTGCCCTGCTGTTATCTCCAGCGCTCTTCCTTCCTCTGGTGGATCTGCCATCTTCCCGCTGCATGAGGTCCTCATACCATTTGGGGCAGCACAGCTGGGCTGCTCCCCAACTTTCTCAGCTTCTGTATTTCTGAAAAAAAGTCTTTCTCTCGCCCTCATTGTCAAAAGATATTTTACTAGATATAAGCTTGGAGGGCTTTTTCTTTTAGCATTTTGAAGATGTTGCCTCACTGGCTCCTTGCTTTGATGGCTTTTGATGAGAAATCTGCTGTCATCTTTAGCTTTGTTCCTTAGTACATAACAAGTCTTTTTTCCACTGGCTGCTTTTAAGGTTTTCTCTTTATCACTACTTTAGAGCAATTTGATTTATGTTGTGTTTAAGGTAGTTTTACTCAGGTTTCTTAGGTTTGAAATCCACTGGGCTCTGGAGAGTGTGAGTTTCTAGTTTTCATCAACTTTGGAAATACTTTTGGCTCTTATTTCTTCAAAGATCTCTTCTCCTCTCCTTCCGGGACTCCAACTACCTACCTAGAGCTCACTGATTCTCTTTTCGCTTTTAAATTGTCTTTTCTCTCTGTGTTTCATTTTAGATTGTTTTTTATTGCCATGTCTCCAGGTCTCCTAATCTTTGCTTCCACAATGTCCAGAAGTCCGCCAACGAGTTCAGCTCATAAACGGATGTTTCATCTACAGAAGCCTGACTTGGGCCGTTGATATTGTCTCTGTCTTTACTTGACTTTTGAGCATGTGAAATACAGTGATAAAAACAACTGCTTTAGTATCTTTGCCTGCTAACTCGAACATCCGTGTCAGTTCTGGGTTGATCTCAATTGACTGACTGCTGTCTTTGTGATGGGCTATATTCTTCGGCTTCTTTGTCTGCCTGGTAACTGTTGCTTGGGTGAAAGGTGTTGTGAATGTTACCAAGTTGAGTGTTGGCTGTTTTTGTATTCCTGTAAATATTCCTGAGCTTTGTTCTGGGGTGCTGTTAAGGTCCTCAGAAATGCTAGGATCGTTTGGGGTCTTCCTGTTAAGGTTTGTTAGGCTGACCAGAGCAGTGCTTGCTCTGGGACTGATTATTTCTCTCTACTGAGGGAAAACCCTTCTGTGTATTCTACCTAATGCACCATGCACCTCTGAGGTTTTCCAGCATGGGTACGGGGAGTTGGAACAGGCTCCATTCACAGTCCTGTGTGACCACTGAGGACTAGTACCTCTAACCTTTAGGTGTTCCCTTCCCCAGATCAGATCATTGCTTCCCAGGTTTGCACGGATCACAGCTCGGCTGGATACGGTGGGAGAAGCGGGGAAAGGGGAGTGTCTAGGCAGATCTCTGAGGTTCGGTCCCTGTGCAGCTCTCTCCTGTCAGGCCCTCTGTACTGCCAACACCCAGTGTCCCACCCCTCAGACTCTCAGCCCCATCCCCTTAACCCCAGGAGTCCACCCAGCTCTACCTCAGAAGCTATCAAGGCAGCGCGCTGGGGCAATGCCCCTTTTATGGTTCATCTCTCGGGTCACTACTTTCTGTTGCCTAGTGCTCTGTGTTTTGGAGTCCCTGCTTCACATATTTTGTCCATTCTTTGTTTGATTCGGGTGGACATAACCGATCCCTGTTATTCCATGTTGGTTACAAGCAGAACTCTCTAGCCATTCATATACAATCATTAATATATTGGGGCTCAAATATACTAGTAATTACTGGCATATTTGGGTTTAATAAGTGCTTTACACTCTCCCACTTGATTTCTATTCCCTTTGTTCTCTGTGACTATCTACTTTTGAGTGAATTGTTTTTTATTATTTCATTCCTCCACTCTATGAGCTTGGAAGTTATGCAGTCTTTTACTTTTCTTTCAGAAGCTACTCTAGAGATTATAGCTTGCTTCCTGAACTTCTCAACGTCTAACATTAAACGATACCTTTAGGAAGAATGCAGAAATCTCAGATCGTTGTAACTCAGGCTTCCCTCTCACAAAGTGCAGACCAATGTCACCGTGAATCCCCATCCTGTCCACGCACCACCCAACCCCATGTTATTACTGTTATGTACTATCCGTATCCACTGAGGCTCATTCACACATTTATTGTTTTGTTGTTTTTTATACCTTCCTGCCTCTCTGTTCCTCCTGAGATCATCCTTTTTCCCAAAGAATCCTTCTTAGTATTTTCTTTAGTGTGGTTCTTCTTATGCCAAACTCTGTTTTTCTGTCTGAAATTGTCTTTATTTTACCTTCTGTCTCAAAGGATATTTTCTTTGCATGCAAAATCCTAGCTCAACAGCTGCCTGTCTTGTAACACTTTGAAGATAGCATTCTGATGCCCACTTCCTTTACGTAGGTTGAAAATTAGCTGTCATCCAAAGAGAAAGAGTTGGGGTCCCCTTTGCTTTGGGTGCAGCCCACTAGCTTGGTGTACAGGGGAAGCAGAGTCATTCCTGGCTTTGGGGGGCAGGGAAGTAAAATTCACCCTTGAATCATCTTTCTGCTCTAAAACTGGATTAAGCCGACCATAGAGTTTTGGTGCCCCCTGGTGCTTGGCAGAAGCAGACCTCGATCCCATGGAGGAACACGGCATCCTAAAGGGTTTCTATAATGCGGCAAATACAAGGTGCGTCCCACACTAAGCCTACAAGGGGACAGAAAGAACGTATAGAAAGACAAGCAAAAATATTAAAAAGCCAGATATTGAAATTATCGCAAACTATCATGCACATCTCAAAATAAATATGTATTCATTGTTTAGGTAGATGAAAGGCAATATTGAGAATTTTGTCAGAGATCCGAAAACCATAAAAAGAAATAGAATTGTATCGTATGCCTCTCAAGCTGTGCACAGGCTCTCTTGGCTGTGCCCGTCCCAGAGCGTCAGGCCGTGCGTCCTGCTTCAGCTGTCTCAGTGCTAACTGGTTCTGGGCAGCCCCACTTGGCTCTACGCAGGCGCAGCTCAGCAGCATCACGCGTCAAGCCCACCCTGGGCGCCACTTAGTTCCAGCCCCAGGTCCTCCCAGTTTCCACGGCAGCATGAAAAGCCCCAGGACTCACTCAGCACTCAGGCTCGTGCGATGCCAACCTGAGCGAGTTAATACTTCGTGGCGAGCCATTGATGAATGGGGACTTGGGCACTGGCTTGTAAGTAAACCATCCCTGTTCCTCCTCCTGAATGGAACGTGCTGACACTCAGCTTCTTGCAGGATGCTGCTATGACATGGAATAGCCCGCTGGCTAATCTCCAGGCCTGTCTCCGCCGTGCCCTGTGTCTCTGCTGACCGCCCGATGGCCCTCTCTAAGACAACAGGAGCCCTGAGCCTCTGCCTCACATTCTCCTTCCTTGGTGTATGAATGTCCTGTAGCTTGCACAATGGAGCACCACAAACTGCATGACTTAAAACAAACAGAAACGTCCTGTCTCACAGTTCTGGAGCCAGAAGCCCAAAATCAAGGAGTCAGTCATGTTATGCGCTCTCCAAAGGCTCTAGGGGAGAATTTCTCCTGGCTTACTCCACGTCCTGGTGGCCCCAGGCATTCCAGGCTTGGGACAGCAATGCTCCAACCTCTGCCTCCCCCTCCACATGGCAGTACCCCCTGTGCCTGCCATCTCTGGGTCCAAATCTCCCTTTGATAAGGTACCAGTCATACTGGATTAGGCTTCACCCTGACAACCTCATTTAAACTTGATTACCTCTATAAAGACCGTATTTCCAAAGAGGGTCACATTCTGAGGTACTGGGGAGTAGGACTTCAACATAGTATTCGGGGGGACACAATTCTGCTCATATCACCAGGGAACCCTGGCTAGGACCCAAATAAATAAATGAATGTCTCATTAACTAAAAAAGAATAAAATAACTCAGATTACAAATTCGTCTGGTGGGCTGACGAGCAGATTTTAGGAGCTGAAAGAGAATATACAGAATAAAACACACGGAAGGAAAAGAAAGAAGAAAAAACAAAGAGGTGCCAAGATCTTACCCCTCCTACTCAACTTGGCTCTGGCCGTCCTAGCCAGAGCAATTGGGCAAGAAAAAGAAATAAAAGGTACCCAAATCAGAAAGGAAAAAGCAAAATGATCTGTTTGCAGTTGACATGATCTTACATGCAGAAAATACTAAAGACAACACACACACACACACACACACACACAGACTATTGGGAGAATGAATCTATAAATTCAGTAAAGTTGCAGAATACAAAAAATAACATACAGAAATCAGGTGTGTTTCTATAGGCTGACCATGAACCATCCAAAAAGGAAATTAAGGAAACATTCCCATTTAAAACAGCACCAAAAGAAATAAAATATCTGGGGGGGCGGGGGGAGTCAAGGAGGCAAGAGCCTTATGTACTGAAAACTGTAAGACACTAATGAAAGAAATTAAAGAAAATACAAACAATGTTTATTATCTATCCCATTGATAGAATGTTCACATTACCCAAAGCAAATCTGATGCAATCTTTATCAAAATCCCAAAGGAAATTTTTCCTGAAGTTGAAAAAAAAATCATAAAATTCAGTAGTTTAGAAAAAGTAATCTTCAGGAAGAACAAAGCTAAGGGGCACCTGGGTGGTTCAGTGGGTTAAGTCTCTGCCTTCGGCTCAGGTCATGATCTCAGAGTCCTGGGATCGAGCCCCACATCAGGCTCTCTGCTCAGTGGAGAGCCTGCTTCCTCCTCTCCCTTCTGCCTGCCTCTCTGCCTACTTGTGATCTGTCAAATAAATAGAATCTTAAAAGAAAAAAAAAAAGAACAAAGCTGAAGGCTTCACACGTCCTGATTTCAAAAGGTACTACAAATACACAGTCATTAAAACACATAGCACTGGCATAAAAACAGACATTATAGGGCACCTGGGTGGCTCAGTCAGGTAAGCCTCCAACGGTTGCAGCTCAGGTCATGATCTCAGAGTTGTGAAATCAAATCCTTTGTCAGGCTCCCTGTTCACTGGGGAGTCTGCTTGAGATTCTCTCTCCCTGTCCCTCTGCCCTTCCCCTCCCCCACATGCATGCATTCTCTCTCTTTCTCTAAAATAAATAAATTAATAATAATAATGGACATGCAGAGCAATGGATCAGAACAGAGAGATGAGAAGTAAACCTACATATGTACAGTCAACCGATCTTCAACAAGGGTGTCAACAATACACAATGGGGAAAAGACAGACTCTTTAGAAACAGTGCTGGGGAAATGGACATCCACATGCAAAAGAGTGAAACTGGACCCTTATCTGAAACCATACCCAAAAATCAACTCAAAATAGATTAAAGGTTTACATGTAGGATATGAAACCCTAAAACTCTGAGAAGAAAATACAGGGGAAGCCTTCATGACATCATCAGCCTTGGTGACGATTTCTCGGATAGGGCACCAGAAACATAGGCGACAAAATCAAAAGTCAACAAGCGGCTCTACAGCAAACTAAAAAGCTTCTGGCCATAAAAGGGAACAATCAACAGAGTGAAAAGGCAACCCACGGAATGGGAGAAGATATGGCAAACTATGTCTCTGATAAGGGGCTAATATTAAAAATATATGAGAATCTCTTATAACTCAATAGCAAAAAAATTTTAAAAACCTGATTAAAAGTGGTCAAAGAACTTAAATAGATATTTTTCCAAAGAAAATATACAAATAGCCAACAAATACCTGAAAATATATTCTATATCCTTAATCATCAAGGGAAATGCAATTCAAAATTATAGGAGACATTACTTCACACCCTTTAGGGTGGGTATTATTTTTTTTTAAAGATAAGTATTGGCAAGAATGTGAAAAAATCAAAACCCCTATACACTGTTAAGAATGTAAAATGGGGTAGATGCTATGGAAAATGGTATAGGGTGTCCTCAAAAAATTAAAAATTGAACCACCATATGATCCAGCAATCCCATTTCTCGGAATCTAACTAAAAGAATTGAAATCAGGCTCTCAAAGAGATATCTGCATTCCCCTGTTAATTGCAATATTATCCACAATAGCCAAGAAATGGTAAAACTTCAATGTCCATGGACAAATGAATGGACCAAAAAAATGTGTATACACCTACTTCGGAGTATTATTCAGCTTTCAAAAAGAAGAACATCCTGTCATTTGAGACAACGTGGATAAACCTGGAGGACACTACGCTAAGTGAAATAAGCCAGACAGAAAAACAAATCCTCCATGATTCCACTACTAAGTAGTCAAACTCATAGAAACAGAGCTTAGAGTGGTGACTGCCAGGTACTGGACAGGGGAGGGGGCACAGAACAAGGGAGGGGCTGGCTGCTCGGTAAGAACAGTTTCAGTTATACAAGATGGAGATGTCCAGGAGGTCTGCTGGGCAAAATGGTTTCTGTAGCTAAAAATACTGTTCTGTGCATTTAAAAATTTGTTGCAAGCCCCAGTGTTTATAGCAGCAAAATCCACAATAGTCAAACTATGGAAAGAACCCAGTGTGGAAAGAGCAAGATGGCGGAGGAATAGGAAACCAAAATATCATCAGGTCCCATGAGTTTGGCTAGATAGTTATCAAACCATTCTGAAGAGTTAAAGTCAACAGGAGAGAGAAGAGAAGAGCAGCAATTCTAGGAACAGAAAATCAACCACTTTCTGCAAGGTAGGACGTGCAGAGAAGTGAATCCAAAGCAACAGGAAGATAGACCATGGGGGGAGTGGCTGGCTCCTGTCAAGTGATGGAGCAGCCAAGCACAAAATCGGAACTTCTAGAAGTCTGCTCCACTAAAGGATGGCGCTCCAGAGGCTAAGCAGGGGTGAAGCTTTCATGGGGACAGTGTGGTCTCAGGACCTTCAGGGTCACAGAAAGACTGGGGATGCCTGAGTGTGTCAAATCCCCCAGGTATCGGACCAGGGATGCCAGCAGCATAGACAGAGTCAAGAAGTGAGCTCTCAGCTCAGGGTTACCTTAAACCATGATCCAAGGCACAGTTGGACCATTGTCCTTTGAGCAGGGACCCCACAAGTGGCAGATCCGGAGAGACTCACCTTCCTTCTCTGGGAGGAGCACAAAGCAAGAATCTGCTGGGTTTGGAGACTCCAAACGGGGCTGTGCGCCAGAGATAGAAATGCTCCGTCACAGGCTGGGTGAGCACAGAGTGCAACCAGAGACCAGGGAGATGGGAGTGATTGACCCCTTTCTGAGGGCGCACTGAGGAATGAGGCCCCAAGCTCTTGGTTCCTCTGGCCAGAGATTGGGAGGCCACCATCTTCATTCCCGTCCTCCAAACTGGTAGGGAAAGTGATCAGGGAACAAAAGCTCTGAGAGTGAACCCCAGCAGACTACTTAGCCTGGCCCCTGGCAAAGTGTTGCAATTCCACCTTGGTCAAGGACATTTGAGAATCACTGCAACAGGCCCCTCCCACAGAAGATCAGCAAGAAGATCCAGCCAAGACCAAGCTCACCAATCAATGAGAACTGTGGAACTCCCGAGGTAGGGGAAAGCAACACATGGAATTCATGGCTTTTTTTCCATGATCTTTTAGTCTTTCAAAGTTAATTTTTTTTAATTTTATTTTTTTTCTTATTCTATTTTTTTAATTTTTCCCTTCCTATTTTAACATTTTTAACTATTTTAGCTTATCAATACTTTTTTAAAAATCTTTTTTTAATTTTCATTGTTATAGTCATACTTTATGCCTTCATTGTATTTAACCTTATTCTTTGTATACATATAGGGTTTTTTCTTTATGCCATACAATTTCTTCTAATAGATTAAAGTAAACCCTAAATCTAGTGCATGGCTTTGTTCTAGTCTCCAGCCTGATCACTTTCTTTCCTCTTTTTTTCTTTTTTCAGTCAACTTCTTATCTTATCAATTCCTTTTTTAGAATCTTTTTTAATTTTCATCTTTGCAGTCATAGTCCATCCCTTCATCGTGTGTACCCTTACTTTTGTATAGAAATAAAGAAATAAATAAAAACATATATATATACATATCTATATAGAGAAAAATAAATATAAAGAAAGAAAAACATACATATGTATGTATCTCAAAGAAAGAAAAACATATACATATATGTATGCTTTTCATATATATGTATATATATTGTATATGCACATATACTATATATATATTGCACATATACAACATATATATTGTATATACACATATACAATATATATACATATACATGTATATACATATATATGTATATGTTTTTCTTTCTTTGGAATATTGGAAGGTAGTCTTTCTAACAGATCAAAATACACCCAAAGTCAAGTGTGTGGTTCTATTCTATTCACCAGTCTAATATATATTTTTTTCTTTTTCTTTTTTAAGATTTTATTTATTTATTTGACACAGAGAGACAGCAAGAGAGGGAACACAAGCAGGGGGAGTGGGAGAGGGAGAAGCAGGCTCCCTGCAGAGCAGGGAACCTGATGTGAGGCTCGATCCCAGGACCCTGGGATCATGACCTGAGCCAAAGGCAGACACTTAATGACTGAGCCGCCCAGGTGCCCCTATTTTTCCTACCCCCCACCTTTCTTCTCCCCCTGGTTTCAGGTCTTTTCTGATTTGGTTAGTGTATATTTTTCTGGGGTCGTTGCTACCCTTTTGGTATTTTGTTCTCACATTGATCTATTCTTATCTGGATAAAATGACAAGGTGGAAAAGCTCACCTCAAAAAAAAAAAAAAAAAAGAATAATAGGCAGTACTAACAGCTAGGGACCTAATCAATACAGACATTAGCAAGATGTCAGAACTAGAGTTCAGAATGGCAAATATCAAGGTGCTAGCTGACTTGAATAAAACACAGAAGATATTAAAGAATCCCTTTCTGTAGAGATAAAATCCCCTTCTGGAGAAATAAAAGAACTACAATCTAACAAAGTTGAAATTCTAAAAAAAACTATTAATGAGGTGCAATAAAAAATGGAGGCTTTTACTGCTAGGAGAAATGAGGCAGAAGAGAGAATTAGTATATAGAAGACCAAATGATGGAAAATAAAGAAGCTGAGCAAAAGAGAGACAAACAACAGCTACTGGACACAAGGGGAGAGTTCCAGAGATAAGTGATACTATAAGAAAAAACAGTATTAGATTAATTGGGATCCCAGAAGAAGAATAAAGAGAAGTAGAGGGGCAGAAGGTATATTAGACAAACTATAGTAGAGAATTTCCCTAACTCAGTGAAGGGAACAAGCATCAAAATCCAGGAGGCACAGAAAACCTCCCTCAAAATCAATAAAAATAAGTCCACACCCCATCATCTAATAGTAAAATTTACAAGTCTTAGTGACAAAAAGAAAATCCTGAAAGCAGCTTGGGACAAGAGGTCTGTAACATAAAATGGATGTTAGGAATATTAGATTAGCAGCAGACCTATCCACAGAGACCTGACAAGCCAGAAAGGACTGGCATAATATATTCAAAGCACTAAATGACAAAAATACACAGTCAAGAATGCTATATCCAGCTAGGCTGTCATTGAAAATAGAAGGAGAGATAAAAAGCTCCCAGGACAAACAAAAGTTAAAAGAATTTGCAAACACCAAAACAGCTCTACAGGAAATATTGAAAGGGGTCCTCTAAGCAAAGAGAGCCTAAAAGTAACAGACCAGAAAGGAACAGAGACAATATATAGTAACAGTTACCTTACAGGCAATACAATGGCACTAAATTCCTATCTTTCAATAGTTATCCTGAAGGTAAATGGGCTAAATCCCCCAATCAAAAGACAGACAGTATAAAAATGGATAAAAAACAAGACCCATTGATATGCTGTTTATCAGAAACTCATTTGAGACCCAAAGACACCTCCAATTTTAAAGTGAGGGAGTGGAAAACAAATTACCATGCTAATGGACATCAGAATAAAGTTGGGGTGGCAATCCTTATATCAGATAAATTAGATTTTAAGAGACTATAATAAGAGATTTTAAAAGACTATAATAAGAGATGAGGAAGGACCCTATATCATACTTAAAGGGTCTGCTCAACAGGAAGATCTAACAATTTTAAATATCTATGCCCCTAACATGGGAGCAGCCAATTATGTAAACCAATTAATAACAAAATAAAAGAAACATATCAATAATAATACAATAATAATAGGGGACTTTAACACCCCTATACTGAAATGGACTGATCATCTAAGCAAAATATCAACAAGGAAATAAAGGCTTTAAATGACAAACTGGACCTGATGGACATCACAGATATATTTAGAACATTCCATCGCAAAACAGTAGAATACACATTCTTCTCTAGTGCACATGGAACATTCTCCAGAACAGGTCATATCCTGGGTCACAAATCAGGCCTCAACCAGTACCAAAAGATTGGGACCATTCCCTGCATATTTTCAGATCACAATGCTCTGAAACTAGAACTCAATCACAAGAGGAAAGTTGGAAAGATCTCAAATACATGAAGACTAAAGAGCATCCTACTAAAGAATGAATGGGTCAACCAAGAAATTAAAGAAGAATTGAAAAAATTCATGGAAACAAATGAAAATGAAAACACAACTGTTCAAAATATTTTGGACACAGCAAAGGTGGTCCTGAGAGGAAAGTATATAGCAATACAAGCCTTTCTCAAGAAACAAGAAAGGTCTCAAGTACACAACCTAACCCTCCACCTGAAGGAGCTGGGGAAAGAACAGCAAAGAAAGCCTAAACCCAGCAGGAGAAGAGAAATAATAAAGATCAGAGAGGAAATCAATGAAATAGAAACCAAAAGAACAGTAGAACAAATCAAGGAAAGTAGGAGTTGATTCTTTGAAAGAATTAATAAGATTCATTAACCTCTGGCCAAACTTATCAAAAAGAAAAGAGAAAGGACCCAAATTAATAAAATCATGAATGAAAGAGGACAGATCACAACCAACACCAAAGAAATACAAACAATTATAGGAACATATTATGAGCAACTATACGCCAGCAAATTTGACAATCTGGAAGAAATGGATGCATTCCTAGAGACATATAAACTACCAAAACTGAACCAGGAATAAATAGAAAACCTGAACCGACCCACAACCAGTAAGGAGATTGAAGCAGTCATCAAAAATCTCCTAACGAACAAGAGCCCAGGGCCAGACAGCTTCCCAGGGGAATATTACCAAACACTTAAAAAAGAATTAATACCTATTCTCCTGAAACTGTTCCAAAAAATAGAAATGGAAGGAAAACTTCTAAACTCATTTTATGAAGCCAGCATTATCTTGATCCCAAAACCAGACAAAGACTCCATCAAAAAGGAGAATTGCAGACCAATGTCCTTGATGAACATGGATCCAAAAAACTTTTCACCAAAATATTAGCCAATAGGATCTAACAGTACATTAAAAGGATTATTCACCACAATCAACTGGGATTTATTCCTGGGATGCAAGACTAGTTCAACATTTGCAAGTCAATCAATGTGATACATTAACAAAAGAAAGAACAAGAACCATATGATACTCTCAATAGATGCTGAAAAAGCATTTGACAAAGTACAGCTCCTTTCTTGATCAAAACTCTTCAGTGTAGGGATAGAGGGTCCATACCTCAATATCATCAAAGCCATCTACGAAAAAAACCCAGTGAATATCATTCTCAATGGGGAAAAATTGAGAGCTTTCCCCCTAAGGTCAGGAACACGGCAGAGCTGTCCACTATCACCACTGCTATTCAATATAGTACTAGAATTCCTAGCCTCAGCAATCAGACAACAAAAAGAAATAAAAGACAACTGAATTGGCAAAGAAGTCAAACTCTCACTCTTTGCAGATGATATGATACTTTATGTGGAAAACCCAAAAGACTCCACTCCAAAACTGCTAGAAGTCAGACAGGAATTGAGTAGAGTGTCAGGATATAAAATCAAGGCACAGAAGTAAGTTGAATTTCTATACACCAACAGGAAGACAGAAGAAAGAGAAAGTAAGGAGTCGATCTCATTTACAGTTGCACCCAAAACCATAAGATACCTAGGAATAAACCTAACCATAGAGAAAAAGAATCTGTACTCAGAAAACTATAAAGAACTCATGAAAGAAACTGAGGGAGACACAAAAAAATGGAAAAACATTCCATGCTCATGGACTGGAAGAACAAATATTGTGAAAATGTCTATGCTACCTAAAGCAATCTACACATTTAGCCCAATACCTGTCAAAATACCATCAATTTTTTAAAGAAATGGAACAAATTATCCTAAAATTTATATGGAACCAGAAAAGAACCCTAGTAGCCAGAGGAATATTGAAAAAGAAAACCAAAGTTGATGACATCACAATTCCAGACTTCAAACTCTATCACAAAGCTGTAACCATCAAGACAGTATGGTACTGGCACAAAACCAGACACATAGATCAGTGGAACAGAATAGAGAGCCCAGAAATGGACCCTCAACTCTATGGTCAACCAATCTTCAACAAAGCAGGAAAGAATGTCCAGTAGAAAAAAGACAGTCTCTTCAATAAATGGTGTTGGGAAAACTGGACAGCCACATGCAGAAGAATGAAACTCCATTTCCTTATACCACAAAAATAAGACTCAAAATGGATGAAAGACCTCAGTGTGAAGCAGGAATGCATCAAAATCCTTGAGGAGAACACAGGTGGCAACCTCTCCAACCTCAGCCGCAGCAACTTCTTCCTAGAAACATTGCCAAAGGCAAGGAAATCAAGGGCAAAAATGAACTACTGGGACTTTATCAAGATCAAAACTTTTGCACAGTAAAGGAAACAGTTAACAAAACCAAAAGACAACTGATAGGATAGGAGCAGATATTTGCAAACAACATATCAGATAAAGGGCTAGTATCCAAAATCTATAAAGAACCTATCAAATTCAACACCCAAAGAACAAATAATCCAATCAAAAAATGGGCAAAGGACATGAACAGACATTTCTGCAAAGAAGACATCCAGATGGACAAGACACATGAAAAAGTGCTCAACATCACTCGGCATCAGGGAAATACAAATCAAAACCACAGTGAGATACCACTTCACACCAGTCATAATGGTTAAAATTAATAAGTCAGAAAACAACACATATTGTGAAAATGTCTATGCTACCTAAAGCAATCTACACATTTAGCCCAATACCTGTCAAAATACCATCAAATTTTTAAAGAAATGGAACAAGGATGTGGAGAAAGGGGACCCCCCCTACACTGCTTCTTGGTGGGAATGCAAACTGGTGGGAATGTAAGCAGCCACTCTGGAAGACAGCATGGAGTTTCCTCACAAAGTTGAAAATAGAGCTACCCTACGACCCAGCAATCACACTACTGAATATTTACACTAAAGATACAAATGTAGTGATCCGAAGGGACACATGCACCCCAATGTTTATAGCAGCAATGTCCACGATAGCCAAACTATGTAAAGAGCCTAGATGTCCATCAACAGATGAGTGGATTAAGAAGATGTGGTCCATATATACAATGGAATACTATGCAGCCATCAAAAGAAATGAAATCTTGCCATTTGCAATGACATGGATGGAACTAGAGGGTATTATGCTAAGCGAAATAAGTCAGTCGGAGAAAGGCAATTATCATATGACCTCCCTGATATGAGGAAGTTGAGAGGCAGGGCAGGGGTCCTGGGGGGAAGGGAGGGAAAAAATGAAACAAGATGGGATCTGGAGAGAGACAAATGATAAGAAACTCTTAATCTCACAAAATAAACTGAGGGTTGCTGGGGGAGCATATGGAGAGGGTGTCTGGGTTATGGACATTGGGAAGGTACGTGCTATGGTGAATGATGTGAAATGTGGAAGCCTGATGATCCACAAACCTGTACCCCTGGGGCTAATAATACATTATATGTTAATAAAAAATAAAATAAAAAAAGAAAGAACCCAGATGTCCATCTACAGATGAATGGATAAGGAAGATGTGTACACACACACACACACACACACACACACACACAATGGAATATTACGCAGCCATCAAAAAATTGAAATCTTACCATTTGCAATGATGTGAGTGGAACTAGAGGGTATCATGCTAAGCAAAATAAGTCAATCAGAGAAAGACAATTATCATATGAGCTCACTCATATGTGGAATTTAGGAAACAAAACAGATCATAGGGGAATGGAGGGAAAAGTAAAACAAGACAAAACCAGAGAGGGAGACAAACCATAAGAGACTCTTAATCATAGGAAACAAACTGAGGGTTGCTGGACAGGAGGGTGCTGGAGAGATGGGGAACTTGGTGATGGGCATTAAGGAGGGCACGTGATGTGTTGAGAACTGGGTGCTCATGGAAGACTGATGAATCACAGATCTGAACCTCTGAAATCAGTAATATATTATGTATTAATTTAATTTGCATTTTTAAAAATAATTAATTTTCTAAAATAAAATAAAAATGAAAAATTGGTGCAAGGGTAGATAGAGTGATCTCATGTTAAGTGTTCTCACTGTATTTTTTTTAATTTAAAAAAAAGAGCTCCTCCACCCAGCTGCTGGTGAGCCTTGAACCAAGAAGGCGAGAAGGATAGAGCCCACACATAGAGGTGGTGAAGGCTGTGACCAGGGAAATGGGGGGCCAGGAGCCCCATCCAGTGTCACCTCTCCACCAACACCTAACCCCACACAACTCCAGCCTTCTCTCCCAGAAACAGCCTCTCCCCCTCAGCCCTTTGTCCCCCATTCAAACCCATCATCCACAACCACATCAGCCGCCAGAGTTGACTCCGTGTTTGAAAATGTTGTGGCTCTTGTCCTCTTGCTACCTAGTCTTCCCTGCGGCCTGGAAAATAAAGTCTCAACTCCTTCCAAGGGTAGAGCCCACTGTGAGTGAGGAGAGAGTTGCGAGCAGTCCTTCTGCTAGAAGCTGCTTGCCAGGAGAGCCAGCAGGAGAGAAAGAAACCAGGATCCAGCAGCACGGATGCTGGATCAAGCCACATCTGAAATCAGTACCTGAGCCAGCAGATGCTGGATCAAACCACACCTGAAGTCGGTGCCTGAGCCAGCAGAGCCCTTGCATTGTTTAAGTCAATTTGATTGATTTTCTGTCACAACAGAAATGATTGTAGTCCCCATGAAAACAAACTCCAGGGCAGGACTTTGTCAGTCTTGGTTGCCCTGTAATCCCAGCACCAAAAACACTGTAGGTGCTAAATAAAAGTTGGTGACATAGGAGGTGCCTAGAAGGAGGCCAAGGAGAGAAAGCCCCAAAGCCGAAGGACAGGGGATGTGGGAGACAGCCTGAGGCTTATGCTGTCAGGCATGGCCCCACATGGGCCCCAGGGGCCCCTCGCCTGCCTCCTGGCCCCTGTAGCCCAGATAGTTCTGATGCAGCCAGAGGCCTGGCCCCAGCTCCAGCCTCCTGAAAATACGCCCCAGTTCCCAGATGCCTGGCTGCTGGGAGAAGCTCTACCACAGTTGTACAGCAGACAGTGTTCTTCGCCTGAGCAGGCCAGTGGGGGAGCAGCAGAGCCCCCCTCCCATCCTGCCCAGCTCCTCAGTCTCTGCTGGGGTGCTGGGCGCCTCCCTCATCTGCCTGGGGGCTGTGCCCTTGGCCCCAGTGTGTCTGGCAGGGGTGGGGAGTTGGACTGGGGTGATCTCAGGAAGGTAGTTTCCCTGAGCTGCTGCCCTCTGAACGGTGGGGGCCCGAGCTCATCAGGCTGACATGGCTAGAGGCCTGTTCCTGCTCTGCCTACCAGGGAGGGGACACGGGGGGCTGGGGGCCCACTGTGGTCAAGAGCTGTGCCTGGCCTGGCTCTGCCTGGCCCCTTCTCCCACAGCTGCCCCTGTCCGGTTGAGGCTCCAAGAGTCCTCCTGGCGAGTCCCTGGCCTCTACCTTCTGCCTACTCCAGGCTATCCTGCTCTGGGCTGCAAAAGGAAATGTCCTCTGACCCCCTCTCCTCTCCCCTGAAATTGTCAGTGGCTCCCATTGCCCCGGGATAGGGACACCAGCTTCTCAGTCTGCAGTCTGCAGCCCAGAGCCCTGCCCTCGGCCACAGCCCCTCCCCACCTCCTGTCTGGTCTCTCTGGGAAGCAGCAGTGCCCCCCGTGGGCTGGTGATGAGCTCTCACCTTCCTGGGCCAGGGCTTTCTGTAGAACCCAGGTGCCCGCCTCCAGGGTTCAGGGGAACCGTGCGGTGGGGGTACAGTCAGCGGCTATAGCTGACTCCTGAGAGCTCAGCCCTGCTAGGACGCCCCCCACAGACACAGACTGAGCACTGCCATGGCAATTTCTCCCCTAGACAGTCGCTCCTTTGTTTTCCACTGCCAGCCCCTTTTAAGGGCAGCTCTCCTTGGGAGTGGCTCCACGTTTGGGTTACCATTCACAGAGCTGAGTGGGGAGGAGACAGAGCAGAACATGCCCCTCCAAAGAGACTCCGGGAGGTCGGGCGTCTCTGCGGAGGGTCTCCAGGTGGTCACTGGTCCCTGGGAACTAGAAGGCCATTGGGACTTGGGGCCCATGGTCAGTTCCCAGGTGCTGGAATTGGGGTCCTTAACCAGAGGGTGGCTTGGGCGGGGTCGGGGATGACCACAGGAAGATGGTCCCATCCTCGCACGATGGGAGAGATCTGGCCGATACAAGCATACCTCGGAGACGCTGCGGGTTTGCTTCTCGACCACATTCGCAATAAAGCAAATATCGCAATGCAGGAAGTCACACGGACCGCGGGGTTCCCGGCGCGTGCGGAAGTTCGCACTCTGCTGTGGTCTGTTACACGCGCGGTAGCATCACGTCTGGGAAGTCACTGTGTGTGCCTCCGTTAAAAATTCCTCCTTGCTAACCATGTGCACCGCCGCCTGGGCTGCCAGCCCGTCTTCACTGGAGGAGGGTCCGGCCCCCACGGCGTCGGCTGCTGACGGGTGGCGGGGGCTGGAGGCGGGGGTGCCCCCGGCAATTTCTTAAAACGACACAGGAAGGATGCTTGTGGCACCGACGGGCTCTTCCTTGCACGAACGATTTCTCGGTAGCAGGCGACGCTGCTGGACAGCATCCGACCCACGGGAGAACTTCTTCCAAAACGGGAGTCGGTCCTCCCTGCTCTGTGACTCCGTGTGCGGGACAGTCAAGGTCCCCTGCTGTCATCTCGGCCGCCCACACGGCCTCTCCCCCGGGAGCAGTCTCCGTGTCAGGAACGCACCTTCTCTGCTCGCCCCAAGAAGCCTCGCCGCCGTCTTTCAAGACTGATCGGGAGACTGTGGCCGTTCAGTCCCGTCTTCCTGCCCCGCTTCTGGCTCTGGTTCTCTCGCTGTTTCCACCACAGCGGCAGGGACGCCCCCCACTCAAGACTCGGACCCTCACCGTCACCCACGACGGCTGGAGTCCACGTCCTCCGAACCCCCGTGGATAGTCTGACTCTTCCCAGACATCGCGGATCTTCCTGACGGCATC
This sequence comes from Mustela nivalis, assembly GCF_964662115.1. Taxonomy (NCBI): domain Eukaryota; kingdom Metazoa; phylum Chordata; class Mammalia; order Carnivora; family Mustelidae; genus Mustela; species Mustela nivalis. The sequence goes on along the minus strand of NC_139025.1, from coordinate 4,563,369 downwards.
TGGAACGGAGAATCCTTTTCAGGACGTTTCCATCGACTTTGCCCCGATCCATCAGAAGAATCACTCTGATGGCAGCTCCAGCCTTAGGACAGGCGTTTCTTGATAATAAGACTTAAAGATCAAAGTGATTCCTTGATCTGTAGGCTGGCTGTCGCGGCAGCAGGCGCGAACCAACATTAATCTCATCGTCCACCTCCGTCCAGGCTCTTGGGCGCCCAGGTGCCCTGCCAGTGAGCACTAATGTCTGTTGGACTTTTTTTTTTTAAGATTTTATTTATTTATTTGAAAGAAAAATCATACACCAGGGGAGCAGCAGAGAGAGAGGGAGAAACAGATCCTGCTGAGCAGGCAGTGGGGCTCGATCCCAGGACCGTGGGATCATGACCTGAGCCGAAGGCAGAGGCTTAACCGACTGAGCCCCCAGGCGCCCCCGAGCAGTAGTTCTGGCAGGAGAGCTCTTGTTTTCTGAGCAGCAGGTCTCAACCGCGGCTGGAAATACTCAGTAAACTGTGTCATCGGGGCTTTGCGGTTCCGCTCGTGGAGCACAGGCAGAGTAGAGGCAGGAGGACTGTAGGGGCCCAGGTGTTCAGGAGGGTAAGCGAGCGCGGCTTCCACTCCAAGTCACCAGCTGCGTCGCCGCTAACTGGAGGCTCAGCCCGGCCTCCGAAGCTTAGACGACAGGCACTGGGCTCGCCTCTCCGGCTGTGGAAGTCCTAGATGGTCCGGGGTGACTCGCTCTTCTGGAGAACGCACTTGGCCTCTCCATCGGCACGGCGGGCTCCCCTCGCACGGGTCGTTACGGAGCCGGCTGCTTGCCTTAAGCCTCCCGAGCCCACCTGTGCCACCTCCAGTCTTTCCCTGTGCAGGCTCGTCCCCTCTCCGCCTCCAGGGGCGGAGGAGTCGGGGCCCGGCTCTGGACCAGGCTTTGGCGGGAGGGAATGTCGCAGCGGCCGGTTTGATCCCTCCGGACCACTCAGCCTTTCTCCGATCGGCGCGAAGGCCGCCTCGCTTTCCTACCCCTGTGCTCGCTGGAGTGGCGCTTTTCATTTCCTTCGAGAACTTTTCCTTTGCATCCGCGGCCAGGCTCCCTGTCTGGGGTCAGAGGCCAAGCTGTCGGCCTCTCTCGCCTTCCACATGCCTTCCTCTCCGCACTCACTTCCAGCTTTGATGTAAAGCGAGAGACGCGGCTCTTCCTTCACCGGACACCACTTAGCGACCACCGCAGGCTTCTCTAACTGGCCGAATTCCAACACTGTTGTGTCTCAGGGACCGGGGAGGCCCGAGGAGAGGGGGAGGGAGGGGGAACGGCCGGTGTGGGGAGCCGTCGGGACGCACAGGACATTGATGAAGTTCATGGTCTTCCGTGGGCGTGGTTCGCCGTGGCCGGAAGCCACTGCAACAGGAACACCGAAGATCACGGCTCACAGACGACCGTAATGACCGAAACAATGAGTAAAGTTTTGAAATGTTGGGAGAATTACCAAAGTGTGACCCAGAGACACGTAGTGAGCAAGTGTGGTTGGACAGCATCCGCAAACCACGGCAGAGCCAAGGGCAGACAGACAAGGTTCGCTGTGTTACCCATGACCTTGAGGTTGTCCGCCAGCACCAGGCAAAGGGCTTTCTCACTGCTGCTGTCGACAGCCCTCTGACGACCCTTTGGGGATAGTGTCACTGCCCTGATCTGCCAAGGAGGACAACGTGGAGTGTGGAGAGAGGTGAGCAACAGCGCAAGAGGGAGCCTCTGGCCAGAAATGGTTCTAGAACAATCCACCTGTTGATGGATTTGCACAATAACGAAACTGACCGCAAGTCCTTCCACACTGTAAACATCCGTGATAAAATACTCTGGCCGCCAGCCACGGCCACGGGGTACAGAAGCGTCAGATTAGACAGCAAAGACAAGGTCTGTCTCTGTCCTCAGTTACCTGTGACTTTATGGATTCTCCATTCGGTCGTGATATAAACTGCCCCTCATGCCGGTGCTAAGTCCTCCAGACACGGGAATGGGTGACACACAAACGTCAGAGCTTCACAGCACGGGAGGTAGCCGCGGCCAAAGACGCGGATCTGCCGGCCCCACAGTCAAAGCCTGACCCCTGGCCCATGCATTTGACCTCGTCCGTGGAATGGAAGGTGAGCCATGACAGCCTCCCAGGGCCCCTTCAGGGAATGCCTGTCACACAGAACACCAGGCAGGGGCCCGGAAATATCGGCCAACGCAGCACACACAGCCGTGGGGACCGTGGCAAAGATGCCACTGGCCTCATCACAAGCCTGGTGGGCACAGGAACGCTGGCAGGAGGGAGTGGGACCTCAGCACCCCCCCCCCATCTGGGACACGCAAAAAGGGTTTGGCGGAAGGCCCTGTGCCCAGCAGAGATCCGGGGATGTGCCTGGATCAGGGCTCCAGCAGGCCCATGACCAAAGCACTGTCCATCCCCTGCTTCAGGACCTCAGCCCCTGCTGTCTCCCAGCAGCTGGCTCACAGCGGTACCACTGCCCAGGGCAGGGACAGGGCGCAGGGAACCCCCAGGAATACAGTAACAGCTGGCGGTTCACCCAGAGACGTGAGGCCTGTGCTAGCCTGCACCGAGCCCCCCGCCCAAAACACACACGGGGGGACAGGACCCTTACAGCAGGACCCTTAGCTACCTGCGGTCCCAGCCCCGCTGCCCCAAGGACCAGCTTTGCTAACCGGCCCTATGATCCCAGAGCCTTAGGGCGGGAGTTAGTAATGAGACGTCCGGGACAGGGTGGGAAAGAAGAAACCTCCTAGCCAAAGCATCCTTTTCCTGAGGAAGCTGCCGGTTGCCCAGGGCCAAGGTGCTGAAATGGGGGAGGACCGCACCCAAGGCTTCGGGTGGAAAATTAACCCGCGGTGCGCAATCTTGGGTGTAATGCCAGGGCCTCGCCACCAGATGGCGGGCAACGATCATCTCGGCCTTTGGCTCGCGCACGCGTCAGTATTCACGCTGTCCCGGGAGAGGACAGAAGGACTTCTGCTTCCTGAGTGTTCCGCACATGCCAGACCCTAGTGAGAGTGTGTTTCTTTATTCACGCAGGCCTCACAAACACCCTGTGAGCTGTTAGTTGTGGCCATTTGAAAGATAAAGAATCCCAGGCTCAGACACCTGCCAGAGGTCACAGAGCCGCGACCCAGGGGGCAGGATCCGACTCAGACCTGAGTCTGCAGGCTGCACCCTCTACACTCCTTCGCATTTACCCTCTGATTTCTCAAGCGTTCAAGTTCATGTTCTAGCATATTCTCTCCCTAAAACGCCAGACTGCCATTGCAAATGCTAGGGGACGAGCTCAGTGCACCTGAGGGGGGTGCCCCCCTGTCTGTCCCGCCAGTGCTTGGAGGGGCAGGGGGTGAGCTAGGAGTGGGGCACAGGCAGCCTCAGACAGTGGGCGGCAGTACCAAGGACAGCAAGGTCCATGTGCCGGGTTCCAAGGACCTGTGCCGGGTTCCAGGGAGCTGGCATGGGATGCGGCCAGCACCCAGGAGGGTGAGTCCAGGAGGGTGAGTGCAGCAGCAAAGGGCCCCCCAGGAAGCCACGGGGAGGAGTCTGGGGGTGCCCTGAAGCAGTGGTGTGCTGCCCTGGCTCACAGAGCTGACTCCTATTTCCAGGAATTTCACAGACCAGCTGGTCAGCACGGCCATTATTAAAAAATTCAACTATGCAAACTTATGATTCAATTATATTAAAAAGAGAGGCAATGCATACTCACAATGTATCACTGCCTGGTTGTTTTACTACACTTTGCTGTGGTCTCTGCCCTTGAGGTCTTTTCCAGCGGCTCCTCTTCGAGTGGAAATACTAAGGAACGACATCCTGCTGGGTACCCTCCCCACCTCACCCTCGGGGTCCTCACGTCTGACCTCTACACCACGGAGACTGGCAAATGCAGCAAATCGGAGCTTTTTATCCAGAGTGAATCATTTACCCATAGGCACAGCACTACCTGTGTGCAGGGTACGATACGGTGACGTTTGCCCTTTAAAGAGGTCTTGAGAACAGAAGGGTCAGGAGGAAACTGTCGGGTGGGGGAGCGGGGGACGCGGGATGTGTTTAGCCGGCGGCAGGAGCGTGCGCTCTGGCACCCAGAACTGGCACCCAGAACTGGTGGCGAGGACCTGGTACCTCTCTCCTACCTCAACACGCTCCCACAGAAATTTCCGCTCATGGGCTCCCGTCCAGGAAGTTGTGATTCTCGGCACACACCTGTCAGTCTCCCCAACAGTGGGGGCGGCCGCTGGCCCTACGACCTCCCTTCTCAGAGATCTAAGTGTTGCTGCTTTTGTGGTTGGTTCAACGATTTACTTATCAGGACACAGTGACATCGTCAATTTCCTTACACCTGGAACAGAAACCAGAACCATTTACCCACTTTTAAGGCATTCCCAGTGCTCTTTGTGGGTATTTGAGCACAAATAAGCACGGAGTCAACTAGACGTGTCTTCGATCCTCTCCTGAAGGAACCACTCTCACCTTTTTTTTTTTTTAAGATTTTATTTATTTATTTGACAGACAGAGATCACAAGTAGGCAGAGAGGCAGGCAGAGAGAGAGGAGGAAGCAGGCTCCCTGCCGAGCAGAGAGCCCAATGCGGGGCTCCATCCCAGGACCCTGGGATCATGACTTAAGCTGAAGGCAGAGGCTTAACCCACTGAGCCACCCAGGCGCCCCCATTCCCACCTTCTTATCCACATGCCCCAGCCATATGTATCCGGATTCCTTGGTGTTCTTCTGGAACCAAGGAGATGTCCCATCCTGATGTCCCCAAAAAAACTCTGAAATGGATCAAAATAGGACATTCATTGTCTTAACTCCAAACCACACCAAAAACAAAAACAAAAAACAAAAAACCAGTCTTCTCTCTAGCCTTTCTATCTCCATTTGAACGATGCTTAATATTGGGGTCACACAACCTCACGGGGGGTGGGGGTCAGGGGACAGCCCAGCCCAAACTGTCCCAATTCCAGAGCAACACAAGACAAACCTGTGTGAAGCCCCTCCACACTAGTCTTTATCATAAAGGAGTTAAAATTCAAAAATTCCTCCACCAAAACCAAAGTTCCGATGGAATGAAAGCCTCCCGCACCATCTGGCACAGAGACTCATCTGTCAGGACCAGCGCGTGGGGTGAAGCCCAGCGGGGCCTGGGGCCGAGTCATCTCTCACTCACCAGGAGCTCTCGGGAGCGACTCCACAGGAATTCACCGCCCTCAGCCCCTCAAAGCGGCCAAGACCCTAAGGACCAGCCTCCCCACCCCGGATTCCGCCCAAGGGAGGCCAGGGTCTCCCCTCTGCCCTGCACAGAACAGAGGAGGGACCACAAGCCCCCTGTTTGGAAACAGGAAGCCAGAAGAAGGGAACCCCAAGCTCAGCCTCCCCAAGTGGCTGGTTGTTCTTAGTTCACGTCTTGTGAGCTTAAAACTCAGGGGAAAATCTCCCACCAGGAAGCAAGCTGTGACGCACCTTCGTGTTGCTGCTTCTCTCAGAAAACAGGGTCCCAAACACCCCTCCTTCTTTTAAACCTGGGGATTCTGCCATGGTAGGGGGTACCTCATGCCTGAATTCACCTCAAGTCCTCTGAGCTTTATGCCCCGGTGTCTGTCCTCACAGCAACTGGACCCCACTTTCCCTTAAGGAACCCTGATCTCTCAGCCATGCCTGTAGTGAAGCCACTGGACTAAAAGGAGGTGATGACACAGGGGCAGCAATCTAGAACATTCTATCTGGTCAGGAAGGGACACAGGACCCTGGTTTCAGTTTATAAGAGTCTAATACTACAGGGCCACCCTCATGTGACCTAAAGAAGCCCAGCTGAGATCCCGCTGACCTCCCTGGAGCCCCAGTCAAGCTGCACCTGAAGCCAGATCTAGAATTTTCCAGCTTCTATGAATAAACAGATTCACTTTTCACTTTAGCAAGGCTGAGCCAGATCTTCCGTGGCTCATGCAGCTAAAGAAGCCTTTCTCCTCTTAGAATCCTGAGTGTTTAAAAATTTTATCTCCCCGGGCGCCTGGGTGGCTCAGTGGATTAAGCCGCTGCCTTCGGCTCAGGTCATGATCTCGGGGTCCTGGGATCGAGTCCCGCATCGGGCTCTCTGCTCAGCAGGGAGCCTGCTTCCTCCTCTCTCTCTGCCTGCCTCTCTGCCTACTTGTGATCTCTGTCTGTCAAATAAATAAATAAAATCTTAAAAAAAAAAAATTATCTCCCCTTTGATAACCCCCACCCCCACACAACAAGCCACATACACAGAGACCCACAACAAGAAAAGTTTCAGACCTTAGATATCCCGAGCTGATGGTCTGTTATGTCTCCGTTCTTTCCTGGGCTTAGGGTTGCTGCCCCCTCCTCTTCTAGAATATTCCTTCACAGAGGAGGCTGCCCCAGCGCAGGGTTCTCTCGCAGCCCAAACTCATCCTGACTGCAAGCGACCCTCCCACAGTATTGGTTACTGCCCCAAGCTAGTTGACCCTCAGCTCCTGAACTTTCCTTGAATTCCCCTGGCGCAGCTGCAGGCTCCTCCTGCTCGTCCTCCTCCCCACGGACCTCGGCTTCCCGGCGGTTCTCCCCTTCTCCCACCCCTCAGGTCATCTCCTTCTGCTCCTGTGCCTGCCACGTGGACAAATAGGTTGGCGGGAACCGTGGTGCCCGTCCAGCTTCCTCATCTCTGCTTTGCCTGTGGGACCCATTCCTGCTTTTAACTGAGACCGGGTGCCCCGCCCAGAGGCCGGGACCCTCTCCCTGTGGCCGGGGGGCGCTCTGTCTGTGAACCGCATTCTGAGGCCTTCCCGGCTTCAGCCTGGCCTTCCCCCAGCCTCCCTTGGCACAGCCGACCTGCAGCTGAAGGTCCCACTCTTCGGCCTTCTAAGTTCCCCTCTCCTGTTCTGGGTTTGCTCACGTTCCCTGACGCACTCCCCTGCCTCAGCCCCACGAGCCCACGCAGGTTCCGTCGTGTCTTTTCCTTCACCCGGTCGTGAGTTAAACGCCCAGCAGCCACTGGGGCCCCGCACCCCTGAAATCTACCCAAGACGATTAACAGAGATTTGCAGGGGTCTCAGGGATTTTGGCTTTTACTTTGAGTGAAAAGGGGAGCCACTGAACGGTTTTGAGTACAAAGGCACACGATCTGACCTGCAGTTTAACGGGAACACTCCCACCGTTAAGAAATGTGGAGGGAGGGGCCCGCGACGCCAGGATCCAGACCGGAGACCACAGCGGCCCGACCACAGGGCAGCCGGCAGCCGCGGTGGAGGTGAGAAGGGGTCAGACACGGTATACTTTGAAAGACGACCCAGGGAGGTTTCTGGTGCCTTCCACGGGGGGCAGGAGCGAGGAGAGGACGACCCTAGGGCTTGGGCCTGAGTGCTGGAGGGTGCAGGTGCTCTCCGTGGCCCTTGGTCGTCAGAGAGGTGAGGCTGCAGGAGAGAAGGGGTCGCAGAGGCAGAAGACAGGGCTGGGTCTGGGCTGTGACGCTGGGGATGTCATCAGTCGCAAGGAATAAACAGCTGGAAGTGGAGGGAGAGGCGGATGGGGGCGAACCCAGGGCAAGTGCGGATCAAGCCCGGGACGGAGGATTGAGGATGGAGACGCACTGACAGGTGTGTAGGGCATCGGTGGGAGCAGAAGACCCCCTCAAAGCAGCTCCCCCCAGGGCTGGAGACGGGCACCGAACAGAACGGGGGGCTTAAGTGGCGGGGGTCCATCCTCCGTGTTCATGAATGCCATCGACCGCAGTCCCAGGTGACACTGGGGCGTGGGGATAGAAAGACGAGCCTCTGAGGCAGGAGCACACCACACCTGAGCTCCACCTTAATTGAAATGAGGCCTCCCCGACCCCACAGTCCGACATAGGCCGACTAGCCAGCACCTGCCACCACGACCCACTGTCCCCGCTGCCCTTGCTGAGCAGCGAGGCTGCCGCAGGGGGCGACAGAAGGGAAAGGTTGACCCCTCCATGCCCAGGCACCCGGGGCCTGCCTGTAGCCCTGGGACGGACAGCAGCCCGGGCGAGGCGGACAGGTGCGAGGGGCCAGGCCAGCTCCCAACACCTGTCATTCTTCCCACCCGCCCACTCTGCCCGCCAGCAGCTCAGGGCTCCCTGAAGTGTCCTAGAGTGGGGGACTTTTCGGCCGAGACCCTTCCCCCAACACCTGCCATAGCCGCAGGCCACACCCACCGGAGGAGGGTGCCTCTGTGACCCCTGCCCCCAATCCAATCAGCATTGGTCCCCCCAGTGGAGGCACGGTGAGGGTGCTGGTGTGGACTCAGGATGGGCAGGCGTCCGGAGGACCTCTGCCCGGACAAATAGCACAGGCAGGATCCTGCACACAGGAGTGACAGGCCACTGAGAGGTGCTGAGTCTGCTCTCTGGGGACATCAAGGGTGCTCAGCCTGGCAGAACTCTGGAGTCCCAGTACTTAACCACACCACGAGGCCATACCATCCCCCATAGAGGAGGAGACCAAGGTTCAGAGAGTACCACGCATGAGCCCGGGGCACAGGGCCCTGAAGAAGCAGACTTGGCCTCGCCAATGTCAGGGTCATCTTTTACACGGTTTCCCTGAGTGCTCCTCGCCAGGCACAGGCTCTCAGTCCGGGAAACTCTGCTTGGTTTCATCTAATTACTTGTTATTCTGTTCTATTCTATTCTATTCTATTCTATCCTATCCTATCCTATCCTAACCTATTCTATGTTTTGTTGTTTTTATTGTATTATTTTTAGCACCTAGAGCCTGAGCCTTCCAGCAATTACCACCCTGCTGGGGGCCAGGGGTGGGCCTGGGACAGGACCCCCAGGGGGTCAACTCTGCCTGCTTCTCAAGGGCTCATCCAGTCATCAGATTTCTATCATCAGGACCTGTCCTTAAGCCCCCACACTGGGCATAAAATAAAACGAGTAAAACGCGTATGTCCCCAACCACAAAGACGCCAGCAGCTCAAAGGAAACCCGGCTCTCACACGTCTCAGGAAGAGTAGAAGCCAGCCAGCCCAGTGCTGTGGATTCCCACGGACGAGGGGAGGAAGAGCAGCCTCCGGGCCCCCAGGAAATGCTCCGCTAGCTCTTGCTGGCGTCTCTGTTAGCGGCCTCAAAGGGGAATCCAGAGGCTCTAACCTCTCCAGCATCGCTTCTCCTGACTGATGGGCCTGGAACCCCAAAGACCATGTCCCCCGAGGGCTGCGGCCCGTCCCTCTCTGTCCCCTTACTGCAGCCCTGCCTGCCTCAGAGCCCAGTCTGGTCACCCGGGGACCGCTCAGCCGGGAGGCAGCCGGAGTGGGGGAGGAGTCTTTGACGGCAGGGTTCCTCCCGCGAGGCTCCCCTGGCCTTGCCCTTGAGAACGCCCCCCTGCCCCCGCCAGGCCTCACCGGGCCGCCCCTTACTGCCCTCAGATACATGAACCCGCCTTTCTCTTCTCCTGGCCTCCCTCCCACTCCGGGCAGCATCTCCTGAGCACCTTGCACACTCCTCCGCCGCCTTGTCACCGGGCCCTCACTTCGTGTTTCCAGAGGACAGAAAGGGAAGGGGGGGAGGGGCAGATGGAGGAAGGAACAAGGAGAAGGAAAGCCAGTCTGAGCACGTGGCTGGGGAGGGGTCGCAGGTGGGAGACATTCCACTGCTCGAGGAGCCGCGGAAGCCAGGGGCTCTCACAGCGGAGCAGAAGCTGGCACTCAGCAGACGTTTGCCAGAAGCTTCCCTTGTGTCCGGGGCGGCCCCTCCTGCCCTGGCCCCCAGAGGTGCGGGGCGGGGGAGGGGCCGAGGGCGCAAGTCTGCTCAGCCAGGCGGCCCCACCGGAGTCTCACACGCCACCGCATTTCCTTCCCGCCTCTTTGAGCAAGTCCGTGAGAAGATGCCGGGGCTGCCCGGACGCCACTTCTGGGGCTGAGAAGGTGGGTTGTGGTTTCAGGTGAGCCACCCACTGCCTCCTGAGGGGTGTTAGTAACCCCCTTCCTCTCCCAGGGCGCCCCGAGCTGCACTGTCCTCCTGCTGCTGCTGAGCCGAGCTGAGCTAAGCGGCGTCGTAAATGCAAGATACACCCTGGAATGTAAAGACTTAGCAGGGAAAAAATGAATGCAGAATATCTCTTAGTACATTTTAATCAATTGCATGTATAGATGATGTTTGGGGGAACCCTGGGGGGCTCAGTCGGTTAAGCATCTGCCTTTGGCTCAGGTCAGGATCTCAGGGTCCTTGGATCAAGGCCCGCACCAGGCTCTCTGCTCAGTCAGCAGCGAGTCTGCTTCTCCCTCTCCCTCTGTGATCTCTCTCACTTTCTCTCCCTCAAAGAAATAAATAAAATCTCAAAAAAAAAAAAAAAAGATGTTTGGGATGTATTGGGTTCAATCAAAGATATATTAAAATTAATGTCACCTGTTTCTTCTTACTTGTTCAGTGTGGCTACATTTTAAGTTACAGATGTGTCTCTGATTCTGTTTCTGTTGCATGGTGCTGGTCTAGAGAGTTCTAAGGCCTTTTTTTTTTTTAAGATTTTATTTATTTGACGCAGAGATAGAGAACACAAGTAGGCAGAGCAACAGGCAGAGGGAGAGGGAGAAGCAGACTCTCCATGGAGCAGAGAGCCCGATGCGGGGCTCGATCCCAGGACCCTGGGATCATGACCTGAGCCGAAGGCAGCCGCTTAACTGACTGAGCCCCCCAGGCGCCCTCTAAGGCCTTTTGACGTGAGTGCTGTATAAGCCATGACACCACACACACACACACACACACACACACACATATGCGCACTCCCACAAACGCGCATGTGCACACACACACACATGCACATGCGCGCTCACACACACGTGTGCACACACACATGGCAGCGAGGAGAACCTTGGTCTCCTTTGCTGGCTGTCTGGGAGTTCAGTAAGTTCGGCATCACGGGGCGGGCCCGGCAGCCCGGGGGCAGCAGGACCGTGAACGAAGCTTCAGGGGCATCTTGCCTTTTTTCTCTTGGGGGTCTCCCAGAGCTCTCTGGGAAAGCAAGGGAAGGGGCCGGGGATACCCCTAAGGGCTGGAGCAGAGAGAAGCATCCGATTCTGGGGAGTCTGTGGTCCCCAACAGCCCCCAACTCCTCTCACAGCTGGGGGCGTTGTCCAATGGTTTAACCTTCCAGAGAGGTTTTCCTGAGGAAGTCACTTCCTTCCCTACGTTCTAGAGCAGTGTCCTGTCTAGCTTCACAGGGACTGGTGGTCATGGCCTCTCAACCCCAAGGTCCATTCATCCCAAAGGAGGCTGGTGGCTCAGCTTGATGGACACGCCGCCCCAGGTCACAGTAACCTGAGAGTGGTTTTGAGAAGTGCAGCTGCCAGGGTGCCTGGGGGTACCTCAGCAAAACAAGGCTAGCCGGGGACAGGGTCCAGGGAGAGAGTGAGGGCAGAGGGCTTCCCCTGGCAGGAAGTTAATCAAGCTCTCTCCAAGGTCAAAGCCGTCCCCTCTGGCTAAGTCACGCCTGCAACCAAAGGCTCCACACCTTTGCACACACGCTGGCTATGATTTGTCCTTTCCGTGCAAATTTACTGTGAGATTTTGGTCCTCCCCATCTTTTGTCCATTCCTGGGGCGCCTCCCTCCGCTTCCAGAATGCCCGCCACTGACCCCTCCTCGGCTGGCCTCCGAGGAGTCCCTGCATCTGTTAAGAAGAGGCCCCCTGGATGGTTGCAGGGCTCGGATGCAGAGGAAGCATGGCTGGGGTCAGCCCCACGCACACCCACCGGCACACAGCCCACCGCACTGTCTGTGATCAGTTCTTCACGTGTCTGACTCCCCTTTCGTGGGCTCTGCCGTGGCCGAGAGGGCCCGCCGTGCTCACCGCTGGCTCCGCGGGGACTCAGCGACACCCCTTCCGTGACGGGGCCCAAGGGATGATGCAGGAGCCCTGCATGGGCCGGCCTGGGAGATGCCACTGTGTGTCGGGTGCAGAGAGGAGCTGGGACGGGGGGTAGGGACCCCAGCAGTGCGGGGAGAGGCTCGGAGTAGAAGGCAAGACCGGGGCAACCTTGCCAGAGCAGGGCAGAGCGGAGACAAGAGGCCGCTGAGAGAGAAGTGAGAGCCTGGATTAGTTTCCCAGCGCGGCTGTGACAAACACCCCACATGGACTGCTGCTGTGGATGGAACAGTGCCACCCCCCGACCCCCAGGACCTCAGATGGTGACTGTTTCTGGAGATAGAGCCTATAAAGAGGGCAAGGATGAATGAGGTCATGTGGCTGAGCCCTCATCCCGGGGGAATGGTGTCCTTTCGGGAACAGGAGACCAGACACACAGACACAGTCAGTCTGAAAGCCAAGGAGAGAAGCCTTGGGAGGAACCAACCCAGCCAGCACCTCGATCTTGGACCATGAGCCTCCAGAACTGTAGGAAGATAAATGCTGTTTAAGCCACTGGTATTTTATGGTGGCGGCACCAGCAACGTAGCACGGTGGCTTCAAATAAAGATGTTATTGCCTCGCAGGTCTGCAGGTGGGAGCTCCTAAATCCAGGGGCCGGTGGGGCCATGTTCTGAACCTTCTCCAAGCTTCCGGTGCTTGGTGCATGGCAGCTCACCTGTAACCCACATATGGCAATGTCCCCGAGTGCATGTCTGTGTTCAGACGCCCCCTTCTTATAAAGACACTAGTCCTACTGGAGTGGGGACTACCATCACGACCTCATCGCAACTTAATTATATCAGTCAAGACCTTATTTCCAAAGCGATTACATCCTGAGGTGCTGGGCATTAGGATTTTAGCACATGGATCTGGGGGGGGGGGGCACAACTCAGCCTGTTATGGATTAACTGGTGTCTATGTTGGATCCCAAAACCCCAACATGACTATATTTGAAGTTAGGGCCTTTAGGGAGGTAATTAAGGATAAATGAGGTCAAAAGTGTGGGGCCCTAATCCTGGAGGACTGGTGTCCTTTTAAAGAAAAAGAGAGAGACACCAGAGATCTCTTTCTTCGTCTTTCACAGGAAGGGGAGGACACAGCAAGAGGAGAGTGTCTATGGCCAGGAAAGAGCCTTCTCTCTGGAAACCCTCCCTGACAGCACCTCAGTCTCACAATTCGGCCTCCAGACAATAGGAAAGTCCAGCTCTGTCGTTGAAGTCAGCTGATCTGAAGTATTTCGTTACGGCCGCCCGAGCAGATCAAAACCTAAACCATAAGGGAGACTAACCTAGCAACTCATTTGTTGCGAGTGACAGAAGCTCAAGTTCAGTCACCTCGAACAAAAAGAACACATCTTAGGTCAATGACTGATTTTGATGATTGAATAAATAAATGTGGGGAAAGACACCAATATTCCATGCAGAAAAATTCCAAATAATTTAGGCAGAGACCTTCCCCCCGCCCCAGGAGATGGAGCACAAGTCCCCACTCAAGTGACTTCCTTCCAGAGATGAAAGTGTGCAGGCGGGGAGGTAATGTCATTCCTGTCAGAGAAACCTGATGCATGTTATCTCAGACAAGTGCTCAAGGTCAGCCTCGACAGGGAGGCATCCTGTTGATAAGACCCATCCCTCAAAATGATGTGATGGAAATAAAACTTGATTTCTGTGCTCTCCTCCCCAAATCCCACAACCCCAGCGTAATCACAAGGAAGACATCAGACGAAACTCAGCTGAGGGATGGTTTACAAAACCTCCAACCAGTCCTTCTCAAAATGTCAAGGTCAGAAAAACAAGGACAATCGAAGAAACTGTCCCAGCCAAGAAGAGCCTGAGGAGACGTCAGGACTCCATGGAATGGGACTCTTGGAGCAGGAAAAGGGTCATAGGGGACAACTAAGGGAATCTGAGTCGAGTGCGGAATCCGGTTATGATAATAGAGCAATCGAGGTTCAATGAATGAGATAAATGTACCATGTTAGTAAGAGTCCGGGACACCGCGCGGCGTATAGAGGAGCCCCTGTGCTCTCTTCATGATTCTGTAGCCGTAAACGTGTCCTCAAATAAAAGGTTTATGCAGAACTCAATTAAAATAGGGACCAGGTCCTGGGATGGTTACTTTCATGTCAGCTTGACTAGCCATCATTTCTGGGTGGGTCCATGAGGGTGTCTGGGGTCAGATTAGCACTTGACTCAGTGGACTCAGTAGAGCAGATTGGTCTCCCCAGTGTGGATGGGCACGGGTGGAGCCAGGCACATTGAGCCCCTGGGTTCGGAGGAGTTTTCCTTACGGGGGGTAAGGGTCTCCTCACCCATCAGCGTGTCGCCTCTGCATCCGAAGACGTATCAGACTTGACCCCTGTCTGAGGGGGTTAATCCTGCACTGTCTGAGAATACGGGAACCAGCGCCCCGAGGCAGGTGTCTGGCAGGACGATGCTGATTCTCCTTGGGACTGCCCCCCCATGCCAGTCTTGGCTTCTTGACCTTCAACTAAGCTCCGGTGCCAGCAGTTCCCTCAGATGAGATCTCAGGTGTGATTCACAAGGAGGCATGTTACATTTCGAGAGAACTGCCTGAGTTTTCTAATTTGTACAGATGGAAGTCCGGGGAACACGTGTGGGAATGGACCTAAGGGGTGGGATACGGTGAAAGGAATAAAAAGCGAGTCAAGGGGCGCCTGGGGGGCTCAGTGAGTTAAAGCCTCTGCCTTCAGCTCAGGTCATGGTCTCAGGGTCCTGGGATCGAGTCCCGCATCAGGCTCTCTGCTCGGCAGGGAGCCTGCTTCCTCCTCTCTCTCTCTGCCTGCCCCTCTGCCTACTTGTGATCTCTGTCAAATAAATAAGTAACATCTTAAAAAAAAAAAAAAAAAAAGCCGGTCAAGCAAAATGTTTTGACATGTGCTCACGAAGCAGAGTTTCTGCATTTCTTGTGACAGCCGGGCATGATGGAAAGGGCTCCCACGGTTTGGTGGGTTCATTGGCTGATACACACACCAAAAGGTGGCCCAAGTAGGGCAAACTAGACTTTGCTTTGCTCTAATGCACTGAAAGAGTTCAAAGGCCTGGGGAGGTTGGACAGTTGGAATGGATTCATCACCGAAGACCTACTGCCCCAAACCGGGAGGGTCCAGAAGTCGCGCCCTTTTCCAAAAACTGTGAGGAATCCACTTGTCCGGGAGCCCCGGCCTCCTTACAGAGCTCTGTGATTGTCCTTCCCTGTGCGCCAGACCTCCCAGTGGGAACTTGGTCACTGATTAAGGAAACATAACTACAGTGGGAGTGAGCGATGGGAACCTGGGTTGGAGGGGACCACGTGGCAGAGTCCATAGGTGAGCTGGAGACGAGGTGGGCGGGCCTACCAGAAAGGACACGGCCACAGAGCAGCAGTGAGACAGTCTGAGTCTCGCAGGCCTGTGGTGTTGGCTGCAAGATCTGGGCGTTCCTAGGAGTGATAGAGGGAGCCCCTAGATTCTCACTGGGTCCGCATTAGCAGAAAATCTCTGGGTGAACAAATGTCTGACCTGCGTCACAGAAACAGACAGTCACGGCCCCTCCAACAAGCCCCAGACTTGAGCCAGTTTACAGACTCAGGACCCCCCGAAGGAAGCAGGGCCAGGTCCCCTTGAGGAAAGCCCAGCACCCTGCTGAAAAGGTGTAGTGTCATTCTTTCTCCAAGCCTTCCCCAAAGGGACCAAAGGAGGGTCCCCACGGAGCCTTTCTCAGTGTAACTCTACCCTGGGGAGGCAGGTGTTGGGGGGGCTGGGAGAGAATCAGATCTTTGACTGCTGGACAGAGATTCGGAACAGACACCAATTCCAGGCAACCTAAAACGTCACTGTGGCTGGCCGTCAGAGTAGGTCGGGCGGTCCACGCACTTTTAGCTCACGTGTGTCCCACAGTGGGTCCACAGGGGCCCCAGGCCCACCACGTGTTTCTTTTCCCATTTGCAGGAGGCACCATTGGAACTGATACACTTGGCAGCAGGCAGGACCGCCCCACTGACCCCTGATCTGTCCATGCGGGCAAGCGTGGTGGGAAAGTCCACATAGAAGCCACCAGAACCGCAAGAGCAGCACCTGTCTCCGGAGAGATGCAGAGTCTAGTGCCGCCAACAAAGCCTTCAACATCGCAGGGTGGTGACTCCCACCACGGCCCCATTCAGCTCACCTCAGATGGATCTTTTTTTCAAAGACTCATTTACTTACTTGAGAGGGGGCAGGGGGGAGGGAGAGCGGGGGGGAACGGCAGCAGGAGAGGGAGAGAGAGAGACTCTCAAGCAGATGCCCCACTAAGTGCGGGAGCCAACACGGGGCTTGATCCCTGGACACTGAGATCATGACCTGAGCCGCAATCAGGAATCTGACACTTAACCGACGGAGCCACCCAGGCGCCCCAAGACAGACGGGTCTGGAGAATGACCATGAATTATCATTTGCTTAACCAGTTCGTGACTCCTGTTGTGGCTGCTGTACCCGGTGCCGTTTCTTGGCTCAAGCAAATGAACACATCCGCTGGTCCCTGGCGTACAGCTAGTGGCCTGGCAACGGCATTTTCTCCATCCCTGGGCATAAGATCCAGCCGAATTCTGTTGCTTTGGGGTAGCAAAGCCAACGATATCCCTTGACCGCATCCCCCTCACGGGTCTGTTGACGCTCCTGTCCTATGTCCTAAAATCAGTCACAGGGATCGCAGATACTTTTCCCTTCGGTGGGATATCACACTAATGACATTTACTGATTGGAGCTATTGAGCAAAAAAGCAGCAAGTCCTCTCGATTTATGGGTAAGATATTTGCACGTCAGGGAGTGGGCAATCCCACTAAGCTGCAGGGGCTTCTACCTGAAATTCGAGGGGCCCAGCACTGTAGAGTGTGTCGGGATGTCCCTTCTCAGGTGAAGGGCGAGTTGACATCTGACCCCTCCTAGAACCAAGAAAGAGGCGCAATGCCCAGGGGGTGCTTTGAATTTGGGGGGGCAACAGAGTCCTCAGGTGGGTGTGATACTCTGGCCCATTCACAGAGTCACCCAAAAAACGGCTAGTTTTGAGGGTTTCCCAGAGCAAGAGAAGGATATTCAAGGGGCCCATTTAGACCACGTGATCCAGCAAATCCAACGGCGCCTGATGCATCGGTGATAGAGAGGGACGGTCTCTGGAGCCCTCAGCAGGTCCCGATAGAAGACTCGAAGCACAGGTCTTTAGGACTTTGAGGCAGGGCTCAGGATCACCCACAGGTAACTACCCTCCTTCTGAGCAACAGTTCTGGGCCAGCCATTGGGTCTTAGTTGAGACCGAACGCTTGGCCATGGGCCCCCAAGTTGCCATGCACCCTGACTCGTCCACTGGGAGCGGGCTGGGATCTGACCCATGGAGCATGAACGGGGCCCGCACAGCAGCTCTCCCTCCTCGGATGGAAACAATACGCCTGTGGGCGGGTCAGAGCAGAGCCTGAAGCCACAAGTAAGTTCCATGAGGGAATGGCCAAATGCCCACGGTCCCTACCCTGCCACACGGCCTTCTCTCTCACAACGTGCACCCCTGACCTTACTTGGAGTCCCAGACAATCAGTTCTCAGGGAGGAGAGGTTTACAGACATTTCTGCAAGGCATGCAGACCCCACTAGGATGTGATCAGCTACAGAATTACAGCCTCTCTCTGGGACACCCCTGAAGCACTGTGGAGAAGGGGGATTCTCCAGGGGCCAGAACCTGGAACAGTACAGCTGATCGTTCACTTTGCCTGGACGTAGAAATGTCCAGACATACAATTATATACCAGCACATGGGCTGTAGCCAATGGGTTAGCTGGAGGGTTAGGAACTTGGATATTTGGGTCTCCTATAAAGGCTCGTTGAAGGATGGCCTCAACAAAGGAGAATATTAATAATCAAGATACGGATTTTATGAGGTACCTGGGTGGCCAGTCACTGGGCATCTGCCTTCGGCTCAGGTCCTGATGCCAGGGTCTTGGGATCGAGCCCCGCATCGGGCTCCCTGCTCGTCAGGAAGCCTGCTCGCTCTCTCTGCCTTTCCCTCCTGCTTGTGTTCCCTCTCTTGGTCTTTCTCTCTGTCAAATAAATAAATAAAATCTTTTTTAAAAAATATAATCAAGAGACAGATTTTAGTCATGAAGTGGGGGCCGCGTTCCCCGACCACCCCTGTCATCACCCAACAGACTCATGACCAAAGTGGCCCCAGGGACAGGGACAGAGTCTATGCATGAGGTTAGCAGCACAGACTTCCTTTCACCAAAGCTGATCTGGCTACAGTCTGGCAGAGTGCTCAGTCCGCCAGCAACAGAGACCAACGCCGAACCCCTGATATGGCACCATTTTCTGGGATGACCAGCCAGCTGCTTCCTGGGTACAGCTTGATTACATTGGACCATTTTCACCATGGAAGAAGCAGAGTTTTATTCTTACTGGAAAAGACGTTTACTCTGGGTATGGATTCTCCTTCTTCGCACACACTGCTTCTGCCAAAACTAAAACTACCATCTGCAGATTTACAAAATGCCTTATCCATGATCATGGTTCTCCACACATCATTGTTTCTGGTTAAGGAACTCACTTCATAGCAAAAGAAGTGCAGATGTGTTCATGGAATTGCACCATAGAATCCCAAGTTCCCCACTGTCCTGTAGCAGCTGGCTTGAGGATGGGGTCAAGGAACCCTTTGAAGCCTTAGTTACAGCACAGCTAGGTGGCAGTACCTTGCGGGGCTGGAGCAAGATTCTCCAGAAAGTTTTATACTCTGGACAACATCCAGCATATGTTGCTATTTCTCCAGTAGCCAGGATTCGAAGGTCCAGGTACAGTAGTATGCAAATGGGAGTGACACCACTCCCTATCGTCCCCAGTGACCCGTGAGCCAAATGTCTGCTTCCAGTTCCCTCAACTTTACTTCCTGCTGGCCCCAAGGTCTTACTTCTGGAGGGAGGAAAGTTTCCACCAGGAGTCACAGCAATGACTCCATTGAACTGGAAGTTAGGTCAGCTACTCGGGCCCTTGGAGCTCCTCAGACCCCTGAAACAACAGGCAAAGAAGGGAGTTATGGTGTTGGCTGGGGTGATGCCCCTGACCTCAAGGGGAAATTGGGCTACTCCTTCAGAATGGAGGTAAGGAAGAGTAGGTCTGGAATACAGAAGATCTCTGAGGGTGTCTCTCAGTCTTACTATGTCTAGCAACCAGTGTTCAAGGAAAACTGCAACAACCCAATCCAGGCAAGACTAATAGTGGCCCAGACCATTCAGGAATGAAGATTTGGGTCACCCCACCATATAAAGAAACACGACCAGCCAAGATGCTTACTTAAGGCAAAGGGACTAAGTAGAAGCAAGGAGTTCTAAATGCCAGCCATGACCACATGACCACTTACAGAGAAAGAGACTGTGATCGTCATGAGTATTTCCTCCTTATTCTGCTGTGAGTGTGTGTGTATGTGTTTTCTTTCCTCTCCTATTCCTTTATCATGTAACATAAGATGTATTGACTCTAAATCACATCTTTTAAGTATTGTTAATTTTACATCATGGCATTTATGTTACAGAAAATCAAGGGGAAGAGCAAACATCACTCAAGGACACTACCTCCTCGTCTGGGGAAGGAGTGGGCGTGTTTTCTGCTGTACACAGGCTAGCTGTGTTGTGTCGACAGAAGCATGACCTTGTTTGTGTTTGTTCAGAGATAAGTATGGTTTAGGAGACTCTGATGGGTGCCAAGGGTAGACCGGTGAAGGTTATTCTTATGTGTCACCTTGACTGGCCATGCATCACCCCGATTAAACATTATCTCTGAGTGTCTGACAGAGTGAGTCTGGGCGACATGAGTATCGAGTCGGTGGACTCAGTAGAGGAAATTGTTCTCCGTGGTGTGGGTGCCCACATCCAGTCTGTTGAGGGCCTGAATAGAATGAAAGGTGGAAGAAAGAGGAATTTCTCCCTTTCTCTTCCCTCTTTGAGTTGGGACGACTCACCTCCTCTTCTCCTGCCCTTGGACTGGGATTCACACCACTGGGTCCCTCGTTCTCAGACCTTCAGAACTGCTCCGTCCCCTCCTGTCGGTCTCCAGCTTGCAGACAGAAGACCATGGGATTTTCAGCCTCCAAAATTGTGTGAACCAATTCTTCATAATAAATCTCCCTTTATATACATAAGTATCCATTTGGTTTGACTCCACTGGAGAACCTGACTGATACAGTTCCTTAAAATGATGTTGGGCAGGGGTGCCTGGCTGGCTCAGTTGTTAAGTTTCTGCCTGCAGCTCAGGTCACGATCCCAGGGTCCTGGGATTGAGCCCGGTGTCAGACTCCCTGCTCAGCAGGAAGCCTGCTTCTCCCTCTCCCACTCTCCCTGTTTGTGTTCCCTCTCTCACAGTGTCTCTCTCTGTCAAATAAATAGATAAAATCTTAAAAAAAAAAAAGTAATGTTGGGCATTCAAGAAAGGTGTAACTCTCACATCAAAATAAATTCTGGATTCTAGATAGATGTAGAATTCAAATATGTATTTTAATGAAACCATGAAAGTACTAAATGAAAATGGTGGTACATATTTACATAATCTTAAAGAAGTTTTTCCTGAATATCGCTCCAAAGGCAAAACGCACGAAAGCTGGCTTTGAGTACCTAAAATGTAATCTCTGCATCGCCAAGGAGAAAAAATAATACAGACACTAATTTTTTAAATGTAGATAATTATCTCGTATTCACTGTACTCCAGGCACTGAGGTAAGCACATTATTAAATCATCCAATCCCCATAAAAAGCCTACCAAGTGTGAACACGACCTTCAATTACAGATGAAAAACAAAGGCTCTTGTAGGTGAAGGGATGCACCCAAAGTCACACAGTGAGGAAGTGACAGGGCAGTGTGACCGTGTAAGCCCTCAACCACAAAAGAAACACATACCACAGACTGGAAAACCTGAGAACGTTTCTTGAACCCTCCACCGAAAGCAAAGATTAATATCTTCATGACGGTAATACCTATATGCACTCTTACCAATAAGAACGAGACAAACACCTCAATAGAAAAACAGGCAAAGGAAGTAATATAAGAAGGCAATCCACACAGGAAGTAATTCAGTCAATATCTGTTTAAAAAAATAATAAAATAATATTCAACGCACACACACCCCAGTTATCAAACAGAGGCGAATTTAAGCAAGGCAGCTTCCTCCTCTATCAAACTGGATGAGATTCTGAAGAATTTGTCTCCATGGCAGCCATCCTTGCACGTTGGGTTCTTTCAGAAACAGTCTGGAATGGGGTTAGTGGCATGGGGTATTGATTAAGGACTGGCCTTTGGATCAATCCCTGTGGAAGGGAGGAAGGGAAGGGCAGGTCAGAGGCAGAAGGAAGACTTTAACACTCCCTGGGCTGGAATGACCCCATGAGCGCTGTCCTCACTTGGGTGGAGCTGGCTGACCTTTATACCCCCACACTGACGTGTCACCCAGGAGGCCGCCCCAGGAGCGGTCATGACTCTGGGCGAGGTGGCTCTTTGCAACTGAGCGATCCCTGAAGGGGCTGACTGCGGAAGGCCCTCCCAGGAGCTGGGGTGACAGGTCTTTCTTTCCCGGAAGAGGAATGTGGGTGACTCATCACAAAGATACCGAAAAAGGCATATTAGAAGTCCTTTAAATAGGCAACCCACTTCTCTGTGCTCCATGACAGAGTTAAAAGAGGGCTAGACTCCCCATTCTTGTAAGACCTGCATGCCTCCCTCCCCACCTCCACACCCTGCTCCCATTTGCCACCTTATCTTCCCCGGGGACCCCTGGAGTCTCTCCCATGATGCCGTGTACCCACTGCTCCACCTTGGGAACAGCATGTGCTGTTGCAACAGCTGCTTGTTCCATTTCCAGGCATCTTACAGGCTGCTTGTTAATCCATCGGTAGCTTAAAATGAACCATCATAGGAGTATTTATACCATGGAAATGGGCAAATGCTACGGGCAGGACCAAAAGAGAGTCGTGAATTCTGTAGCTATGTTCTCACCAACTGAAGATGCCAAGGTTCCTAGGCTATCCCTTGGGACCTGAATCCAGCCCCATCCTCCATCCCTCCTCCACTCCCAGAGGCCTTCACTGTGCACTCTAGAACTTGAGACTTAAGATGCACCGTGAGTAAGAGCATCTCTCTCCCGCGAGTCCTCTCCGCCATCTTGCTCTGGCTGGAACCTAGCCCTCCATGGCAACCCCCACCCACCACCCCTTGCCCCTTAGGTTTATTTCCAGACTACCGTCCCTCCCCCCTTCCCCAAACCCTCCAGCTCCTGGTTGCCACTGTCTTCTAATCCCTCTTACTTGTTCCTAAAAGATTTCCACTCCTGGCTCATTGCCATTCACCCTAAACCACTCCTGTCCTGAATTTTGGTGATTTGACTATCCACAGAGATGGCTTCTCCGTTCCTCGACCTCTGCCCCTTCACAGGTCTTGTCCTCCGGGCCTTCTCAGCCACACTCCCCATGATCAGTCTCCAGCTGTGTGCTGCCCAGTACAGTGGCCACAGCCGACTGATGCTGGTCCAAAATGAGATGTGCTGTCAGTATAAAATACAGATTTGAAAGACTTGTCATAGAAAAAAATTTTTAAATACCTCATCAATCATTTTTTGAGGCCTCCATTACTCTTAGGATGTTTTAAACTTTTTTTCCAACTTTATTGAGGTATAATTGACAAGTAATAATTGTATATTCACAGTGTGTACATTTAATTTACACATATTTAATATATGTGTACATTGTGAAGGAATTACTACAAGCAAGCTAATTAATGTATCCATCACCTCACAATGTGTGTGCATATGTGATGTGTATGTGTGTGTGTGATGAATGAGAACATTTAAGATCTACTCTTTAAGGGGCCTCTGGGTGGCTCAGTTGGTTAAGTGTCCAACTCTTGGTTGCGGCTCAGGTCATGATCTCAGGATCCTGGGATTGAGCCCCAGATCTGTCCACAAACAGAGGGGAGCCTGCTTAAAATTCTCTTTCCCTCTCTCTCTGCCCCTCCCTCACTCTAAAAAAAAAAAAAAGATCAACTCTTCTAGCAAATTTCAAGGACAAAATACAGGAGTCTTAACTATAGTCAAGTCACCGTGTCATACATCAGGGCTCTGTCATACATCAGGGCTCTGGGACGTAGTCATCCTGCATAACCAAAACTTGTGCCCTTTGACAAATATCCTTCTTTTTATGGCTGACTAATAGTCCATTGTGTGTATATAACCCCTTTTCTTTATACATTAATCCTTTTCTCCACATCCTTGCCAACCCTGCTAATCTTTTGTCTTTTTGGTAATTCTAACTAGGTGAGGTGGGATCTCATTATGGTTTTTATTTGTGGTTCCCTGATGATGAGTGATGTGGAGCATTTTCCTGAAAACCTGTTGGCCATTCTCATGTCTTCCTTTGAGAACTGTCTATTCAGGTCCTTTGCCCATTTTTTCATTGGGTTATTTGGTTTGTTTGGGATATATATATATTCCAGTAGGGGTTCATACCCAAAAGTATAAGGAACTTAAACAGATTTTATATATATATATATATATATATATATATATATATATATATATATAATAGACATTACAGAGATATAGAGATATATTATATAGATAGATTATAGATATTATAGATCTATATAAACAGATTATATATATATATATAATCTGTTTAAGTTCCTTATACATTTTGGGTATGAACCCCTACTGGATATATGGCTTGCAAATATTTCTTCCCATGCTGTAGGTTATCTCTGCATTCTATTGATGGCTTCCTTTGCTGGGCAGAAGCTTTTTAGTTTGATGCAATCCCATTTCTCTATTTTTGCTTTTGTTGTTTGTGCTTTTAGGGCCAGAAGAACCATTGTTCTAACCAATGTCAAGAAGCTTTTCCCCTATGTCTTCTCCACTAATAATTCCTAAAATTTAAATGAATGTTGGAATGATTATCTCTGAGATGTATGCAGTCAAATAAAATGTGTTTTTAAATTATTTTTGCCCATTTCTTCTTACTTTTCTAGTGTGGCTACTAGAGAGCTGCCAGCTGCCTGGGTGGCTCACCTCTGCTCCCCCCACACAGTATCTCTGTCAGGCCACACTGCTCTGGACCTTGCCATTTACCCAAACTGTTGCTCCTTCCATAACCTCCGTTTCAAGCATGCCACCTCTGGACCACCACCCTTCATCTGTCCGACTCACGCCGCGGTGCCATCTCTCTCTCCCTATACTGCATACACCCGGGAAAACCTCTAACCCGGTTAACTACAACACCATGCCAGCACGTGTTAGGCTGAAGGACACTGCAAGGAAACTTGCAAACAGGGTGACTGGTCTCCTTTCAAATCTCCTATGCTGAACTCAAGTACTTCCATAGTGCAGGCTGGTCATCCTATTCTATTTCCAGGACTTTCTCCTCAAAATCTCAGCATTTCCTTCCCCGTTTCAAGACATCATACCAGCGGATGACTTATTTCCGATTTCACTGAGGAAGGGACGTGAGCCAGGAGAACAATGACGGCCCCCCCCGCATCTGCCCCCCCCCCCGCATCTGCCCAGCCCCCCCGCATCTGCCCAGCCGCCCTGACCCGTCTTACCCTGGTCGTGTGTTAAACACCGACCCCCATTTATGAACTAGCTCCCACCTCTGCAGCAACTTTCTGTCACCCCTTATCTTCCCGCTCTACTGGATAAATCCCATCATTTACCATTAAGAAAAAACTCTGGATTTTTCATTCCATTTCCCTCCTCTTTTCAGGAAGGGTTTTTGAAAGTGTCAATTCTCACCCTCTCCAATTCCTCTCTTCCCATTTTCTCTGGAACCCATTTCAGTCATGCTTCTGCCTCTTACCAGTGCAATGAAACTCTTCATTGCTTCTCTGTGTCACATGGGACAAAAGCTAAAGCCCTTACAATGGCCCACAAGCCCTATATGACACCTACATGATCTGGTCTCCCATTATTATCATCCCTCAGCAGCCACCATTCTATATGGAGGACCTAAGCCAAATATTCCACAGCCAATTTCTGAGAGAGAACCTGGAAAACATGTGTGGACCCAAGAACCCCTTCTTTCTGGCTACCAAGAGGACTCAGAAATCCTACAGCCCACCCCATACCTCCCCACTATCTCCAGCAGAGGAACGGAGGTTGGTGGGGGGGGCTGTAAAAAATCTGACTGACCATGCGTTTCGATCTAAGAACAAGGAGTTTCTCAAAGGACTGTTTGGATTATTGTATTAGCCTAAGGTCACTACACTGGACTCTCTTTTGCTCCCCTCCTTATTACTCAGCAGATGATACCTCTCAAGAAAGATCAGATGAAGTAGGAAAATAAAAAATCTGTTTTCTTTGCACATCTGATGTATTGTGAGTGATTTTGTGACCCTGCAAATGCACACATATGCACAGAAAAAAAAAGGTGACAAAATTAGACCCAAATGGATAAGTGGATTTTATGTTCTTCTTTATATTTTTGTTATTTTCTGATTTTTTTTTACAGTGAGTATGAGCTGATTTTAACATTAGAAGAGCATTTTCAATTTTAAAAGAAGGTAGAAATTTTCACTCACAAATGAGATGAATAGAGACTAGATTTACTCTCGTCCTGAAACAACCGAAATAAACTGGACCAAATATGTGAAATCAAAGTTCTCAACTCATTGGGTATCAGACAACAAAACATAATAATCTTTGAGAATGTGGGAATAAACTACATGAACCCCTCAATTACCTAATCTTACTTTCATGAGAGGACTTCCAAGCCACAGCAAGGAAGGGGGGACCCAGAAGAATTTGGCAGACTTCTCGAGGTGAGAAGACAGAGCAGAGAGTCTAGGGAGAAGAAGATAGCCAGAACTCTTAGCCCGGAAGATCCAAGAAGAGAGAGCTGCGCAGAGGCAGAACCCAGAGATCGGCAGAGTCCCCCTCAAGCATTCAGCAGCGAACTGATAAGCCCATGCCCCTGAGAAAACGATCCAAAGTGTGGGTAGAGGGAACTAACAGGGCTAAGGGTGACAATGCCTGGTATTCACATAGGGCTGGGAATAGTGTCTTGAAAAACTCATAACTCATAAGGCATTGGGTAAAACATTCAAGAAGGCCTTGCCTCGATAGTGAGAAATAATTAGTCCTAGAATAGAAGCTGTTATGTGTCCACCTAACATATCATAAAGCAAGCCCAGAGAGGATCAAACTGTGTCTAAGAAACTTAACTGTGTTCCAAAACAAACTTCAAGAACATTTATAACTACAAAATATCTAGCCCCCAACAAATTAAAAAGATAATATCAAGCATCCAATCAAAAATTTCCAGATATGCAAAAAAGCCAGAAAACAGAAGAAGGAGAATACGTGGGGCACCTGGGTGGCTCAGTCACTAAAGCACCCAACTCCTGATTTCAGAGCAGGTTCTGATCTCAGGGTTGTCAGATCGAGCCTCATTCTGTCTCTGCATGGAGCCTGTGGAGATTCTCTCTCTCCCTTTCCCTCTGCACACACTCACCCCTCTCCTTCTCTTAAAAAAAAAAAAGAAGAAGAAGAAGAAGAAGGAGACTACTCAGTCCATCAAAATCAACTCAGAACTGAGATAGACAAGAGAATTAGTACACAAAGATATTAAAACAGTTATTAAAACTGTATTCCATATGTTCTAATGTTACAAAGAGACATGGACATAAAAAAGACTCAAATCAATTTGTTAGAGATAAAAACTAAAATGTCTGAGGGGCGCCTGGGTGGCTCAGTGGGTTAAAGCCTCTGCCTTTGGCTCAGGTCATGATCCCAGGGTCCTGAGATCGAGCCCCACATCGGGCTCTCTGCTCAGAGGGAGCCTGCTTCCCCCCTCTCTCCGCCTACCTCTCTGCCTACTTGTGATCTCTGTCTGTCAAATAAATAAATAAAAATCTTTAAAAAAAAAAACTAAAATGTATGAAATGAAAAGAACACTGGATGAAATTAATGGCAAATTGACATTAAAGAAAAAAGATTAGTTAAAGATAGCAACAGAAACTGCCCAAAATAAAACACAAAGAAAAAAATATATTAATGAAAAAACATCAGTAAGCTGTGGGGCAACTTTGAGTGGCTTAACATACATACAATTAGAATCCCCAAATGAGAGGAGAGAAGGGTTCAGAAAAACTTAAAGAAATAATGGCCCAGGGGCGCCTGGGTGGCTCAGTGGGTTAAGCCGCTGCCTTCGGCTCAGGTCATGATCTCGGGGACCTGGGATCGAGTCCCGCATCGGGCTCTCTGCTCAGCAGGGAGCCTGCTTCCTCCTCTCTCTCTCTCTGCCTCTCTGCCCACTTGTGATTTCTCTCTGTCAAATAAATAAATAAAATCTTTAAAAAAAAAAAAAAGAAAAGAAATAATGGCCCAAATCTGCCAATTTGATGATAACTATAAACCCAAAGATCTAGGTCCAAAGTCCAAAGAACAAGATAAAAACTCCATCAAGGTATATTGTAAGCTAATAGCACAAAACCTTTAATAAAGAAAAAATCTTAAAAGCAACTGGAGGAAAACAAACACATCATGCACAGAGGCACAAAGATAAAATGGTAGCAGATTTATCACTAGAACAAATGTATGCAAGAAGGCAATAGGGCAACATCTTTAAATCACTGAAAGAAAAAACCTGCCAACCTAGAGGTCTATGCCCAGCAAAAATAATTTTTTAATGAAAGTTAAATATAATTTCAGACATACACAAGCTTAAGGAATTTACTAACAGATCCACACTATGAAACATGTTAAAGACTGTTATTTATATAGAAGGAAAATGATTTCAGGTAAAAGCATGATCTACACAAAGGAATGAAGAGCACTGGAAAGGTTAACTAGATGAATTAATAGCTAAGATTTGTGTCTTACTATTTACAATTCTTTAAAATAATTTATTATCTAAACAAAACAAAAAATGATGTGTTGTGGGATTTATAACATATCTATGAATACATGTATGACAACAACATAAAGTCCACAAGGACAGCTATGACAGTATATTATTACAAGGTTCTTATTCTATATGTGAATATACATGACATAACATCACATGGAGGTAAAGTGTGATAAGTTAAATATGTATACTGTAAACCCTAAAGCAACCACTAAAATAACAAAGGTTTACAGCTAAAAATCCAACAAAGGAGGTGTGCCTGGGGGCTCAGTCTGTGAAGAGTCTGACCTCATAGGCAGAGGTCATGATCTTGTACTCAGCAGCGAGTCTGCTTGTTCCTCTGCCCCTCCCCCACTCATACTCTCTCTCAGATAAATGACATCTTGAAAAATAAATAAATAAATAAAAATTCACTGAAGAAGTTAAAATGGAAACATAAAAGTTACTTAGTTAATACAATAGAAGGCAGAAAAAGAGGAGGAAAAAAACCCAAAGAACAGGTAGACAAATAGAAAAACATAGCAAGAGCACTGGGTATTATACACAACTGATAGTGTTGAAAACTACATCTGAAACTCATGATGTACTAAGTGTTGGCTAATTGAATTTAAATTTAAAAAAAAAAAAAGAAAAACACAGCAAGATTATAGACTTAAACCGAACCATACCAATAATCACACTATATGTAAGTGGTCTAAACACCCAAATTTAAAGGCAGAGATGGTCAGATTGGATTAAAAAGCAACACCCAGGGGTGCCTGGGTGGCTCAGTGGGCTAAAGCCTCTGTCTTCACTTGGATCATGATCCTGGGGTCTCAGGATCAAGCCCTGCATCAGGTCTCTGCTCAGCGAGGAGCCTGCTTCCCCCCTCTCTCTCTGCCTGCCTCTCTGCCTACTTGTGATCTCTGCCAGTCAAATAAATTTTAAAAATCTTAAAAAAAAAATAACACCCAACTACTTGTTGCCTACAAGAAATGCAGTTTAAATACAGAGAAATTCAGAGACTAAAGGTAACAGGAAGGAAAAGCACATTTCCATGCCAACACTGGTCAAAAAAAAGGCTCAAGTGACTATATTAATATCAAACTAAATTTGAGAGAGAAAAAATATTTCCAATGATGAATTAAATCATTTTGTAATGATAAAGGTGCTAATTCATTAAAAGGACGTAAGAATCCTAAGCACTGTTGACCTTAATAATGAGTAAGGGCTAGGCAGGGAGAGATAGGTAGGGGCTTTGTGATCCAGCTCATGGAAATCCCCAAAATGTGGAGGTGTGGAAGAACCAGAGATAAGGGGACAAATAAGACCACCCTACCTTAGGCATATGAGGTGGAGGACCACCCTGTCTTAGGCATGTGGGGTGGGTTGTGTTGGGGGGGTGTCTTTATGGTAATAGCCTGTGACCAACAAAGAATAACCAGATCCCAAGAAGGCAGTAAGCTGTGGCAGGTGTTATCAATAGAGATGTTGAAAGGATTTAAGTTCCCTGCTTAGCTTTCTATAAAAGACCAACTAAAGTGCCTCATTGGCAACCCTCTCAGGACCCCTTTCACTCTTGAGAGCTTTTTCTGTATCTTCACTTAATACATTTTTATTACTTTACTCAGTCTCCATTGTCCTCAAGATTCATTCTTTGACTCCATTAGACGGGAACCTAGCTCTCCCACTTCAATAACAGAGCCTGAAAATACAAGAAGCAAAAACTGTTAGAATGGCAAGGAGAAACAGACAAATCCATAATTAGAGTTGGAGATTTCAAAGACTTTTTTTCAATAATTGATAGACTAAGTGGACAGAACATCAACAAGAATAAATCAGACTTGAGCAACATTATCAACCAACTTGACCTGACTGGCACTTACTGCACAGTTCACTCAACAGCCAGAAAAGCACACATTCTTTGCAAGTGCACATGGAACATTCATCAAGATAAATCATATGCTTGGCCAGAAAACAAGTTATCAATAAGTTTTAAAGGATTCATGTAATTCAGAGCCTGCTCTCTGGCTACAGTGGAATTAAATCACAAGTCAATAACAGAAAGACAATCTGGAAAATGTCCTGTTATTTGGAGATTGGAAACTTAAGTATCCTTCTAAACAACCGTGGATCAAAGAAGATGTCAAAGAGGAAAGTACAAAGTTTTCTGAACTGAAGGAAAATGAAGACATTATGTTTAGGAATGGGGGGTTGCCCTTCATCACACGCTGAATTGTGTTCCTCCAAAATTCATTGGTTAAACCTTGACCCCCAAAGTGACAGTATTTGGAGATGGGGCCTTTCGGGAGGGGATCAAGGTTAAACAAGGTCATAAGTATGGAGCCCTAACCTGACAGGGTGGTGTCCTTCTGAGAAGAGGGAGAAATGCCACAGGTCTCTCTCTCCACACATGTGGAGGAACAGTCATGGGAGGACCCAGCAGGTCACTGGTCACCTGCAAGCCAGGAAGAGAGCTCTCCTCAGAAATCAGCCCTAGAGGAGTCAAGATGGCGGAGAAGCAGCAGGCTGAGACTACTTCAGGGAGCAGGAGATCAGCTAGAGAGCTTATCTAATGATTGCAAACACCTGCAAATCCATCGGCAGATCGAAGAGAAGAAGAACAGCAATTCTAGAAACAGAAAAACAAGCACTATCTGAAAGGTAGGACTGGCCAAGAAGTGAATCCAAAGCGATGGGAAGATAGACCCCGGGGGGAGGAGCCAGCTCCCGGCCAGCGGCGGAGCAACGGCGCACAAAATCAGGACTTTTAAAAGTCTGTTCCGCTGAGGGACATCGCTCCAGAGGCTAAACCGGGGTGAAGCTCATGCGGGGTCACAGAAGGATCGGGGGTGTCTGAGTGTCGCAGAGCTTGCGGGTATTGGAACGGGAAAGCCGGCTGCAGAGACAGAGCCGACAGTAAGCTCGCAGCTCGGTGTTACCTTGAACCAGTCGCAGGCGTAACTGGGCGCTGTTCTCTGAGGGCGCACTGAGGAGTGCGGCCCTGGGCTCTCCGCTCCTCCAGGCCAGAGACCAGGAGGCCGCCATTTGTATTCCCGTCCTCCGGAACTCTACGGAAAGCGCTCAGGGAACAAAAGCTCCTGAAAGCAAACCCGAGGGGATTACTCACCCCGGCCCCGGGTAAGGGCTGTGTAATTCCGCCTGGGGCAAAGACACTTGAGATTCACTACACCAGGCCCCTCCCCCAGAAGATCGACAAGAAATCCAGCCAAGACCAAGTTCACCTACCAAGGAGTGCGGTTTCAATACCAAGGAGAGCAGCAGAATTCCAGAGGAGGAGAAAGCCAAGTATGGAACTCATGGCTTTCTCCCCATGATTCTTTAGTCTTGCAGTTAATTTAATTTTTTTTCTTTTTTAATTTTTTTCTCTTCTGCTAAAATTTTTTTAACTTTTACCCTTTTCTTTTTTAATGATTTTTAATTAGTTTATCTAATATATATTTTTTCTTTTTTATACTTTTTCTTTATTTGTTTTCTTTTTTTAATTGTTTCTTTTCTTTTCTTTTCTTTTCTTTCTGAACCTCCTTTTATCCCCTTTCTCCCCCCTCCTGCTCCTTCATATACTCTTATCTGGACAAAATGACAAGGCGGAAGAACTCACCACAAAAAAAAGAACAAGAGGCAGTACCGAAGGCTAGGGACCTAATCAATACAGACATTGGTAATATGTCAGATCTAGAGTTCAGAATGACAATTCTCAAGGTTCTAGCCGGGCTTGAAAAAGGCATGGAAGATATTAGAGAAACCCTCTTGGGAGATATAAAAGCCCTTTCTGGAGAAATAAAAGAACTAAAATCTAACCAAATTGAAATAAAAAAAGCTATTAATGAGGTTCAATCAAAAATGGAGGCTCTCACTGCTATGAAAAATGAGGCAGAAGAAAGAATTAGCAATATAGAAGACCAAATGACAGAGAATAAAGAAGCTGAGCAAAAGAGGGACAAACAGCTACTGGACCATGAGGGGAGAATTTGAGAGATAAGTGACACAGTAAGATGAAACATTAGAATAATTGAGATTCCAGAAGAAGAAGAAAGAGAGAGGGGAGCAGAAGGTATACTGGAGAGAATTATTGGAGATAATTTCCCCAATATGGCAAAGGGAACAAGCATCAAAACTCAGGAGGTGCAGAGAATGCCCCTCAGAATCAATAAGAATAGGTCCACACCCCATCACCTAATAGTAAAATTTACAAGTCTTAGTGACAAAGAGAAAATCCTGAAAGCAGCCCAGGGAAAAGAAGTCTGTAACATACAATGGTAAAAATATTAGATTGGCAGCAGACTTATCCACAGAGACCTCACAGGCCAGAAAGAGCTGGCATGATATATTCAGAGCACTAAATGAGAAAAACATGCAGCCAAGAATACTATAGCCAGCTAGGCTATCATTGAAAATAGAAGGAGAGATTAAAAGCTTCCAGGACAAACAAAAACTGAAAGAATTTGTAAGCACCAAACCAGCTCTACAGGAAATATTGAAAGGGGTCCTCTAAGCAAAGAGAGAGCCTACAAGTGGTAGATCAGAAAGGAACAGAGACAATATACAGTAACAGTCACCTTACAGGCAATACAATGGCACTAAATTCATATCTCTCAATAGTTACCCTGAATGTTAATGGGCTAAATGCCCCAATCAAAAGACACAGGGTATCAGAATGGATAAAAAAAACAAAACCCATCTATATGTTGCCTACAAGAAACTCATTTTAAGCCCGAAGACACCTCCAGATTTAAAGTGAGGAGGTGGAAAAGAATTTTCCATGCTAATGGACATCAGAAGAAAGCTGGGGTGGCAATCCTTATATCAGATCAATTAGATTTTAAGCCAAAGACTATAATAAGAGATGAGGAAGGACACTATATCATACTCAAAGGGTCTGTCCAACAAGATCTAAGAATTTTAAATATCTATGCCCCCAACGTGGGAGCAGCCAACTATATAAACCAATTAATAACAAAATCAAAGAAACACATCAACAATAATACAATAATAGTAGGGGACTTTAACACTCCCCTCACTGAAATGGGCAGATCATCCAAGCAAAAGATAAACAAGGAAATAAAGGCCTTAAATGACACACTGGACCAGATGGACATCACAGATATATTCAGAACATTTCATCCCAAAGCAACAGAATACACATTCTTCTCTAGTGCACATGGAACATTCTCCAGAATAGATCACATCCTCGGTCATAAATCAGATCTCAACCGGTATCAAAAGATTGGGATCATTCCCTGCATATTTTCAGACCACAATGCTCTGAAGCTAGAACTTAACCACAAGAAGAAATTTGGAAAGAACCCAAGTACGTGGAGACTAAACAGCATCCTTCTAAAGAATGAATGGGTCAACCAGGAAATTAAAGAAGAATTGAAAAAAAAATCATGGAAACAAATGATAATGAAAACACAATGGTTCAAAATCTGTGGGACACAACAAAGGCAGTCCTGAGAGGAAAATATATAGCAGTACAAGTCTTTCTCAAGAAACAAGAAAGGTTTCAGGTACACAACCTAACCCTACACCTAAAGGAGCTGGAGAAAGAAGAAAGAAACCCTAAACCCAGCAGGAGAAGAAAAATCATAAAGATTAGAGCAGAAATCAACGAAATAGAAACCAAAAAAAAATAGAAAAAATCAATGAAACTAGGAGCTGGTTCTTTGAAAGAATTAATAAGATTGATAAACCCCTGGCCAGACTTATCAAAAAGAAAAGAGAAAGGACCCAAATAAATAAAATCATGAATGAAAGAGGAGAGATCACAACTAACACCAAAGAAATACAAACAATTATAAGAACATAGTATGAGCAACTCTACGCCAACAAATTTGACAATCTGGAAGAAATGGATGCATTCTTAGAAACATATAAACTACCACAACTGAACCAGGAAGAAATAGAAAACCTGAACAGACCCATAACCAGTGAGGGAATTGAAACAGTCATCAAAAATCTCCAAACAAACAATAGCCCAGGGCCAGACAGCTTCCCAGGGGAATTCTACCAAACATTTAAAGAAGAACTAATTCCCATTCTCCTGAAACTGTTCCAAAAAATAGAAATGGAAGGAAAACTTCCAAACTCATTTTATGAGGCCAGCATCACCTTGATCCCAAAACCAGACAAGGATCCCATCAAAAAAGAGAGCTATAGACCAATATCCTTGATGAACACAGATGCGAAAAGTCTCACCAAAATACTGGCCAATAGGATTCAACAGTACATTAAAAGGATTATTCACCACGACCAAGTGGGATTTATTCCAGGGCTGCAAGGTTGGTTCAACATCCGCAAATCAATCAATGTGATACAACAGATCAATAAAAGAAAGAACAAGAACCATATGATACTCTCCATGGATGCTGAAAAAGCATTTGACAAAGTACAGCATCCCTTCCTGATCAAAACTCTTCAAAGTGTAGGGATAGAGGGCACATACCTCAATATCATCAAAGCCATCTATGAAAAACCCACCACAAATATCATTCTCAATGGAGAAAAACTGAAAGCTTTTCTGCTAAGGTCAGGAACACAGCAGGGATGTCCATTATCACCACTGCTATTCAACATAGTACTAGAAGTCCTAGCCTCAGCAATCAGACAACAAAAGGAAATTGAAGGCATCCAAATCGGCAAAGAAGAAGTCAAACTATCACTCTTCGCAGATGATATGATACTATATGTGGAAAACCCAAGAGACTCCACTCCAAAACTGCTAAAACTTGTACAGGAATTTAGTAAAGTGTCAGGATATAAAATCAATGCACAGAAATCAGTTGCATTTCTCTATACCAACAACAAGACAGAAGAAAGAGAACTTAAGGAGTCAATCCCATTTACAACTGCGCCCAAAACCATAAGATACCTAGGAATAAACCTAACCAAAGAGGCAAAGAATCTGTACTCAGAAAACTATAAAATACTCATGAAAGAAATTGAGGAAGACACGAAGAAATGGAAAAATGTTCCATGCTCCTGGATTGGAAGAATAAACGTTGTGAAAATGTCTATGCTACCTAAAGCAATCTACACATTTAATGCAATTCCTATCAAAGTACCATCCATCTTTTTCAAAGAAATGGAACAAATAATCCTAAAATTTATATGGAACCAGAAAAGACCTCAAATAGACAAAGGAATATTGAAAAAGAAAGCCAAAGTTGGTGGCATCACAATTCCGGATGTAAAGCTCTATTACAAAGCTGTCATCATCAAGACAGCATGGTACTGGCACAAAAACAGACACATAGATCAATGGAACAGAATACAGAGCCAGAAATAGACCCTCAACTCTATGGTCAACTAATCTTCGACAAAGCAGGAAAGAATGTCCAGTGGAAAAAAGACAGCCTCTTCAATAAATGGTGTTGGGAAAATTGGACAGCCACATGCAGAAAAATGAAATTGGACCATTTCCTTACACCACACATGAAAATAGACTTAAAATGGATGAAGGACCTCAATGTGAGAAAGGAATCCATCAAAATCCTTGAGGAGAACACAGGCAGCAACCTCTTTGACCTCAGCCGCAGCAACATCTTCCTAGGAACATCGCCAAAGGCAAGGGAAGCAAGGGCAAAAATGAACTATTGGGATTTTATCAAGATCAAAAGGTTTTGCACAGCAAAGGAAACAGTTAACAAAACCAAAAGACAATTGACAGAATGGGAGAAGATATTTGCAAACGACATATCAGAAAAAGGACTAGTGTCCAAAATCTATAAAGAACTTAGCAAACTCAACACCCAAAGAACAAATAATCCAATCAAGAAATGGGCAGAGGACATGAACAGACAGTGCTGCAAAGAAGACGTCCAGATGGCCAACAGACACATGAAAAAATTCTCAACATCATTCAGCATCAGGGAAATACAAATCAAAACCACAATGAGATACCACCTCACACCAGTCAGAATGGCTAAAATTAACAAGTCAGGAAACGACAGTGATACAAACGTAGTGATCCAAAGGGGCACGTGCACCCGAATGTTTATAGCAGCAATGTCTACAATAGCCAAACTATGGAAAGAACCTAGATGTCCATCAACAGATGAATGGATCAAGAAGATGTGGTATATATACACAATGGAATACTATGCAGCCATCAAAAGAAATGAAATCTTGCCATTTACGACAACGTGGATGGAACTAGAGCGTATCATGCTTAGCGAATTAAGTCAAGCGGAGAAAGACAACTATCATATGATCTCCCTTATATGAGGAAGTGGTGATGCAACATGGGGGGTTAAGGGGGTAGGAGAAGAATAAATGAAATAAGATGGGATTGGGAAGGAGACAAACCATAATTGACTCTTAATCTCACAAAACAAACTGAGGGTTGCTGGGGGGAGGGGGTTTGGGAGAAGGGGAGTGGGGTTATGGACATTGGGGAGGGTATGTGCTATGGTGAGTGCTGTGAAGTGTGTAAACCTGGAGATTCACAGACCTGTACCCCGGGGGATAAAAATATATGTTTATAAAAAAATTTAAAATTTAAAAAAAAAGAAAAGGAATCAGCCCTAAATCACCTTGATCTCAGTTGTCTAGCCTCCAGAACTGTGAGAAAATTAATTCTGTTTTTAAGCCACCCGGTCTGTGGTATCTTGTTATGACAGTGAGCTGACAAATATACCATTAAAACTACCTGCGGGAAACTTATAACATGAAACGCCTGTACTAGAAAAAAAAATAGAACAATCTCAAATT
Source organism: Mustela nivalis (assembly GCF_964662115.1). Taxonomy (NCBI): domain Eukaryota; kingdom Metazoa; phylum Chordata; class Mammalia; order Carnivora; family Mustelidae; genus Mustela; species Mustela nivalis. The sequence continues at coordinate 4,526,885 of NC_139025.1, read as the reverse complement.
GATGACCTAAGCATCCACTTTAAGAAACCAAAGAAAGAAGAGCAAATTAAACTCAGAAGAAAGGAAATAATCACAATTTAAGTGGAAATCATCAAAATAGAAAGAGAAAAAACAATAGATTAAAATCATTAAAACCAAAAGCTGATTCTTTGAGAAGATTGAGGAAATGAATAAACCTCTCATGGACCGATCCGGAGGGGGGAAAAAAGACACGAATTACCAAACTCTAGAACAAGACTCTGCAATATTACAAAGATGGTAAGGCAATATTAGGAACAACTAGACCTGGCCTGCAAACTAGACCATTCAGATGAAAAGCACAAACACCTCCAGTGACACGAACCCTACAAGTTCTCTAAAAAAGACATCAAGAGCCTGAAGAGCCTCCTCTATCCTCTGTTTATCTACCTACTCTCCATTCACCGTCTTTAAGGAAATAGCATTGACCGTGAAAGATCTTCCCTCAGAGAAAACCAGTGAGTTCTACAAAGGAGGAGATAATATTCATTCTACAAAAATTCCTCCAGAAAACTGAAAAAGAGTGTTTCCCAACGTGTATGAAACCAGTATGATGTTGGAACTAAAACCGAAGGGATTAAAACCCCCCAAAAAAGAAAGAAAGAAAAGTAGAGAGACCAATATTCCTCCTGCACATGGACACAAACACGCAACCACAATTGTAGCAGATAGAGTCCAACCACCTGCGGAAGAGGACGGCACGTCATGGCCAGGTGGGGCTCATCCCAGGACATGGGTTACGTTATTGATCATGAGGCCATGGAAATGAGTCTCAAAATCCTGACTCTGTGGGAGAGGGAGCAGACATAAAATGAGTACACATTTCATGGATGTAGAATTGTAGGAAATACTGCGGAAGATAGAGAACAGAGAGCAGATCAATGGTTGCCTGGGGTGGGGGTACCAGGGGGACAGGGGAAGACCCCCTGGGTAGCCACATAGGGTTGTTATCTTGATAACGGTGAAGGCTTTCTAGGCATGTGTGATGTCAAAATGCAGTGAATCCGGGGCACCTGGCAGGCTCGGTCAGCAGAGCCTGCGACGTTCGATCTTAGGGTCATGAGTTCGAGCCCCAATCTGGGTGTAGAGATTACTTAAAAAAAAAAAAAAAAGCCTCAGTAAATTGTGCACTTTAAATACGTGTAGTTTCGTGTGTTTCAGTGGATTCAAACTCCATAAAGCTATTTATAACCATAAAAGGAAGAATCGCACGTGGGAACGCTTTCTCCTCTCCAAAACCTGCCTCCCTGGCTATCTGCTCTGGAATATTGAATCACTGGGAAGGCTGATGCTCTCTGCCCCCCACCCCAGGATGCTGCCCTCCACAAGTTCTCAAGGGGCTGGGATGGGGTAGGGGGCGCTCGGGGCCCAGCTGCAATTTGTCTTAAAAAACCACAGTTAGATAATAATAATAATAAATTTTTTCAAAAGAGAGTTGCCTGGGTGGTCAGTTGAGCATCGACCTTCGGCTCAGCTCATGACCTTGGGGTTCTGGGATCGAGTCCCATGTTGGGCTCCCTGCTGGGATTCTGCTTCTCACTCTTCTCTTCCCCCTGCCGTGCTCTCTCTCTTTCTCTCTCACTCAAAATAAATGAATTTTTTAAAAAGATAAAAATAAATAAAAATCCAGAGTTACTTATTTCCAAGAGGCCCTAAGTCTAGGGCTGCCCATGGTTAGGGCCAAGCTCTTTTCTCCTTACACTTCATACATTTTCCTTCTAGAACTGCTGGCGGTTTTGCACCTCCTCCCAGAGACACTGATTTTGGTGTGTCTCCAAAAGAACCCACGCCTGGTTTTCAATGTTCTTAGCGATGACTGAGACCAGGGCTCGTCAAACTCGGGTGCCCATCGGCATCAGCGGGGGGCCGGGGGGGACAGGTGAGGAATAAAAGCTCTCAAGTGGACTCAGGAATTTGTGTTTGAACAAGCCCCCCCTCCGCGGAGGGGATTCTGTTTGCAAACCCCTCGCTGGGGACCCGGTCGACCAAAATAGCGATCACAGCCTTGTCCCTGAGTACAGTGTGGAAACAGGTTATGTTTCACTGGATTTTCCCCTGCGTGAGGGCCCAGAGGAGGAGCAAGAGGAGACCAGTGTCCAATAATAAAATGAAGAATTGCTTCAATGGAAGCATTTGAGGTATGAGTCACAGGCCAGGGGCGCAGAGGGCATGGGAGGGAGACAGGCTTCTAGGAGCGGAGCCTCAGTGCCCTGCAGGGACCCGACAGCCTTGGCCTGGCCAGACGGAGCCCGCTCTTACCTTTCAGATGGAGGAGAAGGCTACCTGTCACGAGCAGAACCTCATTCTCCCTGCCTTCCTCCTTTAAATGTTCTTGGAGGTGGCAGGAGGGAGCTACGGGCTGGACCATCCGCTTTGCCCACCTGCAAAAGCAGAGGAGGGTCAGCCTGGGAGAGACAAGAAGGCAGGAGGATGGAGCCGTCCCTGAGTGGCCGCAGACCACCTGTGGGTTCTCACCACAGGGCAGATGCCCCGGAGATGCTGCGGGGCCCACAGCAGCCCGGCACCCCCTGCAGTGCCCTCCCACACAACTGCCTCCTCGGAAAGTGATGCTTCCACCGTTTGGACCCAACACTGTTGCCCATCGTACAGGAAGACCTTTGCGTCGCAGGAAGACCTTGGACTTTGCCTCTGACGGTCTCAGGCTCAGAATACAGGTTGTCATTCACAGGCTCAAAGGTGCCTTTGCCCAGGAGCTAAACAAGCCAACCGTGGAGCCTCTGCCCTACGCCAACCTGCCCAAGGCCCTCACCTCGCTGTATGCGTTCTCTCCCTTCCAGGACCCTCCCAAACTAAAAAGTTTTAGCACCCACAAATCTGGGTCCACCCCTCAGGGGTGCCCAGGTCCACAGCATGGGGCTAATAGTGACCATCCTGGAGGGCTGTCCCAGGGAGTCCTCGGGTGCTGGTGCCACTGCCATCACTGGAGCGCCCTGCGCTGCCCTTGACCACGACAAGGACTCGGGCTGTTTGGATTTCTCTCTAGAACTTGGGGCTCCAGGAAGAAAATCATGTCATGGGGCTACCTTTGCCGGTGTGTCTCGGCAGCTCCGGGAGGCAAGGCATTTCAATATTGAGATGCTGTGGTCTTCTGACTGGGGCTGGGCTCAGTTTGCAAAGGGAGAAGAATAGAAACCAGCAGATTTACTGTTTCACAGATGGTGCCTCTCAGGTAAACATGCCTCGTTATATCTGTCCAGCTAATGAATGCTGCATCCACCTTGTCTCTGGGGCCCCGGCTCCACCATGTGCTGCGTCCCCGTGGCACCCCACGCCTGCCCATCACAGAGCCCCGTGATAATGGCCTGGGGTGGGAGCCATCACGCATCTAACGTGCAGCATCATGTGTGACAAGAACCTGGACAGAAGCAGCCGCACTCACGTGGCCAGCCTGCATTCTGTTAGCCGCATTTCCATTGACTCCCATTACCTATGGCTGCCCTGACCAATCACCTCGAAATTTCGCCACTGAAGACAACAATAAGACCTCGTAATAAGTATTGTGTTATCAGCTCCCCGGAGGGCGGGGGTGTGTGACTGGGCTCAGCTAGGCGGTTCTTGCTCCCCTGCAGTCTCTCAGGGCAGTTGAGGTCTGGGGCTGGGAGTAAAGCCTCCAGAAGCCTCCCTCACTCACGCAGCTGGTCCCTTTGGTACTGCCTGTCAGCTGGCGTATGGGGGAGGGGGGGTGATCCTAGTGGGGAAGGCATGGCCTCCTGGCACAGGCAGGAACTTATAGAACCCCATCCAGGGGAAAACCACCTCTGGTTTCATTAAGGCTGGAGTGGAGCACAGGGAAAGGTGGGGGTAAGAGATGAGGCTGAAAAAGCCAGTAGAAGCCAGGTGACCAAGGGCCTCGGAAGCCCAGCCCGGGATTTGACTTCATCCTAAAGGTACCTGGTTTTAATCAGGAAGTGACATGATCAGATTTGGGTTTTGGGAGAACCTGGAAGGCTCAGTAGGTGAAGCGTCTGCTTTGGCTCAGATCATGATCTTGGGGTTCTGGGATCGAGTCTCGCATCGGGCTCCCTGCTCAACGGGGAGCCTGCTTCTCCCTCTGCCTCTCCCCCTGCTCATGCTCTCTCTAGTTCTCTCTTGCACCCGTGCACGCACTCTTTCTCTCAAATAAAATAAGATAAGATCTTAGAAGAAGAAAAAAGATTGGGGCTTTTGCTGGGTGGTTCCGACTGTCCCTTAAACAGCTCTCCCTTGACCCCCTGTCCTAGGCTTGTGCACCCCACAGTGCGATGGCCTTTAGGAGGACCCTGGAAAGAGATGTAGGGTTTGAGGACAAGAAATTGCAGCATCCGGATACCCAAAGTGTGGTCTAAAAGGGCACGGGGCTCCCAGTGGGATTGTGCCCCTGGCCCTCCCAGCCAGGCTGCTCAAAAGCACAGGGCCCTGAGTGGGGGTCCCCAAATGCCTCCCAGGTTTCAGGGTGGTAGTGTATCCAGGGGAACCCTTACAAAGTGGGACAATCTAACCCGGTAACCCAGTAACAATCTAACCCGGTAACAATTTTCAACGAAGCTTTATGTTAATCCTCAGTATAATCCATTCCTGAAATTGACATGACATCCACATAGCCTGTAGGTCCTTATTGGTCCCCGACTTTTGCAGAGGCCCCTGAAACCCTTGGTCCCTAACATTGCGATGGCCTGGCTGGGACACAGGCTGGGAGGCTGATGCGGTGATCCCAGGGAGGCTGGCAGCAGGAGCTGAGCCAGCCACACTAGGGTTTCACCAAATGGCGCTTGGAACACTGTCTGCCTCCACACGCTGGTGGCTTTCCTAATCGGTCACAAGCACTTTGCAGAGAGGATGAAATCTGTCATCTTCTGTTTGCAGTGCCTGCCTGCTGGTGGGCAGAGATGGGGAGATGGGGCTCCTGGGGAGGAGATCTCTCCTGTTCTGGATTCTTGGCCAGATGACACTGGGCATGCCCAGTTCTCTCTTAGCTTTCAATGCCCTTCCTAGAGGGAAGGCCCCTGATTCCTTCCTCCGCAGGGCTCATCACACAGAGAAAGAAGTCCTTCTGCCTCTTCTTTACCTGCTCCAGAATGCCTCTCTCCACCCAATTTGTGACTTTGAACTCTTGCCCTGCTTGAGGTTCAGGGTGTGACCTATCTTCTCATAAACCATACTCCTCCCTTCCACCTTTGGACTCCTCGACATTCCCTCCCCACCTTTCCCCTGCTTACGTGACGTGCCTGGGTCTTCCTCCCCAGCCAGAATTTAGAACCTGCCTGCCGAGGAGTTCACACCTGAAGGAAACCATTCCTGCCATCTCTACTGCAGCGTGAGCTCACCTGCAAGCCACGTTGGGGACGTCCTCTGGACCCCACTGCTGGGGCCTCCACTCCACAGGGCTCGTGCTCCCTCAGGCCACAGCGTTCTCTCTGCTCTGCATTTCCACAGCACAGACTGTCCCTCAGCCTCATCTGCAGGGAGATGCCTCATGGGCAGTGGGAAAGCGTGAGGTGCCTGATGGGGACTGAGCCTAGTCATGGGACCCAGACAAGCTGCTAACTCTCTCTGACCCCATGGCCACCAAGTCACCTCACCTGTTGTTACAGATCAAAGTGTGTCCCCCAGCCAAACAAAAAAAAAAAAAAGACATGCCAGAGTCTTGACACCCAGGACCTCAGAACATGACCTCATGTGGGGAGAAGGTCTTTACGGAGATGATCAAGTTAAAATGAGGGCATTTGAGTGGGTCCTATTCCAATAGGACTGGTGTGCTCCCACGAAGGAGAGGCTGGGACATAGACACCCACAAACAGTGGGAAGACCCAGGGAGAAGATGGTCACCTACAAACCAGCTGGGGAGGCCTGGGACAGATCCTTCCCTCAATGGCCTTAGAAGAAGGCAAGCCTGCCAACACCTTGATTTCAGACCCCTCGGCTCCAGAACTGTGAGCCAACACATTCCTGTCATTTAAGGACCCCATTTTATAGGACTGTGCAATGGCAGCTCCAGAACAATAATGCACCTGTTGATGCCCCAGAAGGAGATAACTGTGCGGAGGGGCTGTGCAGGGTGAGTGCCGTCAACCCATTCGTGCCAGGAGCAACCATGGAGCACCCGCTGTATGCAGGCCCGAGTCGGGGGGCCTGGGTCTGAAGGACCGAATTCATGATGTCGTCTGTTTGCTCCCCTGACCTGAGTCCCACTCCCAGTACCCCATGAAGTCAGAGCCCATCTCAGTCCTCACGGCTCCTGGTTCATCATTAAGCACAGAGTGGGTACGGAATAAATTTGAGCCAATAAAATTGTATGGATTTGTCATCGCTGCAGGTTATTCAAAGGACAAGTCTGCCCGTGGGTGTGCTGAGTGTTTTATAGTCCTCAGCAACATCCAGAAAAACTAAGCATAGTTTACGTCCAATATAGCCTCATTTATTCTGTGCCATGACAGGCCAGGCTTGTTTTGTGGGGCGTAGGATATTGGGCCCCGAGTGACAGCATCTCGTTTGCTCTCATGGCCTCACCTCACCTTGCAGGGGTGCAGAGCATGGCTTTGGAGAGTGTTTCGAAGCAAGGTCACATTTTCTTGGTGTAGCCGCCTGTAGATAAAAGGCGATTCATGGGATGCTTTGTGCAAAATCTTAATAATTCTAATACCCCAGAAGTCACTTTAAAATGGCCTTTTTGAGGTGGCGCCTGGGTGGCTCAGTGGGTTAAGCCGCTGCCTTCGGCTCAGGTCATGATCCCAGGGTCCTGGGATCGAGCCCCGCATCGGGCTCTCTGCTCAGCAGGGAGCCTGCTTCCTCCTCTCTCTCTGCCTGCCTCTCTGCCTGCTTGTGATCTCTCTCTGTCAAATAAATAAATAAAATCTTTTAAAAAAAAAATGGCCTTTTTGAGAGCTCTGCTTTATTCTTCAGTAAGAGGAGAAAGAAAGGGGGGGAGGGAGGAAGAAAGAAAGAGAGGGAGGGGGGAGGGCCAAACCTGGGGTAAAAGCAGCCCCTGCAGCATGTGGACATGGACTGACTCTGGGCAGAGGGCTTTGGGCATGACAAGAACGAGAAAGCACACAGATTAGAATGCCATCTTTTCCCTGCAAACAGTGAATAATTCTAGATGCCAAGTGTCTCGGGGAAGATTTGCTGGGCATATGGCCCCTTTCCCTTCATGCCACTTTTCTTTGCTCCCCCAGGGTGCAAGGAAGCCAGCGTGAGTCAGCAGATGGCCGCAGCGCGCCGACACGTGAAAAATAAGTGAGGACGTGTCTTCAAGTTCCAGCGCAATGAGCCACCGTGTTTAATCCACAGAGCATTTACCAAGGGGCTACAGTATGCCAGGTCCCGTGGGCACAGAAGGAGGGTCCTTCATGCGAGGAGGAACTCGTGGCGGCCCAGTTCCAAGATCTTGTATTGAGGGACTTCTGCATACCGAGCAAGGTGCTCGTGCCGGAGGGCAGTGGACATGCGGAGTGGGGAAGATGACCGTGAATGTGCTGTGATTCCTGCCCTAGTCGGGGTATAGATCCACGAGGGAGAGAGATTTGTGAAGAGTCACATCTTACCTTTTCATTCTCAAAGCGCTGTCTGAGGGAGGCACAAGCATCACACCCATTTTACAGATGTGGCAACTGTGGCACGGAGGTCCAGCTCGTGGTCGGGGGTGGAAAGTAAGAGAGGTGGCGTGGGGACCTCGCCTAGCTCTGTGCCCCAGGCTGAAAGGGCGCCCGCAGCATAGGAGAGGCAGGAGATGGGGGGGGGGGGATCAGGCAAGCCGCCCACAGGAAGGCAGGAGAGGGCTGAAACCGCAGGGGAGGGAGTGGCTCCCAGGGGAGGGGTGGCAGGGATGCAGTGAGCTTCTGGGTCGAGTTATGGAGGACGTTCAACAAGTTCGGAGGCCAGGGGAGCACAGGGCAGGTGGAGGCAGGAGCAGACCATGTGGGGTAGGGATGGGGGCAGGCAGGGGTAGCCAGGAGGGCCGTGGACGGAGCACGGGCAGGGGCCGAGTGCACCGGGCCCTGCTGGCATGCCGCACGGTTAGATTTGTCTTGCTGGTGCTGTCGGAGACTCTGAAGAGGGACGTGACTAGATCCGGCCCAGGTTGGAGGCAGGTCACTGACAACAGTGGGCGGAATTGATTAGGTGAGAAACTGATGGACGTCCACGGGCCATCACAAAGATGCCTGATACTCCGACTCTTTCTCATGCGGAGCAGCTGACTAAACCAGGACGCTGACCAAGGAGATGGGCCGGACCCCAGGGGCCAGAACAAGGGCAGACGTTCCATTCAAGGCGGCCAGGGGTGGAGGGATCTGAAGGGAAAGTCGGAGGCAAGGTCCCAGTGGCCAACAACTAGTCTAGACAGCCACGCCCGCCAGTCCGAAGGTGCAAACAGGAGATCCTGGCAGAGCCAGAAGATGGCAGAGCTGGAGGACGACCCTGGACAGGGGCCCCCCCTGGCACTGGAGGGTCTGTGCCTCGGCAACATGGTGGTGCGTGGAGTGAGCCACATGCACAGTCTCAGGGATGAGCCGTCTTTGGAGCGCAACAGAGCAAGAGAGAATAAGGACATGGACGAGGAAGGGGGGTGAAGAAGCTGGTTCTGGCTATGATGGGGGGCAGGAGATTAAGCAGAAAAGGCTGTTTCCTGGGTCAGAGGGTCCACAGAGAGAGCCACAGCAGCAGGTCCCGGGTGCCACGACTCGCTCACAGAAGCACGTCTAGTGAAGTCCAGCTGTGGGGTTACAGCTTTCGAGGGATCGCGTTTGTGCCAGTGGAAAAAAAATACACATATACGCACCGGGAAAAACCCGGAAACGTATGTTCAAAACATGGACAGCGGTCTGTGGAAGATGGGGTTAAACGTTCATCCCATTTCAAACTTTTCATTCTCTCGTTCACCTGTGCTTGCCGACATCCAAAATCTGGGCAATTAGTATTTTTCTTCTGGCGTGAGTTAGATAGATTTCGAAGAAAGAAGAGGCAGGAGCTGTAACCAGGCCTTCCCCCGTCATGTCAAAGGCAATTCAAGCCGCAGTCAGTAAAATGCTTACAGTGTTACTGTGCTGGTCCGTGTCGTCTCAGTAGCAGAAGGAGCCCCAAAATACTGAGGACGTGAAATTATCTAGTCAGTACCAGCAGCAATTTGTGATGGAAAAAATAGCCCGAGTCAACGTTCTGTCCAGCCTGATCACTGTCAGTGCTGCCAACCAGCATCCCAGCTTCCCGCACCCACCCTCGCACACATCAGCCCTCGTCCTTCAGCCAGAGCGACCTTTCATGGTCTAAGTCAGAGCGCATTGCTGATGTCAGTTTATGCCTCAGGGCCTTTGCACTGGCTGGTCCCTAGGCGGCAGTGATCTTTCCTGATAGCTGACATAGCTGATTCCCTTATCTGATCTTGGTTCAAATTCTGCCTTCTCAGAGAAGCCTCCCCCGATCACTGTAGGTAAAATAACCACCATCCCCTGGAGAACACCCTGTGCAGTCTAACCTCTCACTGTCACAGAACTTTCTGTGATGCTGGTATGTTCCGTGTCTAACACTGTCCAATGCAGTAGCCCCTAAACAATGGCTCCTGACTACTAGAAGTATGGCTAGCATGACTTTTACATTTTATTTCACTTTGATTAATTTAAGCTTAACTGTCCTCGTGGAGAGTGACAGCCGGCGCTAACCCATTACCCGCCTCGTTTTGCTTTTGCTTTTTGGGTAGCATGTCAGCCTCTGAAATGATCTCACTTGTGTGTTTGCTTACAAAGTCATTGTCTGTCTTCCCCCATGAGAATGTACGTTCTGTAAGGGAAAGGGCTTCTCTTCTTCCCCGCTATGACCCAACCCCAGGAACACACAGTAGCGAGCCAATGATGAGCAAAGAATAAGAGAAAAGGCAGACTTTGTAAGTTATTGCCTTTATTTTGTACTCCATCTTGTACCATAAAACTATTGCCAAACGTGCCGTAAAGCAAAAACACCCCAAAACTCAGTGACTTGAATACCCTTTCATCTCACAGATCTGTGGGTTACGGAATGGTCAGCAGATCCCCGGCTGGGCTCAGCAGAGATCTCTCGCACATCTGTGGCTTCCCAGGGGTGGAGACATACACTGAATTAGCGGGGACAGTGCTGCTCCAAGAAGCATCCCCCTCCAAGGCCCGGCGGCTGGTCTGGGCACACTCTTCCCAGGACTGTGGCAGACACACGAGGAGCAAAGGGCAGCATGCAAGGCCTGATGAAGCTTGGGCCTGGGACTGAAACCCCTTCACTTCTCCCAGGATCATGACCTGAGCAGAAGACAGTCGCTTAACCAAATGAGCCACCCAGGAGCCCAGAACTGTACTCTTTGAAGGTGTCAATACCTGGGTGGGCTCAGGGGCACCTGGGTGGCTCAGTGAGTTGAGTGTCTGACTCTCAATCTCAGCTCAGGTCTTTATCTCTGGGTAGTGAGTTCAAGCCCTGTGTTGGGCTCCATGCTAGGCATGGATCCTACTTTTAAAATCTTAATGAATTTAATTTTTCTTTTATTAAATGAAATGTATTTTTATTTTGTTTTATTGTTTTATTTATAGATGATAATGTCTGAGCATTAATTTATAATGTATTTTTATTTTCTTTTATTAAATGAAATGTATTTTATCATGTTTATTTTTAATATATAATTTATTTTATTAAAATAAAAAATAAATTAAAATGTCAATATCAATAAAGACAAAGAAAGGCTGTAGGAAAATTCCAGACTGAAGGAAGCTAAAGAGACGCGGCCATTCAGCGCCACACCTGACCCTGGCTTGGATCCTCTGCTGGAAGGAAGCAGCGTGGTGGAACATCTACCTCCGTCCACTGGCAGAACTAGAGTATCGACACACATTCATGCACTGCTCTTATGGAAGAGAATGTCCTTGTTCTTAGGAAATACAAAGGCAAGTATTTGGGGAGAAAGGGTCATTATACCAGTGATTTATTCTCAAATGGAACAGGAAAAAAAAAGTTCGTAGACAGACAGACCGAGCACATGGGGTAAAACGTTAACAATATGGTAAATCTGAGTAAAGGGTATATGAGCCTTCTCTACACCAATTTTGTTTTTGTAGCTTTTTGTAAACTGGAAGGAATTTCCTGATACACATTTAAGAGGAAAAAGCTGATGAGATGGTGGCAGAACAGATGAGTAAGATGTAAGCAGCTACTAGTGTTTGCACCATGTTTTCATTTCAGGGCAAGTCAAGGAGGGCGTGCATGCACACGCGCACACACACGCAGTTGGCTAAACGGCAGTGGATCCTATCCACATGGTCCCGGTGTTCGTCAAGCACCTGCCAACCACATACATGCCAGGCATAGTCATGTATCACCGGAGCCAACAGTCTAGAGGGGTGGCTGCGAGTATTTCCGTTCGCCTGAGAGCAGGAGGCCGCCTTTGGTATAAACCCCTGTCCTAGAACGGTTCAGATGTGTCCCCACAGACATCCCCACGGGCAAAGAAAAGTCACAATCAGAAATTCCTCTTTCCTAAAATCTTCGTGAGACCCCACAAGCTCCGAGGACAGAGGCAGCCCTGCTCGGAAAGTGGCAGGCAGATCGACATCGAGAGAGGGTCCTCCCCATGTCGGGGAGGGTGTGGGGCTTTGGGACCCCGTGGGCATCCCACACCTGGGTGTGGGACTGTGGGGCTGTGACTCAAAGTGGTCCCGTAGGCCATGGCAGCCTGGAAATGCCCTCCCTGTGTGCCTGCAAGGAAGCCTCCCAGCATTCAGAAGGCCCAGAGTGGGGAGAGAGAAAGGACAGGCCGGTACCAGGTGATACAGAGGACAGAGGACAAGAATGACAGCGTCCCTACCACCATCCCGCTTCTACTGTGCACCAGGCACAGGGCTAGGGCATGACTCGGGGAGCCCAGTGCATAATGGGCATGCGGGGCCCTTGTCCAAAAATATAAATAATTTCCAGATGATAATGTCTGAGCATTAAACAAAGCATGCGGCTTTCTGCACATGGCCCAGGGTGACCACACAGGTCACAGACAAATGAAGCCAGCTCTGCCCAGACCCTGTGCTGGGAACTTTATGTAAGTTTTTTCTCATGTCTTACAAAGATCTTCAAGGGGGCATTTTGTAAAATTTTTTTATTTAATTCCAGTCACTTAACATACAGTGTTGTATTAGTTTCAAGTGTACAATATAGGGATTCCGCACTTCCACACACGACCCAGTGCTCATCTGGACAAGTGCGTGCCTTAATCCCCATCACCTGTTTCTGCCATCCCCACCCCGACCCCTCAAGGAGGCATTTGTAACCTCCACTGAGTTGATGAGGAAGTTGAGCCCCACAGTGCTTAAGTGGACAAGACATGGCTAGTAGGGCTCCGTAAAGAATGAATGAAAGAATGAATGAATGAATGATGAGGCAGATGGCTCTGACTTCAAGGCGGTTTTGGTGCACCGCAGGTTCACTGAAGAACACCGTTGAGGACTCTAGGAGCTCCTATGGCCCAGTTAGTGGAATCCTGGGTCTGACTGCTTTTTCCTGACTTGGCTGTAGATGCAGATTATCACCACTCTAAGAAACCCCAGAAACTCAGCCCTGCAAACTTGCACGAGATGTGCAAACAGCAGGTGGCAGGACTCGGGATCCTCAGTACCAATTCTCTGTCATTCCCACAAATTCACAGCTTCCAGGGCCTGTAGACCTCCCTACCTAGAGGCCTACATATTTCTCAATGTATTTCTCAATACAATACATTGAGAAACCATGAGAAAGACCCCTGTGTTGTTAGCCCCAGTTCCGTCCACTCTGAGTCAGAACTCATGGTTTTATAAGCCTGCTGCCCGTTCTACATCATACTATGCACCTGAAATGGTGGCAATTCTTCTTTATCCTTGGAGTAAATCTGCTATCGGGAAAAGCCAAAAGTCACTGTGTGCCAGGTTAAGTTGAGAATACTGTTGAGGCTTAATTGTTTTTTCCTGCTTAAGAAGAAAATATATATGGCAATAAAGTAATGACTTCAGAGTTTACTCTTCCAAAAACATGTTCTAACAATCTTCTGAAGAAAGTGCAGGGTTATAAGAGATGCATTATCTTTGAAAGCGAAGGACTAGTCCTCTGCAGGGGAAATTTGTTTAGATGCAAAGGTAAAACATTCACTCTAGAACAGCAGCCTCATTGAGTCAATAATCAAAAAATGTCTCAACAAAGAAAAGCCCAGGACCAGAGGTCTCCACTGGTGAATCCTATCAGAGGTTTGAAGAAGAAGTAACACCACCTCAAACTCTTCCAAAAAAAATTGAAGAGGAAAGAACACTTCCAAACTCATCCTATGAAACTGGCATGATACCAAAGCTGACAAATTTGCTACAATAAAGAAAATTATAGACCAATATCCCTGATGAATATCAATGCAAAAATTTTCACCAAAATATGAGCAAAAAGATTTCAGCAGCACATTAAAGAGACTATACACCACGACCAATGGAAATTTATTTCTGGAATGCAAAGATGTTTCAACATATGAAAATCAATCAATGGACTATACCACTTAACAGAATATAGAGGGGGAAAAGCACATGATCATCTCAACTGATACAGAAAAATCATTTGACAAAATTTAATACTCCTTGATAAAAACACTCAGAAGGAAACTACTTCAGTATAATAATGGTTGTATGTAAAAATCCAATATTTCACTTCATACTCGATGGTGAACAGCTGAAAATATTCCCTCTAAGATCAGGAAGAAGACAAGAATGACGGCTTTTGCCACTTCTATTCAACACAGCACTTGTTCCAACCAGAACAACTTGGCAAGAAAAAGAGAACCAGGGCATCCAAATTGGAAAGTAAAAAGTAAAATTATCTCTGCAGACATGATCTTCTATGCAGAAAATGCCAACAATTCCATTTTTTAAAACTGTTAAAATGAATCAATGAATTCAGCAAAGTTGCAGGATATAAAAATCAACATATAAAAATCAGTTGTGTTTACACAGACTAAAATCAAACAATCCAAAAAGGAAATTAAGGAAAGAATTCTATTTACAATAGCATCAAGAAGAACAAAATACTTCAGAATAAACTTAACCAAGGAGGTAAAAGATTTGTACATTAGGAACTGCAAAACATTGCTGAAAGAAATTAAAGACAACAAAAATAAAATGAAAGACATCTGGCATTCGTGGACTGGGAGGCTTAATGTTCTTAGGCTATCAAATCTACCCAAAGCAATATACAGATTTAATACAATCCCTAGTGGAATCCCAGTGGAATTTTTTGAAGAAAAGAAAAATCCATCTTAAAATTCACGTGGAAGCTCAAGAGATCCTAAATAGCCAGGGACCTTGAAAAAGAAGAACAAAGTAGGAAACCTCACACTTCCTGGTTTCAAGACATTAGGCAAAGCTGCTGTAATCAAAACAGTAGGCTGACATAAAAACAGGCAAAGAGGACAGTGGAATAGAAGAAAAAGCCCTAAAATAAACCCTCATATAGATAGTCAAAATGGTCTTCAACAAGGGTGCCAAGACCATTCATGGGGAAAGGACAGTCTCTTCAAGAAATGGTTTTGGGAAAACTGGATACCCACATGAAAAAGAATGAAATTGGAACCCTATCTAACACCACATATGAGAACTAACTCAAAATGGATCAAAGATCTAAACATTAGAGTTAAAGCTATAAAACTCTCAGAAAAAAAAAAGAAGAAGAAAAGTTTCCTGACATTGAAATTGTCAATGATTCCTTGGACATAGCACCAAAAACACAGGCAACAAAAGAAAAAAATGAATGACAGCAAAATATATAACTTCTGTGCCTCAAAGAAAACAATCAATAGAGTAGACAGGCAACCTACAGAATGGGAGAAAATATTTGTGAATCATATTGGGGCTCATATCCATATCCGGAATATATAAGGAACACCTACAATTCAACAAAATTGGACCAAAAAATATCAAATGACCCAATTTAAAAATGGACAAAGGACTTGACTAGATATTTCTCCTGGGAGGGTATAAAAATAGCCAAGAAGCATATAAAAAGATGCTCCATATCACTAATAATTAGTGAAATGCAAATTGAAACCACAATGAGATAACTCCTCCCACCACTTAGGTTGACCACTGACAAGAAAGAAAAAAAAGTTTTGATGAGGATTTGGAGAAATCGGAAGCCTTGTGCACTGTTGGTGGGAATGTAAACTGATGCAGTCACTATGGTGAACAGTATGATGGTTACTCAAAAATTAAAAATAGAATCACCGTCTGATCCAGCAACTCTGCTTTTCACTCCATACCAACAAACTGAAAGGAGGATCTCAAAGACATATTTGCGCACCCATCCTCACTACAACATTATTCACAATAGCCAAGAAATAGAAGCAACCCAAGTGTCCCTCAAAGGATGAGGGATAAACAAAAATGTGGTGTATCCACACCACAGAACGTTATTCAGCCTTAAAAAGGAAGAAATGTTGTCACATGCTACAATGTAGATGAACCTTGAGGACGTTATGCTGAAGGAAATAAGCCAGACTCAGAAGGGCAAATACTGTGTGAGTCCACTTATATGGGGGTTACTTAGAGTTGTCACTTCCACAGAGATGGAAAGTACAAGGGTGGGTTCCAGGGCTGGGTGAAGCCAGGAATGAGGGGTTGTTTCAGTTCTGCCAGATGAAAAAAAAAATTGGATGTGAGTATGTGAATATATGTAACAACATTGAACTGTACATCTTAGTGATTAACACGGTAAATTTTAAATTATGTGCACTTTACCACAATTCAGAATTGTTTTTGGAAAGGTCGTCTTACCACCGTTCAGCTCTAACACTGATGGCGGTTCATGCCACTGTCCCAGGATGGGGTCATTACCTGGAAGGGAATTCTGCTCACTACAGCAGACCATAGTGGCTCTCATCTTTCTAAGAACAGCTGAGCTTTTCTCTTTCTCCAGGCTTTTTGTGAAGGGCAGAAAAACCATGGTGTGTGTGTGTGCACACGCATGTGTGTGTGTGTTGCATTCAGCAAACTGTAGAGTTCCGACCAGATGGACAATTTCTTCTTAAATGAAGCCTGTAGACACAGCTCTGGCTTTCACACCCATTATCTTCTGTGGCGCTCGCTAACCACAAAGGGGAAAGGGTGGATTGTATCATAGACGTTTTACGTGGGTTTAGACCAGGGTTTCTCCACCTTGGCACTGTTGACATTTGGGGCGGGAGGATTCTTTGTTGTGAGGGCTGCCCTGTGCACTCTAACATGTCTAACATTATCCCAGGCTTCTAACCACAGGATGCTCGTAGCACCCCCCACCCAGTTATGACAACCAAAAATATGTATAGACATTGCCGGGTGTCCTCTGGGGAACAAAGTCGCCCCTGTTGAAGAACCATCAGTTTAGGGCACCTGGGTGGCTCAGCAGGTTAAAGCCTCTGCCTTAAAGCTTCGGTCATGATCTCAGGGTCCTGGGATCGAGCCCCATGTTGGACTCTCTGCTCCGTGGGGAGCCTTCTTCCTCCTCTCTCTCCGCCTGCCTCTCTGCCTGCTTGTGATCTCTGTCAAATAAATAAATAAAATCTTTAAAAAAAAAAAAAAAAAAAAGGAACCATCAGTTTAGAGGGTTTGAGTGAGATGTGGAAATGGGCATCGCTCCCAGAATGCTTTGCTGCCTCCACTTGCTTGAGTCCTCCCTGCCTCTATGCAGAGATCTCTCGTTAATTTATTTCCACTTAGACCTTCTTGACTGAGCCATCTGTTTCCTGCCCATTTGAGCCAATAACCCAAAACGTAGGACAAGAACTCAAACTGGACACTGGAGCACATTGCGATACTTACAAACAACATCCTTCCAGCAGGCTTCCTCCTGCCTGGTGGCCTCTGCACGTGCCCTCCTCTCTCTAGAGCCCCCTGATTCTGCATCTCTAACGTTTTAAGGATATTCTCTCCCCACCTTGGGTTATTTCCATCCTGGACTTGGGGTTTGGGGAGGGAAAAAGAAAGCGACTGGATTTCACCCCATTTACACGAAAATGAAATTATATTTTGGATTGTTTCCCTTTTAATTCTTGGATATGAAATGTACTGAAATAGTATTTAGAGAATTTTTTAGGGCTCCCATAGATTTTTTTAATTTTAAAGATTTTATTTATTTATTGGTCAAAGAGAGAGAACACAAGCAGGGGGGAGTTCGCAGGCAGAAGCAGCAGCAGGTTCCCCACTGAGCAAGGAGCCTGATGGGGGGCTTGATCTCAGGACCCTGAAATCACAATCTGAGCCAAAGGCAGACGCTTAACCGACTGAGGCATCCAGGCACCCCGCATAGACTGTTTTAGAACAATCTGTGAAACTTTAAGTTTTCAAAACTTTCCAGATTGCTCACCTTTTAGTTTCTTAGGGGAGGGACTCCAGGTGTGGTGCCCCAGAAATGGGGTGACATTGAGTCCCAGCTCATGGGCTTGACTGGTTCATGGCATTTGCCAAAGCTCTTCAAGAGCCAAGCAAGAGGTTTTTCTTCATCTAGCAGAGTTCTCTGGGTGCCCTTGGGCCTTGAAGTGGTGATTTCGGTGGTGTCCTGGGGTCTTTGGAACTCAATAGCACCACTCATGAAATCAGTGTCCACTTGGTGGGAGATAAACTTGTTGAGGGCCTGTCATGTACCAGGCACTGTGGTCAGCACCCTACACGGTGATTTCATTTCAATTCAAGCTGGCTTAAATTTACTCTCAGGACACCTCCAAGCCAGATCTGCAGGCAAATGTGTAGCCCAAAAATAAATAGATTCAACTTCAATAAGAAATGAGCTGTTTAATGACATTTTGGTGGAAATGAGGCAAGGAAAAGAGGTAGAGGGTAGGTGAGTTGAACTTCTACAGTGGGGAAGGCGTCAGCAATGGCCTGGAAGATGTTATGTCCAGTCCTGGCTATGGGCAGCCCCCCATCAGCACGAGTAAGGAGCAGGGGCTGGGGGCCTGCTGGGGCTGGTGACATGGAACCAGCCAGCACGCCAGCACATCCCAAGCTCTGTGGGGAGTCAATAGCCAAAAAGAGGCAGCAGGAGGACAGAGAACAACAGTCTGAGAGGTTGGGCCAAATCACAGAAGCCACGGAAGCTGCCAACATTCTGGGGAAGGCAGAATGCCGAAGATGGGAAACAGCTGACAATCCAAGTATGCACGATCACCTTAACGCCTGGACAGCCCAGCAGGGCCAGAAACGTGAAGAAGCCTAAGCTCCAGTGAATGGTGTCCAGCAAGCCAAGAGAAAGGGATTTCTAGGCAGACGGGGCCAGGTTGGGATGGGCCTCAAAGAAGAATAGGAGGGCAGGCCACTGTGACATAGGTATCCCTGAAGAAAAGCCGGTGGAAAGAGCTTCTAAGGGCAGATGCAGGAAGGGGCAGCTCAGTTGATTCTAGACCAAGAGACTTCCTCTCTCTGCCCTTCTTTTATGCACCTCTTCTGTTCCCCAGGGTGACGCAGCAAGTCTCTGCGGGTCTGTGGCTGGTGGCTGCAGTGCGGGCAGAAGCCTAGATCCTCGGGGGACCTCTCTGCTCCTCCAGAGAGAGCTCAGAGGCATAATTTAGGCAATTCACCATACAGGGAAGCCAGACATGGAAAAAGCATTTCACTGGGATGCCTGGGTGGCTCAGATAGTTAAGCGTCTGCCTTCAGCTCAGGCCATGATCCCTGGGATGGAGCCCCACATTGGGCTCCCTGCTTGGCAAGAAGCCTGCTTCTCCCTCTCCCACTCCCTGTGCTTGTGTTCCCTCTCCCACTCTCTATCTCTCTCTCTGTCAAATAAATATACAAAATCTTTAAAAAAAAAATACAAAGGAAGGAAGGAAAGAAGAGCATTTCACCATCTCAGAAAAGTGTCCCAGAAAGGTGGGGGTCTGAAGGAAAAAAGGTCTCTCTGTGATACGGGCAGTGCCTTTATGAACATAGAAGATGGGGTATCTCAGAAGAGGTAACCCCAGGGACACGCATGCATGCGTGCACACACACAAGTGTTAACACATAAAAAATCTCTGTATCTCACTGATAGCTTATTCTGAATCCCTTTTTTTGAAAGAAGGGGCTCCATCCATCAGCCAGGACACTGCACCATACCTCGGGCCCTCTGTGAATCTTCCGTAACTCACTCCTGGCTAATATTGCCTATGGGACGGCCCTCTCTAACCATTAACCCCCGGAAAACCGAGTCCTCCGCACCGACAGCGGCCGGCCCACGGACACACCGTCGGCGCGTCACACGCGCGGCCACGGCTCACTTCCAGGCCCGCCCGCGGCCGCCGGCGCTCCCGGCGCAGAGCGGAGCCGAGCGGCCGAAAACGCGCTCACAGCGACTTCCACGAGCGAAGCCGGGCGCCCGAGACGACGCGGTCACCTCGCAGCGCCCGCTTCGGATCCGGCCCCGCCGGCGCCCAACGCGGTCACACGCGAGCCCCGTCCGCCCCGCGAGCCCCGTCCGCCCCGCGAGCCCCGTCCGCCCCGCGAGCCCCGTCCGCCCCGCGAGCCCCGTCCGCCCCGCCGCAGCAGCCCCCACGCCCGTGGTGAGCGGCCTCTGCCGTCCCACAGGCTGCGGAGGGAGCGGCCCAAAGTCGCCCTCTTCTTGAGAACGCGTCTCCCCCGCGCTCCGAGCCAGCAGACGGGATCACGTGGCCCCCTGGTCACAAGGCAGAGGTTTCCTCACGTGGTCCGCGATCGAGCCAAATTGAAGAAAGTAATAAAATCCCATTGGCGCCGCTGGAGCCCGACCCGCGGGGCGGGGCCTCGGGGGCGGGGCCTCCGTCAGGGGCGGGGCCTCCGGCGGGGCGGGGACTCGGGGCGGGGCAGAGCAGACCGGCGCTCCCGGGGTGGGGCCCACTAGGGCCCGGGGAAACCGCCGCTCGCGCGGCCGCGGGCCTCCTCAGCCGGTCCGGTGCGCCGGCGCGCGGCCGCCTTTCACCCTGGCGAGCGCGGCGGCGGCGAGGAGGCGACGCCGGGAGGCTGCGGGTCGCGCTGGGCCACGTCCCGCCTGCTGCCGCCGTTGCTGCCATCCGTTTCAGACCGGCCTTTTCCACGCCTGACTTGTCCCCTGCTCTCTGCGTCCCGCACCTGCGCCGCGTGTGCCGGCCAGCAGCCGCCACTGCAGCCCCACGCCCCCTTCCGAGGCTGGGCGCGTCTCTCCCGGCCAACCCTCGCTGCCGCCGGCGCACCGGCGCCGCTGAGGAGGCCCCGCTCAGGAGGCCCCGGGAGCCGGAGCGCTGCTTGGGGGCGGGGGTTGGGGGAAGAGGGAGAACCGGAACCGCGCGCGGGGGCGGGGCCGCGGCGGAGAGCGTTAGGGCACGTGAGGGCGCCTCAGCCAATGGCAGGGCACCTGGAGGCCAGCGGGGCGGAGCCGGCGCGGGGGCGGGGCGGGGGCGGCGGGGCGGGCCGGGGGCCTGGGGGAGGGGCGGGGAGGGGCGGGCCGGGGGAGGGGCGGAGAGACGCCGCCGCCGCCGCCGCCGCCGCGGCTGCCGCAGCCTGTGGGAGCCTGGAAAAGGGGAAGTGCGAGCGAGCGAGCGACTCGGTCCCCGAGCGGCGGCGGCGGCGGCGGCGGCGGCGGCGGCGGCGGCGGCGGCCGGGGGTCGCGACGGCCGGGGCGGGGCCCCGCTGCTGCTGCGGGGGGCAGGCGGTGACTGTCCGCACCAGCCATGCCGAATAAAAACAAGAAGGAGAAAGTGAGTCCGGGTCCGGGTCCGGGTCGCCCGACGGGCCGGGGCGGCGAAGGGAAGGGGCCGCGAGGAGGGCGGGCGGGGAACTGCTCGGGAGCGGGGAGCGGCGGGCTCCGGGATCCCGGGGGCGCAGGAGCGCCGGGCGGGGGCGGGGGGCGCCGGGGCCCAGGCCGGGCTGGGGTCCGGACGGCCCGGGCCGGCGTGCGGGGGCGCGGCCGCGGTGGGGGCGGCGTGGGCGCCAGCCCCGGGCGGTGCGCGCGGTGGGCGTGAGGGGGCAGGTGCGGTGGCGGAGGTGGTTGACCCGGCCTCGCAGACGCCGGGGCCGGGGCCGGGGGGGTGGGGGGCTGCAGCCGCCTGGAGGGACCCCCTCACGCTGGCGAAGGATTGTCTGCTCTCCTGGGGAAGCTCTGGGGCTCGGAAATACTATTCTTATCCCAGGGGGCGGCGGCGTTGGCTGTGAGTGTGCTGCGTTACATGGGGGGGGGGGGGTACGTCTTTGCTCCAGGTGGAGCTCCGTGGCGTCTCCGAGCCGCCGCAGAAATCCCGGCGCGCGGGGCTTACGGTGGGAGGCCAGACGGGGATGCGAGCTGCACCCGTCAGAATGCCCCGCGCGCCGCGCATGTGGGTCATCTGCTTCTCGGAGTTTTCAACGCCACACACAGATCCAGAAAACCAGGAGGGTCTGGATTTGGGGGCGGGGGTGTCGCGGCTCCGTGTTGGGTCTCTGTATAACGGGAGGCAGAATTTCTTGATGGTATTATCCGAAGTTCCGGGTAAACTGTAAATCCGTTTTAAAACTGCATTTTGGTGTATCTGATGTTTAGCCGTCTAAAAATTGAGAAGCCTAATTGATTTGCTTGATGTTTCCCAGGAATCACCAAAAGCAGGGAAAAGTGGAAAAAGTTCAAAAGAAGGACAAGACATAATAGACTCAGAGGTAACTGCTCTCAAATATTCCCTTTCCGTTTTTTCGTGAACTCCTTTTAACTACGGGCAGCACAGCGTGGTGAAAACCAGGCTCTTCTAGAATGTTTCCCTGCACGAGATTGTCTGCGAGTCTCCTTTATAAACTGAAATTTCAGTTCTTTCGGTTTTCGTTATTTTAGTCTGGGAAAAGACGGATGGGTTTATGGAAGTTGTGTCTGTGCAACTGGTATTTTTAAGTTTATGACCCCCCCCCCCCCAGATGGAGCCGCCCTCCTGCAGAGGCTGGTTTCCCCACCCTCCGTCGTTGGTGCTTTTAGCTTTCAGATCCTCCTCCCCTTCCTTGCTTTGCAAGTCCGCTGCCAGGTCAGGTCCGTCCCTCCCAGTGGCTCCTCCTCCCCTCACCTTTGATTCTCTGGTGCGGTCTTTGTGCTCTGCTGATGTCTGATGCCCAGAGCCTCTTTCCGTAGTGGCATGGGTTGGTACCTCTCAGCTGAGTTAGTTTGGGTACTTGGATACGATCCTCTGTCATCTGTCACTTGTTCTCTCTCTGCGTTGGCCAGTCCTCACTTCTTTTGCTTCTCTGCTGTGGACTCACCGAAGAGCAGCGGGAATGCTTGGTGAGGACCGTGTCTCCCTGGTGGGGTTGATGGCGTTCCTGGGCACACAGGTGCTAGCACTTGGCCTGTTCTTCATTGGGAGCAGTTGTTGAACTAGAGCCCCTCAGGCGAAGGATCCAGGAGCTGTCTGGACCCAGGCTGAGCTAGGAAGCCTTTTCGGATCACTGGTAGCCAAGAAGCAGCTTGCTGGTGGTTTCATGTTCTCCCGAGCTCAATCACCCTGGGCTTATCACAGATGACATTAATTTCAGATGTCAGATCCCTTTCCTGTAAGCCGAATTAGAATGAGTTCCATGTCATCTGGGGAAACACAGTTAACTGGTGATTATAGGCATAGCCTTTTTTCTTTTTTTTTTTTTTTTTTAAGCCCTGGGGAGTGGTATCTTTTCCTTATCATTTGGTACATTCTCAGCCTCCCTTCTCTTTAGCAGGTGGTTGGTTCCAGCAAATCTGCCACCCTCCCCGAAGCAAAAAGAGATCCAAAGGTTCCTTAAATATCAGTAGTTGGGAATTACTGGTGCCAGTTCTTCTCTGCCCTGTCTTTATAACGGATAATCACGTTTTACAGTGACATTCTTGTTTTTGACTTGCTTCCTTCCGAGTCAGTTTTTTTACTAAATCGATTAAAGTGAAATTTAGTCCCTTTGCAAGGGTAGTATGCGTTTTCTTTCCTTTTGCTTACGGGTGTTTCATTAAAGCTGCTAAGGCTTCCAGTACTGCCCCGAACCTCCTCGGTCACACACCTCTCTTCTCACCGTTAGTGGGGCAAAGAACATCAGTGGTCTGGTTCATTTATTCCCATTTTAGCAGAACGAACCTGAATTGAAGGATGGATAACATTAAGTTTGAACCTGGAAAGTCCATCCGTTCACTTAAAGATCACAAACCCGCTAGTACGTACAGTGCGTGTCTTTAAGGTGGTTTGGGTTCCTAGACTGTCAGCTGCTTAAGACTCTTTAGGTGTGGCCCCCTCCAGTGCCTGAGTGTGATGCCCCACTTGTCTTTTTGTATTTTTTCTAGAGCTACTGTCTAAGAGCTGGAGCTACAGAGCTTGAAATTACCACCGAAAAATACTGACATGGTGGGCCCTTCACTGCTTCCTCATAAGGATACCAGAGGCAACAAGGCCCATTAAGCAGGACAGTGGGCACAGGACTGTGTACGTTGTTTTTGCAGGAGTACTAATTGAGGCACTTCAGTTCATTTGAACTTTGGGTTGAGCCTGAATTTGTTCGATGTCGGTTTCCTTCTCAGTCTTCATCCCGCTTCTTCAGCTCTGGTTCCACCCACTTGCAGATACGGTTGACCCGCTCAGGGGCTCGAGACCCTCATTGCGCACTTTTTCCCTCTCCTGTCAACGTTCCTCTGAACTTGAATGTTTTTGACCTGAACCGTTCAAATAGGACAGCTTTTCTCGTGCTGCTTTTCAGACCTGTTCAGTGTCCCATCACCTTCACAGCTGGCTCTCACTCGGGTCAGCCTGTGAACTCACCTGGGGTGGGGGCGTTTCCCCCATTTGGGACTGTCCCAGCCTGAGGGGCATGCAGAACAGGAGTCCGCCCAGGGCAGAGTAGCCAGGCTTGGGAAATCATCTCAACAGAGAACACATGAAAAAGAACTTGGCCCGTGGTTGGTTGACTTAACACACCACTTCAAGACTGGAAAAGGTCCTTACGCCTCAAATCCTGGCTGGCTGTAACCCAGCCTCACGGAAAACAGAGGCACCAAGTGGCTTATGCTGCAGAACACTTTTCTGTTAGAACAAAGGAACATTTCATTGTACAGGGGTGTTTAGGAAGACAAAGTTCTGTGGTAAAGGATAGAGTGGTATAGGGGAACATATTTTAACCTGGGGAGTAAAAATGCTGACTCCTGAGTGCCCTAAGTGATGTCACCTAGCTTCCATGGCCCTGTTTCCTCACCTCTAAAAACAGTGGAGAGTTTCAGATTTGGCCATTTTTAATTCGATGGGATAGATTAGACATGACCCCTCTTGAAAAAGTTTTCCCTGCAAGATGTAAGGCAGAATACATCTTCCAAGTAACAAAATAATAAAGGTCATAACTGTTGCTGGGCACATTTTTCTAGAAATTTCTTCTCGAATGATGTGTACTGGTACATTTTTTGTTTTATTCTCTTTCAAATAGGATGTTTTAATTTATACACTCAAAACTAAAGTTTCTGCCCAGTACTTACAGGTTTATTTCATGGCACACTTAAGGAGTGAGGCCACAGGTGGGCTCCTGGGTGCTCAGGAGACTGACAGAGGGAACTCCGCTCTGAACATCTGTTCTTGGTGTCACGTTCAAAGCTGTGCAGACATACCTAGGCCCCCTTGAAGAATATTTAGAATCTTCATTGATCACTCAGAGATTTCTAAAGTCTGTTCTGGAAGATGAGACCATGCCGTGGTGTTTTTTATAGTAGCTGTTTTAATTTGTATACTGCATCCAAAGTTATGTTTTTAAAAGTGTTAATGCTCTCTGTAAAGTGATTTGTTTCAAGCACATTAAAGGTTGTTTTGAGCGCTGTTCTCTGGTCACGTATGTTACCTGTCCTGCTTCAGTGTAGTTTGGTCTGGAAGTCTCTACGGCAACTCTGACATAATACCTCTTCCTGGAAAGAAAGCTGAATGGTCCTCTCCAGCTCATTAGCTCATTTTGACATCTTCTGCCCTTAGCCATAACCTTTTCCTCTCTATAATCCGTCCCTTTACATCCCAGGAAACCCACCTCAGTGTTGCAGAGACGGGGAGCCGGGCTTGCTGAGGTCCCACAGGTATGGCTGGCAGAGTCCTGTTTGAGAAAGTAAACCAGAAATTTCAAAAACATTAATTCATCTTATAATAACCCCCATTACCTGGTAACAGAAACAACATTTTGGTGGAAAGTATTTCTTAAGAAGATCTGACTTTCTAGGCACTCGGCTTTGTAGCAGGAATTTTAACCTGAGTGTTGGAGGACAGTGGAAGTGGTCTGTTGGCAGGTGTGTTTCCTAGGGAGAAGGCTGTGACCATCACCTTCTAAGGGGAGAGTCCCCGACTCCCCTCCCCCATAACACCAAAGCCACTGTCTACAGACTGAATTCTGAGCTCATGCTGTCACTAAGGGCTGCCTCTGCCACACTGCCCATCATTCTCTCCCCACTTTTTTTCCCCCACACGACCCTAAATGAGACCCCAGTGACACTGAGAGGACCCAGAGGACCAACAGTTTATATATATATATATATATATATATATATATATATATATATTTTTTTTTTTTTTTTTTTTTTTTTTTTTAATTCCTAAGTGTCTGTTACACAGAAGTGGAATTCCTTGCTTTTGATCATCATGTCTTTGCCCACTTTCCCAGCCACTCTGCATCGTCTTTGCTTAGAACCCTGGTGATGCAGAAGGATGGGGGCTCTGCAGAGGGGCTAGTCAGCTGTGGGTGGGAGGGCATGAGTGAGGAGCAGCTCTGTGAGCTTCCTGTCCCTCCCCAGGGCTCACTGCTCCTGCATGTGACCATGTGCTTGGCAGCCCCCCAGTGCCTTCTCCCAGGTGAGACCCACTGCCCTGAGCAGGTGCCCCACCTTCCGTGTCATTGATTGGTGGACCAGATGCCTCCCCGCAGTGCTGCCCTGTGTGCTGGAGGATACTTGCCAGCACCCAGCCCTCCCCACTAGACAGCAGTGGCTGCACACTTCTCGGGTTCTGACAGCCAGCAGTGTCTCCAGACATTGCCAGATGTCCCCTACAGGGCAAAACGGCCCCCGGTGAGACCCCTGCTTTAGAAAGACTCTTCCACGAAGTAGTACATCCGCTTGCAAATCATGCCTGATACATACTTCTCCCCTAGCAGGGTTCAGACCAAAGGAGCCTCGGCATCCCTTCATGCTCTTAAAATCGGGGTCCCAAAGAGCTTTTATTTAGGTTGGCTTTAGCTGATAACTTTCCCTGCTAGAAATTAAAACAAATTTTTTAAACATTCCTTAATTCATCTTATAGTAACACATGCAATGCATGTTAACGTGAGTAGGATGTTTTTACGAGAAATAACTGTTCACAGAAACGCACTGAGAAAAATGACATTGCACCATGTTTTTGCAGATTAATGTCTGGCTTAGTAGAAGCTCGCTGGCTCTTTGAGTCTGCTCCTGCATTCAGTCTGTTTTGATACCCTGAGCCTTGTAGCCTGTGAAAAATTGACCTGATGATGGTTATAAAGGTAAATCATGGCTTTGTGTTATTGTAAAAGCACGGACCCCAGAAAGTGCCTGCAGGAACCCCCCTCTTGGGGTCCCCAGACCTCACTTTGCGACGTGAGCTCCCCCGCGCTCTTCGCCGCCCATCTTTTAGTCCCTTCATCTCCTTAGCTCAAAGTCAGGGTCACTTAATCTGAAATTTTTTTTCTCACCGTTTTGGCCCCTATTTTTTCCGACTTTTAAATTTTGAAAGCAGTTATTGGCTCAATTGGTTATTTACCATTTATACTGCCTTGGACAGCTTTTATTTACCTTGATTCACCTCCCTAACTAGGTTAAGTACTCGGGGACAGCAATTTAACTTGATTCTTCTTGGCGCTTGCCATGTATGTGAGGACCTGGAGGCCAGAAGTGTTTGTTGGTGGATTTTAAAAGTGCTCAGGAGGAAGGGGAGCTTCAAATCAGTTAGCTTGCTGGGGGTTCTGATATGGTAAACTACAAGGGGGGGGGCGGATCTTGTTTCTTTATCTTTTGATCCTCTAAGGACATTCTGATGCAGAGTTGTTTTGTTTTTGTTTTTGTTTTCCAAATAAATAGCAGTGGACTAAAACGGAAGATTATGGTACTTGGGTGTTTTTCTAATGTCCTATGAAAGGTGGTTTTTTTAAAAAAAATTTATTTATTTGAGAGCGAGCGAGCACATGAGAGGGGAGGAGTCAGAGGGAGAAGCAGACTCTCTGCTGAGCAGGGAGCCTGATGCAGGACTCAGTCCTGGGACTCCAGGATCATGACCTAAGCCGAAGGTAGTTGCTTAACCAACTGAGCCACCCAAGCACCCATCCTGTGAAAGTTTTAGAAGAGGGTTTTGATTTTGGTTTTGCTTTGCACTGGAGGTCAGTGGTAAGATATACAGTGTCATAAGATCTTATTTTAATGAAAGCAGTTCAAAACAGGATTTCCCTTTAAATATAAGGCTTCCCATGTGATCTTCAGTGCTTTATATTTTTCATTTTGAGTTTTTCAAAAACTTTTTGGGAGTTTTTCTCAGAACATACATATACAGTTGGCCCTTGGACAACATGGGGATTGGGGGTGCCAGTCCCTCCCAACACACACAGAGCGAGGAATCTGTTGTATAATTATTGACTCCCCCAGAACTTAACTACTAGTAGCCCTGTGTTGACAGGTAGCCTTACTGATAGTAAAAACAGCTGCTCAACACATACTTGGTATGGTACAGTTACTGTATACTGTGTTTTTAAGATAAGGTAAGGCAGAGAAAAGAAAATGCTAAGAAAACCAGAACACAAAATACATTTAAGTGTAGTATTTATTGAAAAAGAATTGGGCCCACGCAGTTTAAACCCGTGTTGTTTAAGGGTGATGTATAATTTTTTTTAATATTTTATGAATTTTATATACATATTAGAAAGTTTTGTTTTGATCATCTTGTTCTGTACAAGCACTGGGGAAGATAAAAAGAATGTGGTCCTCACGTCTTAAGAAATTAAGTGGTGACCATTTCTGTTATTCACAGTGTCCCATCTGTTGTTAATGGGCGTTTGGGAGTAACTTGACCCCCCCCCCCATCCATCACACAGGCACTGCTGAAGACAAGGGTCAAGAAGGAGCACATTTCTCGTGAAGACCCCAACCAGAGGAAATAGTGCTTTAAAGCACCTGAGCAAACACAGGGTCACCATGAAATTGGAACCCCAGAAAGACTTAGGGTGTGTGTCACAGACGGGAGCAGTCAGCACTCCGTCCCTTTTTAGGAAAAGCTCCGTTACATGATCCATAATTCTAGAAAGAGTTCAGTGAATTTCATGAAATAACTTATCTAGTGTTGTCGTTCACGGAAGAAGCCCAGAGTTCCCCCCTGCTGTTAGAGCAATTGCGCTGTGAGTGCAAGCCTTCAGCCCTCCTGTGTCAGGGTGGGGAGCTTTCCACCTGCTTCTGCCGCGTGAGTCAGTCTGCCACCGGCATGAATCACGGTGATATTTCCCCAAGTCACAGGGAAGATTCATGTGAAAGATTTCAGCTATAAAAAAGCTCCAGCTTTGCCTTAAAACATCGGGTGCCTGCCAGGGTCAGGGCTCGGTGGTGTCTGGTTTGGCACGACGTTATAGGTCATGATCTCACACCTTCCCGTCCATATGTGGTGCTCAGCCAAGACTTGGTGGGGCCCTGCTTCTGGTCTGGTTTGGGTAGGACCACTGCAGGGAAGCCTGCTGCCCAGATCCGAATCCGAGCCGTGCTGTCATCTGCGTTTTCTCCACCTGGGGGAGTGAGAGGACAAGGCCAGAACCAAATGGGGGGGTGCGGGGGCAAGGGGAGGTAGGCGGGTAATTTGTTTGAGGACACCGGATTTCCTTCATCTTAAATATTTTATTAAGCCGAGATTTAGCATGGCTCTGAAGGGGTAGTAGGTCTGAGCTCGTGCTGTTCTTGCCCTGTGGGAATGCCGGAATGCCGGCAGGATGCTAGCCAGGAGCCACCTGGGGCCCTTGAAATGCGTGGAAATCAAATTAAGAATTCAGCTCCTCAGTGACACAAGCCACATTTCGAGGGCTCGGGAGCCGCGTGTGGCTGGTGGCTCCCCACCCCCCACCCCGCCCCGGACAGCAGCTGAAGACCACCTCCCACTTCACAGACAGCTCTGAGGGGCAGAGAGGCCTATGACCTGGGCAGTAGCTTCCAGAATAGTCCCCGTTCAGGTGTGTGTCCCTTCCTTTAACTCCATCATCTATCGCTCTTAATACAAAGTACCAAATTTAGAAGGAAGTGGGTGCAATTAGGGGAAAAGGGGACAGTGGAGGAGAAGGGAAGTGGGGGCGAGAAGGAGGCGGCCCTGCTCGCCTCAGGCCAGGACTGGCCTCTGTTGTGAGGAGCCGCCGCCGGTGTGCGGACGAGGCCACGGGGTCTCCCAAGGGAGTTGGCCCGGGGAGACCCAGGGACACAACGCCCCTCCTGTCTTCCTTTTCAGACGTTTTCTCTGTATCTGTTCTGGCGGTCGAAACACACGTGGTTAACAAATAAAACGGTACAAAATCCCTGCCCTCACTGCCCCTGACCCACACTCTTGGGAGCGGAGCCGTCCTCCCCCTGCTCTGCCGCCCAGCTCCGTGGCCCAGGGCTTACAGGAAGAAGTCTGGCGTGGCCCTGGAGGGCGGTGCCCTGTCGTCACAGGAGTGACCCTTCTCTCTCCCCAAGTCATTTTCTTCCTGCAGGCCATGCTTTCCCCGTCGCGGGCTTTCCCCAGGCGACTCATTCACGGTCACCCCCAGGCTCGTTCTGAGACCGTCTAAAGCAGTGAGGACCCTCGTGGGTGCTGGGGGCGGGGGGGGGGGGGGCAGCGCAGGACACACAACAGGACCCGTTGGCTTTCAGACAGTGCCGGGGTGCTGGTGGGTACAAGGGGCGCCGGTGGCGTGTGAAGTTTGGCTTCTCACCCTGCAGAGCCGTGGCCCTGGGGCTGTCCACACCGGGAGCGCCCTCTGGTCACTGCGATGTCGAAGCTGCTCACACGTTTCCAAGCCTGCTTCAGGTGGCCCAGGTCGGTCTCACCGAGGAGAGGATGTTGAAGTTGCCACCCGAACGGGAAGTGGGAAGCTATGGTGCCGAGATCTGGGGGAGGAGGGCATTCCAGCCAGAGGAAGCAGCCAGTGCAGAGACCCGAAGGCGGGAGTGAGCTTGGGTGTGTGCTGGGAGGAAGGCCAGTCCGGCTGCAGACAGACGAGGGTGGCTTGAGCAGAAGGGATAAAGTCAGAGAGGTGGGGGTGCAGGCAGGGAAGGTGCAGTAGGATCTTGTCAGCGGCCCTTGGCAGGATTTGGGGATTTCGTTCTTAAGGTGGTGGGAAACCAGTGAGCTGGTTTGAGCAGGGAAAGGGGGTGATCTGACCACATACTACAAAAGATCCCCGCGGTGCTGTGCAGGAAGTGGAGGGGCGAGAATCGGAACCAGGGGGCCCTGGCAGCAGGCCCGTCGGCTGCCCAGCCCCTGCATACCCAGAGCTCGTGCAGCCTCCCGCCCGGAAGGGCCACAGTGCAGAGAGCTTTGCTCGGAGAGGCTGCCCCAACATAGCAGCCTTAGTGTTTCCTAGACAGCCTGGTTTCTCGGGAGACCACCTTTTTCGCCCTCATCAGCACTCGGCCTGACTCTCCCTAGCCTCGAGCTTGTCCCAGCACCACCTGCTGAAGAGTGTTCCCTGCGGAGTAGTCTTGGCTCGTAACTCTGGGGCTGTCTTTATTCCAGTATCGTGTTCTTCAGATGAACTTTCTTTCAAAAGCTCTTTCAAGGCATGCGCGTCAGCTCCTCAGGCTCTGGGTCTCGTGGTCTCTGGCCCGTGGCGGTGCTCATTCATCATACGACTGCAGCAGGGGAGAATTTTGGACGATGTCGGGAGGGTAGAGCTGCTTGGATGGCAGACCCAAGGGAGGTGGTGTCCGAAGTCCAGGGACTGAGCGAGGCCCCCGGTCTGGCCCCACGGCTCCCTGCACGATCCTGGGAGATGGCCCCGCACTCCGGGGAAGGGCCCTGCCCGGCGTGACAGCTGCTCCGGGCGCCCGTGCTGGTTCGGGCTCAGGACAGCGGCTGGGTACGCGTGGGCTGGGGGGGTCGCAGAGACTGTCGGGGAACATGGGCAGTTCTGTGTGGGCAATGCCCCCTCGGGGCGCCGACCCCTTCATGTCCCGTTGGCTGCTGGTACTTAGCCCTGAGGAGAAAGAGGTGTTCAGAGTGTCTCCGTTTCTCCAGGCCCCTGCCTTGCTCTGCTGCTCCAGGACCCCTTCGGGCCTCTTCATCTCCTTGGGCCTCTCCTCCCTTCCAAGCACTTCTTGTGGGTGACCGTGTATGTCTGCACACCCCAGGGAGGGCGTCAGACGGACAGCCATTCTGTCCTGTCCCGTCTGTCCTCTATTCTGTTGTCACTGCACACCGGGGCCCAGATTGGCTCTTGGTGCAGCTGTCCCTCAGCCACGCCTCCCCTCGGTGGCCTCCCCGTAGGCACGCGGCACGATGAGGCCCCTCGCCTTTCCCGAGGTCCCTGCTATGGCACTGCTGTTTGCCCTGACACTGCTCTTCCCACCACCTTCCCGAAGCTGTTATGGACACCCCAGGCCTCCCCAGATTGGCCTCTGCTGCTGCCTCGCTGCCCTCAGCAGCCTCCACCGGCCGCAGGATGACGGGTCCAAGTCCGCAGACTTGGGCTTTCAGGGCCATCGGATGGGTCGACCTCCTTCCTGAACACTCTTCCCTCAGCCTCGTCCTTCTCCTCGGCGCCCTCCTCCTCCACCTCTGCCATGCTGCTCCCCGCGGGGCATCTCCTTCATCAGGGACTTCAGTGACTGTGTAGACGGGAAACTTCCAAGTTCACGTCCGGCTTACACGAGGTGTCTGAGAGCCAGCCACACAGCGCACCGCCAGGCCCTGTGCGGGCGGAGAAGGTAGCTGAGGGCGGCCCGCAGCGGCCAGGACAGCACTGCGGCCCCGGTCCGCAGGAAGAAGAGAGCGTCGTGGAGGAGTGAGGAAGGGGGCGTCGCCGTGTCTTCCGCTGGGACCCAGAGTGGTCATGACCCGGCTTCTCAGCCCCTTTCTCCTTCCCACCGCAGTGACTGGGGCCGCCAGCTGCCCCCTGCTGGTTCCCGTGACCCCGCCAGCGCTCCGCGTCACCCATGCACCTGCCGTCCGCTGGTGCAGTGTGCGGTCAGACTGGCAGCCGAGACCGTCCCCTCCCCTGCCATCCGCAGTCCGCACTGCAGCCTGAGGCGCCTTTTGAACAGGAGGATGGATTCACACCCTCACCCTGCTCAGGGCCCCCTGCGCGGCTTCCAGGTCCCGGCCAGGTCAAGGTCAGACTCTGACCCGGCTGGTGGGCTCTGCCAGCACCTGTGGCCCCCAGGCTGCCCTGGAGCAAGGACAAGACAGCCACCTCGTAGCCAAGCCCATCCGGGCAGGCAGCGGCCCACAGAGCAGAGTGCGCCACCCGGAGGCCTCAGGAAGCCACCCTCGGGGTGGGCAGGGGGGAAGCGGGGCCAAGGCACAGGCCCGGCCGGAGCAGGGGGCTGGTGACCCGAGCATGGGGCTCTATAGACCACTGTTAAGCCGGCGGGCTGAGAGCCCTGAGAAGTGGCTACAGTGGGTTAGCCTGGCTCATGGGACCAGGTCTTCTTTCTAGAAGCTCATTCAGCCTACCCCAAGGACAGTGTTCTCGGGGAGGGAGGCCAGCAGGGCCCACACTAAGGGGCCAGGGGCTCCAAGTCAGCAGGTCTTGGGGATGACTTTCTGCTGTCAGACGTTCGAAGGCTCATCTCAGCGTGTGTCCTACACGGGCTGTGGATACGCGTGGAGTTAACTCTGTTTCATGAGTTAGCCAGTCGCCCGGAGCTGGTGTTCCAGGCTTTGCTGCAGGAGCTGGGGGTCCGCTTCTGTCTAGGAGGGAGTCGCACGTGCCCCATTGTCCTCGGGGTCAGGTGCATGGGGTTTGGCGTCGTAGGAAGTGGAAGGGAGATGTCAACTTTAGTAGACGTGTGCATGTAACAACATTTAAAACAGGGACTTGGCCTGGGAGGCGCCGTCTGTGACTCGGGAGTGAAAACTAGGGGTTCTAGGGAATTCTGGGACGAGGAGGGTATGGGCGGCATTTTTAAGGAAGAAGACCCTGCTTTCACAATCGGGTGGAAAGAGAGACAGGTGTCAAGGGCCACATCCAGGAAAGCCCTTTCAAGACAGAGGCTGCCGACTGTGGGGGGCAGGGAGCCTGGGCCCTCGCTCCCGGTTCAGAGTCCTGTCTGCATGCCGGCGTCTGGCATCTTGGAAAATGCTTCCCAAGTCGTCCTAAGCACCTTATTTAAAAATAAAGCTTTTCTGACTTCTCAGTAAAAATTCAACTCCCGGAGGAGAGCGCATAGACGGGGGCTTAGGCTGGTGTGTCTACTCTCCTAACTCAGTGTGACTAGAAGGGTCTTGGCAGGTTTGTGTTTCTAGGATGAGCTTGGTAGGCGTTTCAGAAGTGCACATGTGCATGTACAGACTCCATTCTTTTGGGGCTGGAAGTGTGGGAGGAGTGAGCAGTTTGCACAGAGAATCTTGACAGTCAGCGCTCAGTTGACTCTCACGGGGCCCGGCCCATCGCTCAGTTGACTCTCACGGGGGCCAGGCCCATCTGAGCTCCCTGGGTGCCCTCACCCCATGGGCCTGTGCGGGTGTCTGCTGCACGTGCCCCCTGCCCCCCCGCCACCTCTGCTTGGGTGTTTGCAGGCTCTTCTCCCCGACTGAGGCAGACATGTGTCCTCAGACACGTGTCTCGGTGAGATCCCCAGGCTGCTGTGCAAAGGACCACAAACTGATGATCTCACAGTCCCAGGGGTCAGACATCTGAAATGGGGCTGAAATCGGGATGGCAGCATGGCTAGTTCTTCCTCGAAGCCCTGGAGGAGAATCCATTTCTGGTCCTCTTCCAGCTTCCAGAGGCCTCTTGCGCATCTTGGCTCGTGACCCCTTCCTCTGCCTTCCAAACCAGTGCCCTGGCTTCTAGCAGTCTCTGTGAGGCTCTCACCTCTGCCTTGTCATCTGCTTGTGTTGCCTTGCCTTGTCTTGTCTTGTCTTGTCTTGTCTTGTCGAGACCTGTGTGATGACACGGGGCCCATGCTGACAGTCCGGAATCCCTACCTCGTCACCGTTCCAGAGTCCCTTTGGCCAAGTAAGGAAGCATATTCTCAGGTTCCAGGGATTCGGCCATGAATGTCTTTGGAGGGTCACAGTCATCAGCCTCTATATATGTCAACCTATATGGGAAATGTTTAGAGTAAAAAGTTTGAAGGAAGACGTGAGAAATGAGGTGTGTCTGTAAATTACTGGAAATCCAGCATTACTAGCAGTGGGAGGTCACTCGGACTCCAGCCACTCTAAGGACTGGTGTTTACGGCGGAGTGGAAGGGACCGTTCCTGAGCAAGACTCGTATATATATTTCAGATTCTAACTGTGCTGTAAAAGACAACAGTTTGAGATATGCATGTGTTTCTGTTTTTATTTTGGAAACAGATTTCCAGCAGGAAAAACAGCCTTGTGGCCACCCCATCAACAGTGTCTAGTAAAATTAAAGTACCAGTGCCTCAGCCCATAGTGAAGAAAGACAAGCGGCAAAATTCCTCCCGGTTTAATGCCAGCAATAACAGAGAACTTCAGAAACTACCATCTTTAAAAGGTAATCTCTATTATTTGTCTTTTAAAAGTCCAAGCGTGCCCATGTAGGGAGACGGAGTCATTTCTGGGTAGCTCGCCAGCTTCTCCCGCTTCGGCTGTGTTTAGTTTCTGTTCGGGTCACTTTATTAAGATTTGTGTTGTCCTGTTCTGTTTTTTCAATTAAAATGCCACTACCTGACTGACCCACCTGATATCCCAGATTCCAAAGCCATCGGAGATAAAAATGTAATCGCAACTGTGTTCTAAGTGTATCACACTGGAAAAGGCAGAGGGGAGGCTTTAAATCTGTCCGTGTGAACCATCACCAGGCTGCCTGGTGTCCCCTTCAAGTAATTCTCCCCGTGGCACTTGTCACCTGTGAACTCCAGCGAGTCAGAAAGGAGCCACTGCCAGGGGACAGGTTTTGAAACTGTAGCAGTGCCTCTCTGCTTTCCTGGGGTTGGAGAAGTGAGAACTGTAACCATAGTCTTTTGTGGACTTATTCTTTATGACTCATTTGGGGCTTACCTTGCCCCGGCGTTTTCTATTTGAGATCAGTCAGGAAAGGGTGCTCTTTGCTTGGACTTTCCCCCAAAATGGTACTGTTGCCTCTTTCCATCCGAGGGCGTTCAGTCCCTGTAAGTACTTCCCCAGGAGATGTGGAGGTTGAAGTACGTAAGACCAAGGAACATAGCGTAAGGACCCCAAAGTCAAACACGAACCTCTGAAAACCTTTATGTTGACTAAGATATTAAGACTAGCCTTATAAATAAAGCCCCAGACATTTTGCATACCTCCGGTTACTAACAATGGGTCTTTTGCAAGATGTATGAACCCAGAGCAGGAGGTGCATCTATGCAGGTGTATTCCAGTACCTTCCAGGGCCAGGTAGCGGGTTCAGTGCAGACGAGCCAGGCAGGGGGAGGAATGAAGGGAAGGACCGAGGAAAACATGCAGGGGGAGGGACCAGCTGATGGATTCGCAGATGCACTTCGTGCCGCTCACCTGCTGGGGCTCCCGCTCTCCCTGCAGCTTACAGAGCATGAATCGGGCTTATGTTTGATTGAGTGCTGTCGTCGATAAGACTTGGGGCGGGGTGAGTAGACGGAGCACAGGAGATTTTCAAGACAGTGGACGCATTCTGTATGCTACCAGGTTAGGGGATACGTGGAATTTTGCATTTGTCAAAACCTGCAGAGTACACACGAACACAACCTCTCGGAAACTGAGGTGTGTAGTTTATAATGATGCGTCGGTATTGGCTGATAAGTTGTAACAAATGCAAAAAGTTGATGACGGGCAACAGGCGGCCGGTGATCGGGAAACTCCGCACTGCACGTCCAGCGTTTCTGTGAGCCGTAAAGTTGAAGTCAGTGATTTCAAAACCACCACCATCACCGCAGAACAGGCTAGTACTGCCGTCTTCTGAGGCCCTCCGCTGAGTCTTCCCTGCGACACTGTCCCCCGACACTCCTGCGGCGCGCACGGTCACGGTCTGTCTCTGATGGGGACCCCCCTGCTTACTGGTTCATGCGTCATTCCCACCTGCATGTCCGGCTCTCCGCCCGGGACCACTTTCCCTCTGATGACGACGACGTCACGTCGAATCTCCTTCAGTGAGGGTCTAGCGGTGGCACGTTCTTCGTATATTTCTCTGGGAAGTATCTCTATTCTGCCCTCATCGCTGAGAGGTGTTCACCGAGGCCTGAATCGTTACTTCCCTCAGAGCAGCGAAGCTGACCGGTTCATCGCCTTCACCTTCCCTCCGCATCGGGAACCCAGTCAGTGTTTGAAGGGACTGTGACTCTGACCGCTGTTTTGATTCTTGTCTGTAACGTTGCTCTTTCGTTGCTCCCCTGCTGGGTGTCCAGACGAGGCTTTGTTTATTGTCCATCTCTTTCGGGACGCGTCGTGCACCCACAGATCATTCTATTTCCTGCAGCCTGGAAGGCTCCCGGCCCTTATAGCTTCTGCATTCGTCTCCTTTTTCCTTTGGCTTTAAACAAATATGCATTGGGCTTTTTCATTTACTGTCTTTTTATGCCTCCCCTGTGTTTCTCCAGCTGTTTGACTTCCCACGCTATATTTTCGATGAGAGGGTCTTCTTACATTATGGCTGATGAAGGACCGGTTTTCTTTCTTCTAATTTTCAACCCTTCATGGGAGGAATACCTTCATAATATACAGTGAAAATAAATAGCCATACCAATGAAATATAAAATTCAGCATTTCGTGTTATTATAGCCAATAGACATAAAATTACCTTGCTGAGTTGAGTTGCTCACACAATCTCTGAACACCACGCTTAACTTCTGTCACCTTGCTGGGACTCTGCAGGTCTGTGTTGTATGGGCCAGACTCCGCTTGTTGACCTTTTCATCTCAGACATCCTTTTTCATTTACAGAAGTTACGTTTTTCACCTGTAGTATGACTTTTTCCTATTTTTCTGTTCTTCCGTCTCTGTGGGTGGCGTAAACACCACAGCTTCGCCGTCTACGTCAAATGATGTTATCATCCTTGCCAGACTTTGTTCAAGCAGTCTTCCTTCCTTGAGTACCTGCTTTCTACCGTATGCTGGTCGTTGAAGTCAACTATTTAAAATAAGTCCAAACCTAAAACGAAAATATCTTCAGGCACCTGGCTGGCTCGTTGGTTAAGCAACTGCCTTGGGCTCAGATGGTAATCCCGGAGTCCCGGAATCGGGTCCCACATCGGGCTCCCCGCTCAGTGGGGAGTCTGCTTCTCCCTCGGACCCTCTCCTCTCCCATGCTCTCTCTCTCACTCTCTCTGTCTCTCAAATAAATAAATAAAATAAATAAATAAAATCTTAAAAAAGAAAGAAAGAAAGAAAGAATCTTCTTCTGCAGGGATTTATTTTTGCTGTTTCTGCCAGATGCCATTGGCAGTCTGGGCGTGTTGTAAATCTCAGCACGAGTTTCTTACAACTTGTTAAATTAGTCAAGCCAGTTGTCCCATAAAATGTCCTGCTTAGGGGTGCCTGGGTGGCTCAGTAGGTTAAAGCCTCTACCTTCAGCTCAGGTCATGATCCCTGGGTCCTGGGATCGAGCCCCACATTGGGCTCTCTGCTCGGTGGGGAGCCTCCTTCCCCCTCTGCCTGCCTCTCTGCCTACTTGTGACCTCTGTCAAATGAATGAATAAAATCTTTTTTTTTTTTTTTTAATGTCCTGCTTATTCCCTGTAGTTCCGGGAAACAGAAACCTTTTCTGGGTGGAGTACATCAGACACAGTGCTGTAGAACCCAGGAGACATTAGTGCGGGATATTCATCCAGTGGACGGACTATTAGGGTGATGGTGGTGGATTGATCTCTCCGTAAGACCCTGACCCTTCCCTCTGCAGCTGGGCTGGCTAAAAGCACGGGTAGTGATCTGCAAGGTAGGCTGTGGCCTCCTGCTGGCCTGTCCCCACCAGCGCCATGCCAGCACCGTGTACCCACGGCGGAGCCCTCACTTGACTCAGCAGCCTTGCTAGAGAGTCATCAGTTAAGCTGGTGTTCTTCTGACAGCAGAGCTGTTTCTCAGCAGCTAGAGACACTTGGCTTGACATACAGCTCCTCCTGAACGTCAGGATAGGCTTGACACTCTGCCTTTTACTTACACTTTCCTCAGATGGTGGAAACTAAAGGTTTTTCTGATTTTCTCTTCTTTTCTTTTCTTTTTTGAATAGCAGTATGGACTTGGGTATTTTTATTTGATTTCAGCATGCTTCAGCTTGCTAAAATCATTATTCTTACGATGTAGGGATACAAAATTTTAACCACTGGGTATTCTTTGGGTTGATATGTGTGTATTTTTTGACAGGGACACATTTAATTTTGATTCCTTGATTTCTGACACAGTAAGATGTTCCCTAGTCTCATTTGGTAGCTTCTTTGCCCCAGACTTAGAATCAGCCACTTTCAGAGAGCCCCAATTCCTTTCAGTGAGGACTTACTTTAGGGACCAAAATCTGGGGAGGGGAGTAGGGGTGCTTGTTGCTATCGGACCGATGATGCTTTTAGGTGCTGTCGACGGAGGGAGGTGGGATATGAGTCTATACGTAGGAATGCTACGTTCATAGTGACTTTTCAGTTCAGCCTTAACATTATGGTGTTTTCATGTGTTTCTTGAGTCTTCAGTTTTTTCTCTTTTACACTGAAAATCTTGGTTTTGAAGATCATTGACAGAATTATTGCTATATCCTATTAAAATAATTCACAGCAATACTACTGATACCATCACAAACAGTAGGAACTTTGAAGTGACTCCTTTCATTGCAGAAAAAGTGTTTTTATCGGGATCTGTCACATGTGTTAAATGTCCGGGGACGGGGAGGGGACGGGGTTGGCGTCTTTAGAATTGTTTGCGTCCTCTGGCCTAAGAATGGGCTGTGCCAAGTCCACTTTCATTTCCTTCGGGATGTTCTTAAAGTATCCATCATGTGGGTTTTGCACAATTCTTACTAAGTTTTCTGCCCTGATACTCTTACTGTGGTTGTTCTTGTGTCTTCTGAGTAGGGGATCATTTATACGAAGACGGCTGATTTCGGTGTCTCGCTTTCGCATCCTGCTTTCCCACTGACTTATCTTGCTGTTGACGGTAGTTTTCAGTTGGTTCTTCCGGATGTCCCAGGTGTCTAATGAGATCTGCACATAATGATAACCTCACGCCCTCGTTCTGAGAATCCTGCCAGTGTCTTCCCCCTGAACTGAGTGAAAATTTCAGTAAGTTGTCATAGGCAGTGGTACAAGCAGGTGTGTGTGTTGTTCCTGACTTGAGTGGAAACAGAAGCAGGGTTTTTCAAACAACCATGTCACTCCGTTCTGTGATGGTCCTCGGCTTTCAGCCATGATAGATCGTGCTGTAATGTAAATATTTTGCCTTTGTTCGTGTCTTTGAACGGTTCCTTAAGCTGGACTCAGAAGAGGGAAGTACTGGTCCAAAGCCTGTGTGTTTTCAAAACCCCTTTGTAGAGACTGCCCGGGTGCTGTCCCGGGAGGTGGCACCGCACACGCTCCCCCTGACTGGATGAGATGCCTGGCCCATCGCACCTTTGCCACACTGGGGTTATTTAAAATCTGAGTCATCTGTTAAGGCAAAGTAGCATTTTCTATTTTCATCCAGTTAGCAGGGAGGCTGAGTATAGTCTTTGGGCCCTTTTCACTCAGCGAACTCCCTGAATGAGTCCCTGTGCGCACCGTGTTTGGTCGATGCCAAACGAAGGCTGATGTCCTGGGTGATGTGCGGCCTGCAGCTTGTCTGCGGTTCTTGTGGGAAAGAAGAGCCCGGGAGAAGTCAGGTCATGAAGAAGCAATGAAGCCGAGCAGCAGTGAACCGGAGGCCTTGGGACAGCAAGCTGGAGTTGCTAAGCACTTGGGATTCTGTGAAAGAAGTTGCTACGTTATTGTTGGGAGAATTTACATGGCCCTGGTTTTGTGATAATAACCTTTTTCAGAGCAATTCGTTTTCTGATACCGTTGAAAGTTTGGCCATACACACGGGTCATTTTTCCTGCCTGAAGACAAAATGTACACGAGTTTAGAGGAGCTTCGCCTCTTGGCCTTTAGTTGCAGAATGGTAACGGTGCAGTGTGAGAAGTTTCCAGAGCGCCTGTCCTTATTCCGGCGGGCCGAGAGACTGCTCTCAGCAGTCCTGTCTTCTGCCTTGTGCATGGGTCTCTGTGTCTGCTCCTGGCTGCCCAGGGCAACAGAGGAGATGGCCCCGGGCATGGTGAGGCAGGTGCCGGGGTACAGCAAGTACTTCCTGAACACCTGGGTTGTCCGGAGCAGGGGGAGGTAGCCAGGACAATGACAGTGACCAGAGGTGGCCCCAGACCCAGATCCGCCACGCTCTTCCAACTCAGGCTCCGCTTGGCTCTGTTCTCAGCAGCTGGGCAACAGAGCTGCCTCCAGAGCCCCCAGTGTGCATGACCGAGAGCTGGTGCTGTGTCAGCCAGCCCAGCCCTTCTGTGACACTATCCTGTCTGCTCTCCTGCAGCCACAGAGGTGGCTTTTACTGCAAGGGACAGTCTGTCTCTGGCCTCTGCCAGCCGCCTCGGGGCAGAACTTGGGAGTTGGCCTCCAACCAGCTGTGGTCTCACATCTGATATTGGGCTCAGGCCCTCTGCACACCCCCTTGATTTCTCACTGCACCCCACGTCCCGCTCGTCACCGCACACACGCGCTGTGTCTCGGATGGTCCCAGCCTCTGTCCAGCCCCTCGTGGCCGTAGACACCCGGCTTTCCTCTCCGCTCTGCTTCATCTTTTTTCCTAATTGTGGTAAAATACACATCAAGCAGTATTTTTCATTCTAACCACGCATCAGTGTCCGTTTCAGTGGCAGTGAGTACATTCTCAGTGCTGTTCGCCCGTCACCAGCGTCTGGTCATTGTCCACAGCTGAACCCTGCCCCTGCCGGGCCCGCCTCCCCTCGCCCTCCCCCTCCCCCGCAACTGCCTTCTCCTTTCTGTCTCTGTGATTCCGACTCCTCCAGGAGGCGGGGTCATCCAGAATGTGTCCTGCTGGCTCTGGCTTCTCTCTCTCTTAGCTTTGTGTCCTCAAGGATCACCTTTGTTGTAGCCGGTGACCGGATGTCTTCCTTTTTAAGGCTTAGCACTACTCCAGGGTGTGGCTGGACCACCGTGTGTGCCCATTCGTCCGTCCACGGACACGCAGGTGCAGAGCGCTCCGCACGCCTTACTCTTGCGGGACGCGTCCCCAAGGGCAAAGCTGTCTGCGTGTCTGTCTGGGTGCCCGGTCCAGCATCTGCCAAGGATGCTGGAGACACACTTTATGGGAGGACTGGAAAGCCCTTCGGCCCCTCTGCCTGCTTCTTCCGCACTCCCTTCAGCCTCCAGAGAACCGCCCTGGCATCCACTCGTGTGCGGAACCAGCCCGGGCTCACCACTCCCTCCATCTCGGGGAGAAGGAGGCTTGTTACCAGCAGCTGGCGTGCGAGCCGTCGGGTAGGTCGTGTGGACTAGGTGCACCTTGTGCGATGCCTTCCCAGAACCAGGAGGGGCTGGGAGCCCTTGCCCTGCTTTCCAGTCCAGCTTGGGGAGAACGACAGCAAGCCCTTGGGGTAGGTCCTGCCCAGTCTCCTCCACTGACCCCGCTGGCCTTCCCCGGGCGCCGGCCCGGCCACGCTTTCCACTCGCGGGACTCACACAGATCCACGGGGCAACCGGCGCTGTCCCTTTTGTCCTTGCTTTTTGGCAAGCAGACATTCCCTGGCAACCTGAATGCTAGATATCTTTGATCTGCCTCAGGAAAAAGTCTATTTTAAACTCTAAGTGAAGCCAAACGTTTTAGGTGAGCTCTCTCACCCTACCAAAAGGACGTCATCCAGGCTCCTACAGTTTCCAGCTCAGAAAAATAAATTCAGAAATCGTGCCAGCCCGTACAACGGCCATGCTTTGCTGTGACAACACCACAGTGCGCAGGGCTCACACGCGACTTTCTTTTAAAGAAAGGAACTACAAAACTTTTCCCTAAGATATGAGCACATTTAATTTGCCAACGAAGTTGCCTGGGAGAAGAAAAATAAAACCTTGGGCTAAACTGAAACATGAAAGCTGTACAGTTTTATTCTGAAATGCTAAATCAGAAATCAAATCGGTGAGCTGTATTTACAGCCAGTTTCCTTTTAA
Source organism: Mustela nivalis (assembly GCF_964662115.1). Taxonomy (NCBI): domain Eukaryota; kingdom Metazoa; phylum Chordata; class Mammalia; order Carnivora; family Mustelidae; genus Mustela; species Mustela nivalis. The sequence continues at coordinate 4,484,648 of NC_139025.1, read as the reverse complement.
ATAAAGACCAAATCAAAGTGATAGAGGGACCAGGGAATAAAGAGTAATTCCTTTTTCTTTATTTTTGAGATTTTATTTTTTTATTTGTTTGACAGAGAGAGAGAGATCACAAGTAGGCAGAGAGGCAGGCAGAGGCGGGGGGGAGCAGAGAGTCTGATGCGGGGCTCCATCCCAGGCCCCTGAGATCATGACCTGAGCTGAAGGCAGAGGCTTAACCCACTGAGCCACCCAGGCACCCTGAGTAATTTCTTTTTAAGCCTATACTTTGGTACAGCACAAAGATGCCTGCGTTTACATTTTTTTTTCTTCTGACGTTCATTTAGCCACTGTGTGGTCCACCATCAGTTTTTGATGTTATGTTCAGTGATCCGTTAGTTACGTGGATGCCCAGTACTCATCAGCACGTGCGTCTTTGATGGGGGCACGCATGGAGCCATAGGGTAGGTCGTGTGGACTAGGTACACCTTGTGGAGGTGTGTCCTATGTGTCCGCCCTCTGTTCTGGAAGGCAAACCTCCGTGAGCCCACAAGATGCCGTTCCTCCCTCGGCATTGGCTCAGGCCCTTGGTGGGGCAGCTGCCGCGGCGGGAAGGGCAGGGGGCAGGGCTGCCCCAGGAGGGCTGGAGCCCAGTTAGGTTACACAGAACATTGCACGCCCTCCCAAGCCAGGAGCTGGAAGATGACATACACCCCACTTCTCCAGTGTCTAGAACCATCCCAGGTCACTCCAGGTGGCAGGAACTCACAGCCCGGCGACAGGGCCTGGCTACGGTGGGAGGCTCTTCTGGGAGCACCACAGAGGGCTTGTGCCGTCGGTGAAGACACTGCTCCGGGAACCAATGGGACCTGGTGGCTTCAGTGAGGGTCCAGATTCACAGCGAAGCGGGCAGATACGGTGGTAAAAACGAACTAGTCCATGACTGATTCTCTGAGACAGGGAGTCCACATCCTCTACTGTCTTGGTTCAGTTTGTCTTGCCCAATTTAGGCCCATTTTTGTTTGCATGTTTTTACCTACATAACCTTGGGGACGCATCCCAATGGCACACCTTGGGCGTCAAACTTCCCATCGCAGCCCATTCTCAGTTCTTCGCCTGCGCCCAGCAGGCCACGTTCACTGAGGCTTCCTCCCTGCTCACTTCATCTGTGTGTCTTTTTAAAAACTGTTACTTGTCATTTTTGTCCAAGTATTATAGGCTTATTTTAGCAATACTGAAAACTATACAGAAGTTTCAGGAAGAAAAAGCACCCATTGCCATAACACTCCACAGCTGATATTTGGGAAGTGTTTCTTTTTATGATCATACTATTTCTGAAAACTTACACGCTGCCCCTTCCAGTGATTTTCATTTTAAATACTTATAAAGATTTTTGATGGATGTGTAATATTTCATTGTGTGGGATAATCCCTTTGACATTGAAGTTATTTCTAGTATTTTACAATCATCAATAAAAATGTGCTGCACTAGGAAAGAAAATACAAGGAATTAACCAAGGAGGTAGAAGACGTGTACACTGAAATTAGGAACACTGCTTCAAGACACTGAAGACCACGCCTATCACTGGACAGACACCTGTGTTCGTGGACTGGAAGACAAAACTGCCAGGATGTCAGTACTGCCTAAAGAGATCCACACATTCAGCGTGACCCTTATCAAAATCCTAGCAGTGTTTTTTCCCAGAGATGGAAAAATCCATCCCAAAATTCACATGGAATCTCCAGGGACCCCAGATGACCAAAGCAATTTTGGAAAAGAACACCACACTTGGAGGTCTTATATTTCCTGATATTAAAACTTCCTGCAAAGCCACAGTAATCAAAACTGTGTGAGACCAACATAAAGACAGACATATACACCAGTACAGAGTAAACCAGAGAGCCGGGAAATAAACCCATCACATGGTTTTCAGCAAGGATGCCACCCACTCAGTGGGGGAAGGATGGTCTTTTGAACAAAAGGGCCAGGTGGAACCAGATGTCCACATGCAGAAGAATGAAGTTGGACCCCTGCCTCACGCCATACACAGAGAGTAGTTCAGGGCGCCTGGGTGGCTCAGCTGGGTGAGCATCTGACTCTTGGTTTCGGCTCTCAGGGTCTGTGCTCAGCCCAGACTGCTTGACATTCTCTCTCCCTCTCCCTCCGCCCCTCCCCCCACGCACAATCTCTCAAATACATAAAATCTTCTTCTAAAAAAAGTTATTCAGTGTAGATCAACGACTTAAATATAAAAGCTGAGATTACAAGCCATCGGAGGAAAAGCTTCATGGCACTGAATTTGCTACTGATTTCTTCAAAATGACAGCACCAAAACCACAGGCAACAAAAACAGTTAATTTGGTTGACATGAAAACTTAAAATTCCTGTCCCCGAAAAACACAATGAACAAGGTAAAAAGGCAATCCAGAGAATGGGGGAAATAGGAGTCGTTTATCTGAGAAGGAATTAATATCCAGAATCTGTAAAGAACTCCTACAACTCAATGGCAAGAAAACCAGATTCAGAAATGAGCAAAGGACTCAAAGAGACACTTCTCCAAAGAAGACATACACACGGCCAGTAAGCACAGGAAAACGTGATCAACATCACTAACTGTTAGGAAAATGCTAAACAAAATCACAGTGAGATACTACTTCATATCCATTAGTGTGGCTACTATCAAAGGGAAAAAAAAAAAAAAAACAGAAAACAACCAGTGTTCGTAAGGATGTGGAGAAATTGGAGCCCTGTGCACTGTTGGTGGGAGTGAAAATGCTGCTGCTGCTGTGGGGAAAAGCACAGCAGCTCCTCCAAGAGTTAAACATAGAAATGCCATATGTCCCAGCGATTCCGCTTCTGGGGTACACCCCAAGGAGTTGGAAGGAGGGGCCGAAAATAGACGCGGGCACACCCCTGTTATTCACAGTAGCCCGGAGGCAGAGGCGGCCTGAAGGGCCATCTGTGGATGAATGGGACAGCACGTGGTCTGTTCAGCCTTACGAGGGAAGGAGGTGCTGACCCCTGCTAGGACAGGGACAGACCTCGAGGACGTTTCACCGAGGGAAGGAAGCCAGTCCCAGGACAAACACCAACTGATTCCCCTTGGATGGGTCCCTGGAGTGGTCAGATCTACAGAGATAGAAGTTCAACAGGGGTCAGGGGGGAGGGGAGGAGGTGACCGAGGCTGGGGGGCCAGAGGGGGGAATGGGGCGTTAGTGTTTTATGGGGATGGAATGTTGGTTTTACAGGATGAAGAGAGTTCTGTGGGTGGACAGTGGTAGCAGCTGCACGACATTATAAATGGACTTAATACCACTGAGCTATATGCTGAAAAGTGGTTAAGAGGGTGAATTTTATATAGTGTATATTTTAGCACAATTTTTAAAATATTAAAATGTGACGCACATTCTACTACTACTTTTCTAGAATAGAAACATTTCTAGAATAGATTCCCAGGAGTAAAATTACTTAAAGAATCTTGATCCACTTTGCCAGATAATTTTAATTCTGAAAGGATCCAGACAACGTACAGATTTGTTGGCAGGGTCACAGCATGCCTTTACAGCGGGGATGACTGTCATTTGTTGAAATTATTGCTGATTTGAGAGGCAGAGAAATACTTTTTTATATATAAAAAGAAAGAGTTATAGCTCTCTCGTGAACTGAATCAACATTGAGGCCCTGTTTTTTGTTTGTTTGTTTGTTTGTTTGTTTGTTTTAATAGGTTTTATTTATTTGACATAAGAGAGAGAGAGAGAGAGAGGCAGGCTCCTGCCGAGCAGGGAGCCCGATATGGGGCTCTATCCCAGGACCCTGGGATCATGACCTGAGCTGAAGCTAGATGCTTGACTGAGCCACCCAGGCACTCCTAGGCCCTGTTTTTTATAAGCAACATCTGTCTTTCCTCTGGTCTTGAGGGAAGGAACATCCAGAAATTTGTACATTTCTTCAGTGTGAGCAGCACGCATGAAGGGTTTGTCTGTTGTCTGTAAATGTCCTATTCTCTTGATACTCACTTCCCTTCTCAAAGCTGTAGGGATTTGGGGGGTTGGGGGGGCTTGGGTTTGGTTTTTTATTCAACACATCTCAGATTTTATATTGGTGCAAAGACTTAAATTGGCTTATCCCTATATCTCCAACCAGTTATCTAAGTAATCTTCCCCTTTCCACTGATTGGAGAGTCATCCTTTGTCATAATAATGCACTTGGGTACATACGTTTCCTGCTGGGGCGTGGGGCCTGTGGCTTCGTCTCACGGATCTGACCTGCTTCGTAGCCTCTCATTACACTGGCCTGAACTCACAAGCTTCCCAGTGGGTAGGACTAGCCTTACTCACAAGTAATCTCATTCTCTTGCTTTTTATTTCCAGGGGAACTTTAGAACTGTTTTGTTAAGAAAAAAGCAAAAGAGACCCAACCAAATTTTGACTGCAATTGCTCTAAACCTGGAAATCAGTTTGGGGGAAAATGAACAGCAATATATTCATAGTATTTACCCTTCCAGACCAGGAGCCTGTCTCTGTGTATCTCTGTTCCAGTGTTTTTTCCTCTCTCCATATTACTCTGTATTACTTCATAGTACTCCGTAGTGCTCATATGTTTCTTTGCTTATTTATGTTCAGGGTGTATTTATCTCTTTCTTCTTCTTTTTTTTTTAATATTTTATTTATTTATTTGACACAGGGAGAGAGAGAAGGAGAGAGAGGGTGCCCCTCAGGGTGTATTTCATCATGATACCTAGATCACAGTTCTTAAGTTATTTTTTTTTTTTAAGATTTTATTTCTTTTCTTGACAGATCACAAGTAGGCAGAGAGGCAGGCAGAGAGTGAGGGGGAAGCAGGCTCCGTGCTGAGCAGAGAGCCTGATGCGGGGCTCGATCCCAGGACCCTGAGACCATGACCTGAGTTGAAGGCAGAGGCTTAACCCATTGAGCCACCCAGGCGCCCCTAGTCCTTAAGTTCTTTCAAGAACTACTTTCTATGCACAAGGCTTCAAAAGAGAATGGGGGGGAATCACTAATAAAGTTGAGATCCTTTGATCTGAGATCATTAGGAAAAATACATCAAGAAACCTCTTCACTTGTTCATTGACTTCGAATCTGTATGTTTTACGTAAAGATCCTAGGAGTCTTTCCCCCTCATCTCTTCATTTTAGCTCATCAGCACTGTCTTGGGACAGGCACAGCCCCCTTCTCATCGCCTGTGAAATACCAGATCATTTGAGGACAGGTCTCTGTGTTTAAAGTACAGATCTGCAGGAAGCACCTGCCCCGGACCCCTTCCTCAGCCCCCTGTGCACCCCTCCTTCCAGTCACACACACGTCTAAGTTCACTGGGCATCGCTTCCCGGTGAGAAGGTGGTGGCGGTCCCCGGAGCGCTGTCCTTCCCGCTGTCGGACAGACCCAGTGGGTCAGCAGCCAGAACTTAAAGTCACATGACCTGCTTGAGAGCACGGGCAGTTCATGTTCCACTTGCAGAGGTGTGAGGCCAAGTATGTACAGGTGGCGAAGGACTGGTCCCTACTGCTTATTAGAAATAACTGTGTGACCAGCTCTGGAACCCGGCGGCACCCTTCCGCCCTGGGACACAGGGAGGCCCCGGGTGGGATTTGGTTCGCTCTTACAAATTTGTTTTTGTGGTCAGTATTGAGCACACTGGCTCTGGGGCCTTACTGAACACCCTGGGCCGTTGTAGTGGTTCACACCCTCCTGGAAATGTGGGGCGTGCCAGCCTGCAGGCATCACCGCCAACCCCCTTGCGTCTCAGGTGTTTCTTACTATAGGGAAGGAGGTCTGGGAAGCAGGGGACTTTGGCAGTGGCGTTCAGGTCGGGGAGCCATAGGAAAATGCCTGAGCAGAGATGTGGTTTGGACACAGTGTCTGTGTGTGTCAAGAAGTGAGGAATCCGTTTCCCACTGTGCCTGCCAGAGACTTTCTCTGAAGTTTGCTTTAACTAGCAGGGAGACTTCTTTTCGCTGGGGGTCACCTCTTTGATCCCCTCCTCATCCTCCAGAAATGCTGTCTCCTTGGCACAGCTTTTTACATTAACTCCTTCTGGAGAAAAGAAAGATCTAAATAAAGCTTTTAAATTTAGCCCCATAGGCTAATTTTAGCCACCCAACAACTGGGTGGTTCAGTCATTAAACGTCAGCCTTCAGCTCAGGTGATGATCCTGGGGTCCTGGGATCGAGCCCCACATTGGGCTCCCTGCTCAGCGGGAAGCCTGCTTCTCCCTCTCCCACTCCCCCTGCTTGTGCTCCCTCTCTGGCTGTGTCTCTCTCTGTCAGATAAATAAATAAAATCTTAATAAAGGTATCCCCATTAAAAAAAGAAGGGAAAGAGCCTGTTTCAGAGACTTTAAACTTAAAGAAAATTTCTATCAACTTCAAAGTATCTAATGTGTTGCCATCTTTAAGATAAAAAGCAAACACTGCATTTCATTTTATAGCTCGCTTTTAACTGCCTTTAATCTGTAGTGCTTTCTAGCTCCTCGATTTAAGGAAGCTTTCATTTCCCGTGTAATTTTTTAACTGAATTTTTCCAATAAAAACACCAGATCCCTGGGGGAGGGCAGCGTTTGAGGATCAGCTCATAACTGGGCAATAGGGGAGGCTGAGCCCGAGTCCCCAGCAGCGACTTGGGCTTGCCTAAACACCACGAACCTGGGTTGCCCGCGTGCTAACTCCGGGTCAGATGTTGGAGCACCTGGAACCTGGAGCCGCCAGCAGCCAGGCGGGAACGGGGCGCCCCTGAGTTTGGGGGGGCCGGGCGCCGGCGGTGGAGTCCCTGCGGCTGGCACACGCTTGTCCGCGGCCGCTCCCCATCCGGGGTAGGGCCGGCTGGGGGGAGGGGATGTCCCCGGCCTCAGCCCTGCACCACTGGAGAGGGGCTCTGGGGCTGGAAGTTAGCGGGGAGCGAAGCCTGCGGGAGCCGGCAGCCGGCCGGCGGCCGCGCGCACTGACAGCCGAGCTGGGCGCTCTCTCTCCATTTGCAGTTTTTTTAGTGTCATTTTAAGTTGCAGCTTCTGGCCAATCAGCGAGCCCCATGCCTGCTGACATCACGGGGCAGCCAGTTCCCTCCAGCTGCAGAGCTTCAGTTTGTCTTTTTTTTTAAACTAAAATGGAGGCTGGTTTCTTGCCTTAAGGAGTCCATTGCCTTTCCCGCTGGAGTCTAGATGTGGACATGTAATAAGGCGGGCAGCAGGATGGTGGTGGACGCGGCCAACTCCAACGGGCCTTTCCAGCCCGTGGCCCTTCTCCACATTCGAGGTGAGTTCCTGTGGGTTTCGCCGAATCGGAACCTTCTGTGGTTAGTTAATAAATGGCTATTGTGCTTCAGATAAGAGGAGCAGGAAGTCCTGGCCGGCAGGGCCGTGCGGCTGCGTTGCGCACTGAGCCCGCGGAGGTGGGCTGTGTCACCGCGGGCTGGCATTTTACGAACGACTCGCCGAATCGGAGTCTGGACAGAGGCCTTGCACGCATAGTTCAAAGCTGGTTTTTCTGCTTTCGGCTCGCTCTCCCATCCCCCTTTCGGAGCCGTGCTGATGTCAAAGGATGTGAAGTCACTGCCCGGGGAAGGTATTGGGTGGAGGTGGGAAGGAGAGGCGGGCAGGCGGGCAGCGCCCGGCCAAGTTGTCGGTCCGCGGAGTTTCTGTTACATCTGGGTCGCTCAGCGCGGGGAACGTCTCACCGGGGTCACAGCTCCGTAAGGAAGATGGATCGCCTTCAGGAAATAGGCAGAAATGATCGGAGGAGAACTTCCTTGAAAGGGGGTTGTTTTCATGCTGCCTGGGGAGCCTCAAAGAGGAACATGCCCGAGCTTTGAGATTCGGAAATCTATTGTGGGTCGTAATGTCTGCGATGTGAGCGGGTTCTGGAAGACTAGGACGTATTTGGCATTTAAATAGGTTCTGTATGGACTCCGGACTCTGAAATTTAAAATGGCAACAAGTTTTCAATGCGTACGTAGGTCTCGCTTGCTTTTTGTAGTTCATACAAAATTTGGGTTCAGAATTGAGCTGAAGAACACAATGACCGTGGTCTTTAATAATAATTGTATTAAAATATAAGTGTCTGGGTATACTTAATTGGCATTTTAAAACACATGTTAAGGTGACATACATTTTTTTGTTCATCATTGGGAGAGACAGAAAATGGACGTTAAGCTTTATCAGATCACTTTAAAATGTATAATGTCACAGCTACGCCCTGACAACCCAGTTGTCACTGTCAGAGTCTCCTCTGCGGACGGGGTTAAAGAAGGGTGGGGGCGCCGTTTCCAGGTGACTAATAGTCCGTGTGACTAAAATGCCCGACAAGATTTTTCAGGTCCTAGGGTGTATCCCGGGAAGATAAACCGCTCGAATACTCAATCTGTTAGAATAAAATGGGTGTTGCTTTTCTCTCCAAACCCTCTTAATAAAGCTGGTGAAAATTAATACTCACCGTGACCAACTTGTAGGTTGGGCTACACATTCGCTGTTTTACTGTGTGTGCCCGGGGAAGAGCCAGTGTTGACCGCAGACAGCATTTAAGATATTTTAATGTCAGGAACCAAATGGGTAAAAGCAAAATGTAATTGTGCTTGGGTTTAAATTAGTTCTTAAATACCAACCAGTTAGCCATAAGATCATTTTATTACATATGAAATAAATTTTTATAATTTTAAGATACCTTATAAATAGGTATTTATTCTGGTTCATGAGGTTTTTTTTATGATTTTAGTAGACACTTAAGGCACTGGTCATCTTTTGAACTGAGTATCTTCTGAAATGGAATCATTTGGTTTTAGAGACAATTATTTATAGCACACTTGTTTTTTTATTCCAAGACTTTATTGTACACAGGTTGGGTGTTTTGCCTTTGGTTGAGTCAGTGTGACTGCGAACTGTGGAGGGAATAAGTAGTGGAGTGTATTAACCCGAAAGAGATTTAAGTTTTGTTTTGTTTTAAGATTTTTATTTATTTGAGAGAGAAAATGAGAGAGAGAGAACATGAGAGGGAGAAGGGTCAGAAGGAGAAGCAGACCTCCTGCTAAGCAGGGAGCCCCATGCAGGACTCGATCCCGGAACTCCAGGATCATGACCTGAGCTGAAGGCTGTCGCTCAACCAACTGAGCCGCCCAGGCGCCCCAGAGACTTGTGTTTTTAAGAGCGAGTAACCTGTAGGGACTGAAAACTAACTTTTAATTGAAACGGGAATAATTTCTAATTTCAAAACTTGAAGAACTCTCTGTTTACTCATAAGCAGTTTTTAAAGGAACATGTCAGTGTGCAGTTTGGCAAGATTCATTTTACTTCTATCAGTTTTTACATTCTTGACGCGTTGAACACGCAGGCGGCTGCTGTCCTGTATACATCCAGTGCCGAGGGTCAGTAATCTGGACTGAGGGGTGCAGCGCCACCCCAGAGCCAGTGGTTTTGTGGAGAGACCCACGCGGGCACCCCCCGCCCCATGCCCGAGGGACGCGGGGCTGACGTGAAGAGGCTGGGGAGAGGGAGCCAGGAGGGGGCGACGCTGAGTGCTGCCTCCCTCTCCAGGGTGCCAGGGTTCCATTCAGGGAGGAGAAGGGTCTTCCACACGGAAGGGAAAATGACCTTCCAAGGTCACACAGCCTGCACGTGGTCAGCCAAAATCCAAACCTAGCCAGTTGTTTTGTTTGCCGTGTTTAAAAAAACAAAAAAGCAAAACACACACACACACAAAACTTACGTTAAAATAGGAATTTTGGCAGTTTGTAGAACCTTTTGCCACTGTGCATGGCCCCTCGTGTGTATGACATTTGTGTGCCCAGGGTGTCACTTCTTTATTTTACGTGTATCTGACAGTTCCCCTTCCACGCAGTGCCAGGCAGGTCCCTAACTCACAATGGGAAGCAAGCCCTGTGGCCCCGTGTTCTGACTTGACAGCCCCCTGCAGGGTGGGTGGGTGCCCAGGTAAACAAATCAATCCAATCACTAAACTGTTCGGTTGTCCCAGTGGGCGGGGTGGTTCTCTTCTATTAAATAATCTGGAGTTTGCCATCCATATGGTGAATTAGCATATCCTAAAAAAGTTCAGGCTTGCGAGGAACACACTGTTGAAATCTACATAAACTTTTCTGTCTGTAGTAGGAGAGAGCGTCACCTGTACTTGGGGGCTGTAAATTTAGCTCCATGACTTATATCCTGATCTTCCAGCGCCGTCCAAGAGAACTGCCAGTGTTGGTGGCAGCATTCTCTGTGCTGGCCGTGGCGGTAGCCCTGGCCACATCTGACCACAGAGCTCTTAAAATGTGGCCAGTGCAACTCAGAAACTGGATTTTGGATTTTATTTCATGAGAGTTATTTACAATTTCAATAGACAGTTGTGTCTGTGGCCACTGTGGTGACAGCGTGGGTCTAGGCGGGGGTCAACACTTGTTCAGAGAAGGGCTGGCCTACCTCAGAGAGGACGCAGGTTCTGTTCCAGGCCCCCCGCAGGAAAGCTCATGTCACCATAAATCAAGTCTAGTGAAGGTTTTGGTTTCCCAATGTCTCTAGAAGTCACATCACACCCTGCTCCAGCCCATTTAGTGTCAGACAAAAACAGTGCACACTTACCTTCATTTAAAAATACTTCATTGCTGAAAAGTGCTAACCGTCGCCTGAGCCCTCAGAAAGCCCTTGTCACTGACGTCACCATCACAAACGTAATAATGACGAGCAAGTTTGTTACGCCGCGAGGATGACCCAGCTGGGACCCAGAGACACAAAGGGAGCAAAATGCTGTTGGGAAAACGGCACCCACAGACCTGCCTGATGCAGGGTCGCCACAGACCTTCAGTTTTTGAAAAACACAGTATCTGTGAGGCAAGTGAAACGCGGGGTGCCTGTAAATCAGTCTTTTTGGCTGTGAAAGCAAGCATGGGCAGTAAGTAAATGAACAGGCCTGCCTGTGTCCCAGTAAAGCATTATTTACAAAAACAAGCGGCCCACCAGACCTGGCCCATGGGACCCAGCCTGCTGACCATTCTAGACTGTTCTAGACCATTCTCTGAGTTTTTGAACGGCCTGTTCATGTAGTAAAACGTGTTCCTTCCAGAGCCAGGTTTAAAGCAGGAATAGCCAATCCATAAAGATGTTCACGGCCGGAGAGGAGTGAGCTCTTGACCCTTTTCCAGCGGCATGATTCCGGCCCCCAGAGATGTTAAGTGCTTGGATCTTGTCCTACTTGTTCGGAAACTCGCTCCGCTGAGGAGTCTGTCTCTGAAGGACTGAGACGTAGCCGTGGCCCCACGGGGAACTCAGGAGTAAATGATCCCTTTTATGGGAACCCATTTTTCTTGGGATGTTGAGTCCAACTCCGGAAGTTGGTTTCCTCACACCTGTGCAAGGCCGGTGGCCCACCAGACGTCGCGCCCTCCTCCCTGATGTGATCACAGTGAGGACCGTGCCCAGCGGTATCCACGTTCCCCCAGCGTTTCAGGGGTGACCAGACCCGGGAGCCTCTCTCTGCCTAGCGCCTCGGATCAGCTCTAGAGTTCTGCTCCACTGGCATCTGGCATGGTGCACCTGTGGCAACTCTCGCTGTGGCAACTTTCCAGAAATCCGCCTCTGAAGCTTACCAAGAGTGATGCTGGACATGACGTCATTTCTTTCGTCTTCCCAAGGGTGTGTGGAAGGTAACGAAGTACCCTTGGGGTGGGGCGTGTTCGCGTCAAGTCCTGGGGCTTTGTTCATCAGTCTCCCTTGAACTTGGGGGTGATGTCTTCCAAGGGCTTTCCCATCAGGTCTCCAGCAGCAAAACTAGTTTTGCCTTGCAGCAAAAACTAAACTCCCAGAACTTTTTCACAAAAATATGAAGAATGGGAGAAAAATAAAGACCCGAGCTTGACAAGCAAGAAGAGGGCATGTGTTTTTAAACCTTGGATGAGGACGGACTCCTCGCAGGCCAGGCGGTTGGGGCGCGCTGTCCTTCTCACCTGGCTTCTGGTTCCATACATCGCGAACTGTTGCAGAGTGGCACTCTTCTAAGCAGAAGGCACTCTGCCGAGCAGAAGGAGCTTTCGAGAACACAGACTGGTTCCTGACAGCATCCAGACACGTGCCAACATCCCCCTTCCCCAGGGTCGCCAGGGCCCCTGCACCTTGTACCGCTACTCATCCCCCAACAGCTGCCCATGGCCATTCGGGAGGAGAGTCAGCGCTCGTGGGGCATGTGAGGTTAGGGCCGTGTCCTCACTGAATCCGTCCAGCATCGTGAAGCATTATCCCTGCTCTGTTCTAGAACAGGGGAGCCCCTGGCCCAGGGCCACAGAGAACGAAGGAGCTGGGGTCTAAGATCGCGCGCTCCCCTCTCCCCCACGTCAGGGTGATGGGTGTTTGTAAAGCCTCTGCATCCCATGCACCTTCTCTTTCCCCGAGTGTGATGTGTTCGAGGCTGGAGTTCAGAACTCCTCTCACGTCCCCCTGAGAGCTTGCTGCACTGCACCTGTCCGTTCTCGGCGCGACCCTCCCCTTCCCCGCGCCCCGTTTCACCCCCCCATCTGCCAGGTGTTGATTATGGCCTCCTTTTCTGGCCACCTCCACGAATCGCAAGCGTCCCGGGGAAGGTCACAGTCGTGACCTCTAGCACCGTCCCTAGAGTGTAAGTGCAACTCAGTCAGTCAGTGTGGGTGGATTGAACAGAAGAAGCTGTTTCTCTGAAGGGGCCGTTCAGCTACTGTTGATTTGGTGTATTTTCTAGCTAATTACTGGATCCGTCAAACAGTTGTTGGCAGGCTCACAAGAGGCTGTCCAGCGGAACTGGTTAGAAAGGTGGGCCTAGGGAACCACTCTGCTGGGCCTGGCTTCAGACGAACCCGCCTCCGGAGCAGACAGAAGCAGTACCACCAAGCCAGTGGAGACATGGAGAGCTCCAGAACCAGGTGATCAGTCTCTCCCATTAACACACTGAGAGGAAGTCATTTCTTCCCAGCTTGGAAGGACACTGGAGTCTGTGAGGACAGAGAACTAAAGCATGGTGACATCTGGTTTTGCTTTTGCCCTTGGATTGTTCATAAACTAAAAGCCCTTCTATTAAATAAATAAATAAAGAGACATAACAAATACAGTAAGTGAATCTGTATCAGGTCTTTGTTCTAAAAAAATAAAACAAAAACCTATGCAAGATATCTTGGGGGCAGTTGGAGAAAGTTGAGTGCAGAAGGACATGGGGTGCTGGGGAATCACCTGTCCGTTTTCTGGGTCCGGGGAAGGTGAGAGGACATTGTCGGCACAGTCCTCCTTCTTAGGGACCAAAGATAGGTGACTTAGTGCCATGTGACGAGCTCTGCCACTTTCTCGAGATAATACAGAGAAAAATTGCCGTAAAGCAAATACGCTAAAATAAGAAGCACTGTCAGATGTAAGGAGGTGGGCGTCCAAGGGTTCCTTCGACTTCTGCACCGGTGTCCACTGTTCCAGACTGTTGGAAGTGCCCTGAGCGCGATCTGCTTCAGAACAAATGTACAAAGGAAATTCGGTTATTCAGAAATTGTTTCCTGAAGCAGTGGTCTTCGTGTTCGAGTTTTGGCTTTATCTCTTTTTGCCTTTATCACGCTGTTGACACATGGGCAGCTGTTGGTGAAATAGTCGGGTGAGGGTTCGGCCGTCCCGGTGGGCCAGCGCTGAGGGCGGCAGCGGGCACAACCGGGACCGCATGTTGCCACACGGACAGCAGCACCATCTCCCCAAACGGTGTTTTGGGGGTGTACACCTTCTTTGATGTTTATTGGCATTTTTATTGGTCTTTTAAAGCAGAACAGCCTTTCGGGCACACTTGCAGATAAAACCAGGGTTCCTTCTGAACGGGAGAGGTGGGGGTGCTCTGAGCTCCCCAGCCCGCACCCCTGCACCAGCCAGCGGAGCCATCCTGGGCAAGTTGGCTCAGTCTGTGCCTAGAAATGGGAATCAGGTGCCCTGCCTCTCCGGATTTCATGAGGGTAAAAGGAGCAAACACTTAAGAAGTGCTTAAAATGGGGCCTGAAGCTTTGTGAGCTCCCCACAACTTGTCACCCCTTTGCTACGTGGACTTCAGAGCCCAGCATCTAACCACAGTTTTTTTTCCCTTCCGCTGTGTTACCTCTGTTGGTTCATCTTGAAGCCTGTTCTCCCTCCCTCCCCCGCTCAGCACGCCTTTTCTCCTCCCACAGTTGGCTTTGCCGGTTCAGCACGGTGAAGAAAGGAGCGGCGTCAGGAATTCTGGAGTGTGGACTGTGTCCCACTTAGCCCTGGTGTAGAAGTAAGACCGTGGCAGGCACCACCCCAGTGGCCTCGCTGGCCCCTGTGCTCAGTCCTGCAGCTCTCGTGGGTCAGGTCTGCTTGGTGAAACCAGAGACAGGGCGTTTGCTTCCATTCCTCCCCTCCCCCTGTTGTTAATGCTTTTGAAGAAGGTCTTTCAAGAACATTCAGGAAGAATGCTATTTTCAGAGACAGAGGTACATGATCTGCGATGAGGCCCAAACAGGGGGACTTCCCTATTGTTCCCCTGTAGTTGTGTTTATTTTTTTCCTAAAGATTTTATTTATTTGAGAGAGAGAGTGTGCGCATGCTTGCAAAGCAGGGGAAGCAGGAGAGGTAGAAGGAGAAGCACACTCCCCACCAAGCAGAGAGCCCAGTACAGGACCCTGAGATCATGACCTGAGCTGAAGGGAGAGGCTTAACGCACTGAACCACCCGGGCGCCCCTGCCCCCTGTCATTGTATTTAAATGCAGGTGTGGCTTCTGATGCTCTGGAAATTTGACTTCCGAGAGTTTACTGTCTGGTTGTCAAATCCCAAATATGTTGAATTCCTCTTTTGTGTTGAGATTTTTTTTTATTTAAGATTTATTTATTTGAGGGAGAGAGAAGCCCCAAGGAGACCATGCTGAGCAGAGAGCCCGACACCAGGCTCTCTCGATCCCAGGACCCTGCAACCAGGACCAGAGCTGAGCCCTCTGGCATGCTGGAGCCAAGGGGCTCATCTCCAAAACTGAACACTTGTGTGAGTTACAAGCTGAACTAGCCCCTTTTTTCCGGATTGACGTTCTTACTTGCAAGAACAAAAAGGCAGACACACTGTCTTGAAAAGTAATGAACTGAGTCAGGCAATTCAAAGGAAACAACAGGGACACTGTTTGTTGCCCACAATAAAATTTAAGCTTGCGGGCAAAAGTTTGAATTTTGGAAAGCTTGTACCTGCCAGCATGAGCTCAGTGGCTGCTCCTGCAGCAGTCCTGGTAATACCAACAAGTAGAGCTTCTTGCTGTGTCCCCGTGGAAGGTCTGCATGACCCCACCTGGGTTCCCGGTGTGCGGGAAGTGATGCCACCAACAATTACAGGCGGAAGAGGCATGCAAAGCGGAGGACATAGCACGGGGTCTGGTGTAAGATGCCCGTCAGCATAGCTTCAGCTCCTGTCCTGCAGCCGATTTTCAAGAAACTACCACTTGTTGAATGTAGGCATAGAATCAAAAGAGAAGTATCCACAGTTTTTTGAAAAAACTCATCAAGATGCCTCCCTTCAAATAAACATGTCTGTGTGGGGATGAGCTTTTTTTTTTCCTTCATGAACTTCAACCAAAACAGCATATCAAATGTCGAAATGCGGGGCGCCTGGGTGGCTCAGAGGGCTAAGCCTCTGCCTTCGGCTCAGGTCATGATCTCAGGGTCTTGAGATCGAGCCCCACATCGGGCTTTCTGCTCAGCGGGGAGCCTGCTTCCTCCTCTCTCTCTGCCTGCCTCTCTGCCTACTTGTGATCTCTGTCTGTCAAATAAATAAAATCTTTAAAAAAAAAAAAAAAAACAAATGTCGAAATGCAACTCTGCCTGTCCTCTGTTAAGTTGGGTATGAAAGAGATATGCAGGAATGTAAAACTGGGCAGTCTTTTTTTTTTTTTTTTTAAGATTTTAATTACTTATTTGGCAGAGAGAGAATCATGAGAGAGGGAACACAAGCAGGGGAAGCGGGAGAGGGAGAAGCGGGCTTCCTGTGGAGCAGGGAGCCCGATGCGGGGCTCGATCCCAGGACACTGGAATCATGACCTGAGCTGAAGGCAGACGCTTAACGACTGAGCCACCCAGGCGCCCCTGGGCTGTCTTTTTGCTGATTTGGGGGAGGGATTGTTTTCATAATAGTTAGGTTCACACAAAATGAGCCTGTTCGTACTGCTTTACACGAGTTAGTGACTATTTTAAACATTCCGAGGGTCCCTGGGTGGCTCAATCGGTTAAGCGTCCAGCTCTTGATTTCAGCTCAGATCATGGTCTCAGGATTGTGAGATCAAGCCCCGCCTCGGACGCCGTGGTGAACGCGGAGCCTGCTTGGGATTCATACCACCCTCTCCCTCTACCCCGCCCCCTCCTGTCTCTTTCTCCCTCTTTTTCTTAAAAAATATATACTTATATATGTTTACATATTTTTACGTTTTATAAGCATTCTCTAATCTGGTCAGAGTCAGCAGCTGTAACCCACATAATCCAAGCTCTCTAGGCCCTGTGGACTTCCAGAATGTACGTGGGTCCTGACACCAAAAAACTTAGAAGCCACTGGCCGAGGAAATCTCTACCGCGGGCTGAATGTGACCCTGGCCCTATTTTTATCAAGCTTCTGTACTTTTTTCTTCACCCCCTCCCCCTGCCCCAAGAAAAAGAGAAGTCCAAATTAAAGTCCGCCTGCTGGTAACATAAGTGTGTCTCTTAGGCCACGGTACTGTCTGTGCCCCGTGCCTGCACCACGGGTGGTAAAGTCAGCCCCGGACACGGAGCCTCCCTGCCCACCTTGGTCCACTTTCTTGTATCTTTTTTTAAAAATCTAAAGAAAAACAAAAACAAAAAAATCCATGTGTGAATATAGCCACTTTAAACATTTGTTTTATTTGCAAATCTAAAATTCTCCCTGGCCTGAGCCCCCCGAGTCCGCCTCCTGGCCTCTCTGCTGGCTTCACCGCGTACCGTTCTAGACATGCGCGCACACTCACGTGCACAATGTGTGTTGGTATTCATGGCAAGTGTGAGGCATTTTTTATTTACTTAAGAGAAAGATTGACATGAGAGCAGTTTTAGAAACATACACTTTTTACAGGTTTTTAGTATCCAATCGCTCTCTGCGGTGCTCTGATGTCCCGAGCTAACATCGTTACGTCATACCAGATACACGTATGTGCCGTACACTCCTAAGTGTGGTCTCCCGCACCTCCTTGCTGCCAGGAGCACCTGCCGCATGCCTGGGACTGTCCCAGCGGCTCTCAGAAGCCCTTGACACCCACAGGCTGGCAGGAGAGAAACTCGTGCTTGTTTTACGGGCGTCGGAACCCATCTCCCGAGCGCACCTGACTGAGTGCGAGGCCGAACGAAACCTCTCACGGTCTGCCTAGAACCTAGGCCACTCCTGCCGCGCCAGGCTGCCAGAAACGTGGCTTTCTGTTTCTTCATGCTTGAGACCTGGCCCCAGGGAAACATTTTACTCTAGAAAGCATCGCCGACCCTCCTGTGCTCGCTCTTGAGATATTTCCGTAGAAGGTGGAAACATGGAGGTTTTGTAATTTTACCAGGCCGCCCATTCCTACCAGAACCCAGAGCTCTCAGGTCGGTGGTCAGGGTATGAGTCACTTGCCGGGGTCCTCGACCCCTCCGTACCTTCCTGAGTCTACAGATTCCTTAGTTTAAAGATGCATTAGGGGGCACCTGGCCGGCTCTCAGGGGAGCATGCGACTCTTGATCTCAGGACCCTGAGTCCGAGCCCCATGCTGGGTATAGAGATGACTTAACAGCAGATATGCGTTTGATTAAATTACTTATTTTCAAGGGAATTGAAAGGAAGGTGCTTGGATTCCTGTTCGTCTAGGATCCCTGAGGATAAAAGCATGTCACTTTGTTCTTAGGAGAAATGCTTTGCCTTAGAAAACTCACGTGGCTGTCCAGTGAGGAAGGGTTCTTTGGAACTCTAATAAATCCAGGCACTTTTCCTCTTTGCAGTGAAGTCAGTCACAAGTGACATTACGCTGAAAAGGGCCTAATCTTGAAGGTTGACTGGAGTTTGTATCTTAGGCCAAGTTGCATTTAGGATGCTCGGAAACCCTGACCTCCTTGTCCCAGACCCCTGCCCCCTCCCCTAAAGCACTCCTTTCTCCTGTACGTCTTCGATTTTCCAGATGAGGCCTTCACAGACTGACCTCCTCGGGCCTCACTTGCTTTCTGGCGGACTTTTCTCATTCAGACAACACAATGTCAGTAGCTTGAATCGTGCACTCTTTACTTCTGAATGTTGTGTGTCGGTTACATGTAAACATATATCAGAATCCTCATCTTAAACATTTTTTGGCATTTAATCTTGATCGGAGTTGTAATTCTCTGTATCCAATTAACTGATGGCCAGTTGTCCTGCCTGCATAGTTCAGAGAACCGCTTTCGGTGGGTCACGTGTGTTGGAGTGCATATGTGCACACACACGTGTTTACTTGGTGCAAATATCAACCTGTAAAAAACTAGCGCAGTCAGTAATCTCGATCTTTATTTAGTACAGGGCTTGATCATTTGCCTGCGTGAGGTTTTCCTCTGCTTGAAAAGAAGGAGAGCCTCCTTTTGAGTGAAGTAGAAGCAAGCCCCAGAGCCCCCCCCCCCCCCGATCATTTTTCCCACCAGGCTTCACATCTGAATGTTAGAAACAGTAACGACAAAGGGAAGATTAAGAAGCATGTTCAGGCATTCTTTGGCAGAAGACAGGGATTCTGCCAGCGGAAAGCCTTCACTGCGGCACCCAGGGAAGGCAGGACTTGCTCCCCGGGTCCCTATTTATGCCAGGAGTGTGCCCCGCCGAGGTGCGACGGCCCCAGAGCTGGTGCAGGTCAGAGCACGCCCTCTCTGCGGGCTTCCTGGGTATCGTCCGGGGCCCTGAGCATTACGGTTCATTTCTTCCAGGGGCTTCCAGAAAGTGGAGCCGGGAGAGCAAATGGCAGGGCAGACGAGTTTACCAGGAGCCGTTCCGGACCGCGGGCAGCCGCGGGGTGGGTGGACAGGCAGACTGTCACTGTGTGTCATTAGCACCCAGGAAGCTGTAATCTTCAAAGCTCCTCGCATGTGTTCATTAACCGTCCTCTTTCCTACGAGGCCGCCGAGGGGTGTTATTAGTCCCCCCTTCAGAGCTGCGGAAACCTGCGTAGAAAGACTACCCCTTTCTTGCCTGAGGTCCCACGGGGAGCTGGTGACAGAACGGAGGAGCTCTCAGGTCCTCTGACTCACCAACCCGGGCTCTCGCCCCTCCCGATGCGCCCCGGGGCTCCCCTCGCAGGTTCCTCTGCCACCGAGAGCCGTCTACGCGGTACTGTCTGCCCTCGGATTTGGATCGCGGTGGAGCACACAGGCCGTGGCAGCCAGCCCGGTTGATGTTTCTGGCATCATCTAGAGAAGAGACGCGGATTCTGGGTCCTGAAGGCAAGGCCGTACCTCGGGAGACTGCGGGTGTGCGTGAAACTGAACTCCAGGGGGTCCGGGGTGCTCACATCCCCTTCCCCACTCGCCCCTCAGCCTGGCTCGCAGCTCCTGGGACCGGGATGCACTTGGCTTAAGGACCTTAGACGTCCTCAGAGACACGTGTGATGTTGCAAGTTCAGCAGAGCTGACAGGAGGACCTTTAGTGCTGAACGTGAACTCACTGCTGATGAAGATGCCTCATGAGTAATCCTTTCAGTTTAGTGTGAAATTAGGTACCTCCTTCTACGGGTAGTAATACAGCATGGAGGTCTGGACCGGGAGAGGCATCTTTTAGCCAAAAAGTAGCTGAAAACTTAGCATAGGCATTCGTCCAAGGGGAAACAGTAGTGAAGACACTATTTCTCGATGATGTATACAATTGAGGGGATGTTTACATTGTAGTAGAAAAACAGTTTGTGAACTCGAGTTCCTCATTGTCATCAAGCTCTGCAAATGTTTCCTTCCTCATTCTTGGCTTTCAAGTACTCCGTGTGCACCCTTGTTGACTTAAGTCTCGGTGGCGTTCAGCCCTGTGTCCTTTGTTGTGCCGAATGAGGTTCAAGTTGAGACTAAAAATGTTTCATTAATGGAGTTCATTTCAAAAGGGAGGAAACCTTGATGGACTCTACCTAACACCGAAAGAAAAACAAAATGTCATTTTTTGACCTTCTGCCTCATGGCCACCTACAGCTTTGTTTTGTTCCTTTGGCAAATGTGTAGCCGTGTCTAACCCGGGGAGGCGGCAGTATGCTGGGTGCCGGAGGTGCGCGTCCAGGCGCCCAGGAGGGCTTGCGGGCCCTGTGGGCAGGACAGGGCCTCCCTAGAGAAGCGACACTAGGTAAGCCTCTTGGTGGCCCCGTGGATGCTGCTGGGGACCCCGGGGTGGGGATTACTTCACGCAGCAGAGAGCGTGTTGGGATGGGGTGTGGTGCCAGGTGACAGAAACCTAAGGAAGGGGCTTCTGTCCGGTAGTGTCTCTTTCTGGACTGGTTGGTGGAAGGCCTCAGGGTGACGGAGGGGAAAGGCAGGGCAGTGCGGCCCGCCGCTCTCGCTGGCCCACGACGGAGGCTGCTCGGCTGTGTCCCTGTGGTTCCACAGCGGAGCTCCAGGGGTAGACAAACTAAGAGTGACACTTTGGTGAGAAGATGAGGGTTTTCAGCAGGAACGTGTGTGTGTGTGTGTGTGTGTGTGTGTGTGTGTATTTGAACCGTGCGAAGGTATAACCCATTCAGAAAGTTAAGAGAAGGCATAGCCTTCAGAGTGGGAGCTGGACACTAATTACTGATCTCCACAGTCGGAAACTGGGGCTCCTGCTTTCCTGTGCCTTTGAAGTTACTGCCGGGCTCTCAGTGTGTTCACCGGAGAGCCGAGATCATGGATTTGTGTGGAGACTTGACCAGAATCGAGTTCTGCTGGGCCTCCTCCCGCGTGCACACTGTCCGCCCTGGCCTGGCCTGCCTGAGCGGACCCCCTGGACCGTGAGGACGGCAGAGCACAAGGGGGTGGGTAGATGGGGCAAGTCAGCCACCCTTCGACCTCCCTGCCAGGGCCTCACTCACATCCTGTCGGGCTGGCTGGACCGACCGCTCGTTATCACATCTCGTTAGGTGAGTGAACCGGTTTCGCTGTGTTTCAGACCATGTCAGCGTGTGGTCAGCCCTGTTCCTTTCTTACGTGTGAAATGGCAAAGCTGTCAAAACCAGATGTGCTGAAACCAGACGGGCAGTGTCCTCTTCAGCACACAGGGCTTTCAGAAGTTCCTGGGGTGGGTGGGGAAATTTGAGAGGGAAGCTGGGGAAGATAGGGCCCAGTGGCTTTGGTTTTCCTGGTGGCCACAGAGGAGAGAGGGGAGGCCTTTGCGAAAACTCCAGGGGGAAGCAGTGAGGAGGGAAGCGTGAAGAATGAAGGGGAGTGGACCAAACCCTGGGGATACGGGGAGGGGCCTGAAGGGTGCGGGAGATGGGGACAGTCGGGCGAGTAGGGACAGTCGTGACTTTGCCACCGTAGAGTCTGAGTATCTGGACAGCAGTCCCGCATCACAGATGCGCTTTGCAAGTTTTTTCTCCCAGTCTGTAGGGCGTCTTTTCACTTTCCTGATGATCTCATTTCCAGCTCAGGAGTTTCTAATTCGGGTAAAGTCCGGGTTATCTGATTTGTCTTCTGCTGCTTGTGGTTTTTGTGCTAAGATCTAAGAAACCACTGCCTAATCCCAAGATTTGCTCCTGTGTTTTCTTATAAGGGTTTTGTGATCTTAGTCGGTCTTTGATCCATTTCGAGTTAATTTTTGTGTGTGGTGGTAGGTGAGCGGACGTCCAATTTTCCCAGCGCCCTTTGCTGAAAAGACTGTCCTTTCCCCACTGAGTGGACTTGGCACGCTTGTTAAAAACCAGTGGGCCATAGCGTGCGGGTTTATTTCGGGACTCTGTTCCATTCCGTTGGTCTACAGGCCTGTAGCCTTGACTGCTGTAGCTTTGTCAGACCTTGTAAAATCAGGAAGTGGGAATCCTCCAGCTTTGTTGTTCTTTTTCAGAATTGTCTTGTAGTCAGGGTCCCCTCTGTTTCCATGTGAATTTTAGAACCAGTCTGTTCGCCTCCCTGGCCTCTCTGTAGCCCTAGAGCTAGCCTAGATCAAGGTCTTGCTGTCCAGACCGTCCCCGGCAGCTTGTCCAACTCTGAGCAGGGAGAGCCCACGCTTGTCAGAGCTGGGGTGTCGTCCTGACTCGTAGCTCGGTCCACCAAGAAACCCCCCACAAGGTGCTAACATTCCTCAGGTCTCAGGTTTTGTCCTAAAAAAAACTTGCATTTTATATTTTATTTCATAATTATTAATGGTTAATGTAAAAGCGTTGAGCGTGATTTCACCGCGTTGTCAGACCGCTGCTCCGGGAAGTACGAGTGTATCCTGTGGTTTCATGTGTCCCCAGAATGCCTGCCCCTGTGTCAAAGGCCAGGTTGGGAGTTCTGCGTGTCAGAGCTCTGTGTTTATTTGTCAAGGTTGTTGCTTCGGCTGCGTGCGGCATAACCGCCCCAGACCACAGGTTGGCATCCGTCCACACCGGGTGAAGTGGCGTTCCTGACTTACAGCGTGTTGGCGTCTCTTTCACTCTTGAGCTTAGATTTGGATCTTGTCATCCCTAACCATCAAAAAGATGTCATTCTCGGGGCGCCTGGGTGGCTCAGTGGGTTAAGCCTCTGCCTTTGGCTCAGGTCATGATCTCAGGGTCCTGGGATCTAGCCTCACATTGTGCTCTCTGCTCAGCAGGGAGCCACTTTCTCCTCTTTCTCTGCCTACTTGTGATCTCTGTCTGTCAAATACATAAATAAAATCTTTAAAAACCAAAAAAAAAAAAAAAATGTCATTCTCATGGGAGGGACTCCTCTTCATTCCCTGGGCTTTGTGGGGAGCCCCCTTTGGCCGGGGGCACATGTACTTAATGAACTGCGTTCAGCTAGACCAAGGGTGGCGGTCCAGGATCGGTCCTTTCTAAAGGCCTGTGCTGCTCTGTGCCAAGGACAGACATCAGAGTGATGTAATGTGGTCTTTTTATAAAGCTAAATTTATTCGATTTACAGGACTCTCCTTCATCCTAAGATTGTCCTTTGGGCTATTAAAATATCTTTTCTGGTGTGGACCTTTTTTTAAATGTTCCTATTTGTTGGTTAGGGTGGTAAGCCAACATCCGTGGTCAAGATTCTTCACGAAATATTACTGGTTTGTGAAATCCTAACTCCAGAACGTCATTTTAAGCCATAAATCTCAGGGTTTTGCCTTGTTTACATTTGGAATTACCACATAATATTAGGCAGTTCATGTAACTTAAATGCTCATTGTTTTATTTCTTTTATACAAAATGTCCAGACTGGGCAAATCTACAGAGACAGAAAGCAGGTTAGAGGTTGCCCGGGACTGGGAGGGCTGTGAGGCGTGACTACAGGGAAGGGGTGAAACCGTGTGGAAATGGGGTGCTGCACTCTGTGAGCGCACCGAATGCCTCCGAGTGCAGTCCCACACGTTAAAATGGCTCCCTGGACATCATGTGATTGCGCCTCCAATTTTTATTTTATTTTTTTGAGATTTTATTTATTTGACAGAGAGATACAGTGAGAGAGGGAAGTTCAGGTTTTGAAATCACCTTCAGGAGAAATCTAAATCAGGTGTCTGGTGTTGCTCTGTCTAGTGGCCGAGTTCTCCAGGTGCACTGGGATGCTGGCCGCCACCCTGAAGGCAGTCTGCTGACTTCTGTCCTATAAACCCTGGAAGAGGGAGCCTGAGATCTGGCCTCCCCTCCCCCGCCCAACTGCGAAAAAGAAAGGACCAGAAAAGGAAAAGTCCTACATTATTTTTAAGTGAGCAAGAATTCTTAGGAATTTTGAGTGCAGTTTTTTAATTTTTTTAAGACTTTCTCTTCTTCCACTTCCAGAAGGAAACCCACAGCTGGGAGGTGCTGGGCCCGGGCCCTGCCTGCCTTTAGGGGTCCGGGGCAACCCACTCACTCGCTGCTGTCCAGGTTTCTTAGTTTCCTAAAAGAAAGCTTGTTCCCTTAACCTGTGTTAAAATACGGGCGGGTGGTGCCTTACTTGTAACCAGATCTCTTTTAATATTAATATTAATATTTTAATATTCCATGATGTTGGAGCTTTTCAAGGAAGATGATTTTTCCACTGAACTTTCACCTTGTCTGTGTATGTTTGCACTTTGTAGGCGTTTCGATGGGTTTCTGCGCATCACCACTGGTGGCCGCGGGCCAGGCAGGGCCCTTGGGTCCTACCAGGGGAGGAAGGGACCGCACCCCCGTGTGCTGGTTCCTCACCCCCCCACCCCTGCACCCATTGAGATGCCTTCAAAATGCATTTCTCCACGGGGTCCTTGTTCGTGGTGTTGACACGGTGCTCCTAGAAGCCCACTGCTGGCATCGTGCCCATGGTGACCGAAAGGAAAGTTCTCGGCGGCTGTTGGGGTTTAACCCCCAGCCAGCCCAGCAACTCCGGCACTCCTCCTGAGACGCTGGAGCTGAAACGGGGATCCACATGTGCTGCTGTCGGGACCTCAGAAGCCGTGCATGCCCTGTGTGCCAGGAAGGCACCTGACTTTGGCATGTCTTCGATGCCGAAAGTCATGTTCTGGCTTTCTGACTCAGAAAACCTCAGTGTCATCCTTGCGCATGCCCAGCTGTTCTTCCCGCCACAGGGGCGGGGCTTTCCAAACCCACCCGCTGACATTTTGGGACCCCATCCTCTATAAGTTCCAAGGAACACCCTGTTATCACTGGCAGTACCTGTGGGACTGGGGAGCCACACGCTGCTCTCTCGACGTGAGACCACAGGTGACCCTAATGAGGGACGATCTCTTCAGAACTGTACACAGAGCCTCAACAGTGGCTTTGAAAGCTCTGACCTGATTCGGTCCTGCTCAGTGGCCAGCGATAGCCGAGGGCTGGCCCAGATCAGCATGAACCCAGAGCAGCCGAAAATCTGCCCGTGCTGGGGCTCCCGTGGGGACATGTCCGAGAGGGACACAGGCAGCAGGCTTTGTCTGTGCGGTGAGCGTGCGTCCTGGCCAACACCTAGCTCAGGTAGGTAGCTAAAATATGACATCGTCGTGTTCTTCTAGAAACGCGGTTTGGACTAAGTTGGGTCAGGGTGTCAGCAACTGGTCAGATGCTTGTGTTTGCAGATGTAGGTGGAGAATTCAGGTCCATAGAGCAGGGCACACAGATGCAGAAGCCTGCCCTCGGGGAGTGTGCGCTGAAGGCAGGTGGGACCAGAACATAAATCTCTGGGATGCAAAGTCACATGGAAGCGGTAGTCAAGCCACAGGCGCCGTGGGGCAAGGGGGCAGGCGAGTCATGCGGGAGGGCTTGGGGGTGGGGGTCCTGCAGAGCAGACTGCACAGGGCTGAGGGGCCAGCAGGGGCAGCAGTCATGGGGGGGCTGTGGGGTGCACGGCCATCTTACTCTGGTGTGTTCCTCCCGCACGCGCTTCTGAGCACTTCCATGCCCACACCTGCTGCATACCGGAAGGGCGTAAAGGCCAGCGATCTGTATGCAAACAACAGTGCTGTGCACACACGCAGGGACTGTGCCCTGCTCAGCTCTGCACAGGAGAGGTGTGGTGTTCATTCGTTTCCCCACTAATGAGATAGGATCCTTTTGTTGGTATCTATGATCTCTTAACGTGTAAGATGTGCTTGCATATTTTTAGGGTGTTATTTTTACTTGGCTACTTCCAAAAAAGAATGTGATGTGGCCTAAAGTATTAGAAATACGCAGCAGCCTATTAAAGGAAACAAAGGGACTAGAAGGCACTGCGGAGGGCCGGGTCCTCTTCTGAGTGGCGTTGTGGAGCATGGTTTCTGAAAAATTTTCTGTGACTATATGGGCTTAGCCTCTTTTTTTTTTTTTTTTTTTTTTTTAAATTTGACAGAGACACAGAGATCACAAGTAGGCAGAGGGAGAGGAAGGGAAGCAGGCTCCCCGCTGAGCAGGGAGCCCGATGCAGGGCTTGATCCCAGGACCCTGAGATCATGACCTGAGCTGAAGGCAGAGGCTCTAACCCACTGAACCACCCAGGCACCCCTGGGCTTAGCCTCTTTTTAAGTTCCTTCTGATTCGTGCTGCAGAGCCATCGCAGGAGCACCAAGGAAGGTGCTTCCCTGCTTGTCCATTTGTGAGACAGGATGAGCCTCCCGGACTGTGGCACATGAGCTGTTTGTACTGGCTAAAGTAGAGTTTAATTTGTCCAAAGGCAGTCTTATTTTCACAGCAGTATTATGACAGAAATTTGAAGGTAAACCTCAAAAGAAGTAATGACTCGGGGGGCACCCAGGGGGCTCAGTCAGTTGAGCGTCCAACTCTTGATTTTGGCCCAGGCCATGATCGCCGGGTTGTGGAATGGAGCCCCACACTGGGCTCCGCACTCAGTGGGGAGTCTGCTTCAGGACTCTCTCCCCCTCCCCCCTTCCCCGTACTCCCCCACCCCTGTGGATGCAGTCACGCACGCGCAGGAACATGCTTGCTTTCTCTCTCTCTTTAAATAAATCTTTAAAAATATATATATTTTTTAACTATGTGGGAGCTGGGGTGGATGGAGAGGCCTTCACAGGGGGTGCTAAGTTGTTTCCAGTCCTAGAACCAGAGACTGACAGGGGGTCCGCAGAGGCCAGGGGGCATCGGACTGTCTGGTCTGTGCCACAACGACAGGTGGAATGACCCTCTTGCCCCCGGCTCCGGACAGAAGGTGGGGGCCTCAAAGCCTGCGCTTAGTCGGGCAGTAAGAGTCAACTTGGAAGTCCATAAATAGGGCGAAACGAGTGAGCTCTCATTCTGTTCTTTCCTTTATGCTGTGGGGCAGCCCCAACCCCCCCAAGTCGGTAGGTCGTTCCTGCTGGCGGCCCAGGGGATGATTCCAAGTGATGCAGCATTGGGCATCATTTTGATAATTACGTGTTGACAGGCATCAGGATGTGTAATTGGCACGTCAGATCCATGATTTCCTGGGTTCTTACTGCTCAGGACAGAGCTTAGTCAAAATTATGTCTGTTGGAAGAAAAACACAGGGTTATAGCCCAACTTTGTGCAGATACAGCAACATCAAGAAGATGTCTGTGAGTGCCCAGAGCTGGGGAGACCCTGCGTGGGCCCCCTCCGAGTTGGTTCCAATGGGACGGTTCCACAGAGCCCACCAATCTCTTCTGTCTGGTTCCAAGCACAGTGACCATGGAGGAGCTGGACTGTGAGGGTCGAAGGGTGGCCTCCATCCCAACTCGGGCCTCCCTCTGGTCTTCCCCAGCCTCCCAGCCTCCACTCTCATGGCCCCCGGTGCCCTCAGTTGCGGGTAATTGCTCTGCATGTCTCAACTTTGGCTCAGTGGTACAGCTCCAGCAAGTTACATAACCTGCTGAGTAACTGTGTCTTCAGTTGCAAAATGGGAATAATAAATCTCCCTCACGAAGCCTCGTGGGCACGCAGTGACGGGAGGGCTGAGAGTCCTTGGCACGGAGTCTGGAGCAAAGTGACATCAGGCGGTTCCTGAGGATGGTGACTAGACCTGCCCGCTCCTCCCGTTTGCAAATCCCGATTCTAGCTGGTGGAAACTGAGTGATGGCGGCTTCAGTATTTAGGAGAAAAGCCCTAACTTGGTCCTGGGGTGAGGAGATGGATGGGGGCCAGCAGGCACCACTAACACTGGCCAGAGTCAGGGTGTTCCTCAGCGTGAGCCAAGAGGTGGGCTCCCGCTCTAGAACAGCTCTCAGCGCTCTGGCGGCACACAGCCCCGGCCAGCTTGTCTGACAGGAGCCGGTGTGGGGAGAAGATGGGGCCCCAACCGGTCAGCTGGGGGATTTCTAGACCGCGTAGGGATGACAGAGTCACCTAAAAGGATTAATTTAATTAGTGGTTTGATCATTCTTCAGGAACCGCCTTGGGGTAGCTCGCTGTTCTGAACTTTGCGTCGGTTCCCGGCTCCGGTTACTGGCCCCAGAGAGCCCGTCTCGCTCTCCCTTGGCTTTCCCCTGGAGGGCGCCGTGCGAGGAAGGGAGAGGACCTGAGTCTGAGGTCCGTCTCTCTCAAGGAAGTGTCAAGTCCGTTAACTGTTCCAAGATGGAATTTTCTCATGGGATTGTTCTAGGATTCAGGCAGCGTAAGGTTTGTAAGTACGCTGTCTAAAACATCAAAGTACTAGAAATACGGTTTTGTTTCAACTTTTACTCTAGTACGGCTGGAAGTCCTCGGTTTTGACTTCCCGTCTTCGTTGCGTCCCAAGTTTAAAGACGGCCCCTTCCTCTGATTGTGCAGTTGTGGTCCAGTCAGGGTGGCTCCAGTGCTCGGGAAGGGTCCCAGTGAGAGTCTGAGCAGGGGGCTGCGTGGGGCACCTGGGCTGGGCCTGGCGTGTCACTCCGGCCGCTGAGGATGTAGTGAGGGTAGACGCTGGGACAGTGAGGCCGAGGCCTGTTCCAGGAGAAAGTGGTCTTTTGAGACAAAAAGTCTTCCCCACCAGAGGAGGTAAGGAAAGATAACGCCAGTAAGCAGCCTCCGGGTTAGGCCTCTAAGTGTGGCCACTGACACCCCAGAGGCCACCCCTCCCTGAGTCTGGGGAGGTGTTTCCCTGTCCAGCTCAGGTGGCTCTTCCAGGAGAGAACACTTCCCAGATGCGAGAGCCCATGGGCAGTCCTGGCATGCGGGTCTCGTCAGAGTGTGAGGTTCCCGGATACGTGCTTAGCACTCGAGGACTGTCAGGGTACTTGGGGCGTTTGTGCAAGGAATGTGTGCCTTAAGATACGACTGTGTTTCTGTCGGGATTCTAGATGGGGTTAGAAAAGTGACTCTGTATCACACGCTGGGAAAACCAGAAATTAGCCCGTAATCGACTACAAATACCCTTTCCTCTCCCAAGACGGCTGCCAAAAAGCTCAGAGAAAAGGTTCTGAAGTTTTGGACATTCCCTTTCTTCACTTGAACTCGCCTGTGAGCACATGACAGAGAAAGCTTCAGAGAATGGGTAGGTCTGGCAGGATCTTCTGTTTTGCTTTCCCTTCTCGCCAGATTCCTGGACAAACATTTTACTTTTAGGCGTGTATTCAAAGCACGTGTACAGTAAGGAAAAAACACAGCCCCTGTCTTTTGACTCCAGCCTGGCTGGTGGCCTCGGAAACCGTACCTTATGGTGCAGAGAGCACAGCCCCCGGGCCCAGGCCTTCCAAGGAAGACTCTCCAGAGGGTGCAGCAGACACCCCTGTTCTGTGGCCAGGGAGGCCAGGGGAGAGCCCAAGGTCTGGGCGCAGGCCGAGAGCTAGTAGGTGAATTACACCAAGAACTGAACGTCTGAACTCCACAGTGACTTCCGGCTTTGGGCACATTTTACAGTCCGCTGAGTATTCAAGAGAAGGAAAAATTGTTGACTCGGATTTTGGTAGGTTGCATGTTACCAAGTCAGACTTGGAGGAGAAGCAAAATCCCAGACTCTGAGTTGGTGCAAAGGGCTCCTTTGTATGCCCAGCTTTCTCATCTGTGCTACAGGCAAATGGGGAGCTTGGCCCACATCCTAGTTCTGTATCTACTCGGCCCTGGTGATTTTAATTCACAGATTTTTCCCCCCCTCTAAGTCCTTGGGCTATTCTTGGGAATATTCTGAAGCCTCCTGGGGCACAGGCACAATCCGTACCCGGAGCAGGGACCATGAGACCACGCTGCTCCAGGTACGGAGGAAGCAACGTGCGGGTCCCCACCCTGGGAAGCATGTGTGGGACCACCCAGTGCCATGGGGTTGGCCGGAGCTGTCCCTTACCAGGGTGCTGCTCGTTTCCCAGACATGCACCCGCCGTGGCTCAGACACCAGCCCCATCCCTCCAACCGCCATGCAGATCGTCTCGTGTGGTGTTTGTGGGGGGAGGGGGGTAGTGGCCTCTTGGTGTGGTGCCACAGGCCAATGCCACGGAAGGGTTCCCAGCACATAGTACTGGTGGCAAGTTGTCAGTGTTCCTTGAAACCACTAAAAGTGAAAATCGTATCGAAAGTAAGATAATATAGAGTTGGGGAATTAGATTTTCAGAGGTGTTGGAAGGAATTCTTCAATCCCAGAGCAAAAATAAGAAGCTGAGACTTCCAGCAAAAAGCAACTAAAATGCTCTGTGCCTTTTGAGGCCACCAAGCTGGAGAGGGTGTCAGCCGAATGGGGTTGGGGAGAGGGATGGAGAGCTGAGCGTGGGGAGTCCCTAGCCGCAGAGAATGGCTCGGGGCCCATCCATGGCGGTGGGCGGGGCTTCCCTGCCCCCCCTCGGATCACACACCCTCGGATCACACACCCTCGGATCACACACCCTCGGATCACACACCCTCCTCGTAGCTAGTGTTTGTGACAGAGTTCAGTTGCTGTTGCAAATGGGTCATTTTGTCGTTTTGGAAATTTACATCTCGAGTACCTGAAGACAGTTATTTTTTTCCCAAAATGCTATTTAAACTGAACAAACTTATTGAACTATATCTCAGTGCTAAACATCTGGCCAAAATCTGGCATATATTTTTCTAGGTTGGCAATATTTAAAGATTATTTCCATAATTTTTACTGGCATAATTTTAAAAGTTACTTTTATCTTTATGTA
Source organism: Mustela nivalis (assembly GCF_964662115.1). Classification (NCBI taxonomy): domain Eukaryota; kingdom Metazoa; phylum Chordata; class Mammalia; order Carnivora; family Mustelidae; genus Mustela; species Mustela nivalis. The sequence continues at coordinate 4,454,129 of NC_139025.1, read as the reverse complement.
TTGCATTACATGCATTAGTACATATGCATATATTATTACGTTGTTATATATTATATATACATATTATATATATACATATATATATATATATGTTACTGTATATAACAAATTAAACAAATGCAGTTCTTCTAACTTGGCTTTAAATCCTGAAATGAGATGGACAGAATACAACAGGGCGTTAGAAAGGAGCTGAGGGATACGTGAGGCGGATGCAGAAGGAAAGCTGGGAGCAGGTCGTTAATAGCGGGAAAAGCTCAGTTCAAGGCGAAAAGGCATCACTGAGACAGAATTGCTTCACCGCGCCACGCTGGAGCTCGGGGCCCACAGATGGCAGAACCACCGTTGGACGTATGTGTCCTAGATGACGTCACTTCAGGAGCTGGAGGAACTGTAGGGCAAGGGCTAGTGGGAGACACCCCTGACCCAACAGCCCTCAAGGGTCCGGTGGCTACGTGCCGTAGCGGGGCGAGTTGTAGGTGGACACAAAGTGCTGAGTTGAACATATCGTAGCTCCCAGAGAAAACCTCTGCGGTTTCCCTAAAGTTGAAATAAGTAGAAACCATAGACTATCATCATAATGCAATAAAAACAGGAATAAATGCAGAGGAAACCCGTCGTCCCTGGGAGGGCCTCGAGGCGGAGGGGGCGTCGTCCCTGGCGGGGGCCCAGCTGGCACTGTCGCTCGGGTCTTGGCGCGCCCGGTTCCTCCTCAGCATTCACGTCTCAGCCCGCAGTTCCCTCATGGAACTTCCCTCTCCGGCCCCATCGAACCCACCCCGGGGCTTCATGTTTCCTAAGATTGTCTCGTACGCTTTCAAAGTTGGGGATTTCCTTGCTGTCTGCCCGGGCGAGGAGCAGGAGCACGGCTCGCACACGGACTGTGAGCGGGGTCATCCGATGAACCGTGCCCGGCGACCATAGTGACTGTGCCGCAAGGACTGTTCGCGGCACCTTACTCCGTTCGCTCCCTTAGCCATGACGCTCACCCTGAGGAAGGGACTGGTGTGGGCCCCGGCATGCCGTTGGGCGAGCGACTGTGTGCAGAACTGACCGAAGGGGAGCCGGGATGGAGTGTGGGTCTGAGCGCTCGTGCGCGGCAGCACCCACCACCGGTGGGTGCCGAGTCCCAGTGCAGATGTGCTCTTTCCCCAGCATGAGGGGAGACGTGGAAGCCCTGGTGAGCAGAGAAGGGAACCCAGATGAATGAAAGAAGACCTGTCTTCCCTAGACACCAGAGCAGAAGTGAATGATCTGAGACCCTGCCCCGGCAGCAGGTTTGGGGGGGCGGCGACAGCCGCTTTCAGGGAGAGGAGGGTGTAGGAGGGCTGGGGCGCACCTGGTGAGAAAGAGACCAGAGCCAGAGTCCGCAGGGGTCCCAGCTCCAGGGGAGGTCGCGGGCCTGTCATGCACTCGAAGGTGGCCTCCGCTGTGACGCTGCTTCCATGCTGGTGGCGCATTCATTGAAACTTTTTTTTTTTTTAAGATTTTATTTGACAGACAGAGATTACAAGTAGGCAGAGAGGCAGGCAGAGGGAGAGGAGGAAGCAGGCTCCCTGCAGAGCAGAGAGCCCGATGAGGGACTTGATCCCAAGACCCTGAGATCATGACCTGAGCCAAGGGCAGCAGCTTAACCCACTGAGCCACCCAGGCACCCTCATTGAAACTTTTTGAAATAATCCCTGACGTGTAGTAAGTTGAAGAATGGGGTAAAGAATTTCCTCCAGGGGTGCCTGGGTGGCTCAGTGGGTTAAGCCGCTGCCTTCGGCTCAGGTCATGATCTCAGGGTCCTGGGATCGAGTCCCACATCGGGCTCTCTGCTCGGCAGGGGGCCTGCTTCCCTTCCTCTCTCTCTGTGATCTCTTCCCTTCCTCTCTCCTACTGTGATCTCTCTCTGTCAAATGGACAAATAAAATCTTAAAAAAAAAAAAAAAAGAATTTCCTCCGTCAGGGCTCCTGGGGACTCAGTCCCTTGACTTCAGCTCAGGTCTTGATCTCAGGGTCATGAGTTCAAGCCCCGCATTAGGCTCCATGCTGGGCCTGCCACAAGCACACATGTTTGATACTGGGGCTCCTTTCTGCCCCTCCTCCCAGATGCTGGTCCTGCCTTCACGGTGGGGGAACAGACCCCAGGTGCTGGGCCATCCCTTCGGGCCTCTGTCATCTTTTCTTCTTAGTCTTACAACTTCTATTTGCCCTGCTCATGGTCGCCTTTTAAACGGATTCTTTGTGTATATATTTTTCTCTCAATTTTTCTTGTCACTGCTGTGGGAGGTCAGCTTGTTACCTGCTCTGCCGTTCCCAGAAGCAAAGTCCCTGATGGGACAGGAGCCGGCGTTGGACTGTCCAGAGGAGACACCTAGTCGCGGACAGAGGGGTCTGTGGAGTTCGGCAGCGTATGTTTCCATGGCCCTCCTGGCTCCGGCCCTTCGCACCCTGGCTTCATGGTGCCCGTGGCCATCCTTACCGAGGCCCCAAGGGCTTTGCCAGTATGTGCCAGCTTGCCCCCTACTGTCCCATGGCCTCTCCACGGTCCTGCCATCCCTCCCCTCCCGGGCATCCGGCCAGCGCCCCTCCTCCAGCTCAGCCAGTCCTGTCGCCTGGAGGGTGTAAGTCCGTCATGGAATCTACCATCTTCTTAGTGAGATCTGAGAAGGGAACAAAACTAGATCAGGGCGTTCTGTCTTCCATCTGTGATCGTAAATCAGAGCGTTATGTGTAATACTTTTTTTAAAAGAAACGCATGAGGGGCGCCTGGGTGGCTCAGTGGGTCAAGTGTCTGCCTTCAGCTCAGGTCATGATCTCAGGGTCCTGGGTCGAGGCCTGCGTCGGGCTCCCTGCTCAGCGGAGGGCCTGCTTCTCCCTCTGCCTGCCGCTCCCCCTGCTTCATGCTGTCTCTGTCTCTCTCTGTCAAATAAATAAAGAAAATCTTTAAAAAAAATTTTTTTAAAAACCCATGAGAGAACTGGCTCTGTTTATGAAATTGTGGCACATGTGAGTGAAATTTCCAAACAAGTAAAAAATGATCCTGGTCCATTTGTTGATCTCCAGGACGTTCTTGACACAGGGTCGAGCACAGTGAAAAACCAGGAGCGTATGAAGCACGGGTCTCAGTAGCGTGTGCGCACAGTGCAACCCGTCCTCGCACACGGGGAGACACGCATCAGAACGCCAACAGTGCTGAGCCCTGAATCTTCCCTTCTTGCGTTTGGAAGGTTGATTTGTTTGTTCGTTTTTATGGTGAGCATCGTTTTTCTGAAAACAAAATCCCGTATCCTTTTTTTGAAAACCAGATCCGTTAAAAATATGTATTACATCAGATGTCAGCAGCTGAATACTAAGTTTAAATTTCATTTGAAGACCGGTGGTCAACTTTTTGCAGAGAAAACGATGTCACGGATGGGGCCGGGCCCTTGGCTTTTTCTATGTTTCTTCTCGTGGTACTTGTTATCTTCAGGGAAAAAAAAAATCAGACCATTCTGTATAGACCCTGTTTGTGTCAAGAGACCCCATCCTATTTGACCTTTTCCCATCTCTAGGAACTGCTGCTGGCCCTCTAGTCTTCGAGAGTCTCAGAGAGCCAGAAAGAACCTTGTTGTTCAGATGCGGACTCCGGGCCCAGCAATACCAAGCCGGTGTCCCAGCTGTCTCACAGCCGTGCCTCCCGACACCCTCGTCTTGCTGCCTCCCGCTTGTGTATCTTCTTTCCCATGTGAGCTTCCGGCGCCCACTGCCCGAAACACTGGTTCCACCAATAATCCTGTAGGAGTCTGTCCGACTCCAGGCACAGTTTCCCATCCACACCGAACGGTGCCGCAGGTGGGTGGTACTGGGCCATCCCTGCGCTCGTTCTTGGGCCCAAGAACTTGGCTGCTCTGCGACCTGGCAGGCGCAGGGGTCGTGTTGGGTTTGGGGTCCACTTAGCCTCTTGGAGACAACACTGAGGTAGCCGCTCCGGAGCTGCTCTGTTCTCAGAACCAGCACCGCAGAGCACGGCCGCTGGGCTCGGATTTCGCCAGGACGCCCGCATAACTGAACTACGCACGCCAGCGCCTTCCGAGTCCGCCTTTTGTTCGGCACAGATGCAGCTCCGAGCGCGGTGTGGTCGTGGCCTGCTCGGAGGTGCCCGGGGAGGATGTGGAGCGCCGCTTCCATCGCGGACGCTCTCTAAGGAGAAGAGCATAAACAGTTACGTGACCGCTGCTCACCGCATCCGATCAGCAAAAACCAGGAACACTGATGGAGGCGCCTTCTGGTTCTGGCCTGGCTCCAAGCGCGTGACGTGGGTTCGTCCTCAGCCGTCCCCTGCATCGTCAGGTACAGTCGAGGAAACCAAGGCCCAGAGGGATGGCGTGTTCGGCCCTTGAGTCCCGGAGGTAGGAGTGGGTGGAGCTGGGCCTCCAGCCCGGCGTCCCCGCTCGCTTTCTGCCAAGTGGAGGACTCAGAGTGAGAAGTGAGGGGCAGCTGTGCCCAGTGACGGCCTCCGAGTGCCACGAGCATGCGTTGTCCCGATCTCACGGCCACCGCCAAGAACAAGTCCTCCGGAGCACTTTGTCCGGAAGCGTCAACTTTGAGGGACTAGGTGAGGATGGCTCCCGCTCGGATCACCAAGTTTGCCCGCAGCCCCAGCTCGCCCGGGGTCACACGCATCCGGGGCCGCACATACTCTGGGTGTCCAGACAGGCGTTTCCAAGGGTGGCCACACCCACGTGGTGGTCCCTTTGTAGTAGAATCTTGGAGCTGCAAACGGGTTGAGAGTCAAGGTCCCTGGGAGACGGGAGGGAAGGGCCTGCCAATCAGGGCCCCACGCGTCTGGGGGCCTGGGGCATCTCCCCAGAATCCTGCAGTTCCCGCCACCCAGGCTCGAGCAGAGGAGCCCGCCCCGCCTGTTCCATCCCGTCACGTCCTGCGCAGACTGCCTCCGAGACCACGAGGTTGGAGCTCCCCTGCTGGACTTCTTTTGTGTGGTTCTTCTCGGCACAGAAGGCTCCCTCCCCTGGGCCCAGGAATAACCAGGCAGATTTTACCCAGTGCGTTTTGCCCCATGGATGGAAGCCTGAACACATGACCCAAAGCCCCAGCTCAGCTTCCCACGCAGCGTGGGATCAAGTAGGTGGAAAAGGACCCGCTAAATGTCTTCAGCACGTGCCGAACACTGGAGTGTCTCCTGTCTGAACTAGTAACAAATCATCAGATATTTAGGTGGCCTGTTCTTCTCCAAGGGAGAAACGAGCCTTTTGGTTGACGCTTTGGCTGATGTGCTCATTGTGCGCTCATAATGTATTCGATTGTGTGTGGGATTTAGGGGGCGCGATGTAATCGGGCCCTTTGGTGAAGCAGCAGGGCACTGCGTGCGGTCCCCGGCCAGCATCTGAGCACACACGTGCTCCCCCAAAAGGGAGAGTGGGGGACGCCTGGCCGACTCAGCCTGGAGAGCATGCGACTCTTAATCTCGGGGCCATGAGCTCAAGCCCCACCCCGGGTGTAGAGTTGACTAAGAAGAGAAGCAGATAAAGAACAAAGGAGAATAGTGAGGGCGTGAAGCCCTCCAGGGGGGTTGCTTTGCCTCACGGTTGTCCTGTGTGGCTGGGGAGCCCCTGCTGGAGTGTCTTCTGGACAAGTGGGGCAGCCACGGGCCTGGCTTGTGGCCTCAGGCTGTGTGTGCTTCGTCCAAGGACTGGAGTAGACTTGCCGGCCCAGCCGTGGCACCCCTGGTGCCAGGGAAGAAGGGAGAGCTGTGTTGTGGAGCTGTGTGTCACTGCTAATTACTCCTGCCACCTCGTCATCAGGGGCGCCCCCGTCCCAGGAGGCGCGGGCGTGGGAGGACGCGTGGCGCTGCGCGTGAGCCACGTCGCCCTCCAGGGTCACGGATCTGGGGCCCTTCATGCCCGGCAGACGTAGGGGCAGGGGGCTGCCTTCCCGCTCCAGCAGCCGTTCGTTCTTCGGTCCTGTTGTCTCCAGTCTCTGCATGAAAATCCTCCTCTTTAGAATGTGGTTATCACTCAAGACGGTAATGCAACAGGTGTAAGCGATGTAGGTTCCCATTCGGCCTCAGACTCTGGCCCGCACACCGGATGCCCTGTCCTGCCCGGCCCCGGCTCTCCCTGCCCAGAAGTGTGCAGATCCCAGGTTAGGAGCGGCTGGGATTTGGTCCCATCAGCGTCATCAGCTTCTGTGGCCTGTTGGTGGTGTGCCCGTTCCGGGGGGTGCGGGAGTGGGGAAGGGGGAGGCTGGGCCTCTCTGTGCCTTTGCGTTACTCCCCGAGCAGCCTTCTGACTTTAGTGAGGAGGCCAAGTTCTGGGCTGGGGCCAGTCAGAAGGGCCCCAGGGAAGGCCTGTCTCGTCCCCAAGAGGGTGTCGGCCACTGCCCCGCCATCAGGGTGCCACTGGCCCTTGGGGACAGGAGGAGTGTCACCTACCTTTGCTGGCGGGTGGCCCTGACACGGTTGGCCTCTTGACAGGCTTTGGTTGATGGCCTAGGAAGATAAAGACTGGAACCCAGAACAGGAAGGTATGAATGCTAATTAGTATGTACTCCTGGAGGGGTGGGGCAATGGACGCTGCTGAGAGAGGTCAGCAGCTCCCGGGAGGGGCCCTGGAGGGGGCCAGCACCTCTTTTTATCTGTGTCACCTCCCTGGAGGGCACGTGCACACACATGGTCCCCAACTTCAAGGTTTCCCAGGGCTCAACCTCTGTGGATCCCAGCTCACAGGCCCCCCAGACTTAGTGAGTGTGTCCTCCATGGACCGTTCCCGCTGCAGCTCTGGGCCAGACATCACGTGCAGAGAGTCCAGGATTCGTGGTAAGAGAGCTCATGTCCGGAAGGAACCGCTCTCCTCTGGGTGCGTCTTCAGTATATCCTTCTCCTAGCTCTCCCCGGTTCTGCCAGTAAGCGTATTAGAAGTTCTGGAATCTTCCACTGCAGTCTCTTCTATGTCAGATGTCATAAAAGCAGTGATTTTTCCTGAAAGGCTGCCTTCCTTGTGCTTTCAATAAATGAGCTGCTGTGTTGCTGGAGGTGTTGGTGACCAGACGCATCATATTATTCAACATTTCATCAGAAATGCTGGTCTCAGTGGAAGATGGAGTGATACAGCCAGAGGTGTTGAACGTTCAGTAATTTGTACTAATGGTAGCTGTCTAACTTCATTCCCCACAAGCCACTTTAGAACTGATTTTTTTTTTCCAAATCAGGAGTAATTTATTTGAAAAACAAGTCCAGTTTTCACAAACTTGGCCTAATTGTTTACATAAGCTCAGCTAGAACTGAATTCTTAAGCAGGAAATTTGGCCTTGTGTCCATCAGTCTGTTTTGGATTCATATCTTTATCCCTAGAAGTTTGACCTGTCTTCATCCTTCCCAATTAAAATGAACCAAAACACAAGGCCTCCGACTTGCCGGTATCTCTTGAATTCCTCACAGGTATGGAGGTGGGGACACCCTCCTAACGACACAGGTATGCCGACAAGGGGTTTTAATAGCTTCAGGAATCTGAGGCTGAGAATAATGCCATGACTTCTCCATGTTCTCACTGCAGTGAAGTCTAGACAAGAAGTCAGTTTGCTTCTCTCGTGTGGCTTCCTTCGCTGGAAGATTCTCTTGCCTTAATGAGCAGCTTTCCTGAGGAAACCAGGCTCGCATGGCCTGTGTCTTATCTGAGCCTGACCTGCGGCTTTGGGCCTTCCTCACCCACTCGCTGGAGGAGGCTGCCAGTGCTCGGTTCTCAGGGAGGCTCAGAACTCGAAGGGACTACACCCAGGCTCCAGCGGCTGCTTTTTCAAGTGAAAAGGTCTCCCTCATTAAGCTGTGCTGTAATTTCATGAGAGGGAGTGATGGGCTGGGGGCCAGTGGGCAAACCCTTTTCTCTCTGGACAAATGTAGAAAAACCAAAAGGAGAGAGAGGCTCTCAGGTGTCAGAGAAGGAGCACGTCGGGTTTGTGGGGAGATGCTGGGCTGCGGGGTTTCCCCAAAGACCTGCCATCCTGAGCAGACGTCCACCCCCAGACGTGGCCCTCGGGTCAGCAGATCTGTTCCTCTGGGAAGGAGGAATATAAACTTGATGAGTGTGGGTAAGAAAGCCAAAAAAGCTGCAGAGCTGGGATTTGAAAGGGAACATTCATGATGGATTTTGAGCCACAGATTGTCCCTAATAAAACACACTGAAAGCAAAAGTGTAGCGGCAGAAGCTGCTGGCCGGCCTTCCGTTACCAGATCTCTGTCCAAATTAGTTTGGCGGACAGTGCTTTCCTTCTGTCTGAGCCCCGGATTTCCCCCTGGAGGGACTGGGAAAGGACGGCCTCAGTCCGCTCACACCAGGAAAGAATGCTCAGTGCCTCTCGGGGGTTCTCCTGGGAGCCCCACTGAGCACGGCACAGGTGCAGGCAGAGAGAACTCGGCACCTCCAGCACACGCGCGCTCTCAGCGTGGAGACGTGGTTCTTCACAGGCCTGTCTGCTCCCCACGTTCGGTGGTGTGGACGAAACCCGGCAGGTGCACCTGGGCTGTGTGGAGTGTGTGACACCCACCGAAAAGCCTGGCCACACGGGCAGCAGTCTGACACCGCTGATTGACGTAGGCCCAGCGTGTCTGAAGGATTACCAAGAAGGAGAGGAAGAACCATCAAGTGAGAGTGTGATTCGGGAACACTGAGGTGGAGAATGTGTTCGTTAGAATGGACAGACACTGGGACACCCGGGTGACTCGGTCATTAAGCGTCTGCCTTTGGCTCAGGTCATGATCCTGGGGTCCTGGGATCGAGCCCCGCATCGGGCTCCCTGCTCGGTGGGAGCCTGCTTCCTCCTCTCTCCCTCTGCTGCTCCCCCTGCTTGTGCACGCGTGCATGCTCCCCCCCCCCCATCAAATAAATAAATAAAATACTATTTTTTAAAAAAAAAAGAATGGATAGACCAGTGAGAAAAGCATTTTGACACTGGGAAAGATTTACTATAATTTTGAATATAATCAAGTTAGGTGCAGATGGAGAGGATTGACTCAGTTTGGGGGCCATGCGGGTGCCCAGGGTCGGGGTTTGAAGTCGGTCTCTGTGGAAGTCGATGTCTCACCCAGCTGTGTTTAGTTATCATGCTTTCAAGTTGTGAAAGTTTGGGCTTCCTGAAGTAAGAGCTCCAACCGCTTCCAGAAGGGGCCCTGCCAGGCCAGCACACTGAGGAGGGGTTGGCCTCCCGAGAGACGGATGGGCTCTAGATTGTACTCGGTCCTCGTCTCGTGACTCGGTCTTCCTGCTTCTGGCACCTTCACTGCAGTTCCTCTGTCACCTCTGGAGTGAGCTTTCTCATCCCCAGATCAGGCTGCGTCTCTCCTCTGTGACAGCCCTCCGTGACTGACGCCGGTCTGCTCCCAGTACCGTCAGGGTCTCCTGTCAGAGTGCCTCAGAGCTGAGTGCCCAAATGCCCGCGCAGGCAGTGCCTCTGAAGGCCTGGTTGTTTCCTGGAGAGTTTATGCAGACGTTGCCTTCTGTTCCGATACATAAATCGACTTGAATTACGGTACCTCTTGTTACATTACCCGAGTGTGTTTCCCTGCTTTGTTCGTCCCACAAGTATTTGAGGTCGCATATGTGCTGGTCCCGTTTTAGATACTGAGGGGAACAGGGTGACAAGACAGAGTTCCTCCTCTATGCAAATTTAGGATTAAGAATCCAGTGGGATTAAGGATTAAGGATCCGGGGTATTAATCCGGGGTTTATATAGTATAAGCAGTGTTCTGCTCATTTAAGGTTCTGTCTTTGGGAGGAAGATTGATTTTCCTGTCGAATTTGTGCTGTAACTTCAGGTCGCTGTGGTGTGAGAAGAGAGCCCTGGAAACGCACTCTTCTCCACCGAGTGTGGTCCCGGGCCCTCCACAGCAGAACTCACTGAGCTCCCGCTCTGCTCCTGAGACCGAGCTCAGGTACCCCCCCAGGACAAACTTTCCCGAAGAGCCATCCTGCCATCCATTCCCCTGGGTCCCCTCGCACCTCCCGCGGCGCTCATGGCGCTTCTCACGTGGTTTCGTCATTTTCCTTTCAGGTCAGTGTCGTGTTTTAATTCACTTTGGAGTCGTCAGAGCTTAGTACGGTGCCTGGCGGGTATGCGTGGGATGAATTTTTAAAATGAAGTCCTTACGGTGCAGGCAACATCGTGAAGGTTGGGGCCTACCCTAAGACCTTAGTTTCCACATCCGTAGGGTTTCATATCAGATGTTTTAGATCTGATAACAAGTCATACTACCGTTTTTCTGTTACGCATTTGGGATTGTAATTGCTGATCTTTAAGAGAGAAGGAAAGGTAGGAAACTTTATGTAAATGGAAAAAAATAGACGTCACTTAGAACCTCATTTTGATTAGGAAATTTTTTCAATTTAAAAAAAGATACCCAGAGCTTAAGGTCTCCAACATAAGCTCTATGTGCAATAGAGAATGTGTTGGGATTTTGTGTGTGTCTGTGTGTGTATTCTGGTCCCAAGTAGGTCAAGGTTAATTTCAAGGTTGTCCGTGTTGGTTCAGTGGTTCATTGCCATTGTGGGAGGCCCCATGCAGGGCGGCCCTGCAGGACTCCCACTCTGGGAACAGTGGCTGCCTTTGGGAGGGGAGATAGAGGCAGAGGATGGGTACGGAAGAAGGAGAGTCATCTCTTTGTGTCCTTACGTGCCTTTGAGGGTTGTTCTGTTTTTATGGTTTTGCCACATGCACTTATTCTGTAGCCTTTTTAGTTTGAAATACAGCTCATATACAGAGCACATAAAACAAAGCTTAATGAATAATTAGAAGCAAATACTCACATAACCACCACCTAGACCAGGCACCCCGGAGCCCCCTGTGGGTCCAGAATGGGTTGAGGGACACCTATGTCTATACCCTCTTTGTAAACATGAAATCATACTGAATAAATCCTTTTTATCTCAGCTTCTTCACTCAACAGTGTTTTGTAAGATTCGTTCATATCGTATAGGGCTCACTCATCTGCATAGTTTCAGAATGTTCTAGAACATCCAGTGCTGGTGCACGTTCAGGTTGTTTCCAGTTTGGACTCTTAGTGCTGGTGTGAGCATTCTCTTACCTACATTGTGCTGCATGTGCGTGAGACTCATAGGTTATGCCCAGGAATGCAGTTCCTGGCTCACAGGACAGGAGTCTTTTTTTTTTTTTTTTTTTTTTTTTTATTTGACAGAGATCACAAGGAGGCAGAGAGGCAGGCAGAGAGAGAGAGAGGGAAGCAGGCTTCCTGCGGAGCAGGGAGCCCGATGCGGGGCTCGATCCCAGGACCCTGAGATCATGACCCGAGCCGAAGGCAGCAGCCCAAACCACTGAGCCACCCAGGCGCCCCAAGAGGAGTCTTTTGGCTTTATATATTCAGATAGTTCGTACTCTGTGGCCTGCCTTTGCATTCTTGGTGGCGTACTGATGAGGAAAAATAGTTTAACTTATATATTCAGTTTATCAATCTTTTAATTATTATTATTTTTATATGTTAAGAACTTCTTCTTAGAACCAAATAAGTAAAATCAGAAATGAAGGAGAAGTAAGAACCAGCACCACAGAAATATAAAAGAGACTACTATGAAAAATTTTATGCCAACAAATTAGCCAGCCTAGCAGAAATGAATAAATTTCTAAAAACATGCAGTCTTCCAATGCTGAATATAGAAGAAATAGAAAATCTGATCAGACCAGTTACTAGTAATAAAAGTGAATCACTAATCAAAAAAACTGCCTCAAAAAAAAAACCTACCAAAATATAAAAGTCCAGAACCAGATTGTTTCACAAGGAAGTACTTTCAAACATTTAAAGAGTTAATGCCTCAAATTATTCCAAAACACAGGAGGAGGAGGAAAGCTTCCAAATATATTCTACCAGGCCAGCAGTACCCTGATACCAAAACCAGATAAGGACACCACAAAATAAGAAAACTACAGGCCAATATCCCTGATGAACATAGATTTAGAAATCTTTGGCAAAATATTAGCAAACCACATACAACAACACATTAAAATGATCATTACTGCAAGATGGACGAACACATGCAGAAGAATGAAAGTGGACCATTTCCTTATACCACACACAAAAATAGTCTCAAAATGGATAAAAGACCTCAGTGTGAGACAGGAATCCATCAAAATCCTTGAGGAGAACACAGGCGGCAACCTCTTTGACCTCAGCCGCAGCAACTTCTTCCTAGAAACATTGCCAAAGGCAAGGGAAGCAAGGGCAAAAATGAACTATTGGGACTTCGTCAAGATCAAAACCTTCTGCACAGTAAAGGAAACAGTTGACAAAACCAAAAGACAACCGACAAAATGGGAGAAGATATTCGCAAAGGACATATCAGATAAAGGGCTAGTATCCAAAATCTGTAAAGAACTTATCAAACTCAACATCCAAAGAACAAATAATCCAATCAAAAAATGGGCAGAAGAAACAAACAGACATTTCTGCAAAGAAGACATCCAAATGGCCAGCAGTCTCATGAAAAAGTGCTGAACATCACTCACCATCAGGAAATATAAATCAAAACCACAGTGAGATACCACCTCACACCAGTCAGAATGGCTGAAATTCACCAGTCAGAAAATGACATGTTGGCGAGGATGTGGAGAAAGGGGAACCTCCTACACTGTTGGTGGGAATGCAGGCTGGTGCTGCCACTCTGGAGAACAGTGTGGAGATTCCTCAAAAAGTTGAAAATAGAGCCGTATGTAAAAAAAAAAAAAAACCCACAGGTAGTATTACACTCGATGGTAAAAAACTGGTAGCTTTTCCTCTAAAAGACATGGATGACCACTCTTGCCACTTTTATTCAACATGGTACTGGAAGTTCTAGCCATAACAGACAGACACCTCTAGAAGAAATGAAATGTCATTTGCAGAAGACATAATACTATATGTGGTAAAGACCTCACCAAAAAAACTATTAGAAGTAATCAGTGAATTTGCACAGTGAATCAGTTGCACAAAACTAATACCCAGAAATTGGTTGCATTTCTATACACTAATAGAGAAGTCGAAGAAGGAGAAATTAAGAAAAATTCTATTCAAAAATGCATCGAAAAGAATAAAAATACCTAGGAATAAACCAAGGACATGAAAGATCTGTGTTCTGAAAACTGTAAGACACTGATGAAGGGAATTGAAGATGACCAAATAAATAGAAAGGTATACCATATTCATGGATTAGAAGTATTAATATTGTTAAAATGTCTATACTACCCAAAGCAGTCTACAGATTCAGTGCACCCTCAAAATAGCAATGCATTTTTCACAGAACTAGAACAAACATTGCAAAAATTTGTAGGGCACGACAAAAAACCCTGAATACCTAAAGCAGTCTTGAGAAAGAAGAACAAAGCTGGAGGCATCACAGTTCCAGATTTCAAGTTATGGTACAAAGGTATAGTAATCAAAACATTGTGGCTAACATAGACCCAGAGATCAGTGGAACAGAATGGAGCACCCAGAAACAAACCCATGCTTACGTGATCCGTCTATGATGAGGCAAGGAATATACCATGGGGAAAAGATAGTCTGTCTGATATGTGGTGCTGGGAAAGCAGTTCAACTAGGTGCAAAAACACAAAGATAAAACTCAAATGGATTAAAGACCTAAATGTAGGATCTGAAACCTTAAAACTGCTAGAAGAGAACAGCCAGTAGTTCTGTTATTGGCTGTAGCAACTTTTTTCTAGATATGTCTCCTAAAGCAAGGGAAACAAAAGCAAAAATTTTGACTTCATCAAAATTAAAAAGTTTTGCACAGCAAAGGACAGTCAGCAACCCACTGAATGGAAGAAGTTACTTGCAAATTATATATCCTGTAAGGGGTTAATATATGAAATATATAAAGAGTTTATACAACCCAACATCAAAAAAGCCACAAATAATCGGATTACAAAATAGGCAGAGGGCCTGAATGGACATTTTTTCAAAGACATACAGATGGCCAGAAGACACATGGAAAGACGCTCAACCTCGCTCATCATCAAGGAAATGCAAATGAAAACCACAATAAGATACCACCTTACACCTGTCAGAACAGCTGGAATCAAAAAGACAAGAAATAACAAGTGGTGGCAGATGCAGAGAAAAAGGAACCCTCGTGCACTGTCGGTGCAAATGTAAATTGGTGTAGTCACTGTGAAAAACAGTATGGAACTTCTTCAAAAAAAGGAAAGAAAGAAAAAGACAAACACTGTTAAGATTCGGTATCCCACTGGTGAGTATTTACACCAAAAAATGAAAACAGTAATTCAAAAAGATATAAATGCGTTTCTGTGTTCATTGCAGCATTACTTCCAGTAACCAGGATTATGCGTTGATAGATGAGTGGATGAAGGAGATGTGGTGTGTACACACATATGTACAATGGAACGTTACTCAGATGGGAAAAGGATGTGATCTTGCGATTTGCAGCAGCACGGATGGAGCTAGAGGGTGTAATGCTAAGTAAAATGAGTCAGTCCGAGAAAGACAAATACTGTGGAATCTCAAGAACAAAACCAGAAGCAGACTGAGACCTGTAAATAGAGCAAACTGATGGTTTCCAGAGGGGAGAGGGCGGGAAGATGGACAAAGTGGGTTGGGGGGGAAAGGGCGCCTGGTCACCTCCAACTCTTGGTTTCAGCTCAGATCATGATCTCAGGGTTGTGAGACCAAGCCCCGTGTCAGGCTCCACACTCAGAACGGAGTCCGCTTGGGATTCTCTCCCCATCTCCTTCTGCCCCTCCCCCTGCTCACATACACGCTCGTGCTCTCTCTCTCTCTCTGAAATAAAATAAAATCTTTTTAAAAATGGGTGAAGGGGAATGGGAGATACAGGCTCCCAGTTACGGCATGAACATGCCATGGGAAACAAAGATAGGGCGTAGGGAATATAATCAGTAGTGTCGAGTAGTGTCGCGCGGTGACAGATGGTGACCAGACTTAGGATCACAGCATAGAGTATCGAGTTGTTGAACCACTGTTGTACACCTGAAACTAATGCCACATTGTGTCGGCTATACTCAAATTAAAAAAACAAAAAACAAAAACAAAACCCTCCACTTTCTTGACATCAGATACTCTTCCGTATTATTTTCTTAACGCATTTGAGTTTTATCTTTCAAACTTAAGTCATAACCCAGCAGGAGCTTCTGTTTTATTTTTACGTATGATGGGATCCAGTTCCTCCCTCCCTTCTGTCCTTGGGTACCTGGTTGTCCCAGTGTCTTATATTGCAAAAGCTGACTTTTCTTTGCTGTTCTGGAATACAGTTCTATTGTAAATCAAGGCTCCATATATGCGCATGCCCGTTTCTTGACCTCTGTTTGCTGTGGCTTGGCTGTTTTTGTTAATAAAGGTTTAAGTAAGTCTACTTATTTCTGGAACAGCAGGTTGCCCCTGCCCCATTCTTCTCCAAGAGGGTCTTTCCTGTGTATTCGAGATCCATGCACCTCCGTTCTGTAAAAGTCCTGATGGGGTAGGGATGAGACAGCACTGAATCTACAGGCCAGGTTCTTCATCAGGTCGATGTTACCCACAGAGTCCGCGCACACCTGGCACTCGTCCAGCCCCGTGGGATCTGGTAGGAGCTTCCCTCTGAGCTTGGAGAAGCAAAAGGAGCTGGTCCCGCCACATCCTGGCACTTTGCTCAGGCAAGAGAAAGAGCACTGTCAGTCTTTACAAGGGAAAGGATGGTATTCACAGAAAAGATACACAGATAATCATGTCAGGATTCATAAGAGGTAAGCAGGGGTAGCTACATACAGAAGTAGTCCCCAAAATCATTGTGTGTGTGTCGCAGCAGCAGTTAAATTTTTTTAAAGATACTGTTCACAGTGACATCAGAATGTAACTACCTAAGAATAAATCTAAAAAATATATGGCACATTTTAAGAGAAAACTATAAAAACACTCTGATGAGGCTGGCTGGGAATGCGGTTAGCCATTTAGGGCTCCCTGGGGAAAGCCTGCAGTGGTCTCCAGACTGAGGACCCAGAGCAGCCTCAGTGTCTGGTGTGTGGCTTATAGACTGCGTGTGGATTACAAGAAGAAGGTGGAGGCACCTAGGAGCTCTGCCCCCTCTGTGGCTGCTCTAGTGGGGCAGGTGGAGGCACGCTGCCCTCTGTCACAGGGGGGCCAGGAGTGCGTGTGAAACTAAAATGGGGCGCGTTCGCTCTGCGCGGATGGCGACCTTCACAGAGCGGCTCTGTCTGTCACAGATGACTGGCTTCCTTTCACTGAGTACATTTTTAAAAGAAAGACACGGTCGTCTCCCTGCGCCGTTTGTGCTGTTTCTCATGGGCTGGTGTCCTTTGCTCCTCTCTCCCGGTTCGGCATGGGTGTGACCCTACATTTTGCTGCTGGGTATCCTTCAAGATTTACTGTGAAATCATTGAGAATTGTCCCAAGTGCACAATAACCAGAGTCATGAGAATGGGGGTCGGGTGGGTACCTGAAAGGTTTATATAGACCCAAGGTGTTTGTAATACTATGTGTGCAAAATGTAACAGTTCGTAACTTAAGAAGTAATAATAAAGAATGTCCTCTGCCAGAACTGTGATCTTCTCTTTAATTTCCCTCTTGCTCTTAGCAGTTTCAGTGTAGGGCTGGGCTTGTCCTGGGCAGGTGGACTTCTTAATCCCGCCCCCCCCCCCCCCCCGCAGTTGAAAAGTCCCTCACTGGGGTTCCTGGCAGCACCCACAGGCTGCTACTGAGTTTTATCTCCTGGTGCAGCTTAGCTGTTTGTCCCTGTTGGGATCAAGGCTTCTTCCACGCGTTCTGAAACACATCTGTCCGTGTTAGTAGTCTGTCTGCAATTTAAAAGGAAAGTAAGCCACTGTCCTTCATGGGCAGAATTCAGAGCCCATTTTTTTTATTCTGCTTCATGAAAGTAATTGTAAGGTTTGGGTCAAATGCAGGGCGGTGGCTTACTAAGAGTGCGGGGGTCTTGCGTTTGGAATACAGAAATGTAACGTACCAGCACCTCAGGGTCTGGTTGGTTTTGTAATGTTCTGCTCATGTTCCGTGGATAACCAGGGGAGGAGAGTCAAGTTCGGCCCAGCTCATGCGGCGCATACTTCGTTCTTTCGAGATTAGCAGTGCTAATTTAAAAGGTTTTTAAAACTCTTAAACCGTGAAGTTATGAAAATAAACAAATGAGTTTTCAAAAAGATACAGTTCATGAGATTATAGTCACAGACTTTTTTGTTAAACTGTAAATGAAAATAGTACCATGACACCTTAGCTGTTTCGTACCCTGGAAAAATTGACACAATTTCCAAAAAGTTGAAATTTTGTTGCCTTTATTTACTTAACAGAGATTGAGCAGGCACTGGGGGAGGCATAGAGGGGGAAGCAGACTCCCCACTCAGCGGGAAGCCCAACGCAGGGCTGGATCCCAGGATCCCAGGATCAAAACCTGAGCCAAAGGCAGAGGCTTAACGACTGAGCCACCCAGGCCCCCTCTGCTCTTCTTTCTTAATTGGAACAGCTTGTTTTAGTGTTTTTGGTGACAACTCTGTCTTTATTCTGAATGTCCGTTCTCACACTGCGTTAAAGTGAACCATGCTTTTGGGAATTTCGATGTATGTGGGATGTAGCGGCACCGCGAGTGACCCCAGCATGCCCTTGCTCTAGAGTAGAGTAGAGTGTCCTACATGTGCCCCACCACTTAATGGCACGGTGGCCTCGGGCACGCAGTCTGAGCTCCCAGCATCTCTCTCGGTCGTCATCAGGTGTCTCTTGGTGGCAAACACAGGCTTCTTTGCTTCCTGGGGTCCAGAACACGAGAATGCAGGTAGGGTCCAAACATACAAGCCATGATGACAGACTGAGCACATTAAGTGATCCTGGCAAACAGGAGGGTGAATGAAGGGTAGCGTGGAGAGAGGATGGAAGTCAAGCGAGGAAGTAGTTCAGAAAAGGAAACCTTGGGGCGCCTGGGGGACTCAGTGGCCTAAGCCTCTGCCTTTGGCTCAGGTCATGATCCCAGGGTCCTGGGATCGAGCCCCACATCGGGCTCTCTGCTCAGCGGGGAGCCTGCTTTCTCCCCTCTCTCTGCCTGTCTTTCTGCCGACTTGTGATCTCTGTCAAATAAATTTTAAAAGTACTAAAAAAAAAAAAAAAAAAAAAGAAAGAAAGAAAAGGAAACCTTTTCATTGGAAAAGGTTGGACCCAAACAGATGGTCACTGTTTAAAATGATTGCATGGTCACTGAGCACTCAGAATGTTGATAAATCAGGTTCGAACCTGCGCTTTCCTAAGTGTCCCTTGGGCAGTGTCTCCTGATTCCCTCGCCCTGCTCTGTGCCGCTTCTGTGGGAACCGCAGTTTCCCACCAAATATGTCCATTCAGGTGGCAATGTCTGCATGCCTGCTGTTTGCATTGGGGGGTGCGGAGAACTAGAAAACATAATCACCTGGCCCCCGCCCTCAAGGAACAGGTGTGGGGAAGCAAAAAAAATACT
The DNA here is from genome assembly GCF_964662115.1 of Mustela nivalis. NCBI lineage: Eukaryota > Metazoa > Chordata > Mammalia > Carnivora > Mustelidae > Mustela > Mustela nivalis. Next base: position 4,435,692 of record NC_139025.1, on the reverse strand, counting down.
ACGCAGGATCGCTGACTGTGTTTCAAGCCACAGCAGGTCCTGAGCAGCTGGCTCAGAACACAGCGCCTCATCCAGCCAGGACTGAAGGACAGGCCTTGGAGAGGGACTCTGAGCAGGGAGGGACCCTCGCTGTGAAGAGGGTGACGACATGAGCGACTGAAGGCAGGAAAGCCCAAGGGCACGGGGGTGCTCACTGGGGTGCAGGTGGATGGGGGGACAGCAGGTCTCTGGGCTCAGGACCCCTTCATACTCCTAAAAATTATGTAGGAGCTTTCGTGTATGTGGGCTTACCTTCCAATATTGAACCTATTCCAAATTAAAGCAGAAAAATAAAGTGTATTTTTATTATATTTATCACTTTGGCAGCACATATACTAAAATAAAGAAGAATAAGCCAAGGGACGCCTGGGTGGCTCAGTCGGTTAAGTGTTTGCCTTTGGCTCATGTCATGATCCCAGGGTCCAGGGATCCAGTCCCACATGGAGCTCCTTGCTCAGCGGGGAGCCTGCTTCTGTCTCTACCTGCTGCTCCACCTGCTTGTGAGCTTTCTCTCTCTCTGACAAATAAATAAAATCTTAAAAAGAGAGAGAGAGAGAAAGATTCACTTCTTATCGTTTAAAAAAAAAGAAAAAGAAAGCAATGACATGTTCACAGAAATAATGTTTTTATGAAGAGAGCCATATTTTACGAAACAAAGACAAACTTAGAGAGCGGCGTTGTTTCATGTTGGTGCAGATCTCTCTCGTGTCTGGGTTCTCCCGCCTGCTGCTGCATTCGCTCTGTTGCCGCATGTTTGGGTTCACGTGTACGAAGACGCATGTTTGGGGAAAGGAGAGTATCTTAACAGCCTTTTCAGATGGTTAGGGACATTTTCTCAATGTTACACCAGAACTTAAACGGCAGCTTCTTGAAGGAACACGCAGTGTGGATTGTGAAACCTTGGAACCCGCTGTCCGTACATTTTATTCCATTAAAATCCAGTGGACTGACTTTCACTCAAGTGGTTCACTTGCCCTTGAACGATACTGTAACACGATTTATTGATCACTTTGAAAATACTGGTTCAGAGGCGCCTGGGTGGCTCAGTGGGTTAATAAGCCTCTGCCTTCAGCTCAGGTCATGATCTCAGGGTCCTGGGATCGAGCCCCGTGTCGGGCTATCTGCTCAGCAGGGAGCCTGCTTCCCCTCTCTGTCTCTGTCTGCCTACTTGTGACTTCTCTTTCTCTCTCTCTCTCTCTGTCAAATAAATAAATAAATAAAATCTTTAAGGAAAAAAAAAGAGAGAAAGAAAATACTGGTTCACTGGGTTTGCAAATCTTCGGAGACATTTTGCCAGTGTTGGACCCGTTTTAGTATGTATCGCTAAATCCTGTGGGCTCGCGTCACCGCCCCACTCCTCCCCGCCAGGGCAGCTGTCAGACTGGCAGGTGGTTTTCCACACTTCCCAGAGCACTGGAAGATCGTGCAGGGCTCCTTCCCTGTTCAGCCCCAAAATTTCCCTCTAGACTTGTTTCTTATCTCTGTTGTGTCATGGTAAGGATTACGTGGGGGAAAAATAAATGTGTCAATGTGGATAAAGCTTCTAGTATGGCCCTGGCCCAGACAAGCACTCACCGAGTCAAGTGAGTGTTGTTGCTTACTATCTGCGCTGTTTTTCTACTGCTGTCCTCATGAAGATCACCAGGCATCCTACGTGCTATGTGTTGACCGTGGCCCAGAATGAAGAACGAAACATGTTTCGTGGCACGCTGGGGTGTTGACTCCATGTGTTTGCAGACCGATGCCGCTAGCTCTGTGTTTGCCATCGAGCCAAGGGACACCCACGTGCCCTTCCCCTGTCACTCAGCTCACCTTGCCTGTTCCTGCAGCTGTCACTGGTGGGAAGGTCTGCCCCCCCACCCCGCCCCAGATGGGGGCTTTGGCTTGGCCCTCACTCCTTGCCCAGCACAGCACTAGTCTGTGATAACTGGCGCTCAGAGGATACTTGTGGAGTGCACGAATGCATTGAGAGGGCTTATCTTGAACCGTCCTCTCAATGTGGTTTAGAGAGTAAATAGTATAAAAATTATATACTAAGACGCATATGAGCTGAGCAATGACGAGCTGCTTTTGTTTTTCTGTTTGGGGAATGTTTGACCTCTCTCCGTCCCTACCCTGTCTCTCATCTTGAATCTATTAATTCAAAATAAAAATAGTAGAAGGCTTAAAAGGGTTTCACAGTAATTTGGGGTTAAGCATCTTTGCGATCAATATCCTTTGCTTTCTGCTTTTCAGATGTTCCTCCTGCCGATCAAGAGAAGCTTTTTATCCAGAAGTTACGTCAGTGTTGTGTCCTCTTCGACTTCGTTTCCGATCCGCTCAGCGACCTGAAGTGGAAGGAAGTAAAACGAGCTGCTTTAAGTGAAATGGTAGAATATATCACCCATAACCGGAATGTGATCACAGAGCCCATTTACCCAGAAGTAGTCCATATGGTAAGTGATTGCCCCAGCCCTGACTCCCCACCAGGGCCCCGGTATCCTCCGCGCCAGCTGAGCTGGTGGGGCCTAATACAACTCCCCCCTCAAAACAGTCCTCGTGTGTTCGTACTGGAAGAATGACAATCTTTGGAATGTGTCCGGTGTCCGAGTGGGGACAGTGAGAGAAACCGGTACCTTCAGGGTCCAGTCCGAGTGCCCTATGTGTGTTAACTCCTTTAACTCCCTGAACACCCAGGGTTAGGTACCTTGGAATTCCCAGTTATTTTCACACCCTCTTTAATGTAATGGTGCCGATTATAGTTTAAAAGTAAACATACATTGCCTGTACATGTGCAGGAAAATTGGAATGATGGGGCAGAGTTAAAATAGTGATGGGACCAAGCTTGTGTTGGGACAGGCCGCCCTGACTGCCTGGTGGCCTCCACTGTCAATGCCAGTGTCGGGACAGGCTGCTCTAACTGGCCACCGGCCTCCAATCAATGCCAGTGTCAGGACAGGCCGCCCTGATTGGCTGACGGCTTCTGTCATTCTGTGCTTGGTTCATGGTCGGTTTCATTCAGCTCCGAAGCTCAGTCCTCTGCCGGCTCCTACTCGGCAGCCTGTCTCTAGACCCGCTGCAGGATCCCATTTGGAGCTCATACTGTTGGACCCTGAATTCATTTTCTGTTGAGTGTTTTGGGAATTGTTGGTGTTTTCTCCACCTTTGAAATGAGAACTCCCTGGTTATAAGGGGAGTCCTTGTACTTAATATAAAATTTTATATCCTGATTTTCGTTGAACTCCTTAAGTTGCAGATTTTTTCCCCCTCAGCTATATGTTTCAGAATTGACTAGTCTCGTGACCCGAAATACGTTTATTTCTCACTTTCATGTGTTGCTTTGGGTAAAGAATTTGAAAGTAATGTACCTTTTTGTAGTTTTCACAGTCTGTTGTGTCAGAAGTTCAGATCAACTTGATTATTTTAATTTGTTGTTAACTCAGAGTTGAGAATTTACCGATGTGTGGCCAGGCCGAGGCTGCGAGGGCCACGTGGGTCCCCTCCCCAGACCACATGATGAGTGTCCTGCACTTTTCCCGTTCAGACTAAGAAAAATGGGAGACTCTCTTTTTTCACTGCTTAATTTCAGCTCTTATTTACTTTGGAAGGCCTCCCAAATGCCAGAATCTCAAAGAACAATCTAATACTTCTAACTCCTTCATAATTTTATCATTCACAATACATTTTATAACCCTCCTGGAATTTTGTTTACTTTTATGGTGCAGAGGAGGGATGTAACTTTATTTTCTTGTAAAGTGATTGAAAAATCACTGCTCCTTGAGTCATATATTCCCTCCCCCCCCCGCCTTTTTTTTTTTTTTTTTTTTTTTTTTTTTTTTTTTAGATTTTTTTATTTATTTATTTGACAGAGAGAAATCACAAGTAGATGGAGAGGCAGGCAGAGAGAGAGAGAAGGAAGCAGGCTCCCTGCCGAGCAGAGAGCCCGATGCGGGACTCGATCCCAGGACCCTGAGATCATGACCTGAGCCGAAGGCAGCGGCTTAACCCACTGAGCCACCCAGGCGCCCCCCCCCGCCTTTTTTTTTAAAGATTTTATTTACTTATTTGAGAGAGAGCATGAGGTGTGGGGGCAGAGGGAGGTAGAGGAAAGGGAGCCTGCCTGGAGCTCGATCCCAGGACCCCGGGATCATGACTTGAGCCAAAGGCAGACGCTTAACAACTGAGCCACCCAGGCACCCCTCCCCTCTTATTTTCAATGCTTCTTTATTATATATTAAATTTATTTTATCTTTAAATTAAACCCATTTATGAATATGTTTTAATTTATAAGCACATCAGTTTGTTATGTATTATATCACTTGATTGGAAGGTATTTCCATTGTTAAGGAGGGAAGAGTCTGCAGAGCATGAGGCCATAGTTGGCCTGGTTTGGGTCAGAGGCCAGCCCTGCACCGGGGCCCGCCCTGCTGCTTGGATCACTGCCCTCGAGTTGACACAGCAGGCGCACATTACCTAAACTCCTCAGGATGCTAAAAGCCCTGGAACTTTTTTTTAGGTTAAATAATCGTTAACTTTCTCCCTGTTACAGTGGTGTCCTAACTGGGTTCTCTTCCTGCTGACTTCACTTGGTCCCCTCCCCGAAAATTCACGTTGGTCTTTGGATTGTTGCACAGGATCCCCTAAAACACTTAGAGACCCTCATTGAGTGAGCGTCCGCTGTGGGCCAGGAACTTTGTTAGGGGAGGAAATAAGAGTAGTGGATGGTACTTCTGCCCTCCTAGAGCTTTCCTTTTCACAGGGACAGGCAAAAAGAAGAAAGAGTATAGTGGGGATGATGGCACTGGTTTCTGGCCCTGGGAGAGGGAGATTGTAGGTGCAGAACTCGAGGGGCCTGTAGAAGGCCTTCACCCCAAGCAGTGCCTGGACCCGGTGCAGCAGGCTGAAGAGATGGGGACCCCTTTGCGGTTCCCTCCAGATGCCCCCACTTTGCTAACCCCTGAGGCAGCACTTAGCCAGCTCCCGTGAGCATTGCATGGTTGGTGTGCGTGTTATCAGGGCATTTTTAAAGACACGCATTTCCACTTACTTGGGAGAATCCGAAGTTCTATAGATGTTCTACTCCGTCTGCTACTTCTTTTAAATATGTTGCCTGTCAGACTGGACTGTCCTACGGTTTTTTTCTTTTTAACAAATGCCCATGGGGCGCCTGGGTGGCTCAGTCATTAAGCGTCTGCCTTCAGCTCAGGTCATGATCCCAGGGTCCTGGGATTGAGCCCCGCATCAGGCTCCCTCCTTGGCAGGAAGCCTGCTTCTCCGTCTCCCACTCCCCCTGCTCTCTGTGTCTCTCTCTGTCAAATAAATGAATAAAATCTTTTAAAATGTCCTGCAATTCACCCATTTCAAATACACGGTCCGGAAAGCGATGGTGGAGAGGCGGGGCGCACAGGTGGGATCCAAGGCAGGAGTGAAGCTGGAATGTGTGCGGGACGGGGACGTGGGTGCACCCCGATATATGTAGTGGCAGGGGCACTGAGCAGTTGGAAGTAATGGATGAATTAGATGTAAGAGATGAAAACCGTAATCGATGTACATAGCAAAGTGGGTCTGGGGCCCTTGAGAAGAAAGCAGTAGTAACGGAAAGATGGTGTCTTTTTGGTATTTTACAGCTGCTCTGTGAGTTCGGAGGAGCAGTACTTCCTGTGAACTTTGCACTTGTCTTTGTCTGCGCCGTCACCCCAGCCCAGTTAACAGCAACGCTGTTCTTCCTCGCTCTGGCCCACTTTCACTCTCTGTCCCACAGAGGTTTTCACTCTTAGCTGAGGGCAGGGAACTTCAACCATAGAACATTTCTTTCTGTAGAATTCAGATCTTAACCGTTGTCTGGGTCCGGCTCACCTCACGATGTTTCGCAGAACACGGTTTGTGGTGGCTTCGGCAGCAGCGTAGTGGTGGGTGCTCAGACAGGACAGTGGCTGCGTTCCGGGATCCAAGACTCTGGAGGGCCCACATCTGAGCACTGCAATATGGCAAACACTGGAAGAATGATGGTCAGAATGTGAGGTCCGCTTGTAAGTCAGCGGCCAAGTTGACCCAAGTTAAACGAAAAGAGCAGATCCCATTTTTAATCGGAAGAGTGTGCAGAATCAGCTGTTGGGGTACCAGCAAAAATACACATGCATTGATTTGCTTGTTTGATTCTCTGATATTTTTAGTGATGTTAAAGATCTTGTAGAGTCGGTCGCCAGGGGCGGCGCAGTTGGTTAAGCAACTGTCATGATCCGAGAGTCGGGGAATCAAGTCCCGCGTGGGGCTCCCAGCTCCGTGGGGAGTCTGCTTCTCCCTCTGACCTTCTCCCCTCTCATCTTCTCTCTCTCAAATAAATAAATAAAATCTTTTAAAAATAATAATAGGGGCACCTGGGTGGCTCAGTGGGTTAAAGCCTCTGCCTTCGGCTCAGGTCATGATCCCAGCATCCTGGGATCAAACCCCACATCGGGCTGTCTGCTCAGCAGGGAGCCTGCTTCCTCCTCTCTCTCTCTCTGCCTGCCTCTTTGCCTACTTTTGATCTCTGTCAAATAAATAAATAAAATCTTAAAAATAATAATAATAGGGGCGCCTGGGTGGCTCAGTGGGTTAAGCCTCTGCCTTTGGCTCAGGTCATGATCCCGGGGTTCTGGGATCGAGCCCCCCATCGGGCTTTCTGGTCAGTGAGGAGCCTGCTTCCCTCTCTCTCTGCCTGCTTCTCTGCCTGCTTGTGATCTCTGTCTGTCAAATAAATAAATAAAATCTTAAAAAATAATAATAATATATAAGGCCATGATTTTTAGTATATTTACAGAATGTGCAGCCATCATCACATCTCATTTTTTTTTTTAAGATTTTAAAGATTTTATTTATTTACTTAAAAGAGAGAGAGATCACAAGCAGGCCTGATGTGGGGCTCGATATCAGGACCCTGGGATCATGACCTGAGCCGAAAGCAGAGGCCTTAACCCACTGAGCCACCCAGGCGCCCCCACATCTCATTTTTTTAGAACACGTTCACCCCCTAAAAAGCCCCATACCCAAGAATAGTCACTGCCGTTGCTCCCTAACCTGTCACCCCCAGCCTCTGGCAACCACTCACCTACTGCCCATCTCTATAGATGTGTCTCACCGGACGTACCGTATAACTAGAATTCTGGGGTATGTGGTCTTCCTGCACTTAGCGTAAGGCTTCCAAGGTTCATCCAGATCGTAGCCTGTGTCACTGCTTCTCTCTGTTGCTCTGCAGTATTCCCGTGCATGGACATGTACCACGTTTCGATGGACCCACTCATCTGTGGGTGGGCATCTGGGTCATTTCCACTCCATGGCAGTTGTAACGCCGCTGTGAGCATTGGTGTCCAAGCTGCCTTGGGCACGTCTCTTGAGTATTCACCCGGAGTGGGGCTGCCAGGCCCTGTTTTCACTGTGTGTGTTTATTTATTTGATGGGAGAGAGGGAGCACTAGCAGGGGGAGTGGGAGAAGGAGAAGCAGGCTTCCCACCAAGCAGGGAGCCCAATTCGGGGCTTGATCCCAGGACCCTGAGATCATGACCTGAACCAAAGTCAGACGTTTAACCCAGTCACCCAGGCCCCCCCCCCCAATTTATTTTCAAATTAAAAAAAAAAAAAAAAACTTCTGATAGACAAGGATGAAAAGGAGCAGTAGCCACGGGGGAGCTCCAGGCATGGGGACTTGTAGGCCTGAATCACATAAACTCCATTATCTCTTCATTTCAGTCATTTTTTAAATATAATCAGCCATCTGTTTGGTTTTTTCAATTCAATTCTCTAGTTAATCTGTTTTTCAGGCATTGGCATTTTTCTCAGAGTCAACACACTGGTAGCAAAACCACTGTTTCCACAGACACTGTGTTGACGTGACGTCACTCGAAGCCAGACCGGTTATTCAGAGGAATGTTAGCGAGCATCTTCTCGAAAATAAAAAGAGAAGGTCACTTAAAGGGAAATAGCTGACAGTGTTTGTTGTCCATGACAGAGTTTGAGTTTTGGGGTGAAAATTTGAATTTTGGAAATTTGAATTTTGGAACTTGTGTCCATCAGCTTCCCAGGGCCACAGGCTCTCCTGCTGAGGTCAGTGGTGGTAGGAACCCAACAGGCGAAATGAGGCCCCACCAGGAGTCTGCATAATCCAGGGAACCAGTGCTTTCCAAATGCACAATAAATAATGTTCCATAATCATTTGTGGGCCTGAGAGCCATTCAGAATGCAAGACACCCCATTGGATCTTGACACAGAGACCCCTCCTTGATAAGAAAGACCACCGTTGGTCAAGTTTGGATGTAGTACCATAGAAGCCCATGTTATCCAAACGGGCTGTTGATTACTCCTCCCTTTTCCAACTACAAACTCTAAAAGACATTTTTTCTTCTCTTTTCTGTCATTCTTTTTTTTTTTTTAATTATGTTGTGTTAGTCACCATACAGTACATTGTTTTCCTCCTGTATTTCAACCAAACCAGCACTCAGAATGTAGAAGCAGACATGGGAATCGGCTCTTTTTATTAAGCCAGATAGTAAAGAGATTAGCAAAAATGGAAAAAATGCCACTCTTCTCCCTAAATTTTTATTTGTTTTAGGAAATGCAGTTGACCTCTGAACCACACAGGTTTGAACCAAGAAGGTCCAGCCTGATGCGGGGCTTGATCCCAGGACCCTGGAATCATGACCAGAGCCAAAGGCAGACGCTTAACTGACTGAGCCACCCAGGCACCCCAGATTTTATATGTATGTCCCAGGCACCCCAGATTTTATATGTATGTATATATACACGTACACACAATACTGTACCATGAATGTATTTTCTCAAGATTTTCTTAGCATTTTCTTTTCTCCAGATTACCTTATTTCAAGAATATAGTATATTCTACATATAGCACACAAAATATGTGTTGATCAATATTTATGTTATCAGTAAGGCTTCCAGTCAACAATTGGCTTAATTAGTAATTAAGTTTTGGGGGGAGCCAGAAGACCTGTGCAGGGGGTCAACCCCTCTAACCCATGCGTTGTTCAGGAGAGTCACCTGTATCCTATGTGATAGGAAATCTTGCGAAATAACTGACACGGGTCGCCTGGGTGGCTCAGTCTCCCTCTCCCACGCCTCTCACTGTCTCTCTCTGTCAAATAAATAAATAAAATCTTTAAAAAAAAAAAAAAGAAAACGAAATTACTAATTGTTTTGAAAATCATTTTCTATTTATATATTATATTTATATCTATAAATATATATTTATATTGAGACAGTGGGCTTGTTATTTTTTAATAGATTCATGGGGGTGGGTTTCCCAGTTTAATTTCTAAGACAGTCAACATCAACAGAAATGACTCGTAAGCAAAAGCTCTTTGGGGTCCTCAGTAATTTTTAGGAGTTTCAAAGGGTCCCAAGACCCGAGTTTGAGAACCACTTCTCCAGAAGAGCCCCGCTCAGAGGCTGCGGCATGGGCACCCCCTGGGTGCCTGTCAGAAATGCTGCTTGCCAGCCCTGTGCCCACATGTTCCCCAGGTCGTTCTTCAGCACAGCAGACGTTTCAGAATCGCTTCCGAGCAGCCTTCCTGCACTGCCCGCTGAAGCCACTGGCAGCTCTGACCTCCCTAGGCTGCAGATCCCCAGGAGGGATAGACTGGTTTTGCTTTCCCGTTTCTTCTTCTAAGTTTGGCCAGTGCTTTCCGTGAGCTCAGTAGATGCCCATTCAGTGTGGAGCTTCCTGCAGAGACAAAAACATTAAAACGAGGCGTAGTAGTGATGCCTGCTGAGGATCAGAGAAGGAATTGGTTAGATCAGAGGCAGAGGAGCTGGGAGGCTCCAGGCACTTTGCATCAGATGGACGGCTCTGGAACGGCCCGCATCCGGGGTTCGGGGGACAGCTGAGAATGAGACACAGTATCATCCCTGACCCCGTCACCCACCCTCACCCAGGAGACAACGTATATTCCAGAGGAATACAGTGTGAGCTGTTAACAGCAGCCGCTTTGGGATGCTGTGGCTTATGCAGATTTTTCCATTTTACCATATTTCTTGTGATTTTTACTTTTCATAAGGATCATGTACCACATTATCATCAAAAACCAGTAAATAGGTTTTCTTCAAACCGTCCCCCCACAGAGCCTTGTACATACAGTGAACAGTAGCGCTGTTCTGCCAGGACGCATGCTGGGATTCCCGGGAAGACAGGTCCGTCCCACTGTTTTTACCTGTACTGCTTGTAAGTGACCGGATAGTGCCTTACAGGTTTGTGCTTTTATGCTTACGGTTCAAGTCAGCGTTTTCTGTTAAGGGCAGAGCAGTGATTCTGGGGTCCTTGGGAGAGGTGTCCGGCCCACGGCCCAGAGTGATTGTCTTGTGCTCACTTCAGAGTTGACGTTGGACGCTCTCCTTTGTCTATTTTTACATCTGATATTTACAGTGTGTTCTGGGAAGCACTGCTTGCTGTAAGGGTGAAGATATTTTGGAAATGGGAGAGGAAAACATGTTGTGAATAAAGGAGATAGTGTATTAACCAGTGAGGCTTTAAGTGGTGTACAGATTTCTCTCCACTGAGGATTTAAATCATGCATTCCCCTTGTGTGTTTTCGTTGTTTTCGTTTAGCCAAAGTCACAGACATGTGGGTTAGAGACGCACATCAGCAGAGAGCTAGAAAGAGATGAAAACATATGGTGCTTTTTGAAACCCAGAGAATGATTTTTCTACTTTATATATCAGTAAGTCATTTCTTGGAGATTTGTTCCAATTATTTTGGGAGAACTTCCCTTTGTTTTGTTGGATGTTTTTAAATTATAGAAGAAAGGCATGTTTGTTTTCAGTAAGTGAGATAAATACAAAAGCATAGGAAGTGAAAGTTAATTCTTCTCCTTCCTCCCCGGCTCCCCAGTCCTGCCTGTACCCATCCCCCCTCGTAGCCAACTGATGTATTATTTGTATTATTTCTTCAAAAGGCTTCTAAGAACTTTGAGGGGGTGGCGATGAATATGTTCATTATCCTGCTTGTGCGATGGTTTCACAGACGTATGCCCATCATACATGTATCAGACCCTACACTTAGCACCCACACTCAAAACACAGTCACGGTAGGTCAGTTACACCTCAGCAAAACCTGCGCGTTTTTAAAGCTCCCAAGTGGAAGGGTCTGTCTTTCATCTAGGGGCACAGTGGAGAAATCACTGAGACACAAAGGGCATTATGAACCGAACTTACAGCCAAGAATTACCCTTCCATAGGATGTTTTAAAGTTAATTCTTAATTTGTGAGACTAGACGCCGGGGTGGCTCAGTCAGTCGGCCATCTGCCTTCGGCTCAGGTCATGATCCCAGAGTCCCGGGATTGAGTCCCACATCGGGCTCCTTGTTCAACCAGGAGCCTGCTTCTCCCTCTGGCTGCTGCTTCCCCCTCTTGCGCTCCCTCTCTCTGACAAATAAGTAAATAAATAAAATCTTTTAAAAAAATAAAATTAAATTCTTAGTTTACATACAGCAGAGTTCTCTGAGATTTGGTAAATATGTATAATCATACAATCATCACCATAATCAAAATAGAGAACAGCTCCGTCCCTCTCCAAAAAAGCTATTTTTGCTCCCCCCTTGTAGTCAAGGCTTCTCCTCCTCCCCGTCGTCCCCGGCCACCACGGATCTGTCCCAGTCTATCGTGTTGCCTTCTCCAGAGGGTCATGTAGATGGGCTCACGTGACATGCAGCCTTTGGGGTCCGGCTTCCTTCATTGTGCATGGTGGGTTTGAGATCCACCAGCAGCCTATCCCTTGTAACCATCCAGTAGTGCCTCACAAGGTTGATGTACCCCAGTTTGCCCATCCCCTGCTGAAGGTAGGCTCCCATCTGGGGCAGTGAAACTGCTGTAAATCTTCGTGTACAAGTTTGGAACAAGGTTTTGGAACAAAGTTTGGAACAAAGGTTTTCATTTGCCTGGGGAAGGCAGAACTCGTGGGTCACGTCTTTTATGTTTAACTCTCCGAACTGCTTTCCGAAGCAGCTGTGTGCTGTCTGCACCGCCCAGCAGGCTGTGACGCACCGTTGTCAGCATTTAGGGTCGTCAGTTCCTTTATCTCAGCTTGGCATTTTTTCTTTTAAGGATTTTGTTTTGGGGGTGCCCGGGTGGCATAGTCAGTTGAGCATCCAACTCTTGGTTTCGGCTCAGGTCGTGAGATCAAGCCCAGCTTTGGACTCTGTGCTCCGAATGGAGTCTGCTTCAGACTCTCTTTCCCTCTCCCTCGGCCCCTGCCCCCTCTTCTCTCTCTCTTTCTCTCCCCCACCCAAATAAATAAATCTTTTTTTTTTTTAATGATTTTATCTGGGGGGCTCCTGGGTGGCTCAGTGGGTTAAGGCCTCTGCCTTCAGCTCAGGTCATGATCCCAGGGTCCTGGAATCGAGCCCCGCATCGGGCTCTCTGCTCAGCGGGGAGCCTCCTTCCTCCTCTCTCTCTGCCTGCTTCTCTGCGTACTTGTGATCTCTGCCTGTCAAATAAATAAATAAAATCTTTTTTAAAAAATGTTTTTAAAAATAATAAATGGTTTTATTTTTAACTAATCTCTATACCCAGCATAGGGCTCAAACCCACAACCCTGGGATCAAGAGTCTCATGTTCCACTGACTGAGCCAGCCAGGTGCCCCTCTCGTTTGGGTTCTGATTTGCATTTCCCTAATGACTAATGATGCTGAGCACTTTTTCCTGTGGTTGTCATTTGTAGGTCTTCCTTGGTGGCATGTCTATTCAAATCACTTGCCAATGTTTTCATTGGGTTTTTTGTTTTCTTATTATTGAGCTTGAGACTTCTTTACATGTTCTAGATACAAAACTTTGCCAGTTAGGTGATTTGTAAATGTTTTCTCCCCATCTGGCTTGTCTTTTTATTTTGAGAGGGTCTTTTTTTTTTTTTTTTAATTATTGACATATAATGTATTATTTGCCCCAGGGGTTCAGGTCTGTAAATCATCAGTCTTATTTACACATTTCACAGCACTCATCATAGCACATACTCCCCCCAATGTCCATCACCCAGCCACCCCATCCCTCCTACCCCCCAGCAACCCTCAGTCTGTTTCCTGGGATTAAGAGTCTCTTATGGTTTGTCTCCCTCCCCAGTCCCATCTTGTTTCATTTTTCCCACCCCCACGGCCCCCCACCCTCCCACTCAAATTCCTCACATCAGATATCCTATGATAATTGTCTTTCTCTGATGGACTTATTCTGAGTATGTCTTTTACAGAGTTTTAGATCAGGTGAAGTCTAACTTGTGATTTGTTTTTATGGACCCTGCTTTTTTCGGTTTCATATTGAGAAGTCTTTGCCTGACCTGAGCTTAAAAAAGATTTTTTTCCTAAAAGTTTTATGGTTTCATAGTTTTACATCTCACATCTAGGTCTGTGATACATTTTGGCTGAGGTTCATTTTTTTTTTGGCATGTGGATGTCCAAGTATTCCGTTTGTTGAGAAGACTGATCATTCTTTGAAGTGCTTTTGCACCTTTGTCAGAAGTTATTTGACCATATTTGTGAGTCTGTTTCTGGACTCTGTTCTGTTCCATTAATTAGGAATCTGCTCCCAGTACCATATGGTCTTCATTACCATCACTTCATAAATTCTGGGGTCAAGTAGGGTGAATGCTTTGATCTTGTTTTTACTTTCTTAAAGTTCTTAGACTATCTAGCTTTTGTACCTTTCCATATAAATTTTAGAATTGGTTTGTTACCTACAAAATCTCCTTCAGGGGGTTTGATTGGGATTGCATTACTATGTAGATTTGGGGAGAGTGGATACCTTAGCAGTGTTGAACCTTTTAGTCCATGAACATAGTATGTCTTCATTTTGGCATTATTTGTTTTGTGGCTTTCAGCATTCGGATCTTACATGTATTTTTTCAGGCTCGTAAAATATTTCATCTTTTGGTGCTATTGTAATTAGGGCTCTTTATATTCTGTTTTCTAATTGTTTATTGCCTCTTTTTTCTGGCAGTTCTGTCAAGTTTTACATCATGTTATTCAGAGAGTAGATATTAGTGTTTATTAGTTGACTCCTTTATCATTACAGAGTGGCCCTCTTTATCCCTGGTAATCTTATTTGCTCCAAAACCTACTCTGTCTGATTGATACAGACATTTCAGCTCTCTCCTTACTAATGTGAACCTGATATGTCTTTTTCCTTCCTTTACTTTTGATCAATTTGTTTCCTTGTATTTAAAGAGAGCTTGTTGCAGACAGCATGGAGTTGAGTGTTATTTTTCTATTAAGTCAGACAGTGTCTAGTGGTTGGTTGGTTGGTTGGGTGTGCAAACTACTTACTTTCAATGTGAGTATTGGTGTTGTTGAGTTTAAGTCTGTTGTCCTGCTGTGTGCGTGTGCAGTCCCCGGGGCGACACCTGGACTCTACCATTGAAAGCAGGCTTGAACTAACCTCACAAATGAGGAAAGGCCTAGATTTTCTCTTAAGATTGCCACTAGGGGGGCGCCTGGATGGCTCAGTCATTAAGCATCTGACTTTGGCTCAGGTTATGATCCTAAAGTCCTAAGATCGAGCCCTGCATCAGGCTCTCTGCTCGGCAGGAAGCCTGCTTCTCCCTGTCCCACTGTCCCTGCTTCTGTTCCCTCTCGCTGTCTCTTCCATTCAGATATTCTAATGTGCCCTTTATTAGGGTTTTTATGCTCTCTCCACTGGGGCCTTGTAACTGGGCATTGAGTTCCCAGGCCCTGGTCACTTCTGGAACTGTGTTCCTGGGCTGCTCCTGTTCATTCTGTTCCCTAATCACGTTGCTGTTAGCGGAGAGGGTGTGCTGTTTGTCTTGTAATTGTATTTCTGGTTTCTGTATCCTAGCGCAGCTGAGCTGGTCTGTTGTATGGTTTCTGCTGTTTTTTCCAGATACACTGTAACTTTTACAAATACAGTTTTCTATCAAAAAAATAATGTCGATGGGCTCCCTCCCCACTTCCCCGCACCCTACCCACCCCCACGATGCATTTCAGGACTCTCAGAACCTAGTGTTTCGGACTGTGGGAGGATGAGCTCCGGAGGAGCTGAGACCCGGCCTCAGCGGCCTCACCTCTACACATGGTTGTGCGAATACAGTAGAGTACGTGCAGGGGTGGAGGAACCCGTGTGGTTTAGACGAGGAACTGAGTATCCAGCCTCGCCGACCCGTTGTCCGGGAAAGTGGCTTACCAGGGTGGTCCTCGTCTCTGGCTGCCCCCCCAACCCGGCCGCCCCCCCCCTCCCCCCGGCCACCCGGCCGCCGCGCCGCACTTACGTCGTCCGCGGCTCTGGCTGTTCCCTCTGTCCGCGGCGCTGCGCTTACATCGGCGCACGCGCGGCCTGCGCTCGCCCGCCGCTGGCCACTGTCCCAGGTACCGAAAGGCTTCGGGAGGCCGCCGCGCCGCAGGGTGTCCCGCAGCGCTGCTCGCACCTGACCGAGTAGGCGCAGCAGCGTGGGCCGGAGCCTCTGCAGCTGGTTTGCGCCAGGAAGGCAGGGCGTCGAGGCCGCGGTGACCGCGGTGAAAGCAGGTGCTGCCGAATACGCAGAGCCCGTGCGCGCCCCACCGGCCGCCGTGCGCGTGCCCTACGTGCGCGTCCCCTACGTGCGCGCGCCCACGAGCACGGCCGCCACGCGTGCGCGTCCTGGCCCGCTCCCCCCGGGCCCAGGGCAGAGAGGAGGCTCGTGCCCTGTGTACACGTGAGAAAACCCAAGCGTGGGCAGGATTTTCGGGGCACAGTCCCTGGCTCTGGTCGAGGACGGCCAGAAGCCTGCCCCCCCCCCCAGCCTCGGGCCCTCCTGTCCTGTTCGTGCGGCCTGACCCCCCCGGCTGCGACCACAGCCCTGGGGACACTGTCACTCCGTGTGAGCTGAGCGGTTAAAATGAATCCGTCGGGTCCTCGTCCGGCCCCCAGAACAAACCGGATTCCTTCCACTTCCGCGCGTGAGGAGGACGGACACCAGCCCCCCCCCGTGGTGTCCAGCCTGGACTCCGCGTAGCTGGACCGCTCGGCTCGCTGGACCCCGCAGCGTTTGTGCTCAGAATCCCTGAGACACAAGGACCACTTGAGGTGGCCTGTCCCCTGCCTGACGTCCTTGTCTTTCCCATGTTGGCGGTCGGTGCAGCCTTTTCTGCAGCCGAGCCTCGAACTCCTGCTCCGGCCGCGGTGGGAAGGCTGTGTCTTGGGGAACAAGCAGCTTCGTGGCAGTTAGTCAGCCGGCAGGAAAACCTGGGTCTAGGCTGGTCGCCTTTGGGGACACTGAAAAGAGGATTTGGGCCGTAAAAGCCTGGTGGTCTGCCAGCCCCGCTGACTCCCAACCCCACCTCTGGGGTCCGGGCTGTAGGTGACCGGACACCCCGCACGGGCTTCAACTTGACACGGGGGTCATTAGCTTTGCCACTGGTAAGCGGTAACCAGCTTCCTAGGAATCTTAACCGAGCAGGTGTGTCGGTCAGAGTCCGACCAGAGAAGCAACCAGCGAGAGACAGAGACAGCCCGGGAGATTTTTTCCCAGGAGCCTTCGGGCAGGAGCCAAGGCCGCCTCCACAGGGCGGGTTTTGTCTTCCTCTGGGAAAACCACGGTTCTGTTCTTCAGACTTGCCAGCTAAGTGGCTACAGCCCACCCACGTCCTCAGGGGTCTCTCGAGCTGCAGGTAGGCTGACTGAGATGTCGACCATAGCTACAGATACCTCCACGGGTGCCGCTCGCATTTGTGTCCAATAGTAAGCCGTGATCTGTCCCATCTCGCTTTCCTGCCCCCAGTTAGTCTCTCTGGGGACAGCTGCCCCGCCTGCTGTCACCCTTCAGTCCTCATGGGCAGCCTGGCCAGTGAGGGACTATGGGGGCACCTCCTGGCCCCAAGCAGAGCAGGAGGGCAGCCGCCCCCCCCGTGTGCATGCTCCCTTCCTGAGTGGGACTGACACAGGCTGACGTGAGTGTGTCCAGGAGAGGCAGGCCTAGCGTGTGTCTGGAGCACCTCCTCCACCCAGGGACACCCTGTGGGCTCTGTCCTCCTGCGCTGGGCACATGGCTCTCCTCTGCGACATTCTTTTCAAGGCACCTGCTGTCTCTGCCTTTGAAGGAGTAGAAAGAAAACCTGGCTCATGAATGCCGCACGCCCGTACGGGCCTCAGACTACATCTGACTCCACTCTCCACACTTTCCTAGCCCAGGAAGGAAGGGGCAAAGGCTCCTGGTGACACGGCTCATCTGCTGCCCCTCAGCAAGCCGGGGGGGGGGGGGGGTGTGGAGAGGGGGGCGGGCAAGTATGGCCTTTCCGGGGTGTGGGAGCTCTTGCTGTCTACTTGTTCTCTTCTGTGGGCTTGGGGATCAGAGTGCCAGGAGAGTCCCTCCCCGGGCACCAGTGACAGGATGTGCCCCATGCACCTGCCAGCACCTGTCACAGCCTTGGTCCGTTAGTCACCTGTTACGTGGGGGCCTTTATTTTTACTAAAGGTTTTTTTTTTTTTTTTTGCTTGTCTGGATTTCCAGCCATCTTTTGTTCCTTCCATTCCTGTGTTATCTCAGCCCGTTGCTGCGATGCCCTGCCGCTGCTCCTCCTCTCAGACGGCACGGACGACAAATGTTTGGGGCTCAGGGCTTCCCATAGCTGATGGCTTGAAGTGGGGGCATGTTCCTTCACAGAACACAATGGTAGGGCCCGGAGTTCAGTGTCAATAATAGTAAAGATGAGAAAAGAAACACAACTGTTGGCCTTGAGCTTTAGCTCTGTCTCCATGAGACTGGACACCCTTGCATCAGGTCTGCCCAGGACCATCCACAGATCCCTTCACAGTGTCACGGAGCTGAGTCTCACCTTGTGTGGCAGGTGTTTAGATGGTGTGCTGTGGGGAGTGGGGGGACAGAGGCCTTGCTGCGGTCGTGTGAGCGCCTGTCGCTCGAGCCCAGTCTTGCAGCCCACATACAGTGGTTCAGAGCCTCTGAGAGGGAACTAACCATATTTAAATTTCCTACAAAAGTAGTTACAAATTGATGATATGGAAAAATTAAACATATCACAAATTTATCAGTACATGTTGTGCGTTACTTACAGATTAATGGGCATTCAAGTGTACCTGTGCTCCTGAGAATTCTAGATTTTATGTAGAAACACCTGTAAAACCCTGACTTTTATGAAGTTTGAAATAGACGGAGCCATAATAATACACGGGTCGGGCATCCGCAGTGAAGGACAATATAAAGAAAAATGGGCAGCAAGTTGTACGAGGGGGTCACTCACACTCCAGAGAAATCTCTTCTAAGTCATTTCTTCCTGAGTCCAGATAGATGGAGACCGCAACCGTCCAGCCCCAGGCACGGTTGGTGGGTCTGGTCTCTCGGCGCCGATCGCCGGTACCTCCGGGGCAGGCGGTCAGTTCTTCGGTCTCTGCTGTTTCCTCCATGATCTCATTCTTTTCTTCCCAGCACTACACCAGCCTCCTCGCTTGGCACTGACACACGGAAGAGACCGAGGGCTCCCCACTGCCGGCTGGCACCGGCTGGTGCTAGTTGTCTGTGAATCTGGCAGCTCAGAGTTGAGCAGGAGTCTCGGTGGCCGGCCGGCCGTGGGCCACGTTTCCTGCTGCGCTCCTGACCCCAGGTCTCACTGGGGATGCTCGCTGCTTTCGTAATCTTAAGAATAAGGATGAGCCAGATAACTGCTGGAAGCAGCTATCATTACAATTAAAGTGTTTTCTGTAAATTTTTTTTAATGTTTCTTATAAATGTTTTTTTAATGTTTTCTGTAAATACCTTGAATGTCCTGGTTATGACTCAAGAATGTGTGGGTTTTAGTTTGCAGTTAACATGTTTCGAACATTACCACCTTCCTCCAATCCTACGGGAGCAGAATTTGACCCCGAGGAAGACGAGCCCACGTTAGAAGCAGCTTGGCCTCATCTACAGGTACTGAACTCTGAGAATGCCCCAGAAACAGGGGCATGAATTAAATGTGTATATTCGCGGGTTTTTCTCTAAAGCAAATGTGCTGGCTTCTAGGGCCTCACTCCAGCTTATTGCAAGTGGATCTCTGACTTTGCAAACCTGTGCATCTAAGAAAGGTATTTTAGCGGAAGTGAGAATCAAATGGTTGGTTTGTTTGGACCCCTTGAAACAAACTACAAAGATACATAATTGCCAGTATGTTGGTAATGAAAGTGACCTCCTCCCCGATAGCCATTAGATCAAGGCCTTTTTCAGCTAGATGCTCCCCCCACCCCATTTTCAGGATGTAGATATTATGCGCCCCAAAGCTCCCCTGCTAACTTGCACATTTGTAAGGCAAAAAGTTGATCGTAGATCAGACCGGATGCCTGAGAAGACCCTGAGCCCAGTGCAAGCAGAGTGTGTGCAGGCCACGCGCCACACCGCGGCCTGGGGCCTGGGTTGTCCACAGGAGGGGAGATAGAGGGGAAAGCTGGGAACGAGCAAGATGGGGAACAGATCACAAAGGGGGGCTGCCTCGGGGGCAGCATGCAAGGAGGAGCGTCCCAGCCCTGGGTGACCATGTCCGTGACCCGCTCACTGAGCCATCCAAGCTTCCTGTCTGCCTGGCTCTGCCAGGACACATGCCCACGGTGGGTGCAGGCCCCAGCCCGCTGTAGCTGCTGCGCACTGTGGTCTCCCGGCAGCCTCAGCTGAGCGCCAGTGACCCCCACTGTGGGTATCATTTTGTTTAAATGCTATTTAAGGCTGTAGTCTGTGGTTCTGAGCTAAATAAAACAATACCGTCTTCAGTTGTAATTAAATGAAGCCATAGTATTTGGACTTAATTCTGTAGGTTCGTGGCTTTTTATTAAGGCTTCATATTTTCAGAGATTCAACTCATGGTGTATCTCTAATCTCCAGCTAATAAAATACCATGTTGTTTGACTCATTGTTGTTTTTTTCCTCCTAGCTTGTTTATGAATTTTTCTTAAGATTTTTAGAGTCTCCAGATTTCCAACCTAATATAGCGAAGAAATATATCGATCAGAAATTTGTATTGCAGGTAAGGTACTGACTAGCTGAAGCTTCAAAAGCCCTAAACTCCAGCACGGGAATTGCCTGTGCACTGAGTGTCTTTTTCTCCTTGAAGCTTTTAGAGCTCTTCGACAGTGAAGATCCTCGAGAGAGAGATTTTCTTAAAACTACCCTTCACAGAATCTATGGAAAATTCTTAGGCTTAAGAGCTTACATCAGAAAACAGATAAATAATATATTTTATAGGTAAGTCAGCGTGTGGGTGACGTGTCCCTTTTTGCATGATGACGGTCGTGTTCACACTCGGTGCTCCTCCCCACCCCAAGCCCATCATTCCCTTTGGCAAGTGACTGGGGAGTGGGAGCGGCCTGCCCATGGTGTGCTGGGCAGCAGTGGCCCCCTTCTGCCTCCCCCGCCCCTCCCTCTCTGCCCGCTCCCCGCCCTCACCCACCCCCCATCTCACCACACTGCCTTCCTCTGTGTGCGTTTTCACTCAGCTGTCCAGGGTGGGTCCATCTAGAACCCGTGCAAAGCCAGCTGTCACTCCTTCCCCCTGCACGTTACTTCTTCCCCCACTGCCCTCGACGCATCTCAGAGAGCGGGCGAGAAGGAGGAGTAAGCAGGGGTCCTTAGCAGCTCTCCCAAGCTAGAGAACTGTACTGGAGGTCTGGAAACCCTGTCTACCTCCGGGCAGAGGAGGGCCTGTTGGAAGCAGCAGGTGTAGGTAGCACAGTCATCCCTAGGCCTGTGGGACTGCAGAGACGGGTCAGTCTGGGGAGCTGGGTGCAGAAGGTGCCCTGTCTGGGTTTACACAGAGGAGGCACAGCCCCATGGCTCATGAAAGAATGTTCCATGATGTTCCAAGTGCGGTATTCACCTTAACTCCGCCCCCTCTTGCTCCCTATCCTGGCCACAGCTTCTCATTGACTCTTAAAGTCTGAACACCCCTCAGCCCGCCTGCCACTGTCCCCACGGTTCTGCCACCACCTGAGTCACGTGGATGACTGTCCACACTTGGTTGGATGAGCCTAAGTCCTGGGCCTGGCCGGCCCCCTCATTTGTCCTCTGCTCAGCTCCAGGCCCCTTCCACACAAGCGCCTCCTGGACCAATCTTTCCGCCTGCCCTTGGCCGCAGCCTCAGAGGCTTGCAGACACGTCCCCACGCCAGAAAGCCCCCCTGGCTTGGCAGACAGGTCTCCCCACGGTGCAAGCATTGTTCTGGCTGCTTTACCACATGAGTCCAGCAACAGCTTCGCACCTGTGGTGGCACCAGATGAAGGCTGGTGCGTGAGAGCTCACTGCACACAGTTTATTCTGAGAATTTGGGCTTCCCAGGTCAGCTTGCCTTGAAGGCCCCTGACCCCAGGCTGTCTCAAGGTAGTGACAGAACCCAGCAGTGACAGCCGTGTGTGTAGGTCCCCCTGTGAGATAAAGCGGACAGGTTTCACACTTTCAGGCCATGGAGCCTCAGTGAGGGTGATGTATAGGCCCTCGCCAGGAGCGCCACAGAGGTCAGGCGCATCCCTTCTTAGACACAGTGACCCAGCAAGGGAGAAGGGGGCAGAGACAGATGGAGAGCCCCCCACGGAGAACAGCAGCCTCAGGGGCTTCTGGAACCTGTCCCTCTGTGCCCAGAGAAGGACATCATGTTTCCTGGGTGTTGTCTTCCTCACACCTTCTTGGCCTTGTGCTTCCTTCTGAACAGGGTCATTAGACGGCAGAGGTACTTCTCTATTGAAACATTTTATACATTGTTTAAACAGCAAAGAATGGGTACTATTTAAATTCTGATCTTTTAGGCCCAAAATTAAAGATCTACCTAAAGTGAGGGTTGTTTTCTTTTTTTAATTAAAATGTGGGTTTGTTCAGAGAGCAGAATCACAGATCATGAAGAATCTCAGTACAATAACGAAAACATTTAAATTATTCAGAAGTCACTGCACTTGATTTCGTTCTCACCGAGTGCCCCAGGCTGGCGTGCGATGCTCTTGGGTTTCAGCCATGTTTTCTGTCACTGTCGTTCCTGACCGATGCCATCAAAAGCGGGCACGTTGTGTGGATCCCGTAGTCGGTCTCCGCCTTCCACACCTCCGATCTCCTGCGGAAGGAGAAGGACCGGGAGAGAAGTCTGTGGCATGACCCCAGCGTGGAAGAAAAGATCTCTGCAGCCTGTTTGGTTTATCTCACTGAAAGTGTTCAAGTCAAGCCCGTTTGGATAGTTTCTCCTTCTGATGAGCGCGTGGGAACTGGGAGCGGCAGGGATCTGCCTGTTGACAGCCCAGCCAGGGCGAGCTGGAACCCTGGAGTGAGCAGGGCTCTGAGTCTGTTACAGCCCAGCGGCTGGAATCAGCAACAGCCAATGACTTTCTCGCAGATCTGTAATCAGAGCTGGGCTCCGTAGGCAGTTCCACCGCTGCCCACGGTCTGTGGGGGCCGACACGTGCAGGATGGCCCCGGGCAGGGCCTCAGCTGGCTTCCAGGAAGGAAGAAGCGGGAGCCGCCTGTCCTCCGCGAGGCTCGGCCGGTAACTGGAGCAGATTCCCTTCTCCCTTCTGTGCTGATGCAGGCGACCCACAGGACGACAGATCCGCAGGGAGGGAGACAGATTCCGCCTCTTCGTGGGAGGCTCAGGGCACATCCCACGGGGAGGAAAGAGAGTCCTGATTGTTTTTTGCTGGAAAAGTGAGAAACACCGTCCCGCCCGCGTGCGGACGCCTTCATTATGGCTTTCTCCCCACTCCGCACCTTCCTTTCTTGTCCCTCTCGGGAAAAGGTAAAAGGAGATTTGGTTTCTCTTTTTTATATCTATTTCAAGTCAGGTCAAATAAATAGAAACAAAGAATTTTGTTTGCCGATTCAAAGAGGCACATGCACCCCAGTGTTTAGAGCAGCAGTGTCCGCCGTAGCCAAATTGCGGAGAGAACCCAGGTGTCCATGACAGATGAACGGGTAAAGAAGGTACGGTGTGCACGTGCAGTGGGGTATCACTCAGCCGTCAAAAAGAAGGAAAGCTTGCTGTTTGCAGTGACATGGATGGAACTGGAGGGTGTTATGCTGAGCAAAATAAGAGGAAGACAGTTGTCACAGGATTTCTCTCGAATGTGGAACTTAAAAACAAAACAGATGAACATAGGTGAAGGGGAAATCAAGTAAGTTGAAATCAGAGAGGGAGGCAAACCGTAGGAGACTCTTAACAAACGGGGCTGCTGGAGGAGAGGGGGGTGGGGGGATGGGGTACCTGGGTGACGGGCATTAAGGAGGTCACGTGATGGAATGAGCCCTGGGTGTCACTGACTGATGAAACACTGGATTGACCCTGAAATCAGTGCTACACTGTATGTTAACTAGCTTGAATTTAAATTTAAAAAAAAAAAAAAAAAAAACCATCTCTGATGAAAAAAAGAAATGAAGAACTTACCAAGAAGAATATAGTGATGCTGATTTAGGAAAACAAAATGTCCAACAGCAGAAGGCCATCCTTGTTCACATGCGACAGCTGGAGCCTGTAGAGCCCGAGCCCAGCAGAGGCCCAGAGCCGAGCCCTGAGGTCTGCGGGTGCCTCGTGCAGTCCTGCTGCCTTCCCAGCCCCCCGGGTCATCGAGAGAAGCAGACAGTCAGGTGGCACAGCTGTACTTCGTACAAAGCTCCAACTTTGCACGTGGAAGCTGAGAAAACAAGCAACGCGCAAGTTGAGTTTTATAAATCTGAGTGCGTCCGAGCACAGACGCAGCACGAAGGATGGGGCTCCAGGGGGTCGGCGCCCAGTCTCCAGGCCGGTGCAGCGCAGAGCCCGGTGGGGAGTTGAGGGCTGCGTCCCCTGCCGTAGGACCATACCGCCTGCTTCTCACCAGACAGGTGCCCCGTGCTGTCTGGGTCACTCCCCACCACCCATTCATGCCGTGGCCATACTCATTTCCGTGGCACTGTGGTTCTCTGCTCAGTGGCTGTAGCCGACCCATGTGAGGCACTCGGGGCGCCACCCTGCGTGTCTGCCTGGCCCACCTCCTGCCCGCGGCCCACTCCCCGCTCCATTTCACAGACCTTCGCTCCAGCCCTGCCTTCTCCCTCCCACTCCACCCCGTCCAGACATCTGTCAGCCCTCCTTCATGGCCTGGTTCAAGCGCCAGACCTTCCAAGAATTCTGCCCATTCCAGGATGTGGCAGTGTCAAAGCCCCCCCTTCAGGAACATTTCACGTGTTATTTGACGTGTTCTTTACCTTGAGGTCCCTTGTCCATTCATTGCAAACAAGAACAACGAAATTTCAGAGTCTTTTTTTTTTTTTTAAATCATCACAAACTCTCATTTTTGACATAGAGCTGCCTCTAAACTGATTTTGTCAACGGAGAGCAGAATCCTTTTTCAGACCCCACTCCTGGCAGGCAGGCACCCTTGCCTTGGTTGAGGTTGAGGTGGACGCCAGGCGAGCACGGTGTGGGCAGGAGTGGGCTCCTGGCTTTTGAGGAAATCCTTGGGAGGTGGGGAGCTGTTGCCCTGTTCAGTGTCCCTGTTCTTTCTCATAGTTCCCAGCCTGTCAGCGTGTTCTAAGCATGGGACAGATGCTGCAAGGGCCATGGGAGCCCACTGGGCAGGCACAGCACGAGAGGCTTCTCAGGACGCAGATCGGCTGATCATACTGGGGTTCCAGGAGGGGGTGCTTGAATCCGTGAGGGGCCATGCGAGGTGTCTATAAGGAAGCAGGGAAGACAACTCAAGTGGGCAGGAAGGGGCTTCTGCCCTGGCACAGACCCAGCCAACTGTTGGAGGTTTTAAAACTGAGGAAGGTGGGGGCACCTGGGTGGCTCAGTGGGTTAAAACCTCTGCCCTCAGCTCAGGTCCTGATCCCAGGGTCTTGGGATCAATCTCCATGTCGGGCTCTCTGCTCGGTGGGAAGCCTGCTTCCTTCTCTCTCTCTCTCTCTCTGCCTGCCTCTCTGCCTACTTGTGATCTCTGTCTGTCAAATAAATAAAATCTTTAAAAAAAAAACAAAAACTGAGGAAGGTGTGGAGTTAGGTTGGCAGATGGCAAATTGCTCTTCATCACCTCTGGGCGGCTGAAGTAGGGGAGCTCATAGTACAGACCCTACAGCCTTTCTCCGTCTTTGGAAATCCAAAGTAAAATGTTGGGACATTTGAGCAGACCCATGCGCTCTGCCCTTCAGGTCTTTGCACACCCCCCTCCCTCCAAAGCACCTTGTTTCCTTATTCAGAGGATTTTAGTCTTTACAGTTGTTACTTCAGTGTCAAATTCTAAGTGGCATGTTGCTTCTTCTAGGTTTATTTATGAAACAGAGCATCACAACGGCATAGCAGAGTTACTGGAAATCCTGGGGAGGTGAGTCGTCTTTGTTCTGGCAGCGAGTGGAATGGATTCCAGAATGATTCAGCCCACTGAGTCCAGCAGCCCTCCCCAGAGTGAGGCGACTGAAACCATTCCCAGAGGAACTAAGACCTCTCTTGATGGAAGGGGTCGGTGAGGTCTGGGGTTAGGAGCCACCGAAGAGAAACCCCCCTGGGTGCCTGGCTCGGCACACAGGTGCTGTTTCACACCCCTCATCAGAGACGGTTACCTTAAAGTTTATGTGTGACACTGGAAGAATGGATCATTTACTGTACCCGGGCGGTGTTGAGTAAATGCTAATATTTCAAATTGCTTTGGTTTTATAACTTTTTTATAAATGTTCTTAAAAGTAATATTTTACAAATTTTACCATCTTAGGCCAAGTGGAGTTCCTGCTCGCTAAATCAGTGACCTGTAGATTTTATGTCAGACCTCCAACCCCCTGCTTCCCAGAGTTCCTCGGGGTTGCCCAGTCGAAGAAACTTGGAAGTGCTCTCCTCCAGCACATTCCTCGGGGATTCAGCTGCATCAGCAGCTAAAGCTTCCGAGGGACACTGCAGGGAGGGACGCTGTGTCAATCCCCGGAGCTTTGGAAATGCAGGAAGCCTGTCTCTGGGAGCACAGGCGTCATCTGCTCTCTCTGCGCTCCAGCCACGCTGAGAAAACCGTCCTTGCTGTTTTAGATATAATCTGAAAAAACTCTTAGTCCCGTGCAGAAGTCTACTTAGATCTGTTTCAGCACAGTCGGCCGGTTACTCTCTCTTAGTAGAGTATGGTGAGCGGTTGAAGGCCCCTTACTAGTTGTATTACCTTCCTTAACTAGTCTTGGCCACTGTTTTCTTAGTAAAGTGGGGAAATCTACTCACCTCCAACATGTTGCAAGGAGGCCATTAAGTGTCTGCACAGCCCAGTGTGTCACAGAAAGGACTCTGCTTCCTGCTGCTGGGATCCAGAAGAGGTGCTTGACCTTGAGGGTCTCCCAGATGCAAATGAGCAGGTCATCCCTAATGTCCACTTCAGACAGCCTGCGGCACACACGTACACAGGACCCCTAGAGGGTGCAGAACAGTCTGGAAATTGCTGTCACTGCTCCGTAGCTCCAACACGTGTCTGTGCTTGCCAAATAATAAAACCAAATAGAGAAAAAGGAAGCCCCGTCGCCCAGCTGGAAACCAGTGGGTACGCTACTTAATGTTAGAGACAAAGCTTCAGTTTGGAGGCAGGAGTGAGACCCCCTTTCTTTGTAGAAGGGAGCGACGCCCTGGCTGATCTGTAGCCGGCTCCTCTCGCGCACTGACTCCGTCCTGCCAGCATTAGAGTAATGAACCCAAATCTCTCCAGAGAGTTGCCAATTCCTAAAAATGGGTGAAGGCAAAGGAAAGGTGCCGGGCTTGGGCAGATGCAGACCGGGGTCCCGCGGGAGCTGCCCAGCCTCCACGGCCTGTCTAAAGAAGGAGGCTTTGCCCCCAGGGACTCGCGCTGTTTTGGGTAACCCAGAACAAATCCAGAATTTTAGAATTATCTCACACATAATAAAGATAAAAATGACCGTGCTTCTTGGAATGTATTTAGTTTTCTTTTTCATTTCTGTTAATATCGTCTTTTGTGCAACGTACATTTTGCTTACCAATTTTTATGCTGAAAATGAGAAAAGAAAAACAGATTTTTTTAAATCTGGAAATCATAAATATTCAAATTTTGAATAAATTCTGTTTTCACAGTATAATTAATGGATTTGCCTTACCACTAAAAGAAGAGCACAAGATTTTCTTACTGAAGGTGTTGCTACCTTTGCACAAAGTGAAATCTCTGAGTGTCTACCATCCACAGGTAAGGGGTGCCCAGCGGTGACGCGCAGGTGGGGACACTCGCTAGCACAGGGCCTCCACGTGAGCACTGATGAGCCCGAGACACACAATCCCAGCCTGTTACTGGGAGTGTCCTCTTTATTATGTGCCACTGCTGATGTAGGTAATTGAGAGGATACAGGGGTCAAGAGATTCCCTCTTAAGAAAATCAGAAACAGGGGCGCCTGGGTGGCTCAGTGGGTTAAAGCCTCTGCCTTCGGCTCAGGTCATGATTCCGGGGTCCTGGGATCGAGCCCCACATCAGGCTCTCTGCTCAGCCGGGAGCCTGCTTCCCTCTCTCTCTCTGCCTGCCTCTCTGTCTGCTTGTGATCTCCATCTGTCAAATAAAAAAAAAATAATAAAAATTAAAAAAAAAAAAAAGAAAATCAGAAACAGGGGCGCCTGGGTGGCTCAGTGGTTTAAGCCGCTGCCTTCAGCTCAGGTCATGATTTCAGGGTCCTGGGATCGAGTCCTGCTCGATCTGCTCATCAGGGAGCCTGCTTCCCTCTCTGTCTCTCTCTCTGCCTGCCTCTCTGTCTACTTGTGATCTTGCTCTGTCAGATAAATAAATAAATCTTAAAAAAAAAAAAAAGCTTAGAAAAAACAGCCATTTAAAAAAATCAGAAACGTCTCAGAAATGGAGAATTTCAGAATTCGTTCTAAGCACAGAGAAGGGGGTGACTCACTCAATGACAGGAGGCAAGGGCACTTCTCAGAGGAAGTTTTCTGTCAGATATTAAATCTGGCTCCTTCAAGAAGAAGCTTCTGTCTGTGGCCAGCGACAAAGCTGTGGGCTTTCTGTAGTTTGCAGAAATCTGATGACTGTTACCCTGAACACCTGGTCCCTAAGTGGTTCCTACCCGTTGGGCGGCTGCACTTACCCACGAGCCGTGGTCCGTCCTTCACTCTCGCCCTCATGAGCCCTGCACGGACAGGTGCGGAGGGTCAGGGACAAGCCTGGCAGCCAGCGGGCTCCCCCGTCCTGCAGGCCCTCACGCTGGGGGGCACAGTGTGTCGGCACAGGCTCAGTCACAGGTAGTGTATTCTTTTTTTTTTTTTTTTTTTTTTTTAAGATTTTATTTATTTATTTATTTGACAGAGAGAGAGAGAGAACAAGCAGGCAGAGAGGCAGGCAGGGGCGTTGGGGGGGGGGAGCTGAGCAGAGAGCCCGGCGCAGGGCTCAATCCCAGGACCCTGGGATCATGACCTGACCCAGAGGCAGAGGCTTTAACCCACTGAGCCACCCAGGTGTCCCAGGAAGTGTATTCTTTACGGGAATCTTAGCATGTCAGCTTCCTGGGAAGTATTTTCCTTCGTGGTGGGTTTTTTTCCCGCCTTCTGCTGTTAATGGGTGATAGTCGCTGTACTTCCAACCAGCTGTTATCCTGTTAATTGTTCTACAGAAGAGATTAATAGTTCAGTGGTTTAAGGTGCAACCAGATTTGAATTTGTCTTTTTCCAGCTGTTAGATGACTTGTTGATTACGATCTCTAAGAAGAGGGTGAGGAAAATCCCTGTCAAACCAAGGCTGACTTGTCGATATTTGATATGTTTCCTGATTTTTTTAGCTTTCTGCTGTGTCTTGTCCCTGAGCCCCCCCCGGGGGGGCATACCAAGGGGGTGGGGGCAGCGTTGCCGCTGTGGAGGGAAATGCTGATGCCCTCTCTCCTGTGCTTCGCAGCTGGCGTACTGTGTCGTGCAGTTTTTAGAAAAGGACAGCACCCTCACCGAACCAGTAAGTGTGCGCTCTGCCCGGGACCTTGGTCCGGGCACCGGTGCACCTGTGATGTGGCCTGTGGGCGTCCCCAGATGTCCTGTCACCGTGGCCCCACTGGCCAGGTAGCTGCTCGGAGCACGTCACCCCCGCCGTCCCGCTGACAAACACACTGCTTCCCCTCACGTGTCGTGTGTGTTCAGAGTGGGGCGACTTGGACTGCAGGGTCCCTTACCACGGTGATGATCGTACATGAGCAGATTGCCTCTTCCCTGAGCTGGGTCACAGTCCTCCGAACGGGAGGCACTGGCATGTGGATCACGAACCCCCCAGCAGCGGCCTTCCTCCCGGGTCCGAGGGTAGCTGCTCTGTGATGACCACAAGTGCCCGGTGGCCTCTGTTGAGCGTGTCGTTTTCCAGATTTCTCAGCCTGTTATCTTGTCTAAAAACGAAGGCTGTCATATCTTAGGTTAGCCAAGTGAAAGGTGTGGGGGCTGGTGTAAGCCTTTGAATATGCTTTTTTGTAGCTTTATTGAGCTATAATCCATATACTGTACGTCTCACCCATTTGAAATGTACAATTCAGTGGCTCCTTGGTATATCACGTTATTCATGTTCTGTAACTGTGATAAAGTGCGTGCAGCATACAATGTAATGCGCCATTCTCACTGTACATGCGTGGGGCATTAATTACATCCCACTGCTGCCCAGCTGTCACCACGATCCCCAGAACTTGGTTATCGTCCCAGACAGAAGCTCTGATCCCCCAAACGCCGACTCCTGCTTCCCCTCCGCCCACCCCTGGTGGCCTCTCACCTGCTTTCTGTGTCTATGAGTTGGCCGGTTTGGGCGCGGGTGGCTTCATGCAGGATGTCGTCAGGGTTCAGACCCGCCTTGCCTGTGTCCGAACTCGGTCCCCGGGTGCGGCTGGATGGATCCCCTTGAATTCTGTTCGTCCGCTCCCCTGCCGGCGGATGCTGGGGTCGCTGTGAGCGTGGGTGCCAGGGGTCCGTGCAGGTTCCCGCTCTCGGCCCTGTCGGTTGTACAGCTCGAGGGGCAGTGCTGGGTCAGCTAGTGTTCCTGTGCTTAGCTCTGGGAGGAGCTACCGCACTGCCCGACCTCCCCAGCTGCTGCACGGGCCCCGCGCCCTCCACGTCCTCCCCAGCACTCGGTGATCATCCCTTGTTGCATCCGGCCGTCTGGTGAGCGCGCGGCAGCGTCTCTCAGGGGCTCTTTGATTGGCATGTCCCTCCCGGCTGAAGAAGTTGGGCATCTCTTCATGCACTGGTTGGTCACCTGGTCGGACCAACCCCTTCAGATCCATTGCCCATGTTTAATCCGCCAGGCAATTGCTTACTGTTGGGTAACAAAGTGAGAGGTACGGAGTGTCAGCTGCAGCGTTTGAGTTCTCTTTCTGAGGCTACCCGCTGGGATGGGAGAGGCAAATGTCATGCCAGCATTCTCTGTCCCCGTGGCCGCCTCCACAGTGGTCCCGTGAGGTTGTGAGTGTTACGGTAGAAACACACAAGAAATGCAGTTTCTCTTTCTGGGCTACACTGGCTCCCGATCTCTGCTTTCCTCTGAACCCCGTGCACTGACTCCCGGAGTGACCCGGCAACTCCGGAAGAGCCCTTGACCACAACCTGGGGTCCCCGCACACCTCTGCCTCCTCCGAGATTCTGGAACCCCCCACAGAGAGGCACCAAACTTACCAGACTTCAGTGTCAAACCCAGAGTGTTTTCTCCCTTTCAGGGTCGGGTTGTTTTTATCCCCCTTGACTAAACGGAAGACGTGTCTCGGTGGGGAAGGACAGCTGAGGTGGCCCCAGTGATCAAGTCTCTTCTCCAGTGGGGCCACGTCCTCAGGGCCTGTGTCTGTGTCAGACAGTGGCTCCCACCGATGGGTTGGAACCATTACCGATGACACGTACCGATGACACATGTGGAAACAGTCTGGCACACACCCTGCCTTTTCTACCTCAGAAATAAGGGAAAGAAAAAGCGTGCACTTTCCTGATTTTTCTCTGTGTGTATTTCTCACACGCTCCAGGGACTGAAGAATCTACCAGATGCTGCGCCGCGTTCGCCGCAGGCCAGGCCCCCACCGTAGTGCCCTGGTCCCCGGCCAGGTCTGTCACAGCCCGAGTCCTAATCCTGCCCAGCCCGCCCCTATTCTCCTTCCCCAAAGACGAATGCGAAAGCTGACAGCAGTTGGCGGCAGCGGGAGCTCTTGGCCGTAGTTGTCTGACGGAAGGAGAGAGGCGGCCGCTGGCCTCTGCTGGGTCCTTCCGTCTTAGACCGTAGGCTCTGAGTTGGCACGGGCGTGGAGAAGCCCCCGCACAGCCGGTCCCGGGACTGCCGCCCAGATTCGCTCCATTCCCGGATCTCCTGCAGCACAGACTGCGTATCAGTGCTCCGTGGGCCGCAGAAAGCAGATTTTGTTTTCCGCACATCAAAACCATACAGACTCTCTCCTCAGGGAACTCCTCTCTTTGAAGTTCCCATGTTATGAAATACAGAGGCTGCTCCGTCTTCCTTCAGCATTTGAAAGCTCATCGACAAGATGATGAATGGGATAAAGTGTTGTGAAGGTGCGCGTCCACTTGGCAGCGCTGAGGAAGACACGGCACCCACAGGGGAGGGGGGCAGTCTCAGGGTCCGCACCCAAGGCTCTCCTGAAGCTAGTATGGCCAAGGTCAAGAATGTTTAAAGTACGATCCATTTAAAAGACCTGCAACACTCCCATTCAAGGTCTACAATTAATATTTTATTTGTGAACTGTGTGTAGCGTTCAGAAACTTTCTTGAACACATACGCTACTGTTGTATGAACAATACAAGCTCATCAGATCACAGGTGGAAGTAAGATCACGTTATGTTGTCGACCGCCTGTTTCTTCAGGATAATTGACTTCTGTTACAGGATCTGGTGGGAACCCTCTTTTTTCTGGTGTGTCGGGGAGGGGCTCGCCTGCCCTCTCCAGCCCCGTCCGGAGAGCAGCACCCTGTCGAGTCTCCAAAGGAGAGCTCAGTGGATGACCTGCGCCCAGCAGCAGACAGCTTTTGCCTCGATGAGCTTCACCAGGCAGGTCCCTCTTTTGCAAAGTGCTGCTGCCTTCTGAAACCATGGTATCGAGCATAGGTCACTCCAACTCCATAGGTTGGTCCAGCGTGGGGCTCCAATTCCAGAAATAAAACCTCTTCTAGAGACATTGAATAGCTAATGCCATTGTGTTCTGCATCTCACACACTAGTGTGTTTTTCCTAACAAAGTACCATTTGACAAATGACAAGGAAGAGTGGGTTTGGAAACTGACTGACATCTGCCATAATCTTTTTTTTTTAATGACTTTTTAAAGATTTTATTATTTATTAGAAAGATGGAGAGAGACCACAAGTAGGCAGAGCAGCAGGCAGAGAGAGAGAGAGAAGCAGGCTCTCCGCTGAGCAGGGAGCCCGATGCAGGGCTCGATCCCAGGACCCCAGGATCCCAACCAGAGCCGAAGGAAGCCGTTCAACCGACTGAGCCACCCAGACACCCTGACATCTGCCATAATCTTAACCGTGGTCCGCACACTGGGGAATAGTAGCTGGTCACTAAATGTCCAACGGTTTTGAGCAAAAAGTAGGACCAAAATCATTAAACACTAGATTTTTTAAGGAAATCCCTTCAGAGACGATCGTTTTATAAAGCTTTACATCAGGCTCCAAAACGAGGAGCACAGTCTTTTTTATAAATGTTGGAGTTTCATAAAGTGTAACATCATCAAAGACCATCTTGGAGCCTGAAGACCAAAAGCATTAGTGGAGTTGTTCGGAATGGCAGCTGTTGAGAGGCCCGTCGTGTTTTAGCTACAGTCAGGATGTTGCCGCGGGCCTGCCCAGCCTCAGGCGCTGTCTGCAGGGTTGCGGAGGACGGACCGGTGCAGAACCCACACCAGCCAGCCGGAAGGAGCTGGCACTGGCCGTGATTTTCGTGGCGGTCCCGACGCTCGTGAGGGGCTGGGACACTGGTTCCTGAAATGGTGGTGATGGGCTGCGGTCGTGTTTTGGGCCCTTGTGCTCTTTCAGAATGAAGACAGCTGCACTCTAGAAATGTTACTCACCCTCACCAAGTTGAATCTGACACTCTGGGTGTTTGCTCTTTACTGGTATGGTTGTAACAGGAAATTTGGGAACTGTAGGGGTGAGATAGAGAAAGGTTGCCCCACAGAAACTCCTCCCTGCCGACCCGGGCAAGGAAGGTAAGGTCCGGTCCCCGAAGGTGAGGGAGCTGTCACCGCCGCCGCTGAACATGCCTCTCTGGGGCCAGCGGCACAGATACTGATGGGCTGGATCCTAGCTGAGGCCACGCTGCTGTGCTCCCCATGGGCCAGCACGCCTCAGTGCAAGGTCCTCGCAGCCCCCGAGGTGGTCACCGGCCCAGGGTCACAGGTCACGTGCAGAGGGCAGTGGGACCTCAGATCCCCCTGCAGCCTGAGCTTCAACAGGATCAGCTTATTCCACATCTCCTGTTCTGACTCCTCTTAGCACAGTCGGAAACACCGTGTGTGCACACAGTGTGCAGAAATACCGAGGAACGGCCAGTTTGAGAAAGAAACAGATTTTGCGTACGTGTGGCCAGCAGCTTCCCCGCTGACCGCTGCTGCGTAGAAACGGATTCACAGATTCCTACTTCCCGTGTTTCTCCTTCATTCTTGTCCTCTCTAAACCCTCCTGACTGCTCATGTTTTATCTTCTTTTTTTTTTTTTTTTTTTCTGAAGGGACTGACTGCAGTGGGGTTAAGCAGAGGGAGCGGGTCACATGTGTTAAAGTGGCAATTCTGAAGTAAATCAGATGAGATCCGGTTCTCTGATTATAAAAAGCCCATGTGCTGACTTATGGTGCGGCTGATCCGTCTCCACAGAAGAAAGCGTCGCCTGGTTCTGTGGCTCTGCTCAGGGGGGGTCGCGCCCACGGAGTGCAGGCGGCAGGTGTCACACCGTGTGTTTTTTCTCCGGCAGGTGGTGATGGCGCTTCTCAAATACTGGCCAAAGACTCACAGTCCAAAAGAAGTCATGTTCTTGAATGAATTAGAGGAGATCTTAGACGTGATCGAGCCGTCGGAGTTTGTGAAGATCATGGAGCCGCTCTTCCGGCAGCTGGCCAAGTGCGTGTCCAGCCCCCACTTCCAGGTACGGAGGGCGAGCCGAGAGCAGCCTCGATGGGTGTCCACATCGGCAGAGGTGACCGGCTTCGGTGCGTCGCGGCCACACCGTGCCTGTCCCATGGGCGAAGGGAGACAGCCGTGTAGTCGTACTTCGAAGTAGGGTGCGAAGACGCTGACTCTGTAAAACACACTTGAGCGTCTCGGTCCGTCCCTGAACCCCTGCTTCTCGCTAAGAGTAATTAGGAAAGGCTCCTCAGGAAAGCCGTCTTTGTCTCCCCGTTCTGTGTGCCCCAACGGCATCACACCTCGCACACCTCGCTCCCCACAGCCGAGCGACGGACACTTGGGGACGAACTGTTCGGCCCTGAGACTCCCCGTCGACAAGCACTTGTTTCTGACACATACACATTCCGACTTTTGTCCCCCTCACCCCAGCTCCTGTTTGAGGGGGCCTCAGTCACCTGCCGCTCTCCCCTCCTGGGCTCCTCATTCAGCCATTGTGGCCTCGTTCTGAGGTCGTCCCCAGGACCTTTGTTCAGCCTGTCGGCCTCCCTTGCACGTGCTGGAACGTGTCGGTGGCTCACCCTGAGCGAGGCGGCCCTCCTGACGCTCCGTGCTGCCGTTCGCCCCAGGGCCTGTCACCCCGGGGGAATTAATTCTCCCATCCTGTGTCTGCCCTGCTGGAACGTAAGCTCTGCGAGGGCGGGAGTCCCGCTTCACCTTGTCCACTCCGACGCCTTGGCTCTTCCCGGACCCGTGGCGGAGGGGAGGGAGCAGAAGGCGGCGGGCGAGGAGCATTTGGCCACGTCCTCCATGTAGAGCCCGGGGCGCAGCCTGGATGTTCCTTGAAGGAGTGGAGGAGTGAGTGAGTGGGTTCTTGGCGGGCAGGAAACCGGCTGCCCTTTGCAGCAGTCTCTTGGGTGATGGTCTCGAGTGGGCCGAGTCTGTGGCACCGATTGGCTGATGGGTGATTCATCACCTCTCCACGCAGTCGTGGCGAGGATCCTGCTGAATGAGGGTCTCTCGTCCCGGTCCGCACAGTTGTGCCCTCCGTCTTGCAGGTGGCAGAGCGAGCGCTGTATTACTGGAACAACGAGTACATCATGAGCCTGATCAGCGACAACGCGGCCAAGATCCTGCCCATCATGTTTCCCTCCTTGTACCGCAACTCCAAGACCCACTGGAACAAGTAAGGGGACGCGAAGCGTCTGCCCTCAGCGCGGGTCACGGTCCTGGGGTCCTGGGTTGGAGGTCCGCACCGGGCTCCCTGCTTGGTGGGGAGTCTGCTTCTCTCTCTCCCTCTGCCTGCCGTTCCCCCGCTTGGGCGCGCTCTCTCTCTCTGTCTCTAATAAATAAATAAAATCTTTTTAAAAATTAAAAGGAAAAACAGGAAAGAGCTGGCTGTCCACTGGGGCATTTAAAGTTCCCCATATGTCGCTGAAACTTCAATTAGGATTGAAATCCAAGTCCAAAATACCGGTTTAAAAAGGAAACACACGTAAGCACTTTGCAGAGACCTTCACCTTGTTGTGAAGGTGAATGCAGGTGAAGTCAACGTACCGAAAGTCCCGGGCCCCTATAAGGCATCAGCGCAAGGCTCTGGGGGTCGCTGGGGCACTCCTGGCACAGCCCCGCAGACCTCGTCATTGTATCGACTTTCAGGAGCCTTTTCTCTGCCACATTCATTTTTTATTACGCTCAGCAGGTGGGAGCAAAGGCCTTGGAGCTCAGCCACCATCCCCGTGTGCATTTAGTACAATGCGAGAGGCAGTGGTGACTGCTGCCTGTTGCACAGAGAGCAGTGTTATTTAAATGTTTCCAGATACAAGTGGGGTTTTGTTATGAAGTGAGCTACAAAGTTCCCGTGAACCTATAGCAGCAGAAACAGCAGCAGGCCTGGCAGCAAGGAGGGTGGTCGTGGGCGGGAGGAGGCTTTTCTGTGGCTGCTCACAAGACTGTGGGCTTCCTGGGCTCCACAGCACGGCCCTGCTGCCCGTCTCGCTGCCAGTTTGGCCATCCGCTGAGGGCAGGTGGGACTGGCGTCCTCTCCAGGCTCCACTGAATCACAGAGCAGCTGTGCCTCCTCCTCCTCCTCGACATCAGAGCCAGGAAGCTGAGCTTCATGAAGCCATTCTGTGGTCATTTTATTTTGTGTCTTCCATAGCCCTGTTTTGGCATTATTAAAAAAGTTTTCTACCCTTAATTAAGATGAAAAGGAAACTGACATGTCCTTGATGCTGAAACATCTCTGTTATTTCCCTACACGTTCTGTTTCTTCAAGTGTCAGTGTTTTTTATTCCGTTTCCACGGAAGGTGGCTGCTGTCAGCCAGGACAGAAAGCAAGGGGCCCCAGGGCCAGTCCGGAGCGCTCCACGGGCTGCTTGGAAGAGTGACGGGGCTTTGGTTAGAGAGCCCAGGGGCGTGTGACAGGGCCTCTGCAGCAGCTGGAGGGTCAGGGGGCAAAGGGCTGTGGCCGAGGAGGGCAGGGAGGTGGGTAGAGAATTGGAGGGTTCAGAGCCTGAACACCAGGGTCTGCTTACAGGACAATACACGGCTTGATCTACAATGCGCTGAAACTCTTCATGGAGATGAACCAGAAACTGTTCGACGACTGTACCCAGCAGTTCAAAGCAGAGAAACTGAAGTAAGTTGCTCCTTTCAAAAGCTACTCTTTCAAGGGTTTTCTCTTCCTCGGGCCTGAATAAAGCTCTTGGGTGGGTGGGTCCTAAAACGCTCCTTGCTTTAAAGCAAACTCGCTCTGTCACCCTCGAAACAGAAATGCAAACACTTGTTACGTTCACTTGTTGGCGGAGAACATCTCTGTGCTCCCTGTTATGGCACCAGTTTAATCACTTCTGAAAAACGTGCGTGCAGCCCGGACTTTAGCTTTGCTAAGGAGCACAGAGAGGCTGGGGGCGTAGGAGCTTTTCAGGTCTATAAGGCCGAGGTTTGAGTTCTGTCCCCTGAGGTCTACATGACTGAGCAAGCGTGTTCATCCCGACACGGTTTTGCGGGCGCATGTGGCGCAGGCCTCGTCTGAAGCCTGGCCTGCGTCGTTCACGAAACCCACGCCCAGCTCTCGCTCGGAGGAGGACCTCACCGTCAGGTCTGGGCTCTGGGCAGGTTTTCTTGCTTGCTTGTCCCTTGAAGCTGGCTCAGGAAGATACACTTTGCACGACTATAATTCAGGCTACGGGATACACGTAACCAGCGGTCCCGCGCGCACTTCACAGACGGCACGTCCATGCCGTCCCGTCCATGGGGCCTCATCACAGGTTCTGACAGCACAGCAGTGCCTATGACAAAAATGTGGTGTGGAAAGACAGGGACACACACATGAGGGGGACCCACTGCGTGAGGTGTGGTCTGCGGGGCCGGAGGGAGGCAGGGGCTCATGCACATGGAGCCTCCCGGCCTCCGGCTTTGTGGCCCGGACCCGAGCACGGGATTCACCCGTGCCTTCCGCCTTGCACACGGTGAGTCTCTCAGCTTTCTGAAAAGGATCTTAAAGATCACGCAGCACATTCTCCACATTAAAAAGAAGAAGAAGAAGAAATGCTGGGTCAAGGTGAAGGGATTTACCGAAGGTTGTGGGCCTCTGACGGTGGGAGTGGACGAGAACTGGGTCCGAAGACGGTTCGTTTTAAACCCGTCCTTGTCGGGACATCAGTCCTTAGCCTCGGTTCCCGTACGCCGTGGAATGGTCTCACTTTCCACGGCCCCATAAGCGAGAGCAGGACGGTGCAGGCCTGCGGGGCTCGTACGCGTGTCCTCGGGGCCCACGGTCTCCGGCATGTTCTCCCTGCGGCCTACTCACTCGCTCAGTCTCTGCCTCTGAGTCTGACTTGTTTTGTGTATCGCGTGTGCCACATCCCGTCCTCACATCCCGTCCTGCGGTGCTCCCCATGGTGAAACTCAGGAAGTAAGACCAGAAGTGACAGAGGAGAGTAGGTGGCCGCTGCTGGTCACGCCAGCGTCGCCTCTCGCCTCTGCTTGCATGTGATCCCTGTCTCTAATACCAATGATGTTTTGCTGTTTTTCAGAGAGAAGCTAAAAATGAAGGAACGAGAAGAAGCGTGGGTTAAAATAGAAAATCTAGCCAAAGCAAACCCCCAGGTACTAAAAAGAGTAACGTGAAAACCTCCAGGGCGTTACTGAATGTTTTTATGAGCTGGGAACGTGAGGTCCTCGAGCGAGGGGCGGGGCCGGTCTCGCTAACCTTGTATGTGGGCATGTCTGCAATAAATGTGCTTCTCAACTTTTGTACAAGCAACTGGTTTTTGCCCCACCAAGTTTTTACCACAGAATTGATTTTTTTCTCTCCTCTTTTCAATAAGACCTAAATCTTACCAATATACTGTGGTAAAAAGGAAACCAGAGTACAGCCTCTGCTTGGGGGCCAAGATTGCAATTTGCTTTCTCCCCACAAATGTCGTAGATGCTGTCACTCAAGTGGTATGTCCTTTCTTTTTAATATCAAAATCATTTGAAAAAAAAGTTAGATTTGAAATAGATGAAGTACAAAGTTGGGTGGCCTTTTTCCTGAAACCAGGTTCCTGGAGGCTGAGCCTTTAATTGTTGAAAATTGCCTGACTTCTGTCGTGTTGGTCCTAACCCTTCCTCCCAACCTGGCTAGAAGCCTCCAGTGCACTGTGGCAGGCGGGCGCACGTGGCGTGTCCCATGGAGCTGCCAGCAGTGGCGCCCTGCAGAGTGCCCGCTGTGGGGCCGGCGTGTGGGCTTCTGAGCTGCGTGGTCTTGGGTGTCATGTCCACTGGTCCCAAGGGCCTGCAGCACTGTCCGGCAGCTGCTCCTTCTGGTTCGGGGCCAGTCTGAAAATCCCGGGGATGCGTCCCTGCCACAGGCACGGGCCCCAGGCTGCCCTCCGCCTCCCAGAAAAGACGAGATCGTACTTTAGGAGAACCACTCAGCTCCCTTTAGAACCCTAAAGGTTCGTGCAGGTGGGCTGGATTCCAAGCAGTCCGCTTTTCCGGGGTGAGAGGTGTGCACAGGTTGTTCGCTAAGTCCGTGCTGCCGGTTTTTCAGTCTGACATTGCCTGAAAAGCGATGCATGAACAGAGGTTTATTAAACGTCTGTGTCTGATCTGTGTGACGTCTTGCTTGTACTTCCCTCAAGAAAACCACATTCAGGAGACTTAAGCCTTCGGAAACTGGAATGACTTTCTTAAGTGAGGTCCCGGTCCCCGCGTAGAACAACCCAGCAGCGTCCCCTTTACGGCCTCTGTTCTGTGCTCTTCACGGAATCGCTGTTGTGAGGTGACCGTGAACCCGTGCGTGCCCCGTGCAGGCACACAGCTCCGGGCATCTGCTGTAAGAAACAGAGTGTGTGTGGTTAAAATACTGACATTTCTTCCTAAGACACAGGAAAAGTGGGAATCTGGGGCAGGTGGAGGCGGGCGGCCCTGCCTGACAGCCGCGTGCAGGGGGCCGGCCGGGACCCCAGCCCCCGCACCCGCCACCTCGACACCCTGCGACGCGTGAACCATGCACAAGTCAGAGAGCCCACTTCTGTTTATCTTACTGAGAATATAGAAATGATCTCATGGAAACCCGCACGAAGCCTTCCTGCCACAGACGGGAAAGAGCTGGTGGGTTGTGTAACGGCGTGGCCTGGTTTTCGCTGCTGTGCGGTAGCAGGTGTCCCTTCTGAAATAGACACTGCTCCCGTCTCCCTTTTTCTGAGCTGCTCCTGAGTTTCTCTTACGCGACGTTTTTACTCCTCTGGGCTGCTCTCTGCGGCGTCCCGGGCAGGCCCTGCCCGTGCTCGCCAGGCGCCGTTGGTAACCGTGACGTTCAGGGCACGAGGCTGACCGGCTCCCTGTTGAACCCGTGTGAGTCACCCCCCGTGAGTCCCATCTGCCCGCGCAGTCCCCGGCGCCTCATCCCCCAAGAAAAACACTTCCTGGGCTAGGAATGTCTCAGAGCTGGAAGCAAGGCCTCGGGACTTGGTCTTCACTTGAGAGAGGGAACCTTTTCCAAGCTCCAGTCACTGTGTGCCCTTTGTCACAACGACCACAGGAAGCAGAGAGCTGTGTGGACTACAGCGTGTTTCTTGTTTCCGTCATGGGAACAGTGGGGTCTTCGAGCCTGGCTCCCCGTCTCAGGTCTGTCTTCTTGAGGTATGAGTTCATTGCTTCTTCTGCAAGTCTGCCCCCTGAGCTGTGTCTGGAAGCCGCCCCGAGGCGCCCCCGCTCAGATCGGACGTGCGCCATCCGTCCTGCGAGGCTCGGGGAGTCGGCGGAGCCTCCCAGATTTCCGGTCGCGTTGGTCCTGGCCATTGTGGCGGTTCTGCTGGAGCTGTTGAGTACCACGCGTGGTTTAATTCGTTCGAGTCCTGGAATACTGAGGCTTTCTCCCGAGACTATGTTCTCCTAGCCCTCCCAAGAGGCCGGGGACAGCTAGTGTTCGCTTCTCCCTGACTTTGGTCGGAATTGTGTGACGTGATGACAGGCGCTTCTGTGAACCTCAGGTGCAGCCTCGGGCCCAGGGCGCGGGGCCAGGCTGGCCGCTTTCCCTTGAGAGGTGGGCGTCTCTGGGCGACGTGTGTGCTCCTAGACCCTGCTGTGGACTCCAGCCTCGACAGTTTTATCCCTAGTAGGAATCCTCTCCTACCGGGGCCTGCTCTGTGGCCCTCCCTTGGCTGGGACCATTTTGTAACATTCTCGTTCGTTCTTCTTTTCGTCCTGAGCCCCAGTGAGGACTTGGGAGCCGCGTGCCGCTCTCAGCACGGGCCCGACGAGTCCTGCGCTTAGTTGTGCTTCTGGGAGCCCCTGGGGGCTCTGCACCGAGGAGACAGCCGCTTCCCTCAGCAGATGGGCACCAGCTGGGTGTCCTGAATTGTGGAACCTTCCCAAGATACAAAGATGGGGGCGGGACACTGCTCCGAGGGGCTCAGGGGTCCATGAGGGAGCCAGACGGAGGCGGAGAGAATGCTCAGACGGCCAGATCGCAACACGCATGGGGCATGCTGGACGGGAAGGTGGGCGGGAGGTCTGCTTCCTGCCTCCGTCTGGGACACAGAAAGCCACACTGGGGTGTCCATAGTCACGCTGTCCCCAGCAAGAGGGCTGAACCCCTCGCAGGGGACATCTCAGCCACCCAGTCTGGATCCAGGGGAGGCTCTCAAGGCAGAGAGGGCAGAGGACGGAAGCCTGTTGAGCACAGGTGGACTGTTGGCGAAGGAGGAGGGGTCTGGGCGTGGTCTGTGCTTGGGAGCAGCTGGAGAGGGGACAAATGTGGGTGTTTAGCCCCGAGAACAGGTGCAGGTCTTAAGAGTCCTGAAGAGCCGAGTGGCCTAGTCAGACTTGGATTTCAGAAAGTTCTTTCTGGCAGCAACACGTCTGGTGCCTGGAAGGGGCGGCACCCAGGCGCTCTCACGCGTGTGGCCGCGCTGGCGTGGATGGGAGTGGCAGGTGCCTGGGCGCCCGGTGGCATGGGAAGGAGGAAGCAGCTGAGTCGAGGCTCCACGGCCACGGGCTTCCAGTGCGTAGCCCAGCTGTTGGGCAGAAGCGAGTCACGGAGTTTGGCTAGACGACTGAGACGCGTGGCGTGTGGACAAAGGGGCAGATGGATAACAGCTCCAGGGAGTTAAGAGCATGGGCAGGAGAGTCAGGTCGGCAGGTGCCAGCCTGGACAGGGAGGGGAGGCTGTGGGCACGAAGAGCAGGCCAGGGGAGCGCGTGCCCACAGGCTCCGAGCGAGGCTGCCTGGTGGGTGCCGCCCCATGGTCCCACCGTCCCAGGGGAGCCTTGGAGGGGAGTCTGGAGCCAAAGTCCTAGTCCCACCCAGTGCCGCTGGGCCTGGAAGGGTAGACACG
This sequence comes from Mustela nivalis, assembly GCF_964662115.1. Taxonomy (NCBI): domain Eukaryota; kingdom Metazoa; phylum Chordata; class Mammalia; order Carnivora; family Mustelidae; genus Mustela; species Mustela nivalis. Next base: position 4,393,852 of record NC_139025.1, on the reverse strand, counting down.
GGCTGGTTTCCAAGGCCCCGCGGGCACAGGCTGGTTTAACAGCCACCCTACGGGCTGCAGGAGAGGGCCCAGGGTGGGGGGGCCGCCGGAGGGAAGACTTGCCCCCACCAGGACGCGAGCCTTCCAGCCCGGGACCTGCGCCCAGAGAGTGACTGCGCGCTTTGCATTGCAGTACGCAGTGTATAGCCAAGCAAGCACCGTGACCATTCCGGTTGCAATGGAGACAGACGGGCCTTTATTGGAAGATGTGCAGATGCTGAGAAAGGCCGCAAATGAAGAGGCTCGCCAGGTAACACGCACCGCCCAGAGCGGAGCCGGGGCGCCCGTGGTGGGCTTGCCTGAGCCCCATCACCGGAGCCCGGAGGGACGCGCTTTCCGTCGCTGCCTTCTGGGCGGGCTCCCCGGTCCGGGCCAGCTCACGGGAGGTACCTTTTCTGCACCTCAGGGAGCAAACGACTAGAAATCATTGAGTCTCGAGGCTGCGCCTGAGATGTGAGTCTTTTGTCTTCATTCCCACAAGTAACGGTCTCAGCCGCTGACCGTCCCTGGAGCGCGAAGCCAAAGCCTTTGCAGAGCGGGAAGTGGCGTCATTCCACCGTCTTCCTTGTGAGCCTCCCGCTCACGCTCTGGCCCAGGGACATCCCCGGTCGGCCGCCCGTGGCAGCCCTGGGGCCGAGCCCCGTCTCCCTCCCTGACAGCAGAACAGCACTGCCTGGCGGGAAGGGGCCCGAGCCGGGGGCCTTGTCGGGGTGACTCCTGTGCTCAGGTGGTTTGTTCCCACGGTGGTGGGGGTACGTGTTCAGACCCCCACCCATCCAGAGACCGCCCACGTTACCAAGCTGGGAACACGCAGATGGTGGGGGCTTCAGAGGGCAGGTGTCCCGCCTGTGCATGAGGAGCCTGTCCTGGCCGTGTTTCTCTGGGGGGCGGGGCCTTCCTGATTCGGGAACCTTGAGGATCCCTGACGCCAGCCGGCGCTAAGATTCCGAAGGGCCCGAGGCCAGGGTGGCTGGACGCAGGCGGAGTACCAATGCTCATGTTGTTCACAACTCACTTGAGCAGAGGTTTTAACTCGGGCAGATTTCACTCCCCATTTGATCAGACGGGATGGGGCGTCAGCAAGAGCGCAGGCCCGCCACCGCCCAGACCACGCTGTCCTTACTCGTGGCCGCGAGCCCCATGGGGCTGCTGAGCCCTCACAGCGTGGCCATCTGCACCGAGCTGCGCTGACAGCCCAGAGCACAGGAACCCCCAGGCTTGACAGGAAGAAGCGAACGCAAAAGCATCTCATTCATAATTTTTTACTCTTGCTTATATGTTGAAATGACAGCCTTTTGGATATATTGGGTTAAATTTTGAAATGCTGTTAAAATTCATTTCACCTATTGCTTTTTACTTTTTTAACGTGGCTACTAGGGAATTTGGAGTTCCATATTGGAACATGTTTTGTTTTGTTTTGTTTTCCCAACCGGGCGGCATCGGTCCAGAGTCGTTTGCACAAGGCTGCGCAGGGAGGCAGCTGCAGTGACCACCACGCACGTGCCCCTTCTTGCCCAGCCAGCTCCCAGCCTTAGCAGAAGAACAAAACTTCAGTACCAGAAATACGGTGGGGGATCTCCGTAAACGCCTAGTGGATGTCAGTGACTTATTTTGACTTAGTTCAGTTGGAGTCCATAATTGTTAGCCGTGAACAGATGTAATTAAAACATCTCAAAAATCCCCATTTTTCTCTGTCCTCCCTGGGGGGACATTCATTTTCCTGCTTCACTTTTTTTTAACTGGAAGAGGAATTTGAGGTCATTTTTTAAATTGCCATTTTGATTTTGTGGCTTGAAGTGTACTAAGTACTAAAGACATGAGAGCTCGCCTAGTGCTTACAGACACAGATATCAAAGCAGCACCCCTTGTACTGCGAGCGCTGCCCTGGAATCTGGGACAACATTAGAGGGTTTTTTTTTGTTTGTTTGTTTTTGTTTTTTAAAGATTTTATTTATTTATTTGACAGAGAGAGATCACAAGTAGACGGAGAGGCAGGCAGAGAGAGAGACGGAAGCAGGCTCCCTGCTGAGCAGAGAGCCCGATGTGGGACTCGATCCCAGGACCCTGAGATCATGACCTGAGCCGAAGGCAGCGGCTTAACCCACTGAGCCACCCAGGCGCCCTAGAGGGTTTTTTTGTTGTGTTGTGTGTTTTGTTTTGTTTAAGGATTTATTTATTTATTTATTTATTAAGATTTTTTTTTTATTTATTTATTATTGAGAGAGAGAGGGTATGAGCGGGGAGAAGGTCAGAGAGAGAAGCAGACTCCCCATGGAGCTGGGAGCCCGATGCAGGACCCTGGGATCATGACCTGAGCCGAAGGCAGACGCTTGACCACTGAGCCACCCAGGCGCCCACCACCTTAGTTTTTAAGTCATGTAGACCTTTCAGTAGAGGACAGGAAGCTGACGGTTTATAAGCCAGTTCTGACACATTAATTGTGGGGGTTAGTCCGTCCTTGACCTGCTGCAGGTCATAATCGATGCTAGGAAAAGAACGGCCTATGTCCAGAACGTAAAGAACACGTAGATTGTGGTCTTATTTATGATTCCTCTATGAGGAATCAAGTATTTGATCCAGAAGGCAAATCGAAATAGCATTCTCATCGTGAGTGGGGAAATGGCCCTGGTTGATCCGTCCTGTGCCCTCGGTGGTGTGCGTCCTTCCCCGGAATGCAAAAGGCTCGGTCTCTACTCATGCACCCACCTGGTTCTGACTGACCCGAGGCAGACAAGTGGTTCCTGGAGAACTCCTGTAGCGTGTGTGTTTCCGTGACTCTTACAAGGTGATGTAACTAACTTTTCTGCATAATTTTTTCTTAGATCTCTACGATCACGCTCCTGAGTTGAAGACTCAATGGCATTAAAACACCCGTTCTCAGGGGTGCCTGGGTGGTTCCTCGGGTTAAGCCTCTGCCTTCGGCGCAGGTCATGATCTCAGGGTCCTAGGATTGAGCCCCGCATCGGGCTCTCTGCTCAGCGGGGAGCCTGCTTCCTCCTCTCCCTCTGGCTGCCTCTCTGTCTGCTTGTGATCTCTGTCAAATAAATAAATAAAAATCTTTAAAAAAAACAAAAAAAAAACACCCGTTCTCCCCAAATTAATGTGATCTCAATCAGAACCCCAGCATACTTTTTTTTTTAATGACATACGGATTCTAACATCCACATGGCAACACAAAGGACCCAGAATAGCCAAACAACTTGGAAAAAGAAAAGAACTGGAAGACTAATACCATCTGATTTTAGGGCTTGTTACGGATTTTTGTGAGTCCATTGAATCCCGTCCCATTTCAAGCCAACCAGGTGAAGGTATTTCTAGTGCAGTCTCGTAGGTATAATATTTGATATAATAGACTCTCCTGAATTTGAAAAATGTTGGAGTCCTGTATCCTGAAAATCTCAAAACACCATCGTTAAAGCAAAGAGAAAAATACCTCGATGCAGGAGAACTTGTGCACAATTTGGAGACCAAATCACATAAAAAGTTATCGCTAAAAATTAAAGTCTGAGTATTTTCAGGGCCCTTTTAATTGTATCTCTGGCTAATTTTATTTTCCCAAAATAATTCCACATTTCTTTAAAATGACTTGAATGTTGGCCAGGATGGGACACATGGGCGAGGTCGATGGCAGAGGAGGCAGGAGGTGGGGTGCGGTTGGTCGGAATTCTGGGGAGAAATTAGGTATTGACCTGTCAGAACCATGATTTGCATTTTTATTTGGGGGGAGAGGGAGGAGCTTGTCTAACCCTCCATGGAACATCCAAAGAGGAGTAGTAAATTTCATGTGAATGACATTTATACCGGAGACGTTTAAAATGTTAACAATTCTCATTTCTAACAGTCGGTCGGGAGAAAAGCAGTGTCGAGCACGCAGATCAGGAAGGTGTAGAGAGACGGAGAGGCGGGCAGTGAAGGTACTCCTTCCTCCAAACGTAGAGTGTGTAAGGCTTGTGTGCTGAGGACAAGAGGACAAACAGTGCCGTGCCCAGGAGGTGCTCTCCCTTTCCTCCCTGTCATCCCAGCTGATGAAGACGAAACGGGTCCCTTGAGACATTTGGGGGTTAGCTGTGTCCTCGGCCGCGTAGTAAAAACATGGAGGATTATGTTCGCCACCTTCGTGTCCTGCTCCCACTTCCTATATGGAAACTCAAGCCTCGTAGATCTGCCCGCACGCGGTAGACGGAGGCCGTGCCTCACGCTCCACCTGCTTACCGCGTCCGCCCACGGCCCACACACCCCCCCCCCAGCCTGCCCCTTCGGGGTGACCGTGCGCACGCCCTGTCGTCCTTCCCCGCCTGCTGTCTTTCTGATCTTTCTCCTCTTGCCACGCCCTGCCTGACACCCAGTCTGAGATGCCGGCGCAGGAAGCCCGGCGCGTCCGGCCCACGGTCCTCGCAGATGCTCCCAGGGCTTGTGTGTTCTCTGCATTTGCACTTCTGGTTCCAGTTCCCCAGTTTCGACCGTGGCCTTTTTTCTGCTCACATGTTTCTTCTCTTCGGAATGCCTGTTTCAGCGGGGGTGAACTATACCGAGTCTGTAAACGTCTGGGTTTGGCTTGGCTTTGCTTGGCTTTGTTTTCAGGGTAGAATTGTTCCCTCTTGGGTTCCTTGTGGGCCAAAAGCAAACACGCCCGGCGCTGTGCCCCTCACAGCTCCCCGATGGGGGTGCTTCTCCTGAAGCCGCGAGCACTAACCTCCAGGGGCAAAAAGCCAGACTCCCACCTCTCCCGTAAATGAGTGTGAATATTCACATCACGTTTCTAGAAATATTCCCAGAACATCACACAAGGCTCTTTCTAAACCTTGATGTCCCTGCCTTTTCCACAGATAAATCTGCAAAGAACCCTGAGAAATACTTAGCTCTGCAAAAACGTGAACTTTCCACGTTTGGCTTCTGTGGGTTCTGGAATTGCTTCTAAAAGCCAGAAGTGTACTTTACGCAGAGGTTAGATATCCCCAGACTCTGAGAGGTGGCTGTGGTGTTGTCCCTTTAGTTGTCAGACAATTGACTTGAAATGAATTTTCTCTGATAAGGCTTTTGTTCACAACCACAGAAGTCAGTACATCCTCTTTAAAGTCTGTCTTGTCGATGGAGACGCCAAGCAGAAGCACTTGCTTCTGGCTGAAGTGTACAGCTAATTGGCAGTCCTCTGGTGCCTATGCTGTGTTCAGATGATTTTTGTGGCTTGTCTTGTTTCAGAAACACTGGTACGGATGCCCTGGCCCTGCCCCAAAACCGACTGACGTGTTCACCTTTTACTTACGGGAACGGGTGCCTTCAGTATAAACACCCTGTATCAGCAACCACCACCCCGCTTCCATAGCAGACGCAGTTCTCTAAATCCTTGTGCAAAACCAGGATTCTTTTTTGTGTGTGTTTTTTAAGTAAAACCACAATGTCCTAAACTTCAGAAAGACAATGTTGTGGGGGAGGGAATCTTTTATTTCCTATCCTTAATACTAGAAAGTTTTATGTGCATAATTAAGTATCGTTTTTTTGAAGTTCTAGCGGGTTTGTTCCCCAAAGTGACCCACATAATGCCTCTTTTACTCTAAGGACCTTTTTTTCAAATTGAATAGACGTTTTGGACCTTTTCTTTAAATCCAGTTTCAATGTGGTTTTCATTCATTCTTTTTATTTCCCTCCAGAGGAAATTTCCACTTTCCGAACGGCTTCTGTAATGGCCGTGGGCACAGAGATGCCTTCAGTAGCGTTTGCTGCAGTGGGGTTTTGCTACTGAGGACATTTCCTAGAACTGGTGAACTTGCAAAAAACAGAGGTACCGAGTACTGGGTACGGAACTGCACTTTTCTAGGAACCCAGACTGCCAGTGTTTTGTGCACACCACCCTTCCCACTAGCTGCTAGGTCACTGCCGGTGGCTGCACCCAGTTTGGGGTGCTTGTTCCTCTGTCGGCCTTACAATGTGGGTGCTGGGCACCCGGCTTATGGCTGCCCTTTGACTTAGCATGCAGACATGAGCTCCATCCTCTGATGGCTTCACTCGTAGCCAACGCCACTGCCTTTGTAATTCCAGGCACAGAAAGATCTGAAGAAGGACCGGCCTGTCGTGCGCCGCAAGTCCGAGCTGCCTCAGGACCGCCACACCAAGAACGCCTTGGAGGCTCACTGCAGAGCTGACGAGCTGGTCTCCCAGGACGGGCGCTAGCCCCCCGGAGGACCGCTGCGGCCTGGGGGTGCCTGTTCTTTCCCGGATTCTGTAGAAAGTACATCCTTTTTGTGCCATACAAATCAGTTACACTCAGAGTCAGAGCTTTCTTCGACCCCGTTCTGTAGGCAATAATGCACTTCTGCCTCAGCTCGAGATTAGGAGTTCAAACAATGGTGGCTTCTCGGATGGGTCGGCAGAGCCGAGGGCTGCCGGCCACGTCCCCCGCGAGTGGGCCCAGCCCCGGCGCAGCCCCCATTAAGACTGTTTCCCAAAATCAGAGCTAAGGAGAGCACCCTGGTCATCCTCTTCACATTCTACCCACCCGGAATTCGTGATCATTTATACAAGTGGTTCTATGGTAATATCACTGTTCTGCAAATCAAAGGAACACTTTAAAAAAGTATTACCTATTTCTGAAGACTCTACAAACCTTTTCCGTTGTTTCTCTGTGATTGTTAACGCCAGTAGCTTCTCTCTCTCTCTCTCTCTCTCTCTTTCTCTCCTCCTCTCTTTCTTTTTATTCCTTTCTTTTTATCTCACTGAGATGGCTATTTGCTGTCCTCGTTCTAACATGACTTACTGAGAAAAGTGACATGACAATCCTCGGCCACCGTGTTTTCAGATGGTGTCTCTTTCCTTTGATGGGTGACATCTGTGCACTGTCACTTCTTTTGGGTACTGCTAAAGCCATATTTCCAAGCCTGGGGCCCAGCACCAGGGACCCCAGGAGTTCAGCTCACAGAAGAAACTTACCTTAAAAGAGAGCTTTCTCTGCCTACCTTGACTGGAATTGGAATTTTCAAATGTTGTGTTCCCCACCCCCTTTTTTTTTGGTTTGTTTGCAGACTTTTATTTTGTCTAAACATAGTTGCCCTTTCACAAGGCTCTAGAATTAATAAAGGTATCATCTCTGAGAATCCATTTTCTACATTTTATAAAAGGTCAGAACGAGATCATCTTGAGTCGGGCCAGATCTTGGCCCATCACGAGCTGCAGCCTGCCTCTGGGCGGAAAGTAACAAGAGTGCCCCGGTCCGTGCAGGGCGCCGCCCTGGTGTCCCCTGGCTACCGGGATGTGGTCCCCAAGCGCCAGTGGGCAGCAGCGGCGGCGGTGTGAGGGCTTACTGTGACCCTGTCCAGGGGAACCGAGCACACATTATAAACACCTCATGAGGGACATACAGCGTCTAAGTCCTCATTGGTCTTCAAATGCTGCTATTAAATTTCACGGACTTCCTTGCATGTGTCTAGCTTTTTGTTTGGAATGGAATAGCACGAGGAGAAAAACCTCTACCCTTAGCGCTTCGTCTGCTCTGTATCTCTCTCAGGGTGGCTCGTGTTTTGACTTATTTATCCTGCTTGAGAGCTGTTGGAGACGCGTCCCTATTCTGAACAAATGACTCTAGTTTCTCTTGTCTCTGGTATAAGACGAGATTAAGTTCATGTTAAATGTCTTGATGCATAAAAAGATAAAACATGGCTTCTTTTATTTTAATCGAGGTCTCGGGTGTCCACGGAAACGTTGTGGAAAGCAGACACGGTCCCCCGGCCGTGGTGCCTGCTGCCCCTGGTGTCACTTACGTCCACACACGATGTTGATTTCCTTGTGTCCCTGGAGGAAGGTCATGGGGGGGTGGGGGGGTCTGGGCTAGGAGCCAAGTCAAGTACTAACTAAAAAGATTGCCCCAGCTGAAAGTGGGAAAGGCCACTTTTCGAGAAGAAACACTTCCTGAGAAACTTGACAAGTAATCTATCCATTTTACCATTATGAAATCTATAATTTAAAAAAAAGCTTAGATGCCTTTTCCTTTTGAAGGAAAGAGGGTGCTTTTTATTGTATAAAGCAGCGTCTTCTGTATTTTGATATACCATTGTTTGAACTTCCGTCTTTAGCTGATAGATTCTCAAATATCCTTGATTTTGGATGTTCAGTATGTGTGTGAGAGAGGGTTCTAGGAAGACTCTCTTCTGCCCTAGGTAAAAAGCAAAATATCCACAATTTGGGTGACTATATAAAGCTCAGCCTGTAAGAACACCTTTTTGTCTAGGTTTTATTTCTGCTCTTTATTGAAGACAAACATTCACCAAAAAGGGGTGGGGGGGAGTTTTGAGAGAGACTAATTTTCTTTGACAAGACTATTATTTAATATTTTGGCCTATTAAAGTTTTCCTAGTTAGTACTCAGATTCCCTGTGCTAATTGTTCAACTTATATATTATTATATAGATACACTGTTTATTCTGTACCAAACTGATTTCAAAAAGTACTACATTGAAAATAAACCGGTGACTGTTTTTCTTCATAAAGTTCTGCGTTCGGCATCTTCACTCTTTCCAAAATGTATCTGTACATCAGAAATGTCACTATTCCGAGTGTCTTTTTAGTGTGGCTTTAGTACAGCTTCCTTTTAATATTGTACATACATTGTATCTTTGTTTTATGGTAACAAGTAATAAAAATGTAGACTTCATATTTTGTACAAAATGTCCTATGTACAGAATAAAAAAGTTCATAGAAACAGCAAAAATAGGTAAGTGGCACAATTATTTTTCTTTAGAGGATATCTGTAACTTTACGCTCTAGTGAAATGTTAAGTACCTACATATTTTTTAACATTTTGTAATTCAAGACTTTTTGTTCTGACATTGTTTATGAAGAGAAAACTTCATACACGTGCCATTTAATATGCTCTTTTATCCAATTTAAAAAAAAAAAAAAAAACCTCTAAAAATGGTGTATTATATGGACTGAATAAAGAACATGTGAATTTTATTGCTCATCATGAAACTAAATTTAGCCGTGGTGTCGGGCCAGCCGGGCCTGGCGGGTTAGCAGGCCTCCCCTCGGGCAAGAGGACATCCTCTGCTCCCCGTCTCCCGGTCAGAGGCCCCAGCCCAGCGTCCCTGGCCCGCTCCGTGAGATCGTGGCTCACCTCCCTCGGGGAATAAAGTAGAGGTGCCTTTCTCCGCCCCCACTCATCTTTGAGGAGGCAAACGTGAGTCAGAGCACAATTTATAGAAATGGAATTATCTGAGCCCAAATCACAAAGCTTAAAATGATTCTTGAAAAGAAACCGGTGTCTTGCAGACAGAGTAGAATCATAGGGAATCTGAATCCAGGGTCTCAGCCCACCCACCCCGTTCCTGATGGGGAACCTCAGAATCGCTGAGGCTGTGAGCGAAAAGTCAACAAAGGAGGCCAAGACTCAGGGTGTCCCCTTGAGCCATTGCCACAAGCCGCCCATGTCCTTGGCCACCACGCTGGGTCGACATTCCAGCAGGCAAGAGGTGACCTGTGCACCTCCGTACCCGTCTCCGTCCCGTGGTCTCCCAAGGCCCTTCTCTTGGCGGGGGAGTAAGGGACACGTGGCTCTGGAGCTGGGGCGGGTGGCAGGTCTGAGCCCATGGTCACTCCGTGGGGCAGTTCGGAGAGCCACACATACCCCACTTCATGCAGGACACCCTAAATGCGGCGCCACTAGGAGCTGGCCGTGACCTCGGACCAGGCGTCCCTTGCCTCCCATCCTGGAATCGGGGAAGCGCCGTGTCTGGTAGCATCTGTGGGTCAGGGACATCTGAGGGAACTCAGGAGGTGGACGCACACCCCAAGCCCAGTGTCGCACGGCTCCTATGTCAGGCTGGCAGGTGGACCCCGCTCTGTGCCTCTTTCCGCAAGCAGCACCTGCCGCGGGGGCCGCTGGAGGCGGCGCGGGCCCGCTCGGTCCTCACGCCCCCAGGAGCCTCTGCTGCGGGTCCCCTCCTTGACGGGTGAGGCCGGGCACGCAGAGGGCAAGTCACTTGCCCGAGGTCACAGAAGTACCGAGTGGGGCCAGCTTTCAGCCCATGCATCGTGGCCTCGGACCCCCCGCTCGCCCCCCTCCCCTTGTCACACTGGAGGAACACCTGGGTCCCGCGGGGGAGGGGGCCGCCAACAAGCCGGAGGGCTTCTGGAACTGGAGGAACTGGCAAACCAGCCCGCCCCGCGGCCCTCACACACGCTGCAGAAGCTGCTTCCATAAGCTTAGGGTTCGCCATGGTTTCCGAGTCAGGAAACTCCGACACGTTCTCCAGCTTCAGCCCTTCGGAGACCTCCCGCTCGTGAGCTGTGGCCCTCGGCAGCTTCCTCGTGTCACCCTGGGAACCTGGAAACGTGTCAGAACCTCCGCTGCCCTTTGATAATACACGTGCTTTTACGTAAGAGTTCACTTGGGGGAAAAGTGGGCTCCACGATCCAAAGTTTTGAAACCCACAAAGACTGACTTTTTTAGAGAAGGAGATGGGAGGAGTAGGGGCGACGGCCCCGCTCTGGCCCGCGGGCTCGGGTCTCTGTGCCGAGGCGACAGCCCCGCTCTGGCCCGCGGGCTCGGGTCTCTGCTTTCTACAACAGCGTGACGGAAATCGCACGGCACTTTGCGGGAGTGGAGGAAAGAATCTCTAATTCATCTTTTTTTTAAGATTTTATTTATTTGAAAGACAGGACGAGCAGTGAGGATGGACAGAGGGAGAGCGGAAGAGAAGCCGACTCCCCACTGCGCGGGGAACCCGACGTGGGACTCGGTCCCAGGACCCGGGAACCATGACCTGAGCCACCCAGGAGCCCCCCGAATTGATCTTTCTTCTGATCAGGGGAAACATGGCCTGGTTTCCTCCTGCGGGCCGTTAGAAACAGCTCGCTAAATTTCAGCTGGAGCTGAACTCAGCTTCGTGGTTTATTTTATAGGTTGACACAGAACCGATGACTAGTCAGTCACAGGAATTTTCTGACCCGTCTTTTTTTTTTTTTTTTTTTTCCAGTTTTCCTGAGTTGCCCTCGGCACTCAGCGGGGGGTCAGTCCCAGGCACAGCGCACGCACGCAGTCTTGTGAAATGACCACAGTAAGTCTAGTTAACCTCCACCTCCAGCTTCATGACCCCAAAGAAAGCCACCCTGGTTCCTGTAGTGAGAACAGCCAGTGAGAGACACTCGGGTGAACACACCATTGTCTGGGGAGCAACAGCGAGCAGGGCGCCCACAGAGCTTCGAGGAACCCCTGGAATCAGGCACGTTCAGGAAACCCCTTCTATGCGGCGGGTCTGGTCCCGGAGGCGACTCATGGAGGTCTCTCCCTGTCCCTCCCACATGTGCACCCCGACCCGCTCACGCCGGCACCACGCACAGAGTTGGGCTGGGGGTCCCTGGGGGTGCTGGGGGGCCTGGGCACTTAAAGCGTCACGCTGAGGGGTCAACCCTAAGGTTCCCTGTCCGCCTTGCTCAGGTGCGGTCACCTCACCAGCGCCTTTGTTACTGTCTCCAAAATGCGTCTTGGAGAACTCGGCCTCCAGTGGCATGTGGATGTGAGGGCACCTGGTAACCGGCGACGGCCCCTTTCCTCCGGGGTTTTCTCCTGGAGCCCCTCGTGCCGCTAACACTCGGCGGAGGAGCGTACCTTCCCCACACGCCAAAGGAGAGGGCTTTCGACCTTACGAAAAGCGGGTCCTCGGTCATGAAGTCAGCCCAGGGTGAGCATGCCACCTGAGGCTCGGCCACCAGAGCAGGGATCCTCCTGAGCAAGAAGAGATCCTGAGGCCGGGCCTCTCGCAAGCCGGCACGCCAGGCACAAAACCCAGGCCGACTCCCGAGGCCACATTCACTGGCTGCTCTCGAGCTGAAAAACAAATGGCATCTCTAAGTCCTGCCGCTCCGTGGGGCGCCTGGGGGGTTCGGGGGGTTAAAGCCGCTGCCTTCGGCTCAGGTCATGATCTCAGGGTCTAGGATCACGCCCCACATTTGGGCCCACACTGCCTGCCTCTCTGCCTACTTGTGATCTCTGTCAAATACATAAGTAAAATCTTTTTTTTTTTTTAAAGATTTTATTTATGTATTTGACAGAGAGAGATCACAGTAGACAGGCAGGCAGAGAGAGAGAGAGGGGGAAGCAGGCTCCCTGCTGAGCAGAGAGCCCAACATGGGACTCAATCCCAGGACCCTGAGATCATGACCTGAGCCGAAGGCAGCCGCTTAACCGACTGAACCACCCAGGCGCCCCTACATAAGTAAAATCTTTAAAAAAAAAAAAAAAGTCCTATCATTCCATGAATTGTTTTCTTTTGTTTGATGTTGTCAAAACCCAGATGATTCTGTGGCATAAGTTTGTGCTAGGAGAGCCAGAAGTTGCTTCTTCCTGAATCATGTCCTCACGAGTTTCAAAAAGACCAGAATAAAAAGCCTGCCACGTGGAGTGACCCGTGAGTGAAGCCCCAGCGCGAGAGAGAGCAGGTCAGGGCCAACCAGCAGGACAGACAGAGGAATGGGCTTACGAGCGCCTGCAGGCGCCAACAGTGATGGCCGAAGGGCTGCTTTCTTGTGGGGGACGTCCCCAAGACCACTATGGGTGCAGTAACTCCCTGGAAGGACCCAGAAGGAAGCAAAACTGCTGTACCCTGGTCACCCTTTATGACCGCCAGGGACACAGGTTAAGGTCAGCAAGAGGAAAGGCCGCCTCGGGCAGGGCCCTCTTGCCCTCTCCCTAAGGTCACTCCTCCTGCCAGCAGCTCCACATGCGTGGGGCCAACCAGGGAAAAGCCCAGAGAAGAGTCTGGGTGTCCGGGGTTTCAGGGGGACCAGTCACACTTGCAGGGGACTCCAGATGCTGGGCTGACAGTGCAGTCCACAACCACACCCCAGATCCTGATGTTACTGCGGACGGGGGCGTGGCCTTAAGGCCCCAGGGAGACAAAAAGCGCCATCTGGCAGGACTTCCCCAGGGCTCGGGTCGGCCTGCCAGGAGCTGGGGCAATAGCCAACCCTCTCCTGGGGCAAGGGGGATCCCTTCATCACACCACAGTCCTCGCAGGCAGGGAGCTGTAAGTGCGGAGAGGTTCACTCACAGCCAAGGTCACGGCCGGCAGGGGCACAGCCACATGCAACCATGGGCAGCCAGCCAGAGGAGGGGCCCGTTAACCCACTGAGAAGGTAGAGGATTCGGAGATAAGGCTAGCAACCTGCTGGTGGAAAAAGAACAGACCCTAAAACATATGCGCTGCTCTCGGCAGCCCTGGGGGGAGCCACTCAGTACCTTGAAGTGGCTAAGAGGTGACTCGTATTCAGTGTCAAAGGGAAGTAAACAGGGGAGCCATACCTCACGTTCGGGCACGTTCACTGCTCCACTGGCCCCGGGTACCAGCAACGTCAGGGCCCGGCAAAGTCTCTGGAAGGCAGGAATCTCGATCCTACTCACAGCATGATGGATACCATGGGCCCCTCCCCAAACTAGAATGGAGTCAATTAACAGTCACTGGCGTCTTCTCCTTCTAGCATTTTCTCCAGCCTGGACACTGGCATGACTTTAGGTCCCAGCAGGCACAGCATCGGTGAGGAGGCTCCAGCAGCATAGAGCAGAGCCTGGATGGAACCCGCATCTCCCAGCCCCGGGGGCCAATGTGGTCCCAAGGTGAGACCCAGTCTCCAGCTAAGTGACGCTGGGCCCGGTGTCAGATCTCTGCTGGCCAGACTCACACCCCCATCACCAGTCTGCACACTAGTGCTGAGCACGGCAGTGCCTCCACGTCCTCATCTCGGCATGAGAAACGACCAACGGAGGCCGGTCCCTCGGGAAATGAATGGCGTTAAAGCCTTTTCCTTTATTGAACATACTTTCCCTCCTCTTTGGGTTCTAAACTCTACCTTCCCAAACTGGTAAATGTTCATAGCAGTTTCTTTTATAATTCCATACTTGAAAACAGTTGGCAATACAGTGCCCCCCCCCAGAAAGTGTTAATAATACAACAATAGTGATTGGCCTCCTGACCTGTGAAATCCAGAATTCTGAAAACCCTGGTCTACCTCAAAGCCCTTGTTTTACAGAAAATGAAGTCAGCTCAGAGAAAAAAGCCCCTCACTAGGGAGTGCTACAACCCAGCTGGTTGGACATGGAGTTTTGAGGTTTGGGGGGCTTTTTTCCCCAAGATTTTATTTATTTGAGAGAGTGAGAGCATGAGCAGGGGGAGGGGCACAGGGAGAGGGAGGGAGACTCTTAAGCAGACTCCACACACAACATGGAGCCGGATACCAGCTCCGTCTCACGCCCCTGAGGTCATGACCTGAGGTGAGACCAAGAGTTTGATGCTCAACCCACCGAGCCACCCAGGAGCCCCGAGTTGGACGTGTTTAATCAGACCTCAGAGTCCTGGACTTAGGGGCAGTCCTTTCTGCATTCTTTCTAGGTTGTGGAATTCTTTTAAATGTCTCTAGGAATTGAATATTCAAAAGATTTATTTGACATAGATAGCCTCTTATGGGAACATTTTCACTTTGCTAAGTAAAAATTCAGATATTTCCCGAATAGGAAAATTTTCCCATATCAAAACCTGAGTTTCTCAGAACACTTGGAAAAAGCCGTTGGAATCATTTTCAGTCTGTTGTAGAGGATGGACCAGAAACGCTCAGTCATCCATGGCCACACATTTTCTGTCTTAAAAAAAAAAAAAAAAAAAAAAGTGGGGGTGCCTGGGTGGCTCACTGGGTTAAGCCTCTGCCTTTGGCTCAGGTCATGATCTCAGGGTCCTGGGATGGAGCCCCGCATCAGGCGCTCTGCTTGGCAGGGAGCCTGCTTCCCCCCGCCCCCGTCTGCCTCTCTGCGTACTTGTGATCTCTGTCAAATAAATAAACAAAAAGAAAAGTGCCCATATGTTCCACCAGTTGACCTTATAAAACTTGAGTACAAAAAAAAAAAAAAAAAAAAAAAAATCAAAATGAAACCCAGCCTCCCAGAGTGAAGAGCTGACCTAAATGAGGACAGAATTCCAATGAACAGATGTCTGGACCTGTGGACACTGGGGCTTCAGGGTGCCTGGGATGACCTTGACACCCATGGCACTCAGGATCCGGGCAGGCATGACCGGCCACTCCCACCTGCCTCGCCAGCCCTGCCCTGCATCTGGTGGGGCACAGCCCACCCACACGGCCACACCAGAAACCCAGCCTGGAGTCTTCCCCACATCGGGACACATCTCTCTACCAGCCCTGCCCCAGCTTTGCTCCCGCCCTTCCCTTAATGGCATGAGAGCCCTCTCTCCGGAGCATCTCAAAACAGTAATCTCATTACCCTCTTGTTTAAACCCCTTGAATGGCTTACCATGGCACTCAGATGAAGCCTGATCTCCTTCCCAGAGGCTCCAGGGTCTCTCTGATCTGACTCCTGTCAACATCTGCCGCCTCTGGCCCATGTCCCACGTGTTCTGTCACTGGCCTCCCTTTCTCACCTCTTTCCCACCTCAGGGCCTTTGCACCAGCCATCATTGCTGACCCCATCCCCAGAGTAGCATGGCTGACTTTTTTCTCTCCTGCATATGTAAACGTCAGTGTTTTCTCTTCAGAGAGACCTTCTCTGAACACCCTGTCAAAATTGGGAACTCGTTTCCTTCTGAGCCCTGATACAAGCTGTAATTCGAGTTGCTGCTTAGTTGAGTGCCTCTGCCAGTAGACGGGGACCTCGGCTGCTTTTTCATTGTGTTCCCAGTGCTCAGCTCCATCCCCACACAACAGAGTCCTTTGCTCACTGGTTAGGTGGGTGAGGGTGCACGGGGCTAGGACACACACCAGGGACTGGCCATGTGCCTACAGCAGAAAGGGCTGTAGGGGAGAGGATACTTGCCCATTGCAACATTTGCGTGCTCAACATGATGGTGCTGATAAGCAACAGACATCCTTGCTTCTGTGTAACCAGAACAGCCCAACAAATCAAGCTCAGCTAGGAGTATCATGACAGGGAGTGGGCAGAGTAATGGGGGGCAGGGCTTCCCCTGGGCTCCCTCCATGAGAGTGAGGGATGTTCCAAGCAAAGGGACGCACACAGAGATCCATGGATGGGGGAGGCATGAGAGAGGCCAGGGAGAGTGGCCATGAAATGAGGCTGCAGCCTTCTCTAGGGCTGGGTTACTAAAGCCCACCAATTCTTTTAAGGGATTTGGACTTCAGCCTAGAGGCAGGAAGAAGGTATGAAAGAATTCTGCACAGGGGGTCAGTAAGATTAGAGGTGGCAGCTGACACTTAAGTCCCTCAAGTGGAATGTGAGCTGAGGATGGGGGTCACAGGCAAGGGAACTATGGTGGCTGAGAGGCACAGAACCCCCATGGTTATGAAGTCCGCGCTGCTGCTTGGATTGGGTTGTCCAGGCTGGGACCGAGCATTGCCAAGACCAAATGAGGCAAAAAAAAGAAGGAAAGAAGATCTAAATAAAATAATAAGGTGGATAGTGCAGGTGGACATTAAACTCTAGTCTTTATTAACTTTTTTTAAAGATTGTATGTATTTAGGGGCACCTGCGTGGCTCAGTTGGTTTAGTGTCTGCCTCCAGCTCAGATCATGATTCCGGAGTCATTGGATCAAGCCCTGCATCAGGTTTCCTACTCCACGGGAAGCCTGCTTCTCCCTCTCCCACTGTCTGCAGCTCCCCCGCTTATGCTCACTTGCTCTCTCTGTCAAATAAATAAATAAAATCTTAAAGGAAAGGAAAAAAAAAACAAAAAAAAAACCTTAGGTACCCCTAAACTCTAGTCTTTAAACCACAGAGGACTGCTTTTCAAGTTCACATACAACATTTATGAAAATTGATCATATACTATGCCACAAAAATCTGAAATTCCAAACAGAATAATGCAATGCTACCCTGATCACCATGTGACAAAACTTGAAATTAAGAACAAAATTTCCTCAAAGGTCTTTCCACATAGAAATTTTTAAGCCACTCAGTAACTCAAGAGACTGTAAATTTGATGCAGCATTTCTAAAAATTATAGTAACAAAACTATGACATATCAGAATCAATTGGATGCAGCCAACGTTGTAATCAGAAGTAAATTCATAGCATTCAAAATCCATATCAAAAATACTTAAGTAACTTAAATTTCCAACATAAAAAGCTAAATAACTGGGAACCTGGGTGGCTCATTTGGTTAAGTGTTCAACTTTTGATAACAGCTCAGATCATGATCTCAGGGTCATGAGATCAAGCCCCATGTCATGCTCTCCATTCATTGGGGAGTTTTCTTCTCTCCCTCTCCTTTGCCCCTCCCCCTGTTCTCGTTCTCTCTCTCTCTCTCTTAAATACATCTTTAAAAAAATTTTAAAGTGGGGTGTCTGGTTAAGCATCTGCCTTCAGATCAGGTCATGATCCCATGGTCCTGGGAGTGAGCCTTGCAGAGGGCGCCTTTTGGTGGTAGTTAGAACTCAGGTGTCCAGGAATGCGGAACATGCCCTTCTCATATTCCCTCTGCCTTCAGGTCTGATGTGTACCCAGCCATGACCAGGGTGAAGACATGAAGACCTGACATCTCTCTCTGACTTGCCATATTGTTCAAAGTTCAAAAAGAACAATAAAAGGAAGTTTGCTTCCAATGCTCTGTGCCCTTCCCCCACAACACCAGTCAGCCACCCCGTTCAATTCCCATGAGGCAAACCGTGTCTCCAACTTGTGTATCTTTCCAGAAATTATTTTATATGTATATAAGCCAATGGGTATTTTTTGAGTTACAGCATCCTATGGTATCCCAAAAGATACCTAAAACCCAAAGAAAGTGTCACCTATTATTATTACTAGGATCTCTGTATCAGGCAGAACCCGAGGCCTAGGGAGCTGGGTGAACTGCCCAAGGTCAGCCTGCAGTACAATTCAGGGTTTGAATCCAGCGACGGCCGTCTGACCTGGGCAGGCCTCTGGGTCCTGCTCTGCCCTTGGACCCGCTCTTCCAAGTCCCCTTTGCGTATGCTCTCTGCCTCCCTCTGCCCCGGTGCCCTCCCTTTCCTCCATCCCTCTCCCTGCGGTAATGGTAATCGCGTACAAATTCTCATCCACCTGGAAGGCTGACCTTGAGTCAGGGGTGGCGTCCAACCTCCACACTTCACAGAGGGACCAACTGAGACCCAGAAAGGCTCCGGAAGCGTTCGGGTTTCTGCTCCCGATCTTTGCTCGGCTGTTTCCCGCCTGCCCACCTGCTGCCCTGCCCCGCCTCACGCGACGGCCATCGGCTCGGGCTGCAGTCAGAGTCGTCGGGTCGCCGTCGGGATCTGATGAAAGCCACCCCCCCCCATCAACAGGGGCACCCACAGCCCACCCTGCAGGTAGTGTGAAGGGGGTCCCAGCCCCCAGAAGCCCAGCCAAGGACCGCGGCCCAAGTGCCCCTAGTCCGGCTGGACAATAAAAAACACGTGAGAGCGAAGAGCACGAGCCGGGCCCCGACGAACGTGCGGAAGAAGAGCGGCCTCGCCACAGGAGCGGCAAGGAGGGGTCTACGGAGGCGACAAGTGTCGGAGGCAGGGGAAGAGGACGGTGGGCGGCCCCTGCGTCCCCGCCAAGACATTGGCCCCATGCTCCGGAAACAAGCCAAAAGGGCGGAGGCCAGCAAAGCTCCCAGAGCGAGAGGCGGCCTAACCGCACGGCCGGCTCAGAAAAATGACGCAAGCGGCGCGCCGGGCTCACCCTCCAACGCTACAGCCCCGCTCCCGCGCGGTAAACGGCGACCCGTACAGAACGCAACCCGACGCCAAATCTCGCGGGAGAGCGAGATTCACGCGGGTAGCAGGTGGGCGGGGTGGGACTAATAAGACTTCCCCGCCTCCGCGCAAAGTCCCGCCCCCTGGCTGGGATGGGCCAGTCCCAAGTCCCCCCTCCGCCCATTCCGGCTGCAGGGATTGGTCTCAGAGATCATGTGACCGAGCGTGCTTCGGGAGCACGTGATCGCGCCGCTTCTCGGACACATGACCTCGGCGGCGGCGTTCGCGTTTCGTCCGTGGCGGGAGAGGGCTGGAGACCTAGACCTGGCGCCGGGCCCAGGCCAGCCGGTCGGTCACTGGCTAAGTGAAGAGCCCGCCTCCTGGGCCTGCGGGAGGCGGCGTGGACCCGCGCCGCGGTGGGAGGCAGACCCCGGGCCCGAACGGCGGACCGGCGGTCTCGGAAGGCTGGTGCTTCGGGCGGTTGAGCAGAGCGTCTGCCCGCGGCCCGCGACAGCCCAGCTTGTGTGGCGGGCCGCGTGGCTTCCCTTCTGGGACGGGTAGGACCATGGGAGCGAGGCTGAAGACGAGGCCGGCCCTGTTCAACAGTTCCCGGGCCGGGCCGCGGCCGGTCGGCGAGGGAGCAGCTCCGCGGCTGTGGGCAGTGCAGGGCCGGGTAGACGGACGCGGGCCAGAGAAGGACGTTCCTGGCAGAGAGCGGGTAGTTTCAGTAGATGCTGCCAGGTCTGGCTGGGTTCATCGGGTCACGTTCCTGGAGAGGCTGCGACCAGTGAGGTCAGGGGTCCCGGGTGGCTCAGTTAAGCCGCTGCCTTCGGCTCACGTCGTGATTCCAGGGTCCTGGGATGGAGCCCCGCATTGGGCTCCCTGCTCCGCGGAGAGCCTGCTTCCCCCTCTCTCAGCCTACTTGTGGGATCTCTCTCTCTCTCAAATAAATAAATAAAATCTTAAAAAATTATTTGAGACCAGTTAGGTTAGATGTACGCCTTGGGTCGCTTACTGGGGGCTTAGCACAAGTGACTATTCGGGGCCTGTTTCTTTTTTAACATTACTAAGTTGTTTTTTTTTTTTTTTTAAGATTTCTTGTATTTGACAGCACAAGCAGGGGGAACGGAAGAGGGAGAAGCAGACACCCCTGCTGAGCAGGGAGCCCCACGCGGGGCTTGATCCCAGGACCCTGGGATCATGACCTGAGCCAAAGGCAGATGCTTTACCAACTGAGCCACCCAGGCACCTCTAATATTACTGAATCTTGACAGCAACAGTGAGTGGTCAGCAGTGCACTGGAGGCGTCTCGACAGGGAGAGACTTGACTGAGGCTTCACAGCCTGGAAGTGGAGGAGTCAGAGTTGAACCCAGGCATCAGCCTAACCAGCCTGCAGACCGTCAACCAGCGGCTTTTCCACCCTGAGAAGCAAGGGTGGGTGAGCCAAGGAAAGCACCGCCTCTCCATGCCATTCAGAGTCGCCCAAGCCCTAATGACACTCCCTTTCCCCACTGATTTTTGCTCAAGGTATTGGTGACCATGGAGGATGGAGCCGGTTGCTTTCCAGTCTACCCTCCTGACTGGTGTCTGGAGCCCATTAACAAGAGATAGGAGGGTCTCAGGCAGAGCCAGGAAATGGGGAGAAGCAGTGGGAATGAAGAACCTAGAAGCCAGAACTTGATGGGGCAGGGGGGGGGAGCGCGGCGATGTGTGAGGCCTGAAGAGAATCACCTGCAGCATAACTGAGTCAATTCAGCAAGTATCTGTCAAACTCCTGCTGCTCCAGGCACTCTAGGCGCTAAAGACCTAGCATTAAGCAAAAGAGGTAGAAATCCTTGCCATCCCAGAACTTGCCTTGTAGTGCCGGAAAGAGACCAGTAAACAAGATAAACAACATTCATACTGTATTAGAAGTGATGAAACCTACTGGACAAAAGACAGAACCGAGAAGGGTCTGGGAGGTGAGAACAAATTTACATAAGGGGCAGGGAAGGCCTTACTGAGAAAGAGACTTGGAAGGAAGTGAGGACACCGCACGTGCAAGGGACCTATGGTGGGTGGGAGCCTGCAGTGCAGTGAGTGTGGGATTGAGGATAGGTGATGAGAGGTAACAGGTGGCCACAAAAAGGACTTGGAATTTAGGGGCGCCTGAGTGGCTCAGTGGGTTAAAGCCTCTGCCTTCGGCTCAGGTCGTGATCCCAGGGTCCTCGGATCGAGCCCCACATTGGGGGCTCTGCTCCGTAGGGATCCTGCTTCTCTGCCCCGCCCCCTCCCTGCCTTACTTTCTGCCTACTTATGATCTCTGTCAAATAAATAAATTTAGAAAAATTTAGCAGGGACTGGAATTTTAACCGAGTGAGATAAGCTTATTGTGGGGTTTTAAGACAGCCCCCATCGCCCCCCACATGAGCTGTTTTGCTGTACTTAACCAAGCTGGACACCCCCGTGCTAGAGACTGGAAGGCAGTATGCCTGCTCTCCCAAAACCACACTGGCATCTCGGTCTTCTTTGCCCAAGATAGGGCCGCAGCCCTTTTCCTTCCACTTGATTTCTCTTACCCCTGATTGCCGCGGTAGGCTGTGGGATCTTCATGGAGACCACCCGGCCAAGTGGTCCCATCTTCCTCTGCGTAGTTCATGGTCCGGGTTTCTGCGTTCCCAGGCTGCCACTCAGGGTGTGCACGTGCTTAGATGGCCGGTGGGAGTGAAATCTCCATGCCGTGTGTCCTAACAGTGCTCAGACCTGTGCTCTCAGAGGCTCCCCGGTGACAGTTCAGGCCAGAGGTCACAGGAGGACTATGCTACACCTCGAGAAGGGCCTCAGGCCTCATCCTAGGCACCTGACATGTCACTGGTGTCCCCAGCCCTGAAATGGAACTGTATTTCCATTATCAACTCCAGTGTCTGGAAAATCTGGCACTCCAGGTCTCAAAAGTCTGTGGTCTGGAAACATGATTAGGGTGCTGGAACCATGCGCCCAGAGATGGATTTTCACAGCCCAGGATCCTGGGATCCTGACCTGAGCTGAAGGCAGATGCTTAACCAACTGAGCCACCCAGGCGCCCCTTGATACATTTTTTTAAAAGATTGATTTATTTAGAGAACCCCAGTCAGACTCCCCACTGAGCACAGAGCCCGACACAGGGCTCAGCCTCACAACCCTGAGACCACGACTTGAGCTGAAGTCAAGAGTCTTGGAAGTTCAACCGACTGAGCCACCCAGACGCCCCTTGGTGCATTATTATTACCTAGAGTCCATAGTTCAGATTTTCTTACCTTTTTCTTAATTATCCTGGGCCAGGATCCCATGAAGGACACCATATCACATTTAGTCGTCCATCTCACTTTTTTCCGGAAGGTGCTGTCTTGAGAGAGGAGGTTAAAGCAGCACAGAACTGCTTCCCTTTACCTTGGCTTTAAGTCTGAGTGAGCGCTGGGGGTGGGGCTGCCACTGGGGGTGGGGACGAGCGTTTTGGCTTTTTGCCTGACGGTTGACAGCTGAGTGGGGAGCTGGGTCCTTGCACGAGGCACACCCTCCAGAGTGTCCCTTGTCAGAACCGCCCCTTGGGTTGGGAGTGGCAGGGAGGTTATGGTTTAATGGATAACGAATTTCTTTCTGGAATGATGAAGTCATCCTGGACACGGATGGCGGTGATGGCTGCATGCACTTGCCGATGTCCCCAGTGCCGCAAGGCACACTTCAACATGGCAGAAATTAGGAGTTTTATGTATTTTTTCACCAGTTTTATTAAGTGATTATTTATTTATTTATTTTACTTGACACATTACAAGCTGGCACAGAGGCAGGCAGAGAGGGGGAAGCAGGCTCCCCGCTGAGCAGAGAGCCCAATGCGGGGCTCCATCCCAGGACCCTGAGACCGTGACCTGAGCTGAAGGCAGAGGCTTAACCCATTGAGCCACCCAGGCATCGCCACAGTTTTTTATAAAGCAAAGAAATAGGGGCGCCTGGGTGATTCAGTCCTTAAGCGTCTGCCTTGGGCTCAGGTCATGATCCAGGGGTCCTGGGATCAAGCCCTGCATCGGGCTCTCTGCTCAGCGGGGAGCCTGCTTCTCCCTCTCCCAATCCCCTGCTTTTGTTCCTTCTCTCGCTATGTCTCTTTCTATCAGATAAATAAAATCTTAAAGGGAAGAAATAAAGATGCCATTTAAACAAGACTTCTGGTGCTCACTTCGGCAGCACGTACACTAAACAAGACTTCACTCCTCAGCAAGGGAAACTGTCTATTTCAAAACAAAATGAAACTGCCCCCTTGGAGGCCTTATGTTCCCCGAGTTGGTTTCCCCCACAGACCTGGGATCAGCGATCCGTGCAGATGGGACTCAGGTGCCGTCACCGTCACCGTCAGGGTTACTAATAGCGGCATTAGTAGGGCTGCCTGTGACAGATCACACACGGTGCTGGCGGCTTTAGCACGTGATCTCCTTTACTCTGCACACAGCCCCGGGGGCAGGGAGGCTCATTAGTTTCATTTTAAGAAGTGGAACTTAGCACAGAGTGCTTAAGGGACTCACCCAAGGTCACACAGCTGGTAGTGGCAGTGCCAGGGTCCTATCAGAGCCAGGCCTCTCTCATCCCCTACTGCAGGGCCAGCACAGCAGCCAGAACTCCTCTAAAACCGTCATCTAACAGATACGTCCTCCGACAAGCCGCGAGTTGAGGCTGGTGTGTAGACGCCGACTACTCCCAACTGGTCAAAAAAGAGGAGGGGCCAGTTGCTACTTTATTTATTTTTTTAAGATTTTATTTATTCATTTGAGAGACAGAGGTCACAAACAGGCAGAGAGGCAGGCAGAGAGAGAGAGGAGAAAGCAGGCTCCCAGAGGAGCAGAGAGCCTGATGCGGGGCTCGATCCCAGGATCCTGGGATCATGATCTGAGCCAAAGGCAGAGGCTTTAACCCACTGAGCCACCCAGGTGCCCCCAGTTGCTACTTTAAAGACAACAACAAAACCAAAAAGCAAAAATCCCTGTAATCATGGCCATGTTTATTAAACACACAGCTCTGTGTTCTGGGATAGTGTTCTCCAAGTATCACCATAGATCTCTGGCCCCACAGGAGCTGGGCTTTGATGTTCCCCCAAGAAAGAGCCCCATAGCCAAGTGACTTGGGTAATGTTGTACCTTCCCCTGCCTCCAAAGATTTGAAGGACGTTTCAGAAGCTCTGGAATGAAGAAACTGGTTAAGCTTTGTCTAGCCAACTGATTCCTGAACTTATTTGACCCCAGCCACCCATTTTCAATACAAGGCCCATTGACAAGGGCCCCTGGCTTGTTGAGCCACTAGAGCAGGTGAGTCGATCTTAACGGTCATGAGTTCAAGCCCCACGTTGGGCATGGAGCCTAAAAAAACAAAACAACAATGCAGCGTGCCTGGGTGGGTCAGTTGACCTTCAATCAGGTCATGATCCCAGGGTCCTGGGATCGAGCCCCGCATCGGGCTCCCTGCTCAAGCGGGGAGCCTGCTTTCCCCTCTCTGCCTGCCTCTCTGCGTACTTGTGATCTCTATCAAATAAATAAATAAAATCTTTAAAACCACAACAACGCTGACAGCCCCAGGCTGTGCACAGCTGTCTGTGCTATGCTGGGCAACAGGATTCTAAGCATGGGGTCTGGCTTTTTTTGGTCTTCACGCAGGTGAGGAACGGAAGTGCAGAGAGGTTCAGTGTCTTACTTGCCGGGTCCTCTACTTGCTTAACTAAAAAAATAAATACCAGGGCCCCTGACTGACTCAGTCAGTAGAGCATGTGACTCTTGATGTCAGGTCATGAGTTCAAACCCCACATCGAGTGTAGAGATTACCTAAAAATTAAATCTTAAAAAATCAGAGTGCTCAATATAGAGAAACACCAACTGATGTCAAACTTTAAAGGCGGGGGGGGGGGGCATCTGGGTGGCTCGGCCAAGCGTCTGCCTTTGGCTTGTGTCATGATCCCCCAGTCCTGGGATGGAGGCCCCTGTCGGGCTCCTGCTCAGTGGGGAGCCTGCTTCTCCCCCTCCTGCTCCCCCTGCTTGTATGTGCTCTCTCTCACTCTCTGTCAAATAAACAAAATCTTTTAAAAACTAAATTAATTGGGGCACCTTGATGGCTCAGTGGGTTAAGCCTCTGCATTCGGCTGAGGCCATGATCTCGGGATCCTGGAATCAAGCCCCCCATCGGGAGCCTGCTTCCCCCTCTCTTTTTCTGCCTGCCTCTCTGCCTACTTGTAATTTCTGTCTGTCAAGTAAATAAAATCTCTTAAAAATTAAAAAATAAGGATGCCTGGGTGGCTCAGTGCGTTAAAGCCTCTGCCTTTGGTTCGGGTCATGATCCCAGGGTCCTGGGATCGAGCCCCGCATCAGGCTCTCTGTTCAGCAGAGAGCCTGCTTCCTCCTCTCTCTGCCTGCCTCTCTGCCTACTTGTGATCTTTCTCTGTCAAATAAATAAAATATTTTTTAAAAAATTAAAAAATAAATTTAAAATTAATTAATTAAATAAAAAACTTTTAAAATGGGCACCTGGGTGGTTCAGTTGGTTAAGCGACTGCCTTCGGCTCAGGTCATGATCCTGGAGTCCTGGGATCAAGTCCCGCATCAGACTCCCTGCTCAGCAGAGACTCTGCTTCTCCCGCTGATCTCTCTCCTCTCATGCTCGCTCTCTCTCACTCTCTCTCGAATAAATAAATAAATAATCATTTTAAAAATTAAAAAAAAAAAACTTTAAAAATGCTGACTGGGGGTGCCCAGGTGGCTCAGTGGGTTAAGCTGCCGCCTTCGGCTCAGGTCATGATCTCAGGGTCCTGGGATCGAGCCCCACATCGGGCTCTCTGCTCGGCAGGGAGCCTGCTTCTCCTCTCTCTCTGCCTGCCTCTCTGCCTACTTGTGATCTCTCTCTGTCAAATAAATAAATAAAATCTTTAAAAAAAAATGCTGACTCGCAGTGCCAGGAGATCCCAACATCTACTATGATAAAGAAAACTAATATTTTCTGATAAACCATTTTATTTTATGTCCTACCTCTTTGAGGCTGAAGAAGGGCTTTGTCTTGTCAGTAGAAACTTAGACATGTTCCCCTACCCCCATGGGGAAAGTGACTGTTGCACTGAAGTCAAACAAGGTCCTAACCTAGCAGGACGCTGTGTCCTGTGCTTTGCACCTCACCAGACCCAGGGCATTCTGCTGGAAATTTTGGATTGTCTCTGTAAAATGTTTACATTCTAGGAGGTTCTTTCTTCCAAGTAAACACTTGTATGCTTAAGCTGAGCAGGTTATTGGATGGACGTGCGGTTGCTTCAGGCCAGCAGCAGGCTTCCCTCCTCAAGAAGGAAGGAGATTCAGCCTCTGTCCATCCTGCAGTCCTGGAATGAACGATCTTACGGTATTTTTTTTTAAGATTTTATTTATCTGAGAGGAGAGAGAGAGCAGAGAGCCTGATGTGGGGCTCAATCCTTGGACGGCGGGAGCCAAAGGCAGTCACATAGACAACTGAGCCTTCTGGGCGCCCCAGGTCTTATGGCATCAGATGAAATTGAATAAACGTTCACCATGGCCTCTTCAGTTTCTGGCCCAGTACTGCACTGCCTGGCAGGGAGGGAAGACCAGCTAGGTCAGCAGGTAGCTGCAGAACCCCGGGTGGAAAGGAGCAGGACCCAGAGCCTCCACGTTCGGGGAGCATCTGGGGCTGGGACCTGCAATTACCCGGACCAACCACTAGGTGTCAGGACGCCTCCGGCTTGTGCTTGGTTCCAGCAGACTGAGAGCACCCCGTTTTTAGGGATCTCTGAACACACTTGGCCATCAGGGTTTGCACCAAGATCACCATTTACAGGTGGAAAATGGAAGCTCTGAGAGAAGGTGCTGGTCAACATTTGGAAGAGGGAGACCTGGCGGCTCCCGCATCCCTGGTGCTACACTGGGGACTGGAAAAACAAAAGAACGGGACCCATGCCCTTCTGGTGGGTAAAGGTCTCAAGGCACAGGCAGTATCTGAGTTTGAAGTCTCGCTCCACCTCTTGTTACCTGATACCTCAAGCAGGTATGTCTGTTCTGAACCTGCTACCTCTGCATCCTTGGACAGCAGTGGGAATAGCCACCCTCGTTTAATAAAGCTGTGAATGTAGCCATTCGGACAGGCCGGCTCCTCGCGGTGGTGCCACCGCCCCAGTCATCCAGGCATGGGTCTCCAGCCACAGACTCAGGGGCGCGGGCAAGCCCTCTGACTCCCGTCTTCGGTAACAGCCTCATTTCTGACCCAAGCCCCCACTCCCTGGTTCCATAAGCACCAGTTCTGCAGTCCTGCCCCCTTCCTAAGTCAGGACTCCTGCAGGGAAAGGGCTCTTGGGGGAGCCTCTTGCCACGGGTTATCTGTCCACACTGGTCATGGCAGCCCCTGGTCCCAGACCCCCAGACGCCTGAGGGCCTCTTTGCCCTGCCTGCCTGGGGTCCTTTCACCTGGGTGCCGCACCTCTCTAACAGGGTTTTGGGGACTGGAGGCAGCAAGACCAGAACCCCCTCACCTGCCTCTCCTCACCGTGGACCAGAGGAATCTCCCTACGGTCCAAGGTGTTTCATTGACCCTGCTTCTCCAGGACACCTTGCCCGCAAGGGAGACCTCAGTTCAGCCATCCCCTCTCCATTCCCCTTTGTTCTCCTAAGGGCTTGGGCTTTTGGGGGAAAGTCCCAAAGACCCACAGGCACCTTCTGCTTCAAAGCAACGCCCGGGGCCCAGCCCTTCCTTGAATGCAGAGAAGGAAAAGCAAGATGCAGGGGGGAGGGGGGATTTCAACATAGGCCGTCCCTGTTCTGCACGGTTCCAACAGGCACAAATTTTCAATACTACAGTCTAGTAAGGTTAACATCTGTCCCCCAACAGCACAGTTCAAGTGTCTATCACCCTGAGTAACTGCACCGGAGCGCAGACTGCGGTGATCTCCCCAGCCTGCAAGTCACAACTTAAATCACCACCGTGCATCGTCATCAGGGACCCTCTGGCGCTTCTTTCAAAGTCCGTGGGTCCCGGTCACCACACACGCATTCCTCAGTCCCTGCACAGCCAGCAGCCGTCCATGCTGAATACACTTGCTGTTTTACAAAAGTGCGTCCGTGAAGCTGGGACTTGACCAGCAAAGGTGAGAGCAGCAAGGCCGGGAAGTGTTAATCCTGGAGGTCACACTCCGAGGCAGCCTCGGAGGCACCAGCTGGCCCCGGAGGAAAGCTCTGCGGTGGGGCATGGACTGGAGCAGCCAGAGGATTCTGGCATGGCCACGTCCAGAAGGTGGACGCCCAGAGGCTGCAATCCGCCACTGTAACCACTTCCAAGTGGCTGGTTCCGTGGCATCAAGTGCATTCACACTGTCGAACAAACACGGACTGCTCCACCAACTTGTGCTTTGGTGTGGTGCAGACACACACTGATCTCTGGTCAGTCCAATTTTAGCCTCTGCGCCGCTTTCCAGCAAAGAAACAAGCACCATCACTCTCAATGTTTTCTCATATTTTAAGATAGAGTGTACAACATAAATATTAGTCTATTTTTAAAAAATATTTTATTTACTTATTTGAGAGCACACAGGCCAAGGGAGGGGCAGAGGGAGAGGGGAGCACGAGGCTCCCGACTGAACAGGGAGCCCCACATGGGGCTTGATCCCAGGAAGCTGGGATCATGACCTGAGCCGAAGGTAGACACTTAATGACCGAGCCACCCAGGTGTCCTAGTTTTACTATTTTTATTTGCCTATGTATGTATAACCAGTAAGGAAATTTTTAATGTCTGGGAGATCATAGGACAATCACACTTGTCTGACGGATATTTTTTCTCTCTCCATGTGTTCATTTAAAAACTACTTTTATTGAGATAAAATTCACATAACATAAAATTCACTACTTTGACCATTTCAGAGTGCATGATTTAGTGGTTTCTAGTGTATTCGCAATGTCCTGCAACTATCAAGATTGCTTGGCACAGGGGCGCCTGGGGGGCTCAGCTGGCGGAGTTCCCGCTCTTGCTTTCAGCTCAGGTCTTGATCTTGCAGTTGTGGGATCGAGCCCCACGTTGGTTCCCTGCTTCCGATTCTTTCTTCCTCTCCCCTGCCCTCCGCCCTTCCCCTTCTCTCCCTGACTCGAGTGCACCCTATCTAAAATAATAGATAAATCTTTTTAAAAAAACTGTGTATTGGGGCGCCTGGGTGGCTCAGTGGGTTAAGCCGCTGCCTTCGGCTCAGGTCATGATCCCAGGGTCCTGGGATCGAGCCCCACATCGGGCTCTCTGCTCAGCAGGGAGCCTGCTTCCCTTCCTCTCTCTCTGCCTGCCTCTCTGCCTACTTGTGATCTCTGTCTGTCAAATAAATAAATAAATAATCTTAAAAAAAAAAAAAACTGTGTATTTGTGTCTCCTCTTCTCAAAGTCTCGAGGAAAGGAAGGGATGCATTACAGCTGCCGTTTCAATCATGAACGGAGATCAACAGCCAAGACCTGAGTTAGACTGTGGGTGTGAGACGCTGGGCAATCAGTGCACGTTGGTAACATTACAGAAATAAGCCGTGACAGTTTCATTACAATTACGCTTTCATGCGTCTATAACTTAGTTGCCGAGTAATTTTTTTTTTTTTTAGTTCTGTTCTTTTAGAATCACCTTGTAATTTACCTAGAGAGAACAAAAGGATTCTGTTTACTTACTCACGCCCCAAAGATTTATTCTACACACATAGCAAGCAAGATACAGTTCCAAGCACAGACACACTAAGGTTTGCCGTTACCAAGAGAAAGTCCTTGATCTCATGGGCTCACATTCTAGTTGAGGGCACAGACCATGAGTGAGAAGCTCTGATATGTATTTTGCGGAGAAGCATGTTCCAAAGACAATAAAACGATAGATAAAGGGGAGAATGGTGGCGAAGCTGGTCGAGGTCCCCTCTGGATGGTCACGCTTGAGCAGAGGGCTGATGAAGAGAACAAGTGAGCCCTTGAGGACTCTGGAGGGAAAACATCCTAGAACAAGGGATAAAGGGGTCAATTCATGAAAAGGATACAGTAATGCCATATGTTTATCATGTCATCACGGAGCTTCAAACTCATGAAGCAAAAACAGAAGGAAGCGCAAGGACCGAGACAAACGCACACTTGGAATCTGACATGCCAACACCTCTCTCAAGAATTCATAAAACAGGGATGCCTGGGTGGCTCAGTCCTTAAGCATCTGTCTTTCTCTGGGGTCACGATCTCAGGTCCTGGGATCTAGTCCTGCATCGGGCTCCCTGCTCAGCGGGGAGCCTGCTTCTCCCTCTGCCTGCCTCTCCCTCCTACTCTGTCTCTCTCTTTGTCTCTGCTTGCTGTTCTCCCTGCTTGTGCTGTCTGTCAAATGAATAAATAAAATCTTTTAAAAAGGAAAAAAAATTAAAAAGAATGCATAGAACTAGTAGAAAATAGAGAAGACCTGAACCACACTTGCAACCAGCTTGGCCTACTTGGTATTTCCTAGAACACTCCACCCAACAGCAGCAGAATGTGGTCCCTAAGGTTGGGAGATAGCAGTGTATATATGTGTGTTGAATGACATGGGGCCGGGGGAGGTCACCTGGGGAGCGTGGTAAGAACGCAAAAGCCGTCTGAAGACTGTGCATTGAGCCACTCCAACCTTTAGGGTTAGGAAAGGGGAGGGACCAGCAAAGGAAGTGGAGGGGGCACGGTTTGAGGAGGGCCAGGTGAAGGAAACATTTAAAGACATTAGGGCCCAGCTGTGTCAAAGCTGCCCAGCAGTCCAGCAAGATGAGAACTGAGGACTGATCACTGCAGAGGTCCTCGGTGACCGGACAGGAGCACTTACCCGGGGCTGTGGGGGTGTGCCTGAGCATTATGCGTCAGATAGGGGGAGTGGCTGTCCCCACGCACACTCATTTTCACGACACTTTGCTGGAAAAGGCAGCAAAGAGGTGGAGAGGTGCGGACAGGCAACATGGCAGGGTTTCCTTTCCTTTTCAAGAAGGGATGCCTTCCAGCAGGTTGGCCCCAGGTTGGGAAGGATCCAGGAGGAAGAGGGAGAATTGGGAGCCAAGGGAGAA
Source organism: Mustela nivalis (assembly GCF_964662115.1). NCBI lineage: Eukaryota > Metazoa > Chordata > Mammalia > Carnivora > Mustelidae > Mustela > Mustela nivalis. Next base: position 4,363,121 of record NC_139025.1, on the reverse strand, counting down.
TTCACAGGTGATGTCCATGAGAAAAGATGGGTCCAGTGTACGACGCAGGGAGCCGTGGCCTTGGTGGGGACACAGGTTGTTCTCAGGTGACAGAAGGGGCGGGGTACCTCCAGAGAGGAGCGCCCAGGGCAGCCGTCAGGAGCCTCCGAGGGCCTGTGGGCAGGAGTGACCGGTAATGGTCTGTGCTTAGACACGAACTTCTCTAAGCCTCCCCAGGGGTGGTGGAATGCGGGCCGGGCCACAGGCTGCGGTCATTCCCATGACTCGCTCTGTGGCCATGGGCAAGGGCGCGGTGACCTTGGGAACGTGAACCGGGTGGCGCCCCAGGGACCGGCGCACAGCGGGCTGGGGAGGGGCCTCGCAGCGCTCGAGGTCCGGGGGCGCGCGCACGTCCTCCCCCGTGTCGCTAGGGGGCGCCAAGAGACCGTCCTGCCCGGTCGGGGCGCTGCCCCTCCGCCCCCAGGCCGCGCCCAGGGTGGCTTCCAGCCTCCAGGATCCCCACCCGGCTCCAGCCTCGCCCAGAGCCCCCAGGGACCGAACCCGGGCGGGCAGGGGGTGGGTCCCCTGGGTCCCCTCCCCCGTGAGCCGAGGGCAAGGGCAGTCCCGCCGGCAGCAGAGCGCGCCTGGCTTAAAGCCGCTGGAAGGTCACAGTCCAGAATGTGCCCTGTGGACCGGCGGCCGCGGCACACGGTTCCCCGGCGTCGGTTCCGCAGCCGTTAACCAGGCACCCGCGTTGGACTGGGCCCTGCTGCGTTCCTCAAGGAATGAGCCGTAGGAATGAGTGAGCGAGTGAGTGAATGGACGGGCAAGCCCATATGCCAAGTACGGTGTGGGGGGGGGAAGAGGAGGCGAGATCCAGGCGCAGGGCCGGAAGGTGCAGGCCCAGTCGGACTCCTGCCCAGGGGCTCGACCCCAGGCCTGGGAGACTGAGAGGCAGGGCAGGGATGGCACTGAGCCCCCAGCTCGGACATGAAGAGCCCCCACTGCGGCCACCTTAAAGAGAAGCGTGGGGAATGGACGCGATCTCTTCTGTGTAGACGGTTCACTGAATTCTGATAAAATACAAGCTGCCTAGCGGCCACTATCATCCCCCATCAACCTGGAACAAATGCTTTCCAACACGCACCACCCCCCATCCCATGCTGCCCACGGCCGAAGCTGCTCCGACTGTGGACAAGGGGAAGCTGAGATGCCTGAACAAGCGGTGGGAGAGGCCTGGTTTGGGTAAAGGGCCCCCTGCCCCACTCAGGGGCAGCAGCTTGGAGGACATGGACCGGGGGCCAGAGTCCTGCACCAGCAGGCCAAAGGGGCATCTAACAAGAGATCTCGCCTTGCAGCCCTGGGGAAGTCCAGCCAGCCAGGGGGGTTTAGAGTGCTTAGCACCTGGGTACAGTGAACAGTCAATCAACGTTGGCCATTCTTGGGTGTTGAACACAGCAAACATCTTTATAAGATGGAAATGCAGGCACCATGGGCCAACGTGTGGATCCCTGTAGACTGTTCAGAGTTTTCCGATTTCCATTCTCTTAGAAATAACACTTTTAATTTTGAGCCTGTCATACAGAGCTGCAAAACCAAAGCCTGCCACTCAGCGGCTGTGGCTGAGGTCCAGGTTGCGGAGTCTCAGATGCCCAGGTAGCCGCCTCTCCTGGGGTCTCCTGAACGGTGCTGACTCACGGTGCAGACCGTGGGCTGTCTCTCTCGGTCTGCCAGGTCGCTGTGGGCTTCTGGGTCTCAAATGGTGTGTGGTCAATGCAGAGCTCACTAGCCTGCACCTTAAAGATTTCCCTCTTCGTCCCTGTCCCTAAGCCAAAGGACACAAAGCTGGGAGATGCCCAGCAGAGTGCTTAGCATTGAGTGAGCATCCAGTGTCAGCTCCTGGTGGGGCCGTTATTGTTCATGGCCATTATGATCACTGCACAAACTCACTGCAGTTGCTTTACGTTTTTTCTCAGGGAAGCTCATTTAGATCTGTTTGGGCATATCACACAAAGGTGGACTGACGGAGGGCTGGAGGACGGGGTATTAACCTGCCCCCTCCTCCATGAGCTCCTTAAAGACAAGAATCATCTGATTGGTTTCTGTGTTCCAGCACACCCCCTGCCCCCAGGGCTTGGCATTGGGTAATTGAGCAAGGAGAAGCATATTGTATGTTTCCAAGTTTTCCAAAGATGATTTGGGGGAATCGAATCATCCCATCACCATCCTACCAATCAGGACTCAGCTCTGTGACTGTGCACTCTGTTACAAAAATAATGTCTTTGGCTTCCATTCCCCCACCCAATTTAAGAAGCAAGTTATGAATTTGAATTTTCAAAGGCCAATTAATGCTCCTTAAAAGAAACTGTCATCACTAAACCAAGAATGTGGGCAGCCTGGACTCTCACCCTTATGTCTTCTCAGGCTAAGGGAGGAGATCCAGGTGGATGGGAGTTGTGGGGAGCTTTAGCTGGCAGGCATCTCCGCCCCTGCCTTGTGCCGCCCCAGAGGCGGAGGCCCATGGAATGACAGGGCCAGCCCTCGCTGCTAGGAGAGCATCACTGTTCTAGAAAGATGCTCACACCGAGGTCTCCCCCTAGGTCATCACAGCATCCCAGGGGGAATTCTCTCATCATTAGCAGCCAGCATCTACATCTTGGCTTTACCCCATCGTTCAGGTGGGTGTCATCTCCTGGCTGTACCTGACACCGCCTCTGCAGTCAGAGATCCAGCCCCAACCTTCAGGCCCCCCTGTCTTTGTAAAGTCTAGTTCCTCCGCTGGGACTGTCCCCTTCCCCATCACCCTCTTTCCAAACTAGCAACGCGGCCAGCCCCCTCATGTCCTGTCCCTCTGAAAAACGTCCTCACTCTTCACGCGTATATCGAATAACACATAAGTCACCACTATGTTTTAGCACTCAACACATTGCAGTCATTCGTCCAACGCAATAATACAGGCTAAATGCTGAAAGCAATGTCGGTCACACGCTAACTGCTCCAAAAACACGTTAGCTCTCGTCACGAACGCCGTTCATTCAATATTCACGGAGCGTCTCGGGCTCTGTGTCGCAGCTGTAGTCCCCGACCACCCTACGCCGCCCACGCGCCAAGTCAAGATCCCACCTTTAGGGTTTGCGCTGCGGGCGAAACGCGGGACCCGCCCAGCGCCGGGACTACAGGTCCCAGAAGGCTGCGCGGCGGCGTCGCCGGGGGCCCGCACGCGCGCATGCGCAACGTCGTGACGCCGCGGCGGCGAGCGGGCGCTAGTGGCTGAGGCGGCGGGCCGCGGGCGGGGCGGGGCGGGCCGGCGGGCGGCGGCCTTTAGGGCGGAGCCGGCGCCCGCTCCCCTCAGTCGGCCGCGGTTAGCGGACGGTCGACTTCGGGCGCCCGTTTCTCTTCGTTCGTCCGCTCGGCGCTCGCTCTCGTGCGGAGCCGCGGCCGCCTGCCCAGCGCTCCCTGCGGGTCCCGAGCGCGGCGCCATGTCGGAGCCGGGCGGCGGCGGCGGCGAGGACGGCTCGGCCGGCCTGGAGGTGTCGGCCGTCCAGAACGTGGCCGACGTGTCGGTCCTGCAGAAGCACCTGCGCAAGCTGGTGCCGCTGCTGCTGGAGGATGGCGGCGAGGCGCCGGCTGCGCTCGAGGCGGCGCTGGAGGAGAAGAGCGCCCTGGAGCAGATGCGCAAGTTCCTGTCGGACCCCCAGGTCCACACGGTCCTGGTGGAGCGCTCCACGCTCAAAGGTGCGGGGCCGGGGCCGGGGCGGGGGCGGGGGCCGGGGCCGGGCGGCGGGGGCTGGGGGAACGGGACGCCGGACGCCGGGACGCCGGACGCCGGGACGGGAGCGGCCTCCGCGCTGCGGACGCCCTGCAGGGTGGGTCCCCGCGGCCGCCGGGCGAGGCCGGCGCCACACCCCCTGCCAGGCGGGAGTCCCGGGGGTGCCCCCTTCCGGGTCGCGGGGAACGGAGAGCGGGTGCCCCCGTCTTGCCGTCACGCAACACAATGGGATCGCTTTGTCTGCTCGGGCCTCAAGATGGCCGAGTTGGGTGGAGACAGCGTCTCCCGGGCTGAGCGCGGGCGGAGGCCGCATCCCGGCCTCCAATGTCACATGAGCTTTTCGGTTTCGATTTGGGGCCGGGCCGGGCCGTCCTCGCGAGGGATGGGTCAGGGGCCGACCCGCGGAGCCGTGCGCGGCCTGGGTGTGGGGGTCGGAGCTGACGGGGGCCCTGGCCGGCTCCCGAGCGTCCTGGCACTGCCCTGTGCGGACCCGGATGGGAGGCCCAGGGAGGGACAGACAGGGCCGACCAGGGCCGCGAGCAGAGCATCCCCGTTCCAGGTGGATGTGCGCTCCCAGGTCGGCCTCTAGGTCCTCACGGCGTCCTTGCCGTCTGGGTGTATCGCTCTCTCCGTCTGTCGCAGACAGGCTCGCGGAGATGACTCGCGCAAAGTCAGCAGCTCATTGCGCTCCCTGGACTGGAATCAGCATGTCCGTGTCCAGGACACTGCTGGGTTTCGCTAACCATACCTTTGTGTTTGTGTAATGCCTGGATGATCCTAATAGTGACCCTGTGATGTTTGAATTTCGTTTATGGAGTTTTTATTGTTTTATCATTACTATTACTATTAAGATTTTATTTTTCTGTCAGAGCGGGCACAAGCAGGGGGAGCAGCCGGCAGGAGGAGAAGCAGATTCCCCGCTGAGGAGGGACCCCAATGCGGAGCTCGGTCCCAGGCCCCTGGGATCATGACCTGAACAGAGGACAGACACTTAGCCGACTGAGCCACCCAGGCACCCCTAGCTGACAGATATTTTAAAGAGGGAGACTCTGGTTAGGCACCTACATGGGGAGAGGAGGCAAAAGATTTGCACATTCTAGCAGTCTCCTCTAATAGTGACCTTCCCAAAGCAAGGCTACATCCCTCTTGAGAATTGAGCTTGTCTTCAGGGAGAGTTCCTGGACTCCGCAGTACCACTTGGTAGTTGATGATGAGTGTATTTGACAGCGCAGAATGGGTGTGGCACTGGCCCGGGAACCCAGGGGGTGATGTTCAAGTAAATTTTACCCTTAGAACTAAGGGATTGGCCATTGTCCGAAGATGTTTGCCGTTGAGCTTCTGATAATCTCAAAACAAAACAGAACTGTAAAGTTCTGCCAATAAGGGGATTTATACTGTCTTACCCCCCTCACACACATATTTAATTTCTTTCTGATAGTTTGTTTCTTTCAAAGGCTATTTCAGAAGATGCTTCATTGTAGCCTCTTGTTTCTTTGAGAGGGTGAGAAGGTCAGAGTGTCTGAAAGATTCACATGGAATGTTAAAAGCAGATGAGCCATTCAGACATATTTACACTATTAATGTTTATGGTTTTCTGTTATGCTTGGGGTCATGTTTTCCAGCACGGAAACCATTAGTGTTAAAAAAAATATTTTTTTTTAACCCACCTACTCTTTCAGAAAGAGTATGTATTTAGTCGTGACAGAAAATTTAAAAGTATGTAGATAAAGAAAAAATCACTTGGAATCCTTTGACCCAGATATAACCAGTGTCAGCATTTTGGAATCTTTCTGGTTATTTTTCAATGAATATGCATTGTTTTATTAAAATATATTTTAATTTGTATGAAGTTGCTGTATTTTTAGTAGTTTGACCTTGGCTAATTCTTGATCATGTTTTCATTGCATAGTTTATATGTTAAAATCAGTGATTTCTACCTTGGGACTCAGTTTCTTTTTATGGAAAAAAAATTGTAACTTTTGTTTTTGCTTCTTGACTGCTCATCAATGATGGGCTTTTCTCAAACATTAGAACTGAACTTTGCTAAAATTATTGGGTGGAAGCCCTGTTTCTGTAGTATGTAATTTAGCAAAGCAAATGTCCAGCCATCCATGTCTTGGCTCCGTAATGACTTGCACTTTTGAACATTGAATAAGGAATGAGAGTGTCTAAAATTGAAATCTTACCTCATTCCTGTATTTATAAAAATAAAAAAAAAAGTATTTTTAGTAACTCAACCTGTCTGTAATTTATTTTTCACCTGAAAACTTTAAGGAAAGACTATATGGTTGCATCAGTCTTATTAGCATCCGGACTAAACTAGCATGATTTAGACAGAAGTACAGACCCAGGTCACTTGACTGGAGGGCTTTCCTCCAGGTGGTTTTTGAGTTAGCATTGGCTTTTGAACATTTAATCAAATGTGAGCAGCCATTAGCTAGTTACAGTAAAAATGTTTGCTTTATAATGTGGAAAACAAATCTAAATTCTTTAAAGTGAGTAAAGACTGTCAAGAATGAAGTGGCTCAGTGGGTTAAAGCCTCTGCCTTCGACTCAGGTCATGATCCCAGGGTCCTGGGATCGAGCCCCGCATCAGGCTCCCTGCTCAGCAGGGAGCCTGCTTCTCCCCCTCCCCTCTCTCTGCCTGCCTGTCTGCCTACTTGTGATCTCTGTCTGTCAAATAAATAAAAATAAAAATTTTTTTTAAAAAATGAATGAAGTCATAAGGAGCACCTAGGTGGCTCAGTCGTTAAGCATCTGCCTTCGGCTCAGGTCATGATCCTGGGGTCCTGGGATAGAGCCCCATGTCGGGCTCCCTACTCAGTGGGAAGCCTGCTTCTTCCTCCCCACTCCCCCTGCTTGTGTCTCCTTTCCCGTGCTCTGTCAAATAAACAAATAAAATATTTTTTTAAAAAGGATGAAGTTATAATTAGTGAACAGAGAAAATTACTTTTATTTTTTCCTCCCTAGACTTTTTTTTTTTAAGATTTTATTTATTTATTTGACAGATAGAGACCACAAGTAGGCAGAGAGGCAGGCAGAAAGAGAAGGGGGAAAGCAGGCTCCCCACTGAGCAGAGAGCCCGATGTGGGGCTCGATCCCAGGACCCTGGGATCATGACCCGAGCCGAAGGCAGAGGCTTCAACCCACTGAGCCACCCAGGCGCCCCATCCCTACACTTTTTATGGAAAGAATTTTCCAAACACTTGTCATTGAACATAAAGCATTTTTACATGAAGCTATATATATATTTAACCACCCCAGCTAACTGTAAAGTTTTCTGTTGAAGTACAGTATTTCTTAAAATGTAGAATAAAGATTGCGAATTTAAGTTTATTTTGATAATAAAGCATTGGAGAGTAGGTGGGAAGGGGAGTGTTAAATGATAGCTCCTCTGATTTGAAAAAGAGAAATCTTTTTTCTGTAATTCCTGGCCTGTAGAAAGTTGTTTTTTCATGGTGTACTTCTAAAATTACAACCAAAGAGAAGCTTATTACTTAATATGCGCCTTACAATTTTAATGATGTTCTGGAGCAGTTTTTACCTGGCGTGCATTTCTGGTTGGGTGGTAAAGGTTGGGGGCCGGGAAGAGATGCTGCAGCTTGCGGCTGGTTCCAGGAGGCTCCAGCTTGTTGGGGGCTTTTGTTTTTGTTTACATTTGGGTGTCTTAGGCTTGGTACTTTGTCCTTAAGACTGAAAATAATGGCTGCCTTTAGTCAGTATTTATCGTAAGCTTGGATTCTAGTTTTTCCCAACAGACATAATTCAGGGGGTTTTACCTCCTCTTCAGTAGTGCAGAGATGGCTAGGGACTAGAACATGAAAGAAACGTAGAACTTCTTACAGTCCTCAACTTCATAGAGATCCAGCAGTGTGGAAGGTTTAATGGGGAATATTTTTGTGGATTTTAAAAATTATTTTTCTGAGGACTTGTTTTCTCTAAAGGATGAAGAAATGATGACTACAAAGTATGCATTTCCGGCCTTTGCTTTGTCCCCAAAATGGTTAGTGAAATGGTTAGCAAATTCGCGGGAAGATTTTTCTGTGGCACCACACTGCCTTGAAGCCCAAGGCCAGGAGTCCCTGAGCCTGGGTTCCTACTGTCCTGTGCTGTCACACCGCGGGCGGGGGGCCCTGTACCCTTCATAGGACAAGCCAGTCTGCAGCTCACTAGGTTTGAATGTGTAGGGTAGCATAACAAATGGCGTTTATGGGCAGCAAAGGGAAAACCGTCATCACTTGTTTTAGAAAAGTAGAAAAGTAACGTTGGAGGGGAACTGTTTGCCAGTGTTGTCGCGCATTATGTGGTCTTTAACCCTCCGTTCCCCTTGCTAACGGTGCTGTGAACGGAAGTCTTCAGGTTGAAGAGAAAACTCAGACTTTCTCACCATGCCCTGAGCCTCGTGCCAGAGCAGGGAGTGGTTGTGGCAAAGAAGTCACAGCCCCTCAGAGGGAGGACAAAGGGGTGATGGGTGTCCAGGTGACAGGAAAAAGCACCAGATGCAAGAAAGGGGGACGCTAAAGCAAACCTGTGAGAGAAAAGGGAGAGAGCATCTATGATGGCGATCAACCAAAATAACGTGGCCTTCGTAGGTTTTGGATTTTAAGAGGAAAAGAAGATGAAAGATAAGGAGAACCCGGAATGTGTAACGAGGTGTTTGGTAGTTTGTGTGGGCCAAAGAGAGCTGTTGGCTGCCTTTGCTGGGTGGAGAAGACACTTGCCTCAAGGCTGGGAGGAAGGAGGGGGCAGTTGAGGGAATGACCAAGGAGCTGCGCTCCTCTTCCCTTGTGCGCTCAGTACCTTTTGTGAAACCTGCCCTGCCTGGGGGAGGAAGTCCAGTCTTCAGGTAATTGAATGCACATCTTTTTATGTTTCACTAAGCAAGATGTAACGCTCGCCTAATTCACAGGGTAATGATGGAAATCACTCTTAGTTTGAAATACATTAAACTGACCATTCAGAAATTTACACAGATTCATGCTAACTGACATTGTGAACATCTCTAGAAATACAACTCTCAGAAGTTAACCAAAGAAATGTCCACAGGTCACTAAATGTATATTAGTGTGGCTCTTAGCAAAGGACCTGGTGAGGCAGCTCCGCGCTTTCTGTCCCAGTACTTTGACTGCCGGCATGTACTCATGGACAGGACGCCACTAGGCTGTTAAGTATCGACCAGTAACGTTAGCAGCGGTAGCGAACAGATTCAGACTTTACTGAAAGCAGGATTGCCTGATGAAATATGCAGATTGTGTTAGCTATAAGCTTCTAAATATAGCAGGATTAGCAGCTTCTTTGTTACTAAGAATTAACTATCATGTGTCTTTCCCCTTCTGAACAGTTAAAAAAATGTTTCTGCAGAAGTAGACTGTTACACTATTATTATTTGGAAGATGTAATAATTTATAGGGAGGCAAAAGGTTAAATTATTTGATGGCACTTTATAAAACAATGAGGTTTTTTTCTGCTAGGAATCAGACATATTCAGACTTCATTTGATCTCTTTTTATGGAAAATATGCATTAAAAAACTAATGCAGAATATATTCTGTGACTTTCATAAATTATTATCATCAAAAGAAATTAGGGTCTTAACCAAGCAGTAGAGGACCCCTGTTGGATATCCTTGTCTGAGGACTGTGTTTGGGTGTGCCCTCCCGAGCTCTGGCAGAGTGCTGCTGCATTGCGGTATTCCCAGCACGGTGCTGGGAGCTGGGCGTTCCCAGCCCGCTGAGGTGGAGCAGAGCCGTGACTCATCTCCTGGCCCGCCGCCCAGTTCCTTTAACCCTGTTTGCATTAGGAAGTGCCGGCAGCAAGGTTAGATGCTGCATCCAGTTGGCACGTTTTCTGTGAGGTCTTATTGATTTAGATGGTGGATTTTGTCTTGGAGGAAGAAATGGTTCAAAGTTACGTCGTTAATTTCCTTTAATGATTACAAAATGTTATTTGCTGGTACTGTTTGGATGCTATTTTGATGATGCATATATTATATAATTCATAGGATAGGATTTGGAAAATTGAGGGAGAAAATATTTCATAATCCTACCACCCTGACAACTGTTTTAGTTTGGGAGTGTTTCTTTATGCTCCGTTCGTGTGCTTGCATTTTAGAAATTGCAGCCATCATGTGTGGTTGGCTATAGGCAGTGTGATCGGTCTTATGGTATATGCATATTTTGGTAGTTAGAAAACCCGATTGGTTTTGTTTAATTGTTTTTTGTTTGTTTGTTTGTTTTAGTTAGTCATTTCTTAAGAACAGCTAGGAAGTACCTGGCATACTAGAATAGTTGACCACCTCCTCTACTTCCTAAAATTATACTAAAAACAGTATTTTGGAGGAGTTATTGTCTTTTTCTTTTTTAAGATTTTATTTGACAGAGATCGCAAGTAGGCAGAGAGGCAGGCAGAGAGAGAGGAGGAAGCAGACTCCCTGCTGAGCAGAGAGCCTGACGCTATGCGATGTGATGTGGGGCTCAATCCCAGGACCCTGAGACTGTCATCTGAGCCAAAGGCCAGAGGCTTAACCCGCTGAACCACCCAGGTGCCCCGGAAGAGTTATTGTCTTAAAAGATATACTAATATTTTTTTATCTTAAAAGATATACTAATATTTTTTTATCTTTCAGTGTAAACTTTGTATTTGTTTCATCTTAAAGCTAATGAAGTAAATAGCTTTTGCTCAGACTTTATATACCCAGATTTTCATATTTGTTTGTGCTTAAAGAAACTTTTTTTTTAATTTTTTTAAAAGATTTTATTTATTTATTTGACAGAGAGAAATCACAAGTAGTTGGAGAGGCAGGCAGAGAGAGAGAGAGGGGGAAGCAGGCTCCCTGCTGAGCAGAGAGCCCGATGCGGGACTTGATCCCAGCACCCTGAGATCATGACCTGAGCCAAAGGCAGCGGCTTAACCCACTGAGCCACCCAGGCGCCCCTTAAAGAAACTTTTTATAGACCACCTAATTTAATATCCCACCCCCTCCTCTGCTGCCCATTGTATTCACTTTTTACTTTTTTTAATCTTAATCCTAGTATAGTTAACATACACCATTACGACTAGTGTCAGTTACAGTATGGTGAGGCGTCGCTCAGTGTTCACCGTGAACGCACTCTTCACCTTTCGCCTGTTTAACCACCACCCCCCGCCCCACTCAGCTGCCCGTTTTCCAGAGGAAGAAAAATGACTAAGATCACGAAGTCTCTGCCTTGCTGACATCATGACGTAAAAGTGAAGGTGAAGCACACATATCGCGTTACTCCTCGGGTAGAAATTTTTGCAGATGATTGCTTAGCAGTGCGTCATTGCTGAGACGGTTCAGCTGGGGCATCAGTGCTAGAGCTGGAGGTTCGGATTACTTCCCGTTCTGACAGATTTTAATTTTTCAGTTACGGTTTTTAATTATTTAAAAATTTTGTTCAGGGGCATATAGGCGGCTCCATCAGTTAAGTGTCTGACTGTTGATCTCAGCTCAGGTCTTTATCTCAGGGTCATGATTTCAAGTCCTGCATTGGGTTCCATGCTTAGCCTGGAGCCTACTTTATTTTTATTTATTTATTTATTTATTTATTTATTTTAAAAAGATTATTTATTTATTTATTTGTCAGAAATCACAAGTAGGCAGAGAGGCAGGCAGAGAGAGAGAGAGAGAGGAGGAAGCAGGCTCCCCGCTGAGCAGAGAGCCCGATGCGGGACTCGATCCCAGGACCCCGAGATCACGACCCGAGCCAAAGGCAGCGGCCCAACCACTGAGTCACCCAGGCGCCCCATGGAGCCTACTTTAAAAAAAGAAAGAGGGATGCTTGGGTGGCTCAGTTGGTTAAGCAGCTGCCTTCGGCTCAGGTCATGATCCCAGCATCCTGGGATCGAGTCCCACATTGGTCTCCTTGCTCCACAGGGAGCCTGCTTCTCCCTCTGACTCTGCCTGCCACTCTGCCTGTGCTCGCTCTTGCTCTCTCTCTCTCTCTCTCTGACAAATAAATAAAATCTTAAAAAAAAAAAAAAGAAAGAAATTTTGTTCACATGCATCTTGAGCTATCTTACTATTGAATTCCAGTAAGCCTTTTTTTTCCCCTAAGATTTTATTTGACACAGAGAGACACAGGGAGAGAGCAGACACAAGCAGGGGGAGTGGGAGAGGGAGAAGCAGGCTTCCTGCCAACCAGGGAGCCCGATCCCAGGATCCTGGGATCATGACCTGAGCTGAAGGCAGATGTTTAATGACCCAGCACCCAGGCGCCCCCTTAATTAAAAAGTTCGATTTCTAAAATGACTAGTGTGCATGCTGTTCACTGCATGGAACGCACCATGGTCCCTGCCCTGCAGGAGCTCACGTTCGGGGAGGAAGATGCATTCACAAATTGATCCCAGAGCGGGTCCTGAAGCCTGAAGAGTGGTGTGACAGCGGAGGGGAAGGCTCGGTGAATGCCTCTCCGTGACCCTGGGGATGTTCGTTGATAATGATTTTCTTGATGGTTGTGTGCACTTTGTGGGGTGCTTGACGAGGCGCTGTGCTGGGAAGGACCCTGGGTTTGGAATCACAGACTTCTGAATTCTCACTTTGTCCTTTTCCAGACACGTGTTTGGGGGCAGTTGACTTACATTTCTCACTTGGACATGGGTAGAAGGAATCATGCCAAGCCCCGCAGTGCTGTCATGAATGTTACATGCGTGACAGACCTGCAGTCCTTGGGAAATAAAGTGCCTGTCCCTCGTGAGCGTTGAGCAAACACCTGACCAGAATACCCAGAGTGGGAAGTGGAGAGTGCCTTCTGTGCTGGGAGCCCGAGGGAGGAGACTGCCCCGAGGGAGGAGACTGCCCTGAGCGGGCGGTGAGCAGTGGCACAAGGGCACCACCTCGCACTCCAGGGGGCCAGACCCTGCTCTGGTGCCTCCCACACCCCCGGGCAGGCCAGTGCCTCCCGACTTACCGGAAAAGGAATGGAGGTGCAGAGAAGTTAACTCCCTTGCCCAGGATCACACAACAAAGTGCCTGGGCCAGGAGTCAGGGGAAAAAGTGGGAAAAATAGGTAGAGCCGAGTCATATGGGGGTTTAAATGTTGGGGGTTGGGTGAGGAGTTGATACTGACATGAATTTGATATCCTATTTATTACAATTTGTAGAGGATGTTGGTGATGAAGGAGAAGAGGAAAAAGAATTCATTTCCTATAATATCAACATAGATATTCATTACGGAGTTAAGTCCAATAGGTGAGTAGTGTGGATATACTGTTACCTTGGATTATAAGCTTGTAAGAATTGAATGTAGATCTTAATTGACTCAGACGAAGACATTAAGAAAACACTCAAGAATTTAGATTAATTCATGTATTGAATCACCTTTGATTTTCATATGCTGAAATTCAGAGGATTTCCAAGTCAATATAAATTCTGAAAGATTTTTATTTTAATTGCTATGTCATGGCATCCATTTTAGGTTTGAGCCAAAATGTACTTAACATGTGTAATAATAATTCTCAGATTATATCTGAATTTTCTTTTTTGTAAGTAACTAGTAAAAACCTAGTAAAGGTTGTTAGGTAGAGGTCTCATTCTTTTTGGTATCAATCCCTAAAGAAAGCATTACTGGTTCAGATGCGGTATGTCACTGAAGTCTTTAATGCATGACTAGAGTTCTCCACCTTCTAGAAAACTGGTGTCAATTTACATTCCAGTAGACAGATCCAAATTTAAATATGTAAATGTTTAATTGTACTGCTTCAGCTTTTTAAAACATTTTATTTTGAATAATTTCAAGCCTACTAAAGAGTTGCATGAATTCTCTACAATTGATATCAGATGTCGGTTGTTAACAAAGTCACATTTGCATCATCACTCTTTTTCTTGAACCATTTGAGAGTTGGTTATAGGCAACCTGCCCCATTACCCCTAAATACTTCAGTGTATTTCCTAAGAACAAGGACGCTTCTATTCACAGCCTTGATACAATTTTTAAGTTCAGGAACTACTGGCATAGTACTAGGCACCATGTGCACGCGCATACTGTTTCAGTAACGTCCCTGACCGTAATTCTCCCTTGACCCAGAATCTCATTCTATGACTTTCGTGATACTGACATTTTTGAGAAGCACAGACCAGGGACGATTAGATTTGTCTGTGCATTTTTGGCAGGGTACTGTTACGGCTTTTCCTTCTCAGTGTGTCATGTCGGGAGGTTTCAATGACTTTTTAGAATGAAAAAGTATCATGTGTAAAGGACTGGCCTGGAAATGGGAAATTTAAATAATTTTTTTTTAACTCTTCATTTAACCATGTTTGAGCGCCTGTTATGTGTAAGATGTGGCAGTAGGTATGCAGAGAAATAAAACCTGGTTCCCAAAAAGCTTGTGGTCTTTGGAGAGAAGGCTCAGCACATACACAACTGACTGTACCACTTGGCAGAATCTTAGGGGCACAGAATGGCATGAAGCACAGAGATTGGAGAGAGGTTCTGTTCAGGGGAGGCCGCGTGGAAGAGCTTATGCCAGAATTGGGTTTTGAAGGTTATTTGGAATTTCAGCAGATGAATGTAGATTTCTTAAACAAAGACACAGTGGCATGTCACGGTTAGAGAATGGGACATCATTTTAAGCTTTGTCTTGGGTGGGGAAGAGGGTGCATAGCAGGAGGTAAAACTGGAAGAGTTTATTTAGGCCAGGCTGTGGGGGGGGGGCTGCAGTGCCCTCTTGCCACTTTAACCTGTGGGTGACTATTGTTTACTAAAGCCTATATATCACTTAGTGCCATAAAGAAATGGTACAAACTAGCATATGATCAGATTTAAGTATATCATGGCTTGTAACTTGCAGTTATTAGGGAGGGTCATTTGAGTGAGGCCGAGATCATGAACTCAACCTATATATTAGACGAATTAACTTTGCCTGGTTTCGTGGTCATACGCCAAAACCTTAACCTTGATTCAGTTTCTCTCACCTGAGTAAAGAAAGATAAGCAGTGCGTTTCCCTATTAGAAAAGCAACTCTTAAACATGCTCTTGATGTGACTTTTAAAGAATGACACTCTAATGAATTTTTAATTCGTGTGCTACACACAGTTAATAAAACTGATTAGGAATGAGACTCTTTGTCCTAATTTCTTCTTTTGCTTTCTTCTAGCTTGGCATTCATTAAACGTACTCCAGTAATCGATGCAGACAAACCGGTGTCTTCTCAGCTTCGAGTCCTCACGCTCAGTGAAGACTCGCCGTACGAAACCTTGCATTCGTTCATCAGCAATGCGGTGGCTCCTTTCTTTAAGTCCTATATCAGAGAGTCTGGCAAGGCAGACAGGTAAACACCATTTTTCCTCTGTCGGTTTGAAGACACCATGAAAGATAATGTGAAATTTGGGAACTGGGAGGGCAAAGCTAGTGAACCCAGAGGATATAAGTCGGTTGCATTAATAAGATGTATATTACTAATGTTTGACAGACGTAGAATAATAGGATCTTTTGGAGACCAGCAGCACACTGAAGTTTGAAGTGTTTGTTAACCTTTTTAGGGATGGTGATAAAATGGCTCCTTCTGTTGAAAAAAAGATCGCAGAACTTGAAATGGGGCTCCTTCACTTGCAGCAGAATATTGAAATTCCAGAGATCAGCCTTCCAATTCATCCCATTATTACAAATGTTGCAAAACAGTGTTACGAACGTGGAGAAAAGCCAAAAGTTACAGACTTTGGAGATAAAGTTGAAGACCCAACTTTTCTCAATCAGTTACAATCGGGAGTTAACCGCTGGATCCGAGAAATTCAAAAAGTAAGAGCATGGTATTGAGTGTGTTGTATAAGGTGCTTTGCTTTTTACTGTCTCTGGAAAACCGGTTTGAGTTTTTGTCAATGAGGTGAAGAGTCCGGTGACGTTAGCAGTGCTCTCCGGGGTCCGGACAGTGCGTGGGTGTTTAAATATTAACCTTGAGAGAGTGTTGATCCCAGCGGTCTCACACCTCTGCCTTCACTTACTCAACCACTTACAATTGACAGGGAAGGAAATCTACTTGAAATATAAAGATTACATTGTAATGCATGTGTCTAGTTAATGATACTTCTCTACCTTTATATAGTGAATGCTCTTAAATATTATCTATCCTTAAAGGTGACCAAACTTGATCGAGACCCTGCCTCAGGAACAGCCTTGCAGGAAATTAGCTTTTGGTTAAACTTGGAACGTGCGTTGTACCGCATACAGGAGAAACGAGAGAGCCCAGAAGTTCTCCTTACTCTGGATATCTTGAAACACGGCAAGCGTTTCCATGCCACTGTCAGTTTTGACACTGACACAGGTAAAAACTGGAAGTAGTAATGTGATTGGTAAATTACAGATCTGGCTTTCGTGAGATCTTATGGAGAATGTCAGTGAAAGTTAACATATGGACCACCAGATGACTTTCCCACATGACTTTCTTCTTCTTCCGACTTTTGAGAACATAAGTCTATTTCTGGGTCCGAGTAGTGAGCCCCAGGAGTGTCCGTCCTGTTTCTCAGTTACTTGGCTCCTCGAGTAGATCGTACTTCTTAATACGAAGTCAAGTGTACATTTGACAATCCAGACAGGAAGACGGTTGACATTAAGCAGAAGTTATTTGCCCACAGGACTGTAGAAGGAGAGCTGGACGTGCTTTCTCTTCCTCTTGCACCCGCCTGCTTCTCCCCATTCTCTGTCTTCCCCCTTGTGCTGAAAGTGGTCAAGATAGATTCAGTTTTCTGTATGCACAGCAGTGTGCAGTATTAGCACACACTGGGTGCTCCAAGGTTTGGATGACCAGGCATGGTTAGGCATTTCTCTACAGCTCTGCTGGAGCAAGGAACTGGGGCTGCAGTACTCGTCATGTTCTTTTCCTACCCCTCCAAAAAAGGCGTGCCGCCCACATTTTAAATGTCAGTGGAGGTGCCAGGTAGAAATCCTCTGGTTGTGTGGATCACATGATCTGTTACCTGGGCATTCACTAATGCCGGAAGGTAATGCCTTGAAATTTTGTTTCTAAATACCTCTGACACTTCTATTTCTTTCCTAATACTTACTTACTTTCTTTCTTTCTTTCTTTCTTTCTTTCTTTCTTTCTTTCTTTCTTTCTTTCTTTTAATCTTCTGCTGGAGGTGTCAGAAGGTAGACTAGACCCAGGTGCTTCTGGGATTCTCTGTCCATAACACACTCCGTTCACACGAGCCATAGGTGTACCACTTACATTTTAGTGTTCCTAAGGATGATAATGTTGTAGTTTTTCTAAACTTACTGTTACTTAAAGAACATTTAGATGATAGAGAAAGCAATGAAATCCTTGGGGCCATCACCC
The DNA here is from genome assembly GCF_964662115.1 of Mustela nivalis. Lineage (NCBI taxonomy): Eukaryota > Metazoa > Chordata > Mammalia > Carnivora > Mustelidae > Mustela > Mustela nivalis. Next base: position 4,346,087 of record NC_139025.1, on the reverse strand, counting down.
ACAGCCTTTGGAGTATGTGTGAGTTGACTGATACTCTTTAAAAAGCAACAAGACCATCCATTAATTAATAGAGGATCATCCTGTTAATGACATGTTCCTTTTTGTCAAATATCGTAGATAGTTTCTGTGTCACTGACTCTTCTGCAACAACAGAATGTTCCGTGGTGAGGCTGTATTTCAGTTTACTTACCCAGGGTTAAGCTGTAAGCAGTATCCTCTTGGTTGTATTCCTTTTTCCTAATGAAGGTGTGGTAGACCTATAGCATTATACCTGTGTTACCTCCTATAAAAACCATTAACCGTTTCTCTGTTAACCTAGGTCTAAAACAGGCTTTGGAAACAGTGAATGACTACAATCCTCTGATGAAAGATTTTCCTCTGAATGATTTGCTATCTGCCACTGAGCTGGACAAAATAAGGCAGGCCCTTGTTGCAATCTTCACCCATTTGAGAAAGATCCGAAACACAAAATATCCCATTCAGAGGGCTCTGCGTTTGGTGGAGGCAATTTCAAGAGACTTGAGTTCTCAGTTACTCAAAGTACTGGGCACCAGAAAATTGATGCATGTTGCTTATGAAGAATTTGAAAAAGTAAGTTTTAATATATCAGAAAACCCACCTCAGGGCACGGAGATGAAAACATGCTGTAATAATAAGCTTCCTTTTGTAAATTATATCCTAGGTTATGGTCGCATGCTTTGAAGTCTTTCAGACTTGGGATGATGAATATGAGAAGCTTCAGGTGTTACTGAGAGACATTGTCAAAAGAAAAAGGGAAGAAAATCTGAAGATGGTTTGGCGAATCAACCCAGCTCACAGGAAGCTCCAGGCCCGCCTTGACCAGATGAGAAAGTTTCGACGCCAGCACGAGCAGCTGAGGGCTGTCATTGTCAGGGTCCTGAGGCCACAGGTATGTATCACATTTGTAAAATACGTTCATGGGTTGTTTTTATAACCTGCTTTCTTTTTCTTAGAATGCACACTTCTGTTCTGCAGCAGATGCCTCTCGAGTTCCGTTTGCACCCTTTCACTGTCCCCTTGACAATATGGTGACTCTGTATTTTCACAGTAAATCTTCTCCATCCATTCATCCCTCCTCCAAAAATGCATGGACCCTAGAGCCAGACTTCCTGGGTTTTAATTTAAGATAAATTCCACTGTTTAATGAGCTGTGTGACTTGGACGTGTTTCTTAACCTTTTTCCCAGATGCCTCATTCATAATCGCATATGTCAGAGATTTATATAAAAGAATTAAATGACTCCTTTTCTTTGTACATGCTTTTGCTTTTTTTTCTTCTTAATTCACCTTTTGTCTTCATCAGTGATTTTCTTCCTTTAAAAAATCCAGTCCTGGGTGCCTCAGTGGGTTAAAGCCTCTGCCTTCGGCTCAGGTCATGATCTCAGGGTCCTGGGATCGAGCCCCACATCGGGCTCTCTGCTTGACAGGGAGCCTGCTTCCGCCTCCCTCTCTGCCTGCTGCTTTGCCTTCTTGTGATCTCCCTGTCAAATAAATAACATCTTTAAAATAAAATAAATATATATATTTTTAAACGTACAATTATAATGTGATGAGGAAGTATTTATTGGTGACAAGGCTGTGGAACCTCCAACTCTGGGTGACTGTTGTGTGTGTTGATAATTGTAGGAAATTCTAGATTTTAGTTAGGAGTTAGTGAAAGTAATAATGATGATCTCTGCCAAACAAGTTCCCAAGACATCTGGGAACCCAGATCAAGGCCCCTGCCCAGCTTTGTAATCCTGCGGGAGTGTGGGCAGGAGTCATGCGGGGAAGTCTGACACTTCCTGAGGCAATGCCCGTGCCCTGCGCTGCTCCCCAGTGCTTCAGGGAGCTGAAGGGGGGAGTTCTTCCCTGTTGCTGTAGCCTTTCTCTGTCCCTCCGCTGTGGGACTTACCCACGGATTATAATTCAAGTTTTAAATGTCGAAAAGGAAGGCTATTTACATTGGATACTGTTTATATGTGGCGCTCTTGTGACTTATTGAGCTTTCCAATGCATTTTAATTGTAGACAAAACTTTGAAGAGGCAAGTACCCAAAACCCAGGTTTTAACATGTTATTTTAGCTTAAGAACTGCAACTGCATTGTCAGAAGAGCTTTACACAGGAAGTTAGAACATACTGTGTCATACTCCTCACAGCTCTGTTGCACTCTGGTTATAAAACACTTGGCCAAAAGTTAGGAACACACAGCCAGGACCGGCTGTGTTGTGTGGTGTGTGCTCCTGGTGTATAGTCAACAACAGTCTTTGTGCGATCAACTTTGTCACAAATCCTCCTCTTTCAGGTCACAGCAGTTGCCCAGCAGAACCAGGGAGAAGTCCCTGAGCCTCAGGACATGAAAGTAGCAGAGGTCCTCTTCGACGCGGCCGATGCTAATGCGATTGAGGAGGTCAACCTTGCGTACGAGAACGTCAAGGAAGTGGACGGTCTGGATGTCTCCAAAGAAGGCACGGAAGCTTGGGAGGCTGCCATGAAGAGATACGATGAGCGAATCGACAGGGTAGAGACCCGGATCACTGCTCGCCTTAGGGATCAGCTCGGCACAGCCAAGAATGCAAACGAGATGTTCAGGATTTTCTCCAGGTTCAACGCACTCTTCGTCAGGCCTCACATCCGTGGGGCCATCCGTGAGTACCAGACCCAGCTCATCCAGCGTGTGAAAGATGACATCGAGTCTCTCCATGACAAGTTCAAGGTCCAGTACCCACAGAGTCAGGCGTGTAAGATGAGCCACGTGCGCGACCTGCCCCCCGTGTCGGGCTCCATCATCTGGGCCAAGCAGATCGACCGCCAGCTGAGCGCCTACATGAAGCGTGTGGAAGACGTTCTGGGCAAGGGCTGGGAGAACCACGTGGAGGGCCAGAAGCTGAAGCAGGACGGGGACAGCTTCCGCATGAAGCTCAACACTCAGGAGATCTTCGACGACTGGGCCCGGAAGGTGCAGCAGCGCAACCTCGGCGTCTCGGGGCGCATCTTCACCATTGAGAGCACTCGCGTCCGAGGCCGAACCGGAAATGTCCTGAAGCTGAAAGTTAACTTCCTTCCAGAGATCATCACGCTTTCCAAAGAAGTTCGAAACCTCAAGTGGCTTGGTTTCCGAGTCCCACTGGCGATCGTGAACAAGGCTCACCAAGCAAACCAGCTGTACCCGTTTGCCATCTCGCTGATCGAGAGCGTGCGCACCTACGAGCGGACCTGTGAGAAGGTGGAGGAGCGGAACACCATTTCCCTCCTGGTGGCCGGCTTGAAAAAGGAGGTGCAGGCTCTGATCGCGGAGGGCATTGCACTGGTGTGGGAATCCTACAAACTCGACCCATACGTGCAGCGCTTAGCGGAGACTGTCTTCAACTTCCAAGAAAAGGTGTGTTGTAATTTACTGCCCCCCGCCCCGCAGGGTCCCGGGAATGAACTAAATGCAGTAACGTCACTCCCATGAACGCAGTAGTTCTCCCGTGGGAGCCTTCCTCATGGGGAGAGCACCGGGCCATGTGAGCTGAAGGGGAGAAGCAGCCCTTTTACTTGCTGGGCTGTGTGATGGTGGTGGGGCAGACCGTTAAGTAACAGCCTGAGTTTAGAAACCAGTGGGGAGGGGAAGGACGTGGGAGTCTGACCAAGTGACATGAGAGCTTTATTACTGATGCAGCTGCACGGACGACAGGGCTCTGCAGTCGTGGCCCTTGCTGTCAGTCCACTCCAGACCCACTCCTTTCCCAGACCCTAGTGCGCCTGGGCAGTTGTAAGCCTCCTGGCTCTGAGCCTGCTGCTGGGAGGCAGGTCCGAGCCAGGGTGTGCATCTAGTGCTCATGCCGGTGCTTAGCGAGAGAAGGCACGGAGCAGGCCCGTCAGATTCCTGTACCCAGACTGCTCGGAGGTCCCCCTTCCCTCCTGAGAATATAGGAGTGAGGACCCCTGGGTAAATGGGATTGGCTATTCCTGGAAGAACTCCTTTGCCTTAAATATATATCAATTGAGAAATACACATAAAAGTAAAGGGATATGTGAATGGAGTTTTAAATATTCGATGCGCCTTCCCTTAGGTGGATGACCTGCTGATCATCGAAGAAAAAATAGACCTGGAGGTCCGCTCGCTGGAGACTTGCCTGTACGACCACAAGACCTTCTCCGAGATCTTGAACAGAGTCCAGAAGGCCGTGGATGACTTGAATCTGCACTCCTACTCCAACTTGCCCATCTGGGTCAACAAGCTTGACATGGAGGTGCGGGATGGCTGGTTACCGCACTTTTTGGTCGTTTACTTTCAGCCCGATTTTATACGCTTACTAGTTTTTCCCTGAAAAGCATTTTCCCATAGAAGTTACCAGCAGTAGTCCCGTTGCTTCTCAGGAAATCCCATTTAGCTAAGGGTGGCACTGAGCTGTGGAACTAGCAACGCTCCTGTCCGATCCAGGTTGCAGGTGGTCAGGTGGGGGGGTCTCTTCATCTTCTGAATACGTGACAGCCTCCGTCCTGCCTTCCCTGCACACCCAGTAACGTAGGGGTTCTCCCGGGCCCTCGTCTCCAGGCATCCTTCTCTGACATGCTGCCCCTTCTCCACCACCCAGTTTAAAAAGAAATGCCTAGGGGTGCCTGGCTGGCTCAGTTGGTAGTCCACGAGACTTTAGACCTCTGGGTCATGAGTTCAGGGCCCATGTTGGGCCAAGAGCTTAATTAAAAAAGAAAAGAAATGCCTTCCTTAATTAAAAAAAAGAAATGCCTAGCAACCAGATATGTCTTACTCCTGGTGTAGAGGAGTGGGGCTCCCCCTTACAGAAGTATGTGGAGAGAGGGAAGTACTTGTGTGCAGCTGTGCATGTGTTTAAAACATATTTACCACCCACGTGGCTTTCTCGTTGGTGGGTGTCAGCATCTGCGGAGAGCTACTCAGTGGGCAGCTCTGAAGTACCTTAGTTATCCATTTAGGGAGAAAGGAAGAGAAAACCTGTGACCCACAAAGGTACAGCGTATCCACACACAGAGCACTCCCAGGGAAATTTCACAAAGCCCACTCTCCGAATCTACTGGAAGTCTCGTGCTTTGCCACTGCAGCCTTGACAGCATTCCCAGGAGGGACAGACTGCACAAAGACACACAGATGTCCCCTTCATGGAACATTCACTTATATCATTCCATATCAGAAGACTTTCTTCTTTACTTGTTAAAGGAGAATGGGCGCCTGTGTCTGCTGACAGATGTTACTTGGTCTTACCTGGTCATGGTTTTGCAGTACGTACAAACACAGAACCACCATGTCACATACCTCAAGCTAATGTTGTGTGTCACTTATACATCAGGCTTATTCTCCAGACTGTAGATTATTAGTTTTATCTCTGAGACTACCAGGACAACACTTTTGTTTTGTAAATTTTCTAGTGAGTTGAGCAAACAGCAAGACCTTGACTGCATCTAGGTTCATCTCCTTGTCCCTTACAAGTCAGAGGGTTGGTGATTGGGTTAGCGCCCAGATGGAGGTCGTGTTCTCTGAGGCTGGGAGAGAGACCTAGTGAGGTGGGGATCCAGAGTAAGATGAAGGGTGGGGTTGTTGTGCTTGGGCTGAAGCATTAGCTTCCTACCTGACGTGCTCGTTAAGCTACCTTTTGGAAGAACACTGGTCTTTCATCCTGCTTTCTCTGTAGATTGAAAGAATATTGGGCGTGCGCCTACAAGCTGGCCTGAGAGCTTGGACCCAGGTGCTGCTTGGACAAGCTGAAGATAAGGCAGAAGTTGACATGGACACAGACGCGCCTCAAGTTAGTCACAAGCCTGGCGGAGAGCCAAAGATTAAAGTGAGTATTTCCCGTAGCATCCAGTCTGCTGGTCAGTCAGACAAAGGGTGCTTCCCTGGAAAAGTACCAATGAGAAAGTCACTTAACAGTGAAGAAACCTAACAGACACCCCCTCAGCCAGGGGACCAAAGTTGGCGTCACCAGAGCTGTCTCGTGCTCATTGTTTTACCCCAGCAGTGTGTGCGACGTGGTGACATGGCCGCTTTCCCCTTGGTCTTTGTCCTCACAGCTCCTAGACTTATTCTGACCATGAGAAAAGAGTGTCAAGGTCATGAAAGACAAGGAGAAACTGAGAAAATGTCAGAGGTTGGAAGGGATTAAGGAACTGTGACTACTGTGCATGCTGTGGGGAACCTGGGAAATCGAACTGAAGTCAGTATTTTAGTTAGTAGTGTTGTGTCAGTGTCGACTTGTTTGGTAGTTGTACTATGTTAGATGGCAACATTAACAGGAGCTGGTAAAGGGTATATAAAATCTCTTCGTATTTTCTTTGCAACTTTTCTGTAAGTCTAAAATAATTACAAAATTGGAAGTTTTTTAAAAGTGGGAAATCGTATTTTTATTTATTTATTTATTTTTAGATTTTATTTTATTTATTTGAGAGAGAGAGAAAGAGCACAAGAGGAGCACAGAGGGAGAAGCAAACTCTCCACGGAACTGGGAGCCCATGCTGGACTTGATCCCGGGACTCTGGGATCATGACCTGAGCCAAAGGCAGTCACTTAACTGACTGAGCCACCCAGGTGCCCCATGAGAGTGGGAAATTTTAGAAAAAATCTACATGGGATAAAACAGTCTCTGCTTTCTAAGCATACGTGCAAGAAATCATTTCAAGAACCCAGTATAATCTGTACAAGGAGAAGTTTAGACCGATACTAAAATGTCACTTTTCACAAAATCTCAGCATCTCGTGGAAGAATGACTAGCACAGTGGTCACCACTCTGGACAGCAGTCCTTGTCTCCAAGCCACCAGTTTCCCATTTGAGTGAAGAGACCAGCTGAGGCCAGCAGGCCTTCTAGAAAATTGTGTTAGTTCAGGCTGTGCAAATAGATCGTGTCTGCTAGTGTGGACGTTGGTTACAAACGTGTCTGCCGCATAGTAGTTCAGTAAGCCATGCATTTGCCTTACATAGTTCGTGTTAGATTTACCCCCCAAAGTCTCAGAAAACAGAAGCCTAAAAGAACAGAAGGTAGAAACTTTGATGTAGGAGAAACAATTGGCTGTTTTTTGTTTCCCCAGGTGTTACCTTCTCGTTTTTTTCTCTTAATGCTTGAAAAGTGTTTTCACTGTGAAATATTACATATATTTATCCCCAGAGCCTACTTTTTTTTAAAATACAGAGATGCAAAAAAGCAAATGAGTATGTCTAAGCTAGAGCAGTTATCTCATGGAAATGGGGTCGGAATTCCTGCTTAGCTTAAAGCAGACACTGGCAGGCGGCATGGCCTCACCTTGGCCTATAAACCTGCCTCCGGGCAGTGCGTGTCTGACAGCTCGTGCCAGCCTCGGTCCCGGCATCGGTGGCACAGGGTTCTCGGATCCCGGGGTCGCTGTGTCGGAGATCAGCCAGCACATTCAGTCAGACGGTGCTCCATTCTGCGGTGTTACATATTCACCGAGGTACAGGGGACCCAGGAGGAGCCTCAGCAGTGCCTGCCCCCTGACTCTTTATGTTCCTCTAGAGAGGTGCGAAATACACAAGGCCACGTTCTCTAATCAGGTAACACATTCATGGTTCAGACTGGAGTAGGTTAATAACATTTAGAGTGTGAAAGTGTTGTGTGTCAAAACTATTTTTTTTTACTTAAAAAGCACTTATATCAAGAACATTTCTCTGAAATGATTCTAATGCTTTGTACAATCAGAAAAAAAAAGCTATAATTTGTATACTTTATACCCACTTTCAAATTTCAGGATTCGTAGCACCTGATTTTCCTTGAGGTGATTACTGAGCGACAGCGACACACACATGTGTTCAGTACCATTTAATTGAAAATGGCTCCTGGAGACATTCACCAGTTTATTAGTATGTTAGAATCACACCTGCGTAATAGGTTTTTAACCACAAAACCACATACCTCACTAATACTGACTCTGACATCACAAATGCATAAAAGCCAGTTTATTGAAACCAATTGCTGAGTGAGAAATGAAATCTTTGTCTTACAGAATGTTGTTCACGAGCTAAGAATAACCAATCAGGTCATCTACTTGAATCCGCCGATCGAAGAGTGCAGGTACAAGCTGTATCAGGAAATGTTTGCCTGGAAGATGGTTGTGCTGTCTCTTCCCCGGATCCAGAGTCAGAGGTACCAGGTGAGCCTTCCCGGCACCCTCACCATGACCCCTCAGACCGGGCCTCCCCGGGGCTCTGTGGCACCACCGCTCCGTCATGCCTCTTTAAATTCTGCTGCTGTCTGTCTTCTCAGTCTGCACACTTGGGGTCCAGCACTCCAAGGGAAAGCAGAGGAGGCTTGTGTGAGCTGACAGTTTTCCTGGGCTGCCTTTCCGAATAGTTGCCTCTGCAATTCCGATCTTGGTAGTCTCGTAGAAGTTCCCTCCATGAAGTTCTCTGGGAATTTTAATTCTGGTTCCTCCCCACCCCCACTTACTATAGAGGTTTTCAGATACACGTGAAACTAGGAGTCTCGTGAACTCACACCAGCCTGCTTTGTTTATTATCATGTGGTCAATTTAAATTTTGATCCCTCTCCGTCCATCAGATTATTTCAAAACAGATCCTAGATACACTCTTAATAATGTGCTTCTGGAGCAAAAGGAAAACCCAAAAGACTAGGTAGTCCTTGGTCTCTAAGTAGTATTACTTCACATAAGCAGATCTCCATAGCCTGTGACTCCAGCTCTTCTAGAAACTGTTAGCTTTGGACCAGACGCAACATGGGCTGAGTCCTTAGAATTTTTTGCTGTAGCAACCACCTATGGACTCACAGTCCTGACAGTGATGAGCCCAAACTTGGCAGTGACCAGCTAATCGGGACCCAACTGTGAATACTGGTTCCTTCCACTCTGGGCAGTCTGTACAGACTGCAGGATATTTCTTGTCACGTCCTGTTTTTAGCCAGCCATGTTTCTGTTCGTCTCCACATGTGACGGAAGTGAAACCCCCCCCCTCTTCCGCTGGGTCCCATGCCCTTGTCTGTGGCTCAGTCTCCTGAATAAGCCTGACCCCTGTCACCCTCTAGCCATCTTACTTCTTGGTTCTCTTGGTAAAAACATAGAGGACTTGTCTACACACCTGCTCCAGGTCCCTCCTGCTCAGACGTGAGGGTCCCCGGCCTTTCCCTGTCACTGTGGCCGGCTTCTCAGCCCGGAGAAGTGGCAGTGGCAGGCCGTGACGGGTGCGCACCCCCTCCTGCCGGGTATGCTTGTTCCTCTGTCCTGCTTTTCCTCCCACTCACGGGCCAGTCTCCTCTGCTGGCTCCTCTTTGGCTCTCCTCCCTCCAGCCTCTACCTCTCTCTGTGTGCTGCCCACTCCAGAACTCTGTCCCACACAGTCCACTCACTGAGTGCTGGCCATGCGTAACAACTCCGTTCTCACATCTCTAGCCCAGCCTTTGTCTTGACCTCCAGACCCATCTCTCCTGCTGGCTCCCGGGCGTCCCCACCAGACTGATGGGTGCCACACACTGAGCGCACCTCCGACCCCTCCCTCAGACTTGCCCCCACGCCCAGTCTTTCCTTTCCCTACCTTCAGCCCACTCAGGCCCAAGTCAAGGAGTCACCCTGGCCGCTCACTGTCTCTGTCTTCAAAATCAGTCTTGATCTTTTTTGCCCACATCCACTGATACCACCAGTCCAAGGTACTGTCCCCCCTCCCTGGGGTTCTTCAGGTTCCCCCTGACAGATCTTTGTGTTTGCTTTTGCCGCCCTAAAACCTGTTTTCAACACAGCAGCAGTGTAAGACTTAGATTTCATGTCAGTCCTGACACTGGTCTTCCCAGTGCCCCCGATGGCTTCCCGTGCCACCCCACATGAAAGCCACGTCCCATGGCAGAGCGCTGGGCCCCACCTAATAGGCTGCTTGCGGCCTCTCTGACTTGAGCGCCTGCATCCCACTCACTGACACTGCCCCGGCCACACTGGCCTCTCACTCTCCTCAGACAGGCTCTTGCCCCTAGGCCTTTGCACTTGCTCACCTCTGCTTGGAACCAATGGTAGCGATGTGCGGACATAGCGCCCTCCCTCCCCCAGTCCTGCTCTGTGGGGCCTTCCCTGACCTCCCCCACCCCATACTCCAAGCCTTCCTCTCTCCTGCTTTGTCTCCAGAGCGCTGCTCACCCGCTAATGTTCTGTATAGTTTGCTTTTCCCTGTCTCTCCTCCCCGGAGTACAAGTCTGTGTGAGCAGAGATTTTTGTCTGGCTCTTTCTCGTGCCTGGAACAGTGCCTGGCACATAGCCAGGGCTCTGCTCATTGAAGCGATGACTTCCATCATCCAGACTGCTGTAACTGTGCAGTCATGGTCATCTTAGTCCTTAGACCTCACCTTTGGTGTTCCACTGCCACGGAGAGAGGCTCTGCTCCCAGGGCTCGGAGAGCTCTGTAACTGCTTTTACGTAGTGACGCCGCATACTCTAGCTTGTGGTTGGTCTGATGTTCCCTTTATTGGCTGATGAGTGAAGTACAAGTAGGCCTCTGATTTCTTGTGGCTGGGGTAAGGGGACATTAAATGCCAGTTTTGTAGTAGGCTATTCCCTGCAGTTCATTTGAATTCAGTGAAAGGGGCTCTGAGATGAGCATTTTGTATATGCTGTTTGTGCTCCTTCCACCTCTGCTTCCTTAGGTGGGCGTACATTATGAGCTGACTGAAGAAGAGAAATTCTACCGGAATGCTCTAACACGGATGCCTGATGGCCCTGTTGCCTTAGAGGAGTCCTACTCTGCGGTCATGGGTATCGTGACTGAGGTCGAGCAGTACGTCAAGGTGAGAAGCTCCCAGTGTCGTTCATATCTTGCTGTAGAGTCTTTCTTAATGTAGTGCGTATGCTGTCTAATAAAGGTGGGAGCTAAAATCTGTGCACTGTGTATACCATGTGATACACTAGATAACGCTCACTTTAAACAGTCAGCAGTAGAGCAAATCTTACAGTCTATTAACTCGCATTTCAGAGAACAGTGAATTTTATTCTCTTTTAATATGAAAATTCTGAGAGCTTGAAGTGAATGTTTTCTAGCAGTGTTGAAAGTGAGTCTTTTTAGTGAAATATGAACATCCTATGCACGAGTGGTCTACACAGTGAGAGGCCGGCTGTGGGCTTGACCGTGCCCTTCGTCTGCAGGTCTGGCTTCAGTATCAGTGCCTGTGGGACATGCAGGCTGAGAATATCTACAACAGACTTGGGGAAGATCTCAACAAATGGCAGGCTCTCCTGGTTCAGATAAGGAAGGCCAGAGGCACTTTCGACAATGCAGAAACCAAGAAAGAGTTTGGACCAGTGGTTATAGATTATGGCAAGGTGAGCTCTGCTGTCTTGTCACAAGGGGTGGAGGTGGCTGGCTCTCAAGGCAGCGTCTGGTGTGGGATGGGGATGCAGTGGAAGCCTGAAGGAGCTGATGGCCTGTTGTCGGGGGCTCATTCACCTGCAGGTTCAATCTAAGGTGAACTTGAAGTACGACTCTTGGCATAAGGAGGTTCTCAGCAAATTTGGGCAGATGCTTGGATCAAACATGACGGAATTCCACTCCCAGATCTCCAAGGTGAGGAAGCAGGATTCTGGTAGCAGGACGAGTCTGCTGGTGACCTGGGCCCCGCATTACCCTTCTGTGTTCTCTCCAAACAGTCACGCCAGGAGCTGGAGCAGCACTCGGTGGACACAGCCAGCACCTCCGACGCAGTGACCTTCATCACCTACGTGCAGTCTTTGAAACGGAAGATCAAACAGTTTGAGAAACAAGTTGAGGTGAGCTCTGGAAACAGTTCAGAGTCTCAGCATCGGCCCGGGAGGTGCTTGGCGTAGAGGTGCTTGGCGTTAGGTCCGCACAGTCCGCAAGCCACCAGCTTGACCCTCCTGCTGAGCTGGTTTAAACGCGGATCCTGGCGTCCCAGGGTCTGCATTTTAAACAGCTCTGCAGGTGACTTCGAAGCACGTAGAGGTTTGCGAACCACTCTGTCTTGCCTTTTAAATCTTGGACGTTAGTTGTTGATCTTTGAGTCACACGCGCATTGGTTTTTCTACCTCGGAAGGAGGGGGGGATGTGCCTCAGCAGCGCGCCTTCTGTCCTCTCAGGGCCACTTGGGCGCAGCAGGCGTGGGGTGTCCCAGCTGCCGCGGGCCTGGGCCGTGTTGCTTCCTGGGCGCCGCACTCCCCGGGCAGGTTTCTGGACAAGAGCGAACATACTGATGTTCTGTATTCGAGAGCGGCAGGGTGTCTTCCTTTACATGGGAATCTGATGACGGTTTCTATTGTGAAAGAAAAAAAAACCCTGTGTTTTTCACCTCAAAGCTCTACCGCAATGGCCAACGCTTGCTGGAAAAGCAAAGGTTCCAGTTCCCGCCCTCCTGGCTCTACATCGACAACATTGAGGGCGAGTGGGGGGCCTTTAACGACATCATGCGGCGGAAGGACTCTGCCATCCAGCAGCAGGTGGCGAACCTGCAGATGAAGATTGTGCAGGAGGACCGGGCGGTGGAGAGCCGCACCACAGACCTGCTGGCGGACTGGGAGAAAACCAAGCCCGTCACGGTGAGCCCCGCCTGCCACGCCCCTGCCCCAAGGCGACCCCCACTGCGAATCCCTGTCCTTTCTCCCACGCGGAAGGCTTTGCTCTGACTTAGCAGTCCGGGGATGAGGACTTAACCTTTTTAATATATATATTTTTTAATCTTACTTATTTATTTGGTAGACAGAGATCACAAGTAGGCAGAGAGAGGAAGGGAAGCAGGCTCCCTGCTGAGCAGAGAGCCCGATGCGGGGCTTGATCCCAGGACCCTGAGATCATGACCTGCGCCGAAGACAGAGGCTTAACCCACTGAGCCCCCCAAGGCGCCCCAAGGACTTACCTTTTTGTAACTTAAACAGCACTTACAAACTTAGAGCTCTTTTTACGTAGAAGCCCTTGTGACGATCATTTAAGTCAGAGGTGGTTTGTTTTAAAAATTTAAGGTTTTCTGTTCTAAGTTATTCTCTTACTTATGCACACTCAGAAATTAGAATTGAATTTCTCGCAGGCACAGGCCGAGCCTCACGTTGGCATGTGCTGTGGGAGGCAGGTCCTGCCATCCTTGTTGTCATTGTTGCTTCTGTACCGGGACCTGCCCCTTCGGTCCTCTTGGTTCATTCAGATATTTACTGAGCACCAAGTGTGTTCAGGCGCTGGGGACATAGCAGTGACCAGGAGGGACACAGCAGTGGGAGAGGCAGGTGAAGACGAGCACAGAAGACGTGTATTTGAGTCAGATGGGGATCGGTGCCATGGGGAGGGGCCCAGGCGGACGAGGAGTGTCGGTGGTATGCTGCCTTACAGGGACGGTGGCGTCTGCGGGGAGACCTGCGGGAGGAAGGGGGGCTGGCAAGTCGTGCAGTGGCGGGGGGGGGGTCCTTAGAGGCGACGGTGTGTGCAGGGCTCAAGCAAGTACAGAACCGCGTACCTGGTTTCCTGGGGGAGTTCAGTCTGATTTGTTTGGACATGAAAGCAGGAGCATGGACGGGTAGGACACTCCAAGTGTTAACCTGGTGCTCTGGTTTGGGGTGTAGCAGTTCCGCAGCAGGCCTGGCAACAGATCTGGCCTCCCACCTACTCAGTAGAGCTCCGTCCTGCCTCAGCCCTGCCTGTGCTCTTGGACCCAGAGGTCCTACTTGGTGCTTAATTCTGGTTCGAGGGCTGCTGTTCTAAGAAGCCCTTTGCTTTCACAAATGCCAGAACTGTAGCTTTACAGAATGCTGGCTCTAGCAGGGGAGTATTTCTCAGTAGGCAAGATTCTGATCACCAGAATTTGAATATTGTTTATTGCTATTTTTTGCTAGTAATGTGTTACAGTTTAATTTTTTTATGTTTTATCTAGTCATTTTCAAGTTATTGAGGAGTCAGCAAATCATAGTTTAAATTCTCAACTAGAGGCCATTTCACTGAGGACCACTTGATTTCTCGTCCTTCTCTTGGTAACTGATGCAGTGGCTGTGTGCCCCGGGGAGAGCATGGCTGGCAGCCTTCCCCGCCTCCCCGAGAGCCCCGTGCCCTCAGACCAGGAGAGGCCTGCTCCCGGCCCCAGTCTGTTCTGACTCTTCTCTTCCTGCCTTCCTAGGCACTTAGTGAGATGGTGGCTAAATGGAGTGGTACTCCACCTTCTTGTTTCTTTTAGTTTTTCTTTTTGTAAGACTTTTTTTTTTCTTATTTGACTGAGAGATCATAAGTAGACAGAGAGGCAGGCAGAGGGGTGGTGGGGAAGCAGGGTCCCTGCTGAGCAGAGAGCCTGACTCGGGGCTCAATCCCAGGATCCTGAGACCATGACCCAAGTCGAAGGCAGTGGCTTAACCCACTGAGTCACTCAGGCGCCCTTTTTCTTTTTTTCTTTTTTTTTAAATGCATGTTGATTCAAGTCATCTCTGTACCCATCACAGGGCTTGAACTCACAACCCGGAAATCAAGCATCACATGCTCTTCCAACTGAGCCAGTGAGGCACATCAGTGCTCTACCTTTCTTATTCATGCTTTGTTTATGTCAAATAGGAGTAAAAGTTACATTCGTTAACATAGACGGATCATAAGCATATATCTTGCTGAAGAGGTACATGCACAGAGACATGTTTAAGGAACCACAAGTTTCCAGACTCACCGCAGGCTCTCCCCACCGTTTCAGAGCCCAAGCAGGCATCTGTCTTGAGACTTAGCTCTGCAATTCTGCACTTTGCTTGCAGGGCAATCTTCGCCCAGAGGAGGCGCTTCAGGCTCTTACCATATATGAAGGAAAGTTCGGCAGGCTGAAGGATGACCGGGAGAAGTGCGCCAAGGCCAAGGAGGCGCTAGAACTGACAGATACGGGACTTCTTAGCGGCAGTGAAGAGCGCGTCCAGGTACGGACCGCAGGCGGTAGGGGTGGGGCTCCTCATCCTCGCTCTGCCCTTGACCGGGACCTTCTCAAGGGCCCTGCCAGATCTGCAGTGGTTCCTACATCCAGAGGCTCACTGCTGCGCTGTCGCCATCACAGGTGGCCTTAGAGGAACTACAGGATCTCAAAGGCGTTTGGTCAGAACTTTCCAAGGTCTGGGAGCAGATTGATCAGATGAAGGAGCAGCCGTGGGTCTCCGTCCAGCCTCGAAAGGTATACCTAGTCCTAGCCGCTGTGGTGTGCCCTTGTGTGTGGTGAGTTGTAGGCTTGGCTTAGAAGCTTTGCCCACCTGTCGTGAGTTTACAAAGTGTCACAGGGCGGTCGTTTACAGATTTCGTCTGGATCGATGGAAAATGTGCTTCGAAACCAGGAGGTTTTTTTAATTACTTAATTTATTTGAGATGGAGCAGGGGAGGGGCAGAGGGAAAGGGAGAAGGAGAGAAGCAGACTCCCTGCTCAGTGCAGAGCCTGACGCGGGGGTCTATCTCCTAACCCTGACACACTGACCTGAGCCAAAGTCAAGAGTTAGACGCTTAACCAACTACTGCACCCAGCACCCCTTAAAAGCATTTTATAAGATACTCGCCGTTTAAAGAACGTGCTGGCAAACTAAATACCACCTTTTCTCTCCACAGCTTCGACAAAATTTAGATGGCCTCCTGAACCAGCTGAAAAACTTCCCCGCACGATTACGGCAGTACGCATCCTATGAGTTTGTCCAGAGGCTTCTGAAGGGTTACCTGAAGGTAGTGAGTCAGGGCTGGGGTCCCGGGCGTCCACTAGGAGCACGGCCGCACAGGTGATCCACTGACTCTCTCCGCAGATAAACATGCTGGTGATTGAGCTGAAATCCGAGGCACTCAAAGATCGCCATTGGAAGCAGCTGATGAAAAGGCTTCATGTTAATTGGGTTGTTTCTGAGCTAACCCTTGGCCAGATCTGGGATGTTGACTTGCAGAAAAATGAAGCTATTGTCAAGGACGTGCTGCTTGTGGCACAAGGGGAGATGGCTTTGGAAGAATTTTTGAAGCAGGTAAATAACAGACCGGTAGCCATTTTTATGTCACATTTCTAGCTGTGACGTAGGTTTGGGCTGTGTAAGAACAGCTGCCTCTGCGGTCTGTTTGTCCCCCTGACACCTGCTTGCTTATGCGGCTGGTGAATGCCCACTTATCAATAACATCCCTTCTTTTGGTTTTAATTCAGATAAGAGAGGTATGGAACACTTACGAGCTAGACTTGGTTAACTATCAGAACAAGTGTCGCTTGATCCGAGGCTGGGATGACCTCTTCAACAAGGTCAAAGAGCACATCAACAGCGTCTCGGCCATGAAGCTGTCTCCGTATTACAAGGTACTGTTGCTGGGGAAGCCTTCCCTCTCTCACTGAGCGTTCTCCTGCACTTTCTCTGTAATATCTTTTGACTGGTTTTTGAAGTGTAAGTCAAATAAGTTGACCTCATTTGCATTTTTTTAGTAAGCTTTGGCATATCTATGAAAGGTTTAGCAGCTGGGATCTGCTTTCCATCTATCCACTAGGTTTTTGAGGAAGATGCCCTGAGCTGGGAAGACAAGCTGAACCGGATCATGGCTCTCTTTGACGTGTGGATCGACGTGCAGAGACGGTGGGTCTATCTGGAAGGCATCTTCACGGGCAGTGCAGATATCAAGCACCTGCTGCCAGTGGAAACACAGCGGTTCCAGAGGTACGACCTCCAGCCAGGGAGCAAGAGAGCCGAGTCGTAGATGTGTCTGCTAACCGCTCTTCATGTAAAAGCTAACAACGGTTTCAATTTGATTTGTAGTATCAGCACGGAGTTTTTGGCTCTGATGAAAAAAGTATCCAAGTCCCCCCTTGTTATGGACGTCCTGAACATCCAGGGGGTCCAGAGGTCTCTGGAGAGATTGGCAGACCTGCTAGGAAAGATCCAGAAAGCATTGGGAGAATACCTGGAAAGGGAGCGATCGT